>NC_142165.1:33913178-36823178 GCF_029865625.1 Vigna umbellata | reverse complement strand
CACTGCGTGTTTGTCCTAAGACTCGAACCACAATTGGTCCTTGAGAGACGACCTAGGAGTCACTTCCTAGCACTGTACTGCATTCTTTTATGCACAACTTTTGTGGGAGGTGCGACCCTCTCATCAGCGGTACTCTCGCAGAATGGGTTTTAGTTCCCCTTAGCGGGACCCGAGCCCATTAGGGTATTTTTAAACCCTAAGCTGCGTATTCTTTCACACTTTCAGATTTTTCTCTGCACAAACACTCCCACATACCTTCTCCAAGGTTTTCCACATCTTTTCACTCTTCCCTCTTAAGAAAATTTCTCTTCCACTCAATTTTTCACTAGTGTGCCATCAAAGTTTGGGGTTGGAAGAGAGTATTCTAGCTTGGAAGCATTCTCATTGCATCTAGTATCTCCACCCAAGTAAGTAAAATGCATTTTGTTCATTCTAGGGTTTTTGAATTTGAATGTGATTGTCAAAGCATGAAAATTTAGGGGTTAATATTTCTATGCATGATTTGATGATATATTTGATGTTTGAACCGATTAAACTGCACGATTATGAACTGGAAAACTGAAAATTGCATTTGAGTGGAGTTAGGAAAGCTTTAAAACAGGTTTTTCAAAAATCTGCAGAGTTACCGCTGAGGGGTAAACTGCCGCTGAGCGGCACTCTGCCAGATTTGGTTTTTCTGGTTTTTTGTGATCTGGAATGTGGTACTGGTGGCGCTGAGGGGAAATTCTGGCCCTCAGCGGTGGTTTAGCTTCGAAAGGAGTTGTGTTCTGTGTTTTACTAATGATTAACATCATGTTCTGTGGTTTTGTTTGTGTTTTGAATGTAGGAATGGCATCCTCATCAGGAAAAAGATTGAAAACCATGGCAACCAAGAGAAAGGAAAAGGAACCAGAGCAACCCCACTCTAGCAGGTTCCTCTCTAGGAAACATGAGAAGCACTTTAAAGTGGTTCAGGACAGGAGACTTCTGATGGAGAGAAAGGTTGGAATGATACTTAACTTTGCTCCTCAATTTGGAGAGCAAGTGTTAGGGAATGACTGGGGAACGCTAGCCACTTATCCTGCACCTGCCAACATAGCTGTGGTAAAGGAATTTTACACCAATGCAAAGAAGATTGGTGATTATCCAGCTGAGAATTATTTGGGCTATGTCAGAGGCCATGCTATCAGGTATGATCCTGATTCTATTAATAACTTCCTGGACACTGTATGGGCTGGTGAGCAGTGCCAGTTTGCTCTTTGCATGGAGGAAGGTGCTGATTATGAGGATGTGGAGAGAGTATTGTGTATACCTGGAGGACACTTCCAAAGGAATAGATCTGGCTCAGTGGTTAACATTAGGAGGACAGATTTGACTCCTCTTGCAAAGTATTGGATGGCGTTTTCTCATGCCAACATTCAGCCATGTTCACATGTGTCAGATATTACTCTCAGCAGGGCATTCTTCATTTACTGTGCTATCAGAAACTTGAATGTTAATATTGGGCAGGTGATAGCTGATGAGATTAGTGTGTGCGCCAATACTTCAAACAACAAAGCACCACTAGGACATCCTTCTTTGATCACGCACCTTTGCAAGATAGCTGGGGTGGACACTTCTGCTCCACCATTTGAGAGGCCAAGAAAAGCTATTGATGAGGCCTATTACAGACAGTACTGTGGAGGTGAGGATGCAGCTCAGCCAGTTCCACCACGCCGGGCTCGTAGAGAGAGAGGGCCAGCACAGAGCCAGACATCTGCTGATGCACATGAAGCAGAACCATTCCAGATGAGGGATATGTATATGTCTCTTATAGGTGCTCACAGGTGGACTATGGATGAATTCCATAATGTGGTAGCTTGGCCAAAGGAACCAGTGCATGGAGGAGGAGCTGGAGTAGCTGAAGCTTCAGCTAGAGAGATGGAAGAAGATGAAGCTGATGATGATGATGCATTTGAAGATGCTGAAGATGGGGAAGAAGAAGAAGATACAGAGGACAGCTCAGACTGATGAGGAGCTGAGATAGCATTTACTGATAAATGCTATCATATGATTATGTTTTTGTGGTTTAAGTTTTTTGAACTTATTTGTTTGTGTTTTTAGATTAGGGTTTGATGTACTCTATTGAACACCTGTTTTGTTATGATGGTTTGCTATTAACTGTGATTGTGTGATAAGTAATGTTGAATGATGCTTATGATTAATTGATGTTGAAATGATGTGCACATTAAAATGCTTATACAGGTGATTCACAAGCTTTGTGAACAAATGCAGGATATCATGATTGTGATTGTGAAATTAAGCAGGATGTGTATGTCAAATGTGAATGAGCTTATATGTGAGATTTTGAGCTCCAGAGTTGTTATTGTTGAATGCTATTACTTTGAAAGCATGAATGATTTTGCTCAGGTTTTCTATGATTGAATCAATTGCTTGTTTTGCATCATATGATCAAGGCCGTTTGTTGGAAACCTTTTTGTTGGCCAAATTCGTAATAAAGTTAGCCCACTAAAAGAGAACACTGTGTGTTCTATCCCTTTGAACCCTTAGCCTTGAACATACACTGAAAACCCTTGATTGAAAAGCTTTACCTTGAGTTAAGTAGAAGATCTTGCGTGGTATTGTTAAATGTTCAAGTTTGGGGTTGTTGGGAAAACATGAAAAGCATTGAGCTAAGAGCTAAAAAGTAAGAATATGCAAAGAAAAAGAAAAGAAAAGAAAAAGAAGCAAAGCTCAATGCAATGGCAAAAGAAAGTTGGGAATGAATAAGATGATTGTGTTGTTATGATTCTCTTAACTCAAGGATTTTGTGATCCAGAAAAACCAATTTTCTTGTTAGCCCAGCCACATTATAAACCATTGAAAAGTCCTTGTGATGATGCATGCTTGTGAATGTTGTTTATTGTGGTAAAATGAAAGGCAAAGTTGATTCATGTGACATTGTGATAGTAGAGTGAATGAGTGATTACCTCATATACACTTGTGTGTTGAGTGAGACACTTTACCTAGTGAGGAAATATTCCATTAGCACATGAACATCCATGCTTAATTGATTGGTCATTCATGAAAAAGAGCATTTGTTGGGTATTAACTGACTTTGTGAAACACTAAAAGCATGTGCACATCTTGATTGAAATCTTGATCATAAGTTTGATTGATGTTTTTACTTATCATTGAAAAGAAGATTTTTGAATGAAGTGAACCATCATATGAATTGGTTGAAGATGGAGTTACATCCAGTTTGCTTGAAGACAAGCAAAGTTCTAAGTTTGGGGTTGTGATAACAGTTGAAAAACTGTTATTTTCAACCTTAAAATTGATACTAAAAGCAACCTTTATACTTAGAAACTAGCTTGAAATCATGCTTTTCTTCATATTTTTAGAAATAAGAGAGCTGGACAGGTTTATGCTTGATTTTAGTGTTTTTGTGCAGGTTTTAAGGTGAATTTGGTGAAAGAAGTGAAGAAGGAGAGATATGGGATCAGAAAAGACATCAAAAAGTGCAAAAGGAGAAGCCGAAGTCACCGCTCAGCGGCAGTTTACCGCGGAGCGGCACTCAAGAGCTTACGGGAGATCCGCTGAGGGGAGAAAACAAGACACGCACTTACCGCTGAGCGGTATTTTACCGCTGAGCGGCACTTTAATGGGCTTGGACCTAATTTTTTGTAATTTACGAATGGTATTTAAGCTTTAGGGTTTCCTAGGGTTTGTATCTTTGGCTGGAACAAAGCAAACACTCTCTCTTCCACCCCTTTGAAGGAGGATCTTGGATGCTCAGGCTTCCTCTTCACCTTTTTAGGGTTTTATCTTTCATTCTTTCATTGTAATTCATCTAGGTTCACCATGAATATGGTGAACTAAACTCTGTATGTTTGTTGAGGAATCAATGTAATCTTTTGAAGCTCTCATATATGGAATCTGTTTTTACATCTTTTAATTAAGACTTATGCTTTCTTTCATCATTAGTTAGGGTTTTTCCTCTTTGCGTAATGCTTGCATTGTTTAACTCATTCGATGCATGATTATTGGTTTTGTCGATACGGGCGCGTACGGGGAAGTCTAGATCCGGGGAATTTCTCCCAATATGATATTGGTTGTCGTTAAGCTCTTGTACTTATGAACTGAATGCTAGGAATTGTATGAACTCGTGATTAGGGAGAAGCCTTCTTGAAAGGTACTTTAGAGAGTGGCATTAACAATGATGATTTGAATGTTGAATTCCTAAAATATATGAGAGTGGATAAGATGAAATTGACCCCCAACAACATATTCATACATCTATTTCATTGAAAGTGTTTATCTTTTGCTTTTTGCCATTGATCAAAACTTCATGCATACATATTTAACTTTTGTCTTTTGCATATAAAATCCAAATATTTCGTCTTTAAGTCTTAGCTAATCAAGAAACCACACAACTAAACTAGGCCGTGAGTCCTTTGGGAAGAACGATACTTGGTCTTACCAAGTTTATTACTTGAACGATTCGATCATACTTGCCGATTGAAAAACAAGTTTGTGACATCATATTTTGGTGTTCATAAATTTGTCCATCTAATGGAGCTTATTTCCCTTTGCTTGGAGACAGTTGTTAAGGCTGGAAAGAACTTCTCCAGAAAACTCCTCTATATTTGAGCCTAGGTAGTGAATGGCTTTGAGTAGGTCTTGTAGTACATCCAGTCCTTTACTGCATCTTGAAGGGAGAAGGGGAATGCCTTCAACTTGGCCCACTCTTCAGGGACTTCTGCTGGTTTGAACATGAGGCAGACCACTTGAAACTCCTTCAGGTGCATGTGTGGATCTTCTCCAGGCACTCCATGGTATTTAGGCAACCTCTTGATCAACTTGTATAACCAATCCTGTGAATTTACCATTCTTCTCAATTCTAGAGCACAACCTGTCTAAACCTGTGCTTCAAATACAAGAGCAGATTATACCAAACACACAAGCATAACATGGAGAGGAACCAATATGTACAGATGATAGAATTTCAAAAATTTCAGAAACCCAAGCTAAAAACAAAGAAACTAAACACACAGAACTAAGAACCACTATTCACAAATGCTAAAACTTCAAAAACAGACCCTAAGCAACTAAACAAAATGCAAAAAGAAACAACAAATCCTAAGCTAAAAAGAAACAAACATGAACACAAAGCAGAAATGCAAAGAAGGAAATTAACCTATACAAGACTAACTAAACACCCTAAAACTTAATTCGTCGAGTCCCCAGCAATGACACCATTTGTTAAACTAATTTTGGTCGCGCTAAGGCAGAACAAAGTCTGGTCCCCACTAATGTAGCATAGGGCAACCAGAATATCAATCCTAGGACTCAGCTAATTAAGATTAAAGTGTAGGGTTAAATTCTTGTGTTTATTTACTAATTAAAAGACAAGGTGGGGAAATAAAAAAAAGAAAAGAATTAAAACTAAAATTTGTAAACTGTTTAAAAGAAAAAAATGTAATGAAATCAAACCTACACTAAAGTAATGAAAAGATTAAACCTAACTATGCATAAAGTCAAACAACAACTAAACTAATCTATGAATGCTAAGCAAAATAAAGGAACCTAAACTACTCTCAACTGAAATAAACTCCTAACAATAACCATATCCTCTATAAACTCATAAAAGTACCTAAGAGTACATAAAACCAAATACCAATTCATAAAAGCAATATGTGCATGAGAATTAAAAGTAACATCTAAAATCTAAACGCTGAAACAAACAATATCAAATCAGAAATTGTAAAACAACCATTCAAGTATACAAAAGCATTAAAAAATCAAAACAAAACTTCATCTAACTCTATCCTAATCTATATATCACAAAAAATCAATCAAAAACAAAATTTATAATTGAAACAAAGCAAAAACAGTATCTAAATTCTAACTAATCAAAAACAAAATAACAAACTCACAAATAAAATTGAAGTCATAGGTGAAATGAACAATGGACTGAATAAAAGAGTGCTTAGAGTTCTCAGGAAGACATCGTGATAATGTGAATCCCAATCCGGGGTATTCTAATTCATATTTCAGAACTTTGAATTGACTCTTTCCGCTCATTTGTCCAATCAATGTTCATTAGCCTATTCATCAATAAAAAATTCATAAACAAATGAAATGAAGCATAGAACATAATTTAAATGTGCAGATGATTGAGGATAAAGCTTCAATTACACTCAGAAAGGCATTCTGACTAATGTAAGCCCTTCACAGGGTCTTATAGTTCATATTTCAGAACTTACAGTGGTAATTTCCACTCATTCTCAATCAATGAAAATCTAAAGATATACACTAAAAAGAAAAGAATAGAAACATAAATCCAAATGAATCTTTATGCATTGGACTCATCTTTGACTCGAGAAGACATCTCGATAAAGAATGCTCACTACGGAGTCATTCAATTCCAAAAGGAATTGCAAAGATGCAGAGAATCATAGTCCAATTCATTTTCTCAAAACATAACAAGTGCAGAAATCACAACAAATAAAAAAATCGAAACACAAACAAGAAATGAGAAAGAAGCACGAAATTGAAACTTTATTAACATGAACAAGAAATTTACATACTACCGAAATCACCAAACCACTCACGACTGTCACTCCCGCGACCTTCAAGGTGAAATCTAGTAGCCAAGAACCCTACTTCTACGAAAGTACAAAAATCCTAATCTAAAGAGCGTAAATTGTGAAGTCTGTGTGTAGAAGTCTGTAAAGTGTGTACAAAGACCCCTTTATATAGGGTTCAAAAATAAAAGAGAAAAGAAAAAGGGAAAGAAAGCTTGAAAATGGGAGAGGGAAAAAGGAGACTTGCTCACGACGCTTTGTGCTTCCCAATCGGATGACTCTCCTTTCTTATGCGTTTTAAGCCCTCCGATCATCTTCATCTTCAAGGTTCAACGGTCAGTTATTCTTCTCTGGGGAGGACCACACCAGTGGAGTTCCTTCCTTCACTCTTGAACTCTCCTTAAGCCCTAGCTGGAGATTCTCTTTTCTTTTCGCTCGCCACAAGCCCTAGCCTTCAAAGGGTTAACTTTTCTCTCTTTTCCAAAAGGAAGCACATTTTCTCTCCATTCCAAAATGAAGCACACACGCGAAGACCTCCAAGGGAACTACAGTTGCTCGCCTCCAAAACGGCACCGTTCCACTTAGCTGGAACCAACCCATGAAGCCCAATTCACTTTCAGCCATTTCAGCCAACAATACACCTAAAAAAATATAAATTTTCTAATTATTCAAAACTCTACAAAATACACCTAAAAACCTATTTTTAACTAAAACTTTACAAAACCTAAGATTTATTAGAAAAACCTAAAACTAATCTAATTCTATACAATTAAGAACAAAGAGAAGCTAAGAAAGACTCCTAAACACAAAAAAATATGTAAATTTGGAGAGTTATCACACATCTCACTCAATGTGGTCAGATGCTCATATGGATTTTCATGAGACAATCCATATAATTGGTTGCTCTTCACCAATTGAATTAATGCAGGCTTGATCTCCATGTTTGCAACATTAACTGTCGGCCTTGCAATGCTATTAAAATGATGAGGGATGGAATCCTGCCTGATGTGTTTTATCAGTGATGGACGAACGCCCGAGGAGAGGCCGACGACGCGACGCGGACTCCTTCGAAGCCTCCTCCAGAGATGAACGCAGCGGAAAATGATAGAAAACTCGAAGAAAAACAAGAAACGAAGGGTTAAATTAGATAGAAACCCTAGAAAAGGGAAAAAGCTCAAAATGAACCGATTAATCGGTTCAAACTCATGATTGAACGGTGGAAAAGCTAGATTGCTCAGTGGAAAGTGGATTAAACGGTAGAAAATCAAAAGAAATGATGGAAGAAGATGGATCTGTGAGGAAAAAGAGGATTACCGTGATGGAAGTAATGGTTCACGATGATGAGAGCTCTCGAGAGAGAGTGAGATGCTCTGTGATGTGCAACGTGAGAGGGAAAGATGTGGATTCTGAGATGTGAGGAAATGAAGATCTATTTTGTGGTGGAATAAGACGCAAGAATGAAATGCGAAATGAAGTGGTGCGTGTCTGATGAATGAGGGAGCTGACGCGGGACTGAATGGAGAGCGCTGACGCGCATGCGAGGTGGCAGCGAAGGAGAGGCAGTGTGGGATGAGAGAGAAAGCACCGTGAAAATGGAAAATGGAAAGGAGAGAGTGTGCTTGGAAGGTGGCTAGAGGGAGTCTTTGGACTCTCTAGCCTATGACTTTCAAGAGAGAATTATTCTGATTTCAGAAATATAATTCTCATTCAGCTCAAAAGTAACAATACAGTAGAGGAGCTGGGTATTTATAGTAACCCATGCTCCTTAAGAGCTAAACTATAAAAGATAAAAATACAAAAAGAGGACTACATCAAGTACGATTCCATCATACCCTCCCTCTTAAAAAAAGATTTGTCCTCAAATCTGACAATCGCCTTATGAAAAAAAAACTCCACACAATCTTTGGGAGCATGGCCATCTTAGAATGGCCTTATTCTTTTAGATCTAGTTTTCTTCCTCCTGGATCAAACACGAATCTGCAATACACATCAAATATATCTTCGGTTAATATCAATCCAAGAAAGAATTTTTCTTTAAAAACAAGAGAATAAGAACTTCTAATACTTTGATTAGTAATCTTTGAAAATCTTAGAAGTCCAAATTCAATTTTATCTTGAGTTAATTGTTTTCTTAAAGATAACAATAACTCAAGATTTGAATTGTCATATTTTGAAAAAGTTTGCATAGAATATGAGATGACAATTTGTTTGAAAGAGAAGTTAAAATTTGAAAAATAATCAATTATTGAAAAAGAAGTAAAGATTTGGAAACCTTCCCTTTTAAGTTCTATGGTCTTTGGAAGAATAGGATTTGCCATAAGGAACAATTTCTCCTTTTCCTTCTTCTCTCTTTCTTGCCTTTCTCTCTTTTCTTCTTCTCTTCTTTCTTCTTCTCTTCTTAATTCCTCTCTTCTTCTCTCTTCTCTTTTCTCTATTTCTTTTCTCTCTTTCTTCTCTTCTTCTTTCTTTTCTTCCTTTTCTTTTCTCTCAATCTCTCTTTCTCTTTTCTTATCCTTGATCTCTTTAAGTCTTGCCCTAAATTCTAATTCTCTACGAAGAAACCCATGATCCTTTAAACTCTCAAGAAATGATTTTCCATCTTCAATGCAATCCCTAATTAGTTCTAGGTTTCTTTTAATGCTTGAAGGCACAAACTTTCTTCTCATGCAAGCTTTTAAATCATGCCAATCACGTATGGAAGACTTTCTACCTTTCCTAACATGATATTGTCTTTCATTCCACCACTCTCTTGCATGCACTTCTAACTTAGAGAGATATATACTAAGAACATAATATTCACTCTCTTCACAAAACCAAGGATTTATTTTATCAATTTCTTTTTCCCAAGCTAGGTATGTTAATGCACCTATGTCTTTACCAAAGGATGGAAGATTCCTAGCTTGTTTAAACATTTCATCAACTTTATCTAACCTAGAAGACCTATATGAACCATAAGAAGACATCTTTGTTTTTAAAAGTTTTCTTAATCTAAAGGGTTCAAAACTTTCACTTAGACAAGTCCCAGGTAAGAGAGGTGAGCTAAAGAGCTGCTTAAGTACCAAGTCTTGCCTTGCCAGAAATGTCTTAGGCTACTAACTAATTACCCTTTAAACTAAAATCACCTTTAGAAACAAAGTACACAACTCAAACAATCACAAACAATTAAGCACAATTAAAAGACTAGACTCTCGGACTCTAATGTGTGAAAAGGCTTAGAGTTTAATCCCTTTTAGCCTAATCACCCTAAACGTGAAACATAAACCAAATCAATATTTAAATTCTACTCCTATGGTGAAGCTTGTAGCTTTGGCTAACAAGACACATTCACCTGTCTAGCTATGCTAAAAATAAAAGCAAATAAAGTTGCCAAGGGTTTGAAAGAGCACCAAGGACTCTTCCTAAACACTTGGACTTTATAAAAGGCCCTTTTACAAAACAAAAACTAAAGCTAACAGTGGGCAAACACAAACCCAGTACAAATACAAACAAAAATTGAAATCCTATGCTACGGTGCTCTTGGTGCCCACATTCACGTGATCCACTTTGCTTCGTGTCAATCTCAGTCCTGTCCAATTAGAGATGTTGCTGCTGCCACGATCTAACCCAAACACCTTGTTCAAATGAAGATCCACGTGCTCAACTTAGTACTGCTGCTATCAAATCTTCTTGATTTCTATTGATCAAGTTCTACAAACACATATGCACAAACTGATGTGAGGATTCACTTAATTAAAACAAATGGCAGACAAAGATATAGGGTAGTAAACTTCCCTTTCTCTCGGTACAGTTGATCCTGGCAGCTAATAAAATTGTTTTTGCTCTCAAATGACAAACTGCAATCAAATATTCACACTCAATTCAGCAGAGCAACCATCAATGCTATCAATTTCCAGCTAAGACAGAAACAATTAAGCAATCCAGAGGCAACAAAATTAAACAACTCCCCTAATTAAATGGTTGGTCTATCTTGCTGTAAGCTCTACTGATATTCTGCTGCTGCTTAAAATTCTTGACTCCAAATGTTTATCAACTCTGCACACAACACTCCTAGTCTGCACTTTATCCCTGCACTGATTTAGTTCAAATCTGCACACTGAAATTATATCAATTCCAGCAAAATACACATAAACATGGATATTAAACCAGCTGCAAATGGGTGTAATTCAAGGCTGAAACCAAACTGATTAAACAATAATTCCAAATTAATCAAACCTGATCAAACCAATGGACAAAGAGTGATATGATGTAATGCAGAAAATTCAGCTAACATTAAACAATGAATTTAAACAGAATGGAAATCTGCACAAATAAATCTCAGCTGTTTAAGCTCTCAAATTATTTCATTGAAATTCTGATATGCACACATAGGTCAATGTACTCAATTTTCATCAGATTCAAATATATGAAGTTCAAACCTTAGTCCAACTGATTAGACAACCACCAGACTAATCAAAACCTGACCAATCCAATGCAATGCAGTTCAGAATTCAGATTGGCTAATTCTAGTGTACAAAAACTGTCATACCAGATTCAACATGATAGCAAGAGTAGTTCAACCAAAACAAATGCAATTTAAGGTGAAAGAAACTCCCTTTAGTTCAGATGGCTGCTACTGGTTGCTCAAGCTATACTCTGTTGAACTTCTACAACTCTATCAGTAAAGATTCTGGTCTGCACTTCCAAAGTCCATTCAGTTCACTTGTCATGAGACTCCTTGTTCAACTTTTGTACTGTTGCAGCTTTATGTAATTCAAACACCACCTATATATGGCAATCAAAACAAAAACTGCACAAATCTAATTGGTAAGCACAATTCAGATTCAGATCTGAAGTAATAACACACTCTCAACAAGGATATTTGGCTTTAGATGTAGCCACACAAAACTCACAAAAATCAGTCTCTCTTAAAGCTTAAAGCACTCAAAATGGAAAGGTTTGGAAGGAAATTCTCCCTTGGCAGTACACAGCTGGAGAGTATTCCAGACCACCACCACCTAAAATGCTACCAAGCACACAAACCTTCTTTCAAATTCCAGAAACCAGAGTGAAATAGCTTCTCAAGTAATAAAGAAATGGCTAGGCAAAGATCAAAGTAATGGACAGACAGGTAGAACAGAACAGGACAGCCACAAGCAATGGAAACACAGCAGATCTATTGCTTAAGACAACTCTAGATCAGATGAACAAAGCAATTAAAGCTCAAATTAAGAACAACAGATCAGAATGCACATATGAATTAGACAAAACTAAGACAGCCAACAATTGACAAACAAGAAACAAAGCTTTTGATCAAAGTAAGCACAACAAATAGAACCTAAGGAATAGAACTAGAACAGATTTTAAAAACAATAAAAAAAAAAAGACTTAAGTTGAACCAGTTATGATTGAAGAAAGTTATATCTGATTTGATTTTGGCAGAGATAGTTTACTGAAACAGTGAACAATATTGTGAATTGCACCAGCTCTCTTTGCTTTTTTTTTTTTGTTTTTTTACAATTTGATAGCCAAATCTGAGTTGGATAACACTTTAGAACTTGCTATTTTCAGTCACAGTTCACAACAGATCACCTAATCAGTTTTGCAACTTAATCAGATTTTTGCCAAAGGAAAGTGAACATGGTTCAACTCAAAGAAAAAAAAATCCAAAGGAAAACAAGAGGTTAATCACTCTCAGCCACATTTATAGTTTCAGATACCACTGGTTTAGGCTTCCTTGAGTGACCAAAAATTTATTCTCAATTGCAGAATTGATAGCCAAAGTGAAAACAGTGAATGCACACTATGGATCACAAACTCAGAAGTTCAAACTAAGTTCAATCACTGTTGTAAACAATTTTAATGCAATTATGCAGATTCATATACCTCAATAGATGCCAATGAAACAAAGTCAATACTGGAAAAATTTGAATCAGAACTTGGCAAAGAATTTAAAACCAAGTATGAATGACTCACAGACTCTTCAAAGCAAATTCCAATTTCGGTGTAATTGGTGAAAAACAGTGTTGATGTTAGTCAATTGCACCCGAGCTCACAATTGAAATTCATCACTCATTTGGTGTGCAATGATATTCACATTCAAACACATTTCAGATAATGAATCGTACAATTAGCACATGATACATCAACCAATGCTGCCACTGAAATCTGTCATCGAACTCATTCAATTGAATGTCACGGCTCTTGATGATTGACCAGATTCAAACAAGGCAGATATCAAATCAAATCATGAATTGGAAATTTGAAAGGTTAAACTCAGATTAAGAATAACAAAATAAAACAAAGCACAAGACTAAAACATGACAGAAATGGATTTAGAAAATAAAAACTCAAATAAAGTGAAATCACCGAATAAAATGAAAATAAAACTCAAAGTAATGACTCAAGGCACAGAACAAATCAGAACACTCAAGACAATGAAGGAAAATGATGAACAACTCTGAAATTGAACGAAACAAAACACAAAGAATCCCAACGAGACAAAACGAACAGAGGATGACATAAAACAGAAACGCGAATCATAATCAAAATGAACAAAAATATGAATCAGACAAGACTGAATCGAAACAAAACACAAAGAACAAAATCAAACCGAGACGCGAAACAACTCAAGAACAGAAGACAACTCGAAACAGAGACGAACCGAGATACTTACCTTCGAAGCGTGTTCGACCTTGCTCTGAATACCACTTGATGGACGAACGCCCGAGGAGAGGCCGACGACGCGACGCGGACTCCTTCGAAGCCTCCTCTAGAGATGAACGCAGCGGAAAATGATAGAAAACTCGAAGAAAAACAAGAAACGAAGGGTTAAATTAGATAGAAACCCTAGAAAAGGGAAAAAGCTCAAAATGAACCGATTAATCGGTTCAAACTCATGATTGAACGGTGGAAAAGCTAGATTGCTCAGTGGAAAGTGGATTAAACGGTAGAAAATCAAAAGAAATGATGGAAGAAGATGGATCTGTGAGGAAAAAGAGGATTACCGTGATGGAAGTAATGGTTCACGATGATGAGAGCTCTCGAGAGAGAGTGAGATGCTCTGTGATGTGCAACGTGAGAGGGAAAGATGTGGATTCTGAGATGTGAGGAAATGAAGATCTATTTTGTGGTGGAATAAGACGCAAGAATGAAATGCGAAATGAAGTGGTGCGTGTCTGATGAATGAGGGAGCTGACGCGGGACTGAATGGAGAGCGCTGACGCGCATGCGAGGTGGCAGCGAAGGAGAGGCAGTGTGGGATGAGAGAGAAAGCACCGTGAAAATGGAAAATGGAAAGGAGAGAGTGTGCTTGGAAGGTGGCTAGAGGGAGTCTTTGGACTCTCTAGCCTATGACTTTCAAGAGAGAATTATTCTGATTTCAGAAATATAATTCTCATTCAGCTCAAAAGTAACAATACAGTAGAGGAGCTGGGTATTTATAGTAACCCATGCTCCTTAAGAGCTAAACTATAAAAGATAAAAATACAAAAAGAGGACTACATCAAGTACGATTCCATCAATCAGTGTCCTCTTTTTGTAGTTTTTACATTTTGTTATGCACATAGTTTAGCTTGTAAGGAGTATGGGTTACTATAAATACCCAACTCCTCGCTTGTATTGGGACTTTTGAGATTAATGAGAATTGAATTTTCTAAAAAAGGAAACTATTCTCTCTTGAAAGTCATAGGCTAGAGAGTCCAAAGACTCCCTCTAGCCACCTTCCAAGCACCTATCTCACTTTCATTTTCCATTCCAGTGTGCTTCTCTCTCATCACACACCATCCGTTTCAGCATAGTGGCGTCAACACCTCTTGGCCACGCGTCCTCCTTTCTCTGGCGCACATCATCTACAACAATGCACGCGTCAACGTTCCTTTTCTCCACCTCTTCATTCGCTGCCACATCTTCAGCGCTTCAACCACACCTCACTGCACTTTGCGCATTTTGTGTTTCTTCTTTCACGAGAGCATTTCTCTCTCGAGCCCTCGTCGCCAGCCATTGTTCTTCACGGTGAGTCTTCTATTCACACAAATTCACTTCGTCGCTCTCGTTTCTCCCTCACCACAACCTCTTCCCACTATTTGTTCATATTTTGACCGTTTAAACACCTCTCTTCACATCGCTTTCCATTTTCCACCGATTGAACCCTCCTTTACTTCGATCTAACCCTTTTCCACCGGTCAATCTCCATTTATCACCGTTTAATCTGTCCAAATCGAGTCTATTCCCACTCCTAGGGTTTCATTCGTGCCTCTCGGGTTTCCACAGATTAAATCCTAGATCCTAGGGTTCCATGTGTTCAACCTCAGTTTTCCCTTCGATCTCTAACTCCTATTCCATTCCGCTGCGTCTTTACTCGTCGGAGAAGCTTCGAGGAGTCCGAATCGTGCTCGCACAGCCTCTATCGTCATCTTCTCAGGTGCTCGTCCATCAAGTGGTATTCAGAGCAAGGTCGAACACGCTTCGAAGGTAAGTATCTCGGTACGTCTCTATTCTGAGTTTTCTTCCATTTTTGAGTTGTTCGATTTTCTTCTGTTCTTGCGTTTGATTCGCGTCTCTGTCTTTGTTTCTAGTTATGTCTTGATTCTGTATTGATTCTGAGTTTGTTCTTCAATTTTTTCGCATTGTTCATTATCTTCATTGAATGTCTTGTGTTGATTTCGCGTTTGTTCAATTTATGCGTTTAGGTTTCCAAATTCTGATAAGGTTGTGTATCCTGTGCTTGAGTCATTATTTTTGAGTCTATTTGTGTGTGCCAGCTTTTCTTTGAGTCTTTTCCTCATTTTAATCGGTCCATTTGTTCATTTGAGTCATTTTCATTGATGAATCATATTCTGTCATGTTTACAGTTATGTTTAATTGCTTAAAATGTCATAAATTCTATGTTCAAAGCTGTATTTGATTTTTCCTGAGATTCTGGATTATATGATCAGTGGTTGTACACCATATGAGCTATGATACAATCATTGTGAGCTTGGGTGCATGCAAAAGTGACCTTAATCTCAGATTTAAGATTTGTTGATGTGTATTTTGATTTGCGTTTATAGTCATGGCCAATACATATTATTTCGATGATAAAAGGCTTGAATGAGTTCGTATCAGGTGCACACCACTTAAGCCATGAATTGCTGAAGCAAATAGCTTGGTGGCATCTTGTGAAAACTCCAACAGTATCAAAGTTGCAGTTGACCGATCTGCATTATCTTGTTTGAGTCTAGTTTTTTTTTTGTTTTAAAATATGTTCTGGCATATAGATCTTGCTGGAAATCTTGCATTAACTTCCTAGTGTCTTGTTTGAATTTTAATTGCTGTCTTTGAGTTTAGTTAGCTGATCAAAAGCTATTTGATTTCATTGAGTCAAAATTTGAGTGGTTAAGTTGCTTACATTGATTAATTTGGGGGCTGACTAAGTCAAATTTTGAGATAGTGTGTTTCTGCATCTATTTGCTTTATAAACAAGTTTGTTTTAGTTGTTTGAAACTGATGATGCAAAGAAACCACGAGTTATAGCTGCCCTAAGCATTTTCACTCTTTAAACCACCAAATTTTTGGCATTTTTCATTCACAAGTTGCTAGTTGGTTGCCTTTTCTGAAATCTGTGATTGGTGCATGTGAAATTGAGTTGTCATTGCAGCAAAAGCTTGGGCGTTCTATTTTCATAAACAAAAAATTGAATTGACAAAAGAAACATTTACATAGTTATAAAAAGCTGAAAGACCAGTGCAATTAACTTTTCTGAAATCTGATGCACCAAAAAATTGTTGTTCTCTATTAGCATTTCATCAAACAGTTTCACTCCATTGCTTTGAGCTTAAAATTTTGCTAATATTGCAACTTGTTTCTGTTTCTTGTTTTATGAATCTATTCTAGATCCTTTGGTAGGTTCAGTTTTTGTGCCTTCTTCTTAAATAGCTTTGTTTCTTGCTTGTCATTGTTAAATTATCTGGTTTTGTCTCAGTGCACGTGTGAACTCTGATCTGCTGTTCCTAATTGAAGTTTTTGTTTGCTTTTGTAATCTGGTCTAGAGTTGATCTTGAGTCAGTTTCTCTGTTGTGCTGTCAATTCCTTTGCTTTAGTGGCTGTCCTGTTCTGTTCTACCTGTCTGTCCATTACTTTGATCTTTGCCTAGCCATTTCTTTATTGCTTGAGAAGCTTATTCACTCTGGATTTCTGGAAATTGAAAGAAGGTTTGTGTGCTTGGTAGCATCTTAGGTGGTGGTGGTCTGAAAGACTTTCCAGCTTTGTACTGCCAAGGGAGAATTTCCCTTCCAAACCTTTCCATTTTGAGTGCTTTAAGCTTTCAAAGAGAAGCCTGAGTGTAGTGAGTTTAGTGTGGCTAACTTGGCCTAATTCCTTGGCACTTTGAAATAGATAATTCATTGTTAATCTAACTGTTTGTGATTGTTCATTATGCAGGGAAAAGGAGTTTGAGTGATCAAACTAGAGCAATTGTGATTGTACTCATTTTAATCTGCTCTTGCATTCATTTTGAACTTTAATTTGTTTGCTGAATCATTTCTACTTTACCTGTTCTGATTGCATTTTGAACTTCTTCATTTCTGCATCAACACTGTTTTAATTGCCAATTCCTGATTTCATGAGTGAGTTATTTGACTTGTTCTTGCTTTTTTTTTTTAAAAAAAAAATTATCACTACACATACTACTACACATTATATTTCATTGGTTTGATCAGATTGGTCTGCTATTTTTGATTAATCTCGAACATTGTTGTCACCAGTTTGGTCCATTGATTCTGACCAGTTTAATTCACTGATTTGCTATACAGGCTATACTGGTCATTTAATTGTGAATCAACTTATTCTTCATTTTTCCTGCATTGTATCATGTGGTGTATCTACTGTTTTTGGTGTAGCTGTGTAGATCTGATTTAATTGGTGTCATATAGCTAGTGCATCAGTTACAAGAATGCAGTGTAGGATGTCTACAAGTGAAGAATGAATCTGCTGATTAGTTGAGCATGAGGAAGAACCTACAACAAAGTCCACTAAAGCCAACAACTAGAAATAGCATTAATTAGGGAAGTTGCTTAGCTATATTGCTTCTGTTTGTTTAAATTGTTTGTGTTATAGCTTGCAATTTGTTGGATGTTGTGATTTGCTGAATTGGGTGTGATTTTCTTGCAGTTTATTCCTAGAGAGCAAAAGACATTTTCTTTGTGACTGCATCAAGGGCACAAGACCGAGAAAAGGGAAGTGCTTACTGCCATATATATATATACACATCACCTTGTGTAATCTGTTTTAGCTGAGGAAATTTTGATTGAAGATCTGTGCATTTGCCTTTGTAGGAAACTGATCAGGAAAGACCAAGAGAATTGATAGCAGAAGCACAAAGTGGAACAACAAAGCTGAATGAAGTGGACCAGGACCGTGGCAGCGTGCATGTTTTGTATTTTTTTGTTCCATTTAATGTGTAATAGGCTGATAGGCTAGCTTTCTTTTAATTTCATTTTTTGTTTGTAAAAAGGCCTTTTATAAAGTCCAAGTGCTTTGGAAGAGTCCTTGGTGCTCTTTCAAACTCTTGGCAACTTTACTTGCTTTAATTACTTGCTTTAATTTTAGCATAGCTAGACAGGTGAGTGTGTCTTGTTAGCCAAAGCAACAAGCCTCACCATAGGAGTAGACTTTAATATTGATTTGCTTTGTGTTTCACGTTTAGGGGTGATTTAGGCTAAAAGGGATTAAACTCTAAGCCTTATCACATTAAAGTCCGAGAGTCTAGTCTTTTAATTTGTGCTTAATTGTTTGTGATTGTTTGTGAGTTGTGTTCTTTGATTTTAAAGGTGATTTTTGTTTAAAGGGTAACTAGTAGTAACCTAAGACATTTCTGGCAAGGTAAGACTTGGTACTTAAGCAGTCTTCATGACTCACCTCTCTTACCTGGGACTTGTCTAAGTGTGAATCTTGTATACCTTTCACACAAAGAAAACTTTTAAAAACAAAGATGTCTTGTTATAGTTCATATAGGTCTTCTAGGTTAGATAATGTTGATGAAATGTTTAAACAAGCTAGGAATCTTCCATCCTTTGGTAAAGACATAGGTGCATTAACATACCTAGCTTGGGAAAAAGAAATTGATAAAATAAATCCTTTGTTTTATGGAGAGAGTGAATATTATGTCCTTAGCATATATCTCTCTAAGTTAGAAGAGCATGCAAGTGAGTGGTGGGATGAAAGACAATATCATGTTAGGAAAGGTAGAAAGTCCTACATACATAATTGGCATGATTTAAAAGCTTGCATGAGAAGAAAGTTTGTTCCTTCAAGCATTAAAAGAAACCTAAAACTAATTAGGGATTGCATTGATGATGGAAAATTATTTCTTGAGCGTTTAAATGATCATGGGTTTCTTCGTAGAGAATTAGAATTTGGGGCAAGACTTAAAGAGATCAAGGATAAGAAAAGAGAAAGAGAGATTGAGAGAAAAGAAAAGGAAGAAAGGAAAGAAGAAGAGAAGAGAGAGAGAGAAGAAAACGAGAAAAGAGAAGAGAGAAGAAGAGAGGAATTAAGAAGAGAAGAAGAGAGAAAAGAAGAAGAAAAGAGAGAAAGGCAAGAAAGAGAGAAGAAAGAAAAGGAGAAATTGTTACTGATGACAAATCCTATTCTTTCAAAGACCATGGAACCTAAAAGGGAAGGTTTCCAAATCTTTACTTCTTTTTCAATCATGGTTTATTCTTCCAATATTGATTTCTCTTTCAAACCAATTGTCATTATATATTCTATGAAAACATTTTCAAAATATGACAATTCAAATCTTGAGTTATTCTCATCTTTAAGAAAACAATTAACTCAAAACAAAATTGAATTTCGACTTCTAAAATTTTCAAAGATTACAAATCAATTTTTTAATACAAAAATTAATTCAAAATCATTTTTAATAACACGTAGGCAAACTTAAACGGCCGTTTGTGTAATTTGAAGGCAGACCCCTAATTGCTCCAATTTTACACAAAAAAGAACCCAATTGAGACGCCGAAAAGAAAAGGGACCTATTTGAAATTCACGCCGAAAATAGGGACCTACCGAGACATTAAACCAAAGATAAAAAGATAAAAAGATGAAAAGATGAAAAGATGAAAAGATGAAAAGATGAAAAGATAAAAAGATAAAAAGATAAAAAGATAAAAAGATAAAAAGATAAAAAGATAAAAAGATAAAAAATAAAAAGATAAAAAGATAAAAAGATAAAAAGATAAAAAGATAAAAAGATAAAAAGATAAAAAGATAAAAAGATAAAAAGATAAAAAGATAAAAAGATAAAAAGATAAAAAGATAAAAAGATAAAAAGATAAAAAGATAAAAAGATAAAAAGATAAAAAGATAAAAAGATAAAAAGATAAAAAGATAAAAAGATAAAAAGATAAAAAGATAAAAAGATAAAAAGATAAAAAGATAAAAAGATAAAAAGATAAAAAGATAAAAAGATAAAAAGATAAAAAGATAAAAAGATAAAAAGATAAAAAGATAAAAAGATAAAAAGATAAAATGATAAAAAGATAAAAAGATAAAAAGATAAAAAGATAAAAAGATAAAAAGATAGAAATAAAGATAAAAGTCTAATCGGTTAAGAATCACACAAAAGTATAGTTTAAACCACGAGTCCCCGGCAACGACGCCAAAAACTTGTTATGATATCGGCAAGTGTACCTAATCGTATCAAGCAATACTAAAACGGTTTCTATGTCAATAAAATCTTAACTCTCTTATTCGTCAAAATAAACTAAAAACAATAGAACAAACAAGTTTCTATGTCAAAAAGGGTTCATTTGTTATCAAAATTTACTCTCAAATAACGGTGAAAACAACCGTTATGACAAAAAAACTTGTTAAGATAAGCAAGTGTACAGAATCGTATCAAGTAATAATAAAATGGTAAGACCAAGTATCGTCTCCCAAAGGACTCACGACACTAAACAATTATGTGATTACTCAACTAATTAAGACTTTTGAAGAACAATTTGGGATTTTGAATGCAAAACAAGAAAGTAAATATGAATCCACTTTTGACCAATTGAAAGAAAAACGCAAAGGTGAATGGTTGATATTGCATGAGATGAGATAATCCTGGTTTCTCCATATCTAGGTTTCCCCGTATGCGTCCATATCATGAAAACCCATAATCATGCCATGAGTGAGATAAAAATAACAAGCATTGAGCAAAGAAGAATAACCCTAACAATTAATGAAAGAAGCATTAAAATATTGGAATCAATTCAAATACCTGAGATTTCACAAGGTTACATCATCCCCAACAACAAATAACGTTTAGTTCCCCATCATCATGGAGAAACTAGATGAACAATGGAATGAAAAAGATAGAAAAACCCTAAAAACTGAAGAGGACAACTTCTACACCCACTTCTACCTCCAGAGAATTGAAGAAAATATGAATTTGGGTTAATTCTGTCGAAAGATACTCTCTCTAGATCAAAGAAATCCTTAAATAGGGTTGAATTGGATCATGGGCCAACGTTGACACTGCTCAGCGCCCATCTTAGGGCGTCTAGGCGAGAGACGTTACATATCGGTTGGCGCTCAGCACCCCAAAGTGGGCGCTTAGGCATGACTTCAAGGCTCAACACCCCAAAACAGGGCGCCCAAGCATCCTGCGACCTTTACCAACCTTCTCTTTTGGTACTCTTTTTGTCCTTTCTGAGTTCAAACTTGTTGACATTTAACTTCTCTTCCAATTCACCCCAGTTTCCTACAAAATCAAAGGAATTTAGTAATAAAATCTTCAACTATAACCTCAACTCTCTTATTCGTCAAAATAAACTAAAAACAAGAGAACAGGCAAGTTTATGTCAAAAAGGGTTCATTTGTAATCAAAATTTACTCTCAAATAACAGTGAAAACAACCATTATCACAAAAAACTTGTTAAGATATCGGCAAGTATACCGAATCGTATCAAGTAATAATAAAATGGTAAGACCAAGTATCGTTTCCCAAATGAGTCAGGACACTAACCAATTATGTGATTACTCAACTAATTAAGACTTTTGAAGAACAATTTGGAATTTTGAATACAAAACAAGAAAGTAAATATGAATGCACTTTTGACCAATTGAAAGAAAAACACAAGGTGATGATATTGAAAATATGGGATGAATATGTAGTTGGGATTTAGATTTCACCGAGTTTACTCTCAGGCATATATGAATTCATCTTCTTCAGTAATGTTAATATCACTTTCTAAATTAGTTAAAACCCGATGTCTCGACGAAGAAAGTCTATTCTTAATTACTAGATCACATGTCTTGTATCACTAGCAATTAATTCTGCATTACGCTTAGAAGCGTAAGATAACCAAAACTCATATCCCTATGTCTAGGCAATACTGCTTTTGGGTGAAAATTCTCCATATCTAGGTTTCCCCGTATGTGTCCATATCACAAAAACCAATAATCATGCCATGAATGAGATAAAAATAACAAGCATTGGGCAAAGAAGAATAACCCTAACAATTAATGAAAGAAGCATAAAAATATTGGAATCAATTCAAATACATGAGAGTTCACAAGGTTACATCATCCCCCAACAACAAATAAGGTTTACTTCCCCATAACAATGGAATGAAAAAGATAGAAAAACCCTAAAAAGTGAAGCGGAGAGCTTCTGCACCCACTTCTACCTCTAGAGAATTGAAGAAAATATGAATTTGTGTTAATTCTGTCAAAAGATACTCTCTCTAGGTCAAGCAAATCCTTAAATAGAGCTGAATTAGATCATGGGCCAACGTTGACATAGCTCAGCGCCCCACTTAGGGCGCCCAGGCATGAAACCTTACATATCGGTTACGCTCAGCGCCCCAAAGTGGGCGCTAAGGCGTGACTTCGAGGCTCTTGCTCTGAGGGCCACCATAAGAGGGCGCCCAAGTATCCTGTGACCTTTAGCAACCTTCTCTTTTGGTGCTCTTTCTGTCTTTTCTGAGTTCCAAGTTGTTGACATTTAACTTCTCTTCCAATTCATCCCAGTTTCCTACAAAATCAAAGGAATTTAGTAATAAAATCTTCAACTATAACCTTAACTCTCTTATTCGTCAAAATAAACTAAAAACAAGAGAACAAGCAAGTTTCTATGTCAAAAAGGGTTCATTTGTTATCAAAATTTACTCTCAAATAACGGTGAAAACAACCGTTATGACAAAAAAACTTCTTAGGAAAGGCAAGTGTACCGAATCGTATCAAGTAATAATAAAATGGTAAGACCAAGTATCGTTTCCCAGAGGAGTCACGACACTAAACAATTATGTGATTACTCAACTAATTAAGACTTTTGAAGAACAATTTGGGATTTTGAATGCCAAACAAGAAAGAAAATATGAATGCATTTTTGACCAATTGAAAGAAAAACACAAAGGTGAATGGATGATATGGAAAATATGGCATGAATATGTAGTTGGGGTTTAGAGTTCACCGAGTTTCCTCTCAGGCATATATGAATTCAACTTCTTTATTAATGTTAATATCACTTTCTAAATTACTTAAAATCCGATTTCTCGGCGATGAAAGTCTATCCTTAATTACTAGATCACATTGTCGTGTATCACTAGCAATTAATTTTGCATTACGCATAGAAGCTTAAGATAACCAAAAGTCATATCCCTATGTCTAGGCGTACTACTTTTGGGAGAAAATTTTCCATATCTAGGTTTCCCCGTATGTGTCCATATCACGAAAACCAATAATCATGCCATGAATGAGTTAAACATAACAAGCATTTAGCAAAGAAGAATAACCCTAACAATTAATGAAAGAAGCATAAAAATATTGGAACCAATTCAAATACATGAGAGTTCACAAGGTTACATCATCCCCCAACAACAAAGAAGGTTTAGTTCCCCATCATCATGTAGAAACTAGATGAACAATGGAATGAAAAAGATAGAAAAAACCCAAAAACTGAAGATGAGAGCTTTTGCATCCACTTCTGCCTCCAAAGAATTGAAGAAAATATGAATTTGTGTTAATTATGTCGAAAGATACTCTCTCTAGGTCAAGCAAATCCTTAAATAGGGCTGAATTGGATTATGGGCCAACATTGACACCGCTCAGCGTCCCACTTAGGGCGCCCATGCGTGAGATGTTACATATCGGTTGGTGCTCAGGGCTTCAAAGAGGACGGACAGGCGTGACTTCAAGGCTCCTACGCTGACGGCCTCATAAGAGGGCGCTCAAGTGTCCTCAACCTTCTCTTCTGGTGCTCTTTCTGTCCTTTCTGAGTTCCAACTTGTTGACATTTAACTCCTCTTCCAATGCATCCTAGTTTCCTACCAAATCAAGGGAATTTATTAATAAAATCTTCAACTATAACCTCAACTCTCTTATTCATCAAAATAAACTAAAAACAAGAGAACGTGCAAGTTTCTAAGTCAAAAATGGTTCATTTGGTATCAAACTTTACTCTCAAATAACGGTGAAATCAACCGTTATCAATGTGTTGCGTTCTTGACTTTGAGGGTGCCTCAAAGGGGTTAGACTACAAGAGAGGGGATTCTTGCTTCTAGTATGTTTATGTACTGCCTTTATTTTGATTAGAGGGTTAGAGAGGTGTTTTATATTTTTGCCGTGAGGTCTCTCTAAAAACCTTGTTGTAAAAACCTTGATCATTATAGTTCATTGGCTTCCTCTGGTTGGAAGGACACTGGATGTATGCTTGGTCGAACCAGTATAAAAACTCAGCGTTTGATCTTTGTTATCCCTACTCTTTTACATTCAATCGATTATACTTTATACTCATTCGATTAAATTTCCGCTGCATTGAAAATCTTTTAACTTGCATTTCAAAAAAAGTATAAAGGCATTTCTTTTGGTGACAAAGATTTTGAAAGTTTTAAATTTTATACTTAACCAATTCACCCTCCTCTTGGTGTGAGAAATTGAGCCATTCTATTTTAACACGATGGATTTTGTCATCATGGAGATGGAGGAGGATATTGATGTGCCTCTCATTCTTGGGAGACCCTTTATGAAAACGGCTCGAGTTTTAATTGATGTGGAGAATGACAAACTCAAGGTGAGGGTACAAGATGAAGAAGTAAATTTTGACGTGTTTGAAGCCATGTCTCAACCAAAAGATGATAAGGCATGTTTTCATCTTGACGCACTAGATGAATGATGAGTCAATATTTTATTCACTTCACTTAGTTTATTGTACTAGAATTAATCAGGGAATTGTGCTTAAATGTCCGGTATTTTCCCATTTTTCCTAATTGTGCTTAATTTGATCAGAAATTCTTATTTTAATTAATTTGAATGATTTGAGCTAATTATTTGCATTATTAATTGTAGGGAAAATTTTGGAAATACAATTTGGGACATTTAGAGGCTAAATGAGAGAGGAGGTGTGGATTTCAATTTTGGGGGTGCATCCAGCACATGGTCCAGCCGAGCAATTTAAATGTGAAGTGCTGCCACGTCCATGCTCATTCTTCACGGTCAAGGGGTGCGTCCAGCAAAGAAGGAGCCCACGGCTGGAAGCAGAAATAAGCACACGGTCCAGAGAAATGGTGGGCTGCACGGAGTAAGTAAAAATTCACGGGAATGAGGAGAGGAAGCATCCACGTCCAGTACAACAGATCTTCTCGGTCACAGCAACAAGGCATCCAGAAGCTTGAAGAGAAGATGCACACGTTGAGGAGAGTGGTGTCTCGGCATATATGGAGCTGGAGCAGCCACCACCGAGAAGACCTCCTCACTGTCTTTTTGGTGAGCACACGGAGGCAGACCAACAGCGAATGAAGGTGCAGCAGCCACCTTCAGAGGAAGGAAGCTCACGGTTTTCTCTATGTTTTGGCTCCAACTCATGTAAAGAAGGAAGAGTGCAGTGGACGACCCACATGGAAAAGAAGTAACCCATCCACCACTTAGAAAATAGAAACATATTCACAGAGAACATTTGGAGAGGTGCACACGATCATGGCCTGGTCCAGCAAACTCAAGTCCAGCAGCAAGCAGATGCACGTTGATGGAGAGCTCCAAGCCAGCAGCTTTGAATTGGTACAACAGGCCCACACTTGGATCCACGGTCCAGTAAGCAAGAGGGGGTGGCATCCAGCAACTATGGAGTGTCACGGCCTGATTCTGGAAGCAAAGCAACAGCGGGGCCCATGGACAAATTGAATTGGAGTGTCCAGCAAAGAAAAAGCACGTGAATGGGAAGATATTAATTAGGAGGTGCAGCAGCTGGTCCACAGGAGGGGTAGTGTAGGGCAGTGAGTGAGAGAAGAGTGGGAGGACCAGCCGCCACTGATGGACAAATTTATGAACACCAAATTATGATGTCACAAACTTGTTTCACAATCGGCAAGTATGACCGAATCGTTCAAGTAATAAAACTTGGTAAGACCAAGTATCGTTCTTCCCAAAGGACTCACGGCCTAGTTTAGTTATGTGGTTTCTTGATTAACTAAGACTTACAAACGAAATATTTGGGTTTAAAATGCAAGACAGAAAATAAACATGTATGCATGAATTTTGATCAATGGCAAAGACAAAAGATAAACACTTTCAATGGAATATATGAATGAATATGTTGTTGGGGGTCAATTTCATCTCATCCACTCTCATACATTTTAGGAATTCAACATTCAAATCATCATTGTTAATGCCACTCTCTAAAGTACCATTCTAGATGGCTTCTCCCTAATCAAATAGTTCATACAATTCCTAGCATTCCTAATGATTAGTTTATTTTGCGTAGGAGCTTAAGGCAACCAATATACTATTGGGAGAAATTCCCCAGATCTAGACTTCCCCGTACGTGCCCGTATCGACAAAACCAATGATCATGCATTGAATGAGTTAAACAATGCAAGCATTAATCAAAGAGGAAAAACCCTAACTAATGATGAAAGAAAGCATATGTCTTAATTGAAAGATGTAAACAACAGATTCCATATATGAGAGTTTCAAAAGATTACATTGATTCCCCAACAAACATACAAGATTTAGTTCACCATAGTCATGGTGAATCTAGATGAATAACAATGAAAGAATGAAAGAATAAACCCTAAAAAGGTGAAGAGGAAGCCTCAGCATCCAAGATCCTCCTTCAAAGGGGTTGAAGAGAGAGTGTTTGCCTCGTTTCTGCCAAAGATGCCTAACCCTAGGAAATCCTAAAGCTTATATATCATTCGTAAATTACAAAAAGTCAAGTCCAAGCCCATTAAAGTGCCGCTCAGCGGTAAAATACCGCTCAGCGGTGAGTGCGTGACTGGTTTTCTCCCCTCAGCGGCCATTTTGCCCCTCAGCGGACCTCCCGCAAGCACCTGAGTGCCGCTCAGCGGTAAACTGCCGCTGAGCGGTGACTTCGGCTTCTCCTTTTTGCACTTTTTGTTGTCTTTTCTGATTTCACTTCTCTCCTTCTTCACTTCTTTCACCAAATTCACCTTAAAACCTGCACAAAAACACTGAAATCAAGCATAAACCTGTCCAGCTCTCTTATTTCTGAAAATATCAATAAAAGGCATGATTTCAAGCTAGTTTTTAAGTGTAAAGGTTGCTTTTAGTATGAATTTTAAGCATGAAAATAACAGTTTTTCAACTGTTATCACAACCCCAAACTTAGAACTTTGCTTGTCCTCAAGCAAACAAGATGTAACTCCATCTTCAACCAATTCATATGATGGTTCACTCATTCAAAAATCCTCTTTTTCAAGATAAGTAACAACTTCACTCAAACTTATGACCAAGAGTTCAATCAAGAAGTGCACATGCTTTAGTGTTCACAAAGTCATTTAAATTCCAACAAATGCTATTTTTCATGAATGATCAATCAATTAAGCATGGATGTTCATGTGTTAATGGAATATCTCCTCACTAGGTAAAGTGTTTCACTCACACATAAGTGTATAAGAGGTAATCACTCATTCACTCTACTATTACAATGTCACATGAATTAACTTTGCCTTTCATTTTACCACAATCAAAAACATTCACAAGCATGCATCATCTCAAGGACTTTTCTATGGCTTATAATGTGGCTGGGCTAACAAGAAAATTGGTTTTTCTGGATCACAAAATCCTTGAGTTAAGAGAATCATAACAACACAATCATCTTATTCTTTCCCAACTTTCTTTTGCCTTTGCATTGAGCTTTGCTTCTTTTTCTTTTCTTTTCTTTTTCTTTGCACATTCTTACTTTTTAGCTCTTAGCTCAATGCTTTTCATGTTTTCCCAACAACCCCAAACTTGAACATTTAACAATACTACACAAGATCTTCTACTTAACTCAAGGTAAGATTTTCAATCAAGGGTTTCAGTGTATGTTCAAGGCTAAGGGTTCAAAGGATAGAACACAAAGTGTTCTCTTTTAGTGGGCTAATTTTACAAATTTGGCCAATAATAAGGTTTCCAACAAACGGCCTTGATCATATGATGCAAAACAAGCAATTGATTCAATCATAGAAAACCTGGGCAAAATCATTCATGCTTTCAAAGTAATAGCATTTAACAATAACAACTCTGGAGCTCAAAATCTCACATATAAGCTCATTCACATTTGACATACACATCCTGCTTAATTTCACAATCACAATCATGATATCATGCATTTGTTCACAAAGCTTGTGAATCACCTATATAAGCATTTTAATGTGCACATCATCTCAACATCAATTAATCATAAGCATCATTCAGCATTACTTATCACACAATCACAGTTAATAGCAAACCATCACAAGAAACCAGGTTTCAAATAGAGTACATCAAACCCTAATCTAAAAACAAAAACAAATAAGTTCAGAAAACTTAAACCACAAAAGCATAATCATATGATAACATTCATCAGTAAATGCTATCTCAGCTCCTCATCAGTCTGAGCTGTCCTCTGTATCTTCCTCTTCTTCCTCATCATCATCATCATCAAACGCATCCTCCTCCTCAGCTTCATCTTCTTCCATATCTCTAGCTGAAGCTTCAGCTGCTCCAGCTCCTTCTCCATGTACTGGTTCTTCTGGCCAAGCTACTACATTATGGAATTCATCCATAGTCCACCTGTGGGCTGGAGGTGTATCATACATCCCCACTATCATCTCAGCAGTGGCCACCTGCCCTCTGTGAATGGACTGCAACTGAGCCCCTATAAGAGACATATAGATGTCCCTCATCTGGAATGGCTCTGCTTCATGTGTCTCAGCAGATGTCTGGCTCTGTGCTGGCCCTCTCTCTCTACGAGCACGGCGTGGTGGAACTGGCTGAGCTGCATCCTCACCTCCACAGTACTGTCTATAATAAGCCTCATCAATAGCTTTTCTTGGCCTCTCAAATGGTGGAACAGAAGTATCCACCCCAGCTAGCTTGCAAAGGTGAGTAATCAAGGAGGGATGTCCTAATGGTGCTTTGTTGTTTGAGGTGTTGGCGCACATACTAATTTCATCAGCTATCACCTGCCCAATATTAACATTTAAGCTTCTGATAGCACAGTAGATGAATAGTGCCCTGCTGAGAGTAATATCTGACACATGTGAACATGGCTGAATGTTGGCATGAGAAAACGCCATCCAATACTTTGCAAGAGGAGTCAAATCTGTCCTCCTAATGTTAACCACTGAGCCAGATCTATTCCTTTGGAAGTGTCCTCCAGGTATACACAATACTCTCTCCACATCCTCATAATCAGCACCTTCCTCCATGCTAAGAGCAAACTGACATTGCTCACCAGCCCGCACAGTATCCAGGAAATTGTTGATAGAATCAGGATCATACCTGATAGCATGGCCTCTGACATAGCCCAAATAATTCTCAGCTGGATAATCACCAATCTTCTTTGCATTGGTGTAGAATTCCTTCACCACAGCTATGTTGGCAGGTGCAGGATAGGTGGCTAACTTTCCCCAGTCATTCCCTAACACTTGCTCTCCAAATTGAGGAGCAATGTTAGGTATCATTCCAACCTTTCTCTCCATCAGAAGTCTCCTGTCCTGAACCACCCTAAAGTGCTTCTCATGTTTCCTAGAGAGGAACCTGCTAGAGTGGGGTTGCTCTGGTTCCTTTTCCTTTCTCTTGGTTGCCATGGTTTTCAATCTTTTTCCTGATGAGGATGCCATTCCTACATTCAAAACACAAGCAAAACCACAGAACATGATGTTAATCATTAGTAAAACATAGAACATAACTCCTGTCGAAGCTAAACCACCGCTGAGGGCCAGAATTTCCCCTCAGCGCCACCAGCGCCACATTCCAACACGCAAAAATCAGAAAAAACCAAATCTGGCAGAGTGCCGCTCAGCGGTAATTTACCCCTCAGCGGTAACTCTGCAGATTTTTGAAAAATCAGTTTTAAAGCTTCCCTAACTCCACCCAAATGCAATTTTCAGTTTTCCAGTTCATAATCATGCAGTTTAATCGGTTCAAACATCAAATATATCATCAAATCATGCATAGAAATCAAAACCCCTAAATATTCATGCGTTGACAATCACATTCAAATTCAAGAACCCTAGAATGAACAAAATGCATTTTACTTACTTGGGTGGAGATACTAGATGCAATGAGAATGCCTTCAAACTATAATGCTCTCTTCCAACCCCAAACTTTGATGACACACTAGTGAAAAAGTGAATAGAAGAGAGATTTTCTTAAGAGGGAAGAGTGAAAAGATGTGGAAAACCTAGGAGAAGGTGTGTGGAAGTGTTTGTGCAGAGAGAAGTCTGGAAATAAACCCTAAAACGCAGCTTGGGGTATAAAAATACCCTAATGGGCTCGGGTCCCGCTAAGGGGAACTAAAGCCCAGTCTGCGAGAGTACCGCTCAGCGGTAAAATACCGCTCAGCGGCACTTTCGTGATGTGCTCCTCTCCTTCTTTTCTTGACCTACGTGCCTTCCCTACATGTCCCTCATAGGTTCCCTGCAATTCAATGTTAAAAATGCTTATGCAAACCCTAACTAAAATAAACAAACAAAAACAATCAATCAACTGGGTTGCCTCCCAGGTAGTGCTTGTTTAACGTCACGAGCCTGACCCAAATTCCACCAGCACCCATCAGTAGATGCAAAATTTTCTTACCAACACCCATCAGCAGGTGTTACAAACCTAGCATCCTTCAGTAGATGCTTAACCACCTAGCATCCTTCAGTAGATGCTGGATCCAACAAAAATAATTACAGAATAATATCCACAATTTAAAAGTTACAAAACCAAATCAAAAGTTTTTAAATCCACTGGGTTGCCTCCCAGCAAGCGCTCTTTTAACGTCATTAGCTTGACCCAGTAAAGTTCAAGTTCCATCTTCTGTATAGTTAATGATGTCTTTCCACCAACTTCTCAACTGCTTCCTTTGGACTGTTTTGGTTCTTCTAGAATAAGGAGACTCTATCTCTATCATCTCCTTCTCTTTAAAGCCCTTCACAACCCACAACTTGTTCTTTAGTCTCACATGTGTGCCAAGTTGGGGTCCTCTTTTCTTCCAGTCTCTAGGACTTGCTTCTCCTCTTCCAATATCTTCTTCCTTGGGTACCTGAAACAACAAACAATGGTTACCTGAAACCTCAAGATTTTCTTCTTTACGGCTAGTCATGGGTGCATCTCGAAATGCAGCTTTATAACTAGCTTCTTCCTCCTTTGCTTGCGTCTCATCTTTGAAGACATCTACCACCACTCTCTCCTCTCTGTCCTGGAGCACCACTATACCTTCATTTACATCTATAATAGCCCTGGCCGTTTTCATAAACGGTCTTCCAAGTATGATAGGTATCTTCTCGGTCTCCATCTTCATCACCACAAAGTCTGCCAAGAACTGAAGTTTGCCAACACAAACTATAATGTCCTCTACAATTCCACTTGACTCCTTTGAAGATCCATCGGTCATTACTATTCTAACCTTTGCAGGTTTCATTTTAACCTTGCCGATTTGCTCCAGTAAAGAATAAGGCATCAAGTTAACACTTGAACCTAAATCAAGGAGAGCTTTCTTTACCTTTTTCTTCCCTATAGTACAAGGGATAGAAAAGCTGCCTGGATCAGATGCTTTAGGAGGGAATGGCTCTTTTTTAACAGCTATACACTTCTTTGCTTCCTCATCTCTACGTCTTTTCTTTGTAGAGATGTTCTCATCAGATTTTGTGTAAACTGTGATTTTCTGTAGAATCTGCTCCCAAGGTGCTTCATTATCCAACATATTAAATAATTCTGTGAAATCCATTTGTTTCTCTTGATTTATTGGAAAAGGAAAATTATTTTCACTCTCTATTTCTCTTCTTTCTTCTGTTTCTTCTTCTTCTAACTCAATTATCTCCTCATTCACACTCTTTACCACTTTGCACTCTTCTCTGGGGTTAACCTCAGTATTAGCCCCAAAACTTTTGTTTGGTCTTTCTTCCAATTGCTTGGTAATCTGACCCATCTGAATCTCAAAATTCTTTATAGCAGCTTCAGTGCTCTTTTGAGAAGATTCAGTTTTCTGTATGAATTGCTGAAGAGTTTCTTCCAACCTTGCTTGTCTTTCATTAAGCATAGATAATTGTTGCCACAAGGTTGGTTGCTGCTGCTGCTTATTATATTGATTTGCTTGCCCAGTTTGTCCTTGACCAATACTTGGGTGTGGTTTCCACCCTTGATTATAATTCCCTTGACGATATGGAAATTGATTAGCCATGAAATTAACATCCTCCACGGCTTCCACTGGAAAAGCACATTGACCATTGATATGGTCACCTCCACATAATTCGCACAACTGGGTTTGTACCTGTGCAGCAGTTTTCAACTCTTTAGGTAATTGTGCAAGAGTTTTAGTAAGAGTCTCCAACTGTTGAGTTAGAATTTTATTTTGAGCTAGCAAGGCATCATGCGTTTGTAATTGAAGAACCCCTTTTTGTTGCATAGGAGCTCCTCTCTCACTGTGAAGCTCATTATCACTAGTAGCCATGTTTTCTATAATTTCCGTGGCTTCCTCTGGAGTTTTCCATTTAATATTGCCTCCTGCTGAAGCATCAAGCATCATCTTGGTTTGTGAACCAAGCCCTCCAAGGAAAGTTAAGACTACTTCTTGTTCTTCAAAGCCATGCGTGGGTGTTTTTCTTAGCAGACTTTTGTATCTATCCCATGCATGTCCCAGCGATTCTTCCATGCCCTGCTTAAATGAAGATATCTCTTGCTTGCCTTTTGTCACCTTTGATTGTGGAAAGTACTTGTTCAAAAACTTTGTTACCACTGCTTCCCACTCTGTGAAACTTCCTTCTGGAAAAGAGTTCAACCAAAGCTTAGCATTGCCTCCCAATGAGAAAGGAAACAAACTAAGTTTGATTGCTTCGTCTGGCACCCCATTGATTTTCACTGTGTTGCAAATTTCATTAAATGTAGTAAGGTGCTCATATGGGCTTTCATGAGATAACCCATTAAATTGATTACTCTTCACCAGTTGGATCAGTGCTGGTTTGACCTCCATATTGGCTGCATTGACTCTAGGTCTAGCTATGCTGTTAAAGTGTTGAGGTCCAGCTATATTGGTGTAATCAGCAAGAGTTCTTCTGATATTATTATTCTCCATATTTTCTGTGCTATTGTCAGAACCTTGTGGTGATGGTTGCAACAGAGTTTCCGGAGGAGGGAAAAGTTCTCTAGATGTTCTGATTCTTCTCCTCCGTCTACTATCTTCTAATCCTTCAAGCAGAGGTTCTGTTGTTTTCTTGCTCCTAGTTCGAATTGCCTCCTGCATACACAAGAACACAAAACCCTAGAAAAGATTTGGTTAGCACAAAAAAGATATAAGAGAAGATATAAGATCCAGAAAATAAAAAACAGAAAAATAGAATAAAATAAAATAAAAACAAAAATAAAACAGAAAAATATAAACAAAAAATAAAAATTCGAAATTTGAAAATAAAATAAAAATAAAAACAGAAAACAGAAAACAGAAAACAGAAAAAAAAATAAAATAAAATCAAATAAAATACAAACTGAAAAATATAAACAGAAAAATAAAATAAAAAAAAAATTCGAAATTTAAAAATAAAAAAAAAAAAAAAAATAAGTCAAAGATAATCAATAATCACACAAATTAACCAGTTAAACCATGAATCCCCCGGCAACGGCGCCAAAAACTTGATGGACAAATTTATGAACACCAAATTATGATGTCACAAACTTGTTTCACAATCGGCAAGTATGACCGAATCGTTCAAGTAATAAAACTTGGTAAGACCAAGTATCGTTCTTCCCAAAGGACTCACGGCCTAGTTTAGTTATGTGGTTTCTTGATTAACTAAGACTTACAAACGAAATATTTGGGTTTAAAATGCAAGACAGAAAATAAACATGTATGCATGAATTTTGATCAATGGCAAAGACAAAAGATAAACACTTTCAATGGAATATATGAATGAATATGTTGTTGGGGGTCAATTTCATCTCATCCACTCTCATACATTTTAGGAATTCAACATTCAAATCATCATTGTTAATGCCACTCTCTAAAGTACCATTCTAGATGGCTTCTCCCTAATCAAATAGTTCATACAATTCCTAGCATTCCTAATGATTAGTTTATTTTGCGTAGGAGCTTAAGGCAACCAATATACTATTGGGAGAAATTCCCCAGATCTAGACTTCCCCGTACGTGCCCGTATCGACAAAACCAATGATCATGCATTGAATGAGTTAAACAATGCAAGCATTAATCAAAGAGGAAAAACCCTAACTAATGATGAAAGAAAGCATATGTCTTAATTGAAAGATGTAAACAACAGATTCCATATATGAGAGTTTCAAAAGATTACATTGATTCCCCAACAAACATACAAGATTTAGTTCACCATAGTCATGGTGAATCTAGATGAATAACAATGAAAGAATGAAAGAATAAACCCTAAAAAGGTGAAGAGGAAGCCTCAGCATCCAAGATCCTCCTTCAAAGGGGTTGAAGAGAGAGTGTTTGCCTCGTTTCTGCCAAAGATGCCTAACCCTAGGAAATCCTAAAGCTTATATATCATTCGTAAATTACAAAAAGTCAAGTCCAAGCCCATTAAAGTGCCGCTCAGCGGTAAAATACCGCTCAGCGGTGAGTGCGTGACTGGTTTTCTCCCCTCAGCGGCCATTTTGCCCCTCAGCGGACCTCCCGCAAGCACCTGAGTGCCGCTCAGCGGTAAACTGCCGCTGAGCGGTGACTTCGGCTTCTCCTTTTTGCACTTTTTGTTGTCTTTTCTGATTTCACTTCTCTCCTTCTTCACTTCTTTCACCAAATTCACCTTAAAACCTGCACAAAAACACTGAAATCAAGCATAAACCTGTCCAGCTCTCTTATTTCTGAAAATATCAATAAAAGGCATGATTTCAAGCTAGTTTTTAAGTGTAAAGGTTGCTTTTAGTATGAATTTTAAGCATGAAAATAACAGTTTTTCAACTGTTATCAGCCACCTTCATGGGAGTTTTTCTTTAAGCATCTTTTAATTTGTAGAAATGGGTAGCTTGCTGTTACGGGATTTTGGATGAAATTGAGAAGCACACTTTCTTTGATAACTCACGGTCATTGTATTTTTCTTGTGCACATGGTGATATTATTGTGAAAATGTTGATTTCACTGGAAGACGTACAACTTTCATTTGCTTAAGAGAAAATCCTGGAAGAAGTGAGGCACACGTTGAGCAGCTGTCACGGAGTTGGTGGCAGGGAGAGATCACGTTCAGCATTGAATGAGGCGCTGATTTCATTTGGAAAGGAAATGGGCGTGGATTGATAGATTGAAGGGAAAGAGTATCACCGTAATAGGGTGTGATGGTTGGAAGGAGAAAAGCACCGTCCAGTGGAGTCAAGCAGCACGTTAGGGAGAAAAACACTTTCATTTTGTTTTGAGAGACATGTGGAAATTCACTTTACGGAGGGGATTCGATTCCTTTTAAAAGAAGCTTGTTTTATTCATTCAGCAAAGTGCACACATAGTGACGCTGCAATAGAAAGTTTTCGTTTTTTTTATGTTGGAACAGAGAACTTTGAAGAGCACATGGTCTTGTCTTTGCTTTTATCTTTCACGTTGAACCAGATTTTTATTTTTATATTCTATGAATTAGAGTGTTATGTTGCTGAGAAGAAGTGTGCAGGGGCCTTTATTATTTTCATTTGGTGATTAAATGTTTTGGAGATTTCTTTTCATTGAGAGATGAAGAAGTGATTAGGTGAAAGTGTTGGATGAAGTCACGTCCAGGAGCGGATAGGTGTTGCATGAAGAATGGATGGAGCAAAGGCAATGGGATTCTCTCTTTCTTTTAGAAAGCAAGCACGCTGCATTCATTTGCATTGGAGAAGAGAGAAACGGTGGCACACTTTTACTTTATTTTCACTGTTTAAGCATTTTAATTTATTGTTTCCGTGATGGATATGCGTTGGTGCATGACTATAATGTGCATTCCAATGTTTAGATTAAGCGTTGCATATTTTCTTTTATTCTTGCTGCTTTATGTTTCAATTGGTTAGCACTCTTGTTTCTTTGAATTTTCATTCCAAGTTGTAATGTGCGTTTCATTTTTAGCTTTAGTGTTGCATTTGAATAACATTTTAATTGTGTTTGGAAATTTATCTTTGCATTGTTCGGTTTAATATTTTCATTCACTTTAAGGTTGTCAATTATGTTCGGTTGTGTTTAATTCTAATTTTAATTTAAGTTCAATTACAATCACAAATCTTTCACAAAACCCCCCCCCCCCCACTACGTGTTGATCTTAGACTGAACCCAATCTGGTCCTTGAGAGACGACCTAGGAGTCACTTCCTAGTCTATACTGCATTCTTTTATGCACAACTTTTGTGGGAGGTGCGACCCTCTCATCAATGAAGTATGTATGATTCTGGAGAAGATGGTACGTTGTTCTTCTTCTTTAGAGAAAACACGCATTGATGCATGTGAAGATTTGAATGAGGAAGAAGAGGAATTGATTGATGAGTGCTTCATTGACTTGTATGCATTAAAAGAAATCCCTTTTCATGAGGCGGAAATTGAAGAAATCAATACCAACGAAAAAGTCAAGGAAAATAAACTGGAACTCAAGATGTTACCTCCACATTTAAAGTATTTTTTCTTAGAAGAAGGTGGGAATAAACCGGTCATCATCAGTAATTCTTTATCCTTTGTTGACAATATTTTTGATCTCTAGAAACGAAACCAAAAACTTGTTGATGAATCGACAAGTGTACCGAATCGCATAAGTAATATAAAATGGTAAGACCAAGTATCGTATCCCAGAAGACTCTCGGTACTAAATAATTGTGTGATAACTCAATTAATTAAGACTTAAAAGAAACGAGATCATTGGTTTAAAATGCAAAGACATAAAATTAAATATGAATGCAAATTGATCAATAGTAGAGTAACTCAAAGATGAACGGATGTTGTTTAATATGAGATGAATATGTTGTTCGGGTTAGATTTCACCAAGTTCCCCCTCATGCTGTGATAACAGTTGAAAAACTGTTATTTTCATGCTTAAAGTTGATACTAAAAGCAACCTTTAACACTTAGAAAATAGCTTGAAATCATGCTTTTGGGTATATTTTTAGAAATAAGAGAGCTGGACAGGTTTATGCTTGATTTCAGTGTTTTATGCAGGTTTTAAGGTGAATTTGGTGAAAGAAGTGAAGAAGGATAGAGATGGAATCAAAAAAGACATAAAAAAGTGCAAAAGGAGAAGCCGTAATTACCGCTCAGCGGGAATTTACCGCTGAGCGGCACTCAGAAACCCACGTTGGCTTCGCTGAGGGGTGAAAAGGCCGCTGAGGGGAGGAAAACAACTCACGCACTTACCACTGAGCGGTAGTTTACCGCTGAGCGGCATTATTTTGGGCTTGGGCCTAATTTTCTGTATATTTTAGAATAGTATATAAGCTTTAGGACGTCCTAGGGTTTGTATCTTTGGATGAGAGGAAGCAAACACTCTCTTTTCCACCCCTTGAAGGAAGATCTTGGATGCTCAGGCTACCTCCTCATATTTCTAGGGTTCTATCTTTCTTTCATTCATTATTGTTCATCTAGTTTCACCATGAATATGGTGAACTAAACCTTGTATTGTTGTTGGGGAATCAATGTAGTCTTGTGAAACTCTCATATATGGAATTTGTGTTTTAACATCTTATTTTAAGATATATGCTTTCTTTCATCATTAGTTAGGGTTTTTCCTCTTTGCTTAAAGCTTGCTTTGTTTAACTCATTCATTGCCATGATTATTGATTTTGTCGATATGGGAACGGACGGGGAAATCTAGATCTGGGGAATTTCTCCCAATAGCATATTGGTTGCCTTTAAGCTTCTGCACTTCAGAATTAATTACTAGGAATGTTAGGAGTTGTATGAACTCGTAATTAAGGATAGGCCTTCTTGCAAGGTGATTTAGAGAGTGGCATTAGCAATTGATGAAAAGAATGATGAATTCCTAAAGTATATGAGAGTGAACAAGATGAAATTGATAACCCCAACAACATACTCATCCATCTAATTCATTAAAGTGTTTGTATTCCTCTTTTCCATTGATCAAATTCATGCATACATGTTTAATTATTGTCTTTTGCATTTAAACCCTATAATCAATTGTTAACAAGTCTTAAATAATCAACAAATCATATAGCTAACTAGGCCGTGAGTCCTTTGGAAAACGATACTTGGTCTTACCTAGTTTTATTACTTGATACGATTCGGTCACACTTGCCGATTGTGAAACAAGTTTGTGGCGCCGTTTTTCGGTGTTCATAAATTTGTCATCATGTATATAAGAATTCCTCTTTATGCATTAATGTGAATGTCACTCACTAAAGTACTTAGAACCCAATCCCTTTGTGCAATAAGCCTGCCTTAATTCCTAGTTCGTGCAATTCCTAGCGTTCATAGAAAATTAAGTCTGAAGATCAAGAGCTTAAGACGACCAAGTACTCATACCCTCATCCCTGAGAAATATTACCCTTGGGAGAATTCAACAAGAACCTGAATTGTAAGGAACCTCCCAGCACTCATGTAATTCATAAATCCTGCAATTAAATGAGTTAAATAGAGCAAGCATTAAAACAGATGAATTCCCTAACAATTAATGAGTAAAGCATATATGATTAAGAATCAATTCAAATACATGAGAGTTCACAAGGTTACATCATTCCCCTACAACAAATAGAGTTTAGTTCCCCACAGACATGGAGAAACTTGATGTACAATGGAAAAGCATGAGATAGTAAAACCCTAAGAGTATAAGAGGATGCTTCCGCCTCCAGATTGGCCTTTATAGAGTAGAAGAGTGTATTGTTGTGTTGCTCCAGCAAGAGATACAAAACCTAGAGCACTTGGGTCCTTTAAATAAAGTTAGAAAAGAGTAAAAACAGGGCCTGATCCAAAAGAGTCAAAATAGAGCACAAACTGGGTCGGATCTGTGACGCACGACGCTCGGGCGCCCCATTTAGAGCGCCCGGGTGGTGGACGATCTTATGTAGGGCTTGAGCCTTCAGTTTCGCCCAGGCTTCGGGGTTCGTCTCCCGGGTGGCGGACGTCGATTTTTGCACGCCCAAGCCTCCTGCAGGTCGCCCAAGCTTCATGCGGTTCCCTCTTCTGGTGCTTTTCTAGGCCTTTCTGAGCTTTATATCCTTAGCACTTCATATCTGCTTCCTGTATTAACTCATTTTCTATCAAAACAAAGGGAATTAGTCATAAAATCATCAAATTCAACCTTAACTCTCTTATTCACTCAACTTAATGCAAAAGTATGATTTCAAGCAATTTTCTAAGTGAAAAGGTTGCTTTTAGTATCAAAATTATATCACAGATAACAATATTTTAAACTGTTATCATCCTTCAAAGAAGAAGAAAAGTTGGTGGAAGTACTAAAAGCCAACAAAGGAGCTATTGGATGGTCAATTTAGGATCTCAAAGGCATAAGCTCAACTTATTGCATGCACAAAATATTCATGGAAGATGCGTATAAACCAGTTGCCCAACCACAAAGAAGATTGAATCCTGTGATGAAATAGGAGGTTAGAAAAGAAGTGCTGAAGCTTCTGGATGCTAGTATTATATACCCTATTTGTGATAGTGCATGGATAAGCCCAATACAGGTGGTACCAAAGAAAGGTGGGATGACATTTATATACAATGAAAAGAATGAGCTCATACCTACTAGGATGGTTACTGGGTGAAGGATCACTTTCCCCTTCCTTTCATTGATCAATTGTTGGAGAGATTGACTGGACAAGCTTTCTATTGCTTCTTGGATGGTTACTTAAGGTACAATCAAATTGTGGTGGATCCAAAAGATCAGGAAAAGACAACTTTTACATGTCCATTCAGTATTTTTGCTTATAGAAAAATGTCATTTTGCTTGTGTAATGCTCTAGCCACATTTCAAAGATGTATGCAGGCAATCTTTGAGGATATGATAGAAAAGTGCATTGAAGCCTTTATGGATGATTTTTCAGTATTTTGTGATTCTTTCTAAGTGTGTTTATCTAGCTTGGATGGTGTTCTTAAAGGGTGCATTCAGACAAACCTTATTCTTAACTGGGAAAAATGCCATTTCATGGTAATAGAAGGCATTGTTAGGGGGCACAAAGTTTTTTACAAGGGAATTGAGGTTGACAAAGCTAAAGTGGAAGTCATTGTAAAGCTTACACCACTGATAACAGTTGAAAAACTGTTATTTTCATGCTTAAAATTGATACTAAAAGCAACCTTTACCACTTAGAAACTAGCTTGAAATCATGCTTTTGGGTATATTTTTAGAAATAAGAGAGCTGGACAGGTTTATACTTGATTTCAGTGTTTTATGCAGGTTTTAAGGTGAATTTGGTGAAAGAAGTGAAGAAGGATAGAGATGGAATCAGAAAAGACATAAAAAAAAGTGCAAAAGGAGAAGCCGCAACTGCCGCTCAGCGGCAGTTTACCGCTGAGCGGCACTCAGGCAATCACAGTGGATCCGCTGAGGAGTGAAAAGGCCGCTGAGGGGAGGAAAACAACTCACGCACTTACCGCTGAGCGGTAGTTTACTGTTGAGCGGCACTATTTTGGGCTTGGGCCTAATTTTCTGTATATTTTAGAATAGTATATAAGCTTTACGTCGTCCTAGGGTTTGTATCTTTGGCAGAGACGAAGCAAACACTCTCTTTTCCACCCCTTGAAGGAAGATCTTGGATGCTCAGGCTACCTTCTCCTCTTTCTAGGGTTCTATCTTTCTTTCATTCATTATTGTTCATCTAGTTTCACCATGAATATGGTGAACTAAACCTTGTATTGTTGTTGGGGAATCAATGTAGTCTTGTGAAACTCTCATATATGGAATTTGTGTTTTAACATCTTATATTAAGATACATGCTTTCTTTCATCTTTAGTTAGGGAGTTTCCTCTTTGCTTAATGCTTGCTTTGTTTAACTCATTCATTGCCATGATTATTAATTTTGTCGATATGGGAACGTACGGGGAAATCTAGATCCGGGGAATTTCTCCCAATAGCATATTGGTTGCCTTTAAGCTTCTGCACTTTAGAATTAATTACTAGGAATGTTAGGAGTTGTATGAACTCGTAATTAAGAATAGGCCTTCTTGCAAGGTGATTTAGAGAGTGGCATTAGCAATTGATGAAAAGAATGATGAATTCCTAAAGTATATGAGAGTGAACAAGATGAAATTGATAACCCCAACAACATACTCATCCATCTAATTCATTAAAGTGTTTGTATTCCTCTTTTTCATTGATCAAATTCATGCATACATGTTTAATTACTGTCTTTTGCATTTAAACCCTTGATGAACCAATATTTTCCTCACTTCACTTAGTTTAATGTGCTAGAATTAGTCGGGGAATTATGCTTAAACGTCCGGTATTTTCCTGTTTTTCCTAATTGTGCTTAATTTGATCGGAAATTCTTATTTTAACTAATTTGAATTATCTGAGCTTATTATTTTGCATTATTAATTATGGGAAAATTTTGGATAACTTTTTGGGACATTAGAAAGCTAAATGAGAAATGGAAATTGAGCCAATGCATCTTAGCCATTTTTTATTTTCGCTGGCTGCCGCGTGAATGTTGTGTCAACTTGTGTGTCTTCGTTTGAGTTCAATTCTTATCCGTTTTCCATGCAATTTTTTTTCATAGTTTCGTCTGGATGTCTATTTTAACATATAGTTTTTACTTTGTTCAAATTCATTCTGTGCTGTTCCCAGTATTTATTTTACTCTCATATGTCAGTCCAGGATTACTGCTGTTTGAGTGATTTCTAATCCGTTGCATTGTTTGCTTGCTGTTTAGTAATTGTGGTGGCTGGAATTGATCATTGGATGATGCTAAGACCTCCCAACACTCTTAAACAAGGCATACAACAGCTTGGCTTTATTGGATAGCAAAGAAAAAAAAAAAAGAAAGCAGCCACATTCACGGTCCAGCAGAGGAAGTGGTTTTCATTTTTCCAGAACTTGGTTTATGCACCTTTGGAGCTTTATTCCAGCAAGCACGTCCAGGAGGTCCAACAAGTATGAGAGGGAAATTATTGGATAATATTTGGGACATTTGAAGGGTAAAGGAGAGGTGTGTGCTTGGAAAGAAGAGAGGGCCCATGAGAAGGAAATTTGGAGTAGCACGTGAAGGGGTTATGAAAAGAAAAAAATGCTGCACATGGGAATCAACTTTGACGTCCAACTCATGGTCCAGCAAGTTTGGATGAGTTGGAAATCGGGTGCTACGTCCAGCAAAATAGGGGTGTGTCCAGCAGCACTTGGGCTTCATGCGGAGAATGGGAAGCATAGGGGTGTCCAAAGCAGAGGCAGCACATGGGCTGAATGGAGGAGCAGCGTCCCACATGGAGGAGGGTTTTTAAAAACCCGTGATGCTGGAAAGAAAAGGTGTGCCGGTCCTGGAGCTGTTCCAGCCGTCACCTGGTGATAAAAACAAAGAATGGATTTTTGGCTTGAAAGGAGGAGTGCACGGAGACTTAGATAGGGATTGGTGTGCACGTTTTTTTTTCTGGGTTCCAGTAGGGTAGTAGAGGGATGCAGTGAGTGAGAGAGGTCCACGGAGACAATGGCAATCTGGAGAAGTGCAGCCTTGGTCCACCAACACATGAATGTCTCGGCAAAAAAAAAAAAATGGTCCATGTAGCAGTATAGTGTATGAAGTTTTTGATGCTTTCAATTCCTTGGGTTTGTTTGCACGGTGGAATGTTTTGATGTTAGAAATTATACTTTCATTTTGCTTTAAGATATTTGGACGATCCTACTAGAAGACTTACATGTTTCCACTTTGTTTCCACCTTGAAATCAACATGCTTTTGCTTGCCTTTCTTTTAGATAATGCCGTTTTGTTGGGTCCAGTAACAGCCCCCCCTTTTACATCTTTTCACTTTGTTTTGTTTCTAATTTGAAGAGAAACGTGAATTCATACTAGGTACAGCACCGGTTTTGCTTTCTTGGAATAGTTATGTTTTTAATCTTAAAGAAATGAATCACAATGCTTCTTTAATCTAGCTTAATGGTTACGTGAATTGGTATATGATGTGTCATGCATTATCTTATTTCTATGTATTGCATTTTAGTGGATTTAAGCCAATGGGAATTGAAATGAGTTCTTTGTTGCACATGCTTCCAACGTTGGCTTCTAGTTGAATGAAGAGTACATTTAATTTTCTTGCATTTAGTAATAGAGATGTTTTGGGAAAGGTGATATATGGTGATGGACTTTTAATTCCTTTCTTGGATAAGAATAGCATGGTGTGAATTCTTTAATTAAAGATTGTAGAATGGTCACGTGAAGTGTAACATTGAAGTTCACATTGAATTTTTTATTTAGTGCTTGGAGAATAAATGGGTGCATGGACCTTACGGTTGCTGGAAGTGCTAGAAGGAAGTAGTCTTCCTTTTATTCAACTCTTTCTTTCTATAGGAAATAGTTGTAGTGTCACGGCATTTAGGGAATTTTTAGAAACAATTTCACTTTCAAAAGTTTAATTTCCGTAATTGTGCGTCTCTGCAATTTACTGTTCCGCATTTTATTTTCACTGTGATTTCGATTTTTATTGTTTAATTTCGTTTTTACTATTTACTGTTTTATTTTTACGGTTTGTTAATTTACTACTTTCAACATTTACATTTTCCTGCACAAAAATAACCATCAAATCCCCCCCACTACGTGTTTGATCTGAGACTGAACCAAAATTGGTCCTTGAGAGACGACCTAGGAGTCACTTCCTAGTACTGTACTGCATTATTTTATGCACAACTTTTGTTGGGAGGTGCGACCCTCTCATCAAAATGATTATTGGGGGAGATTTTTAATTTTCTTCGTTAGTTTTTGTTTTTCGTGTTAAATTTTTTCTTTTCTAGGTTATTTTTGTCGTGTCTGGTGTACAGTTTTACATGTTTCTCTTGATTTCTGGATTTTGTTTAGGTTGTAGATGTATCTTTCACTTCATTGATACTCTGATTTGTTTGAAATCCTTGCTTTTCTCTGCTTGAGAAGATGATTATGATGTTTGAGAGGTTGATTTGATTGTGACATAAATTACCTTGTGTGAGATTTGAGCCACTTGATGTTCTTTCTTGTGTGTGATATGTCTCTTGATTGCTTGCACATATGCCTTGGCTTGACTCTTGTTGATAATTCTTGATTGATATGCATGTTTGGAAGTGATAAAGGCAGTTTTGTTTTTGAGCCTCTCTAGCCAAATAAGCCTACCGTGTTCTAAACCTTTGATAACCCCTTTTGAGCCTATACTTTCCTCATTTCTTTGTTTTGAAGCTCATACACTACCCCTAAGTGAAAAACCATGATTACCTTAACCTTAGGGAATTTTGGAGCTTTGGAAGTGTTTTGGGAACAAGTGTGGTCTCCTTGGGGATTCTTATGAGTTGGCTAGTTGGTTCCTCTTCTTGTTTTGTTTTTGTAAATATACGTGTATCTTGTCTTTTACAGTTTTGTTTTGAAAAAAAAAAAAAAAAAAAAAAAGAGAGCAGAAAAACAGTAAAAAAAATGAAAAAAAATTGTGAATAATTGTGAATAATGGAGTCAAGAAGAGGATGGAAGTAGAGGTTGTGGGTGAGTTTGATTGTGTTTACACTTGTTCCCCATTGCTCCTCTATTCTTTTTGGTTTGTAGCTCTCATCCATATTTATCCTCCCTTGTCCTTGGCCCCATTTCAACCATGAAAAGACCTTTTGATTTGAACATGCGTATGTGCTTGAGTGTTGATATTAGAGGCTTGCCAAGTCTATTTGTGATTGCTTTCTTGAGTGCATTGAGTGACATTGATTTACCTTAAACACTTGAGAGAAACACTGATTGTGTGCATCTGTGAGGCTCTGTTACTTTTGATTCACCTCTTGAACTGATTGATTATTTTGCCATGCTTGGAAGTGCTTGGATAGTTTCATGAGTATCTACTTTCTTTGATTTTGTGTTGGATATTGTCTACTTCTTTTCTTTGTCCAGATTTCTTGAGGAATGTGTAATTCTGTTTGTTTCCTTGTGAGTCTTTATTTTCTGTGTGTCAACGTTGTGTCACCTTCTTAAAAGTCCTTTGAACTATTCCCTGATTTGCATCTTGATTTTGCCCAGGAGTGCAAAAGACTAAGTGTGGTCTATTTTGATGAACCAATATTTTCCTCACTTCACTTAGTTTAATGTGCTAGAATTAGTCGGGGAATTATGCTTAAACGTCCGGTATTTTCCTGTTTTTCCTAATTGTGCTTAATTTGATCGGAAATTCTTATTTTAACTAATTTGAATTATCTGAGCTTATTATTTTGCATTATTAATTATGGGAAAATTTTGGATAACTTTTTGGGACATTAGAAAGCTAAATGAGAAATGGAAATTGAGCCAATGCATCTTAGCCATTTTTTATTTTCGCTGGCTGCCGCGTGAATGTTGTGTCAACTTGTGTGTCTTCGTTTGAGTTCAATTCTTATCCGTTTTCCATGCAATTGTTTTTCATAGTTTCGTCTGGATGTCTATTTTAACATATAGTTTTTACTTTGTTCAAATTCATTCTGTGCTGTTCCCAGTATTTATTTTACTCTCATATGTCAGTCCAGGATTACTGCTGTTTGAGTGATTTCTAATCCGTTGCATTGTTTGCTTGCTGTTTAGTAATTGTGGTGGCTGGAATTGATCATTGGATGATGCTAAGACCTCCCAACACTCTTAAACAAGGCATACAACAGCTTGGCTTTATTGGATAGCAAAGAAAAAAAAAAAAGAAAGCAGCCACATTCACGGTCCAGCAGAGGAAGTGGTTTTCATTTTTCCAGAACTTGGTTTATGCACCTTTGGAGCTTTATTCCAGGAAGCACGTCCAGGAGGTCCAACAAGTATGAGAGGGAAATTATTGGATAATATTTGGGACATTTGAAGGGTAAAGGAGAGGTGTGTGCTTGGAAAGAAGAGAGGGCCCATGAGAAGGAAATTTGGAGTAGCACGTGAAGGGGTTATGAAAAGAAAAAAATGCTGCACATGGGAATCAACTTTGACGTCCAACTCATGGTCCAGCAAGTTTGGATGAGTTGGAAATCGGGTGCTACGTCCAGCAAAATAGGGGTGTGTCCAGCAGCACTTGGGCTTCATGCGGAGAATGGGAAGCATAGGGGTGTCCAAAGCAGAGGCAGCACATGGGCTGAATGGAGGAGCAGCGTCCCACATGGAGGAGGGTTTTTAAAAACCCGTGATGCTGGAAAGAAAAGGTGTGCCGGTCCTGGAGCTGTTCCAGCCGTCACCTGGTGATAAAAACAAAGAATGGATTTTTGGCTTGAAAGGAGGAGTGCACGGAGACTTAGATAGGGATTGGTGTGCACGTTTTTTTTTCTGGGTTCCAGTAGGGTAGTAGAGGGATGCAGTGAGTGAGAGAGGTCCACGGAGACAATGGCAATCTGGAGAAGTGCAGCCTTGGTCCACCAACACATGAATGTCTCGGCAAAAAAAAAAAAATGGTCCATGTAGCAGTATAGTGTATGAAGTTTTTGATGCTTTCAATTCCTTGGGTTTGTTTGCACGGTGGAATGTTTTGATGTTAGAAATTATACTTTCATTTTGCTTTAAGATATTTGGACGATCCTACTAGAAGACTTACATGTTTCCACTTTGTTTCCACCTTGAAATCAACATGCTTTTGCTTGCCTTTCTTTTAGATAATGCCGTTTTGTTGGGTCCAGTAACAGCCCCCCCTTTTACATCTTTTCACTTTGTTTTGTTTCTAATTTGAAGAGAAACGTGAATTCATACTAGGTACAGCACCGGTTTTGCTTTCTTGGAATAGTTATGTTTTTAATCTTAAAGAAATGAATCACAATGCTTCTTTAATCTAGCTTAATGGTTACGTGAATTGGTATATGATGTGTCATGCATTATCTTATTTCTATGTATTGCATTTTAGTGGATTTAAGCCAATGGGAATTGAAATGAGTTCTTTGTTGCACATGCTTCCAACGTTGGCTTCTAGTTGAATGAAGAGTACATTTAATTTTCTTGCATTTAGTAATAGAGATGTTTTGGGAAAGGTGATATATGGTGATGGACTTTTAATTCCTTTCTTGGATAAGAATAGCATGGTGTGAATTCTTTAATTAAAGATTGTAGAATGGTCACGTGAAGTGTAACATTGAAGTTCACATTGAATTTTTTATTTAGTGCTTGGAGAATAAATGGGTGCATGGACCTTACGGTTGCTGGAAGTGCTAGAAGGAAGTAGTCTTCCTTTTATTCAACTCTTTCTTTCTATAGGAAATAGTTGTAGTGTCACGGCATTTAGGGAATTTTTAGAAACAATTTCACTTTCAAAAGTTTAATTTCCGTAATTGTGCGTCTCTGCAATTTACTGTTCCGCATTTTATTTTCACTGTGATTTCGATTTTTATTGTTTAATTTCGTTTTTACTATTTACTGTTTTATTTTTACGGTTTGTTAATTTACTACTTTCAACATTTACATTTTCCTGCACAAAAATAACCATCAAATCCCCCCCACTACGTGTTTGATCTGAGACTGAACCAAAATTGGTCCTTGAGAGACGACCTAGGAGTCACTTCCTAGTACTGTACTGCATTATTTTATGCACAACTTTTGTTGGGAGGTGCGACCCTCTCATCAAAATGATTATTGGGGGAGATTTTTAATTTTCTTCGTTAGTTTTTGTTTTTCGTGTTAAATTTTTTCTTTTCTAGGTTATTTTTGTCGTGTCTGGTGTACAGTTTTACATGTTTCTCTTGATTTCTGGATTTTGTTTAGGTTGTAGATGTATCTTTCACTTCATTGATACTCTGATTTGTTTGAAATCCTTGCTTTTCTCTGCTTGAGAAGATGATTATGATGTTTGAGAGGTTGATTTGATTGTGACATAAATTACCTTGTGTGAGATTTGAGCCACTTGATGTTCTTTCTTGTGTGTGATATGTCTCTTGATTGCTTGCACATATGCCTTGGCTTGACTCTTGTTGATAATTCTTGATTGATATGCATGTTTGGAAGTGATAAAGGCAGTTTTGTTTTTGAGCCTCTCTAGCCAAATAAGCCTACCGTGTTCTAAACCTTTGATAACCCCTTTTGAGCCTATACTTTCCTCATTTCTTTGTTTTGAAGCTCATACACTACCCCTAAGTGAAAAACCATGATTACCTTAACCTTAGGGAATTTTGGAGCTTTGGAAGTGTTTTGGGAACAAGTGTGGTCTCCTTGGGGATTCTTATGAGTTGGCTAGTTGGTTCCTCTTCTTGTTTTGTTTTTGTAAATATACGTGTATCTTGTCTTTTACAGTTTTGTTTTGAAAAAAAAAAAAAAAAAAAAAGAGAGCAGAAAAACAGTAAAAAAAATGAAAAAAAATTGTGAATAATTGTGAATAATGGAGTCAAGAAGAGGATGGAAGTAGAGGTTGTGGGTGAGTTTGATTGTGTTTACACTTGTTCCCCATTGCTCCTCTATTCTTTTTGGTTTGTAGCTCTCATCCATATTTATCCTCCCTTGTCCTTGGCCCCATTTCAACCATGAAAAGACCTTTTGATTTGAACATGCGTATGTGCTTGAGTGTTGATATTAGAGGCTTGCCAAGTCTATTTGTGATTGCTTTCTTGAGTGCATTGAGTGACATTGATTTACCTTAAACACTTGAGAGAAACACTGATTGTGTGCATCTGTGAGGCTCTGTTACTTTTGATTCACCTCTTGAACTGATTGATTATTTTGCCATGCTTGGAAGTGCTTGGATAGTTTCATGAGTATCTACTTTCTTTGATTTTGTGTTGGATATTGTCTACTTCTTTTCTTTGTCCAGATTTCTTGAGGAATGTGTAATTCTGTTTGTTTCCTTGTGAGTCTTTATTTTCTGTGTGTCAACGTTGTGTCACCTTCTTAAAAGTCCTTTGAACTATTCCCTGATTTGCATATTGATTTTGCCCAGGAGTGCAAAAGACTAAGTGTGGTCTATTTTGATGAACCAATATTTTCCTCACTTCACTTAGTTTAATGTGCTAGAATTAGTCGGGGAATTATGCTTAAACGTCCGGTATTTTCCTGTTTTTCCTAATTGTGCTTAATTTGATCGGAAATTCTTATTTTAACTAATTTGAATTATCTGAGCTTATTATTTTGCATTATTAATTATGGGAAAATTTTGGATAACTTTTTGGGACATTAGAAAGCTAAATGAGAAATGGAAATTGAGCCAATGCATCTTAGCCATTTTTTATTTTCGCTGGCTGCCGCGTGAATGTTGTGTCAACTTGTGTGTCTTCGTTTGAGTTCAATTCTTATCCGTTTTCCATGCAATTTTTTTTCATAGTTTCGTCTGGATGTCTATTTTAACATATAGTTTTTACTTTGTTCAAATTCATTCTGTGCTGTTCCCAGTATTTATTTTACTCTCATATGTCAGTCCAGGATTACTGCTGTTTGAGTGATTTCTAATCCGTTGCATTGTTTGCTTGCTGTTTAGTAATTGTGGTGGCTGGAATTGATCATTGGATGATGCTAAGACCTCCCAACACTCTTAAACAAGGCATACAACAGCTTGGCTTTATTGGATAGCAAAGAAAAAAAAAAAGAAAGCAGCCACATTCACGGTCCAGCAGAGGAAGTGGTTTTCATTTTTCCAGAACTTGGTTTATGCACCTTTGGAGCTTTATTCCAGCAAGCACGTCCAGGAGGTCCAACAAGTATGAGAGGGAAATTATTGGATAATATTTGGGACATTTGAAGGGTAAAGGAGAGGTGTGTGCTTGGAAAGAAGAGAGGGCCCATGAGAAGGAAATTTGGAGTAGCACGTGAAGGGGTTATGAAAAGAAAAAAATGCTGCACATGGGAATCAACTTTGACGTGCCACTCATGGTCCAACAAGTTTGGATGAGTTGGAAATCGGGTGCTACGTCCAGCAAAATAGGGGTGTGTCCAGCAGCACTTGGGCTTCATGCGGAGAATGGGAAGCATAGGGGTGTCCAAAGCAGAGGCAGCACATGGGCTGAATGGAGGAGCAGCGTCCCACATGGAGGAGGGTTTTTAAAAACCCGTGATGCTGGAAAGAAAAGGTGTGCCGGTCCTGGAGCTGTTCCAGCCGTCACCTGGTGATAAAAACAAAGAATGGATTTTTGGCTTGAAAGGAGGAGTGCACGGAGACTTAGATAGGGATTGGTGTGCACGTTTTTTTTTCTGGGTTCCAGTAGGGTAGTAGAGGGATGCAGTGAGTGAGAGAGGTCCACGGAGACAATGGCAATCTGGAGAAGTGCAGCCTTGGTCCACCAACACATGAATGTCTCGGCAAAAAAAAAAAAATGGTCCATGTAGCAGTATAGTGTATGAAGTTTTTGATGCTTTCAATTCCTTGGGTTTGTTTGCACGGTGGAATGTTTTGATGTTAGAAATTATACTTTCATTTTGCTTTAAGATATTTGGACGATCCTACTAGAAGACTTACATGTTTCCACTTTGTTTCCACCTTGAAATCAACATGCTTTTCCTTGCCTTTCTTTTAGATAATGCCGTTTTGTTGGGTCCAGTAACAGCCCCCCCTTTTACATCTTTTCACTTTGTTTTGTTTCTAATTTGAAGAGAAACGTGAATTCATACTAGGTACAGCACCGGTTTTGCTTTCTTGGAATAGTTATGTTTTTAATCTTAAAGAAATGAATCACAATGCTTCTTTAATCTAGCTTAATGGTTACGTGAATTGGTATATGATGTGTCATGCATTATCTTATTTCTATGTATTGCATTTTAGTGGATTTAAGCCAATGGGAATTGAAATGAGTTCTTTGTTGCACATGCTTCCAACGTTGGCTTCTAGTTGAATGAAGAGTACATTTAATTTTCTTGCATTTAGTAATAGAGATGTTTTGGGAAAGGTGATATATGGTGATGGACTTTTAATTCCTTTCTTGGATAAGAATAGCATGGTGTGAATTCTTTAATTAAAGATTGTAGAATGGTCACGTGAAGTGTAACATTGAAGTTCACATTGAATTTTTTATTTAGTGCTTGGAGAATAAATGGGTGCATGGACCTTACGGTTGCTAGAAGTGCTAGAAGGAAGTAGTCTTCCTTTTATTCAACTCTTTCTTTCTATAGGAAATAGTTGTAGTGTCACGGCATTTAGGGAATTTTTAGAAACAATTTCACTTTCAAAAGTTTAATTTCCGTAATTGTGCGTCTCTGCAATTTACTGTTCCGCATTTTATTTTCACTGTGATTTCGATTTTTATTGTTTAATTTCGTTTTTACTATTTACTGTTTTATTTTTACGGTTTGTTAATTTACTACTTTCAACATTTACATTTTCCTGCACAAAAATAACCATCAAATCCCCCCCACTACGTGTTTGATCTGAGACTGAACCAAAATTGGTCCTTGAGAGACGACCTAGGAGTCACTTCCTAGTACTATACTGCATTCTTTTATGCACAACTTTTGTGAGAGGTGCGACCCTCTCATCAACCCTATAATCAATTGTTAACAAGTCTTAAATAATCAACAAATCATATAGCTAACTAGGCCGTGAGTCCTTTGGAAAACGATACTTGGTCTTACCTAGTTTTATTACTTGATACGATTCGGTCACACTTGCCGATTGTGAAACAAGTTTGTGGCGCCGTTTTTCGGTGTTCATAAATTTGTCATCATGTATATAAGAATTCCTCTTTATGCATTAATGTGAATGTCACTCACTAAAGTACTTAGAACCCAATCCCTTTGTGCAATAAGCCTGCCTTAATTCCTAGTTCGTGCAATTCCTAGCGTTCATAGAAAATTAAGTCTGAAGATCAAGAGCTTAAGACGACCAAGTACTCATACCCTCATCCCTGAGAAATATTACCCTTGGGAGAATTCAACAAGAACCTGAATTGTAAGGAACCTCCCAGCACTCATGTAATTCATAAATCCTGCAATTAAATGAGTTAAATAGAGCAAGCATTAAAACAGATGAATTCCCTAACAATTAATGAGTAAAGCATATATGATTAAGAATCAATTCAAATACATGAGAGTTCACAAGGTTACATCATTCCCCTACAACAAATAGAGTTTAGTTCCCCACAGACATGGAGAAACTAGATGTACAATGGAAAAGCATGAGATAGTAAAACCCTAAGAGTATAAGAGGATGCTTCCGCCTCCAGATTGGCCTTTATAGAGTAGAAGAGTGTATTGTTGTGTTGCTCCAGCAAGAGATACAAAACCTAGAGCACTTGGGTCCTTTAAATAAAGTTAGAAAAGAGTAAAAACAGGGCCTGATCCAAAAGAGTCAAAATATAGCACAAACTGGGTCGGATCTGTGACGCACGACGCTCGGGCGCCCCATTTAGAGCGCCCGGGTGGTGGACGATCTTATGTAGGGCTTGAGCCTTCAGTTTCGCCCAGGCTTCGGGGTTCGTCTCCCGGGTGGCGGACGTCGATTTTTGCACGCCCAAGCCTCCTGCAGGTCGCCCAAGCTTCATGCGGTTCCCTCTTCTGGTGCTTTTCTAGGCCTTTCTGAGCTTTATATCCTTAGCACTTCATATCTGCTTCCTGTATTAACTCATTTTCTATCAAAACAAAGGGAATTAGTCATAAAATCATCAAATTCAACCTTAACTCTCTTATTCACTCAACTTAATGCAAAAGTATGATTTCAAGCAATTTTCTAAGTGAAAAGGTTGCTTTTAGTATCAAAATTATATCACAGATAACAATATTTTAAACTGTTATCATCCTTCAAAGAAGAAGAAAAGTTGGTGGAAGTACTAAAAGCCAACAAAGGAGCTATTGGATGGTCAATTTAGGATCTCAAAGGCATAAGCTCAACTTATTGCATGCACAAAATATTCATGGAAGATGCGTATAAACCAGTTGCCCAACCACAAAGAAGATTGAATCCTGTGATGAAATAGGAGGTTAGAAAAGAAGTGCTGAAGCTTCTGGATGCTAGTATTATATACCCTATTTGTGATAGTGCATGGGTAAGCCCAATACAGGTGGTACCAAAGAAAGGTGGGATGACATTTATATACAATGAAAAGAATGAGGTCATACCTACTAGGATGGTTACTGGGTGAAGGATCACTTTCCCCTTCCTTTCATTGATCAAATGTTGGAGAGATTGACTGGACAAGCTTTCTATTGCTTCTTGGATGGTTACTTAAGGTACAATCAAATTGTGGTGGATCCAAAAGATCAGGAAAAGACAACTTTTACATGTCCATTCAGTATTTTTGCTTATAGAAAAATGCCATTTTGGTTGTGTAATGCTCTGGCCACATTTCAAAGATGTATGCAGGCAATCTTTGAGGATATGATAGAAAAGTGCATTGAAGCCTTTATGGATGATTTTTCAGTATTTGGTGATTCTTTCTAAGTGTGTTTATCTAGCTTGGATGGTGTTCTTAAAGGGTGCATTCAGACAAACCTTATTCTTAACTGGGAAAAATGCCATTTCATGGTAACAGAAGGCATTGTTAGGGGGCACAAAGTTTTTTACAAGGGAATTGAGGTTGACAAAGCTAAAGTGGAAGTCATTGAAAAGCTTACACCACTGATAACAGTTGAAAAACTGTTATTTTCATGCTTAAAATTGATACTAAAAGCAACCTTTACCACTTAGAAACTAGCTTGAAATCATGCTTTTGGGTATATTTTTAGAAATAAGAGAGCTGGACAGGTTTATACTTGATTTCAGTGTTTTATGCAGGTTTTAAGGTGAATTTGGTGAAAGAAGTGAAGAAGGATAGAGATGGAATCAGAAAAGACATAAAAAAAAGTGCAAAAGGAGAAGCCGCAACTGCCGCTCAGCGGCAGTTTACCGCTGAGCGGCACTCAGGCAATCACAGTGGATCCGCTGAGGAGTGAAAAGGCCGCTGAGGGGAGGAAAACAACTCACGCACTTACCGCTGAGCAGTAGTTTACTGTTGAGCGGCACTATTTTGGGCTTGGGCCTAATTTTCTGTATATTTTAGAATAGTATATAAGCTTTACGTCGTCCTAGGGTTTGTATCTTTGGCAGAGACGAAGCAAACACTCTCTTTTCCACCCCTTGAAGGAAGATCTTGGATGCTCAGGCTACCTTCTCCTCTTTCTAGGGTTCTATCTTTCTTTCATTCATTATTGTTCATCTAGTTTCACCATGAATATGGTGAACTAAACCTTGTATTGTTGTTGGGGAATCAATGTAGTCTTGTGAAACTCTCATATATGGAATTTGTGTTTTAACATCTTATATTAAGATACATGCTTTCTTTCATCTTTAGTTAGGGAGTTTCCTCTTTGCTTAATGCTTGCTTTGTTTAACTCATTCATTGCCATGATTATTAATTTTGTCGATATGGGAACGTACGGGGAAATCTAGATCCGGGGAATTTCTCCCAATAGCATATTGGTTGCCTTTAAGCTCCTGCACTTCAGAACTAATTACTAGGAATGCTAGGAATTGTATGAACTCGTAATTAAGGATAAGCCTTCTTGCAAGGTGATTTAGAGATTGGCATTAGCAATTGATGAAAAGAATGATGAATTCCTAAAGTATATGAGAGTGAACAAGATGAAATTGATAACCCCAACAACATACTCATCCATTTAATTCATTAAAGTGTTTGTTTTCCTCTTTTCCATTGATCAAAATTCATGCATACATGTTTAATTACTGTCTTTTGCATTTAAACCTACAATCAATTGTTTACAAGTCTCAAATAATCAACAAATCATATAGCTAACTAGGTCGTGAGTCCTTTGGGAAAACGATACTTGGTCTTACCTAGTTTTATTACTTGATACGATTCGGTCACACTTGCTTATTGTTAAACAAGTTTGTGGCGCCGTTTTTCGGTGTTCATAAATTTGTCATCAAGTTTTTGGCGTCGTTGCCGGGGACTTGTGGTTTATCTAGTTCATTTGTGTGATTATTGATTATCTTTGACTTGAATTTTGAATTTTGAATTTCTGTTTTTATTTTTTTTGTTTCTATTTTATTTTATTTTATTTTATTTTATTTTATGTTATTTTTCTGTTTTTATTTTTTTTGTTTTTTGTTTTTATTTTTTTTTCTTTGTTTTTATTTTATCTTCTTCTCTCTGATCTTATATCTTCTTCTATATCTTTTTGTGCTAACCAATTTTTCTAGGGTTTTGTTTTCTTGTGTATGCAGGAGACAATCCGAACGAGGAGCAAGAAAACTACAGACTCTCTTCTTGAAGGTTTAGACGAGAGTAGACGGAGGAGAACAATCCGTACATCTAGAGAACTTTTTCCTCCTCCGGAAACTCTGTTACAACCATCACCACAAGGTTCTGACCATAGCACTGAGAATATGGAGAATAATAATGCCAGAAGAACTCTTGCAGATTACACAAATATAGCTAGAATTCAACATTTTAATAGCATAGCAAGACCGAGGGTCAATGCAGCCAACATGGAGGTGAAACTAGCATTAATCCAACTGGTGAAGAGTAATCAATTTAATGGGTTGTCTCACGAAAGCCCATATGAGCACCTCACAACTTTTAATGAGATCTGCAACACGGTGAAAATAAATGGGGTGCCGGACGAAGCAATCAAACTTAGCATGTTTCCATTCTCATTAGGAGGCAACGCTAAGCTTTGGTTAAATTCTTTTCCAGAAGGAAGCTTTACAGAGTGGGAAGTAGTGGTGACCAAGTTCCTAAACAAATACTTTCCACAATCAAAGGTGAATAAAGGAAAGCAAGAGATTTCATCATTCAGGCAAGGCATGGAAGAATCACTAGGGCATGCATGAGACAGACATAAAAGCTTATTAAGAAAGACACCCACGCATGGATTTGATGAAGTGGAAGTAGTCCTGATCTTCCTTGGAGGTCTTGGTTCACAAACCAAGATGATGCTTGACGCCTCAGCAGGAGGAAATATCAAATGGAAAACTCCAGAGGAAGCTACAAAAATCATTGACAATATGGCTACTAGTGATAATGAACTAAACAGTGAAAGAGGAGCTCCTACTCAACAAAAAGGAGTTCTACAGTTACAAACCCATGATGCCTTGCTAGCACAGAACAAGATACTAACTCAACAACTAGAGACTCTTACAAAAACACTTGCACAATTGCCAAAAGAGTTAAAGGCTGTTGCACAGGCTCAATCACAGTTGTTTGAATTATGTGGAGGTGACCATATCAATGGTCAATGCGCTTTTCCAGCAGAAGCCTTAGAGGATGTTAACTTCATGGTCAATCAATACCGTCAGGGGAATTTTAATCAAGGGTGGAAACCACACCCAAGCATTGGTCACAGACAAACTGGGCAAGCCGGACAAACTGGGCAATTTAACAAGCAACAGCAACAACCAACCTTATGGCAATAATTTTTTATACTTAATGAAAGATCAATAAGGATGGAAGAAACTCTTCATCAGTTCATACAGAAAAGTGATTCTACTCAAAAGAGCACTGAAGCTGCTATTAAGAATTTGGAGATTCAAATGGGTCAGATTACCAAGCAGTTGGAAGAGAGGCCAAACAAAAATTTTGGGGCTAATACTGAGGTTAACCCCAGAGAAGAATGTAAAGTGTTGGAGAGTACAAATGATGAGACAGTTGAGTTAGAAAAAGGAGAGATAGAAAAAGAAGAGAGAGAAAAGAGAGAAAAAGAAAAAGAAGAGAGAAAAAGAAAAAGAAGAGAGAAAAGAGAAAGGAGAGAGAAGAGAGATAAAGAGTAATGATATTTTTCCTGTTCCGATCAATCCAGAGAAACAATTTGATTTTACAGAATTATTCAAGATGGTGGACAATGATGTACCTTGGAATCAGATATTACAACAAATTGTAGTTTATACTAAACCTGAGGACGAAGTCTCTAAAAAGAAAAGACGTCGAGATGATGATACAAAAAAGTATAAAGGTGTTAAAAAGGAGCCATTCCCTCCAAAAGCAAAAGATCCAGGAGGCTTTTCCATTCCATGCACAATAGGGAAGAAAAGGATAAAAAAGGCCTTACTTGATTTAGGATCAAGTGTTAACTTGATACCTTATTCTTTATTGGAGCATATCGGTGATGTTGTTGTGAAGCCTGTAAAGGTTAACTTAGTAATGGCAGATGGATCTTCAAAGGAACCCTATGGAGTAGCAGAAGATATTATAGTTTGTGTAGGCAAACTCCAGTTCTTGGTAGAATTTGTGGTGATGGAGATGGAAACTGAAAAGATACCTATTATTCTTGGAAGACCGTTTATGAAAACGGCCAAACCCATCATTGATGTGAACGAAGGTATAGTGGTGCTTCAAGACAGAGAAGAGAGAGTTGTGGTAGATGTCTTCAAAGAAGAGAGGCAGATGCAGGAGGAAGAAGCTAGTCATAAAGCTGCATTTCAAGATGTACTCATGACTAGCCCTGAAGATGAAAAGCCCAAGGTAAAAGGTAAACATTGTTTATTGTTTCAGGTACAGGAAAAAGAGAAGATTGGAAGAGGAAGAAAAGTTCCTAATGACTGGATGAAAGAACAACTCCAACTGGGTACACCTGTGAGATTCAAAAATAAGTTGTGGGTTGTGAAAGGCTACAAAGAAAAGGAGATGATAGAGATAGAATCTCCATATTCTAGAAGAGTCAAAACAGTACACCGGAAGCAGTTGAGGAGTTGGTGGGAGATAGACATCAACCATGAAGAAGGAACTTGAACTTTATTGGGTCAAGCTAATGACGTGAAAAGAGCGCTTACTGGAAGGCATTCTAGTGATTTGAGGACAATATTTCTTTTGTTTTTCTTTTGGATTTGTAATTTTTTTTAATCAGTTGGACATTATTTCTGTAAATATGGTTTTGGATATAGCATCTACTGAAGGATGCTAGGTGGTTAAGTATCCATTGAAGGATACTAGGTTTGTTACGTCTACTGATGGGTGTTGGTAAGAAAGTTTTGCACCTACTGATACGTGCTGGTGGATTTTGGGTCAGGCTCGTGACGTTAAACAAGCGCTACCTGGGAGGCAACCCAGTTGATTGATTATATCTCTGTTTGTTCTGTTTTAGTTGTATGATAGGGATTTGCATAAGTGATCTGAGAATTTAATTGCAGGAACCAGTGAGGGGGCATGAGTAGGATGTACTTAGGTTAAGCTAGGGAGAAGAGGAACACTTCCCGAAAGTGCCGCTGAGCGGCAAACTACCGCTGAGCGGCAAACTACCGCTGAGCGGCAAACTACCGCTGAGCGGCAAACTACCGCTGAGCGGCAAACTACCGCTGAGCGGCAAACTACCGCTGAGCGGCAAACTACCGCTGAGCGGTAGTGTCGCAGACTGGGCTTAGGTTGCTCCTTAGCGGAACCTGAGCCCATTAGGGTATTTTTATACCCTAAGCTGCGCCTTAGCTTCTCTTTTCAGACTCTTCTCTGAACACACACTCCTACATACTTTTTCAAAGGTTCTCTACAACTTTTTCCTCATCCCTCTTGAGAAAATCTCCTTTTCACTCACTTTCTCACTAGTTTTCCATCTAAGTTTGGGGTTGGAAGAGAGTATCATAGCTTGAAAGCATTCTCATTTCATCTAGCATCTCCACCCAAGTAAGTCAAGCATTTTTCATTCTAGGGTTCTTGACTTTGAACTTGATTTGTTAAAGCATGAATCTTTAGGGGTTTTGATTTCTACGCATGATTTGATGATTTAATTGATGTTTGAACCGATTAAACTGAATGAAATTGATCTGGAAAACTGAAAATTGCATGTGGGTGGAGTTAGGACAGGTTAAAAATGAAGTTTTCAAAAATATGCAGAGTCACCGCTCAGGGGTAAATTGCCGCTGAGCGGCACTCGGATAGACATGTTGTTTTTGCTGAGTTGCGTTCTGGATTGATGCACTGGTGGTGCTGAGGGGTGATTTTAACCCTCAGCGGTGGTTTAACTTCGAAATAAGGTGTTATCTGTGTTTTACTAATGATTAACAACATGTTTTGTGGTTTTGTATCTGTGTTTGATGTAGGAATGGCATCCTCTTCAGGCAACAAAATGAAAACCATGGCATTCAAAAGAAAAGAAAAGGAACCAGAGCAACCCCATTCTAGTAGGTTCCTATCTCGCAAACATGAGAAGCACTTTAAGGTGGTCCAAGATAGGAGACTCCTTATGGAGAGAAAGGTTGGAATGATACCTAACTTTGCTCCTCAATTTGGAGAGCAATTGTTAGGGAATGATTGGGGGAAGCTAGCCACATACCCTACACCTGCCAATATAGCTGTGGTGAAAGAATTCTACACTAATGCAAGAAAGATTGGTGATTATCCAGCTGAGAATTACCTAGGCTATGTCAGAGGCCATGCTATTAGGTATGATCCTGATTCCATCAACAACTTCTTGGATACTGTGTGGGCTGGTGAGCAGTGCCAGTTTGCTCTTTGTATGGAACAAGGCGCTGATTTGGATGATGTGGAGAGAGTTTTATGTGTACCTATAGGACATTTTCAGAGGAATAGAACTGGCGCTGTGGTGAACATTAGGAGAACTGACTTGACTCCTCTTGCAAAGTATTGGATGGCATTTTCTCATGCCAACATTCAGCCATGTTCACATGTGTCAGACATTACTCTTAGCAGGGCACTCCTCCTTTATTGTGCAATCAGGAACTTGAATGTTAATATTGGACAGGTAATAGCTGATGAGATAAGGGTGTGTGCTAACACAACAAATAGCAAAGCACCCTTAGGACATCCTTCTTTAATCACACACCTCTGCAAGATAGCTGGGGTGGATACTTCTGCTCCACCATTTGAAAGGCCAAGGAAAGCAATTGATAAGGCTTATTATAGACAATACTGTGGAGGTGAGGAAGCAGCTCAGCCAGTTCCACCATGCCGTACTCGTAGAGAAAGAGGGCAAGCACAGAGTCACGCATCTGTTGAGACACATGAAGCAGAACCTTTCCAAATGAGGGACATGTACATGTCTCTTATAGGTGCACAGTTACAGTCTATTCACAGAGGGTAGGTGGCCACTACTGAGATGATTGTTGGAATGTATGATACACCTCCAGCACACAGGTGGACTATGGAGGAGTTTCATAATGTGGTAGCTTGGCCAGAAGAGTAGGTACAAGGCAGCAGAGCTGGAGCAGCTGAAGGTTCAGCTATGGAGATGGATGAAGATGATGCTGATGATGATGATGCATTTGAGGATGCTGAAGATGAGGAAGAAGAGGAGGATACAGATGACAGCTCAGATTGATGAGGAGCTGAGATAGCATTTACTGGTGAATGCTATCATAACTAGAGCAGGACTTATGCTTTTGTTTGGTTCTGAACTTACTTATGTTTTTAGAATAGGGTTTGATGTACTCAATTGAAAACTTTGTCTGTTATGATGGTTTGCTTGTGATTGTGATTGTTTGATAAAGTAATGCTTGATGATGCTTTGATATAGATTGATGTTGAAATGTGCACATTATATGCTTATACAGGTGGTTCACAAGCTTTATGGACAAATGCATGATGTTATGATTGTGATTATGATATTAAGGAGGATGTGTATGTCAAATGTGAATGAGCTGATATGTGAGGTTTTGAGCTCCAGAGTTTGTGTGATTGAATATTATTCCTTTGGAAGCATGAATGACTTTGCCCAGGTTTTCTATGATTGAATTACTTGCTTGTTTGCATCATATGATCAAGGCCATTTGTTGATAACCCTTCTATTAGCCAAATTCATAAATTTAGCCCACTAAAAGAGAACACTATGTGTTCTATCCTTTGAACCTCTAGCCTTGAACATGAGTTGAAAACCCTTGTTGAAAAGCTTTACCTTGAGTTAAGTAGAAAATATTTTTTGGTATTGACAAATGTTCAAGTTTGGGGTTGTTGGAAAATAGAAAGGGAAATTAAAAGCATTAAGCTAAGAGCTAATAATTAAGTATGTGAAAAGAAAAAGAAAAAGAGAAAGAAAAGAAAAGAAAAAGCAAAGCTCAATGCAAAAGAAAGTTGGGAATAAATAAGAATGATGGTGTTTATATGTTTCTCTTAACTCAAGGGTTTTGTGATCTAGAAAAACCAATTTTCTTGTTAGCCCAGCCACGTTATAAGCCATAGAAAAGTCCTTGTGATGATGCTTGCTGGTAAGTGTTTTTGATTATGGTTAAATGAAAGGCAAAATTGATTCATGTGACATTGTGATAGTAGAGTGAATGAGTGAATACCTCTTATACACTTGTGTGTTTGAGTGAAACACTTTATCTAGTGAGGAAAGATTACATGAATACATAAGAACATCCATGCTTAGTTGATTGATCATTCATGAAAAATAGCATTTGTTGGATATTAAGTGAATTTGTGAACACCAAAGCATGTGCACGTTGTCGCAACCGGAATCGCGACGGGACGACGATCCAAAAAAAGAAACGGGTTTTGAAAAGAGATTTGGAGTCGCCACCATAGTTTATTATGGAAAACTACGGAAAAACCATAAAATGATAAGACACAGTCCATTAAAACCAGATTCTGGGTTCGGGAGTCGGTTACGTGTAGGGAAGGTGTTAGCACCCTACAACGCCTGCCCTAAGGCAGTACCTTTAACTAAATGCACGAATATGATGTGGTTTTCAAAATGTTTAACTATCCCCTAAAATAAAATTCTAAATAAACAAAATATATTTTTGTTTTTTTTTTGGGGCCCGACAAGGGTTGACCTTGTTCCTACGTATTCTCATTCACAATGAGAAATCAGGGTTACGTAGTTCTTTTAGAAACTGTGTTGGAAATTTTGTTTAGGAAATTGTTTGAGAATTTTGTTTGGAAATGATTTTGGATTTTTGGGAAGTGAACCTGACAAGGACTAGCCTTGCTCCTACGTATCTCCACTCTTGATGGAGAATCAAGGGTCACGTAGTTCTGGCAGAGAAATTGTTTGTTGTTTGAAAATGTGGATGTTTTTAGCTTTTGAAGATTTTATATATTTTTTGATATTTTCGAGAAGAAAGAGGGTACTGAGTACTAGGCCGACACGTACGGTCACACGAGTACTCATACCTTTAGAATGATATTTAAATACTTTTAATTATTTTTTTTTAAAAGAGAAATAACGATATTAAGCACTAGGACGATGCAAACGATCAACACGAGCACTCATACCGTTATCTACTTATTTGGGAAGACTTGAGAGTATTGAGTGCTAGGCTGATGCGGACGATCGCACGAGCACTCATACCATTATTTAATTTTTAGATTGAAGATATTAAGTACTAGGCTGATGAGTACGATCGCACGAGTACTTATACCATTTAATTTTTTTAAGAGAGAAAGGTATTGAACACTAGGACGATGCGGACGATCACACGAGTACTCATACCGTTATTTAATTTTTAGATTGAAGATATTAAGTACTAGGCTGATGCGTACGATCGCACGAGTACTTATACCATTTAATTTTTTTATGATAGAAGATATTAAGTACTAGGCTGATGCGGACGATCGCACGAGTACTTATACCATTATTTAAATTTTTTAAGATTGAAGATATTAAGTACTAGGCTGATGCGGGCGATCGCACGAGTACTTATACCATTATTATTTAAATAAGAGAGAAAGGTATTGAACACTAGGACGATGCGGAAGATCACATGAGTGTTCAACCTTTAAAACATATTTGGTTGTTTTTTTTTTATAAGAAAGGGAAAAGGTCTCTAGCACAAGGATGACGCGAGCAGTCACACGTGTGCTTAACCTTTAAAACATTATTTTTGTTATTTTTTATAAGAAAGAGAAAAAGTTTCTAGCACAAGGACGACGCGAGCGGTCACACGTGTGCTTAACCTTTAAAACATTTTTTTGTTATTATTATTATTTATTATTTTTTATTATCGTCTTTTTTTCGTGTTTAAAGTGCAACAAATAAACCAAAATAAAAATAAAAGACAAGATCTAGGAGTGGGGGTTATCATACAAGGGGTTACATACAGTAAAAACTAATAACCAAACAAATAATAATAAAAATAAAGAAACAAAAGCATAAAAATGAAACAAGAGAAACAGCCCAACAAGAATAGGGGTGCAGAGATAAAAACCAGAGGTGCGGAGTAAAGTTGAGGCTCTTTTGGTTTGGGTCAAAGTCCTTTTTCTCCAACTCTGAATCTGCCAAGGTGTAAAGATGAAAATGGAGGTGCATCCGAAATGTCTGTCCAGGTCCAATTCTTTTTTTTTTATTTTTGTTTGCAGAAACAGAATGGGCTTCAGCCCAAACGGAACGGGGGTGTGAATGGAGTTGCGCGTGTGGTAGGAAGAAAAAGGAAGCAACCCACACCAGGCCCAAGGCCTCTTGACCCCAATCAGAAACCCATTAGGGTTCCCCCAACTTCAACTCATTTTTCCATTCAGAGGCCTTGCACGCTTAGGGTTTTCCTCTTCCGCATAGGACCAAAGGAGGCTTAGGGGCGTCACCTCCGCACGCACACTGCCGCCTCCGCTAGACCGGCCGCCGCCAGCCGCAAACCACGGCGCCACCCGTGCACTGATCGCCGCCAAAGACCCCACTGGTTGTCGCGCCAAGCTTCTCCGAACCAGCCACCGCGCCACCTCTGGACTCTTCTCCCAGCCCAGAACTCCGATGAAGGGGCATCTTCCCTGCGTGCCGCCAAACCGGCCACCGCGCCAAAACGGCTACCGCGCCACCACCCATCCTCTCTCTCGTCTCCCTTTGAAATCGGCAACCCCAGGGAGGGGTTCGTCCCGTCCACCGGCTCACGCACACAGGCCGTCGCGCCACCGCCTTCCACCAGCTCTTCCCCTCTTCCTTTTTCGCGTGAGATCCACCCGACCGGCAGCCGCGAGTCGCGCCAAGCTTTCCTCTCTCCGTCTCTTTCTTCGCACGATACTGCCACCAACCTAACTCCGACAGTTACCCCCCTTCATTTGAACTTAAAACTTGCTCTCGACAATTGCTTCCTTATCCTCTAGTATCTGTTATCTGCTTTGGGTGTTGAGATTGGGTTGGTGCAATGGTGATGAGAGTGGAGAGACCAGGAGAAGTGAAGCTACACAGTGACAACCCAATCGAACAACGATAGACGAACGGCGCGGTGCGAGCAGTGGTATCCAACAACGATGTGATACGACGCTGGTAGTAGTCGTTGGCGACGGGGTAGCTAGTGAACTCGGGAGCAAATCTCCCATGCACTTCACGCCCGAAAGAAAGTGACAGTGTGTGTCGTTATGTGCCCCCTGGATCTCCTCGTTGAGGCTGGCCTTTCTTTTTGTCTGTTGTAGATGAATAGGGGTTTTCGGTGTTGATAGAGAATAGAAAGGGATTGGGCGGAGGCCATCCGGTGAGTGAGTGGGTTTCCCTTGTGGGAGTTTGGCTTGGTGATTGAAAAATGGTAAGAATGGGCGGTGAAGGTTGGGGTTCTGCGTAATGGTTTTCAAAGAAAAGAGATAGATAAAATGGAGGTTAAAGATGAAGTTAGCGGGTGATGTTTGATGCAGATAAATTTGAATGGACAGTGATTCTGGAGGTTAAATTTGGTTTGGTGAGGAGTTATGAGGGGTGATAATGAAGACGCTCTGTGAAAAGAATAGAGATGTTGCTCCAAGGTTACGGGGGCCTCGGATGAAGTTGATAGGTGTTGGAGGTAATGGAGTTGGGAGTGAAAAAAGAAAAGTGGTCGGGGTGGTTACCGGTCAGAGGAACAGAGGAGTGGAGAGCCAAAAAGGGGAGCGAGTTAGTGTGCGTGAGGGAGGAACCGTTTCCTTTTTACCTTTTTGAGAATTGGATCTGAGTGTTGTACCCTGACACTCCATTGCTTCCTGCTTCAGCCATCCCTGTCTGCTTCTCCTCTCTCATGACTACCAGCTTTGCTTTTTTCTCTCTTTCACGAGACCTAGCAAAGATATTTTAGGCCTACAGCCACTGAGCTAAAAATTTCCACAAAAAATGGGTTGATAGCATTTGGAAACAGATATGAGCGTGGAGTGCCATGGCTGATCATGTTTTATTTGTTTTTGTTTTGTTATTTTTTGTTTTCATTTTCTTTTTAAGAGAGACTAAATAAAATACAATAAAATAAACTAATATAAAAGAAACCAAAATAAGAATAACATAAAATAATTATATAGTATAATAAATATAATATAATAAAGTAAAATAAAGATAGAATTAAAGTAATAAAGTAAGGTAGAACAACAAAGAAACAAAAATAAAATAAAACAAAACAAGAATAAAATAAAATAAAACCAAATAAAATGAATTAAAAATAAAAATAAAACAATATAAACAGGAGAGAAAATAAATAAAAACGAGACAAAGTAAAAACAGAGGATAAAAATAATAGAAAAAGGAAAACGGAACAAAATCATTTTTTTTTAGACTTCATATCAAATTTATCTTTGTCCGTTTATTTTATTTTATTACCCCTTCTTAACTCTAGATATTTTTTTTAACTATCCGGACGAAATTGGGTATTAACAGCTGCCCCTCTTTACTTCGATTTTACTGGATAATATGAAAATTAGATATTTTCGTATTATTGGAGTAAAAGCTAAGTAAAGAAAGAAACACTAATTTCGTCCGGATTTCAAAATGAAACAAGGAACAACAGGGAATTTTAAACAAAAATGAGCATGGCTAAGAGAATTGAGGTGTGCAAACCTCATGGAGGGTGTCATAACCCTATGGATAAATGAATGAGGCGTAACAACCTCGTGGAGGGTGTAAGAACCCTATTGATGAATGTAGTGAGCGTGATCATTGGGTTCGACCATTGCCAAGTAGAGGGCCGTTAGAAAAACTAAAATCTCGACTTGACCATTGCTTTGTAGAGGGCCAACAACACGAAACGAAAACCTGGATTCGACCATTGCCTGGTAGAGGGCCAATATCGCAGAAACAATAAACTAGAATTTGATCATTGCCTTGTAGAGGGCCAATATCGCAGAAGAAAACTTAAATTCGACCATTGCGAAGCAGAGGGTCGATATCGCAAAACAACAAACTGAAATTTGACCATTGCTTAGCAGAGGGTCAATATCGAAGAAGAAAACTGAGGGTGCTAGATAAAACTAGGCTTAGGGTGCCAGGCAAAACTGGGCTTTGGGGCCAGGCGAGCTGGGCTTTGTGGGCCAATGTGCAAATTGGGCTTTGGGGCCAGTGTGGAAACTGGGCTTGGGGGGGCCAGTGTGGAAACTGGGCTTGGGGGGGCCAGTGTAGAAACTGGGCTTTGTGGGCCAGTGTGAAAACTGGGCTTGGGGGCTAGACAAGCTGGGCTTTGTGGGCTAGTGTAGAAACTGGGCTTTGTGGGCCAGTGTGAAAACTGGGCTTGGGGGCCAAACAAGCTGGGCTTTGTGGGCCAGTGTAGAAACTGGGCTTTGGGGGCCAGTGTAGAAATTGGGCTTTATGGGCCAGTGTGAAAACTGGGCTTGGGGGCCAGACAAGCTGGGCTTTGTGGGCCAGTGTAGAAACTGGGCTTTGTGGGCCAGTGGGGAAACTGGGCTTTGGGGGGGCCAGTGCGGAAACTAGGCTTTGGAGCCAGTATGGAAACTGGGCTTAGGGGCCAGGTAAAACTGGGCTTTCAAATTTTGAAATTCTAGAAATTTGTAATTTTGTGAAATGTTTTCTTTTTTGTAATCTTTTGACAGAAATTTGATTTTTGAAAAGGCATTAGTGATTATTCCCAAAGAAAGGATCCTAATATGAGGATAAGAGAAACAAGGTGTAAAGACCATGGTAGAATGTTGAAACCCTAACTTAAAAGCAGTGAACAGGGTGTATAGATGTGGGTGTCAAAACCCCAAATGAGAGAAAAAAACATGATCAACAAGAAACAACATGACTTGAGGAGAAGACCATAATGTTATTCCTTTTGTATTTTTGAAGAAGGATTCGAGAACCATTCATATGAATGAAGAGGGTTTCGATCTGAAAGATTTTCTTTTGATGGATTGATGCACATACGAAAAACATTTGTTTTGTTGTGTTTTTTTTTTGTTTTTTTTTGTTTTTTTTTTCTTGAGTCAATTGTCTTACTTGCAATAATCAAATTGGTCTTTATTTTCAATGTTTCGTGAAAGTTAGGAATGTCATACATCTGAGGTTTCATGTCTAATACTATTACATTTTGACTTTTTCTTTCGTGACATAAATGCACGCATGCTTGAATTTACAGACCAGTGAAAAATGGAAGACATTTAGAAGGGTTTGAAGAAGACTGGGACAGTCATGCAGGCACGTCATTTCTCGTACAATCCTCAAAGGAGATGTAGTATGTATGCGCCAAAGCGAAACACGAGATACCTAAAATTGCACCGGTTTGGTGTACGGAAAATGGCCATGGGGATTGGATCTAAGAACAACAGGGTGAAGAGTTCAAGTTAGATTGGCAAAGTTGCCCCAGTCTTGAGGTTATGGGTTGATGAATTTCAAGGCGAAGACATCGTGTGAGATACACAAATCTGCGCGGTTTTTTTTCGGGTAAGAGTTCTTGTCCAGAAGAAGTAGTGGACATGAAAAGGATAAGCTAAAAGGATCGCCCACAATTTGTTTGATTTTCTTTTGCATGTTGCTGGCTGGTTGGCAAAGAGATCCCTTCTTCCTGAGACATTACTTTTTCTTTTTTTTCTTTTTTTCAAATTTTTTTTTTGTTTTTTTTTTTGACACATTGCAAGTCATTTCGTCTTATCGCAAAATTAAGCTTTATGAAAATTTGAGCAATCATTATTCAATCTGTGTGGACTTTATTAGGCTTGTAATGTGGTTAGGGCTAGAAGGTATCGAAAGAAATGGTTAAAGGCCCAAATGAATGCTTGTCGGTTATTTTTTGAAACAAGGGTTGTCATTTGGCATTGCGTCAACTATTTGACCTTTTGAGCACTTTGTTTTTTTTTTCTTGAACTCCATTTTTTCATTTTTCATCATCACTTTGTGATTTTTTTGTTCTTTTTGTTTTTTCTTTGTTCACTCTTCTTGATGAAATTTCTTCGTTTGATCATTGACTGCTCTTCATTTGCATCATGAGTTGACTTCTACCTGGTGACAACCCTTGCTTGGGGATAATTTGAAAAGGAATTTATTTTTGGCTCAAACGGGGTAACAATGGTTATAGTTTTTGCTTTTTCTTTTGTTTTTTTTTTTGGATAAAGAAAGGAGGCCACACATCATTTTGAAATTTGAATGCCTTATTTTCAAAAGATTAACTCTACGATTAAATGACCTCAACGTGAGTTGTTTTTCTCTTTTTTTTTTTTACCGTCATTTCGGATTTTCAATCTAGTGGATGTATTCGCTTTTTGAAAGTTCTTTTGTTTGTCTCAATGAATTCAAGGATCACCCAACTAGCACAAGCGAGAGTAATTTTGGTTCGGCCAATCTGACCCAGTGTAAAGGTTTTGTTATTGAGGACAGTGATAATGTTTGTTGGGGAAAATCCTTTCTTTTAGAGAAAGTGAAGGGTGAAGGCTTTCAAGCAACACGTGCACAAACATCTTGAAAGAAAACATCAAATTGTTATTTTTAAACATTTTTCCTTAGAAAAACTTGACATCCTAATTTTCTTTTTGATTATTCATCATTTTTCATTTTTCTATTTTCAAAAAACAAGAGTTTGACGATTCACAAGAAAGACAAGTGACTCAAGATTTCCTTCACCTTTTTTGTTTTTTTTCAATTTTTTTTCCGTAATACCCTTTCAGGACTCGATTTCCAGCACTACTTGGAGAAACCCTGTATTGAATGTTCACATTGAAAGTCATGGATGAAGACGTGATACCAATGAGCATACCTCTCCATAGCAAGACACTTCACAATATCAAATTCATTTGTACAATGTCTTATGCTCTCTTATGGGGTCTTAAAGCCCACTTCATTTCTTCATGGCATCTGTAGAGACATTCTCAAGTCGTGCCTCAATGTTGGGTTGACTTTCTTCAAAATTTAACCATCCTGAATCAATCAAATTTTGCCTTGCTTGAACACCCAACACCTTTTGGTGGAACGACCGACAGTCACTCCATGGTAATCACCTTTTGTATATGATGCATCACGAGTCTTGAGGTATTCAGGCCTTAAAGGCTTCATGTAACAAGTAGAGACCAAGCCTTTTTATGCAGGAGACTTGGAAGAAATGTTGCATAAGTCATATGGGTAGGAGTGAAACTCGTAGGCCTTTTCTCTTGATCAAACATTTTTCTACCTGACAGCTTGGTGGGAAGTTGAGTTTGGGTCTAGTCTCCAATTTTCCTCACAACGGTTTCAAAGGGTAGGCCAACGGTATTTCAGCGGTGGGATGTGATTGAGCTCTTTATTCTCTCCTTATCCCAAGCTTATACTAGACTTGTTCACATTTACTGCCATGGTAGGACCTTGAGCGATATTTTCAGTCTTCACACAAATTTCAATTCTTTATCTGATTATCACCAAGTTTGAGAAGTTCGAGGAAACACTGCTCATCATGGTCTCACAGAAGGGTGATTACAGAGTATTGAGGAATATGGGAACCATTTCCCTGTCACTCTCATGAAACTTCATTTGAGCAACAGTCTCTTTCCACCTTTGGCATATTCTTTGAACAATTTGGACTCCGTCACCAAGGTCTGCAGTTGTAGTCTATCAGGTGCCACATCCCTGATATATTTGTACTGCCTCAAGAAAGCATTCACCAGATCTCCCCAAGACCGGATGCACGAAGATTCAAGGTGAGTGCCCCAGTTTGGTGTCATGCCAGCCAATCTACCTTAGAAGAAATGAATTAGCAACTTTCATCACATGCGTGAACAATTTTTCTTTTCCCATACGCCATGAGATGGCTCTTAAGACAAGTGGTCCCTCCAGGTAATTTAAACTTTGGGAGGTATCACCACCTCTGAGACTAAGCATAGCCCTGCAACATTTTCAAAGTTAAGGCTTCCTCCAACTTCTATGACTCTTGCCCTTTTCCAACATCTCCAATTTATGTCTGTCAGCCTCAACATCCATTGGCGTAATGACATGAGGAGAAGATTTCAACTTGGGTTGCTTTGTCATTGTCTTGCTCACTACACTAGGCTGAATCATTTCTGTAGGGACCATGAAAGTGGTTGCCCTAAGCTTGTTGCCTCCTTCACTGTATTATTTTGGCCTTTTGAACGCAAAGGTGTCCCGAGTCCACTCCCAAGGGTGTAGTGTAATTTTAGGGGAGACCATAAGGAGGGAAAGTTTATGCTCCTAGAACTCTTTGTTGCGCTCGTGATGTGTGTGAATCTACAAGGCTTTTTGTAAGGCATTCAAAAGCTCTAGGCTTCAGCTCATCTGCTCATTCAATTGTTGGATATTAACTTTCATTCCTTCTTGAACTTCTCCTTGGTTCTCCAAGACTTGATAACTGGTTCAAGTCCTTTAGGGTATCTTGGATGTTTAGTCGTACTTTTAAGTTTTTTTTTAGATGAAACAAATTAAGAAAAAGACAATGAAAAAGAAAAGAAAAAGAAGAGACAATGCAGTTCAAATACTCTAGTCGGAAATTATAAAGTTGTGAAAACATTGCCCCAGTATAGTTTGGAAATTAACACGAAACAGAGTCAATAGGGTGGCTCATCATTCAGAAGTTCCGAAAAAGTGAGTAATAGGAAGTCTTGGTCAACCATCTCAGGCTTTTAGCCATCACATTCTTCATTTCTCTGATCAGTTTCTTGCAACAATTGAGGAATGTTTCAATCCCCTTAGGCGGGCTGATGATTAACATTACAGACTCAGCTTCAGCTAAGAACTTAGGGACGTTGATGAGTCAATATTGATGAGTCAATATTTTCTTAATTGAGCTTAATTCTATTAGAAATTCTTATTTTAGTTAATTTGAATTATCTAAGACTAATTTTTTGCATTATTAATTGCAGGGAAATTGTTGGATAATATTTTGGGACATAAGGAGGGCACTATGGTGATTTTAATCTTTGGGCTTATGAGAAAGGGGTGCTTCATTATTGGAAAGGGGAGTGACGTAAGGAAAAACATTTGGCACTCAACAAGGAGCTTCAAAAAGCAAAAGAGTTGATTCACTTTTAATGGTCATGGCCTCCAACAAGAGGAGAGCTCCAAATGCTTGATTCAATTGGGCTGAAATAGCTGCCACGTCCTTGGGGAGCAGTATGCTTGATTCATTAGAAAGAAGGAGGTGCTCCACGGTCCAGTAGCTTTTGAAAGTCCAGCAGCACACGGCCCACACCTTCTTCCATTCAGCAGCACACGTCCACGAGAAAAGAAGAGGGGTCACGGCCCGCTTGGAAGCATCACGCGTGGAGGTAGGTGTGTCCAGCAAGCACGTCATCATCCAGCAGCAACACCACACGGCTTTCAATCCAGCAAAGAAGACCGAGGCCCACATCCAGCACGAGCAAGGGAGAAAACTGGGTTGATCCACTCACGCTCCAGCATTTTCCAGCAATGCACTAGGGAGAGGGTCACGGCCCAGGTCCAGCAGGTGTGTGCTTGGAGAAGAAAGAAGGTGCAGCAGGGATGAGGCCTTCATTTGGCGGTCCAGCAACAGAGGGCGCGGGAGTAGGTCCGGATGTTTGGCACTAAGAATTAGAGAGCCGCCACCCCTCATGGAATTGACTCTCTCATTCTGCTCTTGCATGGAGGGGAACATTGTTTTTGAATGAGAATGAAGAAACTCACGGCCTTGGAAGCTAGGGCCGCCACTTGCCACCCTCTCACGAGGAATTCCAAATTTTCTCTCGGCCTTTGAACGTTTTTTCATGGAGAATATTAGAACCACTCTTTCTTTTCTTTTGAAACGAAGGGGTGATTTTGTTCTTTGCTTAATATAAGAAAGCGCTGAAGTGATTGACGAAGAAAAAGCTCGATGCTAATCTCAATTTACTGATTTACTCATTGCCTTTTTATTTGGTTCTCATGCACTTTTATTTAAATTTTATTCAAGCAGCTGTTACGGAGAAAGAATATGAGAGCCCAACGTTAATTTCTATTTTTTGGTTGCATTTGTTATTCCGCCCTTTTCATTTCAGCAGCAGCATAGAAGAGAGTGGTGCAGCAGCATTGATTCATGGGAGAAGAAAGGCACAGAAAGTGGAGGTGCTGATTCACTTTGCATTTTAGATAAAGCACGTGATTCAAGAAGGGCGGTGGTGTTACGTTTTTGAAGCAGCAACACGTAGGTGTGTGAGGTGCTTGTCACGGCTGGAAAGAGGCACAAGGTGTCACGGCCTGGATGGAGGAAAAAGAGGATATATTCATGTTTCATTAGGAGGGAGAAGCGGTGGAGAGGATCTTTGGAAGCACACAGTTATTAATCTTGGAGGTGCAGCAGCCACCTTGAGAGGATTTATTTTCGTTTTCTTTGCTTGAGCTAGGGGACGGTGCTTCAATTATTGGGAGACACATGGAGCAGCTTCACGGTGCTTCTAAGATGCATTGCATTTCTTAAATTAAGCATAGAAATTTTATTCCCGCTGCAATGTTTATCTCATTTATTAGCTGATGCATTTCAATAGCGTAAGATGCAAATTCTAGTTTGGGAAATTTCATTTCACGTGTGTGGAATTAAAATTTCGTTTTGGTTGAACGCTTTTCTTTTATTATTTTTCTTTTAGTGTTGATTCCGTGATGAATAGCATTTTCTTGTTAGCTTAAGTATTGTATTTGAATATCACACCACGTGTTCCTTTATTATTAGCTGCATTTTAATTAGTTCACACACCTTGCTTTAGGACCATTCAATTTAATGTTTTCATGTTGTCTATTATTTTCGGTTTTTTTTATCTTCCTGCATTTCCAATTTCCTCAACTGTTTTAGAAACCGTTCGGTCTAAATGTAGAACCGTTCGGTCATCTATAGGACCGTTCGGTCTTCATGTTTTGTTCGTTTGTTTCAATGCTTTCAATTATATTCGGTCGTGTTTCAGTCCCAGTTTTAATTTAGTTCGTTTCTAATCACAAAAACTATTTCAAACCCCCCCCCACTTCGTGTTTGATCTGAGACTGAACCCACATTTGGTCCTTGAGAGACGACCTAGGAGTCACTTCCTAGTTTATACTGCATTAATTTTGCAATCAATTTTTGTGTGAGGTGCGACCCTCTCAACAAAATGGCACCGTTGCCGGGGACCAACGGTTCGGTTTTAGGTCTTTTGTTGTGTTAGTGTTGTGTTGTGTTGTGTGATGTGTTTTAGGATGTTAAGTTAGTCTTGTTTGGGTTTACTTCTTTTATCAATTTTTGTGTTTAGATTTTTATCATTTTTGTATTTTGTGCATTTAGTTGCTGTTTCTGGAAGTTTCAAATTATGTAAATAATGGTTTTCCCCCATGTTATGTTTCTATATGTTTGGTTTAATCTTTGTTTGAAGTGGAATTCTAGGTCTGAGACAGGTTTTGCACTACAATAGAGGAGATGACAGATTCTCAAGACTGGATATATGAGCTGATCAAGAGTCTTCCCATATTCCATGGGTTGGCACATGAAGATCCATACAGGCACCTCAAGGAGTTTTGTTTGGTGTGTTTGTCGATGAGGCCTGTTGGTGTTTCAAAGGAGACAGTGTTGATGAAAGTGTTTCCAATGTCCCTTCAAGGTGCAGTAAGAGACTGGTTCCTATACCAGTATCCTTTTGATAGTTGGTAGGAAACACAACAGAGATTCCTCAACAAGTTCTTTCCAGCGGCAAAGGTAGTTAGCATTAGGAGGGAGATCACTGCCATTGAGCAATTTCAAGAAGAAAGCCTGGCAGATTATTGGGAGAGGTTTAACAGGCTCTGCACAACCTGTCCAAACCACCAAATTTCAGAGCATTTGCTCTTGATTTACTTTTATGAAGGGCTCCTAGACAAAGAAAGGATATTAGTGGATGTAGCTGCTGGTGGATCTTTGATGGACAGAACTCCAACAGAGGCAAAGAAGTTGCTTTGCAAGCTGGCGGGTCAAAATCCAAGTGAGGTAGTAAAGGAAAAACCTGAGTAGGTTTACTGTAAACTTGAAATCCCTACTCATGTATCTGAGGTTCAAGTAAATTTTAATGTTTTTGAATTGGTAAAACTTGAACCATTTAAGCCTGTTCTGGATTCTGATATTGATATACATGTGCACACTCATGTTGTGGATTCATTCTTCCCTGTAGAGCACATTGACATACCTGATGTTCACTATCCTTGCACTGATCTTGATTTAAATGATAGCCTTGAGGATGCAGCTGATGACTTGGAGATTGGTAAGAAAATTTTCAATGAGCAAAAACAGGTTTATTCTGAACTTGAGATTCCAAACACTTTACCTGATTTGCCTATACATTCAAATGCCTGTGATTTGATGCACACTGATTCTATAGGATTCATGACTGATACTGATACAGATTTGATTGACCATTCTAAAATTTTTGATTCAGTATCAGCCATTGAACCCATTGGTATAAAGGTTGTTTTGAATGGACATGATTGCCGTGATGAAATTTTGAATGATAATAGCCTTGAACTGACCTTTGATTCTGTTGATGATGCATATATCAATATTGATTTTGAGGTAGAAACTGTGCAATCTGATAACTCTATAGAGTTAGGACTGAACTTTGATCTGACACAGTTCTCTGAGAACTTTGAATGTGATTGTGAATCTGGTTCTTGCCCGATTTGTATTGAAATTGATTATGTGTTACAGACAGATTCTAAGCGTATAACAGATGCTATTAATTGTGAGTTTGATGACCATGCTGTAGAATTAAATGAGAATATAGGTGCTGACATTAAGGAAATCATGATTAATGAAGGAGAGTGTACTGCTACTTCTTTGACTGAGCCAGAGATCTCTATTTCGGTGTCACACACTCAACAACTACCAGTAGAAGGAAAGCTACTGATGGAACAGTTTGCTGCGAGAAGAAAGAAGAAACATCTCGTTTTGGATGATATGGCAGTACTGATGAAGTTGTTCCTCCTCAAAACTTGTTTGCTGAATCCTGTGGTGGAAGACATTTCCCTGATAGTCCAAAATTGGCAACTGCCACCATGACCAGGGGAGTTTTCTTTCTCTCTTCTCCCCCTTTCCATACTTTTATTGCACTTGTCCAGGATCTGTTCACTGTTCTGATTTCTGATCTTATTGTTTGTGACACAGTGAGGACACTGTGTAGTTTAAGTGTGGTCTATTGGGGGAGATTATTATTTTTCTTTGTTAGTTTTTGTTTTCTTGGTTAAATTTTTTTTCTTTTCTAGGTAGTGTTTGTTTTGTTTTGTGTACAGTTTGCATGTTTCTCTTGATTTCTGGACCTTGTGTAGGTTGTAGATGTGTCCTTCACTTCATTGATACTTGGTTTGAAATCCTTGCTTTTCTTTGCTTGGCAAGATGATTATGATGTTTGAGAGGTTGAATTGATTGTGACAATTACCCTGTGTGAGATTTGAGCCACTTTATGTTCTTTCTTGTGTGTGATATGTCTCCTGATTGCTTGCGCATATGTCTTGGCTTGACTCTTGTTGATAATTCTTGATTGATATGCATGTTTGGAAGTGATAAAGGCAATTTTGGTTTTGAGCCTCTCTAGCCAAATAAGCTTACCTTGTTCTGATCCTTTGAAAACCCCTTTTGAGCCTATACTTTCCTCATTTCTTTGTTTTGAAGCTCATACACTAGCCCTAAGTGAAAAACCATGATTACCTTAACCTTAGGGAATTTTGGAGCTTTGGAAGTGTTTTGGGAACAAGTGTGGTCTCTTGGGGGTTTCTGATGAATTGGCTAGTTAGTTCCTCTTCTTGTTTTGTTTTTGTAAATATGTGGTGTATCTTGTCTCTTGAAATTGTGTGCTGAATAGAGTAAAGAAAAGAGACAGGATGAAAAAAAAGAGAGTAGAAAAACAGTAAAAGATGAAAAAATTGTGAATAATTGTGAATAATGGAGTCAAGAAGAGGATTGAATTAGAGGTTTGGGTGTGTTTGACTGTGTCTACACTTGTTCCCCATTGCTCCTCTATTTCTTTTGGTTTGTAGCTTCTCATCCATATCTATCCTCCCTTGTCCTTGGCCCCGTTTCACCCACAAAAGACCTTTTGATTTGAACATGCATATGTTTTGAGTGTTGATATTAGAGTCTTGCCAAGTCTGTTGTTGTTTGCTTTCTTGAATGCATTGAGTTGAAATTCTTTACTTTATACACTTGAGAGAAACACTGATAATGCATCTATGAGGTTTTGTTACTTTTGATTCACCTCTTGAGCTGATTGATCATTTTTCCATGTCTTGAATTGCTTGGATGATTTCATGAGTATCTACTTTCTCTGATTGATTCTGTGTTGGATATTGTCTACTTCCTTTCTTGGTCCAGATTCCTTGAGAACTGTGTAATTTTGTTTCTGTCATTGTTAGTCTTTGTTTTCTGTGTGCTGAGTTGTGTCACTTCCCTGGATGTCCTCTGAACTATTCCTTGATTTGCGTCTTGATTTTGCCCAGGAGTGCAAAAGACTAAGTGTGGTCTATTTTGATGAGTCAATATTTTATTCACTTCACTTAGTTTATTGTACTAAAATTAATCAAGGAATTGTGCTTAAATATCTAGTATTTTCCCATTTTTCTTAATTGAGCTTAATTCTATTAGAAATTCTTATTTTAGTTAATTTGAATTATCTAAGACTAATTATTTGCATTATTAATTGCAGGGAAATTGTTGGATAATATTTTGGGACATAAGGAGGGCACTATGGTGATTTTAATCTTTGGGCTTATGAGAAAGGGGTGCTTCATTATTGGAAAAGGGAGTGACGTAAGGAAAAACATTTCGCACTCAACAAGGAGCTTCAAAAAGCTAAAGAGTTGATTCACTTTTAATGGTCACGGCCTCCAACAAGAGGAGAGCTCCAAATGCTTGATTCAATTGGGCTGAAATAGCTGCCACGTCCTTGGGGAGTGATGACAAATTTATGAACACCGAAAAACGGCGCCACAAACTTGTTTAACAATCGGCAAGTGTGACCGAATCGTATCAAGTAATAAATCTAGGTAAGACCAAGTATCGTTTTCCCAAAGGACTCACGGCCTAGTTAGTTATATGATTTGTTGATTATTTAAGACTTGTGAACAATTGATTATAGGGTTCAAATGCAAAAGACAGTAATTAAACATGTATACATGAATTTGATCAATGGACAAGAGGAAAACAAACACTTTAATGAATTAAATGGATGAGTATGTTGTTGGGGTTATCAATTTCATCTTGTTCACTCTCATATACTTTAGGAATTCATCATTCTTTTCATCAATTGCTAATGCCACTCTCTAAATCACCTTGCAAGAAGGCCTATCCTTAATTACGAGTTCATACAATTCCTAGCATTCCTAGTAATTAGTTCTAAAGTGCAGGAGCTTAAAGGCAACCAATATGCTATTGGGAGAAATTCCCCGAATCTAGATTTCCTCGTACGTTCCCATATCAACCAAATCAATAATCATAGCAATGAATGAGTTAAACAAAGCAAGCATTAAGCAAAGAGGAAAAACCCTAACTAATGATGAAAGAAAGCATAAGTCTTAAAATAAGATGTTAAAACAAATTCCATATATGAGAGTTTCACAAGACTACATTGATTCCCCAACAACAATACAAGGTTTAGTTCACCATATTCATGGTGAAACTAGATGAACAATAATGGAAGAATGAAAGAGATAGAAAAACCCTAGAAAGAGAAGAGGAGAGCTGTCCCCATCTCCCAATCTACCCCTAAGGGGTGAAAAGTGTGTTTCTGCTTCCTCCCAACCAAAGATACAAAACCCTAAGACATCTAGGTCTTTAAATAGGACATAAAAATAATAGAAAACGGGTCCAGGCCCACACAGATCATAAAATCGCAGAAAACTGGCCCAAAACTCGTATGGTTGACTTTTTTCGTATTCTGATTGACTAGTTGACTTTTCTGGTTGACTGGTTGACTGGTTGACTTTTCTGGTTGACTGATTGACTTTTCTGGTTTCTAGTTGACTTTTCAGCACTCCAATCATTCGGTACTTCAATTCTTCTTTCAAATCATTCAATTAGCCTACAAAATCAAGGGAATCTTGCACAAAACCATTAAATTCACTTTCAACTCCCTTATTCACAAAACTAAAGCAAAAATATGAGTTCAAGCTAGTTTCTGAGTGTTAAAGGTTGCTTTTAGTATCAATTTTAAGCATGAAAATAACAGTTTTTCAATTGTTATCACAACCCCAAACTTAGAACTTTGCTTGTCCTCAAGCAAACAAGATGTAACTCAATCTTCCACCAATCACTATGATGGTTTAGCACATTCAAAGTCCTCTTTTCAAGATAAGTAAGTACTCAATTAAGCTCATGACAAAGACTTCAATCAAGACATGCACATGCTTTAGTGTTCACACAATCACCTAATATCCAACAAATGCGACTTTTCATGAATGATCAATCAACTAAGCATGGATGTTCTTATGTGTTCATGTAATCTTTCCTCACTAGATAAAGTGTTTCACTCAAACACACAAGCGTATAAGAGGTATTCACTCATTCACTCCACTATCACAATGTCACATGAATTATTTTTGCCTTTCATTTAACCATAATCAAATACATTCACAAGCATGCATTGATGGACAAATTTGTAAGCACCAAAATATGATGTCACAAACTTGTTTCACAATCGGCAAGTATGACCGAATCGTTTCAAGTAATAAACTTGGTAAGACCAAGTATCGTTCTCCCAAAGGACTCACGACCTAGTTTAGTTATGTGATTTGTTGATTAGCTAAGACTTAAGAACACAATAATTGAAGTTTAATATGCAAAGACGAAAATTAAATATGTATGCATGAATTGATCAATGACAAAGACAAAAGATAAACACTTTCAAGGAAATATATGAATGAATATGTTGTTGGGGGTCAATTTCATCTCATCCACTCTCATATATTTTAGGAATTCAACATTCAAATCATCATTGTTAATGCCACTCTCTAATGTACCATTCTAGATGGCTTCTCCCTAATCAAATAGTTCATACAATTCCTAGCATTCCTAATGATTAGTTCATGAGTGCAGGAGCTTAAAGGCAACCAATATAATATTGTCAGTATAATATTGGGAGAAATTCCCCGGATCTAGATTTCCCCGTACGTGTCCGTATCAACAAAACCAATAATCATGCATTAGAATGAGTTAAACAATGCAAGCATTGAGCAAAGAGGAAAAACCCTAACTAATGATGAAAGAAAGCATATGTCTTAATTCAAAGATGTACTCAACAAATCCATATATGAGAGCTTCAAGAGATTACTTTGACTCCCCAACAAACATACAAGGTTTAGTTCACCATATTCATGGTGAACCTAGATGAATTACAATGAAAGTATGAAAGAATAAACCCAATAAAGGTGAAGAGGTAGCCTGAGCATCCAAGATCCTCCTTCAAAGGGGTGAAAGAGAGAGTGTTTGCCTCGTTTCTGCCAAAGATGCCTAACTATAGGACGTGCAAGCCCTTATATACTAATCTAGAGTTACAAAAGATTACAAAAGTCCAAGCCCAAAAAGTGCCGCTCAGCGGTATTTACCGCTCAGCGGTGATTGCGCGTCTTCTTTCTTCCCCTCAGCGGCCATTTTGCCCCTCAGCGGTTCCAACGTCACCTCTTGCGTGCCGCTCAGCGGTAGTTTGCCGCTGAGCGGTGCCTTCGACTTCTCCTTTTTGCACTCTTTCTTGTCTTTTCTAATGTCCTCTCTCTTATTCTTCACTTCTTTCACCAAATTCACCTCAAAACCTGCACAAGAACACTTAAATCAAGCATAAACCTGTCCAGCTCTCTTATTTCTGAAAATATAAACAAAAGACATGATTTCAAGCTAGTTTCTAAGTCTAAAGGTTGCTTTTAGTATCAACTTTAAGCATGAAAATAACAGTTTTTCAACTGTTATCACAACCCCAAACTTAGAACTTTGCTTGTCCTCAAGCAAATAAAATGTAACTCCATCTCCAACCAATTCATATGATGGTTCACTCATTCAAAATCCTCTTTTCAAGATAAGTAATAACTTCACTCAAACTTAAGACCAAGAGTTCAATCAAGATGTGCACATGCTTTAGTGTTCACAAAGTCATTTAAATTCCAACAAATGCTATTTTTCATGAATGATCAATCAATTAAGCATGGATGTTCATGTGCTTATGGAATATTTCCTCACTAGGTAAAGTGTTTCACTCAACACACAAGTGTATAAGAGGTAAAGTGTTTCACTCATTCACTCCACTATCACAATGTCACATGAATCAACTTTGCCTTTCATTTAACCACAATCAAATACATTCACAAGCATGCATCATCACAAGGACTTTTCAATGGCTTATAATGTGGCTGGGCTAACAAGAAAATTGGTTTTTCTGGATCACAAAATCCTTGAGTTAAGAGAATCATAACAACACAATCTTCTTATTCATTCCCAACTTTCTTTTGCCTTTGCTTTTGCATTTGCATTGAGCTTTGCTTCTTTTTCTTTTCTTTTCTTTGCATATTCTTACTTTTTAGCTGTTAGCTCAATGCTTTTTCCTTTTTCATGTTTCCCCAATAACCCCAAACTTGAACATTTAACAATACCACACAAGATCTTCTACTTAACTCAAGGTAAAGATTTTCAATCAAGGGTGTTCAGTGTATATTTAAGGCTAAGGGTTCAAAGGATAGAACACAACGTGTTCTCTTTTAGAAGGCTAACTTTATGAATTTGGCCAATAAAAAGGGTTTCAAAAACACGGCCTTTGATCATATGATGCAAAACAAGCAATTGATTCACTCATAGAAAACCTGGGCAAAGTCATTCATGCTTTCAAAGTAATAGCATTCAACAATAACAACTCTGGAGCTCAAAACCTCACATATAAGCTCATTCACATTTGACATACACATCCTGCTTAATTTCACAATCACAATCATGATACCCTGCATTTGTTCACAAAGCTTGTGAATCACCTGTATAAGCATTTTAATGTGCACATCATCTCAACATTAATCAATCAATAAGCATCATTCAATCATTACTTATCACACAATCACAGTTAATAGCAAACCATCATAAGGAACCAGGTTTTCAATAGAGTACATCAAACCCTAATCTAAAAACAAAAACAAATAAGTTCAGAAAACTTAAACCACAAAAGCATAATCATATGATAGCATTCATTAGTAAATGCTATCTCAGCTCCTCATCAGTCCGAGCTCTCTGTATCTTCCTCTTCCTCTTCATCATCATCTTCATCAAATGCATCCTCCTCCTCAGCTTCATCTTCATCCATGTCTCGGGCTGAAGCTTCAGCTGCTTCAGCTCCTCCATGCCATGGTTCTTCTGGCCAAGCTACCACATTATGGAATTCATCCATAGTCCACCTGTGTGCTGGAGGGGTATCATACATCCCCACTATCATCTCAGCCGTGGCCACCTGCCCTCTGTGGATGGACTGCAACTGAGCACCTATAAGAGACATATACATGTCCCTCATCTGGAATGGTTCTGCCTCATGAGTATCAGCAGAAGTCCTGCTCTGTGCTGGCCTTCTCTCTCTACGAGCCTGGCGTGGTGGCACTGGCTGGGCTGCCTCCTCACCTCCACAGTACTGTCTGTAATAGGCCTCATCTATAGCTTTTCTTGGCCTCTCAAATGGTGGAACAGAAGTGTCCACCCCAGCTAGCTTGCAAAGGTGAGTGATCAAAGAAGGATGTCCCAGTGGTGCTTTGTTGTTTGAGGTGTTAGCACACACACTAATCTCATCAGCTATCACCTGCCCAATATTAACATTCAAGTTTCTGATAGCACAGTAGATGAAGAGTGCCCTGCTGAGAGTAATATCTGACACATGTGAACATGGCTGAATGTTGGCATGAGAAAATGCCATCCAATACTTTGCAAGAGGAGTCAAATCTGTCCTCCTAATATTAACCACTGAGCCAGATCTATTCCTTTGGAAGTGTCCTCCAGGTATGCACAATACTCTCTCAACATCCTCAAAGTCAGCACCTTCCTCCATGCTAAGAGCAAACTGGCATTGCTCACCAGCCCACACAGTATCCAGAAAGTTATTGATGGAGTCAGGATCATACCTGATAGCATGGCCTCTAACATAGCCCAAATAATTCTCAGCTGGATAATCACCAATCTTCTTTGCATTGGTGTAGAATTCTTTCACCACAGCTATGTTGGCAGGTGATGGATAAGTGGCTAGCTTCCCCCAATCATTCCCTAACACTTGCTCTCCAAATTGAGGAGCAAAGTTAGGTATCATTCCAACCTTTCTCTCCATTAGAAGTCTCCTGTCCTGAACCACCCTAAAGTGCTTCTCATGTTTCCTAGAGAGGAACCTGCCATTATGGGGCTGCTCTGGTTCCTTTTCCTTTCTCTTGGTTGCCATGGTTTTCAATCTCTTTCCTGAAGAGGATGCCATTCCTGCATTCAAACATAAATCCAAAACCACAGAACATGATGTTAATCATTAGTAAACACAAAACAAAACTCCTTTTGAAGCTAAACCACCGCTGAGGGCCAGAATTTCCCCTCAGCGCCACCAGTGCCACATTCAAACACGCAACAAACCAGAAAAAGCAAATCTGGCAGAGTGCCGCTCAGCGGTAAATGCCGCTCAGCGGTGATCTGCAGATTTTTGCAAATCTCGTTTTTAAACTGTCCTAACTCCACCCAAATGCAATTTTCAGTTTTCCAGTTCATAATCAAGCAGTTTAATCGGTTCAAACATCAAATATATCATCAAATCATGCATAGAAATCAAAACCCCTAAATATTCATGCTTTGACAATCACAGTCAATTTCAAGAACCCTAGAATGAACAAAATGCATTTTACTTACTTGGGTGGAGATGCTAGATGATATGAGAATGCTTCCAAACTAGAATGCTCTCTTCCAACCCCAAACTTTGATAGCACACTAGTGTAAAAGTGAGTGGAAGAGAAATTTTCTAAAGAGGGAAGAGTAAAAAGATGTGGGAAACCTAAGAGGAGATATGTGGGAGTCTTAGTGCAGAGAAGAGCTTGAAAGAATATAAAAACGCGCAGCTTAGGGTTTAAAAATACCCCAATGGGCTCGGGTTCCGCTAAGGGGAACTTAAGCCCATCTGCGATAGTACCGCTCAGCGGTAATTGCCGCTCAGCGGCACTTTCGTGATGTGCCCTTCTCCTTCTTTTCTTGACCTACGTGCCTTCCTAGCATACCCCTCATAGGTTCCCTGCAATTCAATGTTAAAAATGCTTATGCAAATCCTAAAAATAAACAAACAGAAAACAATCAATCAACTGGGTTGCCTCCCAGGTAGCGCTTGTTTAACGTCACGAGCCTGACCCAAAATCCACCAACACCCATCAGTAGGTGTTTCAAACTTACCAGCACCCATCAGTAGGTGCAAAATCTTCTCACCAACACCCATCAGTAGGTGTTACAAACTTAGTATCCTTCAGTAGATACTTAACCACCTAGCATCCTTCAGTAGATGCTAAATCCAACAAAATAATGTCCAGAATAATGTTCACAAATTACAAATTATAAAACCAAATCAAAAGTTTGTAAATCTACTGGGTTGCCTCCCAGCAAGCGCTTCTTTAACGTCACTAGCTTGACCCTGTTAAAGCTCACGTTCCATCTTCTTTATAATTGATGTAGTCCTTCCACCAACCTTTCAACTGCTTCCTTTGGACTGTTTTGGACTCTCTAGAATATCGAGACTCTATCTCTATCATCTCCTTCTCTTTAAAGCCTTTTATAACCCACAACTTGTTCTTGAGTCTTACAGGTATGCCAAGTTGGAGTTTTAATTTTTTCCAGTCTCTAGGAACTTCTTCTCCTTTTCCAATCTCTTCTACCTTGGGTGCCTGAAAATACAAACAATGGTTATCAGAAACCTCAAGATTTTTATTTTTACCTCTAGTTATGGGTGCATCTCGAAATGCAGCTTTATAACTGGCTTCTTCCTCCTTTGCTTGTGTTTCATCTTTGAAGACATCCACCACCACTCTCTCCTCTCCGTCTTGGAGAACCACTATACCTTCATTCACATCTATGATAGCCCTGGCCGTTTTCATAAACGGTCTTCCAAGTATAAAAGGTATCTTCTCGGTTTCCATCTTCATCACCACAAAGTCTGCCAAGAACTGAAGTTTGCCAACACAAACTACAATGTCTTCTGCAATCCCACATGGCTCCTTTGAAGATCCATCAGCCATTACAAGATTAACCTTTACAGGTTTTATTTCAACATGGCCAATTTGCTCCAATAGAGAATAAGGCATCAAGTTAACACTTGAGCCTAAATCAAGGAGAGCTTTCTTTACCTTTTTTTTCCCTATAATGCAAGGGATAGAAAAACTGCCTGGATCTGCTGCTTTTGGTGGGAATGATTCTTTCTTAACAGTTATACACTTTTCTTCCTCATCCTCTCTACGTCTTCTTTTTGTAGAGGTTCCTTCATCTGATTTGGTGTAAACTGCTATTTTCTGTAGAATTTGTTCCCAAGGAGCTTCATTATCAACCATTTTGAATAAATCTGTGAAATCCATTGGTTTCTCCTGATTTGTTAGAAAAGGAAAAGTGTCCTTTCTTTCTTCTTCTCTTCTCTCTTCTGTTTCATCTTCTTCCAACTCAATGATCTCTTCATTTACACTCTTGACCACTTTGCACTCTTCTCTGGGGTTAACCTCAGTATTAGCCCCAAAGTTTCTGTTGGGTCTTTCTTCCAATTGCTTGGTGATCTGACCCATCTGAATCTCCAAATTCTTTATAGCAGCTTCAGTGCTCTTTTGAGAAGATTCAGTTTTCTGGATGAATTGCTGAAGAGTTTCTTCCAACCTTGTTGATCTGTCATTAAGCACAGCTAATTGTTGCCACAAGGTTGGTTGCTGCTGCTGCTTATTATACTGATTAGCCTGCCCAGTTTGTCCTTGGCCAATGCTTGGATGTGGTTTCCAACCCTGATTATAATTCCCTTGACGGTATGGAAACTGATTAGCCATGAAGTTAACATCCTCCACGGCCTCCACTGGAAAAGCACACTGGCCATTTATGTGATCACCTCCACATAGTTCGCACAACTGGGTTTGTATCTGGGCAGCAGACTTCAACTCTTTAGGTAATTGAGCCAAAGTTTTTGTCAGAGTCTCTAGCTGTTGAGTTAGAATTTTATTCTGTGCTAGCAGAGCATCATGCGTTTGTAATTGTAGAACCCCTTTCTGTGGCATAGGAGCTCCTCTTTCATTGTGCAGCTCATTATCACTTGTAGCCATATTTTCAATGATTTCAGTTGCTTCCTCTGGAGTCTTCCATTTGATATTGCCTCCAACTGAGGCATCTAGCATCATCTTGGTTTGTGAACCAAGCCCTCCAAGGAAAGTTAGGACTACTTCTTGATCTTCAAAGCCATGCGTGGGAGTTTTACGTAACAAGCTTTTATACCTATCCCATGCATGTCCAAGTGATTCTTCCATGCCCTGCTTCAATGAAGATATCTCTTGCTTTCCCTTAGTCACTTTAGATTGTGGGAAGTATTTATTCAAAAACTTTGCAACCACTGCTTCCCACTCCGTGAAACTTTCTTCTGGAAAAGAGTTCAACCAAAGCTTAGCATTGCCTCCCAATGAGAAAGGAAACAAGCTAAGTTTGATAGCTTCGTCTGGCACCCCATTAATCTTGACCGTGTTACAGATCTCATTAAATGTTGTAAGGTGCTCATATGGGCTTTCATGTGATAACCCATTAAATTGATTACTCTTTACCAGTTGAATTAATGCTGGTTTGACCTCCATGTTGGCTGCATTGACTCTAGGTCGAGCTATGCTATTGAAGTGCTGAGGTCCAGCAAGATTAGTGTAATCTGCAAGAGTTCTTCTAGCATTATTATTGTTCTCCATACTCCCTGTGCTATGAACAGAACCTTGTGGTGATGATTGTAGGAGAGTTTCAGGAGAAGGGAAAAGTTCTCTGGACGTTCTGATTCTTCTCCTCCTTCTACTCTCGTCTAGCCCTTCAAGTAGTGGTTCTGTTGTTTTCTTACTTCTAGTTCGAATTGCCTCCTGCATGCACAAGAAAACAAAACCCTAGAAAAGATTTGTTAGCACAAAAAGATATAGAAGAAAATAAAGATTGAAAAGATATAAGAAGATAAAAGATTTAGAAGATAGAATTAAATAAAATAGAATAAAACCTAATCTAAAAAATAAAATCTAATCTAAAAGATAAAATAAAATAAAATCTAACCTAACCTAAAAGATAGAATAAGAATAAAATAAAATCTAACCTAAAAAGATAAAAAGATAAAATCTAATAAAATAAAATAAAATCTAATCTAAAAAGATAAAAAGATAAAATACAATAAAAAACAGAAAAATAAAAACAAAAATTCAAATTAAAGTCAAAGATAATCAATAATCACACAAATTAACCAGTTAAACCATGAATCCCCGGCAACGGCGCCAAAAACTTGATGGACAAATTTGTAAGCACCAAAATATGATGTCACAAACTTGTTTCACAATCGGCAAGTATGACCGAATCGTTTCAAGTAATAAACTTGGTAAGACCAAGTATCGTTCTCCCAAAGGACTCACGGCCTAGTTTAGTTATGTGATTTGTTGATTAGCTAAGACTTAAGAACACAATAATTGAAGTTTAATATGCAAAGACGAAAATTAAATATGTATGCATGAATTGATCAATGACAAAGACAAAAGATAAACACTTTCAAGGAAATATATGAATGAATATGTTGTTGGGGGTCAATTTCATCTCATCCACTCTCATATATTTTAGGAATTCAACATTCAAATCATCATTGTTAATGCCACTCTCTAATGTACCATTCTAGATGGCTTCTCCCTAATCAAATAGTTCATACAATTCCTAGCATTCCTAATGATTAGTTCATGAGTGCAGGAGCTTAAAGGCAACCAATATAATATTGTCAGTATAATATTGGGAGAAATTCCCCGGATCTAGATTTCCCCGTACGTGTCCGTATCAACAAAACCAATAATCATGCATTAGAATGAGTTAAACAATGCAAGCATTGAGCAAAGAGGAAAAACCCTAACTAATGATGAAAGAAAGCATATGTCTTAATTCAAAGATGTACTCAACAAATCCATATATGAGAGCTTCAAGAGATTACTTTGACTCCCCAACAAACATACAAGGTTTAGTTGACCATATTCATGGTGAACCTAGATGAATTACAATGAAAGTATGAAAGAATAAACCCAATAAAGGTCAAGAGGTAGCCTGAGCATCCAAGATCCTCCTTCAAAGGGGTGAAAGAGAGAGTGTTTGCCTCGTTTCTGCCAAAGATGCCTAACTATAGGACGTGCAAGCCCTTATATACTAATCTAGAGTTACAAAAGATTACAAAAGTCCAAGCCCAAAAAGTGCCGCTCAGCGGTATTTACCGCTCAGCGGTGATTGCGCGTCTTCTTTCTTCCCCTCAGCGGCCATTTTGCCCCTCAGCGGTTCCAACGTCACCTCTTGCGTGCCGCTCAGCGGTAGTTTGCCGCTGAGCGGTGCCTTCGACTTCTCCTTTTTGCACTCTTTCTTGTCTTTTCTAATGTCCTCTCTCTTATTCTTCACTTCTTTCACCAAATTCACCTCAAAACCTGCACAAGAACACTTAAATCAAGCATAAACCTGTCCAGCTCTCTTATTTCTGAAAATATAAACAAAAGGCATGATTTCAAGCTAGTTTCTAAGTCTAAAGGTTGCTTTTAGTATCAACTTTAAGCATGAAAATAACAGTTTTTCAACTGTTATCATGCATCATCACAAGGACTTTTCAATGGCTTATAATGTGGCTGGGCTAACAAGAAAATTGGTTTTTCTAGATCACAAAACCCTTGAGTTAAGAGAAACATATAAACACAATCATTCTTATTTATTCCCAACTTTCTTTTGCATTGAGCTTTGCTTTTTCTTTTCTTTTCTTTTCTTTCTCTTTTTCTTTTTCTTTTCACATTCTTATTTCTTAGCTCTTAGCTCAATGCTTTCAATTTCCCTTTCATAACTTCCCAGCAACCCCAAACTTGGACATTTGTCAATACCACAAAATATTTTCTACTTAACTCAAGGTAAAGCTTTTGACAAGGGGTTTTCAAATTATGTTCAAGGCTACGGGTTCAAATGATAGAACACATAGTGCTCTCTTTTAGTGGGCTAAATTTATGAATTTGGCTAATGATGGACAAATTTATGAACACCAAAATATGATGTCACAAACTTGTTTTTCAATCGGCAAGTATGACCGAATCGTTCAAGTAATAAACTTGGTAAGACCAAGTATCGTTCTTCCAAAAGGACTCACGGCCTAGTTTAGTTGTGTGGTTTCTTGATTAGCTAAGACTTAAAGACGAAATATTTAGATTTTATATGCAAAAGACGAAAATTAAATATGTATGCATGAAGTTTTGATCAATGGCAAAAGCAAAAGATAAACACTTTCAATGAAATATATGTATGAATATGTTGTTGGGGGTCAATTTCATCTTATCCACTCTCATATATTTTAGGAATTCAACATTCAAATCATCATTGTTAATGCCACTCTCTAAAGTACCTTTCAAGAAGGCTTCTCTCTGATCACGAGTTCATACAATTCCTAGCATTCCTAATGATTAGTTCATAAGTGCAGGAGCTTAACGACAACCAATATGATATTGGGAGAAATTCCCCGGATCTAGACTTCCTCGTACGCGCCCGTATCGACAAAACCAATAATCATGCATCGAATGAGTTAAACAATGCAAGCATTACGCAAAGAGGAAAAACCCTAACTAATGATGAAAGAAAGCATAAATCTTAAATAAAAGATGTAAAAACAAATTCCATATATGAGAGCTTCAAAAGATTACATTGATTCCCCAACAAACATACAGAGTTTAGTTCACCATATTCATGGTGAACCTAGATGGATAACAATGAAAGAATGAAAGATAAAACCCTAAAAAGGTGAAGAGGAAGCCTCAGCATCCAAGATCCTCCTTCAAAGGGGTGGAAGAGAGAGTGTTTGCTTCGTTCAGCCAAAGATACCTAACCCTAGGAAACCCTAAAGCTTATATATTATTCGTAAATTACAGAAAATTAGGTCCAAGCCCATAAAAGTGCCGCTCAGCGGTAAGTGCGTGAGACGTTTCTTCCCCTCAACGACCATTTTGCCCCTCAGCGGATCTCCCGTAAGCTCCTGAGTGCCGCTCAGCGGTAAACTGCCGCTGAGCGGTGACTTCAGCTTCTCCTTTTGCACTTTTTGATGTCTTTTTTGATTCCATCTCTCACCTCTTCACTTCTTTCACCAAATTCACCTTAAAACCTGCACAAAAACACTGAAATCAAGCATAAACCTGTCCAGCTCTCTTATTTATGAAAATATAAAGAAAAGCATGATTTCAAGCTAGTTTCTAAGTGTAAAGGTTGCTTTTAATGTCAATTTTAAGCATGAAAATAACATTTTTTCAACTGTTATCACAACCCCAAACTTAGAACTTTGCTTGTCCTCAAGCAAACAAGATGTAACTCAATCTTCAACCAATTCATATGATGGTTCACTCATTCAAAAATCTTCTTTTTAGATAAGTAAAAACTTCAATTAAACTTATGACCAAGAGTTCAATCAAGATGTGCACATGCTTTAGTGTTTCACAAAGTCAGTTAATACCTAACAAATGCTCTTTTTCATGAATGACCAATCAATTAAGCATGGATGTTCATGTGCTAATGGAATATTTCCTCACTAGGTAAAGTGTTTCACTCAACACACAAGTGTATAAAAGGTAATCACTCATTCACTCTACTATCACAATGTCACATGAATCAACTTTGCCTTTCATTTTACCACAATCAAAAACATTCACAAGCATGCATCATCACAAGGACTTTTCAATGGCTTATAATGTGGCTGGGCTAACAAGAAAATTGGTTTTTCTGGATCGCAAAATCCTTGAATTAAGAGAATCATAAGACACAATTATTCTTATTTTTCCCAACTTGCCTTTGCATTTGCATTGAGCTTTACTTCTTTTTCTTTTCTTTTCTTTTTCTTTGCCTATACTTCCTTTTTGGCTCTTAGCTCAATGCTTTTCCTTTTTCATGTTTTCCCAACAACCCCAAACTTGAACATTTAACAATACCACACAAGATCTTCTACTTAACTCAAGGTAAAGATTTTCAATCAAAGGTTTCAGTGTATGTTCAAGGCTAAGGGTTCAAAGGATAGAACACAAAGTGTTCTCTTTTAGTGGGCTAACTTTATGAATTTGGCCAATAAAAAGGGTTCCAACAAACAACCTTGATCATATGATGCAAAACAAGCAATTGATTCAATCATAGAAAACCTGGGCAAAGTCATTCATGCTTTCAGAGTAATAGCATTTAACAATAACAACTCTGGAGCTCAAAACCTCACATATAAGCTCATTCACATTTGACATACACATCCTGCTTAATTTCACAATCACAATCATAATATCCTGCATTTGTTCACAAAGTTTATGAATCACCTGTATAAGCATTTTAATGTGCACATCATCTCATCATCAATCAATCAATAAGCATCATCAAGCATTACTTATCAAACAATCATAGTTAATAGCAAACCATCATAACAAACCAGGTGTTCAATAGAGTACATCAAACCCTAATCTAAAAACATACAATACTTACAGAATACTGGGTTGCCTCCCAGTAAGCGCTTGTTTAACGTCACGAGCCTGACCCAAACTTTCAAGGATCAACCAACAACATCATTGTGGAAAATTGTTGCACCTCTCCCCCTAGATAGGGTTTGAGACGTTGACCATTCACCACCCAACTTCTTTGTGGATCATCAGCAGCTGGATTAAATATTTCAATTGCTCCATGCGGATGCACTTCTTTTATCACATATGGTCCTGACCATTTTGACTTCAGCTTCCCAGGAAATATCTTCAATCTTGAATTGAACAATAGTACCTGTTGTCCTGGATTGAAAACTCTGTTCACCAACTTCCTGTCATGATAAAATTTAATTTTGTCTTTGTAAGTGATGGACAAATTTATGAACACCAAATTATGATGTCACAAACTTGTTTTCAATCGGCAAGTATGACCGAATCGTTCAAGTAATAAACTTGGTTAGACCAAGTATCGTTCTTCCCAAAGGACTCACGGCCTAGTTTAGTTATGTGATTTCTTGATTAACTAAGACTTACAAACGAATTAATTGGGGTTTAAAATGCAAGACAGAAAATAAACATGTATGCATGAATTGTGATCAATGGCAAAAAGCAAAAGATAAACACTTTCAATGAAATTTATGTATGGATATGTTGTTGGGGTTCAATTTCATCTTATCCACTCTCATATATTTTAGGAATTCAACGATCAAATCACCATTGTTAATGCCACTCTCTAATGCACCTTTCCAGAAAGCTTCTCCCTAATCACGAGTTCATACAATTCCTAGCATTCCTAATTGATTAGTTCATAAGTACAGGAGCTTAACGACAACCAATATAAAATTGGGAGAAATTCCCCGGATCTAGACTTCCCCGTACGTTCCCGTATCGACAAAACCAATAATCATGCATCGAATGAGTTAAACCATGCAAGCATTAAACAAAGAGGAAAAACCCTAACTAATGATGAAAGAAAGCATAAGTCTTAATTAAAAGATGTAAAAACAGATTCCATATATGAGAGTTTCACAAGACTACATTGATTCCCCAACAAACATAAAGAGGTTAGTTCACCATATTCATGGTGAACCTAGATGAATTACAATGAAAGAATGAAAGAATAAACCCTAAAAAGGTGAAGCGGAAGCCTCAGCATCCAAGATCCTCCTTCAAAGGGGTGGTAGAGAGAGTGTTTGCCTCGTTCCAGCCAGAGATGCCTAACCCTAGGAAACCCTAAAGCTTATGTATCATTCGTAAATTACAAAAAGTCAAGTCCAAGCCCATTTAAGTGCCGCTCAGCGGTAAACTACCGCTCAGCGGTGATTGCGTGACTTGTTTTCTCCCCTCAGCGGCCATTTTGCCCCTCAGCGGATCTCCCGTGACTTCCAGAGTACCGCTCAGCGGTAAAATACCGCTCAGCGGTGAGTGCGTGACTTGTTTTCTCCCCTCAGCGGACCTCCCGCAAACTCCTGAGTGCCGCTCAGCGGTAAACTGCCGCTGAGCGGTGACTTCGGCTTCTCCTTTTGCACTTTTTATTGTCTTTTCTGATTTCATCTCTCTCCTTCTTCACTTCTTTTACCAAATTCACCTTAAAACCTGCACAAAAACACTGAAATCAAGCATAAACCTGTCCAGCTCTCTTATTTCTAAAAATATAAAGAAAAACATGATTTCAAGCTAATTTCTAAGGGTGAAGGTTGCTTTTAGTGTCAATTTTAATCATGAAAATAACAGTTTTTCAACTGTTATCACAACCCCAAGCTTAGAACTTTGCTTGTCCTCAAGCAAATAAGATGTAACTCTATCTTTAAACCAATTCATATGATGATTCACTTTATTAAAAAATCTTCTTTTCAAGATAAGCAAAAACTTCACTCAAACTTATGACCAAGAGTTCAATCAAGATGTGCACATGATTTAGTGTTCACAAAGTCATTTAAATTCCAACAAATGCTATTTTCATGAATGATCAATCAATTAAGCATGGATGTTCATGTGTGCATGTGATATTTCCTCACTAAGTCAAGTGTTTCACTCACACTCAAGTGTATAAGAGATGATCACTCATTCACTCTACTATCACAATGTTACATGAATTAGCTTTGCCTTTCATTTTACCACAATCAAAAACATTCACAAGCATGCATCATCACAAGGACTTTTCTATGGCTTATAATGTGGCTGGGCTAACAAGAAAATTGGTTTTTCTAGATCACAAAATCCTTGAGTTAAGAGAATTATACAACACAATCATCTTATTCTTTCCCAACTTTCTTTTGCCTTTGCATTGAGCTTTGCTTCTTTTTCTTTTCTTTTTCTTTGCATATTCTTACTTTTTTAACTCTTAGCTCAATGCTTTTCATGTTTTTCCCAACAACCCCAAACTTGAACATTTAACAATACCACACAAGATCTTCTACTTAACTCAAGGTAAAGATTTTTCAATCAAAGGTTTCAGTGTATGTTCAAGGCTAAGGGTTCAAAGGATAGAACACAAAGTGTTCTCTTTTAGTGGGCTAATTGTATGAATTTGGCCAATAAAAAGGTTTTCAACAAATGGCCTTGATCATGTGATGCAAAACAAGCAATTAATTCAATCATAGAAAACCTGGGCAAAACCATTCATGCTTTCAAAGTAATAGCATTCAACAATAACAACTCTGAAGCTCAAAATCTCACATATAAGCTCATTCACATTCGACATACACCTCCTGCTTAATTTCACAATCACAATCATGATATCATGCATTTGTTCACAAAACTTGTGAATCACCTGTATAAGCATTTTAATGTGCACATCATCTCAACATCAGTTAATCATAAGCATCATTCAGAATTACTTATCACACAATCACAGTTAATAGCAAACCATCACAACAAACCAGGTTTCAAATAAAGTACATCAGCCCTAATCTAAAAACAGAAAATACTTACAAAACTCTGGGTTGCCTCCCAGTGAGCGCTTGTTTAACGTCACGAGCCTGACCCAAACTTTCAAGGATCAACCAACAACATCATTGTGGAAAATTGTCGCACCTCTCCCCCTAGATAAGGTTTGAGACGTTGACCATTCACCACCCAACTCTTTTGTGGATCAGCAGCAACTGGATTAAATATTTCAATTGCTCCATGCGGATGCACTTCTTTTATCACATATGGTCCTGACCATTTTGACTTCAGCTTCCCAGGAAATATCTTCAATCTTGAATTGAACAATAATACCTGTTGTCCTGGATTGAAAACTCTATTCACCAACTTTCTGTCATGATAAAATTTAATTTTGTCTTTGTAAGCCTTGGATGAATCATATGCATGTAATCGCATTTCTTCAAGCTCCAAAATCTGCCGTCTGCGTGTGCATTTAGTTTCATAAGGATCGAAATTCAATAATTTCAAAGCCCATAATGCTTTATGCTCCAATTCTACAGGCAAATGGCATGCTTTCCCATAGACTAATTGGAATGGTGATAATCCCATAGACGTCTTCATTGCTGTCCTATAAGCCCAAAGAGCATCATCCAATTTGAGAGACCAATCCTTTCTTGATGAAGTCACTGTTTTTTCCAGGATCCGTTTTATCTCCCTGTTAGATACCTCAGCTTGTCCATTGGTTTGCGGATGATAAGGTGCAGCTACCTTATGTTTTACTCCATAGTGTTTGAGTACTTTCTCTAGCTGATAATTGCAAAAATGAGATCCTCCATCACTGATCAACACTCTTGGAGTGCCAAAACGTGAGAATATCTGCCTCTTCAGGAATTTAATTACCGTGCTAGCATCATTTTTAGGACAAGCTAATGCTTCCACCCATTTACTCACATAATCCACTGCTACCAGAATATATTCATTGTTGAAAGATGGAGGGAAGGGTCCAACAAAGTCAATAGCCCAACAATCAAAAACCTCCACCTCTAAAATACCTTGTAAAGTCATCTCATGACGTTTAGTGATTGTCCCTGTTCTTTGACATTTGTCACAATTTTTAGCATGATTATGAGCATCTTTAAACAAAGTTGGCCAATAAAATCCTGATTGAAGGACTTTTGCTGCTGTTCTTTCTCCATTAAAATGTCCTCCATAAGGTGAATCATGACAATGCCAGAGAATTCCTTCTGCTTCTTCATTTGTAACACATCTCCTCAGAAGATTATCTGCTCCAATTTTGAACAAATAAGGATCATCCCAAACAAACTGTTTGGCATCATGCAAAAATTTCTTTCTTTGTTGCCAAGTTAAGTCTTCCGGCATGACCCTTGCAGCTTTGAAATTAGCCATATCAGCAAACTAGGGTCTCTGCTGAATATACATGAGTGATTCATCTGAAAAAGATTCCCAGATTTCAGACTCCTTGCTAGTGACTTCATTATTGACTAACCGTGACAAATGATCAGCAATTAAGTTTTCACTTCCTTTCTTATCACGGATGTCTACATCAAATTCTTGCAATAGTAAAACCCATCTAATCAGACGTGGCTTAGAATCTGGTTTTGTCAACAAATATTTGATAGCTGCATGATCTGTATAGACAGTTACCTTGGACCCAATAAGATAAGGTCTAAATTTCTCTAGAGCATACACAATAGCAAGAAATTCTTTCTCGGTTGTAGCATAATTCAATTGAGCATCATTCAGAACCTTGCTAGCATAATAAATTGGATGAAACTTTTGTTCTTTCCGCTGGCCAAGGACGACTCCTATTGCATAATCACTTGCATCACACATTAACTCAAAGTTTTGATTCCAATCTGGTGCTACAATTACTGGAGCTGACACTAACTTCTTCTTCAATGTGTCAAAAGCTTTCAAGCAATCTTCATTCATCACAAAAGGTGCATCCTTCATCAAAAGATTACTCAATGGTTTAGCAATTTTTGAGAAGTCCTTGATGAATCTTCTATAGAACCCAGCATGACCAAGAAAACTTCTAATCCCCTTTACATTTGTTGGTGGAGGTAGTTTCTCAATGACTTCTACTTTAGCTTTGTCTACCTCAATTCCTTTAGCAGAGATTTTGTGCCCCAATACAATTCCTTCAGTTACCATGAAATGACATTTTTCCCAATTCAAAACAAGATTTGTCTGAACACATCTTTTGAGGACAGTGTTCAAATTAGCCAAACATCTTTGGAAAGAATTTCCAAAAACTGAGAAATCATCCATGAATACTTCAATGCATTTTTCTAAAAGATCCGCAAAAATTGCCTTCATACACCTCTGAAACGTAGCTGGAGCATTACATAATCCAAAAGGCATCTTTCTATACGCAAAGATACCAAAAGGACAAGTAAAAGCCGTCTTCTCCTGGTCTTTTGGATCTACCACAATTTGATTGTATCCCGAATATCCATCTAGAAAACAATAGAAAGCCTGCCCTGATAACCTTTCTAACATCTGATCCATGAAAGGAAGAGGAAAATGATCTTTCCTAGTAGCTTTATTTAGCTTCCTGTAATCAATGCACATACGCCAGCCAGTAACTGTCCGAGTAGGAATAAGTTCATTCTTATCATTATAAATTACTGTCATCCCACCTTTCTTTGGAACCACCTGTACTGGACTCACCCATTCACTGTCAGAGATTGGATAGATGATACCTGCTTCTAGTAGTTTCAACACTTCTTTTCTGACCACCTCCTTCATAATAGGATTTTACCTTCTTCTAGTAGTTTCAACACTTCTTTTCTGACCACCTCCTTCATAATAGGATTTAACCTTCTCTGTGGTTGAGCACTCGGTTTATAATCTTCTTCCATAAAAATCTTGTGCATACAATAAGTTGGGCTAATACCTTTGAGATCTGATATTGACCACCCAATTGCTTCTTTGTTGGCTTTCAAAATTTCTATCAACTGCTCTTCTTCTTTTAGAGATAAAGAGTTATTGATGATGACTGGCTTTGTTCCATCTTCCTCTAGAAAAACATATTTCAGATGTGATGGCAATCTTTTTAATTCCGGTGTCTGTGCTTTGACTGCTTCTTCTTTATCAATTATTTCGAATATTGGATCTTCCTCCGGACTATTTTTCAATGTTTCCAAGTCCATCAGACATTCATCAATCAATTTCTCTTCTTCTTCATCTAAATCTTCACATGCATTAATGAGAGTTTTTTCCAATGGAGAAATATTTCGTACCATCCTTTCTTGCACCATACAAACTTCATCAAGTTCATCAAATTGAAAGCATGCTTTGTCATCATTTGGATATGTCATGGCCTTGGATACGTCAAAATTGACTTCTTCATCATCAACTCTCATTTTAAGCTTACCATTCTCTACATCAATCAGAACTCTAGCAGTCTTCATAAAAGGTCTCCCAAGAATAAGAGGAACATCACTATTCCCTTCCATCTCCATCACAATAAAATCCACTGGGAATACAAATTTGTCAACCTTTACTAGAACATCTTCAACCACTCCAGATGGATATTTAAGAGACCTGTCCGCTAATTGAAGAGCCATTCTGGTTGGTTTAATTTCCAACCCCTGAATTGTTCTGCACATGGATAGTGGCATTAGATTAATGCTAGCTCCCAAATCAATCAATGCTCTTCCAACTTTCACATCTCCTATGGTGCATGGAATAGTAAAGCTTCCTGGATCTTTAAGTTTAGGAGGTAGTTTTTGTATGATTGCACTGTAGTTACCCTGTACATTCATAGTTTCCTTTTCAATATACTTGTGTTTCTTTGTGAGGAGTTCCTTCAAAAACTTTGCATATGCTGGCATCTGTTGCAATGCTTCAGAAAATGGTATGGTGATCTCAAGCTTCTTAAACAACTCCATGAATCTTTCCAACTGCTTTTCTTTCTCCTTCCTTGAATAACTCTTTGGATAAGGAAGTGGCTTTTCATACTCTTTTTCTTTTTGTCTCTCCTCTCTCTCTTCTTCTTTTCTTTCTTGTTTTCTCTCTTCTAACACTCTACCACTTCTGGTCACAACAGTTTTACACTCCTTTCTGAGATTATCATGTTTCATCTTGTCAATTATTCTCTTAACATAAACCTCCATATTTTTAAATGCAGCATCTACATTCTGACAATAAGACGCATTTGTCTTCAAGAATCTTTGGAAAGTCTCTTCAAGTTTTGTAGTTTTCTCAGTTGGAGTAGATTACATTTGCCATTTTTGTTGTTGCACTTGAACCATTGAGACCTGTTGTATTTCCTGTGTTATTTGAGAAAGCTTCATAATTACCTCTTCAAGCTGTTGAGATATAATTCTATTTTGAATAAGCAAAGCATCATTTGACTGTAACAACTCCTTCTGACTATGATATCCTCTTTCAGTGTTGAATTCATTGTCACTAATAGCCATATTTTCAATAATTTTAGTTGCTTCCTCTAGAGTTTTCCATTTAATGTTTCCTCCTGCTGAGGCATGAAGCATCATCTTAGTTTGTGAACCAAGACCTCCAAGGAAAGTTAGGACTATTTCTTCTTCTTTCAAACCATGCATGGGCGTTTTTTGTAACAGGCTTTTATATCTGTCCCATGCATGCCCCAGTGATTCTTCCATGCCCTGCTTAAATGAAGATATCTCTTGCTTGCCTTTTATCCTCTTAGATTGTGGAAAGTACTTGTTTAAAAACTTTGTCACCACTGCTTCCCAATCTGTGAAACTTCCTTCTGGGAAAGAATTTAACCAAAGTTTAGCATTGCCTCCCAATGAGAAAGGAAACAAACTAAGTTTGATCGCTTCATCTGGCACCCTGTTGAGAGTGTCGCACCTCCCACAAAAGTTGATTGCAGATATTAATGCAGTATAGTGCTAGGAAGTGACTCCTAGGTCGTCTCACAAGGACCAATATTGCGGTTCAGTCTCAGATCACACACGGAAAAAGGGGGGTTTGTGATTTTTTTGGTTGCGGTAAAATTTAAAAGCGTTGAAATAAAATTCAAAACAGTAAAACGAAATTAAAACAATAAAAACGAAAATACAGTTACATGAAACAGTGAAAATAAAATTGGAACAGTAAAAACGAAAATACAAAAAAACGTAAAATACAGAAAACAGTAAATACAGAAAAACATTAAAAACAGAATCAAAATTACCGCAGTAAAATAAAAACAGTAAAACAGAAATTACATTTCAGAAACAGTAAATTAAATTAATGCATTGAATTAAAATTGTAGATGAACAAAAGAAAAAGGAAAACTAAATTGGAAATTCAACATTACAAGATGAGTGCATCAACCGTAAGAAACAAAGTCTTAGTGCAGCCCCTGGACGTGACAACTGACCACCCCTTTCATGCAAAATCATGACACCTACTCCTATTTATCCACTTAGCATATTGTTGCTGCTTCCAACCAAACTCAAAATGCATTCTCTCCTCCAACACCACTCACGGCTGCACACTCCACATTACCTCTCCTAACTCTACCAAAACAATTCAACTTTCTCTTTATTTCTTCCAGCTGCAGGACCTCAACTCCCAACACGTAATAACCACTTTTTCACCTTTTCCTTCAAAAATAAAAAAAAAACAAATGCTATCCACCTACACTTCTCAATCATCTAAGAAACCAAAACAAATGGAAACTTACGGCTGGACAAATCTCCTTTACTAAATGAAATGACTTCCAATTGTTCTCTACCATTCATCAATTAAAACAGAATTACAGTGAGTCAAGAAGCATGAAAACATCATGTAATAAAATAAAGAAAAACGTTTAATGCTAAACAATGTGACCGTGGCAGCTGGGAATCAAAAGGGCAGAGATTACTCAATGGTGAAGTGCTGAATCCACGTCCAGAGAAGACAACATACAAACCAACTCTCTCAAGCTCCCCGAAGACGTTCCAAAACGAAACAGCTTGCTGAAATAAATTGTGTGCATCACCCAAAATCCATCACCGCGTGAGCATTCCCAAAAAAACGTTCAAGGAAAAGCCTAAAGAAAACCAAACCGAGAGAGTGGCGGCTGGATGCCCCCAAAAACCCCCCCTTTTCAAAATTGAAATGTGCTTGCTTTTTAAGTGGAAGAAGATGCCCTCATTCTCTTGGACGCTTCCTTTGCTGGCTGGACCGTGAAGGCTTCTTCGTGCACCTCCTTTCTCTCTCGGTGCCTTTCTTTCTTCCAGCACCTCCCTTGCTGCCAGCGTGTGAATCTCTGCTGGACACACCCCTGCTTGCTGGACTGAAAGAAGAACCTCCCAAACTCAAGTGATGGCCTGTCTTGCTTCCGTGCGCACACCTCTTCCAACGCTGGACAGCGTGTTCTTCCTTCGCATTTTCAATTTGCTGGGTGCACCCCTTCTTCTCCCAAGCACCACGTCTTCATCCCAACGTTCCAGCTCATCCGTTCTAGCCAAGCAAAAGTGTGGTGGCTCCCACTTTTATTCCAAACCATGTGCTGATGTTTTACAATTTGAATTGGCCATGTGATGTGCTATCTTCCAAAACCGTGAACACTTGCAAAGTGGTCCCCTCCTCTTTTATGCCAAATGCTAAGCCATTTAAAAAGCAAGAAAGAATATTCCTTGGCTGGTTTGGTGTGCTTGCCGTGACATTTGAAATATTTGGCAGCTGCACTTCATTTCTTCAATCTTCTGGATGTGCAGTTTTGTTCAACTCAAAACAATTTGGACCTCCTTGCAACCAATTAAGAGTCTAGAACCACATTTAATTTCTTTTTGTGGCCATGAGATGCATTGTCCAATGATAAATTCCAGCCACAACAAGTGCTAAACAGCAAGCAAACAATGCAAACATATTAGAACACTCAAACAGTAATCACTGGACTGACATAGGGGAGTAAAACAATTACTGGGAACAGTACAGAACTAATTTGAACAAAGTAAAAACTATACGTGAAAATAAACATCTAGACGAAACTATGAAAAAAAATTACATGGAAAACGGATAAGAATTGAACTCAAACGAGGACACACAAGTTGACACAACATTCACGCGGCAGCCAGCGAAAATAAAAAATGGCTAAGATGCATTGGCTCAATTGCCATTTCTCATTTAGCTTTCAAATGTCCCAAAAAGTTATCCAAAATTTTCCCGTAATTAATAATGCAAAATAATAAGCTCAGATAATTCAAATTAGTTAAAATAAGAATTTCCGATCAAATTAAGCACAATTAGGAAAAACAGGAAAATACCGGACGTTTAAGCATAATTCCCTGATTAATTCTAGCACAATAAACTAAGTGAAGTGAGGAAAATATTGACTCATCACACCCCATTAATTTTGACTGTGTTGCAAATCTCATTGAAGGTAGTAAGGTGCTCATATGGGCTTTCATGAGATAACCCATTGAATTGGTTGCTTTTTACCAGTTGGATCAGTGCTGGTTTGACCTCCATGTTAGCTGCATTGGCTCTAGGTCTAGCTATACTGTTAAAGTGCTGAGGTCCAGCTATATTGGTGTAGTCAGCAAGAGTTCTTCTGATATTATTGTTCTCCATATTTTCTGTGCTATGAACAGAACCTTGTGGTGATGGTTGCAACAGAGTTTCCAGAGGAGGGAAAAGTTCTCTAGATGTTCGGATTCTTCTCCTCCGTCTACTCTCATCTAGACCTTCAAGAAGAGGTTCTGCTGTTTTCTTGCTCCTAGTTCGAATTGCCTCCTGCATACACAAGAACACAAAACCCTAGAATATTTGGTTAGCACAAAAAGATATAGGAGAAGATAAAAACAAAAAACAGAAAATAAAATAAAATAAAATAAAATAAAAACCGAAAAAATAAAAACAGAAAATAAAAACAGAAATTCACAATTAAAGTCAAAGATAATCAACAATCACACAAATTAACCAGTTAAACCAGAGTCCCCGGCAACGGCGCCAAAAACTTGATGGACAAATTTATGAACACCAAAATATGATGTCACAAACTTGTTTTTCAATCGGCAAGTATGACCGAATCGTTCAAGTAATAAACTTGGTAAGACCAAGTATCGTTCTTCCCAAAGGACTCACGGCCTAGTTTAGTTGTGTGGTTTATTGATTAGCTAAGACTTAAAGACGAAATATTTGGATTTTATATGCAGAAGACGAAAATTAAATATGTATGCATGAAGTTTTGATCAATGGCAAAAACAAAAGATAAATACTTTCAATGAAATATTTGTATGAATATGTTGTTGGGGGTCAATTTCATCTTATCCAGTCTCATATATTTTAGGAATTCAACATTCAAATCATCATTGTTAATGCCACTCTCTAAAGTACCTTTCAAGAAGGCTTCTCTCTAATCACGAGTTCATATAATTCCTAGCATTCCTAATGATTAGTTCATAAGTGCAGGAGCTTAACGACAACCAATATGATATTGGGAGAAATTCCCCGGATCTAGACTTCCCCGTACGCGCCCGTATCGACAAAACCAATAATCATGCATCGAATGAGTTAAACAATGCAAGCATTACGCAAAGAGGAAAAACCCTAACTAATGATGAAAGAAAGCATAAATCTTAAATAAAAGATGTAAAAACAAATTCCATATATGACAGCTTCAAAAGATTACATTGATTCCCCAACAAACATACAGAGTTTAGTTCACCATATTCATGGTGAACCTAGATGGATAACAATGAAAGAATGAAAGATAAAACCCTAAAAAGGTGAAGAGGAAGCCTCAGCATCCAAGATCCTCCTTCAAAGGGGTGGAAGAGAGAGTGTTTGCTTCGTTCAGCCAAAGATACCTAACCCTAGGAAACCCTAAAGCTTATATATTATTCGTAAATTATAGAAAATTAGGTCCAAGCCCATAAAAGTGCCGCTCAGTGGTAAAGTACCGCTCACCGGTAAGTGCGTGAGACGTTTCTTCCCCTCAGCGGCCATTTTGCCCCTTAGCGGATCTCCCGTAAGCTCCTGAGTGTCGCTCAGTGGTAAACTGCCGCTGAGCGGTGACTTCGGCTTCTCCTTTTGCACTTTTTGATGTCTTTTCTGATTCCATCTCTCACCTTCTTCACTTCTTTCACCAAATTCACCTTCAAACCTGCACAAAAACACTGAAATCAAGCATAAACCTGTCCAGCTCTCTTATTTATGAAAATATAAAGAAAAGCATGATTTCAAGCTACTTTCTAAGTGTAAAGGTTGCTTTTAGTGTCAATTTTAAGCATGAAAATAACAGTTTTTCAACTGTTATCAGCTAATAAAAGGGTTACCAACAAATGGCCTTGATCATATGATGCAAACAAGCAAGTAATTCAATCATAGAAAACCTCGGCAAAGTCATTCATGCTTTCACAGTAATAGTATTCAACAATAACAACTCTGGAGCTCAAAACCTCACATATAAGCTCATTCACATTCCACATATAACATCCTGCTTAGAATCATAATCAATATCACAATATCTTACATTTGTTCACAATGCTTGTGAACCACCTGTATAAGTGATAACAGTTGAAAAACTGTTATTTTCATGATTAAAATTGACACTAAAAGCAACCTTTACACTTAGAAACTAGCTTGAAATCATGCTTTTCTTCATGTTTTTAGAAATAAGAGAGCTGGACAGGTTTATGCTTGATTTCAGTGTTTTTGTGCAGGTTTTAAGGTGAATTTGGTGAAAGAAGTGAAGAAGGAGAGAGATGAAATCAGAAAAGACAATAAAAAGTGCAAAAGGAGAAGCCGAAGTCACCGCTCAACGGCAGTTTACCGCTGAGCGGCACTCAGGAGCTTGCGGGAGGTCCGCTGAGGGGCAAAATGGCCGCTGAGGGGAGAAAACAAGTCACGCACTCACCGCTGAGCGGTAGTTTACCGCTGAGCGGCACTCTGGAAGTCACGTGAGGTCCGCTGAGGGGCAAAATGGCCGCTGAGGGGAGAAAACAAGTCACGTACTCACCGCTGAGCGGTATTTTACCGCTGAGCGGCACTTTAATGGGCTTGGACTTGACTTTTTGTAATTTACGAATGATATATAAGCTTTAGGGTTTCCTAGGGTTAGGTATCTCTGGCTGGAACGAAGCAAACACTCTCTCTTCCACCCCTTTGAAGGAGGATCTTGGATGCTGAGGCTTCCTCTTCACCTTTTTAGGGTTTATTCTTTCATTCTTTCATTGTAATTCATCTAGGTTCACCATGAATATGGTGAACTAAACTCTGTATGTTTGTTGGGGAATCAATGTAATCTTGTGAAACTCTCATATATGGAATCTGTTTTTACATCTTTTAATTAAGACTTATGCTTTCTTTTCATCATTAGTTAGGGTTTTTCGTCTTTGCTTAATGCTTGCATTGTTTAACTCATTCGATGCATGATTATTGGTTTTGTCGATACGGGCACGTACGGGGAAGTCTAGATCCGGGGAATTTTCCCAATATGATATTGGTTGTCGTTAAGCTCCTGCACTTATGAACTGATCATTAGGAATGCTAGGAATTGTATGAACTCGTGATTAGGGAGAAGCCTTCTAGAAAGGTACTTTAGAGAGTGGCATTAACAATGATGATTTGAATGTTGAATTCCTAAAATATATGAGAGTGGATAAGATGAAATTGACCCCCAACAACATATTCATACATTAATATCATTGAAAGTGTTTATCTTTTGCTTTTTGCCATTGATCAAAACTTCATGCATACATGTTTATTTTCTGTCTTACATATTAAACTCCAAATATTTTATCTGTAAGTCTTAGCTAATTAAGAAATCACATAACTAAACTAGGCCGTGAGTCCTTTGGGAAGAACGATACTTGGTCTTACCAAGTTTATTACTTGAACGATTCGGTCATACTTGCCGATTGAAAAACAAGTTTGTGACATCATAAATTGGTGTTCATAAATTTGTCCATCAAGTTTTTGGCGCCGCTGCCGGGGACTCGTGGTTTAACTGGTTAATTTGTGTGATTATTGATTATCTTTGACTTATTTTTTTATTTTATTTTTAAATTTCGAATTTATTTTATTTTAATTTATTTTTTTTTTGTTTTCTGTTTTTCTGTTTTCTGTCTTTATTTTCTGAATCTTATATTTTCTTTTATATCTTTTTGTGCTAACCAAATCTTTTCTAGGGTTTTGTGTTCTTGTGTATGCAGGAGGCAATTCGAACTAGGAGCAAGAAAACAACAGAACCTCTGCTTGAAGGATTAGAAGACAGTAGACGGAGGAGAAGAATCAGAACATCTAGAGAACTTTTCCCTCCTCCGGAAACTCTGTTGCAACCATCACCACAAGGTTCTGACAATAGCACAGAAAATATGGAGAATAATAATATCAGAAGAACTCTTGCTGATTACACCAATGTAGCTGGACCTCAACACTTTAACAGCATAGCTAGACCTAGAGTCAATGCAGCCAATATGGAGGTCAAACCAGCACTGATCCAACTGGTGAAGAGTAATCAATTTAATGGGTTATCTCCTGAAAGCCCATATGAGCACCTTACTACATTTAATGAAATTTGCAACACAGTGAAAATCAATGGGGTGCCAGACGAAGCAATCAAACTTAGTTTGTTTCCTTTCTCATTGGGAGGCAATGCTAGGCTTTGGTTGAACTCTTTTCCAGAAGGAAGTTTCACAGAGTGGGAAGCAGTGGTAACAAAGTTTTTGAACAAGTACTTTCCACAATCAAAGGTGACAAAAGGCAAGCAAGAGATATCTTCATTTAAGCAGGGCATGGAAGAATCACTGGGGCATGCATGGGATAGATACAAAAGTCTGCTAAGAAAAACACCCACGCATGGCTTCAAAGAAGAAGAAGTAGTCCTAACTTTCCTTGGAGGTCTTGGTTCACAAGCTAAGATGATGCTTCATGCCTGAGCAGGAGGAAACATTAAATGGAAAACTCCAGAGGAAGCAACTCAAAATTATTGAAAATATGGCTACTAATGACAACGAACTCAACATTGAAAAAGGAGATTTTAGTAAGAAGGAGTTGTTACAATTAAATGAGGCTTTGCTTATTCAAAATAGAATTATCTCTCAACAGCTTGAAGAAGTAACTATGAAACTTTCTCAAATACCACAGGAAATACAACAGGTCTCAATGGTTCAAGTGCAACAACCAAAATGGCAGATGCAATTTACTCCAGTTGAGAAAACAACAAAGCTTGAAGAGACTTTCCAAAGATTCTTGAAGACGAATGCGTCTTATTGTCATAATGTGGATGTTGCATTTAAAAAAATGGAGGTTTATGTTGAGAGAATAGTTGACGAGATGAAACATGATAATCTTGGAAAGGAGTGTAAAACTGTTGTGACTAGAAGTGGTAGAGTGTTAGAGGAGAGACAAAAAGAAAGAGAAGAGAAAGAAAATGAGAGTGAGAGTGAAAAAGAAACATGTGAGTGGAAAGAAAGAGTTGAGAGAGAGAAAAAGGAAAAAGAAGAAGAGGAGAGGAGAGAAAAAAAAGAGAGAGAAGAGAGAGAGGAGAGACAGAAAGAAAAAGAGTATGAAAAGCCACTTCCTTATCCAAAGAGTTATTCAAGGAAGGAGAAAGAAAAGCAGTTGGAAAGATTCATGGAATTGTTTAAGAAGTTGGAGATCACTATACCATTCTCTGAAGCATTGCAACAGATGCCAGCATATGCGAAATTTTTGAAGGAACTCCTCACAAAGAAACACAAGTATATTGAGAAGGAAACTATCAATATACAGGGCAACTGCAGTGCAATCATACAGAAACTACCTCCTAAACTTAAAGATCCAGGAAGCTTCACTATTCCATGCACCATAGGAGATGTGAAAGTTGGAAGAGCATTGATTGATTTGGGAGCTAGCATTAATCTAATGCCGCTATCCATGTGCAGAACAATTCAGGGGCTGGAAATTAAACCAACCAGAATGGCTCTTCAATTGGCGGACAGGTCTCTTAAGTATCCATATGGAGTGGTTGAAGATGTTCTAGTGAAGGTTGACAAATTTGTATTCCCAGTGGATTTTATTGTGATGGAGATGGAAGGAACTAGTGATGTTCCTCTTATTCTTGGGAGACCTTTTATGAAGACTGCTAGAGTTTTGATTGATGTAGAGAATGGTAAGCTTAAATTGAGAGTTGACGATGAAGAAGTCACTTTTGACGTATCCAAGGCCATGACATATCCAAATGATGACAAAGCATGTTTTCAATTTGATGAACTTGACGAAGTTTGTATGGTGCAAGAAAGGATGGTGCGAAATATTTCTCCATTGGAAAAAACTCTCATTGATGCATGTGAAGATTTAGATGAAGAAGAAGAGAAATTTATTGATGAATGTCTGATGGACTTGGAAACATTGAAAAAGAGTCCAGAGGAAGATCCAATATTTGAAATAATTGATAAGGAAGAAACAGTCAAAACACAGACACCAGAATTAAAAAGATTGCCATCACATCTGAAATATGTGTTTCTAGAAGAAGATGGAACAAAGCCAGTCATCATCAATAACTCTTTATCTCTACAAGAAGAAGAGCAATTGATAGAAATTCTGAAAGCCAACAAAGAAGCAATTGGGTGGTCAATATCAGATCTCAAAGGTATTAGCCCAACTTACTGCATGCACAAAATTTTTATGGAAGAAGATTATAAACCAAGTGCTCAACCACAGAGAAGGTTAAATCCTGTTATGAAGGAGGTTGTCAGAAAAGAAGTGTTGAAACTGTTAGAAGCTGGTATCATCTATCCAATCTCTGACAGTGAATGGGTGAGTCCAGTACAGGTGGTTCCAAAGAAAGGTGGGATGACAGTAATTTATAATGATAAGAATGAACTTATTCCTACTCGGACAGTTACTGGTTGGTGTATGTGCATTGATTACAGGAAGCTGAATAAAGCTACTAGGAAAGATCATTTTCCTCTTCCTTTCATGGATCAGATGCTAGAAAGGTTATCAGGGCAGGCTTTCTATTGTTTTCTAGATGGATATTCTGGATATAATCAAATTGTGGTGGATCCAAAAGACCAGGAGAAGACGGCTTTTACTTGTCCTTTTGGTATCTTTGCGTATAGAAAGATGCCTTTTGGATTATGTAATGCTCCAGCTACGTTTCAGAGGTGTATGCAGGCAATTTTTGCAGATCTTTTAGAAAAATGCATCGAAGTATTCATGGATGATTTCTCAGTTTTTGGAAATTCTTTCCAAAAGATGTTTGGCTAATTTGAACACTGTCCTCAAAAGATGTGTTCAGACAAATCTTGTTTTGAATTGGGAAAAATGTCATTTCATGGTAACTGAAGGAATTGTATTGGGGCATAAAATCTCTGCTAAAGGAATTGAGGTAGACAAAGCTAAAGTAGAAGTCATTGAGAAACTACCTCCACCAACAAATGTAAAGGGGATTAGAAGTTTTCTTGGTCATGCTGGGTTTTATAGAAGATTCATCAAGGATTTCTCAAAAATTGCTAAACCATTGAGTAATCTTTTGATGAAGGATGCACCTTTTGTGATGAATGAAGATTGTTTGAAAGCTATTGACACATTGAAGAAGAAGTTAGTGTCAGCTCCAGTAATTGTAGCACCAGATTGGAATCAAAACTTTGAATTAATGTGTGATGCAAGTGATTATGCAATAGGAATTGTCCTTGGCCAGCGGAAAGAACAAAAGTTTCATCCAATTTATTATGCTAGCAAGGTTCTGAATGATGCTCAATTGAATTATGCTACAACCGAGAAAGAATTTCTTGCTATTGTGTATGCTCTAGAGAAATTTAGACCTTATCTTATTGGGTCCAAGGTAACTGTATATACAGATCATGCAGCTATCAAATATTTGTTGACAAAACCAGATTCTAAGCCACGTCTGATTAGATGGGTTTTACTATTGCAAGAATTTGATGTAGACATCCGTGATAAGAAAGGAAGTGAAAACTTAATTGCTGATCATTTGTCACGGTTAGTCAATAATGAAGTCACTAGCAAGGAGTCTGAAATCTGGGAATCTTTTTCAGATGAATCGCTCATGTATATTCAGCAGAGACCTTGGTTTGCTGATATGGCTAATTTCAAAGCTGCAAGGGTCATGCCGGAAGACTTAACTTGGCAACAAAGAAAGAAATTTTTGCATGATGCCAAGCAGTTTGTTTGGGATGATCCTTATTTGTTCAAAATTGGAGCAGATAATCTTCTGAGGAGATGTGTTACAAATGAAGAAGCAGAAGGAATTCTCTGGCATTGTCATGATTCACCTTATGGAGGACATTTTAATGGAGAAAGAACAGCAGCAAAAGTCCTTCAATCAGGATTTTATTGGCCAACTTTGTTTAAAGATGCTCATAATCATGCTAAAAATTTTGACAAATGTCAAAGAGCAGGGACAATCACTAAACGTCATGAGATGCCTTTACAAGGTATTTTAGAGGTTGAGGTTTTTGATTGTTGGGGTATTGACTTTGTTGGACCCTTCCCTCCATCTTTCAACAATGAATATATTCTGGTAGCAGTGGATTATGTGAGTAAATGGGTGGAAGCATTAGCTTGTCCTAAAAATGATGCTAGCACGGTAATTAAATTCCTGAAGAGGCAGATATTCTCACGTTTTGGCACTCCAAGAGTGTTGATCAGTGATGGAGGATCTCATTTTTGCAATTATCAGCTAGAGAAAGTACTCAAACACTATGGAGTAAAACATAAGGTAGTTGCACCTTATCATCCACAAACCAATGGACAAGCTGAGGTATCTAACAGGGAGATAAAACGGATCCTGGAAAAAACAGTGACTTCATCAAGAAAGGATTGGTCTCTCAAATTGGATGATGCTCTTTGGGCTTATAGGACAGCAATGAAGACGTCTATGGGATTATCACCATTTCAATTAGTCTATGGGAAAGCATGCCATTTGCCTGTAGAATTGGAGCATAAAGCATTATGGGCTTTGAAATTCTTGAATTTCGATCCTTATGAAACTAAATGCACACGCAGACGGCAGATTTTGGAGCTTGAAGAAATGCGATTACATGCATATGATTCATCCAAGGCTTACAAAGAAAAAATTAAATTTTATCATGACAGAAAGTTGGTGAATAGAGTTTTCAATCCAGGACAACAGGTATTATTATTCAATTCAAGATTGAAGATATTTCCTGGGAAGCTGAAGTCAAAATGGTCAGGACCATATGTGATAAAAGAAGTGCATCCGCATGGAGCAATTGAAATATTTAATCCAGTTGCTGCTGATCCACAAAGAAGTTGGGTGGTGAATGGTCAACGTCTCAAACCTTATCTAGGGGGAGAGGTGCAACAATTTTCCACAATGATGTTGTTGGTTGATCCTTGAAAGTTTGGGTCAGGCTCGTGACGTTAAACAAGCGCTCACTGGGAGGCAACCCAGTGTTTTGTAAGTATTTTCTGTTTTTAGATTAGGGTTTGATGTACTTTATTTGAAACCTGGTTTGTTATGATGGTTTGCTATTAACTGTGATTTTGTGATAAGTAATTCTGAATGATGCTTATGATTGATTGATGTTGAGATGATGTGCACATTAAAATGCTTATACAGGTGATTCACAAGCTTTGTGAACAAATGCATGATATCATGATTGTGATTGTGAAATTAAGCAGGATGTGTATGTCAAATGTGAATGAGCTTATATGTGAGATTTTGAGCTCCAGAGTTGTTATTGTTGAATGCTATTACTTTGAAAGCATGAATGATTTTGCCCAGGTTTTCTATGATTGAATCAATTGCTTGTTTTGCATCATGTGATCAAGGCCATTTGTTGAAAACCTTTTTATTGGCCAAATTCATAAAATTAGCCCACTAAAAGAGAACACTGTGTGTTCTATCCTTTGAACCCTTAGCCTTGAATATACACTGAAAACCTTTAGTTGAAAATCTTTACCTTGAGTTAAGAAGAAGATCTTGTGTGGTATTGTTAAATGTTCAAGTTTGGGGTTGTTGGGAAAACATGAAAAGCATTGAGCTAAGATCTAAAAAGTAAGAATATGCAAAGAAAAAGAAAAGAAAAGAAAAAGAAGCAAAGCTCAATGCAAAGGCAAAAGAAAGTTGGGAAAGAATAAGATGATTGTGTTGTATGATTCTCTTAACTCAAGGGTTTTGTGATCTAGAAAAACCAATTTTCTTGTTAGCCCAGCCACGTTATAAGCCATAGAAAAGTCCTTGTGATGATGCATGCTTGTGAATGTTTTTGATTGTGGTAAAATGAAAGGCAAAGTTGATTCATGTGACATTGTGATAGTAGAGTGAATGAGTGATCATCTCTTATACACTTGAGTGTGAGTGAAACACTTGACTTAGTGAGGAAATATTACATGAATACATGAACATCCATGCTTAATTGATTGATCATTCATGAAAATAGCATTTGTTGGAATTTAAATGACTTTGTGAGCACTAAAGCATGTGCACATCTTGATTGAACTCTTGGTCATAAGTTTGAGTGAAGTTGTTACTTATCTTGAAAAAGAGGATTTTTAGAATGAGTGAATCATCATATGAATTGGTTGAAGATAGAGTTACATCTTGTTTGCTTGAGGACAAGCAAAGTTCTAAGTTTGGGGTTGTGATAACAGTTGAAAAACTGTTATTTTCATGATTAAAATTGACACTAAAAGCAACCTTTACACTTAGAAACTAGCTTGAAATCATGCTTTTCTTCATGTTTTTAGAAATAAGAGAGCTGGACAGGTTTATGCTTGATTTCAAAGTTTTTGTGCAGGTTTTAAGGTGAATTTGGTGAAAGAAGTGAGGAAGGAAAGAGATGAAATCAGAAAAGACAATAAAAAGTGCAAAAGGAGAAAACAAGTCACGCACTCACCGCTGAGCGGCACTCAGGAGCTTGCGGGAGGTCCGCTGAGGGGCAAAATGGCCGCTGAGGGGAGAAAACAAGTCACGCACTCACCGCTGAGCGGTAGTTTACCGCTGAGCGGCACTTTGGAAGTCACGTGAGGTCCGCTGAGGGGCAAAATGGCCGCTGAGGGGAGAAAACAAGTCACGTACTCACCGCTGAGCGGTATTTTACCGCTGAGCGGCACTTTAATGGGCTTGGACTTGACTTTTTGTAATTTACGAATGATATATAAGCTTTAGGGTTTCCTAGGGTTAGGTATCTCTGGCTGGAACGAAGCAAACACTCTCTCTTCCACCCCTTTGAAGGAGGATCTTGGATGCTGAGGCTTCCTCTTCACCTTTTTAGGGTTTATTCTTTCATTCTTTCATTGTAATTCATCTAGGTTCACCATGAATATGGTGAACTAAACTCTGTATGTTTGTTGGGGAATCAATGTAATCTTGTGAAACTCTCATATATGGAATCTGTTTTTACATCTTTTAATTAAGACTTATGCTTTCTTTTCATCATTAGTTAGGGTTTTTCCTCTTTGCTTAATGCTTGCATTGTTTAACTCATTCGATGCATGATTATTGGTTTTGTCGATACGGGCACGTACGGGGAAGTCTAGATCCGGGGAATTTCTCCCAATATGATATTGGTTGTCGTTAAGCTCCTGCACTTATGAACTTATCATTAGGAATGCTAGGAATTGTATGAACTCGTGATTAGGGAGAAGCCTTCTAGAAAGGTACTTTAGAGAGTGGCATTAACAATGATGATTTGAATGTTGAATTCCTAAAATATGAGAGTGGATAAGATGAAATTGACCCCCAACAACATATTCATACATTAATATCATTGAAAGTGTTTATCTTTTGCTTTTTGCCATTGATCAAAACTTCATGCATACATGTTTATTTTCTGTCTTGCATATTAAACTCCAAATATTTTATCTGTAAGTCTTAGCTAATTAAGAAATCACATAACTAAACTAGGCCGTGAGTCCTTTGGGAAGAACGATACTTGGTCTTACCAAGTTTATTACTTGAACGATTCGGTCATACTTGTCGATTGAAAAACAAGTTTGTGACATCATAAATTGGTGTTCATAAATTTGTCCATCAATAAGCATATAATGTGCACATTCTCAACATCAATCAATATCAAAGCATCATCAGGCATTACTTATCAAACAAAAATCATAAGCAAACCATCATAACAAACAAAGTTTCCAATTGAGTACATCAAATCCTATTCTAAAAACAAAAGTGATTGATAAAACAAATCCTGCTCTAGTGCTTTGAAAAACTCAACCCCATCAACGATGATCTCTCCCAACCCCAAACTTAGATGGAAAACTAGTGAGAAAGTGAGTGGAAGGGAGATTTTCTAAAGAGGAATGAAAGGAAAAATGTAGAGAACCTTTGGAAAAGTGTTTAGGAGTGTGTGTGCAGAGAAGAATCTGAACATAGAGGGCAAAGCGTGACTTAGGGTATAAAAATACCCTAATGGGCTCGGGTTCCGCTAAGGGGCAACCTAAGCCCCTTTTACGATACCACCGCTCTGCGGCACTTTCGTGTTGTGCTTTTCTTCTTCCTAGCTTACCCTAGGTGCCTTCTACTAATGCCCCTCACTTGGTCCCTGTAATTAAGTTCTCAGATCACTTAAACATTCTATCCCTATCATGCAACTAAAGCAGAATCAAAACAAACAATACAGATAAAATCAATCAACTGGGTTGCCTCCCAGGTAGCGCTTGTTTAACGTCACGAGGTTGACGCAAAATCCTCCAGCACCCTTCAGTAGATGCAAATCTTTCTTACCAACACCCATCAGTAGGTGTATACAAACATAGTATCCTTCAGTAGATACTCTTCCGCCTAACATCCATCAGTAGATGTAAACCTTGTAACAAACTTATAACAAAAACAAAAATACCCAAAAGTTCAAAATTACATCACCAAACCAAAAATTAAAAGTTCTTAAATCACTGGGTTGCCTCCCAGCAAGCGCTCTTTTAACGTCACTAGCTTGACCCAATAAAGCTCATGTTCCATCTTCTTTTTCTTCTTTCTACTGAACTTTTTCAGAAATTTGATCAAACCAGGAACCTATTGCAGTGTCTCAATCATAGGAACTTTAATCTCCAATTTCTTGAAGATTTCCATAAAGCGCACAAATTCCTTCTTCCTATGATACTTCTTTGGATGAGGAAGAGGTTTTTCATATGATTCTCTCTGTCTTCCTCTCGTCCTCTTTCTCTTTTCTCTCACTTTCTTTTTTTCTTTTCTTTTTCTACTCACTTTCTCAATCTTCACACAAATATTCTCTTCTTCTTTCTCTTCTCTCTCTTTTCTCTCTTCTTTTTCCAACTCAACTTTTTGAACATTTACACTCACTAGCACTTCACACTCTTCCCTGGGGTTAACCTCAGTAGTAGCGCCACAATTCTTGTTAAGCCTTTCTTCCAACTGCTTGCTAATCTGACCCATTTGAATCTCCAAGTTCTTAATAGCAGCTTCAGTACTCTTTTGAGAAGATTCAATTTTCTGTATGAATTGCTGAAGAGTTTCTTCCAACCTTATTTATCTTTCATTAAGTATAGAAATTTGTTGCCATAAGGTTGGTTGTTGCTGTTGCTTGTTAAATTGTGGTTGATTCTCAAATTGTCCGGCAGCTTGCCAAAATTGACTTTGATCCATGCTTGAGTGAGGTTCCCACCAGTGGTTGAGATTACTTTGATAGAATTGATTGCCCATATAGTTAAATTCTTGTCCGAATTGCATCCTGCAAGCATTAGGCACAAAACTCTAGAAAATATTTGTTAGCACAAAAAGATAGAGAAGATACAAAGAATAAATGATAAGAAGATAAAAGATAGCAAGATAGAAGATAAAAATAAAAACATAAAATAGAAAAATGAAAACAGAAAACAAAAAAAAATAAAAACAGAAAACGAAAAAATAAAAACAAAAAACAAAAAAAACTAAAAACAAAAAACAGAAAATAAAAAAACAGAAAAATAAAACAAAATAAAATAATAACCGAAAAAAATAAAAAAGGAAATCAAATAAAATCAAATCAAATCAAATCAAATCAAATCAAAATAAAATAAAATAAAATCAAAACCGAAAAATAAAAACAGAAAATAAAAACAGAAATTCAAATTTCAAAATTCAAAATTCAAGTCAATGATAATCAATAATCACACAAATAAACTAGTTAAACCACAAGTCCCCGGCAATGGCGCCAAAAACTTGATGACAAATTTATGAACACCGAAAAACGGCGCCACAAACTTGTTTAACAATCGGCAAGTGTGACCGAATCGTATCAAGTAATAAAACTCGGTAAGACCAAGTATCGTTCTCCCAAAGGACTCACGGCCTAGTTTAGCTATGTCATTTGTTGATTATTTAAGACTTAAGAACAAATTGATTATAGGTTTTAATGCAAAAGACAATAACTAAACATGTATGCATGAGATTGATCAATGGAAAAGAACAAAACAAACACTTCAATGAATTATATGAATGAGTATGTTGTTGGGGTTATCAATTTCATCTTATCCACTCTCATATATTTTCAGGAATTCATCATTCTTATCATCAATGCTAATGCCACTCTCTAAATTACCTTGCAAGAAGGCCTATCCCTAATTACGAGTTCATACAATTCCTAGCATTCCTAATAATTAGTTCTTAAACTGCAGGAGCTTAAAGGCAACCAATATGCTTTTGGGAGAAATTCCCCGGATCTAGACTTCCCCGTACGTTCCCGTATCAACAAAATCAATAATCATGGCAATGAATGAGTTAAACAAAGCAAGCATTAAGCAAAGAGAAAAATCCCTAACTAAAGATGAAAGAAAGCATGTATCTTAATATAAGATGTTAAAACACAAATTCCATATATGAGAGTTTCATAAGACTACATTGATTCCCCAACAACAATACAAGGTTTAGTTCACCATATTCATGGTGAAACTAGATGAATAATAATGAAAGAATGAAAGATAAAACCCTAGAAAGGTGAAGAGGTAGCCTGAGCATCCAAAATCCTCCTTCAAAGGGGTGGAAAAGAGAGTGTTTGCTTCGTCTCTGCCAAAGATACAAACCCTAGGACGTCCTAAAGCTTATATACTATTCTAAAATTACAGAAAATTAGGCCCAAGCCCAAAAATAGTGCCGCTCAGCGGTAAGTGCGTGATTTGTTTTCTTCCCCTCAGCGGCCAAATCACCCCTCAGCGGATCCAACGTGATTGCTTGAGTGCCGCTCAGCGGTAAACTGCCGCTGAGCGGCAGTTGCGGCTTCTCCTTTTGCACTTTTTGATGTCTTTTCTGATTCCATCTCTATCCTTCTTCACTTCTTTCACCAAATTCACCTTAAAACCTGCACAAAAACACTGAAATCAAGCATAAACCTGTCCAGCTCTCTTATTTCTAAAAATATGACCAAAAGCATGATTTCAAGCTAGTTTCTAAGTGTTAAAGATTGCTTTTAGTATCAATTTTAAGCATGAAAATAACAGTTTTTCAACTGTTATCAGGGAGCTGTATGCTTGATTCATTAGAAAGAAGGAGGTGCTCCACGGTCCAGCAGCTTTTGAAAGTCCAGCAGCACACGACCCACACCTTCTTCCATTCAGCAGCACACATCCACGAGAAAAGAAGAGGGGTCACGGTCCGCTTGGAAGCATCACGCGTGGAGGTAGGTGTGTCCAGCAAGCACGTCATCATCCAGCAGCAACACCACACGGCTTTCAATCCAACAAAGAAGACCGAGGCCCATATCCAGCACGAGCAAGGGAGAAAACTGGGTTGATCCACTCACGCTCCAGCATTTTCCAGCAATGCACTAGGGAGAGGGTCACGGCCCAGGTCCAGCAGGTGTGTGCTTGGAGAAGAAGGAAGGTGCAGCAGGCATGAGGCCTTCATTTGGCGGTCCAGCAACAGAGGGCACGGGAGTAGGTCCGGATTTTTGGCACTAAGAATTAGAGAGCCGCCACCCCTCATGGAATTGACTCTCTCATTCTGCTCTTGGATGGAGGGGAACATTGTTTTTGAATGAGAATGAAGAAACTCACGGCCTTGGAAGCTAGGGCCGCCACTTGCCACCCCCTCACGAGGAATTCCAAATTTTCTCTCGGCCTTTGAACGTTTTTTCATGGAGAATATTAGAACCACTCTTTCTTTTCTTTTGAAACGAAGGGGTGATTTTGTTCTTTGCTTAATATAAGAAAGCGCTGAAGTGATTGACGAAGAAAAAGCTCGATGCTAATCTCCATTTACTGATTTACTCATTCCCTTTTTATTTGGTTCTCATGCACTTTTAATTAAATTTTATTCAAGCAGTTGTTACGGAGAAAGAATATGAGAGCCCAACGTTAATTTCTATTCTTTGGTTGAATTTGTTATTCCGCCCTTTTCATTTCAGCAGCAGCATAGAAGAGAGTGGTGCAGCAGCATTGATTCATGGGAGAAGAAAGGCACAGAAAGTGGAGGTGCTGATTCACTTTGCATTTTAGATAAAGCACGGGATTCAAGAAGGGCAGTGGTGTTACGTTTTTGAAGCAGCAGCACGTAGGTGTGTGAGGTGCTTGTCACGGCTGGAAAGAGGCACAAGGTGTCACGGCCTGGATGGAGGAAAAAGAGGATATATCCATGTTTCATTAGGAGGGAGAAGCGGTGGAGAGGATCTTTGGAAGCACACGGTTATTAATCTTGGAGGTGCAGCAGCCACCTTGAGAGGATTTATTTTCGTTTTCTTTGCTTGAGCTAGGGGACGGTGCTTCAATTATTGGGAGACACATGGAGCAGCTTCACGGTGCTTCTAAGATGCATTGCATTTCTTAAATTAAGCAAAGAAATTTTATTCCCGCTGCAATGTTTATCTCATTTATTAGCTGATGCATTTCAATAGCGTAAGATGCAAATTCTAGTTTGGGAAATTTCATTTCACGTGTGTGGAATTAAAATTTCGTTTTGGTTGAACGTTTTTCTTTTATTATTTTTCTTTTAGTGTTGATTCCGTGATGAATAGCATTTTCTTGTTAGCTTAAGTATTGTATTTGAATATCACACCACGTGTTCCTTTATTATTAGCTGGATTTTAATTAGTTCACACACCTTGCTTTAGGACCATTCAATTTATTGTTTTCATGTTGTCTATTATTTTTGGTTTTTTTTTATCTTCCTGCATTTCCAATTTCCTCAACTGTTTTAGAAACCATTCGGTCTAAATGTAGAACCGTTCGGTCATCTGTAGGACCGTTCGGTCTTCATGTTTTGTTCGTTTGTTTCAATGCTTTCAATTATGTTCGGTCGTGTTTGAGTCCCAGTTTTAATTTAGTTCGTTTCTAATCACAAAAACTATTTCAAACCCCCCCCCCCCACTTCGTGTTTGATCTGAGACTGAACCCACATTTGGTTCTTGAGAGACGACCTAGGAGTCACTTCCTAGTTTATACTGCATTAATTTTGCAATCAATTTTTGTGTGAGGTGCGATCCTCTCAACAGACGTCTTCAATGGCTTCATCGGCAAGGGAAGCTAGCTGTGAGAGACTTCTCTTCCAATTCTTTGTAACTTGTCCTTGTTCAATGACATACTCTTTCATTTGAATCATTATTTATGGATGTCTCCTTTTTAGCTTGATGTTAACATTCTTTTTCCAGTTTTGCCACTGTTGCTTTCACACTGTTCATCACTGTGAAATTTCTTTTCACAATTTGGGTCAGGGGAGATTAACTTGAATGGCAACAAGATTGTCTTAACTCTTTCTACGATCAATTGGCTAAGGGAATCTTTCATTAACAGTCCATGATCTTGGGCCTCTCTTGAAGCAAACAACATTGCCCCAAGCGTTCCTAACTTGATGAAGCATTTCAGCAAAGTTTCATTCCTCATAAGATTTTCAATGTGGCCAGAGATGCAGGCGTTGGCGATCCTCTCACAGGATACCCAAAAGTTTTTTTTTTGCTGACACACGGATGTAATCAATACACAACACCGGATATCCGTGAGGGAGACATCAGGATAAATCCTGCAATGGTGTATGATACGCGATCTTTGCTGCCAAGAAAACATGCCTTTTAAATTTTTCCTCCTCTAAGCCTACAAAGAGGTGTGCTCATTCATTTGTCCCTTTCATCATTGGTTTACAGTAAGTAGCTCACCTAGGGGACATGTGGCATTCAAAACGCCTTTACTCATGCGAGAAATGGAGCATATATACAACACAGGTAAGCAACATAACATTTTCCTACCCTTTAGCTCATAACAGTGAGTAAGAGTCCTATAAACTTCAGCTAGGACAATGGTAATTGGATTCTCAGAGGGAATTTTATACCCCACAAATGCATTCATGGCAGCTTAGTCGACGAAATCCTTGGTATTAGGAAAGGGCATGACACCATATGGGATCAGCGCCCATACAATCATGAATGTTTCAACTTTTCGATGCAAGTACCGCTCTAGGTATCCTCGAGAAAGACCTCCTGTTGTACCCTTAAGAATGAATTCACCATCCAACTTCATAGGGGTACTTTTGTGATTCTCGCTAGCTACAAGTCGGGGGTATACTGTGATGGACAAATTTATGAACACCAAAATATGATGTCACAAACTTGTTTTTCAATCGGCAAGTATGACCGAATCGTTCAAGTAATAAACTTGGTAAGACCAAGTATCGTTCTTCCCAAAGGACTCACGGCCTAGTTTAGTTGTGTGGTTTATTGATTAGCTAAGACTTAAAGACGAAATATTTGGATTTTATATGCAGAAGACGAAAATTAAATATGTATGCATGAAGTTTTGATCAATGGCAAAAACAAAAGATAAACACTTTCAATGAAATATTTGTATGAATATGTTGTTGGGGGTCAATTTCATCTTATCCAGTCTCATATATTTTAGGAATTCAACATTCAAATCATCATTGTTAATGCCACTCTCTAAAGTACCTTTCAAGAAGGCTTCTCACTAATCACGAGTTCATACAATTCCTAGCATTCCTAATGATTAGTTCATAAGTGCAGGAGCTTAACGACAACCAATATGATATTGGGAGAAATTCCCCGGATCTAGACTTCCCCGTACGCGCCCGTATCGACAAAACCAATAATCATGCATCGAATGAGTTAAACAATGCAAGCATTACGCAAAGAGGAAAAACCCTAACTAATAATGAAAGAACGCATAGATCTTAAATAAAAGATGTAAAAACAAATTCCATATATGAGAGCTTCAAAAGATTACATTGATTCCCCAACAAACATACAGAGTTTAGTTCACCATATTCATGGTGAACCTAGATGGATAACAATGAAAGAATGAAAGATAAAACCCTAAAAAGGTGAAGAGGAAGCCTCAGCATCCAAGATCCTCCTTCAAAGGGGTGGAAGAGAGAGTGTTTGCTTCGTTCCAGCCAGAGATACCTAACCCTAGGAAACCCTAAAGCTTATATATTATTCGTAAATTACAGAAAATTAGGTCCAAGCCCATAAAAGTGCCGCTCAGCGGTAAAGTACCGCTCAACGGTAAGTGCGTGAGACGTTTCTTCCCCTCAACGGCCATTTTGCCCCTCAGCGGACCTCCCGTGACTTCCTGAGTGCCGCTCAGCGGTAAACTGCCGCTGAGCGGTGACTTCGGCTTCTCCTTTTGCACTTTTTGATGTCTTTTCTGATTTCATCTCTCTCCTTCTTCACTTCTTTCACTAAATTCACCTTAAAACCTGCACAAAAACACTAAAATCAAGCATAAACCTGTCCAGCTCTCTTATTTATGAAAATATGAAGAAAAGCATGATTTCAAGCTAGTTTCTAAGTGTAAAGGTTGCTTTTAGTATAAATTTTAAGCATGAAAATAACAGTTTTTCAACTGTTATCATACTGCCCGAGGTAATTGTATGAAGCTTTGCCCCCGAGAAGTATATCTAAGATTTGCCCAAATTCCTCCACTTTGACAAGCTCAACAAATTCTTATGCGCCTTCTTGAATGCATCTTTCAAGGTTGTCTTCATTTTCTTCAGTAGTTCTCTTGGGCCATCCATATTATCCTCCTTTGCTTGATGCGTATCTTTTTATCAAAATGTACGAACTCGAATACCCCTCGTCTCAAAATCCCATGTTAATTTCCATCTTTACCTTAAGTGAAAATGAGGGTTATAAGACTGCACACATCTCCCTTCATGCCCTAGAGAAGGTTCGACACTTAAGATTCAAGGTTAAGTATATGCAATCTCACAAGGATAGTTCCCTGAACCTAAAAATCAACGGTCACTAGAGCTATTGCCCCCTTCATAGTATCTCCACAACAGTCGAGTAATCAACTAGATGTGAAAACACAAGTGAAGAGAACAAACTCTAGTTGGGGTTCTCACGATAGTCAAATAGGAAGTATGTCCCAAATGGCACCGCTACACAACCCCTCTATTTCTAAGCTACGCTCAGACCCGGGTACAGGGCCCCACTCATGATGTGTATAATATGTGTGTGTGAAGGGAGAATGCAATTGTACACCCCAAACCCTCACCTGCAAAACAACCAGAAGATTCCCAGGCAGATATAACATGTTTTCTACCCTAGGGTTCAATATCCAACAAGCAAATTTATTCACACGCGATTATTCAAATATCAAAGATAGATAAAGAAAAAGGGAAGAAAAACATAAAGAAAAACCACATTGAATTCGCGCATCTAATTACATGGCTTGACTCACTAAAGTCCCCAGCGGAGTCGCCATCTATCGCAACCGGAATTGCGACGGGACGACTGATGGACAAATTTATGATCACCAAAATATGATGTCACAAACTTGTTGAAGAATCGGCAAGTATGACCGAATCGTTTCAAGTAATAAACTCGGTAAGACCAAGTATCGTTCTCTGAAAGGACTCACGGCCTAGTTTAGTTATGTGATTTGTTGATTAGCTAAGACTTAAGAACAAAATAAGTGGAGTTTAATATGCAAAAGACGAAAATAAACATGTATGCATGAGGTTGATCAATGGCTAAAACAAAAGACAAGCACTTTCAATGAAATATATTGATGAATATGTTGTTGGGGGTCAATTTCATCTTATCCACTCTCATATATTTTAGGAATTCAACATTCAAATCATCATTGTTAATGCCACTCTCTAAATTACCTTGTCAAGAAGGCCTATCCCTAATTACGAGTTCATACGATTCCTAGCATTCCTAATAATTAGTTCTCTTAGCACAGGAGCTTAACGACAACCAATATAATATTGGGAGTAATTCCCCGGATCTAGACTTCCCCGTACGTTCCCGTATCGACAAAATCAATAATCATGCATTGAATGAGTTAAACAAAGCAAGCATTAAGCAAAGAGGAAAAACCCTAACTAATGATGAAAGAAAGCATAAATCTTAGATTCAGATGCAAGCACAAATTCCATATATGAGAGCTTCAAAAGATTACATTGATTCCCCAACAAACATACAAGGTTTAGTTCACCATATTCATGGTGAACCTAGATGAACAATAATGAAAGAATGAAGGATAAAACCCTAGAAAGGTGAAGAGGTAGCCTGAGCATCCAAGATCCTCCTTGATGAGAGGGTCGCACCTCCCACAAAAGTTGTGCATAAAAGAATGCAGTATAGACTAGGCAGTGACTCCTAGGTCGTCTCTCAAGGACCAAATGTGGTTTGAGTCTTAGGTCAAACACGTAGCGGGGGGGTTTTGAAAGTGTTTTTTTTTTATTAGAAATAAACTAAATTGAAACTGGAAATCAAATACAACCAAACATAATTGAAAATAAATGTCAAACATCAGGCCCAAATAGATCATAAAATCGCATAAAACTGGCCCAAAACTCATCTGGTTGACTTTTTTCGTATTCTGGTTGACTGTTGACATTTTGGTTGACTGGTTGACTTTTCTGGTTTCTGGTTGACTTTTCTGATTCCATCTCTCTCCTTCTTCACTTCTTTCACTAAATTCACCTTAAAACCTGCACAAAAAGACTGAAATCAAGCATAACCCTGTCCAGCTCTCTTATTTCTGAAAATATGGATAAAAGCATGATTTCAAGCTAGTTTCTAAGTGTAAAGGTTGCTTTTTGTGTCAATTTTAAGCATGAAAATAACAGTTTTTCAACTGTTATCAACGACAATCCAAAAAAAGAAACGGGTTTTGAAAAGAGATTTGGAGTCGCCACCATAGTTTATTATGGAAAACTACGGAAAAACCATAAAATGATAAGACACAGTCCACGAAAACCAGATTCTGAGTTCGGGAGTCGGTTACGTGTGGGGAAGGTGTTAGCACCCTACAACGCCTGCCCTAAGGCAGTACCTTTAACTAAATGCACGAATATGATGTGGTTTTGAAAATGTTTAACTATCCCCTAAAATAAAATTCTAAATAAACAAAATATATTTTTGTTTTTTTTTTGGGGCCCGACAAGGGTTGACCTTGTTCCTACGTATTCTCATTCACAATGAGAAATCAGGGTTACGTAGTTCTTTTAGAAACTGTGTTGGAAATTTTGTTTAGGAAATTGTTTGAGAATTTTGTTTGGAAATGATTTTGGATTTTTGGGAAGTGAACCTGACAAGGACTAGCCTTGCTCCTACGTATCTCCACTCTTGATGGAGAATCAAGGGTCACGTAGTTCTGGCAGAGAAATCGTTTGTTGTTTGAAAATGTGGATGTTTTTAGCTTTTGAAGATTTTATATATTTTTTGATATTTTCGAGAAAAAAGAGGGTAATGAGTACTAGCCGACGCGGACGGTCACACGAGTACTCATACCTTTAGAATGATATTTAAATACTTTTAATTATTTTTTTTAAAAGAGAAATAACGATATTAAGCACTAGGACGATGCGAACGATCAACACAAGCACTCATACCGTTATCTACTTATTTAGGAAGACTTGAGAGTATTGAGTGCTAGGCTGATGCGGACGATCGCACGAGCACTCATACCATTATTTAATTTTTAGATTGAAGATATTAAGTACTAGGCTGATGCGTACGATCGCACGAGTACTTATACCATTTAATTTTTTTAAGAGAGAAAGGTATTGAACACTAGGACGATGCGGACGATCACACGAGTACTCATACCGTTATTTAATTTTTAGATTGAAGATATTAAGTACTAGGCTGATGCGTACGATCGCACGAGTACTTATACCATTTAATTTTTTTAAGATAGAAGATATTAAGTACTAGGCTGATGCGGACGATCGCACGAGTACTTATACCATTATTATTTAAATAAGAGAGAAAGGTATTGAACACTAGGACGATGCGGACGATCACACGAGTACTCATACCGTTATTTAATTTTTAGATTGAAGATATTAAGTATTAGGCTGATGCGTACGATCGCACGAGTACTTACACCATTTAATTTTTTTAAGATAGAAGATATTAAGTACTAGGCTGATGCGGACGATCGCACGAGTACTTATACCATTATTATTTAAATAAGAGAGAAAGGTATTGAACACTAGGACGATGCGGACGATCACACGAGTGTTCAACCTTTAAAACATATTTGGTTGTTTTTTTTTTATAAGAAAGGGAAAAGGTCTCTAGCACAAGGATGACGCAAGCAGTCACACGTGTGCTTAACCTTTAAAACATTATTTTTGTTATTTTTTTATAAGAAAGAGAAAAAGTTTCTAGCACAAGGACGACGCGAGCGGTCACACGTGTGCTTAACCTTTAAAACATTTTTTTTGTTATTATTATTATTTATTATTTTTTATTATCGTCCTTTTTTCGTGTTTAAAGTGCAACAAATAAACCAAAATAAAAATAAAAGACAAGATCTAGGAGTGGGGGTTATCATACAAGAGGTTACCAAACAAATAATAATAAAAATAAAGAAACAAAAGCATAAAAATGAAACAAGAGAAACAGCCCAACAAGAATAGGGGTGCAGAGATAAAAACCAGAGGTGCGGAGTAAAGTTGAGGCTCTTTTGGTTTGGGTCAAAGTCCTTTTTCTCCAACTTTGAATCTGTCAAGGTGTAAAGATGAAAATGGAGGTGCATCCGAAATGTGTGTCCAGGTCCAATTCTTTTTTTTATTTTTGTTTGCAGAAACAGAATGGGCTTCAGCCCAAACGGAATGGGGGTGTGAATGGAGTTGCGCGTGTGGCAGGAAGAAAAAGGAAGCAACCCACACCAGGCCCAAGGCCTCTTGACCCCAATCAGAAACCCATTAGGGTTCCCCCAACTTCAACTCATTTTTCCATTCAGAGACCTTGCACGCTTAGGGTTTTCCTCTTCCGCATAGGACCAAAGGAGGCTTAGGGGCGTCACCTCCGCACGCACACTGCCGCCTCCGCTAGACCGGCCGCCGCCAGCCGCAAACCACGGCGCCACCCGTGCGCTGATCGCCGCCATAGACCCCACTAGTTGCCGCGCCAAGCTTCTCCGAACCAGCCACCGCGCCACCTCTGGACTCTTCTCCCAGCCTAGAACTCCGATGAAGGGGCATCTTCCCTGCGTGCCGCCAAACCGGCCACCGCGCCAAAACGGCTACCGCGCCACCACCCATCCTTTCTCTCGTCTCCCTTTGAAATCGGCAACCCTAGGGAGGGGTTCGTCCCGTCCACCGGCTCACGCACACAGGCCGCCGCGACACCGCCTTCCACCAGCTCTTCCCCTCTTCCTTTTTCGCGTGAGAGAGAGGCGCTCCGACTTCAACCTGCAACGTCGTCGCCACTCCTCCACCCGACCGGCAGCCGCGAGTCGCGCCAAGCTTTCCTCTCTCCTTCTCTTTCTTCGCACGATACTGCCACCAACCTAACTTCGACAGTTACCCCCCTTCATTTGAACTTAAAACTTGCTCTCGACAATTGCTCCCGTATCCTCTAGTATCTGTTATCTGCTTTGGGTGTTGAGATTGGGTTGGTGCAATGGTGATGAGAGTGGAGAGACCAGGAGAAGTGAAGCTACGCAGTACAAACCCAATCTAACAACGATAGACGAACGACGCGGTGCGAGCAGTGGTATCCGACAACGTTGTGATACGACGATGGTAGTAGTCGTCGGCGACGGGGTAGCTAGTGAACTCGGGAGCAAATCTCCCATGCATTTCACGCCCGAAAGAAAGTGACAGTGTGTGTCGTTATGTGCCCCCTGGATCTCCTCGTTGAGGCTGGCCTTTCTTTTTGTCTGTTGTAGATGAATAGGGGTTTTCGGTGTTGATGAGTGCATATTTATGCCCACATTTATGATTTAAAATTCAAATTTTTGATGGGATAATTGTGCTTAAATGGTTGATTTTAAGTGAATTTGTGATGATTGGAATTGTTGGGTTTGGGAAATAAAGAGACGTAAAAAGTGAGTTTTAGTGCATAAATTATTCTTGGATGTTCTAATGTTTATTTGTGCAGCTGAGAATATAAGTTTTATTGGTCCAAATGGCAATTCAAGGCCCAAAATCAGATTTTATTTGGAAAATTCAGAACGGGCTAGAGTGCAGATAGAAGAAATTTCAGGGCATTTGTGCAATTTTGGAAAGTTAGAAAATCTAAAAGATAAAATTCAGTTGTTGAATTTAATTTGGGAATATCAACAGAAAATATCTTCCAAATAATTTTATCATTATCTAAATCTTTTAGTTATTTGGAAGATATAGGATATAAGATAATTAAGTTAATATCTATCAAATATTCTTTAAAACTTATTTAATCTAATGAATATTTGAAAGATATAATATATCAACAGAAAATATCTTATCAACAAACTATTCAGAGTCTAAGCCTAATCAAGCCTATATAAAGAGACCCAAGGGAGGCAGAAAAAGGAGACTTCACTTCATTCATTCATTCTCTCATACTCCTCTCACTTTTCTTTCATCTTGTATTCAACTCCATTCATGGAGAGCTAAGCATCTAGGGCTATTCTGCTGTAATTCCATGACGGATTATGAGGTTACGTTCGATTAATGCAATTGTTTACTTTGATTATTGATTTAAGTTGTTCTCTCTATGTCTTTCATCTCTCTATCTTGTTAAAAGCAAAGATTTTTGCATCATAATGTGTTTGAATCTACATGCATATTGATTATATGATTTTTACGGTTTCTAGGTTTAAATTGAGAATCTACTTTGATTTAATTTAGGAACTTTCGTATGATTAAATGGTTTTTACTATCAATTGAGAATGTACTTTGATTGAATAGTTTTAATTTCAATTATAATCAATTGAGAATTTACTTTGATTGATTAGCTTTTAATTTGGTTAGGAGATTTAAGAATAGACATGATTAAACACAATAGAATTTGATTGAGAATGTACTTTGGTTGAATTTATTGTGAATAATCTAGAAAGGTTTTGCATTTGATTGAGAATTTACTTTGGTTAAATGCATGATCGCCCTCGAATTAATTAAGAATGTACTTTAATTAATTTGAAACTTAAACAATAATCAATTGAACAATTATCCGTGAATAACCGATGATGAATCTATCTTGGAAAAGCAGTGGAATTAGCCTATTTCATCGTAACTGTTTTTAAGTTTCTTATTTGTTCTTTAAACATTCTCCAATCATTACTTTTATCCATAAGCATTGCATAGCATTCGTAAGAGTCAGATATTCAAAAGCAATTCCGTGTTCGTTGGGAGACGACTCAGGGTTACTTTAGCCCTATCTACCTTCTTGAATACTACTTGGCAATACTGAAGTTGCCTTGAAAAGTAGTATTAATTTGATAGCTTCAACGACAGCTTATCAAGTGTTGACAGAGAATGGAAAGGGATTGGGCGGAGGCCATCCGGTGAGTGAGTGGGTTTCCCTTGTGGGAGTTTGGCTTGGTGATTGAAAAATGGTAAGAATGGGCGGTGAAGGTTGGGGTTCTGCGTAATGGTTTTCAAAGAAAAGAGATAGATAAAATGGAGGTTAAAGATGAAGTTAGCGGGTGATGTTTGATGCAGATAAATTTGAATGGACAGTGATTCTGGAGGTTGAATCTAGTTTGGTGAGGAGTTATGAGGGGTGATAATGAAGGCGCTCTGTGAAAAGAATAGAGGTGTTGCTCCAAGGTTACGGGGGCCTCGGATGAAGGTGATAGGTGTTGGAGGTAATGGAGTTAGGAGTGAAAAAAGAAAAGTGGTCGGGGTGGTTACCGGTCAGAGGAACAGAGGAGTGGAGAGCCAAAAAGGGGAGCGAGTTAGTGTGCGTGAGGGAGGAACCGTTTGCTTTTTATCTTTTTGAGAATTGGATCTGAGTGTTGTACCCTGACACTCCATTGCTTCCTGCTCCAGCCATCCCTGTCTGCTTCTCCTCTCTCATGACTACCAGCTTTGCTTTTTTCTCTCTTTCACGAGACCTAGCAAAGATATTTTAGGCCTGCAGCCACTGAGCTAAAAATTTCCACCAAAAATGGGTTGAAAGCATTTGGAAACAGATATGAGCGGGGAGTGTCATGGCTGATCATGTTTTATTTGTTTTTGTTTTGTTATTTTTTGTTTTCATTTTCTTTTTAAGAGAGACTAAATAAAATACAATGAAATAAACTAATATAAAAGAAACCAAAATAAGAATAACATAAAATAATTATATAGTATAATAAATATAATATAATAAAGTAAAATAAAGATAGAATTAAAGTAATAAAGTAAGGTAGAACAACAAAGAAACAAAAATAAAATAAAACAAAAAAAAAATAAAATAAAATAAAACCAAATAAAATGAATTAAAAATAAAAATAAAACAATATAAACAGGAGAGAAAATAAATAAAAACGAGGCAAAGTAAAAACAGAGGATAAAAATAATAGAAAAAGGAAAACGGAACAAAATCATTTTTTTTATTACCCCTTCTTAACTCTAGATATTTTTTTTAACTATCTGGACGAAATTGGGTATTAACACACGTCTTGATTTAAATCTTTGTCATGGGTTTGATTGAAGTTTCTACTTATCTTGAAAAGAGGATTTTTGAATGAGTAAACTATTATACATATTGGTAGAAGATTGAGTTACATCTTGTTTGCTTGAGGACAAGCAAAGTTCTAAGTTTGGGGTTTTGACAACAGTTGAAAAACTGTTATTTTCATGCTTAAAATTGATACTAAAAGAAACCTTTAAAACTTAGAAACTAGCTTGAAATCATGCTTTTGGGTATATTTTTAGAAACAAGAGAGCTGGACAGGTTTATGCTTGATTTTAGTGTTTTATGCAGGTTTTAAGGTGAATTTGGTGAAAGAAGTGAAGAAGGATAGAGATGGAATCAAAAAAGACATAAAAAAAAGTGCAAAAGGAGAAGCTGCAAGTGCTGCTGAGCGGCACTCAGGCAATCACGGTGGATCCGTTGAGGGGTGAAAAGGCCGCTGAGGGGAGGAAAACAACTCACGCACTTACCGCTGAGCGGTAGTTTACCGCTGAGCGGCACTATTTTGGGCTTGGGCCTAATTTTCTGTATATTTTAGAATAGTATATAAGCTTTAGGTCGTCCTAGGGTTTGTATCTTTGGCAGAGACGAAGCAAACACTCTCTTTTCCACCCCTTGAAGGAAGATCTTGGATGCTCAGGCTACCTTCTCCTCTTTCTAGGGTTCTATCTTTCTTTCATTCATTATTGTTCATCTAGTTTCACCATGAATATGGTGAACTAAACCTTGTATTGTTGTTGGGGAATCAATGTAGTCTAGTGAAACTCTCATATATGGAATTTGTGTTTTAACATCTTATATTAAGATACATGCTTTTTTCATCTTTAGTTAGGGATTTTCCGCTTTGCTTAATGCTTGCTTTGTTTAACTCATTCATTGCCATGATTATTGATTTTGTCGATATGGGAACGTACGGGGAAATCTAGATCCAGGGAATTTCTCCCAATAGCATATTGGTTGCCTTTAAGCTCCTGCACTTCAGAACTAATTACTAGGAATGCTAGGAATTGTATGAACTTGTAATTAAGGATAGGCCTTCTTGCAAGGTGATTTAGAGAGTGGCATTAGCAATTGATGAAAAGAATGATGAATTCCTAAAGTATATGAGAGTGAACAAGATGAAGTTGATAACCCCAACAACATACTCATCCATTTAATTCATTAAAGTGTTTGTTTTCCTCTTTTCCATTGATCAAAATTCATGCATACATGTTTAATTATTGTCTTTTGCATTTAAACCTACAATCAATTGTTTATAAGTCTCAAATAATCAACAAATCATATAGCTAACTAGGCCGTGAGTCCTTTGGGAAAACGATACTTGGTCTTACCTAGTTTTATTACTTGATACGATTCGGTCACACTTGCCGATAGTTAAACAAGTTTGTGGTGCCGTTTTTCGGTGTTCATAAATTTGTCATCAACCACCGACAAATATGAAAGGAATTAGGAGCTTTTTGGGGAATGCCAGGTTTTATAGAAGATTATTAACGACTTCTCCGAGATTGCCAAACCTTTAAGCAATCTCCTTGTCAAAGATGTGCCTTTTGTGATGAATGATAAATGCATGAGGGCTTTCGACATTCTGAGGAAGAAACTAGTTTCTACACTAGTGATTGTAGCTCCAGATTGGAATCAAGACTTTGAGTTAATGTGTGATGCTAGTGATTATGTGATAACAGTTGAAAAACTGTTATTTTTATACTTAATTTTGACCTTAAAGACAACCTTTATGACTTAGAAACTAGCTTGGAATTTAAGTTTAAAAATAAGAGAGTTAGATAGGTTTATTGCTTGGCTTTCCTTGTTTTTGCAGGTTTTAAGATGAATTGAATGAAAGAAGTGAAGTACCTAGGAGTTGGATTCAGAAAAGGAAGAAAAAGTGCATAAAAGAAGAGCCGCAAGTACTGCAAGTACCGCTCAGCGCCACTTTTACCGCTAAGTGGCACTCTGAAGACCCGTAGTCACCGCTGAGGGGCAAAACTGTAGCTGAGCGTCAAATAGAAGAACCACACTCACCGCTGAGCGGTAATTACCGTTGAGCGCCATTTTAATGGATCTTGGGCCACTTTTCTGTAATCTTTAGGAAGCTATATAAGGGTTTAGTCGACCTATGGTTAGTATCTTTAGCCAGAACGAAGCAAAATTACACTTTGTTCACCCCTTGGAGGAGGATTTTGGATGCTCAAGCTCTATTTTTCAACTTCTAGGGTTTTATCTTTCATTCTTTCATTAATTTTCATCTAGTTTCACCATGTCTATGGTGAACTAAACCATCATTGTTGTTGGGGAATCAATGTAATCCTTTGAAACTCTCATGTATTGAATTGGTTCTTTAATCTATATGCTTTCTTTCATTAGTTGTTAGGGTTTTTCTTCTATACTCTATGCATGATTTGTTTAACTCATTCAATTGCATGATCATTGATGTTATTTTTATGGACACATATGAGTAAATCTAGAACTGAAGAAATTCTCCCAAGAGTAATATTGCCTAGACATAGGGATAGGAGGATTGGTTGCCTTTAAGCTTTTGTGCGAATGTAATGCATGAATAATTGCTAGGGAGACAAGACATTGTAAACTAGTGATTAAGAGTAGGCTTTCTTCACCGAGACATCGGGTTTAAGGTAAATTAGAAAGTGGCATTAACATTAATAAAGAAAGATGAATTCTTGAATGCATGAGAGTGGATAGGATGAATTGAAAACCCCAACAACATCATCATTCCATAATTTACACCAATCACTTTTGCTTTGTTCGATTCGATTGATCAATACATGCATTCATATTTAATTTTCAGTATTTGCATTTAAACTTACAAGAATTTGTTCACAAGTCTAATTTAATCAACAAATCACATAACTGTTTAGGCCGTGATTCCTTTGGGAAACAATACTTGGTCTTAACATTTTATTATTACTTGATACGATTCGATTACACTTGTCGAGGGTTAACATTATGCTATAGGTGTTGTGCTTCGCCAGCGAAGAGAAAAGGTTTTTCACACTATCTATTTTGCGAGCAAAGTTTTGAATGAAGCCCAATTGAATTATGCCACTATAGAAAAGGATTTCCTTGCTACAGTATATGCCTTGGAGAAATTTAGACCTTATCTCATTGGGTCTAAGGTGATCATATACACGGATCATGCAACTATAAATTATTTTCTAACCAAGCCAAACTCTAAACCACGCTTGATTAGATGGGTACTTTTACTGCAAGAGTTTAATGTGGAAATCCGTGACAAGAAGGTCAGTGAGAATGTGATTGCTGATTATCTATCCCGGTTAGTAAATGATGAAGTTACAAGTAAGGAGAAAGAAATTTGGGAGTCATTCTCATATGAAACACTCTTGTATATTCAACAGAGGCCATGATTTACTGATACGGCTAACTTTAAAGTTGTAGGAGTAATCCCATAAGATTTTAATTGGCAATAGAAGGAAAAGTTTTTGCATGATGCAAAATAGTTTATCTGGTATGACCCGTTTTTATTTAAGATTGGAGCGGACAATCTTTTGAGGCGTTGTGTTACTAATGAAGAAGCAGAAGGAATTCTTTGGCATTGTCATCATTCACCTTATGGAGGGCATTTTAATGGAGAGAGAACAACTGCAAAGGTTCTCCAGACAGGATTTTATTGGCCTACTTTGTTTAAAGATGCTCATAATCATGCTAGAAATTGTGATAAATGTCAAAGAACTGGAAGCATCTCAAGACAACATGAAATGCCATTACATGGCATTCTAGAGGTTGAAGTCTTTGATTGTTAGGGGATAGATCTTGTTGGACCTTTGCCACCGTCTTTTAATAATGAATATATTTTTGTGGCAGTTGATTATTTGAGTAAGTGGGTGGAAGCTGTTTCTTGTCCCAGGAATGATGCCAACACTATCATTAAATTTTTTAAAAGGCAAATTTTTGCTCGATTTGGAGTTCCTAGAGTTCTTATCAGTGATGGGGGATCTCATTTTTGCAATGCTCAGCTAGCAAAAGTACTCAGGCATTATGGTGTGAGGCATAAGGTGATTGTACCTTATCATCCACAAACAAACGGACAAGCTAGAGGGAGCTGGAGCGGCCTTGGTGCTGATTCCTTGAAGAATGCTTTTCCCAAATCTGATTGGTTGGCCATGGTTCTTGCCTTTATTGTTTCCTACAAAACAAAAGAACCACATAGTATTAAAAGAGGAATCCTTCTAAGACATCAAGAAAGAGCCTTTAAAAGTTCTTTTTCAACTTCCCTTTCCTAGCCTTAGCATGAGTTAGTACTCCTTTGGATGGCTTGCCTAATTAGGTTTCCATCATACCCTCCCTCTTAAATATCGATTTGTCCTCAAATCGGAAAGGTAAAGAAGCATAACTTTGGTTTAGTACTTCCCTCCTGGATCGAAGATATATCTACAACAAATAACAAAGATGAAGATTAAAAGGATGTATCCAAAGAAAAGAATACAGAGTGAAGGCCTTTTATCTTTGAAAAAGATTTTCTTAGAAGTATCCTTGGCCTTTATTTTGTTTTTTCTTTCACTTTGTTTTGAACATTCCCCTTCATTATATGATGAAATAAAGTGATGTTTATGAGAAGGAATTTCAAGGTATTTACCTTTGGATGAAGAATTTAAAAGCATGCATACCTTCTTCTCCTTTCTCCTTTCTCCTTTCTCCTTTAGAATGTTGTTTATCCAACCTTTCTTCTTCTTTTCTTTCTTTTTCAATTTTCATTTTCATTTTTATTTTTATTTCATCTTCTTTCACTTGTTGAGGTGTAAGAGGAATCAAAATTATTTTACTTCCTTTGTGGAGAAAAGCTATTTTATTGGTGTAGCCATCATGAGTGGAGTTGTGAGCATATTGCCATGGCCTACCTAGTAGAACATGCCCAGCATCTATTGGCACAACATCACATAAAATTGTTTCTTCATAGTTTCCAATGGAGATAGGTATGTTTACTTGTGTTTTGACTACTATTTCTTCATCCTCCTTTATCCACGGAAGCTTGTAAGGCTTGGGATGAGGAATAGTAGTTAAGGCCAACTTTTCCACCATTCTAGAACTACAACAATTTCAAAAGGACCCACTATCCACAATTAATGAACAAGTGTTTTCAAAAACTTTTCATCTTGTGCGGAATAGATTGTCCCTTTATGATTGTTCTAGTTCTATATGTTGACTTCCAAGAACTCTTCTCACCAATAACAACTCTCGTTCACATGGTAAGGCTTCTTCCTCAGATATGGAAGTATTTGAATCACTAGAAGAATCTTCATCTTCACTTTGATGTTCTAGGATATAGCTAGACCTCTTGTTAGGACACTCAGAAGCATAATGCCCTTTGTAACCACATCTAAAACACTTGGTCTCTTTTACCCTATCATTTTTAGAAGATTCTTTAAAGGGATATTTTTCTTTTTCCTTTTCCCTAGGTCCCTCTTCTTTTGATTTGGAGGGTTCACCCTCCCTCTTAGACTTTTTCCTAGGGTAGGAAGAATCAAAGTAGTCTCTTTTAGAGAAAGTTTTCCTCTTCAATTGTTGCTCTACTCTAACACAAAGTTTGATTAACTCATTGAGATCATTATAAGGTAAAAGTTCTACCTTATCTCTTATGTCATAGTTCAGTCCACTTTTGAAACCTAGCAGTTGTTATCCTTGGCTCTTCTCTTATTGATGGTCAAATTTGTAAGCACCAAAATATGATGTCACAAACTTGTTTCACAATCGGCAAGTATGACCGAATCGTTTCAAGTAATAAACTTGGTAAGACCAAGTATCGTTCTCCCAAAGGACTCACGGCCTAGTTTAGTTATGTGATTTGTTGATTAGCTAAGACTTAAGAACACAATAATTGAAGTTTAATATGCAAAGACGAAAATTAAATATGTATGCATGAATTGATCAATGACAAAGACAAAAGATAAACACTTTCAAGGAAATATATGAATGAATATGTTGTTGGGGGTCAATTTCATCTCATCCACTCTCATATATTTTAGGAATTCAACATTCAAATCATCATTGTTAATGCCACTCTCTAATGTACCATTCTAGATGGCTTCTCCCTAATCAAATAGTTCATACAATTCCTAGCATTCCTAATGATTAGTTCATGAGTGCAGGAGCTTAAAGGCAACCAATATAATATTGTCAGTATAATATTGGGAGAAATTCCCCGGATCTAGATTTCCCCGTACGTGTCCGTATCAACAAAACCAATAATCATGCATTAGAATGAGTTAAACAATGCAAGCATTGAGCAAAGAGGAAAAACCCTAACTAATGATGAAAGAAAGCATATGTCTTAATTCAAAGATGTACTCAACAAATCCATATATGAGAGCTTCAAGAGATTACTTTGACTCCCCAACAAACATACAAGGTTTAGTTCACCATATTCATGGTGAACCTAGATGAATTACAATGAAAGTATGAAAGAATAAACCCAATAAAGGTGAAGAGGTAGCCTGAGCATCCAAGATCCTCCTTCAAAGGGGTGAAAGAGAGAGTGTTTGCCTCGTTTCTGCCAAAGATGCCTAACTATAGGACGTGCAAGCCCTTATATACTAATCTAGAGTTACAAAAGATTACAAAAGTCCAAGCCCAAAAAGTGCCGCTCAGCGGTATTTACCGCTCAGCGGTGATTGCGCGTCTTCTTTCTTCCCCTCAGCGGCCATTTTGCCCCTCAGCGGTTCCAACGTCACCTCTTGAGTGCCGCTCAGCGGTAGTTTGCCGCTGAGCGGTGCCTTCGACTTCTCCTTTTTGCACTCTTTCTTGTCTTTTCTAATGTCCTCTCTCTTATTCTTCACTTCTTTCACCAAATTCACCTCAAAACCTGCACAAGAACACTTAAATCAAGCATAAACCTGTCCAGCTCTCTTATTTCTGAAAATATAAACAAAAGGCATGATTTCAAGCTAGTTTCTAAGTCTAAAGGTTGCTTTTAGTATCAACTTTAAGCATGAAAATAACAGTTTTTCAACTGTTATCACTTATACCAGCTCTCAACATGAGTAATTCCATTTTTTGCCTATATTCCTCAATACTCATGTTTTTCTGTTGGAGTTTATGGAGTTTGTCCATTAACTCCCTATCATAGTAAGCTGGCACATGCCTTCTTCTTAAGGAAGACTTCAACTCATTCCAATACCTAATGGGAGGTAGGTGTCTTAATCTAAGGTCTTTTACCAAGGTTGTCCACCAATATAAGGAATAGCCTTAAAAGCTTAAAGAGGCCATAGTTACTCTCCTCTCATCATCTATTTGGTGGCACTAAAAAAAATTGCTCAACTTTCATCTCCCATTCTAAATATTCTTCCACATCATCTTTTCCATGGAAGGGAGGAATGTCAATCTTGATTTCCCTTGGGTGATGCTCTCTCACTCTATGATTTCTCCTAGGAGGTATTTGATAGTGGTCATCATTGTGATGACTACTATAATACTCAGGTTCACTAGGTGGAGAGGATGTATCTCCAAGGTATTCTCTTCTTCTATGTGAAGACCCTTCTTTCTTTTTATCCTTGCCTTGATTAATCAAAAGTTAACCAATCATATCCTTGAGCTCACTAATCTCTTTGTCCCTTTGTTGGAACTTTTGCTCAAATTCCTCTCTTAGTTGTAAGTTCTCACTTTTAGGTCTCACACTCCCTTGGACACTAGATTGACTCATCCTTGTCAAGTATGTAGAAATGATTTTCACAAGGGTTTCAAAAACTTGCACAAGTAATGAGTGAAAAGGTTTTCATAATCTTTCTTTGTTTTTGGTGAAGGATTTCTAAAGAGATTCTAGAGGTCAAAAATGTTTTCAAGTAGCTACCAGGAGGAAGAGGTGAGTCACAATTGGACAAGCTTAGAAACCAAGTTCTTCCTAGCCAGAGTTTCCTTAGAATTATCTTTTACCTTAGTTTCTAGGTAGAAATCTTTCAAAATATTTTCAAATGTTAATGAAATGCTTCTAAAAACCAAAAGAAGGTTTAGCTAGATGATATGCAATCCTATATACCACGAAGACTTAAAACAAAAAAATTAAGAAGCCTTTTAAAGAAAGCAATAAAGATGAAAAATAAAAATGCTAGACGGCCCTAAGTGAAAGTGCAAGTGACACTTGGAGCCCCTTGACACACTTTTATACTAAGGAAACAAAATTACACTATTACAAGGTTCAAATGGGATCTTGGAATTGCTTCAAGAACATTTTTCCAAGTCACTTAGCCAAAAACCAAAATGAAATTTAAACTACAAAGGTTCCGTGATATGAAGGCTCAAAGAAGCTCAAAATAAAGCCTAAAACTAGTGCAAACTTCAAGCTTTGGTTGCTGCTATGTGCTACTCAAAAACAATGTGTGAGTTGAGCTTTTTCTGGTGGGCCCTAAAACTGGATTGAATCACTTCCAATCAATTTTGGGTTTAAAACCACCATTTCAGTCCACTTTTTCTGGTGTAGAAATCACTTTCCAGCCACTGTTTTGGTATTTCTTGTTCAAATTCATTTCTAGATTGTGGCAAAAGTTGGTTCAATGTTTGAAAATGAGAATGAATGATCAAAAGAAGTATCATCAAGTGATAAAAGGCTTATAGAACCTTACAATCCAGTTTTAGGGCCCACCAGAAAAAGCTCAACTCACACATTGTTTTTGAGTAGCACATAGCAGCAACCAAAGCTTGAAGTTTGCACTAGTTTTAGGCTTTATTTTGAGCTTGTTTGAGCCTTCATATCACGGAACCTTTGTAGTTTAAATTTCATTTTGGTTTTTGGCTAAGTGACTTGGGAAAATGTTCTTGAAGCAATTCCAAGATCCCATTTGAACCTTGTAATAGTGTAATTTCGTTTCCTTAGTATGAAACTTTGTATCAAAAATAGCAGCTCAATTGATGCATCAAAAAACTTTGTATCATCATTTTAAAGATGTTTAAACATCGAAACAGCTGGAAAACAGATTGCAATGTGAATTCACTGGTGCACTTCCATTTTAAAGGCAATTTTGATGGTTTAAGAGATGATTCTGCATATAGGCCTACAGATAACCGAACGTTCTACATTAAGACTAACGGTCTCTAAAGCGAATGAGGAAATTGAAAATACAGGATGATAAAGAAATCAAACAGAATAAACAGCATAATGAACGAAAAAAGTAAACTAAACAATGCAAAAGATAAATATCCAAACACAATTAAAGCTATTATTAAAATGCAACACTTAAATTAAAAAGATTAATGCTCATTGTAGTTATCAATCCAACACATTCATTATGGAAACAATAAATTAAAAATGCTTAAACAATGAAAATAAAATAAAATGAGTCAGCTACGTGCTTCACCAAGTTTCATCCACCATTTTTTTAAAAGAAAGAAAATCTGCATTGCTGGAATAAAATATAAATGAAAGGTGCTTAACATTGCTAGGAAATAAACCAATTAATGTTCCGTGCAATTGAATCAGCATATGCAAACAAAATGTAAATGCACCGTCCCAGCAAAGAAAAGACTTGAGCTTTTAATTAATTCCCGTGCACACCCTTCTCCATGAATCATCACCGTGCACCCCATGCAACGCTGTTGCTTCTGCCTTGCTCCACGTAATCACTTCCTCATTTCTCAAACTTTCAATTCAAAAGAAAAGCTACGAAACACTCAAGCACAAAAGCTAATCCTCGTTTTTTTTATTCAATGATAAACTCCAAGAAGAATGAAAGCGTTCCAGCCTTCTCCGTGAAAATGAATTCTCTCCTCCTCTTTTTTCTTCATGGCGGCTGGACCAAGCTTCCATAAGCACACATGTTGCTGCTGCTTCCAGCCAAAATCAAATGTGCATTCTCTCCTCAACCGTAGCCTTCCATTTCTCCCTCTCGTTTCTTCCCCTTTTTCTTTCTCTACCTTACATCACTCTAAAAACCTCCTCGTTCTCTTCATTCAAAACAGCGTTCCAGCCAAAGAAAAGTTCAAAAACCAAAAGCCTAAAAACCAAAGACCGAGAGAGTAAGTGGCAAATGGCAAGTGGTGGCTCTCTCCTTAAACCTGTAGGACGTGTGTCTACCCAAGGGCCGTGTGTTGCCGTCCTTCCAAGCTACTGGGGCATGCTTTCTCATTTCCACCCCCATCCTTTAGACGCTACCTCTTTCCAGCTTGCTGGACGTGTGCTGCACTTCAAAACATGGCAGCCTTGGGCCGTGTTGCTGCTGCTGGAAAATGAAGCTCCGCGTGCCCCTTGCTGGATGTCATACCCTTTCTTTTCGTAACCCTTTTTCTTCAAGCCAGAATCCCTGTTGGATGCGTGATGAATGAAGCCAAGACCGTGCTATCCGCTACTCGTGCACTCTTTCATCGAAGCTGGACAGCGTGGAGTCATTTCCGTGTGCACCCCTCCACTTTGCTGGATGCTGAAGCCGCTTGCTGGACCAATGCTGGAAGTGTTGCTGGAAGCGTGAATGAAGATAGTTGGGCCTTCTGCCCCTTCTTTGTGCACCTCCTTCTTCTCCCAAGCACCACGTCTTCATCCCAACGTTCCAGCTCATCCGTTTGCACCCCCTTAATTGAAATTCACACCTCCTCAATCATTTTAACTTGAATTATAATTGATGTGGCATTTTCTTTTCAACTCCAAATGTCCCAAATATTATCCAACAATTTCCCTATAATTAATAATGCAAATAATTAGTCTCAGATAATTCAAATTAATTAAAATAAGAATTTCTGATCAAATTAAGCACAATTAGGAAAAATGGGAAAATACTGAACATTCTAGCTCAATTCCCTGATTAAATCTAGCACAATAAGCTAAGTGAAATCAAGAAAATATTGACTCATCAAAGTGCTTTTGCTTGGTTTCATGAATAGGAGAAGCTCGTGTTTCATGTGTCGATAGTAGGAGCGATTGTCTTCGAGTTGGCAAGGTGGTCATCTTCCGGTTCGTTCGTCGAAGGAAGGTTTTATCTATCTGTTTTTATTCACTCTTATTGCAATTTGTGAAACTGATTTTAGTGAAAATGTTAATCACTTTTTATAGTGATTAACAACTGGAAGTAGATTCTTTTGAATCGAACCAGGATAAAAATCCAGTGGATCAATTTTTCTACTCCCTATACTCTTTACTGTTTTATGCACATCAACTGTTTGACAAATTTTCTCTAAGAAAATTAAATTTCTAAAACGGACCATCTTATTACGAGTTTGACCGAACAGGCTTTCTGCTTTATTAATTTATTCCGCTGCGCGACTCTCTAACGGTACCGATTGTTCCGACAATTGGTATCAGAGCTTGCTTTGATATTTTTCAAACTTTTGCGAAAATGGCCGGTTATCAAACTCAAGCATATGCTGAGGGTGCATCCATCAACAAACCACCTCTTTTTACTGGTGATAACTATGCCTTCTGGAAAGTCAGAATGGAAATTTTTATGGGGTCTGTTGTTAGAGGCATCTGGGAAACTGTGCTAAATGGTCCCTATATTCCTAAAAGAACTGTTGATGGTGTAGAAGTAGAAAAACCATACTTTAACTGGACTCCTGAGGAAAATAGAAGAGCCCAATTTGATATTAAGGCTTGTAATATTATTTCATCTTTTGTAGTACTTGATGAATTTTAAAGAATTCTAGTGTGTAAGACAACACAGGAAATGTGGGAGGTCCTCAGAGTCACACATGAGGGTACAAACGACGTGAAATGTTCAAGGAAGAACACACTCATCCAGGAGTATGAGATGTTCAGAATGCAACCTAGAGAAACAATATCTGATGTCCATAAGCGTTTCACTCACATTGTGAACCATCTGACAGGTTTGGGTAAGACTTTTGACACTGATGAATTGAATGTGAAAATATTGAAATCATTAGACAGGTCTTGGCAACCAAAGGTGACTGCCATCTCGGAGCTCAAAACCTCACTCAGATGTCAACGTCGATTCTCTTTGGAAAGCTTCGTGAGCATGAGCTTGAGCTGAGAAGATTAATACAGAAGAGGATCAAGGCAAAAGAAAGAGCTTGCCTTCAAGTCTGAAATCTCAAAAGGAAAATTCTAAGAGAATTGAGTACGATGATTCCGATGACGATGAGGAAAACATGAGTCTTATGATTAAGAAGTTTTCTAAATTTATGAAAGCAAAGGGAAAAGACAAATACCGTGGAGAAAGGAAAGAAAATCAAGGATCTCCATCAAGCATTAAATGTTATGGATGTGGAGAAAGAGGTCATGTGAAGACTGACTGTCCTAAGAATAGGAAAAGTGAAGAAAAGAAAGAAAGAAAGTTTCCAAAGAAGAAGAAAGCTTACATAGCTTGGGAAGAGAATGCTTCTAGTTCTTCAAGCTCAAGCGATTCAGATGAAGAAGCAAATTTGTGCTTAATGGCAGACTTAGAAGATGCAGGAAGCGAAGTAAGTGATTCTAGCTTAGAGTCAAGTGATGAGTTTGATTTACAAAAGGCATTTCTTGATTTGTTAAATGAATCTGAAAAACTTGATGTTGCTCATAAAAAGCTAAAGAAAGAGCATAATGAATTGAAATTGAGGTATGAAAAAGTACTAGATGACGAAGTTGTTTTGAGAAACAAAATTAGTAATCTAGAAACTAAATTATCTGAATCTGATGTTGTTGTACAACCTGTTGAATGTCTATCGTGTAAGAGTCATATGTTTGATATTGACATTCTTCAGAATTTACTTGCAAAGGCAACCAAGTCTAATTCACATGTCAAAACAAACTTTACAAGAAGCAATGCTGGAAATAGAAACATGCATCAACACAAAAAGTCTAAAGTAAAAAGAACTCGTAGAGTTTGGGTAGAAAAAGGGACTTTTGTGAAAAATAAATTGTGTGAAGCTTGTTGTTTTTACTGCATGAAATATTGTCACACCTCAAACAAGTGCATCATTAAACATTTTGGTGTTCCAAATGGTCAATATGCATGGGTTAAAATTGTGAAAGGATGTGTGTCTGCATAAACTAACCCCAAGGACCCATAATAAGATTGAGGACCTAAATTCTTGCTCAATTTTGTTTTGTAAGAACCTACTAAGTCAAAGAAGTCATTGTGGTATCTTGACAGTGGTTGTTCAAGACACATGACCGGTGACAAGAAAAAGTTTATATCTTTTGAGAAGAAGAAGCAAGGATTTGTGACCTATGGGGATAACAACAAAGGTAGAATCATTGGAACTGGAGACATTGGAGGAGGAAACACATTGATAATAAAGGACGTGTTATGTGTTGAAGGTCTCAAACACAATCTCCTAAGCATAAGCCAACTATGCGACAAGGGTCTCAAGGTAACCTTTGAAAGTGATAAATGCACTATATATTTTAAAAATTCTACTGAGATTACTTTGCAAGGTGTTAGGCATAATAACATTTACTTGATTGATATTAAAAGTGCATCTAGTCATAATATAACATGTTTAGTTGCTAAAGAAGAAAATCCTTGGCTATGGCATAAAAGAGCTGCACATATTCATATGCAACATTTGAATAAAGTGATTTCAAAAGATCTTGTGATTGGTTTGCCTAATTTAAAATTTGAGAAAGACAAAATCTGCTCTGCATGTTAAAAGGGAAAGCAAACCAAATCCTCATTTTCGTCTAAAACCATGATTTCAACATCAAAACCTTTAGAACTTTTGCATATGGACTTGTTTGGTCCATCTAGAATTAAAAGTTTTGGTGGAAACTACTATGCTCTTGTGATTGTTGATGATTACACTAGATTTACTTGGACATTTTCCTTAACCTTGAAAGATGAAGCTTTTAAAGCATTCAAATCGTTTGCAAAATGTGTTCAAAATGAAAAGGAATTGAAAATTTGTGAAGAACATGGAATTGCTCATAAATTTTCTACTCCAAGAACTCCCCAAAAAAATGGTGTTGTTGAAAGGAAAAATAGATCATTAGAAGAACTAGCTAAGACTCTTTTAAATGAATCTAATGTGCCAAAATACTTTTGGGCTGATGTAGTTAGTACTGCTTGTTACGTGTTGAACAGAATGCTAATTAGGCCTATTCTTAAGCTAACTCCGTATGAACTATTTAACGGTAGAAAACCAAATGTATCTCATTTGAAAATCTTTGGATGCAAATTTTTTGTTTTGAATAATTGTAAAGATAATCTAGGTAAATTTGATGCTAAATCTGATGAGGCAATCTTCTTAGAATATTCTTTAACTAGCAAAACATATAGGGTGTTTAATAGAAGAACCTTGAAAATTGAAGAATCAATGCATGTTGTCTTTGATGAAATTGTGGACCTTGAGGTGAACCCTCTTGAGTCAAATAAACCTATTGCAGGTGATGAGGATTATTTGAGGGAAGCTCTTGAAGAGATGTATCTAAATGAAAACTATTCTCTAGAAACTCAAAATGAACATCAAGTAGTTGATCCTAAAAGCTATCAACAACCAAGAGGACTTTCTCTGGACAACATCATCGGAGATATATTAAAAGGGATAACTACTAGACACAATCTTAATAATTTTTGCTTAACAGTAGCTTTTGTGTCTCAGGTAGAACCTAAGAACATAAAGGAAGCTCTTCAAGATGATAAATGGTGTGTTGTTATGCAAGAAGAATTGAATCAATTTGAAAGGAATGATGTTCGGGAACTCATTCCTAGACAAGATGATTATCAAATCATTGGAACAAAGTGGGTGTTTAGAAACAAGCTTGATGAAGATGGAAACATCACAAAGAACAAAGCCAGGTTAGTTGCAAAGGGCTACTGTCAAGAGGAAGGTATAGACTATGATGAAACTTATGCCCCAATAGCCAGGTTAGAAGCAATTAGATTGTTACTTGTTTATGCCCCTTTGATGAAGTTTAAATTATACCAAATGGATGTGAAAAGTGCATTTTTAAATGGTTTTATTAAAGAAGAGGTATATGTTAGTCAACCTCCTGGTTTTGAGGATTTTAAATATCCTCATCATGTTTATAAGTTGAAAAAGGCATTGTATGGTCTTAAACAGGCACCTAGGTCTTGGTATGAAAGACTTAGTACCTTCTTGATTGAAAATGATTTCTCTAGAGGAAAGGTTGATTCCACCTTGTTTATTAAGAAAGTAGGAAAACATATCTTGATTGTTCAAGTATATGTAGATGATATTATTTTTGGGTCTACAAATGATTCATTGTGTGAGGGATTTGCACAAAAAATGCAAGGTGAATTTGAGATGTCTATGATGGGTGAGCTTAACTTCTTCTTAGGACTGCAAATAAAGCAAATAGATGGGGGAACTTTTGTCTCCCAAACTAAATATTATAGAGAAGTGCTTAAGAAGTTTGGTATGAATACTTGTAAAGAAGCCAACACACCTATGGCAACGTCTTGCTATTTAGATAAGGATGAATCTGGTGAAGGAGTAAATGAAACCATGTTTAGAGGAATCATAGGATCCTTACTGTATCTAAATGCTAGTAGACCAGACATTATGCAAAGTATATGTGTGCGTGCTAGGTACCAAGCTAATCCTAAAGAATCTCATCTAATTGCTGTCAAACGGATTTTGAAACACCTTAAAGGATCCACATCTTTTGGACTTTGGTATCCTTCTGATGCTTCACCTAGTTTGATAGGTTATTTTGATGCAGATTATGGTGGCTGTAAAATTGATAGGAAAAGTACTACTGGAACGTGTCATTTTCTGGGTTGTTCTTTAGTGTCTTGGCATTCAAAGAAACAAGCTTCTGTAGCCTTGTCTACCACTGAAGCTGAATACATTGCTACCGGAAATTGTTGTGCCCAAATTTTATAGATGAAACAACAACTAGAGGATTTTGATATCGTCCTTGATCACATTCCTCTGAAATGTGATAATACTAGTGCTAGCAACCTAACTAAGAACCCTATAATGCACTCAAGAACTAAGCACATTGAAATTAGACATCATTTCTTGAGAGACCACATTCAAAAGGGAGATTGCCAAATTGAATACATTGACACTTTACATCAATTAGCTGATATCTTCACTAAAGCACTACCTAAAGATAGATTCTATGAGCTTAGAAGAGAGTTAGGGGTGTTAGATATGTCTTAAACTCCAGATTTATGAAATTTTCTCAATTCTCGTAAGATCAGCGCTTTTAATCGATTATCATAGGATAATAATCGATTATTTTTGGCTTTGGCAAAAGCCTCTATACGCAGATAATCAATTATACCATAGAACAATCGATTATTCATATTCAAACCAAAAACTAGACATTCATGAGAAGATAATCGATTATCTTCATACACAATCGATTATTACACAATTTCTGGAAAGTGACTTACGAGCAGATAATCGATTATCACTTACAATAATCGATTATCACGCGATCTGTACCAAAAATATAGTTGTTGCAATGAATCCTAACGGCTGGAAACGGTCATAAACGGCTAGTTTCTCCATTTTTCTTATAAATAGCCCCCTATAATCGATTATGCTCACTTCTTTGCACCCATAACACTGCTGATAACAGTTGAAAAACTGTTATTTTCATGCTTAAAATTGACACAAAAAGCAACCTTTACACTTAGAAACTAGCTTGAAATCATGCTTTTATCCATATTTTCAGAAATAAGAGAGCTGGACAGGTTTATGCTTGATTTCAGTGTTTTTGTGCAGGTTTTAAGGTGAATTTAGTGAAAGAAGTGAAGAAGGAGAGAGATGGAATCAGAAAAGACATCAAAAAGTGCAAAAGGAGAAGCCGAAGTCACCGCTGAGCGGCACTCAGGAAGTCACGGGAGGTCCGTTGAGGGGCAAAATGGCCGTTGAGGGGAAGAAACAACTCACGCACTTACCGCTGAGCGGTAATTTACGGCTGAGCGGCACTTTTATGGGCTTGGACCTAATTTTCTGTAATTTACGAATAATATATAAGCTTTAGGGTTTCCTAGGGTTAGGTATCTTTGGCAGAAACGAAGCAAACACTCTCTCTTCCACCCCTTTGAAGGAGGATCTTGGATGCTCAGGCTTCCTCTTCACCTTTTTAGGGTTTTATCTTTCATTCTTTCATTGTTATTCATCTAGGTTCACCATGAATATGGTGAACTAAACTTTGTATGTTTGTTGGGGAATCAATGTAATCTTTTGAAGCTCTCATATATGGAATTTGTTTTTACATCTTTTATTTAAGATCTATGCTTTCTTTCATCATTAGTTAGGGTTTTTCCTCTTTGCTTAATGCTTGCGTTGTTTAACTCATTCGATGCATGATTATTGGTTTTGTCGATACGGGCACGTACGGGGAAGTCTAGATCCGGGGAATCTCTCCCAATATTATATTGGTTGTCGTTAAGCTCCCGCACTTGATGAACTAATTATTAGGAATGCTAGGAATTGTATGAACTCGTAATTAGGGAGAAGCCTTCTTGAAAGGTACTTTAGAGAGTGGCATTAACAATGATGATTTGAATGTTGAATTCCTAAAATATATGAGAGTGGATAAGATGAAATTGACCCCCAACAACATATTCATACATATATTTCATTGAAAGTGTTTATCTTTTGATTTTGCCATTGATCAAAACCTCATGCATACATGTTTATTTTCGTCTTTTGCATATAAAAATCCAAATATTTCGTCCTTAAGTCTTAGCTAATCAACAAACCACACAACTAAACTAGGCCGTGAGTCCTGATGGACAAATTTGTAAGCACCAAAATATGATGTCACAAACTTGTTTCACAATCGGCAAGTATGACCGAATCGTTCAAGTAATAAAACTTGGTAAGACCAAGTATCGTTCTTCCCAAAGGACTCACGGCCTAGTTTAGTTATGTGATTTCTTGATTAGCTAAGACTTAAGAAAACAATGATTGAAATTTTAATATGCAAGACGAAAATAAACATGTATGCATGAATTGATCAATGGCAAAGACATAAGATAAACACTTTCAATGGATTAAATGAATGAATATGTTGTTGGGGGTCAATTTCATCTCATCCACTCTCATATATTTTAGGAATTCAACATTCAAATCATCATTGTTAATGCCACTCTCTAATGTACCATTCTAGATGGCTTCTCCCTAATCAAATAGTTCATACAATTCCTAGCATTCCTAATGATTAGTTCATGAGTGCAGGAGCTTAAAGGCAACCAATAGAATATTGTCAGTATAATATTGGGAGAAATTCCCCGGATCTAGACTTCCCCGTACGTGTCCGTATCGACAAAACCAATAATCATGCATTAGAATGAGTTAAACAATGCAAGCATTGAGCAAAGAGGAAAAACCCTAACTAATGATGAAAGAAAGCATATGTCTTAATTCAAAGATGTACTCAACAGATTCCATATATGAGAGCTTCAAGAGATTACATTGATTCCCCAACAAACATACAAGGTTTAGTTCACCATATTCATGGTGGACCTAGATGAATAACAATGAAAGTATGAAAGAATAAACCCAATAAAGGTGAAGAGGTAGCCTGAGCATCCAAGATCCTCCTTCAAAGGGGTGAAAGAGAGAGTGTTTGCCTCGTTTCTGCCAAAGATCCCTAACTAAAGGACGTGCAAGCCCTTATATACTAATCTAGAGTTACAAAAGATTACAAAAGTCCAAGCCCAAAAAGTGCCGCTCAGCGCCATTTACCGCTCAGCGGTGGTTACGCGTCTTCTTTCTTCCCCTCAGCGGCCATTTGCCCCTCAGCGGTTCCAACGCCACCTCTTGAGTGCCGCTCAGCGGTAGTTTGCCGCTGAGCGGTGCCTTCGACTTCTCTTTTTGCACTCTTTCTTGTCTTTTCTAATGTCCTCTCTCTCATTCTTCACTTCTTTCACCAAATTCACCTCAAAACCTGCACAAAAACACTCAAATCAAGCATAAACCTGTCCAGCTCTCTTATTTCTGAAAATATAAACAAAATGCATGATTTCAAGCTAGTTTCTAAGTCTAAAGGTTGCTTTTAGTATCACTTTTAAGCATGAAAATAACAGTTTTTCAACTGTTATCACAACCCCAAACTTAGAACTTTGCTTGTCCTCAAGCAAACAAAATGTAACTCCATCTCCAACCAATTCATATGATGGTTCACTCATTCAAAATCCTCTTTTCAAGATAAGTAATAACTTCACTCAAACTTATGACCAAGAGTTAATTCAAGATGTGCACATGCTTTAGTGTTCACAAAGTCATTTAAGTTCCAACAAATGCTATTTTTCATGAATGATCAATCAATTAAGCATGGATGTTCATGTGCTTATGGAATCTTTCCTCACTAGGTAAAGTGTTTCACTCAACACACAAGTGTATAAGAGGTAAAGTGTTTCACTCATTCACTCCACTATCACAATGTCACATGAATCAACTTTGCCTTTCATTTTACCACAATCAAAAACATTCACAAGCATGCATCATCACAAGGACTTTTCAATGGCTTATAATGTGGCTGGGCTAACAAGAAAATTGGTTTTTCTGGATCACAAAATCCTTGAGTTAAGAGAATCATAACAACACAATTATTCTTATTCATTCCCAACTTTCTTTTGCCTCTTTTTTTTTTTTTTTGCATTTGCATTGAGCTTTGCTTCTTTTTCTTTTCTTTGCTTTTTCTTTGCATATTTTTACTTTTAGCTCTTAGCTCAATGCTTTTCCTTCTTCATGTTTCCCCAATAACCCCAAACTTGAACATTTAACAATACCACACAAGATCTTCTACTTAACTCAAGGTAAAGATTTTCAATCAAGGGTGTTCAGTGTATATTTAAGGCTAAGGGTTCAAAGGATAGAACACAACGTGTTCTCTTTTAGAAGGCTAACTTTATGAATTTGGCCAATAAAAAGGGTTTCAAAAACACGGCCTTTGATCATATGATGTAAAACAAGCAATTGATTCAATCATAGAAAACCTGGGCAAAGTCATTCATGCTTTCAAAGTAATAGCATTCAACAATAACAACTCTGGAGCTCAAAACCTCACATATAAGCTCATTCACATTTGACATGCACATCCTGCTTAATTTCACAATCACAATCATGATATTATGCATTTGTTCACAAAGCTTGTGAATCACCTGTATAAGCATTTTAATGTGCACATCACCTCAACATCAATCAATCAATAAGCATCATTCAATCATTACTTATCACACAATCACAGTTAATAGCAAACCATCATAAGGAACCAGGTGTTCAATAGAGTACATCAAACCCTAATCTAAAAACAAAAACAAATAAGTTCAGAAAACTTAAACCACAAAAGCATAATCATATGATAGCATTCATCAGTAAATGCTATCTCAGCTCCTCATCAGTCCGAGCTCTCTGTATCTTCCTCTTCCTCTTCATCATCATCTTCATCAAATGCATCCTCCTCCTCTGCTTCATCTTCCTCCATATCTCTGGCTGAAGCTTCAGCTGCTCTAGCTCCTCCATATACTGGTTCTTCTGGCCAAGCTACCACATTATGGAATTCATCCATAGTCCACCTGTGTGCTGGAGGGGTATCATACATCCCCACTATCATGTCAGCCGTGGCCACCTGCCCTCTGTGGATGGACTGCAACTGAGCACCTATAAGAGACATATACATGTCCCTCATCTGGAATGGTTCTGCCTCATGAGTATCAGCAGAAGTCCTGCCCTGTGCTGGCCTTCTCTCTCTACGAGCCTGGCGTGGTGGAACTGGCTGGGCTGCCTCCTCACCTCCACAATACTGTCTGTAATAGGCCTCATCTATAGCTTTTCGTGGCCTCTCAAATGGTGGAACAGAAGTATCCACCCCAGCTAGCTTGCAAAGGTGAGTGATCAAAGAAGGATGTCCCAGTGGTGCTTTGTTGTTTGAGGTGTTAGCACACACACTAATCTCATCAGCTATCACCTGCCCAATATTAACATTCAAGTTTCTGATAGCACAATAGATGAATAATGCCCTGCTGAGAGTGATATCTGACACATGTGAGCATGGCTGAATGTTGGCATGAGAAAATGCCATCCAATACTTTGCAAGAGGAGTCAAATCTGTCCTCCTAATATTAACCACTGAGCCAGATCTATTCCTTTGGAAGTGTCCTCCAGGTATGCACAATACTCTCTCAACATCCTCAAAGTCAGCACCTTCCTCCATGCTAAGAGCAAACTGGCATTGCTCACCAGCCCACACAGTATCCAGAAAGTTATTGATGGAGTCAGGATCATATCTAATAGCATGGCCTCTAACATAGCCCAAATAATTCTCAGCTGGATAATCACCAATCTTCTTTGCATTGGTGTAGAATTCTTTCACCACAGCTATGTTGGCAGGTGATGGATAAGTGGCTAGCTTCCCCCAATCATTCCCTAACACTTGCTCTCCAAATTGAGGAGCAAAGTTAGGTATCATTCCAACCTTTCTCTCCATTAGAAGTCTCCTGTCCTGAACCACCCTAAAGTGCTTCTCATGTTTCCTAGAGAGGAACCTGCCATTATGGGGCTGCTCTGGTTCCTTTTCCTTTCTCTTGGTTGCCATAGTTTTCAATCTCTTTCCTGAAGAGGATGCCATTCCTGCATTCAAACATAAATCCAAAACCACAGAACATGATGTTAATCATTAGTAAACACAAAACAAAACTCCTTTTGAAGCTAAACCACCGCTGAGGGCCAGAATTTCCCCTCAGCGCCACCAGTGCCACATTCAAACACGCAACAAACCAGAAAAAGCAAATCTGGCAGAGTGCCGCTCAGCGGTAAATGCCGCTCAGCGGTGATCTGCAGATTTTTGCAAATCTCTTTTTAAAACTGTCCTAACTCCACCCAAATGAAATTTTCAGTTTTCCAGTTCATAATCAAGCAGTTTAATCGGTTCAAACATCAAATATATCATCAAATTATGCATAGAAACTAAAACCCCTAAATATTCATGCTTTGACAATCACATTCAAATTCAAGAACCCTAGAATGAACAAAATGCATTTTACTTACTTGGGTGGAGATGCTAGATGATATGAGAATGCTCTCTTCTAACCCCAAACTTTGATGACACACTAGTATAAAAGTGAGTGGAAGAGAAATCTTCTAAAGAGGGAAGAGTAGAAAGATGTGGAAAACCTAGGAGAAGAGGTGTGGAAGTGTTTATGCAGAGAAGAACTTGAAAGAGTGTAAAAACGCGCAGCTTAGGGTTTAAAATTACCCCAATGGGCTCGGGTTCCGCTAAGGGGAACTTAAGCCCATCTGCGTTAGTACCGCTCAGCGGTAAATGCCGCTCAGCGGCACTTTCGTGATGTGCCCTTCTCCTTCTTTTCTTGACCTACGTGCCTTCCTAGCATACCCCTCATAGGTTCCCTGCAATTCAATGTTAAAAATGCTTATGCAAACCCTAACTAAAATAGACAAACAGAAAACAATCAATCAACTGGGTTGCCTCCCAGGTAGCGCTTGTTTAACGTCACGAGCCTGACCCAAAATCCACCAACACCCATCAGTAGGTGTTTCAAACTTACCAGCACCCATCAGTAGGTGCAAAATCTTCTCACCAACACCCATCAGTAGGTGTTACAAACCTAGTATCCTTCAGTAGATGCTGGATCCAACAAAAATATTTACAAAACTAATGTTCACAAATTAAAAATTACAAAACCAAATCAAAAGTTTTTAAATTCACTGGGTTGCCTCCCAGCAAGCGCTCTTTTAATGTCATTAGCTTGACCCAGTAAAGCTCAAGTTCCTTCTTCTTTTTCTTCTTCTTCCTATTCTTCTTTCTACTGAACTTCTTCAGAAATTTGATCAAACCAGGAACCTGTTGCAATGTCTCAATCATAGGAACTTTAATCTCCAATTTCTTGAAGATTTCCATAAAGCACTTAAATTTCTTTTCGTTCCTATGATTCTTCTTTAGATGAGGATGTGATTTTTCATGTGATTTCTTCTTCTTTCCTCTCATCTTCTTTTTCTTCCTTTTTCTCTCCCTAAATTTTCTCTTTTTCTCTTCTTTTATTTTTTTCTTCCTTTCTCTTTTTCTCCTCAACTTCTTTATCTTCACACAAATTTTCTTTCTCTCTTCTCTCTCAACCAATTCTTTTTCTTTTTCTTCATCTTTATCTTTCTCACTCAACTCTTCTTTCTCTTTTCTCTCTACCCTTTCCTCATCTCCCTCTAATTTTTCCTCATCAAGAATCTTGTCACTTTCAGTGATAATGACTTGCCCTTCCTCCTTAAGGTTAACATCAGTATTAACATCATCATTTAATATCTGACTAATGTGACGAAGTTGCATCTCCATTCTTTTACATGATTCTTCAATGCTTTTCTGAGTAGAGTCGGAATTTTTCAAAAATCGTTGAAGGGTGTCCTCCAACCTATCCAAACTTCCTGATAGAAAGGGTTGTTGCTGCCATTGTTGTTGTGGTTGGTTCTCAAATTGTCCAGCAGCTTGCCAAAATTGGCTTTGATCCATGCTTGAGTGAGGTTCCCACCATTGGTTGAGATTACTTTGGTAGAATTGAGTGCCCCTATAATTAAACTCTTGACCAAATTGCATTCTGCAGACATTAGGCACAAAACCCTAAAAACAATTGTTAGCACAAAAAGATAGAGAAAAGAAAATAAAGATTGAAAAGATATAAGAAGATAAGAGATTTAGAAGATAGAATCAAATAAAATAAAATAAAACCTAATCTAAAAAATAAAATCTAATCTAAAAGATAAAATAAAATAAAATCTAACCTAACCTAAAAGATAGAATAAGAATAAAATAAAATCTAACCTAAAAAGATAAAAAGATAAAATCTAATAAAATAAAATAAAATCTAATCTAAAAAAATAAAAATAAAATCTAACCTAAAAAAAAAAATCTAATCTAATCTAACCTAAAATAAAATCAAATCAAATAAAAACCGAAAAATAAAAAAAATAGAAAATAAAAATAGAAAACAGAAAAATTCGAAATTTAAATTAAAAATAAAAAATAAGTCAAAGATAATCAATAATCACACAAATTAACCAGTTAAACCACGAGTCCCCGGCAACGGCGCCAAAAACTTGATGGACAAATTTGTAAGCACCAAAATATGATGTCACAAACTTGTTTCACAATCGGCAAGTATGACCGAATCGTTCAAGTAATAAAACTTGGTAAGACCAAGTATCGTTCTTCCCAAAGGACTCACGGCCTAGTTTAGTTATGTGATTTCTTGATTAGCTAAGACTTAAGAAAACAATGATTGAAATTTTAATATGCAAGACGAAAATAAACATGTATGCATGAATTGATCAATGGCAAAGACATAAGATAAACACTTTCAATGGATTAAATGAATGAATATGTTGTTGGGGGTCAATTTCATCTCATCCACTCTCATATATTTTAGGAATTCAACATTCAAATCATCATTGTTAATGCCACTCTCTAATGTACCATTCTAGATGGCTTCTCCCTAATCAAATAGTTCATACAATTCCTAGCATTCCTAATGATTAGTTCATGAGTGCAGGAGCTTAAAGGCAACCAATAGAATATTGTCAGTATAATATTGGGAGAAATTCCCCGGATCTAGACTTCCCCGTACGTGTCCGTATCGACAAAACCAATAATCATGCATTAGAATGAGTTAAACAATGCAAGCATTGAGCAAAGAGGAAAAACCCTAACTAATGATGAAAGAAAGCATATGTCTTAATTCAAAGATGTACTCAACAGATTCCATATATGAGAGCTTCAAGAGATTACATTGATTCCCCAACAAACATACAAGGTTTAGTTCACCATATTCATGGTGGACCTAGATGAATAACAATGAAAGTATGAAAGAATAAACCCAATAAAGGTGAAGAGGTAGCCTGAGCATCCAAGATCCTCCTTCAAAGGGGTGAAAGAGAGAGTGTTTGCCTCGTTTCTGCCAAAGATCCCTAACTAAAGGACGTGCAAGCCCTTATATACTAATCTAGAGTTACAAAAGATTACAAAAGTCCAAGCCCAAAAAGTGCCGCTCAGCGCCATTTACCGCTCAGCGGTGGTTACGCGTCTTCTTTCTTCCCCTCAGCGGCCATTTGCCCCTCAGCGGTTCCAACGCCACCTCTTGAGTGCCGCTCAGCGGTAGTTTGCCGTTGAGCGGTGCCTTCGACTTCTCTTTTTGCACTCTTTCTTGTCTTTTCTAATGTCCTCTCTCTCATTCTTCACTTCTTTCACCAAATTCACCTCAAAACCTGCACAAAAACACTCAAATCAAGCATAAACCTGTCCAGCTCTCTTATTTCTGAAAATATAAACAAAATGCATGATTTCAAGCTAGTTTCTAAGTCTAAAGGTTGCTTTTAGTATCACTTTTAAGCATGAAAATAACAGTTTTTCAACTGTTATCAAGTCCTTTGGGAAGAACGATACTTGGTCTTACCAAGTTTATTACTTGAACGATTCGGTCATACTTGCCGATTGTAAAACAAGTTTGTGACATCATATTTTGGTGATCATAAATTTGTCCATCAGTGATTCACAAGCTTTGTGAACAAATGCAGGATATTATGATTGTGATTGTGAAATTAAGCAGGATGTGTATGTCAAATGTGAATGAGCTTATATGTGAGGTTTTGAGCTCCAGAGTTGTTATATTTGAATGCTATTACTTTGAAAGCATGAATGATTTTGCCCAGGGTTTCTATGATTGAATCAATTGCTTGTATTGCATCATATGATCAAGGCCGTTTGTTGGAACCCTTTTTATTGGCCAAATTCATAAAGTTCGCCCACTAAAAGAGAACACTTTGTGTTCTATCCTTTGAACCCTTAGCCTTGAACATACACTGAAACCCTTGATTGAAAATCTTTACCTTGAGTTAAGTAGAAAATATTGTGTGGTATTGATAAATGTTCAAGTTTGGGGTTGTTAGGAAAACATGAAAAAGGAAAAGCATTGAGCTAAGAGCTAAAAAGTAAGAATATGCAAAGAAAAAAAGAAAAGAAAAGAAAAAGAAGCAAAGCTCAATGCAAATGCAAAGGCAAGTTGGAATGAATAAGAATAATTGTGTTGTTATGATTTTCTTAACTCAAGGATTTTGTGATCCAAAAAAAAACCAATTTTTTTTGCGCCATCCTTTTTGCGCCATCCTAAACAACAAATCAATCGTCGACAACTGCTTATGGGTGGATTCAAGGTTGAAGAATGGATGATTCACTACTTAATTGTGTGGATCCTATGTCCTCGTGCCACTAACCATGCTCAATGCTCGGAGCAAGATCTTCTACTACTATATGGGCTTTTAAATCACATCCACATTGATTGGCCAACACTCATCTCCGACACCATGGTAAAGGCCAAGAAATATACTTATTATCATTTTCCATATGCACTTCTCATCTCTCGAATTTTAGAATACAAAGGTGTAAGTGTGGAAGGCGAACTCACTATCGCCATTCAAGCAATTGGCACTGAAATTGGTGAGACAACATTTCGCCAAATGGGTTTTGTTGCTCGTAGCCGTGTGATCATTCACAAGGATGATGATCACCACGAAGATGTCAATGACGATATGGACGCCCATATGGCTGATCTAGTCCCAGCTGCTACCTCTGCTGATGCTGGTCCTTCTCACATGCCTTCTTCTTCATCCTTGACTATGGAGGAGCATTTTGCAAACATGTCAAAACAACTGGAGGATATGCGTCTCTTTAAACAGACTCACTTTGAACAAATATATGAGTGGCAACAAAATCATGAAGAATTTGTGATCGAACAATTCAATGACCTTGATACTCGCATTGGAAACATTGAAAATCACTTTAATCTCCAACCTCCAGAGAGACCACCAAGTCCTGAATTTTAGATTTAGGATTTTATGTTAGTGTGCTTTAATGTTTGTTTGTTTTGAATTCCTAGGATGTTTTATCATGTTCATGTCTAGTTTTATGTGCCCTTGTAATCTTTAATATTTTCATGAATAAAATGATCTATTGTTTTAGTACATACATTGTTTAATTGAGGGGGAGCTCATATTAAGGGGGAGCATTATAACTCTTTTTGCTTATGATCAAAAAGGGGGAGAAATATGTGCAGTTACTACTAATTCTTATTGTTGTCTATCAGTTTGTATCTTTTGCAGATAACCCAAAGTTGCTTTTAAAAAGTGATTTTTGATCATCATAAAAAAGGGGGAGATTGTTACCAATGAGGAGCATTGGTAAATTTGAAGATAAATGATTTTGATGATGCTGAAAGACGATAGACTGTTATAATTGTTTTAAAAGCACTTTGTAGATTATAAATGTATTAGGAAAAGCCTTAAACATGTAATACTTAGAAAAATTCGTATTTCTAGAACTGTTACGCATTTAATCGATTATTAGAAGCTATAATCGATTATCCTGAGCCCTTCTGAAAAACCTCGTTGCTCTGGAATAATCGATTATTACTCCAAATAATCGATTATCACTAGTTCTGATGAGAACTACCAAAGTCTCTAGAATAATCGATTATTCCTCAGGATAATTGATTATCACTTTTGAAAAACCCTATAACGGACTCAAATAATCGATTATCACTAACAATAATCGATTATTTGTGGCAATTATAATTCATCTCTGTGAACTTAGACCAGTTGGCTATATAAGGTAGTTCCAAAACTCTTAGAAGACAACTCTAAGCTTTCTAAGAATACAGTTTGTCTGAGGAAGTTCTAAAAAGCTAGTTCAAGTGCTTTGCCTGGTTTCGTGAATAGGAGAAGCTCGCGTTTCGTGTGTCGATAGTCGGAGCGGTTCTCTTCGAGTTGGCAAGGTGGTCATCTTCCGGTTCGTTCGTCGAAGGAAAGTTTTATCTATCTATTTTTATTCACTCTTATTATAATTTATGAAACTGATTTTAGTGAAAATGTTAATCATTTTTTATAGTGATTAACAACTGGACGTAGATTCTTTTGAATCGAACCAGGATAAAAATTCTGTGTGTCAATTTTTCTACTCCCTATACTCTTTACTGTTTTATGCACATCAACTGTTTGACAAATTTTCTCTAAGAAAATTAAATTCCTAAAACGGACCATCTTATTACAAGTTTGATCGAACACGCTTTCCGCTTTATTAATTTATTCCGCTACGCGACTCTATAACGGTACCGATTGTTCCGACAGCGTCTTCTCTTAATTAAGGAAGCACATGAGGGAGGATTGATGGGGCACTTTGGGATTGCAAAAACTTTAGTAATTCTTCATGAGCATTTCTATTGGCCTTATATGCATAAACATGTAGCAAAGTTTTGTAGCCAATGCATTCCATGTAAGCATGCTAAGTCCACCACCCACCCTCATGGCTTATACACTCCTTTACCTGTGCCTAGTAGTCCTTGGGTTGACATTTCTATGGATTTTGTTTTGGGTTTACCTAGGACACAACGAGGGATGGATTTTATCTTTGTGGTAGTGGATCGTTTTTCAAAGAGGGCGCACTTTATTCCCTGCCATAAAGTAGATGATGTTGTCCATATTGCTAATTTATTCTTTAGAGAGGTAGTCCATTTGCATGGTTTGCCTAAGACAATAGTCTGTGATAGAGATTCCAAGCTCCTTTGTCATTTCTGGTGATCTTTGTGGAACCAGTTGGGTACTAAACTTCTTTTCTCTACCACTTGTCATCCACAAACTGATGGTCAGACTGAGGTGACTAATAGAACTTTGGGTCAAATGTTGAGATGTTGTCTAGAGGGAAATCCACACCAGTGGGAAGAATTGCTACCCCATATTGAGTTCGCTTATAATAGGGTTGTCAACTCTACCTCCACTCATTCTCCTTTTCACATTATTTATGGTTTCAACCCCCTCACTCCATTAGATCTTCTTCCCCTTCCTGATTTTGAGTCCATGTGTTTAGATGGTGTGCCAAAGCGTAGTTCATTAAGGATTTGCATCATAGAGTCAAGACGCGCATTGAACACACCACTCAAAAGCATGCATCTAGTGTCAATAAGCGAAGGAAAAAGGTCACTTTCTCTCCTGGTGATTGGGTATGGATTCATTTGCGCAAGGAAAGATTTCCTTCACAAAGGAAATCCAAACTCAATCCTAGAGGCGATGGTCCTTTTCAAGTTGATAACAGTCAAAAAACTGTTATTTTCATGCTTAAAATTTATACTAAAAGCAACCTTTACACTTAGAAACTAGCTTGAAATCATGCTTTTCTTCATATTTTCATAAATAAGAGAGCTGGACAGGTTTATGCTTGATTTTAGTGTTTTTGTGCAGGTTTTAAGGTGAATTTAGTGAAAGAAGTGAAGAAGGAGAGAGATGAAATCAGAAAAGACATCAAAAAGTGCAAAAGGAGAAGCCGAAGTCACCGCTCAGCGTCAGTTTACCGCTGAGCGGCACTCAGGAAGTCACGGGAGGTCCGCTGAGGGGGCAAAATGGCCGCTGAGGGGAAGAAACGTCTCACGCACTTACCACTGAGCGGTACTTTACCGCTGAGCGGCACTTTTATGGGCTTGGACCTAATTTTCTGTAATTTACGAATAATATATAAGCTTTAGGGTTTCCTAGGGTTAGGTATCTTTGGCAGAAACGAAGCAAACACTCTCTTTTTCACCCCTTGGGGGTAGATTGGGAGATGGTGACAGCTCTCCTCTTCTCTCTCTCGGGTTTTTCTATCTCTTTCATTCTTTCATTATTATTCATCTAGTTTCACCATGAATATGGTGAACTAAACCTTGTATGTTTGTTGGGGAATCAATGTAATCTTTTGAAGCTCTCATATATGGAATTTGTGCTTGCATCTTAATCTAAGATTTATGCTTTCTTTCATCATTAGTTAGGGTTTTTCCTCTTTGCTTAATGCTGGCTTTGTTTAACTCATTCAATGCATGATTATTGATTTTGTCGATACGGGAACGTACGGGGAAGTCTAGATCCGGGGAATTTCTCCCAATAAGTATATTGGTTGCCTTAAGCTCCTGTGCTAAATAAACTAATTATTAGGAATGCTAGGAATCGTATGAACTCGTAATTAGGGAGAAGCCTTCTTGAAAGGTAATTTAGAGAGTGGCATTAACAATGATGAATTGAATGTTGAATTCCTAAAATATATGAGAGTGGATAAGATGAATTTGATAAACCCCAACAACATATTCATTCATATAATCCATTGAAAATGTTTGTATTTTGTTTTAGCCATTGATCAACCTCATGCATACATGTTTATTTTCTGTTTTGCATATTAAACTTCAAATATTTCGTTCTTAAGTCTTAGCTAATCAACGAACCACACAACTAAACTAGGCCGTGAGTCCTTTGGGAGAACGATACTTGGTGTTACCGAGTTTATTACTTGAAACGATTCGGTCATACTTGCCGATTGTTCAACAAGTTTGTGACATCATATTTTGGTGATCAAAAATTTATCCATCAAGTTTTTGGCGCCGTTGCCGGGGACTCGTGGTTTAACTGGTTAATTTGTGTGATTATTGATTATCTTTGACTTTAATTTTGAATTTCTGTTTTTATTTTCTGTTTTTATTTTTTCGGTTTTTATTTTATTTTATTTTATTTTATTTTCTGTTTTCTGTTTTTATCTTCTCCTATATCTTTTTGTGCTAACCAAATATTCTAGGGTTTTGTGTTCTTGTGTATGCAGGAGGCAATTCGAACTAGGAGCAAGAAAACAACAGAACCTCTTCTTGAAGGTCTAGACGAGAGTAGACGGAGGAGAAGAATCTGAACATCTAGAGAACTTTTCCCTCCTCCGGAAACTCTGTTGCAACCATCACCACAAGGTTCTGTTCATAGCACAGAAAATATGGAGAACAATAATATCAGAAGAACTCTTGCTGACTACACCAATATAGCTTGACCTTAGCACTTTAACAGTATAGCTAGACCTAGAGTCAATGCAGCTAACATGGAGGTCAAACCAGCACTGATCCAACTGGTAAAAAGCAACCAATTCAATGGGTTATCTCATGAAAGCCCATATGAGCACTGATGAAAGGGTCGCACCTCCCACAAAAATTGTGCATAAAAGAATGCAGTATAGACTAGGAAGTGACTCCTAGGTCGTCTCTCAAGGACCAATATTGCGGTTCAGTCTCAGATCACACGGAAAAAATGGGGGTTTTTGAAAGTGTTTTGTGAATGCAATTAAACTAAATTGAGACCGAAAATTAAACAAAACCGAATATAACTGAAAGCATCAAAATGTATGAAAACGTTAAAGTAAACAATGCAATAGGTAAATATCCAAACGCAATTATAGCTATCAAAATACAAACAATCAAATGCACACAACTGGAATAAAACTTCAAAGCAAAAGTGTATCAATTAATTGAAAATGTAACTGTTAGCTAAAAATTTAAAAGGTAAATGCGTGAAGAACACTTAAAATTAAATGCTTGAAGAAGTAAGTCGGACGTGGCAGCTGCTGGTATAGAAACCGTGCACACACCTTTCTTCATAAACCACCGCATCTCATTCTCTAGAAAAATGAATCATCCCCCTTTTCCTCCATCCAGGCCGTGACACTTTGCTTCCATCTCATTCTCCTTATCCAAGAATCAAATCCCGTGAGCTGCTGTGCATTCCTTTAGCACGTCCCATCTCCTAAATTCCTAACTTCACGTGAGCATCAAATGGCTTGGACACCACTTCACTTCTTCCTTCAATTAAATTTTCTCTTCCTTATTTCCATCCAGCCGTACCGTGATAATCGTGCAGCACCTATCAAGCCGTACCAGCTCAAGAAAAAATAAATCACGCGTGAGATCCCATTCCAGCACACCGTATGCACTTCCTATTCTCAAAGCCAAAACCATTCAAATAAAGATACATCCTCCGCTGACGTTCCAGGCCGTGCTACTTCAATCAATCAGCGTGTGCTTTTCTCCATTGTGGCTGCTGCCGATGTGTGTCCCCTCTTTCACGTCCAGCACCGTGTCTATCCTAAGAAAGAAAAATGAAAGCTTTCATGCTCCCAGCTGGCTATCCCCATCATCATCTGTAACCCTCCTTTTCTCTCCATTCCAGTCTCTGTGCAGTACAAATTAAAAGAAAGAAAAACACTCCAAAAAAAATTTAAGAAGCTCTCTATTCCCAGCGTAACAGCGTGCACAAGCTTCAATTTAAATCACCGTCTCGGGCTTCTCTTTTCTTCATCATCAATCACCCAACTTTGCCTCCTTAGCTCCACGTCACCCTGTGCTCCACGAAAATACCAAACTCCTAAAAGCATTCACCGCATTTGCAAGTCATCGTCTCCAAGCTAGGACGTCACACCCTTGCGCGTGCTGTTGTGAACGAGAGCTGCTGGAAGAAAAGAGAACGAGAGTTGTCGCAAGGCACCGTGTGCTTCTCGCTGCTGGACGAACGTGAGGACCAAACACTTCTTTTTAAAATGAAATAACAACCTAATTTATAGAATATGAAGATGGAATTCTAATTCAAGCATGCAAAAGAAACACGAGACCGGACACCATCCATGATTAAAAGCAAAATGAATTCACGCTGGAATCAAAATCACCGTTGGAAGCAACATTCCATTCCTCCCAAAAAGCGTTCAAAAGCCGAGAGAAGAGAAACTAAAACAGTGGCCAAAAAAATTGTAAGTGGCGGCTGGACAAGGGCCGTGTGTCCCTTTTTAATAAGGGTAGGGTCCACACAAAAAACCCTAGGGTGCTAAGTCACTAACTTCTAATTTTTGGGTCTAATCTAATTTATCAAAAATTGACCCAAAATATAAGAGTTGATACAGAAATTCTAAACTACTGAATTACAATTTAATTAATTCTAAAATGTCTGTGTGGAGAGTCTTGAATTTATTTGGCATTCTTCCTGATGTCCCAAAATGTATTTCCGAAATTTTCCTGCACTTCAAAAATGCACTTAATCAGCTCAGAAAACCCAAATTAGCACAATTACAAATTTCCGACCAAATTAAGCAAAATTCGGAAAACGGGGAAATAACAAACAATTAAACACAATTCCCTGGTTTATTTAAGTGCAATAAACTAAATATAATTCAAGAAATAACGACTCATCAAGCACCTTACTACTTTCAATGAGATTTGCAACACAGTCAAAACTAATGAGGTGCCAGATGAAGCGATCAAACTTAGTTTGTTTCCTTTCTCATTGGGAGGCAATGCTAAACTTTGGTTAAATTCTTTCCCAGAAGGAAGTTTCACAGATTGGGAAGTAGTGGTGACAAAGTTTTTAAACAAGTACTTTCCACAATCAAAGGTGACAAAAGGCAAGCAAGAGATATCTTCATTTAAGCAGGGCATGGAAGAATCACTGGGGCATGCATGGGATAGATACAAAAGTCTGCTAAGAAAAACACCCACGCATGGCTTTGAAGAACAGGAAGTAGTCTTAACTTTTCTTGGAGGGCTTGGTTCACAAACCAAGATGATGCTGGACACCTCAGCAGGAGGCAATATTAAATGGAAAACTCCAGAGGAAGCCACAGAAATTATAGAAAACATGGCTACTAGTGATAATGAGCTGCACAGTGAGAGAGGAGCTCCTATGCAACAAAAAGGGGTTCTCCAATTACAGACACATGATTCCTTGCTAGCTCAAAATAAAATTCTAACTCAACAGCTGGAAACTCTGACTAAAACTCTTGCACAATTACCCAAAGAGTTGAAAACTGCTGCACAGGTACAAACCCAGTTGTGCGAATTATGTGGAGGTGACCATATCAATGGTCAATGTGCCTTTCCAGTTGAAGCTGTAGAGGACGTTAATTTCATGGCCAATCAATTTTCATACCGTCAAGGGAACTACAATCAAGGGTGGAAACCACACCCAAGCATTGGTCAAGGACAAACTGGGCAAGCTAATCAATATAATAAGCAGCAGCAACAACCAACCTTTTGGCAACAGTTATCTATGCTTAATGAAAGATCAACAAGGTTGGAAGAAACTCTTTAGCAATTCATACAGAAAACTGAATCTTCTCAAAAGAGCACTGAAGCTGCTATAAAGAACTTGGAGATTCAAATGGGTCAGATTACCAAGCAATATGAAGAAAGGCCAAATAGAAATTTTGGGGCTAATACTGAGGTTAACCCCAGAGAAGAGTGCAAGGTGGTAAAGAGTGTTGATGATGATAAAGTTGAGTTAGATACAGAAGAGAGAAGAGACATAGAGAGAAAAAGTACTTTTCCTTTTCCAATCCATCAAGGGAAACAAATGGACTTCACAGAATTATTCAGAATGGTGGATAATGAAGCACCTTGGGAACAAATTCTACAGCAAATCGCAGTTTACACAAAATCTGATGAAGAAATCTCTACAAAGATGAGACTGATGGACAAATTTATGAACACCAAATTATGATGTCACAAACTTGTTTTCAATCGGCAAGTATGACCGAATCGTTCAAGTAATAAACTTGGTTAGACCAAGTATCGTTCTTCCCAAAGGACTCACGGCCTAGTTTAGTTATGTGGTTTCTTGATTAACTAAGACTTACAAACGAAATATTTGGAGTTTAATATGCAAGACAGAAAATAAACATGTATGCATGAATTTTGATCAATGGCAAAAAGCAAAAGATAAACACTTTCAATGAAATATAGATATGAATATGTTGTTGGGGGTCAATTTCATCTTATCCACTCTCATATATTTTTAGGAATTCAACAGTCAAATCATCATTGTTAATGCCACTCTCTAATGTACCTTTCCAGAAGGCTTCTCCCTAATCACGAGTTCATACAATTCCTAGCATTCCTAATGATCAGTTCATAAGTGCAGGAGCTTAACGACAACCAATATCATATTGGGAGAAATTCCCCGGATCTAGACTTCCCCGTACGTGCCCGTATCGACAAAACCAATAATCATGCATCGAATGAGTTAAACAATGCAAGCATTAAGCAAAGAGGAAAAACCCTAACTAATGATGAAAGAAAGCATAAGTCTTAATTAAAAGATGTAAAAACAGATTCCATATATGAGAGCTTCAAAAGATTACATTGATTCCCCAACAAACATACAGAGTTCAGTTCACCATATTCATGGTGAACCTAAATTAATTACAATGAAAGAATGAAAGAATAAACCCGAGAAAGAGAAGAGGAGAGCTGTCACCATCTCCCAATCTACCCCAAGGGATGGAAGAGAGAGTGTTTGCTTCGTTTCTGCCAAAGATGCCTAACCCTAGGAAACCCTAAAGCTTATATATCATTCGTAAATTACAAAAAGTCAAGTCCAAGCCCATTAAAGTGCCGCTCAGCGGTAAAATACCGCTCAGCGGTGAGTGCGTGACTTGTTTTCTCCCCTCAACGGCCATTTTGCCCCTCAGCGGACCTCACGTGACTTCCAAAGTGCCGCCCAGCGGTAAACTACCGCTCAGCGGTGAGTGCGTGACTTGTTTTCTCCCTTCAGCGGCCATTTTGCCCCTCAGCGGACCTCCCGCAAGCTCCTGAGTGCCGCTCAGCGGTAAACTGCCGCTGAGCGGTGACTTCGGCTTCTCCTTTTGCACTTTTTATTGTCTTTTCTGATTTCATCTCTCTCCTTCTTCACTTCTTTCACCAAATTCACCTTAAAACCTGCACAAAAACACTGAAATCAAGCATAAACCTGTCCAGCTCTCTTATTTCTAAAAACATGAAGAAAAGCATGATTTCAAGCTAGTTTCTAAGTGTAAAGGTTGCTTTTAGTGTCAATTTTAATCATGAAAATAACAAATGGACTTCACAGAATTATTCAGAATGGTGGATAATGAAGCACCTTGGGAACAAATTCTACAGCAAATCGCAGTTTACACAAAATCTGATGAAGAAATCTCTACAAAGATGAGACTTAGAGATGATGAGGCAAAAGAGTGTATAACTGTTAAAAAAGAGTCATTCCCTCCTAAAGCATCAGATCCAGGCAGTTTTTCTATCCCTTGTACCATAGGGAAGAAAAAGGTGAAGAAAGCTCTCCTTGATTTAGGTTCAAGTGTTAACTTGATACCTTATTCTTTACTGGAGCAAATCGGCAATGTTAAAGTGAAACCTGCAAAGGTTAAAATAGTAATGGCCGATGGATCTTCAAAGGAGCCATGTGGGATTGTAGAGGACATTATAGTTTGTGTTGGCAAACTTCAGTTCTTGGCAGACTTTGTGGTGATGAAGATGGAGACAGAGAAGATACCTATCATTCTTGGAAGACCGTTTATGAAAACGGCCAGAGCTATTATTGATGTAAATGAAGGTATAGTGGTGCTCTAGGACAGAGAGGAGAGAGTGGTGGTAGACGTCTTCAAAGATGAGACGCAAGCAAGGGAGGAAGAAGCTAGTTATAAAGCTGCATTTCAAGATGCACCCATGACTAGCCGTAAAGATGAAAATCTCAAGGTTTCAGGTAACCATTGTTTGTTGTTTCAGGTACCCAAGGAAGAAAATATTGGAAGAGGAGGAGAAATTCCTAGTGACTGGGAGAAAAGTAAACTCCAACTTGGCTCACCTGTAAGAATCAAGAACAAGTTGTGGGTTGTGAAGGGCTTTAAAGAGAAGGAGATGATAGAGATAGAGTCTCCATATTCTAGAAGAACCAAGACAGTTCAGAGGAAACAGCTGAGGAGTTGGTGGAATGACAACATCAACTATAAAGAAGATGGAACTTGAATTTTATTGGGTCAAGCTAATGACGTTAAAAGAGCGCTTGCTGGGAGGCAACCCAGTGGATTTAAAGACTTTTCATTTGGTTTTGTAATTTTTAATTTGTGAACATTATTTTTGTAATTATTTTGTTGGAAATAGCATCTACTGAAGGATGCTAGGTGGTTAAGTATCTACTAAAGGATACTATGTTTGTAACACCTACTGATGGGTGTTGGTAAGAAAATTTTGCACCTACTGATGGGTGTTGGTGGATTTTGGGTCAGGCTCGTGACGTTAAACAAGCGCTACCTGGGAGGCAACCCAGTTGATTGAATATTTCTGTTTGTTTATTTTAGTTAGGGTTTGCATAAGCATTTTAAACATTGACTTGCAGGGAACCAGTGAGAGGCATGTATGGGAGGCACGTAGGTTAAGAAAAGAAGGAGAAGAGCACATCACGAAAGTGCCGCTGAGCGGCAACTTACCGCTGAGCGGCAACTTACCGCTGAGCGGTACTCTCGCAGATGGGCTTTAGTTTCCCCTTAGCGGGACCCGAGCCCATTAGGGTATTTTTATACCCCAAGCTGCGTTTTAGGTTTTCTATCCAGGCTCTTCTCTGCACAAACACTCCCACATACCTTTTCCAAGGTTTTCCACATCTTTTCATTCTTTCCTCTTGAAAATTTCTCTTCCACTCACTTGCTCACTAGTGTTCCATTCAAGTTTGGGGTTGGAAGAGAGTATCTTAGATTGGAAACATTCTCATTGCATCTAGTATCTCCACCCAAGTAAGTAAAATGAATTTTGGGGTGTTTGATTTTGAATGTGATTGTCAAAGCATCAAAAGTTAGGGGTTTTGATTTCTATGCATGATTTGATGATATATTTGATGTTTGAACCGATTAAACTGCATAATTATGAACTGGAAAACTGAAAATTGCATTTGGGTGGAGTTAGGACAGCTTTAAAACAAGATTTTCAAAAATCTGCAGAGTTACCGCTGAGGGGTAATCTGCCGCTGAGCGGCACTCTGCCAGATTTGGTTTTTCTGAATTTTTGCGTGTTGGAATGTGGCACTGGTGGCGCTGAGGGGAAATTCTGGCCCTCAGCGGTGGTTTAGCTTCGAAAGGAGTTGTGTCTGTGTTTTACTAATGATTAACATCATGTTCTGTGGTTTTGTATTTGTGTTTGAATGTAGGAATGACATCCTCTTCAGGAAAAAGATTGAAAACCATCGCAACCAAAAGAAAGGAAAAGGAACCAGAGCAACCCCACTCTAGCAGGTTCCTCTCTAGGAAACATGAGAAGCACTTTAAGGTGGTTCAGGACAGGAGACTTCTGATGGAGAGAAAGGTTGGAATGATACCTAACTTTGCTCCTCAATTTGGAGAGCAAGTGTTAGGGAATGACTGGGGAAAGCTAGCCACCTATCCTGCACCCGCCAACATAGTTGTGGTAAAGGAATTTTACACCAATGCTAAGAAGATTGGTGATTATCCAGCTGAGAATTATTTGGGCTATGTTAGAGGCCATGTTATCAGGTATGATCCTGATTCTATTAATAACTTCCTGGACACTGTATGGGCTGGTGAGCAGTGCCAGTTTGCTCTTTGTATGGAGGAAGGTGCTGATTATGAGGATGTGGAGAGAGTATTGTGTATACCTGGAGGACACTTCCAAAGGAATTGATCTGGCTCAGTGGTTAACATTAGGAGGACGGATTTGACTCCTCTTGCAAAGTATTGGATGGCGTTTTCTCATGCCAACATTCAGCCATGTTCACATGTGTCAGATATTACTCTCAGCAGGGCATTGTTCATCTACTGTGCTATCAGAAACTTGAATGTTAATATTGGGCAGGTGATAGCTGATGAGATTAGTGTGTGCGCCAATACCTCGAATAACAAAGCACCACTAGGACATCCCTCTTTGATCACGCACCTTTGCAAGATAGCTGGGGTGGACACTTCTGCTCCACCATTTGAGAAGCCAAGAAAAGCTATTAATGAGGCTTATTACAGGCAGTACTGTGGAGGTGAGGAAGCAGCTAAGCCAGTTCCACCACGTCGTGCTCGTAGAGAGAGAGGGCCAGCACAGAGCCAGACATCTGCTGAGACACATGAAGCAGAACCATTCTAGATGAGGAACATGTATATGTCTCTTATAGGTGCTCAGTTGCAGTCCATTCACAGAGGGCAGGTGGCCACTGCTGAGATGATTGTGGGGATGTATGATACACCTCCAGCCCACAGGTGGACTATGGATGAATTCCATAATGTGGTAGCTTGGCCAGAGGAACCAGTGCATGGAGGAGGAGCTGGAGCAGCTGAAGCTTCAGCTAGAGAGATGGAAGAAGATGAAGCTGATGATGATGATGCATTTGAAGATGATGAAGATGAGGAAGAAGAAGAAGATACAGAGGACATCTCAGACTGATGAGGAGCTGAGATAGCATTTACTGATAAATGCTATCATATGATTATGCTTTTGTGGTTTAAGTTTTCTGAACTTATTTGTTTTTGTTTTTAGATTAGGGTTTGATGTACTCTATTGAACACCTGGTTTGTTATGATGGTTTGCTATTAACTGTGATTGTGTGATAAGTAATGCTGAATGATGCTTATTGATTGATTGATGATGAGATGATGTGCACATTAAAATGCTTATACAGGTGATTCACAAACTTTGTGAACAAATGCATGATATTATGATTGTGATTGTGAAATTAAGCAGGATGTGTATGTCAAATGTGAATGAGCTTATATGTGAGGTTTTGAGCTCCAGAGTTGTTATTGTTAAATGCTATTACTCTGAAAGCATGAATGACTTTGCCCAGGTTTTCTATGATTGAATCAATTGCTTGTTTTGCATCATATGATCAAGGCCGTTTGTTGGAACCCTTTTTATTGGCCAAATTCATAAAGTTAGCCCACTAAAAGAGAACACTTATTGTTCTATCCTTTGAACCCTTAGCCTTGAACGTACACTGAAACCCTTGATTGAAAATCTTTACCTTGAATTAAGTAGAAGATCTTGTGTGGTATTGTTAAATGTTCAAGTTTGGGGTTGTTGGGAAAACATGAAAAAGGAAAAGCATTGAGCTAAGAGTCAAAAAGGAAGTATAGGCAAAGAAAAAGAAAAAGAAAAGAAAAGAAAAAGAAGTAAAGCTCAATGCAAATGCAAAGGCAAGTTGGGAAAAATAAGAATAATTGTGTGTTATGATTCTCTTAATTCAAGGATTTTGCGATCCAGAAAAACCAATTTTCTTGTTAGCCCAGCCACATTATAAGCCATTGAAAAGTCCTTGTGATGATGCATGCTTGTGAATGTTTTTGATTGTGGTAAAATGAAAGGCAAAGTTGATTCATGTGACATTGTGATAGTAGAGTGAATGAGTGATTACCTTTTATACACTTGTGTGTTGAGTGAAATACTTTACCTAGTGAGGAAATATTCCATTAGCACATGAACATCATGCTTAATTGATTGGTCATTCATGAAAAAGAGCATTTGTTGGGTATTAACTGACTTTGTGAAACACTAAAGCATGTGCACATCTTGATTGAACTCTTGGTCATAAGTTTGATTGAAGTTTTTACTTATCTAAAAAGAGGATTTTTGAATGAGTGAACCATCATATGAATTGGTTGAAGATATATCTTGTTTGCTTGAGGACAAACAAAGTTCTAAGTTTGGGGTTTTGATAACAGTTCAAAAACTGTTATTTTCATGCTTAAAATTTATACTAAAAGCAACCTTTACACTTAGAAACTAGCTTGAAATCATGCTTTTCTTCATATTTTCATAAATAAGAGAGCTGGACAGGTTTATGCTTGATTTTAGTGTTTTTGTGCAGGTTTTAAGGTGAATTTAGTGAAAGAAGTGAAGAAGGAGAGAGATGAAATCAGAAAAGACATCAAAAAGTGCAAAAGGAGAAGCCGAAGTCACCGCTCAGCGGCAGTTTACCGCTGAGCGGCACTCAGGAAGTCACGGGAGGTCCGCTGAGGGGGCAAAATGGCCGCTGAGGGAAGAAAAATACTCACGCACTTACCGCTGAGCGGCACTTTACCGCTGAGCGGCACACTTATGGGCTTGGGCCTAAATTTTCTGTAATTTTAGAATAGTATATAAGCTTTAGGACGTCCTAGGGTTTGTATCTTTGGCAGAAACGAAGCAAACACTCTCTTTTCCATTTGTGAAATGGTGTTGAAATGGTGTTGAGAAATATTTAAAAAGGTGAATAAAATTAAATTAATATTTATTTTTATATTAATTTTCGAAAAGAGTTGAAATGATAGTTAAATACAATTAGTTGCACTATATTCTTTGTGGGTGAAGCTTGGTTTAGTGGTTATTGTGAGTGTCCATGGTCTTAAGTTCAAACCTTTCTCAGTCTAAAAGGGTTCTTAACTCTTTCCATCTGGGCATGTGGGTCCCACCATGAGGTAAGAAAGAGAGAATTAAGTATCCCTTGGCCGTGAATGAGGTGTGGAGCATCACTTTCTTATGCTTTTCCGTGAATGAGTTTTGATCTCTATTTTGGTGTGTTGCATGCATTGAAAGAGAAACATGCAAAAGGGTTACAATATTTTATTAAGTGTGTGCATGCATTTTGGTCGGAGAAAGTTGAAAGTAGAGCCTTCTTCACGTTAATAAAATGTTGCAGCAATTGTTGGCTTGCTTTTATTATATTTTAAGTTGTTTTTGCATGGTAGGAAATAGAAAGCCAAAGAAAAGTTGGGGTTGCTTTGTGTTTGGCCGTGAACGTCCAGGGAGGGTTTGTTTACTCTCTTTTGCTCCCTTTCCATACGTTTCATTGTATGCTTGGTCATTATGTTTATTTTTTGGAAGCCGATATTTTGACAACCAAATTTTGACAACTTTTTGCCAACGCAATGTGTTAGCAATCTATTGGCTAAGTTTGAAAGTTTTTTCTTTAATAAAAGCTTATGTGAAAAAGGTTCATTCTTGTAATATGTATTATTTCGAAAACACCCATAAGCGTTCAGGAGTGGCTCCATTTTAGGGTTTTGAATCTTCTTTCTTCTTTTCTCTCTTCATTTTGTTCATCTCTCTCTACGTTCACCAAACTCCCTCGTTGCTCTCTCCAAACTCTATCGTTCTCTCTCTATTTGGTGATTTCCTCCATCTACGTTCAACAATCTCCATTTACGTTGGCCGAAAACTTTCGTTTGGGTTGAAGTTTTCACCTTTTTGTGCAATGGATTCCTCCGATGACATTGATGCTTCGAACAAGGTATGTGCATTATTTTTTTTCCCTATTCTTATTTTGGCTTTGGTTTTCTCTTTTGGCTTCTTTTGGTAATTTTTTATTTGGTTTTTTGTAACAAGAAATATATTTTATTTTTATGCAGTTGAGTGTACGTCATTCTTTCAAAACCAAGTGTGTAGCTACTTTGAATCAAATTTTGAGTGAGGAGCAGAAGTCATGTATTTCGGAGACGCCATTTCGATATGTTTTTAGAACTAAATGATAATGTTAGGCTTGGTACGAATAATTTAAACGAACTATTGGCTAGATGGGTTTATGCAAGTGGTGGTTTTTGTTTTGGGGAAAGAGTTGTGGAATTCAAGTTTACCATTATCTAGTTAGCAGTTTATGCAAAGCTTCAATGGCGTTGAAGAAAGGAAAAGGTGTCACCAATGTCTATGTTGATGGGTTTGTATACGTGTTGCAGGTAAATTGTGTACATTGATTGATATTGAAATATTTGTTGGTTGGGTAATGAATTGAGATTACTAATTATGATCTGTTTGTTTTATTTTAGGATTGGTTTTGTGAGCGTTTCATTCCTTCCAATGATGTTGTACACAAATACCCAAGAGTATTGCGTTGGATGAATATAAATGTTGGAGACAAGTTCATCAAACGTGCTATGGAGATGGGTGTGGTATGTTCGAGATTGTTTTAGTAATTTTTTTGAATTAATGGTGTTATAGAATTGTAACTGTTGTTAATATTGCAGTTGCTTGATGATTTTGGTGCATCAAGCAAAGAGATGTTGGATTCATTTGTGAAAGCATCACTTAATAGAAATGGAGATGATATGAAGGAACAAAAAAAACCAAGACGTAGTAGCAAACACAAAGAAACTATTATGGCTGCTTTAGAGGAACAAGATACTTTAATTGAAGAACTTGAAGAAAAGTTAACTACTTTGGAGGCTAAGTTGGCTGAAGAGAAGAATAAAGATGTTGGTGGTTACAGTACACCTTGTCAAGATCACAACTTCTACAATGACTTTGTAAGTGAAGGAGGAATTTACTGTAACAAAAGCGTTATGAAGGAAAGAAGACGTCGAAAGAGATTCAATAGTATGGCATGTAGAACTCCCTACACATGATATAGCCCCAAACTTGATTGATTTTTGTATTTTAGTGATAATTGTAGTATTGGAAGATTTTAATGTACGGATACCTTTAAATGTAACGAAAGAATTGTTTTCAATGTTAATATATACATTGGTTATTCCAGTAATGATATATATTTTCATATCAGTTGTTGGTTGGTACTATTTTATAAGTTTCTTCCTTTTTAATTGTTATAAAAAATTATTTGAAAGTTTTTCTAAGGTTCTTGGCCTGATAATCGATTACTGGGTTCATGTAATCGCGTATAAGTGGAAAAAGAGTAATATGTACAGAAATTCCTTCCGTGCTACCCAACCCTGGTAACTGCACTTCCACGGGTAGTTTTTGGTTCATGATCACTGAATTTTAAAGATTTTGAAGAAGGATCATCCAATTGGCCATGGTTGATGGTGTGCAGAACCCCCAATGCCAAGTTTAGTCACTCCTCTGTGTAGGGAGGACCCACTTAGGCAGAACCCCCAATTGTCAAGTTACAATAATCAATTATTATAAATTATACAATTTCTTTAAACATTATCTATCTTATCTTATAGCATCTCTCTAAAAAGCTAGACATAAGTTACCATCATATTAGTTCACATTGCTAGAAATTTTACATTCTTTAGTGTCTTTGTACGAGTGTTTGATGTTTAGCTACTCACACTATCACTTCCTCAAAAAGACCTCCTCAAAAAGACCTCCAAAGCCTACTTTTGACTCACTTTCTTCGTCCATGCAAAAAAAGTTGGTCCACCAACATGTGGCATTTCATCACAGACTCCACGTTAACTTTAAATATAATATATCAAACAATATTAAAAAAATCGTATAATTTTTCCTAATATTAAAAATTAAATTGCACTTAACAATTACCTGACTCAAACTTCACATTTACGGGCCATTACTATTTCTAACGTTGTTCTTGACTTAATAATATAAAATCATAATATAGAGAGGGTCAAAATATAATCCGTGTTTCACTGTAAAACAAACAAAAATTTGTAAATGGATTTTCGTAGTCTTATCATCAATGATTCACATAAAAAAGCAGATTATCCTAATGGAATCAAACGTGTTTTTTATAAAAGAGAATGTAGGGATCGATTTATAATGCGATTTTTTCTTTTATTGTAAGTAACCTATAAGTAGCCAAAATAATTTATTTAATGTTTGGACTTCTTGTTGTAAAATTTTCTATGTGTTTGTAGGGATTTTGTGAGAACAAGACACTAACCTTTCTAACGTAACTTCGATGTTTGAGTTGTGTGCTCCGCTTGTATGCTCCCAGTTTGGACCGCTCGGCTGCCCTTAGTATTGGTCGTTCGGTGGACTTCAGTTTTGACCGCTCAGTCGACTTCGAGGAAAAGGGGGATGTACCTGCAAAAGGTACTCTGACGCCCAAGTTAGGCGTGTGTTTGAAGAGCTTTTGCTCTAGATTGAATGTTTGAATCTTGTAAAGTGTGAGTTGAACCTGAGGTTACCTCAAACCTAAACCCTTATTTATAGAGTTTAAAGGAATCTGACCAATTAATTTACCTCTTAATGGTCATTAATGAAAACCTTAACTGTTTAATGGTAGCCGTTGTCACATTTATTGTGCCTTAACTCTGCTCAACGTTTGTCGGGACCTAACGTTTGAGAGGCTTTTTTCTGCATGTTGATCGTTCAATTCCTTAGGGTCGTATGTCGCACTAACCGATCGGTAATACATGAGCCCAAAGTAACGTAGAGGCTCTCCTGCACCTTTACTGTTCGGCCGGCTATGAGCCCATAGTAACAAAAGCCCCCCAAGTCCGAGTTAACTGTTCGGCTTTAGCCAAGGTTAATTATAGGACTTATGAGTTTGAGGGAGGTTGTTCTCGTTGTATTGAGGTTAACTATAGGACCTCTTTAACTCGTCGTGCGATTTCAGTATACCTTTTTATAAAGACTTCAAAGTTCCCCCTTTCTCTTGCTTAGTATTTACCAATTCCGCTGGTGTTATCTCCTGTTTCCGATTGGAGGCGTATTGCCTTCTAAAGAGGGTTTCCACAGTGGCAAAGCAATCTACTGTGTTTGGGGGAAGAGTGTTATACCACTCTAATGCCTCATCCTTGAGTGATAAGGAGAAGGCTCTGCATACAATCGGATTGTTGTCCGTGTAGAACGCCATTGCATTGGTGAAGATCTTGAGATGATTGTCAGGATCTGTCGAGCCATCATACTTATCTAATACAGGAGGATTATTCTCTGGCATTGGAGTTTGCATGATGGCCGCCGTAAAAGGGAGTAATCTAGAGGGTCGAACGGTTTGTAGGGGGATGATTCTCTCCTTCCCCGACAGTTCAGGTTGGTGTGCTAAGATGGTTGCCGATTATGACTTCCATTGTTTTCATTTCGATGGTTGATACCCCGTTCGGCATTGGAGAATGAGTACTAAGCTGACCATTCGGTGCGGCCTCATTCTGCCCTCAGTGTCGCAATCTCCTCTTCGTGTTTCCGCTGCATCTCTTGTTGTGCTAGCGTTTGCGCTTGTATGGTTCTTGCCTGTGTTTGTATCTGTGCTTGCATCTGCGCTATCAAATGTCAGGTATTCTGTTGTTCATCCATGCTCCTTGTGGTCACCATTTGGGCTTCTTCTGCTTGCTCTCGGGCCCACGGTGGGGCTAAAATGCTTCGGTAGGGATTTTGTGAGACCGAGACACTAACCTTTTTTTATGTAACTTCGATGTTTGAGTAGTGTGCTCTGCTTGTATGCTCCCAATTTGGATCGCTCGATTGCCATCCGTATTGGTCGTTCGGTGGAGTTCAGTCTTGACCACTCGGTCGACTTCGTGGAAAAGGGGGGAGGTACCTTCAAAAGTTTCTCTGACGCCCAATTTAGGCGTGTGTTTGAAGAGCTTTTGCTCTAAATTGAATGTTTGAAGCTTGTAAAGAGTGAGTTGAACCTGAGCTTACCTCAAACCTAAACCCTTATTTATAGAGTTTAAAGGAATCTGACCAATTAATTTACCTCTTAATGGTCATTAATGAAAATCTTAACTGTTTAACGGTAGCCGTTGTCACATTTATTGTGCCTTAACTCTGCTCAACGTTTGTCGGGGCCTAACGACTGAGAGGCTTTTTTCTGCATGTTAACCATTTAATTCCTTAGGGTCGTATGTCGCCCTAATCGATCGGTAATACATGAGCCTAAAGTAATATAGAGGCTCTCCTGCACCTTTACCGTTCGGCCGGCTATGAGTCCATGATAACACTATGTTATTTTTTTTTTTTTTGAATATTGTGATTTTATTTGCGACACATGATTTAATGTAATATAATATTAGAAAATATATTTAATTATTATCAGCTTTGTAATAATTCAACTACGATTAGACTAATGTTGAAAATTATGATTTTGAGAATATTATCAAATTAAAAAAAAAACAAATGAAGAGAAACATCTGAACAAAAAAAATTAGGACAAATGTTAGAATTATGGATATAACATCGTCAAATATATTTCGTCGATTAAGGTTTTTTTTAACTAACGTAAAATTAATGTCCCATTTAGATAAACTTTTTAACAAAATATATAGAAAAAGAAAATCAAATGATACAATGAAGTAAAGGACTTGAATTAAATTTTTATTAAATTTTTTCTATATGTTTTGTATTAAATTATTTTTATAAGTTTTAATTGAGTCTGTATCATTTAATGTTTTTGATATTATTAAATTACTTTTATAGCTTTCAGTTTAATATGTATCATTTAATGTTTTTGGTAGTGGACGATGAGACTATATCATGTCTTGTTCGTCTTACTTATTTACCTATGAAGAAATATGTGAGATTTTGTTGCGATTAATGTAAAAGTTATTTGTTGTTTTATTTTAAACACAACAAAAATCTCTCAATTTTAATTTCTAATAAGAGACAAAAGAGTAAAATAATAATAAAAAAAATTAACAACCACTTTCGGCTAAAAAAAGTTAAACAACGAAGACTCAATTGAAAAATATAAAAAATTTAATTACTCAATAAATATAAAAATATTTAATAGGATCCCATTGAAAATATCCAAATTTATAAGAGATTTAAGTTTTTTATTTGTTTTTCAAATTTAGATTGTATAATTATTTTAATTTATGAAAGAAGTTTAATATACTATAGCTACTTAATTATTTTTATAAGTATTTATGTGAAGCTAAATCCTTTTTCATTCCAAGAGGAAACTGATACAATATTTTATGTACAAAGTGGTTCAGTTGTTGTCTAGATGATATAAACTTTGGTTCACCCATGATGGGTAAAGGCAAAATTAGTAACTAGCACTAGCATATACATAACATATTAAACAAGACAATGATGTGAGCACCTGACATAAGAGTTGAGCTTCAAAGAAAAAGGTCTCAGTTTGAGAGGTGAGTGGGAAAGGAAGGATCACATGAATGAGCACTCCATAAAGAACTAAGAGTTCGAAGACGATGGAAGTATTCCCCCATAGCCACCAAGCCTTGAGCAGTTTGCCCAGGTGTCAGAATCCTTGACATGTAGAGCAGAGTTTGCTGCCTAAGGTGGTCTGCCTGAGGAACAAGCTAATAAATTCAACAAGCTTTCAACTCAAAACAGTAACAGTTTTGCATGCTTTAGCAGTAAAAAAAAATACAGAAACACAAGACTTCTACTTCTTCACTAAATAAATATCTTCCATTTAATCATTTCCCAATCATGACTTTAAACAGTGGTTGCGGTCATAACTGTCCTCATAATTCAATTTAATGTCCAAAATGTGGTTGGGGACTGTTTCTTAAGACCAAGTTTGCCATTTCAGAAAGGCTTTTATGTATACTACATATAATGTCTGAAGTTTCTCATCATATGACTCTGTGATAACAAACTAAAAACATGTTAAAAAATTTGATGCTGCATACATTACCTGGTTTACAAAACCTTCTAGTGCTTCACCCTTGTCCATTGCAGCAGCCATCTCAAAGCCGTAGTGTCCTATAGCTACGGGATCTGATGGAATGTTGTGGACTAGACTCTGCTGGAGTTTGTCCAATCCAAGTGAAAGGGCATCTTCAGCTTGCTGAGATGAAAGCCGGAGCTTGTTAATACTCACAATTTGTTGATCAGTCAAAGGCTCAAGCTGTGGTACAATTATCTGAAAGAAAAAGGTCAAGTAATTAACAAGATGCAAAAAGTGTATTATGAAAACTCACAAATAGTAACATCCGGAAGAAAAGATGTTTATGTATTTACAGTCCAGAACACAGAATAGAAAAGATGTTTTGTTTTAGGAACTACATGTATCATATCTGAAGTATTGGATAACTGTAGTTGTGCATAGAATCTGACATTCTTGTTTGGCTTCAAAGCAATCCTAGCATGACTGAAATCTAAACAAGTTTCTGTTATTTCAAGATCTTGAGGAAAGAGTTTAATACATAAATTTGACATTCGACACCAATGACTCATGAGTAAATCGAGATAAGAGATTCCAATACCACCTTCAACTACAATGATTTGTAAGTCTTTTTTCTTATATATTCTTCAACTTTCTCATTTTTACTCAATATGGTTTCAGATTTCCATTTGGATTCATATACTATAATGCACAATCAATGAACAGAAAATAATTTAAAAGTTGTTAGATTGACATGTGGATGTACATTTAGAAGCTGTGATGGACGGGATCCTCCAATCCAAAGATAAAGGCGTTCCACTGATGCTTTCCATGTGCCAGAGATCATATAAAAGACATCTGCTTTTGCTGCCTCTGCTTTCATCCTGAAAAGATTTGAGTAGTGGCTCAAGCAACTCTCAACAAGTAGATGAAGCTGCATATCAGAGTCACGAGTGTGTAATGCATTTCTCAGTTCTTCATTCTGTCTATCGAGCTCTTCAATCCATTGTCCATATTCAAGTTCAAACAAGGCTATCCCTGCTTTACAAACAATGCTTTAGAAACTTAATGCGTCACACAGTTAGAAAAAGTAGTAATGGAATCACAAATTAAATGACATCTGAGAATTCTACAAGACAAAGTGTCATAAACATTAGAATAGTCACATTACGAAAGCTACTTGCAGTTCAATATGAAATACTTAATTTTCTCATATACTTGGATCACTGAGAAGAATTTTGATAGAATGCAACACAATATTACAACATGTGATACAGAATAAAAACATGAGAATTGATTTTATAACAGTTAACTTCAATTGGGGGTTGAAGACTTTACTCAAATAACCATGACTTGAATTAGAATAGATATAATTGTTCATTGATTGCCTGATGACATTCTGTCAAAATTATTGGTAAAATTGTTTTTTGACTTGAAGCAAATCTGTATTTGATGCAGGCAACAAAATGAACCGAAGAGGAATACTAAGAATAGTCACATAAATACCTGACAAAAGTATCATTATAGGTAACAACAGAGGCATGGATTTCATCTAATAGAGGCTAAAACATAAACCATAAATCAAACTGCAAATTCTTCTAAAAACACAAGAAGAAAGTAGTACACAAAATAACTAAAAAAATAACATTTTGTGGAAACTTGAAAGTTAAAACTGAAACTGAGAATCTCCAACCTGGGTTAATTGTTCCGGATGATCCCATATAACTAACATCTGGTGCACTCCGTATGTACATACCCTGCAGGTGGACATCATAATAAGTTCTTTAACACATACATTATAATCATAAACAAGAACTACGATTTTTCAGTTAAGATCACCTGCTTTTTTGCTTTCTCAATCTCCAATTCCAATTGCATGAGCTTCACACGGCTTGTTTCTAATTGTTGAACATAAGCCTATTAATTACATAAGCAAGAATCAGATTATCAACACTAGCTAACTTCCCCATAAATTCAGTTTCTATCACCTTCTTCCGCAGCCGACATTTTCGTGCAGCCTCACGATTTTGAGCTTGACGTCTTAGAACCTACACATAAATAATCCTTAAAAACTTCAGTAAAAACATTCATGTTTGATATCAAGATCTCCAAAGCATTAATTTTGGTTTCTTGTGAACATTAAAATGATTAAATTGAAGCCGGTAAAACATGAGCATGGAATAAGCAGAAAAGAAATATACAGTGATTAAATCCATTACCTTACTATCAGTTTTCTCATTACTCTCTTGATCATCTCCAGAAGGTTCCCTTGATTCATAAGGAGTACATTCAGGCTGAACACAGGGAAGTCAGTGTTGTAGACAAAAATATGCTAGCTTGGTAACAGAAGAGAAATTACTATGTCTTTTACCTTGTTCTGCATGCTTGGCTTCATCATGAACATTGGTGTAGCAATTGAATTCAAGCTTCCATCAATTTTGAAGCTGTCCCCCCACATGTTCACTTGATGGAATGGATCATATATACCCATCCTTTTCGCGAGGACTAGTTGAGTCGACGAACAGTTCATATACTATACATCATGCAAAAAGAAAATTCATATCTCAAATTGAAGATTTAATGCAATGTAGACAAGATAAAAAATATGGTGGAATTTAGACTTCATCCCCTACATAACAGGAAGCTGGGTTTGTTGCATAAAATTGAATGAAACTTCAAATGAGGAACAGTAACAAATTGATAAGTTACCCACAAGTTGATTTTAATTTATAAAGAAGTTAATCTAACCATTCCATTAACATGACTCCATTAACTCGATCAGAAGCTTGATTATTCTTCTCTACCGCAAAAATAAAATGCAAAACAGAGAAAAGAGGACTAATTGAGTAATACTTTCAGCAGTTCAATCCTAAAATTGAATCACAAGAAACACATAATAAACGACAACTTTCAAGTTAGGTAAACTGAATTGTTGAAACGGGAATCGAACCTGGGCAATCCAAATACAGTTCAGAACAGAAATCAAAATTACAGGGTAGCTAGTTTGGTAGAATCTGCAAGCACCAATATTGTAGTATTAGTCCATGACAGACCCAAATGAAATGAATCCCCAAGAAATTTTATATACACGCTAGCATTATTCTTCTGTGTGCCAGCAAATTATGTAAGCAACGCACTAACTGAAATAAAACAGATGAAAATTTAATTTTAAATAAACAAAACATCATTTCTCAAAGTATAACATAACTTTCATTTTTTTTTTCTACAGGTGTAAGAAAATCTACTTTGATGTGTCAACTTGCTAGTGTAAAGTTATGTTTCCACTGTAAGAGAAAGACTAGGGTCTAGGAAAACTATCAGCAGCGAATTAAAAATCAAAGGAAAAAATAAATAAATAGAGAAGAAAACACCAAGTTCACAGCTTTTCATATTCAGTTGATAGTGGTCTTTGAAACTTTGACTAACATGAGTTGTGAAAATATTATTTCTACTTTAAAGTTTTATATCATAAATTAATGATTTTCTTCAGCATACCGCATTACGGTCCTATAAGAATCGAATTAATAACATGTTTGGATTAAAAAAAAAAAGAAAATAGAAAGAAAGAAAAATATACGGCTAATAATATATATACTTTTTTTTTCAATGAAGAAAATAAAAACTTTATAAAATTTTAATTTTTAGTCCATTCAAAATTTTCAATTTTCTCTTTCCTCGATTTTCCTTTCTCTATACCAATCAGACGATAAAGTAATATACCTCACTTCATAAAATTAACTCATTTTAAGTTAAAGACGAATCTGTCATAGCAATATCACCTGAAAAATATTTTCTTTCTGCATAGGAACACTCAATTTCACAAACGTGTATGATTGCACACTTTATTTTTAATACCAAATCCATCCCAAAGACAAGTCTTAATTTATTTTGAGCCCTACTTGTAAAACCTCATTTCAATTTTATTCTTGAGTTTTAAGTTTTGTATAAAGTCAACACAATCCAACATAATTATCTTATAAGATTATAGTTGTAATCCGAGGTTGTTCTTGTATAAACAACATCCACTAGCAATTGTACTCGGTATGAAATCAATTGAGTTGTATATGTACAAGTACTGAGAATCCAAAGAATGAATCATAGTCTATGTGATGAAATGTTTTTTTGAGGAGCTTATCATGTTAGGTTATGAAAGGAAAGTAGCTAATAAATTGTTTAAGAAAAAGTGATACCAATGAACCTTAACACCTTAACAATTTGATAATAAAATCAAAGTAGAGTTAATTGTGTTGCTGATCACAGCCATCTCAAATGATCAACGCGTAGATTCGTTGAAGTTGTCCCTTTCCACTTCACATGGAAAAGGTATATTGTGCTTCACAAACGACACCCGAAAATGCTTTTTGTAAAGAAGATAAGAGATTTACTTAAAGTAAACAGGTTGCTCCTTTATTTCATTCTTTTTCTACCTCTTTTTCATCACCAAAAAAGTGTTACAGTGAACTCAACTTAACCAATAATTCCTTTCTGCTTCAATTGTTTCTCACTTTAACCTCATACCTCATGCATTACCTTTTCCTATTATGGCTTGCTTCAATCCACCCCCACCTTAAATTAATCTTATTCGTCTTTGGTTTGAGATTGCAAATAGATTGAAAATAAGATTAATTTCCATTTTATGTAAGTGTTGATAATATTTAGCTTACAAATTGTTTTAGTAAAAATGAGTTAAGTTTAAATCACTTCTTAATACAACACTGATTCTATTATAATAAAATTTGTTGAATTTATTGTGTAACTCATTATTGAAATGTCATCTTACCACTCAAATCTTATAATAATTACTATTGTTCTCCCTTGTTAATTTTTCACATTAATTCTATTATAATAAAATTTGTTTCGTACCACTCAAATCTTATAATAATTACTATTGTTCTCTTTGTTAATTTTTCACATTAGTAAAATTCAAGTATAAGTCTAATTAGAAGAAAAATTCTTTGGTTAGTATTATATAGGTTTAATACTTTTTTTTTCCCAATTTTGGATGAGAATGTTTCAAAATGATCCCAATTTTTTTTGTTGTTCAATGTAATCCTAAAGAACGTAATTTGTGTTCAATTTAGTCCTTTTTGCAAACGCCGTTTAAATCGTTAACGACCAGATGTTCAGATGTGCAATTACATAGTGAAATGTCATGTATTGGCTCACGTGGAGTCCTTAAGGTGTAGTGAGGTGGATTTTTTATTTTTGAAATTCTATTTCTGATATTAGGGTTCTTCTTTTAAAAATTAATAGGATGTGTCGTCGTTCATGAGCTGTTGTTTTCCTCGGGCCTCTCCACCTTCGACGTCTGCCCGTCACCTCCTCAGCCTCACCGCGTTGCCGTGAATTGTGGCATCAATCGCGAGCCACCACCACAAGCTCCTCTCCGCGAGAATGGAGCACCTGTTAAACCCCCAAATCGCATGATCTTCTCCATCACACACAAAAAAAAAATCCTTAAGTTTTTTCACCCACCAGCAACAATATAGCACCCACATCATTCATCACCGAGGTCATCCTTGCTGGCGGTGACCCCCATCGGAAGTATTTCTGAAGCCGACACCAGTATCGTTCGTTGTTTGTCAATTCCCTTTCGCACGAAACATCCACACCGACCCCATGTCGTCGTCTCCTTCAACTCCATGTCAAATAATGACGAGGAAGCCACTAAACCCAAAATCAACCTAATTTCAAGAACTAAAATTTCTATATCCAACTTTTACTCCCAATTCCTCTTCAATATTTCAATCCCCACTTCTACGTAAGTTTCTCTTCCCTTTTTGGGTTTCTTTTCAGCGATCCTGCTCTACACACCTTCAATGTTCGCTTTTTCATTGCATATTCCAAATCCATAGAATTTCGGTGAACATTGAATTGAATCTCTTTGTTTTGATTAATTGATGTTTTTGCAGGTTTTTAACGCGAAGGGAGTGGGGTTGTGATTTGTAATTGAAGAAGGGTTGAGGAGGTGACGGGCGAACGTCGAAGGTGGAGAGGCGCGAGGAAAACGACAGCTCTGGAACGACGGCAGCGTCCGATTAATTTTTAAAAGAAGAACCCTAATATCAGAAATAGAATTTCAAAAATAAAAAATTCACGTCACTACCCCTTAAGGACTCCACATCACCCAATACATGACATTTCACTCTGTAATTGCACATCTGGACATCTGGTCGTTAACGATTTAAATGACATTTGCAAAAAGGACTAAATTGAACACAAATTACATTCTTTAGGACTACATTGAACAACAAAAAAATTGGGATCATTTCGAACATTTCCAACTAAAATTGGAAAAAAAAAGGTATTAAACCTGTTATATATATATATATATATATATATATATATATATATATATATATATATATATATTATTACCATCCTATTAATACATATTTTTTTTACTTTTAATATTTTTTTTAACCTAAGCTTTCTATTGAATAAAAGTTAGAAAATTGAGTAACATAAAAAAAGAGAACTTATGAATCTATTGTTTTAGTTTTAGATTGAAGATAGTATCAATTCTTTTAAGTGAATTTAACTCAGGTTTCATTAGTGTTAAATATCCTACTAGTGAAACTAATCATTAGGTGAAAGCATATCATGTCATGTCATTTCATGTGAATTTAAATATCTCCACCAGACATTCTTTTAATCTGCTGCCTCTAAATTCTGCATATATTATATGGAAAATGATACTTGAACAACCATTTTTGACAACATTTAGACACGCGCACACGTGTCTAAATTTGAGTGGTCCAGTTGGAAAAATTAAATGAAAATGGACCACTCAAATTTAGACACGTGTGCGCGTGTCTAAATGTTGTCAAAAATGGTTGTTCAAGTGTCATTTTCCATATTATATCAGAATCGTTGCAAAAGTTTCGAAGGTTTTGAACCCTAGATCTACTGTAGCTATCAATGTAATGTAACTTTTGTTTTTATTTTGCACCTAGGTTGAGGAGTTGGGGACATTTTTTGTATATGAGTGATAAGATACTCAGAAATGATAATTTTGAAAACAATTAAAAGAGACCATGTGTGCTTAAATGAAAGGGACAGCCTTAAAAGATGATTTTTCTTTTCAGTTTAATCACCGAGTATGTTCCTAAACTTTATGCGAAATTTCAAATTATTTTTCCAGTTGAATTTCCGAATGAAAAATATTTTTCTTCTATTTACGCATAAAATAACGGTTTTAAAGACTATTAAAAAAATTGTATAATTAAAGACAATAAAGAAGTTCAGAAATAATTGAAAGAATTAGCAGTTGATTAAGCATATTTTCAACTAATCACATACTTCCTAATGTTATTCTACCATTCTCATGTATATGAATTATGCTCAACTTATGGAAAATGAATTTGGAGATAATACACGTGTATCATAATAATTTTTAGACGGAAATAGTTTCACAAAACTTGAAACAAACATAAAATTCATATATATTCTTCTCGATAACTTTTATTTTTTATTTAATTTTAAATTTGAAACATAACATTGGACTAATATTGTGAGTGAAAATTTTTAAAAATTTTAACACCCTATTACTCTTATATTACAAAGAATATAAGTATAACATTTGATCCATTTCAATAACCTTCATCCACACTAAGATGTTGTTCAATACCTATACCCTTATTAGACACACATATACTTTCTTTGTAATATTAATAATAGAAAAATTCATTGAAGTTACACTATGCTTGATATAATAAATCATCTTCCATACTTCCAAGATGCAATTTGATTTAAAAATTTTCCAGTGGTATTTTGTAACCTTTATTGTTACAAACAAACCTTTATAAATGATTATTTTTTCCCCATCTCTCCAATAACTTTTTTCTTTTATATTTGGACAAGTTTTCCCACAAACATATATAAAAAAAAATATATGCTAAATTAATATGAAAAGTTCTTTAAAATTTTACATTTAACATGAGTTAATTTTAACTTGTTCACAAGTTTACTTTTTTTTTTAATTGTTTCTTATTTTCCCTTTTTAGATGTGGCAATAGAAAATTCTTTACAAATATATATTCCTATTTCAAACTAAACAAGTTTTTATTTTTTTTGAATGTGTGATAAAAATTGGTAGGTGATAGTGTTCATTTTTAATCCAATAATGTTCAGGTAAACTTCATAGGGAAATAAAACCCTAAATGGGACATGTGATTAATATTGCATTTTGAGTACCAGCTAGGACCTGGAAGGTTGGATTACATCAAATTTGCTTTATAAATATGAAAAGAAAAAGTTAAAAGTAAATTAAGACATAACTACTTTGTTTAGTGGTGCCCCCATGATACCTGGTCATTTACTAGTTAATGCTATTGCTAAGCCTTTTTGTTTTTTTCATACCCCACTTACAAGAATTTCTCCACTATAAATTTGTTGTGTCTATCATGTGTGTAGAGTGACTTTAACAGCTACATAATTAATTTTTTTAGATTAAAACAACTCCACGTGATGGAGATAAAAACAACATTTATATTACTTTTTTTTGTTTCTATTTATTTTTGGTAAAATAGAATGATGAAAACAACAATATTAGGTTAATGTAACTAAGTTAAGAAAAATAAAATTCTTAATATATAAATAATAATGAAATATCTTATTATTATAAATATTTATAGGTTTTAAATCAATAAATTAGTCAACAGTTGTATTAAGTTCTCTATATATAAGTTTTATGTTGACTATAGTCCATCATGAACTTATATGTTCTTTATATTCTGATGATTTTCTTGAAAAACTTTTAAGTTAAATAAGTTTTTCCGAACCTACGTAATATTCTATATAAGTTTGAGATTTATTAGTCTCATCTGATACTCAAAAGATAAAGTTTTATTGTTATAATTTACTCTTTCACAAATCTTTCAGCTTGGAAAAAATTATAAAATGGTCAATCATCTTAGTTAGTTATTTATGATAAATTTACATAATTTAATTGCATCATAACTTAATCAAACCTTACTATAGTATGTTATTTGATATAAAGAGGAGATAAGAGAAGTTCTTCGTAAAGAACAAAAAGCTTCATAAATTTAAAATACTTTATTTATTTATAATTAATTTATACAAAACATATTTATATTTTCTGTTTGTACTATAAATTAAATAAAATTATTACAACAAAAAAAGACATTTTATACGTATATTATGTTATACTAATATATAGTTCTGGGTGTTAAGTCTGCGCATTTTATAATGATTGTTAGAATTGACATTAAAATTATAATCATACATTTCATCCAATCAATTTATAATCAATATACAAATTCAATGAAATTAATAAAATAAAATTCATTTCAAACATTAAATTGTGTAATAATATTTAATACATTATTTATAAATCAATTAAATCTAAATATTACATTTATGTACATGTAGTACTAAATTGTAAATTATAGCAAAGTTTTTGTATACATCACACATGAATTAAGACTCACAACTGCACCAGATTCTGATAACTTTTTATTGTTGTCTATCAACCTTCGGCAGAATGCAGAAACAACACGCTCAACAAAGATGATTGCACGCTCAACAAAGATGATTGCACGGAAGTCTTCTGTATGCTGATACTTAGAAGTATTTTTATTAGTGCCTGCACCTTGGGGTGGTTTTGGGGCATTTTTAGCTGTATCTTTTGTGACAGCATAGGCCATTTGAACTAATGCAAGATCTATCACTCCCACTGTTTTTGAAGCCTTCTTTCCCAACTTTCCCAGAAGATAGTTAACTGCAACCTAGACAAAATTCTCAAAATATCATAAGACAAGTTAAATAATAATATTGCTTCACATGCATTTGTGGTGATCGTCTCATGAATGGTGAAAGTTGATGTCAAGAATAGAAGAATAATGATACTTTTAACTTAATTATATTAAAAGAATTATATCTATTATTTTCAATTAAAAATTAAAATATATCAAAATTTTAATAAAAATAAATTTTAATTTTAAGTCAAAGTTTAGAACTAAAAAATATATATAATTATATATTTTGAATATTTAGCTAATTCGATCAACAGATAAAGAACATAATGACTTTAATTACTTGTATAAATTATAGTCGAGATTCATCATTCGGAACATATACATAGAAACAGGTTGCATGTTTAAAAATATTATGATAATGTTATCTTATAAATATCTATTTATAGACATGGATATCTTTTTTCACATCATGCTTCCGGTATATATAATACTTATTTATCAATTTTTCAATTTATTAAAAACAATAGCAGTTTGTTACCGTGAATACTTATAATTGATAAAATATTAATGTATATTTAGTATGCCGTGCATTAATTATAGTAAAAAACTATATTTGTGATTAATTTTCCTTGTGTTAAATACACACATAAGGTTATTTATAATAGAAGAAATATGAGTTAAGCTCAAAATATAAATAAGAAATAATAACAAACTAACTAAAAGATAAAAGATAAAGATAAAGATAAATAAAGATAATATATCTAACACTCCCCCTCAAGCTGGTGCATACAAATCGTATGAACCAAGTTTGTTACAATATAATCAATTCTCGGTCCCCGTAAAGACTTAGTCAAAATATCTGTTAATTGATCACTTGAATTGACGAATTCAGTCTTGATATCTCCATATACAATCTTCTCTCGAATGAAATGACAATCAATTTCAATGTGTTTGGTCCTCTCATGAAAGATAGGATTAGAACTAATATGAAGAGCCTGATTGTCACATATAAGCGTCATTTGCGTGACATTTCCAAATTGTAACTCTCTAAGCAATTGCTTAAGCCAAACAAGTTCAGAAGTGGATGAAGCCATAGCTCTATATTCTGCTTCTGCACTAGATCTTGCCACAACACTCTGTTTCTTCCTATAAATAAACGAATAGATAAAGAGGCCATTGTCAAAGAGTCCAATTGATAAAGAGGCCATTGTTGAAGAGCCGCCATGGCTATAAATAAACGAATAGATGCCATCTTTGCCACTGGAGAAAAAGTATCACCGTAATCCAAACCAAAAATTTGAGTGTAACCTTTGGCCACAAGACGAGCTTTGAGGCGATCAATAGTTCTATCAAAACCAACTTTGATAGCAAAAACCCACCTGCAACCAACAACAGATTTCCCAGACGGTAATGAGACAAGCTCCCAAGTTCCACTATGCTGAATAGCACTTAGTTCATCTAGCATGGCCTGACGCCAACCAGGATGGGCTAAGGCATCAATAATAGATTTTGGAATTGTCACAAAAGAAATAGAAGAAAGGCATGTATAAAAAGGTGAAGACAATCTATGATAACTTAAAGCAAGATAATGTGGAGAGGGATTACGGGTAGAACATATACCTTTTCGAAGGGCAATTGGAAGGGTAGACTCAGTTGTCGGAGCCGGAGGAGACAAGGTAGTTGACACTTCAATTGAGTCACTTGGTGGTTATTGAGAAACACCTGGTGAACTAGGCACAATTGGAGGATCACAAACAACAGGAATATTGATAGTATTAGAAGGAGACATATCAGAAGAAGAATGATCATTAAAATAAAAGGAAGACTCATTGAAAGTGACATCTGCAGATATAAAATAACGATCAAGAGAAAGAGAAAAACACTTGTATCCTTTCTTTGATTTAGTAAAGCCTAAAAAAAACATTTGTGTGATCGAGGAGCTAACTTATCAAGACTAGGACCAAAATTATGAACAAAACATGTATACCCAAAAACTTTTAGAGGTAAAGGGTGAAGAGGTTCTTGAGGAAATAAGATAGAATGAGGTATTTTATTTTCTAAAACAGAAGAGGGCATGCGATTAATGAGATAACATGCAGTAAGAACAACATCACCCCAAAAATATTAAGGAATGTTACCATGAATTAAAAGAGTACGAGTTGTTTTAAATAAGATGTCTATTTTTACGCTCAGCCACCCCATTTTGTTGAGGTGTATAAGCACATGAAGTTTGGTGGAGAATACCATGAGAAGCCATAAATTGTTGAAAAGAATGGGAAAGATATTCACGACCATTATCACTACGCAAAATTTGAATAGAAACATCAAACTGAGTTTCAATTTCATTATAAAAAGTTTGAAAATGATACAATAACTCAAAACGATTTTTCATTAAAAACAACCAAGTACATCTAGAATAATCATCAATAAAGGTAATGAAATATTGAAAACCTAAATTAGACTTAACAGGACTAGGTCCCCAAATGTCAGAATGAACTAAGGAAAAAGGAGACGAAGCACGTTGTGAGACACTACGAGGAAAGGAACTACGAATATGTTTTCCTAATTGACACGACTCACAAACCAAATTGGACAACTTGCATAAGCTAGGAACAAGTTGTTGTAGTTTGGCAAGACGAGGATGACCGAACTGAGCATGAAGAAGAGATGGAGACTCCATAACTGCCCCAATATGTGTACTGGGGCAAAGATGATAAAGACCATGAGACTTACATCCGGTGTCAATCACTTGTCTCAAACTTCGGTCCTGTAAACAAACAAAATCTTTGCCAAAAGAAATATCACAATCAAGAGAATGAGTTAGACGACTGACAGATAATAAGTTAAAAGGAGACCCAGGGACATAAAGAACATTATCAATGGATAGAAAAGGAAAAATGTTAACAGTCCCAACACCATGAGCTAAAACTCTAGATCCATCAACCATTATAACAGAAGGTAAAGGATTCGGAGAGGACAAAGAGGAAAACAAAGTTTTGTTACCAGTAATGTGATATGTGGCTCCCGAGTCAAAAACCCAAGAGTCAAAAGAAGAAGATGGACTCAGACCAATAAAAGATGTACCTGTGTGTGCTATAGATGCAGTGGAACTAGAAGGTTGTTGATCCTTATACCATTTGAGAAATTTACTAAAAATAACAGAGTCATCACTAATATTAGATGAAGGAGGATCCAGTAGGTGATTGTGACGAAGAAGTAGTTTGAACAATTGCAGCAGATCTAGGAGGGTGACCATGTAATGCATAACACCTGTCAATCATGTGGCCTACCTTGCCATAATGGTTACACTTGAGACGTCCTTTTCCTGGTTTGTGAGAGTGATTGCGGTCATGACGTTAAGATGCCAACGTAGAGGAAACATATGTATCATTGATGGGTCTACTAGGTACACGCAAAAGAGTGGAACAAGTAGAAGTCAAAGTGGGAACAACAGGTGAACCCAAAATCTGATCATGAACATGAGAATACTCATTAGCAAGGCCGTGCAATGCTAGCAGCATGAAGAACTTTGATCGTTGCTCTATTTCTTTGGTAGGAGTAGATGCAGGAGGCAATAATTCATTAAACTCATGAAAAAGAGCATGAGTTTTACCCATATAATCAGTCATAGAGTCCTGGCGCCGAGGAGCAAGAACATTGAGAAGATCATGACAAACACCATAAAGACGTTGAGTATCATTGGTGTATAATAATTTAGTGTGTTCCCAGATTTAAAAACATGTTTCATAGGAACGAATAAAGAGGAATGAAGGGTACCCTTGAGAACAATGCATAACTGAGCATCAACTTTCAACCAATGGGTAACTGCAACGGAATCAATAGTTGTCACATTCTAAGTAATATGATCAAGATACCCTTGACTTTTAAGCCAAAGTGTAACGTCTGATGCCCAAGTCGCATAATTAGTACCATATAACTTATCAATAGATAAATGCACATTGACATAGTTAGCATATATGGACGGGTTAAAAGCTATGAACAAGCAAGAGAATACAAAACCTAGAACTCAAAAGAGGCCCAATCAAGGTGATCGGCGATGGAGACAACAACACTAACGTCGGCGACAACAACTTTAACAACGGTTGTAGTGGGCAGGACCAACGAACAAAAAACCTTATGCTCTAGATACCATGTTGAATATAGTGAAAAACTATATTTGGGATTAATATCCCTTGTGTTAAATACGCTGTCGCAACCGGAATCGCGACGGGACGACGATCCAAAAAGAAACGGGTTTTGAAAAGAGATTTGGAGTCGCCACCATAGTTTATTATGGAAAACTATGGAAAAACCTCAAAACGATAAAGCACGGTCCTCGAAAACCAAAGATTGGGTTCGGGAGTCGGTTACGCGTGGGGAAGGTGTTAGCACCCCACAACGCCTACCCTAAGGCAGTACCTTTAACTAAATGCACGAATATGATGTGGTTTTTTTCAAAATGTTTAATTATCCCCTAAAATAAAATTATAAATAAACAAAATATATTTTTTTAGTTTTTTGGGCCCGACAAGGATTGACCTTGCTCCTACGTATTCTCATTCAAAATGAGAAATCAGGGTTACGTAGTTCTAGCGGAAAGATTGTTTGTTTGTTTGAGAGTATTGATGTTTTTAGTTTTTGAAAATTTTATATCTTTGTTTTTGACATTTTCGAGAAAAAGAAGGTAATGAGTACTAGGCCGACGCGAACGGTCACACGAGTACTCATACCTTTAGAATGGTATTTAAATATTTTTAATTATTTTTTAAAAGAGAAATAACGATATTAAGCACTAGGACGATGCGAACGATCACACGAGCACTCATACCGTTATCTACTTATTTAGGAAGACTTAAGAGTATTGAGTGCTAGGCTGATGCGGACGATCGCACGAGCACTCATACCATTATTTAATTTTTTAGATTGAAGATATTAAGTACTAGGCTGATGCGGACGATCGCACGAGTACTTATATCATTATTTAAATTTTTTAGATTGAAGATATTAAGTACTAGGCTGATGCGAACGATCGCACGAGTACTTATATCATTATTTAATTATTTAAATAAGAGAGAAAGGTTTTTAGCACAAGGACGATGCGAGCGATCACACGTGTGCTTAACCTTTGAAACATACTTTTTGTAATTTTTATTTAAGAAAAGAAAAGGTTTTTTTTAGCACAAGGACGATGCGAGCGATCACACGTGTGCTTAACTTTTGAAACAGATTTTTGTAATTTTTATTTAAGAAAGAGGAAAGGTTTTTAGCACAAGGACGATGCGAGCGATCACACGTGTGCTTAACCTTTGAAACATACTTTTTGTTATTAATATTATTTATTATTATTTTTTATTATCGTCTTTTTCGTGTTTAAAATGCAGCAAATAAACCAAAATAAAAAATAAAAGACAAGATCTAGGAGTGGGGTTATCATATAAAGGGGTTACATACAGTAAAAACTAATAACCAAACAAATGCTAATAAAAATAAAGAAACAAAAGCATAAAAATGAAGCAAGAGAAACAGCCCAACAAGAATAGGGGTGTAGAGATTAAAAACCAGAGGTGCGACGTAAAGTTGAGGCTCTTTAGTTTGGGCCAAAACCTTTTTCTCCAACTTTGTATCTGTCAGGGGTGTAAGGGTTAAACTGGAGGCGCATCCCGAAATAGTGTGCACAGGCCCAATTCTTCTTTTATTTTTGTTTGCAGAAACAGAATGGGCTGAAGCCCAAAACGGAACAGGGGTGCGAGTGGGCAGTGGGGGTGTGAATGGAATTGTGCATGTGGCAGGAGGAAAAGGACGCGGCCCAATAGCTAGGTCCAAAGACTCTTTATTCAAAATCCCATTAGGGGTCTGTTCATACCTTCTTCATTCTTCCATTTTCCATATGCCCACTACGAACCAAATCTCTCTTCTCCCAGCCAAGAACTCCGATGAAGGGGCGTCACCTCCGCACGCACACTGCCGCCTCCGCCAAATCGGCCGCCGCCAGCCGCAAACTAGGACGCCACCAGTGCGCTGATCGCCGACACAGACTCCACTGGTTGCCGCGCCAAGCTTCCTCGAACCAGACCACCGTGAACCGCCTTCGTGGCGTCGCCGGTAACCACGCGCACGCCGGAGCCAGCGTCAGCCCAAACTCCGCTCCGCCAACTCCTTCTCTTCTCCGCCTCTTCGCGTGCGAGAGAGACTCTCGCCCCTCGACGCCACCCTCAGTGAGGCCAACCACCGCAGGCCGTCGCGGCATCATTCTTTCTTCCCATCCCTTTTTTTTTATCAACTATTGATTGGTTCAGTATTGTCTGATATTTTGTCTACTGGATTGGGAACGATTATGGTGTGTTGTGCGCATATGGGTCTATTCTGCTCTGTGTATTGATTGAGTGCTTGGATTGATTCTCTTTTCTTTGCAGGAAAAAGGTATTTGGGGGATTTTGGTATTAGAAGTCAGGGTTGATGATGATAATGGGATTGGAGGTGATAAGGGGTTCTTTCGGTGTTGACAGAGTATGGGGAAGGGTAGAGTGGAGTTTGAAATTAGGCCATGGTTGGGGAATTTCCAGTAACCGTGAGTGATGAAAATGAAGAAGAAGAAAATCAAAATGATGGGCCGTATGGTAATAAGGATGATGTGAGGGATATGGGCTGTGAGTGTGAGTATGGAGGATGGGTGTTTGGCCGTGGACGTGTTGATGATGTTGGAGATGGTGTTTGAGATGAAGGTGATGAAGATTGGGGGAATGGTGTTTTTTTTAGCACTGAGGCGTGGTGTCTGGGATGTTATTGGAGTGGCCGTGGGGTTGGAGATGAATGAAGAGTTTTATGAAGATGATGGTTGTTGGAGGTGATGGAGAATGGTTAGATGAAGATGGGGATCATGAGTAGAGAGGGGTCAGTGCCATGAAGGGATGAAGATTGATGGGCCGTTTGGAGGTTAGGCCGTGGTATTCATTGTTGGAGATTGGTCAGAGGTGATGGATCTCTTGGAGGTGGGGAATTGGGAGTGAAAGGAAATGTTGTTGGGTGGTTACGGGTTAGAGGAGCAGAGGAGTGGAGAGCTATGGAGCATCTGCCAGTGTGCGTGAGGGAGGAACCGTTTTTTCCAATCTTTTCTTTCTGAATTCGGTGCAGTGTACGTGGCGGGTTCTGCTTTCTTTTTTCTTTTTGCTTTTTTTCTTTTTTTTTTTAAATACTTATATGGAAAATCAAATGAACTAATAAAAAAACAAAATAAAATAATAATAAAATTCATAAAAAAACAAAATAAAATAAGATGCAATAAAAAAGAAAGACCTATATTATTTATTCATCCGGACGAAATTGGGTGTTGACAGCTGCCCCTCTTTACTTAGATTTTACTAGATAATATGAAAATTTGATATTTTCGTATTATTTGAGTAAAGGCTAAGTAAAGAAAGAAACACTAATTTCATCTGGATTTCAAAAGAGAAAGAGGAAAAATAAAAACTAATTCAAATATATATGATAACCAAGTTCATGAAAAAAGGTGAGATTGCAACAAAAGAAATCGACCATTGCGTAGCAGAGGGCCAACAACACGAAACGAAAATCTGGATTCGACCATTGTCTGGCAGAAGGCCGATATCGCAGAAACAATAAACTGGATTTGACCATTGCCTCGCAGAGGGCCAAACTCACAGAACGGAAATTTAAATCCGACCATTGCCATGCAGAGGGCCGATAACAGAAAATTAAAACCTGGATTTGACCATTGCCTCGCAGAGGGCCAAACTCACAGAACGGAAATTTAAATCCGACCATTGCCATGCAGAGGGCCGATAACAGAAAATTAAAACCTGGATTTGACCATTGCCTCGCAGAGGGCCAAACTCACAGAACGGAAATTTAAATCCGACCATTGCCATGCAGAGGGCCGATAACAGAAAACTAAAACCTGGATTTGACCATTGCCTCGCAGAGGGCCAAACTCACAGAACAAAAATTTAAAATCGACCATTGCCACGCAGAGGGTCGATAACAGAAAACTAAAACCTGGATTTGACCATTGCCTCGCAGAGGGCCAAACTCACAGAACAGGAATTTAAATCCGACCATTGCCATGCAGAGGGCCAAACTCACAGAACAGAAATTTAAATCCGACCATTACCATGCAGAGGGTCGATAACAGAAAACTAAAACCTGGATTTGACCATTGCCTCGCAGAGGGCCAAACTCACAGAACAGAAATTTAAAATCTGACCATTGCCATGCAGAGGGTCAATAACAGAAAACTAAAACCTGGATTTGACCATTGCCTCGCAGAGGGCCAAACTCACAGAACAGAAATTTAAATCCGACCATTGCCAAGCAGAGGGCCGTTACAAAAAGAAAAACTTGAGTTTAGGGTGCCATGCAAAACTGGGCTTATGGGGGCTAGTATGAAAACTGGGCTTTGGGGGCCAGTGTAGAAACTGGGCTTGGGGGCCAGTGTGAAAACTGGGCTTTGGGGGCCAGTGTGGAAACTGGGCTTTGAGGGCCAGTGTGAAAACTGGGCTTGGGGGCCAATGTGAAAATTGGGCTTTTGGGCCAGTGTGGAAACTGGGCTTGGGGGCCAATGTGAAAATTGGGCTTTTGGGCCAGTGTGGAAACTGGGCTTGGGGGCCAATGTGAAAATTGGGCTTTTGGGCCAGTGTGGAAACTGGGCTTGTGGGCCAGTGTGAAAACTGGGCTTTTGGGCCAGTGTGGAAACTGGGCTTGTGGGCCAGTGTGAAAACTGGGCTTTTGGGCCAGTGTGGAAACTGGGCTTGTGGGCCAGTGTGAAAACTGGGCTTTAGGATTTGGAAATTCTTGAAACTTGTAGTTTTGTGAAATGGTTTTTTTTTTCTTTGACAAAATTTTGATTTTTGAAAAGGTATCAGTGACCATTTCCAAAGAGAAGGTCCTAATATGAGGATAAGAGAAACAAAGTATAAAGACCATGGTAGAATGTTGAAACACTAACTTAAAGGCGGTGAATAGAGTGTAAAGATGTGGGTGTCAACCCTAAAATGAGAGAAAAAACAATGATCAACATGAAACAACATGACTTGAAAGAGAAAACCATAATGTTATTCTTTTTGTATTTTTGAAGAAGGATTCGACAACCATTCATATCAATGAAGAGGGTTTCGATCTGAGAGATTTTTTTTTTTTTTTTTTTTTATGGATGAATGCACACATATGGAAAACATTTGCTTTGTTTCGTGTTTCGCCTGTTTTTTGCTTGAGTCAGTCATCTTTCTTGCAAACATCATCAAACAAATTTTATTTTCAATGTCTTGTGAAAGTGAGGAATGTCATACATTCAAGGTCTAATGTTTGATATGATTACATTTTGACTTTTCTTTCGTGACATCAGTGCATGCATGCTTGAATTTACTGGCAAGTGAAGAATAATGACAGATGTTTAGGATGGTTTGGAGAAGACTAGGACAACCACGTGGGCACATTATTCCCCATATACTCCTCGCCGGAGATGTGATATGTGAATGTTAAAGTGAAACGGGATATCCCGAAAGTTGCCCAGTTTGGTGCTTGGGAAAATGAGCATGGGGTATGGATCTTTGAAAATTCGGGTGAAAAATTCAAATGAGATTCACAAAGCTGCCCCAGTCTTGAAATTATGGGTTGATAAAAAAACTCTTGGGAGACTCACAAAGCTGCCCCAGTTTTTGGCACGAGATTATGTTTGGAAGACGTAGTGGGCATGAAAAAGATAAGCTAAAAGGGTGCCCCCAATTGGTCTGATTTGCTTTTGCATACTTTTGCTTAGTTGGCAAAGAGATCCCTTATTCCTGAGACATTACTTTTTTTTCTTTTTTTTTTTTCGTTTTCAAAGTTTTTGTTTTTGTTTTTGTTTTTTTTTGTTTTTTTGTTTGTTTTTTTTTTGTTCTTTTTCTTTTTTTTTTTGGACACATTGCAAGTCATTTTGTCTTATTGCAAAATTAAGCTTTATGAAAATTTGAGCAAACATTATTCAATCTGCGTGGGCTTTATTAGGCTTGTAATGTGGCTAGGGCTAGAAGGTATCGAAAGAAAGGGTTAAAGGCCCAAATGAATGCTTATCGGATACATTTTTTGAAGCAAGGGTTGTCATCTGGCATTGTGTCAACTATTTGACCTTTTGAGCACTTTGCTTTTCTTGAACTCCATTTTTTCATTCTTTTCATCATCACTTTATGATTTTTTTGTTCTTTTTGTTTTTTCTTTGTTCACTCTTCCTGATGAAATTTCTTCGTTTGATCATTGAGTGCTCTTCATTTACATCATGAGTTGACTTCTACCTGGTGACAACCCTTGCTTGGGGATAATTTGAAAAGGAATTTGTTTTTTGCTCAAACGGGGTAACAATGGTTATATTTTGTGTTTTTTTTTGGATAAAGAAAGGAGGCCACACATCATTTTGAACTCTGATTGCTTTATTTTCAAAAGATTAACTCTACGATTAGATGACCTCAACATGAGTTGTTTTTTTCTTTACAGACTGCCCTTTCGGGTTTTCAATCTAGTGGACTTATTCTCTTTTTGGAAGTTCTTTTGTTTGTCTCAATGGATTCAGGGATCACCCAACTAGCGCAAGCAAGGAAAATTTTGGCCAGGCCAATCTGCCCCAGTGTAAAGGCTTACATCATTACTAAGGGCAGTGACAGTGTTTGTTGGGGAACATCCTTTATTTTGGAACAGTGAAGGGTGAAGGTTTTCAAGCAAAATGCGCACAAACATCTCGGGAGAAAGCGTCAAATTGTTATTTTTTGCTTAAACACTTGACCTTAGAAAAACTTGACATCCCAATTTTCCTTTTGATTATTCATCATTTTTTCTTTTGCTCTTTTCTATTTTCGAAAAACAAAAGTTTGACGATTTGCAAGAAAGATAAATGACTCAAGATTGACTTCATTTCATTTTTTTTTTCAATTTTGTTTTCCTTTTTTCCACGATACCCTTTCAGGACTCGATTTCCAGCACTACTTGGAGAAACCCTGTAGTGAATGCTCGCATCCAAAGTCATGGATGAAGACGTGATACCGATGAGCATACTTCCCAGTAGCAAGACACTCCACAACATCAAATTCACTTGTACAATGACTTATGATTTCTTGTGTGATCTTAAAGCCCACTTCGTTTCTTCATGGCATTTGTAGAGGCATTCTCAAGCCTTACCTCAGTGTCTGGGTTAACTTTCTTCACACTTTAATCATCTTGAATGAATCAAAGTTTGCCTTTACACTTGAACAACCAGCACTTTTGGTGGAATGACAGATAGCCACTCCATGGTAATCACCTTTTGCATCACGAGTCTTTAGGTATTGAGGCTTTAAAGGCTTCATGTAACAAGTAGAGACCGAGCCTTGTCATGCAGGAGACTTGGAAGAAATGTTGCATAAGTCTGAAGGTTAGGAGTGAAACTCATATGCCTTTCGTCTTGATCAACATTTTTGCCTGGCGGCTTGGTAGGAAGTTGAGTTTGGGTCGAGTCTCCAATTTTTCTCAAAACGGTTTCAAAGGGTAGGCCAACGGTATTTGAGCGGTGGGATATGATTGAGCTCTTTCTTCTCTCCTTATCCCAAGCTTAGACCAGACTTGTTCACATTTACTGCCATGGTAGGACCTTGAGTGATCTCTTCAGTCTTCACACAAATTTTAATTCTTTATTTGATCATCACCAAGTTTGTAAAGCTTATGGAGACACTGCTCACCACGGTCTCACAGAAGGGTGATTACAGAGTATTGAGGAATATGGGAACCATTTCCTTGTCACTCTGATGAAACTTCATTTGAGCAACAATCTCTTTCCACCTTTGGCATATTCTTTGAACAATTTAGATTCCTTCATTAAGGCCTGCAGTTGTAACCAATTGATGGACAAATTTATGAACACCAAATTATGATGTCACAAACTTGTTTCACAATCGGCAAGTATGACCGAATCGTTCAAGTAATAAAACTTGGTAAGACCAAGTATCGTTCTTCCCAAAGGACTCACGGCCTAGTTTAGTTATGTGGTTTCTTGATTAACTAAGACTTACAAACGAAATATTTGGGTTTAAAATGCAAGACAGAAAATAAACATGTATGCATGAATTTTGATCAATGGCAAAGACAAAAGATAAACACTTTCAATGGAATATATGAATGAATATGTTGTTGGGGGTCAATTTCATCTCATCCACTCTCATACATTTTAGGAATTCAACATTCAAATCATCATTGTTAATGCCACTCTCTAAAGTACCATTCTAGATGGCTTCTCCCTAATCAAATAGTTCATACAATTCCTAGCATTCCTAATGATTAGTTTATTTTGCGCAGGAGCTTAAGGCAACCAATATACTATTGGGAGAAATTCCCCAGATCTAGAGTTCCCCGTACGTGCCCGTATCGACAAAACCAATGATCATGCATTGAATGAGTTAAACAATGCAAGAATTAATCAAAGAGGAAAAACCCTAACTAATGATGAAAGAAAGCATATGTCTTAATTGAAAGATGTAAACAACAGATTCCATATATGAGAGTTTCAAAAGATTACATTGATTCCCCAACAAACATACAAGATTTAGTTCACCATAGTCATGGTGAATCTAGATGAATAACAATGAAAGAATGAAAGAATAAACCCTAAACAGGTGAAGAGGAAGCCTCAGCATCCAAGATCCTCCTTCAAAGGGGTGGAAGAGAGAGTGTTTGCCTCGTTTCTGCCAAAGATGCCTAACCCTAGGAAATCCTAAAGCTTATATATCATTCGTAAATTACAAAAAGTCAAGTCCAAGCCCATTAAAGTGCCGCTCAGCGGTAAAATACCGCTCAGCGGTGAGTGCGTGACTGGTTTTCTCCCCTCAGCGGCCATTTTGCCCCTCAGCGGACCTCCCGCAAGCACCTGAGTGCCGCTCAGCGGTAAACTGCCGCTGAGCGGTGACTTCGGCTTCTCCTTTTTGCACTTTTTGTTGTCTTTTCTGATTTCACTTCTCTCCTTCTTCACTTCTTTCACCAAATTCACCTTAAAACCTGCACAAAAACACTGAAATCAAGCATAAACCTGTCCAGCTCTCTTATTTCTGAAAATATCAATAAAAGGCATGATTTCAAGCTAGTTTTTAAGTGTAAAGGTTGCTTTTAGTATGAATTTTAAGCATGAAAATAACAGTTTTTCAACTGTTATCACAACCCCAAACTTAGAACTTTGCTTGTCCTCAAGCAAACAAGATGTAACTCCATCTTCAACCAATTCATATGATGGTTCACTCATTCAAAAATCCTCTTTTTCAAGATAAGTAACAACTTCACTCAAACTTATGACCAAGAGTTCAATCAAGAAGTGCACATGCTTTAGTGTTCACAAAGTCATTTAAATTCCAACAAATGCTATTTTTCATGAATGATCAATCAATTAAGCATGGATGTTCATGTGTTAATGGAATATCTCCTCACTAGGTAAAGTGTTTCACTCACACATAAGTGTATAAGAGGTAATCACTCATTCACTCTACTATTACAATGTCACATGAATTAACTTTGCCTTTCATTTTACCACAATCAAAAACATTCACAAGCATGCATCATCTCAAGGACTTTTCTATGGCTTATAATGTGGCTGGGCTAACAAGAAAATTGGTTTTTCTGGATCACAAAATCCTTGAGTTAAGAGAATCATAACAACATAATCATCTTATTCTTTCCCAAGTTTCTTTTGCCTTTGCATTGAGCTTTGCTTCTTTTTCTTTTCTTTTCTTTTTCTTTGCACATTCTTACTTTTTAGCTCTTAGCTCAATGCTTTTCATGTTTTCCCAACAACCCCAAACTTGAACATTTAACAATACTACACAAGATCTTCTACTTAACTCAAGGTAAGATTTTCAATCAAGGGTTTCAGTGTATGTTCAAGGCTAAGGGTTCAAAGGATAGAACACAAAGTGTTCTCTTTTAGTGGGCTAATTTTACAAATTTGGCCAATAATAAGGTTTCCAACAAACGGCCTTGATCATATGATGCAAAACAAGCAATTGATTCAATCATAGAAAACCTGGGCAAAATCATTCATGCTTTCAAAGTAATAGCATTTAACAATAACAACTCTGGAGCTCAAAATCTCACATATAAGCTCATTCACATTTGACATACACATCCTGCTTAATTTCACAATCACAATCATGATATCATGCATTTGTTCACAAAGCTTGTGACTCACCTATATAAACATTTTAATGTGCACATCATCTCAACATCAATTAATCATAAGCATCATTCAGCATTACTTATCACACAATCACAGTTAATAGCAAACCATCACAAGAAACCAGGTTTCAAATAGAGTACATCAAACCCTAATCTAAAAACAAAAACAAATAAGTTCAGAAAACTTAAACCACAAAAGCATAATCATATGATAGCATTCATCAGTAAATGCTATCTCAGCTCCTCATCAGTCTGAGCTGTCCTCTGTATCTTCCTCTTCTTCCTCATCATCATCATCATCAAACGCATCCTCCTCCTCAGCTTCATCTTCTTCCATATCTCTAGCTGAAGCTTCAGCTGCTCCAGCTCCTTCTCCATGTACTGGTTCTTCTGGCCAAGCTACTACATTATGGAATTCATCCATAGTCCACCTGTGGGCTGGAGGTGTATCATACATCCCCACTATCATCTCAGCAGTGGCCACCTGCCCTCTGTGAATGGACTGCAACTGAGCCCCTATAAGAGACATATACATGTCCCTCATCTGGAATGGCTCTGCTTCATGTGTCTCAGCAGATGTCTGGCTCTGTGCTGGCCCTCTCTCTCTACGAGCACGGCGTGGTGGAACTGGCTGAGCTGCATCCTCACCTCCACAGTACTGTCTATAATAAGCCTCATCAATAGCTTTTCTTGGCCTCTCAAATGGTGGAACAGAAGTATCCACCCCAGCTAGCTTGCAAAGGTGAGTAATCAAGGAGGGATGTCCTAATGGTGCTTTGTTGTTTGAGGTGTTGGCGCACATACTAATTTCATCAGCTATCACCTGCCCAATATTAACATTTAAGCTTCTGATAGCACAGTAGATGAATAGTGCCCTGCTGAGAGTAATATCTGACACATGTGAACATGGCTGAATGTTGGCATGAGAAAACGCCATCCAATACTTTGCAAGAGGAGTCAAATCTGTCCTCCTAATGTTAACCACTGAGCCAGATCTATTCCTTTGGAAGTGTCCTCCAGGTATACACAATACTCTCTCCACATCCTCATAATCAGCACCTTCCTCCATGCTAAGAGCAAACTGACATTGCTCACCAGCCCACACAGTTTTCCAGTTCATAATCATGAAGCTTAATCGGTTCAAACATCAAATATATCATCAAATCATGCATAGAAATCAAAACCCCTAAATATTCATGCTTTGACAATCACATTCAAATTCAAGAACCCTAGAATGAACAAAATGCATTTTACTTACTTGGGTGGAGATACTAGATGCAATGAGAATACTTCAAACTAGAATGCTCTCTTCCAACCCCAAACTTTGATGGCACACTAGTGAAAAAGTGAATAGAAGAGAGATTTTCTTAAGAGGGAAGAGTGAAAAGATGTGGAAAACCTAGGAGAAGGTGTGTGGAAGTGTTTGTGCAGAGAGAAGTCTGGAAATAAACCCTAAAACGCAGCTTGGGGTATAAAAATACCCTAATGGGCTCGGGTCCCGCTAAGGGGAACTAAAGCCCAGTCTGCGAGAGTACCGCTCAGCGGTATTATACCGCTCAGCGGCACTTTCGTGATGTGCTCCTCTCCTTCTTTTCTTGACCTACGTGCCTTCCCTACATGTCCCTCATAGGTTCCCTGCAATTCAATGTTAAAAATGCTTATGCAAACCCTAACTAAAATAAACAAACAAAAACAATCAATCAACTGGGTTGCCTCCCAGGTAGCGCTTGTTTAACGTCACGAGCCTGACCCAAATTCCACCAGCACCCATCAGTAGATGCAAAATTTTCTTACCAACACCCATCAGCAGGTGTTACAAACCTAGCATCCTTCAGTAGATGCTTAACCACCTAGCATCCTTCAGTAGATGCTGGATCCAACAAAAATAATTACAGAATAATATCCACAATTTAAAAGTTACAAAACCAAATCAAAAGTTTTTAAATCCACTGGGTTGCCTCCCAGCAAGCGCTCTTTTAACGTCATTAGCTTGACCCAGTAAAGTTCAAGTTCCATCTTCTGTATAGTTAATGATGTCTTTCCACCAACTTCTCAACTGCTTCCTTTGGACTGTTTTGGTTCTTCTAGAATAAGGAGACTCTATCTCTATCATCTCCTTCTCTTTAAAGCCCTTCACAACCCACAACTTGTTCTTTAGTCTCACATGTGTGCCAAGTTGGGGTCCTCTTTTCTTCCAGCCTCTAGGACTTGCTTCTCCTCTTCCAATATCTTCTTCCTTGGGTACCTGAAACAACAAACAATGGTTACCTGAAACCTCAAGATTTTCTTCTTTACGGCTAGTCATGGGTGCATCTCGAAATGCAGCTTTATAACTAGCTTCTTCCTCCTTTGCTTGCGTCTCATCTTTGAAGACATCTACCACCACTCTCTCCTCTCTGTCCTGGAGCACCACTATACCTTCATTTACATCTATAATAGCCCTGGCCGTTTTCATAAACGGTCTTCCAAGTATGATAGGTATCTTCTCGGTCTCCATCTTCATCACCACAAAGTCTGCCAAGAACTGAAGTTTGCCAACACAAACTATAATGTCCTCTACAATTCCACTTGACTCCTTTGAAGATCCATCGGCCATTACTATTCTAACATTTGCAGGTTTCATTTTAACCTTGCCGATTTGCTCCAGTAAAGAATAAGGCATCAAGTTAACACTTGAACCTAAATCAAGGAGAGCTTTCTTTACCTTTTTCTTCCCTATAGTACAAGGGATAGAAAAGCTGCCTGGATCAGATGCTTTAGGAGGGAATGGCTCTTTTTTAACAGCTATACACTTCTTTGCTTCCTCACCTCTACGTCTTTTCTTTGTAGAGATGTTCTCATCAGATTTTTTGTAAACTGTGATTTTCTGTAGAATCTGCTCCCAAGGTGCTTCATTATCCAACATATTAAATAATTCTGTGAAATCCATTTGTTTCTCTTGATTTATTGGAAAAGGAAAATTATTTTCACTCTCTATTTCTCTTCTTTCTTCTGTTTCTTCTTCTTCTAACTCAATTATCTCCTCATTCACACTCTTTACCACTTTGCACTCTTCTCTGGGGTTAACCTCAGTATTAGCCCCAAAACTTTTGTTTGGTCTTTCTTCCAATTGCTTGGTAATCTGACCCATCTGAATCTCAAAATTCTTTATAGCAGCTTCAGTGCTCTTTTGAGAAGATTCAGTTTTCTGTATGAATTGCTGAAGAGTTTCTTCCAACCTTGCTTGTCTTTCATTAAGCATAGATAATTGTTGCCACAAGGTTGGTTGCTGCTGCTGCTTATTATATTGATTTGCTTGCCCAGTTTGTCCTTGACCAATACTTGGGTGTGGTTTCCACCCTTGATTATAATTCCCTTGACGATATGGAAATTGATTAGCCATGAAATTAACATCCTCCACGGCTTCCACTGGAAAAACACATTGACCATTGATATGGTCAACTCCACATAATTCGCACAACTGGGTTTGTACCTGTGCAGCAGTTTTCAACTCTTTAGGTAATTGTGCAAGAGTTTTAGTCAGAGTCTCCAACTGTTGAGTTAGAATTTTATTTTGAGCTAGCAAGGCATCATGCGTTTGTAATTGAAGAACCCCTTTTTGTTGCATAGGAGCTCCTCTCTCACTGTGAAGCTCATTATCACTAGTAGCCATGTTTTCTATAATTTCCGTGGCTTCCTCTGGAGTTTTCCATTTAATATTGCCTCCTGCTGAAGCATCAAGCATCATCTTGGTTTGTGAACCAAGCCCTCCAAGGAAAGTTAAGACTACTTCTTGTTCTTCAAAGCCATGCGTGGGTGTTTTTCTTAGCAGACTTTTGTATCTATCCCATGCATGTCCCAGCGATTCTTCCATGCCCTGCTTAAATGAAGATATCTCTTGCTTGCCTTTTGTCACCTTTGATTGTGGAAAGTACTTGTTCAAAAACTTTGTTACCACTGCTTCCCACTCTGTGAAACTTCCTTCTGGAAAAGAGTTCAACCAAAGCTTAGCATTGCCTCCCAATGAGAAAGGAAACAAACTAAGTTTGATTGCTTCGTCTGGCACCCCATTGATTTTCACTGTGTTGCAAATTTCATTAAATGTAGTAAGGTGCTCATATGGGCTTTCATGAGATAACCCATTAAATTGATTACTCTTCACCAGTTGGATCAGTGCTGGTTTGACCTCCATATTGGCTGCATTGACTCTAGGTCTAGCTATGCTGTTAAAGTGTTGAGGTCCAGCTATATTGGTGTAATCAGCAAGAGTTCTTCTGATATTATTATTCTCCATATTTTCTGTGCTATTGTCAGAACCTTGTGGTGATGGTTGCAACAGAGTTTCCGGAGGAGGGAAAAGTTCTCTAGATGTTCTGATTCTTCTCCTCCGTCTACTGTCTTCTAATCCTTCAAGCAGAGGTTCTGTTGTTTTCTTGCTCCTAGTTCGAATTGCCTCCTGCATACACAAGAACACAAAACCCTAGAAAAGATTTGGTTAGCACAAAAAGATATAAGAGAAGATATAAGATCCAGAAAATAAAAAACAGAAAACAGAAAAATAAAATAAAATCAAATCAAATAAAATACAAACTGAAAAATATAAACAGAAAAATAAAATAAAAAAAAATTCGAAATTTAAAAAAAAAATAAAAAAAAAAAAAATAAGTCAAAGATAATCAATAATCACACAAATTAACCAGTTAAACCATGAATCCCCGGCAACGGCGCCAAAAACTTGATGGACAAATTTATGAACACCAAATTATGATGTCACAAACTTGTTTCACAATCGGCAAGTATGACCGAATCGTTCAAGTAATAAAACTTGGTAAGACCAAGTATCGTTCTTCCCAAAGGACTCACGGCCTAGTTTAGTTATGTGGTTTCTTGATTAACTAAGACTTACAAACGAAATATTTGGGTTTAAAATGCAAGACAGAAAATAAACATGTATGCATGAATTTTGATCAATGGCAAAGACAAAAGATAAACACTTTCAATGGAATATATGAATGAATATGTTGTTGGGGGTCAATTTCATCTCATCCACTCTCATACATTTTAGGAATTCAACATTCAAATCATCATTGTTAATGCCACTCTCTAAAGTACCATTCTAGATGGCTTCTCCCTAATCAAATAGTTCATACAATTCCTAGCATTCCTAATGATTAGTTTATTTTGCGCAGGAGCTTAAGGCAACCAATATACTATTGGGAGAAATTCCCCAGATCTAGACTTCCCCGTACGTGCCCGTATCGACAAAACCAATGATCATGCATTGAATGAGTTAAACAATGCAAGCATTAATCAAAGAGGAAAAACCCTAACTAATGATGAAAGAAAGCATATGTCTTAATTGAAAGATGTAAACAACAGATTCCATATATGAGAGTTTCAAAAGATTACATTGATTCCCCAACAAACATACAAGATTTAGTTCACCATAGTCATGGTGAATCTAGATGAATAACAATGAAAGAATGAAAGAATAAACCCTAAACAGGTGAAGAGGAAGCCTCAGCATCCAAGATCCTCCTTCAAAGGGGTGGAAGAGAGAGTGTTTGCCTCGTTTCTGCCAAAGATGCCTAACCCTAGGAAATCCTAAAGCTTATATATCATTCGTAAATTACAAAAAGTCAAGTCCAAGCCCATTAAAGTGCCGCTCAGCGGTAAAATACCGCTCAGCGGTGAGTGCGTGACTGGTTTTCTCCCCTCAGCGGCCATTTTGCCCCTCAGCGGACCTCCCGCAAGCACCTGAGTGCCGCTCAGCGGTAAACTGCCGCTGAGCGGTGACTTCGGCTTCTCCTTTTTGCACTTTTTGTTGTCTTTTCTGATTTCACTTCTCTCCTTCTTCACTTCTTTCACCAAATTCACCTTAAAACCTGCACAAAAACACTGAAATCAAGCATAAACCTGTCCAGCTCTCTTATTTCTGAAAATATCAATAAAAGGCATGATTTCAAGCTAGTTTTTAAGTGTAAAGGTTGCTTTTAGTATGAATTTTAAGCATGAAAATAACAGTTTTTCAACTGTTATCACCAATCAAGTGCCCCATCCCTGATATATTTGTACTGCCTCAAGAAAGCATCCACCAAATCCTCCCAAAACCGGATGCACGACTGTTCAAGGTGAGTGCCCCAGTTTTATGCCATGCCAACCAAATTCTCGGAACAAATGAATTAGCAACTTTCCATCACATGCATGAACAACCATTTTCTTCCCATATGTCACGAGATGGTCTTGGACAAGTGGTCCCTCTGGGTAATTTAAACCTTGGGAGGTATCACCACATTTGGGACTAAGCATAGCCTTACAACATTTTCAAACTTAAGGCTTCCTCCAACTTCTATGGCTCTCACGACTTTTCAAAAACATTTCAAATTTATGTCTGTCAGCCTCAACATCCATTGGCGTAATGACACGAGGAGCAGATTTCAACTCGGGTTCCTTCGTCATTGTCTTACTCACAAGGCGTGGTTGAATCATCTCGGTAGGGACCATGAAAGTGCCCCAAGCTTCTTTCCTCTTTCAACTGCGTTCTCTTCGGCCTTTTGAATGCAAAGTTGTCCCGAGTCCACTCCCAAGGGTGTAATGTAATTCTAGGGGAGACCATAAGGAGGGAAAGTTTGTGCTCTTGGAACTCTTTGTTGCGCTCATGATGCGCGCGAATCTACAAGGCTTTGTAAGACATTCAGAAGCTCTAGGATTCAACTCATTTGTTCTTTCAATTGGTTGATATCAATTTTCATCCTTTCTTGAACTTTCCCTTGGTTCTCTAAGATTTGGTGACTGGTTCGAGTCCTTTAGGGTACCTTGGATGTTTAAATGTATTTTTTTTTTAAGTTTTTTTTTTTAGATGAAACAAATTAAGAAAAAGAAAATAAAAATGAAAAGAAAAAGAAGAGACAATGTAGTTCAAATACTCTAGTCGGAAATTATAAAGTTGCGAAAATATTGCCCCGGTGTAATTTGGAAATTAACATGAAACAAAGTCAATAAGGTGGTTCATCATTCAGAAGTTCCCAAGACGTGAGACATAGGACGTATTGGTCAACCATCTCGGGCTTTAGCCATAACATTCTTCATTTCTCTGATAAGTTCCCTGCAGCAATTGAGGAATGTTTCAATCCCCTTAAGCGGGTTGATGATTGACATTACAGACTCAGCATCAGCTAAGAACTTAGGGACGTTTTCAATGGCTTCATCGGCAAGGGAAGCTAGCTGTGAGAGACGTCACTTCCAATTCTTTGTAACTTGTCCTTGTTCAATGACATACTCTTTCATCTTAATCATTATTTATGGATGTCTCCTTTTTAGCTTGATGCTAACATTCTTTTTCTAGTTTCTCAAATGCTGTTTTCATCTGCTGCTCAGCACTACGCAGTTTTTTTTCGGTAAGCAGGGATTGACTTGAATGGTAACTTGATTGTCCTAACCTTCTCTGCAATTCATTGGCTAAGGGAATCTTTATTAAAAGTCCATTATCTTGGGTCTCCCTTGAAACGAACAACATTCTTGTAAGCGTTCTTAACTCGATGAAGCATTTTAGCAAAAGTTCATTCCTCACAACATAAAATGGCCATGAAAGAAGATGAAGAAACCAAGAGGGAAAAGGGAGTGTTCCCACGAGTCCTAGCAGCCTTCCAAGCTCTCCTCTAAGTGAGATGCATCTCCAAAGAACCAAAGACCGTAAGCCCTTCGTATTTCTGGATTACATAGACACATCAGCAAAAGTTGCGCCCGTGGAAAAATCGAAAGCAGACGAGCGTTCACTGAAATTTGGACGAGCGTCCTATTCTCTGGCTTGGACGAACGTCCTAAATCTTGGACGAGCGCCCTCTTATCCCACTGGACGAGCGTCCTCTTCTACTGGCCGATCGTCCATTCTAAGAGTCCTGGACGAACGTCCTCTTCTCACGTCATCTGGACGAGCGTCTTCAAAACGAGCGTCCTCTTCTGCTTCAGGACGAGCGTCGTCTTCAAAACGAGCGTCCTCTTCTGCTCAAGGACGAGCGTCGTCTTCAAAACGAGCGTCCTCTTCTACTCCAGGACGAGCGTCGTCTTCAAAACGAGCGTCCTCTTCTGCTCCAGGACGAGCGTCCATTTCTGCCTGGACGATCGTCCTCTCTAAGAGTCCTGGACGAACGTCCTCTTCTCACGTCATCTGGACGAGCGTCTTCAAAACGAGCGTCCTCTTCTGCTTCAGGACGAGCGTCGTCTTCAAAACGAGCGTCCTCTTCTGCTCCAGGACGAGCGTCGTCTTCAGAGAGCTGGACGAACGTTCGCTTGGCGTCACTCCTGCGCCGAGCGTTTCTGCATGTGTGACGAGCGTTTCTGCGTGCCTTGTGGTTGATTCATCTCTATAATTTGTTGGAGACTCTTCCAAGCTCGTTTTTAGCTCCTGCAATGATATATAATCTGCGATCTATGCTGCCAAGGGACACGCCGTTAATGTTCTCTTTATAAGCTTGCGCAAAGCTGCACCCATTCATTTGCTCCTTCAATTTCTGTTTTACACCGCAACAACTCCTCCACATGACATGTGGCATTCAAAATGGCCTTACTCATGCGAGAGATCTTCTTTCTAGATGGATCATAACCTTGACTAAGGGTCTTGGAAACTTCAGTTAGGACAATAGTGATTGGATTTTTTTAGAGCAAACTTTGTATCCCACAAATACATTTATGACGACGTAGCTGACAAAATCCATGATATTAGAAAAGAGCATGACACCATAGAGGATAAGAGCTAGTACATTCGTAATTGTTTCCCACCTTTCCTCCTTAGTCGAACGATACAAGTACCACTCCAGGTAAACTCCGAGGAAGGCTCCTCGCTTTACCCTTAAGCATGAACTCTCTCTCTCTCCAACTTCACATGGTGTACTTTTATAATTCTCGCTGGCTGCAAGACATGGGTAAACTGCCCAAGGTATTTGTATAGAGCTTTGCCCTCGAGAAGTAATTCTAAGATTTGCTCAAATTCTTCTACCATAGGCACCAATTGGAAATCCCATAAAGTGAAACATCTCAGTGGTGGTTCATAGTATTGGGCTAAAGCAGTAATGGTCGATGTTTGAACTTCCACCTCTGACAGGCTCAACAAATTCCCATACTCCTTCCTGAATGCATCCTTTTGGGTTGTCTCCATTTTCTTCAGCAGTCCTCTCAGGCCATCCATATTACCCTCCCTTACTTCAATGGCTATCCTTTCCTTTAAAATGTCTGAACTTGAACCCCCCTTGACTTCAGATCTCATGTTAATTTCCATTTTATCTCAAAGGCTTAGTCACAAATTTATAATTTCCTGACTAGAACCAGTGACAAGACCATAAAAATGCATGAGAAAAAGAAAGAAAGAAAAGAAAAAGGTGTATAAAAACGGTATAAAGATATGTACAAGGTGTTGGATTTTATTAAGAAACAATGAGGATTATAAGGCTGCACACATCTCCCTTTGTGCCCTAGATAAGGTTCAACGCTTCGGATTCGAGGTCAACCATATGCAATCTCACCAGGATGGTTCCCTAAACTTAAAGGTCGACGGTCACTAGAGCTATGGCCCCCTTCATAGCATCTCCACAACAGTCGAGTAATCAACTAGGTGTGGAAACACATATGAAGAGAACAAACTCTAGCTGGAGTTCTCACGATAGCCAAACAGGAAGTACATCCCAGAGTGACACCGCTACACAACTCCTCTAATTCTAAACTACGCTCAGACCCGGGTATAGGGCCTCACTCATGATATGCCAAAATTGTGTGTGTGAAGGGAGGAAATTATGCACACCCAAACCCTCACCTGCAAAACAACCAGAAAAATTCCCAGGCAGATATAAACATATTGTCTACCCTAGGGTTCAATATTCCACAGTTATTGCAGTTATTCTAAATATCAAGCATAGATAGAGAAAAGGGAAAGAAAAACACATAGAAAAACCACACCAAATTCGCGCATCTAATTAAATGGCTCGACTCTCTAGACGTCCCCAGTGGAGTCGCCATCTGTCGCAACCGGAATCGCGACGGGACGACGATCCAAAAAGAAACGGGTTTTGAAAAGAGATTTGGAGTCGCCACCATAGTTTATTATGGAAAACTATGGAAAAACCTCAAAACGATAAAGCACGGTCCTCGAAAACCAAAGATTGGGTTCGGGAGTCGGTTACGCGTGGGGAAGGTGTTAGCACCCCAGAACGCCTACCCTAAGGCAGTACCTTTAACTAAATGCACGAATATGATGTGGTTTTTTTCAAAATGTTTAATTATCCCCTAAAATAAAATTATAAATAAACAAAATATATTTTTTTAGTTTTTTGGGCCCGACAAGGATTGACCTTGCTCCTACGTATTCTCATTCAAAATGAGAAATCAGGGTTACGTAGTTCTAGCGGAAAGATTGTTTGTTTGTTTGAGAGTATTGATGTTTTTAGTTTTTGAAAATTTTATATCTTTGTTTTTGACATTTTCGAGAAAAAGAAGGTAATGAGTACTAGGCCGACGCGAACGGTCACACGAGTACTCATACCTTTAGAATGGTATTTAAATATTTTTAATTATTTTTTAAAAGAGAAATAACGATATTAAGCACTAGGACGATGCGAACGATCACACGAGCACTCATACCGTTATCTACTTATTTAGGAAGACTTAAGAGTATTGAGTGCTAGGCTGATGCGGACGATCGCACGAGCACTCATACCATTATTTAATTTTTTAGATTGAAGATATTAAGTACTAGGCTGATGCGGACGATCGCACGAGTACTTATATCATTATTTAAATTTTTTAGATTGAAGATATTAAGTACTAGGCTGATGCGAACGATCGCACGAGTACTTATATCATTATTTAATTATTTAAATAAGAGAGAAAGGTTTTTAGCACAAGGACGATGCGCGCGATCACACGTGTGCTTAACCTTTGAAACATACTTTTTGTAATTTTTATTTAAGAAAAGAAAAGGTTTTTTTTAGCACAAGGACGATGCGAGCGATCACACGTGTGCTTAACTTTTGAAACAGATTTTTGTAATTTTTATTTAAGAAAGAGGAAAGGTTTTTAGCACAAGGACGATGCGAGCGATCACACGTGTGCTTAACCTTTGAAACATACTTTTTGTTATTAATATTATTTATTATTATTTTTTATTATCGTCTTTTTCGTGTTTAAAATGCAGCAAATAAACCAAAATAAAAAATAAAAGACAAGATCTAGGAGTGGGGTTATCATATAAAGGGGTTACATACAGTAAAAACTAATAACCAAACAAATGCTAATAAAAATAAAGAAACAAAAGCATAAAAATGAAGCAAGAGAAACAGCCCAACAAGAATAGGGGTGTAGAGATTAAAAACCAGAGGTGCGACGTAAAGTTGAGGCTCTTTAGTTTGGGCCAAAACCTTTTTCTCCAACTTTGTATCTGTCAGGGGTGTAAGGGTTAAACTGGAGGCGCATCCCGAAATAGTGTGCACAGGCCCAATTCTTCTTTTATTTTTGTTTGCAGAAACAGAATGGGCTGAAGCCCAAAACGGAACAGGGGTGCGAGTGGGCAGTGGGGGTGTGAATGGAATTGTGCATGTGGCAGGAGGAAAAGGACGCGGCCCAATAGCTAGGTCCAAAGACTCTTTATTCAAAATCCCATTAGGGGTCTGTTCATACCTTCTTCATTCTTCCATTTTCCATATGCCCACTACGAACCAAATCTCTCTTCTCCCAGCCAAGAACTCCGATGAAGGGGCGTCACCTCCGCACGCACACTGCCGCCTCCGCCAAATCGGCCGCCGCCAGCCGCAAACTAGGACGCCACCAGTGCGCTGATCGCCGACACAGACTCCACTGGTTGCCGCGCCAAGCTTCCTCGAACCAGACCACCGTGAACCGCCTTCGTGGCGTCGCCGGTAACCACGCGCACGCCGGAGCCAGCGTCAGCCCAAACTCCGCTCCGCCAACTCCTTCTCTTCTCCGCCTCTTCGCGTGCGAGAGAGACTCTCGCCCCTCGACGCCACCCTCAGTGAGGCCAACCACCGCAGGCCGTCGCGGCATCATTCTTTCTTCCCATCCCTTTTTTTTTTATCAACTATTGATTGGTTCAGTATTGTCTGATATTTTGTCTACTGGATTGGGAACGATTATGGTGTGTTGTGCGCATATGGGTCTATTCTGCTCTGTGTATTGATTGAGTGCTTGGATTGATTCTCTTTTCTTTGCAGGAAAAAGGTATTTGGGGGATTTTGGTATTAGAAGTCAGGGTTGATGATGATAATGGGATTGGAGGTGATAAGGGGTTCTTTCGGTGTTGACAGAGTATGGGGAAGGGTAGAGTGGAGTTTGAAATTAGGCCATGGTTGGGGAATTTCCAGTAACCGTGAGTGATGAAAATGAAGAAGAAGAAAATCAAAATGATGGGCCGTATGGTAATAAGGATGATGTGAGGGATATGGGCTGTGAGTGTGAGTATGGAGGATGGGTGTTTGGCCGTGGACGTGTTGATGATGTTGGAGATGGTGTTTGAGATGAAGGTGATGAAGATTGGGGGAATGGTGTTTTTTTTAGCACTGAGGCGTGGTGTCTGGGATGTTATTGGAGTGGCCGTGGGGTTGGAGATGAATGAAGAGTTTTATGAAGATGATGGTTGTTGGAGGTGATGGAGAATGGTTAGATGAAGATGGGGATCATGAGTAGAGAGGGGTCAGTGCCATGAAGGGATGAAGATTGATGGGCCGTTTGGAGGTTAGGCCGTGGTATTCATTGTTGGAGATTGGTCAGAGGTGATGGATCTCTTGGAGGTGGGGAATTGGGAGTGAAAGGAAATGTTGTTGGGTGGTTACGGGTTAGAGGAGCAGAGGAGTGGAGAGCTATGGAGCATCTGCCAGTGTGCGTGAGGGAGGAACCGTTTTTTCCAATCTTTTCTTTCTGAATTCGGTGCAGTGTACGTGGCGGGTTCTGCTTTCTTTTTTCTTTTTGCTTTTTTTCTTTTTTTTTTTTAAATACTTATATGGAAAATCAAATGAACTAATAAAAAAACAAAATAAAATAATAATAAAATTCATAAAAAAACATAAAATAAAATAAGATGCAATAAAAAAGAAAGACCTATATTATTTATTCATCCGGACGAAATTGGGTGTTGACATACGCACATAAGGTTCTCTATTTATAATAGAAGAAATATGGGCTAAGCCAAATACAAATAAGAAATATTAACAAACTAACTAAAAGATAAAAGATAAAGATAAATAAAGATAATATATCTAACAATATATAGCATAGTTTTCTTATTCATTTACTTTTATTTCTGCAGTGAACCTACCAAAATGAATCCATTTTTTGCAATATAGAAAAGTGAAATGAAATTTTAGTTTCGCATCAGCTATAGGTAAGAACCTTCTTGGGTTCCATCAATAACAGATACTGCATCTGGTTGAACATTCAGTGTACTTCTGTTTTTGAACATTTCCCTCACCTTTAAACAAGAAAATGAACACTTAATACATTGAAAGCATAGTTAACAAGATAAAAACATGAATTAGTCTCATGGTTACCGCTTGCAATATGTTTTTAGCAGTATCACCATCTAATAGCCTCAAACCCGCTGTTGCCTGCATTTCACATTCAACATTGAAAAGAGGTCATCTATAAACTCCTTTTGCACTCACACACCATTTTATTTATGTTTTCACCAAGATATTTCCAAATAGTTAGTCATAGATTAATTGTTTTTAGAACACAGAGTTTATCAAAGTGAGTTTTTGTCTGCACTAATATTGTTTCCTTGAAGCAGTGAATTATAGATTTGGACTTGTATAAACAATGTTAGGTTTCTAAATGGGAAACCTAGCCGAATCACTCTCACACACACACAAGAAGCAAAGATGAATGAAAGAATTCTGGTATTTCACAAGTATTAGCCTTTACAATCAATAATCTGAGAGCATAACCTCCCTCACAAGGTTCAAAGAACCTGACCAAATACAACTAACAACAACCCCCCTACTAAACAAAGGTTATTTATACAATACTTTCCCACTCTCCTCCTAACCATTAATACAGTTAGGCTCTTTAATTCTTTCTCTCCTTTTGTGAACTAACCAGGGCCTATCATAAATTCTCATGCCATAGGTAATAAAATATTAATAGTAACAATAATAATCTAAAATGACTTACTTTCTTGAATAGAGCCATATGAGTTGGTGCATCAAAAGGCATGAACCCAACCATAAGTACAAAGAGAATGACTCCGCAAGACCAAATGTCAGATGTATAAAGAGAATAAAATACAATGAATATGGCCATAAACAAATTGAATCTCTATCAATTTTATCAATCTATATTTAAAAGTAATGGTGCTGGAGAAAGAAGATTAGGGAAGTTGAAATGTAGGAAGTGTAACATACTAAGAATTGACCTTGGAGTCAATTGAGTGTTTCCTAAATTTAAAGACTTCAGAGATGAAAGTTCCCTAAGAGCATATGCAATATCACTGTCATTAAAGTTGTTGTAAGACAAGTCAAGGACCTCAAGATTCTTCGACATAGAGCATAAACCTGCAAGGTAAACTGTCTTACATTACATACGTATATATATTATCCTGAAGCTATTATCAGTATCCTTAGCTTTACAAATGAAATGGGAAAATTATTCCACCTTGGATATGAATATCTGAGTTCAATCCAGTGTCAGACAAATACAGTTCCTTCATAGATGTGAATCCCCCTAGAGATGGCAACATGTCATTAGTCAAAGTGTTCTGACTTATGTCAAGGATCTCTAATCTGAGCAACTGCGATGACAAAGTTTCAAAAACTAAAGGTATACACATGTATTAGTCAAAGGTTGTAGAAGAAGCCAACCAATTTTGTAGTAAATATTAAAACGATGCTTATCACGCCGTCATCATCATCATCATAATCTATATACTTACCGTTGAATGTTGTATAGAACCTGTTGTATGATAAATACAAATACTTGAGAGACGGAAGGCCATTCAAACAAAGAAGAATGTCGGTGACATTTATGTTACTGTCACTCAAGTCAAGGACTTCCAGATTTTCCCTCCCTACAAAGTATTCAAATTAAATGGAAATAATTATTCATACTTCACTTTTTAGTGAGTAAACAATGATTAAGAAATAGAATGTGTAAGAGAATAACCTTCCCTGTTTGCACAATCAAATATCCCATAACTACGGCTCAAGTTGAGACTCTTCAAATCTTTGAAGACAACAAGATCAGCGTAACTTAAATGCCAATCTGATGGGATGAACATTACACTCCACAGGCATTGAAGATCAAGTTTGGCCACTCTCCCTGTGGATGAGTTGCACTCCACTCCTTCCCATTCACTACAATATGTGTCATCCCACTGCCAAGACAAAGAGAAGCCAAAACGGGCATTTAGATCCCAAAGAGCTTCCCTCTCTTCCTTCCAACACACTTCGCACCATATCACTTCCACCAAAACAAAAATCAGTAAATCAAACTAACATTCTTCATTTTCATCTTCAAACAAAAGTCAAATAGTAAAGAAGCCAACCTCTTCGAGAAAGGTCCCTACCATATCCTCGTCATCCCCAATGTGCTCCTAACCGTAAGTGTCCACATTTGGAACCCTATCAACGATAGAGGTGAGACAGAATGCAATGACGATCTACAAGTTAGGGTTTTTCTCTTGATATCTCTTCCATGGAGAGGGATTGCAAAGGGACGCACACCGGTCCAGATCTAGAGCCGCATCGACGATACAGTCAAGAAACGTGATGGTGCCCCTGCCGATGGAGTCAAGACCACGTGATGCACAAGGTTCACGAGGATGGACTTTGAGAAAGAAGAAAGAGTCATTAGGTTTTCACATACCCTTACAGGATGGTGAAATGCTATAGATATTATGAGGCTTAAATGCTTACTTCGTCCCATGTTAAGAGGTAAATTTCTGTTTAGTATCCGGTTTTAAAAATGAAGACATTGCGTCCCTATAACAACAACGTTAAGTCCATGCTGATGTGGTCGTACTTTTTCTCTTCTCTCTTCTGCTATCCAGCTTTTTCTCTCTCTTATTCAGCTTTTTCTTTGATGATTTATTGAAGTTGTTCTTTCTTTGTGGACCTTATTCATATATTTTTCATAACATAGGGACCCAATGTCTTCATTTTTAAAACTGGATACTAAACAAAAATTCACCTCTTAACATGAGGACGAAGTAAGCATTTTTATAATACATGAAAGGGGTGGAAAATTTTGATAATGTTTCATTTATTTACAAATTTGTCACCGCATTTTATATTATGACTGATATACATAACTCCGTCATAATACATTTTAAAATTATTTACAAGTTTGCCACCGCGTTGCATATTATGATGGGTTTTCATAACTAAGTCATAATATGTCTTAAGTTTATTACAATACTGCCACCGGTCAACCTATTATGATGGATAATTTTTGTCCGTCATAATAGGTCGTCATAGAATGTTATTTTTTCCACTAGTGTGAAACAAGTAACTACCATAAAATAGTATTAAAAATATAATCAAAGCTAATAGCATTTAATAGATTTTAGAAATTAAAAAGTTTAAGTTTAAATGACCTAATTTGACGAAGTTAATTTTTGAATTAAAAATTAAAAAAATAATATAAGTAAACTCAATGGTAACATTTAATAAATTTTAATAAATAAAAAATGGTAAGATCAAGTATCGTTTTCCTAGAGACTCACGACCTAAACATTCATATGATTTCTTGATTAATTATGACTTATAAACGAAATCATTGTATTTGTATTAAGGAAAATAAATATGCATGCAAGTTTTGATCAATTGGATAGAAAGACGCAAAGGTGATTGATATTGAATATGGATGATTATGTTATTGAGGTTTCCTACTTATCCTATCCACTCTCATGTATTTATGAATTCATCTTCTTCATTAATGCTAATGCCACTTTCTAATTTACCTTAAACTCGATGTCTCGATGAAGAAAGCCTACGCCTAATTACTAGTTCACAATGTCTTGTCTCCCTAGCAATTAATCATGCATTACATTCGCATAGAAGCTTAAAGGTAACCAACCCTCCTATCCCTATGTCTAGGTAATATAGCTTTTGGGAGAATTTCCCCAGTTCTAGATTTTCTCATATGTGTCCATGATAGCAGTTGAAAAACTACTATTTTTATACTGAAATTTGACCTTAAAGACACTCTTTATGACTTAGAAACTAGCTTGAAATCATGTTTTTGTTGAAGTTTTGGAAATAAGAGAGTTTAACAGGTTTTATGCTTGATTTCCTTGTTTTTGCAGGTTTTAAGATGAATTGAGTGAAAGAAGTGAAGGAGCTAGGAGTTGGATTAAGAATAGGAAGAAAAAGTGCATAAAAGGAAGAAGTTGCAAGTACCGCTCAGCGTCATTTACTGCTGAGCAACACTTTGAAGACCCGCAAACACCGCTGAGGGGCAAAATTACAACTGAGGGGCAAAATAGAAGTCACGCACTTACCACTGAGCGACATTCTTATGGGCTTGGACTTAAATTTCTGTAATATTTAGAAGTCTATATAAGGTTGTAGTCTTCCTAGGGTTATCATCTTTGGCTGGAACGAAGCAGAAACACACTCTTTCACCCCTTGAAGGAGGATTTTGGATGCTGCAACTCCTTTCTCACCTTTCTAGAGTTTTATCTTTCACTCTTTCATTGCATTTCATCTAGTTTCACTATGAATATGGTGAACTAAACCTTTATTGTTGTTGGGGAATCAATGTAATCCTTTGAAACTCTCATGTATTGAATTTGTTCTTCAAGATCTTTTAAAGATACATGCTTTCTTTCATTAATTGTTAGGCTTTTTCCTCTTTGCTCTAAGCATGCATTGTTTAACTCATTCGATTTCATGATTATTGATTTTGTCGATATGGACACTGATAACAGTTGAAAAACTGTTATTTTCATGCTTAAAATTGATACTAAAAGCAACCTTTAACACTTAGAAAGTAGCTTGGAATCACGTTTTTGTTCATATTTTGTGAAATAAGAGAGCTGGAGAGGTTTATGCTTGATTTCAGTGTTTTATGCAGGTTTTAAGGTGAATTTGGTGAAAGAAGTGAAGAAGAATAGAGATGGAATCAGAAAAGAACTCAAAAAGTGCAAAAGGAGAAGCCGCAAGTACTGCTCAACGGTAGTTTACCGCTGAGCGGCACTCAGGAACACTCGTTGGCTCCGCTGAGGGGTGAAAATGCAGCTGAGGGGAAGAATCAACTTCACGCACTTACCGCTGAGCGGCACTATTTTGGGCTTGGGCCTAATTTTCTGTATATTTTAGATTAGTATATAAGCTTTAGGACGTCCTAGGGTTTGTATCTTTGGCTGGGAGGAAGCAGAAACACACTTTTCACCCCTTGGGGATAGATTGGGAGATGGTGACAGCTCTCCTCTTCTCTTTCTAGGGTTTTTCTATCTCTTCCATTCTTTCATTATTGTTCATCTAGTTTCACCATGAATATGGTGAACTAAACCTTGTATTGTTGTTAGGGGAATCAATGTAATCTTGTGAAACTCCAATATATGGAATTTGTGTTTAAACATCTTATTTGAGATATATGCTTTCTTTCATCATTAGTTAGGTTTTTTCCTCTTTGCTCAAAGCATGCATTGTTTAACTCATTCGATGCTATGATTATTGATTTTGTCGATATGGGAACGTACGGGAAAATCTAGATATGGGGAAAATCTCCGAATAGCATATTGGTTGCGTTTAAGCTTCTATGCTTCAAAATTAATTATTAGGGATGCTAGGAATTGTATGAACTCGTAATTAAGGATATGCCTTCTTGCAAGGTGATTTAGAGAGTGGCATTAGCAATTGACGAAAAGAATGATGAATTCCTAAAAGTATATGAGAGTGGATAAGATGAAATTGATAACCCCAACAACATACTCATCCATCTAATTCATTAAAGTGTTTGAATTCCTCTTTTCCATTGATCAAATTCATGTATACATGTTTAATTACTGTCTTTTGCATTTAAGCCTACAATCAATTGTTCACAAGTCTTAAATAATCAACAAATCATATGACTAACTAGGTCGTGAGTCCTTTGGGAGAACGATACTTGGTCTTACCGAGTTTATTACTTGATACGATTCGGTCAGACTTGCCGAGGGTTAAACAAGTTTTTGGCGCCGTTTTTCGGTGTTCATAAATTTGTCATCAGACACATACGAGGAAATCTAGATCTGGGGAATCTTTCCCAATAATATAAACCTAGACATAGGAGTATGATGGTTGGTTGCCTTTAAGTTTCTGTGCTTTATAATGCATGAGTAATTACTAGGGAGACAAGACATTGTAAACTAGTAATTATGATTAGGCTTTCTTCGCCGAGACATCGGGTTTTAGGGAATTTAGAAAGTGGCATTAACATTAATAAAGAAAGATGAATTCTTGAATACATGAGAGTGAATAGGATGAAATTGATAAACCCCAACAACATAATCATTCATATATTTCAAACCACGTGTTGTGTATCTTCTTGCCCATTGATCAATACATGCATTCATATTTACTTTTCAGTATTTTTCATTTAAACCTAAGAGAATTTGGTCCCAAGTCTTAGATAATCAACAAATCATATAACTATCTAGGCTGTGAGTCCTTTGGGAGAACGATACTTGGTCTTACCAGTTTTATTATTTGATACGATTCGATTACACTTGCCGAGGGTTTAACAAGTTTTTGGCGCCGCTGCTGGGGACTCGTGGTTTAACTAGTCTATCTGTGTGATTATTGATTAACTTTGACTTGATTTGTATTTTTTTTATTTTATATTTTTTATTTATCTTTTTATCTTTGTATCTGTAAGTCTATCTTTCTATGTTTCTATCTTCTATCTTTTTATTTACCTTTTCTATCTTTTTGTGCTAACAATTGTTTCCAGGAACTTGTCTTCTTATTTATGCAGGAAACAATTCGAACTAGAAGCAAGAAAAATTCAGAACCTCTTCTTGAAGGCTTGGACGAGAGTAGACGGAGGAGAAGAATACATACATCTAGAGAACTATTCCCTCCTCTAGAAACACTTTTACAACCTTCACCACAAAGGTCTAACCAAAGCACTGAAAATATTGTAGAGGAGAATAATGGTAGACGCACTCTTGCAAATTATGCCACTGTGGTTGACCCTCAACATTTTAACAGTATAGCAAGACCGATGGTCAATGCTGCGAACATGGAGGTGAAACCGGCCTTGATACAATTGGTTAAGAGCAACCAATTTAATGGGCTATCACATGAAAGTCCATATGAACATCTCACCACCTTCAATGAGATTTGCAACACCATTAAGATTAATGGGGTGTCGGATGAAGCAATCAAGCTTAGTTTGTTTCCTTTCTCATTGGGAGACAATGCTAAGCTATGGTTGAACTCTTTTCCAGAAGATAGTTTCACTGAGTGGGAAGCTGTGGTTGCAAAGTTTTTAAACAAGTACTTCCCAAAATCTAAAGTCAACAAAGGGAAGCAAGAGATATCTTCTTTCAGACAAGGCATGGAGGAGACATTAGGTCAAACAAATCGTTATAAAAGTTTGTTGAGAAAGACTCCCCCGCATGGCTTTGATGAAGCAGTAATAGTCCTACTTTTCCTTGGAGGTCTTGGTTCACAAAGCAAGTTGATGTTAGATGCCTCAGCTGGAGGTAATATTAAATGGAAGACTCTAGAGGAAGCAACCGAGTTGATAGAGAATATGGCTACTAATGGTAACGAGTTGCACAGTGAAAGAGGAACTCCAATTCAACAGAAAGGGGTTCTACAATTGCAATCTAGTGATGCCTTGCTCGCTCAAAATAAAATTATAACTCAACAGTTGGAGAATTTAACAAAGACACTCACACAATTGCCAAAGGAGCTAAAGGGAGTTGCACAGGTTCAACAACTTTGTGAACTATGTGGTGGTGACCATATCAATGGTCAATGCGCTTTTCTAGTGGAGGCTTTGGAAGATGTAAATTTCATGAGCAATCAATTTCCATATCGCCAAGGTAATTACAACCAAGAGTGGAAACCTCACCCAAGCATGGGTCAAAGTCAAGGACAAGCTGGACAATCAGGGCAATTCAATAGGCCGCAGCAGCAACCATCATTATGGCAACAAGTGTCTACACTCAATGAAAGATCAACAAAGTTGGAAGAAACTCTTCAACAATTTATGCAGGTAACTATTTCCAACCACAAGAGCACTGAAGCGACCATTAGAAACTTGGAGACGCAAGTAGGGAAAATAGCTAAGAAGTTGAAAGATATGCCTGATAAGAATTTTGGGGCTAATATTGAGGTTAACCCTAAGGAAGAATGTAAAGTTTTAGTGAGTGTGGATGTTGAAAAGGTTGAGTATGAGAGAAAAGAAGAAAGATAAGAGAGAGTGGAGAGAAAAGAAGAGAGAAAAGAGGAGGATGAGAGAAAAGAGAAAGAAGAGAAAATATTGAAAAAATTCTTCCTTATCCAAAAGATTATGAGAGAATAGAGAAAGAGAGACAATATGGGCATGGCAACAATTTTCAGCTCAGGTAAATCATATGAATCAAATCTCCAAAAGAAAAAGATATATATATATATATATATATATATATATATATATATATATATATATATATATATATATATATATGAGGAGATTAATGAATGCAAAGCTGTAAAGAAGAAACCATTTCCTCCAAAAATGAAACATCCAGGAAGTTTTACCATTCCTTGCATTATAGGGAAAGAAAAGATAAGGAAAGCCCTACTTGATTTAGGGTTAAGTGTCAATTTGATGCCTTTATCTATACTTGAGCGAATTGGAGATCTTAAAGTTAAGCCAACTGATAACAGCTGAAAAACTGTTATTTTCACGCTTAAAATTGATACTAAAAGCAACCTTTAACACTTAGAAACTAGCTTGGAATCATGCTTTTGTTTATATTTTTGGAAATAAGACAGTTGGACAGGTTTATGCTTGATTTCAGTGTTTTATGCAGGTTTTAAGGTGAATTTGATGAAAGAAGTGAAGAAGGATAGAGATGGAATCAGAAAAGAACTCAAAAAGTGCAAAAGAAGAGAAGCCGCAAGTACCGCTCAATGCCATTTTACTGTTGAGCGGCACTAATTAACACTCGTTGGCACCACTGAGGGGTGAAAGTGCAGCTGAGGTGAAGAATTCAACACACGCACTTACCGCTGAGCGGTATTTTACCACTGAGCACCATTATTTTGGGCTTAGGCCTACTTTTCTGTACTTTTTAGAATAGTATATAAGCTTTAGGACTTCCTAGGGTTTCTATCTTTCGCAGAGTACGAAGCAAAGACACACCTTTCCACCCCTTGGAGGAAGATTTTGGATGCTAAGGCTACCTACTCAACTTTCTAGGGTTCTATCTTTCACTCTTTCATTGTATTTCATCTTCTTGTTGTTGGGGAATCAATATAATATTTTGAAGCTCTCATATATGGAATTTTGTGTTTAAACATCATATTTATGATACATGCTTTCTTTCACCATTAGTTAGGGTTTTTCCTCTTTGCTCAAAGCATGCATTGTTTAACTCATTCGATATCATGATTATTGGTTTTATTGATATGGACACATACGCTAAAATCTAGATCCGGGAAAACTCTCTCAACAGTAGTATAAACCTAGACATCAGAATATGATGGTTGGTTGCCGTTAAGATTCCCTTCACTATAATGCATGATTAATTGCTAGGGAGACAAGACATTGTAAACTAGTGATTATGATTTGGCTTTCTTCGCCGAGACATCGGGTTTAAGGTAAATTAGAGAGTGATATTAACATTGATGAAACGAATGATGAATTCCTAAATATATGAGAGTGGATAAGATGAAATTGATTACCCCAACAACATACTCATCCATATAATTCGTTCCAAGTGTTTGTGTTCTTCTTTCCCATTGATCATCACATGCATACATGTTTACTTTCTGTCTTTTGCATTTGAAACTTATAACAATTTGTTCACAAGTCTTAAATAATCAAGAAATCATATAACTAACTAGGCCGTGAGTCCTTTGGGAGAAATATACTTGGTCTTGCCGAGTTTATTACTTGATACGATTCGGTCACACTTGCCGAAGGTTAAACAAGTTTTTGGCGCCGTTTTTCGGTGTTCATAAATTTGTCATCAAGTTTTTGGAGCCGTTGTCGGGGACTCGTGGTTTAACTAGTTTATTTCTATGGTTATTGAGTATCTTTGACTTGTTTTTGAATTTTGAATTTTAAATTTATAATTTTGTTTTTTGTTTTTATTTTTCTATTTTTATTTTCTGTTTTTATTTTCTTCTTTTTATTTTTCGGTTAATATTTTATTTTATTTTATTTTCTATTTTTATTTTTTGGTTATTATTTTATTTTATTTTATTTTTCTGTTTTTATTTTTCTGTTTTCTATTTTTATTTTTCGGTTTTTATTTTTCTGTTTTTATTTTTTCTTCTATTTTTCTATCTTTTATCTTCTTATCTCTTATTTTATATCTTCTCTATCTTTTTGTGCTAACAAAATTTTCTAGGGACTTGTTTTCTTGTGTATGCAGGAAGCAATCCGAATTAGAAGCAAGAAAACCTCGGAACCTCTTTGATGGACAAATTTATGAACACCAAAATATGATGTCACAAACTTGTTTTTCAATCGGCAAGTATGACCGAATCGTTCAAGTAATAAACTTGGTAAGACCAAGTATCGTTCTTCCCAAAGGACTCACGGCCTAGTTTAGTTATGTGGTTTCTTGATTAGCTAAGACTTACAGTCAAAATATTTGGAGTTTAATATGCAAGACAGAAAATAAACATGTATGCATGAAGTTTTGATCAATGGCAAAAAAACAAAAGATAAACACTTTCAATGATATTAATGTATGAATATGTTGTTGGGGGTCAATTTCATCTTATCCACTCTCATATATTTTAGGAATTCAACATTCAAATCATCATTGTTAATGCCACTCTCTAAAGTACCTATCTAGAAGGCTTCTCCCTAATCACGAGTTCATACAATTCCTAGCATTCCTAATGATCAGTTCATAAGTGCAGGAGCTTAACGACAACCAATATCATATTGGGAGAAATTCCCCGGATCTAGACTTCCCCGTACGTGCTCGTATCGACAAAACCAATAATCATGCATCGAATGAGTTAAACAATGCAAGCATTAAGCAAAGAGGAAAACCCTAACTAATGATGAAAGAAAGCATAAGTCTTAATTAAAAGATGTAAAAACAGATTCCATATATGAGAGTTTCACAAGATTACATTGATTCCCCAACAAACATACAGAGTTTAGTTCACCATATTCATGGTGAACCTAGATGAATTACAATGAAAGAATGAAAGAATAAACCCTAAAAAGGTGAAGAGGAAGCATCAGCATCCAAGATCCTCCTTCAAAGGGGTGGAAGAGAGAGTGTTTGCTTCGTTCCCGCCAAAGATACCTAACCCTAGGAAACCCTAAAGCTTAAATACCATTCGTAAATTACAAAAACTTAGGTCTAAGCCCATTAAAGTGCCGCTCAGCGGTAAATTACCGCTCAGCGGTAAGTGCGTGTCTTGTTTTCTCCCCTCAGCGGCCATTTTGCCCCTCAGCGGATCTCCCGTGAGTGCCTGAGTGCCGCTCAGCGGTAAACTGCCGCTGAGCGGTGACTTCGGCTTCTCCTTTTGCACTTTTTGATGTCTTTTCTGATTTCATCTCTCTCCTTCACTTCTTTCACCAAATTCACCTTAAAACCTGCACAAAAACACTGAAATCAAGCATAAACCTGTCCAGCTCTCTTATTTCCAAAAATATAAAGAAAAGTATGATTTCAAGCTAGTTTCTAAGTGTAAAGGTTGCTTTTAGTGTCAATTTTAATCATAAAAATAACAGTTTTTCAACTGTTATCACAACCCCAAACTTAAAACTTTGCTTGTCCTCAAGCAAATAAGATGTAACTCCATCTTTAAACAAATTCATATGATGGTTCACTTCATTCAAAAATCTTCTTTTCAAGATAAGTAAAAACATCAATCAAACTTATGATCAAGATTTCAATCAAGATGTGCACATGTTTTAGTGTTTCACAAAATCAGTTAATACCCAACAAATGCTCTTTTTCATGAATGACCAATCAATTAAGCATGGATGTTCATGTGTTCATGTAATATTTCCTCACTAAGTCAAGTGTTTCACTCACACTCAAGTGTATAAGAGATGATCACTCATTCACTCTACTATCACAATGTCACATGAATCAACTTTGCCTTTCATTTTACCACCATCAAAAACATTCACAAGCATGCATCATCACAAGGACTTTTCTATGGCTTATAATGTGGCTGGGCTAACAAGAAAATTGGTTTTTCTAGATCACAAAACCCTTGAGTTAAGAGAATCATACAACACAATCATCCTATTCTTTCCCAACTTTCTTTTGCCTTTGCATTGAGCTTTGCTTCTTTTTATTTTCTTTTCTTTTTCTTTGCATATTCTTACTTTTTAGCTCTTAGCTCAATGCTTTTCATGTTTTCCCAACAACCCCAAACTTGAACATTTAACAATACTACACAAGATCTTCTACTTAACTCAAGGTAAAGATTTTCAATCAAGGGTTTCAGTGTATGTTCAAGGTTAAGGGTTCAAAAGGATTGAACACAAAGTGTTCTCTTTTAGTGGGCTAATTTTTACAAATTTGGCCAATAAAAAGGTTTCCAAAACGGCCTTGATCATATGATGCAAAACAAGCAATTGATTCAATCATAGAAAACCTGGGCAAAACCATTCATGCTTTCAAAGTAATAGCATTCAACAATAACAACTCTGAAGCTCAAAATCTCACATATAAGCTCATTCACATTTGACATACACATCCTGCTTAATTTCACAATCATAATATCATGCATTTGTTCACAAAGCTTGTGAATCACCTGTATAAGCATTTTAATGTGCACATCATCTCAACATCAATTAATCATAAGCATCATTCAGTATTACTTATCACACAATCACAGTTAATAGCAAACCATCATAACAAACCAGGTGTTCAATAGAGTACATCAAACCCTAATCTAAAAAACAAAAATAAATAAGTTTAGAAAACTTAAACCACAAAAGCATAATCATATAATAGCATTTATCATTAAATGCTATCTCAGCTCCTCATCAGTCTGAGCTGTCCTCTGTATCTTCTTCTTCTTCCTCATCTTCATCATCTTCAAATGCATCATCATCATCAGCTTCATCTTCTTCCATCTCTCTAGCTGAAGCTTCAGCTGCTTCAGCTCCTCCTCCATGCATTGGCTCCTCTGGCCAAGCTACCACATTATGGAATTCATCCATAGTCCACCTGTGGGCTGGAGGTGTATCATACATCCCCACAATCATCTCAGCAGTGGCCACCTGCCCTCTGTGAATGGACTGCAACTGAGCACCTATAAGAGACATATACATGTCCCTCATCTGGAATGGTTCTGCTTCATGTGTATCAGCAGATGTCTGGCTCTGTGCTGGCCCTCTCTCTCTACGAGCCCGACATGGTGGAACTGGCTGAGCTGCATCCTCACCTCCACAGTATTGTCTGTAATAGGCCTCATCAATAGCTTTTCTTGGCCTCTCAAAAGGTGGAGCAGAAGTGTCCACCCCAGCTATCTTGCAAAGGTGCGTGATCAAAGAAGGATGTCCTAGTGGTGCTTTGTATTTTGAAGTATTGGCGCACACACTAATCTCATCAGCTATCACCTGCCCAATATTAACATTCAAGTTTCTGATAGCACAGTAGATGAAGAATGCCCTGCTGAGAGTAATATCTGACACATGTGAACATGGTTGAATGTTGGCATGAGAAAACGCCATCCAATACTTTGCAAGAGGAGTCAAATCTGTCCTCCTAATGTTAACCACTGAGCCAGATCGATTCCTTTGGAAGTGTCCTCCAGGTATACACAGTACTCTCTCCACATCCTCATAATCAGCACCTTCCTCCATGCAAAGAGCAAACTGGCACTGCTCACCAGCCCATACAGTGTCCAGAAAGTTATTAATAGAATCAGGATCATACCTGATAGCATAGCCTCTGACATAGCCCAAATAATTCTCAGCTGGATAATCACCAATCTTCTTTGCATTGGTGTAAAATTCCTTAACCACAGCTATGTTGGCAGGTGCAGGATAAGTGGCTAGCTTTCCCCAGTCATTCCCTAAAACTTGCTCTCCAAATTGAGGAGCAAAGTTAGGTAGCATTCCAACCTTTCTCTCCATCAGAAGTCTCCTGTCCTGAACCACTTTAAAGTGCTTCTCATGTTTCGTAGAGAGGAACCTGTTAGAGTGGGGTTGCTCTGGTTCCTTTTCCTTTCTCTTGGTTGCCATGGTTTTCAATCTTTTTCCTGAAGAGGATGTCATTCCTACATTCAAAACACAAATACAAAACCACTGAACATGATGTTAATCATTAGTAAAACACAAAACACAACTCCTTTCGAAGCTAAACCACCGCTGAGGGCCAGAATTCCCCCTCAGCGCCACCAGTACCACATTCCATATCACAAAAAAATAGAAAAATCAAATCTGACAGAGTGCCGCTCAGCGGCAGTTTACCCCTCAGCGGTAACTCTGCAGATTTTTGAAAAACCTGTTTTAAAGCTTTCCTAACTCCACCCAAATGCAATTTTCAGTTTTCCAATTCATAATCATGCAGTTTAATCGGTTCAAACATCAAATATATCATCAAATCATGCAAAGAAATCAAAACCCCTAAATCTTCATGCTTTGACAATCATATTCAAAATAATAAACCCTAGAATGAAAAAAATGCATGTTACTTACTTGGGTGGAGATACTAGATGCAATGAGAATGCTTCCAAGCTAGAATGCTCTCTTCCAACCCCAAACTTTGATGGCACACTAGTGAAAAAGTGAGTGGAAGAGAAATTTTCTTAAGAGGGAAGAGTGAAAAGATGTGGAAAACCTTGGAGAAGGTATGTGGGAGTGTTTGTGCAGAGAAAAATCTGAAAGTGTGAAAGAATACGCAGCTTAGGGTTTAAAAATACCCTAATGGGCTCGGGTCCCGCTAAGGGGAACTAAAACCCAATCTGCGAGAGTACCGCTCAGCGGTAAAGTACCGCTCAGCGGTAAAGTACCGCTCAGCGGCACTTTCGTGATGTGTTCTTCTCCTTCTTTTCTTAACCTACGTGCCTCCTAAACATGCCCCTCACTGGCTCCCTGCAATTCAATGTTCAAAATGCTTATGCAAACCCTAACTAAAACAAATCAACAAAAATATTCAATCAACTGGGTTGCCTCCTAGGTAGCGCTTGTTTAACGTCACGAGCCTGACCCAAAATCCATCAACACCCTTCAGTAGGTGCAAAATTTTCTTACCAACACCCATCAGTAGGTGTTACAGCCATTGTATCCTTCAGTAGATAATTAACCACCTAGCATCCTTCAGTAGATGCTATATCCAACAAAATAAATACAAAAATAATGTTCACAAATTAAAATTTACAAAACCAAATCAAAAGTTTTTAAATTCACTGGGTTGCCTCCCAGCAAGCGCTCTTTTAATGTCATTAGCTTGACCCAATAAAGTTCAAGTTCCATCTTCTTTATAGTTGATGTTGTCATTCCACCAACTCCTCAGTTGTTTCCTTTGAACTGTTTTGGTTCTTCTAGAATATGGAGACTCTATCTCTATCATCTCCTTCTCTTTAAAGCCCTTCACAACCCACAACTTGTTCTTGATTCTAACAGGTGTGCCAAGTTGGAGTCTTCTTTTCTTTCAGTCTCTAGGAATTTCTTCTCCTCTTCCAATCTCTTCTTCCTAGGGTACCTGAAACAACAAACAATGGTTACCTGAAACCTCAAGATTTTCATCTTTACGGCTAGTCATGGGTGCATCTCGAAATGCAGCTTTATAACTAGCTTCTTCCTCCTTTGCTTGTGTCTCATCTTTGAAGACATCTACCACCGCTCTCTCCTCTCTGTCCTGGAGCACCACTATACCTTCATTTACATCTATGATAGCCCTGGCCGTTTTCATAAACGGTCTTCCAAGTATGATAGGTATCTTCTCGGTCTCCATCTTCATCACCACAAAGTCTGCCAAGAACTGAAGTTTGCCAACACAAACTATAATGTCCTCTACAATCCCACATGGCTCCTTTGAAGATCCATCGGCCATTACTATTTTAACCTTTGCAGGTTTCACTTTAACATTGTCGATTTGCTCCAGTAAAGAATAAGGTATCAAGTTAACACTTGAACCTAAATCAAGAAGAGCTTTCTTTACCTTTTTCTTCCCTATAGTACAAGGAATAGAAAAACTGCCTGGATCTGATGCTTTAGGAGGGAATGACTCTTTCTTAACAGTTATACACTCTTTTACCTCATCATCTCTACGTCTCTTCTTTGTAGAGATTTCTTCATCAGATTTGGTGTAAACTGCAATTTTCTGTAGAATCTGTTCCCAAGGTGCTTCATTATCCACCATTCTGAATAATTCTGTGAAGTCCATTTGTTTCTCTTGATTTATTGGAAAAGGAAAAGTGTTTTTGCTCTCTATTTCTCTTCTTTCTTCTATTTCTCCTTCTTCTAACTCAATTGTCTCTTCATTCACACTCTTTACCACTTTGCACTCTTCTCTGGGGTTAACCTCAGTATTAGCCCCAAAATTTCTATTTGGCCTTTCTTCCAATTGCTTGGTAATCTGACCCATTTGAATCTCCAAATTCTTTATAGCAGCTTCAGTGCTCTTTTGAGAAGATTCAGTTTTCTGTATGAATTGCTGAAGAGTTTCTTCCAACCTTGTTGATCTTTCATTAAGCATAGATAACTGTTGCCAAAAGGTTGGTTGCTGCTGCTGCTTATTATATTGATTTGCTTGCCCAGTTTGTCCTTGACCAATGCTTGGATGTGGTTTCCACCCTTGATTGTAATTCCCTTGACGATATGGAAATTGATTAGCCATGAAATTAACATCCTCCACGGCTTCCACTGGAAAAGCACATTGACCATTGATATGATCACCTCCACATAATTCGCACAACTGGGTTTGTACCTGTGCAGCAGTTTTCAACTCTTTAGGTAATTGTGCAAGAGTTTTAGTCAGAGTCTCCAGCTGTTGAGTTAGAATTTTATTTTGAGCTAGCAAGGCATCATGTGTCTGTAATTGGAGAACCCCTTTTTGTTGCATAGGAGCTCCTCTCTCACTGTGCAGCTCATTATCACTAGTAGCCATGTTTTCTATAATTTCTGTGGCTTCCTCTGGAGTGTTCCATTTAATATTGCCTCCTGCTGAGGCATCAAGCATCATCTTGGTTTGTGAACCAAGCCCTCCAAGGAAAGTTAAGACTACTTCCTGTTCTTCAAAACCATGCGTGGGTGTTTTTCTTAGCAGACTTTTGTATCTATCCCATGCATGCCCCAGTGATTCTTCCATGCCCTGCTTAAATGAAGATATCTCTTGCTTACCTTTTGTCACCTTTTGTCACCTTTGATTGTGGAAAGTACTTGTTCAAAAACTTTGTTACCACTGCTTCCCACTCTGTGAAACTTCCTTCTGGAAAAGAATTCAACCAAAGCTTAGCATTGCCTCCCAATGAGAAAGGAAACAAACTAAGTTTGATCGCTTCGTCTGGCACCCCATTGATTTTGACTGTGTTGCAAATTTCATTAAATGTAGTAAGGTGCTCATATGGGCTTTCATGAGATAACCCATTAAATTGATTGCTCTTTACCAGTTGGATCAGTGCTGGTTTGACCTCCATGTTAGCTGCATTGACTCTAGGTCTAGCTATGCTGTGAAAGTGTTGAGGTCCAGCTATATTGGTGTAATCAGCAAGAGTTCTTCTGATATTATTGTTCACCATATTTCTTGTGCTATTGTCAGAACCTTGTGGTGATGGTTGTAACAGAGTTTCCGGAGGAGGAAAAAGTTCTCTAGACGTTCTGATTCTTCTCCTCCGTCTACTGTCTTCTAATCCTTCAAGCAGAGGTTCTGTTGTTTTCTTGCTCCTAGTTCGAATTGCCTCCTGCATACACAAGAACACAAAACCCTAGAAAAGATTTGGTTAGCACAAAAAGATATAAGAGAAGATATAAGATTCAGAAAATAAAAACAGAAAACAGAAAAACAGAAAAACAGAAAAATAAAATAAAATAAAATCCAATAAAATACAAACTGAAAAATAAAAACAGAAAATAAAATAAAATAAAAAAATTCGAAATTTAAATTAAAAATAAAAAAATAAGTCAAAGATAATCAATAATCACACAAATTAACGAGTTAAACCAGAGTCCCCGGCAACGGCGCCAAAAACTTGATGGACAAATTTATGAACACCAAAATATGATGTCACAAACTTGTTTTTCAATCGGCAAGTATGACCGAATCGTTCAAGTAATAAACTTGGTAAGACCAAGTATCGTTCTTCCCAAAGGACTCACGACCTAGTTTAGTTATGTGGTTTCTTGATTAGCTAAGACTTACAGACAAAATATTTGGAGTTTAATATGCAAGACAGAAAATAAACATGTATGCATGAAGTTTTGATCAATGGCAAAAAAACAAAAGATAAACACTTTCAATGATATTAATGTATGAATATGTTGTTGGGGGTCAATTTCATCTTATCCACTCTCATATATTTTAGGAATTCAACATTCAAATCATCATTGTTAATGCCACTCTCTAAAGTACCTTTCTAGAAGGCTTCTCCCTAATCACGAGTTCATACAATTCCTAGCATTCCTAATGATCAGTTCATAAGTGAAGGAGCTTAACGACAACCAATATCATATTGGGAGAAATTCCCCGGATCTAGACTTCCCCGTACGTGCCTGTATCGACAAAACCAATAATCATGCATCGAATGAGTTAAACAATGCAAGCATTAAGCAAAGAGGAAAAACCCTAACTAATGATGAAAGAAAGCATAAGTCTTAATTAAAAGATGTAAAAACAGATTCCATATATGAGAGTTTCACAAGATTACATTGATTCCCCAAACAGCATACAGAGTTTACTTCACCATATTCACGGTGAACCTAGATGAATTACAATGAAAGAATGAAAGAATAAACCCTAAAAAGGTGAAGAGGAAGCCTCAGCATCCAATATCCTCCTTCAAAGGGGTGGAAGAGAGAGTGTTTGCTTCGTTCCAGCCAAAGATACTGATGGACAAATTTATGAACACCAAATTATGATGTCACAAACTTGTTTCACAATCGGCAAGTATGACCGAATCGTTCAAGTAATAAAACTTGGTAAGACCAAGTATCGTTCTTCCCAAAGGACTCACGGCCTAGTTTAGTTATGTGGTTTCTTGATTAACTAAGACTTATAAACGAAATATTTGGGTTTAAAATGCAAGACAGAAAATAAACATGTATGCATGGATTTTGATCAATGGCAAAGACAAAAGATAAACACTTTCAATGGAATATATGAATGAATATGTTGTTGGGGGTCAATTTCATCTCATCCACTCTCATACATTTTAGGAATTCAACATTCAAATCATCATTGTTAATGCCACTCTCTAAAGTACCATTCTAGATGGCTTCTCCCTAATCAAATAGTTCATACAATTCCTAGCATTCCTAATGATTAGTTTATTTTGCGCAGGAGCTTAAGGCAACCAATATACTATTGGGAGAAATTCCCCAGATCTAGACTTCCCCGTACGTGCCCGTATCGACAAAACCAATGATCATGCATTGAATGAGTTAAACAATGCAAGCATTAATCAAAGAGGAAAAACCCTAACTAATGATGAAAGAAAGCATATGTCTTAATTGAAAGATGTAAACAACAGATTCCATATATGAGAGTTTCAAAAGATTACATTGACTCCCCAACAAACATACAAGATTTAGTTCACCATAGTCATGGTGAATCTAGATGAATAACAATGAAAGAATGAAAGAATAAACCCTAAACAGGTGAAGAGGAAGCCTCAGCATCCAAGATCCTCCTTCAAAGGGGTGGAAGAGAGAGTGTTTGCCTCGTTTCTGCCAAAGATGCCTAACCCTAGGAAATCCTAAAGCTTATATATCATTCGTAAATTACAAAAAGTCAAGTCCAAGCCCATTAAAGTGCCGCTCAGCGGTAAAATACCGCTCAGCGGTGAGTGCGTGACTGGTTTTCTCCCCTCAGCGGCCATTTTGCCCCTCAGCGGACCTCCCGCAAGCACCTGAGTGCCGCTCAGCGGTAAACTGCCGCTGAGCGGTGACTTCGGCTTCTCCTTTTTGCACTTTTTGTTGTCTTTTCTGATTTCACTTCTCTCCTTCTTCACTTCTTTCACCAAATTCACCTTAAAACCTGCACAAAAACACTGAAATCAAGCATAAACCTGTCCAGCTCTCTTATTTCTGAAAATATCAATAAAAGGCATGATTTCAAGCTAGTTTTTAAGTGTAAAGGTTGCTTTTAGTATGAATTTTAAGCATGAAAATAACAGTTTTTCAACTGTTATCACAACCCCAAACTTAGAACTTTGCTTGTCCTCAAGCAAACAAGATGTAACTCCATCTTCAACCAATTCATATGATGGTTCACTCATTCAAAAATCCTCTTTTTCAAGATAAGTAACAACTTCACTCAAACTTATGACCAAGAGTTCAATCAAGAAGTGCACATGCTTTAGTGTTCACAAAGTCATTTAAATTCCAACAAATGCTATTTTTCATGAATGATCAATCAATTAAGCATGGATGTTCATGTGTTAATGGAATATCTCCTCACTAGGTAAAGTGTTTCACTCACACACAAGTGTATAAGAGGTAATCACTCATTCACTCTACTATTACAATGTCACATGAATTAACTTTGCCTTTCATTTTACCACAATCAAAAACATTCACAAGCATGCATCATCTCAAGGACTTTTCTATGGCTTATAATGTGGCTAGGCTAACAAGAAAATTGGTTTTTCTGGATCACAAAATCCTTGAGTTAAGAGAATCATAACAACACAATCATCTTATTCTTTCCCAACTTTCTTTTGCCTTTGCATTGAGCTTTGCTTCTTTTTCTTTGCACATTCTTACTTTTTAGCTCTTTAGCTCAATGCTTTTCATGTTTTCCCAACAACCCCAAACTTGAACATTTAACAATACTACACAAGATCTTCTACTTAACTCAAGGTAAGATTTTCAATCAAGGGTTTCAATGTATGTTCAAGGCTAAGGGTTCAAAGGATAGAACACAAGGTGTTCTCTTTTAGTGGGCTAATTTTACAAATTTGGCCAATAATAAGGTTTCCAACAAACGGCCTTGATCATATGATGCAAAACAAGCAATTGATTCAATCATAGAAAACCTGGGCAAAATCATTCATGCTTTCAAAGTAATAGCATTTAACAATAACAACTCTGGAGCTCAAAATCTCACATATAAGCTCATTCACATTTGACATACACATCCTGCTTAATTTCACAATCACAATCATGATATCATGCATTTGTTCACAAAGCTTGTGAATCACCTATATAAGCATTTTAATGTGCACATCATCTCAACATCAATTAATCATAAGCATCATTCAGCATTACTTATCACACAATCACAGTTAATAGCAAACCATCATAAGAAACCAGGTTTCAAATAGAGTACATCAAACCCTAATCTAAAAACAAAAACAAATAAGTTCAGAAAACTTAAACCACAAAAGCATAATCATATGATAGCATTCATCAGTAAATGCTATCTCAGCTCCTCATCAGTCTGAGCTGTCCTCTGTATCTTCCTCTTCTTCCTCATCATCATCATCATCAAACGCATCCTCCTCCTCAGCTTCATCTTCTTCCATATCTCTAGCTGAAGCTTCAGCTGCTCCAGCTCCTTCTCTATGTACTGGTTCTTCTGGCCAAGCTACTACATTATGGAATTCATCCATAGTCCACCTGTGGGCTGGAGGTGTATCATACATCCCCACTATCATCTCAGCAGTGGCCACCTGCCCTCTGTGAATGGACTGCAACTGAGCCCCTATAAGAGACATATACATGTCCCTCATCTGGAATGGCTCTGCTTCATGTGTCTCAGCAGATGTCTGGCTCTGTGATTGCCCTCTCTCTCTACGAGCACGGCGTGGTGGAACTGGCTGAGCTGCATCCTCACCTCCACAGTACTGTCTATAATAAGCCTCATCAATAGCTTTTCTTGGCCTCTCAAATGGTGGAACAGAAGTATCCACCCCAGCTAGCTTGCAAAGGTGAGTAATCAAGGAGGGATGTCCTAATGGTGCTTTGTTGTTTGAGGTGTTGGCGCACATACTAATTTCATCAGCTATCACCTGCCCAATATTAATATTTAAGCTTCTGATTGCACAGTAGATGAATAGTGCCCTGCTGAGAGTAATATCTGACACATGTGAACATGGCTGAATGTTGGCATGAGAAAACGCCATCCAATACTTTGCAAGAGGAGTCAAATCTGTCCTCCTAATGTTAACCACTGAGCCAGATCTATTCCTTTGGAAGTGTCCTCCAGGTATACACAATACTCTCTCCACATCCTCATAATCATCACCTTCCTCCATGCTAAGAGCAAACTGACATTGCTCACCAGCCCACACAGTATCCAGGAAATTGTTGATAGAATCAGGATCATACCTGATAGCATGGCCTCTGACATAGCCCAAATAATTCTCAGCTGGATAATCACCAATCTTCTTTGCATTGGTGTAGAATTCCTTCACCACAGCTATGTTGGCAGGTGCAGGATAGGTGGCTAAATTTCCCCAGTCATTCCCTAACACTTGCTCTCCAAATTGAGGAGCAAAGTTAGGTATCATTCCAACCTTTCTCTCCATCAGAAGTCTCCTGTCCTGAACCACCCTAAAGTGCTTCTCATGTTTCCTAGAGAGGAACCTGCTAGAGTGGGGTTGCTCTGGTTCCTTTTCCTTTCTCTTGGTTGCCATGGTTTTCAATCTTTTTCCTGATGAGGATGTCATTCCTACATTCAAAACACAAGCAAAACCACAGAACATGATGTTAATCATTAGTAAAACATAGAACATAACTCCTGTCGAAGCTAAACCACCGCTGAGGGCCAGAATTTCCCCTCAGCGCCACCAGCGCCACATTCCAACACGCAAAAATCAGAAAAAACCAAATCTGGCAGAGTGCCGCTCAGCGGTAATTTACCCCTCAGCGGTAACTCTGCAGATTTTTGAAAAATCAGTTTTAAAGCTTCCCTAACTCCACCCAAACGCAATTTTCAGTTTTCCAGTTCATAATCATGCAGTTTAATCGGTTCAAACATCAAATATATCATCAAATCATACATAGAAATCAAAACCCCTAAATATTCATGCTTTAACAATCACATTCAAATTCAAGAACCCTAGAATGAACAAAATGCATTTTACTTACTTGGGTGGAGATACTAGATGCAATGAGAATGCCTTCAAACTAGAATGCTCTCTTCCAACCCCAAACTTTGATGGCACACTAGTGAAAAAGTGAATAGAAGAGAGATTTTCTTAAGAGGGAAGAGTGAAAAGATGTGGAAAACCTAGGAGAAGGTGTGTGGAAGTGTTTGTGCAGAGAGAAGTCTGGAAATAAACCCTAAAACGCAGCTTGGGGTATAAAAATACCCTAATGGGCTCGGGTCCCGCTAAGGGGAACTAAAGCCCAGTCTGCGAGAGTACCGCTCAGCGGTAAAATACCGCTCAGCGGCACTTTCGTGATGTGCTCCTCTCCTTCTTTTCTTGACCTACGTGCCTTCCCTACATGTCCCTCATAGGTTCCCTGCAATTCAATGTTAAAAATGCTTATGCAAACCCTAACTAAAATAAACAAACAAAAACAATCAATCAACTGGGTTGCCTCCCAGGTAGCGCTTGTTTAACGTCACGAGCCTGACCCACATTCCACCAGCACCCATCAGTAGATGCAAAATTTTCTTACCAACACCCATCAGCAGGTGTTACAAACCTAGCATCCTTCAGTAGATGCTTTACCACCTAGCATCCTTCAGTAGATGCTGGATCCAACAAAAATAATTACAGAATAATATCCACAATTTAAAAGTTACAAAACCAAATCAAAAGTTTTTAAATCCACTGGGTTGCCTCCCAGCAAGCGCTCTTTTAACGTCATTAGCTTGACCCAGTAAAGTTCAAGTTCCATCTTCTGTATAGTTAATGATGTCTTTCCACCAACTTCTCAACTGCTTTCTTTGGACTGTTTTGGTTCTTCTAGAATAAGGAGACTCTATCTCTATCATCTCCTTCTCTTTAAAGCCCTTCACAACCCACAACTTGTTCCTTAGTCTCACATGTGTGCCAAGTTGGGGTCCTCTTTTCTTCCAGTCTCTAGGACTTGCTTCTCCTCTTCCAATATCTTCTTCCTTGGGTACCTGAAACAACAAACAATGGTTACCTGAAACCTCAAGATTTTCTTCTTTACGGCTAGTCATGGGTGCATCTCGAAATGCAGCTTTATAACTAGCTTCTTCCTCCTTTGCTTGCGTCTCATCTTTGAAGACATCTACCACCACTCTCTCCTCTCTGTCCTGGAGCACCACTATACCTTCATTTACATCTATAATAGCCCTGGCCGTTTTCATAAACGGTCTTCCAAGTATGATAGGTATCTTCTCGGTCTCCATCTTCATCACCACAAAGTCTGCCAAGAACTGAAGTTTGCCAACACAAACTATAATGTCCTCTACAATTCCACTTGACTCCTTTGAAGATCCATCGGCCATTACTATTCTAACCTTTGCAGGTTTCATTTTAACCTTGCCGATTTGCTCCAGTAAAGAATAAGGCATCAAGTTAACACTTGAACCTAAATCAAGGAGAGCTTTCTTTACCTTTTTCTTCCCTATAGTACAAGGGATAGAAAAGCTGCCTGGATCAGATGCTTTAGGAGGGAATGGCTCTTTTTTAACAGCTATACACTTCTTTGCTTCCTCACCTCTACGTCTTTTCTTTGTAGAGATGTTCTCATCAGATTTTGTGTAAACTGTGATTTTCTGTAGAATCTGCTCCCAAGGTGCTTCATTATCCAACATATTAAATAATTCTGTGAAATCCATTTGTTTCTCTTGATTTATTGGAAAAGGAAAATTATTTTCACTCTCTATTTCTCTTCTTTCTTCTGTTTCTTCTTCTTCTAACTCAATTATCTCCTCATTCACACTCTTTACCACTTTGCACTCTTCTCTGGGGTTAACCTCAGTATTAGCCCCAAAACTTTTGTTTGGTCTTTCTTCCAATTGCTTGGTAATCTGACCCATCTGAATCTCAAAATTCTTTATAGCAGCTTCAGTGCTCTTTTGAGAAGATTCAGTTTTCTGTATGAATTGCTGAAGAGTTTCTTCCAACCTTGCTTGTCTTTCATTAAGCATAGATAATTGTTGCCACAAGGTTGGTTGCTGCTGCTGCTTATTATATTGATTTGCTTGCCCAGTTTGTCCTTGACCAATACTTGGGTGTGGTTTCCACCCTTGATTATAATTCCCTTGACGATATGGAAATTGATTAGCCATGAAATTAACATCCTCCACGGCTTCCACTTGAAAAGCACATTGACCATTGATATGGTCACCTCCACATAATTCGCACAACTGGGTTTGTACCTGTGCAGCAGTTTTCAACTCTTTAGGTAATTGTGCAAGAGTTTTAGTCAGAGTCTCCAACTGTTGAGTTAGAATTTTATTTTGAGCTAGCAAGGCATCATGCGTTTGTAATTGAAGAACCCCTTTTTGTTGCATAGGAGCTCCTCTCTCACTGTGAAGCTCATTATCACTAGTAGCCATGTTTTCTATAATTTCCGTGGCTTCCTCTGGAGTTTTCCATTTAATATTGCCTCCTGCTGAAGCATCAAGCATCATCTTGGTTTGTGAACCAAGCCCTCCAAGGAAAGTTAAGACTACTTCTTGTTCTTCAAAGCCATGCGTGGGTGTTTTTCTTAGCAGACTTTTGTATCTATCCCATGCATGTCCCAGCGATTCTTCCATGCCCTGCTTAAATGAAGATATCTCTTGCTTGCCTTTTGTCACCTTTGATTGTGGAAAGTACTTGTTCAAAAACTTTGTTACCACTGCTTCCCACTCGGTGAAACTTCCTTCTGGAAAAGAGTTCAACCAAAGCTTAGCATTGCCTCCCAATGAGAAAGGAAACAAACTAAGTTTGATTGCTTCGTCTGGCACCCCATTGATTTTCACTGTGTTGCAAATTTCATTAAATGTAGTAAGGTGCTCATATGGGCTTTCATGAGATAACCCATTAAATTGATTACTCTTCACCAGTTGGATCAGTGCTGGTTTGACCTCCATATTGGCTGCATTGACTCTAGGTCTAGCTATGCTGTTAAAGTGTTGAGGTCCAGCTATATTGGTGTAATCAGCAAGAGTTCTTCTGATATTATTATTCTCCATATTTTCTATGCTATTGTCAGAACCTTGTGGTGATGGTTGCAACAGAGTTTCCGGAGGAGGGAAAAGTTCTCTAGATGTTCTGATTCTTCTCCTCCGTCTACTGTCTTCTAATCCTTCAAGCAGAGGTTCTGTTGTTTTCTTGCTCCTAGTTCGAATTGCCTCCTGCATACACAAGAACACAAAACCCTAGAAAAGATTTGGTTAGCACAAAAAGATATAAGAGAAGATATAAGATCCAGAAAATAAAAAACAGAAAAATAAAATAAAATAAAATAAAAACAAAAATAAAACAGAAAAATATAAACAAAAAAATAAAAATTCGAAATTTGAAAATAAAATAAAAATAAAAACAGAAAACAGAAAACAGAAAACAGAAAAAAAAACAGAAAACAGAAAAATAAAATAAAATAAAATCAAATAAAATACAAACTGAAAAATATAAACAGAAAAATAAAATAAAAAAAAAATTCGAAATTTAAAAATAAAATAAAAAAAAAAAAAAAAATAAGTCAAAGATAATCAATAATCACACAAATTAACCAGTTAAACCATGAATCCCCGGCAACGGCGCCAAAAACTTGATGGACAAATTTATGAACACCAAATTATGATGTCACAAACTTGTTTCACAATCGGCAAGTATGACCGAATCGTTCAAGTAATAAAACTTGGTAAGACCAAGTATCGTTCTTCCCAAAGGACTCACGGCCTAGTTTAGTTATGTGGTTTCTTGATTAACTAAGACTTACAAACGAAATATTTGGGTTTAAAATGCAAGACAGAAAATAAACATGTATGCATGAATTTTGATCAATGGCAAAGACAAAAGATAAACACTTTCAATGGAATATATGAATGAATATGTTGTTGGGGTCAATTTCATCTCATCCACTCTCATACATTTTAGGAATTCAACATTCAAATCATCATTGTTAATGCCACTCTCTAAAGTACCATTCTAGATGGCTTCTCCCTAATCAAATAGTTCATACAATTCCTAGCATTCCTAATGATTAGTTTATTTTGCGCAGGAGCTTAAGGCAACCTGGGCAAAACATAGTTCAAAAACACGGCCTTTGATCATATGATGCAAAACAAGCAATTGATTCACTCATAGAAAACCTGGGCAAAGTCATTCATGCTTTCAAAGTAATAGCATTCAACAATAACAACTCTGGAGCTCAAAACCTCACATATAAGCTCATTCACATTTGACATACACATCCTGCTTAATTTCACAATCACAATCATGATACCCTGCATTTGTTCACAAAGCTTGTGAATCACCTGTATAAGCATTTTAATGTGCACATCATCTCAACATTAATCAATCAATAAGCATCATTCAATCATTACTTATCACACAATCACAGTTAATAGCAAACCATCATAAGGAACCAGGTTTTCAATAGAGTACATCAAACCCTAATCTAAAAACAAAAACAAATAAGTTCAGAAAACTTAAACCACAAAAGCATAATCATATGATAGCATTCATTAGTAAATGCTATCTCAGCTCCTCATCAGTCCGAGCTCTCTGTATCTTCCTCTTCCTCTTCATCATCATCTTCATCAAATGCATCCTCCTCCTCAGCTTCATCTTCATCCATGTCTCGGGCTGAAGCTTCAGCTGCTTCAGCTCCTCCATGCCATGGTTCTTCTGGCCAAGCTACCACATTATGGAATTCATCCATAGTCCACCTGTGTGCTGGAGGGGTATCATACATCCCCACTATCATCTCAGCCGTGGCCACCTGCCCTCTGTGGATGGACTGCAACTGAGCACCTATAAGAGACATATACATGTCCCTCATCTGGAATGGTTCTGCCTCATGAGTATAAGAAGAAGTCCTGCTCTGTGCTGGCCTTCTCTCTCTACGAGCCTGGCGTGGTGGCACTGGCTGGGCTGCCTCCTCACCTCCACAGTACTGTCTGTAATAGGCCTCATCTATAGCTTTTCTTGGCCTCTCAAATGGTGGAACAGAAGTGTCCACCCCAGCTAGCTTGCAAAGGTGAGTGATCAAAGAAGGATGTCCCAGTGGTGCTTTGTTGTTTGAAGTGTTAGCACACACACTAATCTCATCAGCTATCACCTGCCCAATATTAACATTCAAGTTTCTGATAGCACAATAGATGAAGAGTGCCCTACTGAGAGTAATATCTGACACATGTGAACATGGCTGAATGTTGGCATGAGAAAATGCCATCCAATACTTTGCAAGAGGAGTCAAATCTGTCCTCCTAATATTAACCACTGAGCCAGATCTATTCCTTTGGAAGTGTCCTCCAGGTATGCACAATACTCTCTCAACATCCTCAAAGTCAGCACCTTCCTCCATGCTAAGAGCAAACTGGCATTGCTCACCAGCCCACACAGTATCCAGAAAGTTATTGATGGAGTCAGGATCATACCTGATAGCATGGCCTCTAATCACCAATCTTCTTTGCATTGGTGTAGAATTCTTTCACCACAGCTATGTTGGCAGGTGATGGATAAGTGGCTAGCTTCCCCCAATCATTCCCTAACACTTGCTCTCCAAATTGAGGAGCAAAGTTAGGTATCATTCCAACCTTTCTCTCCATTAGAAGTCTCCTGTCCTGAACCACCCTAAAGTGCTTCTCATGTTTCCTAGAGAGGAACCTGCCATTATGGGGCTGCTCTGGTTCCTTTTCCTTTCTCTTGGTTGCCATGGTTTTCAATCTCTTTCCTGAAGAGGATGCCATTCCTGCATTCAAACATAAATCCAAAACCACAGAACATGATGTTAATCATTAGTAAACACAAAACAAAACTCCTTTTGAAGCTAAACCACCGCTGAGGGCCAGAATTTCCCCTCAGCGCCACCAGTGCCACATTCAAACACGCAACAAACCAGAAAAAGCAAATCTGGCAGAGTGCCGCTCAGCGGTAAATGCCGCTCAGCGGTGATCTGCAGATTTTTGCAAATCTCGTTTTTAAACTGTCCTAACTCCACCCAAATGCAATTTTCAGTTTTCCAGTTCATAATCAAGCAGTTTAAACGGTTCAAACATCAAATATATCATCAAATCATGCATAGAAATCAAAACCCCTAAATATTCATGCTTTGACAATCACAGTCAATTTCAAGAACCCTAGAATGAACAAAATGCATTTTACTTACTTGGGTGGAGATGCTAGATGATATGAGAATGCTTCCAAACTAGAATGCTCTCTTCCAACCCCAAACTTTGATAGCACACTAGTGTAAAAGTGAGTGGAAGAGAAATTTTCTAAAGAGGGAAGAGTAAAAAGATGTGGGAAACCTAAGAGGAGATATGTGGGAGTCTTAGTGCAGAGAAGAGCTTGAAAGAATATAAAAACGCGCAGCTTAGGGTTTAAAAATACCCCAATGGGCTCGGGTTCCGCTAAGGGGAACTTAAGCCCATCTGCGATAGTACCGCTCAGCGGTAATTGCCGCTCAGCGGCACTTTCGTGATGTGCCCTTCTCCTTCTTTTCTTGACCTACGTGCCTTCCTAGCATACCCCTCATAGGTTCCCTGCAATTCAATGTTAAAAATGCTTATGCAAATCCTAAAAATAAACAAACAGAAAACAATCAATCAACTGGGTTGCCTCCCAGGTAGCGCTTGTTTAACGTCACGAGCCTGACCCAAAATCCACCAACACCCATCAGTAGGTGTTTCAAACTTACCAGCACCCATCAGTAGGTGCAAAATCTTCTCACCAACACCCATCAGTAGGTGTTACAAACTTAGTATCCTTCAGTAGATACTTAACCACCTAGCATCCTTCAGTAGATGCTAAATCCAACAAAATAATGTCCAGAATAATGTTCACAAATTACAAATTATAAAACCAAATCAAAAGTTTGTAAATCTACTGGGTTGCCTCCCAGCAAGCGCTTCTTTAACGTCACTAGCTTGACCCTGTTAAAGCTCACGTTCCATCTTCTTTATAATTGATGTAGTCCTTCCACCAACCTTTCAACTGCTTCCTTTGGACTGTTTTGGACTCTCTAGAATATGGAGACTCTATCTCTGTCATCTCCTTCTCTTTAAAGCCTTTTATAACCCACAACTTGTTCTTGAGTCTTACAGGTATGCCAAGTTGGAGTTTTAATTTTTTCCAGTCTCTAGGAACTTCTTCTCCTTTTCCAATCTCTTCTACCTTGGGTGCCTGAAAATACAAACAATGGTTATCAGAAACCTCAAGATTTTTATTTTTACCTCTAGTTATGGGTGCATCTCGAAATGCAGCTTTATAACTGACTTCTTCCTCCTTTGCTTGTGTTTCATCTTTGAAGACATCCACCACCACTCTCTCCTCTCCGTCTTGGAGAACCACTATACCTTCATTCACATCTATGATAGCCCTGGCCGTTTTCATAAACGGTCTTCCAAGTATAAAAGGTATCTTCTCGGTTTCCATCTTCATCACCACAAAGTCTGCCAAGAACTGAAGTTTGCCAACACAAACTACAATGTCTTCTGCAATCCCACATGGCTCCTTTGAAGATCCATCAGCCATTACAAGATTAACCTTTACAGGTTTTATTTCAACATGGCCAATTTGCTCCAATAGAGAATAAGGCATCAAGTTAACACTTGAGCCTAAATCAAGGAGAGCTTTCTTTACCTTTTTCTTCCCTATAATGCAAGGGATAGAAAAACTGCCTGGATCTGCTGCTTTTGGTGGGAATGATTCTTTCTTAACAGTTATACACTTTTCTTCCTCATCCTCTCTACGTCTTCTTTTTGTAGAGGTTCCTTCATCTGATTTGGTGTAAACTGCTATTTTCTGTAGAATTTGTTCCCAAGGAGCTTCATTATCAACCATTTTGAATAAATCTGTGAAATCCATTGGTTTCTCCTGATTTGTTAGAAAAGGAAAAGTGTCCTTTCTTTCTTCTTCTCTTCTCTCTTCTGTTTCATCTTCTTCCAACTCAATGATCTCTTCATTTACACTCTTGACCACTTTGCACTCTTCTCTGGGGTTAACCTCAGTATTAGCCCCAAAGTTTCTGTTGGGTCTTTCTTCCAATTGCTTGGTGATCTGACCCATCTGAATCTCCAAATTCTTTATAGCAGCTTCAGTGCTCTTTTGAGAAGATTCAGTTTTCTGGATGAATTGCTGAAGAGTTTCTTCCAACCTTGTTGATCTGTCATTAAGCACAGCTAATTGTTGCCACAAGGTTGGTTGCTGCTGCTGCTTATTATACTGATTAGCCTGCCCAGTTTGTCCTTGGCCAATGCTTGGATGTGGTTTCCAACCCTGATTATAATTCCCTTGACGGTATGGAAACTGATTAGCCATGAAGTTAACATCCTCCACGGCCTCCACTGGAAAAGCACACTGGCCATTTATGTGATCACCTCCACATAGTTCGCACAACTGGGTTTGTATCTGGGCAGCAGACTTCAACTCTTTAGGTAATTGAGCCAAAGTTTTTGTCAGAGTCTCTAGCTGTTGAGTTAGAATTTTATTCTGTGCTAGCAGAGCATCATGCGTTTGTAATTGTAGAACCCCTTTCTGTGGCATAGGAGCTCCTCTTTCATTGTGCAGCTCATTATCACTTGTAGCCATATTTTCAACGATTTCAGTTGCTTCCTCTGGAGTCTTCCATTTGATATTGCCTCCAGCTGAGGCATCTAGCATCATCTTGGTTTGTGAACCAAGCCCTCCAAGGAAAGTTAGGACTACTTCTTGATCTTCAAAGCCATGCGTGGGAGTTTTACGGAACAAGCTTTTATACCTATCCCATGCATGTCCAAGTGATTCTTCCATGCCCTGCTTGAATGAAGATATCTCTTGCTTTCCCTTAGTCACTTTAGATTGTGGGAAGTATTTATTCAAAAACTTTGCAACCACTGCTTCCCACTCCGTGAAACTTTCTTCTGGAAAAGAGTTCAACCAAAGCTTAGCATTGCCTCCCAATGAGAAAGGAAACAAGCTAAGTTTGATAGCTTCGTCTGGCACCCCATTAATCTTGACCGTGTTACAGATCTCATTAAATGTTGTAAGGTGCTCATATGGGCTTTCATGTGATAACCCATTAAATTGATTACTCTTTACCAGTTGAATTAATGCTGGTTTGACCTCCATGTTGGCTGCATTGACTCTAGGTCGAGCTATGCTATTGAAGTGCTGAGGTCCAGCAAGATTAGTGTAATCTGCAAGAGTTCTTCTAGCATTATTATTGTTCTCCATACTCCCTGTGCTATGAACAGAACCTTGTGGTGATGATTGTAGGAGAGTTTCAGGAGAAGGGAAAAGTTCTCTGGACGTTCTGATTCTTCTCCTCCTTCTACTCTCGTCTAGCCCTTCAAGTAGTGGTTCTGTTGTTTTCTTACTTCTAGTTCGAATTGCCTCCTGCATGCACAAGAAAACAAAACCCTAGAAAAGATTTGTTAGCACAAAAAGATATAGAAGAAAATAAAGATTGAAAAGATATAAGAAGATAAAAGATTTAGAAGATAGAATTAAATAAAATAGAATAAAACCTAATCTAAAAAATAAAATCTAATCTAAAAGATAAAATAAAATAAAATCTAACCTAACCTAAAAGATAGAATAAGAATAAAATAAAATCTAACCTAAAAAGATAAAAAGATAAAATCTAATAAAATAAAATAAAATCTAATCTAAAAAGATAAAAAGATAAAATACAATAAAAAACAGAAAAATAAAAACAAAAATTCAAATTAAAGTCAAAGATAATCAATAATCACACAAATTAACCAGTTAAACCATGAATCCCTGGCAACGGCGCCAAAAACTTGATGGACAAATTTGTAAGCACCAAAATATGATGTCACAAACTTGTTTCACAATCGGCAAGTATGACCGAATCGTTTCAAGTAATAAACTTGGTAAGACCAAGTATCGTTCTCCCAAAGGACTCACGGCCTAGTTTAGTTATGTGATTTGTTGATTAGCTAAGACTTAAGAACACAATAATTGAAGTTTAATATGCAAAGACGAAAATTAAATATGTATGCATGAATTGATCAATGACAAAGACAAAAGATAAACACTTTCAAGGAAATATATGAATGAATATGTTGTTGGGGGTCAATTTCATCTCATCCACTCTCATATATTTTAGGAATTCAACATTCAAATCATCATTGTTAATGCCACTCTCTAATGTACCATTCTAGATGGCTTCTCCCTAATCAAATAGTTCATACAATTCCTAGCATTCCTAATGATTAGTTCATGAGTGCAGGAGCTTAAAGGCAACCAATATAATATTGTCAGTATAATATTGGGAGAAATTCCCCGGATCTAGATTTCCCCGTACGTGTCCGTATCAACAAAACCAATAATCATGCATTAGAATGAGTTAAACAATGCAAGCATTGAGCAAAGAGGAAAAACCCTAACTAATGATGAAAGAAAGCATATGTCTTAATTCAAAGATGTACTCAACAAATCCATATATGAGAGCTTCAAGAGATTACTTTGACTCCCCAACAAACATACAAGGTATAGTTCACCATATTCATGGTGAACCTAGATGAATTACAATGAAAGCATGAAAGAATAAACCCAATAAAGGTGAAGAGGTAGCCTGAGCATCCAAGATCCTCCTTCAAAGGGGTGAAAGAGAGAGTGTTTGCCTCGTTTCTGCCAAAGATGCCTAACTATAGGACGTGCAAGCCCTTATATACTAATCTAGAGTTACAAAAGATTACAAAAGTCCAAGCCCAAAAAGTGCCGCTCAGCGGTATTTACCGCTCAGCGGTGATTGCGCGTCTTCTTTCTTCCCCTCAGCGGCCATTTTGCCCCTCAGCGGTTCCAACGTCACCTCTTAAGTGCCGCTCAGCGGTAGTTTGCCGCTGAGTGGTACCTTCGACTTCTCCTTTTTGCACTCTTTCTTGTCTTTTCTAATGTCCTCTCTCTTATTCTTCACTTCTTTCACCAAATTCACCTCAAAACCTGCACAAGAACACTTAAATCAAGCATAAACCTGTCCAGCTCTCTTATTTCTGAAAATATAAACAAAAGGCATGATTTCAAGCTAGTTTCTAAGTCTAAAGGTTGCTTTTAGTATCAACTTTAAGCATGAAAATAACAGTTTTTCAACTGTTATCAGGGCTCGGGTCCCGCTAAGGGGAACTAAAACCCAATCTGCGAGAGTACCGCTCAGCGGCACTTTCGTGATGTGTTCTTCTCCTTCTTTTCTTAACCTACGTGCCTCCTAAACATGCCCCTCACTGGCTCCCTGCAATTCAATGTTCAAAATGCTTATGCAAACCCTAACTAAAACAAATCAACAAAAATATTCAATCAACTGGGTTGCCTCCCAGGTAGCGCTTGTTTAACGTCACGAGCCTGACCCAAAATCCACCAACACCCTTTAGTAGGTGCAAAATTTTCTTACCAACACCCATCAGTAGGTGTTACAGCCATTGTATCCTTCAGTAGATAATTAACCACCTAGCATCCTTCAGTAGATGCTATATCCAACAAAATAAATACAAAAATAATGTTCACAAATTAAAATTTACAAAACCAAATCAAAAGTTTTTAAATTCACTGGGTTGCCTCCCAGCAAGCGCTCTTTTAATGTCATTAGCTTGACCCAATAAAGTTCAAGTTCCATCTTCTTTATAGTTGATGTTGTCATTCCACCAACTCCTCAGCTGTTTCCTTTGAACTGTTTTGGTTCTTCTAGAATATGGAGACTCTATCTCTATCATCTCCTTCTCTTTAAAGCCCTTCACAACCCACAACTTGTTCTTGATTCTAATAGGTGTGCCAAGTTGGAGTCTTCTTTTCTTCCAGTCTCTAGGAATTTCTTCTCCTCTTCCAATCTCTTCTTCCTGGGGTACCTGAAACAACAAACAATGGTTACTTGAAACCTCAAGATTTTCATCTTTACGGCTAGTCATGGGTGCATCTCGAAATGCAGCTTTATAACTAGCTTCTTCCTCCTTTGCTTGTGTCTCATCTTTGAAGACATCTACCACCACTCTCTCCTCTCTGTCCTGGAGCACCACTATACCTTCATTTACATCTATGATAGCCCTGGCCGTTTTCATAAACGGTCTTCCAAGTATGATAGGTATCTTCTCTGTCTCCATCTTCATCACCACAAAGTCTGCCAAGAACTGAAGTTTGCCAACACAAACTATAATGTCCTCTACAATCCCACATGGCTCATTTGAAGATCCATCGGCCATTACTATTTTAACCTTTGCAGGTTTCACTTTAACATTGCCGATTTGCTCCAGTAAAGAATAAGGTATCAAGTTAACACTTGAACCTAAATCAAGAAGAGCTTTCTTTACCTTTTTCTTCCCTATAGTACAAGGAATAGAAAAACTTCCTGGATCTGATGCTTTAGGAGGGAATGACTCTTTCTTAACAGTTATACACTCTTTTACCTCATCATCTCTACGTCTCTTCTTTGTAGAGATTTCTTCATCAGATTTGGTGTAAACTGCAATTTTCTGTAGAATCTGTTCCCAAGGTGCTTCATTATCCACCATTCTGAATAATTCTGTGAAGTCCATTTGTTTCTCTTGATTTATTGGAAAAGGAAAAGTGTTTTTGCTCTCTATTTCTCTTCTTTCTTCTGTTTCTCCTTCTTCTAACTCAATTGTCTCTTCATTCACACTCTTTACCACTTTGCACTCTTCTCTGGGGTTAACCTCAGTATTAGCCCCAAAATTTCTATTTGGCCTTTCTTCCAATTGCTTGGTAATCTGACCCATTTGAATCTCCAAATTCTTTATAGCAGCTTCAGTGCTCTTTTGAGAAGATTCAGTTTTCTGTATGAATTGCTGAAGAGTTTCTTCCAACCTTGTTGATCTTTCATTAAGCATAGATAACTGTTGCCAAAAGGTTGGTTGCTGCTGCTGCTTATTATATTGATTTGCTTGCCCAGTTTGTCCTTGACCAATGCTTGGATGTGGTTTCCACCCTTGATTGTAATTCCCTTGACGATATGGAAATTGATTAGCCATGAAATTAACATCCTCCACGGCTTCCACTGGAAAAGCACATTGACCATTGATATGATCACCTCCACATAATTCGCACAACTGGGTTTGTACCTGTGCAGCAGTTTTCAACTCTTTAGGTAATTGTGCAAGAGTTTTAGTCAGAGTCTCCAGCTGTTGAGTTAGAATTTTATTTTGAGCTAGCAAGGCATCATGTGTCTGTAATTGGAGAACCCCTTTTTGTTGCATAGGAGCTCCTCTCTCACTGTGCAGCTCATTATCACTAGTAGCCATGTTTTCTATAATTTCTATGGCTTCCTCTGGAGTGTTCCATTTAATATTGCCTCCTGCTGAGGCATCAAGCATCATCTTGGTTTGTGAACCAAGCCCTCCAAGGAAAGTTAAGACTACTTCCTGTTCTTCAAAACCATGCGTGGGTGTTTTTCTTAGCAGACTTTTGTATCTATCCCATGCATGCCCCAGTGATTCTTCCATGCCCTGCTTAAATGAAGATATCTCTTGCTTACCTTTTGTCACCTTTTGTCACCTTTGATTGTGGAAAGTACTTGTTCAAAAACTTTGTTACCACTGCTTCCCACTCTGTGAAACTTCCTTCTGGAAAAGAATTCAACCAAAGCTTAGCATTGCCTCCCAATGAGAAAGGAAACAAACTAAGTTTGATCGCTTCGTCTGGCACCCCATTGATTTTGACTGTGTTGCAAATTTCATTAAATGTAGTAAGGTGCTCATATGGGCTTTCATGAGATAACCCATTAAATTGATTGCTCTTTACCAGTTGGATCAGTGCTGGTTTGACCTCCATGTTAGCTGCATTGACTCTAGGTCTAGCTATGCTGTTAAAGTGTTGAGGTCCAGCTATATTGGTGTAATCAGCAAGAGTTCTTCTGATATTATTGTTCTCCATATTTCCTGTGCTATTGTCAGAACCTTGTGGTGATGGTTGTAACAGAGTTTCCGGAGGAGGAAAAAGTTCTCTAGATGTTCAGATTCTTCTCCTCCGTCTACTGTCTTCTAATCCTTCAAGCAGAGGTTCTGTTGTTTTCTTGCTCCTAGTTCGAATTGCCTCCTGCATACACAAGAACACAAAACCCTAGAAAAGATTTGGTTAGCACAAAAAGATATAAGAGAAGATATAAGATTCAGAAAATAAAAACAGAAAACAGAAAAACAGAAAAACAGAAAAATAAAATAAAATAAAATCCAATAAAATACAAACTGAAAAATAAAAACAGAAAATAAAATAAAATAAAAAAAATTCGAAATTTAAATTAAAAATAAAAAAATAAGTCAAAGATAATCAATAATCACACAAATTAACGAGTTAAACCAGAGTCCCCGGCAATGGCGCCAAAAACTTGATGGACAAATTTATGAACACCAAAATATGATGTCACAAACTTGTTTTTCAATCGGCAAGTATGACTGATGAGTCAATATTTTCTCAATTTCACTTAGCTTATTGTGCTAGATTTAATCAGGGAATTGTGCTTAAAAGTCTGGTATTTTTCCGTTTTTGCTAATTGTGCTTAATTTGATCAAAAATTCTTATTTTAATTAATTTGAATTATTTGAGCTAATTATTTGCATTGTTAATTGTAGGAAAATTGTTGGATAATATTTTGGGACTTAAAGAGAAATGCCACATCAATTATATTTTAAGCTAAAATGAGAGGAGGTGTGAATTTCATTTTTGGGGTGCTTCAAATGGAAAGGAAGGGGTTACGAAAAGAAGAAATGCACAAGTGAAGGTTGGCATTCAAACTGCATCACGCTGATTTCATTGGGCTGGAAAGAAGCAAGCACATGCACATGGGAGTGGCGTCCAGCAGCCAGAAGATACCACGATCCAGCAGAGGTGGTGCTGGAAGAAAAAAAGGGATGCCACAGCCCACACTTGGCAGCGCCCAGCAGCAGCCACGTTGAAGAGAGAAATCCACGCCACACGGCCCACAGAAAAGATGTCATGATCTGCACGTTCATGGGGAGGCTCATTTCCTTTTGGCTTGAAGAAAGGTGTTGGATCACGGGCTTCATTCACGGTCCAGCACACTCCACACACACGTCCAGAAAGCAAGCATGGAGGCACACGGATGGTGTCCAGCTAGAAGGCAACAGCACATGAGAAGCAGCCACATTTCTTCATTCCCCAGCAGAGAGAAATCCACGCCACACGGCCCACAGGAAAGAGGTCACGCGGTCCAGAAAAAAGGAGAGAGCTGCACGGAGAATGTAAGTGGATGAAGAGAGAGCAGCACGTGGTGGCAGGAGAGAAGCGGTCCAGAGATTTCTTGCAAACGGGTGGCATCCAGCAATCAACACATCTAGCAGGAGGTGGCCTTCACGGTCCAGCTTGGAAGCAAAGCCCAGCAACCTCCACATCCAACATTTGCGCATCCAGGAGGTGCACGAAGAAGCCTTCATCACGTCCAATCCAGCAGCATCAAAATTTCTTCATTTTCCAGCAAAGCAACGTGTGTCGAGCAATGGGAGAAGCACGTCCAGTGCAGTAGCAGGCCCACAAGAAGCTCATCCCTTCTTCACGCTCCAGCTTCAACAATGGAAGCATAGGGGGTGCATCCAGCATAGATCCAACAGAGGAGTGGCCCAGCAGCAGAGAAAGAATACCACGCATCCAAGGAGAGACACGTCTAGGGGAGCGTGGACAGCAACACACGGCCCACACCTTCTTCCATCCAGCTAGGCATGCTCTCGGTCCAACACAGCAGAGAAGAGGGGATTCACTTCTTCATTCATTAGGGCAGTGATGAGTCAATATTTTCTCAATTTCACTTAGCTCATTGTACCGAATTTAATTAGGGAATTGTGCTTAAATGTCCAGTATTTTCCCATTTTTCCTAATTGTGCTTAATTTGATCAGAAATTCTTATTTTAATTAATTTGAATGATTTGAGCTAATTATTTGCATTATTAATTGTAGGGAAAATTTTGGAAATACAATTTGGGACATTTAGAGGCTAAATGAGTGAGGAGGTGCGGATTTCATATTTGGGGGTGCACTTGGAGATGTGCATGTTGCTTGCTGGAAGGAAAAACACATCACACGGCCATTCATCTTATTCAGCCTTAGTTGGAATTAAAGAAGGGCCCACATTGAAGCACTCGGACCAAGCCTTCAAGCACACGCTGGCAGCAAAAATGGGGGTGCGTCCAGAAAAAGAAGGGAGCCCGTGGAAGAGGGGAACACACCTAGCAGAGGACGTGCTTGGAGGGAGGGGTGTCTCGGCCTAGGGCAACTGCCTCCCACATATAAAAAAAAAGCACATTTCAATTTGAAAGGGAGGGTGTTGGACGTGTGTGGTTCAGCCGCCACTTGCCACTCACTCTCAGTCTCTGTCTTTGGATTTTAGGATTTTGTTTTTTTGAACTCTTCTTTGGCTGGAAACGCTATTTGAGGATCATGAATGAAAAATACACTTTCAATTTTTCCATTTCGTTTTTGCAAGTGCTGGATTCATGAGCAATGCTTATTTAATTTTCATTATGAAAAGTGCACGTTATTGTTCAATCTCTACTCGCATTTTATGATTCTGGAAGTGGCACAAGGTGTCTCGGCCTGTACATGTGTTGGAGCAGTACCGAGAAGAAAAGAATGGTGTGCACGGAGTTGGAAGAGTTTCGGTTTTCATTCCAGTATTTCTCTTCATATAGAAAAGTGGTGCACGGTGCCTTTTAATTGTTCCAGCTGGGATATAAAAATGGGAGAAGTGAAGCACGGTGATTAAATTGGAGCATTGGGAGACGTGAAGGGAATTTAAGTGGGGGTGGATGTGTGAAGGGAGCCGTCAACCTCACGTTTCGTTCTTTTTCTTTAGAAGTTTTTATTAGTTTTAATCCAATGAAAAAGATGCACACAGTGATGAATTTGTGATGGGACAATTGGCAGCAATTGTTGGAGAATGAAGAGGTGATTAGATAGGGTAGATGTATTGAGTATGGTGGCTGATTTTGAGAGAAGAAGTTTTGAGTTTTTACTGGATGGAAGAGTCACGGCTGGAAAGAGTAGCACACAGCCAGCAAGCATTGATTTCAGTTTGGTGCGCTTACGGTTCTTTAGATTTTGGGTGAAGAGGTGTCACGGCCTGGGTAGATGCATTTTATTTTTTTTTGCAGTGTCATTATCACATTAAGCGTTGGAATTTGTCTTTTATTTTGCTTTAGCTCTAGAAGGTTTCTTTATATTGTGTTGGTGCTTGAATCGGTGGTGATTTTGGTTTACAATTTCCAAGCTTTATTTCAATGTGCATTTAATTTGTCAGCTCAACATTGCATTTTAATAGCTTTAATTGTGTTTGGATATTTATCTATTGCATTGTTCAGTTTATTGTTTACGTTCACTATGTTGTTTACTTTGTTCGGCTTTAAGTTCTACTGTTCAGTGTTACTTTTATTGTTCAGTTTCGAGTTTTTCTTTCCTGCATTTCACTTGCCTCACTTGCTTTAGATACTGTTCGGTCTCAATGTAAAACTGTTTCGTCTTTCTTTAGAGACCGTTCGGTCTTATTGTTTTCCACATTTCTTTCCGCATTTTCAATTATGTTTTGGTTGTATTTAATTTCCAGTTTTAAATTCAGTTCATTTAAAATCACAAAAACACTTTCAAACCCCCCCACTACGTGTTGATCTGAGACTGAACCCAATTTGGTCCTTGAGAGACGACCTAGGAGTCACTTCCTAGTCTATACTGCATTCTTTTATGCACAACTTTTGTTGGGAGGTGCGACCCTCACAACAGGCAGCCACCCTAGAGAGGAGAGGAGAGTTGGAGAAAGAAAGCAAGCATGGAGGGCTACGGTTGAAGAAAAGAATGGTGCTGGAATGAAGAGCATGGAGTTTTCTTTGGAGGATGTCTCGGCCTAGAGCTGAGGGCAGCTGCCACTTGTTACGAGTTTTCTCTCTGCTTTTGAACGTTTTTCATGGAGAATGAAGAGCACACTTTCCCTTTTTCTATTTTTTTTTGCAAGCGCTATTACATTGGTTGAATGAAAACAAGCACACTGTCTTTTCCTTTTAATTTTGTGCAAGGCTGGAACGTTTTATTTTTGGAGTTTATCATTGAATGAGCACGGTACAGTATTTTCTTTATGGTTTTGAAGCAAACATGTGACGGTCCTTGGAGAGGGAATAGCCCCAAAAATGTAGTTTGGTTCCTTTTTACTGTTCATATACGTTCTTTGCACTGTGTCCGTGATGAACTTTTAGCTCAATAGTATTAATTTCAATTGTTAAATCCATGCATTCCAATTTTATTCAAACACTTTGCATTGAATGTGTGACTCCAAAGTTTCATAGCATTTTAAGCATTGCTTTCTTATTTTAGTTGTCGTGTGAATTTAATGGTTTAGCTCAACGTTGCATTTTATTATTAAATGTATTTTCCTTGCTTAAAATTGGTTCAAGCACTTTTTGCATGTTTTCTTGTAATTCCCGCTGGTTTATGTTTTAATGTTTTAGTTTAAGTATTGCATTTGAATAGCACATCACATGTTTCTTTATTATCTATGCATTTTAATTAGTTAACACATCTTCCTTTAGAAATGTCGGTTCATTGCTTTCATTCACTTTAATTAGTTTATTGTTCTCGTTCACTATGTTGTCTATTTTGCTCAGTTTCTTCATTTTCGTGCATTTCCAATTTCCTCACTTGCTTTAGAGACCGTTCGGTGTCAATGTAGAACCGTTCGGTATTCACGCTTTGTTAATTCATTTCACTGTTTTCAATTATGTTTGGTTTTAGTTCATTTACACTCAAAAAAAAAACACTTTCACAAACCCCCCCCCCCCCCCCCCCCACTACGTGTTTGATCTGAGACTGAACCAAAATTGGTCCTTGAGAGACGACCTAGGAGTCACTTCCTAGTACTATACTGCATTCTTTTATGCACAACTTTTGTTGGGAGGTGCGACCCTCTCATCAATGACCGAATCGTTCAAGTAATAAACTTGGTAAGACCAAGTATCGTTCTTCCCAAAGGACTCACGGCCTAGTTTAGTTATGTGGTTTCTTGATTAGCTAAGACTTACAGACAAAATATTTGGAGTTTAATATGCAAGACAGAAAATAAACATGTATGCATGAAGTTTTGATCAATGGCAAAAAAACAAAAGATAAACACTTTCAATGATATTAATGTATGAATATGTTGTTGGGGGTCAATTTCATCTTATCCACTCTCATATTTTAGGAATTCAACATTCAAATCATCATTGTTAATGCCACTCTCTAAAGTACCTTTCTAGAAGGCTTCTCCCTAATCACGAGTTCATACAATTCCTAGCATTCCTAATGATCAGTTCATAAGTGCAGGAGCTTAACGACAACCAATATCATATTGGGAGAAATTCTCCGGATCTAGATGATGAGTCAATATTTTGTTCACTTCACTTAGTTTATTGTGCTAGAATTAATAGGGGAATTGTGCTTAATTGTCTAGTATTTTCCCATTTTTACTAATTGTGCTTAATTTGACCAAAAATTCTAATTTTAATTAATTTGGATTATTTGAGCAAATTATTTGCATTATTAATTGCAGGGAAAATGTTGGAAATACAATTTGGAACATTTGGAGGTCAAAAGAAAATGCCACATCAAATATACTTTAAACTAAGATGAGAGAGGAGGTGTGAATTTCATTTTTTGGGGTGCACATGGAGAAGTAACTCACTCACATCCACGTCTTGGAGTGTGAGGGAAGAAAGCACTGTCACGGCTGGAATTGCAGCTGGAAGGCACTGACTATTCTTAGAAGCTCACGGACATGTGGCAGCAGAGTAGCACACACCACACAGAGATGGCCCATGAGGAGGTCCACCAAGTGGAGGGGTTGCGAAAAGAAGCTGGTCCAGCAGCACACGGCCCAAGGCATGGGAGTAATGCACAAGTGTGATTTTTATTTTGGAGAAAAGTTGGCTGGTCCATGAGAAGCACAACAGCGTCCAGTAGCTGACGCGTCCAGCCCTTGTGCACATGAGCATCCAGCTGGCTTGATTGGAGAGGGGTGCACATCCAGCTTTCAATTGGAGAGGCACACACGTCCACGCTTCATTTTCCCAGCAGGCTTTGAATAGGGGGTGCTGGAAGAAAGAAAGCAACACGGAAGGAAGCAGCAGCATGTGGTGGCAAAAGCAGAAGCAACGCATCCAACAGGCCTTCAATTGGAAGCAATTATTGAATTAACATTCAGCCTTCACGCGGACAGCAGCTTGGCAAAAAGGGCCCACAGACAAATTAATCTGGAGCAGCTAACAACGTGAAGGAGGTGCACAATGGAAGAGGCACATGGGTGAGAGAATGATTGAGCAATGTGATGGCCTACATTGGGGCGTTTCAGTAGAGGCTACGGAGAGAAGGATCCAACAATTCACGCGGAGCTTCATTTTCTACCAACTTCTCACGGTCCAGCAAGGAAGAGGCCCACGTGAGAGAAGGAGTGTCCAGCAACACTTCACTCCACGCACATGGTCACAGCCCATGATCAAGCAGCCACGTTGAGGAGACGTCCAGGGGCAATAAGGAGGGTTACGTTCAGCCGCAACCTGGAGAGAGGGGACACCACATGGAGGGCTACGGGTGAGGTGCACATGCGGAGAATGATTTTGGAGGGCCGTGGGGGATGAAGCAGTAGAGAAGCACACGGTGCACACCAGGAAGGACCTGTCACGGTACAGGGGGAGAAGGGCTCTCGGTCACGGAAATGAGAGAAACACACGGATGAGTGGAGCTGGAAAGGAGCTGTCGTGGAAGCGCGGAGATGAAGAAAGGGAGTTGCTGTCATATCTGCAGAGGAGATTTAATGTTATCATTTTGGTTTTGTTTTTTTGGAGAACGAAGAATAGCGGTGCTGGAATGAGAAAAAGGGCAATCGCCACTCACAATGCACAGTCTCTTTTCACATTCTAGGATCCTTAGTAAAAGGAGAGCACACGGTCTTGGTAAAGAACTTTGGAACATCTTTCAATTTTTATTTTTCAATTTAGAAAAGTAGCATGGTGAAGCAAAGTAGGAAGCGCTGACTCGTTGCATTTTTATTCTACTATTCAAACATTTATTTTTGTTTTAAGTATTGTTTAATTGATGGAGGTCCAGCGGGTTAAGGTATACACGGTTTGCTAAAGATTTACTTACTTTCGTTTCACTTGGAACATTGATTTTTATATTTTACATGAGGAATACATTTAGCGTGTTAAATGCATCTAATATTTTAAAGTTATTTTCACTTGTTCAACAATTGCAATTTAGTTTACTGTTAACGCATTTTCTTGGTGTCATGTCCGTGATGAACTGCTTTTGATGTTTAACTTACTCGTTGCATTGAAATGGATTCAGGCACTTTTGTATTTCGCTTTATTCCAAGGGGTTCTAAGTGTTTCAGTTTACTATTTTCATTCACTTTAATGTTGTCTATTCTGTTCGGCTTCTTTATTTTTTTTTCATTTCCAATTTCCTCACTTGTTTTAGAAATCGTTCGGTTACAATGTAGGATCGTTTGGTCATCATGCTTTGTTCATTTATTTCAGTGTTTTCAATTATGTTCGGTTGAATTTAATTTCCAGTTTTAATTTAGTTTATTTATAATCGCAAAAACACTTTCAAAACCCCCCCTTCGTGTGTGATCTGAGACTGAACCCAAATTGGTCCTTGAGAGACGACCTAGGAGTCACTTCCTAGTACTATACTGCATTATTTTATGCACAACTTTTGTGGGAGGTGCGACCCTCTCAACAAAATGGCGCCGCTGCCGGGGACCAACGGTTCAGTCTTAGGTTTTTGTTGTGTTTGTGTGTGTTGTGTTTTGTCTTGTGTTGTGATGTGATGTTCTGTTTTGTGTGTGCGTGTTGCATGTATAAATGTGTTGTGTTTTATTTGTTTCGTGATTTTTAGTATTCTTCTTTTTCCATGTCTACCTATTTTGATTTCGTGAATACTGCTTGTTTTGCTAGTGCCTCTGATTATGATTCTCCTTCTGCATGTTACTCTGATTGTAATTCATATTCTGCTGATGTCTATGTTGAGAACAATATGACTCATCCTCTAATTTCTGAGAGTGCTCTTTGTGAGCCGGTTTCACTTAAGGAGGATGATCTTCATTGCGATCTCACCCCTGGACTGATACATTTGCTGCCTAAGTTTCATGGTTTTGCAGGAGAATGCCCACACAGACATTTGGAGGAGCTCCACATCATGTGCTCTTCAATGAAGCCTCCAGATGTCCCTCTTGATTACATTTTCTTGAGCGCATTTCCGCATTCATTACAAGGAGCAGCTAAGGATTGGAAAGACTCTCTTCCTCTGAGATCCGTTACCGATTGGGGATATCTTGAGCACCAGTTTCTGAGCAAATTTTCCCCTGTGCAATATGCTTACAGCAACGGTCTTGGATGGAATGACCCTACCTTGGAATGGTACAATGCTCCACAACATCATTATCAAGAACCACCATTCCAGAGTACTTGTATGCCTCCACCAGTCCAGCAATACCAAAGTCAGCAATATGATGCTCCTGCCCAAATAGCTCCTCAGCCTTCTACCTCTGAGCCTACATTGCAGGAGTTGTTGGAGCAGATGACCATGCAGAACCTTCAGTTTCAGCAAGAGAACATGCAGTTCCAACAAGAAATAGGAGCTGTCATTCAGAGTATGACTGATCAGATAGGGCAGATGGCCACTCAACTCACTGAGGAACAGTCTCAAGATTCAGAGTTACCATTTCAAACTGTTCAGATTCCAGATGATGATGATAGTGGCATCAACATAGAAGATGGGGAGAAGAGTCATGAGCTTACTACTGTGCCATCTACTTTCCCATCATCCTATGTCCCTACCCTTGCACCTGAGGAGACTGATGATTATTTTGAGGAGCAAGCAGAAATAAGCAGTAATCCTGAACCAGGTAGACCACCTTCATCTTCCCACACTCTACCAATCTTCAAGGAAGAGGAGGTAAGCATACCTCAGTATGATTATGTCTGTGATGATTATGTTCTTGATTATGTTGTTCATGATTATGCTGTTGAGAGGTACGTTGATGATCATATTGTTGTTGAGCATGTTTTTAATTCTCCCTCTGTGCATGATGAGAACCACTTTTTGATATCACATCCGAATGTTTATTCTCAATGCACTGAACATGAATCTGAGTTTGTTATTGATATTGCTTGTGATTTTGAAATTGATTCATGTTCTGAGGATGTATCTGAGGTTCAAGTAAATTTTAATGCTTTTGAATTGGTAAAACTTGAACCATTTAAGCCTGTTCTGGATTCTGATATTGATACACATGTGCACACTCATGTTGTGGATTCATTATTCCCTGTAGAGCACATTGACATACCTGATGTTCACTATCCTTGCGCTGACCTTGATTTAAATGATAGCCTTGAGGATGCAGCTGATGACTTGGAGATTGGTAAGAAAATTTTCAATGAGCAAAAACAGGTTTATTCTGAACTTGAGATTCCAAACACTTTACCTGATTTGCTTATGCATTCAAATGCCTGTGATTTGATGCACACTGATTCTATAGGATTCATGACTGATACTGATACAGATTTGATTGACCATTCTAAAATTTTTGATTCAGTATCAGCCATTGAACCCATTGGTCTAAGGGTTGTTTTAAATGGACATGATTGCCGTGATGAAATTTTGAATGATAATAGCCTTGAACTGACCTTTGATTCTGTTGATGATGCATATATCAATATTGATTTTGAGGTGGCAACTATGCAATCTGATAACTCTATAGAGTTAGGACTGAACTTTGATCTGACACAGTTCTCTGAGAACTTTGAATGTGATTGTGAATCTGGTTCTTGCCCGATCTGTATTGAAATTGATTATGTGTTACAGACAGATTCTAAGCGTATAACAGATGCTATTAATTGTGAGTTTCATGACCATGCTGCAGGAGGTACATATGAATTTGACCAACATGCACGTGCCAGCATTCACGAAAGTTTCAACATCAACAGGCACCTACTGAACCTGCTCATCAACAATCTTTGCTTCTTAGATCCAGCTGTGGATGATATCTCCCTGCTAGATCAAATCTGGAGGATGAAGAAATTCTTCCTCAAAACTTCCTTGCTGGATCCAATGGTGGAAGACATCTCCCTACAAGTCCAAAATTGGCAACTGCCACCATGATTAGGGGAGTTTTCTTTCTCTCTTCTCCCCCTTTCCCTACTTTTGTTGCACTTGTCCATGATCTGTTGACTGTTATGATTTCTGATCTTATGCTTATGACACATTGAGGACACTGTGTAGTTTAAGTGTGGTCTATTGGGGGAGATTCTAATTTTTCTTTGTTAGTTTTTGTTTTCCGTGTTAAAATTTTTTCTTTTCTAGGTAGTTTTTGTCGGGTCTTGTATACAGTTTTGCATGATTCTCTTGATTTCTGGACTTTGATTAGGTTGTAGATGTGTCTTTCACTTCATTGATACTCTGATTTGTTTGAATTCCCTGCTTTTCTCCGCTTGGGAAGATGATTATGATGTTTGAGAGGTTGAATTGATTGTGACAGAATTACCCTGTGTGAGATTTGAGCCACTTTATGTTCTTTCTTGTGTGTGATATGTCTCTTGATTGCTTGCGCATATGCCTTGGCTTGACTCTTGTTGATAGTTCTTGATTGATATGCATGTTTGGAAGTGATAAAGGCAGTTTTGTTCTTGAGCCTCTCTAGCCAAATAAGCTTACCTTGTTCTAATCCTTTGAAAACCCTTTTTGAGCCTATACTTTCCCCCATTTCTTTGTTTTGAATGCTCATACACTAGCCCTAAGAGAAAAACCATGATTACCTTAACCTTAGGGAATTTTGGAGCTTTAGAAGTGTTTTGGGAACAAGTGTGGTCTCTTGGGGGTTTCTGATGAGTTGGCTAGTTAGTTCCTCTTCTTGTCGTGTTTTTGTAAATATGTGGTGTATCTTGTCTCTTAAAATTGTGTGCTGAATAGAGTAAAAAATAAGAGATAGGATGAAGAAAAAAAAAAAAGAGCAGAAAAACAGTGAAAAAAAAAATTGTGAATAATGGAGTCAAGAAGAGGATGGAATTAGAGGTTGTGGGTGTGTTTGAATGTGTTTACACTTGTTCCCCATTGCTCCTCTAATCCTTATGGTTTGTAGCTTCTTATCCAGATATATCCTCCCTTGTCCTTGGCCCCATTGCAACCATGAAAAGACCTTTTGATTTGAACATGCATATGTTTTGAGTGTTGACATTAGAGGTTTGCCAAGTCTGTTGTTGTTTGCTTTCTTGAGTGCATTGAGTTGACATTGTTTACCCTAGACACTTGAGAGAAACACTAATAGTGCATCTGTGAGGTGTTGCTACTTTTGATTCACCTCTTGAGCTGATTGATCATTTTGCCATGTCTTGAATTGCTTGGATGATTTCATGAGTATCTGCTTTCTCTGATTCATTCTGTGTTGGAATTGTCTACTTCTTTTCTCTGTCCAGATTTCTTGAGGACTGTGTAAATTTTGTTTGTTTCCTTGCGAGTCTTTGTTTTTTGTGTGCTAAGTTTGTGTCATACCCTGGATGTCCTTTGAACTATTCCCTGATCTACGTCTTGATTTTGCCCAGGAGTGCAAAAGACTAAGTGTGGTCTATTTTGATGAGTCAATATTTTGTTCACTTCACTTAGTTTATTGTGCTAGAATTAATAGGGGAATTGTGCTTAATTGTCTAGTATTTTCCCATTTTTACTAATTGTGCTTAATTTGACCAAAAATTCTAATTTTAATTAATTTGGATTATTTGAGCAAATTATTTGCATTATTAATTGCAGGGAAAATGTTGGAAATACAATTTGGAACATTTGGAGGTCAAAAGAAAATGCCACATCAAATATACTTTAAACTAAGATGAGAGAGGAGGTGTGAATTTCATTTTTTGGGGTGCACATGGAGAAGTAACTCACTCACATCCACGTCTTGGAGTGTGAGGGAAGAAAGCACTGTCACGGCTGGAATTGCAGCTGGAAGGCACTGACTATTCTTAGAAGCTCACGGACATGTGGCAGCAGAGTAGCACACACCACACAGAGATGGCCCATGAGGAGGTCCACCAAGTGGAGGGGTTGCGAAAAGAAGCTGGTCCAGCAGCACACGGCCCAAGGCATGGGAGTAATGCACAAGTGTGATTTTTATTTTGGAGAAAAGTTGGCTGGTCCATGAGAAGCACAACAGCGTCCAGTAGCTGACGCGTCCAGCCCTTGTGCACATGAGCATCCAGCTGGCTTGATTGGAGAGGGGTGCACATCCAGCTTTCAATTGGAGAGGCACACACGTCCACGCTTCATTTTCCCAGCAGGCTTTGAATAGGGGGTGCTGGAAGAAAGAAAGCAACACGGAAGGAAGCAGCAGCATGTGGTGGCAAAAGCAGAAGCAACGCATCCAACAGGCCTTCAATTGGAAGCAATTATTGAATTAACATTCAGCCTTCACGCGGACAGCAGCTTGGCAAAAAGGGCCCACAGACAAATTAATCTGGAGCAGCTAACAACGTGAAGGAGGTGCACAATGGAAGAGGCACATGGGTGAGAGAATGATTGAGCAATGTGATGGCCTACATTGGGGCGTTTCAGTAGAGGCTACGGAGAGAAGGATCCAACAATTCACGCGGAGCTTCATTTTCTACCAACTTCTCACGGTCCAGCAAGGAAGAGGCCCACGTGAGAGAAGGAGTGTCCAGCAACACTTCACTCCACGCACATGGTCACAGCCCATGATCAAGCAGCCACGTTGAGGAGACGTCCAGGGGCAATAAGGAGGGTTACGTTCAGCCGCAACCTGGAGAGAGGGGACACCACATGGAGGGCTACGGGTGAGGTGCACATGCGGAGAATGATTTTGGAGGGCCGTGGGGGATGAAGCAGTAGAGAAGCACACGGTGCACACCAGGAAGGACCTGTCACGGTACAGGGGGAGAAGGGCTCTCGGTCACGGAAATGAGAGAAACACACGGATGAGTGGAGCTGGAAAGGAGCTGTCGTGGAAGCGCGGAGATGAAGAAAGGGAGTTGCTGTCATATCTGCAGAGGAGATTTAATGTTATCATTTTGGTTTTGTTTTTTTGGAGAACGAAGAATAGCGGTGCTGGAATGAGAAAAAGGGCAATCGCCACTCACAATGCACAGTCTCTTTTCACATTCTAGGATCCTTAGTAAAAGGAGAGCACACGGTCTTGGTAAAGAACTTTGGAACATCTTTCAATTTTTATTTTTCAATTTAGAAAAGTAGCATGGTGAAGCAAAGTAGGAAGCGCTGACTCGTTGCATTTTTATTCTACTATTCAAACATTTATTTTTGTTTTAAGTATTGTTTAATTGATGGAGGTGCAGCGGGTTAAGGTATACACGGTTTGCTAAAGATTTACTTACTTTCGTTTCACTTGGAACATTGATTTTTATATTTTACATGAGGAATACATTTAGCGTGTTAAATGCATCTAATATTTTAAAGTTATTTTCACTTGTTCAACAATTGCAATTTAGTTTACTGTTAACGCATTTTCTTGGTGTCATGTCCGTGATGAACTGCTTTTGATGTTTAACTTACTCGTTGCATTGAAATGGATTCAGGCACTTTTGTATTTCGCTTTATTCCAAGGGGTTCTAAGTGTTTCAGTTTACTATTTTCATTCACTTTAATGTTGTCTATTCTGTTCGGCTTCTTTATTTTTTTTTCATTTCCAATTTCCTCACTTGTTTTAGAAATCGTTCGGTTACAATGTAGGATCGTTTGGTCATCATGCTTTGTTCATTTATTTCAGTGTTTTCAATTATGTTCGGTTGAATTTAATTTCCAGTTTTAATTTAGTTTATTTATAATCGCAAAAACACTTTCAAAACCCCCCCTTCGTGTGTGATCTGAGACTGAACCCAAATTGGTCCTTGAGAGACGACCTAGGAGTCACTTCCTAGTACTATACTGCATTATTTTATGCACAACTTTTGTGGGAGGTGCGACCCTCTCAACACTAGACTTCCCCGTACGTGCCCGTATCGACAAAACCAATAATCATGCATCGAATGAGTTAAACAATGCAAGCATTAAGCAAAGAGGAAAAACCCTAACTAATGATGAAAGAAAGCATAAGTCTTAATTAAAAGATGTAAAAACAGATTCCATATATGAGAGTTTCACAAGATTACATTGACTCCCCAACAAACATACAGAGTTTAGTTCACCATATTCATGGTGATCCTAGATGAATTACAATGAAAGAATGAAAGAATAAACCCTAAAAAGGTGAAGAGGAAGCCTCAGCATCCAAGATCCTCCTTCAAAGGGGTGGAAGAGAGAGTGTTTGCTTCGTTCCAGCCAAAGATACCTAACCCTAGGAAACCCTAAAGCTTAAATACCATTCGTAAATTACAAAAACTTAGGTCCAAGCCCATTAAAGTGACGCTCAGCGGTAAGTGCGTGTCTTGTTTTCTCCCCTCAGCGGCCATTTTGCCCCTCAGCGGATCTCCCGTGAGTGCCTGAGTGCCGCTCAGCGGTAAACTGCCGCTGAGCGGTGACTTCGGCTTCTCCTTTTGCACTTTTTGATGTCTTTTCTGATTTCATCTCTCTCCTTCTTCACTTCTTCCACCAAATTCACCTTAAAACCTGCACAAAAACACTGAAATCAAGCATAAACCTGTCCAGCTCTCTTATTTCCAAAAATATAAAGAAAAGTATGATTTCAAGCTAGTTTCTAAGTGTAAAGGTTGCTTTTAGTGTCAATTTTAATCATAAAAATAACAGTTTTTCAACTATTATCACTCTTCTTGAAGGCTTATACGAGAGTAGACGGAGGAGAAGAATCCGTACATCTAGAGAACTTTTCCCTACTCCGGAAGATCTTTTACAACCTTCACCACAAGGATCTCAACATAACACTAAGGAGATGGAGAATAATAATGTTAGACGGACTCTTGCATATTACACTAATGTAGTTGGCCCTCAACATTTCAACAGCATAGCAAGACCGAGGGTCAATGCAACTAACATGGAGGTGAAACCGGCGTTAATCCAACTGGTTAAGAGTAATTAATTTAATGGGTTGTCACATGAAAGCCCATATGAGCACCTCACAACCTTTAATGAAATTTTCAATACAGTGAAGATAAATGGGGTGCCTAACGAAACAATCAAACTTAGCTTGTTTCCTTTCTCATTGGGAGGCAATGCTAAGCTTTGGTTGAACTCTTTTCCAGAAGGGAGCTTTACAAAGTGGGAAACTGTGGTGACAAAGTTTTTGAACAAATACTTCCTACAATCCTAGGTAAACAAAGGGAAGCAAGATATCTCATCTTTTAGGCAAGGCATGGAGGGATTACTAGGTCATGCATGGGACAGGTACAAAAGCCTATTAAGAAAGACTCCCACGCATGGATTTGATGAAGTAGAAGTAGTCCTATTCTTCCTTGGAGGGGTTCACAAACCAAGTTGATGCTAGACGCCTCAGCTGGAGGCAATATTAAATGGAAGACTCCAGAGGAAGCAACTGAAATAATTGAAAACATGGCTACTAATGACAGTAAGCTGAATAGTGAAAGAGGAGCTCCTATTCAATAAAAAGAAGTTCTACAGTTGCAATCCAATGATGCCTTGTTAGCTCAGAACAAGATAATAACTCAACAATTGTAGAATCTCACAAAGGAACTTGCACAACTGCTAAAAGAGTTAAAGACTGTTGCACAGGTTCAACCACAGATGTGTGAATTATGTGGTGGTGACCATATGAATGGTTAATGCGCCTTTCCAGTGGAAACTTTAGAGGATGTTAACTTCATGGCCAATTAATTTCCATACCTTCAGGGGAATTTCAATCAAGGGTGGAAACCACACCCAAGTATTGGTCAAGGACAAAGTGGGAAAGCTGGACAATCAGGGCAATTTAACAAGCAACATCAACAACCAACCTTATGGCAACAAATGTCTACACTTAATGAAAGATAAATAAGGATGGAAGAAACTCTTCAGCAATTCATACAGGCAACTGCATCCACTCAAAAGAGAACTGAAGCTGCTATTAAGAACTTGGAGATACAAGTGGGTCAAATTACTAAGCAGTTGAGTTAGAAAAAGAAGAGAGAAAAAAGAGAGAAAAAGAAAAAGAAGAGAGAAAAGAGAAAGAAGAGATAAGAGAGATAAAGAGTGAAGACATTCTTCCTTTTCCAACAGATCATGAGAAACAATTTGACTTTACAAAAATATTTAAGAGGTTGGATAGTGATGTACCTTTGAAGGAGATATTACAGCACATTGAAGTTTATACAAAGCCTGAGGAAGAAGTTTCTACAAAGAAAAGACGTAGAGAAGATGAGACAAAGGAGTATAAAGCTATTAAAAAGAAGCCACTCCCTCCAAAAGCAAAAGATCCAGGAGGTTTCTCCATTCCATGCGTGATGACAAATTTATGAACACCAAAAAACGGCACCAAAAACTTGTTTAACAATCGGCAAGTGTGACCGAATCGTATCAAGTAATAAAACTCGGTAAGACCAAGTATCGTTCTCCCAAAGGACTCACGACCTAGTTAGTGATATGATTTGTTGATTATTTAAGACTTGTGAACAATTTATTGTAGGTTTAAATGCAAAAGACAGTAATTAAACATGTATGCATGAAGTTGATCAATGGAAAAGAGGAATACAAACACTTTAATGAATTAGATGGATAAGTATGTTGTTGGGGTTATCAATTTCATCTTATCCACTCTCATATACTTTAGGAATTCATCATTCTTTTCATCAATTGCTAATGCCACTCTCTAAATCACCTTGCAAGAAGGCCTATCCGTAATTACGAGTTCATACAATTCCTAGCATTCCTAATAATTAATTCTGAAGTGCAGAAGCTTAACGGCAACCAACCCTCATATTCCTATGTCTAGGCAATATGCTATTGGGAGAATTTCCCCGGATCTAGATTTCCCCGTACGTTCCCATATCGACAAAATCAATAATCATGGCATTGAATGAGTTAAACAAAGCAAGCTTTAAGCAAAGAGGAAAATCCCTAACTAATGATGAAAGAAAGCATGTATCTTAAAATAAGATGTTAACACAAATTCCATATATGAGAGTTTCACAAGACTACATTGATTCCCCAACAACAATACAAGGTTTAGTTCACCATATTCATGGTGAAACTAGATGAACAATAATGAAAGAATGAAAGATAGAACCCTAGAAAGATGAGGAGGTAGCGTGAGCATCCAAGATCTTCCTTCAAGGGGTGGAAAAGTGAGTGTTTGCTTCGTCTCAGCCAAAGATACAAACCCTAGGACGTCCTAAAGCTTATATACTATTCTAAAATATACATAAAATTAGGCGCAAGCCCAAAATAGTGTCGCTCAGCGGTAAACTACCGTTCAACGGTAAGTGCGTGAAGTTGATTCTTCCCCTCATCGTCATTTTCACCCCTCAGCGGAGCGAACGTGGGTTTCTGAGTGCCGCTCAGTGGTAAACTGCCGCTGAGCGGTAATTGCGACTTCTCCTTTTGCACTTTTTATGTCTTTTCTGATTCCCTCTCTATCCTTCTTCACTTCTTTCACCAAATTCACCTTAAAACGTGCATAAAACACTAAAATCAAGCATAAACCTGTCCAGCTCTCTTATTTCACAAAACATGAACAAAAGTATGATTCCAAGCTAGTTTCTAAATGTTAAAGGTTGCTTTTAGTATCAATTTTAAGCATGAAAATAACGGTTTTTCAACTGTTATCAATGCGCTATAGGGAAGAAAAGGATAAAGAAGGCTTTAATTGATTTAGGATCAAGTGTTAACTTGATGCCTTATTCCTTACTTGAGCAGATTGGTGATCTTGATGTGAAGCCTATAAAGATGAATTTATTAATGGAAGATGGATCCTCAAAGAATCCTATGGTATAGCAGAGGATGTTATAGTTTGTGTAGGCAAACTATAGTTCTTGGTGGACTTTGTGGTGATGGAAATGAAGGAGGAGAGGATACCCATTATTCTCGGCAAACCTTTTATGAAAACGGCCAAAGTCATCATTGATGTGGATGAAGGCATAGTGGTGTTCCAAGACCGAGAAGAAAAAGTTGTTGTAGATGTCTTCAAAGAAGAGAGGCAGATGCAGGAGGAAGAAGCTAGTCATAAAGCTACATATCAAGATGTACTCATGACTATCCCTGAAGATGAAAAGCCAAATGTCAAAGGTAAACATTGTTTTTTGTTTCAGGTAAAGGAAGAAGAAAACAATGGGAAAGGAAGAAAGGTCCATGATGACTGGATGCAAGAACAATTCCAACTTGGTAAACCTGTGAAATTCAAAAACAAGTTGTGGGTTGTGAAAGACTACAAAGAAAATGAGGTGATAGAGATAGAGTCTCCACATTCCAGAAGAGTCAGAAAAGTGGACCGGAAACAGTTGATGAGTTGGTGTGATATGAACATCAACCATGAAGATGAAACATGAGCTTTATTGGGTCAAGCTAGTGACGTTAAAAGAGCGCTTGTTGGGAGGAATTCTAGTGATTTGAGGACAATTTTTCTTTTGATTTTATTTTGGTTATGTAAATTTTTATAAACTTGGACATTACTTCTGTAAATTTTTGGGTATAACATCTACTGAAGGATGCTAGGTGGTTAAGTATCTACTGAAAGTTACTAGGTTTGACACCTACTGATATGTGTTGGTTGATTTTTAAGTCAGGCTCGTGACGTTAAACAAGCGCTACTTGGGAGGCAACCCAGTTGATTGATTGTATTTTTGTTTTTTGTTCTGCTTTAGTTGCATGATAGGGAATTGGATGCATGAGTGAGCTGAGAACTTAATTGCAGGGAGAAAGTGAGGGGCATGAGTAGAAGACACCTAGGTTAAGCTAGGAAGAAGAAAAGCACAGCACGAAAGTGCTGCTGAGCGGCAAATTGTTGTTGAGCGGCAAATTGCCGATGAGCGGTGGTATCGCAAAATGGGCTTAGGTTGCCCCTTAGCGGAACCTGAGCCCATTAGGGTATTTTTATACCCTAAGTCACGCCTTGGCCTCTATTTTCAGATTCTTCTCTGCACACACACTCCTAAACACTTTTCCAAAGGTTCTCTACATTTTTCCCTTCATTCCTCTTGAGAAAATCTCCCTTCCACTCACTTTCTAACTATTTTCTATCTAAGTTTGGGGTTGGGAGAGAGCATCATTGTACTTCACAGTTTGAAACCATTCTCTACACATTTAGCATCTCCACCCAAGTAAGTCAAGCATTTTTCATTCTAGGGTTCTAGAGCATGAATTTGATTGTTGAAGGATGAACTTTTAGAGGTTTTGATTCCTATGCATGATTTGATGAATTAATTGATGTTTGAACCGATTGAACTGATTGATTTTTATCTGGAAGCATGAAAACTGTATGTGGGTGGAGTTAGGAAAGGTCAAAAGAGTGTTTTTCAAAAAATCTGCAGAATCACTGCTCAAGGGTAAATTTTCGCTGAGTGGCACTCTGACAGACTTTGGTTTTTGGCTGAATTTTGTACTGGATTGATGCACTGGTGGCGCTGAGGGGTGATTTTGGTTTACTAATGATTAACAATATGTCTTCTGGTTTTGTAATATGTGTTTGATGTAGGAATGACATCCTCTTCAGGAAAAATAGTGAAGACCATGGCATCCAAAAGGAAAGATAAGGAACCAGAAGAACCCCACTCTAGTAGGTTCCTATCTCGCAAACATGAGAAGCATTTTAAGGTGGTCCAAGATAGGAGGCTCCTTATGGAGAAGAAAGTTGGAATGATACCTAACTTTGCTCCTCAGTTTGGAGAGTAACTACTGGGAAGGAATTGGAGGAAGCTAGCCACATACCCTGCACCAGCCAATATAGATGTGGTGAAAGAATTTTACACCAATGCAAGGAAGATTGGTGATTATCCCGGTGAGGATTACCTAGGCTATGTTAGAGGCCACGCTATTAGGTATGATCTTGACTCTATCAACAACTTCTTGGTTACTGTATGGGTTGGTGAGCAGTTCCAGTTTGCTCTATGTATGGAAGAAGGCATTGATTTTTATGATGTGGAGAGTGTTCTATGTGTACTTGGAGGACATTTTCAGAGGAACGGAACTGGTTCTATGATGAACATTAGGAGGACTGACTTGAACCCTCTTGCAAAGTATTGGATGACATTTTCTCATGCCAACATTCAGCCATGTTCTCATGTTTTAGACATCACTCTTAGCTAGACACTCCTCCTCTACTGTGCAATCAGGAATTTGAATGTCAACATTGGACAGATAATAGCTAATGAGATACGGATGTGTGCTAACACAATAAATAGCAAAGCACCCTTAGGACATCCTTCTTTTATCACACACATGTGCAAGATAGCTGGGTTGGATACTTTCTCCACCATTTGAGAGGCCAAGGAAAGCAATTGATGAGGCCTATTACAGACAATACTGTGGAGGTGAGGAGGCAGCTCAGCCAGTTCCACCACGCCATCCTCACAGAGAAAGAGGATAGGCACAGAGTCAGGCATCTGCAGAGACACATGAAGCAGAGCCTTTCCACATGAGGGACATGTATATGTCTCTTATAGGTGCACAGTTGTAGTCTATCCGTAGAGGGCAGGTGGCCACTGCTGAGATGATTGTTGGAATGTATGATTCACCTCCAGCACACATGTGGACTATGGATGAGTTCCATAATGTGGTAGCTTGGCCAGAGGAGCAGGCCCAAGGCGGTAGAGCTGGAGCAGCTGAAGCTTCAGCTGTGGAGAAGGATGAAGATGGTACTGATGATGCTGAAGATGACGCATTTGAGGATGCTGAAGATGAGGAAGAGGAGGAGGATACAGATAACAGCACAGACTGATGAGGAGCTGAGATAACATTTACTGATGGATGCTATCAGCACTATAGAAAGATTAATTTTATGCTTTTGTTTGGTTTTATATTATTGAACTTATTTGCTTCTATTTTTAGAATAGGGTTTGATGTACTTAATTGGAAACTTTGTCTGTTATGATGGTTTGCTTATGATTGTTGTTTGATAAGTAATACTTGATGATGCTTTGATGTTGATTGATGTTCAGATTGTGCACATTATATGCTTATACAGATGGTTCACAAGCTTTGTGAACAAATGCATGATGTTGTGATTGTGATTATGATACTAAGCAGGATATGTATATGTGGAATGTGAATGAGCTTATATGTGAGGATTTGAGCTCTAGAGTTGTTGTGATTGAATGTTATTACTTTGAAAGTATGAATGACTTTGCCCAGGTTTTCTATGATTGAATCAATTGCTTGTTTGCATCATATGATCAAGGCCATTTGTTGGTAACCCTTTTATTAGCCAAATGCATGATTTTAGCCCACAAAAGAGAGCAGCACTATGTGTTCTATCCCTTGAACCCTTAGCCTTGAACATGATTTGAAAACCCCTTGTGAAAAGCTTTACCTTGAGTTAAGTAGAAAATATCTGGTGGTATTGATAAATGTTCAAGTTTGGGGTTGTTGGGAAGTTATGAAAGGGAAGTTGAAAGCATTGAGCTAAGAGCTAAGAACTAAGTACGTGAAAAGAAAAAGAAAAAGAGAAAGAAAAGAGAAGAAAAAGCAAAGCTCAATGCAAAGGAAAGTTGGGAATAAGTAAGAATGATTCCGTTTATATGATTCTCTTAACTCAAGGGTTTTGTGATCTAGAAAAACCAATTTTCTTGTCAGCCCACCCACATTATAAGCCATTAAAAAGTCCTTGTGATGATGCATGCTTGCGAATGTATTTGATTGTGGTTAAATGAAAGGCAAAGTCAATTCATGTGACATTGTGATAGTAGAGTAAATGAGTGAATACCTCTTATACACTTGTGTTTGAGTGAAACACTTTATTTAGTGAGGAAAGATTCCATGAGCACATGAACATCCATGCTTGTTGATTGATCATTCATGAAAAGTAGCATTTGTTGGATATTAGGTGATTGTGTGAACACTAAAGCATGTGCATGTCTTGATTGAAGTCTTTGTCATGAGCTTAATTAAGTACTTACTTATCTTGAAAAGAGGATTTTTGAATGGAGTGAACCATTGTATTGATTGGTAGAAGATTGAGTTACATCTTGTTTGCTTGAGGACAAGCAAAGTTCTAAGTTTGGGGTTGTGATAACAGTTGAAAAACTGTTATTTTCATGCTTAAAATTGATACTAAAAGCAACAATTTCGCTGAGGGGTGAAAGTGCAGCTGAGGGGAAGAATTCAACACACGCACTTACCGTTGAGCGATATTTTACCGCTGAGCGCCATTATTTTGGGCTTAGGCTTACTTTTTTGTAATTTTTAGAATAGTATATAAGCTTTAGGACTTCCTAGGGTTTGTATCTTTGGTAGAGTACGAAGCAAAGACACACCTTTCCACCCCTTGGAGGAAGATTTTGGATGCTAAGGCTACCTACTCAACTTTCTAGGGTTTTATCTTTCACTCTTTCATTGTATTTCATCTAGTTTCACCATGAATATGGTGAACTAAACTCTTCTTGTTGTTGGGGAATCAATGTAATCTTTTGAAGCTCTCATATATGGAATTTTGTGTTTAAACATCATATTTGTGATACATGCTTTCTTTCATCATTAGTTAGGGTTTTTCCTCTTTGCTCAAAGCATGCATTGTTTAACTCATTCGATGTCATCATTATTGGTGTTCATAAATTTGTCATCACCAACAGAAATGAATTTGCTAATAGCGGATGGATCTTCAAAGAAGCCTTATGGTGTAGTTGAAGATGTTATGGTTTGTGTAGGCAAACTACAATTTTTGGTGGACTTTGTGGTGATGGAGATGAAGGATGAAAGGATTCCTGTTATTCTTGGAAGACTGTTTATGAAAACGGCCAAGGTCATCATTGATGTAGATGAAGGAATGATAGTGCTTCAGGACCAAGAAGAAAGGGTGGTTGTTGATGTCTTCAAAGAAAAGCAGCAGATGCAAAAGGAGGAGGCTAGTCATAAAGCTACTTGTCAAGATATACCCATGACTAGCTTTAAAGATGCAAAGCCGGACTTCAAAGGTAAAAATTGTTTCTTGTCCCAGGTTAAGGAAGAAGAAAAAGATAGCAAAGGAAGGATGGTTCATGATGACTTGATGCAAGCACAACTCAAACTTGGTAAACAGGTAAGATTCAAGAACAAGTTGTGGGTTGTGAAAGACTATAAAGAGAATGGATTGATAGAGATAGAATCTCCATATTCGAGAAGAGTCAAAGAGGTGGATCGGAAGCAGTTGATGAGTTGGTGTGATGACAAAAAGATGAACACCAACATGGAAGATGGAAATTGAACTTTACTGGGTCAAGCTAGTGACATTAAAAGAGCGCTTGCGGGGAGGCATCCTAGTGATTAAAAAGCATTAATTCTCTAGTTTTTATTTTTGGTTAATGTAATTTTATAAACTTTGGACATTTTTGTATGTTGAGACTTTTGGTTATAGCATCTATTGATGGATGCTAGGTGGTTAAGTATCTATTGAGGGATACTAGGTTTGTTACACCTTCTTATGGGTGTTGGTAAGAAAGGTTTGCACGTACTGATGGGTGTTGGTGGATTTTGGATCAGGCTCGTGACGTTAAACAAGCGCTACCTGGGAGGCAACCCAGTTGATTTGCTTTATTTTGTTGGTTTATTTTGATTTTGCTTTAGTTGCATGATAGGGATTAAATGTTTGAGTAATGGGAGAACTTAAAGGCATGAAGTGAGTAAGAGCGATGAGTATAAGACAACTAGGGCGAGCTAGGAAGAAGGAGAATATGTCATGCAAGTGCCGCTCAGCGGAAATTTCCGCTGGCGGTAACACTGCAGACTTGGGTTTAATTGTTTGGTCCATTTGGGCTTAGCAGGAGTAGGGCCTATTAGGGTATTTTTATACCCTAGGCTGCGATTTTGATAACTTTTTGGCAAGTATACCAAATCGTTACAAGTAATACAGTGATAAATAAAGTATCGTTCTCCTCAGGGAATTTGTGTTACGTTATTCAATTAAAATTTATTTATCAAAATCAATTGAACAACAAAATATAGGTGAATTAACAGTTTCAAGCTAGATGACAATTTAAAATTGAAATTAAAATTTAAAGAAAGCTTCATTGGAATTGACTTCATGACCACATTACAGTGACTAATCTGAGCAATATAACTTGCGTTCACACATCAACATCACAGTATCTTGGTTTAATTCCTTAAAACAAGTTCTAAAGAATTATGTTCAATTCTTAATTCCTTAAGTAAGTAAACATAAACTTTGCATTAAGAACGATGTTATTGATGACCAGGAGAATTGAAACTATTCCTAGCATCTTTCCTTCTGGTTGCTTTTCTTGCGTTAATACTCAAATTTACTTCCCAGTACAATTTAAATATAAAAACAAGTTTATTTTACTTCCGTAAACTAAAATAAAAAGTAAACAAGAAAAGCATACGAACACAATTTATATTGAACAGGAAAGATTACATCAAATGTCAGCCATTACAGTCAATTCCAACGAATAAAAGTTTAGCCTATCCTAGACATCACAAACATACTCATTTCTGCAATTCCTTGCATGATGTGCAGTCTTGATGTCTTCAGAGAGGTCTCCTGATGGTCTCCAGAGCAGTTCTTCTCCACCAATTCTATTTTTTTTCCCCTGTTCTCCTTCAAAGCACGTCTTTTAAAAGACGGTTTATTTCTCATAAAACTGCTCCATTCGCTCAGCGCACAGAAGCAGATTCGCTGTGCGAATTAAAATTAATTCAGCACTCAACTGCACCAACTCGCTAAGCGCACAGCCTCTGATGCGCTGTGCGAATTCAAGACTTGAAATCTCCAAACTGGCATGATTCGCTCAGCGAACCAATGGTGGTGCGCTGTGCGAATGTATTCTCCTGGCTCTGCGAATTTTGCTTATGCTATGCGAGAATTGGCTGACAATTTCACTTTTGTACAACTTTTCCTGAACAATAATTTACAACACAATCTACTTCCTATTACGACTTTTCACTGAGTAATAACATGAATAATTACAAAATTGAGATCCTTTATAAGTGTCAAAACATCTGTTTTTCACACTTATCAAACTCCCCCAAACTTGAACTATTTCATGCCCTCAGGAAATAACAGAAACATATGAACAACACATAACACACCTTTGACGTTTTGATAGAATGACTTTACACATCAGACAAATCACATGCATTCCTAAAGATTTAAACAGGTATGACATAGTACAATACTCAAAAATTCACCTGTGTATAGAATATGTAAAACCAGATCAACATTTATCATTCTCACCACTCACAGTGTTTGTCCTCACAGCAGAATTGTCATAGAACTTCATCAGCTTTTGCATTTCATTTGATTCACACACTTCACACACTATTGGTTAAGTCAAAAGGTCTTTTCAGGTTAAGGCTTGGCTTGGCTAGAAAAAGAATCATGGTTTTTCTTGGATTCAAAGACACCTATTAAGAAGAGAACAACTTCAATTCCCAATACAGTACTCAAATCCCAAAATATATCATTCATCACATACCATTTTCTTTCACAGCTCAACCTTTTCTTTCATTTTGAGCTTCTTTTTTTTTTTTTTTTTTTTTTTTCATATTTTTTTCTTTCCCCCAAACTTGAATTCAACCTTAACCTCCTTTAAAACATAATACATGTTCTCTTCTAAGGTGTAAGGTAGGATATCATCTAATAGGCTCAAGGTGGAAGGGAAAAGAAAAAAAAAATTTTCAAGGCTCAAAAGGTTCACAAATGTATCACAGTGTCTCAAGGTTGGCTATCTGGCCAAGTAGCTATATGATCAATACAAACAGGGCCTTTTTCATCCTTAACCAAAAAGAGTGTGTACATAGAATCAAAATCATGCAAAATCCAAGTCCATATCCAGACAATTCAATATCTCTCAATCAGTATATGTGCTCAACACTCACAAATCTGGTCATATTCATACACACAGATAAAAATTTTGAAGCACAGTAACCACAAACATACATGTCATCATCATCAGGAATCACATAACTTAATCAGACAATGCATAGTCATTAAATCAAAACCTCAAAGTCTTTACAACCACAACCAACATCACAAATAAACTGAGTTCCACAATAACATCTAAACTGAAACATCTAAAAACAACATAACAAAAACATAAATAACACATCAATAACATCTGTCCATCAGCACTCTACCAGGACGCATCTGGCCTGGATCTCCACTGGCTCTCCTGCGAATGATAACTCTGCTGTACCCATCTGGGATCTGGCTCCTCTTCTTCCTCATCACCATCACCTGCCATCATGTCCTCCTGCTCATCTAACTCTGGCTCTGGTGCTCCTGGAAAGGCACTCCCCCACCTAGACTCTGGCCTGCCCTCAGGCCATGGAATATGCTCTGCAAACTGGGCCCCACTCATCAGTGAGTCTGGAGGAAAATCAGGGATGCCCAAGGACAAATGATACATGCTCTCCTGTAAGGACACCTGACCCTGCCTCATACTAGTGCACCAGTCGCGGATATCGTCCTGACGAGCCAGACTCTGCTGCATGTAGCGTGTGAAAAGATCAGGTGAAGGAACAGACGGCGCTACAGGTGGTCTAGCTCTGACATTCCGACGTGGAGGAGGAACTGGAGGAGGGGCATGCTCAGCAGACAACTCTCCCCTGTTAGCACAGTTACGGTCAAAGAATCTTTTGTTGAGGGGAGGTTGCAGTTTCAGAGTGATGTCTGAGACCCCTGTAACTCCATTCGCCTTGCATAAGGCAGTGATCAACGCAGGGAAGCCAAGTTTACAGGCGTCATTATCAGCCATAAGAGCAATCTCCTGAGAAATGAACGCTCCGATATCCATATCAATACCTGTGATAATGCCATACACCAAATAGGAGCGTTCCAGGTTGATATCAGATGTATGAGAGTTGGGGCAGATGTTGGTGAAAGAAAATGTGCTCCAAATAGTGGCCAGTGAGTTCAAATGCTTCCTCAATATCCGCACTGGTGTACCAGTAGTACCTAGCTGATACCCATAACCTGGTAAGCACAAAGTGGAGGCAATCAAATCATGGTCAGGATGTCCTGACATAAAGGTCCCAAGTGGATAGGGGATGTACATGAGAGTGTGCATCAGCCTGTTCAGAGCCTTCCTGTCAAAGCGAATGAGTTTGCCTCTCACTGTAGAAGCTCGCGTGTTAGGTGACTGTGCTCGCTCAGGGTCCCAAGCATTTGCATAAAACTCTTTCACCAACACTTCATCAATTTCATCTGGCAGAGTTGCTAATACATAGTCCCATTTTCTTCTCTCAACTTCTGCCCAGATGTGGTCATACTCCCCAGGGTTCAATTCAATCCTTCTCTCGGGCAACAGTCCTCTGCCCATAATGTTTTGCGTGAAACGCTCCTGGGCTATCTCTGAAACAAACCGGTTCTGATCATAGTTGAGAACCAGGTTCTCCTCCTGTGCTTGTGCCGGTTGTGATCTAGAAGAAGACCCTTTTGTGGTCTTCCTCTTTTTCTCTTGAGTAGATTTTGGAGGTGCCATCTGCAAATATCAAGAAACAGTGCAAACAGACGCATAGGATGGATTAGAACAGAAAATTGAAGCAAGGGAAGGTTTCTGCCTGAGCAGTTTCGCTATGCGAATGCTGTCGCTAAGCGAATAAACTCGTATTTTTGGAAAAAGGGGATTTTCCTCTCGCTATGCGACCAGTGTCGCTGTGCGAAATTACCAAGTCTCGCTGTGCGCACACATGTCTGTGCGCTATGCGATTGTGAAGACAGGGAAACAAAATGAATCATTGTTCGCTCTGCGACGGGTGTCGCTGTGCGAAATCAGTGGAGCTCGCCCTGCGCACAGATGTGGTGCGCTCTGCGAGTTATTCACTTGGCAGTGGAGCAAACCAGATTAAATCATTTCCTATGGAGCAACTCTACGTTCGCACAGCCAATATGGACTACTAAAACATGGACAAAACAGAAGCATGGATCTCCTAGACAAATGAAATCCTATGAACAAAACTATGAACAGAAACTTCAGAGAAGAAAAGAAAACCAACCTTGATGAGAAAGAAGGAACAATGGAGAGAAGTGGAGATGCAAGGGTGATCAGAACCACAAGCAAAGTGGTTGATTGTGGTGGAAACAGAGAAGAAATGGTCACTGGCGCTGTGCGAACGTGAGAGAGACAGAAAGATAGAGTTGGGAAATGATAATATGGAAGTGAAAGTGAAAGGTTATTTTCTGAAATAACCCTTCGCAGTGTAGATTCGCATAACGCACGAAGGTGTGCGCGCTATGCGAATCGGTGTGCAGTTAATGCACACTGACACACGTTTTATTAATTTATTATTTTTTTTTTTTTTTCATCTTTCGCACAGCGCACCAAGGGTTGTGCGCTATGCGAAAATCATTTTTTTTTTCTTTTTTTCTTTTTTTTTTTTTTTTTTTTTTTTTTTTTTTTTTTTTAAAAAATACTAATTCGCAGAGCGCACTTCAGCTATGCGCTGTGCGAAAAAGCACAACTTTCCTTCTCACATACAGTTTTCGCTCTGCTGTTTTCGCAAAGCGAAAATTAAGCCTTCAGCTCCCACAACCATTGCTCGCTCAGCTTGTCTTATGCGCTATGCGAATAAATTAATTCAATACTAGATGCAAAGCGCATAGGATTCGCTGTGCGAGACTCTACACACTCGCATAGCGCATGGTGTGCGCTGTGCGAATACACTCTAGCTTCCAAAAATTTCAACTTCTCGCCTAGCGCACCTCAGCTGTGCGCTATGCGACAAGTGCGTCACAGCACATCCTCTCCACACTCAACATAAAAATTACAGCAAACACAATCAACAAACACAAATATATACAAACATGTGCTAGGGTGCCTCCTAGCAAGCGCTTCTTTAACGTCACTAGCTTGACCCAGAATCTCATGGTTAAGTTGGATTGTTGATGTTGGTGTGTTTCTTCCTCTCATGACACCAACATTTTCTGAGTAACTTTCTTGTCACCAACTTAATTCTTCTTGAATATGGAGCCTCAATTTCGAGTACTCCATTTGCCTTTATGTCCTTGATGACCCATAACCTGTTCTTCAGATTCACAGGTTTTCCAGGTTTGAGTTCATCACTTTTCACTTCAATTTGTTGATGAACTCTTTGCTTTTCCTTATCTTTATCTCTTTCCTTCACTTTTGGATTGAAACAATTAAGATTATTCTTGGCCAACTTGGCAACTTGCCTTGAAAGACTAGTAATTGCTAAAACTTCATCTTTTACTTTGGAACTAGTCTTTTCCTCTTGATTTTTCTCCACCTCTTTAAAGACATTAAATATCACCTCTTCATCTTGGTCTTTTAATTTTACAGTTCCATCATCAACATTAATGACAACCTTAGCTGTCTTCATGAAAGGTCTACCAAGAATGAGAGGCATATCTACACCTTCCTCCATTTCCATGACTACAAAATCAACAGGGAATTTTAGGTTATCAACTTTAATCACCACATCTTCCACTACACCATATGGATGCTTAATGGACCTATCTGCCATTTGCAAGATCATTCTTGTTGACTTGACTTCAAGGCCACCAATCTTTTTGAGAATAGATAGGGGCATCAAATTAATGCTAGCACCTAAGTCAACAAGAGCCTTCCCTATATTGTGATTTCCAATGGTGCAAGGGATAGTGAAACTCCCTGGATCTTTGACTTTTGGAGGTAGAGCTTTCTGCATAATTGCACTGCAATTTCCTTGCACTTCAAGTGTTTCCTCATCTAAATACTTCTTCTTTTTACTGAGGAATTTCTTCACATATTTTGCATAAGCAGGAATTTGTTGCAGTGCTTCAGTCAAGGGCAAAGTAATCTCAAGTTGATTAAATATCTTCTTGAACCTATCCATTTGTCTTTCCTTATCCTTCTGTGAAGTATTTTTAGGATAAGGAAGTTGCTCCACCAACACTTGCTCTTTTTGTCTTCCAGCTTCATTCCTGTTTCTACATTCTTCTTCTTCAATCACCTCCTTTTGATCATCCTCTATGTGTGCTTCAACCTCTTTATTTGTCGGCTTCTCCTTGGAATCAAACCCCACTTCTTTTCCACTTCTGGTTATTATGACATTACATTCCTCCCTGGAGTGAACTTCATTCTTAGCCACAAATTTCTTTTCAGATGTCTCATCCAACTTCTTTGCAATTTGACTCACTTGTGTCTCCAAGTTTCTAATAGAAGCTTCAGTGCTTTTATGGTTGGAGATGGATACTTGCATAAATTGTTGCAAAGTTTCTTCAAGCTTGGATGTCCTATCAGAAAGAGTAGGTTGTTGTTGAAACTGTTGTTGTGGTGGTCTACTAGAACTAGCCTGACCCATGTTAGGATGAGGTTTCCAGCCTTGATTATAATTTCCATAATTTCCTGAACGGCCTTGATTTCCCATATAATTGACCTCTTCCTTTGCATTAGACTGAATAGCACACTGTCCATTTTGGTGCTCTCCACCACACAGTTCACATCCTTGGACAGTATGTTGTGCCTGTGATACATTTTGAATTTGTAATTGTGATACCTTTTTCATCAGAGACTCAAGCTGTTGAGTCATAATTTTATTTTGGGCTAATAAGGCATCTTGGGATTGCAACTCAAACATTCCCTTCTTTTGATTTTGTCCTCTCTCACCCTGAACATCATTGTCGCTTGATGCCATATTTTCAATAATTTCATGAGCTTCATCAGGTGTCTTCCACCTAATGTTACCTCCTGCTGAGGCATCTAGCATCAATTTTGTGTGAGATTTTAACCCTCCTAAGAACAGGTTCAATTGAGTGGGGACATCAAATCCATGTATGGGAGTCTTTCTTAACAATCCCTTAAACCTATCCCATGTCTGACTCAAAGTCTCTTCAGGTTCCTGTTGAAAAGAGGATATCTCTTGCTTGCCTTTGTTTATTTTTGATTGAGGGAAATACTTATGCAAAAACTTTGACACAACGTCATCCCAACCTGTCAGACTTCTCTCAGGAAAAGAATTTAACCATTTCTTGGCATTGCCTGCCAAGGAAAATGGAAAAAGACTAAGTCTGATTGCATCCTCTGACACATTCAACATTTTCACAGTGTTGCAATATTCATTAAAAGTTGCCAGATGATCATAAGGATTTTCGTGTGACAATCCTGAAAACTGATTACTTTGAACAAGATGTATCAATGCTGGCTTCATTTCCATGTTAGCCGCAATTATCACAGGTTTGGCTATACTGTTGAAAGATGTAGGTACAGTCACTGAAGCATAATCTTCCAACGTACGCCTTCTTTGTTCATTATCCTCGTTTTCCTCCATCTTTTTACCCTCTTTGTCAGATGAAGAATAAGCGTTTGAAGACAAGCTGGATTCTCTAGCTTCTTTTTTTTTATTTTCTTTTCTACGCCTACTATTATTTCTACGGGATGTCCTTTCAATCTCAGAATCAAACAATAAATCCTCAGATTTTGTTCTGCGTGGCATGCAGAACAAAAATCTCCAATGACAAACCCAAGAAATAACAACAGGAACAAAACACAATATATACAGATACACAGAAAACTAAAACAATGAATTTACAGAGATAGGAACAAAATTGAAATTGATAAACAACTAATTGAAATAACAAAACAATCAAATTCCCCGGCAACGGCGCCAAAAACTTGATAACTTTTTGGCAAGTATACCAAATCGTTACAAGTAATACAGTGATAAATAAAGTATCGTTCTCCTCAGGGAATTTGTGTTACGTTATTCAATTAAAATTTATTTATCAAAATCAATTGAACAACAAAATATAGGTGAATTAACAGTTTCAAGCTAGATGACAATTTAAAATTGAAATTAAAATTTAAAGAAAGCTTCATTGGAATTGACTTCATGACCACATTACAGTGACTAATCTGAGCAATATAACTTGCGTTCACACATCAACATCACAGTATCTTGGTTTAATTCCTTAAAACAAGTTCTAAAGAATTATGTTCAATTCTTAATTCCTTAAGTAAGTAAACATAAACTTTGCATTAAGAACGATGTTATTGATGACCAGGAGAATTGAAACTATTCCTAGCATCTTTCCTTCTGGTTGCTTTTCTTGCGTTAATACTCAAATTTACTTCCCAGTACAATTTAAATATAAAAACAAGTTTATTTTACTTCCGTAAAATAAAATAAAAAGTAAACAAGAAAAGCATACGAACACAATTTATATTGAACAGGAAAGATTACATCAAATGTCAGCCATTACAGTCAATTCCAACGAATAAAAGTTTAGCCTATCCTAGACATCACAAACATACTCATTTCTGCAATTCCTTGCATGATGTGCAGTCTTGATGTCTTCAGAGAGGTCTCCTGATGGTCTCCAGAGCAGTTCTTCTCCACCAATTCTATTTTTTTTCCCCTGTTCTCCTTCAAAGCACGTCTTTTAAAAGACGGTTTATTTCTCATAAAACTGCTCCATTCGCTCAGCGCACAGAAGCAGATTCGCTGTGCGAATTAAAATTAATTCAGCACTCAACTGCACCAACTCGCTAAGCGCACAGCCTCTGATGCGCTGTGCGAATTCAAGACTTGAAATCTCCAAACTGGCATGATTCGCTCAGCGAACCAATGGTGGTGCGCTGTGCGAATGTATTCTCCTGGCTCTGCGAATTTTGCTTATGCTATGCGAGAATTGGCTGACAATTTCACTTTTGTACAACTTTTCCTGAACAATAATTTACAACACAATCTACTTCCTATTACGACTTTTCACTGAGTAATAACATGAATAATTACAAAATTGAGATCCTTTATAAGTGTCAAAACATCTGTTTTTCACACTTATCAGATTTTACCTCTATTTTCATATTTCCCTCTTCCCATACACTCTTAAACACTTTCTCAAGAGTTGTTTAAACTTTTGCCATCTTTCCCCCTTTACAAAACCTCTCTTCCATTCACATTTCTCACTAGGGTTCCATCCAAGTTTGGGGTTTGGTGAGAGCACTAAAATTGGGGGCTGTTTTCTTCAAATTCCATAGCATTTTTCATTGATCTAGCATCTCCACCCAAGTATGTTCAAGTAATTTTAATTCTAGGGTTCTTGAAAGCATGAATTGATATGAACGTAGTAGTTTAAGCATGATTCTTTAGGGATTTTGATTTTTATGCAGGATTTGATGAATGAATTGTTGTTTGAACCGATTAAACTGCTTGATTTGGGTTTGGAACAAAGTAGATTGCATGTGGGTGAAGAATAGGACTTTCAAAAAGAAGTTTTGAAAAATCTATAGAATCGCCGCTCAGCGGAAATTTCCCCTGAGCGCGATTCTGGCAGAGTTGCTTTTATGCTTCCTTTGCTTGGTGGTTGGAAGTGCAGGTTGCGCTGAGGGGGTCTGTTGCCCTCAACGGTGGTTTGGCATGGTTTTTGGGTGTTGGTTTTGGTTTACTAATGATTAACAATATGTCTTCTGGTTTTATGAATTGTGTTTGATGTAGGGATGGCCTCCTCGTCAAGCAAGAGATTCAAGACTACTGCGTCCAAGAGGAAGGATAAGGAATCAGAACACACCCATTCTAGCAAGTTCCTTTCTCGCAAGCATGAGAAGCACTTCAAGATTTTCCAAGATAGGAGGCTCCTAATGGAAAGGAAAGCTGGACTAACTCCACAGTTTGGAGAGCAATTGGTGAGCAGAAATTGGAGGAGACTAGTCGCATACCCTACACCAGCTAATATAGTAGTGGTGAAAGAATTTTACACCAACGCAAGGAGGTTGGGTAATCATCCTGCTGAGGATTATTTGAGCTATGTTAGAGGCTACGCCATTCGGTATGATCCTGACTCTATCAACGAATTTTTAAATACTGAATGGGTTGGTGAGCAGTGTCAGTTTGCTCTCTACATGGAGGAAGGAACTGATTTTGATGATGTGGAGAGTTTTCTATGTGTACCTGGAGTACAGTTCCAGAGGAACAAAAATGGTGCAGTGGTTAACATTAGGAAGACTGACTTGACTACCCTTGTAAAGCATTGGATGGCATTCTCTCATGCCAACATTCAGCCGTGTTCTCATGTTTCAGACATTACTGTCAGCAGGGCACTTCTCCTCTACTATGTGCTTAGAAATATGAGCATTAACATTGGCCAAGTGATTGCCAATGAAATACATATGCGTGCCAACACGATGAACAACAAGGCACCTTTAGGGCATCCTTCCTTGATTATGCACCTGTGCAAGATAGCTGGGGTGGATACTTCTGCTCCGCCATTTGAGAGGCCGACGAAATCCATTGATGAGGCCTATTATAGGAAGTATTGTGAAGGTGAGGAGGCAGCTCAGCCAGTTCCACCACGCCATTCTCGTAGAGGTAGAGGATCAGCACAGAGTCAGGCATCTGTAGAGACTCATGACGTAGAGCCTTTCCAGATGAGGGACATGTATATGTCTCTTATAGATGCCCAGATGCAATCCATCCACAGAGGGCAGGTGGCCACTGCTGAGATGATCATTGGGATGTATGATACACCCCTAGCACATAGGTGGACTATGGACGAGTTCCATAACGTGGTGGCATGGCCAGAGGAGAACGCCCAGGGTAACAGAGCTGGAGCAGCTGAAGCTTCAGCTATGGAGGAAGATGAAGATGATGACGCATTTGAGGATGTTGAAGATACTGAAGAGGAGGAAGATACAGATGACAACATAGGCTGATGAGGAGCTGAGGTAGCATTTACTGATGGATGCTATCAGCACTAGAGCAGGATCTTTTCTATCTTTGGTTTTGTAATATTGAACTTATTTGCTTTTGTTTTTAGAATAGGGTTGATGTACTCAATTTGAAACTTGTTTGTTATGATGGTTTGCTTGTGACTATTGTGTGATAAGTAATGCTTGATGATATTTTGATATTGATTGACGTTGAGAATGTGCGCATTATATGCTTATACAGGTGGTTCACAAGCTTTGTGAACAAATGGATGATGTTGTGATTGTGATTATGATGCTAAGCAGGATGTGTATGTGGAATGTGAATGAGCTTATATGTGAGATGTTGAGCTCCAGAGTTGTTGTTGAATGCTATTACTCTAAAAGCATGAATGACTTTGCGCAGGTTTTCTATGATTAAATTATTTGCTTGTTTCCATCATATGATCAAGGCCATTTGTTGGTAACCCTTTTGTTAGCCAAATGTATGATTGTAACCCAATCAAAAGAGAACACTGTGTGTTCTATCCTTTGAACCTGTAGCCTTGAACAAGATAGAAAACCCTCTTTGAAAAGCTTTACCTTGAGTTAAGTTGAAAACCTTTTGTGGTATTTGATAACAGTTGAAAAACTGTTATTTTTATGATTAAAATTGACACTAAAAGCAACCTTCACACTTAGAAACTAGCTTGAAATCATGTTTTTCTTTATATTTTTGGAAATAAGAGAGCTGGACAGGTTTATGCTTGATTTCAGTGTTTTTGTGCAGGTTTTAAGGTGAATTTGGTGAAAGAAGTGAAGAAGGAGAGAGATGAAATCAGAAAAGACAATAAAAAGTGCAAAAGGAGAAGCCGAAGTCACCGCTCAGCGGCAGTTTACCGCTGAGCGGCACTCAGGAGCTTGCGGGAGGTCCGCTGAGGGGCAAAATGGCCGCTGAGGGGAGAAAACAAGTCACGCACTCACCGCTGAGCGGTAGTTTACCGCTGAGCGGCACTCTGGAAGTCACGTAAGGTCCGCTGAGGGGCAAAATGGCCGCTGAGGGGAGAAAACAAGTCACGCATTCACCGCTGAGCGGTATTTTACCGTTGAGCGGCACTTTAATGGGCTTGGACTTGACTTTTTGTAATTTACGAATGATACATAAGCTTTAGGGTTTCCTAGGGTTAGGTATCTCTGGCTGGAACGAAGGAAACACTCTCTCTTCCACCCCTTTGAAGGAGGATCTTGGATGCTGAGGCTTCCTCTTCACCTTTTTAGGGTTTATTCTTTCATTCTTTCATTGTAATTCATCTAGGTTCACCATGAATATGGTGAACTAAACTCTGTATGTTTGTTGGGGAATCAATGTAGTCTTGTGAAACTCTCATATATGGAATCTGTTTTTACATCTTTTAATTAAGACTTATGCTTTCTTTCATCATTAGTTAGGGTTTTTCCTCTTTGCTTAATGCTTGCATTGTTTAACTCATTCGATGCATGATTATTGGTTTTGTCGATACGGGCACGTACGGGGAAGTCTAGATCCGGGGAATTTCTCCCAATTTTATATTGGTTGTCGTTAAGCTCCTGCACTTATGAACTGATCATTAGGAATGCTAGGAATTGTATGAACTCGTGATTAGGGAGAAGCCTTCTAGAAAGGTACATTAGAGAGTGGCATTAACAATGATGATTTGATTGTTGAATTCCTAAAATATATGAGAGTGGATAAGATGAAATTGACCCCCAACAACATATCCATACATAAATTTCATTGAAAGTGTTTATCTTTTGCTTTTTGCCATTGATCAAAATTCATGCATACATATTTATTTTCTGTCTTGCATTTTAAACCCCAATTAATTCGTTTGTAAGTCTTAGTTAATTAAGAAATCACATAACTAAACTAGGCCGTGAGTCCTTTGGGAAGAACGATACTTGGTCTAACTAAGTTTATTACTTGAACGATTCGGTCATACTTGCCGATTGAAAACAAGTTTGTGACATCATAATTTGGTGTTCATAAATTTGTCCATCAAGTTTTTGGCGCCGCTGCCGGGGACTCGCGGTTTAACTGGTTAATTTGTGTGATTATTGATTATCTTTGACTTATTTTTTTTATTTTTATTTTATTTTTAAATTTCGAATTTTTATTTTTTTTTCTGTTTTTTTTTTATTTTTTTTTCTGAATATTATATCTTCTTTTATATCTTTTTGTGCTAACCAAATCTTTTCTAGGGTTTTGTGTTCTTGTGTATGCAGGAGGCAATTCGAACTAGGAGCAAGAAAACAACAGAACCTCTGCTTGAAGGATTAGAAGACAGTAGACGGAGGAGAAGAATCAGAACATCTAGAGAACTTTTCCCTCCTCCGGAAACTCTGTTGCAACCATCACCACAAGGTTCTGACAATAGCACAGAAAATATGGAGAATAATAATATCAGAAGAACTCTTGCTGATTACACCAATGTAGCTGGACCTCAACATTTTAACAGCATAGCTAGACCTAGAGTCAATGCAGCCAATATGGAGGTCAAACCAACATTGATCCAACTGGTGAAGAGTAATCAATTCAATGGGTTATCTCATGAAAGCCCATATGAGCACCTTACTACATTTAATGAAATTTGCAACACAGTGAAAATCAATGGGGTGCCAGACGAAGCAATCAAACTTAGTTTGTTTCCTTTCTCATTGGGAGGCAATGCTAAGCTTTGGTTGAACTCTTTTCCAGAAGGAAGTTTCACAGAGTGGGAAGCAGTGGTAACAAAGTTTTTGAACAAGTACTTTCCACAATCAAAGGTGACAAAAGGCAAGCAAGAGATATCTTCATTTAAGCAGGGCATGGAAGAATCACTGGGGCATGCATGGGATAGGTACAAAAGTCTGCTAAGAAAAACACCCACGCATGGCTTTGAAGAACAGGAAGTAGTCTTAACTTTCCTTGGAGGGCTTGGTTCACAAACCAAGATGATGCTTGATGCCTCAGCAGGAGGCAATATTAAATGGAAAACTCCAGAGGAAGCTATAGAAATCATTGACAACATGGCTACTAGTGATAATGAGCTCAACAGTGAAAGAGGAGCTCCTATGCAACAAAAAGGGGTTCTCCAATTACAGACACATGATGCCTTGCTAGCTCAAAATAAAATTCTAACTCAACAGCTGGAGACTCTGACTAAAACTCTTGCGCAATTACCTAAAGAGTTGAAAGCTGCTGCACAGGTACAAACCCAGTTGTGCGAATTATGTGGAGGTGATCATATCAATGGTCAATGTGCTTTTCCAGTGGAAGCCTTGGAGGATGTTAATTTCATGGCTAATCAATTTCCATACCGTCAAGGGAATTACAATCAAGGGTGGAAACCACATCCAAGCATTGGTCAAGGACAAACTGGGCAAGCAAATCAATATAATAAGCAGCAGCAGCAACCAACCTTTTGGCAACAGTTATCTATGCTTAATGAAAAATCAACAAGGTTGGAAGAAACTCTTCAGCAATTCATACAGAAAACCGAATCTTCTCAAAAGAGCACTGAAGCTGCTATAAAGAATTTGGAGATTCAAATGGGTCAGATTACCAAGCAATTGGAAGAAAGGCCAAATAGAAATTTTGGGGCTAATACTGAGGTTAACCCTAGAGAAGAGTGCAAAGTGGTAAAGAGTGTGAATGAAGAGATAATTGAGTTAGAAGAAGGAGAAACAGAAGAAAGAAGAGAAATAGAGAGCAAAAACAATTTTCCTTTTCCAATAAATCAAGAGAAACAAATGGATTTCACATAATTATTCAGAATGGTGGATAATAAAGCACCTTGGGAACAGATTTTACAGAAAATTGCAGTTTACACAAAATCTGATGAAGAAATTTCTACAAAGAAGAGACGTAGAGATGATGAGACAAAAGAGTGTATAACTGTTAAGAAAGAGTCATTCCCTCCTAAAGCGTCAGATCCAGGCAGTTTTTCTATTCCTTGTACTATAGGGAAGAAAAAGGTAAAGAAAGCTCTCCTTGATTTAGGTTCAAGTGTTAACTTGATACCTTATTCTTTACTGGAGCAAATCGGCAATGTTAAAATGAAACATGCAAAGATTAAAATAGTAATGGCCGATGGATCTTCAAAGGAGCCATGTGGGATTGTAGAGGACATTATAGTTTGTGTTGGCAAACTTCAGTTCTTGGCAGACTTTGTAGTGATGAAGATGGAGACCGAGAAGATACCTATCATACTTGGAAGACCGTTTATGAAAACGGCCAGGGCTATCATAGATGTAAATGAAGGGATAGTGGTGCTCCAGGATAGAGAGGAGAGAGTGGTGGTAGATGTCTTCAAAGATGAGATGCAAGCAAAGGAGGAAGAAGCTAGTTATAAAGCTACATTTCGAGATGCACCCATGACTAGCCGTAAAGATGAAAATCTTGAGGTTTCAGGTAACCATTGTTTGTTGTTTCAGGTACCCCAGGAAGAAGAGATTGGAAGAGGAGAAGAAATTCCTAAAGACTGGAAGAAAAGAAGACTCCAACTTGGCACACCTGTTAGAATCAAGAACAAGTTGTGGGTTGTGAAGGGCTTTAAAGAGAAGGAGATGATAGAGATAGAGTCTCCATATTCTAGAAGAACCAAAACAGTTCAAAGGAAACAACTGAGGAGTTGGTGGAATGACAACATCAACTACAAAGAAGATGGAACTTGAACTTTATTGGGTCAAGCTAATGACATTAAAAGAGCGCTTGCTGGGAGGCAACCCAGTGAATTTAAAAACTTTTGATTTGGTTTTGTAATTTGTAATTTGTGAACATTATTTTTGTATTTATTTTGTTGGATATAGCATCTACTGAAGGATGCTAGGTGGTTAAGTATCTACTGAAGGATACAATGGCTGTAACACCTACTGATGGGTGTTGGTGGATTTTGGGTCAGGCTCGTGACGTTAAACAAGCGCTACCTGGGAGGCAACCCAGTTGATTGAATATTTCTGTTTGTTTGTTTTAGTTAGGGTTTGCATAAGCATTTTTGAATATTGAATTGCAGGGAGCCAGTGAGGGGCATGTCTAGGAGGCACGTAGGTTAAGAAAAGAAGGAGAAGAGCACTTCACGAAAGTGCCGCTGAGCGGTACTTTACCGCTGAGCGGTACTCTCGCAGAATAGGGTTTTAGTTCCCCTTAGCGGGACCCGAGCCCATTAGGGTATTTTTAAACCCTAAGCTGCGCATTCTTTCACACTTTCAGACTTTTCTTTGCACAAACACTCCCACATACCTTCTCCAAGGCTTTCCACATCTTTTCACTCTTCCCTCTTAAGAAAATTTCTCTTCCACTCACTTTTTCACTAGTGTGCCATCAAAGTTTGGGGTTGGAAGAGAGCATTCTAGCTTGGAAGCATTCTCATTGCATCTAGTATCTCCACCCAAGTAAGTAAAATGCATTTTGTTCATTCTAGGGTTTTGATTTTGAATATGATTGTCAAAGCATGAAGATTTAGGGGTTTTTGATTTCTTGGCATGATTTGATGATATATTGGATGTTTGAACCGATTAAACTGCATAATTATGAACTGGAAAACTGAAAATTGCATTTGGGTGGAGTTAGAAAAGCTTTAAAACAGGTTTTTCAAAAATCTGCAGAGTTACCGCTGAGGGGTAAACTGCCGCTGAGCGACACTCTGCCAGATTTGATTTTTCTGGTTTTGTGTGATCTGGAATGTGGTACTGGTGGCGCTAAGGGGGAATTCTGGCCCTCAGCGGTGGTTTAGCTTCGAAAGGAGTTGTGTTCTGTGTTTTACTAATGATAAACATCATGTTCTGTGGTTTTGTATTTGTGTTTTGAATGTAGGAATGGCATCCTCATCAGGAAAAAGATTGAAAACCATGGCAACCAAGAGAAAGGAAAAGGAACCAGAGCAACCCCACTCTAGCAGGTTTCTCTCTAGGAAACATGAGAAGCACTTTAAAGTGGTTCAGGACAGGAGACTGCTGATGGAGAGAAAGGTTGGAATGATACCTAACCTTGCTCCTCAATTTGGAGAGCAAGTTTTAGGGAATGACTGGGGAAAGCTAGCCACTTATACTGCACCTGCCAACATAGCTGTGGTTAAGGAATTTTACACCAATGCAAAGAAGATTGGTGATTATCCAGCTGAGAATTATTTGGGCTATGTTAGAGGCCATGCTATCAGGTATGATCCTGATTCAATTAATAACTTTCTGGACACTGTATGGGCTGGTGAGCAGTGCCAGTTTGCTCTTTGCATGGAGGAAGGTGCTGATTATGAGGATGTGGAGAGAGTACTGTGTATACCTGGAGGACACCTCCAAAGGAATCGATCTGGCTCAGTGGTTAACATTAGGAGGACAGATTTGACTCCTCTTGCAAAGTATTGGATGGCGTTTTCTCATGCCAACATTCAGCCATGTTCACATGTGTCAGATATTACTCTCAGCAGGGCATTCTTCATCTACTGTGCTATCAGAAACTTGAATGTTAATATTGGGCAGGTGATAGCTGATGAGATTAGTGTGTGCGCCAATACTTCAAACAACAAAGCACCACTAGGACATCCTTCTTTGATCACGCACCTTTGCAAAATAGCTGGGGTGGACACTTCTGCTCCACCATTTGAGAGGCCAAGAAAAGCTATTGATGAGGCCTATTATAGACAGTACTGTGGAGGTGATGATGCAGCTCAGCCAGTTCCACCACGCCGTGCTCGTAGAGAGAGAGGGCCAGCACAGAGCCAGACATCTGCTGAGACACATGAAGCAGAGCCATTCCAGATGAGGGACATGTATATGTCTCTTATAGGGGCTCAGTTGCAGTCCATTCACAGAGGGCAGGTGGCCACTGCTGAGATGATTGTGGGGATGTATGATACACCTCCAGCCCACAGGTGGACTATGGATGAATTCCATAATGTGGTAGCATGGCCAGAGGAACCAGTGCATGGAGGAGGAGCTGAAGCAGCTGAAGCTTCAGCTAGAGATATGGAAGAAGATGAAGCTGATGAGGATGATGCATTTGAAGATGATGAAGATGAGGAGGAAGAGAAAGATACAGAGGACAGCTCAGATTGATGAGGAGCGAAGATAGCATTTACTGATGAATGCTATCATGTGCTTATGCTTTGTGGTTTAAGTTTTCTGAACTTATTTGTTTTTGTTTTTAGATTAGGGTTTGATGTACTCTATTTGAAACCTGGTTTCTTGTGATGGTTTGCTATTAACTGTGATGTATGATAAGTAATGCTGAATGATGCTTATGATTGATTGATGTTGAGATAGATGTGCACATTAAATGCTTATACAGGTGATTCACAAGCTTTGTGAACAAATGCATGATATCATGATTGTGATTGTGAAATTAAGCAGGATGTGTATGTCAAATGTGAATGAGCTTATATGTGAGATTTTGAGCTCCAGAGTTGTTATTGTTGAATGCTATTACTTTGAAAGCATGAATGATTTTGCCCAGGTTTTCTATGAGTGAATCAATTACTTGTTTTGCATCATATGATCAAGGCCGTTTGTTGAAACCCTTTTTATTGGCCAAATTTGTAAAAATTAGCCCACTAAAAAAGAACACTTTGTGTTCTATCCTTTGAACCCTTAGCCTTGAATATACACTGAAACCTTTAATTGAAAAATCTTTACCTTGAGTTAAGTAGAAGATCTTGTGTGGTATTCTTAAATGTTCAAGTTTGGGGTTGTTGGGAAAACATGAAAAGCATTGAGCTAAGAGCTAAAAAGTAAGAATGTGCAAAGAAAAAGAAAAGAAAAGAAAAAGAAGTAAAGCTCAATGCAAAGGCAAAAGAAAGTTGGGAATGAATAAGATGATTGTGTTGTTATGATTCTCTTAACTCAAGGGTTTTGTGATCTAGAAAAACCAATTTTCTTGTTAGCCCAGCCACATTATAAGCCATAGAAAAGTCCTTGTGATGATGCATGCTTGTGAATGTTTTTGATTGTGGTAAAATGAAAGGCAAATTTGATTCATGTTACATTGTGATAGTAGAGTGAATGAGTGATCATCTCTTATACACTTGAGTGTGAGTGAAACACTTGACTTAGTGAGGAAATATCACATGAACATCCATGCTTAATTGATTGATCATTCATGAAAATAGCATTTGTTGGAATTTAAATGACTTTGTGAACACTAAAGCATGTGCACATCTTGATTGAACTTTTGGTCATAAGTTTGAGTGAAGTTGTTACTTATCTTGAAAAAGAGGACTTTTGAATGAGTGAACCATCATATGAATTGGTTGAAGATTGAGTTACATCTTATTTGCTTGAGGACAAGCAAAGTTTTAAGTTTGGGGTTGTGATAACAGTTGAAAAACTGTTATTTTTATGATTAAAATTGACACTAAAAGCAACCTTCACACTTAGAAACTAGCTTGAAATCATGTTTTTCTTTATATTTTTGGAAATAAGAGAGCTGGACAGGTTTATGCTTGATTTCAGTGTTTTTGTGCAGGTTTTAAGGTGAATTTGGTGAAAGAAGTGAAGAAGGAGAGAGATGAAATCAGAAAAGACAATAAAAAGTGCAAAAGGAGAAGCCGAAGTCACCGCTCAGGGCAGTTTACCGCTGAGCGGCACTCAGGAGCTTGCGGGAGGTCCGCTGAGGGGCAAAATGGCCGCTGAGGGGAGAAAACAAGTCACGCACTCACCGCTGAGCGGTAGTTTACCGCTGAGCGGCACTCTGGAAGTCACGTAAGGTCCGCTGAGGGGCAAAATGGCCGCTGAGGGGAGAAAACAAGTCACGCATTCACCGCTGAGCGGTATTTTACCGCTGAGCGGCACTTTAATGGGCTTGGACTTGACTTTTTGTAATTTACGAATGATACATAAGCTTTAGGGTTTCCTAGGGTTAGGTATCTCTGGCTGGAACGAAGGAAACACTCTCTCTTCCACCCCTTTGAAGGAGGATCTTGGATGCTGAGGCTTCCTCTTCACCTTTTTAGGGTTTATTCTTTCATTCTTTCATTGTAATTCATCTAGGTTCACCATGAATATGGTGAACTAAACTCTGTATGTTTGTTGGGGAATCAATGTAGTCTTGTGAAACTCTCATATATGGAATCTGTTTTTACATCTTTTAATTAAGACTTATGCTTTCTTTCATCATTAGTTAGGGTTTTTCCTCTTTGCTTAATGCTTGCATTGTTTAACTCATTCGATGCATGATTATTGGTTTTGTCGATACGGGCACGTACGGGGAAGTCTAGATCCGGGGAATTTCTCCCAATTTTATATTGGTTGTCGTTAAGCTCCTGCACTTATGAACTGATCATTAGGAATGCTAGGAATTGTATGAACTCGTGATTAGGGAGAAGCCTTCTAGAAAGGTACATTAGAGAGTGGCATTAACAATGATGATTTGATTGTTGAATTCCTAAAATATATGAGAGTGGATAAGATGAAATTGACCCCCAACAACATATCCATACATAAATTTCATTGAAAGTGTTTATCTTTTGCTTTTTGCCATTGATCAAAATTCATGCATACATATTTATTTTCTGTCTTGCATTTTAAACCCCAATTAATTCGTTTGTAAGTCTTAGTTAATTAAGAAATCACATAACTAAACTAGGCCGTGAGTCCTTTGGGAAGAACGATACTTGGTCTAACTAAGTTTATTACTTGAACGATTCGGTCATACTTGCCGATTGAAAATAAGTTTGTGACATCATAATTTGGTGTTCATAAATTTGTCCATCAGTATTGATAAATGTTCAAGTTTGGGTTGTTGGAAAATAGAAAAGGAAAATAAAAAGCATTGAGCTAAAAGTTAAGCATGTGAAAAGCAAAAGAAAAAGAAACAAAAGCTCAATGCAAAATATAGTTGGGAATAATTAAGAATGGTTGTGTGTAGATGATTCTCTTAACTCAAGGGTTTTGTGATCCAAAAAAACCATCTTTTATTGTTAGCCCAGCCACATTATAAGCCATTGTAAAGTCCTTGTGATGATGCTTACTTGTAAATGTATTTGATTGTAGTTAAATGAAAGGTAAAGTTGATTCATGTGATATTGTAATAGTAGAATGAATGAGTGAATACCTCTTATACACTTGTGTGTTTGAGTGAAACACTTTATCTGATGAGGTTAGATTCCATGAACACATTATAACATCTTTGCTTAGTTGATTAATCATTCATGAAAATAGCATTTGTTGGATATTATTTGATTGAGTGAACAATAAAAGCATGTGCACATCTTGGTTGAAGTCTTGGTGATGAGCTAAATTGAGTATTTACTTATCTTGAAAGAAAGATTTTTGAATGTGGTGAACCATTGAATGGATTGATGGAAGATTAAGTTACATCTTGTTTGCTTGAGGACAAGCAAAGTTCTAAGATTGGGGTTGTGATAATAGTTGAAAAACTGTTATTTTTACACTTAAAATTTATATCAAAAGCAACCTTTAAGACTTAGAAACTAGCTTGAAACCAAGTTTTTGCTTATGTTTTTGGAAATAAGAGAGTTAGACAGGTTTTATGCTTGATTTCCTTATTTTTGCAGGTTTTGAGATGAATTTGATGAAAGAAGTGAAGTGGAACAAAGATGGAATCAGAAAAGGACACAAAAAGTGGAAATGAAGATAAACCGCAAGTACCGCTCAACGCCAATTACCGCTGAGCGGCACTCTCAAAGACCCGTTGGCACCGCTAAAGGGAAAAATGCCGCTGAGGGGAAGAATTGATCACGTGCTATTGTGGCTGAGCGCCACTTTTTTGGGCTTGGGCCTACTTTTCTGTAATTTTTAGAATACTATATAAGGTTTTAGTTAACCTAGGACAATCATCTTTGGTTGGAACGAAGCAGAAACACACTTTTCACCCCTTGGGGGTAGAATTGGAGATGGTGACGACTCTCCTCTTCTCTTTCTCGGGTTTTTTTTATCTCTTCCATTCTTTCATTCCATTGTTCATCTAGTTCTTCCATGACGATGTAGAACTAAACTTTTATTGTTGTTGGGGAGTCAATGTAATCCTTTTGAAACTTTCATGTATTGAATTTGTTCTTCAAGATCTTTTATAAGATACATGCTTTCTTTCATTAATTGTTAGGGTTTTTCCTCTTTGCTCATAACATGCATTGTTTAACTCATGCGATGTATGATTATTGGTTTTTGTCGATATGGACACATACGGGGAAATCTAGATCTGGGGAATCTCTCCCAACAGTAGTATAAACCTAGACATAGGAGTATGGTTGGTTGGCTTTAAGCTTCTGCTCACTATAATGCATGATTAATTGCTAGGGAGACAAGACATTGTAAACTAGTGATTATGATTAGGCTTTCTTCGCCAAGACATCGAGTTTAAGGTAATTTAGAAAGTGGCATTAACAATTAATGAAGAAAGATGAATTCCTGAATACATGAGAGTGGATAGGATGAAATTGATAAACCCCAATAACATATTCATCCGTATAATTCAAATTACGTGTTTTGTTTCTTCTTGCCCATTGATCAATACATGCATACATATTTACTTTTCAATAGTTTGCATTGAAATATCAAGTAACTGTTTGTACAAATCTTAACTTATCAATAAATCACATAACTGTCTAGGCCGTGAGTCGTTTGGGTGAACGATACTTGGTCTTACCAGATTTATTACTTGATACGATTCGGTTATACTTGCTGAGGGTTTAACACACATGTATCATATACTGCACTTACTGTGATTAGTGCAATAATACTCTTTGCTTCATCTACATTGTATACATTACAAGCGTTTTAGAAAATGCAGTTCATATCAAATGTTATATTCTTCCAAAATCAGTATATTTACTCTGATACCTGTAATTGTTCTGCCATTTTTTGTTAATGCCCAAAGGGGGAGAGTAATTGGAAAACATGTTTCTTGTTGGTAATCATAAAAAAATGGGGAGATTATTGATAGGTGGAGCTAAACCTAACCTTTATATCTTTGTTTTTTATGATGAACAAGAGAATGGTTTTATAATTTCTTGGACAACAAATGACATAAAATTGTTTTATCTATATCTTGTTTGTGCTTGATATGATAATTCATTTGTATTAAATGAATCATGTATTAAACAGATTAATAATTTCATTTCTGGATGAGATAATGGATTTAACATAGTATATAATCTGTTAGATTTCACCATTTCACTTTGTATGCTTAACAGGGACAAACTGCTCTATAGTAATCGATTACATAAGTTATCTAATTGATTAAAATAGAAAGTAATGCCATTATCTGTTTCATAAGTGAGTAAATCTGTTTAGAATAGAAATTGGATTAAAAAGTTGCTTAAGTACAAGACTAATCGATTTCATAAGTTGTCTAATCGATTAAATCAGTTTACTTTAATTCCATTTCCTTAATAGACTGATCTATTATAACTAACAATTCAATCAATAACTGACCTATGTGCTTATAGAATCATTTACATGCTCAGGATAATTTGTTAAAAAAGAAGCAAAAACTTAACATTTTACATAAAACCTTAATCGATTATAATGCGTCAGGATTCAAATAATCCTATATATATGCGTCTTGACTTCTGTTTCAAAACAACAATTTGCTATCACTTTTAGATACTAAAATTTTCATTAAGTTTTGATTATAAGAGCGTTCAAGAAGCTATCTTGGAGAATCAAGGCTCAATTGGTTGACTTACCCATCAATATTCTTGCAAGAAAGTGGGTAAAGTTGTTGTAATTTGATCTGCACTAAAGGATTGTGACTTGGAAATCAGATTCATCATAGACAATCTGTGTTTGTGTACTGATGGAGGCCGTACCCGAATAAAATTTAATGTTCAATTAAATGTAGTATACTAGGAGAATGACCCCTAGGCCATCTTTCAAGGAACAAATATTGGTTCAGGAATTAGATAGAACACGTAGTGGGGGGAACAAGACAATTTTGAACTACAAATTGTAAAAACAAAAAGACGAATTTCACACAATTGAAAGACAAGTTGGTCATTAGCTCAGTTACAACACTTCCAATCCATGATTAACAATCAATTAAACGCTGCAAATACCTTATTCCAACACTAATCAATGAATTAAGCAAAGATTAATTGGGTTTTCCTGCACTGAACAGATTAATTAACTAAGCAACAATCAACCCAAATTAGACCACTAAGCGTGTTCTAATCTCCAATGCACAACAAATTCAATGAAATGCAAGGTAAAATGTAGCAGATTCAACAATACAGTTCAAAAACCTCATGGATACGATGCAACCTCACTAATTGACCAACCCAAACAAATTAGACTTCCATCAAAAACGCTAACAACGAACTTGAAATGCACAAACTGGACTAGAACACGAACTGCAATTTCACAAACGAGATTGGCACAATGAAAATGAAACTGAAAGAGAATAAAAAATGAAACCAATGCAGAACTGAAAACCTAAAAATGAAAACCCTAATCCTAAAACGGAAAACGAATTAAAACATTAACACAACAAGGCAATCTAGACAGAAACAAAAATGCATTGTGTTGGAACGAAAATGGAAACATGAAAATGGAAGCTTCAAATAGAAAACAAAAATGGCTACCAAAGTTTAAAGCTGGAACGAAATTTAAACAAGAAAGGAGAAAGGGAATTGAAATCCAAAACAAGGAGGAGTTGTTCTACTATTCCATAAGACCAAAAACATGTAAAAGAGAGAATGAATTAGGTCTCTAGGGTCTGCCCCTATTTTGCACACAACTCTAGGTCCGAATTTACCATTGGGCCTCTCCCAAAATGACCAAAAAAGGCCAAAACACTAAATGTGCCAAAAAATGCTCTAAAAACGAAATTAGAATCTAATTAAATCTAAACCGCCTATGTGTAGAGTATTTGTTGATGTGTCACCCCTTTAATGTACCAAAATATACTTCCAAAAATTCCCCTATAATTAAAAATGACAATAATTAGCCTCAGATAATTCAAATTAATTAAAATAAGAAATATTTCCCAAATTAAGCATAAATAACAAAATTGGGGAAGTTATGGACATTATTGCACAATTCCCTAATTAAATGTAGTACAATAAGCTAAGTGAAGTCAAGAAAATATTAACTCATCATGCACCTATGCGGGTTTGCCAAGGGTTGAGAGTTGTGAGTGTTCTCGATTGTTGTAAGAGAGTAAAGTTATTCATCTCTTGTATTGCTATATTGATTTTGAGTGTGGAGACAAGTGCATTGAGAGGGATACCTTTGTATTTCTGAAATTCAATCAATTTTTAGTGGATTCCCTTTAACTAAGGTTGTTGAAGGAAGATTGAATGTAGGTTTGTGATTAGCCTAACCAATATAAATTCTTTGTGTTGATCTTTCTCTACTCTTTCTCTTTTATTGTTGATTCATTACTTCTTGTTTATGGATTTCAAGAAAGCGAAAGATTTTGAAAAGATCAATTTTTTAAGGTTTAATCCAGTTCACCCCTCTCTTGGCTTGAGATATAAAGCATTTCTTTTCTTACAGAGAGGAAGACAAAAGAAGGAAGAAAGAAAAAAGATAGAATGAGGAGTGCTGATAACATTTAAAAAACTGTTATTTTTATGCTTAAAATTGATACTAAAAGCAACCTTTAACACTTAGAAACTAGCTTAGAATCATGTTTTTGTTCATATTTTCAGAAATAAGAGAGTTGGACAGGTTTATGCTTGATTTCAGTGTTTTATGCAGGATTTAAGATGAATTTGATGAAAGAAGTGAAGAAGGATAAAGATGGAATTAGAAAAGAACTCAAAAAGTGCAAAAGAAGAGAAGCCGCAAGTACCGCTCAGCGCCAGTTTACCGCTGAGCGGCACTCAAGAACACCCATTGGCTCCGTTGAGGGGTGAAAGTGCAGCTGAGGGGAGAATTGACTACGCGCTGGTACCACTAAGCGGCAGTTTACCGCTGAGCGGTGGTATTTTGGGCTTAGGCCCACTTTTCTGTAATATTACGGATAGTATATAAGCTTTAGGACTTTCTAGGGTTTGTATCTTTGGTTGGAGAAGACGCAAAACACAATTTTCACCCCTTTGGGGTAGAATTGGAGATGGTGACGGCTCTCCTCTTCTCTTTCTAGGGTTTTTCTATCTTTCATTCTTTCATTATTGTTCATCTAGTTTCACCATGAATATGGTGAACTAAACTCTTCTTGTTGTTGGGGAATCAATGTAATCTAGTGAAATTCACATATATGGAATTTTATGTTTAAACATCATATCTTTGATACATGCTTTCTTTCATCATTAGTTAGGGTTTTTCCTCTTTGCTCAAAGCATGCATTGTTTAACTCATTCGATGTCATGATTATTGATTTTAGTGATTGGACACATACGGTAAAATCTAGATCCGGAGAAATTCTCCCAAAAGTAATATCGCCTAGACATAGGGATATGAGGGTTGGTTGCCTTTAAGCTTCTGTGCTTCAGAATTAATTATTAGGGATGCTAGGAATTGTTTGAACTCATAATTAAGGATAGGCTTTCTTCGCCGAGACATCAGGTTTAAGGTAGTTTAGAGAGTGGCATTAACGTTGATGAAAAGAATGATTAATTCCTAAAATATATGAGAGTGGATAAGATGAAATTGGTTTCCCCAACAACATACTCATCCATATAAATTCGTTCCATGTTTGTGTTCCTCTTTTCCATTGATCAAACTCATGCATACATGTTTAATTATTGTCTTTTGCATTTGAAACCACAAGAATTTGTTCACAAGTCTTAAACAATCAACAAATCATATAACTAACTAGGCGTGAGTCCTTTGGGAAAACGATACTTGGTCTTACCGAGTTTATTACTTGATACGACTCGGTCATACTTGCCGAGGGTTAAACAAGTTTTTGGCACCGTTTTTCGGTGTTCATAAATTTGTCATCAAGTTTTTGGCGCCGTTGCCGGGGACTCGTGGTTTAACTAGTGTATTTGTGTGATTATTGATTATATTTGACTTGAATTTTGAATTTTGAAATTTTGAATTTTGAAATTTGAATTTCTATTTTTATTTTTCTGTTTTTATTTTCTGTTTTTATTTTTCTGTTTTTATTTTCTGTTTTTATTTTATTTTATTTTATTTTATTTTCTATTTTTCTGGTTTTTATTTAATTTTCTATTTTTATTTTTATTTTTCTATTTTCTGTTTTTATTTTTCTGTTTTTATTCTATCTTCTTATCTCTTATATTATTTCTTCTATATGTTTTTGTGCTAACAAATTTTTCTAGGGATTTGTTTTCTTGTGTATGTAGGAGGCAATTCGAACTAGAAGCAAGAAAACTTCAGAACCTCTTCTTGAAGGTTTAGACGAAAGTAGGCGGAGGAGAAGAATCCGTACATCTAGAGAACTTTTTCCTCCTTTACAACCTTCACCACAAGGTTCTTACCATAGCACTGAGGAGATGGAGAATAATAATTTCAGACGGACTCACCAGTAAAAAAAAACAGCTTTAGAACGCGTCTGATATGCCTCGGTTTTAGCACACCCGGTGCCTATACGTGATACAGCCTCGGTCCTTTGCAGAACCGGTGTCTAAAGGGTATACGACTTCTGTCTACAAGGAAACCGAGGCATATATAATTATTTTGAATTTTTTTAAAGATGTTTAGGCATCGGGTTTGTGTAGAACCGCTTTAGTAGCTCGCATACGGCTTCGGTTTTCTATGAAACCGAGGTAATATCCTTTGCTTTATTTTTACCAAAGCCATTTACAGTTCTGTCTTCCACTCTCGTTTCTGAGAGTTTCTCTTCCACCAGCACCAGCCCTTCTTTCTCTTCGACCAGAGCAAAAGCGAACTCGTGCAAGGCGATGCGATTCTCTCCCGCTGCCATCCAACCCCTGCTCGTGCTTCCCCGCTACTGCTCCCTCACCGCCGCGGCCTCCCCGTTGCTGCCTCACCGTCGTCGATCCACTACAGATCCGCTCCAAATCTGCTTCGTCCAGATCCACCGCCAGCTTCGTCGATCCGCTCCAGATCCGCTCCGTCGTTCCGCCTCTCCGTCGCCACCACTTCGTTGCTCCGTCGTCGCCACCTCTCCTTCAACACTGCCGCTCCGTTTTCGCTGCCCAAAGCCATGGCTGCATCCCACCCCGCAACCCCAACCCATGACGCGATCTTAGATCTCATCTCCAGCACCGGACGCGATCTCAGATCTCACTCCACCCGATCCAGCCCCCTTCCGGTCCAGCCCTTTTCTGGTGCCAGTGGTGGTCACGGCAAACCGATTTGGGGGTTAGGGATTTCAATGGGGTTTTGATTGGATTTGGGGGTTAGGGATTTGAAGGGGTTTTGATTGGATTGGGGGTTAGGGATTTGAACAGGATTCATGTATTGTTGATTCAAAAACATTCATCTGTGATGAAGATCACAAGAACAATCAATTTGCTTGTTCCCTATTTCCTGATTCAATTTTTATTTCAATTTTTGGTATCTGAATCTGCTTGTTTACTTCAAATTTTTGACTGTTCAATTTTTGGGTTTCTGCGTGAGAGTTCCAGGAACAGAGGTGTCAACACCCAATTTCGTCCGGGTAAATAAATAAATAATAATATTTTTTTTTATTTTTTTTTGTTGCTCTGTTTTATGTTATTGTTATTTTTATTTTTTATTATTTTGAGTCATTGTATTTTATTATGTTGTATTTTATTGTATTTTATTATATTGTGTTTAGTTTATTTATTCTTATTTTATTCTTATTATTTCATTTAGAGTTATTTTATTTTAGGCTATTTTATTTTATTCTATTTTTATTTTTATGTTCTTTTACTTTATTGCATTTGTCAAATGTTTTAAAAAAAAAAGTAAAAAAGGGAAAACAAACAAAATATAAAAATGTCAGTCCAATTTGAGCCAATTTCAACGTTTTGAATTTTTCTTTCCATCACGCCATCACCCATTTTGGTGCAATTCTGCTGCGCCATGCATGCACTGTCTCTGGCTATGTCACCTGAAAGAGAAAATACAGCAAAGCAGGTTGGTTGGGTTGTAAGAGTCAACCATTTCGCATGACAGGGGGAGGAACAAAAGGGAGCGAGCCTAGAGAACCCTCCTGCACACCTCACCACCTCACTACCAAATCCCAACCGCCAGCTCTGAACTTCTGCCCGATCTTCGACACAAATCATCATTCGCCCTGCAACGATTCATCGCTTACGACGAAGAGAAAACACAAGATCGGACAGATAGGAGGAAGGAGTATAATCGGAGGGAGTAGAAGGAAGAGAAATTTGATCAGAGGAGGAGAGGCACGAGGAACTACCAGGGGAAAACGTAAAAGGTAAGTCCTCATCCTTCAAGCTTCAAGCTTCGCTGGTCACTAGCGTAAATGTTACAATCTTGGGATCATAGTATTGTTATTAGCTTGCATTTGATTTGATGATGCTTGGTTTGGTTTGTCTGATGGTGTTTGAATTAAACATGAAATTATATTGAGAGGTTACTTTGCCTGTTACGTCTGGTCTGGTTCTGTTACCCTTGTTTTCTTGTTTTCCATTCATCCATCACCAACGTAGATTCTTTGGCCAGCTTCGAACCCACCATTTCCCCATCACGTAGAACTCCGTCACTAACACCACTCCAACACCATAGACATGGCTTTGCTGTATCCCATCACCTGAAAACCAGAAAACCAGAGAATCAATTGCAGCAACCACATTCAGATAATAAGTCTCTTTGCCTCCATTCACTCGTCGGATACCCCTTTCACAATCCAGATTCACCCACGGCCATGTTTTGGCACTCACGGCTACTGCCAACACCCTTCCAAACACCTTTTCCTTCCACTCCCAATTCTCACATCCTATTCGCTTTCCAGTACGTTTCCAGTACGAATCCAGTTCTCAGCTTCGTTCATCATTTTCTCATAATCTAATCAACACACAAAAAATCCAGTATCCATTCACTTGCATCCAGGAAAACACCTAAATAATAGCGTAAGCAGGAGCACCAAGGTAGGAAAAGAGAGAATAAATAAACCAAATCCCAAACTAATCAGTACATAAAAAGTTGAGAAAAGAGAGGGAAAAGAGAGGGAGAAGCGTGACACCGGCAGCGCCGGTGAGGAAGAGAGCTCGACGGAAAGCGGCGGCCCTGGCTTGGTGGCATCGGTAACTTTCGATGGCAAACGGTCGGTGTCTTCACAAACGAGAAGGTTTCTCTCTCGCAAAAAGAAGAAAGAGAAGGGGAGCCTGGCGCCGTGACCGGCGATGACCCTGACAGCAGAGAGTGGCGGAGGTGCGAGGAGCGGTGTCGCCGTCCATGCTTCGCGATGTCGAAGCTCGCCTCCCGAGCGCATAGAGGGAGAAACGCCGCGGTGTGTGGCGGTGCTTCCAGCATAGGTGACGTCGCCGGCGACTTTCTCGACCGGCCACGGTGATGCGCGGCGAGCTGGTCTTGTGGAGAGCAGATTGCTGCCGCGGATGATGAAGAGGAACCCAAGCTTCCTCCGCTGCTGGATGGGAAAGGAACCCTAATGGTTTCTGATGTGGGAACGAAAAGAGGCTTTGGGCCTGACCAACAAATACCTAATGGCACCCCCAAATTTCATCTACGCACCCACATCTCCAATTGAGCCTGGACTGTTATATTCCTGGTTTTCTCTACGTTCCCACTCTTATTAGACTTGTGTTTTCTTATTTTTATTTTCTTTGTTTATTGTTTCGATAGTTTTAATATTTGTTTTATTATTGTCTGTTTGCTATTACTCGTTTGTTTGTAAAAATACCAAAAGTACAAGAATCATAAATAAAAACGAAAAAGTAAGTACGAAAAAATAAAAATATATAGAAAAACCACGAAAATAGTTATTGCATTAGCATCTTTCTTTTTAAAAATAGTTATTGCGTTAACATCTTTCTTTTTAAATATAGTCATTGAGTTAGCATCTTTCTTTCTAAATATTTTTTTTTTAGTAAAATAAACAAAATGTAAAATTACGAAAATGGCTCTCCTTTTAACATTTAGCAAATACATTTTTAATTTATTATTTGTTGACCTTTTTAAAGAAGTCCTTATGTAAATAATTTTGTTGTTTTATTTTAAATATTTAGGTGAATAATACAAAATTCTTATTAAGATATATTTACTATTTTCATAAATTTTATTGTAATATAAATTACAAAATGGAAAAATGAAAAGTAAAAATTATAAAGCAAAAAAATAATTAAATAACGTTATAATGATATAAGCACATGTGTGATCGCTCGCATCGTCCTTGTGCTAAAAATCTTTTCTCTTTCTTTTATAAAAAATACCAAAAAATATTTTAAAAGGTTAAGTACATGTGTGATCGCTCGCATCGTCCTTGTGCTAAAAACCTTTTCTCTTTCTTTTATAAAAAAAAATACCGAAAAAATATGCTTTAAAGGTTAAGCACATGTGTGATCGCTCGCATCGTCCTTGTGCTAAAAATCTTTTCTCTTTCTTTTATAAAAAAATACCAAAAAATATTTTAAAAGGTTAAGTACATGTGTGATCGCTCGCATCGTCCTTGTGCTAAAAACCTTTTCTCTTTCTTTTATAAAAAAATACCAAAAAATATGTTTTAAAGGTTAAGCACATGTGTGATCGCTCGCATTGTCCTTGTGCTAAAAATCTTTTCTCTTTCTTTTATAAAAAATACCAAAAAATATTTTAAAAGGTTAAGTACATGTGTGATCGCTCGCATCGTCCTTGTGCTAAAAACCTTTTCTCTTTCTTTTATATAAAAAAAAATACTAAATATGAAAAAACCTTCAAAAATTAAAAACATTCATTTTGAACAAGCAATCTTGCACCCAGAACTACGTGATCCTTGATTCTCTATCAAAAGTGGAGATACGTAGGAGCAAGGCTAGGTCTTGTCAGGTTCACTTTCCCAAAAATCCAAATTTACCCGTAATCATTTTCCAAACAAATTTCCAAACAATTTCCAAACAAATTTCTCAAATAGTTTCCAAAAGAACTACGTAACCCTGATTTCTCATTTTGAATGAGAATACGTAGGAGCAAGGTCAATCCTTGTCGGGCCCAAAAAACTAAAAAATATATTTTTGTTTATTTAGAATTTTACTTTAGGGGATAGTGAAAACATTTTGAAAACCACATCATATTCGTGCATTTAGTTAAAGGTACTGCCTTAGGACAGGCGTTGTAGGGTGTTAATACCTTCCTTACACGTAACCGACTCCCGAACCCAGAATCTGGTTTTCGTGGACCATGTCTTATCATTTTATGGTTTTTCCGTAGTTTTCCAGAATAAACTATGGTGGCGACTCCAAAATCTCTTTTTGAAAACCCGTTCCTTTTTTCGATCGTCGTCCCGTCGCGATTCCGGTTGCGACAAGAGGCTCAGAGGCTGGTGGAAAAAATTAAAAAACAAACACGTTACTGCCTCGGTTATTCAAAAACCGAGGCATAAATTCTATTTTTTTTAACCCAGTTCACAACCGAGGCATAAAATCTACCTTTTTTTACCTCGCTGGTATATACACCGGTTGTAGAACCGGTGCCTATAACCAAAAGTAACCGGTGTCATATCCTGATAGTGTACTAGTGACTCTTGCTGATTACACTAATATGGATGGACCTCAGCATTTCAATAGCATAGCAAGACCAAGGGTGAATGCAGCTAATATGAAGGTGAAACCAGCATTAATCCAACTGGTGAAGAGTAACCAATTTAATGGGTTGTCGCATGAAAGCCAATATGAGCACCTCACAACATTTAATGAAATTTGCAATACAGTGAAGATAAATTGGGTGCCTGACGAAGCAATCAAACTTAGCCTGTTTCCATTCTCATTGGGAGGCAACGCTAAGCTTTGGTTGAACTCTTTTCCATAAGGGAGCTTTACAGAGTGGGAAGAAGTAGTCACAAAGTTCTTGAACAAATACTTCCCACAATCCAAGGTAAATAAAGGGAAGCAAGAGATCTCATCTTTCAAGCAAGGCATGGAGGAATTACTAGGTCATGCCTAATACTGAGGTTAACCCCAGGGAAGAGTGTAAAGCGCTAGTGAGTGTAAATGTTGAAAAAGTTGAGTTGGAAAAAGAAGAGCGAAAAGAGAGAGAAGAGAAAAAAGAAGAGAACATTTGTGTGAAGAAAAAGAAAGTGAGAGAAAAGAAAAAGAGGACGAGAGAAAAAAAGAAAGAATCATAAGGAAAACCTCTTCCTGATCCAAAGAAGTATCATAGGAAGAAAGAATTTGAGCGCTTTATAAAAATCTTCAAGAAATTGGAGATTAAAGTTCTTATGATTGAGACATTGCAACATGTTCCTGGTTTTATCAAATTCCTGAAGAAGTTCAGTAGAAAGAAGAAAAAGAAGAAAGAACTTGAGTTTTATTGGGTCAAGCTAGTGACGTTAAAAGAGCGCTTGTTGGGAGGCAACCTAGTGATTTAAGAACTTTTAATTTTTGGTTTGGTGATGTAATTTTGAACTTTTGGGTATTTTTGTTTTTGTTATAAGTTTGTTACAGGGTTTACATCTATTGATGGATGTTAGGCGGAAGAGTATCTACTGAAGGATACTATGTTTGTATACACCTACTGATGGGTGTTGGTAAGAACGATTTGCATCTACTGAAGGGTGCTGGAGGATTTTGGGTCAGGCTCATGACGTTAAACAAACGCTACCTGGGAGGCAACCCAGTTGATTGATTTTATCTGTATTATTTGTTTTGATTCTGCTTTAGTTGCATGATAGGGATTGAATGTATGAGTGATTTGAGAACTTAATTGCAGGCAGCAAGTGAGGGGCATGAGTAGAAGGCACCAAGGGTAAGCTAGGAAGAAGAAAAGCAAAACACGTAAGTGCCGGTCAGCGGCAAATTTTCGCTGAGCGGTAATATCGTAAAATGGGCTTTGGGTATTTTTATTTAAAAGAATAATAATTAATTGTGGGAAGATAAAATATGTTGAAAATAGAATGGCTTAATTTCACACACCAAAAGGGGGTGAATTGGTGAAATGTAAAAACAAAGTTTTCTTTAAATCATGCATTAGTATTAAGTTTACTCAGATCAATAAATTTCTTTGAGTTTATCCTATTACTTTTGGCCTTGTAACCACTACCTTATCTATAGATAGCTCTTCCAGATGATCTCAACACAACATCAAGGTTTTCTTTGCCTTGAATGAATTTTGCCAATATACTAGGTAAGTACTGAATTTTCTCAACATGTAGAGAACAACTGATGGAGGACCATCTAAGCTACAAATAGGACCTCTAACTAGAGCCATGGCTAGAAGAATCCAAGAAGAAGAGAGAGCACTTATTACTTTACTCTTATGGAAACACATCCAGCCACCATTGTAGCATCTTTTGCACGTTTTCACTTAGCTAATGCACGTTTTGAATATGTACTTTGGCAGCATCTTCCACACGAATCAAGCTCTTCTTCATCTATAAAAGAGAGTTTGGTCTCTTGTAAAAAGGAACTTGAATGCTTTAATGGAATGCTGCTGAGATTTGTCCACCCATTCTTTGCTTCGAGTTCAACCCTTGTGCCTCTTTAAGCACGTTTTCCTCTAGCTTCCTTCCCCTTTGGAAGGCTTTCGGTGTTAGAAATCTCACTTACATCACATACCACACTGCCAACCATTTCACCGAACACCTGGCATGCACCGATAGTTTCAACCTTGCCTTCATTCCGCTGCCACTTCTGGACTGAGGAGCCACTCCATTCTTGAAGGTGGAGGTCGCTTCCATCAACAGCTATCACACTCTTTCTCAATAATTTGTACTTCAATCTTTCCTGTCTTTGTAGAATTGAGAGCTTCTTCAAGATCTTTTTCAAGCTTTTCATTGTCCTTCAAAAGATTATGAATTTTCTATTCATAGTCTCTTCTCTCAGATGATAATCGATTGACCTTGTACTGAAGTCGCATGGCCTTTGCATGAACTTCCTGAAATGCATCCAATGGCATATGATACTTGACTTCTATTGCTTCATTTTCAAAGTCATCATCACTGTCATCATCAGATTGTGCCGAGCCAGCCATGAAGCGTAGATTTGACTCTTCTTCACGATCACAATCTTCATCACTAGAAGAATCTTTGTCACTGTTTTCTGAAGCAATATAAGCTTTCCTCATGTTTCCTGTTCTTATCCTGAGGATACTTGGAGAATTCTTTCTGCTTGTTCTTCAAGTCTGCACAGTTAGGCTTGATATGACCATCCTTTCCACATTCATACCATTGAACACCGTTGTTTCTTGAATTCTTCTTTCCTCCTCTAGAGAAACCTGCATTGTTAGTTGCAGAATTTTATTTTTCATGAATCTGCCAAATTTTCTTACCATCAAATTCATCATTTTTTTTTGGTATATCAGCATCTGAATCAGTTTCAGATTCATGAATCTTTGTAGCTTTCTTGCTTGTAGCTTTTAGAGCAATTGATTTCTTCTCTTCAATTTCTTCTTCCTACTTTAGCCTTCTGATAACAGTTGAAAAACTGTTATTTTCATGATTAAAATTGATACTAAAAGCAACCTTTAACACTTAGAAACTAGCTTGAAATCATGCTTTTGTTCATATTTTCATAAATAAGAGAGCTGGACAGGTTTATGCTAGATTTCAGTGTTTTTGTGCAGGTTTTAAGGTGAATTTGGTGAAAGAAGTGAAGAAGGAGAGAGATGGAATGAGAAAAGACATCAAAAAGTGCAAAAGGAGAAGCTGCAATTGCCGCTCAGCGGCAGTTTACCGCTGAGCGGCACTCAGGAGTTCACGTTGACACCGCTGAGGGGCAAAATGGCCGTTGAGGGGAGAAAACGACTCACGCACTTACCGCTGAGCGGCACTTTACCGCTGAGCGGCACACTTATGGGCTTGGGCCTAAATTTTCTGTAATTTTAGAATAGTATATAAGCTTTAGGACGTCCTAGGGTTTGTATCTTTGGCAGAAACGAAGCAAACACTCTCTTTTCCACCCCTTTGAAGGAGGATCTTGGATGCTCAAGCTACCTCTTCACCTTTCTAGGGTTTTATCTTTCATTCTTTCATTATTATTCATCTAGGTTCACCATGAATATGGTGAACTAAACCTTGTATGTTTGTTGGGGAATCAATGTAATCTTTTGAAGCTCTCATATATGGAATTTGTGTTTACATCTTATATTTAAGACCTATGCTTTCTTTCATCATTAGTTAGGGTTTTTCCTCTTTATTCAATGCTTGCTTTGTTTAACTCATTCAATGCATGATTATTGATTTTGTCGATACGGGAACGTACGGGGAAGTCTAGATCCGGGGAATTTCTCCCAATAGTATATTGGTTGCCTTAAGCTCCTGTGCTAAAAAAACTAATTATTAGGAATGCTAGGAATCGTATGAACTCGTAATTAGGGAGAAGCCTTCTTGAAAGGTAATTTAGAGAGTGGCATTAACAATGATGAATTGAATGTTGAATTCCTAAAGTATATGAGAGTGGATAAGATGAAATTGATAACCCCAACAACATACTCACCCATATATTCCATTGAAAGTGTTTGTATTTTGCTTTAGCCATTGATCACACTCATGCATACATGTTTATTTTCGTCTTTTGCATAGTTGATGGACAAATTTATGATCACCAAAATATGATGTCACAAACTTGTTTTACAATCGGCAAGTATGACCGAATCGTTCAAGTAATAAACTTGGTAAGACCAAGTATCGTTCTTCCCAAAGGACTCACGGCCTAGTTTAGTTGTGTGGTTTGTTGATTAGCTAAGACTTAAGGACGAAATATTTGGATTTTTATATGCAAAAGATGAAAATAACATGTATGCATGAGGTTTTGATCAATGGCAAAAGCAAAAGATAAACACTTTCAATGAAATATATGTATGAATATGTTGTTGGGGGTCAATTTCATCTTATCCACTCTCATATATTTTAGGAATTCAACATTCAAATCATCATTGTTAATGCCACTCTCTAAAGTACCTTTCAAGAAGGCTTCTCCCTAATTACGAGTTCATACAATTCCTAGCATTCCTAATAATTAGTTCATTAAGTGTAGGAGCTTAACGACAACCAATATAATATTGGGAGAGATTCCCCGGATCTAGACTTCCCCGTACGTGCCCGTATCGACAAAACCAATAATCATGCATCGAATGAGTTAAACAACGCAAGCATTAAGCAAAGAGGAAAAACCCTAACTAATGATGAAAGAAAGCATAGGTCTTAAATAAAAGATGTAAAAACAAATTCCATATATGAGAGCTTCAAAAGATTACAATGATTCCCCAACAAACATACAAAGTTTAGTTCACCATATTCATGGTGAACCTAGATGAATAACAATGAAAGAATGAAAGATAAAACCCTAGAAAGGTGAAGAGGAAGCCTGAGCATCCAAGATCCTTCTTCAAAGGGGTGGAAGAGAGAGTGTTTGCTTCGTTTCTGCCAAGGATACCTAACCCTAGGAAACCCTAAAGCTTATATATTATTCGTAAATTATAGAAAATTAGGTCCAAGCCCATAAAAGTGCCGCTCAGCGGTAAAGTACCGCTCAGCGGTAAGTGCGTGAGTCGTTTCTTCCCCTCAGCGGCCATTTTGCCCCTCAGCGGACCTCCCGTGACTTCCTGAGTGTCGCTCAGCGGTAAACTGCCGCTGAGCGGTGACTTCGGCTTCTCCTTTTGCACTTTTTGATGTCTTTTCTGATTTCATCTCTCTCCTTCTTCACTTCTTTCACTAAATTCACCTTAAAACCTGCACAAAAACACTGAAATCAAGCATAAACCTGTCCAGCTCTCTTATTTCTGAAAATATGGATAAAAGCATGATTGCAAGCTAGTTCCTAAGTGTAAAGGTTGCTTTTTGTGTCAATTTTAAGCATGAAAATAACAGTTTTTCAACTGTTATCATATCCCCAAACTTAGAACTTTGCTTGTCCTCAAGCAAACAAGATATAACTCAATCTTTAACCAATTCATATGATGGTTCACTCATTCAAAAATCCTCTTTTTAGATAAGTAAAAACTTCAATCAAACTTATGACCAAGAGTTCAATCAAGATGTGCACATGCTTTAGTGTTTCACAAAGTCAGTTAATACCCAACAAAATCTCTTTTTCATGAATGACCAATCAATTAAGCATGGATGTTCATGTGGTAATGGAATATTTCCTCACTAGGTAAAGTGTTTCACTCAACACACAAGTGTATAAAAGGTAATCACTCATTCACTCTACTATCACAATGTCACATGAATCAACTTTGCCTTTCATTTTACCATAATCAAAATCATTCACAAACATGCATCATCACAAGGACTTTTCAATGGCTTATACTGTGGCTGGGCTAACAAGAAAATTGGTTTTTCTGGATCACAAAATCCTTGAGTTAAGAAAATCATAACAACACAATTATTCTTATTCATTCCAACTTGCCTTTGCATTTGCATTGAGCTTTGCTTCTTTTTCTTTTCTTTTCTTTTTTCTTTGCATATTCTTACTTTTTAGCTCTTAGCTCAATGCTTTTCCTTTTTCATGTTTTCCTAACAACCCCAAACTTGAACATTTAACAATACCACACAAGATATTCTACTTAACTCAAGGTAAAGATTTTCAATCAAGGGTTTTAGTGTATGTTCAAGGCTAAGGGTTCAAAGGATAGAACACAAAGTGTTCTCTTTTAGTGGGCTAACTTTATGAATTTGGCCAATAAAAAGGGTTCCAACAAACGGCCTTGATCATATGATGCAAAACAAGCAATTGATTCAATCATAGAAAACCTGGGCAAAGTCATTCATGTTTCCAAAGTAATAACATTCAATCATACCAAAAACTCTGGAGCTCAAAACCTCACATATAAGCTCATCCACATTTGACATACACATCCTGCTTAATCTCACAATCACAATCATAATATCATGCATTTGTTTACAAAGCTTGTGAATCACCTGTATAAGCATTTTAATGTGCACATCATCTCAACATCAATCAATCAATAAGCATCATTCAGCATTACTTATCACACAATCACAGTTAATAGCAAACCATCATAACAAACCAGGTGTTCAATAGAGTACATCAAACTCTAATCTAAAAACAAAAACAAATAAGTTCAGAAAACTTAAACCACAAAAGCATAATCATATGATAGCATTTATCAGTAAATGCTATCTCAGCTCCTCATCAGTCTGAGCTGTCCTCTGTATCTTCTTCTTCTTCCTCATCTTCATCATCTTCAAATGCATCATCATCATCAGCTTCATCTTCTTCCATCTCTCTAACTGAAGCTTCAGCTGCTCCAGCTCCTCCTCCATGCACTGGTTCCTCTGGCCAAGCTACCACATTATGGAATTCATCCATAGTCCACTTGTGGGCTGGAGGTGTATCATACATCCCCACAATCATCTCAGCAGTGGCCACCTGCCCTCTGTGAATGGACTGCAACTGAGCACCTATAAGAGACATATACATGTCCTTCATCTGGAATGGTTCTGCTTCATGTATCTCAGTAGATGTCTGGCTCTGTGCTGGCCCTCTCTCTCTACGAGCACGGCGTGGTGGAACTGGCTGAGCTATTTCCTCACCTCCACAATACTGTCTGTAATAAGCCTCATCAATAGCTTTTCTTGGCCTCTCAAATGGTGGAGCAGAAGTGTCCACCCCAGCTATCTTGCAAAGGTGAGTGATCAAAGAGGGATGTCCTAGTGGTGCTTTGTTGTTTGAGGTATTGGCGCACACACTAATCTCATCAGCTATCACCTGCCCAATATTAACATTCAAGTTTCTGATAGCACAGTAAATGAATAGTGCCCTGCTGAGAGTAATATCTGACACATGTGAACATGGCTGAATGTTGGCATGAGAAAACGCCATCCAATACTTTGCAAGAGGAGTCAAATCCGTCCTCCTAATGTTAACCACTGAGCCAGATCGATTCCTTTGGAAGTGTCCTCCAGGTATACACAGTACTCTCTCCACATCCTCATAATCAGCACCTTCCTCCATGCAAAGAGCAAACTGGCATTGCTCACCAGCCCACACAGTGTCTAGGAAGTTATTGATAGAATCAGGATCATACCTGATAGCATGGCCTCTGACATAGCCCAAATAATTCTCAGCTGGATAATCACCAATCTTCTTTGCATTGGTGTAAAATTCCTTTACCATAGCTATGTTGGCAGGTGCAGAATAAGTGGCTAGCTTTCCCCAGTCATTCCCTAACACTTGTTCTCCAAATTGAGGAGCAAAGTTAGGTATCATTCCAACCTTTCTCTCCATCAGAAGTCTCCTGTCCTGAACCACCCTAAAGTGCTTCTCATGTTTCCTAGAGAGGAACCTGCTAGAGTGGGGTTGCTCTGGTTCCTTTTCCTTTCTCTTGGTTGCCATGGTTTTCAATCTCTTTCCTGAAGAAGATGCCATTCCTACATTCAAACACAAATACAAAACCACAGAACATGATGGTAATCATTAGTAAAACATAGAACATAATTCCTTTCGAAGCTAAACCACTGCTGAGGGCCAGAATTTCCCCTCAGCGCCACCAGTGCCACATTCCAGATCACAAAAAATCAGAAAAACCAAATCTGGCAGAGTGCCGCTCAGCGGCAGTTTACCCCTCAGCGGTAACTCTACAGATTTTTGAAAATCTTGTTTTAAAGCTCTCCTAACTCCACCCAAATGCAATTTTCAGTTTTCCAGTTCATAATCATGCAGTTTAATCGGTTCAAACATCAAATATATCATCAAATCATGCATAGAAATCAAAACCCCTAAATATTCATGCTTTGACAATCACATTCAAATTCAAGAACCCTAGAATGAACAAAATGCATTTTACTTACTTGGGTGGAGATACTAAATGCAATGAGAATGCTTCCAAGCTAGAATGCTCTCTTCCAACCCCAAACTTTGATGGCACACTAGTGAAAAAGTGAGTGGAAGAGAAATTTTCTTAAGAGGGAAGAGTGAAAAGATGTGGAAAACCTTGGAGAAGGTATGTGGGAGTGTTTGTGCAGAGAAAAACCTGAAAGTATGAGAACTTGCGCAGCTTAGGGTTTAAAAATACCCTAATGGGCTCGGGTCCCGCTAAGGGGAACTAAAGCCCATCTGCGAGAGTACCGCTCAGCGGTAAATTACCGCTCAGCGGCACTTTCGTGATGTCCTCTTCTCCTTCTTTTCTTAACCTACGTGCCTCCCATACATGCCCCTCACTGGTTCCCTGCAATTCAATGTTTAAAATGCTTATGCAAACCCTAACTAAAATAAACAAACAGAAATATTCAATCAACTGGGTTGCCTCCCAGGTAGCGCTTGTTTAACGTCACGAGCCTGACCCAAAATCCACTAACACCCATCAGTAGGTGCAAAACTTTCTTACCAACACCCATCAGTAGGTGTTACAAACATAGTATCCTTCAGTAGATACTTAACCACCTAGCATCCATCCTTCAGTAGATGCTATCTCCAACAAAATAGTTACAAAAATAGAGTCCACAAACTAAAAATTACACAGCCAAATCAAAAGTTTTTAAATCCACTGGGTTGCCTCCCAGCAAGCGCTCTTTTAACGTCATTAGCTTGACCCAATAAAGTTTAAGTTCCATCTTCTTTATAGTTGATGTTGTCATTCCACCAACTCCTCAGCTGTTTCCTGTGAACTGTTTTGGTCCTTCTAGAATATGGAGACTCTATCTCTATCATCTCCTTCTCTTTAAAGCCCTTCACAACCCACAACTTGTTCTTGATTCTTACAGGTGTGCCAAGTTGGAGTCTTCTTTTCTCCCAGTCACTAGGAATTTCTCCTCCTCTTCCAATATTTTCTTCCTTGGGTACCTGAAACAACAAACAATGGTTACCTGCAACCTTGAGATTTTCATCTTTACGGCTAGTCATGGGTGCATCTTGAAATGCAGCTTTATAACTAGCTTCTTCCTCCTTTGCTTGCATCTCATCTTTGAAGACGTCTACCACCACTCTCTCCTCTCTGTCCTGGAGCATTACTATACCTTCATTTACATCAATAATAGCTTTGGCCGTTTTCATAAACGGTCTTCCAAGTATGATAGGTATCTTCTCTGTCTCCATCTTCATCACCACAAAGTCTGCCAAGAACTGAAGTTTGCCAACACAAACTATAATGTCCTCTGCAATCCCACATGGCTCCTTTGAAGATCCATCGGCCATTACTAGATTAACCTTTACAGGTTTCACTTTAACATTGCCGATTTGCTCCAGTAAAGAGTAAGGTATCAAGTTAACACTTGAACCTAAATCAAGGAGAGCTTTCTTCACCTTTTTCTTCCCTATGGTACAAGGGATAGAAAAACTGCCTGGATCTGTTGCTTTAGGAGGGAATGACTCTTTTTTAACAGTTATACACTCCTTTGCTTGATCATCTCTACGTCTTTTCTTTGTATAGATGTTTTCATCAGATTTTGTGTAAACTGTGATTTGCTGTAGAATCTGTTCCCAAGGTGCTTCATTATCCACCATTCTGAATAATTCTGTGAAGTCCAGTTGTTTCCCTTGATGGATTGGAAAAGGAAAAGTACTTTTGCTCTCTATTTCTCTTCTCTCTTCTGTATCTAACTCAACTTTCTCATCATCAACACTCTTTACCACCTTGCACTCTTCTCTGGGGTTAACCTCAGTATTAGCCCCAAAATTTCTATTTGGCCTTTCTTCCAATTGCTTGGTAATCTGACCCATTTGAATCTCCAAGTTCTTTATAGCAGCTTCAGTGCTCTTTTGAGAAGATTAAGTTTTCTGTATGAATTGCTGAAGAGTTTCTTCCAACCTTGTTGATCTTTCATTAAGCATAGATAACTGTTGCCAAAAGGTGGGTTGTTGCTGCTGCTTATTATATTGACTAGCTTGCCCAGTTTGTCCTTGACCAATGCTTGGGTGCGGTTTCCACCCTTGATTGTAATTCCCTTGACGGTATGGAAATTGATTGGCCATGAAATTAACGTCCTCTATAGCTTCAACTGGAAAGGCACATTGACCATTGATATGGTCACCTCCACACAATTCGCACAACTGGGTTTGTACCTGTGCAGCAATTTTCAACTCTTTGGGTAATTGTGCAAGAGTTTTAGTTAGAGTCTCCAGCTGTTGAGTTAGAATTTTGTTTTGAGCTAGCAAGGCAAATCACTAGTAATTGGAGAACCCCTTTTTGTTGCATAGGAGCTCCTCTCTCACTATGCAGCTCATTATCACTAGTAGCCATGTTTTCTATAATCTCTGTTGCTTCCTCTGGATTTTTCCATTTAATATTGCCTCCTGCTGAGGCGTCCAGCATCATCTTGGTTTGTGAACGAAGCCCTCCAAGGAAAGTTAAGACTACTTCCTGTTCTTCAAAGCCATGCGTGGGTGTTTTTCTTAGCAGACTTTTGTATCTATCCCATGCATGCCCAAGTGATTCTTCCATGCCCTGCTTAAATGAAGATATCTCTTGCTTGCCTTTTGTCACCTTTGATTGTGGAAAGTACTTGTTTAAAAACTTTGTCACCACTGCTTCCCACTCTGTGAAACTTCCTTCTGGGTACGAATTCAACCACAGTTTAGCATTGCCTCCCAATGAGAAAGGAAACAAGCTAAGTTTGATAGCTTCGTCTGGCACCCCATTAATTTTGACTGTATTGCAAATCTCATTGAAGGTAGTGAGGTGCTCATATGGGCTTTCATGAGATAACCCATTAAATTGGTTGCTTTTCACCAGTTGGATCAGTGCTGGTTTGACCTCCATGTTAGTTGCATTGACTCTAGGTCTAGCTATACTGTTAAAGTGCTGAGGTCCAGCTATATTGGTGTAGTCAGCAAGAGTTCTTCTGATATTATTGTTCTCCATATTTTCTGTGCTATGAACAGAACCTTGTGGTGATGGTTGTAACAGAGTTTCCAGAGGAGGGAAAAGTTCTCTAGATGTTCGGATTCTTCTCCTCCGTCTACTCTCGTCTAGACCTTCAAGAAGAGGTTCTGTTGTTTTCTTGCTCCTTGTTCGAATTGCCTCCTGCATACATAAGAAAGCAAAACCCTAGAAAAAAAATTTGTTAGCACAAAAAGATATAGGAGAAGATATAGATTCAGAAGATAAAATAAAATCTAATCTAATCAAATAAAATAAAATAAAATCTAATCTAATCAAATCAAATAAAATAATGTGCACATCTCAAGATCCATCATCATCAAAGTATCATCAAGCATTACTTATCAAACAACATTTATAAGCAAACCATCATAGCATACCAAGTTCAAATTGAATACATCAAACTCTATTCTAAAAACAAAAGCAAATAAGTTTAGAAATATAAAACCAAACAAAAGCATAAATCCTGCTCTAGTGCTGATAGCATTCATCAGTAAAGGCTATCTCAGCTCCTCATCAGTCTGAGCTGTCATTTGTATCCTCCTCTTCTTCCTCATCTTCAGCATCCTTAAATGCGTCATCCTCATGATCATCAGCATCATCTTCATCCATCTCCATAGCTGAAGCTTTAGCTACTCCACCTCTGCCGCCTTAGGCCTACTCCTCTGGCCAAGCTACCACATTATGGAATTCCTCCATAGTCCACCTGTGTGTTGGAGGTGTATCATACATTCCAACAATCATCTCAGTAGGGGCCACCTGCCCTCTGTGGATAGACTGCAACTGTGCACCTATAAGAGACATATACATGTCCCTCATTAGGAAAGGCTCTGCTTCATGTGTCTCTGCAGATGCCTGACTCTATGCTTGTCCTCTTTCTCTATGAGTACGGCGTGGTGGAACTGGTTGAGCTGCCTCCTCACCTCTACAGTATTGTCTGTAATAGGCCTCATAAATTGCTTTCCTTGGCTTCTGATGACAAATTTATGAACACCGAAAAACGGCGCCACAAATTTGTTTAACAATCGGCAAGTGTGACCGAATCGTATCAAGTAATAAAACTAGGTAAGACCAAGTATCGTTTTCCCAAAGGACTCACGGCCTAGTTAGCTATATGATTTGTTGATTATTTAAGACTTGTTAACATTTGATTGTAGGTTTAAATGCAAAAGACAGTAATTAAACATGTATGCATGAATTTGATCAATGGAAAAGAGGAATACAAACACTTTAATGAATTAGATGGATGAGTATGTTGTTGGAGTTATCAATTTCATCTTATCCACTCTCATATACTTTAGGAATTCATCATTCTTTTCATCAAATGTTAATGTCACTATCTAAATCACCTTGCAAGAAGGCCTATCCTTAATTACGAGTTCATACAATTCCTAGCATTCCTAATAATTAATTCTGAAGCATAGAAGCTTAAAGGCAACCAATATGCTATTGGGAGAAATTCCCCGGATCTAGATTTCCCCGTACGTTCCCATATCGACAAAATCAATAATCATGGCATTGAATGAGCTAAGCAATGCAAGCTTTAAGCAAAGAGGAAAAATCGTAGCTAATGATGAAAGAAAGCATGTATCTTAAAATAAGATGTTAAAACACAAATTCCATATATGAGAGTTTCGAAAGACTACATTGATTCCCCAACAACCATACAAAGTTTAGTTCACCATATTCATGGTGAAACTAGATGAACAATAATGAAAGAATGAAAGAGATAGAAAAACCGTAGAAAGAGAAGAGGAGAGTTGTCACCATCTCCCAATCTACCCCCAAGGGGTGAAAAGTGTGTTTCTGCTTACTCCCAGCCAAAGATACAAACCCTAGGACGTCCTAAAGCTTATATACTATTCTAAAATATACAGAAAATTAGGCCCAAGCCCAAAATAATACTGCTCAGCGGTAAGTGCGTGAGTTGTTTTCCTCCCCTCAGCGGCCTTTTCACCCCTCAGCGGAGCCAACGTGGGTTTCTGAGTGCCGCTCAGCGGTAAACTGCCGCTCAGCGGTAATTACGGCTTCTCCTTTTGCACTTTTTTATGTCTTTTCTGATTCCATCTCTATCCTTCTTCACTTCTTTCACCAAATTCACCTTAAAACCTGTATAAAACACTGAAATCAAGCATAAACCTGTCCAGCTCTCTTATTTCTAAAAATATACCCAAAAGCATGATTTCAAGCTAGTTTCTAAGTGTTAAAGGTTGCTTTTAATATCAAATTTAAGCATGAAAATAATAGTTTTTCAACCATTATCACAACCCCAAACTTAAAACTTTGCTTGTTTTCAAGCAAACAAGATGTAACTCAATCTTCCATCAATCCATATAATGGTTCACCACATTCAAAAATCCTTCTTTCAAGACAAGTAAAAACTCAATTTAGCTCATCATCAAGACTTCAATCAAGATGTGCACATGCTTTTAGTGATCACTCAAACACATACTATCCAAGAAATGCTATTTTCATGAATGATCAATTAACTTAGCAAAGATGTTCTTATGTGTTCATGGAATCTATCCTCACTAGATAAAGTGCTTCACTCAAACACACAAGTTTATAGGAGATATTCACTCATTCACTCTACTATTACAATGTCACATGAATCAACTTTGCCTTTCATTTGACCATAGTCAAAAACACTTACAAGCACACATCATCACAAGGACTTTTCAATGGCTTATAATGTGGCTGGGCTAACAAGAAAATTGGTTTTTCTAGATCACAAAACCCTTGAGTTAAGAGAATCATATAAACACAACCATTCTTACTTATTCCCAACTTTCCTTTGCATTGAGCTTTGCTTTTTCTTCTCTTTTCTTTCTCTTTTTCTTTTTCTTTACACATACTTAGTTCTTAGCTCTTAGCTCAATGCTTTCAATTTCCCTTTCATAACTTCCCAGCAACCCCAAACTTGAACATTTGTCAATACCACAAAATATTTTCTACTTAACGCAAGGTAAAGCTTTTCACAAGGGGTTTTCAAATTATGTTCAAGGCTACAGGTTCAAATGATAGAACACATAGTGCTCTCTTTTAGTGGGCTAAATTCATGAATTTGGCTAATAAAAGCGTTACCAACAAATGGCCTTGATCAAATGATGCAAACAAGCAATTAATTCAATCATGGAAAACCTGGGCAAAGTCATTCATGCTTCCAAAGGACTAGCATTCAATCACAAAAACTCTAAAGCTCAAAACCTCACATATAAGCTCATTCACATTCCACATATACACATCCTGCTTAATATCATAATCATAATCACAACATCATGCATTTGTTCACAAAGCTTGTGAACTACCTGTGCAAGCATGTAATGTGCACATCTCACATCAATCCATATCCAAGCATCATCAAGCATTACTTATCAAAAATCACAATCATAAGCAAACCATCTTAACAGACAAAGTTTCCAATTGAGTACATCAAGTCCTATTCTAAAACAAAAGTGATTGATAAAACAAATCCTACTCTAGTGCTTTGAAAAACTCAGCCCCATCAATGATGCTCTCTCCCAACCCCAAACTTAGATGGAAAACTAGTGAGAACGTGAGTGGAAGGGAGATTTTCTAAAGAGGAATGAAAGGAAAAATGTAGAGAACCTTTGGAAAAGTTTTTAGGAGTGTGTGTGCAGAGAAGAATATGAAAATAGAGGCCAAAGTGTGACTTAGGGTATAAAAATACCCTAATGGGCTCGGGTTCCGCTAAGGGGCAACCTAAGCCCATTTTACGATACCACCGCTCAGCGGCACTTTCGTGATGCGCTTTTCTTCTTCCTAGCTTACCCTAGGTGCCTTCTACTCATGCCCCTCACTTGCTTCTGCAATTAAGTTCTCATATCACTCAAACATTCAATCCCTATCATGCAACTAAAGCAGAATCAAAACAAACAATACAGATAAAATCAATCAACTGGGTTGCCTCCCAGGTAGCGCTTGTTTAACGTCACGAGCCTGACCCAAAATCCTTCAACACCCTTCAGTAGATGCAAATCTTTCTTACCAACACCCATCAGTGGGTGTATACAAACATAGTATCCTTCAGTAGATACTCTTCCGCCTAACATCCATCAGTAGATGTAAACCCTGTAACAAACTTATAACAAAAACCAAAATACCCAAAAGTTCAAAATTACATCACCAAACCAAAAATTAAAAGCTCTTAAATCACTGGGTTGCCTCCCAGCAAGCGCTCTTTTAATGTCACTAGCTTGACCCAATAAAGCTCATGTTCCATCTTCTTTTTCTTCTTCTTTCTACTGAACTTCTTCAGAAATTTGATCAAACCAGGAACCTGTTACAGTGTCTCAATCATTATAGGAACTTTAATCTCCAATTTCTTGAAGATTTCCATAAAGCGCTCAAATTCCTTCTTCCTATGATACTTCTTTGGATGAGGAAGAGGTTTTTCATATGATTCTCTCTCTCTTCCTCTCGTCCTCTTTCTCTTTTCTCTCACTTTCTTTTTTTCTTTTCTTTTTCTACTCACTTTCTCAATCTTCACACAAATTTTCTCTTCTTCTTTCTCTTTTGTTTCTTTTCTCTCTTCTCTCTCTTCTTTTTCCAACTCAACTTTTTCAACATTTACACTCACTAGCACTTCACACTCTTCCCTCGGTTAACCTTAGTATTAGCCCCACAATTCTTGTCAATCCTTTCTTCCAACTGCTTAGTAATTTGACCCATTTGAATCTCCAAGTTCTTAATAGCAGCTTCAATGCTCTTTTGAGTGGATTCAGTTGCCTATATGAATTGCTGAAGAGTTTCTTCCATCCTTATTGATCTTTCATTAAGTGTAGACATTTGTTGCCATAAGGTTGGTTGTTGTTGTTGCTTGTGAAATTGCCCTGATTGTCCAGCTTGCCCACTTTGTCCTTGACCAATACTTGGGTGTGGTTTCCACCCTTGATTGAAGTTCCCCTGACAGTATGGAAATTGATTGGCCATGAAGTTAAAATCCTCTAAAGTTTCCACTGGAAAGGCGCATTCACCATTGATATGGTCACCACCACATAATTCACACATCTATGGTTGAACCTGTGCAACAGTCTTTAATTCTTTTGGCAGTTGTGCAAGTATCTTTGTGAGATTCTCCAATTGTTGAGTTAGTATCTTGTTCTGAGCTAACAAGGCATCATTGGATTGCAACTGTAGAACTCCTTTTTGTTGAATAGGAGCTCCTTTTTCACTGTTTAGTTCATTATCACTTGTAGCCATATTTTCAATGGTTTTTGTAGCTTCCTCTGGAGTTTTCCATTTGATATTTCCTCCTGCTGAGGCGTCAAGCATCATCTTGGTTTGTGAACCAAGACCTCCAAGGAAGATTAGGACTACTTCTACTTCGTCAAATCCATGCGTGGGAGTCTTTCTTAATAGACTTTTGTACCTATCCCATGCATGACCTAGTGATTCATCCATGCCTTGCCTGAAATATGATATCTCTTGCTTTCCTTTGTTTACCTTGGTAGAATTGAGTGCCCATATAGTTAAATTCTTGACCGAATTGCATCCTGTAGGCATTAGGCACAAAACCCTAAAAACAATTGTTAGCACAAAAAGATAGAGAAGATATAAAATCAGAGATAAAAATAAAAACATAAAATAAAAATAAAAAACAGAAAAAAAATAAAAACAAAAAAATAAAATAAAATAAAATAAAAACAAAAAAAATAAAAACAGAAAATAAAATAAATAAAATAAAACAAAATTAAATTAAAATAGAAAAAATAAAAACAAATATTCAAATTTTAAAATTCAAAAATTCAAGTCAAAGATAGTCAGTAATCACACAAATGAACTAGTTAAACCACGAGTCCCCGGGAACGGCGCCAAAAACTTGATGACAAATTTATGAACACCGAAAAACGGCGCCACAAACTTGTTCAACAATCGGCAAGTGTGACCGAATCGTATCAAGTAATAAAACTAGGTAAGACCAATTATCGTTTTCCCAAAGGACTCACGGCCTAGTTAGCTATATGATTTGTTGATTATTTAAGACATGTTAACAATTGATTGTAGGTTTAAATGCAAAAGACAGTAATTAAACATGTATGCATGAATTTGATCAATGGAAAAGAGGAATACAAACACTTTAATGAATTAGATGGATGAGTATGTTGTTGGGGTTATCAATTTCATCTTATCCACTCTCATATAATTTAGGAATTCATCATTCTTTTCATCAAATGTTAATACCACTATCTAAATCACCTTGCAAGAAGGTCTATCCTTAATTACGAGTTCATACAATTCCTAGCATTCCTAATAATTAATTCTGAAGTGCAGAAGCTTAACGGGAACCACCCCTCATATTCCTATGTCTAGGCAATATGCTATTGGGAGAATTTCCCCGATCTAGATTTCCCTGTACGTTCCCATATCGACAAAATCAATAATCATGGAATTGAATGAGTTAAACAAAGCAAGCTTTAAGCAAAGAGGAAAAACCCTAACTAATGATGAAAGAAAGCATGTATCTTAAAATAAGATGTTAACACAAATTCCATATATGAGAGTTTCACAAGACTACATTGATTCCCCAACAACAATACAAAGTTTAGTTCACCATATTCATGGTGAAACTTGATGAAGAATAATGAAAGAATGAAAGATATAGAAAAACCCTAGAAAGAGAAGAGGAGAGTTGTCACCATCTCCCAATCTACCCCCAAGGGTGAAAAGTCTGTTTCTGCTTCCTCCCAGCAAAGATACAAACCCTAGGACGTCCTAAAGCTTATATACTATTCTAAAATATACAGAAAATTAGGCCCAAGCCCAAAATAATGCCGCTCAGCGGTAAGTACGTGAGTTGTTTTCCTCCCCTCAGCGGCCTTTTCACCCCTCAGCGGAGCCAACGTGAGTTTCTGAGTGCTGCTCAACAGTAAACTGCCGCTGAGCGGTAATTACAGCTTCTCCTTTTGCACTTTTTTATGTCTTTTCTGATTCCATCTCTGTCCTTCTTCACTTCTTTAACCAAATTCACCTTAAAACCTGCATAAAACACTGAAATCAAGCATAAACCTGTCCAGCTCTCTTATTTCTAAAAATTTACCCAAAAGCATGATTTCAAGCTAGTTTCTAAGTGTTAAAGGTTGCTTTTAGTATCAACTTTAAGCATGAAAATAACAGTTTTTCAACTGTTATCAGCTTCTCAAATGCTAGAGCAAAAGTATCCACTCCAACTATTTTGCATAAGTGTGTGATCAAAGAAGGATGTCCTAATGGTGCTTTGTTGTTTGTTGTGTTAGCACACATACTTATGTCATTAACTATCACCTGTCCAATATTGACATTCAAATTTCTGATCGCACAGTAAAGGAGGGTGCCCTACTAAGAGTGATGTCTAGAACATGAGAACATGGCTGAATGTTGGCATGAGAAAATGCCATCCCATACTTTGCAAGAGGATTCAAGTCAGTCCTCCTAATGTTTACAACAGAACTAGTTCTGTTTCTGATGGTAACCCCTTTAGGGTCTACCCATCCAAAGAAGTATCAACTAACACTAAGACTAAAGAAAGGGAAGTAGAATAAAGATTACTAAAGCTATTTCCTTATCTAAGTCTTAGATGGATTCTCTTTAACTAAATTCCATTTACATTGTTTTGTAGGACATTAATAAGGTTGGAAGGTGCCTAGGAAAGTTGCCAAGCAAAGAGGCCAAGAAGAAAGTATTGTGCAACCAACCGTGTAGCACCTTTGAAAGAGTAAATTCAACATTTTCCATGTCCATTATGCAGCCACCAAGATTGTCCATGTGAAACATGCAACCAGCCACATTTTACATGTTTCTCACGTGGAACACAAGCCAAACCATCAAGCTTCTTCACATGAGCACATTTTCCATGTGCAACACACGGCCAACAACATTCTGCACATTTTCATTTAGCTTATGCACATTGTAAATATGCAGAATACATTCCACATTCTTAAGCTTCTCTTCCTATAAAAGAGAGCTTAATTCATTGTAAAAGATTAACTTGAATTGAATAAAGAAATGCTGTTGAATTGGTTCCAGCCACTTATTCTTCAAGTTCATTGACTTGTGCCTTCTTAGCACACTTATCTCTAGCTTCCTTCCCTCTTGGAAGGCCGTCTGAGCTAGAAACACTGCAAACACACCTCCAAAATCGCACCAAACTTTTCATCGAACACCTGGTGTGCACCTCCGTTTGCCATTCATCCAACCAGTCCGCTGCGTCATTCTGTCCAAGGAGCTGCTCCATTCTTGAAGCTTGGAGTTGCTTCCATCAGTTTCTCTGAAAATGTCCTCCAGGTATGCATAGAACACTCTCCGCATCATCAAAATCACTGCCCTCTTCCATACATAGAGCAAACTGGCACTGCTCACCAGTCCATACCGTACCCAAGAAGTTGTTGATAAAGTCAGGATCATACCTAATAGCGTGGCCTCTAACATAGCCTAGGTAATCCTCAGCTGGATAATCAACAATCTTCCTCGCATTGGTGTAAAATTCTTTCACCACAGCTATATTGGCTGGTGCTGGGTATGTGGCTAGCTTTCCCCAATTCCTTCCTAACAGTTGCTCTCCAAACTGAGGAGCAAAGTTAGGAATCATTCCAACTTTCCTCTCCATAAGAAGCCTCCTATCTTGTACCACCTTAAAATGTTTCTCATGTTTGCGAGATAGGAACCTACTAGAGTGGGGTTGTTCTGGTTCTTTTTCTTTCCTTTTGGATGCCATGGTCTTCACTCTTTTGCCTGAAGAGGATGTCATTCCTACATCAAACACAGATTGCAAAACCACAAGACATGTTGTTAATCATTAGTAAACCACAAACAACACCCTATTTCCAAGCTAAACCACCGCTGAGGGTCAAAATCACCCCTCAGCGCCACCAGTGCATGAATCCATTACGTAACTCAGCAAAAATTTCAAGTCTATCAGAGTGCCGCTCAGCGGCAATTTACCCCTGAGCGGTGATTCTGCAGATTTTTGAAAAACCTCTTTTGACCTATCCTAACTCCATCCACATACAATTTTCATGCTTCCAGATCAAAATCAATCAGTTCAATCGGTTCAAACATCAATTAATTCATCAAATCATGCATAGGAATCACAACCGCTAAAAATTCATGCTTCAACAATCAAATTCATGCTCAAGAACCCTAGAATGAAAAATGCTTGACTTACTTGTGTGGAGATGCTAAATGAGTAGAGAATGCTTTCAACTTGTGAAGACATATTGATGCTCTCTCCCAACCCCAAAATTTAGATGGAAAACAAGTGAGAAAGTGAGTGGAAAGGAGATTTTTTTCAAGAGGAATGAAGGGAAAAATGTAGAGAACCTTTGGAAAAGTATGAAGGAGTGTGTGTACAGAGAAGAATAAGAAAATAGAGGCCAAGGCACGACTTAAGGTATAAAAATACCCTAATGGGCTCGGGTTCCGCTAAGGGGCAACCTAAGCCCATCTGCGACGCTACCGTTCAGCGGTAGTTTGCCGCTCAGCAGCAATTTCGTGAAGTGCTATTCTTCTTGCTAGCTTAACCTAGGTGCCTCATACTCATGCCCCTCACTTGCTCCCTGCAATAAAACTCTCATATCACTCATGCATCCAAAGCCCTATCATGTAACTAAAGCAGAACAAACAAAAAATATAATCAATCAACTAGGTTGCCTTCCAGGTAGCGCTTGTTTAACGTCACGAGCCTGACCCAAACATCCACCAACACCCATCAGTAGGTGTCAAACTTAGTTTCTTTCAGTAGATACTTCCACCTAGCATCCTTCAGTAGATGCTATATCCAAAAATTTACAGCAGTAATGTCCAAATTTATAAAGATTTACAAAACCAAAATAAAAATAAAAGAAAACAAATGTCCTCAAATCACTGGAATGCCTTCCAACAAGCACTCTTTTAACGTCACTAGCTTGACCCAATAAAGCTCATGTTCCATCCTCATGGTTGATGTTCATATCACACCAACTCATCAGTTGCTTCCGGTCCACTTTTCTGACTCTTCTAGAATATGGAGACTCTATCTCTATCATCTCATTTTCTTTGTAGTCTTTCACAACCCACAACTTGTTTTTGAATTTCACAGGTTTACCAAGTTGGAGTCGTTCTTGCATCAAGTCATCATGGACCTTTCTTCCTTTCTCAATCTTTTCTTCTTCATGTACCTAAAACAAAAAACAATGTTTACCTTTGTTCTTTGGATTTTCATCTTGATGGATAGTCATGAGTACATCTTGATATGTAGCTTTATGACTAGCTTCTTCCTCCTGTATCTGCTCCTCTTCCTTGAAGACATCTACAACAACTTTTTCTTCTAGGTCTTGGAATACCACTATGCCTTCATCCACATCAATGATGACTTTGGCCGTTTTCATAAACGGTCTTCCGAGAATCATGGGTATCCTTTCATCCTCCATTTCCATAACCACAAAATCCACCAAGAATTCTAGTTTGCCTACACAAACTATAACATCCTCTGCTATACCATAGGGCTTCTTTGAGGATCCATCTGCCATCAATAAATTTATCTTTATAGGCTTCACATCAAGATCACCAATCTGCTCAAGTAAGGAATAAGACATCAAATTAACACTTGATCCTAGATCAAGTAAAGCCTTCTTTATCCTTTTCTTCCCTATAACGCATGGAATGGAGAAACCTCCTGGATCTTTTGCTTTTGGAGGGAATGACTTCTTTTTCACAGCTTTATACTTCTTTGTCTCATCATCTCTACGTCTTTTCTTTGTAGAGACTTCTTCCTCAGGCTTTGTATAAACTGCAATGTGCCGTAATATCTCCTTAAAAGGTACATCGTCATCCAACATCTTAAAAATGTTTGCAAATTTCATTAAATGTTGTGAGGTGCTTATATGGGCTTTCGTGCGATAACCCATTAAATTGGTTACTCTTCACCAGTTGGATTAATGTTGGTTTCACCTCCATATTAGCTGCATTTAACCTTGGTCTTGTTATGCTATTGAAATGTTGAGGTCCAACCACATTAGTATAATCAGCAAGAGTCCGTCTCACATTATTATTTTCCATCTCCTCAGTGCTATGGTAAGAACCTTGTGGTGAAGGTTGTAAAAGGATTTCCGGAGGAGGAAAAAGATTTCTAGATGTACGGATTCTTCTCCTCCGTCTACTTTCGTCTAAACCTTCAAGAAGAGGTTCCGAGGTTTTTTTGCTTCTAAGAAAACAAATCCGTAGAAAAATTTGTTAGCACAAAAAGATATAGAAGAAATAATATAAGAGATAAGAACATAAACACAGAAAACAGAAAAATAAAAATAAAAACAGAAAATAAAATAAAATAAAAACCGAAAAACAGAAAATAAAATAAAATAAAATAAAATAAATAATAACAGAAAAATAAAATAAAATAAAATAAAAACAGAAAACAAAACAGAAAAATAAAAACAGAAATTCAAATTTCAAAATTCAAAATTTCAAAATTCAAAATTCAAGTCAAAGATAATCAATAATCACACAAATGAACTAGTTAAACCACGAGTCCCCGACAACGACGCCAAAAACTTGAGGACAAATTTATGAACACCGAAAAATGGCGCGAAAAACTAGTTTAACCCTCGGCAAGTGTGACCGAATCGTATCAAGTAATAAACTCGGTAAGACCAAGTATCGTTCTCCCAAAGGACTCACGACCTAGTTAGTTATATGATTTGTTGATTATTTAAGACTTGTGAACAAATTCTTGTGGTTTCAAATGCAACAGACAATAATTAAATATGTATGCATGAGTTTGATCAATGGCAAATAGGAACACAAACACAGAATGAATTATATGGATGAGTATGTTGTTGGGGTAATCAATTTCATCTTATCCACTCTCATATTTTAGGAATTCATCATTCTTTTCATCAATGTTAATGCCACTCTCTAAATTACCTTGCGAAGAAAGCCTATCCTTAATTACGAGTTCATACAATTCCTAGCATCCCCAATAATTAATTCTGAAGCACAGAAGCTTAAAGACAACCAACCTCATATCCCTATGTCTAGGCGATATTACTTTTGGGAGAAATTCCCCGGATCTATATTTTACCGTATGTGTCCATATCACTAAAATCAATAATCATGACATCGAATGAGTTAAACAATGCATGCTTTGAGCAAAGAGGAAAAACCCTAACTAATGATGAAAGAAAGCATGTATCTCAAATAAGATGTTTAAACATTAATTCCATATATGAGAGTTTCACAAGATTACATTGATTCCCCAACAACAAGAAGAGTTTAGTTCACCATATTCATGGTGAAACTAGATGAACAATAATGAAATAATGAAAGATAGAACCCTAGAAAGATTAGTAGGTAGCCTTAGCATCCAAGATCTTCCTCCAAGGGGTGGAAAGGTGTGTGTTTGCTTCGTCTCCAGCCAAAGATACAAACCCTAGAAAGTCCTAAAGCTTATATACTATTCGCAATATTACAGAAAAGTGGGCCTAAGCCCAAAATACAATCGCTCAGTGGTAAACTGCCGCTCAGCGGTACCAGCGCAAAATCAAATCTCCCCTCAGCTGCACTTTCACCCCTCAACGGAGCCAACGTGTGTTCTTGAGTGCCGCTCTGCGGTAAACTGGCGTTGAGCGATACTTACGGCTTCTCTTCTTTTGCACATTTTGAGTTCTTTTCTGATTCCATCTCTATCCTTCTTCACTTCTTTCATCAAATTCACCTTAAAACCTGCATAAAACACTAAAATCAAGCATAAACCTGTCTAACTCTCTTATTTCTAAAAATATGAACAAAAGCATGATTTCAAGCTAGTTTCTAGGTGTTAAAGGTTGCTTTTAGTATCAATTTTAAGCATGAAAATAACAGTTTTTCAACTGTTATCAGTGGTCTATTTGTGGATGCACCTTCACCAAAGGTTTGAAAATTTAAAGTCATTTCCCAGGATCAGTTGATTTAAGGAAAACGATAATCGAGTTGTTTTTCAAACATCTTATGAAAACCAGCTCTGGTGCCAATTGTTGAAAATAGAATGACTTAATTTCTCACACCAAGAGGGGGGTGAATTAGTGAAATGTAAAAACAAAGTTTTCTTTAAATCTTTTTCGCAAAGTGGATGCCCTTAAAAGCTTTTAGTATCAATTTTAAGCATGAAAACAACAGTTTTTCAACTGTTATCAGTGGTCTATTTGTGGATGCACCTTCACCAAAGGTTTGAAAATTTAAAGTCATTTCCCAGGATCAGTTGATTTAAGGAAAACGATAATCGAGTTGTTTTTCAAACATCTTATGAAAACCAGCTCTGGTGCCAATTGTTGAAAATAGAATGACTTAATTTCTCACACCAAGAGGGGGGTGAATTAGTGAAATGTAAAAACAAAGTTTTCTTTAAATCTTATTCGCAAAGTGGATGCCCTTAAAAGCTTTCTTGAAACGTAAGGAAAAATATTTGTTTATGCTGCAGAAATATAATCGATTTAATACAGTATGCAGTCGACTGAATAAAAAGTGCAGGGATAGAAAGATCAAACGCTGAGTTATTATACTGGTTCGGCCAAACTTACATCCAGTGTCCTTCCAACCACAGGAAGCCAATGCACTATAATGATCAAGGTTTTTACAACAAGGTTTTTATAGCGACCTCACGTCAACAATATAAAACACCTCTCTAACCCTCTAATCAAACTATACACATATACAAAACAGACTAGCAGCAAGAATCCCCTATCCTACAGTCAAACCCTTTGAGCCACCCTCAAAGTCAAGAACGTAGCACACTCTTCTTCCTATAATCACAACAGGGAAGCCTCAATCCAATATTTACAAGATTGTAGCCTTTGATCTTTCAGTAACACCTAATGTGCAGATTTGACCTGTCTTAGTTAATGCAGTTAACTTGCTCTTCAAGAATCCACAAGTAGATGATCACCACGGGCACTTCTTGTTTCTTGGAGCTCTTTCCCTTTCTCTTTAAGAATGCACTTTTTGCAAAATATCAAAAAAAATCAAAAAGTTCTTACAAAAATCAAGTTCGTGTCAATTTATAGATAAACACAATTCTGACGCATTTTAATCGAGTAAGCTACTAATGCAGTCGAATGTAACAATTCAGTCAAAGCAGTTAGCAACAATCAATGCAATCAATTGAATGTACAATTAATGTAGTCGAATCACAATAAATGCTTGGTCAACATATTTAAAAATATAGTCGTTGTAACAGAATTTCAAAATTGTAATAGACTTAGTTGAATGCAAGTTGCATATAATCGACTATGTAACACAGTTAAACAAAGTTTTGAAAAACTTCCACTTTTAAAATCTCACAACACACTTCGAAAATGGTTTGTGCAAAGCCACGAGTTTTAATCGACTTACCCCATAATGAAGTCGAATTAAAAATGTTGTTTTGTCACACAATTAAAAGTTCAACATAAGTGCTTGTGGTTTTCTTTTCTATAAGACATCAGACAAGCATTCACCAATAAAATCAATTATATAGCACAATGAAATGCAATGTATCAACACAATCATGTTCTCAATGCTTTAATCGAATTTACACATTGATTAAAACATATAGCATGAAGCAATAGAACATGTAACACATATAACATCACATGTGTTATTAATTATGTTGTCATCATAAAAAACTAGAAGCTCTAAGATTGTAGGTTCAGCTAAACCAGTGTTCTTCCTATCAACAATCTCAACAAAATAAATCTCCTTAAAGAATGTAAATGTATATATCTCTCAAACTTTAATGTTTTAATCATTCGTGAGGTCCCTATTTCGAGTGGAAATCTCAAATTGGTCCTTTTCTTTTTCGACGTCTCAATTGCAACAATTACACCCCTGCCATTAATTGGACCCAACGACTTTAATGTTGGTTGACGTGGCATAATGATAAATTTTTTTATTTGACGTGGACTTCTTTAATTGGTGTATGTTGAGATTGTTGATAGGGGGAGCACTGGTTTAGCTGAACCCACAATCTTAGTAATATTTGAGTTCTTGGTGATGACAATACATAATTAATGACACATGTGTTTTATGTGTTACATTTTCTATGCTTACATGTTATATGAGTATATGAGAACATGATTATGTTGATTACTGTGTTGTTCATTGCATTTCACTGTGTTATAAATGTGATTTTATACATGAATGCATGACACATGTTTTTGGATGAAAAACCACAAGCACTACTAATGTTGAACTTTAAATGTGTGGCAAAACAACAGTTTGAAATCGATTACATTATAGGGTGAACCAATTAAAACTCGTATATTTGCACAAGTTTTTTCAAGTGTGCTGTGAGAGTTTTTCAAAGAAAAAAGTTTTCAAAACTATGCATAACAATGTTGCATAATCGATTGCATGTGATATGTATTCGATTCAGTTTGTTACTGTTTTGAAATCTGTTAATGCTTGATATAACAGTTACAACCACTATATTTTTAAATGTCTTGACCAAGCATTAAATTTTATTCGACTGCATTAATTGTGAATTCAATTACGTGCTTTGTCTGTTATAACTGAATTAGTGTATTCGACTACATTAGTAGCAAAGTCGATTATGTTGTGTTTGATATGAGTTTATCTATATAAGAGACTGAAGTGATTCTAACATTTTCATATTCTTTTGCAGAAAAGTGATAAGTTTACAGAAAGAGAAAAAGCTTCAAGACACTAGTTTGACCGTGGTGATCAACTAGTTGTGATTTCTTGAAGAGCAAGAATTGTTGAGTTTTTAAAGTCTGATCTATCTGCACATTTGGGTGTCTATTGCAAGATCAGGTTCTACAATCTGCTGAAGATTGGGTTGAGTTCCCTGTTGTGATTACAAGAAGAAGGACGTGTTGCGTTCTTGACTTTGAGGGTGCCTCAAAGCGGTTGGACTACAGGAGAGGGATTCTTGCTGCTAGTCTGTATGTATACTGCCTATATTTTGATTAGAGGGTTAGAGATGTGTTTTATATTTTTGACGTGAGGTTTCTATAAAAACCTTGTTGTAAAAACCTTGATCATTATAGTGCATTGTCTTCTTGTGGTTGGAAGGACACTGGATGTAGGCTTGGCCGAACCAGTATAAAAACTCAACGTTTAATCTTTCTTATCCCTACTCTATTACATTCAATCGATTATACTTTACACGCATTCGATTAAATTTCCACTGCATTGAAAATCTTTTAACTTGCGTTTCAAGAAAAGTTTAAAGGCATCTCTTTTGATGAAAAAGATTTTGAAAGTTTTAAATTTTATACTTCACCTATTCACCCCCCCTCTTGGTGTGAGAAATGGAGCCATCCTATTTTAACAGTGTATATGATTCAAACGTGTCTATTTTATTTTATTTTTTTTATAAAAAATATTTAATTCATTCTTTCGAATGAGGAACTGCCATGTGGCAATCCCCATCCCCACCCAAAATTAGGGTTTCAGATAACGGTTGTTGATAACGGTTGAATATACTATTATCTGTGATGCAATTTTGATACTAAATCAACCCTTTTTTACTTAGAAGCTTTCTATAACTCATGTTTTTAGCTTATTTGTGTGAATAAGAGAGTTTGGGTTATACTTGAGGATTTTATCCCTAAACTCCCTTGATTTTGTAGGAAATTGGAATGAATTTGAAGAGGATTAAAACATCAAGGAGTTGGAACGCAGATTGGACTAAAACAGCACCAGAAGAGAAGGTTGCAAAAGCTCGCATGACGCTTGGGCGCCCTTTTCTGGATCCCTCAACGTAGGAGTCTCGTAATCACGCTTGAGCGCCAGTTCTCGAGAATTGTGTCATGCCTAGGCACCCTTCCTGGGGTGTTGAGCGTTAGTCTCTCGCAAGCACGCCTGGGCGCCCTAAGTAGGGGCACTGAGCGCTGGCGACATTGGCCCATGATCGAATTCAGCTGTATATAAGGACTTGGACGTCGTAGAGGGAGTATCTTTTGACAAAAGGGACGCAAATTCATACTTTTCCAACTCTTTGGTGGTAGAATTGGATGCGGAAGCTCTCCTTTTCGGTTTTTGCTTCTGTTCGTAATGCAAAATTAATTATTAGGGAGACAAGACATCGTAAACTAGTAATTAAGGATAAGCTTTTTTGCCGAGACATCTAGTTCTAAGTACTTTAGAAAGTGACATTAACAATTAATAAAGAAGAAGAATTCATATATGAATGAGAGTGATTAGGTGAAACCTAAACCCCAACAACATCTTCATCTCATAATTCTTATCATTCAGTTTTTCGTTTCTCTTTAATTGATAAAAAATGCATTCATACTACTGCAAAACGGGCTCTAGATAGGGCCCAATAGATAGAGCGCATTTTTAAATAAGCGCTATCTATGAATGTGTAGAATAATAGATAGCGCTTATTTAAAAAAGTGTTATCTAAACATGTGACAATAAATATGGCTTTTCTAAAAGAGCGCTATCTATAGATAATTAATATTACAATTTTTATTTATAATTTAAATTAGATCAATAGATAGCGTTTTTTTAAAAAAATGCTATCTATTAAATGTTTAAAAAAAATTCTGAAAAGAGATTTTCAGTTCCTTTCTATCTTCGAGCCAAAATTTTCCCCCCTTTTCCCTAAATTTTCAGTCTCATTTTCACATTGTTCGTATTTGCCCCCAAATTCTTTTCGTGGGTGCCCCTAGATTTTAATTCGCATTTCGTCCCACTAAGACCCAACAAAAACATCTCTTCCTCTTTACTCATACTCTAGTGTTAGTTCCCTCTTCTCTTCCAAATTGAAATGATTTTCCATCGAAGTTCTTTCTTCTTAGTTCTTCCTTAATCTCACGAGCCGCGCATCCTTTTAATGGTTGAAAATACCGTTATTTATGATGTAATTTTGATACTAAATACACCCTTTTCACTTAGAAACTTGCTTGGACTCATACTTTTTCATTAAGTTGTGTGAATAAGAGAGTTGAGGTTGAATTTGATGATTTTATGACTAATTGCCTTTGTTTTGATAGAAAATGAGTTAATACAAGAAGCATAGATGAAGTTCTAAGGAGATAGAGCTTAGAAAGCCTTGAAAAAGCACCAGAAGGGGGAATCTCATGAAGCTTGGGCACCCTATAAGAGGCTTGAGCACAGAAAAATCAACATCCTCCGCCCGGGCGCCTTCCTAGGCCACCCGAGCGGTGGCCCCCGAAGCCTAGGCATTGAAAGCTCAAGCCTATAGAAGTCGACGTCTACCGCCTGTGCGGACTAAATGGGGCGCACGAGCATCGCGAGTCGCAGGTCCGGCCCAATTTTGCTCTGTTTTGAATCTTTTGGATCGGGCCCTGTTTCTACTCTTTTCTTACTCAATTTAAAGGACCCAGGCGCTCTAGCTTTGGTATCTCTGGCTGGAGCAACACAACAACACACTTCTCTACTCTCTAAAGGCGGATCTGGAGGCGGGAACTTCCTCTTCTACCCTTAGGGTTTCACTGTCTCATGCTTTTCCATTATTCACATAGTTTCTCCATGTCTATGAGGAACTAAACTCTATTTGTTGTTGGGGAATGATGTAACCTTGTGAACTCTCATGTATTTGAATTGATTCTTAATTTATATGCTTTTTCATTAATTATTAGGGAATTCATCTGTTTCAATGCTTGCTCTATTTAACTCATTTAGTATCATGATTTATGAATTGCATGAGTTCTAGGAGGTTCCTTACAATTCATGTTCTTGTTGAATTCTCCCAAGGGTAATATTTCTCAGGGATGAGGGTATGAGTACCTGGTCGTCTTAAGCTTTTGATCTTCAAACTTAATTTTTTAGGAACACTAGGAATTGCACGAACTAAAAATTAAGGCAGACTTATTGCGCTGAGGGATCGGGTTCTAAGTAATTTATTGAGTGATGTTAATATTAATGTAAAAAGAAGAATTCTTATATACATGAGAGTAAACTTGTTGAAATCAAACCCTAACAACATATTCATCTCATTTTATAAACGACCTCCGTTCATGTGTTACTCTACTATTGATCAATTTGCATTCATATTTAATTTTATGTTTTTGCATTTGAAACCAACAATCCCATTTTAGTTTAGTCTTAATTAATTGAGTTATCACACAACTGTTTAGTGGAGAGAGTCCTCTGGGATACAATATTTTGTTTTACCATTTTATATTAGTTGTGCGATTCGGTACACCTATCGATCCATCAACAAGTTTTTGGTTTCGTTTCTGGAGATCAAAAATATTGTCAACACATCCCTTCTATTAGGGCTTGCTATGACCGTTTTCGGCGTTGATGAGGACAATCCACCTCCGATCTCAGGTAAGCCCTATCCTCTCCTAGTCTTGCTCTCTATCCCCTGTTTTAATCCCTTTATCTTTATAGTATGGTCTCTGTCAGATTCATTGCTTAGAATTTTGTTCAACAATAGTTCGAATTTGGTGTGTTCCGGAACTTGTGTTTTTGGGGGGATGTGATTTTAGTTTGGTATCTGTTTTTATGAATTTTGTGAGTTTTATGTGGAATCTAAGGAAACCCATCTAGAATGTTGGTGACAAGACCTGTTCCAATGGGAGGAAGGATGTTTTTGGTTGTTAGGGTTAGGTTATGGAAAACATTGATTGATTGTGTAATTGGTTTCATTGATGAAGTTAATTGTTCATTATGGATTGTAGTGGTTGGATTAATGTAATATAATTTTGGGTTTTGCTCTATTATTTTTATTCGTTGGTTGCATGTTTGTGATTGTTTGGTTCTGAATTTTCTGGGTTTGTTTCGTGTTCGTGGATGAAGGCGTTCTTGCGATTTTTGAGTTATTTTTGTGGTGTGTGACGACCTCAATATATATTGGATCTCGATTGCATTTGCTGTTTCGATTGGTTTGATGTTAATTGCATTTGATTGGGGTACTCTTTATAGCTACACACTGGTGCAGTGAGTCCAAAATATGGTTGTGTTGTTACTTTTGTTTTGATAGATACACAAGGGTTGGATTCGTGTTTCCTATTATAATCAATGTAGGTGATATAGCATTATCCAATTCCAAGTCTATTGTTTTTGCAACATTAACTTAAGTGGAAAGATATCTATTCGACAAGGATCATTCTAATAGAAATTTATTGTGAACATTTCTTTCACACATTTCAATTTAGTATTTTGGGATACGCGTGCAACTTAAATTATATTATATTTTTCCTATTTTCTATTATATGTATAGGTTATTATATATATATATATATGTATATATATGTGTGTGTATATATGTGTGTGTATATATGTGTATATATATATATATGTGTATATATATATATGTGTGTGTATATATATATATATATATATATATTCAAAATTTAATATCAACATTTTGAAACTAGTGTTTTGTTAAAATTACGTGATTAATGATTTTTTTTTAATTTTAAATAAAAATAGGCAGTACCTTGTTTAAAGTTTGTATCAGATTATGTATGATGAGTTGCACTTAAATTTGTGTGCCAAAATGACGTTTCATGCTGCTTGGAATGAGAAGTTTAAATTATAGAATCGCATGGTGAGAATAAATTCTTGACTAGGGACTAGAGGTAGAGTTAGGTGGATAAATCACTAGTGAAAAATGACTTTTTATAACGTACAAAAATGATCTTTTATATCGTAGTTACTGGGGACATAGTTCTGAACGATATAGTAAGTATGCGCATTTTATAACGTAGAAAATATTTACGTTATAATATGTTCAACATATTATAACGTAGTTTCTGAAGTACGTTATAATATGCGCAGTTTATTATAACAAATTTTCATTTGTCTGTTATAATAGGTGGAATGTATTATAACGTAGAAGATTTTGTACGTTATAATATGTTATATATTATTACGTATATATTATTGTACGTTATAATATGTGATCAACGTACCATAACATACATTGCTTAGTATGTTATAATAAATGTTTTTTTTTAAAATTGATTATTAAATTTGACACCAATGAAATTATAATAATATTCCTCTATTATCATCTCATTCAATCCATTTATAATCAATATAGCTTTAAATAAATAAATTTATTGAAACTAACAAAATAGAATTCATTTCAAATATTAAATAGTCTAATATTTAATACATCATTTATACATGAAACTATATATTAAATCCAAATATTATATTAATGTACATACACTATTTAAGTGTAGTCAAGTTTCTACTAACACTTAAAATAAAAGAAGCTGAGTTCCTTTTAATGTCTTCAATGTCTGCAGCTTCCATGGGAGATGAATCATTAAAGATCTACAACTAAAATAATAGAGTTAAAACAATATTGTAATGAATAGTTGGATAAGTATTTAGTTAGTATTGTAATACCTTATTCCATGATTCAGTAATGTTTGTACAAATAATGGTATGCATGTGTTTCATTACATAATACCCACACTCATAGCTGCCCAATTGACGTCGACACTGCAAATTAAATACAAATAATGAAGAATCATTCAAACCAAAGACACAAAATATCAGATTATACTCTAGCTAGCCTTTGCACCATGTAGCTCTGTATATTTTGCTAAACCAAATTTCACAAAACCAACAACACAACCAATTCCTCATAAAAATAAAGTTAGACATCCATTACATCATAATAATAATATACGAAGGAATCAAAATAGAAAGGAAAACTTACGCCTCTAATATATTTTTGATGGACAATGTGTTAGCTTTCTTATGCAAGGAAGCTGAGAGAACTACAAGAGAACGATCAGGAACAATAACTAGCAATTGCCAATGACCCTTACAAGTTAGAATAATATTAATTAAAAGAAACTTTTAAACTAGTCATGAAAAATTAAACCTCCGCATTTCCTTCCGGCTTGCTGATGAATTGTCATCATTCTCCTCTTCATCCTCCGCATCCAAAGCCGAGCTGAAACAAGGAAGAACAAATAAAAAAGAGCAGTCCAAACCAATCTTAAACCTGTCAAGAAAGACTGTTTTGATTTCACACATGTGTCAGAGTGAATCTTGTTTGAAACACTCTCGGGTACTAAATGAAACACACCTCTTTTGGTAAAATTCTGAACCTTGATTTTTCATGTAACAAGAGATTAACCCTTTCACCAAACTCACCTCGCGTTAGTAAATAAAGGGTAACAAATTATCAATAGTTGGGGTTGCTAAATCATTCGGGAAAATGGTTTCATTCCAACAAGACCTTGTTTTTCAATTACCACACTGAACATTCTATATACTACAAATACTTGTGTGCAGATATAACATAACTCTTGACCCAACTATAAAAATAATAATACACCGTACAATGCATTTCTTTTCATCCACCAAAAGCACACTACTACAAACCAAAGCATTCTCGAATCAGAAAAGAATGATGTATACTAGTACCAAGTTGTGGGCTCAGTCTCTTTCTCTCTCGTAAAGACGCAACACAGAGCTCATATCATCAAATGGACAACACTACAATGCAACATATTCTAAGAACAAGTTCGTGCCTAACACCTCATCGCAAACACTCGTCAAAAAAGAAACACACTCTACAACCACCGCCAATCACAATCTTTTTTCAATTAACTAAAATAATAGAAAAGGAAATCACTTTATTGGTTGTACGTTCCGTCCCCATTCAGCAAAGACAGGGTATAATATAAGCATAAAAATAAAAGATAAAGACACACAAATTCAAATCGAATTAATAATTAAAAATAACGGAAGAGAGAAAAGGGGATCTTTTAATAATTGATTAGATAAAAAAAAGGAGAAAAATAGAGGTGGAGATGGGAGAAGAGAAATGGACTCACTCAGATTCTTGGCTCGGGGTGTGACCCGACCTGGAGGCAATCGGATCCGGCGGACGAGGGTGGGCATTGAGAGCGGAGGGAAGGGACCGGATGGGGTGGAGCTTCTGGGGGTTGTGGCGGTGGGAGAGAAGGTCGACAGGGAATAGAAGGTTGCCGAAATCGGGAAATGGAGCGACGTGGTCGGGGACGGGGAAGTGATCGGCAACGAAGAGGTCCATAAAATGGTTAAAAAAAAGGGAAAAAAATAGTGGCGCGAGGGTTTTGAGAAGAGGTGAAAAGTGAAGGAGAATGGTTATTCGTTGGTAAGTAAAATGACTACTGCGTTACTCAGTTGGTAAATTAGAATATAACTAAGAAGAGGGAACATGAGATATTATAACTGATTTCTAAAACTCTGTTATAATACATCAATAATAGGTTTTCAACTTATTTACAAATTTGCCACCGCTTTGCATATTATAACTTATTTTCAAAACTACGTTATAATATGTTTTAAACTTATTTATAAGTTTGCCACTGCGTTTCATATTATAACTGATTTTCAAAACTACGTTACAATATGTCTTAAACTTATTTACAAATTTGCCACCGCGTCTCATATTATAACTGATTTAAAAAACTACGTTATAATATATCCCTATTATGATGGATAATTTTTATCCATTATAATAGGTTTGTTACAAAATGTCATTTTTCTACTAGTGAATACGTGAAAAGGAGAGTTAAGTCTGGATGCTTGACGTTGTTTATTTTGACAGAAATTTTGAATTAGTATAGCGCGCATATAGATAGCGCATAAAAAGCTCTATCTATGATAAAAAAAAGCGCTATCTATGTGCTTTTTTGTAGTAGTTTTACTTTCTTGTTTTTGCATTTAAAAATCCTAAATTGTTCTTCAAAGTCGTAATTAGTTAAGTAATTACATGACTGTTTAGTGTTGTGACTCTCTTGGAAAACGATACTTGGTCTTACCAATTATTATTACTTGATACGATTCGGTACACTTGTCGAGGTCTTAACAAGTTTTTGACGCCGTTGCTGGGGACTCGTGGTTTAATCTATACTTTTCTGTGATTCTTAACCGATTAAACTTTATCTTTAATTTTATCTTTTTATCTTTAATTGTATCTTTCTTTTTTTAATTTTTGTTTATCTTTAATTTTATCTTTTTTATCTATTGGTGCTAATTGGTGTTTAACCCTCGGCAAGTGTAACCGAATTGTATCAAGTAATAAACATGGTAAGACCAAGTATCGTTTTCCCAAAGGACTCACGACCTAGACAGTTATGTGATTTGTTGATTATCTAAGACTTGTGACCAAAGTCTTGTAGGTTTAAATGCAAAATACTGAAAAGTAAATATGAAGGCATGTATTGATCAATGGGCAAGAAGAAACAAAACACATGCTTTGAAATATATGAATGAATATGTTGTTGGGGTTTATCAATTTCATCGTATCCACTCTCATGTATTCAAGAATTCATCTTTCTTCATTAATGTTAATGCCACTCTCTAAATTACCTTAAACCCGATGTCTCGGCGAAGAAATCCTAATCATAATCACTAGTTTACAATTTGTCTCCCTAGCAATTATTCATGCATTATAAAGCACAGAAGCTTAAAGGCAACTAACCATCATATTCCTATGTCTAGGTTTATACTACTATTGGGAGAGATTCTCCAGATCTAGATTTCCCCATATGTGTCCATATCGACAAAATCAATTATCATGCTATGACTGTGGGTCTTTATAGTGCTGCTCAACGATAAATGGTGTTGAGCAGTGCTTGCGGCTTCTTCCTTTTATGCACCTTTTCTTCCTTTTCTGAATCCAACTCCTAGCTCCTTCACTTTTTTCACTCAAGTCATCTTAAAACCTGCAAAAGACAAAGAAATCAAGCATAACACCTATCCAACTCTCTTATTTCCAAAACTTAAACAAAAACATGATTCCAAGTTAGTTTCTAAGTCATAATGGTTGTCATTAAGGTCAAATTTAAGTATAAAAATAATAGTTTTTCAATTGTTATCACAACTGATGGACAAATTTGTAAGCACCAAAATATGATGTCACAAACTTGTTTCACAATCGGCAAGTATGACCGAATCGTTCAAGTAATAAAACTTGGTAAGACCAAGTATCGTTCTTCCCAAAGGACTCACGGCCTAGTTTAGTTATGTGATTTCTTGATTAGCTAAGACTTAAGAAAACAATGATTGAAATTTTAATATGCAAGACGAAAATAAACATGTATGCATGAATTGATCAATGGCAAAGACATAAGATAAACACTTTCAATGGATTAAATGAATGAATATGTTGTTGGGGGTCAATTTCATCTCATCCACTCTCATATATTTTAGGAATTCCTCTTTCAAATCATCATTGTTAATGCCACTCTCTAATGTACCATTCTAGATGGCTTCTCCCTAATCAAATAGTTCATACAATTCCTAGCATTCCTAATGATTAGTTCATGAGTGCAGGAGCTTAAGGCAACCAATATAATGTTGTCAGTAAAATATTGGGAGAAATTCCCCGGATCTAGATTTCCCCGTACGTGTCCGTATCAACAAAACCAATAATCATGCATTAGAATGAGTTAAACAATGCAAGCATTGAGCAAAGAGGAAAAACCCTAACTAATGATGAAAAGAAAGCATATGTCTTAATTCAAAGATGTATTCAACAAATCCATATATGAGAGCTTCAAGAGATTACATTGATTCCCCAACAAACATACAAGGTTTAGTTCACCATATTCATGGTGAACCTAGATGAATAACAATGAAAGTATGAAAGAATAAACCCAATAAAGGTGAAGAGGTAGCCTGAGCATCCAAGATCCTCCTTCAAAGGGGTGAAAGAGAGAGTGTTTGCCTCGTTTCTGCCAAAGATACCTAACTGAAGGACGTGCAAGCCCTTATATACTAATCTAGAGTTACAAAAGATTACAAAAGTCCAAGCCCAAAAAGTGCCGCTCAGCGCCATTTACCGCTCAGCGGTGGTTACGCGTCTTCTTTCTTCCCCTCAGCGGCCATTTGCCCCTCAGCGGTTCCAACGCCACCTCTTGAGTGCCGCTCAGCGGTAGTTTGCCGCTGAGCGGTGCCTTCGACTTCTCCTTTTTGCACTCTTTCTTGTCTTTTCTAATGTCCTCTCTCTCATTCTTCACTTCTTTCACCAAATTCACCTCAAAACCTGCACAAAAACACTCAAATCAAGCATAAACCTGTCCAGCTCTCTTATTTCTGAAAATATAAACAAAATGCATGATTTCAAGCTAGTTTCTAAGTCTAAAGGTTGCTTTTAGTATCACTTTTAAGCATGAAAATAACAGTTTTTCAACTGTTATCACAACCCCAAACTTAGAACTTTGCTTGTCCTCAAGCAAACAAAATGTAACTCCATCTCCAACCAATTCATATGATGGTTCACTCATTCAAAATCCTCTTTTCAAGATAAGTAATAACTTCACTCAAACTTATGACCAAGAGTTAATTCAAGATGTGCACATGCTTTAGTGTTCACAAAGTCATTTAAATTCCAACAATTGCTATTTTTCATGAATGATCAATCAATTAAGCATGGATGTTCATGTGCTTATGGAATATTTCCTCACTAGGTAAAGTGTTTCACTCAACACACAAGTGTATAAGAGGTAAAGTGTTTCACTCATTCACTCCACTATCACAATCACATGAATTAACTTTGCCTTTCATTTAACCACAATCAAATACATTCACAAGCATGCATCATCACAAGGACTTTTCAATGGCTTATAATGTGGCTGGGCTAACAAGAAAATTGGTTTTTCTGGATCACAAAATCCTTGAGTTAAGAGAATCATAACAACACAATCTTCTTATTCATTCCCAACTTTCTTTTGCCTTTGCTTTTGCATTTGCATTGAGCTTTGCTTCTTTTTCTTTTCTTTTCTTTGCATATTCTTACTTTTTAGCTCTTAGCTCAATGCTTTTTCCTTTTTCATGTTTCCCCAATAACCCCAAACTTGAACATTTAACAATACCACACAAGATCTTCTACTTAACTCAAGGTAAAGATTTTCAATCAAGGGTGTTCAGTGTATATTTAAGGCTAAGGGTTCAAAGGATAGAACACAACGTGTTCTCTTTTAGAAGGCTAACTTTATGAATTTGGCCAATAAAAAGGGTTTCAAAAACACGGCCTTTGATCATATGATGCAAAACAAGCAATTGATTCAATCATAGAAAACCTGGGCAAAGTCATTCATGCTTTCAAAGTAATAGCATTCAACAATAACAACTCTGGAGCTCAAAACCTCACATATAAGCTCATTCACATTTGACATGCACATCCTGCTTAATTTCACAATCACAATCATGATATTATGCATTTGTTCACAAAGCTTGTGAATCACCTGTATAAGCATTTTAATGTGCACATCATCTCAACATCAATCAATCATAAGCATCATTCAGCATTACTTATCACACAATCACAGTTAATAGCAAACCATCACAAGAAACCAGGTTTCACATAGAGTACATCAAACCCTAATCTAAAAACAAAAACAAATAAGTTCAGAAAACTTAAACCACCAAAGCATAATCATATGATAGCATTCATCAGTAAATGCTATCTCAGCTCCTCATCAGTCCGAGCTCTCTGTATCTTCCTCTTCCTCTTCATCATCATCTTCATCAAATGCATCCTCCTCCTCAGCTTCATCTTCATCCATGTCACGGGCTGAAGCTTCAGCTGCTTCAGCTCCTCCATGCCATGGTTCTTCTGGCCAAGCTACTACATTATGGAATTCATCCATAGTCCACCTGTGTGCTGGAGGGGTATCATACATCCCCACTATCATCTCAGCCGTGGCCACCTGCCCTCTGTGGATGGACTGCAACTGAGCACCTATAAGAGACATATACATGTCCCTCATCTGGAATGGTTCTGCCTCATGAGTATCAGCAGAAGTCCTGCTCTGTGCTGGCCTTCTCTCTCTACGAGCCTGGCGTGGTGGCACTGGCTGGGCTGCCTCATCACCTCCACAGTACTGTCTGTAATAGGCCTCATCTATAGCTTTTCTTGGCCTCTCAAATGGTGGAACAGAAGTGTCCACCCCAGCTAGCTTGCAAAGGTGAGTGATCAAAGAAGGATGTCCCAGTGGTGCTTTGTTGTTTGAGGTGTTAGCACACACACTAATCTCATCAGCTATCACCTGCCCAATATTAACATTCAAGTTTCTGATAACACAGTAGATGAATAGTGCCCTGCTGAGAGTGATATCTGACACATGTGAACATGGCTGAATGTTGGCATGAGAAAACGCCATCCAATACTTTGCAAGAGGAGTCAAATCTGTCCTCCTAATGTTAACCACTGAGCCAGATCTATTCCTTTGGAAGTGTCCTCCAGGTATACACAATACTCTCTCCACATCCTCATAATCAGCACCTTCCTCCATGCTAAGAGCAAACTGGCATTGTTCACCAGCCCACACAGTATCCAGAAAGTTATTTATGGAGTCAGGATCATACCTGATAGCATGGCCTCTAACATAGCCCAAATAATTCTCAGCTGGATAATCACCAATCTTCTTTGCATTGGTGTAAAATTCTTTCACCACAGCTATGTTGGCAGGTGATGGATAAGTGGCTAGCTTCCCCCAATCATTCCCTAACACTTGCTCTCCAAATTGAGGAGCAAAGTTAGGTATCATTCCAACCTTTCTCTCCATTAGAAGTCTCCTGTCCTGAACCACCCTAAAGTGCTTCTCATGTTTCCTAGAGAGGAACCTGCCATTATGGGGCTGCTCTGGTTCCTTTTCCTTTCTCTTGGTTGCCATGGTTTTCAATCTCTTTCCTGAAGAGGATGCCATTCCTGCATTCAAACATAAATCCAAAACCACAGAACATGATGTTAATCATTAGTAAACACAAAACAAAACTCCTTTTGAAGCTAAACCACCGCTGAGGGCCAGAATTTCCCCTCAGCGCCACCAGTGCCACATTCAAACACACAACAAACCAGAAAAAGCAAATCTGGCAGAGTGCCGCTCAGCGGTAAATGCCGCTCAGCGGTGATGTGCAGATTTTTGCAAATCTCGTTTTTAAACTGTCCTAACTCCACCCAAATGCAATTTTCAGTTTTCCAGTTCATAATCAAGCAGTTTAATCGGTTCAAACATCAAATATATCATCAAATCATGCATAGAAATCAAAACCCCTAAATATTCATGCTTTGACAATCACAGTCAATTTCAAGAACCCTAGAATGAACAAAATGCATTTTACTTACTTGGGTGGAGATGCTAGATGATATGAGAATGCTTTCAAACTAGAATGCTCTCTTCCAACCCCAAACTTTGATAGCACACTAGTGTAAAAGTGAGTGGAAGAGAAATTTTCTAAAGAGGGAAGAGTAAAAAGATGTGGGAAACCTAAGAGGAGATATGTGGGAGTCTTAGTGCAGAGAAGAGCTTGAAAGAATGTAAAAACGCGCAGCTTAGGGTTTAAAAATACCCCAATGGGCTCGGGTTCCGCTAAGGGGAACTTAAGCCCATCTGCGATAGTACCGCTCAGCGGTAATTGCCGCTCAGCGGCATTTTCGTGATGTGCCCTTCTCCTTCTTTTCTTGACCTACGTGCCTTCCTAGCATACCCCTCATAGGTTCCCTGCAATTCAATGTTAAAAATGCTTATGCAAATCCTAAAAATAAACAAACAGAAAACAATCAATCAACTGGGTTGCCTCCCAGGTAGCGCTTGTTTAACGTCACGAGCCTGACCCAAATTCCACCAACACCCATCAGTAGGTGTTTCCAACTTACCAGCACCCATCAGTAGGTGCAAAATTTTCTCACCAACACCCATCAGTAGGTGTTACAAACCTAACATCCTTCAGTAGATGCTGGATCCAACAAAAATATTTACAAAACTAATGTTCACAAATTAAAAATTACAAAACCAAATCAAAAGTTTTTAATTTCACTGGGTTGCCTCCCAGCAAGCGCTCTTTTAATGTCATTAGCTTGACCCAGTAAAGCTCAAGTTCCTTCTTCTTTTTCTTCTTCTTCCTACTGAACTTCTTCAGAAATTTGATCAAACCAGGAACCTGTTGCAGTGTCTCAATCATAGGAACTTTAATCTCCAATTTCTTGAAGATTTCCATGAAGCACTTAAATTTCTTTTCCGTCCTATGATTCTTCGTTAGATGAGGATGTGATTTTTCATGTGATTTCTTCTTCTTTCCTCTCATCTTCTTTTTCTTCCTTTTTCTCTCCCTAGATTTTCTCTTTTTCTCTTCTTTTATTTTTTTCTTCCTTTCTCTTTTTCTCCTCAACTTCTTTATCTTCACACAAATTTTCTTTCTCTCTTTTCTCTCAACCAATTCTTTTTCTTTTTCTTCATCTTTATCTTTCTCACTCAACTCTTCTTTCTCTTTTCTCTCTACCCTTTCCTCATCTCCCTCTAATTTTTCCTCATCAAGAATCTTGTCACTTTCAGTGATAATGACTTGCCCTTCCTCCTTAAGGTTAACATCAGTATTAACATCATCATTTAATATCTGACTAATGTGACGAAGTTGCATCTCCATTCTTTTACATGATTCTTCAATGCTTTTCTGAGTAGAGTCGGAATTTTTCAAAAATCGTTGAAGGGTGTCCTCCAACCTATCCAAACTTCCTGATAGAAAGGGTTGTTGCTGCCATTGTTGTTGTGGTTGGTTCTCAAATTGTCCAGCAGCTTGCCAAAATTGGCTTTGATCCGTGCTTGAGTGAGGTTCCCACCATTGGTTGAGATTACTTTGGTAGAATTGAGTGCCCCTATAATTAAACTCTTGACCAAATTGCATTCTGCAGACATTAGGCACAAAACCCTAAAAACAATTGTTAGCACAAAAAGATAGAGAAAAGAAAATAAAGATTGAAAAGATATAAGAAGATAAGAGATTTAGAAGATAGAATCAAATAAAATAAAACCTAATCTAAAAAATAAAATCTAATCTAAAAGATAAAATAAAATAAAATCTAACCTAACCTAAAAGATAGAATAAGAATAAAATAAAATCTAACCTAAAAAGATAAAAAGATAAAATCTAATAAAATAAAATAAAATCTAATCTAAAAAAATAAAAATAAAATCTAACCTAAAAAAAAATCTAATCTAATCTAACCTAAAATAAAATCAAATCAAATAAAAACCGAAAAATAAAAAAACAGAAAATAAAAATAGAAAACAGAAAAACAGAAAACAGAAAAATAAAATAAAATGAAATAAAATACAAACTGAAAAATATAAACAGAAAAATAAAATAAAATTAAAAAAATTCGAAATTTAAATTAAAAATAAAAAAATAAGTCAAAGATAATCAATAATCACACAAATTAACCAGTTAAACCACGAGTCCCCGGCAACGGCGCCAAAAACTTGATGGACAAATTTGTAAGCACCAAAATATGATGTCACAAACTTGTTTCACAATCGGCAAGTATGACCGAATCGTTCAAGTAATAAAACTTGGTAAGACCAAGTATCGTTCTTCCCAAAGGACTCACGGCCTAGTTTAGTTATGTGATTTCTTGATTAGCTAAGACTTAAGAAAACAATGAAATAAATTTTAATATGCAAGACGAAAATAAACATGTATGCATGAATTGATCAATGGCAAAGACATAAGATAAACACTTTCAATGGATTAAATGAATGAATATGTTGTTGGGGGTCAATTTCATCTCATCCACTCTCATATATTTTAGGAATTCCTCTTTCAAATCATCATTGTTAATGCCACTCTCTAATGTACCATTCTAGATGGCTTCTCCCTAATCAAATAGTTCATACAATTCCTAGCATTCCTAATGATTAGTTCATGAGTGCAGGAGCTTAAGGCAACCAATATAATGTTGTCAGTAAAATATTGGGAGAAATTCCCCGGATCTAGATTTCCCCGTACGTGTCCGTATCAACAAAACCAATAATCATGCATTAGAATGAGTTAAACAATGCAAGCATTGAGCAAAGAGGAAAAACCCTAACTAATGATGAAAAGAAAGCATATGTCTTAATTCAAAGATGTATTCAACAAATCCATATATGAGAGCTTCAAGAGATTACATTGATTCCCCAACAAACATACAAGGTTTAGTTCACCATATTCATGGTGAACCTAGATGAATAACAATGAAAGTATGAAAGAATAAACCCAATAAAGGTGAAGAGGTAGCCTGAGCATCCAAGATCCTCCTTCAAAGGGGTGAAAGAGAGAGTGTTTGCCTCGTTTCTGCCAAAGATACCTAACTGAAGGACGTGCAAGCCCTTATATACTAATCTAGAGTTACAAAAGATTACAAAAGTCCAAGCCCAAAAAGTGCCGCTCAGCGCCATTTACCGCTCAGCGGTGGTTACGCGTCTTCTTTCTTCCCCTCAGCGGCCATTTGCCCCTCAGCGGTTCCAACGCCACCTCTTGAGTGCCGCTCAGCGGTAGTTTGCCGCTGAGCGGTGCCTTCGACTTCTCCTTTTTGCACTCTTTCTTGTCTTTTCTAATGTCCTCTCTCTCATTCTTCACTTCTTTCACCAAATTCACCTCAAAACCTGCACAAAAACACTCAAATCAAGCATAAACCTGTCCAGCTCTCTTATTTCTGAAAATATAAACAAAATGCATGATTTCAAGCTAGTTTCTAAGTCTAAAGGTTGCTTTTAGTATCACTTTTAAGCATGAAAATAACAGTTTTTCAACTGTTATCAACAACCCCAAACTTAGAACTTTTCTTGTCCTCAAGCAAACAAGATGTAACTCAATCTTCCACCAATCCATACAATGGTTCAACATATTCAAAAATTCTTATCTCAAGACAAGTAAATACTCAACTCAGCTCATCACAAAGAATTTAGTTAAGATGCACACATGCTTTAGTGTTCACATAATCCCATAATATCTAGCAAATGCTATTCTCATGAATGATCAATCAACTAAGCATAGATGAAATTATGTGCTCATGGAATTTGTCCTCACCAGAAAAATGTTTCACTCAAACACACAAGTGTATAAGAGGTCACTCATTCACTCTACTATCACAATGTCACATGAATTAACTTTGCCTTTCATTTACCCACAGTCAAACACATTCACAAGTAAGTGTCATCACAAGGACTTTTCTATGGCTGATAATGTGGCTAGGCTAACAAGAAAATTGGTATTTATAGATTACAAAATCCTTGAGTCAAGTGAATCATCTAAACAAAACCATTATTCCTTCTTCCCAACTTTCTTTTGCATTGAGCCTTTCTCTTATTCATTCTCTTCTTCCTTCTCCTTTTTATATTCACATGCTTAGCTCTTGGCTCAATGATTGTTATTTTCCCTTTTTAGACTTCCCAACAACCCCAAACTTGAACATTTATCAATACCACAATACATCTTCAACTCAACTCAAGGTAAATCTTTTTCAAAAATGGTTTTCTAATCATGTTCAAGGCTAAGGGTTCAAAGGATAGAACACATAGTGTTCTCTTTTAATGGGCTAGAATCATGCATTTTGGCTAAAAAGGGTTACCAACAGATGACCCTGATCATATGACACATACATACAAGCAAGTGATTCAATCATAGAAAACCTGGGCTAGGTCATTCATGCTTTCAAAGTAATAGCACTCACTCACAAAAACTTTGGATATCAGAACCTCACATATAGGCTGATTTAACCATTCCACATACATATCCTGCTTAGCATCATAATCACCATCACAACATCATGCATTTGTTCACAAAACTCGTGAACCACCTGTATCTCATCATGTAATATGCACATTCTCAACATCAATCAATATCAAAGCATCATCAAGCATTACTTATCACACAAAAGTCATAAGTAAACCATCATAACAGACAAAGTTTCAAATTGAGTACATCAAACCCTATTCTACTAATAGAAGCAAATAAGTTCAACAAATTTAGAACAAAAGATAGAAAAAATCCTGCTCCACTGTTGATAGCATCCATCAGTAAATGCTATCTCAGCTCCTCATTAGCCTGTGCTGTCATCTGTATCTTCCTCCTCTTCATCATCCTCAGCATCTTCAAATGCGTCCTCATCATCATCATCTTCATCATCCTCCATAGCTGAAACTTTAGCTCCTCCAGCTCAACTGCCCTAGCTCGCTCCTCTGGCCATGCCACCACTTTATGAAACTCATCCAGGGTCCACCTATATGCTGGGGGTGTATCATACATCCCAATGATCATCTCAGTTGTGTCCACCTGCCCTTTGTGGATGGATTGCATCTGGGCATCTATAAGAGAGATATACATGTCCCTCATCTGAAATGGCTCTACCCTGTAGATGCCTGACCCTGTATGAGCTGCCTCCTCACCTCCACAGTACTGTTTGTAGTAAGCCTCATCAATAGCTTTCCTCAGCCTCTCAAACGGTGGGGCAGAAGTATTGACCCTAGCTACCTCACACAGGTGCACAATCAAGGAGGGATGTCCCAAAGGTGCCTTGCTGCTTATAGTGTTGGCACACACCTGTATCTCATTGGCTATCACCTGACCAATGTTAATGCTCATATCTCTGAGCACACAGTATGGAAGAAGTGCCCTACTGACAGTGATGTCTGAAACATGGGAGCATGGCTGTGTGTTGGCATGAGAGAATGCCATCCAATACTTTGCTAGAGGACTTAAATCAGTTCTCCTAAATTTCACCACTGCACCATTTTTGTTCTTCTGGAAGTGTCCTCCAAGTACACATAAAACGCTCTCCACATCATCACAATCAGTTCCTTCCTCCATGTAGAGAGCGAACTGACACTGCTCACCAACCCATTCAGTATCTAAAAATCTGTTGATAGAGTCAGGATCATACCGAATGGCGTGGCCTCTAACATAGCTCAAGTAATATTCAGTAGGATGATTACCCAACCTCCTTACATTTGTGTAAAATTCTTTCACCACTGCTATGTTAGCTGGTGTAGGGTATGTGGCTAGTCTCCTCCAGTTCCTGCTCACCAATTGCTCTCCAAACTGTGGAGTAAAATTAGGAATCAGTCTAGCTTTCCTTTCCATTAGGAGCCTCCTATCTTAGACAATCTTAAAGTGCTTCTCATGCTTGTGAGAAAGGAACTTGCTAGAATTGGTGTGTTCTAGTTCCTTATCCTTCCTCTTAGTTCCTATAGTCTTGTATCTCTTGCCAGATGAGGAGGCCATCACTACATCAAACACAATTTACAAAACCACAAGACATGTTGTTAATCATTAGTAAACCACAAACAACACCCTAAAACCATGCCAAATCACCGCTGAGGGCAAACCGAGCCCCTCAGCACAACCTGCACATCGAACCAGCAAGCAAAGGAAGCATAAAACTCTGTCAGAAAACAACTCTGTCAGAATCACGCTCAGGGGAAATTTCCGCTGCGCGACGATTCTGCAGATTTTTCAAGTTTGGTTTTAAAATGTCCTATTCTCAACCCTTATGCAATCTTCTTAGTTCCAGACCCAAATCAAGCATTTTAATCAGTTCAAACAATAATTAATTCATCACATCATGCATAAAAATCAAAATCCCTAAAGAATCATGCTTAAACAACCATGTTCATATCAATTTGTGCCCTAGAATGAAAGTTGCTTGACTTACTTCGGTGGAGATGCTAGATGAATAAAGAATGCTCTAGGAATTTGAAGAAATCAGCCCTCAGTTACAATGCTCTCACTAAACCCCAAAATTGGATGGAACCCTAGTGAGAAAGTGAGTGGAAGAGAGGTTTTGTAAAGAAGAAAGAAGAGAAAAGTGGAAAGAAATCTTGGAAAAGTGCTTGAGAGTGTGTGAAAATAGGTAGATATGAAAATAGAATCACAACTGCACCCTAGGGTATAAAAATACCCAAATGGGCCCTATTCCCGCTGAGCCCAAATGGACCAAACAGTTAAATCCCAAGTCTGTAGTGTTACCGCTCAGCGGAAATTACCGCTGAGCGGCATTTGTGTGACTTGCTCTCTTTCTTCCTATCTTGCCCTAGGTGTCCTATAATCATGCCTCTTACTCACTCCAAGCATTTAATCTCTTACCTCACTCAAACATTCAATCCCTATTGTCGCAACCAGGATCGCGACGGGACGGCGAGCCGAAAAACAAACGAGTTTAAGAAAAGATTTTGGGAGTCGCCACCATAATTTATTATGGAAAAACTACAGAAAACCATAAAATAAGACATGGTCTGCGAAAACTAGATTTTAAGTTCGGGAATCGGTTACTCGTAAGGAAGGTGTTAGCATCCTATTGCGTCTGCCCAAAGGCAGTACCTTTAATTAAATGTATAAAGTTGACGTGGTTTTTCAAAATGTTTAATTTTCCCTAAAATAATATAAAGAAACTATTAAGAAACAAAAATATTTTTTTTGTTTTATGAACCCGATAAGGATTGACCTTGCTCCTACGTATATCCATTTAATGGAAAATCAGGGATCACGTAGTTCTTTATCTAGAAAAAGGTTTGTGAGTTTGTTTAAAAATTACGATGGATTGATTTAGATTTTTAAAGAGTGAAACCGACAAGGATTGACCTTGCTCCTACGTATATCAGGGATCACGTAGTTTTGATAAAAAAAAAAGGTTTTTAGTTTAACAAAATTAACATTTTTGGTTTTAAATATTTCTTATTTTTTATTTCAAGAATGGTGGGAAAAAGGAAAGAAACCAAGCCATAGGCCGACACGTACTTATATTAAAAAAATTTATGATTAAAAAAAACATTATTTGTGTGTAGTGAAAAAAATAATACCTTTTAGAAAAAACATCCAAGTACAATAAAAAGAGAAAAATAAGGGTGTAGAGGTAACATACCTTTTTAGCTTTTGATACTCCCTTAGTGCTTCCTTGGTGGTTGTCTTTGACAGAACCCTTATGTGTGAGAATGTATTTTTTCTATACTCTTTTTCTATCTTTCTATTATTTCTGGATGTTTCTCTCTCTCCTCTTTTTTTTCTATCCTCCGCTTTTCTCTGATAGTGTGCGTATTTATATACACATTGTAATATTATGGTAATCTTGCCCTTAATTGTGAATTAATTGGCAACGAACAAAATAGGGAAAGAAAATGTCTGGGCTCCAAGAAAAAGAAATCAAATAATATTCAGGACATTAATTATAATTATTGTCAGAAAAATTGTCCATTTTTAAAATCATATTTTCCTCTTTAAAAGCAACTGACGCAACAAATTATATTAATATACTATTTTAATTATTAGCATAATATTGATTCAAATTATTACCATATTAAACTAACATTTCAAAATATTGTGTCTGGTAATATAGTTATTATTTTATTCTTTTTACCCACCATTAATTATTATTCTCTTATTTTTTTTTATTTACTTACCGGACGAAATTGGTTGTTGACAGCTGCTCTTCTTTATTTAGATTTTGCTAGATAACATGAACTTTAGAGTTTTTTCGTTATCATAGTAAAAGTTAGATAAAGATAAAGATACTAATTTCGTTCGGGTCCAAAGAAAAGGAAAGAGATTACCTCGAAGCGTACCTGGTAGAGAATGTAGCAACCTTGTGGATTTTGGTGAAGAGCCGTGACACCTGTGGAGGGTGTGTCATACACCTATCATGCAACTAAAGCAGAATCAAAACAAATAAACAAAATTAAAGTTAATCAACTGGGTTGCCTCCCAGGTAGCTCTTGTTTAACGTCACGAGCCTGATCCAAAATCCACCAACACCTATCAGTAGGTGCAAACCTTTCTTACCAACACCAATTAGTAGGTATAACTAACCTAGTATCCTTCAGTAGATACTTAACCACCTAGCATCCATCAGTAGATGTTATACCAAAAAGATGTCCAAAGTTTATAAAGTTACATTAACCAAAAATAAAAACTAAAAATTAATGTTCTCAAATCACTGGGATGCCTCCCATCAAGCGCTCTTTTAATGTCACTAGCTTGACCTAGTAAAGTTCAAGTTCCATCTTCAGTGTTGGTGTTCATCTTATTGTCATCACACCAACTCATCAACTGCTTCCGGTCCACCTTCTTAACTCTCCTTGAATATGGAGCTTCAATCTCCATCACTCCATTAGCATTATAGTCTTTCATAATCCACAACTTGTTCTTGAATCTTACATGTTTGCCAAGTTTGGGTTGTGCTTGCATCAAGTCATTATGAATCGTCTTTCCTTTGCTATCTTTTTCTTCTTCCCTAACCTATGACAAGAAACAATTTTTACCTTTGAAGTCCGACTTTCCATCTTTAGAACCAATCATGGGTACATCTTGACATGTAGCTTTATGACTAGCCTCTTCTTTTTGCATCTGCTGCTCCTCTTTGAAGACATCAACGACCACCCTTTCTTCTTGGTCTTGAAGCACTATCATTCCTTCATCTACATCAATTATGACCTTGGCCGTTTTCATAAACGGTCTTCCAAGAATCATAGGAATCCTTTTATCCTCCATCTCCATCACCACAAAGTCCACCAAGAATTGTAGTTTGCCTACACAAACCATAACATCTTCCACTACACCATAAGGCTTCTTTGAAGATCCATCTACTATGAGCAAAGTCATCTCTATTGGCTTGACTTCAAGATCCCCAATTCGCTCAAGTATAGATAAAGGCATCAAATTGACACTTGACCCTAAATCAAGTAGGGCTTTCCTTATCTTCTCCTTCCCTATGACACAAGGAATGGTAAAACTTCTTGGATCTTTTACTTTTGGAGGAAGTGATCTCTTAACAACTTTGCATTCATTAATCTCCTCATCTATATATCTTTTCCTTGTGGAGATTTGCTTCATATGCTTTACCTGAGCTGAAAATTGTTGCCATGCTTCATTCACAAGTAGATCAACATCCGCTTTCTTGAAGATATTTTTAAGATGCCCATATTGTCTTTCTTTCTCTATTCTCTCACAATCTTTTGGATAAGGAAGAATTTTTTCAATTTTTTTCTCTTCTTTCTCTTTTCTCTCATCCTCTCCTTTTCTCTCTTCTTTTCTTTCTTTGTTTTCTTCTTTTCTCTGTAACTCAACTCTTCCAACATTCACACTCACAAAAAATTTACACTCTTCCTTAGGGTTAACCTTAGTATTAGCCAAAAAATTCTTATCAGGTGATAACGGTTGAAAAACCGTTATTTTTATACTTAATTTTGATATTAAAAACACCCTTTTTGACATAGAAGCTTGCTTGAACTCATGTTTTTGCTTTAGTTTTGTGAATAAGAGAGTTGAAGGTAAATTTAATGGTTTTGTGCTAGATTCCCTTTATTTTGTAGGTCATTGGAATGATTTGAAAGAAGAGTTAAAGTACCGAATGGTTGGAATGCAGAAAAGTCAACCAGAGTGCAGAAAAAGTTGCGTTGAGCGGCAGTTTTGAAGTGCCGAAATCATCGCTAAGCGCCAAATTTCGCTGAGCGCTAATGCCGCACTTACCGCTGAGTGGCAAAAGTGCCGCTCAGCGCCATTTTTATGGGCTTGGACCTGTTTTCTGTTATTTTTATGGGCTTGGACCGGTTTTCTGTTATTTTTGTGTTCTATTTAAGGACTTGCACGTCCTAGGTTTTGTATCTTTTGATGGCTTAAGCATAGAAAGACACTTTTCAACCCTTAGGGGTAGACTTGAGGATGGTGACGACTCTCCTCTTCTCTTTCTCGGGTTTTTCTATCTCTTTTATTCTTTCATTCCATTGTTCATCTAGTTTTTCCATGACGATGGAAAACTATACCTTCATTGTTGTTGGTGAATCAATGTAATCTTTTGAAACTCTCATGTATGGAATTTGTTCTTCAAAATTATCTTTAAGATACATGTTTTCTTTCATTAATTGTTAGGGATTGTCCTCTTTGCTCAAAGCAGCATTGTTTAACTCATTCAATGCCATGATCATTGATTTTGTCGATATGGACACATACGGGGAAATCTCTCCTAATAGTAGTATAAAGCTAGAGATATGAGTTTGATGGTTGGTTGCCTTTAAGCTTTTGTTCACTATAATGCATGACTAATTGGTAGGGAGACAAGACATTGTAAACTAGTGATTATGATTAGGCTTTCTTCGCCAAGACATCGGGTTTAAAGTAATTTAGAAAGTGGCATTAACAATTAATGAAGAAAGATGAATTCCTGAATACATGAGAGTAAATTAGGTGAAAGCTAAACCCCAACAACAATATCATCAACTTCATTCATTCATTCTTGTGTTTAGCCTCAATTGATCAAATTGCATTCATGTTTATTTTATCGCATTTGCATTCAAAAGCCAAAATTATGTTCTTTAGAGTCTTAATTAGTTGAGTAATCACATAATTGTTTAGTGCCGTGAGTCTCTTGGGAAACTATACTTGGTCTTACCATGTTTATTACTTGATACGATTCGGTTACACTTGCCGAGGATTAACAAGTTTTTGACTCCGTTTTTGGGGATTGAAAATTTGTTTATCAAGTTTTTGGCGCCTTTGCCGGGGACTCATGGTATAACTATTCTATTTGTGTGATTCTTAACCGATTAAACTTTATCTTTAATTTTTATCATTTTATTTCTTTATATCTTTCTATCTTTTCATCTTTTTCTATCTTATCTTTTTATCTTTTCATCTTTCTATCTTATTATATTTTTATTTTTTCTTCTTTTTATCTTTTTATATTTCTATCTTTCTATCTTTTCATCCTTTTATCTTTTTCTCTTTTTATTTTTTCTTTTTATCTTTTTATCTTTTTATTTTTTTTATCTTTTTCTCTTTTATTTTTTCCCTTTTTCTCTTTTTATTTTTAGTTTTGTTTATCTTTTTCTATTTATCTTTTTTTTTATCTTTTTATCTTTTGACTTTTTTTATTTTTTCTTTCTATCTTTCTATCCTTCTATGTTTCTTCTATCTTTTTATTTTTTTTCTTTTTATCCTTCTATCTTTCTATTTTTTTTATCTTTCTATATTTTTATCATTTTATCCTTTTTATCTTTCTATCTCTTCATTTTTTTTCTTTTTTATTTTTTTATCTGTTTGTGCTAATTGGGTGCTCTAGTACAATGTTCTTTAGTGTTTGCAGGATTAAATTCGAAAATTTGTACTAGGAGCACAAGATCATTAAGAGAAGAAGCACAACATCTACTGATGGATGCGAGGTGATTGAGTTTCTACTGAAGGATACTATGCTATTAGACACTTATTGATGAGTGTTGATGAAAAGGATTTGCATCTACTGATGAATGTTAGTGAAGGATACTATGTTTGTATACACCTACTGATGGGTGTTGGTGATAAAGATACGCATCTACTGAAGGATGCTAGAGGATTTTGGGTTAGGCTCGTGACGTTAAACAAGCACTTATTCGAAGGCAACCCAATTTCTGACTTTTTCTTTTAGATTTGGATTTACTTTGCAGGAATGACAACATCTACTGATGGATGCTACTATGATAAGGGTGATGAATGATAGCGTCTACTGATGAATGCCACTGAAGGCATCTACTGATGGATGCTGATGAGAAGGATTCGCATCTACTAATGGATGCAGGAAGATTCAAATAAGAGAGCATCTACTGATGGATGCTACTGAGAGCATCTACTGATGGATGCTATGCTACTAGACATCTACTGATGGATGTTACTGACAACATCTACTAATGGATGCTGCCGGATCAGGATTTTATGTTTTCGCTTTATTTTATTTGAATTTTGTTTCATTTTTATTTTTTTCTTATGTACTTGGTTTAATGAGTTGTGCTGCAATGGTTTGGTATGATGTGATAAATTGTTTGTGGTGAGTAATATTCTTGTGTTTGCTCAATATTTTTATGATGTAAGTTAATGATTGGTGAGGCTTTTAAGCATAGATGGTGGTTGCTCATAGTATTGTTAAAATTGATGCATGATTTCAATTGTGTTTAATATGCTGGGAAGGATATTTATCAAATTGTGGAACTTGAGTTACCCTGTGAGAGATTAGGCTCCAGAGTTTTTGATTGATTGAGTGCTATTACTTTGGAAGCATGATTGATTTTGCCTAATTTTCTATGATTGAACCACTTGCTTGCTTGTTACAAATGATCAAGGCCATGTTTTTCTTCTCCCTTAGAGCCAATGATTATAGGTGAACCCAATAAAGATCAATGTTTTCTCTAACCTTTGCACCTTGAGCCTAAATTTGAAAAGTGGAAAAACCCTTTTGAAATCCTTACCTTGAGTTAAGTAGAGTATGTTTTGTGGTAATGGAGAATGGTTCAAGTTTGGGGTGGTGAGAAACCAGAAAGAACTTTGTGAAATTCATTAAAAAGCATTGGGCAAAAGCAAAAAGCAAAAGCAAAAAGCAAAAGAGAAGAAAAGAAAGAAAAGAAAAGGTTAAGCTCAGTGCAAGTAAAGTTTGGGAATGAGTTGAATATTGGTTTCTCACATAAAAAAGGAGAAAGAGAGATTATTGTTAATGTGAATGAATGAATTATACACTATCTTAACTCAAGGAATTTTGTTATCTAGAAAAACCAATTTTCTTCTTAGCCCAGCCTCAATAGAAGCCTTGAAAAGCCCTTGTGATGATAACTTGCTTGTAAGTGTGTTTGATATGTGGTTAAATGAAAGACAAAGTTGATTCATGTGACATTGTTATAGTAGAGTGTAAGAGTGTCACCTCACTATACACCTTTGAGTTGAGTGAAACACTTTTGAGTGCTTGAGTGAAACACTTTTGAGTGTTTGAGTGAAACACTTTTGAGTGCTTGAGTGAAACACTATCTTTGGTGAGAAATAGTTCCATACAGTTTATGACAACATTCTTGCTTGGTTGTTGGTGAGGATTGCATCTGTTGCATATGTCTTAATTATGTGAGCACCATAGTTGAAGCTTTATTGGCTAAAGCATCATTGTATCTTGACTAATCTTTCTATGAAGAGCATTCATGAGTGATTTACTTGTCCTAAGAAAAAAATGCTTTTTAGTGTGCTAGACCATTGTAGTATCAGTATTTTATTTAAGCCAGGTTTTGTTTTACTTGAGGACAAGCAAAGTTTCAAGTTTGGGGTTGTGATAACGGTTGAAAAACCGTTATTTTTATACTTAATTTTGATATTAAAAAAACCCTTTTTGACATAGAAGCTTGCTTGAACTCGTGTTTTTGCTTTAGTTTTGTGAATAAGAGAGTTCAAGGTAAATTTAATGGTTTTGTGCCAGATTCCCTTGATTTTGTAGGTTAATGGAATGATTTGAAAGAAGAGTTAAAGTACCGAATGGTTGGAATGCAGAAAAGTCAACCAGAAACTAGAACAGTCAACTAGAATGCAGAAAAGTCAACCAGAGTGCACAAATTTCGCTGAGCGCCAGTGCCGCACTTATCGCTGATTTTATGCTATTTTTATGGGTTTGGACCGGTTTTCTGTTATTTTTATGTTCTATTTAAGGACTTGCACGTCCTAGGTTTTGTATCTTTTGATGGCTTAAGCCCAAAAACACACTTTTAACCCCTTGGGGGTAGACTTGAGGATGGTGACGGCTTTCCTCTTCTCTTTCTCGGGTGTTTCTATCTCTTTTATTCTTTCATTCCATTGTTCATCTAATTTTTCCATGACGATGTAAAACTATACCTTCATTGTTGTTGGGGAATCAATGTAATCTTTTGAAACTCTCATGTACGGAATTTGTTCTTCAAAATCTTCTGTAAGATACATGCTTTCTTTCATTAATTGTTAGGGTTTTTCCTCTTTGCTCAAAGCATGCATTGTTTAACTCAATCGATGCCATGATCATTGATTTTGTCGATATGGACACATACGGGGAAATTTAGATCTGGGGAATCTCTCCCAATAGTAGTATAAAGCTAGACATAGGAGTATGATGGTTGGTTGCCTTTAAGCTTCTGTTCACTATAATGCATGATTAATTGGTAGGGAGACAAGACATTGTAAACTAATGATTATGATTAGGCTTTCTTCGCCGAGACATCGGGTTTAAAGTAATTTAGAAAGTGGCATTAATGTAGAAAGATGAATTCTTGAATACATGAGAGTAAATTAGGTGAAAGCTAAACCCCAACAACAATATCATCAACTTCATTAATTCATTCTTGTGTTTAGCCTCAATTGATCAAATTGCATTCATGTTTATTTTATCTCACTTGCATTCAAAACCAAAAAATATGTTCTTTAGAGTCTTAATTAGTTGAGTAATCACATAACTGTTTAGTGTCGTGAGTCTCTTGGGAAACGATACTTGGTCTTACCATGTTTATTACTTAATACGATTCGATTACTCTTGCCGAGGATTAACAAGTTTTTGACTCCGTTTTCGGGGATTGAAAATTTGTTCATCATTAGGCATATCTTCCATCTTCTTAGCTATTTGGCCAAATTGCATCATCAAGTTCTAATGGCCGCTTCAGTGTTCTTGTGGTTGGAAATAGTCACCTGTATAAATTGTTGAAGAGTTTCTTCTAACTTTGTTGATCTTTCATTGAGTGTAAACACTTATTGCCATAATAATGGTTGTTGTTGTGGCCTATTGAATTGCCTTGATTGCCTAGCTTGTCTAGCTTGTCCAGCTTGTCCTTGACCTTGACCCATACTTGGGTGAGGTTTCCACCATTGGTTGTAATTATCTTGGCGATATTGAAATTGATTGGACATGAAATTTACATCTTCCAAAGCCTCCACTGGAAAAGCTCATTGACCATTGATATGGTCACCACCACATAGTTCAAAAAGTTGTTGACCTTGTTGATAAAAGTTGAAAAACTGTTATTTTCATACTTAAAATTGATACCAAAAGGAACCTTTAACACTCACAAACTAGCTTGGAATCATGCTTTTGTTCATATTTTTGGAAATAAGAGAGCTGGAAAGGTTTATGCTTGATTTCAGTGTTTTATGCAGGTTTTATGGTGAATTTGGTGAAAGAAGTGAAGAAGGATAGAGATGGAATCAGAAAAGAACTCAAAAAGTGCAAAAGAAGAGAAGCCACAAGTACCGCTCAGCGCCAGTTTACTGCTGAGCGGCACTCAGGAACACCCGTTGGCTCCACTAAGGGGTGAAAGTGCAGCTGAGGGGAGAATTGACTAAGCGCTGGTACCGCTGAGCGGTGGTCTTTTGGGCTTAGGCCCACTTTTTTGTAATATTTCAAATAGTATATAAGCTTTAGGACGTCCTAGGGTTTGTATCTTTGGTTGGAGACGAAGCAAACACTCACTTTTCCACCCCTTGGAGGAAGATCTTGGATGCTCAGGCTATCTACTCATCTTTCTAGGGTTCTATCTTTCATTCTTTAATTATTGTTCATCTAGTTTCACCATGAATATGGTGAACTAAACTTTGTATTGTTGTTGGGGAATCAATGTAATCTTTTGAAGCTCTCATATATGGAACTTGTGTTTAAACATCTTATTTGAGATACATGCTTTCTTTCATCATGAGTTAAGGTTTTTCCTCTTTGCTCAAAGCATGCATTGTTTAACTCATTCAATGTCATGATTATTGGTTTTTTCGATATGGGAACGTACGGGGAAATCTAGATCCGGGGAAATTCTCCAAATAGCATATTGCCTAGACATAGGAATATGAAGGTTGGTTGCCTTTAAGCTTCTGTGATTCAGAATTAATTATTAGGGATGCTAGGAATTGTATGAACTCGTAATTAAGGATAGGCCTTCTTGCAAGGTGATTTAGAGAGTGGCATTAACATTGATGAAAAGAATGATGAATTCCTAAAGTATATGAGAGTGGATAAGATGAAATTGATTACCCCAACAACATACTCATCCATCTAATTCGTTCAAGTGTTTGTGTTCCTCTTTTCCATTGATCAAAACTCATGCATACATGTTTACTTATTGTCTTTTGCATTTGAAACCTCAAGAATTTGTTCACAAGTCTTAACTAATCAAGAAATCATATAACTAAGTAGGCCGTGAGTCCTTTGGGAGAACGATACTTGGTCTTACCTAGTTTTATTACTTGATACGATTCGGTCACACTTGCCGACTGTTAAACAAGTTTGTGGCGCCGTTTTTCGGTGCTCATAAATTTGTCATCATTGGTAAGAAAGATTTGCATCTACTGAAGGGTGCTGGAGGATTTTGGGTCAGGATCGTGACGTTAAACAAGCGCTACCTGGGAGGCAACCAGTTGATTGATTTTATCTGTATTGTTTGTTTTGTTCTGCTTTAGTTGCGTGATAGGGATTTGCATGAGTGATCTGAGAATTTAATTGCAGGGAGCAAGTGAGGGGCATGTGTAGGAGGCACCTAGGTTAAGCTAGGAAGAAGAAAAGCACTTCACGAAACTGCCGTTGAGCGGTAGTGTCGTAGAATGGGCTTAGGTTGCCCATTAGCGGAACCCGAGCCCATTGGGGTATTTTTATACCCTAAGTCGTGCCTTGTCCTCTATTTTCAGATTCTTCTTTGCACACACACTCCTACAAACTTTTCCAAAGGTTCTTTACATTTTTCCCTTCATTCCTCTTGAGAAAATCTCCCTTCCACTCACTTTCTAACTAGATTTCCATCTAAGTTTGGGGTTGGGAGAGAGCATCATTGTTCTTCATAGTTTGAAAGCATTCTCCACTCATCTAGTATCTCCACCCAAGTAAGTCAAGCATTTTTCATTCTAGGGTTCTTGAGCATGAATTTGATTGTTTAAGCATGAATTTTTAGGGGTTTTGATTTCTATGCATGATTTAATGAATTAATTGATGTTTGAACCGATTGAACTGAGTGATTTTGATCTGGAAGATTGAAAAATGCATGTGGATGGAGTTGGGTGGAGTTAGGAAAGGTTAAAAGTGTATTTTTCAAAAATCTACAGAATCACCACTCAGGGGTAAATTGCCACTGAGCGACACTCTGACAGACATTATATTTTTGCTGAATTGTGTACTGGATTGCTGCACTGGTGGTGCTGAAGGGTGATTTTGACCATCAGCGGTGGTTTAGCATGGAATTAGGGTGTTGTTTTTGGTTTACTAATGCTTAACAACATGTCTTGTGGTTTTGTAATCTGTGTTTGATGTAGGAATGACATCTTCTTCGAGCAAAATAGTGAATACCATAGAATCCAAAAGGAAGAAAAGGAACCAGAACAACCCCAATCTATTAGGTTCCTATCTCGCAAACATAGAAGCATTTTAAAGTGGTCCAAGATAGGAGGCTCCTTATGGAGAGGAAAGTTGGAATGATACCTAACTTTGCTCCTCAATTTGGAGAGCAATTGCTGGGAAATGATTGGGGGAAGCTAGCCACATACCCTGCACCAGCCAATATAGTTGTGGTGAAAGAATTCTACACCAATGAAAGGAAGATTGGTTGTTATCCAGCTGAGGATTACCTAGGCTATGTTAGAGGCCACGCTATTAGGTATGATTCTGACTCTATCAACAACTTCTTGGGTACTTGATGAGAGGGTCGCACCTCCCACAAAAGTTGTGCATAAAAGAATGCAGTATAGACTAGGAAGTGACTCCTAGGTCGTCTCTCAAGGACCAATTGTGGTTCAGCCTCAGATCAAACACATAGTGGGGGGATTTTGAAAGATTGTTTTTGTGCGGATAAAATTAAATTAAACTGACTGGAAATTAAATACGACTGAATTAAAAATGGCGAAGCAAATTCTAAAACAGTAAAATGAAATTAACACAATGAAAATGAAATTGGAACAGTAAAAATTCAAATAAAAAAAATAGAATAGGAAATTGTTTCCCTCATCCAAAACCGTAGCCTTGTTTGATTTTTTTTAGTATGCAAAGTAAATAAAATTTGCTATCCATCTAGCCATCAACGTGCCCTTTCATTGTCGTGCCACTTCTTCATACTTCCCATTCCCAACGTGTTGTTGCGTCTCCAACCATCTCCGTCCGCGTGTTCCTTCACCCAACATAATCACCGCTACTCGTTTTCTAAAGAAAGAGAATAAACTAAGAAAAATTGTGCTCTGAAATAAAACCAAAATCTTATTTGAGTCAACGTGCAGCTGCTCCAAAATTCATCACGCTTCTCCTCAGCAAAACAACACTTTAATTTATAGAATATAAAAGTGAATTCTAGTTCAAGCATGAAGAAAAAAAAAACGAGACCAGACGTGACAATGCTTTCTTTTCAACAATGAATGAGCACTCTTTTCAATAACACAGTAAATTCAACACTCCAAAGCAATTGGAAAGAAAAATGAATCACCACTTTCACTGACTGTGCTCTCTGGAATCCAGCTTCATACTCAAAGGAAAAGAAAAGATATGCTTCTCCAGCAGAAAATGAAAAGGTCCGTGTGCTTCATAGTTGCTGGAAGTGAGCCTTCAACCGTAGCCCTCCATTCTCAGTCACAAGCTTCTACTGTTCTTGCACCTCCTCACGGTCCACTGTCCAGCTCTCTGCAGTCTCACCTCACGGCCCTCTACTTCCTGGCTGGAACGTCACTCTCTTGCTCTCTGTACATTACACTAGCTACACTACACTACTCCTACTACTTGGAACGTAAACTACTCTGCTGGAACTGGCCTCCTTTTATTGCCAAAACTTAGACCATACTGTGTACCCCTCTTTCATTCCTGACATGTGCTTTTCAAAGAAAGAAGAAATAAAATTGTGCTTTTTCCAGCAGCTTTTCCGTGTGTTTGTCTCCCTAGTACCTTTGTTTTTTTCTTCAATCTATGCTAAAAGTAAACAAAGGTGGGCCCTCCAATTGTGTTGCCGTGTGTTTTTTCTACTTCCCCTCCGGATGTTGCCAAATTCCTTTGAACAAACCGTGGTGCCCACACTCCAAGGTGCTGCTTTCCTTCACACGTCCGTAGCCTCCCCATGCTTCCTAGCTGCTGGACTTTGTCTTCTTTGCTGGATTGTGCAGGCCGTGAACTGCTCTTTCCAAGCTGCTTGTCCGTTTGTAGCTGTGCTTGCTGGACCGAGAATCTCTTCTTTGCTGGACGCAACATCCTGCTGGACGAAGCTGGACAGCTTCCGCTTCTGCTGGATGTGAATCAGCGTGTGTTGCTCCCTGACACCCTTATTCCATCAAGCTTCACGGTGCTGGAACGGTGGAGGATTCTGGACTGGTGCTCCAGCCGATGGATGAAGATCTCCCTCTCGGTGGCAGCTGGACGTGCTGGATGGTGGAGCTGTGTTCTTTCTTGCTCTCGGTGGCTGCTCATTCTCCTTCCTTCACCTCCGTGAAGCTCTAAGATGCTGGACCAAGGTGAAGATAGCTTGGCTTGCTTACTTCTGCTGGATGTGAATCAGCCTGTGTTGCTCCCTGCTGGCAGCGTTGGTTCGTTTCTGGATCACCACATCTCAACGTGCTTCTGGAATCAACACCCCCTCGGTTCAAGCATTCCAGCCAGCATCACCGCTTCCTCTGCCAAATGAAATCACCGTTCAGCAAGAAGAATGAATTCAGCCCTTGTTTTCTTCCTCAGCGTGCATCCTCTTTCTTCCATGAGTGATTTCTTCAAAGTTAGCTGGACGGAAGTTGTTGGATTAGCTGGGAGCGTGACTGCTGGACGTGTTCAGCGCTTCTACTTCATGCCACCGTGAGCTTTCTCTTGGACCGTGGTGGACCTCGCTAGACGTGAACGCAGACACCAACGATGCCTCCTCTTCTAGCCAGCTTTTTCTATGTGTTGTATCCGAGTGTCCAGAGAGTAGTGGCTAGAGCTTCCCAAAATGAAAGATGAATGACGCGTGGAGACTCCCGTGACACAGTAGTGTGTGCTGCTTCTTTCCAGCCCAAGTCGTCCTTGGTGGATCTTTTTTCCATATGCACCTCCCATTCTCTCCAAGCACACACCTGTGCTGTTGCTGGATTCCAGACTTGCTGCGTGTCACACCCTTTATCCAATGCATACACCACTCCCATGTGCATCAAAAATTGAAACCCACACCTCTCTTTCATTTTATTTTAAAATATATTTGATGTGGCATTTTCTTTTCACCTCCAAATGTCCCAAATATTATCCAACAATTTCCTACAATTAATAATGCAAATAATTAGCTCAAATAATTCAAATTAATTAAAATAAAAATTTCTGATCAAATTAAGCACAATTAAGAAAAATGGGAGAATACTGGACATTTAAGCACAATTCCTTGATTAAATCCGGTACAATAAACTAAGTGAAGTGAAGAAAATATCGACTCATCAAAATAGACCACACTTAGTCTTTTGCACTCCTGGGCAAAATTAAGACGCAAATCAAGGAATAGTTCAGAGGACATCAGGGAAATGACACAAACTCAGCACACGGAAAATAAAGACGAACAAGGAAAGAAACAGAATTGCATAGTTCTCAAGAAATCTGGACAACGAAAAGAAATAGACAGTATCCGACACAAAATTATAGAAAACAAATACTCACAGAAATCATCCAAGCAATTCAAAACATGGCAAAATGATCAATCAGTTCAAGAGGTGAATCAAAAGAAACAAAACCTCACAGATGCACTATCAGTGTTTCTCTCAAGTGTATAAGGTAAAGAATTTCAACTCAATGCACTCAAGAAAGCAAACACAACAGACTTGGCAAACCTCTAATATCAACACTCAAGCACATACGCATGTTCAAATCAAAAGGTCTTTTCATGGTTGTAATGGGGCCAAGGACAAGGCAGGATATATCTGGATAAGAAGCTACAAACCATAAGGAACTGAGGAGCAATGGGGAACAAGTGTAAACACATTCAAACACACCCACAACCTCTAATTCAATTCTCTTCTTGACTCCATTATTCACAATTTTTTTTTATTTTTCTCATTTTTTTGCACTTTTTTTTTTCATCCTATCTCTTTTCTTTTCTCTCTTTAGCACACAACTATAAGAGACAAGATATAAATCATATTTCTAAAAACAAAACAAGAAGAGGAACCAACTAGCCAATTTATCAGAATCCCCAGGGAGACCACACTTGTTCCCAAAACACTTCCGAAGCTCCAAAATTCCCTAAGGTTAAGGTAATCATGGTTTTTCACTTAGGGCTAGTGTATGAGCTTCAAAACAAAGAAATGAGGAAAGTATAGGCTCAAAAGGGGTTATCAAAGGATTAGAACAAGGTAAGCTTATTTGGCTAGAGAGGCTCAAGAACAAAACTGCCTTTATCACTTCCAAACATGCATATCAATCAAGAATTATCAACAAGAGTCAAGCCAAGGCATATGTGCAAGCAATCAAGAGACATATCACACACAAGAAAGAACATAAAGTGGCTCAAATCTCACACAGGGTAATTGTCACCATCAATTCAACTCTCAAACATCATGATCATCTTCCAAGCAAAGAAAAGCAAGGAATCTAGTAAACCAGAGTATCAATGAAGTGAAGGAAAACTGACAAGTCTACAACCCAAACAAAGTCCAGAAATGAAGAGAATCATGCAAAACTGTATACAAGACACGACAAAAACTACCTAGAAAGAAAAAAAAATTTAACACGGAAAACAAAAACTAACAAAGAAAAATCAGAATCTCCCCCAATAGACCACACTTAAACTACACAGTGTCCTCAATGTGTCATAAGCATAAGATCAGAAATCAAAACAATCAACACATCATGGACAAGTGCAATAAAAGTAGGAAAAGGAGGAGAAGAGAAAAGGAAAACTCCCCTGATCATGGTGGCAGTTGCCAATTTTGGACTTTCAAGAAGATGTCTTCCACCACAGGATCCAGCAAGCAAGTTTTGAGGAAGAATTGCTTCATCCTCCAGATTTGATCTAGCAGGGAGATATCATCCACAGCTGGATCTAAGAAGCAGGGATTGTTGATGAGCGGGTTCAGCTGGTGCCTATTGCTGTTGAAACTAGTGTGTATGTAAGCACCTTTTCCTTCCACTGTGGGTGCATGTTGGTCAAATTCATGTGTACCTCCTGCAACATGGTTAGTGCAATGTGGCTCCAAAGAAATGACGTGCAGAGGTATAACACCCAATCCCAATTTATCAGACTGAACCTCAGATACATCCTCAGAACATGAATCAATTTCAAAATCACAAGCAATATCAACTACAGACTCAGATTCATGTTCAATGCATGGAGAATAAACATTCGGATGCGACAGCAAAAATTGGTTCTCATCATGCATAGAGGGAAAATTAAAATCAGACTCAACAACAATATAATCATCAGCATACCTCTCAACAACATAATCATCAATATAATCATCACTGACATAATCATACTGAGGTATGCTTACCTCCACTTCCCTGAAGATTGGAAGAGTGGTGGAAGCCGATGATGGTCTACCTTTCTCAAAAATGTTGCTCATATATGCCTGGTCCTTAAAATCTTTCTCGGTCTCCTCAGGTGCAAGAGTGGGACCATCTGAAGGTGGGAAAGTATGTCGCGCAGTAGTAAGCTCATGACTCTTCTCCCCATCTTCTATGTTGATGCCACTATCATCATCATCTGGAATCTGAACAGTCTGAAATGGTAACTCTGAATCTTGAGACTGTTCCTCAGTGAGTTGAGTGGCCATCTGCCCTATCTGATCAGTCATACTTGATAACAGTTGAAAAACTGTTATTTTCATGCTTAAAGTTGATACTAAAAGCAACCTTTAGACTTAGAAACTAGCTTGAAATCATGCCTTTTGTTTATATTTTCAGAAATAAGAGAGCTGGACAGGTTTATGCTTGATTTAAGTGTTCTTGTGCAGGATTTGAGGTGAATTTGGTGAAAGAAGTGAAGAATAAGAGAGAGGACATTAGAAAAGACAAGAAAGAGTGCAAAAAGGAGAAGTCGAAGGCACCGCTCAGCGACAAACTACCGCTGAGCGGCACTCAAGAGGTGACGTTGGAACCGCTGAGGGGCAAAATGGCCGCTGAGGGGAAGAAAGAAGACGCGCAATCACCGCTGAGCGGTAAATACCGCTGAGCGGTAAATACCGCTGAGCGGTAAATACCGCTGAGCGGCACTTTTTGGGCTTGGACTTTTGTAATCTTTTGTAACTCTAGATTAGTATATAAGGGCTTGCACGTCCTATAGTTAGGCATCTTTGGCAGAAACGAGGCAAACACTCTCTCTTTCACCCCTTTGAAGGAGGATCTTGGATGCTCAGGCTACCTCTTCACCTTTATTGGGTTTATTCTTTCATACTTTCATTGTAATTCATCTAGGTTCACCATGAATATGGTGAACTAAACCTTGTATGTTTGTTGGGGAGTCAAAGTAATCTCTTGAAGCTCTCATATATGGATTTGTTGAGTACATCTTTGAATTAAGACATATGCTTTCTTTCATCATTAGTTAGGGTTTTTCCTCTTTGCTCAATGCTTGCATTGTTTAACTCATTCTAATGCATGATTATTGGTTTTGTTGATACGGACACGTACGGGGAAATCTAGATCCGGGGAATTTCTCCCAATATTATACTGACAATATTATATTGGTTGCCTTTAAGCTCCTGCACTCATGAACTAATCATTAGGAATGCTAGGAATTGTATGAACTATTTGATTAGGGAGAAGCCATCTAGAATGGTACATTAGAGAGTGGCATTAACAATGATGATTTGAATGTTGAATTCCTAAAATATATGAGAGTGGATGAGATGAAATTGACCCCCAACAACATATTCATTCATATATTTCCTTGAAAGTGTTTATCTTTTGTCTTTGTCATTGATCAATTCATGCATACATATTTAATTTTCGTCTTTGCATATTAAACTTCAATTATTGTGTTCTTAAGTCTTAGCTAATCAACAAATCACATAACTAAACTAGGCCGTGAGTCCTTTGGGAGAACGATACTTGGTCTTACCAAGTTTATTACTTGAAACGATTCGGTCATACTTGCCGATTGTGAAACAAGTTTGTGACATCATATTTTGGTGCTTACAAATTTGTCCATCAAGTTTTTGGCGCCGCTGCCGGGGACTCTGGTTTAACTGGTTAATTTGTGTGATTATTGATTATCTTTGACTTATTTTTTTTATTTTTAATTTAAATTTCGAATTTTGTATTTTTTTTATTTTATTTTATTTTATTTTTCTGTTTATATTTTTCAGTTTGTATTTTATTTGATTTGATTTTATTTTTTTTTGTTTTTTGTTTTTCTGTTTTCTGTTTTTATTTTCTGTTTTTTATTTTTCGGTTTTTATTTGATTTTATTTTATTTGATTAGATTAGATTTTATTTTATTTTATTTTATTTTCTGTTTGTATTTTATTTTATTTTATTTTATTTTTCTGTTTTTATTTTTCTGTTTTTATTTCCTATCTTCTTATCTTTTCAATTATATCCTTTGATTTTTTTTTTCTCTATCTTTTTGTGCTAACAATTGTTTTTAGGGTTTTGTGCCTAATGTCTGCAGAATGCAATTTGGTCAAGAATTTAACTATATGGGCACTCAATTCCACCAAAGTAATCTTAACCACTGGTGGGAACCTCACTCAAGCATGGATCAAAGCCAATTTTGGCAAGCTGCTGGACAATTTGAGAACCAACCACAACAACAATGGCAGCAACAACCCTTTCTATCAGGAAGTTTAGATAGGTTGGAGGACACCCTTCAACGATTTTTGAAAAATTCCGACTCTACTCAGAAAAGCATTGAAGAATCATGTAAAAGAATGGAGATGCAACTTCGTTACATCAATCAGAGAGTGAATGATGATGTTAATACTGAAGTTAACCTTAAGGAGGAAGGGCAAGTCATTATCACTGAAAGTGACAAGATTCTTGATGAGGAAAAATTAAAGGGAGATGAGGAAAGGGTAGAGAGAAAAGAGAAAGAAGAGTTGAGTGAGAAAGATAAAGATGAAGAAAAAGAAAAAGAAGTGGTTGAGAGAGAAGAGAGAAAGAAAATTTGTGTGAAAATAAAGAAGTTGAGGAGAAAAAGAAAAGGGAAGAAAAAAATAAAAGAAAAGAAAAAGAGAAAATTTAGGGAGAGAAAAAGGAAGAAAAAGAAGATGAGAGGAAAGAAGAAGGAATCATATGAAAAATCCCATCCTCATCTAAAGAAGAATCATAGGAAGGAAAAGAAATTCAAGTGCTTTATGGAAATCTTCAAGAAATTGGAGATTAAAGTTCCTATGATTGAGACATTGCAACAGGTTCCTGGTTTGATCAAATTTTTGAAGAAGTTCAGTAGAAAGAAGAAAAAGAAGAAGGAACTTGAGCTTGGGTCAAGCTAATGACGTTAAAAGAGCGCTTGCTGGGAGGCAACCCAGTTGATTTAAGAACTTTTGATTTTATTTTGGTTTTGTAATTTTTAATTTGTGGACATTATTTTTGTAATTATTTTGTTGGATTTAGCATCTACTGAAGGATGCTAGGTGGTTAAGTATCTACTGAAGGATACTAAGTTTGTAACACCTACTGATGGGTGTTGGTGGATTTTGAGTCAGGCTCGTGACGTTAAACAAGCGCTACCTGGGAGGCAACCCAGTTGATTGATTGTTTTCTGTTTGTTTATTTTTAGGATTTGCATAAGCATTTTTAACATTGAATTGCAGGGAACCTATGAGGGGTATGCTAGGAAGGCACGTAGGTCAAGAAAAGAAGGAGAAGGGCACATCACGAAAGTGCCGCTGAGCGGCAATTACCGCTGAGCGGTACTATCGCAGATGGGCTTAAGTTCCCCTTAGCGGAACCCGAGCCCATTGGGGTATTTTTAAACCCTAAGCTGCGCGTTTTTATATTCTTTCAAGCTCTTCTCTGCACTAAGACTCCCACATATCTCCTCTTAGGTTTCCCACATCTTTTTACTCTTCCCTCTTTAGAAAATTTCTCTTCCACTCACTTTTACACTAGTGTGCTATCAAAGTTTGGGGTTGGAAGAGAGCATTCTAGTTTGGAAGCATTCTCATATCATCTAGCATCTCCACCCAAGTAAGTAAAATGCATTTTGTTCATTCTAGGGTTCTTGAAATTGACTGTGATTGTCAAAGCATGAATATTTAGGGGTTTTGATTTCTATGCATGATTTGATGATATATTTGATGTTTGAACCGATTAAACTGCTTGATTATGAACTGGAAAACTGAAAATTGCATTTGGGTGGAGTTAGGACAGTTTAAAAACGAGATTTGCAAAAATCTGCAGATCACCGCTGAGCGGCATTTACCGCTGAGTGGCACTCTGCCAGATTTGCTTTTTCTGGTTTGTTGCGTGTTTGAATGTGGCACTGGTGGCGCTGAGGGGAAATTCTGGCCCTCAGCGGTGGTTTAGCTTCAAAAGGAGTTTTGTTTTGTGTTTACTAATGATTAACATCGTGTTCTGTGGTTTTGGATTTATGTTTGAATGCAGGAATGACATCCTCTTCAGGAAAGAGATTGAAAACCATGGCAACCAAGAGAAAGGAAAAGGAACCAGAGCAGCCCCATAATGGCAGGTTCCTCTCTAGGAAACATGAGAAGCACTTTAGGGTGGTTCAGGACAGGAGACTTCTAATGGAGAGAAAGGTTGGAATGATACCTAACTTTGCTCCTCAATTTGGAGAGCAAGTGTTAGGGAATGATTGGGGGAAGCTAGCCACTTATCCATCACCTGCCAACATAGCTGTGGTGAAAGAATTCTACACCAATGCAAAGAAGATTGGTGATTATCCAGCTGAGAATTATTTGGGCTATGTTAGAGGCCATGCTATCAGGTGATAGCTGATGAGATTAGTGTGTGTGCTAACACCTCAAACAACAAAGCACCACTGGGACATCCTTCTTTGATCACTCACCTTTGCAAGCTAGCTGGGGTGGACACTTCTGTTCCACCATTTGAGAGGCCAAGAAAAGCTATAGATGAGGCCTATTACAGACAGTACTGTGGAGGTGAGGAGGCAGCCCAGCCAGTGCCACGACGCCAGGCTCGTAGAGAGAGAAGGCCAGCACAGAGCAGGACTTCTGCTAATACTCATGAGGCAGAACCATTCCAGATGAGGGACATGTATATGTCTCTTATAGGTGCTCAGTTGCAGTCCATCCACAGAGGGTAGGTGGCCACGGCTGAGATGATAGTGGGGATGTATGATACCCCTCCAGCACACAGGTGGACTGTGGATGAATTCCATAATGTGGTAGCTTGGCCAGAAGAACCATGGCATGGAGGAGCTGAAGCAGCTGAAGCTTCAGCCCGAGACATGGATGAAGATGAAGCTGAGGAGGAGGATGCATTTGATGAAGATGATGATGAAGAGGAAGAGGAAGATACAGAGAGCTCGGACTGATGAGGAGCTGAGATAGCATTTACTGATGAATGCTATCATATGATTATGCTTTTGTGGTTTAAGTTTTCTGAACTTATTTGTTTTTGTTTTTAGATTAGGGTTTGATGTACTCTATTGAACACCTGGTTCCTTATGATGGTTTGCTATTAACTGTGATTGTGTGATAAGTAATGATTGAATGATGCTTATTGATTGATTAATGTTGAGATGATGTGCACATTAAAATGCTTATACAGGTGATTCACAAGCTTTGTGAACAAATGCAGGGTATCATGATTGTGATTGTGAAATTAAGCAGGATGTGTATGTCAAATGTGAATGAGCTTATATGTGAGGTTTTGAGCTCCAGAGTTGTTATTGTTGAATGCTATTACTTTGAAAGCATGAATGACTTTGCCCAGGTTTTCTATGATTGAATCAATTGCTTGTTTTGCATCATATGATCAAAGGCCGTGTTTTTGAAACCCTTTTTATTGGCCAAATTCATAAAGTTAGCCTTCTAAAAGAGAACACGTTGTGTTCTATCCTTTGAACCCTTAGCCTTAAATATACACTGAACACCCTTGATTGAAAATCTTTACCTTGAGTTAAGTAGAAGATCTTGTGTGGTATTGTTAAATGTTCAAGTTTGGGGTTATTGGGGAAACATGAAAAAGGAAAAAGCATTGAGCTAACAGCTAAAAAGTAAGAATATGCAAAGAAAAGAAAAGAAAAAGAAGCAAAGCTCAATGCAAATGCAAAAGCAAAGGCAAAAGAAAGTTGGGAATGAATAAGAAGATTGTGTTGTTATGATTCTCTTAACTCAAGGATTTTGTGATCCAGAAAAACCAATTTTCTTGTTAGCCCAGCCACATTATAAGCCATTGAAAAGTCCTTGTGATGATGCATGCTTGTGAATGTATTTGATTGTGGTTAAATGAAAGGCAAAGTTGATTCATGTGACATTGTGATAGTGGAGTGAATGAGTGAAACACTTTACCTCTTATACACTTGTGTGTTGAGTGAAACACTTTACCTAGTGAGGAAATATTCCATAAGCACATGAACATCCATGCTTAATTGATTGATCATTCATGAAAAATAGCATTTGTTGGAATTTAAATGACTTTGTGGACACTAAAGCATGTGCACATCTTGATTGAACTCTTGGTCTTAAGTTTGAGTGAAGTTATTACTTATCTTGAAAAGAGGATTTTGAATGAGTGAACCATCATATGAATTGGTTGGAGATGGAGTTACATTTTATTTGCTTGAGGACAAGCAAAGTTCTAAGTTTGGGGTTGTGATAACAGTTGAAAAACTGTTATTTTCATGCTTAAAGTTGATACTAAAAGCAACCTTTAGACTTAGAAACTAGCTTGAAATCATGCCTTTTGTTTATATTTTCAGAAATAAGAGAGCTGGACAGGTTTATGCTTGATTTAAGTGTTCTTGTGCAGGATTTGAGGTGAATTTGGTGAAAGAAGTGAAGAATAAGAGAGAGGACATTAGAAAAGACAAGAAAGAGTGCAAAAAGGAGAAGTCGAAGGCACCGCTCAGCGACAAACTACCGCTGAGCGGCACTCAAGAGGTGACGTTGGAACCGTTGAGGGGCAAAATGGCCGCTGAGGGGAAGAAAGAAGACGCGCAATCACCGCTGAGCGGTAAATACCGCTGAGCGGCACTTTTTGGGCTTGGACTTTTGTAATCTTTTGTAACTCTAGATTAGTATATAAGGGCTTGCACGTCCTATAGTTAGGCATCTTTGGCAGAAACGAGGCAAACACTCTCTCTTTCACCCCTTTGAAGGAGGATCTTGGATGCTCAGGCTACCTCTTCACCTTTATTGGGTTTATTCTTTCATACTTTCATTGTAATTCATCTAGGTTCACCATGAATATGGTGAACTAAACCTTGTATGTTTGTTGGGGAGTCAAAGTAATCTCTTGAAGCTCTCATATATGGATTTGTTGAGTACATCTTTGAATTAAGACATATGCTTTCTTTCATCATTAGTTAGGGTTTTTCCTCTTTGCTCAATGCTTGCATTGTTTAACTCATTCTAATGCATGATTATTGGTTTTGTTGATACGGACACGTACGGGGAAATCTAGATCCGGGGAATTTCTCCCAATATTATACTGACAATATTATATTGGTTGCCTTTAAGCTCCTGCACTCATGAACTAATCATTAGGAATGCTAGGAATTGTATGAACTATTTGATTAGGGAGAAGCCATCTAGAATGGTACATTAGAGAGTGGCATTAACAATGATGATTTGAATGTTGAATTCCTAAAATATATGAGAGTGGATGAGATGAAATTGACCCCCAACAACATATTCATTCATATATTTCCTTGAAAGTGTTTATCTTTTGTCTTTGTCATTCATCAATTCATGCATACATATTTAATTTTCGTCTTTGCATATTAAACTTCAATTATTGTGTTCTTAAGTCTTAGCTAATCAACAAATCACATAACTAAACTAGGCCGTGAGTCCTTTGGGAGAACGATACTTGGTCTTACCAAGTTTATTACTTGAAACGATTCGGTCATACTTGCCGATTGTGAAACAAGTTTGTGACATCATATTTTGGTGCTTACAAATTTGTCCATCAATACTCTGAATGGCAGCTCCTATTTCTTGCTGGAACTACATGTTCTCTTGCTGAAACTGAAGGTTCTGCATGGTCATCTGCTCCAACAACTCCTGCAATGTAGGCTCAGAAGTAGAAGGCTGAGGAGCTATTTGGGCAGGAGCATCATATTGCTGACTTTGGTATTGCTGGACTGGTGGAGGCGTACAAGTACTCTGGAATGGTGGTTCTTGATAATGATGCTGTGGAGCATTATACCATTCCAAGGTAGGGTCATTCCATCCAAGACCGTTGCTGTAAACATATTGCACAAGGGAAAATTTGCTCAGAAACTGATGCTCAAGATATCCCCAATCAGTAACGGATCTCAGAGGAAGAGAGTCTTTCCAATCCTTAGCTGCTCCTTGTAATGAATGCGGAAATGCGCTCAAGAAAATGTAATCAAGAGGGACATCTGGAGGCTTCATTGAAGAGCACATGATGTGGAGCTCCTCCAAATGTCTGTGTGGGCATTCTCCTGCAAAACCATGAAACTTAGGCAGCAAATGTATCAGTCCAGGGGTGAGATCGCAATGAAGATCATCCTCCTTAAGTGAAATCGGCTCACAAAGAGCACTCTCAGAAATTAGAGGATGAGTCGTATTGTTCTCAACATAGAAATCAGCAGAATATGAATTACAATCAGAGTAACATGCAGAAGGAGAATCATAATCAGAGGCACTAGCAAAACAAGCAGTGTTCACGAAATCAAAATAGGTAGACATGGAAAAAGAAGAATACTAAAAATCACGAAACAAATAAAACACAACACATTTATACATGCAACACGCACACACAAAACAGAACATCACATCACAACACAAGACAAAACACAACACACACAAACACAACAAAAACCTAAGACCGAACCATTGGTCCCCGGCAACGGCGCCATTTTGATGAGAGGGTCGCACCTCCCACAAAAGTTGTGCATAAAAGAATGCAGTATAGACTAGGAAGTGACTCCTAGGTCGTCTCTTAAGGACCAATTGTGGTTCAGCCTCAGATCAAACACATAGTGGGGGGATTTTGAAAGATTGTTTTTGTGCGGATAAAATTAAATTAAACTGACTGGAAATTAAATACGACTGAATTAAAAATGGCGAAGCAAATTCTAAAACAGTAAAATGAAATTAACACAATGAAAATGAAATTGGAACAGTAAAAATTCAAATAAAAAAAATAGAATAGGAAATTGTTTCCCTCATCCAAAACCGTAGCCTTGTTTGATTTTTTTTAGTATGCAAAGTAAATAAAATTTGCTATCCATCTAGCCATCAACGTGCCCTTTCATTGTCGTGCCACTTCTTCATACTTCCCATTCTCTCCAAGCACACACCTGTGCTGTTGCTGGATTCCAGACTTGCTGCGTGTCACACCCTTTATCCAATGCATACACCACTCCCATGTGCATCAAAAATTGAAACCCACACCTCTCTTTCATTTTATTTTAAAATATATTTGATGTGGGATTTTCTTTTCACCTCCAAATGTCCCAAATATTATCCAACAATTTCCTACAATTAATAATGCAAATAATTAGCTCAAATAATTCAAATTAATTAAAATAAAAATTTCTGATCAAATTAAGCACAATTAAGAAAAATGGGAGAATACTGGACATTTAAGCACAATTCCTTGATTAAATCCGGTACAATAAACTAAGTGAAGTGAAGAAAATATCGACTCATCAGTACTATATAAGCTGGTGAGCAGTGCCAGTTTGATCTCTATATGGAAGAAGGCACTGATTTTGATGATGTGGAGAGAGTTTTGTGTGTACCTGGAGGACATTTTCAGAGGAATAGAACTGGTTTTGTGGTGAACATTAGGAGGACTGAATTGAATCCTCTTGCAAAGTATTGGATGGCATTTTCTCATGCCAACATTCAGCCATGTTCTCATGTGTCAGAGATCACTCTTAGCAGGGCACTCCACCTTTACTGTGTGATCAGGAACTTGAATGTCAATATTGGACAGGTAATAGCTGATGAGATAAGGGTGTGTGCTAACACAACAAATAATAAAGCACCCTTAGGACATCCTTCTTTGATCACAAACCTTTGCAAGCTAGCTGGGGTGGATACTTTTGCTCCACCATTTGAGAGGCCAAGGAAAGCAATTGATGAGGCATATTACAGACAATATTGTGGAGGTGAGGAGGCAGCTCAGCCAGTTCCACCAAGCCGCACTCATAAAGAAAGAGGACAAGCACAGAGTCAAGCATCTGCTGAGACACATGAAGCAGAACCTTTCCAAATGAGGGACATGTATATGTCTCTTATAGGTGTACAATTGCAGTCTATCCACACAGGGCAGGTGGCCACTGCTGAGATGATTGTTGGAATGTATGATACACCTCCAGCACATAGGTGGACTATGGAGGAGTTCCATAATGTGATAGTTTGGCCAGAGGAGCAGGTCCAAGGTGGCAGAGCTGGAGCAGCTGAAGCTTCAGCTATGGAGATGGATGAAGATGATGCTGCTGATCATGAAGATGACGAATTTGAGGATGTTGAAGATGAGGAAGAAGAGGAGGATACAAATGACAGCTCAGACTGATTAGGAGCTGAGATAGCATTTACTGATGAATGCTGTCAGCACTAGAGCAGGAGTTATGTTTCTGTGTGGTTTTATATTTCTGGACTTATTTGTTTTTGTTTTTAGAATAGGGTTTGATGTATTCAATTGGAAACTCTATCTGTTATGATGGTTTGCTTATGATTGTTGATTGTTGTTTGATAAGTAATGCCTGATGATGCTTTGATATTGATTGATGTTGAGATGTGCACATTACATGCTTATACAGGTGATTCACAAGCTTTGTGAACAAATGCATGATGTTGTGATTGTGATTATGATACTAAGCAGGATGTGTAAGTCGAATGTGAATAGCTTATATGTGAGGTTTTGAGCTCTAGATTTTTTGTGATTGAATGTTATTACTTTGAAAGCATGAATGATTTTGCCCAGATTTTCTATGATTGAATCAATTTCTTGTTTGCATCATATGATCAAGGCCATTTGTTGGTAACCCTTTTATTAGCCAAATGCATGTTTAGCCCACAAAAGAGAGCACTATGTGTTCTATCCTTTGAACCCTTAGCCTTGAATATGATTTGAAAACACCTTGTGAAAAGCTTTACTTTGAGTTAAGTAGAAAATATTTTGTGCTATTGATAAATGTTCAAGTTTGGGGTTGTTGGGAAGTTATGAAAGGAAAATTGAAAGCATTGAGCTAAGAGCTTAAATCTGTGAAAAAAAGGAAAGAAAAAGAATAAAGAAAGAAAAGAAGAAAAAGCAAAGCTCAATGCAAAAGAAAGTTGGGAATAGATAAGAATGATTGTGTCTATATGATTCTCTTAACTCAAGGGTTTTGTGATCTAGAAAAACCAATTTTCTTATTAGCCCAGCCACATTATAAGCCATTGAAAAGTCCTTGTGATGATGCATGCTTGTGAATGTATTTGATTATGGTTAAATGAAAGGCAAAGTCAATTCATGTGACATGGTGATAGTAGAGTGAATGAGTGATTACCTCTTATACACTTGTGTGTTTGAGTGAAACACTTTACCTAGTGAGGAAAGATTCCATGAGCACATGAACATCCCTTCTTAATTGATTGATCATTCATGAAAAATAGCATTTGTGGGATATTAGGTGATTTTGTGAACACTAAAGCATGTGCATGTCTTGATTGAAGTCTTTGTTATGAGCTTAATTGAAGTACTTACTTATCTTGAAAAGAGGATTTTTGAATGGAGTGAACCATTGTATTGATTGGTAGAAGATTGAGTTACATCTTGTTTGCTTGAGGACAAGCAAAGTTCTAAGTTTGGGGTTGTGATAACAGTTGAAAAACTGTTATTTTCATGCTTAAAATTGATACCAAAAGCAACCTTTAACACTCAAAAACTAGCTTGGAATCATGCTTTTGTTCATATTTTTGGAAATAAGAGAGCTGGACAGGTTTATGCTTGATTTCAGTGTTTTATGCAAGTTTTATGGTGAATTTGGTGAAAGAAGTGAAGAAGGATAGAGATGGAATCAGAAAAGGACACAAAAAGTGCAAAAGAAGAGAAGCCGCAAGTACCGATCAGTGCCAGTTTACCGTTGAGCGGCACTCAGGAACACCCGTTGGCTCCGCTGAGGGGTGAAAGTGCAGTTGAGGGGAGAATTTACTAAGCGCTGGTACCGCTGAGCGGTGGTCTTTTGGGCTTAGGCCCACTTTTCTGTAATATTTCGAATAGTATATAAGCTTTAGGACGTCCTAGGGTTTGTATCTTTAGCTGAAGACGAAGCAAACACTGACTTTTCCACCCCTTGGAGGAAGATCTTGGATGCTTAGGCTACCTACTCATCTTTCTAGGGTTCTATCTTTCATTCTTTCATTATTGTTCATCTAGTTTCACCATGAATATGGTGAACTAAACTTTGTATTGTTGTTGGGGAATCAATGTAACCTTTTGAAGCTCTCATATATGGAACTTGTGTTTAAACATCTTATTTGAGATACATGCTTTCTTTCATCATGAGTTAGGGTTGTTCCTCTTTTCCATTGATCAAAACTCATGCATACATGTTTATGATGGACAAATTTATGAACACCAAATTATGATGTCATAAACTTGTTTTCAATCGGCAAGTATGACCGAATCGTTCAAGTAATAAACTTGGTTAGACCAAGTATCGTTCTTCCCAAAGGACTCACGGCCTAGTTTAGTTATGTGGTTTCTTGATTAACTAAGACTTACAAACGAAATATTTGGGGTTTAATATGCAAGACAGAAAATAAACATGTATGCATGAATTTTGATCAATGGCAAAAAGCAAAAGATAAACACTTTCAATGATATTAATGTACGAATATGTTGTTGGGGGTCAATTTCATCTTATCCACTCTCATATATTTTAGGAATTCAACATTCAAATCATCATTGTTAATGCCACTCTCTAAAGTACCTTTCTAGAAGGCTTCTCCCTAATCACGAGTTCATACAATTCCTAGCATTCCTAATGATCAGTTCATAAGTGCAGGAGCTTAACGACAACCAATATCATATTGGGAGAAATTCCCCGGATCTAGACTTCCCCGTACGTGCCCGTATCGACAAAACCAATAATCATGCATCGAATGAGTTAAACAATGCAAGCATTAAGCAAAGAGGAAAAACCCTAACTAATGATGAAAAGAAAGCATAAGTCTTAATTAAAAGATGTAAAAACAGATTCCATATATGAGAGCTTCAAAAGATTACATTGATTCCCCAACAAACATACAGAGTTTAGTTCACCATATTCATGATGAACCTAGATGAATAACAATGAAAGAATGAAAGAGATAGAAAAACCCGAGAAAGAGAAGAGGAGAGCCGTCACCATCTCCCAATCTACCCCCAAGGGGTGAAAAGTGTGTTTCTACTTCCTCCCAGCCAAAGATACAAACCCTAGGACGTGCAAGTCCTTAAATAGGGCATAACAATAACATAAAACAAGTCCAAGCCCATAAAAACAAAAGAAAACCGGTCCAAGCCCACTTAGAATGGCGCTCCGCGGTATTTTACCGCTGAGCGGTACTAGCGCATGATCCATTTTGCCCCCCAGCTGCTGTTTTGCCCCTCAGCGGTGATTTCGGCACCCGAAAAGTGCCGCTCAGCGCCACTCGGTCAGACTTTTTCTGCGTTCTGGTTGGTTTTTCAGCATTCTGGTTGACTGGTTGACTTTTCTGGTTGACTGGTTGACTTTTCAGCACTCCAATCTTTCGGTATTTCAATTCTTCTTTCAAATCATTCAATTAGCCTACAAAATCAAGGGAATCTTGCACAAAACCATTAAATTCACTTTCAACTCTCTTATTCTCAAAACTAAAGAAAAAATATGAATTCAAGCTAGTTTCTAAGTCTTAAAGGTTGCTTTTGGTATCAAATTTAAGCATAAAAATAACGGTTTTTCAACCGTTATCACAACCCCAAACTTAAAACTTTGCTTGTCCTCAAGCAAACAAGATGTAACTCAATCTTCCATCAATCCATATAATGGTTCACCACATTCAAAAATCCTTCTTTCAAGACAAGTAAATACTCAATTTAGCTCATCATCAAGACTTCAATCAAGATGTGCACATGCTTTTAGTGATCACTCAACACATACTATCCAACAAATGCTATTTTCATGAATGATCAATTAACTAAGAAAAGATGTTCTTATGTGTTCATGGAATGTATCCTCACTAGATAAAGTGTTTCACTCAAACACACAAGTGTATAGGAGATATTCACTCATTCACTCTACTATTACAATATCACATGAATCAACTTTGCCTTTCATTTAACCACAATCAAAAACACTTATCAGCAAGCATCATCACAAGGACTTTTCTATGGCTTATAACGTGGCTGGGCTAACAAGAAAATTGGTTTTTCAAGATCACAAAACCCTTGAGTTAAGAGAAACATATAAACACAATCATTCTTATTTATTCCCAACTTTCTTTTGCATTGAGCTTTGCTTTTTCTTTTCTTTTCTTTCTCTTTTTCTTTTTCTTTTCACATACTTAATTCTTAGCTCTTAGCTCAATGCTTTCAATTTCCCTTTCTATTTTCCAACAACCCCAAACTTGAACATTTGTCAATACCACAAAATATTTTCTACTTAACTCAAGGTAAAGCTTTTCAACAAGGGTTTTCAAATCATGTTTAAGGCTAGAGGTTCAAAGGATATAACACATAGTGTTCTCTTTTAGTGGGCTCAATTTATGAATTTGGCTAATAGAAGGGTTATCAACAAATGGCCTTGATCATATGATGCAAACAAGCAAGTAATTCAATCATAGAAAACCTGGGCAAAGTCATTCATGCTTTCACAGTAATAGTATTCAACAATAACAACTCTAGAGCTCAAAACCTCACATATAAGCTCATTCACATTCCACATATAACATCCTGCTTAGAATCATAATCACAATCATAACATCTTGCATTTGTTCACAATGCTTGTGAACCACCTGTATAAGCATATAATGTGCACATTCTCAACATCAATCAATATCAAAGCATCATCAGGCATGACTTATCAAACAACAATCATAAGCAAACCATCATAACAGACAAAGTTTCCAATTGAGTACATCAAATCCTATTCTAAAAACAAAAGTGATTGATAAAACAAATCCTACTTTAGTGCTTTGAAAAACTCAGCCCCATCAATGATGCTCTCTCCCAACCCCAAACTTAGATGGAAAACTAGTGAGAAAGTGAGTGGAAGGGAGATTTTCTAAAGAGGAATGAAAGGAAAAATGTAGAGAACCTTTGGAAAAATGTTTAGGAGTGTGTGTGCAGAGAAGAATCTAAAAATAAAGGCCAAAGCGTGACTTAGGGTATAAAAATACCCTAATGGGCTCGGGTTCCGCTAAGGGGCAACCTAAGCCCCTTTTATGATACCACCGCTCAGCGGCACTTTCGTGTTGTGCTTTTCTTCTTCCTAGCTTACCCTAGGTGCCTTCTACTCATGCCCCTCACTTGCTCCCTGCAATTAATTTCTCAAATCACTCAAACATTCAATCCCTATCATGCAACTAAAGCAGAATCAAAACAAATAATACAGATAAAATCAATCAACTGGGTTGCCTCCCAGGTAGCGCTTGTTTAACGTCACGAGCCTGACCCAAAATCCTCCAGCACCCTTCAGTAGATGCAAATCTTTCTTACCAACACCCATCAGTAGGTGTATACAAACATAGTATCCTTCAGTAGATACTCTTCCGCCTAACATCCATCAGTAGATGTAAACCCTGTAACAAACTTATAACAAAAACAAAAATAACCAAAAGTTCAAAATTACATCACCAAACCAAAAATTAAAAGTTCTTAAATCACTGGGTTGCCTCCCAGCAAGCGCTCTTTTAACGTCACTAGCTTGACCCAATAAAGCTCATGTTCCATCTTCTTTTTCTTCTTTCTACTGAACTTCTTCAGAAATTTGATCAAACCAGGAACCTGTTGCAGTGTCTCAATCATAGGAACTTTAATCTCCAATTTCTTGAAGATTTCCATGAAGCACTTAAATTTCTTTTCCTTCCTATGATACTTCTTTGGATGAGGAAGAGGTTTTTCATATGATTCTTTCTTTTTTTCTCTCGTCCTCTTTTTCTTTTCTCTCACTTTCTTTTTTTCTTTTCTTTTTCTACTCACTTTCTCAATCTTCACACAAATTTTCTCTTCTTCTTTCTCTTCTCTCTCTTTTCTCTCTTCTCTCTCTTCTTTTTCCAACTCAACTTTTTCAACATTTACAATCACTAGCACTTCACACTCTTCCCTAGGGTTAACCTCAGTATTAGCCCCAAAATTTTTGTCAGGCCTTTCTTCCAATTGCTTGGTAATCTGACCCATTTGAATCTCCAAGTTCTTAATAGCGGCTTCAGTGCTCTTTTGAGAAGATTCAGTTTTCTGTATGAATTGCTGAAGAGTTTCTTCCAACCTTGTTGATCTTTCATTAAGTGTAGACATTTGTTGCCATAAGGTCGGTTGTTGCTTGTGAAATGGCCCTGATTGTCCAGCTTTCCTACTTTGTCCTTGACCAATACTTAGGTGTGGTTTCCACCCTTGATTGAAGTTCCCCTGACAGCATGGAAATTGATTGGCCATGAAGTTAACATCCTCTAAAGCTTCCACTGGAAAGGCGCATTGACCATTTATGTGGTCATCACCACATAATTCACACATCTGTGGTTGAACCTGTGCAACAGTCTTTAACTCTTTTGGCAGTTGTGCAAGTATCTTTGTGAGATTCTCCAATTGTTGAGTTAGTATCTTGTTCTGTGCAAGCAAGGCATCATTGGTTTGTAACTGTAGAACTCCTTTCTGTTGCATAGGAGCTCCTCTTTCACTGTTGAGCTCATTATCACTAGTAGCCATATTTTCAATAATTTCTGTTGCTTCCTCTGGAGTTTTCCATTTAATGTTTCCTCCTGCTGAGGCATCAAGCATCATCTTGGTTTGTGAACTGATGGACAAATTTGTAAGCACCAAAATATGATGTCACAAACTTGTTTCACAATCGGCAAGTATGACCGAATCGTTTCAAGTAATAAACTTGGTAAGACCAAGTATCGTTCTCCCAAAGGACTCACGGCCTAGTTTAGTTATGTGATTTGTTGATTAGCTAAGACTTAAGAACACAATAATTGAAGTTTAATATGCAAAGACGAAAATTAAATATGTATGCATGAATTGATCAATGACAAAGACAAAAGATAAACACTTTCAAGGAAATATATGAATGAATATGTTGTTGGGGGTCAATTTCATCTCATCCACTCTCATATATTTTAGGAATTCAACATTCAAATCATCATTGTTAATGCCACTCTCTAATGTACCATTCTAGATGGCTTCTCCCTAATCAAATAGTTCATACAATTCCTAGCATTCCTAATGATTAGTTCATGAGTGCAGGAGCTTAAAGGCAACCAATATAATATTGTCAGTATAATATTGGGAGAAATTCCCCGGATCTAGATTTCCCCGTACGTGTCCGTATCAACAAAACCAATAATCATGCATTAGAATGAGTTAAACAATGCAAGCATTGAGCAAAGAGGAAAAACCCTAACTAATGATGAAAGAAAGCATATGTCTTAATTCAAAGATGTACTCAACAAATCCATATATGAGAGCTTCAAGAGATTACTTTGACTCCCCAACAAACATACAAGGTTTAGTTCACCATATTCATGGTGAACCTAGATGAATTACAATGAAAGTATGAAAGAATAAACCCAATAAAGGTGAAGAGGTAGCCTGAGCATCCAAGATCCTCCTTCAAAGGGGTGAAAGAGAGAGTGTTTGCCTCGTTTCTGCCAAAGATCCTAACTATAGGATGTGCAAGCCCTTATATACTAATCTAGAGTTACAAAAGATTACAAAAGTCCAAGCCCAAAAAGTGCCGCTCAGCGGTATTTACCGCTCAGCGGTGATTGCGCGTCTTCTTTCTTCCCCTCAGCGGCCATTTTGCCCCTCAGCGGTTCCAACGCCACCTCTTGAGTGCCGCTCAGCGGTAGTTTGCCGCTGAGCGGTGCCTTCAACTTCTCCTTTTTGCACTCTTTCTTGTCTTTTCTAATGTCCTCTCTCTTATTCTTCACTTCTTTCACCAAATTCACCTCAAAACCTGCACAAGAACACTTAAATCAAGCATAAACCTGTCCAGCTCTCTTATTTCTGAAAATATAAACAAAAGGCATGATTTCAAGCTAGTTTCTAAGTCTAAAGGTTGCTTTTAGTATCAACTTTAAGCATGAAAATAACAGTTTTTCAACTGTTATGACAACCCCAAACTTAGAACTTTGCTTGCCCTCAAGCAAATAAAATGTAACTCCATCTCCAACCAATTCATATGATGGTTCACTCATTCAAAATCCTCTTTTCAAGATAAGTAATAACTTCACTCAAACTTAAAACCAAGAGTTCAATCAAGATGTGCACATGCTTTAGTGTTCACAAAGTCATTTAAATTCCAACAAATGCTATTTTTCATGAATGATCAATCAATTAAGCATGGATGTTCATGTGCTTATGGAATATTTCCTCACTAGGTAAAGTGTTTCACTCAACACACAAGTGTATAAGAGGTAAAGTGTTTCACTCATTCACTCCACTATCACAATGTCACATGAATCAACTTTGCCTTTCATTTAACCACAATCAAATACATTCACAAGCATGCATCATCACAAGGACTTTTCAATGGCTTATAATGTGGCTGGGCTAACAAGAAAATTGGTTTTTCTGGATCACAAAATCCTTGAGTTAAGAGAATCATAACAACACAATCTTCTTATTCATTCCCAACTTTCTTTTGCCTTTGCTTTTGCATTTGCATTGAGCTTTGCTTCTTTTTCTTTTCTTTTCTTTGCATATTCTTACTTTTTAGCTGTTAGCTCAATGCTTTTTCCTTTTTCATGTTTCCCCAATAACCCCAAACTTGAACATTTAACAATACCACACAAGATCTTCTACTTAACTCAAGGTAAAGATTTTCAATCAAGGGTGTTCAGTGTATATTTAAGGCTAAGGGTTCAAAGGATAGAACACAACGTGTTCTCTTTTAGAAGGCTAACTTTATGAATTTGGCCAATAAAAAGGGTTTCAAAAACACGGCCTTTGATCATATGATGCAAAATAAGCAATTGATTCACTCATAGAAAACCTGGGCAAAGTCATTCATGCTTTCAAAGTAATAGCATTCAACAATAACAACTCTGGAGCTCAAAACCTCACATATAAGCTCATTCACATTTGACATACACATCCTGCTTAATTTCACAATCACAATCATGATACCCTGCATTTGTTCACAAAGCTTGTGAATCACCTGTATAAGCATTTTAATGTGCACATCATCTCAACATTAATCAATCAATAAGCATCATTCAATCATTACTTATCACACAATCACAGTTAATAGCAAACCATCATAAGGAACCAGGTTTTCAATAGAGTACATCAAACCCTAATCTAAAAACAAAAACAAATAAGTTCAGAAAACTTAAACCACAAAAGCATAATCATATGATAGCATTCATTAGTAAATGCTATCTCAGCTCCTCATCAGTCCGAGCTCTCTGTATCTTCCTCTTCCTCTTCATCATCATCTTCATCAAATGCATCCTCCTCCTCAGCTTCATCTTCATCCATGTCTCGGGCTGAAGCTTCAGCTGCTTCAGCTCCTCCATGCCATGGTTCTTCTGGCCAAGCTACCACATTATGGAATTCATCCATAGTCCACCTGTGTGCTGGAGGGGTATCATACATCCCCACTATCATCTCAGCCGTGGCCACCTGCCCTCTGTGGATGGACTACAACTGAGCACCTATAAGAGACATATACATGTCCCTCATCTGGAATGGTTCTGCCTCATGAGTATCAGCAGAAGTCCTGCTCTGTGCTGGCCTTCTCTCTCTACGAGCCTGGCGTGGTGGCACTGGCTGGGCTGCCTCCTCACCTCCACAGTACTGTCTGTAATAGGCCTCATCTATAGCTTTTCTTGGCCTCTCAAATGGTGGAACAGAAGTGTCCACCCCAGCTAGCTTGCAAAGGTGAGTGATCAAAGAAGGATGTCCCAGTGGTGCTTTGTTGTTTGAGGTGTTAGCACACACACTAATCTCATCAGCTATCACCTGCCCAATATTAACATTCAAGTTTCTGATAGCACAGTAGATGAAGAGTGCCCTGCTGAGAGTAATATCTGACACATGTGAACATGGCTGAATGTTGGCATGAGAAAATGCCATCCAATACTTTGCAAGAGGAGTCAAATCTGTCCTCCTAATATTAACCACTGAGCCAGATCTATTCCTTTGGAAGTGTCCTCCAGGTATGCACAATACTCTCTCAACATCCTCAAAGTCAGCACCTTCCTCCATGCTAAGAGCAAACTGGCATTGCTCACCAGCCCACACAGTATCCAGAAAGTTATTGATGGAGTCAGGATCATACCTGATAGCATGGCCTCTAACATAGCCCAAATAATTCTCAGCTGGATAATCACTGATAACAGTTGAAAAACTGTTATTTTCATGCTTAAAGTTGATACTAAAAGCAACCTTTAGACTTAGAAACTAGCTTGAAATCATGCCTTTTGTTTATATTTTCAGAAATAAGAGAGCTGGACAGGTTTATGCTTGATTTAAGTGTTCTTGTGCAGGTTTTGAGGTGAATTTGGTGAAAGAAGTGAAGAATAAGAGAGAGGACATTAGAAAAGACAAGAAAGAGTGCAAAAAGGAGAAGTCGAGGGCACCGCTCAGCGGCAAACTACCGCTGAGCGGCACTCAAGAGGTGACGTTGGAACCGCTGAGGGGCAAAATGGCCGCTGAGGGGAAGAAAGAAGACGCGCAATCACCGCTGAGCGGTAAATACCGCTGAGCGGCACTTTTTGGGCTTGGACTTTTGTAATCTTTTGTAACTCTAGATTAGTATATAAGGGCTTGCACGTCCTATAGTTAGGCATCTTTGGCAGAAACGAGGCAAACACTCTCTCTTTCACCCCTTTGAAGGAGGATCTTGGATGCTCAGGCTACCTCTTCACCTTTATTGGGTTTATTCTTTCATACTTTCATTGTAATTCATCTAGGTTCACCATGAATATGGTGAACTAAACCTTGTATGTTTGTTGGGGAGTCAAAGTAATCTCTTGAAGCTCTCATATATGGATTTGTTGAGTACATCTTTGAATTAAGACATATGCTTTCTTTCATCATTAGTTAGGGTTTTTCCTCTTTGCTCAATGCTTGCATTGTTTAACTCATTCTAATGCATGATTATTGGTTTTGTTGATACGGACACGTACGGGGAAATCTAGATCCGGGGAATTTCTCCCAATATTATACTGACAATATTATATTGGTTGCCTTTAAGCTCCTGCACTCATGAACTAATCATTAGGAATGCTAGGAATTGTATGAACTATTTGATTAGGGAGAAGCCATCTAGAATGGTACATTAGAGAGTGGCATTAACAATGATGATTTGAATGTTGAATTCCTAAAATATATGAGAGTGGATGAGATGAAATTGACCCCCAACAACATATTCATTCATATATTTCCTTGAAAGTGTTTATCTTTTGTCTTTGTCATTGATCAATTCATGCATACATATTTAATTTTCGTCTTTGCATATTAAACTTCAATTATTGTGTTCTTAAGTCTTAGCTAATCAACAAATCACATAACTAAACTAGGCCGTGAGTCCTTTGGGAGAACGATACTTGGTCTTACCAAGTTTATTACTTGAAACGATTCGGTCATACTTGCCGATTGTGAAACAAGTTTGTGACATCATATTTTGGTGCTTACAAATTTGTCCATCAAGTTTTTGGCGCCGTTGCCGGGGATTCATGGTTTAACTGGTTAATTTGTGTGATTATTGATTATCTTTGACTTTAATTTGAATTTTTGTTTTTATTTTTCTGTTTTTATTGTATTTTATCTTTTTATCTTTTTAGGTTAGATTTTATTTTATTTATTAGATTTTATCTTTTTATCTTTTTAGATTAGATTTTATTTTATTTTATTTTATTTTCTGTTTTTATTTTATTTTATGTTATTTTATTTTTCTGTTTTTATTTTATTTTATTTTATTTTTTTGTTTTTATTTCCTATCTTCTTATCTTTTCAATTATATCCTTTGATTTTTTTTTTCTCTATCTTTTTGTGCTAACAATTGTTTTTAGGGTTTTGTGCCTAATGTCTGCAGAATGCAATTTGGTCAAGAATTTAACTATATGGGCACTCAATTCCACCAAAGTAATCTCAACCACTGGTGGGAACCTCACTCAAGCATGGATCAAAGCCAATTTTGGCAAGCTGCTGGACAATTTGAGAACCAACCACAACAGCAATGGCAGCAACAACCCTTTCTATCAAGAAGTTTGGATAGGTTGGAGGACACCCTTCAACGATTTTTGAAAAATTCCGACTCTACTCAGAAAAGCATTGAAGAATCATGTAAAAGAATGGAGATACAACTTCGTCACATTAGTCAGAGATTAAATGATGATGTTAATATTGAAGTTAACCTTAAAGAGGAAGGGCAAGTCATTATCACTGAAAGTGACAAGATTCTTGATGAAGAAAAATTAGAGGAAGATGAGGAAAGGGTAGAGAGAAAAGAGAAAGAAGAGTTGAGTGAGAAAGATAAAGATGAAGAAAAAGAAAAAGAAGTGGTTGAGAGAGAAGAGAGAAAGAAAATTTGTGTGAAAATAAAGAAGTTGAGGAGAAAAAGAAAAGGGAAGAAAAAAATAAAAGAAAAGAAAAAGAGAAAATTTAGGGAGAGAAAAAGGAAGAAAAAGAAGATGAGAGGAAAGAAGAAGAAATCATATGAAAAATCACATCCTTATCTAAAGAAGAATCATAGGAAGGAAAAGAAATTCAAGTGCTTTATGGAAATCTTCAAGAAATTGGAGATTAAAGTTCCTATGATTGTGACACTGCAACAGGTTCCTGGTTTGATCAAATTTTTGAAGAAGTTCAGTAGAAAGAAGAAAAAGAAGAAGGAACTTGAACTTTACTGGGTCAAGCTAATGACGTTAAAAGAGCGCTTGCTGGGAGGCAACCCAGTAGATTTACAAACACTAGTGGAAAAATGACATTTTATAACGTACAAAAATGATCTTTTATAACGTAGTTACTGGGGACATAGTTCTGGGCGATATAGTAAGTCTGCGCATTTTATAACGTAGCAGAAATTTACGTTATAATATGTTGAACATATTATAACGTAGTTTCTAAAATCCGTCATAATATGCGTAGTTTATTATGACAAATTTTCGTTTGTCCGTTATAATAAGTGGAAGGTAACATGACGTAGAAATTTTTGTACGTTATAATATGTGATTTATTATTACGTATATATTTTTGTACGTTATAATATGTGATCAACGTATCATGACGTACATGGTTTAGTACGTTATAATATATGTTTTTTTTAAAAAAAAAATTAATTATTACATTTAAAAATTATAATAATATACTTGTATTATCATCTTATTCCATCAATTTATAGTTAATATAGCTTCAAATAAAAATATTTAATGAAACTAACAAAATAAAATTCATTTCAAACATTAAATAGTGTAATATTTAATACATCATTTATATTATACATATTTAAATGATTCATATACACTTGTGTTAAATGATTCAGTAGTAGTTGATTCACATCGTCTACCCATGAACAAATCTCTACTCATTGACAACAATTTGCATCCCCAAACAAATGCCCAGAAATGGAACACTATGTTCTCGGGCATACTTAGTCGCAAGAATTTTCCCTTGCATTCCTCCATCACCAAAACCTCTTGAAACTAGAACACCATCAATGCCCTGCAAAATAAGTCCAATTACAGAAAACCAATAAATAATATATCACTATATGAGATTTTAACATATATATCAATATTAAAGATCTGAAAATGGAATAAATATGTTTAGTCTAAATAGTAGGAATACCTTTAAAAGATTCCATGCAACTTTATATGCCTCAGGATCCTGCAGCAATATATTTTAATCAATCGTCAGAGGGTTGCAATATATTTTATATCCAAACACTTTAGGATAAATTCAAAGCAAAAGGTTTAGGATATTGCATGAACTTAAACCACTTAAAATGCAAAAGTATGAAATTCAATTTTAAAAGAAAAAAGAAAAAAAGAAAACCATCAAAACCATGAAATTAACAAATTAAACTACATAAATACGGTTCCAGCAGTGCTTCAATAAAAGGCATGGACTCAATATCCCCTGCATGAAAGAAAAGTCATTGTAAATTAGTTGCTTTAAAATATAGCCGATCCCACCACCAAGTGAGAAGAAACTTGGTGGTTGCCTTAGAATATAGTATTAAAAATATGGATATGAATATTATTTTCTCCCACTGTTTGCTAAGTATAATTCATTTTTAATTTTTAGTTTTCAATTTCCATCTAACCCATAATCTTTAGAATTAAATATGGGAAAAAATTGAATGGATATAGAAATATAATATTGAAAAAGTTATATCTTAATTTAGAATAATTGAATGGATATCGAAATATAATATTAAATCTAGCAGCCAAAATAATTTAAAAAAAAGCTTTTCCTATAACATAAAATGAAAGGCCAAATACTCTGTCCCATAGTTAATAGATAATTTTATAAATCACACACTGATAGATCCTGATCAACTACCATCACACATTCAGAACAGGGTTAGTAACAAAGTCATCAAACAGAAAAGCCACCATTAAAAGGCATGAAAGACGAAACCTGTTTTGTAGAGTTAAACCTACAAGTTACTAAAGGAAAAATGCAAATGTAAACTAAGTTACTTGGCTGACATTAAATGAAAACTTTAATTCAAGTAGAATGAGTTAGTAGTATACGGGAAAGAAATGTTATGAATGAAAGAAGTGAGGAAAGATACTATTAGAGACCAAAGAGAATCCATTGATACAATAGATTACATTTCAAACCATAAAATAATATGCACACAGATGACTCAGGATTTTCAGAAAAAGCTTTCAGCTAAGTTAATAACTAAATGTTCCAACAATCTATCAGTACAATAAGGTTGATAGATACCTGAGTCAAGTGTGCCCATGCTTCAAGAAAATTTCTATCAATTTGAAGTGATTTTAGATGTGCATCCTCAACTTTCTTATATTCACCAATTGAAGATAATGCTAAACCCTGTAAAAGAAAGTGTTTACTCAGAAAAATAATAAAGCGATTCAAGTGAGATCTTACTTAAGTGTTATGTGTGCAAGAAAATCATTTATAATAAAAAGTGATTCAAGTGAGATCTTACTTAAGTAACTGAAAATTTCAATCACCTTCTTTTCAACTATATATATAATAAGATCACTAGTCAAACAGTTCCTTAACATGGCTCTACATAAGTCTTGACAACTGCACTAGTTTTGCTTAAACAATACATATTTGACCCAAGTGTTAATGCCTAAACCAAATCAAGTTTCTACTCCTTATAAGTCAAATCAAACATAAGTAAAAACCAGATTTCAAGATCATTTCATTTTCTGTACCAGAAGAGATCCATTTCATTAAGGGTGGGTGTCAATGGGACATACCTAACATGAAGCATTGATTAACTAAAATACCCAGGTTAAAAAATAAATAAATAAATTCCAATCAGCAATGCGAATTGGGTAAACTTCAAAAAAATTTACAAATACTAAGATCGAGTAAGCCACCCCACCTCAACAAACTCCCCCAAGGCTGCCCGAGCTTGACCTCTCCTCTTTCATAATCTCCTCTTCTCTCCTTCTCAATAACAAACTATAAACATCCAAAACAAAACAATTAGAAACATCTGGCTCACCTGATACATTTTTCTAGTAGTGATGTTATTGTCGCCAGTTAATTTAATGTCCAAAAATCGTTCGTAGTTCCCAAGATCAAGTTCAAGCTTCCACAAACAAAAAAAATAATGAAAATGGCAATCTAAAACTTCAGAGGAAAACAAACTGCAGATATCCTCTTTTACTACGACTCAAAAAGTTTTAGCTTGCACTTATGAAGTAAAATGAGAAAATGAAAAGAGCAGGGGAAAGTATAACATAACATACAACCTCAACCTTCCATTGAATTTAGAAGGAAATAAAAAATCTAATGACTGTCATCTTGTTGTAGAAAATTTTCATTTGCTTACCTCTCCGCTATCATCTAAGACGAAAACCTCCGCATGCTCGAAAGGAGACATTGTCCCCGCATCAGTGTTCAAGTAGGGGTCTGCAAATGATGGAAAAATTAAAACAAAGATAAAAACAGTGAAAATAGCATTCATTACTTTACATAATATGATAATAAAAGAAAACATGTTTTATTAAAATTTCTATAAATATGAAAACTAAATTAACAGGGTAAAGAGGGGAAAAGTGTTACAGAGAAGAATGTGAACTATAACTACGGTTGGAAGAGCAGCTCTGAGAAGATGACTGTAGGTGCGACGCGAATCCTCGAAGCTTCTTCCAAAGAGAAGACGTAGCGAAAATATGACAAAAACTCGAAGAAGAACATGAAACAAAGGATTAAACTTGATAGAAACCCTAGAAGAAGAAGGAAACCTATTCTGGACCGATTGATCGGTGTAAATCAAAGTTGAATCGGTGGAAAATGTTTCTAATGGTGAAAACAAGGTTTTAATCGGTGGAATCGAAGGGAAATGGTGAAAAGGAGAAGAAACCCCAATAGAGGGTTTAGCTCTATGAATGATTCGGTGAAAAATGAAGGATAGAGGAAATAGAGATGATTCTGTGAGTGAAGAAGCCTTGCCGTGATGATGAACGACGTGCGACGAGGAGATGTCTCTCGAGAAGGAAGACGCCAGGAAACCGAAATGGAGAGAAATGAGAGTGAGGCTCTCTGATGTGAGAAATGAAAGTGCTCTCTCGAATGCGCGAGAGGAAATGAAATGAGACCTCCAAGCGTGACAGCGAGCGAAGGAATACGCTCCACAACGTGGCTGAAGTTCTGAAAATGATGTGGCTGATGACGGAGATGCCGAGAAATGCAAGTGAGGGGGATGAGACGAATAGCGGAAGAAAAGAATGAGAGTGAACTTGAATGAAATCTAGCGAGAGGGAAATGTGAAAAATTAAAGAGGAAGAGATATTATAACTGATTTCTAAAACTCCGTTATAATACATCAATAATAGGTTTTGAACTTATTTACAAGTTTATCACCGCATTTTATATTATAACGGATTTTTAAAACTACGTTATAATATGTTTGACACTTATTTACAAGTTTGCCACCGCGTTTCATATTATAACTGATTTACAAAACTACGTTATAATATGTCCTATTTTTATTACCATCTTGCCACCGGTCAACCTAGTATGACGGATAATTTTTATACGTTATAATAGCTTCGTTATAGAAAGGTATTTTTCCACTAGTGAAACTTTTGATTTTGTTTTATAATTTGTAATTTGTGAACATTATTCTGGACATTATTTTGTTGGATTTAGCATCTACTGAAGGATGCTAGGTGGTTAAGTATCTACTGAAGGATACTAAGTTTGTAACACCTACTGATGGGTGTTGGTGAGAAGATTTTGCACCTACTGATGGGTGCTGGTAAGTTTGAAACACCTACTGATGGGTGTTGGTGGATTTTGGGTCAGGCTCGTGACGTTAAACAAGCGCTACCTGGGAGGCAACCCAGTTGATTGATTGTTTTCTGTTTGTTTATTTTTAGGATTTGCATAAGCATTTTTAACATTGAATTGCAGGGAACCTATGAGGGGTATGCTAGGAAGGCACGTAGGTCAAGAAAAGAAGGAGAAGGGCACATCACGAAAGTGCCGCTGAGCGGCAATTACCGCTGAGCGGTACTATCGCAGATGGGCTTAAGTTCCCCTTAGCGGAACCCGAGCCCATTGGGGTATTTTTAAACCCTAAGCTGCGCGTTTTTATATTCTTTCAAGCTCTTCTCTGCACTAAGACTCCCACATATCTCCTCTTAGGTTTCCCACATCTTTTTACTCTTCCCTCTTTAGAAAATTTCTCTTCCACTCACTTTTACACTAGTGTGCTATCAAAGTTTGGGGTTGGAAGAGAGCATTCTAGTTTGGAAGCATTCTCATATCATCTAGCATCTCCACCCAAGTAAGTAAAATGCATTTTGTTCATTCTAGGGTTCTTGAAATTGACTGTGATTGTCAAAGCATGAATATTTAGGGGTTTTGATTTCTATGCATGATTTGATGATATATTTGATGTTTGAACCGATTAAACTGCTTGATTATGAACTGGAAAACTGAAAATTGCATTTGGGTGGAGTTAGGACAGTTTAAAAACGAGATTTGCAAAAATCTGCAGATCACCGCTGAGCGGCATTTACCGCTGAGCGGCACTCTGCCAGATTTGCTTTTTCTGGTTTGTTGCGTGTTTGAATGTGGCACTGGTGGCGCTGAGGGGAAATTCTGGCCCTCAGCGGTGGTTTAGCTTCAAAAGGAGTTTTGTTTTGTGTTTACTAATGATTAACATCATGTTCTGTGGTTTTGGATTTATGTTTGAATGCAGGAATGGCATCCTCTTCAGGAAAGAGATTGAAAACCATGGCAACCAAGAGAAAGGAAAAGGAACCAGAGCAGCCCCATAATGGCAGGTTCCTCTCTAGGAAACATGAGAAGCACTTTAGGGTGGTTCAGGACAGGAGACTTCTAATGGAGAGAAAGGTTGGAATGATACCTAACTTTGCTCCTCAATTTGGAGAGCAAGTGTTAGGGAATGATTGGGGGAAGCTAGCCACTTATCCATCACCTGCCAACATAGCTGTGGTGAAAGAATTCTACACCAATGCAAAGAAGATTGGTGATTGATGGACAAATTTGTAAGCACCAAAATATGATGTCACAAACTTGTTTCACAATCGGCAAGTATGACCGAATCGTTTCAAGTAATAAACTTGGTAAGACCAAGTATCGTTCTCCCAAAGGACTCACGGCCTAGTTTAGTTATGTGATTTGTTGATTAGCTAAGACTTAAGAACACAATAATTGAAGTTTAATATGCAAAGACGAAAATTAAATATGTATGCATGAATTGATCAATGACAAAGACAAAAGATAAACACTTTCAAGGAAATATATGAATGAATATGTTGTTGGGGGTCAATTTCATCTCATCCACTCTCATATATTTTAGGAATTCAACATTCAAATCATCATTGTTAATGCCACTCTCTAATGTACCATTCTAGATGGCTTCTCCCTAATCAAATAGTTCATACAATTCCTAGCATTCCTAATGATTAGTTCATGAGTGCAGGAGCTTAAAGGCAACCAATATAATATTGTCAGTATAATATTGGGAGAAATTCCCCGGATCTAGATTTCCCCGTACGTGTCCGTATCAACAAAACCAATAATCATGCATTAGAATGAGTTAAACAATGCAAGCATTGAGCAAAGAGGAAAAACCCTAACTAATGATGAAAGAAAGCATATGTCTTAATTCAAAGATGTACTCAACAAATCCATATATGAGAGCTTCAAGAGATTACTTTGACTCCCCAACAAACATACAAGGTTTAGTTCACCATATTCATGGTGAACCTAGATGAATTACAATGAAAGTATGAAAGAATAAACCCAATAAAGGTGAAGAGGTAGCCTGAGCATCCAAGATCCTCCTTCAAAGGGGTGAAAGAGAGAGTGTTTGCCTCGTTTCTGCCAAAGATCCTAACTATAGGACGTGCAAGCCCTTATATACTAATCTAGAGTTACAAAAGATTACAAAAGTCCAAGCCCAAAAAGTGTCGCTCAGCGGTATTTACCGCTCAGCGGTGATTGCGCGTCTTCTTTCTTCCCCTCAGCGGCCATTTTGCCCCTCAGCGGTTCCAACGTCACCTCTTGAGTGCCGCTCAGCGGTAGTTTGCCGCTGAGCGGTGCCTTCAACTTCTCCTTTTTGCACTCTTTCTTGTCTTTTCTAATGTCCTCTCTCTTATTCTTCACTTCTTTCACCAAATTCACCTCAAAACCTGCACAAGAACACTTAAATCAAGCATAAACCTGTCCAGCTCTCTTATTTCTGAAAATATAAACAAAAGGCATGATTTCAAGCTAGTTTCTAAGTCTAAAGGTTGCTTTTAGTATCAACTTTAAGCATGAAAATAACAGTTTTTCAACTGTTATCATGAACCAAGACCTCCAAGGAAGGTAAGGACTACTTCCACTTCATCGAATCCATGCGTGGGTGTTTTTCGTAGCAAGCTTTTGTATCTATCCCATGCATGACCCAGTGATTCTTCCATGCCCTGCCTGAATGAAGAAATATCTTGCTTTCCTTTGTTGACCTTGAAGAATTGAGTGCCCATATAGTTAAATTCTTGTCCGAATTGCATCCTGCAAGCATTAGGCACAAAACTCTAGAAAATATTTGTTAGCACAAAAAGATAGAGAAGATACAAAGAATAAATGATAAGAAGATAAAAGATAGCAAGATAGAAGATAAAAACATAAAATAGAAAAATGAAAACAGAAAACAGAAAAAAAATAAAAATAAATAAAAACAGAAAACGAAAAAATTAAAAACAGAAAACGAAAAAAATATAACAAAACAAAAAAAAATGAAAATAAAAACAAAAAAAACAGAAAATAAAAAAAATAGAAAAAAAAATAATAACCAAAAAATAAAAACAGAAAATAAAATAAAATAAAATCAAATAAAATCAAAATAAAATCAAATCAAATAAAATGAAATCAAATAAAAATAAAATAAAATAAAAACAGAAAACAGAATAAAATAGAAAACAGAAAAATAGAAAACAGAAAAATAAAATAAAATAAAAAAAATTCGAAATTTAAAAATAAAATAAAAAAAATAACTCAAAGATAATCAATAATCACACAAATTAACCAGTTAAACCACGAGTCCCCGGCAACGGCGCCAAAAACTTGATGGACAAATTTATGAACACCAAATTATGATGTCATAAACTTGTTTTCAATCGGCAAGTATGACCGAATCGTTCAAGTAATAAACTTGGTTAGACCAAGTATCGTTCTTCCCAAAGGACTCACGGCCTAGTTTAGTTATGTGGTTTCTTGATTAACTAAGACTTACAAACGAAATATTTGGGGTTTAATATGCAAGACAGAAAATAAACATGTATGCATGAATTTTGATCAATGGCAAAAAGCAAAAGATAAACACTTTCAATGATATTAATGTATGAATATGTTGTTGGGGGTCAATTTCATCTTATCCACTCTCATATATTTTAGGAATTCAACATTCAAATCATCATTGTTAATGCCACTCTCTAAAGTACCTTTCTAGAAGGCTTCTCCCTAATCACGAGTTCATACAATTCCTAGCATTCCTAATGATCAGTTCATAAGTGCAGGAGCTTAACGACAACCAATATCATATTGGGAGAAATTCCCCGGATCTAGACTTCCCCGTACGTGCCCGTATCGACAAAACCAATAATCATGCATCGAATGAGTTAAACAATGCAAGCATTAAGCAAAGAGGAAAAACCCTAACTAATGATGAAAAGAAAGCATAAGTCTTAATTAAAAGATGTAAAAACAGATTCCATATATGAGAGCTTCAAAAGATTACATTGATTCCCCAACAAACATACAGAGTTTAGTTCACCATATTCATGATGAACCTAGATGAATAACAATGAAAGAATGAAAGAGATAGAAAAACCCGAGAAAGAGAAGAGGAGAGCCGTCACCATCTCCCAATCTACCCCCAAGGGGTGAAAAGTGTGTTTCTACTTCCTCCCAGCCAAAGATACAAACCCTAGGACGTGCAAGTCCTTAAATAGGGCATAACAATAACATAAAACAAGTCCAAGCCCATAAAAACAAAAGAAAACCAGTCCAAGCCCACTTAGAATGGCGCTCAGCGGTATTTTACCGCTGAGCGGTACTAGCGCATGATCCATTTTGCCCCCCAGCTGCTGTTTTGCCCCTCAGCGGTGATTTCGGCACCCAAAAAGTGCCGCTCAGCGGTATTTTTCCGCTCAGCGCCACTCGGTCAGACTTTTTCTGCGTTCTGGTTGGTTTTCCAGCATTCTGGTTGACTGGTTGACTTTTCTGGTTGACTGGTTGACTTTTCTGGTTGACTGGTTGACTTTTCTGGTTTCTGGTTGACTTTTCAGCACTCCAATCTTTCGGTATTTCAATTCTTCTTTCAAATCATTCAATTAGCCTACAAAATCAAGGGAATCTTGCACAAAACCATTAAATTCACTTTCAACTCTCTTATTCTCAAAACTAAAGAAAAAATATGAATTCAAGCTAGTTTCTAAGTCTTAAAGGTTGCTTTTGGTATCAAATTTAAGCATAAAAATAACGGTTTTTCAACCGTTATCAGTTTACTTACTGTCTTTTGCATTTGAAACCTCAAGAATTTGTTCACAAGTCTTAACTAATCAAGAAATCATATAACTAACTAGGCCATGAGTCCTTTGGGAGAACGATACTTGGTCTTACCGAGTTTATTGCTTGATATGATTCGGTCACACTTGCCGAGAGTTAAACAAATTTTTGGCGCCGTTTTTCGGTGTTCATAAATTTGTCATCACCTTTGCAACTGCCTTTGATACAAGAAGGTCTAACACCATAGGACCCATCACAAGAGGAATGGCCAAAAAGCTCCAAGATGAATATTCTCCTCAAGGTCAAGTACTATTTGCTATCTTTGGATGGAAAATTGGAGAATAAGAAGATATGCCAAATCAGCCAAAACATGGAGAAGGGTAAAAAGGACATTTCTATACAAAAGGGGTGTACTTATCCTTCTATGGGGCTGCATGAGTAATTGTTTTTCTTCACATAAAACTTGATTTTCACGTGTTTTAGACGCTATACATGTAGCACATGGGTTCAGATCTGCCACGTGAAAGTTGAGTGCTTAGAGCCTTGAGATTAATCTATAAAATCTCATAGGAAAAGCTTGTAAATCACTTTTGGATTGCATTAAAGAATTTCTGCTGAAATGCATAGCAAATTCCTTCTCCAAGAGTCACTTCTTAGCTTGATTTCCATTGCAACTTCCTTCCACTCTAGGAAGCCTTCTGAGTTGTGAATCACCTCTCCAAGCTAGCCTCCATATCCATTCACCTTAAACTCCAAACATCCGCTGCTTCACATCCAAAACTCTTCATCAATCTGCTCACAAAACTCCAAGTCTACAGCTGCCCATGCTACTGTTCCATTGGTTTCCGCAAGCTGTTCAAGCCTCCCTGCACCTCCAATCTCACGGATCTGCTTCTCCACATCTCCTAGGATGTATCAAGTGGTATTCAGAGCAAGGTTCTAACTAGAACCGTGAGATAAGTCCAGATTTTCTTCCATTTATCTGCTGTCAAAAAATTTCCTGGTTGTCTTGCTGTTTTCTGAAAAATTCTGCAATGTTTCATCAATCATTGCTTTGTTTAGGATCTACTCTTAATTTCATTGGCTACTAGCTGTCGTTGTTTGAGTTTTCCTTCATTTTATTCGGCTGTTATTAATTGTTTGAGTCTATTTTACCATTTAAACATCATTTCTGTTTTTGTCTTAAGTCTTGTTAGTTACTTTGCTGTTTTGTTATCAAATCTGGTTTTTCTACCAAGTTTTACCAAAAATCTGAGTTGTTTGAATGTGGCTACACCAAGTAAGAGCAATGAATACTTCAGAAATGAGCTCAGGTGTTTAGATCTATCATTCAAACTCAAAATCTGTGCAGTTTTTTTTTAAAATCCTGACAGCATTTCAGTTCTGTTTTTGTGCTGCATTGCCACTGTTTTTATGGTCATTTACTGTTCTATTGAACAGCAGTTGGTTGATCCATTGTCTGAACCATTTGGAAGATGAAATGAGTTGATTCCAAATAGTTTGTCATGTGGCAAGAGTGTCCAAGCATTTGGCCGAGATGCATGAGTTTCCTTGAGTCAATTTTGCTTAATTGTGTGTGGTTAGTATTAGATCATTGCTAATCATCATCAACACTGAATTTCTGCATTTGTGCAAATTTCAAATACCATTTCTAACTCCTCCTTGCTGTTTTCAAGTCAGAATTACTTTTGAATCAAAATTTGACCATGCTAGTTGGTAAATTTAGCTGAAATATGGTACTGCAGTAGTGATTTTCTGTTTTATATAGTTTTGATGTATCCAATTAGTTCCAACAAGTCATAAATCATCATCAAAACATGTTTGAATCATTGGAAAATAACTAGGTGCAGTACTGTTCATTTGGTCTATTTTTCTGCATTGAAAAAAAATTGACTCTGCTGCAATATTATGCTGGTTTTTCTGTCAAATTCTGCACTGCATTACTTTGTTTGATTCATCATTTTTAGATGCAGTAAAAGCCATGGTCCATTTAAAATATTAAGATAACAATTCAAAAGAGATATTACAAATGTTAAAAGGCACTTAGGACCATTGCATCATCAGTTTCGAAGTTTGAATTGTATAAAAATTTGGTGCAGAAATCTGGTGCAAAAATCTGGTGCAACTCATTCAGGCATTTCATCAAACAGTTTTGTCAATTTTCAATGCATAGCCAATTCGTGTGTGATTCTGATTTAAAGTCTTTTATTGCGTTTTAATTCTGTTCTAGAGCCATTCCTAAGATCATTTTGATGTGCCACCGTGATTGATAGCCACTTAATTGCTTGCTTTCTGAATTTTGAACACTCTGCACACCATCTGTTTGACAAAAGTCCTGGTGTTGCTGTCACTTGGATGTGATTTTGCTGGCAATTGTGGTGGTAGTTTCTGTGACTAATTGGTTTATTGGATAGGTGAACTATAACTCAAATGGCTCACTGCAAGTGGAAGCATCAAAGGAAGTTCAATTGGTGAAGAAAAGTGAATGAAGTTGAACCTTGAAGAAGGAAAAACCGTGACTGCAGCAGCATTCTATACTGCAGAAAATTAATTTCTTGGTTTAGGCACCTTGCAGCTGAGAGAATTGTTTGGAATCCAGTAGATTCAAGTTCTTTGAGAGCAACCAAAGCTGCATACATTGTCCCTTAGCCTATTTTTAACTTTTCCTTTCCAATTTACCAAATTTCTTTGTAACTTCCATTGTTTTTCTTTGGTTGTAAGTTCCAAATCCAAGCAAGTGAGGTGCTAGAGTTCACAAGTGCTCTTCCCTCATTTGTAACTAGACTCAAAGAAGTCTCACAACCTAAAATTGAGTAGTCGGTGAGTGTGTCTTAGATCCAAAGTCTAAGCCTCACCTAGGAGACCTCACTTTAATGGTTTTTCCAATTTTCGACTAGATAACATATATCTTGTGCGAATAGGAAGCTCTCTTAGGGGTCCGAATTTAGAGTTTAGGTTGTGTCCTTCCTTTGCTTTGTGTTTTTCTTTGTTGTCTTTAAGACTTAAGTGGATTTAAGAGTGATTTTGATCTAAGGACTCTAGTAAGTAGCAAGAAGCATATTTGGCAAGGAAAAGGCTTGGTACTTAAGCATTCCTAGTGAATCACCTCCCTTACCTGGAATATTGCTTCAAGTGAAAATCTCTAGTCTTTACTTCAAGAATAACATTTAAGTCCATCATAATGTCTAGAAGGCATTCTCCTAGGATTAGTGATAGTGAAAAAGAACATTTTTCTCTTCAAACTTTAGTTAATGAATTCAAGGAAATGAGAAGAGAAATGAATGAAGAGAAAGCCAATAGAGAGCTTCAAAATGCTGTTATTCAAGATGAGTTGAGAATGATAAGGAAAAGCAAGTCTAGGGGAAGTCAGAGTGAAAACTCTCAAGAGGGAGGGATGTCTTTGAGTCTGGGTGATTATTACCCTCATCAGCCTTCTACTTCTAGGAGGCATAGGAGAAATTCTCATGCACCCCCACCCCCTAAAGAAGTCAATGTTGTGTTGCCTCACTTCCATGGGAAGGACAATGTAGAGGCTTATCTTGATTGGGAGATGAAGGTGGAACAATTGTTTGAATGCCACCAAGTGAGTGAAGAGAGGAAGGTCTATCTAGCTACCCTAAGCTTTCAAGGGTATGCAATGTATTGGTGGACTGCCTTCGTCCAAGAGAGGCTTAGACATCAAGCCCCTCCCATCCACTATTGGAATGATTGATGAGTCAATATTTTATTCACTTCACTTAGCTTATTGTACGGAATTTAATCAGGGAATTGTGCTTAATTGTCCAGTATTTTCCCATTTTTGCTAATTGTGCTTAAGTTGACTAAAAATTCTTATTTTAATTAATTTGAATTATTTGGACTAATTATTTGCATTATTAATTGTAGTGAAATTGTTGGATATTATTTGGGACATTTGGAGGTCAAAAGAAAATGCCACATCAATTTTATTTTAAACTAAGAAAATGAACTGGAGGTGCTGCCACGTATTTTTGGAAGCACACAGCAGCCTTGGAGCTCACGGTTGCACATCACGCACAGCTCAGTCCAGCAGCTTTCACATGGGAAGAAAGGGGTGCATCCAGCAGCACACTCACGTTCACGGCCCACACAGTTTTCGGTCCAGCAAAGAAGTGAAAACAAGGTGCTGGAAGAAAGAAACCATACACGGCCCACATGAAGAGAAGCACGCGGAGAATGGGCAGCAGCTTGGAAATGAGAGGGGGTGTGGATTTCATTTTTTGGGGGTGCACATAGAGATGAGACGTGAAAGAAGTGCTAAATTAGTTGGCCTGTTCGAGCAGATTTCTTGCACATGGGTTACATACACATCCAACACAGTCCAGCAACGCCTAGCAACACGGGCAGCTGCGGATTCCACGTTGAGCTGGAAGTGGTGTGACCGCCTGTACCATTCAACTCTTCACTCGGTCACGGCCCAGGGGGTGCAGGATGGAATGTAGTCCAGCAACGTCAAGCTCCACGATCCAGCTGCCACGGAGGAGAAAGAAAAGAAGCAAGTCCACAGCCCAAAGCAGCAACACCTGTCCACAGTAGCAGAGAAGCATCCAGCAAGCGGTCCAAAAAGCAAATACAGCATGGGCTGAAAGAGAGGAACACGTCCAACTTTGAAGAATGAAAAGGTTACGGAGAGGCAGGATATAGGGGGGGCTCCAGCCGCAACCAAGTACGGAGATTTTTATTTTTGCAATGGAAGGCTACGGCTAGAGGTAGAGTGGTGTCACGGCTGATTTAGTTGGGTCCTGGGAGAAATGGTGTGCACGGTGGTTGAAGCTTTTAGAAAAGAAGAGTAGCTTGGTGAAGCAATGTATGAGGCACAGGTGGAAGCACGGGAATGTGAGCTGAAAGTAGCTAAGCTTTTGGAATTTCTTTTCTTTAGGAAATTAAGAAATTGATTAGGTGAAAGGTGTGGGGTCACGGCTGCAGAGGTGCATTCGGTGATGAATTTTAGGATAGCTCCAAAGCACTTTTGCATTGAATTTATGTTACTGTCACACATTTTTAATAGATATATCATCTCCGATTGCAATTGTTGATTTCTTTACTGTTCATGCATTTTATTTTAATTTAAGTGTTGAATCCTTGATGGACTTCATTTTTAATTAAGTGTTTTTATTTTTATTATCTGTTGTAATTTACTGTTCATTATTTTCTGCATCGCTACATTCTGTCATTGTGTTTTACTCTTCATCTTGTTTTCAAGTGTTGTTTCAATCTCGGTTTGCTTTTACTGATGCTTTTACTTTTGCGTTTAATGTTTAAGTTCAATTGGTACATTTCAATTAAGATGTTGTTACGTGTTCTGCGTGTTTACTGTTCCAGCGTTTTGTTTTCAATCCGATGAATTCTGTAGTTATTCTGGTTTTGCTGTGTTTAGATCGTTCGGTCTCAATGTAGAACCGTTCTATATGTAGGATCATTCTATTTTCATGCCTTGTTCATTTCTGTCAATGTTTTCAATTATGTTTGGTCGTGTTTAATTTCCAATTTTAATTTAGTTCGTTCCTAATCACAAAAAAAAAATCTTTACAAAACCCCCCTTTTTCCGTGTGTGATCTGAGACTGAACCCAAGTTGGTCCTTGAGAGACGACCTAGGAGTCACTTCCTAGTACTATACTGCATTCTTTTATGCACAACTTTTGTGGGAGGTGCGACCCTCTCATCAAAATGGCGCCGTTGCCGGGGACCAAAGGTTCGGTTTTGGGTCTTTTGTTGTTTTCTGTTATGTGCGTTTTTGTATGCGTGTCGTATGTGTTTTGTCTTGTGTTGTGATGTTCTGTTTTCTGTGTGCGTTTTGCATGTATAAATGTGTTGTGTTTTATTTGTTTCGTAATTTTTAGTATTTTTATTTTTCCATGTCTACTTATTCTGGTTTTGTGAATAGTGCTTATTCTGCCAATGCTTATGATTCTCCTTCTGCATGGTACTCTAATTATTCTGCTGATTTCTATAAGGAGAACAATATTGCGCATCCTTTGGTGAGGGGCGTACATGATGATGTTGCCCAGTCTTTATCAGATTTTGAAAGCAAGTTGGAAGGAAAGATTGACTCTCTTGCGAAGTTGGTGACACAGTTCACTACCAACCAAAGATCTGCATCTCATTCTGCATCTGTTGCACGACTATGTGCTATTTGTCCTTCCAGTGACCACTATACAGATGCATGTCCTTCTTTGCAACACCATGCTGCCTTTGATGCACCTCAGGCTTATGCTACAAACATCTACAACAACAGGCAACAAAAACAGCAGCAACAACAACAGATACAATTTTATGATGCTCCTGCTCAAATAGCTCCTCAGCCTTCTACTTCTAAACCTACATTGAAGGAGTTATTAGAGCAGATGACCATGCAAAATCTTCTGTTCAAGCAAGAAATAATGGAGTTTCAGCAGGAAACAGAAGCTGTCATTCAGAGTTTGAATGATCAGATAGGGCAGACAGCTACTCAGCTCAATCAGGAACAACCTCATGACTTAGAGGAATCACCATTTCAGACTGTTCAGATTCTTGATGATGATAGTGTCGTCCACATAGGAGATGGGGAACAGAGTTATGAGCTTACCACTGAGCAACCTACTTTCCTACCTTCAGATGTCCATACTCTTGCACCTGAGGAGACTAATGAAAATCTTGAGGACCAGGCAGAAATTAGCAGTAATTTTGAACCAGGTAGACCATTTTCATGTGCCACCACTTTTCCAATCTTTAGGGAAGTGGCGGAAAACATACCTGAATTTGATTATGCTGTTGATGATTATGCTTTTAATGATTATGCTGTTGAGAGGTATGTTGATGATCATATTGTTGCTGAGCATGTTTTTAATTCTTCCTCTGTGCATGATGAGAACCACTTTTTGATATCACATCCTAATGTTTATTCTCCATGCACTGAACATGAATCTGAGTCTGTTATTGATATTACTTGTAATTTAGAAATTGATTCATGTTCTGAGGATGTATCTGAGGTTCAGCTTGTTACACTAGGATTGGGTGTTATACCCCTGCATGAAATTTCTATAGAGCCACATTGCACTAACCCCATTGCAGGAGGTACAAATGAATTTGATCAACAAACACCCATAGTGGACAACAAAGGTGCTAACATTCACAAAAACTTCAAGATCAATAGGCACCTGTTGAACCCGCTCATCAACAATCACTTCTTAGATCCAGCTGTGGAAGACATTTCCCTGCTTGATCAAATTTGGAGGATGAAGAAATTCTTCCTCAAAACTTCCTTGCTGGATCCAATGGTGGAAGACATCTCCCTACAAGTCCAAAATTGGCAACTGCCACCATGACCGGGGGAGTTTTCTTTTTCCCTTCTCCCCCTTTCCCTACTTTTATTGCACTTTTCCATGATGTGTTGATTTTTCTGATTTCTGATCTTATGCTTATGACACATTGAGGACACTGTGTAGTTTAAGTGTGGTCTATTGGGGGAGATTTTTATTTTTCTTTGTTAGTTTTTGTTTTCTTGGTTAAATTTTTTCTTTTCTAGGTAGTTTTTGTCGTGCCTTGTGTACAGTTTGCATGTTTCTCTTGACTTTTGGACTTTGTTTAGGTTGTAGACTCATCTTCACTTCCTTGATACTTGGTTTGAAATCCTTGCTTTTCTTTGCTTGGGAAGATGATTATGATGTTTGAGAGGTTGAATTGATTGTGACAATTACCCTGTGTGAGATTTGAGCCACTTAATGTTCTTTCTTGTGTGTGATATGTCTCTTGATTGCTTGCACACATGCCTTGGCTTGACTCTTTTTGATGATTCTTGATTGATATGCATGTTTGGAAGTGATAAAGGCAATTTTGTTCTTGAGCCTCTCTAGCCAAATAAGCTGACCTTGTTGTAATCCTTTGATAACCCCCTTGAGCCTATACTTTTCCCCTGTTCTTTGTTTTCAAGCTCATTAATCACCCTTAAGTGAAAAACCATGATAACCTTAACCTTAGGGAATTTTGGAGCTTTGGAAGTGTTTTGGGAACAAGTGTGGTCTCCTTGGAGTTTCTGATGAGTTGGCTAGTTGGTTCCTCTTCTTGTTTTGTTTTGGTAAATATATGTGTATCTTGTCTTTTACAGTTTTGGTTTTGAAAAGAGAGAAAAGAAAAGAGACAGGATGAAAAAAAAAAAAAAAAAAGAAGAGCAGAAAAATAGTGAAAAAAAAAAATGTGGGTCAATAATTGTGAATAATGGAGTCAAGAAGAGGATGGAATTAGAGGTTGTGGGTGTGTTTGAATGTGTTTACACTTGTTCCCCATTGCTCCTCTGTTCCTTATGGTTTGTAGCTTCTTATCCAGATATATCCTGCCTTGTCCTTGGCCCCATTACAACCATGAAAAGACCTTTTGATTTGAACATGCGTATGTGCTTGAGTGTTGATATTAGAGGCTTGCCAAGTCTATTTGTGTTTGCTTTCTTGAGTGCATTGAGTGACATTGATTTACCTTAAACACTTGAGAGAAACACTGATAGTGCATCTGTGAGGTTTTGTTACTTTTGATTCACCTCTTGAGCTGATTGATCATTTTGCCATGTCTTGAATTGCTTGGATGATTTCATGAGTATCTGCTTTCTCTGATTCATTCTGTGTTGGAATTGTCTACTTCTTTTCTCTGTCCAGATTTCTTGAGGACTGTGTAATTCTGTTTCTGTCCTTGTTGAGTCTTTGTTTTCTGTATGCTGAGTCTGTGTCACCTTCCTAAAAGTCCTTTGAACTATTCCTTGATCTGCGTCTTGATTTTGCCCAGGAGTGCAAAAGACTAAGTGTGGTCTATTTTGATGAGTCAATATTTTATTCACTTCACTTAGCTTATTGTACGGAATTTAATCAGGGAATTGTGCTTAATTGTCCAGTATTTTCCCATTTTTGCTAATTGTGCTTAAGTTGACTAAAAATTCTTATTTTAATTAATTTGAATTATTTGGACTAATTATTTGCATTATTAATTGTAGTGAAATTGTTGGATATTATTTGGGACATTTGGAGGTCAAAAGAAAATGCCACATCAATTTTATTTTAAACTAAGAAAATGAACTGGAGGTGCTGCCACGTATTTTTGGAAGCACACAGCAGCCTTGGAGCTCACGGTTGCACATCACGCACAGCTCAGTCCAGCAGCTTTCACATGGGAAGAAAGGGGTGCATCCAGCAGCACACTCACGTTCATGGCCCACACAGTTTTCGGTCCAGCAAAGAAGTGAAAACAAGGTGCTGGAAGAAAGAAACCATACACGGCCCACATGAAGAGAAGCACGCGGAGAATGGGCAGCAGCTTGGAAATGAGAGGGGGTGTGGATTTCATTTTTTGGGGGTGCACATAGAGATGAGACGTGAAAGAAGTGCTAAATTAGTTGGCCTGTTCGAGCAGATTTCTTGCACATGGGTTACATACACATCCAACACAGTCCAGCAACGCCTAGCAACACGGGCAGCTGCGGATTCCACGTTGAGCTGGAAGTGGTGTGACCGCCTGTACCATTCAACTCTTCACTCGGTCACGGCCCAGGGGGTGCAGGATGGAATGTAGTCCAGCAACGTCAAGCTCCACGATCCAGCTGCCACGGAGGAGAAAGAAAAGAAGCAAGTCCACAGCCCAAAGCAGCAACACCTGTCCACAGTAGCAGAGAAGCATCCAGCAAGCGGTCCAAAAAGCAAATACAGCATGGGCTGAAAGAGAGGAACACGTCCAGCTTTGAAGAATGAAAAGGTTACGGAGAGGCAGGATATAGGGGGGGCTCCAGCCGCAACCAAGTACGGAGATTTTTATTTTTGCAATGGAAGGCTACGGCTAGAGGTAGAGTGGTGTCACGGCTGATTTAGTTGGGTCCTGGGAGAAATGGTGTGCACGGTGGTTGAAGCTTTTAGAAAAGAAGAGTAGCTTGGTGAAGCAATGTATGAGGCACAGGTGGAAGCACGGGAATGTGAGCTGAAAGTAGCTAAGCTTTTGGAATTTCTTTTCTTTAGGAAATTAAGAAATTGATTAGGTGAAAGGTGTGGGGTCACGGCTGCAGAGGTGCATTCGGTGATGAATTTTAGGATAGCTCCAAAGCACTTTTGCATTGAATTTATGTTACTGTCACACATTTTTAATAGATATATCATCTCCGATTGCAATTGTTGATTTCTTTACTGTTCATGCATTTTATTTTAATTTAAGTGTTGAATCCTTGATGGACTTCTTTTTTAATTAAGTGTTTTTATTTTTATTATCTGTTGTAATTTACTGTTCATTATTTTCTGCATCGCTACATTCTGTCATTGTGTTTTACTCTTCATCTTGTTTTCAAGTGTTGTTTCAATCTCGGTTTGCTTTTACTGATGCTTTTACTTTTGCGTTTAATGTTTAAGTTCAATTGGTACATTTCAATTAAGATGTTGTTACGTGTTCTGCGTGTTTACTGTTCCAGCGTTTTGTTTTCAATCCGATGAATTCTGTAGTTATTCTGGTTTTGCTGTGTTTAGATCGTTCGGTCTCAATGTAGAACCGTTCTATATGTAGGATCATTCTATTTTCATGCCTTGTTCATTTCTGTCAATGTTTTCAATTATGTTTGGTCGTGTTTAATTTCCAATTTTAATTTAGTTCGTTCCTAATCACAAAAAAAAAATCTTTACAAAACCCCCCTTTTTCCGTGTGTGATCTGAGACTGAACCCAAGTTGGTCCTTGAGAGACGACCTAGGAGTCACTTCCTAGTACTATACTGCATTCTTTTATGCACAACTTTTGTGGGAGGTGCGACCCTCTCATCAATGATCTCAAGTCTGCCCTTAGGAGGAGACACATTCCCTCCTACTACAATAGAGAGCTCATGGATAAACTCCAAAGGTTACAACAAAGGTCTATGACAGTTGAGGAATATAGACAAAAGATGGAGTTGTATATGATGAGGGCAGGCATAGTAGAAGGTCCAGAAACTACTTTAGCTAGATTTTTAAGTGGGCTCAATTTTGACATAAGAGATAGGGTTGAACTTCTACCTTATAGAGATTTGAATGATCTTGTTCAAATGTGTATAAAGGTAGAACAACAAAACTTGAGAAAATCTTCTTCTAAAAGAATTCAAGTTCAACCTACTTTTGAAAAGAAAATTTTTAAAGAAAAAGAGCCATTTAAACCTCTAGCCAAAATAGAAGAGAGACCCAAGAAAGAGACACCCTCACACACAAGAACAAGTGAAATCAAATGCTTCAAATGTCTAGGAAGGGGTCATGTAGCTACTCAATGTCCTACAAAAAGAAACATTATTTTGAAAGGTAAGGACATTTATAGTAGTGAAAGTGACACCCCAACTAGTACAAGTGAGAGTGAGGAAGAAGAGAGGGAAGAGGAAATATATGCTGATGATGGACAACTTCTCATGGTGAGAAGGATACTTAGCAACCAACCAAGTCTTGAACACATATCACAAAGAGAGAACATCTTTCACACAAGATGTAAAATTCAAGAAAATCATTGTTCTCTCATTGTTGATAGTGGGTCTTGTTGCAATTGTTGTAGCACAAGGTTGGTTGAGAAGTTGAAACTTGATATTATACCCCATCCAAAACCTTATAAACTTCATTGGCTAAATGAAGATGGGGATATAATAGTCAAGAATCAAGTGAAGTTGGCATTTTCCATTGGGAACTTCAAAGATGAAGTTTTATGTGATATAGTTCCCATGGAAGCATGTCATGTGTTATTGGGGAGACCATGGCAATTTGATCATCAAACTATCCATCATGGTCTAACCAATACCATCACTATCCATCAAAAGGACAAGAAGTTTGTGCTTCATCCTTTGACTCCTACCCAAGTAGCTAAGGATCAAGCACAAATGAAGATTTTAAGAAAGCAAGAACATGATCAAAAGAAAAAGTCAAAAAGAAAGGGAGGTATAGAAACAAGTGTGCCACCTAAGGTCACTCAACATGAAGTCCTTTTAAACAAAAAGACTTTAATCAATACACTTCAAGTTGAGCAACCTTCATATCTTCTTCTTTGTCAAGGAACACTTACATGCACATCTAGTGATTCAAAGACTTCAACTCTTTCTCCATCCATTCAAAAACTTTTGAAAGAATTTGATGATCTATTCCCACAAGAAATTCCAAAAGGGCTTCCACCCATAAGAGGAATTGAACATCAAATTGATTTCATTCCAGGGGCAGTTCTTCCTAACAGGCCAGCCTATAGGACAAACCCCCAAGAAACTAAGGAGATTGAGACACAAGTCGAAGAGTTGCTAGATAAAGGCTTAGTTCAAAAGAGTCTAAGTCCATGTGCTGTACCAGTGTTGCTTGTTCCAAAAAAAGATGGGAAGTGGCGCATGTGTTGTGATTGTAGAGCTATCAACAACATCACAATCAAGTATAGACATCCCATTCCTAGGCTTGATGATATGTTGGATGAATTGCATGGAGCACAAATATTTTCAAAGGTAGATTTAAAAAGTGGCTATCACCAAATAAGAATTAAGGAAGGTGATGAATGGAAAACTGCCTTTAAGACCAAGTTTGGATTATATGAATGGCTAGTTATGCCTTTTGGTCTTACAAATGCTCCAAGCACATTCATGAGACTTATGAATCATGTCCTTAGGGATTGCATTGGGAAGTTTGTCGTTGTTTACTTTGATGACATCTTGGTATATAGTCAAAATTTGCAAACTCATGAAAAACATTTGAGAGTTGTTTTAACAATTCTTAGAACACACAAATTGTTTGCAAACTTTGACAAGTGTACCTTTTGTGTTGATAGTGTCATATTTCTTGGATTTGTGGTCACCAAAAATGGGGTTCATGTGGACCCAGAAAAAATAAAGGCCATCCAAGATTGGCCTCCTCCAAAGAATGTAGGAGAAGTAAGGAGCTTCCATGGGTTGGCAAGCTTTTACAGAAGATTTGTTCCTAACTTCTCTAGTCTTGCTTCACCCCTCAATGAGTTGGTGAAAAAAGATGTTACATTCCATTGGGGGGATAAACAACAAAAAGCTTTTGAGCTACTCAAAGAGAAGCTCACACAAGCACCCATTCTAGCTTTGCCAAATTTTTCCAAAACTTTTGAGCTAGAATGTGATGCTTCAGGATTTGGCATAGGTGCAGTATTATTACAAGAAGGACACCCAATTGCATACTTTAGTGAAAAACTTCATGGTGCCTCTTGTAATTATCCCACCTATGACAAAGAACTCTATGCACTTGTGAGGGCTCTTCAAACTTGGGAACATTACCTTGTTGCCAAGGAGTTTATCATTCATAGTGATCATGAATCACTTAAGTATTTGAAGAGTCAACACAAGTTACAAAAGAGGCATGCTAAGTGGTTGGAATTCATTGAACAATTCACTTATGTTATTAAATACAAGAAAGGAAAATCCAATGTGGTGGCTGATGCTTTGTCAAGAAAAATTAATCTATTAGCTACATTGGGAGCTCAAATTCTTGGATTTAATAACATTCTTGAATTATATTCACAAGATCTTGATTTTGCTCATATCTATGAGGAATGTCTCAATAAGCCTCAAGGAGGATTCTATGTGAAAGAGGGGTATCTTTTTAAAGAAGGAAAAATTTGCATTCCCCAAGGTTCACATAGAAAACTCCTTGTTAAAGAGACACATGAGGGAGGATTAATGGGACATTTTGGGGTAGAAAAGACCCTTGGCACGTTGAAAGAAAAATTCTTTTGGCCTCACATGAGAAGGGATGTTCAAAGGCATTGTTTTAAGTGTATAACTTGTTTAGAAGCTAAATCTAAATCAATGCCTCATGGACTTTATACTCCTTTGAATGTTGCTTCCACCCCTTGGGAAGAGATAAGTATGGATTTTGTGTTAGGTCTTCCCAAAACTTCTAGGGGTTTTGATTCTATCTTTGTGGTGGTAGATAGGTTTAGCAAAATGGCTCCTTTTATACCTTGCCACAAAGTAGATGATGCAAGCAACATTGCAAAGTTATTCTTTAGAGATGTGGTTAAACTTCATGGTCTACCTAAGGTAATAGTTTCGGATAGAGATACAAAATTTCTTAGTCACTTTTGGAGGACCTTATGGTCTAGATTAGGGACTAAGTTATCTTTTTCTACTACTTGCCATCCTCAAACAGATGGTCAAACTGAGGTAGTAAATAGATCTCTTTCCACTTTACTAAGGGTAGTTCTAAAAGGTAATCACAAATCTTGGGATGAGTATCTTCCTCATGTTGAGTTTGCCTACAATAGAGTAGTTCATGGAACTACTAAATTGTCTCCTTTTGAAGTTGTTTATGGTTTTAATCCTTTGACACCCATGGATTTAATACCCCTTCCAAATTCTATTGATTTTGTTCATCAAGATGGGGTATCTAAATCTAAATTTATTAAAGATTTACATCAAAGGGTTAAAATTCAAATTCAACAACAAAATGAGAAATATGCCAAGAAACATAATAAGGGCAAGAAAGAGTTAATCTTCAATGAAGGAGATTTAGTTTGGATTCATCTTAGAAAGGAAAGATTTCCTCAACTAAGAAAGTCCAAACTCAATCCTAGAGGAGATGGACCCTTTAGAGTGATCAGGAGGATTAATAACAATGCATATCAACTTGATCTTCCTCCTGAATATGGTGTTCATGCTACCTTCAATGTATCTGATCTTAAACCTTTTGCAAGATTTGATAGTGAAGATGAAGATCTTTTGGATTTGAGGGCAAATCCTTCTCAAGAGGGAGGGGATGATACAAGAAGGTCTAACACCATAGGACCCATCACAAGAGGAATGGCCAAAAAGCTCCAAGATGAATATTCTCCTCAAGGTCAAGTACTATTTGCTATCTTTGGATGGAAAATTGGAGAACAAGAAGATATGCCAAATCTGCCAAAACATGGAGAAGGGTAAAAAGGACATTTCTATACAAAAGGGGTGTACTTATCCTTCTATGGGGCTGCATGAGTAATTGTTTTTCTTCACATAAAACTTGATTTTCACGTGTTTTAGACGCTATACATGTAGCACATGGGTTCAGATCTGCCACGTGAAAGTTGAGTGCTTAGAGCCTTGAGATTAATCTATAAAATCTCATAGGAAAAGCTTGTAAATCACTTTTGGATTGTATTAAAGAATTTCTGCTGAAATGCATAGCAAATTCCTTCTCCAAGAGTCACTTCTTAGCTTGATTTCCATTGCAACTTCCTTCCACTCTAGGAAGCCTTCTGAGTTGTGAATCACCTCTCCAAGCTAGCCTCCATATCCATTCACCTTAAACTCCAAACATCCGCTGCTTCACATCCAAAACTCTTCATCAATCTGCTCACAAAACTCCAAGTCTACAGCTGCCCATGCTACTGTTCCATTGGTTTCCGCAAGCTGTTCAAGCCTCCCTGCACCTCCAATCTCACGGATCTGCTTCTCCACATCTCCTAGGATGTATCAGCCTTTACCTCCTTTGGCAATTGTGTAAGTGTCTTTGTTAAATTCTCCAACTTTTGAGTGATGATTTTATTCTGAGCGAGCAAGGCATCATTAGATTGCAATTGTAGAACCCCTTTCTGTTGAATTGGAGTTCCTCTTTCACTGTGCAACTCGTTATCATTAGTGGCCATATTCTCTATTAACTCGATTAGTTCCTCTGGAGTCATCCATTTGATATTACCTCCAGTTGAGGCATCTAACATCAACTTGGTTTGTGAACCAAGACCTCGAAGGAAAAGTAGGACTATTGCTGCTTCATCAAAGCCGTGTGTGGGAGTCTTTCTCAACAAGCTTTTATACTGATCGCATGCTTGACCTAATGTCTCCTCCATGCCTTGTCTGAAAGAAGATATCTCTTGCTTCCCTTTGTTGACTTTAGATTGTGGGAAGTATTTATTTAAAAACTTTGAAACCACTGCTTCCCGCTCAGTAAAACTACCTTCTGGAAAAGAATTCAACCATAACTTAACATTGCCTTCCAATGAGAAAGGAAACAAGCTAAGCTTGATTGCTTCATCCGGCACCCCATTAATGTTCATAGTGTTGCAAATTTTATTGAAGGTGGTGAGATGTTCATATGGACTTTCATGCGATAGCCCATTAAATTGGTTGCTCTTGACCAACTGTATCAACGCCGGTTTCACCTCCATGTTTGCAGCATTGACCCTCGACCTTGCTATACTGTTAAAATGTTGAGGGCCAACCACAGTGGTGTAATCTGCAAGAGTGTGTCTACCATTATTGTCCTTTGCCATATTTTCAGTGCTTTGGTTAAACCTTTGTGGTGAAGGTTGTAAAATTGTTTCTGGAGGAGGGAATAGTTCTCTAGATGTACGGATTCTTCTCCTCCGTCTACTCTCGTCCAAGCCTTCAAGAAGAGGTTCTGAATTTTTCTTGGTTCTCGTCCGAATTGCTTCCTGCATACACAAGAAGACAAGTTCTTAGAAACAATTGTTAGCACAAAAAGATAGAAAAGATAAATAAAAAAATAGAAGATAAAAAGATAAAACAAATAAAATAAAAAAGACAAAAGACAAAAAGATAAACTTAAAGATACAAAGACAAAAAAATAAAAAATATAAATCAAGTCAAAGTTACTCAATAATCACACAAATAGACTAGTTAAACCACGAGTCCCTAGCAACGGTGCCAAAAACTTGTTTAACCTTCGATAAGTGTAACCGAATCGTATCAAGTAATAAACATGGTAAGACCAAGTATCGTTTTCCCAAAAGACTCACGACCTAGATAGTTATTTGATTTGTTGATTATCTAAGACTTGTGACCAAATTCTTGTAGGTTTAAATGCAAAATACTGAAAAGTAAATATGAATGCATGTATTGATCAATGGGCAAGAAGAAACAAAACACATGCTTTGAAATATATGGATGAATATGTTGTTGGGGTTTATCAATTTCATCCTATCCACTCTCATGTATTCAAGAATTCATCTTTCTTCATTAATGTTAATGCCACTCTCTAAATTACCTTAAACCCGATGTCTTGGCGAAGAAAGCCTAATCATAGTCACTAGTTTACAATGTCTTGTCTCCCTAGCAATTATTCATGCACTATAAAGTACAGAAGCTTAAAGGCAACCAACCATCATATTCCTATGTCTAGGTTTATACTACTATTGGGAGAGATTCTCCAGATCTAGATTTCCTCGTATGTGTCCATATTGACAAAATCAATTATCATGCTATGAATGAGTTAAACAATGCAAGCATTAAGAAAAGGAAAAAAAACCCTAACAATTAATGAAAGAAAGCATATATATTAAAGAACAAATTCAATACATGAGAGTTTCAAAAGGATTACATTGATTCCCCAACAACAAAAGAAGTTTAGTTCACCATATTCATGGTGAAACTAGATGAAATGCAATGAAAGAGTGAAAGATAAAACCCTAGAAAGGTGAGAAAGGGGTTCTAGCATCCAAAATCCTCCTCCAAGGGGTGAAAAAGTGTGTTTTTGCTTTGTTCTAGCCAAAGATACTAACCCTAGGAAGACTAAAGCCTTATATAGACTTCTAAATATTACAGAAAAATTAGCCTAAGCCCATAAGAATGCCGCTTAGCGGTAAATACTGCTCAGCGGTAAGTGCGTGACTTCTATTCTGCCCTTCAGCTGCAGTTTTACCCCTCAACAGTGACTACGGGTCTTCAAAGTGCCATTCAGCGGTAAATGGCGCTGAGCGGTGCTTGCGGCTTCTTCCTTTAATGCACTTTTCCTTTCTTTTCTGAATCTAACTCCTAGCTCCTTCACTTTTTTCACTCAATTCTTCTTAAAACCTGCAAAAAACAAAGAAATCAAGCATAACACATGTCCAAATCTCTTATTTTCAACTCTTATCAATTGGGTGCTCTAGTGGTTCGTTGTCTAGTGTATGCAGGATACAATTCGAACTAGAAGCACGAAAGTTTCTGAACCTCTTCTTGTAGGTCTGGAGAATAGTAGAAGAAAAAAGGAGGAACATGACGTCTAGAGAACTTTTCCCTTCTCCTAAGACTCTTTTACAACCTTCACCTCAAAGATTTGACCAGGAAACAGAAAATATGGCGGAAGAGCAGAATGATAGACGTACCCTGGCAGCTTATGCAACATACATTGGCCCTCATCATTTTAATAGCATCGCAAGGCTGAGGGTTAATGCTGCAAATATGGAGATGAAGCCTGCTTTGATTCAATTGGTGAAGAGCAACCAATTCAATGGATTATCACATGAAAATCCATCTAAGCATCTGACTACATTCAAAGAGATATGCAATATTGTGAAGATCAATGGCATGCTAGATTAAGCTATTAGACTGAGCTTGTTTCCTTTCTCTTTGGGAAGTAATGCTAAGATGTGGTTGAACTCCTTTACAGAGAATAGTTTTACTGAGTGGGAAGTCATGGTTACAAAGTTTCTGAACAAATACTTCACACAGTCAAAGGTGAACAAACTAAACAAGAAATTTCTTCTTTCAACCAGGGCATGGATGAAACATTATGTCAAGCGTGGGATCGATTTAAAGGCTTATTGAGAAAGACGCCCACACATGGCTTGGTGATGGCAAATTTATGAACACCGAATAAACGATGCCAAAAACTTGTTTAACCCTCGGCAAGTGTGACCCAATCGTATCAAGTAGTATACTCGGTAAAACCAAGTATCATTTTCTGATGGCAAATTTATGAAACCGAAAAACGGCGCCACAAACTTGTTGAACAATCGGCAAGTGTGACCGAATCGTTTCAAGTAATAAACTCGGTAAGACCAAGTATCGTTCTCCCAAAGGACTCACGGCCTAGTTTAGTTATGTGATTCGTTGATTATTTAAGACTTAAGAACGAAATAAGTGGAGTTTAATATGCAAAACAGAAAATAAACATGTATGCATGAATTTGATCAATGGCTAAAACAAAATACAAACACTTCAATGGAATATATGGATGAGTATGTTGTTGGGGTTATCAATTTCATCTTATCCACTCTCATATACTTTAGGAATTCAACATTCTTTTCATCATTGTTAATGCCACTCTCTAAATTACCTTGCAAGAAGGCCTATCCCTAATTACGAGTTCATACGATTCCTAGCATTCCTAATAATTATTTCTTTTAGTGCAGGAGCTTAACGGCAACCAATATACTATTGGGAGAAATTCCCCAGATCTAGACTTCCTCGTACGTTCCCGTATCGACAAAATCAATAATCATGCATTGAATGAGTTAAACAAAGCAAGCATTGCGCAAAGAGGAAAAACCCTAACTAATGATGAAAGAAAGCATAGGTCTTAAATATAAGATGTAAAAACAAATTCCATATATGAGAGTTTCACAAGACTACGTTGATTCCCTAACAACAATACAAGGTTTAGTTCACCATATTCATGGTGAAACTAGATGAATAATAATGAAAGAATGAAAGATAGAACCCTAGAAAGAGAAAGAGGTAGCCTGAGCATCCAAGATCTTCCTTCAAGGGGTGGAAAAGAGAGTGTTTGCTTCGTTTCTGCCAAAGATACAAACCCTAGGACGTCCTAAAGCTTATATACTATTCTAAAATTATCGAAAATTTAGGCCCAAGCCCATAAGTGTGCCGCTCAGCGGTAAAGTACCGCTCAGCGGTAAGTGCGTGAGTTGGTTTCTTCCCCTTAGCGGCCATTTTGCCCCTCAGCGGATCCCCCGTGAGCTTCTGAGTGCCGCTCAGCGGTAACCTGCCACTAAGCGGCAGTTGCGGCTTCTCCTTTTGCACTTTTTGATGTCTTTTCTGATTTCATCTCTCTCCTTCTTCACTTCTTTCACCAAATTTACCTTAAAACCTGCACAAAAACACTGAAATCAAGCATAAACTTGTCCAGCTCTCTTATTTATGAAAATATGAATAAAAGCATGATTTCAAGCTAGTTTCTAAGTGTTAAAGGTTGCTTTTAGTATCAATTTCAAGCATGAAAATAACAGTTTTTCAACTGTTATCAGATATCAATTCTGGTGTCATGACAGATGACTTTGGTTTCACATTGGTAGACTTGAACAAGATGAATTACACTGATGAACCATTTATCATGGCTAGTCAAGCAAGACAAATATTCTACGTAAATGATCCAGCGAATAAAAAATGGTCAGTGGTTTTAGAAGGAAAAAACATGCACGGATATGATGATGAAGATTCTCTTGATATATTTGACACAACATCCGTTGCTTCAAGACCCATTGAAGACTCAATTGATGACGTTGTCGATGACATCCAGGCAATTCGTAGTGATCATAATGAAGGGATCTGGGAGAAACCAATATCTTAATAGGTTGAGATATCTTTTGTAATGACTTTATATGTAATTTGATCATATTTGAAAGACCAAAAAGCCATGTCTCTATCATTCATGCATCATGGGATGATGTCCCAAAGGTCGAGAAAAACCTCTTATGGCAAGATATTAAGGTATGTTTACTTAAAAGAATTGTCATATACTTATTTCTTTTATCTTATTATGTCATTAACATGTTTTTTGTTTTAAATAACAACATTATGATATTCCTAACACTGCACAGATTAGAAAGAAAGTCTTATCGCATATAGCGATAAGATGGAGGGATTTTAAGACAAGGTTGACATGACTATATGTCTTTGGAGAAAGACAACATGAAAATCCATCTCAACATTATACCTTCACAGAGGAGGAGTGGATGCAGTTTCGTGCATCTAGAGAGTCTGAGGAATGGAAGGCATGTTTCTTAGCATCTACAAATTTTTCATTGGGTTTTCTTTTCATTTTACACTTATGAATATACATGGTTTCACAGGGTAAAAGGTTAGCCGCCCAAAAAAGGCAAAGGATAAATGATGCACCACACTTATTATCACGAGGTGGTTATGCAAAATTGGAGAGGAAAATTAGGAAGTCTCGAGCGGATGCCTTGGGGCTTCAGTCACCGGACCTAACACCTCCACTTGCTAGGTACGAGCTGTGGAAGGCTGCTCGGACTAAATCTGATGGGAACATGACGTCTTCCTCCGCTGCCTTGATCTCACAAAAAATTATAAGTTCAAATTCTAAACATTGTTTGATTGTGTATTTATCATAGCATGTCTTCTAAGTAACTTGGTTTTTTTATGTTTAGGATGAGTTGGTTGAGCAGGAGACTCGGGGAACATTTGTTGGCGAAGGTGATAAGAGGGTCGCACCTCACACAAAAATTGATTGCAAAATTAATGCAGTATAGTACTAGGAAGTGACTCCTAGGTCGTCTCTCAAGGACCAAATGTGGTTCGAGGCTTAGGTCAAACACGAAGTGGGGGGGGGGGTTTTTGAAAGTGTTTTTGTGATTCAAAATGAACTAAAACAAAACTGGAAATTAAATTCAACCGAACATAATTGAAAACACTGAAATAAATTAACAAAGCATGATGACCAAACGATCCTACATTGTGACCGAACGATTTCTAAAACAAGTGAGAAAATTGGAAATGCAAGAAGATAAAGACGTCGAACATAATAGACATCATTAAAGTGAACGGAAACAGTAAACCAAACATAATAGACAACATAGTGAATGAAAACAGTAAATTGAACTATCCGTAATCAAGATGTGTGAACTAATTAAAGTACAACAGATAATAAAGAAACACTTAGCATGCTATTCAATTGGAACACTTAAACTAAAGAAATGAAATCCTATTGATAACAGAAAAGCTAAAAAGAAACGCATGAACAATATAATAAACTGAATGAAACTAAATGAGTAAGCTACTTTAACCTCAAATGCATTCCTATATATATAATATAAAAGACTTTTGGTGCAAGACAAAGTAAGCAAAACTGAGATCCCTTTCCCTGGACGTAACATTGTTGGAATAAAAAACATTTAAAGATCTCCAAAAGCCAAATTAAAACAGTTTAAAAGGGTGGTTGGCAGTGTGTGCTCTTTCTTCCTGCAAAGATGAATGGCCGAGCACTTCTTCCAAGATGTCCATCGTGACTCCATGTGCACCGTTACACTAAATGAATCACCGTATGTTCTCATTCTCCCATTACCGTCCACACACCTTTCTTCTCCAATGCAAAAGAGTAAATTTTCTTCTTCCAAAATAAAGATCACCGTGCACCACTTTTCTCCAAGAAAAGAAAAAGTAATCAAATCCCTCCCTCCGTGTTCATTCCCTACGCGAAAATAAATCTCCCCGAGGTGGCGGCTGGCTCCTCACACGTCCAGCCCCCTTTTTTCTTTCAACTCCACAGGTTTTTAAACCCTCATGTGCCATCTGTCCAGCCCTTACGTGTGTTGCTGGACTTGCTTCTCCACCGTGCACACCCCAAGCTTGCTGCTCCAGATTAATCTGTCCGTGGGCCCCTTGTGCCAAGCTGCTGGACTGCTGCTTCTTGTTGCTGTGCTGGGCCGGGAGCTGCTTGGATTGGACCGAGATGCTCCTGGAAAGCTGGACGCTCCCTCCAAGCTGCTGAACTTGAAGGCTTCTACTGGACCAAGCTACTGTCAACGCTTCTCCAATCAGAAAATGAAGTTTCGTGGTGTAGCCCTTTGTTGGATGCTACCTTCCATTGCTTTTCTTCAACTGATCCAGCATGGACGCTGCCTTCCACTCTGCTGGACGTGCGTCAGCTCTTTTTCTGGGCCAGCTTGCTACTAGAAAATGCTGTCCGTGTCCTTGCTTTCAAAACATGGCAGCCTTGGGCTGTGTTGATTTCTGCTTGTCACACCCTTTCAAGGCCTGTTGGACCGAGATGTGCATTTAATGATGGATGAATGCCTTGAACCCCTGCTGTTGTCCGCGTGAACGTGTGAAGGCCTGCTGTATGGACGTGAATGAAGCCCCCTGGACGAGTGTGCTGCTGCTGGACATGAAGATCGTGCACCCCTTCTCATGCTGCTGGGCCGCCTGCTTGTGTGAAGGCTGAAGACTTCCTCTGCTGGGCTGTTGGATGTGCTGCCATTGTGGGCCGTGGTATTCTCTTTCCCAGCCAGCTGGACCCGTGAGTTCCTCTTCAAAACGTGTATATCCAAAGCTGCTCCTACTTGAAGGCAATAAAGAAACCAAAACTTCAATTTGTGGGCCGTTTGTGTGCTTCTTGCTGGACGTGTGAAGGCCTTAAATGAAAGATTACTTCCTCCTTAGGTGGCAACTGCTGCTTCCTTCCGTGCTGCTGTGTTGCTGGACCGTGGAATTCTCTCCTCAACGTGGCTGCTGGACCATGAAGAAACATGTTGGGCCGTGCTTCTCTCGGTGTGCACCTCCACTTCTTTGGACTAGCTGCTACCACGTGTTGGACGCTCTGCTGGACTCCACTGGAAGGCCTGCTGTCTCCTTTTGCTGCACCTCCCATTCTCTCCAAACACACCTGCTCAAATCCAAGCTGCTGGACCAAAAGCCAAGTGCCTAGTCCGTGTGTGAAGTCCAAGATATAATTTAATCTCCACCTCCTCTTTGCTTTTTAGTTTAAACAAAATTGATGTCACATTTTCTTTTGACCTCCAAAATGTCCCAAATGTTATCCACTAATTTTCCTACAATTAATAATGAAAATAATTAGCTCAAATAATTCAAATTAATTAAAATAAGAATTTTTGGTCAAATTAAGCACAATTAGCAAAAACGAAAAAATACCGGACATTTAAGCACAATTCCCTGATTAAATCTGGTACAATAAACTAAGTGAAATCAATAAAATATTGACTCATCAAAATAGACCACACTTAGTCTTTTGCACTCCTGGGCAAAATCAAGATGCAGATCAAGGAATAGTTAAGAGGACATCAGGGGTACGACACAAACTCAACCCATAGAAAACAAAGACTCACAAGGACCGAAACAAACAAAATTACATAGTCCTCAATAAATTTGGACAAAGAAAAGAAGTAGACAATATCCAACACAAAATCAAAGAAAACAGATACTCATGAAATTATCCAAGCACTTCCAAGCATGGCAAAATAATCAATCAGTTCAAGAGGTGAATCAGAAGCAACAAAACCTCACACATGCACTATCAGTGTTTCTCTCAAGTGTCTAGGATAAACAGTTTCAACTCAATGTACTCAAGAAAGCAAGCAACAACAGACTTGGCAAGCCTCTAATATCAACACTCAAAATATATGCATGTTCAAATCAAAAGGTCTTTTCCTGGTTGTAATGGGGCCAAGGACAAGGGAGGATAACATATGGATGAGAAGCTACAAACCAAAAGAAATAGAGGAGCAATGGGGAACAAGTGTAAACACAGTCAACTCACATCCAAAACCTCTAATTCAATCCTCTTCTTGACTCCATTATTCACAATTTTTTTTTCTCATTTTTTTGTAAATTTTCTTTTTTCTTTTCTCATCTTGTCTATTTTTCTTTTCTCTCTTTTCAGAACAAAACTATAAAAGACAAGATACACATATATTTACAACAACAAAACAAGAAGAGGAACTAACTAGCCAATTCATCAGAATCCCCAAGGAGATCACACTTGTTCCCAAAACACTTCCAAAGCTCCAAAATTCCCTAAGGTTAAGGTAATCATGGTTTTTCACTTAGGGCTAGTGTATGAGCTTCTAAACAAAGAAATGAGGAAAGTATAGGCTCAAAAGGGGTTATCAAAGGATCGGAACAAGGTAAGCTTATTTGGCTAGAGAGGCTCAAAAACAAAACTACCTTTATCACTTCCAAACATGCATATCAATCAAGAATTATCAACAAGAGTCAAGCCAAGGCATATGTGCAAGCAATCAAGAGACATATCACACACAAGAAAGAACATAAAGTGGCTCAAATCTCACACAGGGTAATTGTCACAATCAATTCAACCTCTCAAATATCATAATCATCTTCCCACGCAAAGAAAAGCAAAGATTTCAAGCCATAAGTATTAGTCAAGTGAAGTGAAAGACACATCTACAATCTAAACAAAGTCCAAAAATTAAGAGAAACATGTAAAATTTGCACACAAGACACGACAAAAACAACTTAAAACAGAAAAAATTTTAACACGCAAAACAAAAACTAACAAAGAAAAATCAGAATCTCCCCCAATAGACCACACTTAAACTACACAGTGTCCTCAATGTGTTTTAAGCATAAGATCGGCAATTAAAACCAGTAAATAGATCATGGACAAGTGCAATAAAAGTAGGAAAATAGGGAAGAGGGAAAAGGAAAACTCCCTTGGGTTATGGTGGCAGTTGCCAATTTTGGATTATCAGGGATATGTCTTCCACTATTGGATCCAGCATAGAAGTTTTGAGGAAGAATTGCTTCATCCTCCAGATTTGATCTAGCAAGGAAATGTCTTCCACAACTGGATCTAAGCAGTTATTGTTGATGAGCAGATTCAGCAGGTGTCTATTCATGTTCAAGTCGTTTTGTATGTTAGCACCTTTGTTTTCCACTGTGGGTGTTTGTTTATCAAATTCATTTGTACCTCCTACAACATGGTTAGTGCAATACAGAGGTATAACACCCAATCCTAGTGTAACAGGTTGAACTTCAGATACATCCTCAGAACATGAGTCAATTTCAAAATTACAAGCAATATCAATAACAGACTCAGATTCATGTTCAATGCATGGAGAATAAACATTGGGATGTGATATCAAAAAGTGGTTCTCATCATGCATAGAGGGAAAATTAAGAACATGCTCATCAACATTATAATCATCAGTAACATACCCATCAACAGTATAATCATGAACAACATAACCATGAACATAATCATCAATGACATAATCATACTGAGGTATGCTTACCTCCACTTCCTTGAAGTTTGCTAGAGTGTGGGAAGATGAAGTTGGTCTACCTGGTTCAGGAAAACTGCTTATTCTTGCCTGCTCCTCAAAATATTCATCAGTCTCCTCAAGTGCAAGAGTATGGACATCTAAAGGTAGGAAAGTAGGTTGCTCAGTGGTAAGCTCATAACTCTGCTCCCCATCTCCTATGTGGACGACACTATCATCATCAGGAATCTGAACAGTCTGAAATGGTGATTCCTCTAAATCATGAGATTGTTCTTGATTGAGCTGAGTAGTCGTCTGCCCTATCTGATCATTCAAACTCTGAATGACAGCTTGTGTTTCCTGCTGAAACTCCATGATTTCTTGCTTGAACTGAAGATTTTGCATGGTCATCTGCTCCAATAACTCCTTCAATGTAGGTTTAGAAGTAGAAGGCTGAGGAGCTATTTGAGCAGGAGCATCATAAAATTGCATCTGTTGTTGTTGCTGCTGTTTTTGTTGCCTGTTGTTGTAGATGTTCGTAGCATAAGCCTGAGGTGCATCAAAGGCAGCAGGCTGCTGCAAAGAAGGACATGCATCTGTATAGTGGTCATTTTGGAAGGACAAATATCACATAGTCGTGCAATAGATGCATATGGAGATGTAGATCTCTGGTTGGTAGTGAACTGTGTCACCAACTTCGCAAGAGAGTCAATCTTGCCTTCCAACTTGCTTTCAAAATCTGATAAAGACTGGGCAACATCATCATGTACGCCCCTCACCAGAGGATGCGCAATATTGTTCTCTTTATAGAAATCAGCAGAATAGTTAGAGTACCATGCAGAAGGAGAATCATAAGTATCGGCAGAATAAGCACTATTCACAAAACTAGAATAAGTAGACATGGAAAAATAAAAATACTAAAATTACGAAATAAATAAAACACAACACATTTTTTTTTAAATTAACAGACAAAACACATACGACACGCATACAAAAACAGAACAGAACATCACAACACAAGACAAAACACAACACACACTAACACAACAAAAGACCTAAAACCGAACCGTTGGTCCCCGGCAGCGGCGCCATTTTGATAAGAGGGTCGCACCTCACACAAAAATTGATTGCAAAATTAATGCAATATAGTACTAGGAAGTGACTCCTAGGTCGTCTCTCAAGGACCAAATGTGGTTCGAGGCTTAGGTCAAACACGAAGTGGGGGGGTTTTTGAAAGTGTTTTTGTGATTCAAAATGAACTAAAACAAAACTGGAAATTAAATTCAACCAAACATAATTGAAAACACTGAAATAAATTAACAAAGCATGATGACCAAACGATCCTACATTGTGACCGAACGATTTCTAAAACAAGTGAGAAAATTGGAAATGCAAGAAGATAAAGACGTCGAACAAAGTACACGTCATTAAAGTGAACGGAAACAGTAAACCAAACATAATAGACAACATATTTAATGAAAACAGTAAATTGAACTATCCTTAATCAAGATGTGTGAACTAATTAAAATACAGCAAATAATAAAGAAACACTTAGCATGCTATTCAATTGGAACACTTAAACTAAAGAAATGAAATCCTATTGATAACAGAAAAGCTAAAAAGAAACGCATGAACAATATAATAAACTGAATGAAACTAAATAAGTAAGCTACTTTAACCTCAAATGCATTCCTATATATATAATATAAAAGACTTTTGGTGCAAGACAAAGTAAGAAAAACTGAGATCCCTTTCCCTGGACGTAACATTGTTGGAATCAAAAACAATTAAATATCTCCAAAGGCCAAATTAAAACAGTTTAAAAGGGTGGTTGGCAGTGTGTGCTCTTTCTTCCTACAAGGATGAATGGCCGAGCACTTCTTCCAGGATGTCCAGCGTGACTCCATGTGCACCGTTCCACTAAAAGAATCTCCTTATGTTCTCATTCTCCCATTATCGCGCACACACCTTTCTTCTCCAATGCAAAAGAGTAAATTTTCTTCTTCCAAAATAAAGATCACTGTGCACCACTTTTCTCCAAGAAAAGAAAAAGTAATCAAGATCCTCCCTCCGGGTTCATTCCCTATGCGAAAATAAATCTCCCCGAGGTGGCGGCTAGCTCCTCACACGTCCAACCCCCTTTTTTTCTTTCAACTCCACAGGTTTTTAAACCCTCATGTGCCATCTGTCCAGCCCTTTGATGGACAAATTTGTAAGCACCAAAATATGATGTCACAAACTTGTTTCACAATCGGCAAGTATGACCGAATCGTTCAAGTAATAAAACTTGGTAAGACCAAGTATCGTTCTTCCCAAAGGACTCACGGCCTAGTTTAGTTATGTGATTTCTTGATTAGCTAAGACTTAAGAAAACAATAATTGAAATTTTAATATGCAAGACGAAAATAAACATGTATGCATGAATTGATCAATGGCAAAGACATAAGATAAACACTTTCAATGGATTAAATGAATGAATATGTTGTTGGGGGTCAATTTCATCTCATCCACTCTCATATATTTTAGGAATTCCTCTTTCAAATCATCATTGTTAATGCCACTCTCTAATGTACCATTCTAGATGGCTTCTCCCTAATCAAATAGTTCATACAATTCCTAGCATTCCTAATGATTAGTTCATGAGTGCAGGAGCTTAAGGCAACCAATATAATGTTGTCAGTAAAATATTGGGAGAAATTCCCCGGATCTAGATTTCCCCGTACGTGTCCGTATCAACAAAACCAATAATCATGCATTAGAATGAGTTAAACAATGCAAGCATTGAGCAAAGAGGAAAAACCCTAACTAATGATGAAAGAAAGCATATGTCTTAATTCAAAGATGTATTCAACAAATCCATATATGAGAGCTTCAAGAGATTACATTGATTCCCCAACAAACATACAAGGTTTAGTTCACCATATTCATGGTGAACCTAGATGAATAACAATGAAAGTATGAAAGAATAAACCCAATAAAGGTGAAGAGGTAGCCTGAGCATCCAAGATCCTCCTTCAAAGGGGTGAAAGAGAGAGTGTTTGCCTCGTTTCTGCCAAAGATCCTAACTAAAGGACGTGCAAGCCCTTATATACTAATCTAGAGTTACAAAAGATTACAAAAGCCCAAGCCCAAAAAGTGCCGCTCAGCGCCATTTACCGCTCAGCGGTGGTTACGCGTCTTCTTTCTTCCCCTCAGCGGCCATTTGCCCCTCAGCGGTTCCAACGCACCTCTTGAGTGCCGCTCAGCGGTAGTTTGCCGCTGAGCGGTGCCTTCGACTTCTCCTTTTTGCACTCTTTCTTGTCTTTTCTAATGTCCTCTCTCTTATTCTTCACTTCTTTCACCAAATTCACCTCAAAACCTGCACAAAAACACTCAAATCAAGCATAAACCTGTCCAGCTCTCTTATTTCTGAAAATATAAACAAAATGCATGATTTCAAGCTAGTTTCTAAGTCTAAAGGTTGCTTTTAGTATCACTTTTAAGCATGAAAATAACAGTTTTTCAACTGTTATCACAACCCCAAACTTAGAACTTTGCTTGTCCTCAAGCAAAAAATGTAACTCCATCTCCAACCAATTCATATGATGGTTCACTCATTCAAAATCCTCTTTTCAAGATAAGTAATAACTTCACTCAAACTTATGACCAAGAGTTAATTCAAGATGTGCACATGCTTTAGTGTTCACAAAGTCATTTAAATTCCAACAAATGCTATTTTTCATGAATGATCAATCAATTAAGCATGGATGTTCATGTGCTTATGGAATATTTCCTCACTAGGTAAAGTGTTTCACTCAACACACAAGTGTATAAGAGGTAAAGTGTTTCACTCATTCACTCCACTATCACAATGTCACATGAATCAACTTTGCCTTTCATTTAACCACAATCAAATACATTCACAAGCATGCATCATCACAAGGACTTTTCAATGGCTTATAATGTGGCTGGGCTAACAAGAAAATTGGTTTTTCTGGATCACAAAATCCTTGAGTTAAGAGAATCATAACAACACAATCTTCTTATTCATTCCCAACTTTCTTTTGCCTTTGCTTTTGCATTTGCATTGAGCTTTGCTTCTTTTTCTTTTCTTTTCTTTGCATATTCTTACTTTTTAGCTCTTAGCTCAATGCTTTTTCCTTTTTCATGTTTCCCCAATAACCCCAAACTTGAACATTTAACAATACCACACAAGATCTTCTACTTAACTCAAGGTAAAGATTTTCAATCAAGGGTGTTCAGTGTATATTTAAGGCTAAGGGTTCAAAGGATAGAACACAACGTGTTCTCTTTTAGAAGGCTAACTTTATGAATTTGGCCAATAAAAAGGGTTTCAAAAACACGGCCTTTGATCATATGATGCAAAACAAGCAATTGATTCAATCATAGAAAACCTGGGCAAAGTCATTCATGCTTTCAAAGTAATAGCATTCAACAATAACAACTCTGGAGCTCAAAACCTCACATATAAGCTCATTCACATTTGACATGCACATCCTGCTTAATTTCACAATCACAATCATGATATTATGCATTTGTTCACAAAGCTTGTGAATCACCTGTATAAGCATTTTAATGTGCACATCATCTCAACATCAATCAATCAATAAGCATCATTCAAGCATTACTTATCACACAATCACAGTTAATAGCAAACCATCATAAGAAACCAGGTGTTCAATAGAGTACATCAAACCCTAATCTAAAAAAAAACAAAAACAACTTACAAAGTACTGGGTTGCCTCCCAGTAAGCGCTTGTTTAACGTCCCGAGCCTGACCCAAACTTTCAAGGATCCACCAACAACATCATGGTGGACAATTGTTGCACCTCTCCCCCTAGATAGGGCTTGAGACGTTGACCATTTACCACCCAACTTCTCTGCGGATCATCAGATGGATTAAAGATTTCAATTGCTCCATGCGGATGCACTTCTTTTATCACAAATGGTCCTGTCCATTTTGACTTCAGCTTCCCAGGAAATATCTTCAATCTTGAATTGAACAATAATACCTGTTGTCCTGGATTGAAAACTCTATTCACCAACTTCCTGTCATGATAAAATTTCATTTTGTCTTTGTAAGCCTTGGATGAATCATATGCATGTAAGCGCATTTCTTCAAGCTCCAAAATCTGCCGTCTGCGGGTGCATTGAGTGTCATAAGGATCAAAATTCAAGAATTTCAAAGCCCATAATGCTCTATGCTCCAGTTCAACTGGCAAATGGCATGCTTTCCCATAGACTAGTTGAAATGGTGATAATCCCATAGACGTCTTCATTGCTGTCCTATAAGCCCAAAGAGCATCATCCAATTTGAGAGACCAATCCTTTCTGGATGAAGTCACAGTCTTTTCCAGGATTCTTTTTATCTCCCTGTTAGACACCTCAGCTTGGCCATTGGTTTGTGGATGATAAGGTGCAGCTACCTTATGCTTTACTCCATAGTGTTTGAGTACTTTCTCTAGCTGATAATTGCAAAAATGAGATCCTCCATCACTGATCAACACTCTTGGAGTGCCAAAACGTGAGAATATCTGCCTCTTCAGGAATTTAATTACCGTGCTAGCATCATTTTTAGGACAAGCCAATGCTTCCACCCATTTACTCACATAATCCCACTGCTACCAGAATATATTCATTGTTGAAAGATGGAGGGAAGGGTCCAACAAAGTCAATACCCCAACAATCAAAGACCTCAACCTCTAAAATACCTTGTAAAGGCATCTCATGACGTTTAGTGATTGTCCTGCTCTTTGACATTTGTCACAATTCCTAGCATGATTATGAGCATCCTTAAATAAAGTTGGCCATAGAATCCTGATTGAAGGACTTTTGCTGCTGTTCTTTCTCCATTAAAATGTCCTCCATAAGGTGAATCATGACAATGCCAGAGAATTCCTTCTGCTTCTTCATTTGTAACACATCTCCTTAGAAGATTATCCGCTCCAATTTTGAACAAATACGGATCATCCCATACAAACTGCTTGGCATCATGTAGAAATTTCTTTCTCTGTTGCCAAGTTAAATCTTCTGGCATGACTCTTGCAGCTTTGAAATTGGCCATATCAGCAAACCAGGGCCTCTGCTGAATATACATGAGTGATTCATCTGAAAAAGATTCCCAGATTGCAGACTCCTTGCTAGTGACCTCATTGTTGACTAACCGTGACAAATGATCAGCAATTAAGTTCTCACTTCCTTTCTTATCACGGATTTCTACATCAAATTCTTGTAATAGTAGTACCCATCTAATCAGACGTGGCTTAGAATCTGGTTTTGTCAACAAATATTTGATAGCTGCATGATCTGTATAGACAATCACCTTAGACCCAATAAGATAGGGTCTAAATTTCTCTAGAGCATATACAATGGCAAGAAACTCTTTCTCTGTAGTAGCATAATTCAATTGAGCATCATTCAGCACCTTGCTAGCATAATAGATTGGATGAAACTTTTGTTCCTTCCTTTGGCCGAGAACAACTCCCAATGCATAATCACTTGCATCACACATTAATTCAAAATTTTGATTCCAATCTGGTGCTACAATTACTGGAGCTGACACTAGCTTCTTCTTCAATATATCAAAAGCTTTCAGACAATCTTCGTTCATCACAAAAGGCGCATCCTTCATCAAAAGATTACTCAATGGTTTAGCAATTTTTGAGAAATCTTTGATGAATCTTCTATAGAACCCAGCATGACCAAGAAAACTCCTAATCCCCCTTACATCTGTTGGGGGAGGCAGTTTCTCAATGACTTCTACTTTGGCTTTATCCACCTCAATTCCTTTAGCAGAGATTTTATGCCCCAGTACAATCCCTTCAGTTACCATGAAATGACATTTCTCCCAATTCAGAACCAGATTTGTCTGAACACATCTTTTGAGGACAGTGTTCAAATTAGCTAAACATCTTTGGAAAGAATTTCCAAAAACTGAGAAGTCATCCATGAATACTTCAATGCATTTTTCTAAAAGATCAGAAAAGATTGCCTGCATACACCTCTGAAACGTAGCTGGAGCATTACATAATCCAAAAGGCATCTTTCTATATGCAAAGATACCAAAAGGACAAGTAAAAGCCGTCTTCTCCTGGTCTTTTGGATCTACCACAATTTGATTATATCCAGAATATCCATCCAGAAAACAATAGAAAGCCTGCCCTGATAACCTTTCTAGCATCTGATCCATGAAGGGAAGAGGAAAATGATCTTTCCTGGTAGCTTTATTCAGCTTCCTGTAATCAATGCACATGCGCCAGCCAGTAACTGTCCGAGTAGGAATAAGTTCATTCTTATCATTATAAATTACTGTCATCCCTCCTTTCTTTGGAACCACCTGTACTGGACTCACCCATTCACTGTCAGAGATTGGATAGATGATACCAGCTTCTAGCAGTTTCAACACTTCTTTTCTGACCACCTCCTTCATGACAGGATTTAACCTTCTCTGCGGTTGAGCACTTGGTTTATAGTCCTCTTCCATAAAAATCCTGTGCATACAATAAGTTGGGCTAATACCTTTGAGATCTGATATTGACCACCCAATTGCTTCTTTGTTGGCTTTCAGAATTTCTATCAACTGCTCTTCTTCTTGTAAAGATAAAGAGTTGTTGATGATGACTGGCTTTGTTCCACCCTCTTCTAGAAACACATATTCAAATGTGATGGCAATCTTTTCAATTCTGGCGACTGTGCTTTGATTGTTTCTTCCTTATCAATTGTTTCAAATATTGGATCTTCCTCTGGACCCTTTTTCAATGTTTCCAAGTCCATCAGACATTCATCGATCAATTTCTCTTCTTCTTCATCCAAATCTTCACATGCATCAATGAGCGTTTTTTTCCAATGGTGAAATATTACGCACCATTCTTTCTTGAACCATACAACTTCATCAAGTTCATCAAATTGAAAGCATGCTTTGTCATCATTTGGATACGTCATGGCCTTGGATACATCAAAAGTAACTTCCTCATCATCAACTCTCAGTTTAAGCTTACCATTCTCCACATCAATCAAAACTCTAGCAGTCTTCATAAAAGGTCTCCCCAGAATAAGAGGAACATCACTAGCTCCTTCCATCTCCATCACAATGAAATCTACTGGGAATACAAATTTGTCAACCTTCACTAGAACATCTTCAACCACTCCATATGGATATTTAAGAGACCTGTCTGCCAATTGAAGAGCCATTCTGGTTGGTTTAATTTCCAACCCCTGAATTGTTCTGCACATGGATAGCGGCATTAGATTAATGCTAGCTCCCAAATCAATCAATGCTCTTCCAACTTTCACATCTCCCTATGGTACATGGAATGGTGAAGCTTCCTGGGTCTTTAAGTTTAGGAGTAGTTTTCTGTATGATTGCACTGCAATTGCCCTGTATATTGATAGTTTCCTTCTCAATGTACTTGTGTTTCTTTGTGAGAAGTTCCTTCAAAAATTTTGCATATGCTGGCATCTGTTGCAATGCTTCAGAGAATGGTATAGTGATCTCCAACTTCTTAAACAGTTCCATGAATCTTTCCAACTGCTTTTCTTTCTCCTTCCTTGAATAACTCTTTGGATAAGGAAGTGGCTTTTCATACTCTTTTTCTTTCTGTCTCTCTTCTCTCTCATTTTTTTTCTCTCCTCTCCTCTTCTTCTTTTCTCTTTTTCTCTCTCTCACATGTTTCACTCTCACTCTCATTTTCTTTCTCCTCTCTCTCTTTTTGTCTCTCCTCTAACACTCTACCACTTCTAGTCACAACAGTTTTGCACTCCTTTCCAAGATTATCCTGTTTAATTTCGTCAACTATTCTCTCAACATGAACCTCCATTTTTTTTAAATGCAACATCCACATTATGACAATAGGACGCATTTGTCTTCAAGAATCTCTGGAAAGTCTCTTCAAGCTTTGTTGTTTTCTCAACTGGAGTAACTTGCATCTGCCATTTTTGTCGTTCTTGAACCATTGAGACCTGTTGTATTCCCTGTGGTATTCGAGAAAGTTTCATGGTTACTTCCTCAAGCTGTTGAAAGAGAGTTTTATTTTGTTCTAGCAGAGCATCATGTAATGGTAACAACTCCCTCTGATGAAAGTCTCCTTTTTCAATATTGAGTTCGTTGTCACTAGTAGCCATATTTTCAATAATTTCAGTTGCTTCCTCTGGAGTCTTCCATTTGATATTGCCTCCAGCTGAAGCATTCAGTATCATCTTGGTTTGTGAACCAAGCCCTCCAAGGAAAGTTAGGACTACTTCTTCTTCTCTGAAACCATGCATAGGAGTTTTACGTAACAATCCTTTGTATCTGTCCCATGCATGTCCAAGTGATTCTTCCATGCCCTGCTTGAATGAAGATATCTCTTGCTTGCCCTTAGTCACCTTAGATTGTGGGAAGTATTTGTTTAAAAACTTTGTAACCACTGCTTCCCACTCTGTGAAACTTTCTGCTGGAAAAGAGTTCAACCAAAGCTTAGCATTGCCTCCCAATGAGAAAGGAAACAAGCTAAGTTTGATAGCTTCGTCTGGCACCCCATCAATCTTGACCGTATTGCAGATCTCATTAAAGGTTGTAAGGTGCTCATATGGGTTTTCATGTGATAACCCATTAAATTGATTACTCTTCACCAGTTGAATTAATGCTGGTTTGACCTCCATGTTGGTTGCATTGACTCTAGGTCGAGCTATGCTGTTAAAGTGTTGAGGTCCAGCAAGATTAGTATAATCTGCAAGAGTTCTTCTAGCATTATTGTTCTCCATACTCCTTGTGCTATTGAACTAGTGCTGGTTTGACCTTCCTGCATACACAAGAAAACAAAACCCTAGAAAAGATTTGTTAGCGCAAAAAGATATAGGAGAAGATAGAGATTCACAAGATAAAAAGATTTAGAAGATAGAAGATTTAGAAGATAGAATGAAATAAAATAAAATAAAACCTAATCTAAAAAAATAAAATCTAATCTAAAAGATAAAAATAAAATCTAACCTAAAAAAAAAGATCTAATCTAATCTAATCAAATAAAATAAAATCTAACCTAACCTAAAAGATAGAATAAAATAAAATAAAATCTAATCTAAAAAGATAAAAAGATAAAATCTAATAAAATAAAATAAAATCTAATCTAAAAAAATAAAATAAAATCAAATAAAAACCGAAAAATAAAAAACAGAAAATAAAACAGAAAACAGAAAAACAGAAAACAGAAAAAAAAATAAAATAAAATCAAATAAAATACAAACTGAAAAATATAAACAGAAAAAATAAATAAAATAAAATAAAAATTCGAAATTTAAAATAAAATAAAAAAAATAAGTCAAAGATAATCAATAATCACACAAATTAACCAGTTAAACCACGAGTCCCCGGCAACGGCGCCAAAAACTTGATGGACAAATTTGTAAGCACCAAAATATGATGTCACAAACTTGTTTCACAATCGGCAAGTATGACCGAATCGTTCAAGTAATAAAACTTGGTAAGACCAAGTATCGTTCTTCCCAAAGGACTCACGGCCTAGTTTAGTTATGTGATTTCTTGATTAGCTAAGACTTAAGAAAACAATAATTGAAATTTTAATATGCAAGACGAAAATAAACATGTATGCATGAATTGATCAATGGCAAAGACATAAGATAAACACTTTCAATGGATTAAATGAATGAATATGTTGTTGGGGGTCAATTTCATCTCATCCACTCTCATATATTTTAGGAATTCCTCTTTCAAATCATCATTGTTAATGCCACTCTCTAATGTACCATTCTAGATGGCTTCTCCCTAATCAAATAGTTCATACAATTCCTAGCATTCCTAATGATTAGTTCATGAGTGCAGGAGCTTAAGGCAACCAATATAATGTTGTCAGTAAAATATTGGGAGAAATTCCCCGGATCTAGATTTCCCCGTACGTGTCCGTATCAACAAAACCAATAATCATGCATTAGAATGAGTTAAACAATGCAAGCATTGAGCAAAGAGGAAAAACCCTAACTAATGATGAAAAGAAAGCATATGTCTTAATTCAAAGATGTATTCAACAAATCCATATATGAGAGCTTCAAGAGATTACATTGATTCTCCAACAAACATACAAGGTTTAGTTCACCATATTCATGGTGAACCTAGATGAATTACAATGAAAGTATGAAAGAATAAACCCAATAAAGGTGAAGAGGTAGCCTGAGCATCCAAGATCCTCCTTCAAAGGGGTGAAAGAGAGAGTGTTTGCCTCGTTTCTGCCAAAGATCCCTAACTAAAGGACGTGCAAGCCCTTATATACTAATCTAGAGTTACAAAAGATTACAAAAGCCCAAGCCCAAAAAGTGCCGCTCAGCGCCATTTACCGCTCAGCGGTGGTTACGCGTCTTCTTTCTTCCCCTCAGCGGCCATTTGCCCCTCAGCGGTTCCAACGTCACCTCTTTAGTGCCGCTCAGCGGTAGTTTGCCGCTGAGCGCTTCTCCTTTTTGCACTCTTTCTTGTCTTTTCTAATGTCCTCTCTCTTATTCTTCACTTCTTTCACCCAAATTCACCTCAAAACCTGTACAAAAACACTCAAATCAAGCATAAACCTGTCCAGCTCTCTTATTTCTGAAAATATAACCAAAATGCATGATTTCAAGTTAGTTTCTAAGTCTAAAGGTTGCTTTTAGTATCACTTTTAAGCATGAAAATAACAGTTTTTCAACTGTTATCACCCTTACGCGTGTTGCTGGACTTTCTTCTCCACCTTGGACACCCCAAGCTTGCTGCTCCAGATTAATATGCCCGTGGGCCCCCTATGCCAAGTTGCTGGACTGCTTCTTCTTGCTGCTGTGCTGGGCCGGGAGCTACTTGGATTGGACCGAGATGCTCCTGGAAAGTTGGACACTAACTCCAAGCTGCTGAACTTGAAGGCTTCTACTGGACCAAGCTACTGTCAACGCTTCTCCAAGCAGAAAATGAAGTTTCGTGGTGTAGCCCTTTGCTGGATGATACCTTCCATTGCTTTTCTTCAACTGATCCAGCATGGACGCTGCCTTCCACTCTGCTGGACGTGCGTCACCTCTTTTTCTGGGCCAGCTTGCTGCTGGAAAATGCTGTCCGTGTGCTTGCTTTCAAAACATGGCAGCCTTGGGCTGTGTTGATTTCTGCTTGTCACAACCTTTCAAGGCCTGCTGGACCGAGATGTGCATTTAATGATGGATGAATGCCTTGCACCCTTGTTGTTGTCCGCGTGAACGTGTGAAGGCCTACTGTGTGGACGTGAATGAAGCCCCCTGGACGCGTGTGCTACTGATGGACATGAAGACCGTGCACCCCTTCTCATGCTGCTGGGTTGCCTGCTTGTGTGAAGGCTGAAGACTTCCTCTGTTGGGCTACTGGATGTGCTCCCATTGTGGGCGGTGGCATTCTCTTTCCCAGCCAACTGGACCCGTGAGTTCCTCTTTAAAACATGTTGGGTCGTGCTTCTCTCGGTGTGCACCTCCACTTCTTTGGACCAGCTGCTACCACGTGTTGGACGCTCTGTTGGACTCCAATGGAAGGCCTGCTGTCTGCTTTTGCTGCACCTCCCATTCTCTCCAAACACATATGCTCAAATCCAAGCTGCTGGACCAAAAGCCAAGTGCCTAGTCCGTGTGTGAAGCCCAAGATATAATTTAATCTCCACCTCCTCTTTGCTTTTTAGTTTAAACAAAATTGATGTCACATTTTCTTTTGACCTCCAAAATGTCCCAAATATTGTCCAACAATTTTCCTACAATTAAAAATGAAAATAATTAGCTCAAATAATTCAAATTAATTAAAATAAGAATTTTTGGTCAAATTAAGCACAATTAGCAAAAATGGAAAAATACAGGACATTTAAGCACAATTCCCTGATTAAATCTGGTACAATAAACTAAGTGAAATCAATAAAATATTGACTCATCAAAAGGTTGGGACAACATTCTAACAACGGCCATTGAAAAGCCTGAGCACCCAGGACGTGTAGGTGGAGTTCCTAGGACGATTGGTCTTCGTGACTACTTTGGCCCTACACAGAAAAAGACTCAATCAATGAGTCAGAAGGCACTGAGGCAGATGGATCTTCAGTGGGAGGAAAGGCTGAAGCGGAGGATGATCCTATATCAAAGCTAATGACAAGATTACCGAGGTTGAAGAGAGCACCAGTATAACTATACTAGGATTTGAGAGTATTTGGTCTCCCCCCCGTGTGTCAATATATATCACATTGACCGATGCATTAGAGGTCATTGAGGGAGACAGGATGTTGAATATTTCCATCATTCAACTATGGTGCATGTAAGATAGTTAATTTTGTCTTCCATATTAGTTTTATTTAGATTCCTAGTTTCTAAATCCTTAACTTTGTTGGTTTAGGTACATGGACACAATCATTGTAGACCAAGGTCGGTCTTCCATTTACGGATTTGTTGAACCTCAGACCATTCAACCTTCTGGTAACACAGTTGAAAGCAAACAACATTATGCAAACATGGATGAATGAGTCACAAAGAAACGTATACCTTGTGCCATACATTGATTGGAAGGTGTTGTTATATGTAAAAGTTTATTAAAGTTTACTTAATTAGTTACTTAACTATTTGTGATTCGTGATAGGTCACACTGGCAGCTGATGGTCATTATTCCCAAACAATGTCAAATTATATGGTTTTGTTCGTTGTAGAGGAAGATGAAAACTGACTTGAGGACCATGCTTCAAGGGTACGTGTTTCTCCAAAAATGACTTTGAATTTGATGTTCACCTTAAATTTTTATGATAAATATAGTTATATTAATTTTACTTTGTGTTTTCAATCTAAATAGAGTTATTGGTAAAGCCCGAGGTCAACTTGTTAAAATTTTGTATCCAAAGGTTGTATGTCATTTATACTTCTAGTTCTTTTCCTATGTAATTGAATGATCTAAATTCTTGACTATTTAGTTTGTCAGTTTAGTGTAACAAGCAGGTAGATTCATGGGAATGTGGCTTCTATGTCATGTCTTGGATTAAGTCCATCATTCTAGCTTCCATTACAGATGATTGGATGGAGGTAATGATGCATACCTTCAATACATTACAAATCAAATTCATATTTAAACATATATGAAACCATAATGAATCTTTCTTCATTTTGCAGCGCTTCAAGAGTACATCTCCTATACCAGAGCAAACAATTACGCAGATAAGGCAAGAGTGGACAACTTATCTTCTACAAAGATGGAGCTAGGAACACTTAAATTTGTTGTTGAACATTATTTAGATTTAGTTTTATGTTTATATTTTGATAGTTTTGGTTTTGGATTGTTTTTTACATTAAATAGAACTTTCTTTATATAAAATGAATATATATACATTATAGTATATTGTTATGGGACAATTTTCTGTTTTTCAGGTGTGGTTTTGTTGCAAAAATAAATTAATTTAAAAAAAAACAACAGTAGACGTCGGTTAATGCACTATCCAACGTCTATAGGTGTCTCTCAATGCACAAACCGACGTCCAATGAGTTATAGTGAACAAAACGTTTCAGGGCCTATATACGTCAGATATGCCTACATCCGACGTCTCTATAGACGTTGGATATATCCAGTCTAACGTCTATATAGCGTCGGATATGCACCTCCGATGTTTGAATAGACGTTGGATATATCTGATAACAGTTGAAAAACTGGTATTTTTATACTTAAAATTGACTTCAATTACAACCTTTATGACTTAGAAATTAGCTTGAACTCATGATTTTGTTGAATTAGTGGAAATAATAGAGTTGGACAGGTTTAATGTTGATTACCTTGTTTTTGCAGGTTTTTAAATGAAATTGATGAAAGAAGTGAAAAGGGATAGAGATGGAATCAGAAAAGGACAAGAAAAGTGCAAAAGAGGAGAAAACAGAAGTATCGCTCAGCACCAATTATCGCTGAGTGGCACTCGCAAGAACCGTTGGCATCGTTGAGGGGAGAAAAGCCGTTGAGGAGAAGAAGTGTCACGCGCTACTACCGTTGAGTGGCACTTTTATGGACTTGGGCCTACTTTTCTGTATTTTTTAGATTATTATATAAGCTTTAGGACGTTCTAGGGTTTGTATCTTTAGTTGGGACGAAGCAAAAACACTCTCTTTCACCCCTTGGAGGAAGATTTTGGATGCGAAGGCTCCTTTCTCAACTTTCTCGAGTTCTATCTTCTTCTTTTCCATTGTATTTCATCTAGTTTCACCACGAATATGGTAAACTAAAATTATTTTGTTGTTGGGGAATCAATGTAAATCTTTACAAACTCTCTTGTATGGAATTTGTTCTTCAAGATCATTTATATGATACATGCTTTCTTTCATTAATAGTTAGGGTTTTTCCTCTTGGCTCAAAGCATGCATAATTTAACTCATTCGATGTCATGATTATTAGTTTTGTCGATATGGACACATACGGTGAAATCTAGACATGGGGAATCTCTCCCATCAGTATATTATCAAGCTAGCCATAGGAGTATGATAGTTGGTTGCCTTTAAGCTTCTGTTCATTATAATGCATGATTAATTGCTAGGGAGACAAGACATTGTAAACTAGTGATTATGATTAGGCTTTCTTCGCCGAGACATCGGGTTTAAAGTAATTTAGAAAGTGGCATTAACATTAATGAAAAGAATGATGAATTCCTAAATAAAAGAGAGTGGAAAAGATGAACTTGATAAACCCCAACAACATATTCATCCATATATTTCAATTCACACTTTTGTTTCTTCTTTCCCATTGATCACCATATGCATACATATTTACTTTTCAGTCTTTTGCATTCAAAACTTACAACAATTTGTTCTCGAGTCTTAATTAATCAATAAATCAGATAGGTGTCTAGGCCCTGAGTCTCTTGGGAAACGATACTTGGTCTTACCAGGATTATTACTTGATACATTCGGTTACACATGCCGAGGGGTAAACAAGGTTTTGACACTGTTGTCGGGGACTCTGGTTTAACTAGTATATTTGTGTGATTTTTTATTATTTTTACATTTTCTATTTTTATTTTTCTGTTTTTATTTTTCTGTTTTTATCTTATTTTATTTTCTGTTTTTATTTTTTCAGTTATTATTTTATTTTATTTTTCTGCTTTTATCTTCTTATCTTTTCAATTATATCTTCTCTTTTTTATCTTTTTGTGCTAACAAAATTTTTTCTAGGGTTTTGTTTCCTTGTGTATGCAGGGAAATATTCGGACTAAAAGCAAAAGGATTTTTGAACCTCTTCTTGAAGGCCTGGACGAAAGTAGAAGGAGAAGGAGAATTCGAACTTCAAGAGAATTATTCGCTTCTCCTGAGACACTCTTACAGCCTTCACCACAAAGGTCTGACCATAACACTGAAAATATGACAGAGGAGAATAATGGTAGACGGACTCTTGTTATAAAGCTACATGTCAGGATGTACTCATGACTAGTTCTACAAATTCAGAGCCAAGCTTCAAAGGTAAAAATTGTTTTTTGTTGCAGGATAAAGAAGAAGAACAAGAGAGCAAAGGAAGGACGGTTCATGATGATTCAAGGCAAACACAACCCAAACCTGGTAAACATGTGAGATTCAAAAATAGGTTATGGATTGTGAAAAACTATAAAGAAGATGGAGTGATAGAAATTGAGTCTCCACAATCAAGAAGAGTCAAAAAGGTGGACCGGAAGCAACTGATGAGTTGGTGTGATGATAGAAAGATAGACACCAACATTGAAGATGGAACATGAGCTTTACTGGGTCAAGCTAGTGACGTTAAAAGAGCGCTTTTTTGGGAGGCACCCCAGTTGATTTAAGAACATTATTTTAATTTTTGATATTGGTTGTAATTCTTAGACATTACTTTTATGATTGAAACTTTATGGTTAGCATCTACTGATGGATGCTAGGTGGTTAAGTATCTACTGAAGGATACTAGGTTTATTGACAGGTTTGTTACACCTACTGATGGGTGTTAGTGGATGTTGGGTCAGGCTCGTGACATTTATCAAGCGCTACCTGGGAGCCTAGTTGATTTACTTTGTTTTTTTTTGTTTTACTGTTTATTTTGATTCTCCTTTAGTTGCATGATAGGGATTGAATATATGAGTGATTTGAGAACTTAAATGCATGAAGTGAGTGAGAGGCATGAGTGGAATGCACCTAGTGTAAGTTAAGAAGGAAGACAAACATTACTTGCAAGTGCTGCTCAGCAGAAATTTCCGCTAAGCGGTAATTATGCAGAAAGGCTTTTTCGGGTTGCCCTTAGCGGGGCCCGAGCCCATTAGGGTATTTTTATACCCTAGGGCGCGATTTTGGGTTCATTCTCATATTTCTTTCCTCTCACACACTTCTAAACATCTTTCTAAGAGTTCTCTACATCTTTCCCTTCATTCCCCTTTACAAAATCCCTCTTCCACTCACTTTCTCACTAGTTTTCCATCTAAGTTTGGGGTTTGGAGAGAGCATTGTGTTGGGGCTGAGTTCTTCATATTTGTAGAGCATTTTCTACTCATCTAACATATTGTGGTATCAAGAGAGGTGGTTTCTAAACTTTTACAAATTGTTTCTTTGTGATTGTAATTTGTAATTGTTTTGTGAGCAGTAAATTGTTTATCTTATTTTAAGATAAGTGACTGGACGTAGGATTGGTAAGATCCGAACCAGGATAAAATCATCTGTGCAAATTTCTCTCAACCTTACTCTTTATTATTTTCTTGGTAAGTTTAAATTGAGTATAAATTAAAAGGCACACATTCGTATTAAAAACCCTATTGGTTTGTTATTCCACGCTAACCATTCCGCTGCAGCCGCTCTAACAATTGGCATCAGAGCTTGATTTGATAGTTATTCAAATGGCAGGATCATATCAAACTTTTGCAGAGGGTGCTTCTATCAATAAACCACCTCTATTCACAGGTGAAAATTATGCAATTTGGAAGATGAGAATGCCAATATTTATTGAGTCTATTGATTGTGATATTTGGGAAGTTATTCCATTTGGTCTTTCTATTCGTACTGACAATATGCACGAACCAAAGCCCCGTGTTCAGTGGACTGCTGAAGAAGAAAAGGTTTCAAAATGATGTGAAAGCTCGAAATATTTTTTCATCTACTTTATCGGTTGACGAGTTTTACAGGATCTTTGTGATAACAGTTGAAAAACTGTTATTTTCATGCTTAAAATTGACACAAAAAGCAACCTTTACACTTAGAAACTAGCTTGAAATCATGCTTTTATCCACATTTTCAGAAATAAGAGAGCTGGACAGGTTTATGCTTGATTTCAGTGTTTTTGTGCAGGTTTTAAGGTGAATTTAGTGAAAGAAGTGAAGAAGGAGAGAGATGAAATCAGAAAAGACATCAAAAAGTGCAAAAGGAGAAGCCGAAGTCACCGCTCAGCGGCAGTTTACCGCTGAGCGGCACTCAGGAAGTCACGGGAGGTCCGCTGAGGGGCAAAATGGCCGCTGAGGGGAAGAAACGACTCACGCACTTACCGCTGAGCGGTACTTTACCGCTGAGCCGCACTTTTATGGGCTTGGACCTAATTTTCTATAATTTACGAATAATATATAAGCTTTAGGGTTTCCTAGGGTTAGGTATCCTTGGCAGAAACGAAGCAAACACTCTCTCTTCCACCCCTTTGAAGGAGGATCTTGGATGCTCAGGCTTCCTCTTCACCTTTCTAGGGTTTTATCTTTCATTCTTTCATTGTTATTCATCTAGGTTCACCATGAATATGGTGAACTAAACGTTGTATGTTTGTTGGGGAATCAATGTAATCTTTTGAAGCTCTCATATATGGAATTTGTTTTTACATCTTTTATTTAAGACCTATGCTTTCTTTCATCATTAGTTAGGGTTTTTCCTCTTTGCTTAATGCTTGCGTTGTTTAACTCATTCGATGCATGATTATTGGTTTTGTCGATACGGGCACGTACGGGGAAGTCTAGATCCGGGGAATCTCTCCCAATATTATATTGGTTGTCGTTAAGCTCCTGCACTTGATGAACTAATTATTAGGAATGCTAGGAATTGTATGAACTCGTAATTAGGGAGAAGCCTTCTTGAAAGGTACTTTAGAGAGTGGCATTAAGATTGATGATTTGAATGTTGAATTCCTAAAATATATGAGAGTGGATAAGATGAAATTGACCCCCACCAACATATTCATACATATATTTCATTGAAAGTGTTTATCTTTTGCTTTTGCCATTGATCAAAACCTCATGCATACATGTTTATTTTCGTCTTTTGCATATAAAAATCCAAATATTTCGTCCTTAAGTCTTAGCTAATCAACAAACCACACAACTAAACTAGGCCGTGAGTCCTTTGGGAAGAACAATACTTGGTCTTACCAAGTTTATTACTTGAACGATTCGGTCATACTTGCCGATTGTAAAACAAGTTTGTGACATCATATTTTGGTGATCATAAATTTGTCCATCACTTTGTTTGTAAGATCGCTCAAGAGATGTGGGAAGTGTTGAGAGTGACCCACGAAGGTATAGACGACGTAAAGAGAACGAGAAAGAATACCTTGATCCAGGAATACAAAATGTTCAGGATGAAGCATGGAGAAACAATATCTGATGTTTAGAAACGCTTCACCAACATCGTTAATCATCTCATTCGACTAGGTAAGTCTTTCAAAAATGATGAGCTTAACATAAAAATATTGAAATCTTTAGACAGGTCGTGGCAACCAAAAGTGGCTGCAATTTCTGAGTCACAAAACCTCAACACAATGACTATAGCGGCACAATTTGGAAAGTTGAGAGAGCATGAGCTTGACCTTAGAAGACTAGATGAAGAAGAAGCAAAAGCAAAAACTAAGAAAAAAAGTCTAGCCTTAAAATTTGAGGTAGAAAGGAGCAAGAGCAAAATAGAAGATGAGGACTCAAAAGATGAAGAAAATTTGAGACTTATGATAGAAAGGCTCAACAGGTTCATGAAGTCAAAAGACAAAGGAAGAGTCAAATACGAAAAGAGAGAAAATCAAGGATCTTCCTCAAACTATAGATGTTATGGTTGTAGAGAAAGGGGGCATTTAAAATCTGACTACCCAAATCAAAAGAAGGATGAAGAAATAAAACAAAAGAAGTTCAAGAAGAAGAAAGCCTACATCGCATGGGATGATGACAATGAAACAATTTCTGACTTAAGCAATTCTAATGAAGAAGCAAACATCTGTTTAGTGGTGAACGACGACGTTGGAAGCCAAGTAAGTACATCTAGCGATTTTGATAATTATAGTCAAATTAGTGAAGATGAATTGCATGAAACTTATGCTGCTTTAATAGTAGAATCAGAAAAATTAGATAAAGCTCATAAGAAACTGAAAAAGAATTTCAAAGATTTAAAATTGAATTTTGAAAATATTTCTGAAGAAAATGAAAATTTAAAATTGGACTTTGAAAATATTCTTGAAGAGAATAAAAATTTGAAAAATAAAATTTTATTTTATGAAAAGGGTAAATTTACTAGTAGTGATGAATGTGCATCTTGTGAAAATTTTAAGAAACTACTAGAACAAACAACCTTAGGATAATGTAGTAAAAATAATGAAAATAAGGTTGTTAAAAATAAGTATGTTCCTAAAATTAAAAATAAACATAATAATAGAACTCGTAGAACGTGGGTAGAAAAAGGAACAACTTATAGGAACATAAATGTTGTATCATGCTTTTATTGTATGAAAAATGGTCATACTTCAAATAAATGTAAAATTAAGCATTATGGTGTTCCAAGTGGTAGATATGTTTGGGTTCTAAAATGATTTCATTTTTTTCTAAATCTAACCCAAAGGACTCATACAAGTAGTTGGGTACCTATTGTTAATTTTTAAGAATTTGTTTTTGAAACAAAATTTAAGAAAATTTTATTTGAACGCCGATGAAACAATTTTTTTGGATATATTCTAACATACAAAACATATATAGTTTTCAATCGGAGAACATTTGAAGTAGAAGAATCTGTGCATGTTGTCTTCGATGAAATTGTAGACCTCGAGATAAAACCTCTTGAGTCAGTTGAATCAAATGCAGGTAATGATGAAGACTTGTAGAAGACAACAAATGAAGCGAAGAATGATGACAATCCTCAAGATGAAGATCTAAACAAAATGTGGAAACAACCTAGAGGATTATCAGTACACAACGAAAATGAAGACATATCTAAAGGGGTAAACATTAGAAGAGATCTAGGAATTTTAGGAAATCTCTTAGGATTGCATTTTGATCCATTTTGCGCATTTTTAAGTGTTTTACGAAAAATAACGTTTTTAATCGATTAATCTTCAAAATAATCGATTAAAACTAATCGATTAAACCTAGATTTAATCGATTAAATGCGTTCCAATTTCGCAATTTTGAAAAACTAGCCATATTTTTGTATGCTTTAAAATTCTTATCTTGTATGGTTCAATGTATGTTTAAACAATGAATTTTAAGTTCTTTATCCTAAAATTATATTCTTAAAATCTCTTGTTGTGTATGTTTGAATGAATCTTTAAATTTGAAATATATTTAGCTCATATGGATACATGCTTTTATTAAGGGGGAGTATTATCTTAGGGGGAGAACATTAAACACAACTTTTTAATTATGATCAAAAAGGGGGAAAAATGTTTAAAGCTTATTTGCTTATTTGTGTTTATTCACCATTGCGCTTTTCTTCCGTAAGTTGTGTTTCTATCCAGATTATTACTAAAATCTTTAAATCAAAATGGTTTTTGATCATCATCAAAAAGGGGGAGAATGTTAGCAAAATGATGAAGATGAAGTTTTGATGATGTCCAAATCAAGTCAAGATATATCGAGATTCAAGAAGATCCTTTGAAGACTTGTTTTGCTATTAAAAGATTTTGTAATAATTGTACTTTAATATTTAGGACTTAGATTTGTAGTAGGTTTTGATTCTTGTACTTTCATACTTTGTACTTACTGTTCAGAATAAAAAGAACACGATTTTAATCGATTAAAGCAAGTATTAATCGATTAAAACATTGCAGGTGCTGAAAACTCAACCGGCACAGAAATAATCGATTAATACCTATTTTAATCGATTAGTTAATCGATTAATCCATAAAATAATCGATTAAAGGTGACCGTTGGAGTTTTTTTACTTTTGAAAACTAGTCGTTGTACTCATTTTAATCGATTAACACTTGTATTAATCGATTAAAAGCGTTAAATGGCTGGAAACAATGAACATAAGAGTATTTGCGTGAGTCTATAAAGAGGCTCTCATTTTCCATCAACAACAACTCTTCCCTTGTGCTCTAGTACTAAAAAATCATTGAGACTTGTGTGTTCTTGTTCGGCTTATGAAACTCGTGTTTGTGGAGCTGGTGAAGTGCTGCTATGGTGACAAAGGAAATAGTCGGTTTATCCTTGGTGTGTATAAGGAGCTGTTAGGTGTTCGGAAGAGGAAGTTCATCCTTCGTGAAGTATTCGGAGGAGGTGTCCATCCTTTATGAAGACTCAAAGGAGGTGCAAGTTCATCTCTTGTGGTATCAAGAGAGGTGGTTTCTAAACTTTTACAAATTGTTTCTTTGTGATTGTAATTTGTAATTCTTTTGTGAGTAGTAAATTGTTTATCTTGTTTTGAGATAAGCGAGTGGAAGTAGGATTGGTAAGATCCGAACGAGTATAAAATCATTTGTGCAAATTTCTCTCAACCTTACTCTTTATTATTTGCTTGCACTACAAAAAATATTAATATTACTGACGGATTTTTACCGATGGATAAATATCCGTCGATATATTTTAATTTTCGACAGAATTACCGACGATTTTTTTATCTTTTTTACCGACGATCAAAAGCCTTCGGTAAGTGACATGCACATTACCGACGGATTTACCGAAGGCTTTTAGTCGTTGATAAAAAGAACGGGAATTTTCACGCCCATTATTTCGCTTGACAACATTACCGATAGATTTACCGAAGGCTTCTGACCGTCGGTAAAAAAGCGAAAATTTTCCGGCCCCAGTTTCGCATCCAGTGCCAATATATGTGGCAAACACTCATTTCTCCTTCTCATTTCTCTCCATCTCAGTGTAATACTTCTTTTTATCGCTCCCGTCCACCGCCGCTGCTCTCCACCACCGCTGCTTTGTTGCAATCCACCACTGTCCACTTTTCAGCCTTTTCGACAAGCTCAACTTTTCCGGCGATCCATTGCAAAGTTGAGTTTTGTGATTAGGAACGTTTCTCTTACATATCTGTGAATTGCAGAGAAACTCTCCATGATTCCCTATGATTTTAACTATTGAAAATAAATTGGTTGTTTGATTCTTTGGAAATTAGTTTGTTACTAGCGTGATGCTTTTTTTGTGGCGGAGTTCATGAAAACGAAAAAAAAATGACACAAAGGGAGGAAGGAAGAAGAAGAAGATGGACCAGATCGCGGTAATTACCCACGGATTTACCGAAGGCCAAAAGCCTTCGGTAATTACCGACGGCTTTATCGAAGGTCAAAAGCCTTCGGTAATTACCGACAGCTGAAATATGCGTTGGTAAAGGTTACCGATAACATTTTTACCGACGGTATTTTGACCGTCGGTAAGCCGTCGGTAAACGACAATTACCGACGGATTTGATACATTACCGATGAATTAGCACCGTCGGTAATATCAATTATTCTTGTAGTGTTGGTAAGTTTAAATTGAGTAGAAATTAAAAGGCACACGTTCGTATTAAAAAGCCTCTTGGTTTGTTATTCCACACTAACCATTCCGCTATAGCCGTTCTGACAGTAAGTTGTCAAGAGAAAAGGTTAAATATTGAATTGACATTTTAACTTATACATAATGCATACCTATGTGATTCATAGAGTTTATTTAGATTGAAGCATATAACATGAATATACATTAAGACTCTGTAAAGTTAGGAATTTAAGGTGCTAAAATAAATTATATTTATGACAATGCATTTTTGGTTTTGTATAATTGATATACTTTTGAGATGGTTGAACCTTGTCTCAGTACAAGTTCCCATATTGTAACCCATTCCTTGTAGTTTTAAGGAATATGTGACCAAACATTATGAGAATCCAAACCTTCAACTTTCAGTCCAGAAATATGTGACCAAACATTATCGTCAATAGTAATGTTAACACCTTTTACCCTTGAGTGAATTACCCCATTGACAACCCTCAGGTTTGTGTAGAAAACCTCCACCAAATTTGGATAGCAATCTCCTTTCATCTGGACAAAATCAGTAAGCCCTTGATATGCAAACCATTCTTGAAAAAGAAACTCTTTTTTGTTTAATAATTGTAGGTCCAGATACTTATGAGGAACTACAGATTTTATAACTCTCCAGAATAAAATTTTTCCTCGGATCTCTTCATCACTTATCCATCCAGATGGGTTTGCGTTTCTTGTAACCCGGGAACCTTCTCTTTTCTTCTTGATGATGACGATGGAGAAGCCATTTCTGAATATAATTCTAGGAACGTCTTTCACAATCTAGTAGTTCTTAACTGCTCAGCTTAAAAAATACAAAGGAGACGTCAGATTATAATGGGCATCAACATATTAATTGTCCCAAGAAGACAGAGTTTGAAAAAAGACAAAGGATACGTCGAATTTCATAGATATTCGACGTTTTATTCTTCATCCTCGATTCTTTTTTCCTTTATGAAACTGCTCATAATCTCCCATTATCATTATATTTTAATATAATATTTACATTTTAAGATAACCTCCCATTAGAAATGCAACGTTACCGATATTCAAGGTTTTCTTCTTCAGCATCCCGCCCTTTTCTGTACTTTTTTCCTTTATAAACCTCCCATAACCTACCATTACCTTTATTGTTTAAGATAAGATTTACAATATTTTTGGTATTTTTATATTATAAATTTATGTAAATTTATCTTGTAATATTTACATATTATAAAATATAAGAACGATTTGTCGGTGAAATTTAAGGAGAATAAAATTTTATTTATTTAAAATATTATTTTAATTTCATATGGAAAATAATAATAATAATATTATATGAGAATTGGGTTTTAGCTATAGATCACAATAATTAAAATCATAATACATATTATTCTATTATTAAAAGTAATTTGAAATGAATGTTTTAGGCTAAAGATAGGTATGATTATACTAAAAGACTTTGATTGATTTTTAAATTATAGTACTTGAAGTTTGAGAAAAAATTAAGTTGACTAATAAACTGAAGGTTAAGATAGAATATTGTGGACAAAGATTGAGATAGCTTAGTTACAAAAAAAATATTTAGACAAGTTAACAACATAGTTGCATCACACCAAGTCAAAGATCGAGAAGAGAAAGTGTATATGGAGAAGAGTTAGACAAATCTAGACCAAAAATTAAGACAGAATGGGTTGGGTCGAAGATTAAGGTAGGTTAAGTTTGACGGTCGAGACTGGTTGACCCAAAATGAATATTCGGAGATTAAGACTAAAGGTTCAGACAAACTAACATAAGTTGAAGGTCGAAACAGGTCGGCTTGAGCCAAAGGTATGGATGGGCTGACCCGAGCCAAAGGTAAGATAGAGGACTATCTCCTGAATAGTAATTAGTATAGGAAATAAAATAAATTGTATTTTTCTTATCAAAGATTAACATCTTTGTGGCAAATATTTCTTTTAGGGTTTCTTAGATGCCTTAAACATTTATACCTATATATAGGGACACCAAATACATATGTAGACATTTTGGAAGTCATAAATATGCATTTGCAATGTTGAGAGAGGATTCTTTTGCTTCTTGGTTTACAACTCTGATTCTTATCAAAGATTAACATCTTTGTAGCAAATATTTCTTTTAAGGTTTCTTAGGTGCCTTAAACATTTATTACCTATATTGTGGCGTTTCCATCTTTGTCTTATGAACCTCGATAAAAATTTAAAAAAGTCGAGATGGATGGGCCAAGTCATGAAAGAGATTGGTTTGTATATTTGAAACGGACCGATCACGACTACCACATAAGCGTTTATAGAAAACTCGAATTTAAAACGTCGACGAGGATCAAAGATCAAACGAAGTCTTAGAACAACTTTTCTTGGCCACATTGAAATAAATTATTTTGAATAATTTAAAAATTATAATTAGTTATTACTATAAATGATTATGATATCAAAAATTACTATGATTAACATTATTAGAAAAACAAATTTGACCTCTTTCATGCATTATTTCTTCGTTTTTTAGTATTTTAACAAACGTGTGATCAATATCCAACCACGTTGTCATTAATATGACCATAAATAATCATTAAAAGCTCATTTGCATTTCTTAATTTATAACGCTTTGAATCAATTCTTTATTACTTAGAATTGATTATATTAACTTCGCAAAATTGAGAGTGGATGTATATGAATATAGAGTGGCACATCAAACTTTTTAACTTCAAGTCCTCCAAATCTCACCTTCTTCATGGGTGATTGAAAAGTAGACATTTTTGGGTTGCGGGAAGTCAATTTGTTCTTATCTGAATAAAACAAGATTTATTACTTTGAATGATGTTTGAACGTCGAATTTGGCTGGGCTTCGACGTTCATACAAGAGGGTGGAGTGTGGCAGTTACTAAGCATAATTACATGATGTACGTCATCGGTTCATCTATAAATATAGCTTGCATTTCACATAATCCCTTGCCTCCTGTTTCCGTATTGAACATATTAGGATTCATGTTTTTTATTTCCTTGGCGTTTTCCTTTCCTTAGCTTTCGAAACATATCTTTTCTTTCAATTGCAATTTGCTCGGTTGAATTTCAATGTGCCTCATTCATGTCTCAGTTCATATGAAGGTGGCGTTTGAAATTCAAGTGAACAAAAGGGAAGTGCTTAGGAAAAAGAAATATGGTTCACAATATGTTTAATGTTGAAACAATTTTGAGATCTATAATAATTATATAAAAATGTTGTTCAACTTCATCATTTAACTAAGTATGAATCCTTTAAAAATATTGTCTTGGAGTTGTCTTCTAACATTAAATTTTAGAGCTATTTGATTTCTTATGGTGGAAACAACCGTAATACAAATTAAATTTATACAGTTAACGTCGAATTTTGAGTGCATTCGATGCAAAAGACTGGAGTTGTGTCAAATATTTGTGATCAATGACGTCCTATATCATAGAAATGTCTTCATTTATTCAGCAAGGAGTTCATATCAGAATTCAAAGAGATGTTTTACTTTTTCAGTGAATGATGTTTGAACGTCGAATTCGACGGGGCTGTGACGTTTATGCAATGTGGCAGTTACTAAGCATAATTACACGATGTACTACTTTTATAATGATTTAATTTTCGTCAGCGGATCATCTAATTTTTAATCTTTTTTCCTTTTAATTTTTAATCATTCAATAGCATGTCCGACTCTGTGGAGTACTTGGGACATTAATTGTGTGGATGTTTTTCACGTCGTTGTTGGGGGTTAGACGTCAATTAGTTTTATCTGAATCAAAAGAGATGTATTACTTTCCACTGAATGATGTTTGAACGTCCACTATGGCTGGGCTTTGACGTTCCTATAGATGATGGACTGTGGCAGTTACAAATCATTATTCATGATATAATGTGTGTCTATTTCTTAGGTAGTCTAACGTTATCATTTCATCTATAAATATAGCTTAAATTTCACATAATCCTTGCCCTCCTGTTTCTCTGTTGAACATATTAGGATTCATGGTTTTTAATTCCTTTGTGTTTTCTTTTCCTTAGATTTCAAAGCATTTTTGTTCCTCAAATTGCAATTTGCTCACTTGAATTTCAAAGTGTCGTATTCAGGTCTCAGTTCATATGAAGGTGGCCTTTGAAATTCAAGTCAACAAAATGCTTTTTATAGTACATAAATGATTAAGTTATCTTACTGAAAGGGAAGCGCTTAGGAAAAAGAAATATGATTAACAATATGTTTAATGCTGAAACAATTTTATGATCTAAAATAATTATATAAAGAAGATGTTCAACTTCATCATTCCACAATGTATGAATCATTTTTTAAATTGTCTTGGAGTTGTTTCTACCATTAGATTTCAGAGCTATTTGATTTCCTATGGTGGAAACAACTCCAAGACAAGTTAAATTTATACAGTTGACGTTGAATATTGAGTGCATTCGATGCAAAGGCCTAGAGATTGACGTCTTTTTTTTAGATCAACGACGTCCTATATCTTAGAGGATTTCAAAAAGAAACCCCTTTTACAAAACACAACATCTACAATGAAGACCAAAGAGGATGGAAGACATTATAACCAAAACCAGGAAGTAAAAAAACAAAAAACAAGCAAAACAATGGAGAATGTTTTTGAAATTCATAACTGTTAACATTTTCCTCTGGTTTTCCGCCACACCTTCATGGATAACAAAGAAATGACTTCATTTAGAGGAGGAATTGAAGGAAAACCAAAGGAAAAAGTTAACATGAATTTGGTTGCGAAAGTAATGTAGGATAACTTTTTCCTGCGTTTTCCCCTTTTGCCTTCATGGTTAACAAAGAAATGTCTTTGTTTAGTATAGGAAAAAAAGGAAAACACAAGAAAAAAGTTAACATGAATTTGATTACCGAAGTTATGTAGGATAGGTTTTCAAAGGGTCTACTTGAAATTCATAAGTGTTAACTTTTCCCTGTGTTTTCCCCCTTTGCCTTCATGGTTCACAAATTTTAGTAAAGGAAAATAAGGAAAACAAAAGAAAAAAGTTAACATGAATTTGATTACCGAAGTTATGTAGGATAGGTTTTTAAAGGGTCTACTTGAAATTCATAAGTGTTAACATTTTCCTCAGTTTTCCCCCCATGCCTTTATGTAGGATAGGTTTTCAATGGGTATACTTGATTATCGACGTGAAGGGCATTGGAGTGGTTAGGACCATTAATTGTGTGACCATAATGTTACGTCAAATTCGGCTGGTATATGATGTTTTAATCTTCATCCAAAACCCAAAGTTAGCTCCATTTTTTATTACTTTTAAATTCTCACTTTAACGTCCAAGCCTCATAGATCTTTGACGTATTTTTCGTCAGAAGCAGTTATGATCAGTATTCCAGAGATTTTTTTTACTTTTTCACTGAATGATGTTTGAACGTCGAATTCGGCTGGGATTCGACATTCATACAAGATACTGAGCATAATTACGCGATATAATGTACGGTTCTAACTCTGGAAAGTTGTTCACTCTCTCTCAACACAATACTACCTCAACTCCAGAAATATTAATTAAAATCGAAAGAAATATTACTCAACTCCACAGCTGTTCACTCTCAACATAATACTTCAGCACACAGACACGGTTCTCACTCTGGAAAGTTGTAAACTACTCAAATTTTGCGTCTTTATGTAAACACACGCATTAGTTAATACATAGACCAAACTTATCTAGCACATAGTTATATTATTAATGGTGTTGATGGTCAAACCTTTGTTTTCGAATTCAAACCTCTTTTGCCAGGAATCTCTCCTTTCTAGTGAATGGTTTTGTCAAGCAGAGAATCTCGCCAGCAACTTACAGTGCAATGGGCTGCAAAAGCCAGAAATGCATAGAAATCAGCATAAACTGGAAAATCACATGGGCAGCGATAGTAATTTTTACACGTGAAAGTAGAGTGCATGGTTTTTTTATGTTATTCTTTCAGATGTGGAGGAATCGATTATTAATCTTAAGAATCAAATAAAACGTTAATATTGTAATATGGTCTTGGAATTAACCGTAATAGTAAGGGCATATAAGTCTTTTATGCCAAAATCAGCGCAAATCGTGTCAAAACATCGAGATGGTCGAAACAGTGAAATCTCGCAAATCCTCGCCTTTCTATCTTTGTAAATCACTGTAAGCGAACACACTTCCTCATGCAAATCCATCCGCGCTAAATGACGTAAACAGTAAATTACCTTCATACGAACACACGCTAAGAGATCCAAATTCCAATGGCTTCTTCATCACATCCTTCAAGACATAGTGGAAAGGCTGTTGTGGCTGAAAGAAATGTTGAACTCTCCAGGTGGATCAGTGATGAGGAGACTCATAAATATCTGAACGTCGACTTATTTGACAAAGAGGGATTTCACTTTTAGGAATGGATAAAAACTCAAGGTCTCTCTACACTTGTCCAGATGAAGGGTGATTGGTACCCTGATTTAGTAAGGGTCTTCTACAACGATATGAGAAACATAGATGGTGTCCTTCATTCTTGAGTAAAAGGAGTAAATGTTCACATTGACAATGATGTTTGGTTTCAAGTTGCAGGATTAAAAGCCGAAGGGTTTTTCTCTCACTTATGGTACTCAGAAACAAACAGATGGCTCAAGAAAAAGGACATGTACACTAACTAGTTTAAGGTTTCCTGGGAGATACACAATTGAAAGATTATATGTGCATGAGGGACTGAATAATGAAGAAAAGATAATAGCACACATTCTTGCTTGGGTGATTTTACCTGCTAGACCTGTACAAGACAGAATGACAACTGAAGATGTTTTTCTGTTGTATGCCATCAAGAATATTGTTCCTACCAATTGGGTGGAAGTAATAAAATATCATATGATTGATGCAGGAACTAAACATGCATGACATCTACCATATGTTTGTTTATCAGCAAAATCCTGACCCTTCATGGTGTGGATGTTAGTGGGGAAAAGAAATGCTTTTGTAACTACTCAAATGTGATAAATCGAAACACCTTGACTTCCATTGGCCTTGTGAAGACCACAAAGGAATGGTGCTTCAAGGATGAAGAGAATATGGTTCAAAGTTCTGGAAGCACTCTTGCACTAAATGAAGACCGCACCAACTTCGTCCCTGAAACCAATTTTGAAAGAATGATGGAAAATCCCTTAGCCATGCACTAGTGGAAAATAGGATTTTATGACGACCTATTATGACGAGTAAAATCTCCCTATCATAATAGGTTATCTGGTGGCATTTTCGTAATAAAAATGAAAATTATTATAACGTAGTTTTATAAATCAGTCATAATATATCAATGCGGTGGCAAAATTGAAAATAAGTTTAAAATGTATTATGACCGATTTTTGAAAACCTATCATAGTATATCTATTTTATGATTGTTAACTTCCCCTCCGTCATAATACATAGCACACAATCACAAATTAAAAGTTTTATTAAAATTATATTATGACTGATTTTTAAATAAATGTCATAATATCTCTTAATTCACATTTTCGCGTTCCATCTGAACTCACATTTTCCATCTTCGCAATCCTTAATTTCTCTCCCCTACATTGAGTCTCAAATTCTCCAGAAACTTCTTCTCACCAAAGTCGTCCTCGTCGACGATGACACCTTCACCAAAGCCTCCCCCACTACTAACGAAGCCCTCTCAATCAAACTGCTCAAGGAATGAGTCGAGACCCTAGAAAAAGAGGTTGACGCTGCCATCACTGCTGCCGCTTGCATTCGCTCTGAGAAACGACAAGCCGAGGCCGCTCAGAAAGTCGTTGAATCGGGTGCTCAACAACTCACTGCCGAACTTGAAAACACCACAAGTTTCATCATCTTCATCATACTCTGTTTTTACTCTTCTCAATCATTGCATTCACAAGTTTGGAATGGTTTTGGTCTATGATCCGCGAAGCTAATCATTTCTTATTTCCTTTAACAGAGGTGTTTGAGTTGCACATGGAGGAGCTGCGTGCGAAGCAAGAAGAAATCGAGAAGCGAAACGAGGACATTGAGTTTCTCGAAGCTATAATTTGAAGATTTAGAGGAAAGGAATTCCCAACCCTTTCGACTCCAATATACATTTCACCGAACAAGACCAAACCCTAACCCTTTCTTGTTGTTTGATTTGAGATTGAGATGTAGTTTTCGTGTTAATTTGTAAATTCTTTCGGTAGTTTAGGTTAGATTAAGTTTCTTGAGTTTTAAATCGGAGAGATGAACCACCACCAAAACAATAGAGCGAGGTACCCTCCCGGAATGGTGCTTGGTGATTCAGATGTAGTTTTTCTCGTCTTCATCTTCAATTTTCTACGTTTCCCATTATCATCTCATTTGTCACTTTCTTCTCGAACAATTCATTAATCTTTTGTTTTTCTCGTTGTTCAGGGCGTTTCTTCTTCTTCTCGTTTCAACCTTCACATTGGTTTTTCAGTAATCTATTGCGTAAGAAGGACTCATCCTTTGATATGGTGCATTTTCTTGTTTCATTGTGTTTCAATTTCTTTATTAGTGAATTGTGAGAGAAGTTAGTTGATAGAAGTGACCTCCACCTTCAAAAATGGAGTGGCTTCTTGATAACAGTTGAAAAACTGTTATTTTCATGCTTGAAATTGATACCAAAAGCAACCTTTAACACTTAGAAACTAGCTTGAAATCATGCTTTTATTCATATTTTCAGAAATAAGAGAGCTGGACAGGTTCATGCTTGATTTTAGTGTTTTTGTGCAGGTTTTAAGGTGAATTTGGTGAAAGAGGTGAAGCAGGAGAGAGATGAAATCAGAAAAGACATCAAAAAGTGCAAAAGGAGAAGCCGCAACTGCCGCTCAGCGGCAGTTTCCCGCTGAGCGCCACTCAGAAGCTCACGGGGGATCCGCTGAGGGGAAGAAACCAACTCACGCACTTACCGCTGAGCGGTACTTTACCGCTGAGCGGCACACTTATGGGCTTGGGCCTAAATTTTCTGTAATTTTAGAATAGTATATAAGCTTTAGGACGTCCTAGGGTTTGTATCTTTGGCAGAAACGAAGCAAACACTCTCTCTTCCACCCCTTTGAAGGAGGATCTTGGATGCTCAGGCTACCTCTTCACCTTTCTAGGGTTTTATCTTTCATTCTTTTATTATTATTCATCTAGTTTCACCATGAATATGGTGAACTAAACATTGTATTGTTGTTGGGGAATCAATGTAGTCTTGTGAAACTCTCATATATGGAATTTGTTTTTACATCTTATATTTAAGACCTATGCTTTCTTTCATCATTAGTTAGGGTTTTTCCTCTTTGCTCAATGCTTGCTTTGTTTAACTCATTCAATGCATGATTATTGATTTTGTCGATACGGGAACGTACGGGGAAGTCTAGATCCGGGGAATTTCTCCAAATAGTATATTGGTTGCCGTTAAGCTCCTGCACTAAAAGAACTAATTATTAGGAATGCTAGGAATCGTATGAACTTGTAATTAGGCATAGGCCTTCTTGCAAGGTAATTTAGAGAGTGGCATTAACAATGATGAAAAGAATGTTGAATTCCTAAATTATATGAGAGTGGATAAGATGAAATTGATAACCCAACAACATATTCATCCATATATTCCATTGAAGTGTTTGTATTTTGTTTTAGCCATTGATCAAATTCATGCATACATGTTTATTTTCTGTTTTGCATATTAAACTCCACTTATTTCGTTCTTAAGTCTTAAATAATCAACGAATCACATAACTAAACTAGGCCGTGAGTCCTTTGGGAGAACGATACTTGGTCTTACCGAGTTTAATACTTGAAACGATTCGGTCACACTTGCCGATTGTTAAACAAGTTTGTGGCGCCGCTTTTCGGTGTTCATAAATTTGTCATCAAGTTTTTGGCGCCGTTGCCGGGGACTCGTGGTTTAACTGGTTAATTTGTGTAATTATTGATTTTCTTTGACTTTAATTTTGAATTTCTGTTTTTATTTTTCTGTTTTTATTTTTTCTGTTTTTGTTTTATTTTATTTTATTTTATTTTATTTTATTTTATTTTATTTTATTTTATTTTATTTTATTTTATTTTATTTTATTTTATTTTATTTTATTCTCTGAATCTTATATCTTCTCCTATATCTTTTTGTGCTAACCAAATATTCTAGGGTTTTGTGTTCTTGTGTATGCAGGAGACAATTCGAACTAGGAGCAAGATAACTGCAAAACCTCTTCTTGAAGGTTTAGACGAGAGTAGACGGAGGAGAAGAATCCGAACATCTAGAGAACTTTTCCCTCCTCCGGAAACTCTGTTGCAACTATCACCACAAGGTTCTGACCATAGCACAAAAAATATGGAGAACAATAATATCAGAAGAACTCTTGCTGATTACACCAATACAGCTGGACCTCAGCACTTTAATAGTATAGCTAGACCTAGAGTCAATGCAGCTAACATAACCAGCATTGATCCAACTGGTGAAGAGCAATCAATTCAATGGGTTATCTCACGAAATCCCATATGAGCACCTCACTACATTTAATGAGATCTGCAACACAGTGAAAATCAATGGGGTGCCAGATGAAGTGATCAAACTTAGCTTGTTTCCTTTCTCATTAGGAGGCAATGCTAAGCTTTGGTTAAATTCTTTTCCAGAGGGAAGTTTCACAAAGTGGGAAGCAGTGGTAACCAAGTTTCTAAATAAATACTTCCCACAATCAAAGGTGAACAAAGGCAAGCAAGAGATTTCTTCATTCAGGCAGGGCATGGAAGAATCACTGGGTCATGCATGGGATAGATACAAAAGCTTGCTACGAAAAACACCCACGCATGGATTCGATGAAGTGGAAGTAGTCCTTACCTTCCTTGGAGGTCTTGGTTCACAAACCAAGATGATGCTTGATGCCTCAGCAGGAGGAAACATTAAATGGAAAACTCCAGAGGAAGCAACAGAAATTATTGAAAATATGGCTACTAGTGATAATGAGCTCAACAGTGAAAGAGGAGCTCCTATGCAACAGAAAGGAGTTCTACAATTACAGACACATGATGCCTTGCTAGCACAAAATAAAATTCTAACTCAACAGCTAGAGACTCTTACTAAAACACTTGCACAATTGCCTAAAGAGTTGAAAACTGCTGCACAGGTACAATCTCAGTTGTGTGAATTATGTGGAGGCGACCATATCAATGGTCAATGTGCCTTTCCAGCAGAAACCGTGGAGGATGTGAATTACATGACCAATCAATACCGTCAAGGGAACTACAATCAAGGGTGGAAACCACACCCAAGCATTGGTCAAGGGCAAATTGGGCAAGCTGGTCAATTTAATAAGCAACAGCAGCAACCCACCTTATGGCAGCAGATTTCTATGCTTAATGAAAGGTCCATGAGGATGGAAGACACTCTTAATAATTTCATACAGAAAACTGAGTCTACCCAAAAGAACACTGAAGCTGCTATCAAGAATTTCGAGATTCAGATGGGGCAGATCACCAAGCAGGTGGAAGAAAGGCCAAATAGAAATTTTGGGGCTAATACTGAGGTTAACCCCAGAGAAGAATGCAAGGTGGTAGAGAGTGCTAAAAATGAGATAGTTCAGTTAGACAAAGGAGAAACAGAAGAGAAAAGAGAAATAGAGAGCAAAAATACTTCTCCTTTTCCAATACATCAAGGGAAACAACTGGATTTCACAGAATTATTCAAGATGGTGGATAATGATGCACCTTGGGAGCAGATTCTACAACAAATTATGGTTTACACTAAATCTGATGAAGACGTCTCTACAAAGAAAAGACGTAGAGATGATGAGGCAAAGAAGTGTAAAACTGTTAAAAAGGAGCCATTCCCTCCAAAAGCAACAGATCCAGGAGGCTTTTCTATCCCTTGTACCATAGGGAAGAAAAGGATTAAAAAAGCTCTTCTTGATTTAGGTTCAAGTGTTAACTTGATACCTTACTCTTTACTGGAGCAAATCGGCGATGTTAATATGAAACCTGTAAAGGTTAATCTAGTAATGGCCGATGGATCTTCAAAGGAACCATGTGGGATTGCAGAGGACATCATAGTTTGTGTTGGAAAACTCCAGTTCTTGGCAGAATTTGTGGTGATGAAGATGGAGACAGAAAAGATACCTATCATTCTTGGAAGACCGTTTATGAAAACGGCCACAACTATCATTGATGTAAACGAAGGTATAGTGGTGCTCCAGGACCGAGAGGAGAGAGTTGTTGTAGATGTCTTTAAAGATGAGACGCAAACACAGGAGGAAGAAGCTAGTTATAAAGCTGCATTTCAAGATGCACACATGACTAGCCATAAAGATGAAAAGCCCAAGGTTACAGGTAACCATTGTTTGTTGTTTCAGGTGCATAAAGGAGAACAGATTGGAAGAGGAGGAAAAGTTCCTGATGACTGGAATAAAGGAAGACCCCAACTTGGTACACCTGTGAGAATCAAAAACAAGTTGTGGGTTGTGAAAGGCTATAAAGAGAAGGAGATGATAGAGATAGAGTCTCCACATTCTAGAAAAATCAAAGCAGTACACAAGAAACAACTGATGAGTTGGTGGGACAAGAACATCAACTATGAAGAAGGAATTTGAACTTTACTGGGTCAAGCTAATGACGTTAAAAGAGCGCTTGCTAGGAGGCAACCCAATGATTTAAAAACTTTTGATTTTGTTTTCTAACTTTTAATTTGTGGACATTATTTTTGTAAATACTTTATTGGATGTAGCATCTACTGAAGGATGCTAGGTGGTTAAGTATCTACTGAAGGATACTAAGTTTGTAACACCTACTGAGGGGTGTTGGTAAGTCTGTAACACCTACTTATGGGTGTTGGTAAGAAAATTCTGCACCTACTAATGGGTGTTGGTAAGATTGTAACACCTACTGATGGGTGTTGGTGGATTTTGGGTCAGGCTCGTGACGTTAAACAAGCGCTACCTGGAAGGCAACCCAGTTGATTGATTGTTTTTGTTTGTTTCATTGTAGTAGTATAATAGGGTTGTGAATAAGTAACCTGAGAATTGAATTGCAGGGAACCAGTGAGAGGCATGTTTAGGAGGCACGTAGGTTAAGAAAAGAAGGAGAAGAGCACTTCACGAAAGTGCCGCTGAGCGGCAAGTTACCGCTGAGCGGTACTATCGCAAAGTGGGCTTTAGTTTCCCCTTAGCGGGACCCGAGCCCATTAGGGTATTTTTATACCCTAAGCTGCGCAAATGCTCTCACTTTCAGGCTCTTCTCTGCACAAACACTCCCACATACCTTTTCCAAGGTTCTCCATATCTTTTACCTCTTCTCTTTTCAAAAATTTCTCTTCCACTCACTTTCTCACTAGTGTTTCATCTAAGTTTGGGGTTGGAAGAGAGTGATAACAGTTGAAAAACTGTTATTTTCATGCTTAAAATTCATACTAAAAGCAACCTTTACACTTAAAAACTAGCTTGAAATCATGCCTTTTATTGATATTTTCAGAAATAAGAGAGCTGGATAGGTTTATGCTTGATTTCAGTGTTTTTGTGCAGGTTTTAAGGTGAATTTGGTGAAAGAAGTGAAGAAGGAGAGAAGTGAAATCAGAAAAGACAACAAAAAGTGCAAAAAGGAGAAGCCGAAGTCACCGCTCAGCGGCAGTTTACCGCTGAGCGGCACTCAGGTGCTTGCGGGAGGTCCGCTGAGGGGCAAAATGGCCGCTGAGGGGAGAAAACCAGTCACGCACTCACCGCTGAGCGGTATTTTACCGCTGAGCGGCACTTTAATGGGCTTGGACTTGACTTTTTGTAATTTACGAATGATATATAAGCTTTAGGATTTCCTAGGGTTAAGCATCTTTGGCAGAAACGAGGCAAACACTCTCTCTTCCACCCCTTTGAAGGAGGATCTTGGATGCTGAGGCTTCCTCTTCACCTTTTTAGGGTTTATTCTTTCATTCTTTCATTGTTATTCATCTAGATTCACCATGACTATGGTGAACTAAATCTTGTATGTTTGTTGGGGAATCAATGTAATCTTTTGAAACTCTCATATATGGAATCTGTTGTTTACATCTTTCAATTAAGACATATGCTTTCTTTCATCATTAGTTAGGGTTTTTCCTCTTTGATTAATGCTTGCATTGTTTAACTCATTCAATGCATGATCATTGGTTTTGTCGATACGGGCACGTACGGGGAAGTCTAGATCTGGGGAATTTCTCCCAATAGTATATTGGTTGCCTTAAGCTCCTGCGCAAAATAAACTAATCATTAGGAATGCTAGGAATTGTATGAACTATTTGATTAGGGAGAAGCCATCTAGAATGGTACTTTAGAGAGTGGCATTAACAATGATGATTTGAATGTTGAATTCCTAAAATGTATGAGAGTGGATGAGATGAAATTGACCCCCAACAACATATTCATTCATATATTCCATTGAAAGTGTTTATCTTTTGTCTTTGCCATTGATCAAAATTCATGCATACATGTTTATTTTCTGTCTTGCATTTTAAACCCAAATATTTCGTTTGTAAGTCTTAGTTAATCAAGAAACCACATAACTAAACTAGGCCGTGAGTCCTTTGGGAAGAACGATACTTGGTCTTACCAAGTTTTATTACTTGAACGATTCGGTCATACTTGCCGATTGTGAAACAAGTTTGTGACATCATAATTTGGTGTTCATAAATTTGTCCATCAAGTTTTTGGCGCCGTTGCCGGGGATTCATGGTTTAACTGGTTAATTTGTGTGATTATTGATTATCTTTGACTTATTTTTTTTTTATTTTATTTTTAAATTTCGAATTTTTTTTTTATTTTATTTTTCTGTTTATATTTTTCAGTTTGTATTTGATTTGATTTGATTTTATTTTATTTTTCTGTTTTCTGTTTTTTTTTTTCTGTTTTTATTTTTATTTTATTTTCAAATTTCGAATTTTTATTTTTTGTTTATATTTTTCTGTTTTATTTTTGTTTTTATTTTATTTTATTTTATTTTTCTGTTTTTTATTTTCTGGATCTTATATCTTCTCTTATATCTTTTTGTGCTAACCAAATCTTTTCTAGGGTTTTGTGTTCTTGTGTATGCAGGAGGCAATTCGAACTAGGAGCAAGAAAACAACAGAACCTCTGCTTGAAGGATTAGAAGACAGTAGACGGAGGAGAAGAATCAGAACATCTAGAGAACTTTTCCCTCCTCCGGAAACTCTGTTGCAACCATCACCACAAGGTTCTGACAATAGCATAGAAAATATGGAGAATAATAATATCAGAAGAACTCTTGCTGATTACACCAATATAGCTGGACCTCAACACTTTAACAGCATAGCTAGACCTAGAGTCAATGCAGCCAATATGGAGGTCAAACCAGCACTGATCCAACTGGTGAAGAGTAATCAATTTAATGGGTTATCTCATGAAAGCCCATATGAGCACCTTACTACATTTAATGAAATTTGCAACACAGTGAAAATCAATGGGGTGCCAGACGAAGCAATCAAACTTAGTTTGTTTCCTTTCTCATTGGGAGGCAATGCTAAGCTTTGGTTGAACTCTTTTCCAGAAGGAAGTTTCACAGAGTGGGAAGCAGTGGTAACAAAGTTTTTGACAAGTACTTTCCACAATCAAAGGTGACAAAAGGCAAGCAAGAGATATCTTCATTTAAGAAGGGCATGGAAGAATCGCTGGGACATGCATGGGATAGATACAAAAGTCTGCTAAGAAAAACACCCACGCATGGCTTTGAAGAACAAGAAGTAGTCTTAACTTTCCTTGGAGGGCTTGGTTCACAAACCAAGATGATGCTTGATGCTTCAGCAGGAGGCAATATTAAATGGAAAACTCCAGAGGAAGCCACGGAAATTATAGAAAACATGGCTACTAGTGATAATGAGCTTCACAGTGAGAGAGGAGCTCCTATGCAACAAAAAGGGGTTCTTCAATTACAAACGCATGATGCCTTGCTAGCTCAAAATAAAATTCTAACTCAACAGTTGGAGACTCTGACTAAAACTCTTGCACAATTACCTAAAGAGTTGAAAACTGCTGCACAGGTACAAACCCAGTTGTGCGAATTATGTGGAGGTGACCATATCAATGGTCAATGTGCTTTTCCAGTGGAAGCCGTGGAGGATGTTAATTTCATGGCTAATCAATTTCCATATCGTCAAGGGAATTATAATCAAGGGTGGAAACCACACCCAAGTATTGGTCAAGGACAAACTGGGCAAGCAAATCAATATAATAAGCAGCAGCAGCAACCAACCTTGTGGCAACAATTATCTATGCTTAATGAAAGACAAGCAAGGTTGGAAGAAACTCTTCAGCAATTCATACAGAAAACTGAATCTTCTCAAAAGAGCACTGAAGCTGCTATAAAGAATTTTGAGATTCAGATGGGTCAGATTACCAAGCAATTGGAAGAAAGACCAAACAAAAGTTTTGGGGCTAATACTGAGGTTAACCCCAGAGAAGAGTGCAAAGTGGTAAAGAGTGTGAATGAGGAGATAATTGAGTTAGAAGAAGAAGAAACAGAAGAAAGAAGAGAAATAGAGAGTGAAAATAATTTTCCTTTTCCAATAAATCAAGAGAAACAAATGGATTTCACATAATTATTTAATATGTTGGATAATGAAGCACCTTGGGAGCAGATTCTACAGAAAATCACAGTTTACACAAAATCTGATGAGAACATCTCTACAAAGAAAAGACGTAGAGGTGAGGAAGCAAAGAAGTGTATAGCTGTTAAAAAAGAGCCATTCCCTCCTAAAGCATCTGATCCAGGCAGCTTTTCTATCCCTTGTACTATAGGGAAGAAAAAGGTAAAGAAAGCTCTCCTTGATTTAGGTTCAAGTGTTAACTTGATGCCTTATTCTTTACTGGAGCAAATCGGCAAGGTTAAAATGAAACCTGCAAAGGTTAGAATAGTAATGGCCGATGGATCTTCAAAGGAGTCAAGTGGAATTGTAGAGGACATTATAGTTTGTGTTGGCAAACTTCAGTTCTTGGCAGACTTTGTGGTGATGAAGATGGAGACCGAGAAGATACCTATCATACTTGGAAGACCGTTTATGAAAATGGCCAGGGTTATTATAGATGTAAATGAAGGTATAGTGGTGCTCCAGGACAGAGAGGAGAGAGTGGTGGTAGATGTCTTCAAAGATGAGACGCAAGCAAAGGAGGAAGAAGCTAGTTATAAAGCTGCATTTCGAGATGCACCCATGACTAGCCGTAAAGAAGAAAATCTTGAGGTTTCAGGTAACCATTGTTTGTTGTTTCAGGTACCCAAGGAAGAAGATATTGGAAGAGGAGAAGCAAGTCCTAGAGACTGGAAGAAAAGAGGACCCCAACTTGGCACACATGTGAGACTAAAGAACAAGTTGTGGGTTGTGAAGGGCTTTAAAGAGAAGGAGATGATAGAGATAGAGTCTCCTTATTCTAGAAGAACCAAAACAGTCCAAAGGAAGCAGTTGAGAAGTTGGTGGAAAGACATCATTAACTATACAGAAGATGGAACTTGAACTTTACTGGGTCAAGCTAATGACGTTAAAAGAGCGCTTGCTGGGAGGCAACCCAGTGGATTTAAAAACTTTTGATTTGGTTTTGTAACTTTTAAATTGTGGATATTATTCTGTAATTATTTTTGTTGGATCCAGCATCTACTGAAGGATGCTAGGTGGTTAAGCATCTACTGAAGGATGCTAGGTTTGTAACACCTGCTGATGGGTGTTGGTAAGAAAATTTTGCATCTACTGATGGGTGCTGGTGGAATTTGGGTCAGGCTCGTGACGTTAAACAAGCGCTACCTGGGAGGCAACCCAGTTGATTGATTGTTTTTGTTTGTTTATTTTAGTTAGGGTTTGCATAAGCATTTTTAACATTGAATTGCAGGGAACCTATGAGGGACATGTAGGGAAGGCACGTAGGTCAAGAAAAGAAGGAGAGGAGCACATCACGAAAGTGCCGCTGAGCGGTATTTTACCGCTGAGCGGTACTCTCGCAGACTGGGCTTTAGTTCCCCTTAGCGGGACCCGAGCCCATTAGGGTATTTTTATACCCCAAGCTGCGTTTTAGGGTTTATTTCCAGACTTCTCTCTGCACAAACACTTCCACACACCTTCTCCTAGGTTTTCCACATCTTTTCACTCTTCCCTCTTAAGAAAATCTCTCTTCTATTCACTTTTTCACTAGTGTGCCATCAAAGTTTGGGGTTGGAAGAGAGCATTCTAGTTTGAAGGCATTCTCATTGCATCTAGTATCTCCACCCAAGTAAGTAAAATGCATTTTGTTCATTCTAGGGTTCTTGAATTTGAATGTGATTGTCAAAGCATGAATATTTAGGGGTTTTGATTTCTATGCATGATTTGATGATATATTTGATGTTTGAACCGATTAAACTGCATGATTATGAACTGGAAAACTGAAAATTGCATTTGGGTGGAGTTAGGGAAGCTTTAAAACTGATTTTTCAAAAATCTGCAGAGTTACCGCTGAGGGGTAAATTACCGTTGAGCGGCACTCTGCCAGATTTGGTTTTTTCTGATTTTTGCGTGTTGGAATGTGGCGCTGGTGGCGCTGAGGGGAAATTCTGGCCCTCAGCGGTGGTTTAGCTTCGACAGGAGTTATGTTCTATGTTTTACTAATGATTAACATCATGTTCTGTGGTTTTGCTTGTGTTTTGAATGTAGGAATGGCATCCTCATCAGGAAAAAGATTGAAAACCATGGCAACCAAGAGAAAGGAAAAGGAACCAGAGCAACCCCACTCTAGCAGGTTCCTCTCTAGGAAACATGAGAAGCACTTTAGGGTGGTTCAGGACAGGAGACTTCTGATGGAGAGAAAGGTTGGAATGATACCTAACTTTGCTCCTCAATTTGGAGAGCAAGTGTTAGGGAATGACTGGGGAAAGTTAGCCACCTATCCTGCACCTGCCAACATAGCTGTGGTGAAGGAATTCTACACCAATGCAAAGAAGATTGGTGATTATCCAGCTGAGAATTATTTGGGCTATGTCAGAGGCCATGCTATCAGGTATGATCCTGATTCTATCAACAATTTCCTGGATACTGTGTGGGCTGGTGAGCAATGTCAATTTGCTCTTAGCATGGAGGAAGGTGCTGATTATGAGGATGTGGAGAGAGTATTGTGTATACCTGGAGGACACTTCCAAAGGAATAGATCTGGCTCAGTGGTTAACATTAGGAGGACAGATTTGACTCTTCTTGCAAAGTATTGGATGGCGTTTTCTCATGCCAACATTCAGCCATGTTCACATGTGTCAGATATTACTCTCAGCAGGGCACTATTCATCTACTGTGCTATCAGAAGCTTAAATGTTAATATTGGGCAGGTGATAGCTGATGAAATTAGTATGTGCGCCAACACCTCAAACAACAAAGCACCATTAGGACATCCCTCCTTGATTACTCACCTTTGCAAGCTAGCTGGGGTGGATACTTCTGTTCCACCATTTGAGAGGCCAAGAAAAGCTATTGATGAGGCTTATTATAGACAGTACTGTGGAGGTGAGGATGCAGCTCAGCCAGTTCCACCACGCCGTGCTCGTAGAGAGAGAGGGCCAGTACAGAGCCAGACATCTGCTGAGACACATGAAGCAGAGCCATTCCAGATGAGGGACATGTATATGTCTCTTATAGGGGCTCAGTTGCAGTCCATTCACAGAGGACAGGTGGCCACTGCTGAGATGATAGTGGGGATGTATGATACACCTCCAGCCCACAGGTGGACTATGGATGAATTCCATAATGTAGTAGCTTGGCCAGAAGAACCAGTACATGGAGAAGGAGCTGGAGCAGCTGAAGCTTCAGCTAGAGATATGGAAGAAGATGAAGCTGAGGAGGAGGATGCGTTTGATGATGATGATGAGGAGGAAGAAGAGGAAGATACAGAGGACAGCTCAGACTGATGAGGAGCTGAGATAGCATTTACTGATGAATGCTATCATATGATTATGCTTTTGTGGTTTAAGTTTTCTGAACTTATTTGTTTTTGTTTTTAGATTAGGGTTTGATGTACTCTATTTGAAACCTGGTTTCTTGTGATGGTTTGCTATTAACTGTGATTGTGTGATAAGTAATGCTGAATGATGCTTATGATTAATTGATGTTGAGATGATGTGCACATTAAAATGCTTATATAGGTGATTCACAAGCTTTGTGAACAAATGCATGATATCATGATTGTGATTGTGAAATTAAGCAGGATGTGTATGTCAAATGTGAATGAGCTTATATGTGAGATTTTGAGCTCCAGAGTTGTTATTGTTAAATGCTATTACTTTGAAAGCATGAATGATTTTGCCCAGGTTTTCTATGATTGAATCAATTGCTTGTTTTGCATCATATGATCAAGGCCGTTTGTTGGAAACCTTATTATTGGCCAAATTTGTAAAATTAGCCCACTAAAAGAGAACACTTTGTGTTCTATCCTTTGAACCCTTAGCCTTGAACATACACTGAAACCCTTGATTGAAAATCTTACCTTGAGTTAAGTAGAAGATCTTGTGTAGTATTGTTAAATGTTCAAGTTTGGGGTTGTTGGGAAAACATGAAAAGCATTGAGCTAAGAGCTAAAAAGTAAGAATGTGCAAAGAAAAAGAAAAGAAAAGAAAAAGAAGCAAAGCTCAATGCAAAGGCAAAAGAAAGTTGGGAAAGAATAAGATGATTGTGTTGTTATGATTCTCTTAACTCAAGGATTTTGTGATCCAGAAAAACCAATTTTCTTGTTAGCCCAGCCACATTATAAGCCATAGAAAAGTCCTTGAGATGATGCATGCTTGTGAATGTTTTTGATTGTGGTAAAATGAAAGGCAAAGTTAATTCATGTGACATTGTAATAGTAGAGTGAATGAGTGATTACCTCTTATACACTTATGTGTGAGTGAAACACTTTACCTAGTGAGGAGATATTCCATTAACACATGAACATCCATGCTTAATTGATTGATCATTCATGAAAAATAGCATTTGTTGGAATTTAAATGACTTTGTGAACACTAAAGCATGTGCACTTCTTGATTGAACTCTTGGTCATAAGTTTGAGTGAAGTTGTTACTTATCTTGAAAAAGAGGATTTTTGAATGAGTGAACCATCATATGAATTGGTTGAAGATGGAGTTACATCTTGTTTGCTTGAGGACAAGCAAAGTTCTAAGTTTGGGGTTGTGATAACAGTTGAAAAACTGTTATTTTCATGCTTAAAATTCATACTAAAAGCAACCTTTACACTTAAAAACTAGCTTGAAATCATGCCTTTTATTGATATTTTCAGAAATAAGAGAGCTGGATAGGTTTATGCTTGATTTCAGTGTTTTTGTGCAGGTTTTAAGGTGAATTTGGTGAAAGAAGTGAAGAAGGAGAGAAGTGAAATCAGAAAAGACAACAAAAAGTGCAAAAAGGAGAAGCCGAAGTCACCGCTCAGCGACAGTTTACCGCTGAGCGGCACTCAGGTGCTTGCGGGAGGTCCGCTGAGGGGCAAAATGGCCGCTGAGGGGAGAAAACCAGTCACGCACTCACCGCTGAGCGGTATTTTACCGCTGAGCGGCACTTTAATGGGCTTGGACTTGACTTTTTGTAATTTACGAATGATATATAAGCTTTAGGATTTCCTAGGGTTAAGCATCTTTGGCAGAAACGAGGCAAACACTCTCTCTTCCACCCCTTTGAAGGAGGATCTTGGATGCTGAGGCTTCCTCTTCACCTTTTTAGGGTTTATTCTTTCATTCTTTCATTGTTATTCATCTAGATTCACCATGACTATGGTGAACTAAATCTTGTATGTTTGTTGGGGAATCAATGTAATCTTTTGAAACTCTCATATATGGAATCTGTTGTTTACATCTTTCAATTAAGACATATGCTTTCTTTCATCATTAGTTAGGGTTTTTCCTCTTTGATTAATGCTTGCATTGTTTAACTCATTCAATGCATGATCATTGGTTTTATCGATACGGGCACGTACGGGGAAGTCTAGATCTGGGGAATTTCTCCCAATAGTATATTGGTTGCCTTAAGCTCCTGCGCAAAATAAACTAATCATTAGGAATGCTAGGAATTGTATGAACTATTTGATTAGGGAGAAGCCATCTAGAATGGTACTTTAGAGAGTGGCATTAACAATGATGATTTGAATGTTGAATTCCTAAAATGTATGAGAGTGGATGAGATGAAATTGACCCCCAACAACATATTCATTCATATATTCCATTGAAAGTGTTTATCTTTTGTCTTTGCCATTGATCAAAATTCATGCATACATGTTTATTTTCTGTCTTGCATTTTAAACCCAAATATTTCGTTTGTAAGTCTTAGTTAATCAAGAAACCACATAACTAAACTAGGCCGTGAGTCCTTTGGGAAGAACGATACTTGGTCTTACCAAGTTTTATTACTTGAACGATTCGGTCATACTTGCCGATTGTGAAACAAGTTTGTGACATCATAATTTGGTGTTCATAAATTTGTCCATCAAAGAGCATCTTAGCTTGGAAGCATTCTCATTGCATCTAGTATCTCCACCCAAGTAAGTAAAAGCATTTTGTTCATTCTAGGGTTCTTGATTTTGAATGTGATTGTCAAAGCATGAATATTTAGGGGTTTTGATTTCTATGCATGATTTGATGACATAATTGATGTTTGAACCGATTAAACTACATGATTTTGGTCTGGAAAACTGAAAATTGCATTTGGGTGGAGTTAGGACAACTTAAAAAGAGGTTTTTCAAAACTCTGCAGAGTTATCTGATAACAGTTGAAAAACTGTTATTTTCACGCTTAAATTGATACTAAAAGCAACCTTTAACACTTAGAAACTAGCTTGAAATCATGCTTTTAGTCATATTTTCAGAAATAAGAGAGCTGGACAGGTTTATGCTTGATTTCAGTGTTTTTGTGCAGGTTTTAAGGTGAATTTGGTGAAAGAAGTGAAGAAGGAGAGAGATGGAATCAGAAAAGACATCAAAAAGTGCAAAAGGAGAAGACGCAACTGCCGCTCAGCGGCAGTTTACCGCTGAGCGGCACTCAGGAGTTCACGTTGGAACCGTTGAGGGGCAAAATGGCCGCTGAGGGGAAGAAACTACTCACGCACTTACCGTTGAGCGGCACTTTACCGCTGAGCGGCACACTTATGGGCTTGGACCTAGATTTTCTGTAATTTTAGAATAGTATATAAGCTTTAGGACGTCCTAGGGTTTGTATCTTTGGCAGAAACGAAGCAAACACTCTCTCTTCCACCCCTTTGATGGAGGATCTTGGATGCTCAGGCTACCTCTTCACCTTTCTAGGGTTTTATCTTTCATTCTTTCATTATTGTTCATCTAGGTTCACCATCAATATGGTGAACTAAACTTTGTATGTTTGTTGGGGAATCAATGTAATCTTTTGAAGCTCTCATATATGGAATTTGTGCTTGCATCTTAATCTAAGACTTATGCTTTCTTTCATCATTAGTTAGGGTTTTTCCTCTTTGCTCAATGCTTGCTTTGTTTAACTCATTCAATGCATGATTATTGGTTTTGTCGATACGGGAACGTACGGGGAAGTCTAGATCCGGGGAATTTCTCCCAATAGTATATTGGTTGCCTTAAGCTCCTGTGCTAAAAAAACTAATTATTAGGAATGCTAGGAATCGTATGAACTCGTAATTAGGGAGAAGCCTTCTTGAAAGGTAATTTAGAGAGTGGCATATACAAAGATGACTTGAATGTTGAATTCCTAAAATATATGAGAGTGGATAAGATGAAATTGACCCCCAACAACATATTCATCAATATATTTCATTGAAAGTGTCTGTCTTTTGTTTTAGCCATTGATCAACCTCATGCATACATGTTTATTTTCGTCTTTTGCATAGTAAAATCCAATTATTTTGTTCTTAAGTCTTAGCTAATCAACAAATCACATAACTAAACTAGGCCGTGAGTCCTTTGGGAGAACGATACTTGGTCTTACCGAGTTTATTACTTGAAACGATTCGGTCATACTTGCCGATTGTTAAACAAGTTTGTGACATCATATTTTGGTGATCATAAATTTGTGCATCAAGTTTTTGGCGTCGTTGCCGGGGACTCGTGGTTTAACTGGTTAATTTGTGTGATTATTGATTATCTTTGACTTTAATTTTGAATTTCTGTTTTTATTTTCTGTTTTTATTTTTTCGGTTTTTATTTTATTTTATTATTTTATTTTCTTTGATTTGATTTGATTAGATTTTATTTTATTTTATTTTCTGTTTTTATTTTTATTTTTATTTTTCTGTTTTCTGTTTTTATCTTCTCATCTCAAATCTTATATCTTCTCCTATATCTTTTTGTGCTAACCAAAAATTCTAGGGTTTTGTGTTCTTGTGTATGCAGGAGGCAATTAGAACAAGGAGCAAGAAAACAACAGAACCTCTTCTTGAAGGTCTAGACGAGAGTAGACGGAGGAGAAGAATCTGAACATCTAGAGAACTTTTCCCTCCTCCGGAAACTCTGTTACAATCATCACCACAAGGTTCTGTTCATAGCACAGAAAATATGGAGAACAACAATGTCAGAAGAACTCTTGCTGATTACACCAATATAGCTGGACCTCAGCACTTTAACAGTAGAGCTAGACCTAGAGTCAATGCAGCTAATATGGAGGTCAAACCAGCACTGATCCAACTGGTGAAAAGCAACCAATTCAATGGGTTATCTCATGAAAGCCCATATGAGCACCTCACTACATTCAATGAGATTTGCAATACAGTGAAGATTAATGGGGTGCCAGATGAAGCGATCAAACTTAGCTTGTTTCCTTTCTCATTGGGAGGCAATGCTATACTTTGGTTGAATTCTTTCCTAGAAGGAAGTTTCACAGAGTGGGAAGCAGTGGTAACAAAGTTTTTAAACAAGTACTTTCCACAATCAAAGGTGACAAAAGGCAAGCAAGAGATTTCTTCATTTAGGCAAGGCATGGAAGAATCACTAGGGCATGCATGGGATAGATACAAAAGTTTGGTAAGAAAAACACCCACGCATGGCTTTGAAGAACAGGAAGTAGTCTTAACTTTCCTTGGAGGGCTTGGTTCACAAACCAAGATGATGCTTGATGCCTCAACAGGAGGCAATATTAAATGGAAAACTCTAGAGGAAGCAACAGAAATTATAGAAAACATGGCTACTAGTGATAATGAGCTGCACAGTGAGAGAGGAGCTCCTATGCAACAAAAAGGAGTTCTCCAATTATAGACACATGATGCCTTGCTAGCTCAAAACAAAATTCTAACTCAACAGCTGGAGACTCTTACTAAAAGTCTTGCACAATTACCCAAAGAGTTGAAGATTGCTGCACAGGTACAATCCCAGTTGTGCGAATTGTGTGGAGGCGACCATATTAATGGTCAATGTGCCTTTCCAGTAGAAGCCGTAGAGGATGTAAACTACATGACCAATCAATACTGTCAAGGGAACTATAATCAAGGGTGGAAACCACACCCAAGCATTGGTCAAGGGCAAACTGGGCAAGCTGGTCAATTGAATAAGCAGCAACAACAACCCACCTTATGGCAGCAAATATCTATGCTTAATGAAAGGTCCATGAGGATGGAGGAAACTCTTAACAATTTCATACAGAAAATTGAGTCTACCCAAAAGAGCACTGAAGCTGCTATCAAAAATTTGGAAACTCAGATGGGGCAGATCACCAAGCAGGTGGAAGAAAGGCCAAATAGAAATTTTGGGGCTAATACTGAGGTTAACCCCAGAGAAGAGTGCAAGGTGGTAGAGAGTGTTGATGATGAGAAAGTTGAGTTAGATACAGAAGAGAGAAGAGAAATAGAGAGCAAAAGCACTTTTCCTTTTCCAATATATCAAGGGAAACAACTGGATTTCACTGAATTATTCAAAATGGTGGATAATGATGCACCTTGGGAGCAGATTCTACAACAAATCACAGTTTACACAAAATCTGATGAAAACATCTCTACAAAGAAAAGACGTAGAGATGATGAGGTAAAGGAGTGTATAACTGTTAAAAAAGAGCTATTCCCTCCTAAAGCAACAGATCCAGGAAGCTTTTCTATCCATTGTACCATAGGGAAGAAAAGGGTTAAGAAAGCTCTTCTTGATTTAGGTTCAAGTGTTAACTTGATACCTTACTCTTTACTGGAGCAAATCGGCAATGTTAATGTAAAACCTGTAAAGGTTAATCTAGTAATGGCCGATGGATCTTCAAAGGAGCCATCTGGGATTGCAGAGGACATTATAGTTTGTGTTGGCAAACTTCAGTTCTTGGCAGACTTTGTGGTGATGAAGATGGAGACAGTGAAGATACCTATCATACTTGGAAGACCGTTTATGAAAACGGCCAGAGCTATCATTGATGTAAATGAAGGTATAGTGGTGCTCCAGGATCGAGAGGAGAGAGTGGTTGTAGACGTCTTTAAAGATGAGACGCAAACACAGGAGGAAGAAGCTAGTTATAAAGCTGCATTTCAAGATGCACACATGACTAGCCATAAAGATGAAGATCCCAAGGTTGTAGGTAACCATTGTTTGTTGTTTCAGGTGAAAAAGGAAGAAAAGATTGGAGGAGGAGGAGAAATTCCTGATGACTGGGAGAAAAGAAGACCCCAACTTGGTGTTCCTGTGAGAATCAAAAACAAGTTGTGGGTTGTGAAAGGCTTTAAAGAGAAGGAGATGATAGAGATAGAATCTCCACATCTTAGAAGAATCAAAATAGTTCACAGGAAACAGCTGAGGAGTTGGTGGGATAACAACATCAACTATGAAGAAAGAACTTGAGCTTTACTGGGTCAAGCTAATGACGTTAAAAGAGCGCTTGCTGGGAGGCAACCCAGTTGATTTAAAAACTTTTAAATTTTATTTTGGTTTGTAATTTTTAAATCTGTTGAACATTATTGTGTAAATATTTTGCTGGACATAGCATCTACTGAAGGATGCTAGTTGGATATAGCATCTACTGAAGGATGCTAAGTTGGTAACACCTACTGATGGGTGTTGGTGGATTTTGGGTCAGCCTCGTGACGTTAAACAAGCGCTACCTGGGAGGCAACCCAGTTGATTAATTGTTTTTGTTTGTTTCATTTTAGTTGCATAATAGGGTTTTGCATAAGTATTTTAAGCATTGAATTGCAGGGAACCAGTGAGGGGCATGTCTAGGAGGCACGTAGGTTAAGAAAAGAAGGAGAAAAGCACATCAAGAAAGTGCCGCTGAGCGGTAATTTACCCCTGAGCGGTACTCTCGCAGATGGGCTTTAGTTTCCCCTCAGCGGGACTCGAGCCCATTAGGGTATTTTTATACCCTAAGCTGCGCATATGCTCATTCTTTTAGGCTCTTCTCTGCACAAACACTCCCACATACCTTCTCCAAGGTTTTCCACATCTTTTCACTCTTCCCTCTTAAGAAAATTTCTCTTCCACTCACTTTTTCACTAGTGTGCCATCAAAGTTTGGGGTTGGAAGAGAACATTCTAGCTTGGAAGCATTCTCATTGCATCTAGTATCTCCACCCAAGTAAGTAAAAAACATTTTGTTCATTCTAGGGTTCTTGATTTGAATGTGATTGTCAAAGCATGAATATTTAGGGGTTTTGGTTTCTATGCATGATTTGATGATATATTTGATGTTTGAACCGATTAAACTGCATCATTATGAACTGGAAAACTGAAAATTGCATTTGGGTGGAGTTAGGACAGCTTAAAAGAGATTTTTCAAAAATCTGCAGAGTTACCGCTCAGGGGTAAACTGCCGCTGCGCGGCACTCTGCCAGACTTGGTTTTTCTGTTTTTTTTGTGATCTGGAATGTGGCACTGGTGGCGCTGAGGGGAAATTCTGGCCCTCAGCGGTGGTTTAGCTTCGAAAGGAGTTGTGTTCTGTGTTTTACTAACGATTAACATCATGTTCTGTGGTTTTGTATTTATGTTTGAATGCAGGAATGACATCCTCTTCAGGAAAGAGATTGAAAAGCATGACAACCAAGAGAAAGGAAAAGGAACCAGAGCAAACCCACTCTAGCAGGTTCCTCTCTAGGAAACATGAGAAGCACTTTAGGATGGTTCAGGACAGGAGACTTCTGATGGAAAGAAAAGTTGGAATGATACCTAACTTTGCTCCTCAATTTGGAGAGCAAGTGTTAGGAAATGACTGGAGAAAGCTAGCCACATATCCTGCACCTGCCAACATAGCTGTGGTAAAAGAGTTCTACACCAATGCAAAGAAGATTGGTGACTATCCAGCTGAAAATTATCTGGGCTATGTCAGAGGCCAGGCTATTAGGTATGATTCTGATTCTATCAATAACTTCCTGGACACTGTATGGGCTGGTGAGCAGTGCCAGTTTGCTCTTTGCATGGAGGAAGGTGCTGATTATGAGGATGTGGAGAGAGTACTCTGCATACCTGGAGGACACTTCCAAAGGAATAGATCTGGCTCAGTGGTTAACATTAGGAGGATGGATTTGACTCCTCTTGCAAAGTATTGGATGGCATTTTCTCATGCCAACATTCAGCCATGTTCACATGTGTCAGATATTACTCTCAACAGGGCACTATTCATCTACTGTGCTATCAGAAACTTAAATGTTAATATTGGGCAGGTGATAGCTGATGAGATTAGTGTGTGCGCCAATACCTCAAACAACAAAGCACCACTAGGACATCCCTCCTTGATTACTCACCTTTGCAAGATAGCTGGGGTGGACACTTCTGCTCCACCATTTGATGAGGCCTATTACAGATGTGTCCACCCCAGCTATCTTGCAAAGGTGAGTGATCAAGGAGGGATGTCCTAGTGGTGCTTTGTTGTTTGATGTATTGGCACACACACTAATCTCATCAGTTATCACCTGCCCAATATTAACATTCAAGTTTCTGATAGCACAGTAGATGAAGAATGCCCTGCTGAGAGTAATATCTGACACATGTGAACATGGCTGAATGTTGGCATGAGAAAACGCCATGCAATACTTTGCAAGAGGAGTCAAATCCGTCCTCCTAATATTAACCACTGAGCCAGATCGATTCCTTTGGAAGTGTCCTCCAGGTATACACAGTACTCTCTCTACATCCTCATAATCAGCACCTTCCTCCATGCAAAGAGCAAACTGGCACTGCGCACCAGCCCATACAGTGTCCAGGAAGTTATTAATAGAATCAGGATCATACCTGATAGCATGGCCTCTAACATAGCCCAAATAATTCTCAGCTGAATAATCACCAATCTTCTTCGCATGGGTGTAAAATTCCTTTACCACAGCTATGTTGGCAGGTGCAGGATAAGTGGCTAGCTTTCCCCAGTCATTCCTTAACACTTGCTCTCCAAATTGAGGAGCAAAGTTAGGTATCATTCCAACCTTTCTCTCCATCAGAAGTCTCCTGTCCTGAACCACCCTAAAGTGCTTCTCATGTTTCCTAGAGAGGAACCTGCTAGAGTGGGTTTGCTCTGGTTCCTTTTCCTTTCTCTTGGTTGCCATGCTTTTCAATCTCTTTCCTGAAGAGGATGCCATTCCTGCATTCAAACATAAATACAAAACCACAGAACATGATGTTAATCATTAGTAAAACACAGAACACAACTCCTTTCGAAGCTAAACCACCGCTGAGGGCCAGAATTTCCCCTCAGCGCCACCAGTGCCACATTCCAGATCACAAAAAAAAACAGAAAAACCAAGTCTGGCACAGTGCCGCGCAGCGGCAGTTTACCCCTGAGCGGTAACTCTACAAATTTTTGAAAATCTTGTTTTAAAGCTGTCCTAACTCCACCCAAATGCAATTTTCAGTTTTCCAGTTCATAATCATGCAGTTTAATCGGTTCAAACATGAAATATATCATCAAATCATGCATAGAAATCAAAACCCCTAAATATTCATGCTTTGACAATTACATTCAAATTCAAGAACCCTACAATGAACAAAATGCATTTTACTTACTTGGGTGGAGATACTAGATGCAATGAGAATGTTTCCAATCTAAGATACTCTCTTCCAACCCCAAACTTGAATGGAACACTAGTGAGCAAGTGAGTGGAAGAGAAATTTTCAAGAGGAAAGAATGAAAAGATGTGGAAAACCTTGGAAAAGGTATGTGGGAGTGTTTGTGCAGAGAAGAGCCTGGATAGAAAACCTAAAACGCAGCTTGGGGTATAAAAATACCCTAATGGGCTCAGCTCCCGCTAAGGGGAAACTAAAGCCCATCTGCGAGAGTACCGCTCAGCGGTAAGTTGCCGCTCAGCGGCACTTTTGTGATGTGCTCTTCTCCTTCTTTTCTTAACCTACGTGCCTCCCATACATGCCCCTCACTGGTTCCCTGCAAGTCAATGTTTAAAATGCTTATGCAAACCCTAACTAAAACAAACAAACAGAAATATTCAATCAACTGGGTTGCCTCCCAGGTAGCGCTTGTTTAACATCACGAGCCTGACCCAAAATCCACCAACACCCATCAGTAGGTGCAAAATTTTCTTACCAACACCCATCAGTAGGTGTTACAAACATAGTATCCTTCAGTAGATACTTAACCACCTAGCATCCTTCAGTAGATGCTATCTCCAACAAAATAATTACAAAAATAATGTTCACAAATTAAAAATTACAAAACCAAATCAAAAGTCTTTAAATCCACTAGGTTGCCTCCCAGCAAGCGCTCTTTTAACGTCATTAGCTTGACCCAATAAAATTCAAGTTCCATCTTCTTTATAGTTGATGTTGTCATTCCACCAACTCCTCAGCTATTTCCTCTGAACTGTCTTGGTTCTTCTAGAATATGGAGACTCTATCTCTATCATCTCCTTCTCTTTAAAGCCCTTCACAACCGACAACTTGTTCTTGATTCTTACAGGTGAGCCAAGTTGGAGTTTTCTTAAACATAGTATCCTTCAGTAGATACTTAACCACCTAGCATCCTTCAGTAGATGCTATCTCCAACAAAATAATTACAAAAATAATGTTCACAAATTAAAAATTACAAAACCAAATCAAAAGTCTTTAAATCCACTAGGTTGCCTCCCAGCAAGCGCTCTTTTAACGTCATTAGCTTGACCCAATAAAATTCAAGTTCCATCTTCTTTATAGTTGATGTTGTCATTCCACCAACTCCTCAGCTATTTCCTCTGAACTGTCTTGGTTCTTCTAGAATATGGAGACTCTATCTCTATCATCTCCTTCTCTTTAAAGCCCTTCACAACCGACAACTTGTTCTTGATTCTTACAGGTGAGCCAAGTTGGAGTTTTCTTTTCTCCCAATCACTAGGAATTTCTCCTCCTCTTCCAATATTTTCTTCCTTGGGTACCTGAAACAACAAACAATGGTTACCTGAAACCTTGAGATTTTCATCTTTACGGCTAGTCATGGGTGCATCTCGAAATGCAGCTTTATAACTAGCTTTTTCCTCCCTTGCTTGCGTCTCATCTTTGAAGACGTCTACCCCCACTCTCTCCTCTCTGTCCTGGAGCACCACTATACCTTCATTTACATCAATAATAGCTCTGGCCGTTTTCATAAACGGTCTTCCAAGTATGATAGGTATCTTCTCTGTCTCCACCTTCATCACCACAAAGTCTGCCAAGAACTGAAGTTTGCCAACACAAACTATAATGTCCTCTACAATCCCACATGGCTCCTTTGAAGATCCATCGGCCATTACTATTTTAACCTTTGCAGGTTTCACTTTAACATTGCCGATTTGCTCCAGTAAAGAATAAGGTATCAAGTTAACACTTGAACCTAAATCAAGGAGAGCTTTCTTTACCTTTTTCTTCCCTATGGTACAAGGGATAGAAAAATTGCCTGGATCTGATGCTTTAGGAGGGAATGACTCTTTTTTAACAGTTATACACTCTTTTGCCTCATCATCTCTACGTCTCTTCTTTGTAGAGATTTCTTCATCAGATTTTGTGTAAACTGCGATTTGCTGTAGAATCTGTTCCCAAGGTGCTTAATTATCCACCATTCTGAATAATTCTGTAAAGTCCATTTGTTTCCCTTGATGGATTGGAAAAGGAAAAGTACTTTTGCTCTCTATGTCTCTTCTCTCTTCTGTATCTAACTCAACTTTATCATCATCAACACTCTTTACCACCTTGCACTCTTCTCTGGGGTTAACCTCAGTATTAGCCCCAAAATTTCTATTTGGCCTTTCTTCCAATTGCTTGGTAATCTGACCCATTTGAATCTCCAAGTTCTTTATAGCAGCTTCAGTGCTCTTTTGAGAAGATTCAGTTTTCTGTATGAATTGCTGAAGAGTTTCGTCCAACCTTGTTGATCTTTCATTAAGCATAGATAACTGTTGCCAAAAGGTTGGTTGCTGCTGCTGCTTATTATATTGACTAGCTTGCCCAGTTTATCCTTGACCAATGCTTGGGTGTGGTTTCCACCCTTGATTGTAATTCCCTTGACGATATGGAAATTGATTGGCCATGAAATTAACGTCCTCTACAGCTTCAACTGGAAAGGCACATTGACCATTGATATGGTCACCTCCACATAATTCGCACAACTGGTTTGTACCTGTGCAGCAGTTTTCAACTCTTTGGGTAATTGTGCAAGAGTTTTAGTCAGAGTCTCCAACTGTTGAGTTAGAATTTTATTTTGAGCTAGCAAGGCATCATGTGTCTATAATTGGAGAACCCCTTTTTGTTGCATAAGAGCTCCTCTCTCACTGTGCAGCTCATTATCACTAGTATCCATGTTTTCTATAATTTCTGTGGCTTCCTCTGGAGTTTTCCATTTAATATTGCCTCTTGCTGAGGCGTCCAGCATCATCTTGGTTTGTGAACCAAGCCCTCCAAGGAAAGTTAAGACTACTTCCTGTTCTTCAAAACCATGCGTGGGTGTTTTTCTTAGCAGACTTTTGTATCTATCCCATGCATGCCCCAGTGATTCTTCCATGCCCTGCTTAAATGAAGATATCTCTTGCTTGCCTTTTGTCACCTTTGATTGTGGAAAGTACTTGTTTAAAACCTTTGTCACCACTGCTTCCCAATCTGTGAAACTTCCTTCTGGGAAAGAATTCAACCAAAGTTTAGCATTGCCTCCCAATGAGAAAGGAAACAAACTAAGTTTGATCGCTTCATCTGGCACCCCATTAATTTTGACTGTGTTGCAAATCTCATTGGAGGTAGTGAGGTGATCATATGGGCTTTCATGAGATAACCCATTGAATTGGTAGCTTTTTACCAGTTGGATCAGTGCTGGTTTGACCTCCATGTTAGCTGCATTGACTCTAGGTCTAGCTATACTGTTAATGTGCTGAGGTCCAGCTATATTGGTGTAGTCAGCAAGAGTTCTTCTGATATTATTGTTCTCCATATTTTCTGTGCTATGAACAGAACCTTGTGGTGATGGTTGTAACAGAGTTTCCGGAGGAGGGAAAAGTTCTCTAGATGTTCGGATTCTTCTCCTCCGTCTACTCTCGTCTAGACCTTCAAGAAGAGGTTCTGTTGTTTTCTTGCTCCTAGTTCGAATTGCCTCCTGCATACACAAGAACACAAAACCCTAGAATATTTGGTTAGCACAAAAAGATATAGGAGAAGATAAAAACAGAAAACAGAAAATAAAATAAAATAAAATAAAATAAAACAAAATAAAAATCGAAAAAATAAAAACAGAAAATAAAAACAGAAATTCAAAATTAAAGTCAAAGATCATCAATAATCACACAAATTAACCAGTTAAACCAGAGTCCCCGGCAACGGCGCCAAAAACTTGATGGACAAATTTATGAACACCAAAATATGATGTCACAAACTTGTTTTTCAATCGGCAAGTATGACCGAATCGTTCGAGTAATAAACTTGGTAAGACAAAGTATCGTTCTTCCCAAAGGACTCACGGCCTAGTTTAGTTGTGTGCTTTATTGATTAACTAAGACTTAAAGACGAAATATTTGGATTTTATATGCAAAAGAAGAAAATTAAATATGTATGCATGAAGTTTTGATCAATGGCAAAAGCAAAAGATAAACACTTTCAATGAAATATATGTATGAATATGTTGTTGGGGGTCAATTTCATCTTATCCACTCTCATATATTTTAGGAATTCAACATTCAAATCATCATTGTTAATGCCACTCTCTAAAGTACCTTTCAAGAAGGCTTCTCTCTAATCACGAGTTCATACAATTCCTAGCATTCCTAATGATTAGTTCATAAGTGCAGGAGCTTAACGACAACCAATATGATATTGGGAGAAATTCCCCGGATCTAGACTTCCCCGTACGCACCCGTGTCGACAAAACCAATAATCATGCATTGAATGAGTTAAACAATGCAAGCATTACGCAAAGAGGAAAAACCCTAACTAATGATGAAAGAAAGCATAGATCTTAAATAAAAGATGTAAAAACAAATTCCATATATGAGAGCTTCAAAAGATTACATTGATTCCCCAACAAACATACAGAGTTTAGTTCACCATATTCATGGTGAACCTAGATGAATAACAATGCAAGAATGAAAGATAAAACCCTAAAAAGGTGAAGAGGAAGCCTCAGCATCCAAGATCTTCCTTCAAAGGGGTGGAAGAGAGAGTGTTTGCTTCGTTCCAGCCAAAGATACCTAACCCTAGGAAACCCTAAAGCTTATATATTATTCGTAAATTACAGAAAATTAGGTCCAAGCCCATAAAAGTGCCGCTCAGCGGTAAAGTACTGCTCAGCGGTAAGTGCGTGAGTCGTTTCTTCCCCTCAGCGGCCATTTTGCCCCTCAGCGGACCTCCCGTAAGCTCCTGAGTGCCGCTCAGCGGTAAACTGCCGCTGAGCGGTGACTTCGGCTTCTCCTTTTGCACTTTTTGATGTCTTTTCTGATTCCATCTCTTTCGTTCTTCACTTCTTTAACCAAATTCACCTTAAAACCTGCACAAAAACACTGAAATCAAGCATAAACCTGTCCAGCTCTCTTATTTCTGAAAATATGTAGAAAAGCATGATTTCAAGCTAGTTTCTAAGTGTAAAGGTTGCTTTTAGTGTCAATTTTAATCATGAAAATAACAGTTTTTCAACTGTTATCAGCAGCTCAGATTGATGAGGGGCTGAGATAGCATTTACTGATGAATGCTATCATATGCTTATGCTTTTGTTGGTTTAAGTTTTCTGAACTTATTTGTTTTTATTTTTAGATTAAGGTTTGATGTACTCGATTGAACACCTGGTTTGTTATGATGGTTTGCTATTAACTGTGATTGTTTGATAAGTAATGCTTGATGATGCTTATTGATTGATTGATGTTGAGATGATGTGCACATTAAAATGCTTATACAAGTGATTCACAAGATTTGTGAACAAATGCATGATATTATGATTGTGATTGTGAGATTAAGCAGGATGTGTATGTCAAATGTGGATGACCTTATATGTGAGGTTTTGAGCTCCAGAGTTGTTATTGTTAAATGCTATTACTTTGAAAGCATGAATGACTTTGCCCAGGTTTTCTATGATTGAATCAATTGCTTGTTTTGCATCATATGATCAAGGCCGTTTGTTGGAACCCTTTTTATTGGCCAAATTCACAAAGTTAGCCCACTAAAAGAGAACACTTTGTGTTCTATCCTTTGAACCCTTAGCCTTGAACATAAATTGAAAACCCTTGATTGAAAATCTTTACCTTGAGTTAAGTAGAAGATATTGTGTGGTATTGTTAAATGTTCAAGTTTGGGGTTATTGGGAAAACATGAAAAAGGAAAAGCATTGAGCTAATAGCTAAAAAGTAAGAATATGCAAAGAAAAAGAAAAGAAAAGAAAAAAAAAGCAAAGCTCAATGCAAATGCAAAAGGCAAGTTGGGAAAAATAAGAATAATTGTGTTGATTATGATTCTCTTAACTCAAGGATTTTGTGATCTAGAAAAACCAATTTTCTTGTTAGCCCAGCCACATTATAAGCCATTGAAAAGTCCTTGTGATGATGCATGGTTGTGATTGTTTTTGATTGTGGTAAAATGAAAGGCAAAGTTGATTCATGTGACATTGTGATAGTAAAGTGAATGAGTGATTACCTCTTATACACTTGTGTGTGAGTGAAACACTTTACCTAGTGAGGAAATATTCCATGAACATATGAACATCCATGCTTAATTGATTGATCATTCATGAAAAATAGCATTTGCTGGAATTTAAATGACTTTGTGAACACTAAAGCATGTGCACATCTTGATTGAACTCTTGGTCATAAGTTTGATTGTAGTTTTTACTTATCTTGAAAAAGAGGATCTTTGAATAAGTGAACCATCATATGAATTGGTTGAAGATTGAGTTACATCTTATTTGCTTGAGGACAAGCAAAGTTCTAAGTTTGGGGTTGTGATAACAGTTGAAAAACTGTTATTTTCATGCTTAAATTGATACTAAAAGCAACCTTTAACACTTAGAAACTAGCTTGAAATCATGCTTTTAGTCATATTTTCATAAATAAGAGAGCTGGACAGGTTTATGCTAGATTTCATTGTTTTTGTGCAGGTTTTAAGGTGAATTTGGTGAAAGAAGTGAAGAAGGAGAGAGATGGAATCAGAAAAGACATCAAAAAGTGCAAAAGGAGAAGACGCAACTGCCGCTCAGCGGCAGTTTACCGCTGTGCGGCACTCAGGAGTTCATGTTGGAACCGCTGAGGGGCAAAATGGCCGCTGAGGGGAAGAAACTACTCACGCACTTACCGCTGAGCGGCACTTTACCACTGAGCGGCACACTTATGGGCTTGGACCTAGATTTTCTGTAATTTTAGAATAGTATATAAGCTTTAGGACGTCCTAGGGTTTGTATATTTGGCAGAAACGAAGCAAACACTCTCTCTTCCACCCCTTTGAAGGAGGATCTTGGATGCTCAGGCTACCTCTTCACCTTTCTAGGGTTTTATCTTTCATTCTTTCATTATTGTTCATCTAGGTTCACCATGAACATGGTGAACTAAACTTTGTATGTTTGTTGGGGAATCAATGTAATCTTTTGAAGCTCTCATATATGGAATTTGTGCTTGCATCTTAATCTAAGACTTATGCTTTCTTTCATCATTAGTTAGGGTTTTTCCTCTTTGCTCAATGCTTGCTTTGTTTAACTCATTCAATGCATGATTATTGGTTTTGTCGATACGGGAACGTACGGGGAAGTCTAGATCCGGGGAATTTCTCCCAATAGTATATTGGTTGCCTTAAGCTCCTGTGCTAAAAAAACTAATTATTAGGAATGCTAGGAATCGTATGAACTCGTAATTAGGGAGAAGCCTTCTTCAAAGGTAATTTAGAGAGTGGCATTAACAATGATGACTTTAAGGTTGAATTCCTAAAATATATGAGAGTGGATAAGATGAAATTGACCCCCAACAACATATTCATCAGTATATTTCATTGAAAGTGTCTGTCTTTTGTTTTAGCCATTGATCAACCTCATGCATACATGTTTATTTTCGTCTTTTGCATAGTAAAATCCAATTATTTTGTTTTTAAGTCTTAGCTAATCAACAAATCACATAACTAAACTAGGCCGTGAGTCCTTTGGGAGAACGATACTTGGTCTTACCGAGTTTATTACTTGAAACGATTCGGTCAAACTTGCCGATTGTTAAACAAGTTTGTGACATCATATTTTGGTGATCATAAATTTGTGCATCATTATCGCTCAGGGGTAAATTGCCGCTTAGTGACACTGTGCCTGAGCTGAAATTTTTGAAAATTTGTGTTCTGGAATGTGGCACTGGTGGCGGTGAGGGGTAATTCTGACCCTCAGCGGTGGTTTAGCTTCGAAAGGAGTTGTATTCTGTGTTTTACTAATGATTAACATCATGTTATGTGGTTTTGTATCTGTGTTTGATGGCAGGAATGACATCCTCTTCAGGAAAAAGATTGAAAACCATGGCAACCAAGTGAAAGGAAAAGGAACCAGAACAGCCCCATTCTAGTAGGTTCCTCTCTCAGAAACATGAGAAGCACTTCAAGGTGGTGCAAGACAGGAGACTCTTTATGGAGAGAAAAGTTGGAATGATACCTAATTTTGCTCCTTAATTTGGAGAGCAATTGTTAGGGAATGACTGGGAAAAGCTAGCCACATATCCTGCACCTGCCAACATAGCTGTGGTAAAAGAATTCTACACCAATGCAAAGAAGATTGGTGATTATCTAGCTGAAAATTATCTGGGCTATGTCAGAGGCCATGCTATCAGGTATGATCCTGATTCTATTAATAACTTCCTGGATACTGTGTGGGCTGGTGAGCAGTGCCAGTTTGCTCTTTGCATGGAGGAAGGTTCTGATTTTGAGGATGTAGAGAAAGCACTATGTATACCTGGAGGACACTTCCAAAGGAATATATCTGGTTCAGTGGTAAACATTAGGAGGACTGATCTGACTCCTCTTGCAAAGTATTGGATGGCATTTTCTCATGCCAACATTCAGCCATGTTCACATGTGTCAGATATTACTCTCAACAGGGCACTCTTCATCTACTGTGCTATCAGGAACTTAAATATTAATATTGGGCAGGTGATAGCTGATGAGATTAGTGCGTGTGCCAATACCTCAAATAACAAAGCACCCCTAAGACATCCCTCCTTAATCACTCACCTTTGCAAGATAGCTGGGGTGGACACTTCTGCTCCACCATTTGAAAGGCCAAGAAAAGCCATTGATGAGGCCTATTACAGACAGTACTGTGGAGGTGAGGAGGCAGCTCAGCGAGTTCCACCATGCCGTGCTCGTAGAGAGAGAGGGCAAGCACAAAGCCAGACATCTGCTGAGACACATGAAGCAGAACCGTTCCAGATGAGGGACATGTACATGTCTCTTATAGGTGCTCAGTTACAGTCCATTCATAGAGGGCAGGTGGCTACTGCTGAGATGATTGTGGGGATGTATGATACACCTCCAGCTCACAGGTGGACTATGGAGGAATTCCATAATGTGGTAGCTTGGCCAAAGGAGCCGGTGCAAGGAGGAGGAGCTGAAGGAGCTAAAGCAGCTGAAGCTTCAGTTAGGGAGATGGAAGAAGATGAAGCTGATGATGATGATGCATTTGAAGATGATGAAGATGAGGAAGAAGAGGAAGATATAGAGGACAGCTCAGATTGATGAGGAGCTGAGATAGCATTTACTGATGAATGCTATCATGAACTTATGTTTTTATTGTTTTAAGTGTTCTGAACTTATTTACTTTTGTTTTAGATTAAGGTTGATGTACTCTATTGGAAACCTGGTTTGTTATGATGGTTTGCTATTGACTGTGATTGTGTGATAAGTAATGCTTGATAATGATTATTGATTGATTGATGTTGAGATAGATGTGCACATTAAATGCTTATACAGGTGATTCACAAGCTTTGTGAACAAATGCAGGATATTATGATTGTGATTGTGAGATTAAGCAGGATGTGTATGTCAAATGGAATGAGCCTATTTGTGAGGTTTTGAGCTCCAGTGTTTTTATTGATTGAATGCTATTACTTTGAAAGCATGAATGATTTTGCCCAGGTTTTCTATGATTGAATCAATTGCTTGTTTTGCATCATATGATCAAGGTCGTTTGTTGGAATTTTTTTTATTGGCCAAATTCATGAAGTTTGCCCACTAAAAGAGAACACTTTGTGTTCTATCCTTTGAACCCTTAGCCTTGAACATAAATTGAAAACCCTTGTTGAAAAGCTTTACCTTGAGTTAAGTAGAAAATCTTTTGTGGTATTGTTAAATGTTCAAGTTTGGGGTTGTTGGGAAAGCATGAAAAAGAAAAAGGAAAAGCATTGAGCTAAAAGTTAAGAATAAGAATGTGAAAAGAAAAGAAAAATAGGAAGAAAAGAGAAGAAAAGGCAAAGCTCAATGTAAAAGGAAGTTGGGAAAAATAAGAATAATTGTGTTGTTATGATTCTCTTAACTCAAGGATTTTGTGATCCAGAAAAAACAATTTTCTTGTTAGCCCAGCCACGTTATAAGCCATTGAAAAGTCCTTGTGATTATGCATGCTTGTAAATGTTTTGATTGTGGTTAAATGAAAGGCAAAGTTGATTCATGTGACATTGTGATAGTGGAGTGAATGAGTGATTGCCTCTTATACACTTGTGTGTGAGTGAAACACTTTACCTGGTGAGAAAGTATTCCATGAGCACATGAACATCCATGCTTAATTGATTGATCATTCATGAAAAAAAGCATTTGTTTGATATTAACTGACTTTGTGAACACTAAAGCATGTGCACATCTTGATTGAAATCTTGGTCAAAAGTTTGATTGAAGTCTTTCCTTATCTTGAAAAGAAATTTTTGAATGAGTGAACCATCATATGAATTGGTAGAAGATTGAGTTACATCTTGCTTGCTTGAGGACAAGCAAAGTTCTAAGTTTGGGGTTGTGATAACAGTTGAAAAACTGTTATTTTCATGCTTGAAATTGATACTAAAAGCAACCTTTAACACTTAGAAGCTAGCTTGAAATCATGCTTTTATTCATATTTTCATAAATAAGAGAGCTGGACAGGTTTATGCTTGATTTCAGTGTTTTTGTGCAGGTTTTATGGTGAATTTGGTGAAAGAAGTGAAGAAGGAGAGAGATGAAATCAGAAAAGACATCAAAAAGTGCAAAAGGAGAAGCCACAACTGCCGCTCAACGGCAGTTTACCGCTGAGCGGCACTCAGAAGCTCACGGGGGATCCGCTGAGGGGCAAAATGGCCGCTGAGGGGAAGAAACCAACTGACGCACTTACCATTGAGCAATACTTTATCGCTGAGCGGCACACTTATGGGCTTGGGCCTAAATTTTCTGTAATTTTAGAATAGTATATAAGCTTTAGGATGTCCTAGGGTTTGTATCTTTGGCAGAAACGAAGCAAACACTCTCTCTTCCACCCCTTTGAAGGAGGATCTTGGATGCTCAGGCTACCTCTTCACCTTTCTAGGGTTTTATCTTTCATTCTTTCATTATTATTCATCTAGTTTCACCATGAATATGGTGAACTAAACCTTGTATTGTTGTTGGGGAATCAATGTAGTCTTGTGAAACTCTCATATATGGAATTTGGTTTTACATCTTATATTTAAGACCTATGCTTTCTTTCATCATTAGTTAGGGATTTTTCTCTTTGCTCAATGCTTGCTTTGTTTAACTCATTCAATGCATGATTATTGATTTTGTCGATACGGGAACGTACGGGGAAGTCTAGATCCGGGGAATTTCTCCCAATAGTATATTGGTTGCCGTTAAGCTCCTGCACTAAAAGAGCTAATTATTAGGAATGCTAGGAATCGTATGAACTCGTAATTAGGGATAGGTCTTCTTGCAAGGTAATTTAGAGAGTGGCATTAACAATGACGAAAAGAATGTTGAATTCCTAAAGTATATGAGAGTGGATAAGATGAAATTGATAACTGATAACAGTTGAAAAACTGTTATTTTCATGCTTAAAATTGACACAAAAAGCAACCTTTACACTTAGAAACTAGCTTGAAATCATGCTTTTATCCATATTTTCAGAAATAAGAGAGTTGGACAGGTTTATTCTTGATTTCAGTGTTTTTGTGCAGGTTTTAAGGTGAATTTAGTGAAAGAAGTGAAGAAGGAGAGAGATGGAATCAGAAAAGTCAACCAGAAACCAGAAAAGTCAACCAGTCAACCAGAAAAGTCAACCAGTCAACCAAAAAGTCAACCAGAATACGGAAAAAGTCAACCATACGAGTTTTTGGCTAGTTTTCTGCGATTTTTATGATCTGTTTGGGCTTGGACCCGTTTTCTATTATTTTTATGTCCTATTTAAAGACCTAGATGTCTTAGGGTTTGGTATCTTTGGCTGAAACGAAGCAAACACTCTCTCTTCCACCCCTTGGGGTAGATTGGGAGATGGTGACAACTCTCCTCTTCTCTTTCTCGGGTTTTTCTATCTCTTTCATTCTTTCATTATTGTTCATCTAGGTTCACCATGAATATGGTGAACTAAACCTTGTATGTTTGTTGGGGAATCAATGTAATCTTTTGAAGCTCTCATATATGGAATTTGTGCTTGCATCTTAATCTAAGACTTATCCTTTCTTTCATCATTAGTTAGGGTTTTTCCTCTTTGCTCAATGCTTGCTTTGTTTAACTCATTCAATGCATGATTATTGGTTTTGTCGATACGGGAACGTACGGGGAAGTCTAGATCTGGGGAATTTCTCCCAATAGTATATTGGTTGCCTTAAGCTCCTGTACCAAAAAAACTAATTATTAGGAATGCTAGGAATTGTATGAACTCGTAATTAGGGAGAAGCCTTCTTGAAAGGTAATTTAGAGAGTGGCATTAACAATAATGACTTGAATGTTGAATTCCTAAAATATATGAGAGTGGATAAGATGAAATTGACCCCCAACAACATATTCATCAATATATTTCATTGAAAGTGCTTGTCTTTTGTTTTAGCCATTGATCAACCTCATGCATACATGTTTATTTTCGTCTTTTGCATAGTAAAATCCAATTATTTTGTTTTTAAGTCTTAGCTAATCAACAAATCTCATAACTAAACTAGGCCGTGAGTCCTTTGGGAGAATGATACTTGGTCTTACCGAGTTTATTACTTGAAACGATTCGGTCATACTTGCCGATTGTTAAACAAGTTTGTGACATCACATTTTGGTGATCATAAATTTGTCCATCAATAACCCAACAACATATTCATCCATATATTCCATTGAAGTGTTTGTATTTTGTTTTAGCCATTGATCAAATTCATGCATACATGTTTATTTTCTGTTTTGCATATTAAACTCCACTTATTTCGTTCTTAAGTCTTAAATAATCAACGAATCACATAACTAAACTAGGCCGTGAGTCCTTTGGGAGAACGATACTTGGTCTTACCGAGTTTATTACTTGAAACGATTCGGTCACACTTGCCGATTGTTAAACAAGTTTGTGGCGCCGTTTTTCGGTGTTCATAAATTTGTCATCACTTCTCGATCCATAAGTGGCAGTGGAATGGAGATTGGTATGAAGGTGTTTGGTGCATGCAAGGTGTTTATGATAATGTGTGACCGTGTTTGGATGAGTGTGGAGGTAGATGATGAGTCAATATTTTCTCGATTTCACTTAGCTTATTGTGTTAGATTTAATCAGGAAATTATGCTTGAATGTCCAGTATTTTCCCATTTTTGCTAATTGTGCTTAATTTGATCAGAAATTCTTATTTTAATTAATTTGAATTATCTGAAGCTAATTATTTGCATTATTAATTGTAAGGAAATTGTTGGATAATATTTGGGACACCTGGAGGTGAATAGAAAATGCCACATCAATTATAATTTAAGTTAAAATGATTGAGGAGGTTTATGTAAGGCAATTCAAGGTATGTACACCCATAATCATTGGGATAAGGTTTATAGCAATTAACTAGGAGTAAACGACCAAAGCAATTGGTGTTAGAGTTAAACCTTAGGAATTGGGGATTCTGCAGAACCTAGGTGTTGCCGGTGCTGGTGCTGGCGCTGTTGGTGCTTCGGCTGGTGTGGGGGATGCTGTTGGAGTAGGTAATAGTGGTGAGTCAGCTGGTGGAGATGATGTTGGAGATGAGACCTTGGGAACCGCTGATTTCACAGGTGCAGATGATGTTGGAGATGAGACCTTGGGAACCACTGATTTCACAGGTGCGGATGATGTTGGAGATGAAACCTCAGGAATTGGGGATTTTGCAGAACCTAGGGTTCAGGTGAGCGGAGTGAGCGGAGTGAGCAGAGAGCAGAGTGAGGTAGGGTTCAGGTGAATTGTAAGAAGATTTTTAGAGAAAAATTAACTTTTAGAAAAATAATGGTTTTAGGCACAGATGGGTTTTAAATCTGGAGGGAATAAAATTTTAGAATTGTTAAAATGAAACTTAGTCTAAAATTTTTAGAGGGAAAAATGTAAAAGAATTAGAAGATGATGAATAAAAATATATTTTTATTTGAAGAGGTTATAAACTTCTCTTGAAAGGAATTAAAACCCCCACAAATATTGTTAGTTAGATAATTTAAATTAAACATCTTAAAGTATGTTAATTTGAGGGGGTTTTTTATAACCTCCCCAAAATAACCTCCTCTAAATAAGGTTTTTTTTTGTAGTGAGGTATGTGCTTGGAGAGATCAAGAGCTGCACACGAAGATTTTGAGCCCAGCAGAGGAAGCCTTCACGCTTCCAGCTAACATTGAAGTGGTGTGACGATGGGAAAAAGAGGGTTGCACGTCCACAAAAGCAAAAGCAGAAGCACGTGAAGGGGTGCTTGGAGAATTAAAGCGCGTCCAGCAGCAGCTTTAAAAGAAGCTCACGGCCCAACATGTTTCTTCATTTTCCTGCAAATATACTTTCATTTTGCTTTTAGAGAGTGGGACGGTCCTACTAGAAGTCACACTTGTTTTCATTTTGCAAATGAACATGTTTTTTTTGTTTGCCTCTCTTAGATAATGCACATGTTATTGGGTCCAGCAGCAGCTCTCTTTTCCACCTTTTTATTTTGCTTTCTTTTTAAACATGAGATAAATGTAATTGATTGAAGAGGAGGTGCAGCACCGGTTTTGCTTTCTTGGAATAGGATGGTCATTATTCTAGGAAGAAGCCAAGTGTTGGTTTCATTTTTAAAAGAAGACAAAAAGCTTTCAATAGTTAGTTTTTATTTTTGAGCATCTTTCATTTCATTTTGGAGAAAGGTTTATGTTAGCAAAGGTGTCATGCCTTGAAAGAATTTTCTTTTACTTTATTCTAAAAAGCTACTTCCACTTCCAACATTTTCATTGCAATTGTCACATCCATTCTCGGTTACTCCCTTGTTTATTTTATTTTATTCCATTTTCATGGTGCTTAAATTTATTTACGTGTTCAATCACATATGCCAATCAAGGGCTGTTGCAACGTCTTTCATCTAGGAGCTTCAAGGGTGTTCTTTTAAATTATTTTCTTTTGGTAGATGAATGGGTCACGATTAATGGAGAAGTTTTATTTTATTTTATTTTGCCTTAAAATATTTTATATCATATATTGAAATGATTTTTTTTTGTGGTGAATGTGTAGGATAGATGACAATATTGTGCATTTAATGTTTTAGCTCAAGCGTTGCATTGTTACAGCTGGAATTGTGTTTGAATATTTATCTGTTGTAGTTTCCATTTTAATGCTTTCATTTATATTCGGTTGTGTTTAATTCTCATTTTTAATTTAGTTCATTTCTAATCACAAACATTTTCAAAACCCCCCACTACGTGTTGATCTAAGACTGAACCACACAATTGGTCCTTGAGAAACGACCTAGGAGTCACTTCCTAGAATATACTGCATTCATATTTGCAATCAAATTTGATGGGCCGCGACAGCCGCATTAGTAGAATTCTAACTCAGATGGCTTTCCAAAAGGGAAAGGATCTAGAGGAAGAGCAAGCTAAAGAGGCTCTAAGTTTGAACTTGAGAGAATGGTTGGATTTCTGCAGCATTTCATTAACATCTCAAGTTAAGTTCTACACAAGATGAAGCTCTTTTTTATAGGAGAAGAGAAGCCCTTCAAACATGCAAGAGAATCCATTGCAATTACAAATGACATATGCTGATAAAAGTGGCCAACGTGGGTTGTATGTTTCACGTGATAAATGTTGAACTCTCCAGATTAAGTCCTTATTCAACTTCCCTTTCTTGGTCTTAGTGAAGTTGATACTTATTTGGATGGAAAGTCCCTAAGGGATTGCCATCATCAGTAGTTTTGTGTTAATTGAAAGGTCTCCGACAAGAGCTGATGGAAGAATTAAGAATGGGCTTGACTTTCGGAACTGAAGAGCGCTGGGAAAGGGTTTTTCCGTTCGCTCTCCCTCTGTTTAAGCTATTGGAATTTTCATATTAAAATTTACATGAAAAAGAAATTTCAAGCCATCTTCATCCCATATTTCCTTTGCCCTTAACATGATGTATAGAAAATATACTATCATGGTATTTGAATTATTTTAATTGCCCTGTTTTTGCTGTTACATAATTTCTTTATGCAAACTGTGGTGTATATTGTTGCAAGTATCTTGTTCGTTGAGAATCCTTTTTCCATGTGCTTGTATTCTTTTTTTCCTTACGTAAATAATGTTAGATTATATGTATGCTATAATCTGTCTTGCATATTATATTAGATTGGACTATGGTGATCTTGAATATATGTCTTGTGAGGTCAGGAAGTTCTTTCGCAATATTGAGAAGGAATTTGGAGTGCCTGAATTTGGGAAGCTGGCATCACTGCAAGTAACGACCTCAATGAGGAAACACTAAATGCTTTAAAAAAATAGGTAATTAGTCAATGCAAACTGGAACTTATTATTTCTGAACTATTGATTCTCAATTAGTCTTACAATTGAGAAGTTGAGGAAGGCCACTCATTCTCTGGGCCTCATCAGTTTATACTTTATTTTCATTGTAAATTTCTCACATTTATTTACATCTACATATCTAGGCTTTGATGGTGTTTATAAGTTCTCCTGTTATATAAAATTGGACTTTCAAATGTAAGTTACTAACACGGTTAGATAATTATTATAATAATTCCCCTCCTCTAATTAAAACAAAAAGAAATGGTTGAAAAATGGGTAGTTTAGTTATGTAATTTAGTAAGTTATAAGAAATGCAAGGAATATGAAACTATGTCTTTTTCACTAATACGGTTGCCCCTGAAAAATCTGTTATAATTTTGTAGATACATATGTTAATTCTGTGTTGTGGGCATGTATGTAACTTTCCATATTCAAGGAACATGGTTTCCTACCATGATTGGGATAACATTAATTATTGAGTAACTGAGAACAGAAGTAGTTTACATAACTTTACTTACTAAAGTCACAATCTTAATCTCTAAAAAATCTATAAACTCAGGTTAATTTAAACCAATTGAAGTTATTTAACCACAGAACCATGTGGTTTTTTATTGAAGGGCGTCACTGAGATTGAGGATTTAGAATCAAAATTTTATAAAAACTTAGTAAATAAAATAAGTTTAAAATTGTCAGGGCATAACTTTAAATTTTATAAAATCTTAGTAAATAAAATAAGTTTAAAACTTTCATGGGATATATTCAAATCTCTTATTATTTAAAGTTGTGATGAAGATAGAATATATAAGTGAAGAATAAACATTTTTTTTAAAATGTTCATCTTTTTTGTTGATTAGATTTATCTCATTTATATATATTTTTTGAACTATTGAAGTTGGTTTTGATATTTAAATTTGTGGTGCAGCTATTAGCTTGAAAGGAACCAATTCTAAGGTAGCCTCTTAAGTAGGGGTGGGCAAATCAAACTAAACTGCACTGCACTACTAAAAACTGTATTGAACTAAAAACTAGTTCAGAAAAACTAAACTGCACTAAAAAATAGTTCAGAAAAACTGAACTGAACTGTTTTTGTTTTATTAAACTGTACTGAACTGAACTATACTTAACTGTACTAAACTACACTATAAACTGAACTGAACTACTAACTATACTAATTTTGAACTGAATTATACTAATTTTAACCAAGAACTGCACTAACTATACAACACTAATAACTACAGCACTAAGTAGTAAATTTGAACCAGAAATATGATTCAGTAAATGTGGTGGCTGTACCCATAATTCAAGTAGAACTTTAACTTATATGGTGAGAATAATAGCAGTAGCTCTCCTAGGCATGGAGCCATAGACACACAGATGACAGTAGCAACTTATCACGATGCAGATATCAGCGGCAATGTAAACAGTGCAGGTTATCAGCAGAAGCGATAGGACAGTAATTATTACCATTAGAAAATGTAGAATCTGAGTCAAAACATGAAATACTGGAATCATCCAAACGACAAAGGGGAAAGCTTACTTCATTTCATGTTTACAAATGTTACCTTTCTCAGGCACACATAGTATAACTTTCCCACACACATCTCTACTGCAATTCCAATATTTATATTAGACTTTTCTCTAGAAAAAAGGTAATCATTGAAGACTTGAAGCAAGCACATAATTTCTTGTTGAATCATCCTGTAGCAAAGCATTGAAAAACAATATTAAGCATTTGTGTACTGTTTCCAAGACAAAACAACATGAAAAACAAAGCATTAAGATTATAGTCTTACGCACATGTACTTTAGATAACTAACAAATTGTGGCAAAACTTCAATCATCCAAATTAATAGCAACACTTGAAGGTCCCACTTCATCTTGAGAGGTTATCTCTACAAAAATAAAATAAAATATTTCATAATTTTTTAACACTTAAAATATAAATTAAAAAGTATATAAATTTGTCATATAATCTCACCTTGCTCAAATTTATCAAGTTCTTTAGGATCCTCATCAAAAAGTATAGAGAAAGGTGTTCCTTTTAACCAATCTTGTGTGCAAACAAGCACTTCCACTATTTTAGGCGTTAGGCAACTACGATAAGGACTAACCACTCTTCCTCCTGTACTGAATGCACACTCTGATGCTATGGTAGAGATAGGAATGGCTAACACCTCTCGAGCCATGTTCGCAAGGATAGGAAATCTAGTCGAGTTGACTTTCCACCAATGTAAAATATCAAGCTCAACTGACTTCATATAAGGTTCAGGATCCTCTCTCAAGTATTTATCAAGCTCTGATATATAATCAAATCTACATCCTGTAGCTCTTAGGTAGAAACTCATGCCATGAGGATCATCATCATCATCATCTAGTTGAGATTCTTGTTGGCTACTTTGAGAACCCTCCTCAATACCTTGATATTGTTCATAAAGTGTTTTTAAAGATGACAATAATTTTGATTTCAATTCACTAGCCATACTAGATTCAAAGAGGTAGTCAATGAAGTAATTAACAAAATCCAACTTACTCCTAGGGTCAAGCACAACAGCAATCAATAATAAGATATTAATTCCATTAGGATTTCCCCAATATTTTTCATACTTGCCCTTCATCCTCATTGCCATCAATTTTATGCTCACATCACTACTCTCAGAATATTGTCGAATCCTTTTACCAATTCCAAACACCTCCTTCATATACATATGACTCGTGACATAAGATGAACCAGAAATGCGTAGGGTAGAGTCATAAAATATCTTTAAAAATGGTAGAATAGACCTTGCATATTCCCAATCTTCTTCTAATGGCACACCATCATTACTTTTGGCCATTTCAACCCCAAATTTCTTATCTTGCATATCTAGCAAGACAAAGGCATCTTTATACTTCAAGCTTGCCTCTAACATTAAGTAAGTTGAATTCCACCTAGTTTCAACATCAAGACAAACAATACCTTTGTAAGAAATTCCCTCTTGTTCAACACATGCCTTGAATCTAGCAAATCTAGCAGGAGAAGATTTCACATATTTAACTGCACTCCGGATTTTTGAAATTGAATCTTTTATCTCTTTTAAGCCATCCTTCACAATCAAACCTAATATATGAGCACAACAACGCATATGAACATATTCTCCCTTCAAAACAAGACAATTCCATGATAACATCCTTCTTTTAAGGTACTGGACCCCAACATCATTTGCGCTAGCATTATCCACTGTGATGCTAAAGACTCGCTTCAACTCCCAATTATTCAAACAAGCCTCAACATGTTTAGCAATGAGCTCTCCTGAATGTCCCGTTGTTTGAGAAAAATTCAAAATTTTCTTTTGAAGTTTCCAATCATTATCAATAAAATGAGCTGTTAAACTCATGTAATTTAGGTTTTGGATTGATGTCCATGTGTTTGTAGTTAAACAAACCCTCTCACACTGCTTTGATAGAAACATTTTCAACTTTGCTTTTTCCTCTTCATAGAGTTCCCATATTTCACGCCTCAATGTAGTGCGAGATGGGACTTCAAATCGTGGTTGCAAGGACCATACAAAGTCACGGAAGTCCTCATTTTCCACAAATCGAAAAGGAAGCTCAGACTTCACAAACATCTTCACCAACTTCATTCGAGATGCATTTTGGTCAAATTTAGAAATAGTTGGTGAAGGGCTAACACTAACTTCTGCAATTGATGATGAAAGCTTTTGCCTTTTGAATGCTTCTCTATTAGGATTTTCTTTACATCTCGCCAAATGATTCCTTATCCCACTTGTTCTAGCCAAATATTTAATCAAATCACCACAATAATTGCATTTGGCCTTCTTCTCAGAATGTGGTTTTTGTTTAGTAAAATGTCCCCACACATCTGATCGACCCTTACTATTCTCAGTTGACGATGAATCGATACAAGGAGGTAAATAATCCATTCTAGAAGTATTTGGTGTGAGGGTTTCTACCGTTTCTGACATTCACGTCACTACATTAATTAAGAGTTCAATCAAACAAGAACTTGGTGAGTGGCACAGTTCAGTAGCTTGAAGTTTTAAATTCAAGCTCTTTATTTACATCTACATAGAAAATCAGAACTAAATATGGGAAGTCATCAAAAGATCCATTGTGTTTGACAACATATTCACTATTTTTATTTCCTATACAAATCTTTGAAACAAGAAAGTGAAGACAAAGAAGCATTTTGTAGTTAATAGTGAAAACATTTAGTTGAAAAAAAGGACTGGAATATCTTCAATCAGCATGTAACATGGTTTTGTGATAAAGAATAGCATACATAATGCATTCCAAATAAGTGGCAATATAGAAAGCTTACATAGGCAGAGATTCATTATTGAATTCTAGAGATAAAAAGCATAAAGATTAGCATCAGTAACTAACATCTCACCTTGTGCTTTCCTTTGATAGGATCATAAGATTCGATAACACCTTCATAAAACCTGTAGTGAAGAATTAAACAAAACTAAAATTACAGAAAAATATAAAGTAAGCAACAACAGCACGCACACATATGCGTGGGTTAAAATCTCAATAAGCTATGGACCTTTGCAACATTTAAAGACAAAAAAATGCAAGAGGAATGACAATTATCTCCTGCTCTCTTATAATCAATAAAAGAAGAGATTTAAATAACTACATTAAAGTTAAAAACTTCAATTTGTGCCAAGAAGACATGAACAAAGCGTGTAGATGACAACCAGAGGAGAAGAAATATTTGTTTAGAGACCAAGCAAAACTTACCACTGAAGTTATGACATATAGATTATTAAAAAATTATTTAGATCCTTATTCCAGGGTAAATCAATAAACCTCACTGGCCCACAAATTATTGCTATCAAATTATGAGATAAACACAGAAAAAGAGCACGACTGAAACTAAAAGTAGTTCTACCTTGCCATCATACTCTTTCTTCAGCAATACTTCTGGAGCAATATATGCTGGGGTTCCCACGGTTGAGTTAGGTTGTGAATGAAGCATTGAAGACTGCCAATAACAAAATCTATTAGATATGTAGAAAATATAGCAATTATCAAAGCAGATTATTTGAAAAAAAATAGAATACAATGGTGACCTAAATTTGATAAGGTACAAATTAGATAAAAAAGAAATAATGTGTAGGATCTCACAAGACAAAGCCAATTGATAAATAAAAAGGATGACCTCAAAGTGTCATTGCATGCAAACGTAAGATCTATTTTAATTACCAAGTACCATAAATATGACACAAATACAAGATGAATTATCTTAACACCACCACAAAGGTTTGCTGTGAGCTAAATATCAGATGCCTCAAGACACCAGGAAACTTTTCATAGATTTAGATGTTCCCCTGTATGTGAATTGTGAAACATCAAAACACAAGAAGAATGTTCAAAGATACAAACAACACAGAAAGGTGTTACAAAAAGTTAACCCATTCATACAAGGATCCAAAATTCCTTAACAAACACCTGACAACCTGGTGAATTTGGGACTCCCCTTTTATAGGAGTAGGAGCCTCAACGAGGTTCCAACTCAAGACATTGGGCTCGTTGCAAGACTTTTAAGCCATTCATACAAGGATAAGAAATTTCTTAACAAAAGGGAATGGCGATTATCAACTAAATTCAAATTTGGCCAAGCCCTAAATATTGGGAACTTGGAGAACTTAGTAGCTCCAGTTTTCTATACAGCAAACTACCTTCATAATTTTGTGGAAAAACACAAGAAAAACCTCCCCCTACAATCAGAAAGCAGAGCTGGCCAAATTTTCCAATGTACCCATAGCCTCTGCCCCAAAATCAGGAGCAAGCTTCACCATATTAGATCAGATGCGTGGGTTAAAATCTCAAAGCAGCATTAGTAACGAGAGGATGGCGAGCAGCAAGTCGGCAACGAACTTCAATGGCAGCAAGCGAAAACTGTGATGGAGAAAGGGAAAAGAAAACTCACCTTTGACGAGGGCAGAGTGCAGCAAGTGACGAGCGAACCTTTGACGAACGGGAAGTAACGAGAGGACGGCGAGCAGCAAGTCGGCAACGAACTTCAATGGCGGCAAGCGAAAACTGTGTTGGAGAAAGGGAAAGGAAAACCTAATTTTGAGAGAAACTGTGATTGAGAAAAAGAATTGGGAAACTGAAACAGTTAACTGATTAACTGTACTAGAATAAAAACAGTTCAGTATTTTTAAACTAAACTATTAATAAGTATAATTAGTTTTAAGTAAAATTAGTTTAAGTTTTTTAAGTTTAAAACAGTACAGATAAACTATAGTTTAAGTTTTTTTAATTAACTATGCCCAGCCCTACTCTTAAGTGGTGGAGATCACTTTTCTCTCATGAACTGTGATAGCAAAGTGCTTCTAATGTGCACCACAACCAATTTGATTTAGTGAGCCAGTGAGAGCAACAAAACCACCTACACCCTACAGTTGAGACATTTGAAATTTCTACATCATAGCAACACCTTTCTTTTACTGAGAAGCCAAAGGTGTTTTCCCTTTTAACTTTTGTTCTTTTACTTTCAATTCCATTGTATAAAAAGACCTTTTAAGTTAAGTGAATGGGGAGAATTAGAACCAAGTGGACCTATTTTATTTTAAGTGTTACGGTAATGTAATATTTTGATTTAATAGATAATTTAATGTGGAAATAATATATTAAATATTATTAGATAATTTAATGTTTTAAATAAATTTTATTTTGTTAGTTTAATTGAATTTTTTTATGTCAAGCTATATTGATTATAAATTGATTGGATGAGAGGATAATTTAGAAAATTGGATGTCAAATGTAATAATGATTTTTTTTTTCAAAAAAGGACATATTATGATTGGTAAAAATATGTACGTCATAAAACATCACTGAACCTATTATGATAGGTGATAAAAAGTATGTCATAATATGCTGAACATATTATGACATATTTTTTTGCTACGTCATAAAATGCGTAGACTTATTATATCTCCCAAAACTACGTCCCCCAATTTGTACGTCATAATAGGTCATTTTTGTACGTCATAAAATGTGATTTTTGCACTAGTTATGGTCAAGCACTTTCAAGAGAGTTAAAGTCATCCTTGAAGATGGTGTCAACTCTACCTTGTGGACCACCTTTGGAGCCATCATGAAGCATGGATTGAAGAGTAGTGTAGGAATTTAGGCCATGTAGTGTAGGTTTGTTTAAGGCTTGTATTAAGGCCTAAGTAGCATAGGATTTTCCTTAAAAGTTAGAGATCCAAACCAAGTGGAAAGTGTGTGCCATGTGTCATTCTTCCATTGGAGAGAATTTACTATTTAAAAGGTAGCCACATGGCACCTTAGGAGTGGAGATGATTGTGTTTTGTGAGTGGCCACATGTCCTCTCATCATTGGAGAGGATTTGTGGACACTTGTCCATTCCTTAGAAGGCCTCATTTTTTGCCAATGAAAGCAAAGGTGGAAGATCATGCTTTTAGGGTTAGAAGGAGACACCCTTGGCCTATAAATAGAGGTGTCTCCACCCTTGTATTTCATCTTTGATGTTGAGTAATGTTATGCTGCCCATTTTTGGCCATACTACTCATCTTAGATCAAGACTAGAGCAACCCATGAGGCCCCTCTAGTCACCTTGGAGCCACCAAACACTACATCACCACCACTATATCCCTTAGAGGCTTTGAGCTTCTACACCATTCATACATTAGCTCATCATCCTTGGACCATTTACCACCACATTTCCGCACCATTCATCCAAGGAACACCCCTTAATGCACATCTCCTAGAACCTAGCCAAGGACATTGCCATCAGATTTGTTGTTGAAAAACTCAAGAGACTAGAACAGAAGATAGACACTCTGCATCAGAAAAAGAATAAAAATGATTTTCCAAATTTGAAATTGTACTACTTGAAATATGAATGAAATTGTACTACTTGAAATGAAATCCAAATTTGTGAACTTATTTCTTTGGTTTTCTATGGCTCTTTCATGCGTCACCCTAACTTTTGTGACCTTGAAAGAGCTATGAGAAAACAAAAAAGATATCATATCAGAGTGACAAGTTACGACTAAATTTTATAAGTGGAGGACTAGATCAAGGATTCACAATTGTATTTATAGAAATGGACTTGATCTTTGACGTCAACTTTTACAATATGCGACGTAACATTCATTGTTTCTTATTTTTATCTTTTAAAACGTCGACGTTTTTCAAAATTCGACGTAAAAAAACTTCAAGGATTTAAAGAAAAACCCATAATAACATTAAACAAAGGAAAATATGAAAATATAACCACGAAAAGCATATATTAAAATTTCAAATAGAGTTCAAACACACAAAAATATGAGAGCATGTCTTCATCTAATTTCTTGTGAATCATATTCAGAGATTTTTCAACTTTTGAAATTCTTGTTGAAAGCTTTCGAAATTGATCCACAACAAATCTTTCAAACTCAGTCTGTGGAGTGAAGGTAGAAGAAGTTTCATCAACATCCTTGAACACCCAACCATCTTTTGTTTTCTTTACACCATTATGTCTCAATGTCGCTTTTCCTATTCCATTTGATTCGGTGTACCAAATATTTTTTTCACCAGTAAGATCAACTTGATGATACTTCAATACACTGCTGATAAAAACACCATATGGCAGAATATGTCCATGACTACTTGCAATTTCAATCATGTGCTCACTCATAACATCAACCCAATTGGTTGGTATCCGGGTTTCTATGGCATCAACCAAAAATAAATTTGCAGTAGTTAGACGATCACGTAAACATCTTCCAGGTAGTATTACCCAAGTAAGTACAAAAGCACACATATGTTCTTCCATTTTCAAACCATCAAGTAGTTACGGCTTGTATACCTTTAGCCTTGTTGGACTTCTCAGATATTCCTTATAAATTTTCTTCTTGTTGGTCCATTGGTTGAGTTCAGAATTTCTTTCATGAGACATGAAGCCTTGTGCTTTGTGTTGATGGATTGGCAAGTGTACCAAATCGCATAAGTAATATAAAATGGTAAGACCAAGTATCGTATCCCTGAAGACTCCCGACACTAGACAGTTGTGTGATAACTCGATTAATTAAGACTTAAATAAAACGAGATCATTGGTTTAAGATGCAAAGACAAAAAATTAAATATGAATGCAATCAATGGTAGAAGACACAACGATGAACGGAGGTTATTTATAAAATGTGATGATTATGTTGTTAGGGTTTGATTTCACGAAGTTTACTCTCATGTACATAAGAATTCTTCTTTTTACATTAATGTTAACATCACTCACTAAATTACTTAGAACCTGATCCCTCTGCGCACTAAGCCTGCCTTAATTCCTAGTTCGTGCAATTCCTAGCGCTCCTAGAAAATTAAGTCTGAAGATTAAGAGCTGAAGACAACCATGTACTTATACGCTCATCCTTGAGAAATATTACCCTTGGGAGAATTTAACAAAAACCTGAATTGTAAGGAACCTCCCAGCACTCATGCAATTCATAAATCATGCTACTAAATGAGTTAAATAGAGCAAGCATTGAAACAGATGAAGCTCCCGCCTCCAGACATGGAGAAACTAGATGAACAATGGAAAAGCATGAGATAGTAAAACCCTAAAAGTAGAGGAGGAAGCTCCCGTCTCCAGATCCACCTTCAGAGAGTAGAAGAGTGTGTTGTTGTGTTGTTTCAGCCAGAGCTACAAAACCTAGAACGCAGGTCCTTTAAATAAACTCAGAAAAGAATAGAAACAGGGCCTGGTCCAAAAGAGTCGAAACAGAGCAAAAACTGGGTCGGGCACCCCATTTAGGGCGCCCGAGCGGTGGACGATCCTCATTTCGGGGTCTACCGCTCAACCGGTTTAGGAGGGCGGCCGGATGGTGGATGTCGTTTTTCCGAGGCTCAAGCCTCTAGATAGGGCGCCCATGCTTCGTGCGGTTCCTCCTTTCTGTGCTTTTCCAAACCTTTCTGAGCTCTAACTCGTCAGCACTTCATCTATGCTTTCCGCATTCTCTCATTTCCTATCAAAACAAGGGAATTTAGTCATAAAATCATCAAATTCAACCTCAACTCTCTTATTCACACAACTTAATGAAAAAGCATGAGTCCTAGCAAGTTTCCAAGTGAAAAAGGGTGTATTTAGTATCAAAATTACATCACAAATAACTGGATTTTCAACCGTTAACACAACACCAAAAATAGAACTTTGCTTGTCCTTAAGAAAAACAGATTGTAAGTCAACTTTTCAGAATAATCACTATAATGACTCAACCTTTTTCAAAACTTTTTCTTTCAGATAAGCAATCACTTTTATCAACTCAGCATACAGATGTCAGTTAAGATGTGCAGATACCTTAATTCAATAAAAATTAATGTGATTCTCATGTAGTTCAACAGATGTTATCCTTAAGAATGATGAATCAACCAAGTAGAGATGCAATCAGAAATTCAAAGAACTACTCCTCACCAAAGAAAGTGTTTCACTCAAGCACTCAAAAGTGTATCACTCAACTCACAGGTGTATAGTGAGGTGTTGGTGTTTCTTTCACTCTGCTATTACAATGTCACACAAATTAATTTTTCCTTTCATTTAACCAAAATCAAATATACTCACAAGCAAGTTTTCATCACAAGGGCTTTTCTTGGGTTGTAACTTGGCTGGGCTAAGAAGAAACATGGTTTTTCAAGAATGCAAAATCCTTGAGTTAAGAGAGATATTTATGAATTTAACAATTACACACAGGTTCTCTTTTCAAGAAGATCTTTTTCTTATTCTCAACCTTTTCCCTTCGAGTGAGCTTTTCTTTCTTTTCCATTCATTTTTCTTTTCTTTTGGATTTTCTTTTTCTTTTTCTTTGTGCTCACAGCTTATTTTTCTAGCAACCTATTTACCGCTCGGCAAGTGTAACCAAATAGTATTAAGTAATAATCCTGGTAAGACCAAGTATCCTTTCCCAAGAGACTCACGGCCTAGACAATTATGTGATTTATTGATTAATTAAGACTCGAGAACAAATTGTTGTAAGTTTCAAATGCAAAAGACTGAAAAGTAAATATGTATGCATGTGATGATCAATGGGCAAAGAAACAAAACATGTGAATTGAAATATATGGATGAATATGTTGTTGGGGTTTATCAATTTCATCCTTTCCACTCTCTTGTATTTAGGAATTCATCATTATTTTCATTAATGTTAATGCCACTTTCTAAATTACTTTAAACCCGATGTCTCGGCGAAGAAAGCCTAATCATAATCACTAGTTTACAATGTCCTGTCTCCCTAGCAATTAATCATGCATTATAATGAACTGAAACTTAAAGGCAACCAACTATCATACTCCTATGTCTAGGTTGGTAATATACTGATGGGAGAGATTCCCCAAATCTAGATTTCTCCGTATGTGTCCATATCGACAAAACCAATAATCATGACATCGAATGAGTTAAACAATGCATGCTTTGAGCAAAGAGGAAAAATCCTAACTATTAATGAAAGAAAGCATGTATCATAAAAGTGATCTTGAAGAATAAATTCCATACAAGAGAGTTTCTAAAGATTTACATTGATTCCCCAACAACAAAATAAGTTTAGTTCACCATATTCATGGTTAAACTAGATGAAATACAATGGAAAAGTGAAGGATAGAACCCTAGAAAGTTGTGAAAGGAGCCTTAGCATCCAAAATCCTCCTCCAAGGGGTGAAAGAGTGAGTTTTAGCTTCGTCCCAGCCAAAGATACAAACCCTAGAACGTCTTAAAGCTTATATAATATTCTAAAAGATACGGAAAAGTAGGCCCAAGCCCAGAAAAGTGCCGCTCAGTGGTACTAACGCGTGACCACTTCTTCCCCTCAGCGGCTTTTCACCCCTTAGCTTTGAACATGATAGAAAACCCTTTTTGAAAAGCTTTACCTTGAGTTGAGTTGAAGATATCTTGTGGTATTGATAAATGTTCAAGTTTAGGGTTGTTCGGTAATTTAAAAAGGGGAATATGAAAAGCATTGAGCTAAGTATGTGAAAAGTATAAGAAAAAGGAAAAGAGAAGAAAGAAAAAGCAAGGCTCAATGCAAAAGAAAGTTGGGAAGAAGGAAGAATGGTTGTGTGTAGATGATTCACTTAACTCAAGGATTTTGTGATCTAGAAAAACCAATTTTCTTGTTAACCCAGCCACAGTATAAGCCATAGAAAAGTCCTTGTGGTGATACTTGCTTGTGAATGTGTTTGATTATGGTTAAATGAAAGGCAAAGTTGATTCATGTGACATTGTGATAGTAGAGTGAAGGAGTGACCTCGTATACACTTGTGTGTTTGAGTGAAACACTTTATCTAGTGAGGAAAGATTCCATGAGCACATGTTTACATATATGCTTAGTTGATTGATCATTCATGAGAATAACATTTGTTGAATAGTATTTGATTATGGGAACACTAAAGCATGTGTGCATCTTGACTGAATTCTTTGTGTTGAGTTGATTTGAGTAATTACTTATCTTGGAAGAAGAAGTTTTGAATATGGTGAACCATTGTATTGATTGGTGCAAGATTAAGTTACATCTTATTTGCTTAAGGACAAACAAAGTTCTAAGTTTGGGGTTGTGATAACAGTTGAAAAACTGTTATTTTTATACTTAATTTTGACATCAAAAACAACCTTTATGACTCAGAAACTAGCTTGTAATCATGCTTTTCCTTATGTTTTGGAAATAAGAGAGTTGGATGGGTTTTATGCTTGGTTTCTCTAGTTTTTACAGGTTTTAAGATGAATTGAATGGAAGAAGTGAAGTAGCCATAAGTTGGAGTCAGAAAAGGAAGAAAAAGTTGCATAAAAGTGAACTTTGAAGTCCCGTAGTCACCACTGAGGGGCAAAACTACAGCTGAGCGTCAAATAGAAGAACCACACTTACCACTGAGCGCCATTTTAATGGGCCTTGTGCCACTTTTCTGTAATCTTTAGGAGTCTATATAAGGTTTTAGTCGACCTAGGGTTGATATCTTTTGGTATACCATTGCACTCTGTCAACACCCAATTTCGTTCATGTAAGTAAATAAATAAAAATAAAGAATAAAAGAATAATAATTAATGGTGGGTAAAAGAAAAGGAAAAAGAAAATAATAAAATAAATTTTCCTTAATGCAGGACACATCACTAGAAAATATTTTTTGAAATATTAGTTTGATGTGGTAATAATTTGAATCAATATTATGCCAATAATTATAGGTTTAAATTCTTTATAGAATGCTCTTTATCTAGGAAACACTAACACCTCTTTATCCAGAGCTGTTATGTTCAGAGGAGCAGAGGAGAGAGAAAAAAATAGTTAACGTTGTTTCTGTGTATTTAAGAGAAGGAACTTGATTGAGACAAATTTTAGCTATGTTTGGACGAAATTGACATTTTAAACCAAATTTGGACGTAATTGAAACTTTCATAAAAGGGTAGACGAACTTGACACACTGCAGCCAAACTGGGGACAAAAAAAGCAATTACACCATAATTATAAGTAGTAACTAAAATAGTATACTGCGTCAGTTTCTTTTAAAGAGGAAAATATAATTTTAAAAATGGAAAATTTTTCTGAAAATAATTATAATCAATGTCTTGAATATTATTTGATTTCTTTTTCTTGGAACCAAGGCATTTTCTTTCCCTATTTTGTTCGTTGTCAATTAATTCACAATTAAGGGCAAGATTACCAGAATATTACAATGTGTGTATATAAACACGCTCCCTGTCATAGAAAAAAGGGAGGGAGAGATACACTTTGAAATAATGGAGATAGAAAGAGTGGGAGAGAGTATAGAGGAAATTAAGTTCTAATGCTAGAGGAACTCTACCAAAAAACACTAGCAAGGAAGAACTAGGGAATACTTAAAACCAAAAAGGTATGTCATCTTTTCGCGTTTCTTATGGTATTGGTTATATCTCCCGCATCACGTGATATTTATTTTTTAAAATTTTACTTAAAAAATAAATAATAAATAAACAATTTTGAAAAAAAAAGAAAATATTTCTTATCACGTATTTTCCTATAAAAAAATATTAAATCGTAAAATAAAAGGTTATGGGTACGCGTCGACTTATGGTCGGTCTCTTTCCCTTTCTTTTTTTTCGCTCCATATTTTTTCAAATAAAAGAATACAAAAACCTTTTAAAAAAACAATGTCAATCCTTGTCGGGGTTCGCTTTTCAAAAATCCCAAACAATCCATAATGATTTTCAAATAAACTTCACAAACTTTTTTCTAGATAAAGAACTATGTGATCCCTGATTGTCCATCATAAATGGATATACGTAGGAGCAAGATCAATTCTTGTCGAGTTTATAAAACAAAAAATATTTTTTGTTTCTTATTAGTTTCTTTATATCCTTATTTTTAGGGAAAATTAAATATTTTGAAAAACTACGTCAACTTTATACATTTAATTAAATGTACTGCTTTTGGGCAGGCGTAGTAGGGTGGTAACACCTTCCTTACGCGTAACTGATTCCCGAACCTAAAATCAAGTTTTCATAGACCATATCTTATTTTATGATTTTCCATAGTTTTTCCATAATAAATTATCGTGGCGACTCTCAAAATCGTTTTCTCAAACCCGTTTGTTTTCGGTTCGCCGCCGCGATCCTGGTTGCGACACACTCTTTTTGTTTTTTTCTTCTTTTAGAACACCAACAATATGTAGTTGGTAGAGCAACTTGACATAAAACCCAAAGGTCACTCCCTTTTTTTAATTATCCTTTTTAATTCAAATAACCCCTTTCCACTTAGAAACGTGCTTGAAATCATGTTTTTTCATTAAGTTGTGTGAATAAGAGAGTTGAGGTTGAATTTGATGATTTTAAGACTAATTTCCCTTGTTTTGATAGGTAATGAGAGAATACAGAAAGTAGAGATGAAGTGTTAGGGAGATGAAGCTCGGAATGGCTTGGAAAAGCACTTGAACGAAGGACTACATGAAGCTTGGGCGCCCTATCTAGAGGCTTCAGCCTCGGAAAAGCGACGTCCACCGCCCGGGTACCCTCCTAGGCCGCTTGAGCAAAGGACCCCCAAGCTTGGGCATCCAATTGAAGGCTAAAGCCCTACATGAGGATCGTCCACCGCCCGGGCACGCTAAATGGGGCGCCCGAGCATTGTGTGTCGTGGATTAGGCCTAGTTTTTGCTCTGTTTCGACTCTTTTGGACTGGGGCCTATTTCTACTCTTTTCCGACTTTATTTATAGGACCCAGACGCTCTAGGTTTTATATCTCTGGCTAGAACAACACAACAACACACTCTTATACTCTTTGAAGGCAGATCTGGAGGCGGGAGCTTCCTCCTCTATTTTAGGGTTTTACTATCTTATGGTTTTCCATTATTCATCTAGTTTCTCCATGTCAATAGGGAACTAAACTCTATTTTTTGTTGGGGAATGATGTAACCTTGTGAACTCTCATGTATTTGAATTGATTCTTAATTTATATGTTTTTTCATTAGTTGTTAGGGAATTCATCTGTTTCAATGCTTGCTCTATTTAACTCATTTAGTAGCATGATTTATGAATTTCATGAGTGTCGGGTGGTTCCTTACAATTCAGGTTCTTGTTGAATTCTTGCAAGGGAAATATTTCTCAGGGATGGGGGTATGAGTACTTGGTCGTCTTAAGCTCTTGATCTTCAGACTTAATTTTCTAGGAACGCTAGGAATTGCACAAACTAGGAATTAAGGTAGGCTTAATGCACCGAGGGATCGGGTTCTAAGTAATTTAGTGAGTGACGTTAACATTAATGTAAAAAGAAGAATTCTTATATACATGAGAGTACACTTGGAGAAATCAAACCCTAACAACATAATCATCTCATTTTATAAATAACCTCCGTTCATCGTTGTGTTCTCTGCTATTGATCAATTGCAGTCATATTTAATTTTCTGCCTTTGCATTTTAAACCAATGATCTCGTCTTATTTAAGTCTTGATTAATCAATTTGTCACACAACTGTCTTGTGCCGAGAGTCTTCAGGGATACGATACTTAGTCTTACCATTTTATTTTACTTCTGCAATTTGGTACACATGTCAATCCATCAACATCAGACATCATTATCTAGAGGGCCATCTTCCTCTACTGTGTTCTCAGGGGCCTCAAAATTAATATTGGGCAGGTTATGCCTGATGAGATCCAAAGTTGTGCCCGTGGTGCCCGCAGCAAGGCACACCTGGGACACCCATCCTTGATCACCCATCTTTGTGAGGATGTAGGTATTGATGTGTCTGGGCCACCACTGGACCGTCCAAGAAAGGAGATGGACACAACTTACTTTACACATTATTGTGCAGTGGATGAGCCAGGCCACCCAACACCACCACCATAGCAGCCCAAGGTACACAAAAGAGCACCACCACCAGCCTAGGAGCGATTTCATGAGGCCACCCCTTTTCAGATGCGGGACATGTACTTTTCTTTACTGGATTCTAGACTGGTTGCCTTATACAAGGGCGAGCAAGAGCTGTTGAGGACACTAATGTCTGCATTCCCTAAGAGACAGTTCATATCTCAGGATGACTTTGCAACCCGAGTAGCATGGCCCGCTGACCCAACATAGGAGGGTGGTAGAGCTGAAGCAACTGAAGCTTCAGCCATGGTTGAGGATGCTGAGGATGAGGATGATGAAGCTGAGGAGGAAGAGGACTCTGATGATGAGGGATGAGTTGTACTTGGCATCTATTGATGGATGCCATTTTTGCTTTAGAACAAGATTTTTGTTATTTTAATGTTTTTTATTGCTTTGATTTGTTTCTGTTTTCATTGTTTTCCTTTTAATCATTTGTTTTGCGATTGTACTCTACTGTGATAAATTACACTGCTTTGACTCAATTGTGCTATGTTTTGTGATAAGTATTGTTTTGTGATGTTCTATTGTATTGATTGATGTTGAGATGATGCATGATGTGTTGATATACGGGTGATGGCTCATAGTGTATGAAATAGGTACTTGAGATAAAACATGATTAAGATACTGAGCAGGTTGTTTTTCTGAATTCTAGGACTTGAGAGTTTAGCTGTGTGAGTTTTGGGCTTTAGAGTTCTTATGAATAATTGTTATTACTTTGGAAGCATGAATGATTTTGCCCAAATTTTCTATGATTGAACTACTTTCTTGCAGGTTCCATATGAACAAGGCCATCTTTTGTTATGCCTTATTCTTTTAACCTTGAAAAGATTTTTTTCCACTGAAAAGAAAACAATTTGTTTTAACCTTTGAACCTTGAGCCTTATGCATTTGTTGAAAACCTTTTGTGAAAATCTTTACCTTGAGTTAAGTTGAGAACATTTATGAGGTATTGATAAAGGTTCAAGTTTGGGGTTGCTGGAAAGATTGAAAAAGGAAAAGAAAAAACATTGAGCTAAGTAGTGAATACAGGAAAAGCAAAAGCAAAAGAAAGAGAAAGATCAAAAGAAAAGAAAAGCTCAATGCAAGGGAAAGCTGGTGATGAGTCGTTATTTCTTGAATTATATTTAGTTTATTGCACTTAAATAAACCAGGGAATTGTGTTTAATTGTTTGTTATTTCCCCGTTTTCCGAATTCTGCTTAATTTGGTCGGAAATTTGTAATTGTGCTAATTTGGGTTTTCTGAGCTGATTAAGTGCATTTTTGAAGTGCAGGAAAATTTCGGAAATACATTTTGGGACATCGGGAAGAATGCAAATAAATTCAAGACTCTCCACATAGACATTTAGAATTAATTCAATTGTAATTTAGTAGTGTAGAATGTTTTTGAATTAACTTTAGTAGATTTAGCCAATTTTTGGCAAAAATGAACTAGAAAAAAATGAGGGTGGATGACTTGGCACCTAGGGTTTTATTGTGTGGACCCCACCCTCATTATAAGAGACTCACGGCCTTAGAAGCTAGCGCCGCCACCTTGCCCCTCGTTTTTGAGGGTTTTGGCCCTTGAACGTTTTTGGGAGTTTTGGAGAGTTTTTACACTGTTTTCTCATTTAATGGAAAGGGATTCAGGACTTCTGCATTGAGTACTTTTTATTTGTCCTCTTGATTCTTACGATTCCAACGCTGTCACTGCCAACATTGTTTGGCATTGAATTTTTTTTGTAATAGAAAGGGTTGCCACGGGCTGGAAGAAAGTCTCCATCCAAGCTGCTGGAGCAACAGCGTGTGCGCGTTGAGCTGGAAGAAGTGAAGTGGTGTCTCCACCTATGGGTAGCCACTGGTGTTGGGAGTGAAGAGGTGATTAGATGGGGTAGGTATACATGTACGTGGTTAATGTTGGAAGAAGAAAATTAATTCATTGCTTGGGGAAGTGGGTGCAGGGACGTTACGGGTAGTAGAATGAAAGTAGCTAAGCTTTTGGAGATTTCTTTTCTTTGAAAAATGAAGAAGTGATTAGGTGAAAGTTGGTGGGAAGCCACGTCCAAGAGGTGCTCACGGTGATTGATGGTTTCTTTTAGAAAAAGCTGATTTATTTTAGTTGAAAGAATGTGCACAAGTGTCAAATTATTTTCTTTTCTTGATCAAAGAGGAGAGCACGGTTATTGAAGGTAGGTGGGATCACGGCCTGAGTTGGTGCAAGCTGCTGGAACGTGTTGGAGGTTTGGGGTGCCACGGCTTGGCTGGAGGAGAATAGAAGATTCATTTACGTTTAGATAGAAGAAGAAGCACGGTGCACTTTAATTGAATAAAAAAAAAATAAATTGGTGCTGGATGTATGAAGAGGACACGCAACCTAGGATGATGGGACGTTTGGCAGTAGTATAATTGCAAGTGTTTTATTTAATTGAGAGGAAGATTAAGTGAAGAAGTGATGTCTTGTACTAGGCAAAGAGAACCGTGAATGGAGAAGTGGCCCACGGCCTATTAATGCATTTCTTTGTCTCTTATGGAATGGAGAATAAGTCACGTAAGCCTTCTTATGTGATTGGATTTGCTTTCATTTCCTTTTGCAAAGTGAATGGACCATGGTAGAAGTTGGAAATTACGTGAAGAAGGAAGAAGCATCAAGGTGGTTTTAATAATTTTTCTTTCCTTGCAAAAAGAGTGCCACGGCCTTGGATGGAAAAACGGTGCAACATAAATTTTATTTTACAGCAGCACTAAATTATTTAAATTAACTCTGCAAGCGTTTTCTTCTTTTTGGTGGTGAATGTGTAGGTTAGATGACAATATTGTGCATTTCATGTTTTAGTCTAACCGTTGCATTTTTACAGCTTGAATTGTGTTTGGGAATTTATCTGTTGTGGTTTCATTTTAATGCTTTTGTTTATATTCGGTTGTGTTTAATTCTCATTTTTGATTTAGTTCATTTTTGAATCACAAAAAATCACAAACCCCCCCCCTACACTACGTGTTGATCTAAGACTGAACCCAAATTGGTCCTTGAGAGACGACCTAGGAGTCACTGCCTAGTCTATACTGCATTAATATCTGCAATCAACTTTTGTTGGGAGGTGCGACCCTCTCATCAAAATGGCGCCGTTGCCGGGGACCAATGGTTCAGTCTTACGTTTTTTTTGTTGTGTTTGTGTGTGTTGTGTTTTGTCTTGTGTTGTGATGTGATGTGATGTTCTGTTTTGTGTGTGCGTGTTGCATGTATAAATGTCTTGTGTTTTATTAGTTTCGTGATTTTTAGTATTCTTCTTTTTCCATGTCTACCTATTTTGATTTTGTGAATACTGCTTATTTTGCTAGTGCCTCTGATCATGATTCTCCTTCTGCATGTTACTCTGATTGTAATTCTGCTGATTTTTATGCTGAGAACAATGTGGCTCATCCTCAAATTTCTGAGAGCTCTCTTTGGGAGCCGGTTCCACCTAATGAGGATGGTGATCATTTAGTTCTCACCACTGGACTGATGAATTTGTTGCCCAAGTTTTATGGTCTTGCAGGTGAATGCCCACATGAACATTTGGATAGGTTTTATCGAATTTGCTCTTTAATGAAACTTCCAAATGTCCCGGACGATCTAGTTTTCTTAAGAGCATTCCCGCACTCATTAGAAAGAGCACCAAAAGATTGGAAAGACTCTCTTCCTCCAGGATCCATTACCAGATGGGAAGATCTTGAGCATAAATTTCTGAGTAAATTCTCCCATGTGCAAGATGGATACGACAACGGTCTTGGATGGAATGACCCTACCTTGGGATGGTACAATGCTCCACAACATCAATATCAAGAACCACCATTCCAGAGTACCTTCATGCCTCCACCAGTCCAGCAATATCAGAGTCAGCAATATGATGCTTCTGCCGAAACAGCTCCTCAGCCTTCTACTTCTGAGCCTACATTGCAGGAGTTGTTGGAGCAGATGACCATGCAGAACCTTCAGTTTAGGCAAGAGAACATGCAGTTCCAGCAAGAAATAGGAGCTGTCATTCAGAGTATGACTGATCAGATAGGGCAGATGGCCACTCAACTCACTAAGGAACAGTCTCAAGATTCAGAGTTACCATTTCAGACTGTTCAGATTCCAGATGATGATGATAGTGGCATCAACATAGAAGATGGGGAGAAGAGTCATGAACTTACTATTGTGCCATCTACTTTCCCATCATCCTATGTCCCTACTCTTGCACCTGAGGAGAGTGATGAGTATTTTGAGGAGCAGGCAGAAATAAGCAGTAACCCTGAATCAGGTAGACCACCTTCATCTTCCCACACTTTAGCAATCTTCAAGGAAGAGGAGGTAAACATACCTCAATTTGATTATGTTGATGATTATGTTGTTGAGGATTATGTTGATGATTGTATTGTTGTTGAGTCTGATTTTAATTTTCCCTATATGCATGATGAGAACCAATTTTTGCTATCGCATCCGAATGTTTATTCTCCATGCATTGAACATGAATCTGAGTCTGTAGTTGATATTGCTTGTGATTTTGAAATTGATTCATGTTCTGAGGATGTATCTGAGGTTCAGTCTGATAAATTGGGATTGGGTGTTGTACCTCTACATGTCATTTCTTTGGAGCCACATTGCACTAACCATGTTGCAGGAGGTACACATGAATTTGACCAACATGCACCCACAGTGGAAGGAAAAGGTGCTTACATACACACTAGTTTCAACATCAATAGGCACCAGCTGAACCCGCTCATCAACAATCACTTCTTCTTAGATCCAGCTGTGGATGATATTTCCCTGCTTGATCAAATCTGGAGGATGAAGCAATTCTTCCTCAAAACTTCCTGGCTGGATCCAATGGTGGAAGACATCTCCCTGAAAGTCCAAAATTGGCAACTGCCACCATGACCAGGGGAGTTTTCTTTCTCTCTTCTCCCCTTTTCCCTACTTTTATTGCACTTGTCCATGATCTGTTGACTGTTTTGATTTCTGATCTTATGCTTATGACACATTGAGGACACTGTGTGGTTTAAGTGTGGTCTATTGGGGGAGATTTTTATTTTCCTTTGTTAGTTTTTGTTTTCTTGGTTAAATTTTTTCTTTTCTAGGTTATTTTTGTCGTTTCTTGTGTACAGTTTTACATGTTTCTCTTGATTTCTGGACTTTGTTCGGGTTGTAGACTTATCATTTCCTTCACTTGATTGATACTTATTTGTTTGAAATCCTTGCTTTTCTTTGCTTGGGAAGATGGTTATGATTTTTGAGAGTTGAATTGATTGTGACAGAATTATCCTGTGTGAGATTTGAGCCACTTTATGTTCTTTCTTGTGTGTGATATGTCTCTTGATTGCTTGCGCATGTGCCTTGGCTTGACTCTTTTTGATGATTCTTGATTGATATGCATGTTTGGAAGTGATAAAGGCAATTTTGTTCTTGAGCCTCTCTAGCCAAATAAGCTTACCTTGTTTTGATCCTTTGATAACCCCTTTTGAGCCTATGCTTTCCCCCATTTCTTTTGAAGCTCATACACTAGCCCTAAGTGAAAAACCATGATTACCTTAACCTTAGGGAATTTTGGAGCTTTGGAAGTGTTTTGGGAACAAGTGTGATCTCCTTGGGGTTTCTGATGAATTGGCTGGTTGGTTCCTCTTCTTGTTTTATGTTTGTAAATATGTTGTGTATCTTGTCTCTTATAGTTGTGTCCTAAACAGAGAGAAAAAGAAAAGAGATAGGATGAAAAAATATAGAAAAAAAAAATGAAAAAAAAAAGAAAAAAAAATATTTTGTGAATAATGGAGTCAAGAAGAGGATTGAATTAGAGGTTTTGGGTGTGAGTTGACTGTGTTTACACTTGTTCCCCATTGCTCCTCTATTTCTTTTGGTTTGTAGCTTCTCATCCATATTTATCCTTCCTTGTCCTTGGCCCCATTTCACCCATAAAAGACCTTTTGATTTGAACATGCATATGTTTTGAGTGTTGATATTAGAGGTTTGCCAAGTCTGTTGTTGTTTGCTTTCTTGAGTGCATTGAGTTGAAATTCTTTACCTTATACACTTGAGAGAAACACTGATAGTGCATCTGTGAGTTTTTGTTGCTTTTGATTCACCTCTTGAGCTGATTGATCATTTTGCCATGTCTTGAATTGCTTGGATGATTTCATGAGTATCTGCTTTCTCTGATTGATTCTGTGTTGGATATTGTCTACTTCCTTTCTTGGTCCAGATTCCTGGAGAACTGTGTAATTCTGTTTCTGTTCCTGTTTTGGAGTCTTTGTTGTCTGTCTGTCGAGTCTGTGTCACCTCCCTGATGTTTGAGTAGTTCCCTGTTTTCGTCTTGGTTTTGCCCAGGAGTGCAAAAGACTAAGTGTGGTCTATTTTGATGAGTCGTTATTTCTTGAATTATATTTAGTTTATTGCACTTAAATAAACCAGGGAATTGTGTTTAATTGTTTGTTATTTCCCCGTTTTCCGAATTCTGCTTAATTTGGTCGGAAATTTGTAATTGTGCTAATTTGGGTTTTCTGAGCTGATTAAGTGCATTTTTGAAGTGCAGGAAAATTTCGGAAATACATTTTGGGACATCGGGAAGAATGCAAATAAATTCAAGACTCTCCACATAGACATTTAGAATTAATTAAATTGTAATTTAGTAGTGTAGAATGTTTTTGAATTAACTTTAGTAGATTTAGCCAATTTTTGGCAAAAATGAACTAGAAAAAAATGAGGGTGGATGACTTGGCACCTAGGGTTTTATTGTGTGGACCCCACCCTCATTATAAGAGACTCACGGCCTTAGAAGCTAGCGCCGCCACCTTGCCCCTCGTTTTTGAGGGTTTTGGCCCTTGAACGTTTTTGGGAGTTTTGGAGAGTTTTTACACTGTTTTCTCATTTAATGGAAAGGGATTCAGGACTTCTGCATTGAGTACTTTTTATTTGTCCTCTTGATTCTTACGATTCCAACGCTGTCACTGCCAACATTGTTTGGCATTGAATTTTTTTTGTAATATAAAGGGTTGCCACGGGCTGGAAGAAAGTCTCCATCCAAGCTGCTGGAGCAACAGCGTGTGCGCGTTGAGCTGGAAGAAGTGAAGTGGTGTCTCCACCTATGGGTAGCCACTGGTGTTGGGAGTGAAGAGGTGATTAGATGGCGTAGGTATACATGTACGTGGTTAATGTTGGAAGAAGAAAATTAATTCATTGCTTGGGGAAGTGGGTGCAGGGACGTTACGGGTAGTAGAATGAAAGTAGCTAAGCTTTTGGAGATTTCTTTTCTTTGAAAAATGAAGAAGTGATTAGGTGAAAGTTGGCGGGAAGCCACGTCCAAGAGGTGCTCACGGTGATTGATGGTTTCTTTTAGAAAAAGCTGATTTATTTTAGTTGAAAGAATGTGCACAAGTGTCAAATTATTTTCTTTTCTTGATCAAAGAGGAGAGCACGGTTATTGAAGGTAGGTGGGATCACGGCCTGAGTTGGTGCAAGCTGCTGGAACGTGTTGGAGGTTTGGGGTGCCACGGCTTGGCTGGAGGAGAATAGAAGATTCATTTACGTTTAGATAGAAGAAGAAGCACGGTGCACTTTAATTGAATAAAAAAAAATAAATTGGTGTTGGATGTATGAAGAGGACACGCAACCTAGGATGATGGGACGTTTGGCAGTAGTATAATTGCAAGTGTTTTATTTAATTGAGAGGAAGATTAAGTGAAGAAGTGATGTCTTGTACTGGGCAAAGAGAACCGTGAATGGAGAAGTGGCCCACGGCCTATTAATGCATTTCTTTGTCTCTTATGGAATGGAGAATAAGTCACGTAAGCCTTCTTATGTGATTGGATTTGCTTTCATTTCCTTTTGCAAAGCGAATGGACCATGGTAGAAGTTGGAAATTACGTGAAGAAGGAAGAAGCATCAAGGTGGTTTTAATAATTTTTCTTTCCTTGCCAAAAGAGTGCCACAGCCTTGGATGGAAAAACGGTGCAACATAAATTTTATTTTACAGCAGCACTAAATTATTTAAATTAACTCTGCAAGCGTTTTCTTCTTTTTGGTGGTGAATGTGTAGGTTAGATGACAATATTGTGCATTTCATGTTTTAGTCTAACCGTTGCATTTTTACAGCTTGAATTGTGTTTGGGAATTTATCTGTTGTGGTTTCATTTTAATGCTTTTGTTTATATTCGGTTGTGTTTAATTCTCATTTTTGATTTAGTTCATTTTTGAATCACAAAAAATCACAAAACCCCCCCCCCCCTACACTACGTGTTGATCTAAGACTGAACCCAAATTGGTCCTTGAGAGACGACCTAGGAGTCACTGCCTAGTCTATACTGCATTAATATCTGCAATCAACTTTTGTTGGGAGGTGCGACCCTCTCATCACTGGGGAAAAGCGAGAGAGTTTGTGCTTGTATGATGATATCATAAATTTCTCTCTTCACTCAAGGATATTGCTGACCAGAAAAACCAATTTCCCTCTTAGCCTAGCCAAGTTACAAGCCATGAAAAGCCCTTGTGATGACAACTTGCTTGTGAGTATGTTTGATTGTGGTTAAATGAAAGGCCAAGTTAATTTGTGTGACATTGTGATAGCAGAGTGAAAAAGACACCAAGACTTCACTATACACCTCTTAGTTGAGTGATACACTTTTGAGTGCTTAAGTGATACACTTTTGAGTGCTTGAGTGAAACACTTTCCTTGGTGAGGAGTAGTTCTTTGAATTTCTGATTGCATCTTTGCTTGATTGATTGATCATTCTTAAGGATAGCATCTACTGAAGTATATGAGCATTACATTGATTATGATTGAATTAAGGCATCTGTACATCTTGACTGACATCTTTATGTTGAGCTAATAAAAGTGATCTCTTACCTTGGAAGAAAAAGTTTTTGAAAAATGTTAAGTCATTGTAGTGATTATTTTGAAAAGGTGAGTTACAATCTGTTTTGCTTGAGGACAAGCAAAGTTCTAAGTTTGCGGGTATGATAACGCTTGAAAACACCGTTATTTGTGATGTAATTTTGATACTAAATGCACCATTTTCTGTTTAGAAACTTGCTTGGAATCATATTTTTCTATTAAGTTGTGTGAATAAGATAGTTGGCGTTGATTTGATGATTTTATGACTAATTCTCCTTGTTTTGATAGAAAATGAGATAATATGAAAAGTAGGGATGAAGTGCCATGCAAGGTGAATTTGAGATGTCTATGATGGGTGAGTTAAACTTTTTCTTAGGACTACAGATAAAACAAATGAATGGTGGAACATTCATCTCCCAAACTAAATACTGTAGAGAAATTCTTAGGAAATTTGGTATGGATAGTTGCAAGGAAGCCAGTACACCCATGGGTACTTCATGTTATTTAGATAAGGATGAAATTGGAAAAGGAGTGAATGAAACCATGTTTAGAGGCATGATAGGATCCTTGCTATACTTAACTGCTAGTAGACCAGATATTATGCAGAGTGTTTGTGTATGTGCTAGATACCAAGCCAATCCTAAAGAATCTCATTTGACTGCAGTTAAGAGAATTCTAAAATATCTTAAGGGAACTACTTCATTTAGACTTTGGTATCCCTCTGATGCCTCACCTAGTTTAATAGGATACTCTGATGCAGATTATGGTGGCTGTAAAATTGATAGAAAAAGTACTAGTGGAACCTGTCATTTCTTGGGATGTTCTTTAGTGTCATGGCACTCAAAGAAACAAGCATGTGTAGCTTTGTCTACCACCGAAGCTGAATATATTGCAGCTGGAAACTGTTGTGCCCAAATTTTATGGATGAAACAACAATTGGAAGACTTTGATATCTTCCTCGACAAAATTCCTCTAAAATGTGACAATACTAGTGCGATAAATTTGACCAAGAACCCCATAATGCATTCAAGAACTAAGCATATAGAAATTAGGCACCATTTCTGATGGAATCCTACTTGACTTAGTTTTCCTTTTGTATTTTTACTTTTCCTAGCTTAGCTCTTAAGGAGTATGGGTTACTATAAATACCTAACTCCTCTCTTGTATTAGCACTTTTGAGATTAATGAGAATTGAGTTTTCTGAATCAGAAACTATTCTCTCTTGAAAGTCATAGGCTAGAGAGTCCAAAGACTCCCTCTAGCCACCTTCCAAGCACACTCTCTGCCTTCCATTTTCCATTTTCACGGTGCTTTCTCTCACCTCCTCGCTACCATTCTTTGCTGCCACGCGTCCTCCTTTGTCTCATAACCACGTCTCGCTGCCATCTCTCTCTCGAGAGCTCATCCTCGCGAGCCTTCTGTTTTCATCACTGTAAGCCAACATTTCGTCACTCACATTCTTTTCTCAGATTTGCATTTTCTATTCCCGCATCTCCTGAACACATCATCCGCTAGGTCTCCATCTTCTTTCACCTTCGATCCAGACTTTCCCCCGATTGTTTTCCCCTTTTCTACCGTTTAATCCACTCTCCTCTGAGTAATCTAGCTTTTCTACCGTTTAATCTTGAGTTTGAACCGATTCATCGGTTCATTTTGAGCTTTTCCCCTTTTCTAGGGTTTCCTTCGTGTCTCTAAGGTTATCTCCTGATTAAACCTTAGATCTTAGGGTTTTCTTGAGTCTGTTCTTAGTTTAGTAGGTTTCCTTCGAGTCAGCTCCCAATCTAGAGCTTCGTTTCCATTCCGCTGCGTCTTCACTCGTCGGAGAGAGCTTCGAGGAGGTCCGGTTCGTGTTCGCGCATCTTCAATCGATCTCTCCTCGGGCGTTCGTCCATCAAGTGGTATTCAGAGCTCAGGTTCGAGCACGCTTCAGAAGTAAGTTGTCTCGCGTTCTCTGTTTTCCCGTTGTTTTCGCTTGAGTCCGAGTTGAGTTGTTTCGATTCGGTCTTGGCCGATTCATATTTTGTTCATTTGATTCGCGTTCTGTTTCATGTCATCGTCTGATAGTTTCATCTCTTTTTGATTTTTTGCGTTTTGTTTCGTTCAATTTCTGATTTGTTCATCATTTTCTATTACTGTCTTGTGATCTGGTTTGTGTCTTCATTGAATCAATTCCAGGTGTTTTCTGGTTTGATGTTGAACTCATTTTCTGATTTTGTGCTTGTCTGTGCCTTGAGTTGTTTTTTTTTTTTATCATTTTATTCGGTGAATCCAATTTGTTTGAGTCTTTTAATTTGAAAATCACATTTCTGTCATGTTCTAGTCTTGTGCTTTGTTTTAATTGTCAATTTAATTCGAGTTTAACTAGCTGATGCTTGTGTTTTGTGATTCATTTGTGTTGTTTGCACTGAGTAAGTTCTGTTCACCTTAAATAAGCTATGATATTTGGATAAATGAGCTTGGTGACAGATTTCAGTGGTGGAGATAATGAATCTCATGTTCTTGAATCTGTTTAATGATAGCTTTGCTTGGTTTCTGCCTAATCAGTAACAAGTGCATACCAAGTGAGCAATGAAAGGCTCAGCCTAGCTCAGTTGCACATTGATTAATTAGCAGATTTGTTATTTGGCCAGCTACACCGAACTGGTTTTTCTTTGCAGAGTCTGTGAGTCATTCATACTTGGTTTTAAATTCTTTGCCAAGTTCTGATTCAAAATTTTTCCAGTATTGACTTTGTTTCATTGGCATCTATTGAGGTATTTGAATCTGCAGAATTGCATTAAAACTGTTTACAACAGTGATTGAATTTAGTTTGAACTTCTGAGTTTGTGATCCATAGTGTGCATTCACTGTTTTCACTTTGCTATCAATTCTGCAATTGAGAATACATTTTTGGTCACTCAAGGAAGCCTAAACCAGTGGTATTTGAAACTATAACTGTGACTGAGAGTGATTAACCTCTTGTTTTCCTTTGGATTTTTTTTGAGTTGAACCATGTTTACTTTCCTTTGGCAAAAATTCGATTAAGTTGCAAAAACTGATTAGGTGATCTGTTGTGAATTGTGACTGAAAATAGCAAGTTCTAAAGTGTTATCCAACTCGTCCATTTGGCTATCAAATTGTGAAGAAAAAAAAAAGAGCAAAGAGAACTGGTGCAATTCACAATATTGTTCACTGTTTCAGTAAACTATCTCTGCCAAAATCAAATCAGATATAACTTTCTTCAATCATAACTGGTTCAACTTAAGTCTTTTTTATTGTTTTTAAAATCCGTTCTAGTTCTATTCCTTAGGTTCTATTTGTTGTGCTTACTTTGATCAAAGCTTTGTTTCTTGTTTGTCTTGATTGAATTTCCTGGTTTTGTCTCAATGCATGTGCATTCTATTCTGCTGTTCTAATTTGAGCTTTGTTTGTTTTCATAATCTGATCTAGAGTTGATCTTGAGTCAGTTTCATTATCTGCTGTGCTGTCATTGTCTTGTGGCTGTCCTGTTCTGTTCTGGTTTCTGATTTTGACCTTAGCCTAGCCATTCTTGATTGAGAAGTTTGTACACTCTGGATTTCTGGAATTTGAAAGGAGGTTTGTGTGCTTGGTAGCATCTTAGGTGGTGGTGGTCTAAAAGACTCTCAAGCCTTGAACTGCCAAGGGAGAATCTCCCTTCCAAACCTTTTCATTTATGTGCTTTAAATTTCAAAAGAGAAGCCTTGAGTGTTGTGAGTTTTGTGAGGCTGACTTAGCCCAATTCCTTGGCATATTTGTATGAGAGAATCAGTTTTTACATAACTGTGCTTTAACTGTTTACTTCTGCAGAATCAATAATGTGTTTGGGATTCTTTTAAATAGTTGCAACAGACCAGAACCTTCATTGATACAATTGTAGAACTTCAACAGAGTTTAGCTTAAGCAACCAGAAGTAGAATCAATTCACGTGGGAGTGTTAAACTGAAGGGAGTTTCTTTCACCTTAAATTACTTCTGTTTTGGCTGAACTATTCCTGTTATAGCTTGTTATTGCTTAGCATTATTTGAAGGTTGACCTGGTATGATAGTTTTTGTAGACTAGGATTAGCCATTCTGAATTGGAATTGTTTCTGCATTGCATTGGATTGGTCAGGTTTTGATTATTCTGGATGGTTGTTTAATCAGTTTGGTTTCAGCCTTGAATTACACCCATTTGCATCTGGTTTAATATCCATGTTTATGTGTATTTTGCTGGAATTGGTGTAATTTCATTGTGCAAATTTGAACTAAATCAGTGCAGGGATAAAGTGTAGACTAGGAGTGTTGTGTGCAGAGTTGATAAACATTTGGAGTCAAGAATTTTAAGCAGCAGCAGAATCTCAGTAGAGTTTACAGCAAGATAGACCAACCATTTAATTGGGGGAGTTGTTTAATTTTGTTGCCTCTGGATTGCTTAATTGTTTCTGTCTTAGCTGGAAATTGATAGCATTGATGGTTTCTCTGCTGAATTGAGTGTGAATATTTGATTGCAGTTTGTCATTTGAGAGCAAAAGCAATTTTATTAGCTGCCAGGATCAACAAGTGCACACGTGAAGGCCAGAGAATAAAAGGGAAGTTCTTACTGTTATGTGTTTTCATTGTGCAATTTGTTCTAACTAAGGAAATTTTGATTGCAGCTCTGCATTTACTTTGTAGGTGATGAACAAATTTGTAAGCACCAAAATATGATGTCACAAACTTGTTTCACAATCGGCAAGTATGACCGAATCGTTCAAGTAATAAAACTTGGTAAGACCAAGTATCGTTCTTCCCAAAGGACTCACGGCCTAGTTTAGTTATGTGGTTTCTTGATTAACTAAGACTTACAAACGAAATATTTGAGTTTAAAATGCAAGACAGAAAATAAACATGTATGCATGAATTTTGATCAATGGCAAAGACAAAAGATAAACACTTTCAATGGAATATATGAATGAATATGTTGTTGGGGGTCAATTTCATCTCATCCACTCTCATATTTTAGGAATTCAACATTCAAATCATCATTGTTAATGCCACTCTCTAATGTACCATTCTAGATGGCTTCTCCCTAATCAAATAGTTCATACAATTCCTAGCATTCCTAATGATTAGTTCATGAGTGCAGGAGCTTAAAGGCAACCAATAGAATATTGTCAGTATAATATTGGGAGAAATTCCCCGGATCTAGACTTCCCCGTACGTGTCCGTATCGACAAAACCAATAATCATGCATTAGAATGAGTTAAACAATGCAAGCATTGAGCAAAGAGGAAAAACCCTAACTAATGATGAAAGAAAGCATATGTCTTAATTCAAAGATGTACTCAACAAATCCATATATGAGAGCTTCAAGAGATTACTTTGATTCCCCAACAAACATACAAGGTTTAGTTCACCATATTCATGGTGAACCTAGATGAATTACAATGAAAGTATGAAAGAATAAACCCAATAAAGGTGAAGAGGTAGCCTGAGCATCCAAGATCCTCCTTCAAAGGGGTGAAAGAGAGAGTGTTTGCCTCGTTTCTGCCAAAGATCCCTAACTAAAGGACGTGCAAGCCCTTATATACTAATCTAGAGTTACAAAAGATTACAAAAGCCCAAGCCCAAAAAGTGCCGCTCAGCGCCATTTACCGCTCAGCGGTGGTTACGCGTCTTCTTTCTTCCCCTCAGCGGCCATTTGCCCCTCAGCGGTTCCAACGCCACCTCTTGAGTGCCGCTCAGCGGTAGTTTGCCGCTGAGCGGTGCCTTCGACTTCTCTTTTTGCACTCTTTCTTGTCTTTTCTAATGTCCTCTCTCTCATTCTTCACTTCTTTCACCAAATTCACCTCAAAAAAAACACTCAAATCAAGCATAAACCTGTCCAGCTCTCTTATTTCTGAAAATATAAACAAAATGCATGATTTCAAGCTAGTTTCTAAGTCTAAAGGTTGCTTTTAGTATCACTTTTAAGCATGAAAATAACAGTTTTTCAACTGTTATCAGTAGGAAACTGATCAGGAGAGACCAAGAGAATTGATTCCAGAAGCAATAACAAAGTTGAGCAACAAAGCTGAATGAAGTGGACCAGGACTAGGACCGTAGCAGCCTAGTATAGTTTTTCTTTTGTAATTATTTTCTTCAATTTGTTTGTAATAGGCTTGTGTTAGCCTACTGATAGCTTTAGCTTTTGTTTTGTAAAAGGGCCTTTTATAAAGTCCAAGTGCTTTGGAAGAGTCCTTGGTGCTCTTTCAAACTCTTGGCATCTTTAACTTGCTTTAATTTTAGCATAGCTAGATAGGTGAATGTGTCTTGTTAGCCAAAGCTACAAGCTTCACCATAGGAGTAGAATTTAATATTGACTTGATTTGTGTATCTCGTAGGGGTCATTAGAGTCCGCTGGTTTCTTTAGTGTTTTTGTTTCTTTGATTTTGTGTTCACGTTTAGGGTTGATTAGGCTAAAAGGGATTAAACTCTAAGCCTTTTCACACTAGAGTCCGAAGAGTCTAGTCTTTTAGTGTTTAATTGTTTGTGATTGTTTGAGTTGTGTACTTTGTTTCTAAAGGTGATTTTAGTTTAAGGGGTAATTAGTTAGTAGCCTAAGACATTTCTGGCAAGGCAAGACTTGGTACTTAAGTAGCTCTTTAGCTCACCTCTCTTACCTAGGACTTGTCTAAGTGAAAGTTTTGAACCCTTTAGATTAAGAAAACTTTTAAAAACAAAGATGTCTTCTTATAGTTCATATAGGTCTTCTAGGTTAGATAAAGTTGATGAAATGTTTAAACAGGCTAGGAATCTTCCATCATTTGGTAAAGACATAGGTGCATTAACATACCTAGCTTGGGAAAAAGAAATTGATAAAATAAATCCTTGGTTTTGTGAAGAGAGTGAATATTATGTTCTTAGTATATATCTCTCTAAGTTAGAAGTGCATGCAAAAGAGTGGTGGAATGAAAGACAATATCATGTTAGGAAAGGTAGAAAGTCCTCCATACGTGATTGGCATGATTTAAAAGCTTGCATGAGAAGAAAGTTTGTGCCTTCAAGCATTAAAAGAAACCTAGAACTAATTAGGGATTGCATTAATGATGGAAAATTATTTCTTGAGAGTTTAAATGATCATGGGTTTCTTCGTAGAGAATTAGAATTTAGGGCAAGACTTAAAGAGATCAAGGATAAGAAAAGAGAAAGAGAGATTGAGAGAAAAGAAAAGGAAGAAAAGAAAGAAGAGAAGAAAGAGAGAGAAGAAATAGAGAAAAGAGAAGAGAGAAGAAGAGAGGAATTAAGAAGAGAAGAAGAAAGAAGAGAAGAAGAAAAGAGAGAAAGGCAAGAAAGAGAGAAGAAGGAAAAGGAGAAATTGTTCCTTATGCCAAATCCTATTCTTCCAAAGACCATAGAACTTAAAAGGGAAGGTTTCCAAATCTTTACTTCTTCTCCAATAATTGATTATTTTTCAAATTTTAACTTCTCTTTCAAACAAATTGTCATCTCATATTCTAACTTTTTCAAAATATGACAATTTAAATCTTGAATTATTCAAATCTTTTAAGAAAGAAATAACTCAAGATGAAAGTGAATTTGGACTTCTAGAATTTCCAAATGTGATAACACAAAATATTAGAAGTCCTTATTTCCTTGTTTTTATAAAAAAATTCTTTCTTGGATTGGTATTAATTGAAAATATATTTGATGTTTATTGCAGATTTGTGTTTGATCCAGGAGGAAGAAAAAGTTAATATAAAAGAATAAGGCCGCTCCAAGATGGCCATGCTCCCAAAGATTGTGTGGAGTTTCTTCATAAGGCAATTGCCAGATTTGAGGACAAATCTTTTCTTAAGAGGGAGGGCATGATGGAATCCTACTTGACTTAGTTTTCCTTTTGTATTTTTACTTTTCCTAGCTTAGCTCTTAAGGAGTATGGGTTACTATAAATACCTAACTCCTCTCTTGTATTAGCACTTTTGAGATTAATGAGAATTGAGTTTTCTGAATCAAAAACTATTCTTTCTTGAAAGTCATAGGCTAGAGAGTCCAAAGACTCCCTCTAGCCACCTTCCAAGCACACTCTCTGCCTTCCATTTTCCATTTTCACGGTGCTTTCTCTCACCTCCTCGCTACCATTCTTTGCTGCCACGCGTCCTCCTTTGTCTCATAACCACGTCTCGCTGCCATCTCTCTCTCGAGAGCTCATCCTCGCGAGCCTTCTGTTTTCATCACTGTAAGCCAACATTTCGTCACTCACATTCTTTTCTCAGATTTGCATTTTCTATTCCCGCATCTCCTGAACACATCATCCGTTAGGTCTCCATCTTCTTTCACCTTCGATCCAGACTTTCCCCCGATTGTTTTCCCCTTTTCTACCGTTTAATCCACTCTCCTCTGAGTAATCTAGCTTTTCTACCGTTTAATCTTGAGTTTGAACCGATTCATCGGTTCATTTTGAGCTTTTCCCCTTTTCTAGGGTTTCCTTCGTGTCTCTAAGGTTATCTCCTGATTAAACCTTAGATCTTAGGGTTTTCTTGAGTCTGTTCTTAGTTTAGTAGGTTTCCTTCGAGTCAGCTCCCAATCTAGAGCTTCGTTTCCATTCCGCTGCGTCTTCACTCGTCGGAGAGAGCTTCGAGGAGGTCCGGTTCGTGTTCGCGCATCTTCAATCGATCTCTCCTCGGGCGTTCGTCCATCAATTTCTTAAGACATCATATTCAAAAGGGGGATTGTCAAATTGAATATGTTGATACCTTACATCAATTAGCTGATATCTTTACCAAGGCTCTACCTAAAGATAGATTTTTTGAGCTTAGAAGAGAGTTAGGAGTGTTAGACATATCTTAGAATCAAAATCTATGCAAATTTTTGCATTTTTCGTAACCTTAACGCTTCATAATCGATTATCACTAAGTTATAATCGATTATTCATGCATAAAATTCAATTCTGGAAAATCTTGAGCAGATAATCGATTATCATTATGCATAATCGATTATCATGCAATTCTGGGCAGTAATTATTGAACTGATAATCGATTATCACGAGCCATAATCGATTATCGCGCTGACAATTTCAAAAATAGAGCCGTTGGAGCATCCCATAACGGCTATAAACGGCCATAAATGGCTAGTTTTTCCATTTTTCTTATAAATAGCCCCCCATAATCGATTATTAGACACTCCTTTGCACCCAAATACTGCTGAAATCAAATATAGAGCTCAAATCTTCTTCATTTCTCTTCACCTTCTCAAAATCTCATTTTCCCATTCTTCCTCCATGGCTGACTCAAGAAGGCACCGTCGCAGAACAGCTGGAGCCTCCTCTTCTTCTCAACCACGTCTTGCAAACATAGATGGATGGATTTCAGATCAAGGGAAACATGCAGACTTTGTTAATTCTTGGCAAGAAAGGAAGATCATGGCGGTAAAGTTTATTCGTCTTGACTTTTTCCGCTTCTATGGCTTTCAATTTCCAAACACTTTTGCTGAGCAGGGGTTAACGCATCTGTTAGAACAAAAAGGATGCATTTATCTTGATCTTATAAGAGTCTTCTACTTCAACTTGCGCTATCGAGATGGGATAATATCTACTAAGGTCAAGGGAGTACGCATCATTTTAGATGATGACGTATGGACCAATGTTGCTCAACTTCACATCTGGGATGATGCTGTCAAAGTCCATTTAGGACTTGAAGATTTCAACAGGATGATGACTTTTCAATCCTTCCTGCGTCATCCTGAACGGCAAACCAATAGAAGGCAATTACTGGTTGGAGGTTTTAAAGTTGAAGAAAGGATGATCCACTACTTGATTGTCTGGATTTTATGTCCTAGAGCAACCAACCATGCTCAATGCTCTGAGCAGGATTTACTTCTGTTGTATGGGATTCTAAATCACATACACATCGACTGGCCTGCTCTCATTGCTGACACAATGGTAAAAGCCAAGAAATCCCATTCATATCAATTTCCCTATGCTCTTCTTATTTCTAGGATTTTAGAATTCAAAGGTGTACCTGTTGAAGGAGAACTCGTTCAAACTATTGAAGTTGTGGGATCAGAAATTGGAGATACTACCTTTCGTCAAATGGAATTCATTACTAGAGGCAGAGTCCTTATTCACAAAGATGATGACCATCCTGATGTAGATGAAGATGATGACATGGACACTCATATGGCTGACCCAGTAAGTGCTGCTGCTCCGTCTGATGCTGGACCATCCAACATACCCTCCTCTTCCTCAACTTCTATGGAAGAACATTTTGCAAGGTTATCTAAACAGTTGGAGGATATGAGTCTTGCACAAAAGACTCACTTTGAGGAGATTTATGAGTGGCAGCGATCTGTTGATGAGTACATGGTTGATCAATTTCTTGATCTTGATGTTCGCCTATCTAACATCGAGGGTCATCTTAATATCCCACCTCCTGAACGTTCTCCTAGTCCTGAATTCTAGGTTTTAGGCCTCTAAGTTTGATTGTTATGTTATTTTCTTTATGGTATTTAGTTTCTTAATCTTTATGAATTTCATGTAATTCCTTTTTGTTCTTAAGATAATGAGCTTTTATTTTGTGCATATATTCCATTTTTGAGGAGGAGCTCATATTAAGGGGGAGGTTATTACATTATTCTTTTTGCTTATGATCAAAAAGGGGGAGAAGAAATATAAGGGGAGGATTAAAAAAAATAGTTTTTAATTGTACAGGTACTGCTAACTCTGCGGTTGTCCATTAGTTTATATATGTTGCAGGTAAACCTGAGTTGCTTTTAGAAAGAGAGTTTTTGATCATCATAAAAAAGGGGGAGATTGTTACCAATAAGGAGTATTGGTAAAACCTGAAGATGTGTTTTGATGATGCTGCAACTTATAGATTTTGGATGTAGTAGGAAAATATTTAAAAAAAGCAACTTGTAGATTTTGAATGTAGTAGGAAAATGTTAAACATTGTAATTTTTACTAGTATAATCGATTATGGTTAAGCAATAATCGATTATCACAAGTCATACTTGAATAATCGATTATCATTTCATATAATCGATTATCACTTTTTTGAAAACTCTGTAATGGACTTGAATAATCGATTATCACTTGCAATAATCGATTATTCATGGCAGTTGGGAGCTGACCTTTGGCATTCAGTGTACTTGGCTATATAATTTGATTTGGAGAAATCAGAAGGGAACGTTTTTTTTGAACTGAGAAAGCTTAGAACACTGTGTGTCAGAGGAACGTTCTTAGAGAGCTTTTTGTTCATTGTTCCCTTGCTTGGTCTTGTGAAAGGAGAGGCTCGCGTATCGTGTGTCGATAGTCGGAGCAGACTCTCTTCAAGTTAGCAAGGTACTCTGCCTGGTCTTGCGAAAGGAGAAGCTTACGAATCGTTGGTCGATTGCCGGAGCGGTTCTCTTCAAGTTGCTAGAGTGGTTCTTTTTGTTTTATTCCTGTTCATTTGATTGTAATCTGTTAAACCATTTTTAGTGGAACTGTTAATCACTATTTATAGTGATTAACGACTGGACGTAGATTCTGTTGAATCGAACCAGTATAAAAATATCTGTGTGATTTTTCTATTCCCTACACTCATTATTTTACGTATATCAACTGTTTGATTAATTTTCTGAAAGAAAATTATTTTTACTAAAAGGACCAAATTAATTTTAATTGTGATCGAACACGCTTTCCGCTCTCCGAGTTTTAATTCCGCTGCGCTATACTCTTCGAAAAATACCCCCTCCGATACCAACAATGTTTTGTATCTCTGGTTGGAGCAGTAATAACGGTTGAAAATACCGTTATTTGTGATGTAATTTTGATACTAAATGCAACCTTTTCTGCTTAGAAACTTGCTTGGAATCATGTTTTTCTGTTAAGTTGTGTGAATAAGAGAGTTGACGTTGATTTGATGATTTTATGACTAATTCAACTTGTTTTGATAGAAAATGAGATAATATGAAAAGTAGGGATGAAGTGCCATGCAGATGGAGCTCAGAAAGGCCTCAAAAAGCACCAGAAGGGAGGAGTGCTAAAATCTTGGGCGTCCTTTATGGGGCGCTTGAGCGCCAGAAGCACGAAGCTTGGTCGTCCTCTCCGAGGCTTGAGCACAGGAAACCATCGCTCACCGCCCAAGCGCCCCTTTTGGGACGCTTGAGCGCCAACAGCACGAAGCTTGGGCGTCCTCTTTGAGGCTTGAGCGTGGAAGACCGCCACTCACCGCCCGAGCGCCCTAAGTAGGGTGCTTGAGCGCCAGCGACACGACCATAGGCTTTGTTTCTGTTCTTTCTTCTCTCTATTTAAAGTACCCAAACGTCATATGTTTTGTATCTCTGGTTGGAGCAGTAATAATGGTTGAAAATACTGTTATTTGTGATGTAATTTTGATACTAAATGCACCCTTTTCTCCTTAGAAACTTGCTTGGAATCATGTTTTTCTGTTAAGTTGTGTGAATAAGAGAGTTGAGGTTGAAATTGATGGTTTTATGAATAATTCTCCTTGTTTTGGTTGAAAATGAGATAATATGGAAAGCAGGGATGAAGTCCTAAGGAGATGGAGATCCAAAAAGGCCTGGAAAAGCACCAGAAGGGAGGGATGCTCGAAGCTTGGGCCCCCGTTTTGGAGCCTTGAGCGCAGAATAGTGTCGCTCACCGCCCGGGCGCCCCTTTTGGGGTGCTTGAGCGCGAGAAGCACGAAGATTAGGCGTCATCTTTGAGGTTTGGGCGTAGAAGAGTGTACCTAGGGGCCCTTTTTGGGTGCTTGATCGCCAGATGCACGAAGCTAGGGCGTCATCTTTGAGGCCTTGGCGTAGAAGAGTGTCGCTCACCGCCTGGGCGCCCCTTTTTGGGCGCTTGAGCGTCAGAAGCATGAAGCTTGGGCATCATTTGTTAGGATTAAGCGTGAAGGACCACCGCTCACTGCTAGGGCGCCCTAAGTGGGGCACTTGAGCGCCAGCGACACGGTCTTGGGCTCTGTTTCTGTTCTTCATCGCTCTATTTATAGGACCCTAGCGTCCTATGTTTTGTATCTTTGGTTGGAGTAGCACAACAACACAGTCTTCCACTCTATCAATGCGGATTTGGATGCGGGAACGTCCATCCTCTAGTTTTAGGGTTTTGTTATCTCATGCTTTTCCATTATTCATCTAGTTTCACCATGTCTATAATGAACTAAACTCTATTTGTTGTTGGGGGATGATGTAACCTTGTGAAGTCTCATGTATTTTAATTAATTCTTAATAACACATGCTTTTTCATTAATTGTTAGAGTAATTCATCTGTGCTTATTGCATTCTTTGTTTAACTCATTCATAACATGATGTAGGAATTGCATGAGTGCCGGAAGGTTCCTTATAATTCAAGTTCTTGGTGAATTCTCCCAAGAGTAATATTTCTCAAGGATGAGGGTATCAGTCTTGGTCATCTTAAAGATCTTGATCTTCAGATTTAATTGCTAGGAATGGTAGGAATTACATGAACTGGTGATTAAGGACAAGCTTATTTCACCGAGGGATCAGGTTTAAGTGATTTAGTGAGTGACGTTAACATTAATGCATACAGAAGCATTCTTACATACATGAGAGGGAACTTCATGAAATCTAACCCCAACAACATATTCATCTCATATTAAACAACATCTGTTTATCACTATGCTCTTCTGCTATTGATCAAGCTGCATTCATATTTAATTTTCTTTAAGTCTTAATTAATCGAGTTATCACACAACTATCTAGTGCCAAGAGTCCTTTGGGACACGATAGTTGGTCTTACCATTTTATATTACTTGTACGATTCGGTACACTTGCCGATTCACTCAACAAGTTTTTGGCGCCGTTGTCGGGGACTCACAGTTTAACCTATTCTATTTGTGTGATTCTTGATTAACTTTGACTTTGTTTTTGTTTTTATTTTTAATTTTAATTTTTTAGTCTAATTTTAAATTTCTGTCTAGTGTCGTTTATTTTATTTTTTGTGTTAACAAAATTTTCTAGGGTTTGGTGTCTAGTGCTTGCAGGATGCAATTCGGACAGGCTGATTTCCACCACAAGTGGAGACCTCACTCAAACAATGGATCAAATCAATTTGGACAAGCTGCCAGACAACAACAATGGCAACAACAACTTTCTCTCTTAGAAAGAATGGCTAAGATCGATGACACCCTTCAACAGTTAATGCATGTGTCTGATTCTCATCATAAAAGCAATCAGGTAGCATTCTGAAGGATAGAGAAGGAGCTTTGTCACATAATTCAAAAGCTGGATAATCTTGGGAGTAACATGAAAGTTAACTCCAGAGAGGAATGCAAATTTGTTGTTACTAGAAGTTGCAAAGTTTTAGATGAGAGAAAAATAGAGAGAAAAGAAAAAGAGAGGTTGAGTGAAAAAGAAAAAGATGAATATGAGAAAGAAATAAAAGAGAGTGAGAGAAAACAAAAAGAGAGAGAAGAGAAGAAAAAAAGAGAGGAAGAAGATGAAAAAAAAAAGATAGAATTATATGAAAAACCCCTTCCTTACCCAAAGAATTATTCTAGGAAGGAAAAAGAAAAACAGTTTGAGCGCAAACGCATTTCCACAGTCATGGATTTGGTTGATCCAAATTGATTTTTATGGTGTCAAGCTAGTGACGTTAAAGAAGCGCTTACTGGGAGGCAACACAACTTTCTAAACCCTTACTTTTAGTCAATTTATTTTGTTAACTGTACTTTGCTTGAATGAACTACATTGCTTTGGTTCAACTGTGGTATGTTTTGTGATAAGTATTACTTTGTGATACTCTAGTGTGTTGATTAATGTTGAGATGATATATGATGTGCTGATATACAGGCAATGGCTCACAGTGTATAAAATAGGTGCTTGAGGTAAAACTTGATTGAGATATTAAGTAGGTGTTTTTCTGAATTCTAGGACTTGAGAGTTTACCTGTATGAGTTTTGGGCTTCAGAGTTGTTATGAATAATTTTTATTACTTTGGAAGCATGAATTATTTTGCCCAAATTTTCTGTGATTGAACTACTTGCTTGAAGGTTCCATATGATCAACGACATCTTTTATTATCCCTCATTTTTTAGCCTTCAAATGATTTTTTTCCACTGAAAAGAAAACAATTTATTTTAACCATTGAACCTTGAGCCTTATGCATGTTTTTAAAACTGATGGACAAATTTGTAAGCACCAAAATATGATGTCACAAACTTGTTTCACAATCGGCAAGTATGACCGAATCGTTTCAAGTAATAAACTTGGTAAGACCAAGTATCGTTCTCCCAAAGGACTCACGGCCTAGTTTAGTTATGTGATTTGTTGATTAGCTAAGACTTAAGAACACAATAATTGAAGTTTAATATGCAAAGACGAAAATTAAATATGTATGCATGAATTGATCAATGACAAAGACAAAAGATAAACACTTTCAAGGAAATATATGAATGAATATGTTGTTGGGGGTCAATTTCATCTCATCCACTCTCATATATTTTAGGAATTCAACATTCAAATCATCATTGTTAATGCCACTCTCTAATGTACCATTCTAGATGGCTTCTCCCTAATCAAATAGTTCATACAATTCCTAGCATTCCTAATGATTAGTTCATGAGTGCAGGAGCTTAAAGGCAACCAATATAATATTGTTAGTATAATATTGGGAGAAATTCCCCGGATCTAGATTTCCCCGTACGTGTCCGTATCAACAAAACCAATAATCATGCATTAGAATGAGTTAAACAATGCAAGCATTGAGCAAAGAGGAAAAACCCTAACTAATGATGAAAGAAAGCATATGTCTTAATTCAAAGATGTACTCAACAAATCCATATATGAGAGCTTCAAGAGATTACTTTGACTCCCCAACAAACATACAAGGTTTAGTTCACCATATTCATGGTGAACCTAGATGAATTACAATGAAAGTATGAAAGAATAAACCCAATAAAGGTGAAGAGGTAGCCTGAGCATCCAAGATCCTCCTTCAAAGGGGTGAAAGAGAGAGTGTTTGCCTCGTTTCTGCCAAAGATGCCTAACTATAGGACGTGCAAGCCCTTATATACTAATCTAGAGTTACAAAAGATTACAAAAGTCCAAGCCCAAAAAGTGCCGCTCAGTGGTATTTACCGCTCAGCGGTGATTGCGCGTCTTCTTTCTTCCCCTCAGCGGCCATTTTGCCCCTCAGCGGTTCCAACGTCACCTCTTGAGTGCCGCTCAGCGGTAGTTTGCCGCTGAGCGGTGCCTTCGACTTCTCCTTTTTGCACTCTTTCTTGTCTTTTCTAATGTCCTCTCTCTTATTCTTCACTTCTTTCACCAAATTCACCTCAAAACCTGCACAAGAACACTTAAATCAAGCAGAAACCTGTCCAGCTCTCTTATTTCTGAAAATATAAACAAAAGGCATGATTTCAAGCTAGTTTCTAAGTCTAAAGGTTGCTTTTAGTATCAACTTTAAGCATGAAAATAACAGTTTTTCAACTGTTATCACAACCCCAAACTTAGAACTTTGCTTGTCCTCAAGCAAATAAAATGTAACTCCATCTCCAACCAATTCATATGATGGTTCACTCATTCAAAATCCTCTTTTCAAGATAAGTAATAACTTCACTCAAACTTAAGACCAAGAGTTCAATCAAGATGTGCACATGCTTTAGTGTTCACAAAGTCATTTAAATTCCAACAAATGCTATTTTTCATGAATGATCAATCAATTAAGCATGGATGTTCATGTGCTTATGGAATATTTCCTCACTAGGTAAAGTGTTTCACTCAACACACAAGTGTATAAGAGGTAAAGTGTTTCACTCATTCACTCCACTATCACAATGTCACATGAATCAACTTTGCCTTTCATTTAACCACAATCAAATACATTCACAAGCATGCATCATCACAAGGACTTTTCAATGGCTTATAATGTGGCTGGGCTAACAAGAAAATTGGTTTTTCTGGATCACAAAATCCTTGAGTTAAGAGAATCATAACAACACAATCTTCTTATTCATTCCCAACTTTCTTTTGCCTTTGCTTTTGCATTTGCATTGAGCTTTGCTTCTTTTTCTTTTCTTTTCTTTGCATATTCTTACTTTTTAGCTCTTAGCTCAATGCTTTTTCCTTTTTCATGTTTCCCCAATAACCCCAAACTTGAACATTTAACAATACCACACAAGATCTTCTACTTAACTCAAGGTAAAGATTTTCAATCAAGGGTGTTCAGTGTATATTTAAGGCTAAGGGTTCAAAGGATAGAACACAACGTGTTCTCTTTTAGAAGGCTAACTTTATGAATTTGGCCAATAAAAAGGGTTTCAAAAACACGGCCTTTGATCATATGATGCAAAACAAGCAATTGATTCAATCATAGAAAACCTGGGCAAAGTCATTCATGCTTTCAAAGTAATAGCATTCAACAATAACAACTCTGGAGCTCAAAACCTCACATATAAGCTCATTCACATTTGACATACACATCCTGCTTAATTTCACAATCACAATCATGATACCCTGCATTTGTTCACAAAGCTTGTGAATTACCTGTATAAGCATTTTAATGTGCACATCATCTCAACATTAATCAATCAATAAGCATCATTCAATCATTACTTATCACACAATCACAGTTAATAGCAAACCATCATAAGGAACCAGGTGTTCAATAGAGTACATCAAACCCTAATCTAAAAACAAAAACAAATAAGTTCAGAAAACTTAAACCACAAAAGCATAATCATATGATAGCATTCATCAGTAAATGCTATCTCAGCTCCTCATCAGTCCGAGCTCTCTGTATCTTCCTCTTCCTCTTCATCATTATCTTCATCAAATGCATCCTCCTCCTCAGCTTCATCTTCATCCATGTCTCGGGCTGAAGCTTTAGCTGCTTCAGCTCCTCCATGCCATGGTTCTTCTGGCCAAGCTACCACATTATGGAATTCATCCATAGTCCACCTGTGTGCTGGAGGGGTATCATACATCCCCACTATCATCTCAGCCGTGGCCACCTGCCCTCTGTGGATGGACTGCAACTGAGCACCTATAAGAGACATATACATGTCCCTCATCTGGAATGGTTCTGCCTCATGAGTATCAGCAGAAGTCCTGCTCTGTGCTGGCCTTCTCTCTCTACGAGCCTGGCGTGGTGGCACTGGCTGGGCTGCCTCCTCACAGTACTGTCTGTAATAGGCCTCATCTATAGCTTTTCTTGGCCTCTCAAATGGTGGAACAGAAGTGTCCACCCCAGCTAGCTTGCAAAGGTGAGTGATCAAAGAAGGATGTCCCAGTGGTGCTTTGTTGTTTGAGGTGTTAGCACACACACTAATCTCATCAGCTATCACCTGCCCAATATTAACATTCAAGTTTCTGATAGCACAGTAGATGAAGAGTGCCCTGCTGAGAGTAATATCTGACACATGTGAACATGGCTGAATGTTGGCATGAGAAAATGCCATCCAATACTTTGCAAGAGGAGTCAAATCTGTCCTCCTAATATTAACCACTGAGCCAGATCTATTCCTTTGGAAGTGTCCTCCAGGTATGCACAATACTCTCTCAACATCCTCAAAGTCAGCACCTTCCTCCATGCTAAGAGCAAACTGGCATTGCTCACCAGCCCACACAGTATCCAGAAAGTTATTGATGGAGTCAGGATCATACCTGATAGCATGGCCTCTAACATAGCCCAAATAATTCTCAGCTGGATAATCACCAATCTTCTTTGCATTGGTGTAGAATTCTTTCACCACAGCTATGTTGGCAGGTGATGGATAAGTGGCTAGCTTCCCCCAATCATTCCCTAACACTTGCTCTCCAAATTGAGGAGCAAAGTTAGGTATCATTCCAACCTTTCTCTCCATTAGAAGTCTCCTGTCCTGAACCACCCTAAAGTGCTTCTCATGTTTCCTAGAGAGGAACCTGCCATTATGGGGCTGCTCTGGTTCCTTTTCCTTTCTCTTGGTTGCCATGGTTTTCAATCTCTTTCCTGAAGAGGATGCCATTCCTGCATTCAAACATAAATCCAAAACCACAGAACACGATGTTAATCATTAGTAAACACAAAACAAAACTCCTTTTGAAGCTAAACCACCGCTGAGGGCCAGAATTTCCCCTCAGCGCCACCAGTGCCACATTCAAACACGCAACAAACCAGAAAAAGCAAATCTGGCAGAGTGCCGCTCAGCGGTAAATGCCGCTCAGCGGTGATCTGCAGATTTTTGCAAATCTCGTTTTTAAACTGTCCTAACTCCACCCAAATGCAATTTTCAGTTTTCCAGTTCATAATCAAGCAGTTTAATCGGTTCAAACATCAAATATATCATCAAATCATGCATAGAAATCAAAACCCCTAAATATTCATGCTTTGACAATCACAGTCAATTTCAAGAACCCTAGAATGAACAAAATGCATTTTACTTACTTGGGTGGAGATGCTAGATGATATGAGAATGCTTCCAAACTAGAATGCTCTCTTCCAACCCCAAACTTTGATAGCACACTAGTGTAAAAGTGAGTGGAAGAGAAATTTTCTAAAGAGGGAAGAGTAAAAAGATGTGGGAAACCTAAGAGGAGATATGTGGGAGTCTTAGTGCATAGAAGAGCTTGAAAGAATATAAAAACGCGCAGCTTAGGGTTTAAAAATACCCCAATGGGCTCGGGTTCCGCTAAGGGGAACTTAAGCCCATCTGCGATAGTACCGCTCAGCGGTAATTGCCGCTCAGCGGCACTTTCGTGATGTGCCCTTCTCCTTCTTTTCTTGACCTACGTGCCTTCCTAGCATACCCCTCATAGGTTCCCTGCAATTCAATGTTAAAAATGCTTATGCAAATCCTAAAAATAAACAAACAGAAAACAATCAATCAACTGGGTTGCCTCCCAGGTAGCGCTTGTTTAACGTCACGAGCCTGACCCAAAATCCACCAACACCCATCAGTAGGTGTTTCAAACTTACCAGCACCCATCAGTAGGTGCAAAATCTTCTCACCAACACCCATCAGTAGGTGTTACAAACTTAGTATCCTTCAGTAGATACTTAACCACCTAGCATCCTTCAGTAGATGCTAAATCCAACAAAATAATGTCCAGAATAATGTTCACAAATTACAAATTATAAAACCAAATCAAAAGTTTGTAAATCTACTGGGTTGCCTCCCAGCAAGCGCTTCTTTAACGTCACTAGCTTGACCCTGTTAAAGCTCACGTTCCATCTTCTTTATAATTGATGTAGTCCTTCCACCAACCTTTCAACTGCTTCCTTTGGACTGTTTTGGACTCTCTAGAATATGGAGACTCTATCTCTATCATCTCCTTCTCTTTAAAGCCTTTTATAACCCACAACTTGTTCTTGAGTCTTACAGGTATGCCAAGTTGGAGTTTTAATTTTTTCCAGTCTCTAGGAACTTCTTCTCCTTTTCCAATCTCTTCTACCTTGGGTGCCTAAAAATACAAACAATGGTTATCAGAAACCTCAAGATTTTTATTTTTACCTCTAGTTATGGGTGCATCTCGAAATGCAGCTTTATGACTGGCTTCTTCCTCCTTTGCTTGTGTTTCATCTTTGAAGACATCCACCACCACTCTCTCCTCTCCGTCTTGGAGAACCACTATACCTTCATTCACATCTATGATAGCCCTGGCCGTTTTCATAAACGGTCTTCCAAGTATAAAAGGTATCTTCTCGGTTTCCATCTTCATCACCACAAAGTCTGCCAAGAACTGAAGTTTGCCAACACAAACTACAATGTCTTCTGCAATCCCACATGGCTCCTTTGAAGATCCATCAGCCATTACAAGATTAACCTTTACAGGTTTTATTTCAACATGGCCAATTTGCTCCAATAGAGAATAAGGCATCAAGTTAACACTTGAGCCTAAATCAAGGAGAGCTTTCTTTACCTTTTTCTTCCCTATAATGCAAGGGATAGAAAAACTGCCTGGATCTGCTGCTTTTGGTGGGAATGATTCTTTCTTAACAGTTATACACTTTTCTTCCTCATCCTCTCTACGTCTTCTTTTTGTAGAGGTTCCTTCATCTGATTTGGTGTAAACTGCTATTTTCTGTAGAATTTGTTCCCAAGGAGCTTCATTATCAACCATTTTGAATAAATCTGTGAAATCCATTGGTTTCTCCTGATTTGTTAGAAAAGGAAAAGTGTCCTTTCTTTCTTCTTCTCTTCTCTCTTCTGTTTCATCTTCTTCCAACTCAATCATCTCTTCATTTACACTCTTGACCACTTTGCACTCTTCTCTGGGGTTAACCTCAGTATTAGCCCCAAAGTTTCTGTTGGGTCTTTCTTCCAATTGCTTGGTGATCTGACCCATCTGAATCTCCAAATTCTTTATAGCAGCTTCAGTGCTCTTTTGAGAAGATTTAGCTTTCTGGATGAATTGCTGAAGAGTTTCTTCCAACCTTGTTGATCTGTCATTAAGCATAGATAATTGTTGCCACAAGGTTGGTTGCTGCTGCTGCTTATTATACTGATTAGCCTGCCCAGTTTGTCCTTGGCCAATGCTTGGATGTGGTTTCCAACCCTGATTATAATTCCCTTGACGGTATGGAAACTGATTAGCCATGAAGTTAACATCCTCCACGGCCTCCACTGGAAAAGCACACTGGCCATTTATGTGATCACCTCCACATAGTTCGCACAACTGGGTTTGTATCTGGGCAGCAGACTTCAACTCTTTAGGTAATTGAGCCAAAGTTTTTGTCAGAGTCTCTAGCTGTTGAGTTAGAATTTTATTCTGTGCTAGCAGAGCATCATGCGTTTGTAATTGTAGAACCCCTTTCTGTGGCATAGGAGCTCCTCTTTCATTGTGCAGCTCATTATCACTTGTAGCCATATTTTCAATGATTTCAGTTGCTTCCTCTGGAGTCTTCCATTTGATATTGCCTCCAGCTGAGGCATCTAGCATCATCTTGGTTTGTGAACCAAGCCCTCCAAGGAAAGTTAGGACTACTTCTTGATCTTCAAAGCCATGCGTGGGAGTTTTACGTAACAAGCTTTTATACCTATCCCATGCATGTCCAAGTGATTCTTCCATGCCCTGCTTAAATGAAGATATCTCTTGCTTTCCCTTAGTCACTTTAGATTGTGGGAAGTATTTATTCAAAAACTTTGCAACCACTGCTTCCCACTCCGTGAAACTTTCTTCTGGAAAAGAGTTCAACCAAAGCTTAGCATTGCCTCCCAATGAGAAAGGAAACAAGCTAAGTTTGATAGCTTCGTCTGGCACCCCATTAATCTTGACCGTGTTACAGATCTCATTAAATGTTGTAAGGTGCTCATATGGGCTTTCATGTGATAACCCATTAAATTGATTACTCTTTACCAGTTGAATTAATGCTGGTTTGACCTCCATGTTGGCTGCATTGACTCTAGGTCGAGCTATGCTATTGAAGTGCTGAGGTCCAGCAAGATTAGTGTAATCTGCAAGAGTTCTTCTAGCATTATTATTGTTCTCCATACTCCCTTTGCTATGAACAGAACCTTGTGGTGATGATTGTAGGAGAGTTTCAGGAGAAGGGAAAAGTTCTCTGGACGTTCTGATTCTTCTCCTCCTTCTACTCTCGTCTAGCCCTTCAAGTAGTGGTTCTGTTGTTTTCTTACTTCTAGTTCGAATTGCCTCCTGCATGCACAAGAAAACAAAACCCTAGAAAAGATTTGTTAGCACAAAAAGATATAGAAGAAAATAAAGATTGAAAAGATATAAGAAGATAAAAGATTTAGAAGATAGAATCAAATAAAATAGAATAAAACCTAATCTAAAAAATAAAATCTAATCTAAAAGATAAAATAAAATAAAATCTAACCTAACCTAAAAGATAGAATAAGAATAAAATAAAATCTAACCTAAAAAGATAAAAAGATAAAATCTAATAAAATAAAATAAAATCTAATCTAAAAAGATAAAAAGATAAAATACAATAAAAACAGAAAAATAAAAACAAAAATTCAAATTAAAGTCAAAGATAATCAATAATCACACAAATTAACCAGTTAAACCATGAATCCCCGGCAACGGCGCCAAAAAACTTGATGGACAAATTTGTAAGCACCAAAATATGATGTCACAAACTTGTTTCACAATCGGCAAGTATGACCGAATCGTTTCAAGTAATAAACTTGGTAAGACCAAGTATCGTTCTCCCAAAGGACTCACGGCCTAGTTTAGTTATGTGATTTGTTGATTAGCTAAGACTTAAGAACACAATAATTGAAGTTTAATATGCAAAGACGAAAATTAAATATGTATGCATGAATTGATCAATGACAAAGACAAAAGATAAACACTTTCAAGGAAATATATGAATGAATATGTTGTTGGGGGTCAATTTCATCTCATCCACTCTCATATATTTTAGGAATTCAACATTCAAATCATCATTGTTAATGCCACTCTCTAATGTACCATTCTAGATGGCTTCTCCCTAATCAAATAGTTCATACAATTCCTAGCATTCCTAATGATTAGTTCATGAGTGCAGGAGCTTAAAGGCAACCAATATAATATTGTCAGTATAATATTGGGAGAAATTCCCCGGATCTAGATTTCCCCGTACGTGTCCGTATCAACAAAACCAATAATCATGCATTAGAATGAGTTAAACAATGCAAGCATTGAGCAAAGAGGAAAAACCCTAACTAATGATGAAAGAAAGCATATGTCTTAATTCAAAGATGTACTCAACAAATCCATATATGAGAGCTTCAAGAGATTACTTTGACTCCCCAACAAACATACAAGGTTTAGTTCACCATATTCATGGTGAACCTAGATGAATTACAATGAAAGTATGAAAGAATAAACCCAATAAAGGTGAAGAGGTAGCCTGAGCATCCAAGATCCTCCTTCAAAGGGGTGAAAGAGAGAGTGTTTGCCTCGTTTCTGCCAAAGATGCCTAACTATAGGACGTGCAAGCCCTTATATACTAATCTAGAGTTACAAAAGATTACAAAAGTCCAAGCCCAAAAAGTGCCGCTCAGTGGTATTTACCGCTCAGCGGTGATTGCGCGTCTTCTTTCTTCCCCTCAGCGGCCATTTTGCCCCTCAGCGGTTCCAACGTCACCTCTTGAGTGCCGCTCAGCGGTAGTTTGCCGCTGAGCGGTGCCTTCGACTTCTCCTTTTTGCACTCTTTCTTGTCTTTTCTAATGTCCTCTCTCTTATTCTTCACTTCTTTCACCAAATTCACCTCAAAACCTGCACAAGAACACTTAAATCAAGCATAAACCTGTCCAGCTCTCTTATTTCTGAAAATATAAACAAAAGGCATGATTTCAAGCTAGTTTCTAAGTCTAAAGGTTGCTTTTAGTATCAACTTTAAGCATGAAAATAACAGTTTTTCAACTGTTATCAAAAACCCTTTGTGAAAATCTTTACCTTACGTTAAGTTGAGAACATTTGTGAGGTATTGAAAAAGGAAAATACAAAAAGAAAAAGAAAAAGAAAAAGAAAAAGCATTGAGCTAAGTAGTGAATACAGGAAAAGCAAAAGCAAAAGAAAGAAAAAGATGAAAAGAAAATATCAATGCAAGGTAAAGCTGGGAAAAAGAGAGAGAGTTTGTGCTTGAATGATGATGTCATAAATGTCTCTCTTAACTCAAGGATTTTGCTGACTAGAAAAACCAATTTTCTTATTAGCCCAGTCAAGTTACAAGCCTTGAAAAGCCCTTGTAATGACAACTTGCTTGTGAGTATGTTTGATTGTGGTTAAATGAAAGGCAAAGTTAATTTGTGTGACATGGTGATAGCAGAGTGAAAAAGACACGAACACCTTACTATAAATTGTGAGTTGAGTGATACACTTTTAAGTGCTTGAGTGATACACTTTTGACTGCTTGAGTGAAACACTTTCTTTGATGAGGGGTAGTCCTTTTAATTTCTGATTGCATCTTTGTTTGGTTGATTGATCATTCTTAAGCATAGCATCTGTTGAAGTATATGAGCATCACATTGATTTTGATTGAATTAAGGCATTTGTACATCTTGACTGACATTTGTATGCTGAGCTGATAAAAGTGATATATTTTCTTGGAAGAAAAATGTTTTGTTGAAAAATGTTGAGTCATTGTAGTGATTGTTCTAAAAAGCTGAGTTACAATTTGTTTTGCTTGAGGACAACCAAAGTTCTATGTTTGGGGTTGAGATAACGGTTGAAAATACCATTATTTGTGATGCAATTTTGATACTAAATGCACCTTTTTCTTCTTAGAAACTTGCTCGGAATCATGTTTTTCTGTTAAGTTGTGTGAACAAGAGAGTTGAGGTTGAATTTGATGGTTTTATGACTAATTCTCCTTGTTTTGGTTGAAAATGAGATAATATGGAAAGCAGGGATGAAGTGCTAAGGAGATGCAGATGAGAAAGGCCTGGAAAAGCACGAGAAGGGAGGCATGCTCGAAGCTTGAGCGCCCTTTTTGGAGGCTTGAGTGCAAAAGAGTCCCGCTCACTGCTTGGGCGCACCTTTTTGGGTGCTTGAGCGACAGAAACACGAAGCTTGGGCGTCATCTCTGAGGCTTGGGCCTAGAAGAGTGTCGCTCACCGCTCGGGCACCCTTTTTGGGCTTTTGAGCTCTAGATGCACGAACCTTGGGCGTCATCGCTGAGGCATGGGCAAAGAAGAGTGTCGCTCACCACCCGGTTGCCCCTTTTTATGCACTTGAGCGTTGGAAGCATGAAGCTTGGGTGTCATCTGGAAGGCTTAAGCGTGAAGGACCACCACCATCGCCCGGGCACCCTAAGTGGGGCGCTTGAGCACCAGCGACACGGGCTTGGGCTCTATTTCTCTTCTGTCTTCGCTCTATTTAAAGGACCCACACGTCCTATGTTTTCTATCTTTGGCTGGAGCAGCACAACAACACACTCTTCCACTCTCTGAAGGAGGATTTGGTTGTGGGAGTTTCCATCCTCTACTTTTAGGGTTTTGCTATCTCATGCTTTTATATTATTCATCTAGCTTCATCATGCCTATGGTGAACTACACTCTTTTTGTTGTTGGGGATTATGTAATCTTGTGAACTCTCATGTATTTGAATTGATTCTTAATAACACATTCTTTTTCATTAATTATTAGAGTAATTCATCTCTGCTTATTACATGCTTTGTTTAACTCATTCAAAACATGATGTATGAATTGCATGAGTGTTGGGAGGTTACTTATAATTCAGGTTCTTGTTGAATTCTCCCAAGAGTAATATTTCTCAGGGATGAGGGTATGAGTCTAGGCCGTCTTAAAGCTCTTGATCTTCACATTTAATTTCTAAGAATGCTAGGAATTGCATGAACTGGTGATTAAGAACATGCTTATTTCGCCGAGGGATCGGGTTTAAGTAATTTAGTGAGTGACGTTAACATTAATGCATAAAGAAGAATTCTTACATACATGAGAGGAAACTTGGTGAACTCTAACCCCAACAACATACTCATCTCATATTAAACAACATCCATTCATCATTGTGTTATTCTGCTATTGATCAAATTGCATTCATATTTAATTTTATGTCTTTGCATCTGAAACCAATGATGTCATTTTCTTTAAGTCTTAATTAATCGAGTTATCAAACGATTGTCTAGTGCCGAGAGCCCTTTGGGACACGATACTTGGTCTTACCATTTTATATTACTTTGCGATTCGGTACACTTGCCGATTCATCAAAATGTCCCAAGAATGATGCTAGCACTGTTATTAAATCTTTGAAAAGACAAATTTTTTCCAGGTTTGGAACTCCCAGGATACTCATTAGTGATGGAGGATATCATTTTTGCAGCTCTTAGCTTGCAAAGGTACTCAAGCACTATGACGTGGAACATAAGGTGGTTGCACCTTATCATCCACAGACAATGGGACAAGCAGAGGTGTCTAACAGGCAAATAAAGAGGATTTTGGAGAAAATAATTGCTTCATCAAGGAAGAATTGGTCTCAAAAGCTAGATGATGCTCTTTGGGCGTAGAGGACGACAATGAAGACAGCTATAGGGCTATCTCCTTTTCAGTTAGTCTATGGAAAAACATGCAATCTATTAGTGGAGATGGAGCATCGAGAATTATGGGCTTTGAAGTTCTTAAATTTTGATCCATTTGATACTAATGATAGGAGAAGAAGGCAAATACTTGACCTTGAAGAGATGCGGTTGCATGCTTATGATTCCTCTATGATGTGATCATAAATGGGGCAACAATGAAGAGTTTTAAAAGTGACAACAAGCATAAAAAAGAGTAGAATAGGTTTCATTGGCTTGTATTTGCCTCTTTTGTTCTTTTGTTATTTCTAGTTGTAGAGACTCTTATAAACTCTTCTTTCTCTTTAAGAACAAGCAATGTGGGACTCTCCATGGCTTGGTTTTAAAAAAGAAAAGAAGAGGAAATGGGCGTACTAGGCGTGTAGCATTAGATAGCATAACTAGTTTTCATGTTTTGAACTATAGGAGAACTAGTTGCCTTATAAACCCTTTGGAGTGAAGAGAATTGAGCAATGTGGGACTCAAAAGTCCCTAGAGGAACTGTAGCAGCTGCTGGACGATTTCCACACTCATAAGTCCCACATCTCCTAGATCTTGTATCCTAGCTCACTCCAAAGGTTATATAAGAAGGCTTAAGGGTCTCCTTTTTTGTACCTTACCTTGAATCAATTGAATTTTGAGTTGATTTGCACTTTTACAATCTTCTTTGAGATAGTATTCTGTCTCCAAAGTCCCTATTTTGGGAAGACCTTTATCTTGCTCAAGCAAGTGGCGGTCCTCCTTTGATGCTTATCTTGGAGCTTCCTTCAAGTGGCGCATCTTCAAATCATAAGTTTCCTCTTCCTTAATCTCTTCCATTTTTAATTTCTTTCCTATTCTCTTAAATGTCATTTAGTATATTCTCTCTAGGTATGCAGTTCCCCATCATGTGGTATCATGAGCCTTAGGTTTTTGATCTTCTTAGGAATTGCATGCTAGAGTAGAATAGCTTAGATGAGTTCATTTTTCGCTCAGCCATTTCAATTTTCGCCCTGTGCTACATGAATGTTGTGTCAACTTGTGTGTCTTCGTTCGAGTTCAATTCTTATCCGTTTTCCATGCAATTTTTTTTCACAGTTTCTTTTGGATGTCTATTTTCACGTATAGTTTTTACTTTGTTCAAATTAGTTCTGTGCTGTTCCCAGTAAAGTTTTTACTCCCCTATGTCAGTCCAATACTTACTGTTTGAGTGACTTCTAATCTGTTTGCATTGTTTGCTTGCTGTTTGGTACTTGTGGTGGCTGGATTTGATCATTGGACGGTGCTAAGACCTCCCAACACTCTTAAGCAAGGATTCAACACTTCATATCACAGTTTGGAGGTGAGTCTCGTGGCTGTCCAGAGCCTTATCCATGCTGACATGTCTTCAAACAGCAACAATGCTATTGGAAGTCTTCAACAAGTAGGTGTCCTTATTCCTTTTTTCTTGTTGTTCCAGCTTTAATTTCTTGTCTTGGCTGGATTGTATGTGTCTTTGCTTGCTTGTTAACTTTGAATTGAGTCATATGTTTGTCCTCTTTAGGAGTTTTTTAGAGTATTTTTTTGAAATTGCGTAGCTAAGAGTTTTTTACATCTCCATGTTTATATGCTGAATTGAGTTTGATCATCATAGGATTTAAGTGTGTAAACTTTACAAAGAAAAGGTAAAATTTTATCATGACAGGAAGCAGGTAAAGAAGGGTTTTCATCCAGGACAACGGGTGTTATTGTTTAACTCGCGCCTAAAGCTTTTTCCTTGGAAGTTGAAGTCTAAGTGGTCTGGTCTGTTTATAGTTAAGAATGTTCATCCACATGGAGCAATTGAGTTGACAAATCTGGTTGCTGAAGATCCACAAAGAAATTGGGTGGTGAATGGGCAACGTCTCAAGCAATATTTCGGTGGTGAGGTTGAACGCCTTTCCATAGTCATGGAGTTAGTTGGTCTTTGAGCTTATTGGGTCAGGATCGTGACGTTAAACAAGCGGAGGCAACCCAGTTTTCTAAACTTATCTTTTGAATTTATGTTTGTGTTTATGTTATTAGCATATGATTTGATGTACTTGGCTTAAAACTTAATCTATGATGCAATGGTTTGATGATGATATGATGTTTGTGATGAATGTTGCTTTATGATGTTGATTATATTGATTGATGTTGAGATGATGCATGATGCTGATATACAGGTGGTTGCTCACAATATTGTGAAATAGATGCATGAGGTAAACTTGTGATTGTGATATTGAGCAGGATGTTTATCTAAATGTTCAGGTGCCCTTCTGGGCACCGAGGCGCCCTGCACTACAAAAACTGGCGCCCTGCATGGCCTCCTGTGCTCCTTTTTTGATGTTTTAACTGTCCCTCTTCAATTCCAACTTCTTGATACTTTTGCTCTTCTTTTTAATCATTCTAATAACCTACAAAATCAAGGGAATTTAGTGATAAAATCATCAAGGATACCCTCTACTCACTTATTCACAAAACTATACTAAAAGCATGAGTTCAAGCAAGCTTCTAAGTAACAAAGGATTGATTTAATATCAAAATTTAATCACCGATAACGGTATATTTAACTGTTATCACAACCCCAAACTTGAAACTTTACTTGTCCTCAAGCAAAATGTAACTTGGCTTAAACAAAATAATCATACTACAATGGTCAAGCATATAAAAGAGCATTTTCTTTTTAGACAAGTAAACCACTCATGAATGCTCATCATAGAATGATTAATCAAGATATAACGATGCTTTAGCCAATCAAGCTTCAACAATGGTGCTCACATAATCAAGACATACACAACAGATGCAACAACCTTATGAGTAATCAACAACCAAGCAAGAATGTTATCATACAGTACATGGAACAATTCCTCACCAAAGACAGCGTTTCACTCAAGCACTCAAAAGTGTTTCACTCAAACTCAAAGGTGTATAGTGAGGTGACACTCTTACACTCTACCATCACAATGTCACATGAATCAACTTTTCCTCTCATATAACCACATACAAACACACTCACAAGCAAGTTATCATCACAAGGACTTTTCAAGGCTTGTATTGAGGTTGGGCTAAGAAGAAAAGTGGTTTTTCTAGACAAAAAAATCCTTGATGTTGAGATTGTTGATAGGGAGAGCATTGGTTTAGCTAAACCTTACAATCTCAGAGCTTCTGGTTTTTGATGATGACAACACATTATTAATAACACATGTGTTTGTGTTAGATGTTCATAACTTTCATGTTTATGATTATTTGAGAACATGTTTGTATTGATTCTGTCATTGTTGCAATTCATTGTGTTTTACATGAGATCTTATCTATGAATGCATGACATATTTGAGAAAAGGAAAACCACATGCACTTTTGTTGAACTTGTAATATGTGGAAAAACAGATGTTTTAAGTCGACTTCATTATGAAGTAAGTCGATTAAAACTCGTGGCTTTGCACAAACTTTTTCAAAGTGTGCTGTAAGAATTTTTGAAGAGAAAGTTTTTCAAAACTTTGTTTAACTGTGTTGTATAGTCAATTACATGCAACCTGCATTCGACTAAGTCTGTTATAGTTTTGAAATTTTGTTAATGCTTGAATTAAATGTTACAACGACTATATTTTTAAATATGTTGACCAAGCATTTATTGTAATTCGACTGCATTAATTGTCTATTCAATTAATTGCATTGATTGTTGCTAACTGTTATAACTGGTTTGTTATATTCGACTGAATTAGTAGCAAAGCCGATTAAAATGCGTCAAAGTTGCGAATTGCTATAAATTGATGCGAATTTGATTTCTGCAACAACTTTTGTGATTCTAACGATTTGATTGATTTCTTTCAGGTTATTGATCTCTTGAAGAAAGTGTGAAAGCCTTCTACCACATCACTCGACTTCTTATTTCATAAACCGTTCGGTTTGTCTATCTTTTTGTCCAGCCGTTCGGCCATCGTTGCACTGTAAGGCCTAGTTCCACCACTTTCACCGTTCGTTCTGGATTCTTAACCATTCGGTCTGGTTTCTCCTTCATCATACTTTTCGGTCTGGTGCTTTTTCTGTCCTTTTTGGGTTCCAACTCTTTGGTACTTTTGCTCTTCTTCCAAATCATATCAATAACCTACAAAATTAAGGGAATTAAGTGATAAAATCCTTAAGTATATCCATTACTCACTTATTCACAAAACTAAACTAAAAACATGAGTTCAACCGTTATCAATTCCCCAACAATAAATAGAGTTTAGTTCACCATTGACATGGTGAAACTAGATGAATAATGGAAAAAGAATGAAAGATAAAACTCTAGAAGTTTAAGATAAGAGCTTCCGCATCCAAATCCGACTCCCAAGGCTCAAAGGGTGTGTTTTTGTGCCTTTCTCGTCCAAATATACAATCCCTAGGACGTCCAAGTCCTTAAATAGAACATAAAAATAACAGAAAACAGGTTCAAGTCCTTAGTATCAAAATTAAGTATCAAATAACGGTAAATTCAACCATTATCATAACCATAAACTTAGAGCTTTGCTTGTCGTCAAGCAAACAAAATGTAACTTAGCTTTGAAACAATCAATACAATGATTTCAACACATTTCAAAACCTTTTCTTTCAAGAGAAGTAATTTCTCATATCAGCTAATTATAAAGAATATCAGTCAAGATCAATAAATGCCTTGATTCAATTAACTCATTGTGGTGCTCATCTAATCACAAAATTTTTATCAGATGTTATCCTCATGATTAATCAACCAAGAAAAGATGTAATCATGCATTCATGGAACTACTCCTCACCAAGGAAAAAGTGTTTCCACACAGGTGTATATAGAGGTGACTCATTCACTCTACTATCACAATGTCACATAAATCAACTTTGCCTTTTATTTAACCACAATCAAACATACTCACAAGCAAGTATCATCACAAGCAATTTTCCTTTCAAAATTTCTGAATTTATCATTCAAAGTTCTGAATTGTTCAACTACAAGTCTTTCAAAATTTGTCTCAGGAAAGAAATTTGTACGTTCTGCATTTGCTACTGGAGTACTTCCTGAACTATAGGACAAGTCTTCTTCACCATTGAAACACCAGCCTTTAACTGTCTTCACTAAACTAAAAGAAGTAATAGTGTTTTGGTTTATCACGTTAGTGCCACTACAAGAGCATCTTTGCTCACAATTTACATTTCCTCATTGAATTATAAGAACTTTGCTTATAAAGACTGCATAGGGTAGATACTGAGATTTCTTCAATACAACATTCATCATATGATTTTTTATCACCTTCAGCCAGTTTGTTGGAATATTATTCTTGATGGCATGTAGCATGTATACATCTTCAATAGACATTCTATCTCAAATCAATCTTCCAGGTAAGATCACTCATGCAAGAAGATAAGCAATAATCTTCTCCTCTAGCTTTAACCTTTCATGTTGTTGATGGATTGGCAAGTGTACCAAATCACATGAGTAATAGAAAATGGTAAGACCAAGTATCGTATCCCAGAGGACTCTCGACACTAAACAATCGCGTGATAAATTAATTAATTAAGACTTAAAATAAACGAGATCATTGGTTTGAGATGCAAAAACATAAAATAAAATATGAATGCAAATTGATCAATAGTAGAATAACACAGAGATGAACGAATGTTGTTTAATATGAGATGAATATGTTGTTTGGGTTAGATTTCACCAAGTTCCCTCTCATGTATATAAGAATTCCTTTTTATGAATTAATGTTAATGTCACTCAGTAAAGTACTTAGAACCCAATCCCTTGGCGCAATAAGCCTGCCTTAATTCCTAGTTCTTGCAATTCCTAGCATTCCTAGAAAATTAAGTCTGAAGATCAAGAGCTTAAGACAAACAAGTACTCATACCCTCATCCCTGACAAATATTACCCTTGGGAGGATTCAACAAGAACCTGAATTGTAAGAAACCTCCCGCACTCATGCAATTAATAAATCATGCAACTAAATGAGTTAAATAGAGCAAGCATTCAAACAGATGAATTCCCTAACAATTAATGAATAAAGCATAATGATTAAGAATCAATTCAAATACATGAGAGTTCACAAGGTTACATCATTCCCCAACAACAAAAAGCTTTTAGTTCCCCATCGACATGGAGAAAATAGATGTACAACGGAAAAGCATCAGATAGTAAAACCCTAAGAATAGAAGAGAAAGCTTCCGCCTCCAGATCCGCCTTTAGAGAGTAAAAAAGTGTGCTGTTGTGTTGCTCCAGCCAGAGTTACAAAACCTAGAGCGCGTGGGTCCTTTAAATAAAGTTGGAAAAGAGTAGAAACAAGGCCCGGTCCAAAAGAGTCGAAACAGAGCAAAAACTAGGCCGGATCAGCAACAATCTATGCTCGGGCGGCCAAATTGGCCGCCCGGGAGGTGGACGTCGATTTCCGAAAGGCTTGAGCCTCCAATTTCGCCCAAGCTTCGTGGGTCTGCCGCCCGGCAGCGAGCGTCAATTTTTCCACGCTCAAGCCTCCTGCAGGTCGTCCAAGCTTCGTGTGGTTCCCTCTTCTGGTGCTTTTTTAGGCCTTTCTAAGCTCTATATCCTTAGCACTTGATCTCTACTTCCTGTATTAACTCATTGATGAACAATTTTCAATCCCCGACAACGGCGCGGAAAACTTGAAGAACAAATTTTCAATCCCCGAAAACGAAGTCAAAAACTTGTTAATCCTTGGCAAGTGTAACCGAATCGTATCAAGTAATAAACCTGGTAAGACCAAGTATCGTTCTCCCAAAGGACTCACGGTCTAGACAGATATGTGATTCGTTGATTATCTAAACTTCGAACCAAAACTTTGTAGGTTTAAATGCAAAATACTGAAAATTAAATATGTATGCATGTATTGATCAATGGGCAATAAGAAACAAAACACGTGATTATATGAATGAATATGTTGTTGGGGTTTATCAATTTCATCCTCATACACTCTCATGTATTCATGAATTCGTCTTTCTTTTCATTAATGTTAATGCCACTCTCTAAATTACCTTAAACCCGATGTCTTGATGAAGAAAGCCTAATAATAATCACTAGTTTACAATGTCTTTTCTCCCTAGCAATTAATCATGCATTATAGTGAATAGAAGCTTAAAGGCAACCAACCATCATACTCCTATGTCTAGGTTTATACTACTGTTGGGAGAGATTCTCCAGATCTAGATTTCCCCGTATGTGTCCATATCGACAAAACCAATAATCATGACATCGAATGAGTTAAACAATGCATGCTTTGAGCAAAGAGGAAAAACCCTAATAATTAATGAAAGAAAACATGTATCTTATAAAAGATCTTGAAGAACAAATTCAATGCATGAGAGTTTCAAAAGGATTACATTGACTCCCCAACAACAATAAAAGTTTAGTTCTCCATCGTCATGGAAGAACTAGATGAGGAATGGCATGAAAGAATGGAAGAGATACAAAAACCCGAGAAAGAGAAGAGGAGAGTCGTCACCATCTCCAATTCTACACCCAAGGGGTGAAAAGTGTATTTCTGATTTGTTCCGACCAAAGATAACTGACTTAGATTAACTAAAACCTTATATAATATTCTAAACAATACAGAAAAGTAGGTGATAACAGTTGAAAAACTGTTTTCATGCTTAAAATTGATACTAAAAGCAACCTTTAACACTTAGAAACTAGCTTGAAATCATACTTTCGGTTATATTTTTAGAAATAAGAGAGCTGGACAGGTTTATGCTTGATTTCAGTGTTTTATGCAGGTTTTAAGGTGAATTTGGTGAAAGAAGTGAAGAAGGATAGAGATGGAATCAGAAAAGACATCAAAAAGTGCAAAAGGAGAAGCCGCAAGTACCGCTCAGCGGCAGTTTACCGCTGAGCGGCACTCAGAAACCCACGTTGGCTCCGCTGAGGGGTGAAAAGGCCGCTGAGGGGAGAAAAACAACTCACGCACTTACCGCTGAGCGACACTATTTTGGGCTTGGGCCTAATTTTCTGTAATTTTAGAATAGTATATAAGCTTTAGGACATCCTAGGGTTTGGATCTTTGGCAGAGACGAAGCAAACACTCTCTTTTCCACCCCTTGAAGGAAGATCTTGGATGCTCAGGCTACCTTCTCCTCTTTCTAGGGTTCTATCTTTCATTCTTTCATTATTGTTCATCTAGTTTCACCATGAATATGGTGAACTAAACGTTGTATTGTTGTTGGGGAATCAATGTAGTCTTGTGAAACTCTCATATATGGAATTTGTGTTTTAACATCTTACTTTAAGATATATGCTTTCTTTCATCTTTAGTTAGGGATTTTCCTCCTTGCTTAATGCTTGCTTTGTTTAACTCATTCATTGCCATGATTATTGATTCTGTCGATATGGGAACGTACGGGAAAGTCTAGATCCGGGGAATTTCTCCCAATAGCATATTGGTTGCCTTTAAGCTCCTGCACTTCAGAACTAATTACTAGGAATGCTAGGAATTGTATGAACTCGTAATTAAGGATAAGCCTTCTTGCAAGGTGATTTAGAGAGTGGCATTAGCAATTGATGATAAGAATGATGAATTCCTAAAAGTATATGAGAGTGGATAAGATGAAATTGATAACCCCAACAACATACTCATCCATTTAATTCATTAAAGTGTTTGTTTTCCTCGTTTCCATTGATCAACATTCATGCATACATGTTTAATTACTGTCTTTTGCATTTAAACCTACAATGAATTGTTTACAAGTCTTAAATAATCAACAAATCATATAGCTAACTAGGCCGTGAGTCCTTTGGGAAAACGATACTTGGTCTTACCTAGTTTTATTACTTGATACGATTCGGTCACACTTGCCGATTGTTAAACAAGTTTGTGGCGCCGTTTTTCGGTGTTCATAAATTTGTCATCAGTAGGCCCAAGCCCAGAAAAGTGGCGCTCAATGGTAAATATTACTCAGCGATAGTAGCGCGTGATCAATTCTTCCCCTCAGCGGCATTTCTCCCCTCAGTGGTGCCAACGGGTCTTTGAGAGTGCCGCTCCGCGGTAATTGGCACTGAGCGGTACTTGCGGTTTCTCTTCTTTTGCACTTTTTGTGTCCTTTTCTGATTCCATCTCTGTCCCACATAACTTCTTTCATCAAATTCATCTCAAAACCTGCAAAAACAAGGAAATCAAGCATAAAACTTTTCCAACTCTCTTATTTTCGAAAACGTAAGCAAAAACTTGATTTCAAGCTATTTTCTAAGTCTTAAAGGTTGCTTTTAATATAGAATTTAAGTGTAAAAATAACAGTTTTTCAACTGTTATCACAACCCCAAACTTAGAACTTATCTTGTCCTCAAGCAAACAAGATGTAACTCAATCTTCCACCAATCCATTCAATGGTTCATCACATTCAAAAATCCTTCTTTCAAGATAAGTAAATACTCAAGTTAGCTCATCACCAAGACCTCAATCAAGATATGCACATGCTTTTAGTGTTCACTCAATCACATAATATCCAACAAATGTTATTATCATCTATGATCAATCAACTAAGCAAAGATGTTCTAATGTGTTTGATGAGTCAATATTTTATTCATTTCACTTAGCTTATTGTACCGAATTTAATCAGGGAATTATGCTTGAATGTCCAGTATTTTCCCATTTTTGCTAAGTGTGCTTAATTTGACCAGAAATTCTTATTTTAATTAATTTGAATTATCTGAGCTAATTATTTGCATTATTAATTGTAGGGAAAATTTTGGAAATACAATTTGGGACATTTAGAGGCTAAATGAGTGAGAAGGTGTGAATTTCATATTTGGGGATGCACTTGGAGAGGTGCATGTTGTTGGCTGGAATGAAAAACACATCACATGGCCTGGTCCACTTGAAGAGGTGCTTGGAGTAAAGAGCACCCAACCTGAAGAAAGCACCGCGGCCCACATGAGAAGCAGTCCACATTGAATCACAAGTCCAACAGCTTGGAGAAAGGCTTCCAACATCCAACCGCGAATGAGGAATGATGATGGGTTTTAGGTGTATGCTTGGAGAGAATGGAGGGCAACGGTCCAGCAAGGCTGCGAAGATTGAGGGCTTCACAGGACAGAGCTTGGAGATGTTGGAATAAAGGCAGCAGCCACCATATATAAGGAAGGGAACATTTAAGAGAGGGGGGTGATGGACAAATTTGTAAGCACCAAAATATGATGTCACAAACTTGTTTCACAATCGGCAAGTATGACCGAATCGTTTCAAGTAATAAACTTGGTAAGACCAAGTATCGTTCTCCCAAAGGACTCACGGCCTAGTTTAGTTATGTGATTTGTTGATTAGCTAAGACTTAAGAACACAATAATTGAAGTTTAATATGCAAAGACGAAAATTAAATATGTATGCATGAATTGATCAATGACAAAGACAAAAGATAAACACTTTCAAGGAAATATATGAATGAATATGTTGTTGGGGGTCAATTTCATCTCATCCACTCTCATATATTTTAGGAATTCAACATTCAAATCATCATTGTTAATGCCACTCTCTAATGTACCATTCTAGATGGCTTCTCCCTAATCAAATAGTTCATACAATTCCTAGCATTCCTAATGATTAGTTCATGAGTGCAGGAGCTTAAAGGCAACCAATATAATATTGTCAGTATAATATTGGGAGAAATTCCCCGGATCTAGATTTCCCCGTACGTGTCCGTATCAACAAAACCAATAATCATGCATTAGAATGAGTTAAACAATGCAAGCATTGAGCAAAGAGGAAAAACCCTAACTAATGATGAAAGAAAGCATATGTCTTAATTCAAAGATGTACTCAACAAATCCATATATGAGAGCTTCAAGAGATTACTTTGACTCCCCAACAAACATACAAGGTTTAGTTCACCATATTCATGGTGAACCTAGATGAATTACAATGAAAGTATGAAAGAATAAACCCAATAAAGGTGAAGAGGTAGCCTGAGCATCCAAGATCCTCCTTTAAAGGGGTGAAAGAGAGAGTGTTTGCCTCGTTTCTGCCAAAGATGCCTAACTATAGGACGTGCAAGCCCTTATATACTAATCTAGAGTTACAAAAGATTACAAAAGTCCAAGCCCAAAAAGTGCCGCTCAGCGGTATTTACCGCTCAGCGGTGATTGCGCGTCTTCTTTCTTCCCCTCAGCGGCCATTTTGCCCCTCAGCGGTTCCAACGTCACCTCTTGAGTGCCGCTCAGCGGTAGTTTGCCGCTGAGCGGTGCCTTCAACTTCTCCTTTTTGCACTCTTTCTTGTCTTTTCTAATGTCCTCTCTCTTATTCTTCACTTCTTTCACCAAATTCACCTCAAAACCTGCACAAGAACACTTAAATCAAGCATAAACCTGTCCAGCTCTCTTATTTCTGAAAATATAAACAAAAGGCATGATTTCAAGCTAGTTTCTAAGTCTAAAGGTTGCTTTTAGTATCAACTTTAAGCATGAAAATAACAGTTTTTCAACTGTTATCACAACCCCAAACTTAGAACTTTGCTTGTCCTCAAGCAAATAAAATGTAACTCCATCTCCAACCAATTCATATGATGGTTCACTCATTCAAAATCCTCTTTTCAAGATAAGTAATAACTTCACTCAAACTTAAAACCAAGAGTTCAATCAAGATGTGCACATGCTTTAGTGTTCACAAAGTCATTTAAATTCCAACAAAGGCTATTTTTCATGAATGATCAATCAATTAAGCATGGATGTTCATGTGCTTATGGAATATTTCCTCACTAGGTAAAGTGTTTCACTCAACACACAAGTGTATAAGAGGTAAAGTGTTTCACTCATTCACTCCACTATCACAATGTCACATGAATCAACTTTGCCTTTCAGTTAACCACAATCAAATACATTCACAAGCATGCATCATCACAAGGACTTTTCAATGGCTTATAATGTGGCTGGGCTAACAAGAAAATTGGTTTTTCTGGATCACAAAATCCTTGAGTTAAGAGAATCATAACAACACAATCTTCTTATTCATTTCCAACTTTCTTTTGCCTTTGCTTTTGCATTTGCATTGAGCTTTGCTTCTTTTTCTTTTCTTTTCTTTGCATATTCTTACTTTTTAGCTGTTAGCTCAATGCTTTTTCCTTTTTCATGTTTCCCCAATAACCCCAAACTTGAACATTTAACAATACCACACAAGATCTTCTACTTAACTCAAGGTAAAGATTTTCAATCAAGGGTGTTTAGTGTATATTTAAGGCTAAGGGTTCAAAGGATAGAACACAACGTGTTCTCTTTTAGAAGGCTAACTTTATGAATTTGGCCAATAAAAAGGGTTTCAAAAACACGACCTTTGATCATATGATGCAAAACAAGCAATTGATTCACTCATAGAAAACCTGGGCAAAGTCATTCATGCTTTCAAAGTAATAGCATTCAACAATAACAACTCTGGAGCTCAAAACCTCACATATAAGCTCATTCACATTTGACATACACATCCTGCTTAATTTCACAATCACAATCATGATACCCTGCATTTGTTCACAAAGCTTGTGAATCACCTGTATAAGCATTTTAATGTGCACATCATCTCAACATTAATCAATCAATAAGCATCATTCAATCATTACTTATCACACAATCACAGTTAATAGCAAACCATCATAAGGAACCAGGTTTTCAATAGAGTACATCAAACCCTAATCTAAAAACAAAAACAAATAAGTTCAGAAAACTTAAACCACAAAAGCATAATCATATGATAGCATTCATTAGTAAATGCTATCTCAGCTCCTCATCAGTCCGAGCTCTCTGTATCTTCCTCTTCCTCTTCATCATCATCTTCATCAAATGCATCCTCCTCCTCAGCTTCATCTTCATCCATGTCTCGGGCTGAAGCTTCAGCTGCTTCAGCTCCTCCATGCCATGGTTCTTCTGGCCAAGCTACCACATTATGGAATTCATCCATAGTCCACCTGTGTGCTGGAGGGGTATCATACATCCCCACTATCATCTCAGCCGTGGCCACCTGCCCTCTGTGGATGGACTGCAACTGAGCACCTATAAGAGACATATACATGTCCCTCATCTGGAATGGTTCTGCCTCATGAGTATCAGCAGAAGTCCTGCTCTGTGCTGGCCTTCTCTCTCTACGAGCCTGGCGTGGTGGCACTGGCTGGGCTGCCTCCTCACCTCCACAGTACTGTCTGTAATAGGCCTCATCTATAGCTTTTCTTGGCCTCTCAAATGGTGGAACAGAAGTGTCCACCCCAGCTAGCTTGCAAAGGTGAGTGATCAAAGAAGGATGTCCCAGTGGTGCTTTGTTGTTTGAGGTGTTAGCACACACACTAATCTCATCAGCTATCACCTGCCCAATATTAACATTCAAGTTTCTGATAGCACAGTAGATGAAGAGTGCCCTGCTGAGAGTAATATCTGACACATGTGAACATGGCTGAATGTTGGCATGAGAAAATGTCATCCAATACTTTGCAAGAGGAGTCAAATCTGTCCTCCTAATATTAACCACTGAGCCAGATCTATTCCTTTGGAAGTGTCCTCCAGGTATGCACAATACTCTCTCAACATCCTCAAAGTCAGCACCTTCCTCCATGCTAAGAGCAAACTGGCATTGCTCACCAGCCCACACAGTATCCAGAAAGTTATTGATGGAGTCAGGATCATACCTGATAGCATGGCCTCTAACATAGCCCAAATAATTCTCAGCTGGATAATCACCAATCTTCTTTGCATTGGTGTAGAATTCTTTCACCACAGCTATGTTGGCAGGTGATGGATAAGTGGCTAGCTTCCCCCAATCATTCCCTAACACTTGCTCTCCAAATTGAGGAGCAAAGTTAGGTATCATTCCAACCTTTCTCTCCATTAGAAGTCTCCTGTCCTGAACCACCCTAAAGTGCTTCTCATGTTTCCTAGAGAGGAACCTGCCATTATGGGGCTGCTCTGGTTCCTTTTCCTTTCTCTTGGTTGCCATGGTTTTCAATCTCTTTCCTGAAGAGGATGCCATTCCTGCATTCAAACATAAATCCAAAACCACAGAACATGATGTTAATCATTAGTAAACACAAAACAAAACTCCTTTTGAAGCTAAACCACCGCTGAGGGCCAGAATTTCCCCTCAGCGCCACCAGTGCCACATTCAAACACGCAACAAACCAGAAAAAGCAAATCTGGCAGAGTGCCGCTCAGCGGTAAATGCCGCTCAGCGGTGATCTGCAGATTTTTGCAAATCTCGTTTTTAAACTGTCCTAACTCCACCCAAATGCAATTTTCAGTTTTCCAGTTCATAATCAAGCAGTTTAATCGGTTCAAACATCAAATATATCATCAAATCATGCATAGAAATCAAAACCCCTAAATATTCATGCTTTGACAATCACAGTCAATTTCAAGAACCCTAGAATGAACAAAATGCATTTTACTTACTTGGGTGGAGATGCTAGATGATATGAGAATGCTTCCAAACTAGAATGCTCTCTTCCAACCCCAAACTTTGATAGCACACTAGTGTAAAAGTGAGTGGAAGAGAAATTTTCTAAAGAGGGAAGAGTAAAAAGATGTGGGAAACCTAAGAGGAGATATGTGGGAGTCTTAGTGCAGAGAAGAGCTTGAAAGAATATAAAAACGCGCAGCTTAGGGTTTAAAAATACCCCAATGGGCTCGGGTTCCGCTAAGGGGAACTTAAGCCCATCTGCGATAGTACCGCTCAGCGGTAATTGCCGCTCAGCGGCACTTTCGTGATGTGCCCTTCTCCTTCTTTTCTTGACCTACGTGCCTTCCTAGCATACCCCTCATAGGTTCCCTGCAATTCAATGTTAAAAATGCTTATGCAAATCCTAAAAATAAACAAACAGAAAACAATCAATCAACTGGGTTGCCTCCCAGGTAGCGCTTGTTTAACGTCACGAGCCTGACCCAAAATCCACCAACACCCATCAGTAGGTGTTTCAAACTTACCAGCACCCATCAGTAGGTGCAAAATCTTCTCACCAACACCCATCAGTAGGTGTTACAAACTTAGTATCCTTCAGTAGATACTTAACCACCTAGCATCCTTCAGTAGATGCTAAATCCAACAAAATAATGTCCAGAATAATGTTCACAAATTACAAATTATAAAACCAAATCAAAAGTTTGTAAATCTACTGGGTTGCCTCCCAGCAAGCGCTTCTTTAACGTCACTAGCTTGACCCTGTTAAAGCTCACGTTCCATCTTCTTTATAATTGATGTAGTCCTTCCACCAACCTTTCAACTGCTTCCTTTGGACTGTTTTGGACTCTCTAGAATATGGAGACTCTATCTCTATCATCTCCTTCTCTTTAAAGCCTTTTATAACCCACAACTTGTTCTTGAGTCTTACAGGTATGCCAAGTTGGAGTTTTAATGTTTTCCAGTCTCTAGGAACTTCTTCTCCTTTTCCAATCTCTTCTACCTTGGGTGCCTGAAAATACAAACAATGGTTATCAGAAACCTCAAGATTTTTATTTTTACCTCTAGTTATGGGTGCATCTCGAAATGCAGCTTTATAACTGGCTTCTTCCTCCTTTGCTTGTGTTTCATCTTTGAAGACATCCACCACCACTCTCTCCTCTCCGTCTTGGAGAACCACTATACCTTCATTCACATCTATGATAGCCCTGGCCGTTTTCATAAACGGTCTTCCAAGTATAAAAGGTATCTTCTCGGTTTCCATCTTCATCACCACAAAGTCTGCCAAGAACTGAAGTTTGCCAACACAAACTACAATGTCTTCTGCAATCCCACATGGCTCCTTTGAAGATCCATCAGCCATTACAAGATTAACCTTTACAGGTTTTATTTCAACATGGCCAATTTGCTCCAATAGAGAATAAGGCATCAAGTTAACACTTGAGCCTAAATCAAGGAGAGCTTTCTTTACCTTTTTCTTCCCTATAATGCAAGGGATAGAAAAACTGCCTGGATCTGCTGCTTTTGGTGGGAATGATTCTTTCTTAACAGTTATACACTTTTCTTCCTCATCCTCTCTACGCCTTCTTTTTGTAGAGGTTCCTTCATCTGATTTGGTGTAAACTGCTATTTTCTGTAGAATTTGTTCCCAAGGAGCTTCATTATCAACCATTTTGAATAAATCTGTGAAATCCATTGGTTTCTCCTGATTTGTTAGAAAAGGAAAAGTGTCCTTTCTTTCTTCTTCTCTTCTCTCTTCTGTTTCATCTTCTTCCAACTCAATGATCTCTTCATTTACACTCTTGACCACTTTGCACTCTTCTCTGGGGTTAACCTCAGTATTAGCCCCAAAGTTTTTGTTGGGTCTTTCTTCCAATTGCTTGGTGATCTGACCCATCTGAATCTCCAAATTCTTTATAGCAGCTTCAGTGCTCTTTTGAGAAGATTCAGTTTTCTGGATGAATTGCTGAAGAGTTTCTTCCAACCTTGTTGATCTGTCATTAAGCACAGCTAATTGTTGCTACAAGGTTGGTTGCTGCTGCTGCTTATTATACTGATTAGCCTGCCCAGTTTGTCCTTGGCCAATGCTTGGATGTGGTTTCCAACCCTGATTATAATTCCCTTGACGGTATGGAAACTGATTAGCCATGAAGTTAACATCCTCCACGGCCTCCACTGGAAAAGCACACTGGCCATTTATGTGATCACCTCCACATAGTTCGCACAACTGGGTTTGTATCTGGGCAGCAGACTTCAACTCTTTAGGTAATTGAGCCAAAGTTTTTGTCAGAGTCTCTAGCTGTTGAGTTAGAATTTTATTCTGTGCTAGCAGAGCATCATGCGTTTGTAATTGTAGAACCCCTTTCTGTGGCATAGGAGCTCCTCTTTCATTGTGCAGCTCATTATCACTTGTAGCCATATTTTCAATGATTTCAGTTGCTTCCTCTGGAGTCTTCCATTTGATATTGCCTCCAGTTGAGGCATCTAGCATCATCTTGGTTTGTGAACCAAGCCCTCCAAGGAAAGTTAGGACTACTTCTTGATCTTCAAAGCCATGCGTGGGAGTTTTACGTAACAAGCTTTTATACCTATCCCATGCATGTCCAAGTGATTCTTCCATGCCCTGCTTGAATGAAGATATCTCTTGCTTTCCCTTAGTCACTTTAGATTGTGGGAAGTATTTATTCAAAAACTTTGCAACCACTGCTTCCCACTCCGTGAAATTTTCTTCTGGAAAAGAGTTCAACCAAAGCTTAGCATTGCCTCCCAATGAGAAAGGAAACAAGCTAAGTTTGATAGCTTCGTCTGGCACCCCATTAATCTTGACCGTGTTACAGATCTCATTAAATGTTGTAAGGTGCTCATATGGGCTTTCATGTGATAACCCATTAAATTGATTACTCTTTACCAGTTGAATTAATGCTGGTTTGACCTCCATGTTGGCTGCATTGACTCTAGGTCGAGCTATGCTATTGAAGTGCTGAGGTCCAGCAAGATTAGTGTAATCTGCAAGAGTTCTTCTAGCATTATTATTGTTCTCCATACTCCCTGTGCTATGAACAGAACCTTGTGGTGATGATTGTAGGAGAGTTTCAGGAGAAGGGAAAAGTTCTCTGGACGTTCTGATTCTTCTCCTCCTTCTACTCTCGTCTAGCCCTTCAAGTAGTGGTTCTGTTGTTTTCTTACTTCTAGTTCGAATTGCCTCTTGCATGCACAAGAAAACAAAACCCTAGAAAAGATTTGTTAGCACAAAAAGATATAGAAGAAAATAAAGATTGAAAAGATATAAGAAGATAAAAGATTTAGAAGATAGAATCAAATAAAATAGAATAAAACCTAATCTAAAAAATAAAATCTAATCTAAAAGATAAAATAAAATAAAATCTAACCTAACCTAAAAGATAGAATAAGAATAAAATAAAATCTAACCTAAAAAGATAAAAAGATAAAATCTAATAAAATAAAATAAAATCTAATCTAAAAAGATAAAAAGATAAAATACAATAAAAACAGAAAAATAAAAACAAAAATTCAAATTAAAGTCAAAGATAATCAATAATCACACAAATTAACCAGTTAAACCATGAATCCCCGGCAACGGCGCCAAAAAACTTGATGGACAAATTTGTAAGCACCAAAATATGATGTCACAAACTTGTTTCACAATCGGCAAGTATGACCGAATCGTTTCAAGTAATAAACTTGGTAAGACCAAGTATCGTTCTCCCAAAGGACTCACGGCCTAGTTTAGTTATGTGATTTGTTGATTAGCTAAGACTTAAGAACACAATAATTGAAGTTTAATATGCAAAGACGAAAATTAAATATGTATGCATGAATTGATCAATGACAAAGACAAAAGATAAACACTTTCAAGGAAATATATGAATGAATATGTTGTTGGGGGTCAATTTCATCTCATCCACTCTCATATATTTTAGGAATTCAACATTCAAATCATCATTGTTAATGCCACTCTCTAATGTACCATTCTAGATGGCTTCTCCCTAATCAAATAGTTCATACAATTCCTAGCATTCCTAATGATTAGTTCATGAGTGCAGGAGCTTAAAGGCAACCAATATAATATTGTCAGTATAATATTGGGAGAAATTCCCCGGATCTAGATTTCCCCGTACGTGTCCGTATCAACAAAACCAATAATCATGCATTAGAATGAGTTAAACAATGCAAGCATTGAGCAAAGAGGAAAAACCCTAACTAATGATGAAAGAAAGCATATGTCTTAATTCAAAGATGTACTCAACAAATCCATATATGAGAGCTTCAAGAGATTACTTTGACTCCCCAACAAACATACAAGGTTTAGTTCACCATATTCATGGTGAACCTAGATGAATTACAATGAAAGTATGAAAGAATAAACCCAATAAAGGTGAAGAGGTAGCCTGAGCATCCAAGATCCTCCTTTAAAGGGGTGAAAGAGAGAGTGTTTGCCTCGTTTCTGCCAAAGATGCCTAACTATAGGACGTGCAAGCCCTTATATACTAATCTAGAGTTACAAAAGATTACAAAAGTCCAAGCCCAAAAAGTGCCGCTCAGCGGTATTTACCGCTCAGCGGTGATTGCGCGTCTTCTTTCTTCCCCTCAGTGGCCATTTTGCCCCTCAGCGGTTCCAACGTCACCTCTTGAGTGCCGCTCAGCGGTAGTTTGCCGCTGAGCGGTGCCTTCAACTTCTCCTTTTTGCACTCTTTCTTGTCTTTTCTAATGTCCTCTCTCTTATTCTTCACTTCTTTCACCAAATTCACCTCAAAACCTGCACAAGAACACTTAAATCAAGCATAAACCTGTCCAGCTCTCTTATTTCTGAAAATATAAACAAAAGGCATGATTTCAAGCTAGTTTCTAAGTCTAAAGGTTGCTTTTAGTATCAACTTTAAGCATGAAAATAACAGTTTTTCAACTGTTATCAGGGGGGCTGGACGGGTGACTTTTATTTTGGTGCAGTCCAACCTCCACCTTCATGATTGGCTTTTACTTGAACATTTTGAGAAGATGAAAAAGAAGGAAGTAGAGGGGAGGCCAGCTATGCCAGCAAGAATGAAATGTTGATTCTCGGTTTTTGCTTTGCTTGTGCACTTTCACAAAATTATTCACACTCATGCTAGCTTTTTTGTTTTTGGAACGTTGATTTCAATTTGATGAATGTTTCTAGCATTTTCTTTCTTTTATTCTAGAAGCAGCAAAACAACTTTCGATTTTTAAGTTGGAAGTGCACGGTGATTAATTGCTGGTAATGCACGCTGTGACATATTTTATCACTTTCATTGCTTTTTGAGAAAAGAGAGAAACATTTTCTTTCAAAGGAGAATGAAGCACAGGTTTTCCGATTTCGATGGGATTCCTTTTATCACAATTAGCCTTTATTTTCTTTTAAAAGAAAAGCGTTGATTGATGGGAGAAAAAAAGTGCATGTGACGTCCAATTGAAAGAAGTGCACCACGATGATATTTATTTTGCTTTGAAATTGAAAGCAATTTACATTCAATTTGAAGATGTGCTGTTACGGCCTCCAAGAATGAAAAGCGTTGGTGTGCATGGGAAGGTGGATGCTGGAAACGGTGATTTAAATAGGAAGCAGCACTAGCTTTCAATTAATTCTTTTAGAAAAGAATGAAGCGAGAATAGGACGGTGATTCATCTTATTGGAAGGAACGTGCCGACATTTCTTTTGCATTCATGGAATGAGAAATAGATTAAGTGAGAGTCTAGGATGATGGGACGGGCCAAGACTTGGCAGCAGAATGTGTAGCACTCATTTCCTTTATTTCAGAGAATAAAGAGGTCATTAGATGGGGGTAGGTGTACTTGTACGGTGGTTAAGTTGAGAGAAGAAGTTTAATTCATTGCTTGGGAAAGCACCGTCTTTGCTCGAAGAAAGAGAATGTCTCCCTTTAATTCTTATTCAATTTGAGCATGCACATGTGACACCTTGAAGGAGGCACGAACGGATTCCATTGTAGAAGCAATTCCAATTTACCTTTGGCTTGAGGAGAGCACATGGGTCACGTGAAATGATAGAAAAAGTTTATATTTTCTTATTTCATTTGCTTTAGAATATTTTACATTATATGTTCAATTGCTTGTCATCTTTTTAATTGAGTGTTGCATTTTAATAGCCTAAATTGTGTTAGAGTATTTATTTATTGTAGTGTTCGGTTTAATATTTTCTTTTACTTTAATATTGTCTATTATGTTCAGTTGTGGTAATTAAGTTATGATGTTAGCTTAAGTGACCAATCGTTTTAATTCTTTGTTTACATTTGTGTTTATGTTTGTGTTTTAATTTAGTCCATCTGCATTCACAAAAACACTTTCAAACCCCCCCCACTACGTGTTTGACCTAAGTCTCGAACCACATTTGGTCCTTGAGAGACGACCTAGGTGTCACTTCCTAGTACTAAACTGCATTTTTATTTGTACATCAAATTTGATGGGCCGCGATAGCCGCATCAAATTTTGGCGCCGCTGCCGGGGACCAACGGTTCGATCTTAGGTCTTTTGTTGTGTTAGTGTGTGTTGTGTTTTGTCTTGCGTTGTGATGTGATGTTATGTTTTGTGTGTGCGTGTTGCATGTTTAATTGTGATGTGTCTTGTTTGTTTCGTAATTTTTAGCATTTCCTTTCTACCTTTGCTCTTCTTTTCCCATCTCTACCTATTTTGATTTTGTAAATACGACTTCTTCTGCCTATTCCTATAACTACGATCCTCCTTCTGCATGTTACTCTGATTATGGTTCTCATGCTGATTTTTATGTTGAGGACAATATGACTCATCTTCTAACTCCTGAGAGTGCTCATTGGGAGCCGATTCCACTTGATGAGGAGGATGTTCGTTGTGTTTTCAACACTGCACTGATAAATTTATTGCCCGAGTTTCATGGTTTTGCAGGTGAATGCCCACATAAACATTTGGAGAAGTTCTATCTAATTTGCTCTGCAATAAAACCTCCAAATGTCCCGAATGATCACATTTTCGTAAGAGCATTTTCACACTCATTACAAGGAGCAGCGAAAGATTGGGAATATTGTCTTCCTCCAGTATCCGTTACCAGTTGGGAAGATCTTGAGCATCAGCTTCTGAGCGAATTCTCCCCTGTGCAATATGGTTACAGCAACGATCCTAGGTGGAATGATCCTAACATGGGATGGTATGATACTTCATAGCAATATCAATATCAGGAAGCACTATCTCAGAATGCTTTTATGTCTCCACCAGTCCAACAATACCAAAGTCAACAATACGATGCTCCAGCCCAAATAGCTCCTCAGCCTTCTACTTCTAAGCCTACATTGGAGGAGTTACTGAGGCAGATGGTCATGCAAAACATTGAGTTCATGCAAGAGACCAGAGCATCCATTCAGAGTTTGACTGATCAGATAAGGCAGATGGCCACTCAACTCACTTAGGAACAGTCTCAATGATGAGTTAATATTTTCTTCACTTCACTTAGCTTATTGTGCTAGCTTTAATCAGGGAATTGTGCTTGAATGTCAAGTATTTTCCCATTTTTCCTAATTGTGCTTAATTTGATCAGAAATTCTTATTTTAATTAATTTGAATTATCTGAGCGAATTATTTGCATTATTAATTGTAGGGAAAATTTTGCAATTACAATTTGGGACATTTGAAGGTTAATTTTTGAAGTGGCATTTGGACCCAAAGGTAGAGGTTTATTTTTGATGTGCAACCCAAGATTTTATTTTGGAGAATGCACTTGATTTTCCTTCAGAAGCATTAACCACATGGTCCAGCATGCCACGGCTTGCACCCATTTATTTCTTCATCCAACAATCAACACGTGAAAAGAAAAAAAGAGAGCTTCAAAGAGCAATATGTTACGACCTGGAGGAAGCATATCTTATTTTTCTTTCTTTGGAAGCACATGGACTCAATATAAAAAAAGGAGTGACTCCAGCAAATTAAAGGTGACGGCTTAGCTTGGAGAATAAAGTGTGGTTCATCATTGGAAGCACACAGTTGTCACGACCCAAAAGAGAGAAGAGAGATGTTGCACGCCACAGCAGATTCAAAAAGAAATGTGCTGAATTTAATTGAATTGGTGCAGCAACCCACATTGAATCACGGGACAGAGCTTGGAAGTGTTGGAGCTGCCACCTAAGAAAAGAGAATATGATTCTCAACTGAATGGGAAGCACAGGGGGTGTATCCAGCAACGGTCCAGCAAGCAACTTCAGCAGACATCCAAGGAGAGGCACGCATCCAGGAAGCACAATGGTGATTAAAGGAAGAAGGCTGATTCATTTCATGGAGAAGATGGGGTGACGATCATCAGCTTGGCATAAGGGGCCCACGGACAAATTAATTTGGAGCAACAGCAACGTCCAGTAGCTTGGCTTTAGAGGGAGGTACATCCAGAGAGTCAGGAGCTCACGTTCAAAAGATGGAGGGACGTGGACAGATAAACACAGCCTAGGGCAGCCAACCGCGAGGGAGGAATCTTCTTTCTCTTTTAGGAAGTAGCAGAGACCACAATGGAGAGCCAGCCGTGATGACAAATTTATGAACACCGAAAAACGGCGCCACAAACTTGTTTCACAATCAGCAAGTGTGACCGAATCGTATCAAGTAATAAACCTAGGTAAGACCAAGTATCGTTTTCCCAAAGGACTCACGGCCTAGTTAGCTATATGATTTGTTGATTATTTGAGACTTGTAAACAATTGATTGTAGGTTTAAATGCAAAAGACAGTAATTAAAGATGTATGCATGAATTTTGATCAATGAAAAAGAGGAAAACAAACACTTTAATGAATTAAATGGATGAGTATGTTGTTGGGGTTATCAATTTCATCTTATTCACTCTCATATACTTTAGGAATTCATCATTCTTTTCGTCAATTGCTAATGCCACTGTCTAAATCACCTTGCAAGAAGGCATATCCTTAATTACGAGTTCATACAATTCCTAGCATTCCTAGTAATTTGTTCTGAAGTGCAGGAGCTTAAAGGCAACCAATATGCTATTGGGAGAAATTCCCCGGATCTAGATTTCCCCGTACGTTCCCATATCGACAAAATCAATAATCATGGCAATGAATGAGTTAAACAAAGCAAGCATTAAGCAAAGAGGAAAATCCCTAACTAAAGATGAAAGAAAGCATGTATCTTAATATAAGATGTTAAAACACAAATTCCATATATGAGAGTTTCACAAGACTACATTGATTCCCCAACAACAATACAAGGTTTAGTTCACCATATTCATGGTGAAACGAGATGAACAATAATGAATGAAAGAAAGATAGAACCCTAGAAAGAGGAGAAGGTAGCCTGAGCATCCAAGATCTTCCTTCAAGGGGTGGAAAAGAGAGTGTTTGCTTCGTCTCTGCCAAAGATACAAACCCTAGGACGTCCTAAAGCTTATATACTATTCTAAAAATAAAGAAAATTAGGTCCAAGCCCATAAAAGTGTCGCTCAGCGGTAAACTACCGCTCAACGGTAAGTGCGTGAGTTGATTCTCCCCCCTCAGCGGCATTTTCACTGCTCAACGGATCAACCGTGATTGCCTGAGTGCCGCTCAACGGTAAACTGCCGTTGAGCGGTAATTTCGGCTTCTCCTTTGGCACTTTTTTTATGTCTTTTCTGATTCCATCTCTATCCTTCTTCACTTCTTTCACCAAATTCACCTTAAAACCTGCATAAAACACTGAAATCAAGCATAAACCTGTCCAGCTCTCTTATTTCTAAAAATATACCCAAAAGCATGATCATATGATGCAAACAAGCAAGTAATTCAATCATAGAAAACCTGGGCAAAGTCATTCATGCTTCCAAAGGAATAACATTCAATCACACAAACTCTGGAGCTCAAAACCTCACATATCAGCTCATTCACATTTGACATACACATCTTGCTTAATATCATAATCACAATCATAACATCATGCATTTGTTCACAAAACTTGTGAATCACCTGTATAAGCATGTAATGTGCACATCTCAACATCAATCAATATCAAAGCATCATCAGGCATTACTTATCAAACAACAATCATAAGCAAACCATCATAACAGACAAAGTTTTCAATTAAGTACATCAAACCCTATTCTAAAAACATAAGTAAGTTCAGAACACTAGGTTGCCTCCTAGTAAGCGCTTGTTTAACGTCACGAGCCTGACCCAGAATTTCAAGGATCAACCAACTGCATCATTGTGGACAAGTGTTGCACTTCTCCCCCTAAATAAGGCTTGAGACGTTGACCATTCACCACCCAGCTTTTCTGTGGATCATCAGTAGCTGGATTAAATATTTCAATTGCTCCGTGTGGATGCACTCCTTTTACTACAAATGGTCCTGACCATTTTGTCTTCAATTTCCCAGGGAATATCTTCAATCTTGAATTGAATAATAGTACCTGTTGTCCTGGATTAAAAACTTTATTTACCAACTTCCTGTCATGATAGAATTTGATTTTATCTTTATAAGCCTTGGATGAATCATATGCATGTAATCGCATTTCTTCAAGCTCCAGGATCTGCCTTCTGCGTGTGCCTTGAGTTTCATATGGATCAAAATTCAAGAATTTCAAAGCCCACAACGCTTTATGCTCCAACTCTACTGGCAAATGACATGCTTTCCCATAGAGCCCAAAGAGCATCATCCAGCTTTAGTGACCAATCCTTTCTTGATGAAGTCGCTGTTTTTTCCAGGATTCTTTTTATTTCTCTGTTAGATACCTCAACTTGTCCATTGGTTTGTGGATGATAAGGTGCAGCTACCTTATGTTTCACTCCATAATGTTTGAGTACTTTTTCTAGCTGATAATTGCAAAAATGAGATCCTCCATCACTAATCAACACTCTTGGAGTGCCAAAACGTGAAAATATCTGCTTCTTCAAAAATTTAATTACCGTGCTAGCATCATTTTTAGGACAAGCTAATGCTTCCACCCATTTACTCACATAATCCACTACTACCAAAATATATTCATTGTTGAGAGATGGAGGAAAGGGTCCCACAAAGTCAATACCCCAACAATCAAAAACCTCAACCTCTAAAATGCCTTGTAATGGCATCTCATGACATTTAGTGATCGTCCCTGCTCTTTGACACTTATCACAATTTCTAGCATGATTATGAGCATCTTTAAATAAAGTTGGCCAATAAAACCCTGATTGAAGAACTTTTGCTGTTGTTCTTTCTCCATTAAAATGTCCTCCATAAGGTGAATCATGACAATGCCAGAGAATTCCTTCTGCTTCTTCAAAATTCAAAATTCAAGTAAAAAATAATCAATAATCACACAAATGAACTAGTTAAACCATGAGTCCCCAACAACGGCGCCAAAAACTTGATGACAAATTTACTTTTCGTGGTTATATTTTCATATTTTTCTTTGTTTAATGTTATTATTGTTTTTTTTAAATCCTTGAAGTTTTTTTTACGTCAATTGTTAAAAACGTCGACGTTTTAAAAGATAAAAATAGGAAAAAGTTAATGTTACGTAACGTGTCACTCTGATATCATATTTTTTATGTTTCCTCATAGCTCTTTGAAGGTCACAAAAGTTAGGATGACGCATGAAAGAGGTATAGAAAACATAAGAAATAAGTTAACAAATTTGGATTTCGTTTCAAGTAGTACAATTTCATTAATATTCGTAATGATTACAATCACTTTAATAGCAAAACAGAAACAACAGAAACACAAAACCGACTCCATACTAAAATTCTAAGCCTCTATTCTCAATCATAATATTTCCATTGAATCCTCCTCACTAGACTCTTCACTTGAATCTTCAGTTGGAGAATCATTTTTATTCTCTTTCTCATGCAGAGCGTCTATCATCTGTTCGAGTCTCCTGAGTTGGTGCGGTCTTCATTTAGTGCAAGCGTGCTTCCAAAACTTTGAACCATATTCTCTTCATCCTTGAAGCATCATCCCTTTGTGGTCTTCACAAGGCCAATGGAATTCAAGGTGTTTCGATTTATCACATTTGAGCAGTTACAAGAGCATTTATTTTCACCACTAACATCCACACCTTGAAGGGTCAGGATTTTGCTGATAAACACAACATATGGTAGATGTCGTGCATGTTTGGTTCTTGCATCAATCATATGATCTTTTATTACTTCCACCCAATTGGTAAGAACATCATTCTTGATGGCATACAGCAGAAAAACATCTTCAGTTGTTATTCTGTCTTGTACAGGCCTAGCAGGTAAAATCACCCAGGCAAGAATGTGTGTTGTTATCTTTTCTTCTTTATTCAGTCCATCATGCACATATAATCTTTCAATTGTGTATCTCCCAGGCAACCTTAACCAGTTATTGTACACGTCCTTTTTCTTCAGCCATCTGTTTATTTCTGAGTACCGTAAGTGAGAGAATAACCCTTCGGCTTTTAATCCAACAAGTTGAAACCAGATGTCATTGTCAATGTCAACATTTACTCCTTTTACTCGAGAATGAAGGACATCATCTATGTTTCTCATATTGTTATAGAAGACCCTTACTAAGTCAGGGTACCAATCACCCTTCATCGGGACAAGTGTAGAGAGACCTTGAGTTTCAATCCATTCTTGGAAGTGAAATCCCTCCTTTTCAAATAAGTCGAGGTTCAGATATTTGTGAGGAACAATATGTTGAAACTTCGTCCACCTCAAAAACTCTAGACGAGTCTCCTCATCACTGATCCACCCGGAGAGATCAGCATTTCTTGCAACCACAACAGCCTTTCCTTAGTGTACATAAGATTTTCAAATTCAGTGTATATAAGGGTGCGCAACGTTACGCGTTCAACATCAAATAAAATAACAGGCAACGTAAACAATAACTAGTGGCATTGTCGTAAATAAATTCAGTGAAAAAGTAAAAAAATCTATGGTGCTTCTGACAAAAAAAAAATGTCGAAGATCTACAAAGCTTGGACGTTAAAGTGAGAGTTTAAAAGGAAAAAGAAAAAGTAATAAAAAATAGAGTGAATTTTGGCTTTTGGATGAAGATTAAAACGTCATATACCAGCTGAATTTGACGTAACATTCTGTTCATACAATTAATGGTCCCAACCACTCCAATGCCCTTCACATCGATAAATAAGTAGGCCATTTGAAAACCTATCCTACATAACTTCGGTAATCAAATTCATGTTAACTTTTTTCAATTGCTTTAGGTCTTTTCCTTCACTAAACGAAGACATTTATTTGTTAACCATGAAGGCAAAGGGCTAAAACAGTGGAAAATGTTAACACTTATGAATTTCAAGTAGACCCTTTGAAAACCTATCCTACATAACTTCGGTAATCAAATTCATGTTAAGTTTTTTCAACTAGTTTAGTTCTTTTCCTTCACTAAACGAAGACATTTCTTTGTTAACCATGAAAGCATGGGGGAAAACACAGAAAAAGTTAACACTTATGAATTTCAAGTAGACCCTTTCAAAACCTATCCTAAATTACTTCCGCAACCAAATTCAAGTTATCTTTTTCCCCCTTGGTTTTTTTTTTTACTTCCTAGTTTTGGTTGTAACGTCTTCCATCATCTTTGGTCTTCATTTTAGATTAAGTGTTTTATAAGAGGAGATTTCCTTTTGAAATCCTCTAAGTTATAGGACGTCGGTGATCCAAAATAGTAGACGTCAATACCCAGGCCTTTGCGTCCTAGCACCCCATATTCGACGTCAACTTCATAAATTTAAATTGCCTGGGAGTTGTTTCCACCATAGGAAATCAAATAGCTCTGAAATCTAATGGTATAAGACAACTCCAAGACAATTTAGAAAACGATTCATACATTGTTGAATGATGAAGTTGAACATCTTCTTTATATAATTATTTTAGATCGTAAAATTGTTTCAGCATTAAACATATTGTGAACCATTATTCTTTTTCTTAAGCTTTTCCCTTTCAGTAAGATAACTTAATCCTTTTTGTACTATAAAAAGCATTTTGTTGACTTGAATTTCAAAGGCCACCTTCATATGAACTGAGACCTGAATGCGACACTTTGAAATTCAAGTGAGCAGATTGCAATTTGAGGAACAAAAGTGCTTCGAAATCTAAGGAAAAGAAAACGCTAAGGATATAAAAACCATGAATCATAATATGTTCAACATGGAAATAGGACGGCAGAGATTACACGAAATTTAAGCTATATTTATAGATGAAATGATGACGTCAAGGAGTTGGACGTGAAAAACATCGTTGGAAACATGATCCCACTACTCCACCATAGAGTCGGACATGCTATTGAATGATTAAAAGTTAAAAAGAAAAAAATATTAAAAATTAGATGATCCGCTGACGAATATTAAATCCTTATAAAAACAGTACATCGTGTAATTATGACTAGAAACTGCCACATCGTATGCACGTCCAAGCCCCGCATTACGGGACGTTCATACATCATTCACCAAAAAAGTAAAAAATCTCTTTGGATTCGATATTATCTCCTTACTGACTAATCGAACACATTCTACAATAAATAATGATATAGGACGTCATTGATCACAAATATTTGACCCAATCTCCAGACCGTTGCATCGTTTGCATTCTATACTCGACGTCAATTGACGTCACGCCCCCAACAAAAGACGTTGAAAATATCGTTGGAAAATGCACACCAGTAATGTCCCACTGCTCCATAGAGTAGGACGTGCCACTGAATGATGAAAAATTAAAAAGAAAAAAATACTAAAAATTAGATGAGTCGGGTAGCAAAATTACATCATTTTAAAAGCATTACACGTGATTAATACCCTGCACGTCGAAGCCTTGCACAATTCGACATTCAAACATCACTGAAAAAGTAAACGATCTCTTTGGATTCATAAGACTCCTTGATGACTAAACGCAGACATTACTCTGATGAATAATTATATAGGACGTCCTCGAGCACAAATAATTGACTTCAATATCCTGAGCGTCGAAGCCCCGCACAAAAACAACGTTCAAACATCATTCACTAAAAAAGTAAAAAATCTCTTTGGATTCGATATTATCTCCTTACTGACTTATCGAAGACATTCTATGATAAATAATGATATAGGACGTCATTGATCACAAATATTTGACTCAATCTCCAGACTTTTGCATCCTTTGTAGTCTATATTGGACGTCAATCATATAAATTTAATTTATATTTCATTTCTTTCCACCATAAGAACCAATTGACATCTAGCCCCCAACCAAAGACGTTAAAAATATGGTTGGAAGATGCACACCATTAATCTCTCACTGCTCCAGAGTCGGACGTGCCTTTGAATGATTAAAAATTAAAAAGAAAAAATACTAAAAATTAGATGAATCGCGTAACTAAATTAAATCATTTTAAAAGCATTACACATGATTAATATCCTTTACGTCAAAACCCCACACAATTCGACGTTCCAACATCACTGAAAAAGTAAAAAATCTCTTTGGATTCTTAAGACCTCTTGCTGGCTAAACGTAGACATTACTTGATGAATAATGATATAGGACGTCCTCGACCACAATACGTTCAAACATCATTCACTGAAAAAGTAAAAAATCGTTTTGGATTCTTAAGAACTCCTTGCTGACTAAACGTAGATATTTCTATGATGAATAATGATATTTGACATTAACTTTCTGAACGTCGAAGCCCCTTCGAATTTGACGTTCAATCACCATTAACTGAATAAGAAAAAAATCTCTTTGGATTCTTCTAAACTCCATGCTGACTAAATGTAGACATGTCATTCGACGTCAAATTTATAAATTTAATTTGTCTTGGAGTTGTTTCCACCATAAGAAATCAAATAGCTCTGAAATCTAATGGTAGAAGACAACTCCAAGACAATTTAAAAAACGATTCATACATAGTTCAATGTTGAAGTTCAACATCTTCTTTATATAATTATTTTAGATCATAAAATTGTTTCATTATTAAACATATTGTGAACCATATTTCTTTTTCCCAAGCACTTTCCTTTCACTAAGATAACTTAATTATTTCTTTACTGTAAAAAGCATTTTGTTCACTTGAATATTAAAGGCCACCTTCATATGAACTGAGATATGAATGAGGCACTTTGACATTCAACCGAGCAAATTTCAATTTAAAGAACATACATGTTTAGATATCTAAGTAAAAGAAAATGCACAGGAGATAAAAAAACATGAATCCTAATATGTCAAATACGGAAATAGGATGTGAACAATGAATAAACTCCAGGTCTTTGCATCTTGGGTACTCAACATTCGACGTCAATTGTGTAAATTGATTCCAAATTAAAATTGTCCATAAGTTGCATCCTCTCTTAGAAAAAAGATAGCTCGAAAATCTAACAGAGGAATGTAACTGATGGACAATTTAAAAAAGAATCATACAATTTTAAATGATGAAGTTGAACAACATTTTTTTCTAATTATTTTAGAAATCAAAATTGTTTCAGCATCAAACATATTGTGAACCATATTTCTTTTTCCTAAGAACTTCCCTTTCAATAAGATATGTTAACCATTTCTGTACTACAAAAACATTTTGTTAAGTTGGACTTGAAAGGGCTCCTTCGTACGAAATGACGATGAATGAACCACTTTCAAATTCAAGTTATCAAATTGCAATATAAAGAACAAAAATGCTTAGATAACTAAGGAAAAGAAAATGCAAAGGAGAAAAGTACATGAATCCTAATATGTTGAATACCGAAACAGGAGGCAAGGATTATGTGAAATGCAAGCTATATTTATAGATGAACGGACGACGTACATCGTTTAATTATGATTAGTAACTGCCACACTGCACTTTCTTATATGAACATCGAAGCCCCACCAAATTCGACGTTCACACATCATTCAGTAAAAAATGAATAAATTTTGTTGGATTCATTTTAACAAATACAATTTTATTCTCTTTAAATTTCACCAACAAAAGGGCGGGAGGCTAATAAAAAAGACCTCGAATATTGGTAACGTTGCAATTCTAATGGGGGAGATTATCTTAAAATGTAAATATTATATTGAAATATAATGGTAATGGAAGTTCATGAGCGGTTCTATAAAGGAAAAAGAAAAGTAGGAGGGGGAGGATGAAAAAGAAAAAGTCGAATATCCATAACTGTGGCGTCTTTTCCTAACTCTTTGTCTTTTGGATTACAATTATGACGTCGTTGCCCTCTATAATTCGACGTCTCCTCACACTTATCAAATTTAGAAGTCGATATTGTGAAAGACACTCCTAGAATTCTATTCAGAAATGGCTTCTCCATCGTCGTCATCAAGAGGAAAAGAGAATGTTGCCCAGGTTACAAGAAACGCAAGCCCATATGGATGGATAAGTGATCGAGACACGCGAGCAAAGTTTTTATACTGGTCACATATAAAAAATGTAGTTCCTCACTGATGACAAATTTATGAACACCGAAAAACGGTGCCACAAACTTGTTTAACAATCGGCAAGTGTGACCGAATCGTATCAAGTAATAAACTCGGTAAGACCAAGTATCGTTCTCCCAAAGGACTCACGGCCTAGTTTAGCTATATGATTTCTTGATTATTTAAGACTTAAGAACAAATTGATTGTAGGTTTAAATGCAAGAGACAATAATTAAATATGTATGCATGAATTTGATCAATGGAGAAAAACAGAATACAAACACTTCAATGAATTTAGATGGATGAGTATGTTGTTGGGGTTATCAATTTCATCTTATCCACTCTCATATACTTTTAGGAATTCATCATTCTTATCATCAATGCTAATGCCACTCTCTAAATCACCTTGCAAGAAGGCCTATCCTTAATTACGAGTTCATACAATTCCGAGCATTCCTAGTAATTAGTTCTTAAAGTGCAGGAGCTTAAAGGCAACCAATATGCTATTGGGAGAAATTCCCTGGATCTAGACTTCCCCGTACGTTCCCGTATCGACAAAATCAATAATCATGGCAATGAATGAGTTAAACAAAGCAAGCAATAAGCAAAGAGGAAAAACCCTAGCTAAAGATGAAAGAAAGCATATATCTTAATATAAGACGTTAAAACAAATTCCATATATGAGAGTTTCACAAGACTACATTGATTCCCCAACAACAATACAAGGTTTAGTTCACCATATTCATGGTGAAACTAGATGAACAATAATGAAATAATGAAAGATAGAACCCTAGAAAGAGGAGGAGGTAGCCTGAGCACCCAAGATCTTCCTTCAAGGGGTGGAAAAGAGAGTGTTTGCTTCGTCTCTGCCAAAGATACAAACCCTAGGACGTCCTAAAGCTTATATACTATTCTAAAATACAGAAAATTAGGCCCAAGCCCAAAATAGTGCCGCTCAGCGGTAAGTGCGTGAGTTGTTTTACTCCCCTCAGCGGCCTTTTCGCCCCTCAGCGGAGCCAACGTGGGTTCCTGAGTGCCGCTCAGCGGTAAACTGCCGCTGAGCGGTAACTTCGACTTCTCCTTTTGCACTGATTCCATTTCTATCCTTCGTCACTTCTTTCACTAAATTCACCTTAAAACCTGCACAAAACACTAAAAACAAGCATAAACCTGTCCAGCTCTCTTATTTATGAAAATATAACCAAAAGCATGATTTCAAGCTAGTTTCTAAATGTTAAAGGTTGCTTTTAGTATCAATTTTAAGCATGAAAATAACAGTTTTTCAACTGTTATCACTCACAAGTTTTTATACTGTTCAAGAACAGAGGGTTCCTTTTTCAAGAATGGATTGCGTATCAAGGGCTTACTGATTTTGTGCAGATGAAAGGACATTACTATCCAGATTTGGTAAAGGTTTTCTACAAAAACCTGAGGGTTGTAAATGGGGTCATTCACTCAAGGGCCAAAGGTGTTAACATTACTATTGACGATAATGTTTGGTCACATATTGGTAGACTGAAAGCTGAAGGTTTGGATTCTCATGTCCGTGATTCTGAGTCAAACAGATTTTTAACAAAGAGAGCCATATATATAAACTGCTTAAGATACCCAGGAAGGTAGAGGGTGGATAACCAGTACCTTCATGATGGCTTAAACAAGGAGGTGAAAATGATTGCTTATGTCCTGACTTAGGTACTGTTGCCTGGAAGATTGAACGAGGACAGAATGTCAACAGAAGTTGTATTTCTGTTGAATGCTATAAAGACTAGAATCCCAACCAACTGGGTTGCGGTACGCAAACACCATATGATCGCTGTAGGAGATGATTATGCACACAAATTTCCATATGGAGTATTTATCAGCAAGGTGCTGGAAGTCCAAGGAGTAGATGTGTCTGAAGAAGAAAGAATTGTTTGTCATCTATTGGGCTGAAAAAGACTGTGAATGGATTGTTCTTCTTTGATGAGGAAACAGTTGGAAGTCCACCTACTCTTGATCAAGATAATATTGAAGATTCTGATGATGAAGATTCAATGGAATCTTCTTGGTAATTAATTTAGAGCCTACTTTTCTATGTTTTTTGTTTTTAATTTTGTAATCAAGGATAGTAAGCCAAATATGGTTTCTGTATTTCTTTCGGTTTTAGATTGAAATGAAATGAATATTTTAATTTAGTAAACGATCTTTGAATTGTGAATGTTGATTGTGATGTATGTGGACTAACCCTCAATCTAGTTGAGAAAGAAGATTATGCTATTCTGATATTGATCAAAAACTGATGACTGGTTAAAAGTGCAAATTTCAGTACACTGCTTATTTGAATCAATTAAGGAAGAAGTAGAAAGAAAATTTCCATGTTTGATTTTAAAGAAAAAAGAATCTTCAGGAAAAACGTCGAAGCTCTATCTTATAAGACGTTCTATTAATGTGAAGTTAAGTGGTCACCATAATGCTCCCATTATACTGCAATTCCCTTCACGTTTTTCATATAATGGATGTTAATAATGAATAAACTTCAGGTCTTTGCATCAGAGATACTAAACATTCGACGTCGACTATGTAAATAGATCCCAAATTTAAATTGTCCTTAAGTTGTCTCCTCCGTTAGAAAAAAGATAGCTCTGAAATCTAACAGCGGAGTGCAACTTATAAACAATTTAAAAAAGAATCATACAATTTTAAATGATGAAGATGAACAACATTTTTATACAATTATTTTAGATCTCAAAAGTGTTTCAACATATTTCTTTTTCATAAGCGATTCCCTTTCAGTAAGACATGAATGAGCCTCTTTGAAATTCAACCGAGCAAATTGAAATTTAAAGATCACACATGTTTCGAAATCTATGGAAAGGAAAACGCCAAGGAGATAAAAAACATGAATCCTAATATGTTCAATACCGAAACAGGAAACATGGATTATGTGAAATGCAAGCTATATTTATAGATGAACGGACGTACATCGTGTAATTCTGATTAGTAACTACCACACTGCTTTTCTTGTATGAACGTCGAAGCCCCGCCGAATTCGACGTTCACACATCAATCAGTAAAAAATGAATAAATTTCGTTAGATTTATTTAAAAACAAATTGACGTCACGCTACCCAGAAATTGTATACTTTTGAATCACCCGCGAAGAAGGGGATATTTGGAGGGCTCGAAGTTAAAAAGTTTGATGTGCCCCTTTATATTCATATAATTCCACTCTCAAATTTTCTAAGTTAAGATAATCGATTCTACGTAATAAAGAATCTATTGAAAGCGTTATAAATTAAGAAATGCAAATGAGTTTTTATAATGATTATTTACGGTCATATTAATGACAACGTGGCTTGATATTGATCACATGTTTGTTAAAATACTAAAAAATGAAGAAATAATGTATGAGACGGTCCAAATTTGTTTTTCTAATAATGTTAATCATAGTAATTTTTGATATCATAATCGTTTATACTAATAATTATTTATAATTATTAAATTATTCGAAATAATTTATTTTAATGTGGCCAATAAAAGTTCTTCTAATTTCGTTTGATCACTGATCGTCGTCGACTTTTTAAATTCAAGTCTTTCATAAACGCTTATGTGGTAGTCGTGATCGGTCCGTTCCAAATGTACAGATCCATCTCTTTCATTTCCTGACTCGTTCGTCTCGACTTTTTTATATTTTTTCTCGAGGTTCGTAAGACCAACATGGAAACACCACAATATATATAGGTATAAATGTTTAAGGCAACCTAGTAAACCGTAAAAGAAATATTTGCCACAAAGATGTTAATCTTTGATAAGAATAAGAGTTGAGGACCAAGAACCAAAAGAATCCTCCCTCAACGTTGCAAATGCATAATTATGACTTCCAAAATGTCTACATATGTATTTGGTGTCCCTATGTATAAATATAGGTATAAATGTTTAAGACACCTAAAAAACCCTGAGAGAAAGATTCGCCACAAAGATGTTAATCTATAATAAGAAAAATACAATTTATTTTATTTCCTATACTAATTATAATTCAGGAGATACTCCTATATCCTACCTTTGGCTCGGGTCAGCCCATCCGTACCTTGGGCTCAAGCCGACCCCGTTTCGACCTTCAACTTATGTTAGTTTGTTTGGACCTTAAGTCTTACTCTCCAAACATTCATTTTGGGTCAAAGTCTCCGCCATCAAACTTTAGCTGTCTTAATCTTCGACCAAACCCTTTCTGTCTTAATTTTTGGCCTATATGTGTCTGATTATTCTCCATACACGCTTTCTCTTCTCGATCTTTGACTTGGTGTGATGCATCTCTGTTGTTAACATGCCTAAATATTTTTTTCCTAAATGAGCTATCTCAATTTGTGTCCACGATATTCTATCTTAACCTTTAGTTTCACACTAAACTTAATTTTTTCTCAAACTCAAAGTATTATAATTTAAAAATCAATCAAAGTCTTTTAGTATAATCATACCTTTCTTTATAGCCGAAAACATTCATTTCAATTTACTTTTAATAATATAAAAATGTTTATTATGATTTTAATCATTGTGATCTATATAACTAAAACAAAACTCTCATAAAATATTATTATTATTATTTTCCATATGAAATAAAATTAAAATTTTAAAGAATCAAAATTTTATTCTCTTTAAATTTCACTGACAAATCGTTCTCATATTTTATAATATGTAAGTATTATAAGATAAATTTAAACAAATTTATATAATATAAAATTAAAAATAATTGTAAATCTTATCTTAAAATATAAAGGTAATAATGGGTTACAGGAGGTTTATAAAGGAAAAAATCACAGAAAAGTGCGGAGGTTGAAGAAGAAAACATCGAATATCCGTAACATTGCATTTCTAATGGAAGCTTATCTTAAAATGTAAAGCTTATATTAAAATATAATGGTACTGGGAGGTTATGATATGAGAGGTTGTAAAAAGGAAAAAAGAGGCGAGAGGAATGAAGAGGAAAACATCGTATATCCGCAGAATAGGACATAGCCTTTGTCTTTTGTGAAACTCTTTGTCTTCTGGCTGACAATTAGTACGTCAAAGCCTAGTAAAATTCAACGTAACCATTGGATATTTTAAGCTTCGAAGTTGAGAAATTAAAAACTACTAGATTGTGAAAGAGGTTCCAAGAATTCTATCCAGACATGGATTCTTCATCATCTACAAGAAGAGGTTCTCCGGGTTACAAGAAACGCAAACCCATCTGGATGGATAAGTGATGAAGCGATCCGAGGAAAGTATTTATACTGGAGAGTTATAAAATATGTAGTTCATCACAAGTATCTGGCCCTGCAATTGTTCAAGAAAGAAGGGTTCCTTTTCCAAGAATGGATTCAATATCAAGGGCTTATTGATTTTGTCAAGATGAATGGAGATTACTATCTAGATTTGGTAGAGGTTTTCTACACAAACTTGAGGGTTGTAAATGGGGTCATTCACTCAAGCGTCAAAGGTGTTAACATTACTATTGACGATAATGTTTGGTTAGATATTGATGGACTAAAAGCTAAAGGTTTGGATTCTCATGTCCGTGATTATGAGTCAAACAGATGGCTAACAAAGAGAGTTATCTATATAAACTGCTTAAGATATCCACTGAAGGTACAGGGTGGATAAGCAGTACCTACATGATGGCTTAAACAAGGAGGAGAAAATGATTGCTTATGTTCTAACTTGGCTACTACTGCCTGAAACATATGTCCAGGACAAAATGTCAATAGAAGATGTATTTCTGTTGAATGTTATCCAGACTAGAATCCCAACCAATTGGGTTGTGGTACTCAAAGAACACATGATCGCTGTAGGAGATCAATATGCACACCAATTGCCATATGGTGTATTTATCAGCCAGGTGTTGATACTCCAGGGAGTAGATGTATCTCAAGAAATCAGACTTGTGTGCAACAAGTCACAAGAAATTAGTATACTAAGTCTATTTTCTATTGGGCTGGAAAGGACTGTGAATGGATGGTTCTTTAGAGATGAGCTAACTATTGGAAGTACACCTACTCTTGTTGTAGATCATACTGCCTTCATTCCACAAACTGATTTTGAGAAATATGTTGTTGATCAATTTAGGAAGAAGTCTGAAAGGGATGAGAGAGTTGAAGATACTCTTTTGAGATGGGTGATGAGAGGGTCGCACCTCCCAACAAAAGTTGTGCATAAAAGAATGCAGTATAGACTAGGAAGTGACTCCTAGGTCGTCTCTCAAGGACCAATTTGGGTTCAGTCTCAGATCAACACGTAGTGGGGGGGTTTTTTTTTGAAGATTTTGTGAATGCGAGTAAACTAAATTAAAACACGAACATAAACACGGATGTAAACACATATATAAACACAAAATTAAAATGACAGGTCACTTAAGCTAACATCGTAACTAAAATATCACAACCACGAAAAATAGAGGACATTAAAATGAAAAGTGCTTAAATCAAATTAAAAGTGCAACATTTCTACACAATTAAATGCAAACATGAAAATAGCAGGCAATTGAAATGAATGCTTAAAGAACATTTAACATTAAATACTTGAAGTAGTAGGAAAACTAAAACCACTTGGCACTACTCTGCTTCATCCAATACTGTGTAGCTTGAATTAAATAAAAGAAACTTTAATCCCTTGAGCGTGCGGCACCAAACGTGACACCAAGTGCTTCATTATCCAAGAAAGAAATTAAAATTTCATTACCGCACAACATCTCTCTAGCCGTGACTGCATCACCCGACGTAGTAGTGCTTCTAGAATTGAAAACGCATCTTCTCCTAAGTTGGACGCTCCATGATGTGTCCTTCCTCCCGGCTGGACGTGTGCAATAGCAGATGCGTGGCTCTTCTCTATTCAACACCGCTTCACTCCAGGACGTCCAGGTGTGTGCTCCAAATGAGTCATCACTTCTCCTTGCCTCCAGCTCAAATCCCGAGCACGCCCTTCTCCATAATTTCTCCAAAAGAAATTGAATTCAGCGCATGCGCATTGTCTACAATTAATCACCGCATCCCCTTCTCTAAAAGGCCAAATGAAAACATTCGTACTCTGTAATAATTAAAACCGAGAGCTCCCCTCCTAAATAAATCACGCGTGCTGGACTTCCAAAACAAATCAACTTTTTTTTTCTTTTCTCAATGAATCATCATCGTCACCTCCAATGCACCGTGTGCCTCTAAAGAAAGAAAGGTAAATTCCCCTGGCTCATCGTTCAACATTCCCATGCTCCTTCAACGTGCTGCTTCATAAGAAAGAAAATGAAATGTCCTTCTCCATGATGCTTTTCTCTCCCTTTAAAACTAAATCAGCCTTCCATTCTATGTTGGGCGTGTTGCCCCCTTCATCCCCTTGAAACAGTGTTAAAAAAAACAAAGCCAAAATGAGTGTGGCCTACGTCCCTACTTGAAAAACCATGATTAAAAACAATTGAAAATCCCTGCTAGAATCCATTCATTCCCGTGACAAGGTGGCAACTGTCTTCTGCCCAGGCCGAGACACACACTCCTCCCTGTGCTCCTGTAACAACACCACTTCTACTCAATCACCATGCTTCCCTCTTTTGCTTGCAGGACCGTGAGTCTTTCATCCCCTGCTAGACCGCTCTCTTCTATGCTGATTCTCCATGGAAAAAATGTTCAAAAGCAAAGAGGAAACAAGTCCGTAGTGGTGGCTGGATACTTCCTACTTCTAAAATGAAAATAAAACGAATGTGCTCTGTGGTTCTACACAAGACCGTGTGCCTCTTTCCCCAAAATCATAGAATGCGAGAAAAGACTGTATAAACGTGCACAAAACCAAATGAGAAATGCAAACAGAATTCAGCAAAAAAGAATAATATGTCAGCTCTTCATTCATTGCATTCAAACAGCGTTCCAAAAACCAAGAGCAGAATGAGAGAATCCTTGAGGGTGGCGGCTGGGCTCTCCATTTTCCGTGCAAAACGTTCAAAAACCGAGACCCCCAAAAAAAAACAAGTCGCGGCTCAACCTAAGGGCCGTGTGTCTCCCCTTTAATGAGGGTGGGGTCCACACAAAAACCCTAGAGTCTAAGTCACTAATCTCTACTTTTGGGCCTAATCTACTTTACCAAAAATTGACCCAAAATATAAGAGTTGATTCAAAAATTCTAAACTACTGAATTACAATTTAATTAATTCAAAAATGTCTGTGTGGGGAGTCTTGAATTTATTCGGCATTCTTCCTGATGTCCCAAAATGTATTTCCGAAATTTTCCTGCACTTCAAAAATGCACTTAATCAGCTCAGAAAATCCAAATTAGCACAATTACAAATTTCCGACCAAATTAAGCAGAATTCGGAAAACGGGGAAATAACAAACAATTAAACACAATTCCCTGGTTTATTTAAGTGCAATAAACTAAATATAATTCAAGAAATAACGACTCATCAATGGGAGAAGAAGGGAAACAAGAATTACATTGGCTTTGAAACTGAAGATTTTGATGATGAGTCAGCTGATGAAGATTGAATGTAATATTCTTTGTAAGAATAGGGACTACTTTTCTATGTGCATTTTATTTTTTATATTTTGTAATCGTGCCATTAAGTCACCTCTGGTTTTAGGTACTGCTTCGGTTTTATTTTAAAATGAAATGAAGATTTATTTTAGTAAACGATATTTGAATTGTGAATGAAGATTGCATTGTATGTGGACTAACCCTCAATCTAGTTGAGAAGAGAAGATTATGCAGTTCTGATATTGATCAAAAACTGATCATTGGTTTAAAAGTGAAAATTTCATTACTCTGCTAGCTTGAATCGATTAAGCAAGAAGAAAAAATATAATTTCATGTCTGATTTTTAAGAAAAAAAATCATAAGAGCGGTAGAAAAAAACGTCAAATCCCCATCGAATACGCCGTTCTATTAAGCACACAATTAATGCTGCAAAGTACTTCAATTCCCTTCACGTCCCAGCCCGGCAGCCTATGACGTTCTATTGCAAGGCAGAAAAGAAAAAAGATCTGGAAGTATGGCACAAAACGTCCATTCCAACAAAACTAACGTTGTATTAATGCTCACTTTTTAAAACAATAAAGTAAAAAGAATTAAAAAGGTAGAAACTATAAATTTTGGCTTCCAATACAACGTCCAAGCCCCTAGAAATTCGACGTAACTTTTGCAAATTATAGGAAAAAATTTAATAAAAAGGCGCGCCGTTTTAAGATAAAACGTGGACTGGTTTGGGAGTTCGACGTTGTTTTTTAAACATAACGTTAAACTTTATTGTCTTCGACGTCAAATTGTACTAGTGAATGTAAAAACAAAACACAGTTTCACTGTTTGTTCGCACTTCCATTTCTGCTTGAACTTTCTTCTTGGTGGACGATTGCGATAAAGAAAGAAGGTCCTTTTAAGTCGTTTCTGTATTTGTAATGTCATTTGGTTCTCATTTCTTAGGTTGACCGATTGTTTTTCGTTTATCTTTAGGCTGTTTTTCGTATGGGGACAACAAAGTTCATCATCTTCTCAAGTGACACCATTTGAAGTATGTTTTTTTTTCTTAAAATACTCTTACGTATGATGTATGTGTTCGTGTTTGTGTTGTGTTTTTGGATTCTGGACGTATGATATCTATATGTATAACGATACTATGATAGTTTTTTTTCTTTAACGTATCATATTTGTGTAAGTTCGTTGTTAGCGAACTTCCTCATCTTCTCCAATGACACCATTTCAAGTTTCAATTTTTTTTCCTTCAATATCTCTTACGTATGATATATGTGTTCGTGTTTGTCGATTTTGGACATAAGATATATGTATAACGATAGATATATTGTGTTGGTGTACGTATACTATGATAGTTTATTTTTTTTCCTTCAACGTATGATAGGTATTTATTTTTGTTTCTATACGTAAGTTAGTTTTTATTTTCCGTGGATTCTTTTCGTTTGGTTTAGTAGTATGGACCGAAGCTAGATTCATTAGTCGTATTAGTGAAGAGTATGACAGAGGGTTTTTGAGTTCATACAATATGTTAAAGAACACACAAAACTAGTGAACGAGGCATATTTTTGCCCTTGTGTTCGTTGTCTCAATCAAGTATATGAAGACCTGGACAACATCCATGATCATCTGTTCATCTATGGAATAATGAGAAGTTATACAGTTTAAACTTGGCATGGGGAAGTATTATATAACCCAATAACTTTAAAAGGTTCGGATTACATGGACGAATGGATGGGTGATCATTTAGATCAAATGGTACGTGACGTTGGCGAAGAAAACTTTGGAAGAGCTCATTATTACGATAGTCTTCAGAACAATTCGGAGCAAGAGTTGTATCCAGGATGCATCAATTTTACAAGGTTATCGGCTACTTTGAAATTGTTTTGTTTGAAAGCAAGAAACGGATGGATTGATAAAAGTTTCACGGAATTGTTGGAGTTGCTGAAGGAGATGCTACTAGAAAATAACACGTTACCTATGCGTAATTACGACGCGAAGAAAATTATATGTCCAATGGGTTTGGAATACCAAAAGATACATGCATGCCCCAATGACTGTGTATTGTATAGAGATCATTGTGCTTCAATGAAGGTGTGTCCGACGTGTGGTTCGTCATGATTTAAGAAGAAAGTTGATGGAAATAACGATGAACACAGTAAAGGTCCACCGGCTATTACGATAGTCTTCAGAACAATTCGGAGCAAGAGTTGTATCCAGGATGCATCAATTTTACAAGGTTATCGGCTACTTTGAAATTGTTTTGTTTGAAAGCAAGAAACGGATGGATTGATAAAAGTTTCACGGAATTGTTGGAGTTGCTGAAGGAGATGCTACTAGAAAATAACACGTTACCTATGCGTAATTACGACGCGAAGAAAATTATATGTCCAATGGGTTTGGAATACCAAAAGATACATGCATGCCCCAATGACTGTGTATTGTATAGAGATCATTGTGCTTCAATGAAGGTGTGTCCGACGTGTGGTTCGTCATGATTTAAGAAGAAAGTTGATGGAAATAACGATGAACACAGTAAAGGTCCACCGGCTAAGGTCATGTGTTATTTACCTATAGTACCTAGGTTGAAACGATTGTTTTCTGTTAAAGAAGATGAGAAGAATCTTATGTGGCACGTTGATGGAAGAAAATGTGATAATCTTCTTCGACACCGAGCTTATTCCCCACAATGGAAGAACATTGACGACACATTTCCCGAATTTAGTGCAGAGCCGAGAAACTTAAGACTTGCACTTGCTACTGATGATATGAATCCTTATGGCAACTTAAGTAGCAAACATAGTTCATGGCCAGTTATTTTGATGATTTACAATCTATCTCCTATGTTGTGCATGAAGAGAAAATACATGATGTTGCCTATGATGATATCGGGTCCTAGACAACCTGGAAATGACATTGATGTTTATCTAAAACCATTAATTAACGATTTAAAAATGTTGTAGGAAGAGAGCGTCGAGGTCTTCGATTCATATTCAAAAGAAAACTTTCGTCTGCATGCAATGTTGTTTTGCACCATAAATGATTTCCCAACATATGGGAACTTGAGTGGTTATAGTGTTAAAGGTCATTTTGCACGTCCGATTTGTGAAGAAAATACCACCTATCTTCAACTAAAGCATGGTGTTGAGAGGGTCGCACCTCACACAAAAGTTGATTGCAAAATTAATGCAGTATAAGCTAGGAAGTGACTCCTAGGTCGTCTCTCAAGGACCAAATTGCGGTTCAGTTTCAGATCACACACGAAGGGGGGGGGTAAGTTTTGAAAGTGTTTTTGTGAATGCAAATGAAGAAATTAAAATGAAAATTAAATACAACCGAATAAAATTGAAGGCATTAAAGTGCATGAAAACATTAAATTGAACACTACAACATGATATAAAATATTTTAAGGCAAACAAAGTAAAAGAAAATAAAACTTCTCAACTGTGACCCATTCATTTACCAAAAGAAATTGAAAACACTTTAATTGATACCTATCACCGTGCAACTACTACTTCAAGTTATCCATTCACAAATAAATAAAAGAATTGCTTCCAATGCCGTGGGCCACTTCTTCCTTCACGTGAATCAATTTTCACGGTTCCACTTTTGCTTTCTAAATGGCAGCTGCAATCTCCAGCTGGCCATTTATTAACGTGTGTTGCTTCCAAAATCAAAAGCCAAGAAATAAAATGCAACCACCGTGCATCACTCCAATATTGCTTTACTTTCTAAAAGAAATAGTGTAATGAAAGATTCCATCCAGACCATAACATTGTGCACGGCTTCCAACTAAATTAAAATGCACTTTTCATTCAATGCAAAATTAAACAACCATTCATCACCGAACAACACTAAAAAAAATAAATGCTTGGACAGTAGAATAAAAATAAAATGAGTCAATTTGCTTCAACCTCTAACAGCAAAATAAAGTGAATCCAAAAGGTGGGGAGGGGGGCGTGTGCTCTTTCTTTCAGACCATGACAGTGTGCTTCCTTCCCTCCCTCCAAACTCTCCGAGAAACATTCAAAAGCAAAGCCAGAAAGGAAAAATCTGAGAAAGTGGCGGCTGCTGTCCTGATTCAGGCCGAGACACCCTCCAAAGAAAACTCCATGCTCTTCATTCCAGCACCATTCTTTTCTTCAGCCGTAGCCCTCCATGCTTGCTTTCTTTCTCCCGCTCTTCCCTTACTAGGTCACGCACTTTTCTCCAGCTCTCCCCTCTTTTTAAGCTCAAGAAAATCCTCCGCTTGCTGGACCGTGTGCATGAATCCCAGCCAGCTGGACTGTCCTTCTTTTCTGGACGTGCACCCCCTGTTCATTCTCCCCTTCCATCACCAAATAAAATTAGCACTCCACTTAATTTCCATGGGCCCCTGCTGCCAGCGTGTTTGCTCTCCAAGCTGCTTGTGTTGGACCGAGATGCTCCTAGAAAGCTGCACGCTCCCCCCAAGCTGCTGGACTTGAAGGCTTCTACTGGACTGGAGCTGTTTGGATCGTGAGCGTGGACGTGTGGTGGGCCGTGGTGAAGCTGGATGCTGCTTGCTGGATGCTCCGTGTTGCTGTTGCTGTGCTGCCAAGTGTGGGCCAGGTGTGCTTCTCCCTCTGCCACCACATGCTGCTGGAAAATGAAGAAACATGCTGGGCCGTGGTGATGCTGGAGCGTGAAGAATGGATGAGCTGCTTGTGGGCCTCGTTGCTGCAGCAGGAGTGTGACGTGCAGCCTTGAGCTCCAAGGCTGCTGTGTGCTTCCAAAAATTAATCAGTGCAACTCCCTTGCTGGACCGGTTCTCATTCTCATATGGAACCCCTTGCTCAAGCTGGATGTCACCCTTTTTCCAATAATGAAACACCCCTCTCTCATAAGCCCAAAAAGTAAAATCACCGTAATACCCTTTGTGCACACTTATTTTGTGGAAAGTCTTGAATCATGTGATGGCCCTCTAAATGTTCCAAATTATATTTCCAAAATTTTCCCTGAAATCAATAGTGCAAATAATTTGCTCAAATAATCCAAATTAATTAAAATTAGAATTTTTGGTCAAATTAAGCATAATTAGTAAAAATGGGAAAATACTAGACAATTAAGCACAATTCCCCGATTAATTCTAGCACAATAAACTAAGTGAAGTGAACAAAATATTGACTCATCACATGGGCAGAAAACTGTGTACACAAGACACTGAAGATTCCTTCCTCGAAATCACCCTTACCGTAGATTGAAAAAAGCGTTTAATGGAAGTCCTGAGGATGATGTAGTGTGCAGACCAGGTAATGGGGAAGAAGTATACGCTTAGGTGAGGAACATTGATGTTGTCTTCGGAAAACATAAAAAGAACACCGTTGACAAAAACATTTGGAAAAAGCGATCAATATTATTTAATCTTCCATATTGGTGTAAACATGATGTGCGACACTGCATAGACGTGATGCATGTTGAAAAAAATGTATGTGATAGCGTTGTTGGGACTTTACCAAACGTTAAAGGAAAGACAAAAGATGGAGTTAAAGCACGACAAGACCTAGTTGACATGGGAATCCATTCTGAGTTACATCCGCAATCCATAGGAAGACGCACCTATCTTCCTCCAGCTTGTCACACTCTTTCAAAAAAATAAAAACAAATTTTTTTCAATGTTTACATAGTGTGAAGGTTCCACAAGGTTATTCGTCGAATATTAGTAGGCTTGTTTCTATGAATATTTGAAGTTGGTTGGTTTAAAGTCTCACGATTGTCATGTCTTAATGCAACAACTTTTACCAGTAGCTATTCGAGCCATATTACCTGCCTCTGTTAGAGGTATTCTAACACGTTTGAGTTTGTTTGTCAATGCCATTTGTAAGAAAGTTGTTGATCCTCTATAGTTAGATGATTTGCAAAATGAGGCCATCAGACTATTGTGCCAATTTTTCCCACCCTCATTTTTTGATATCATGGTTCATTTGATTGTCCATCTAGTGAGAGAGATTCGAATATGTGGGCCGGTTTTCTTGAGGTGGATGTACCCGGTTGAAAGATACATGAATATCTTAAAGGGATATGTTAAGAATCAATTGAGACCGGAAGCTTCGATTATAGAGCGCTACATTGCAGAGGAAGCCATTAAATTCTGCTCAAGTTATATGCCAAGTTGTGACCCAATAGGACTTCCAAAGAAAATACATGAGAGTAGACGTGAAGGAAAGGGAGTTCGAGGAGTAAGGATTGAAAGTGTTAGTGGAAGAGAAGTTAATCAAGCACATTTGTACATTTTAAACAACACAGAGGATGTTATTCCTAACATTTCACAACACATTGATGAAATTAAGTCAGCACATCCACGTATGAGTGAAAAGTGGACACCTAATGAACATAACAAATCCTTTTTAGCTTGGTTTAAGAAAAAGATTTATGCGACTCTGAATGTTTCTGAAAATCTATTGAGACTAGCTTGTGGACCTAACACTGATGTGATCCCTTCGACGACTATTACATAAACAATTACTTGTTCTATTCAAAGGAGGAAGATGATAAAAGTACAGTTCAAAACAAGGGAGTTACCCTACAAGTTGAGGCCTTACACTTTTCCAGTTCCAAGGATAAGAATCCAATTACAGCATCAATCAGTTATTTTGGAATAATTCAAGAAATTTGGAAAATCGATTATGTCACTTTTACAGTTCCAGTTTTCAAGTGTAAATGGGTTGACAGTACTTCTGGTGTGGTGACAGAAGACCTCAGATTCACTTTGGTGGATCTTAACAAAATGAGTTACACGGATGAACCATTTATTATGGCTAGTCAAGCAAGATAAATATTCTATGTCACTAACCCAATGAATCATAAATGGTCAGTGGTATTGGAAGGCAGAGCCATGCACACAACTCATGATGAAGACTCTCTAGATATACTTGAGACAAACTCCTTCTCATCAAGAACCATTGAAAATAAGGTTGATGATGTACCTGATGAAATACATGCAACTCGATGTGATCACAACGAAGGCATATTGGATAAATAGGTGTCTTAACATTGTTTTAATTACTTATACAATTTATTTGTTTTGTCTGTTCTAACTATAATGTACTAACACTTTGTAAACAGGTATGACGAGCTCTAGATCAGGTCCGACAGGAGGAGGAGGTAGATCTGTGACTCGGATGCCTGATGTCACATCCCGTCGGGTTAATGAGAAACCTATTGGGGCACATGCAACATCGTTCAAAAGTTACTTGGGCGTGATGGCAAAAGCACATGTTCATATTGTCGTTACCTATTGGGATGATGTCCCACAAGTTGACAAAAATCTACTATGGCAGGATACTTTGGTATGTTTAAGATGTTTTACTTCCATCATTGACTTATTTTTGTGGATCATGCTTTAACATTAATTGTGTTCTTAACAGGAAAATTGGGATATCCCTAATGATGAGAGGATAAGCAAGAAGATTTTATCCCACATTGCAGTCTGGTGGAGGGACTTCAAGACGAGTATGACATGTCAATACATCTTTGGTTCTAAACAGAACGACACTCCCTGTACAAAATATAAAATAACTGAGCAGGAGTGGGTGCAGTTTAAAGAATCTAGACTTACTCTCGAGTGGCAGGTATGTTTTTTAATATTTTGCTCTAGTCACACAAGATGTTAATTTCTGATTTATGCTTAATGATTTTCATTTTTTCATAGGTGAAAAGGATAGCCGCCCAGAAGAGGCAGAAGCTTAATGATACACCACACGTACTGTCAAGTGGTGGTTATGCGTATTAGAGAAAAAGATGAGAAAATGTCGCACTGAGGAGTTAGGTCTTGAGTCACCTGACCTAGTACATCCACCAGCCAAACATGAATTGTGGAAGGCTGCACGGACAAAGTCCAATGGCCAGTTTACATCGTAGTCTGCTCAGGAGATAACCTTGAGAATTGTAAGTGGAAACTTTTAACTGATTGCTATTGAAACTGGAAGCAATGAATTTAAGGAAGAGTTTATTCTTAGCATAATAACGAAGACTGAAAATGAAGAAAGATAACATCACTAACTTTATTCACAGAGACATAAGGTTTATATACATGCACACAGTACAATAACAAAAAAAATGGTAACCTGTTTTTACACAAAACTTGAATTATGCAGCATTAATTACCATAGTTCATAAAATAATTATGTAACAAACTTTTTAATGTGTCTGCAGGATGACTTGGTTGAACAACAGAGTCAAGGCACATTTGTGGCACAAGGTAGGGAGGACCTACTAGTAGCAGCCACAGGTCGGCTAGACCGTCCAGGTCGTGTGCGTGCTGTTGGAGGAGCTATTGGATTGAGGGACTACTTTGGCCCTAAACCAAGAAGCACAGAAGCCGTGACTTAGGAAATGGTTAGTAGCATCAGGCAACAGGTGCAATTCGAATTAGAGGAAAGCATGGGTGAACGCTTCAGAATGCTCGAAGAAAAACTTGCGATGATCACCTAACAACATCATCAACAACAACAACAAGAGCAACAACAAGAGCAAGAACAACAGTCACAGCAGGAGGAGGCCCCTACAGATGATCCTACTGCACCTCATGTGAGCACTAAAGGCTCATGCTCTACTACAAATCGTACTGATTACAATATTCAGTATGAGTTTTTGGTTGATGAGGATCCTCCGCGCGTAGTGGCAATGGGACGACAGATTGCAGGAGGCCAGAGCATTCATGGTGCTTCCTTATTGCCCACTCACACGCGGGTAATGATTGATGATCCAAGAGACCCCCAGGCTCGAGTGCTAGTGCCTAATCTGAAATGCAATTCGGGGGAGGGGGGGGGCTTAGGCACATTTATAGCTTGGCCTAAGGCTATGATGATGCCATATTTTGGCCCACCAGCGGTATTATATTCTTCTTTTTATTATCTTAAATGTTCAAGTTATAATTAAACGATTCTTAAATCTTGTAAATGTGAGTTGCAGGTCTACCGTCCTAAGAAACAACCAATTGCTCAACCTGTGAACGAGGCTCGTGAGGAATCAGAAGACCATGATGCTATATCCATATTGACCTCCAGATTAAATGAGTTGAGAAAAGGACCAGTAGAGATGTTGTGGGAGTTAAGAACATTTGGCCTCGAGTGCCATGTTCCATTGTATATTAATTTTGATGATGCATATGATATCATTGGTGGAGAAAAAATGCTCAACATTTCATGCATACAACTATGGTGCATGTAAGTTTTTATTTGTTATTTTCCAATTTGTATATTAGTATTATTAATGTTTAATAAATATACTTAACTTTATTCTTACAGGTACATGGACACCGTCGTAGTTGAATCAGGTCGGGCGTCAGTTTATGGCTTTCTTGAAACCATTCAACCATCTGGAAACACATTAGATTCCAGATAATCATATATTCAAACATGGATGACTGAGTCTAACAGAGAGATATATATCGCGCCATACATTGATGCGTATGTGTTTCCCAATATTGTCAACTTTTATCAAATTTTAATCGATAAAGTAACTCACTAGTTGTTGGTACATGACAGGGGCCATTGGCAACTTATGGTGATCATTCCAAAAAAAGCACAAGTTGTATGGTTTTGTTCTCTTCATAGGAAGATTAAAGCGGAGTTGAAGTCCTTGATACAAACGTATGTATTACATTCATTCTTATCAATTCATTATGATATTAATATATTAACTTATGTTTCAAATTTGTTTAGAGTTGTGACTAGGACCAGAGGACAACAACTTGAAATTATATATCCTAAGGTTGGAATTCGTTTATCTTTAACCTTTAATTTTCGTAGTCAAATTTAAACCATTACATTTGACTAAGTTCTTTCACATGTTTAGTGTAATAAGCAGATTGATTATTGGGCATGTGGCTACAACATCATGTCATGGATGAAGGCAATCATCCGAGCAGAAATCAGAGGGGAATGGACTGAGGTAAAAATTTACATTTGAAAATTTAGAAATATCAATAAACTTTTGACATTAAAATGAATATAATATAGTAAAGTTTCCTTGATTATGCAGCGGTTCAACACTACCTCTCCATTGTCCACTTCAGTAATAACAACGATAAGAGAGGATTGGGCACGATATTTTAATAAACATTTTAAATAGCTATATAGCTTTAGGTTTTGCCTTTCATGATAGTAGCATTAGCTTACTTGTGCAACTTTTAAAATGTTAATAGATGAATACTGTGAATAGATGAATGGAAAACTGGGTTCTTTAAAGTTTTGATGTTAGCATCAATGTCTTTTAGTTTTACTGTTTAATTGGAATTGATGAATTGATGATAGCATGGTTAAAATTAATTAATTATGTGAATATATATGAATTGGAAAACTGGTTTCTGTATTTCAGGTTTGGTTGAATGAGCTAAACCGAATCAAATCCAAAAAAAAAACACGGAAGGTAGCGTCGAGTATACACCATTTAACGTTCAAACATTGACAGTAACGTCACATATAGAAAACTTCGACGTTAACCTTATGTCCATGCCCTTATGCTTGACGTCAAATATTACTTTAAATATAAATATTTATTCAAATATTACTCAAAAATTGACGTCTTCTCTGAACTTCGACGTGAAAATTACGTCCTTTATCAACCGCATGGACGTTAAGTTTACGTCCATTCCCTACTACATAAGACGACAAATCTTACTATAAATATAAATATTTATTCAAATATTGAATGTTAATCTCTTTACTAACGGACGTAACTGATAATAATTGAAAAACTATTATTTTCATGCTTAAAGTTGATACTAAAAGCAACCTTTAACACTTAGAAACTAGCTTGAAATCATGCTTTTGGGTATATTTTTAGAAATAAGAGAGCTGGACAGGTTTATGCTTGATTTTAGTGTTTTATGTAGGTTTTAAGGTGAATTTGGTGAAAGAAGTGAAGAAGGATAGAGATGGAATCAGAAAAGACATAAAAAAGTGCAAAAGGAGAAGCTGTAATTACCGATCAACGGCAGTTTACCGCTGAGCGGCACTCAGAAACCCACGTTGGCTCCGTTGAGGGGTGAAAAGGCCGCTGAGCGGCATTATTTTGGGCTTGGGCCTAATTTTCTGTATATTTTAGAATAGTATATAAGCTTTAGGACGTCCTAGGGTTTGTATTTTTGGTAGAGACGAAGCAAACACTTTCTTTTCCACCCCTTGAAGGAAGATCTTGGATGCTCAGGCTACCTCCTCATCTTTCTAGGGTTCTATCTTTCTTTCATTCATTATTGTTCATCTAGTTTCACCATGAATATGGTGAACTAAACCTTGTATTGTTGTTGGGGAATCAATGTAGTCTTGTGAAACTCTCATATATGGAATTTGTGTTTTAACATCTTATATTAAGAGACATGCTTTCTTTCATCTTTAGTTAGGGATTTTCCTCTTTGCTTAATGCTTGCTTTGTTTAACTCATTCATTGCCATGATTATTGATTTTGTCGATATGGGAACGTACGGGGAAATCTAGATCCGGGGAATTTCTCCCAATAGCATATTGGTTTCCTTTAAGCTCCTGCACTTCAGAACTAATTACTAGGAATGCTAGGAATTGTATGAACTCGTAATTAAGGATAGGCCTTCTTGCAAGGTGATTTAGAGAGTGGCATTAGCAATTGATGAAAAGAATGATGAATTCCTAAAGTATATGAGAGTGAGCAAGATGAAATTGATAACCCTAACAACATACTCATCCATTTAATTCATTAAAGTGTTTGTTTTCCTCTTTTCCATTGATCAAAATTCATGCATACATGTTTAATTACTGTCTTTTGCATTTAAACCTACAATCAATTGTTTACAAGTCTCAAATAATCAACAAATCATATAGCTAACTAGGCCGTGAATCCTTTGGGAAAACGATACTTGGTCTTACCTAGTTTTATTACTTGATACGATTCGGTCACACTTGCCGATTGTTAAACAAGTTTATGGCGTCGTTTTTCAGTGTTCATAAATTTTCATCAGTAACTGACGTCATTGCACAATGTCGACGCTAGGTTTACGTCAATATCGATATAATCGACGTGAAATTGTCTTATTAACGTCACTTCGTAATCTTCGACGTAAAAGTTACGTCACCCGCTATGACGTCGGTCTCTAATTCGTCGTTAAAAGCCAAAAATAAACGACATAATATGCTGTTTTTGCACTAGTGTAGGGAGGTAAAACATTGTAAACTAGTGATTAGGCGTAGGCTTTCTTCACCAAGACATCGAGTTTAAGGTAAATTAGAAAGTGACATTAACATTAATGAAGAAAGATGAATTCTTGAATACATGAGAGTGGATAGGATGAATCGGAAACCCCAATAACATAATCATTCATATTATACATCAACCGTTTTTGCATCTTTCAAGTCCATTGATCAAAACTTTGCATTCATGTTTATTTTCCATAATTCAACAACAATATTTTCGGTTACAAGTCTAAGATAATCAACAAATCACATAACTGTTTAGGCCGTGAATCCTTTGGGAAACGATACTTGGTCTTACCATTTTATTATTACTTGATACGATTCGGCACACTTGCTGAGGGTTAACAATTTCTACTTGTAATCATTTTGGCAATATCAATGAATGAAATCAATTAAGTTTGAATTATATCAGTATTGTGTGCTGGGTTGATTGTGATTGTTTATTTATTGTATGATTGTATGATTGTAAATTGTGCTATTCATTGTCATATTTCTTTTTGCATAATCATACTTGATTTGATGATTTTGTTATTTCACATTTATACTTAAACTGTACTAACACTCAACAAAGATTGAGAAAAAGTGATATGTAGGTTTGTGACTTCATAGAAGGAAGGTGTTTACAGGAATTAGCAAATTGTCTGATGTGGATATGATCTATTCTGTGAAAATTGATCGACTACAAGAGGAGTAAAATCGATTAATATGTGCAAATGTGGTTTGAAACTTCTTACTGTTAATTTATTCACTCTAAACCACTTATTTTGAAGAAATATGTGTTTACACATTTTGATACTTATCAGTTTATATCCGCTGTGAATGTTTATTCTTAAATGTTACACATATATAAGTTCTTTGGCTTCAAGCATTATTTATTTGTTCTAATTTGATTACTATCATTCCATATGATACATGCTTGAAACTAGTTCTGTGATATATGTGCTCTAATACATCTCTATCTTTTACTCTGATATTGATCTATGTATTTGAAAGACTTTAAAGATATTGCATATTAACAAGGGGAGCTTAAATATATGATTGATAGAATTCATTTATATACCCCTTTACAATTTGATAAGGGAGAAATTGAAACTAGTTGTACTACTTATTATTGATAAGGGGAGCATCAGTTTTTATTATTGTATAAATTTGTTGATGTATCTTTGTTTGATTCACTATCTCTGTGCTTTACACAAACATTGTGCACTTATACCTCTTTTTCTAATGCCCAAAGGGGTACAAATAGTTCAAATTGATGAGAAAGTTAAAGTTTTTTGATTGAATCAAAACAAGAAAGATAGTTGAAATTGTTAATACTAATTGTTTTACCAAGGAAGATTGTTGATATCTATTTTTAGTTGTGCATTGTACATCATGGTTGTTTTATACATCATGGTTGTGCATCATCAAAAAAGGGGGAGATTGTTGATAGGGAGAGCAATATTAGTGCTAAACCCATTCTCTGATGTGTTTGTTTTTTATGATGACAACACATTGATTGTAACAACACATACATGTTTCCATGACACAAGAAAAATGTATATTTGTGATTGATACATATGTTGATCTTTTGTTGTGATTAAAACATATGATGATATGTTGATTGGTCTGCATCCTATTATGATCATAATACTGGTTATATCTTTTGTATGCATACTACATGTTTTAATGTGATAAAACCACAAGCACAAAGCAATTCTGTATGAATTAATCGATTATAGTGAAGTTGTAATCAATAAAGTTCGTCAGACAACTTATGTTTTAAACTGTGCCAAAACAACAAGTTTTAACCGATTACATTAAGTGAATAAACGATCAAAACTCGTGTCTTTGCAAACATTATTTTGGAATGTGTTATGACGAGTTTTAGAAGTGAAAGAGTTTTCAGAATTTGTTTAAGTGTGGAGTTTAATAGATTAAACTATTTATGTAATCAGTCAAGTTTGTTATGATTTGAAAACTATTTCCAGGCTAGTTCATAACGGATTTTCCTCGTTGATCAACTACTACACTACTAAGGTGTACTCTTGACTGATCCGACTTTGTTTTTGGAAATCTTAGATTGTGGTATTCCTTGTGCATGCGGCTAGTGAGAAGAGTGAGGAGCTCTTGGTACTTTGAGAAGGGTTCTCAAAGGGTTCTGCAGTGAAGATGTGTGGTTCTTTATGCAGGTGTTATCTTTCTATATTTGATTATTGAGTGGGAGAGGTGTTTACATTTTGAGAGAGTTCTCTATAAAACCTTAGGTGTAAAACTCAAATCATTATAGTGTAAGAACCTTCAATCTAAGGTTGATCAGTAGGAAACTAGATATAGGCATTAAGGTCGAACCAATATAAATCCTTTGTTTGGATTTCTTTCCTTATCCCTTTTAGTTTCATTACATGTGCTTGATTGCTTGAGTTTCAAGATAAGATTAAAGATCATTCTAGTTTACGAAAAGATTTAAAAAGCAATTATTTTTATTGATCACCAATTCAACCCCCCCCTTGGGAAGGGAAACAAGGAAATTTTTTTCAAAAAGTTTTCCCATAATAAATTATGGTGGCGACTCCCAAAATCTTTTCTTAAACTCGTTTATTTTTCGGTTTGGCATCCCGTCGCAATCCCGGTTTCAACAAGGAGCATGAGACAAAAGAGAAAGAACAAACAGAGAAAGAGGAGCAAGTAAGAAGAGAGAGAAAGAGGAGCAAGTAGGAAAGAAAGAAAAAGGAGGAGGAAAGAATAAGAGAGTAAGATAAAAGAAAGGAATGAGAAAGAAAAGCGAGAAAAAGAAGAGATTAAGGTAAGAGAAGAAGAGGAATAATTACTAAAGCTCCCTACCACACCCACAGTTAAGGTTCAAACTATGATGAAGGGAGTTTTCCAATCCCTTAACTTTTCTCAATACCCAACCATCTTGCATAACTCCAACCTTTACTTTTGAAAAATTTCAACTTGTTTTTCACCTCCCACTATGCTTAACTCCTCAAATTTGTGCAAATCAAACTTTAAGTGGATGTTACCTTCTAGGATACCATTAACTCAAAGTAAACACAAACAATTTTGTGTAGTAGACCTTTAAAGTTTTCAAGTAAATTCTTTTGAAATTGGCATAAGGTCTCTTTAAATCTTTCATCTTTGTGGCTCATAAGATTATTAGTTTTATGTTTGATGACACTTGCATATGGATCTTTGATCCTAGTGGAAAGATACACAAATTTACCAATAATAAGAAAACGACTTTTGTCATAAAAGAACATGAAGATTTGAGGACAAATCCTTTTCAAATGGGAGGGTATGATGGCCGTTAAGACTTCAGAGAGTGTACCGAATCGTATCAAGTAATAATTATGGTAAGACCAAGTATCGTTTCTCAAAGGACTCACGGCCTAAACAATTATGAGAATTTCTTGATTAAATAAGACTTGAAAACAAACTTTTTTGGTTTAAAATGCAAATACAGAAAAGTAAATATGCATGCAACTTGATCAATTGGACAAAAGTGCAAAGATGAACGAATTTGGTATTATGAAATGAATATGTTGTTGGGGTTAGATTTCACCTAGTTTTCTCTCATGTATATACGAATTCTACTTCTTCATTAATGTCAATGTCACTATCTAAAATACTTAAAACCTGACTCCTCGGCGAAGAAAGTCTATCCTTAATTATCGATCATAACATCTTTTGTCATCCCTAATAATTAATTCTTACGAACAAAAGCTTAAGACAATCAGAACTCATACCCCCATTCTTGAGCAATACTACTTCTGGGAATAATTCTCCAGAACCTAAATTGTAAGATACCTTCCGGTACACATGCAAATCATACATCATGCTAAAGAATGAGTTAAACAAAGCAAACAATGAGAAAAGAAGAATTACCCTAACAATTAATGAAAGAAGCATATATAATAAAGAATCAATTCAATACATGAGAGTTTACAAAGGTTCACATCATGCCCCGACAACAAATAGAGTTTAGTTCACCATTGGCATGGTGAAACTAGATGCATAATGGAAAAAGAATGAAAGATAAAGCCCTAGAAGTTGAAGATAGGAGCTTTCGCATCCAAATTGGCCGACGAGGGATCAAAGAGTGTGTTTTTGTGCCTATTCCGTCGAAAGATACAATCCCTAGGATGTCAAAGTCCTTAAATAAAACATAAAAATAATAGAAAATGGGTCCAAGCCCACGAAACTGGCGCTCAACGCCCCACTTAAAGCGCTCGGGCGGCGTATGGGATCATATGACCCTTAAGGTCAGCTTAGAAGGCAAGCAGGCGTGATGCGACTTGAAGAAGTGGTGCTCAACGCCCCAAAAAGGGCGCCCAAGTGCGAGACAGGGACTTCCTGCGCTTAGGGCTCCAAAAAAAGGGCAACCAAGCGCGAGACAATGTAATCCGGCGCTGAGGGCCCCTAAAATGGCGCTCAGAGTTGTTGTATTCCTCCTTTCTGATGCTTTTCTAGCTCTTCCTGAGTTCCAACTCCTTACTACTTCAACTCTTCTTCCAAATCATCTCAATTCCTATTGAAAAAGGAAATCTAACATAAAATCATTAAATTCACCTTCAACTCTCTTATTCACACAAAACTATGATTTCAAGCTAGTTTCTAAGTCAAAAAGGTTGTTTTAGTATCAAAATTAAGTATCAAATAACGGTGAATTCAACGTTATCACAACTCCAAAGTTAGTACTTTGCTTGGCCTCAAGCAAACAAAATGTAACTTAGCTTTCAAACAATCAATACAATGGTTTCAACATGTTTCAAAACCTTTTCTTTCAAGACAAATAATCGCTCTTATCAACTTATTGTAAAGAATATCAGTCAAGATGAATAAATGCCTTGATTCAATTAAGCTCATTGTGGTGCTCACATAATCACAGAATATTCAACAAATGCTATCCTCATGAATAAACAATCAAGAAAAGATGTAATCATGTAGTCATGGCACTACTCCTCACCAAAGAAAAAGTGTTTCTCTCAAACACACAGGTGTATATAGAGGTGACTCATTCACTCTACTATCACAATGTCACATAAATCAACTTTGCCTTTCATTTAACCACAATCAAACATACTCACCAGCAAGTATCATCACAAGGTCTTTTCTATGGCTTGAAATGTGGCTAGGCTAAGAAGAAAATTAGTTTTTCCAGATCAAAAAATCCATGAGTTAAAAGAGTCATTCATAATTTCATCATTTAAACACAATCTCTCTTTTTCAAGAAACCATTCTCACTTATTCCCAACTTTCCCTTGCATTGAGCTTTTCTTTTCTTTCTTTTCTTTTCTTTTTCTTTTGCTTTTCATTTGCTTAATCATTTAGCTCAATGCTGATGACATATTTATGAACACCGAAAAACGACCCCAAAAACTTGTTTAACCCTCAGCAAGTGTAACCAAATCATATCAAGTAACAAACTCGGTAAGACCAAGTATCGTTTTCCCAAAGGACTCACGGCCTAGTTACTTATATGATTTGTTGATTATTTAACACTTGTGAACAATTGGTTATAGGTTTCAAATGCAAAAGACAATAAGCAAAACATGTATGCATGAGTTTTGATCAATGGGAAAGAAGAACACAAACACTGAACGAATTATATGGATGAGTATGTTGTTGGGGAAATCAATTTCATCTTATCCACTCTCATATATTTTAGGAATTCATCATTCTTTTCATCAAAGTTAATGTCGCTCTCTAAATTACCTTAAACCTGATGTCTCGGCGAAGAAAGTCTATCCTTATTTACGAGTTCATACAATTCCTAGCATCCCTAATAATTAATTCTGAAGCACAGAAGCTTAAAGGCAATCAACCCTCACATCCCTATGTCTAGGCGATATTACTTTTGGGAGAATTTCCCCGGATCTAGATTTTACCGTATGTGTCCATATCACTAAAATCAATAATCATGACATCGAATGAGTTAAACAATGCATGCTTTGAGCAAAGAGGAAAAACCCTAACTAATGATGAAAGAAAGCATGTATCAAAGATATGACGTTTAAACATAAAATTCCATATATGAGAGTTTCACAAGATTAAATTGATTCCCCAACAACAAGAAGAGTTTTGTTCACCATATTCATGGTGAAACTAGATGAAATACAATGAGATAGTGAAAGATAGAACCCTAGAAAGATGAGTAGGTAGCCTTAGCATCCAAGATCTTCCTCCAAGGGATGGAAAGGTGTGTGTTTGCTTCGTCTCCAACCAAAGATACAAACCCTAGGAAGTCCTAAAGCTTATATATTATTCGAAATATTACAAAAAAGTGGGCCTAAGCCAAAAATACCACCGCTCAGCGGTACCAGCGCGTAGTCAATTCTCCCCTCAGCTGCACTTTCACCCCTCAGCGGAGCCAACGGGTGTTCTTAGCGGTAAACTGGCGTTGAGCGGTACTTGCAGCTTCTCTTCTTTTCCACTTTTTGAGTTCTTTTCTGATTCCATCTCTATCCTTCTTCACTTCTTTCATCAAATTCACCTTAAAACCTGGATAAAACACTGAAATCAAGCATAAACTTGTCCAACTCTCTTATTTATGAAAATATGAACAAAAACATTATTCTAAGCTAGTTTCTAAGTGTTAAAGGTCGCTTTTAGTATCAATTTTAAGCATGAAAGTAACAATTTTCAACTGTTATCAAATGCTTATGCTTTTTATTTTCGCTTTTTAGATTTCCCGACAACCCCAAACTTGAACCATTATCAATACCACATAAATATTCTCAACTTAACTCAAGGTACATATTTTCATAAAGGGTGTTCATATCATGTTTAAGGCTAAAAATTCATAGGATAGAACACATTATGCTCTCTTTTATTGGGCTAAAATCATGCGTTGGTTAAAAAGGGATAACAACAGATGGCCTTGATCATATGACACATGCAAACAAGTGATTCAATCATAGAAACCTGGGCAAAATCATTCATGTTTTCAAAGTAATAGCAATCATTTACAAAAACTCTAGAGTTCAATCCTCACACAGGATAATTCAAGTTCCAACATTTAGATAAACATCCTGCTCAATATAATAATCATAAGTTTACCTCATGCATCTGTTTCACAATATTGTGAGCAATCACCTGTATATTGGAATCATGCATCATCTCAACATCAATCAATATAATCAACATCATAAAGCAACACTCGTCACAAACATCACATCATCATCAAACCATTGCATCACAGATTAAGTTCTAAGCCAAGTACATCCAATCCTATACTAACAATAGAAGCAAAATTGCAAAAAACAAAAGAAATAAGGTCTGAAAGCTGGGTTTCCTCCCATTAAGCGCTTGTTTAACGTCATGAGCCTGACCCAATAATTCTTCAAGCATCCATCAGTAAGAACCTTCTCATCAACACCCATCAGTAAATGTTTGGTAGCATAATATCTACTCAATCACCTAGCATCCATCAGTAGATGTTGTGCGTTCAGAACCAAAACAAAACAAAATAACCAAAGTTTTAAATTACATCACCAAATAACAAAAATTAAAGTTTTCAAATCACTGGGCTGCCTCCCAGCAAACGCTCTTTTATTGTCACTAGCTTCACACATTAAAGCTCACATCACTTCTTTCATGTTGGTGTTCTTCTCTTTTTCCTCACACCAACTTATCAACATCTTCTTGTTCACCTTCTTGACTATCCTAAAATACATAGCTTCAACTCTTTAAGCTCTTTAACAACCCACAATTTGTTCTTGAATCTCACTAGTGTGCCAAGTTTGAGTTGTTCATCCACGGAGTCATGATGAACCATCTTTCCTTCCCCATATTTTTCTTCTCCTTCCTTAACCTGTGACAAGAAACAATTTTTACCTTTGATGATCGTCTTAGGAACTTTAGGGCTAGTCATTGGTGCATATTCATATGCAACTTTATGACTTGTCTTCCTTACTTGATTATGCTGCTCAGCATCGAAGGCAATAAATATCACCTCCTCTTCTTGGTCTTTAAGTGCTATTGTCCCATCATCCACATTGATGATCACCTTGGTCATTTTCATGAATAGCCTTCCAAGAATAATAGGGATCTTTACATCTTCCTCCATCTCCATCACTACAAAATCAACCAGGAATCAAAGTTTGTCTATGCGAACCACAACATATTCCGCCACACCATAGGGCTTCTTAGTAGATCCATCCGCCAATTGCAAAGTAACCTTTGTAGGCTTCACTTTAAGACCACCAATCCTCTCAAGCACAGATAAGGGCATCAAATTAATGCTTCACCCTAAATCAATTAGGGCTTTCCCTATAGTAACTTTCCCAATGATGCACGAAATAGTAAAGTTTCCTAGATCTTTAACTTTTTGGAGGAATTGCCTTCTGTAAAATAACACTACAATTGCCCTGTACATTAATGGTTTCCTCATCCAAATATCTCTTCTTTTTGAGGAATCTCTTCAGAAATTGTGCATACACAGGAACCTGTTGCAATGCCTCAGTCAAAGGAATTTCTCTCCCCTCTTCTTCTCTTTTTCTTTTCTCTTAACTTTACCTATTCTCTCTTCTTTTTCTTCTTCTAACTCAACTGTTTCTTTTCTCTCCTCCACTCTCTCGTCACTTATGCTCACAATAGCTTTACACTCTTCTTTAGGGTTAACCTCAGTATTAGCCCCAAATTGCTTCACAACTTTATCCTTCAACTTCTTGGCCAGTTGGCCAACCTGCATCTCCAAATTCCTTATAGCAACTTCGGTGCTCTTATGGTTGGAGATAGTTACCTGCATAAACTGTTGAAGGGTTTCTTCAAGCTTTGAAATTCTATCAAATAACGCAAATATTCGTTGCCATTGTGATTATTGTTGCGAAGATCAAATTATATGAAGAGATTAAAATCTTACCCTTTACCATATGGCTCAATCCATGGTCGATCATGGAGGGGCGGGTCAAGACCTTCACCATCACCACTTGAATCCTGATCAGCAGATGGTGTGACAGTCTCAGAAGGCGGTATAGAAGATGAGGAAGGTATAGAAGTAGGGTCAGGGAGAGGAGTGGGGGTAATAACCACAGGGGGAGGAGTGGGGGTTATAATCACAAGAGGAGGAAGAGGGTCTGCTGCAGGGGTAGTAGAAGGGTGTGCTGCAGGAGTAGGATAAGGGTGTACTGCATGGGTAAGAGGATGTATTGTAGGGGTAGGAGGAGGCCCCACAGATGATGTACCGGGGGAGGCAATGGTAGGTAGTCTAGCAAGCACCCTAAGTACATACTTTGGTGCCTGCTGTTGCCTCTTTTTAGTCCTTGCTACCCCCTTTCCTTTATCAGGACGTTCTGAACCTTGTCCTGTCATTACTGCATTGAAATGGTTACAAATAAAGGGAAAAAAAAAGAAATGAATAAGGAAGGATCAATGGTTTTTAAAGTCAATGTATAAATAATTGCATACAACTTTTAAGATGATATTTTAGATAACTCTATTCAAATGATAGTTCAATTTGCTACAATAGATGTCCAACATTTAATCATCGTCATCATGATCTTCATCTTCATCTTCTTCTTCTTCATCATCGTCATTATCATCATCGTCTTCTTCTTCTTCTTCGTCGTCATCATCATCATCATCATCATCATCATTATCTTCTTCTTCTTCTTCTTCTTCTTCTTCTTCTTCTTCTTCTTGTTCTTCCTCTTCTTCTTGTTCTTCATCACCTTGTATTGTTGCTTCTAAATCATCTCCATCACCATCAGGGTCGACCAGTGCGGTTATACGTTCAACTTCAATAATTTCTTGTGGTTGTGACATTTGGTTAAGTTGGTAAGCAACATCTTCCTCAACCTCATTTGAGTCAATGCGACCTCTAGGCTTGGTTTGTATTGCTACAGCCCAACCACGCTTGTCAATATTGCGGAATGGTGGATATGGCACATAATAAACCTGTCTGACATTAGTTGGTAGAATGAAAGGATCAAACGGTTTATATCTTAATCTCTGGTTGAGTTAGACAATATTAAAGCGTGGATCAACTCTAGTACCAGCTCTAGAAGGATCAAACCATTCACAATAAAAAAGTACTACTCTGTTTGGAGAAGTAGTGCTGTTGTACTCGATCTCATATATTTTATGAATGATGCTGTAGAAATCATCATAATAACCCTTTGTTAGGCCCTTCACATACACACCACAATTTGATGTTTTCTTTCCTTTAGACCATTCATGTGTATGGAATTTGTAACCATTGGTGAAGTAAGTGTGCCATTCTTTGACACATCTCATTGGCCAATTCGAGAGATGTCTTAACTCTTGAACTGTGGGAGTTAATGCCTGATTAAAAACCTACAAAGACACTAAAAAAATTATAAAAGCAAGAGTCAAATTAACCGATTTCTAAACGTAGGAAAAACTACAAACCTGATTTCTAAACCATTAGGGAAACTCAGAGTGTATTCTAGCAGAAGTATTTCCTTCTGACACTTTGGTAATTATTTCAATAGTTTTAATGAATCAAAACACACTTGTTTGAACTCTAATTAGGACAAAACAGAACTGCCACTCACATTCACTTTGGAAGTTCCGAATATGGCTCAAATAAGATGGTTTGACATACTAAATTGCATACATGTCATTCTAACATCATATAAATGGTTCTAACAACTTTAATACAATAATTTAGACTTGTTCCAACTTCCAAACATGACAGAATCACAGAAGAACGAAAAATGACATTTAATGACTCAATTATGCAAAATTTTGATGAACCACACATTATGTATTTGAGGTTTATGGAATTCTTTGCTTTAGAATAGTTTACTAGGTCCATTTCACTACTCTAGACATGTTACGATGTTCACATTAGTTGAAATAAGTGTACATTAGGTCTGGTTGGAAATTCTCACCTTTTAAGCACACTTTTTCGGTTCCAACTACTCAAATTTTGAGTTTTGCCTCATTCTTTGCTTTTGAATAGTTTCCTATGTCCATTTCACTATTGTAGACATGTTAGGATGTTCACATTAGTTAAAATAAGTGTACATTAGGTCTGGGTGCAAATTTAGACCCTTCTAAGCACACTTTTTAGGTTCAAACTACTCAAATTTTGAGTTGTACCTAATTCTTTTCTTTTCAATAGTTTCCTAGGTCCATTTCACTACTCTAGACATGTTAGGATGTTAGTACTTTAATAGACTTTGCATTCTTTGCACTTTTTGTGTATTTTAGGTACTACTTTTAGGTTCTAAGTTGTCAAATTTTGAGTTTTAGTAGTTTTTTGTAGTGTGAGTTCTTAATTTGCTAGGTTTTACCATTCTAAACTTGTTAGGATAGTTTCTTTCTAGTTTATTTTCCTAGTTTAGTGCAATTCGCAATTGTAGTACACCTTTTTTGAGGTTTGAGTAGTGATTTCTAGCTACTTCATCTACTATTTTAGGTTTCAACTAGGCAAACTTTGAGATTTAGCTACTTCATCTATTTTGACATGTTTCTTACCTTCCTTTAACAACTTTAAACCTATTAGGATGTGTAGAATACACACTCTTAGGTTACTTTAGAACAATTCCCATTTTCTCACCTATTTAGTACACTTTTTAGGTTTAAGTAGCCAAATTTTGAGATTTAGGTTGTTTTTATAGTGTGAGTTTCTAATTAGCTACGTTTTACCATTCTAAACATATTAGGACAACTTCTTATAAGTTCCTTAGGCTAGTTTAGTGTAGTTTGCAAATTTTAACCATTCTAGTGCATTTTTAGTAGTCATTTTGAAGAAGAAAAAGTTGTATTGGGTGTCAATTTTCGTGTAGCAGTGATTTTGTGCTATTTGGCAGTTTAAACAAGTCCTAATTGTTGTTTTAAACTTGTTAGAACATTCAAATTGAAGCCAAATTCATCTATGTGCAATTTGCATATTCAAACTTCATTTTGTAGTGAAATTGGGAACTAAAAGGGTTAATCTACTATATAGTTTTGTTTTGAACCCAATTAGAGTTCAAACAACTTTAAATTGATGAATTAAAGTTGCTGAAAGTATTATCAAAGTGTTGTTTTGATGAAGTTGGTATAAAATTGCATTTTGGTTGGAGCAAAACATGTTTTAGTTTTTCTTGCTTTCTTCATCTGTTGAAGAACCTTTCTTAGAATCCATTTGAGTGCATACTTCTATTGTACACCTATTTCTATTAGTTTTAAGCTTGTTGGCATGTTAAAATTGACCAATTCAAGTCAAATTTTGGTGTTGTCCAGTGACCAGTTCTGGTGCAGTTTTTGATCTGCTTTGGTGCTAATTTATGTGTGAAATTGTGGTGTTCTAAAGACTTTAAGGTGCAGTCTAGTTTTACAAACCTTTTCCAACTAAGGTGGCATCTTAGGAAGTGGAGAAGGAGCATAATTTGTCAATTCAAAGGGGCTATCCAGCAAGGAAAAATGTTCAAATTGGTAATTCAATAATCCAGAATTTAATTTGGGCAAACAAAATAATCAAACAATAGCTGGAAAGGGATTCAAAGCCCTTTCTTCAGATGTTTGGGGTGAAGGATAAATCCAAGATAGTGCTAGTTGAAGAGCCTATTAGTCAAGAGAAGAGGTTGTTAGAGAGAAGGAAGAATTCTAAGATGGAGAAAGCTGTAAAATCAATCTCAGAAATCAGCTTGGAAGTATATAGGCTTGCAGGGATGGTATGTGTTGTGCTTGCTAATGATCAGTGATTAGATTTGGTTAGGTATCAACATTTGAGTGAATTATCAACAAAGGTGGAAGATTTGCAGAAACAAATGTGCTTAATCTGATTGAGTTATTGATGAATCAATTGCTTAAACAAAATGGTATAATGGTTGAAGGGGATGTGAAATTAAAGTTGAAGAAGAACAAAGTTACTCTCACTCAGTTCTTACCCAAAATAAAGCTTAAACAGTCATTCCCCTTACAATGACTAAGAAAAACAGTTCAACATATATATAATGAGGACTAAGAACATATACACTATGAATATTTGATATATCAGTTGCGTTAAAAAACAAGGCTAAAAGAAACCCTTTTGAAAACTAAAGCAGAAGAAGATACAGTGATGTTTACAGTTTGGGTGTTGTACTTCTTGAGATGTTAACAGGGATGGAACCAAATGATAACAGTATTCCAGAGGGTGCCCATATTGTCACATGGGTTAGCAACGAAATCAGAGAGAAAATAAGGGAATTTACATCTATCCTTGATCAGCAACTAGTATTGCAGAGTGGAAAAAAAACCTTAGATGCTTGAAGTTCTAGGAGTGGCTCTCCTCTGCGTGAATCCATCACCACAAACAAAGCCATGGTTCTGAATCCAAAAGCAGTAGTTCACTGTTCAAGTATTTCCTCTCTGTTCAGTTTTTTTCCTCTACAAATTAACACCCTTTAATCCCTTTCTCCCTCACTTCCTCATCCCTAAACTCTCCCTTCCAATTAAAGGAACTGAACTATTGTACAAAGGCCTTACAACAACTAAAATTGCTAACTTAGGTCCTAATACAATAAAGGCACGTTGGAAATAACTCAATTAGCAAAAAGACATTGGTTCTTAGCAACTAAGCAACTGAAAATGGTCCTTACAGCAACTGGAACACTGGTCTGAACAATCTGACCACCAAGCATTTGGATTACGAACCTTAAAGCAACACATGTATACTTTAAACACTTCACAACAACAACATAATAACTAGGCACTGGATTAAAGCATAATAATAAGGGAACTACTGAAAGTTCCTCTTATACCAAAACAAATCACCAAAACTTATTTCCTAGTCCATTGAATATTATAAACTCAATTTTGCTTTTGTGATGGAGTGAATTTTTTGCATTTTTGGCCATAACAAAGTCAGATTTCGAATGCTACCATTTCTATGTTGTCTGACAGTTTGAGCAAGTCTAAAATGATGTTTAAAAGTTGCTAGCAGAGTTCAATTAGTGGTATAATGGTCTAAGTGCATAATAGTATACTAAACCCTCAATTTTCAGTCAAAATTGGGAAGTGGCATGGTGTTTTTGAATAACAGTTTGGATTTGAGCCAATTCAAATTGTGAACAAGTTTCAAAACATTAATCCAAGTTGCAGTAGTGATTAGTTTTGAGCTTCAGTCACTGCTGTGACATTTTGTGTCTTAAACCACCAAATTGTGAGTCATTTTTGTGGCAAAAATGAACTAGACAACACTTTGAGACTAATTTTTTGTGGTTAAAGACTTTGATTGCAGGCCAAAAGCCTAGGAATCAACTTTAAAATTATAAAAGTAGCTTGCATAAGAAAATAACTATTTAGGAAACTAAGGCTAATATGGGTGTTGTCATTCTACACTAAGAGATAACCATTTTTTGTGCAATACTTTTACATTGATTGGAAGAAACTATTCAGAAACTTGATATGGGCAGATTCTCATTCAATTCCCCCAAGAAATTAAATTCTCAAATCTGAATCATGCTTCTTTTGGTCTTATTATTAGTTTTTCATTGTGCTAAATTTCTTTGTAAGTTCATTTATGCTCTCTTCATACTTAGTTGCACCTTTCTAGGTTAGTTCAGTTAGTTCAAAGTTCTTTGAGTCTTTTTTATTGTTAACCAGTCATTTGAATTCCTAAAACTCAGAATTGGTGATGAGGTTCTGTTAATTTTCTGCATAATTGAATGTTGCAAAAGTGACATTTTGAATTAGTTTCCATTAGTAGCTCAAACAAGTTTGTTTTGATATTTAAATCTTGTTGAAATGGTTAAGTTCAAATATAGCAACATTTGTAGAAGAATCAAAAGCTAGAGGTGCATAAGAGGAAATGATTTGGAAATTGAACCAGTTGTTCACTGAAACTGAAAATGCAAGGGAAGAAACACAAGACTGGAAGAATGAGGCTGCACAATTGAAGATGGAAGTTGTAGTCACTGAACTTGTTTTAGAAGATGCCCAAATAAAGCTCAAAGCAGCATTGAAAGACGTAGAGGTAGCAAAAACAGTTGAGGCAAGTGTTGTTCAACATATTAGGGGAGGATTTTAAGTCCTTAGTTCATAAGGTTGAGGAGTCTGATAAATTAGCAGATATGAAATTGGATGCTGCCAAAGCAGAGGTGGAAGCTACAAAGGTGAGTGAAAATTAAGTTCTAAAAAGGTTAGAGGAAACCCAAGAGGAAATTGAGGATATGAAAAATGAAACACAGGAAGTCTTCAAAAGGGTTGAGATGACTAAAGCAGCAAACAGATCAGTGGAGAATGAGCTGACAAAGCAGCGTCAAAGAGGGCAAAAGAAATTAGCAAAAAAAAGTAGCAGAAGTTGCTTCTAAATTATTGGCTCAAACACAGATGGCAGCAGAATTATCTCATCAGCATTATAGGATTCAAAACCAGAATTCACTACCAAAGGTGGAGATGAAAAAGTTAGAGAAAGGGAAGGTTTCAAATGAAGAGAAACATTTTTAATGTTGAGTTGATAGTGCAACTGGTTTATGACAACCACAAAAGAAACAATTATAAGACTTCATTTAGTTTTATCGTACTTCCCAAAACAGCACCATTTCATTTAATGAAACCCCTGTTAATCCTGATTTATCATGAACCGAACCCCTCCCTTACCTAATACACATGTTCATTAGTTAACCAGTGAAGGACATAGTCAGAATAATTTAGTAACTACGTTATCATGTTCATTTACAGCCTAACCAGATTCAATTTAACTTACTTCACTCCATACAATCATTCTTATTTAACTCTAGACACATGCCCATTCATCAATAAATGAACATCAGACCTGCTTAACCACGCGAAACACAAACAATTTATAAAATATCCATAAACACAAAACACATTCCACACATATAGGCATGAACTGGGCAAACAATTTACTGAGGACGCGTTCTAAAACAAAGACCTTACCTCGCACTCCAAAATGATCGAAGGAAGACTGCGAGCTCTCAACGCAACAACCAACCTTGGCTTCACCCCAATGACTTACACACACTAATAACCACGAATCAGCACCCCTGTCGCCGCAACAGCCTGAAGCGCACACCACGAACCACCACCCTAGTCGCAACACCGACAACGTTTCGAAGAACCCTAACCAAACAAACAACCCCAACCACCCACTAAGGTTATGCTGTCAACGATATCGGCACACAATGCCAACGACCGCCAGTACGGATAAACGCCAAGGGAGAGGGAGATAAACGAAAAGGGAGAGGGCGAGAATGGAAGCAAAGGACGAGAGGGAAATTTCTAATTGGGGAACCAATAGGGATTCGAGTGTCACGAAATTGGAGACAAACTCCTCCAATACGCCCAAATGCTTAAGTCAGGCCACTTATCGACGGCCAAACACCCTCGCTAAATTAAATCAACACACACCTTCGGTAATGCTTTCCAAGGCCTTCGGTAATTCAGTTTTACCGATGGCCAAAAATCTTTCGATAATGTTCTGCCAGTAATAAGCGCGATTCTTGTAGTGCCTCTAATCAAAATATAGGCATACAACAAAAAGACCAACAACAAGATGTCCCCTCTACTACTGTCTACACCCTTTGAGAAACCCCTCAAAGTCAACAACGCATTTGATATTATGGAATGAATATGTTGTTGGGGTTAGATTTCACCTAGTTTACTCTCATGTATATAGGAACTCTACTTCTTCATTAATGTCAATGTCACTATTTAAAATACTTAAAACTTGATTCCTCGGCGAAGAAAGCTTATCCTTAATTATAGATCATAACATCTTTCATCATCCCTAATAATTAATTCTTACTAACAAAAGCTTAAGACAACTAGAACTCATACCCCTATTCCTGAGCAATACTGCTTATGGGAATAATTCTCCAGAACCTGAATTGTAAGATACCTTCTGGTAATCATGCAAATCATACATCATGCTAATGAATGAGTTAAACAAAGCAAGCAATGAGCGAAGAAGAATAACCCTAACAATTAATGAAAGAAACATATATAATCAAGAATCAATTCAATACATGAGAGTTTACAAAGGTTTACATCATTCCCCAACAATAAATAGAGTTTAGTTCACCATTGGCATGGTGAAACTAGATGAATAATGGAAAAAGAATGAAAGATAAAACCCTAGAAGTTGAAGATAGGAGCTTCAGCATCCAAAGAGTGTGTTTTTGTGCCTATTCCGTCCAAAGATACAATCCCTAGGACGTCCAAGTCCTTAAATAGAACATAAAAATAACAAAAAAGGGGTCCAAGCCCACGAAACTGGTGCTTAGCACCCATCTTAAGGCGCCCGGGCAGCGTACGAGATCATATGACGCTCAGGGTCAGCTCAAAAGGCAAGCAAGCGTGATGCGACTCAAAGATGTGGCGCTCAGCACCCCAAAAAGGGTGCCCAGGTGCGAGACAGGGACTTCCTGCTCTAAGGGTTCCAAAAAAAGGGCAGCCAAGCAGTAGACAGTGTAATCTGGCATTGAGGGCCCTTAAAATGCCGCTCAACGTTGTTGCGCTCCTCCTTTGTGATGCTTTTCCAGCTCTTCCTAAGTTCCAACTCCTTACTACTTGAACTTTTCTTCCAAATCATCTCAATTCCTGTTGAAAACAAGGAAATCTAGCATAGAATAATTAAATTCACCTTCAACTCTCTTATTCACACAAAACTATGATTTCAAGCTAGTTTCTAAGTCAAAAAAGGTTGTTTTTAATATCAAAATTAAGTATCAAATAACAGTAAATTCAACCGTTATCAATGGCATATCCCTAAAAAATAACTCTTGTGTTGGAATGGATAGTCTTTCAAACATATACATCCAACTCAAGACAAATAAAAGTTTCAAAGATGCTCTTACTTTCCAAGACCTTGATCATTCATTTGATTTAAGGTGTATCATTGTTGAGAGCTATATTCTTCATTTACTTACTATTATAACATTTGTTTTAACTTGTGTTATAAAATGGGTATTTGACCCTGGTAGAGAAGCGTACAAAACTCAAAAGAAGATAAGGAAGTTTTCCTTGTTCCATGTTGAAGATTTGAGGGAAAATCCTTTTCAAGAGGGAGGGAATGATGGCAAATCCCCTAGCCATGGTCAAGCACTTTCAAGAGAGTATAAGCAATCCATGAAGATGACATCAACTCTACATTGTGGGCTACCTTTGGAGCCATCATGAAGCATGAATTGAAGAGTAGTGTAGGATATCTAGGTCATTCAACCATGTAGTGTAGGTTTGTTTATGGCTTATATTAAGGCCTAAGTAGCATAGGATTTTTCCTTAAGTTAGACGTCCAAACCAGGTGGAAAGTGTGTGCCATGTGCCATGCTTTCATTGGAAAGGACTTACTTTTTAGAAGTGGCCACATGACACCGTAGGAGTGGAGAAGATTTCTTTTTAGTAGTGGCTACATGTCCCTCCACCATTGGAGATGATTTTCTTTTAGTAGTGGCCACATGACACTCTAGGAATGAAGATGATTGTGTTTTGTGAGTGGTCACATGTCCTCTCATCATTGGAGAGGATTTGTGGGCACTTGTCCACTCATTAGAAGACCTCATTTTTTGCTAATGAGAGCAAAGGTGGGATATCATGCTTTTAGGGTTAGATGGAGAAACCCTTAGCCTATAAATAGAGATGTCTCCACCCTTGTATTTCATCTAGATTAATGTAATGTTATGCTGTCAAATCGTGGCCATACACTTTCTAGATCAAGACTAAGACAACCCTGGAGGCCCCTCTAGTCACCTTCCTCCTTGAGTTGACCTTACCTCTCTTGGAGCCACGAAACATTACACCATCACCATCATATCTCCTAGAGGTCATGAACTTCTACACCATCCACACCTTATCTCATCATCCTTGGACCATTTATCATCACTTTTTTGCCCCATCCATCCAAGGAAACACCTCTCCATGCACATCTCCTAGTTTTGGCCCAACCTAGCTAAGGAAGTTGCTATAAACAACTCATTCAATTTTTCTTACGTGGACTCTATGTCGTTAGCGATTTAGATGTCGGTAGCGAAAATGACCAAATTGAACAAATTTTATAAAAAAGAGGACCACTTTGAACACTAAAAAAACTTCAGGACCACTTTGAACAAAAGTGACTAATATGTGGACCAAAATAGGTATCAAGCCATAAATATACTAAAAAATAATAATTTAGAAAACTAGTTATATTAAATGTAATTATTTAAAAAATATTTAAAATAATTATTCTAAGAAATAATTAATTCAAAAATTAAAAATGTGAAATTTTAATTTGTTAGAAAATTACATATAGAGGGTAATTATTTAGTTTTGTATTCAATGGAAAAAGCATATTAATAGTTATTTATTTATTTTGAAGAAGTAAACCTCCTAAGGATTAATTCTAATTCACATTATGATATCATGTTAATCAGTGCATTTTAAGTCTAATTTATTTCTAAAATACTTGACTTGTAAAGTAAGATTTGCACTCACTTATATTTCTATAAATAGACGATCTGAGACTTACAACATTTATAAAAGAAATATGAATTAAATAAATATAAATAAAAAATGTAAAAATATATTTTATATTAAAGTAATATTTTAGTGAAAGTTTTAATGTTTTTATACAAAATTAAAATTTACATATAATCATACACCTAATTCTTAAAATAATTATAACAATAAAAATAGGGAATAATATTCTTTATAAAATATTATTTTTATTTCAATAATTATTTTTAATAATAATTATTATATTTATAAATATTTTAATTATTATATTTATTTCGTATATATCAATAACTTAAATTATATAAAATCTTTTTCACTATCACTAGTGTAGTCAGGGGAAACCACAGCGGTTATTTTCGCCCATAGGTAGCGGTTCCTAAACCGAGGCATATTGAGACGAGGCAAAAAGTGTAGACTTTTTGTCTTGGTTTTGAACCGAGTTAGTTTTGAACAAAGGCAGTAGGGTCTTTTTTTTTCTTCTTTCGCCACCTTTACACCTCGGTTCTAATTTCAATTCTAGATTCTCCAACGACATTCCAGATCCTTCCCCTTCACCGACCCATCTTCGATCGCCTCCACAAGCGCAACAATACCAACTTCTTCCATGATCGCCTCTTTTCCCTCCTCAATCCCCGCCAAGCTATTTAGCACCACCAGCTCCACTAGCGGCTTCACTACCCCCGCGCTCACCGTCCTCTCTTTGTTCTGCCGCACTGAACACAACTTATACAGTGTCGTCAGTGCGTCCTTCTTCCCTTTGTGGGAACCATTCAATAGCAGCGAAACCAGCAGCGATATCGCCCCGCAAGCACTGATCGAGATCTTGTTCTCCTCCACCAATGCAAGACTCATTAGCGCGCAAGCCGCGTTCTCCTTCGAAGTTTCTGTTCCTGTTTTAAGCACGTAAATCAGCGACTTCACCGCACCAACATTAGTTATCAGCACCTTGTTCTCCTCCAGAAGAGACATATTCAGCAACGCCGTGACCACGTGCTCCTGTGTCCACGGATCGCTGCACCAGAGCAACGGAACCAGAGCAGGCACCGCACCAGACTCGCCAATCAAAGCGCGGTTGTCCGCTCTGTTCTTCGCAAACAACCTCAGCTTCGCCGCCGCCGATCGCTTCACCGCCACCGACGAAGAATGCAGTCCGTCGATGCAGATCTCCACCGTTGGCTGAAGATCCTCTGGCGAGATACTCTCGATTATCTCCATGGAGAAACTCTCCCGTTGGAGAAAGCCTAAGCAAGGCTCGAGCTCGCGATCCCCATCAAGTTCAAGTTCGTAGGAGGAGCATAGAGATCGGGAGCGCAAACTCATCTCCTGGTGGTGGTTATTGTGTTCTGGCTGCAGCGGAAGCGCATTAGGTTGGAGCATAGAGAAGAAAGAGAAACAAGAAAAAGAAAAGGGAAATGGAAGAGGAACGGTCGTGCGGGAGAAAATATCAAGGACCAACGACCTCGGCTCCTAGGCTAACCTATGCCTTCGGTCCGAACGAGCACAGTTCCTAGGCCAACCGATGCCTTAGGTCTGACTGGTAAGCATAACAGGTTTTGCAGAGAGGATGGACAGGTCTTTCGACCTCGGGTGCCTTTCTAACGAGGACATATCTCCTTTATTCTTTGGATGAGAAGGAACTGATGCCTATAAGTTCGGCTTAATTACGACAATGTCATCGCGTTTTGATAGGCTTCGGTTTTCCATAAATCGAAGCCTATTGGGCGAGTTAAAAAGCCTAATTTTTACTAGTGTATTTTCTTTCAAATTTGTTTTGTGAAATTTTCCAAACAAAATTTACAAACAAATTTGTTTCAAAGTTTATGTATGTTAATATAGTTAATAAATTTTCTTATTTACATATTTTTTTAAATAAGTATCATATTTTTATAATGAATTATTTTTGTGAATAATTAATTTTATAAATTACTATATTGGCTTAATAGCTTATTTTGTCCCTAGTTAGGGTGAGTTGTATCAATTAAGTTCCTTCTTTTAAAAAAGTGTCAATTGTATCCTCACTTGATAAAATTTGTCTCAATCAAGTCCCTTCCGTTAGATACTTACAAACGATGTTAAATTTTTTTCTCTCTCTTCTGTGTTTGTCAGTACTTTTTCCTCTACACATTTGAATAAAGTGATACAAAATATCGTATATTATATATAGGTTGGTAAATTATTTCATTACTTCACCCTTTGGAAAATATCAATTAAAAAAGTTACTTTTTCTTCATCATTTAGCATTTGAATATCGAAAAAAAAAATAATCACCATATGATTGCTTTATATCCAAGGTCTTTAGTGCTTTTTTTTCATTTATTATATTTTTTTATCTATTTCACTCTATTATATTACTTATTTTATTGTATATTTTTTATTTTTATCTCTCTTGTGTCTGAAAGAAAGTGTTTAATTGATGTTTTTAATCTCAGAAATTTGGAATGAATTTGATTTTGATTCTCTATTTAAAAAATATTTTAGTTTCTTTAACGCTAATATTTTTAATCCATATGCATTAAATTTAGTAAATAAAATGTTTTTAAACCCATTTTATTCTGTTTTTAAACCCATCATGCTCCAAACCCCATCCAGAACTTCGTGGAGGAGAATCCCTCTTCACCGTTTGTGCCCTACACTCTTTCTATTACTCCTCTTAATAAACAAGTAAAGCATTCTATAATAAACATACGCCCCTGCACCCCTCTCCTATTCTCCTTCTTTCTTCTTAAATTTCTTTTTCATTAACCCGCGGGTCCCACCAAAAACTACTAACCATTCTAAAATTCTTCTTCCCATATATATATATATATATATATATATATATATATATATATATATATATATATATATATATATATATATATATATATATATATATATATATATATATATATATATATATACATGAAACCCCTCTGCAAGAAAAATTCATAATTATCCTTCCCATATATGTATGAACCTTTCTACTTTCTAACCTTCACCTTCCCTCTTCAACTTCTGTAATCAAGGAAAATCTGCAACCTCTCTCTCATATACTCTTTTACCACTACAACGAAACACTCACCCATATGTAATCCCCACTCTTATGTCATTTCCATTAAGCACACCCATGCACACAACAACACTACCCCTCTACATAATCACACCTTTACTCACTTTCTTTCACATGCAACCACAACCCGATATCCTCCTATATTCAGTGAGACACACCCCTTCTCAACCACAACAAAAAATGAAAGAGAAACAAGAAGATAATAAGAATGCAATCAAAACACATAAATATTCTAGTCACTCTCGCGTTCTTGAATGCAACATTTTTTGGTGCTTACGCCACTCCACAGACGCTGGTGTAGTTCCTCCTAGTGACTTGTAAGCTTTTCTTCCTTTGTTACGAAATTGCATGCGGGATGGAAGCGTCAGGTCATGGGTTCATATGGGTGGTGTTGGAGAAGAAAAGGAAGGAGGAGAGTGAGGAAGAGAAGGAGAAGTGGATGCCCGAGGGGTTTGAAGAGAGGAATGCAGAGAAGTGAATGGTTATTAGGGGCCAAGAATATTACTTGAATTATGTATTCTATATATAAGTTGTATATACAATAATAATACAATTGAAGGTTCATATACATCATCACTCATACAAGTACTTCATATGTCTTTATTCTGGTTTCTTACATAAACTAAGAATCTACTCACAAGGAATGAATTGAGTATAATTTGATGTATAGAGATTAGTTCGAAAACACTTAAGTTTAAGGAACCAAAAAAATGTTTGATAAAAGCATTGTAGAGTAGGATAATAACCAGCTAAAAAGGATAATAAATGATATGATGATATTATTAGAACGTAAAGATTGAAGAAAAGAGTAGATTAAGATAAGTAGGAAAAATGATATTGATAAGTGAAATAGAAGATGAGGTTAAATCCCAGTTTAGGGGTTAAATACAAAGTTAGTAGGTACAACCCTTCGAACAACGTGTCTTCCTGTTTCTTCAACCCATTCCAATGAACCAAAAGCCATTTCATAGGGTTTAAAAAATTTTCACCCTAGGTTTTAAAATGTGAAAGTGAAAGAATAAAATGTGGTTCTACATGAGAAGAAAAGAAATAGGGAGTCGGAAGAAAATAAAAACCAAGATTAGATTTTTAAATTTAAAATGTGTTTAAAAAGTAGAAAAAGCTGATGTGTTTAGAGGAATTCAGAGTTTGTGTTCAGATGAATTCAGAAGAGCAGAGGAGAGAGAAAGAAAAAGCTAACGTCGTTTGTGCGATTTAACAGGAGGGACAATATTGATGCAAAATTTATTAAGTGAGGATTAATTTCACACACTTTTAAAACAAGGGACTGAATTGACATTATTCAACAAAACTGGGGACAAAATTGGCTATTAAACCTTACTATATTTTATATAGTTATTTTTCTATTTAAATAGTTTATAATAATATTTTTAGAAGCGTATAATTATAAAAGGTTAAACAAAATTAAAAAATGAATCCAGAGTAAAATGTATTAAAGAGTGTAAACAAATCATGAAACACTATTTGACATAGAAAAAAAAATTCAATTGAATTAGAAAAATTATATTATTTAGTTTTAAAGTTTAAGGTTTAGTATCAAAATTAAGGATGAATTCTAATTTTGTGTTTAAGTTTAGAAACTAAACATATAATTAATTTAATTATAAATTTAGTTTCCTTAATTTTAAAATAAAATAAAAAAAATGTAGTTCACAGGGTAGTCGTTCTTAGTGAGGAGACCAACTTGGACAAGTTTGGAGTACTGGAGCTCAAAATACCCTATGGTAATCGTTTACAGGGTAGTGGTAAACGATTACAAGCGAGAAATCTCTGTTTTGTATACAAAGTTCAACGGAGGTGGTCAGCTGCGTTCACTTGGGTGATCATTGGCAAAAAACTATTAGTTTCAAACACAATTGGGGTTCTATAAAGTTGATCTTGGTGTTTAAGTGGGGGTAGAGGCTGGGAGGTGATGTTTGGTGACCCCAAGAAGTGTGGAAGTAGTCCTTCTTAGTGAGGAGACCAACTTGGACAAGTTTGGAGTACTGGAGCTCAAAATACCCTATGGTAATCGTTTACAGGGTAGTGGTAAAGGATTACGCGCGAGAAATCTCTGTTTTGTACAGAAAGTTCAACGGATGTGGTCAGCTGCGTTCACTTGGGTGATCATTGGCAAAAAATTGTTAGTTTCAAACACAATTGGGGTTCTATAAAGTTGATCTTGGTGAAAAAGTGGGGGTAGAGGGTGGGAGGTGATGTTTGGTGACCCCAAGAAGTGTGGAAGTATAGTCCTTCTTAGTGAGGAGACCAACTTAGACAAGTTTGGAGTACTGGAGCTCAAAATACCTTGTGGTAATCGTTTACAGGGTAGTGGTAAACGATTACGCGCAAGAAATCTCTGTTTTGTACAGAAAGTTCAACGAAGGTGGTCTGCTACGTTCACTTGGGTGATCATTGGCGAAAAAACTGTTAGTTTCAGTCAAAAATCCAGTGTTATTCAGTTGATGTTAGTATTTGAGTGGCTTTGGCATGCAGACTAGAACTTCTAAAAAAGATAAAAACAACAACGTCTACTACTTGAGATTAGTTTGTTCAAGGGAAGGGAAATATGTGTCTTCGGTGAAACGGGAGGTCAAAACACTTGCAAGTCAAACAAAGCAATGTCCTACAAGGATAACCATAGCAAGGAAGGAGGACAAGTGATTTATAAGAACCGTTGTTTTGGAGCAGAGCCATGATCTTTGCCCGAATAACTCGAAGCTATTGACAGCCAATCGAAAATTAAACATGCAAGCAAAACACACCTTGGAGCTGAATGATGATGCTGGAGTTAGGATAAATAAGAGTTTCCTTAGCCTTCTAACCGATGCAGCTGGCTTTGAAAACATGGACTTCGTCGAGCGGGATGCGAGAAACTACATTGGCCAACACTTAAGAGCTTTATGTAAGGATGGTGATGGTCAGGCCCTCCTACGACACTTTTCTTCAATGAAAGATATAAATAACGAGTTCTTTTATGACATTGCATTAGATGAACGGAATAGAATTTGTAGTGTCTTTTGGGCTGATGGAAGAAGTCGTGCCGAGATGAGTGCATATTTATGCCCACATTTATGCTTTAAAATTCAAATTTTTGAATAATTCATGTGCTTGAATGAGTGATTTAAAGAGGTTTTGTTATGATTGGATAAATTGGGTTTGGGAATAAATAGGGACTTAAAAAGTGATTTTTAGTTGCATAAATTATTCTTGGAAATTCTTACGTTTATTTGTGCAGCTGAGAATATAAGTTTTATTGGTCCAAATGGCAATTCAAGGCCCAAAATCAGATTTTGTTTGGAAAATAAAATACAAATGGGCCAAGCAGACAGACTTTACCTTTGTAACTCCTAAAATCCCTACACACACCCCTCTTCTCTTAACCAGGCTCAATACTAAGCCAAACAGTAACTCTATACACCTCCTAAATTTCCCTACCCATACCCTTCGTAAGCCAAACTCCACCAGATCATGCCACGTGTCCAAATCCTCCCCACACAGATTTAGCCAACCACATACTGCCACATCACCTCCCTCTGCCACGTCATCATCATCTTCTTCCCAGAAATCCTAATTCCCAAATCCAAACCCTAAGACACGCACAGTCGCTGTCACACCGCCTCTCATCGCGCCACCATCATTTCCGCCGCGCCCTATCTACTTTCTTGGATACTACTTGGCAATACTGAAGTTGCCTTGAAAAGTAGTATTAATTTGATAGGTTCAACGACAGCGTATCAAATTTGGTGCTATTGCCGGGAAATACGGTTAGTATTTTGAATATTTTGGTTCTTATTTTTATTTTTATTTTTTTTATTTTTATTTTTATCTTTATTTTTTTTAACGCACATACATTTAATTTAATTTGAGTTATTTTGTAGTCTTTAGTCATTCTTGTTTTAGCAAAAATCTTTGTTCTTGTTTTAATTAAGAATTTCTCTTGAGAAATACTTGAGGCTAGTTTGAATACAATCTGGCTAGGAAAGACTTGGTACTTAAGTTGTCAATTGTGACGCACCTCTCTTTCTTGGGAGTGAACCCCACAAGTTTCTCTTATCTCTTATTTGAAATCTTTCTCTAAAGCAAGAACAAAAGAAAAAGAGAAGTAACAAAGAAACAACTTCAAGCAGATTGCGTAGTGCATGACCAGAGCTAACCCGGGAGAATTTTATCAAATTAACCCGGAAGTCGAAAGGAATTTGCGTAAGCTGCGGAGAAGATTGAAATTTGGGTGTTCTACTGAGGGAACACTTCCTACATCTGAAGTCATACCACCTTCATTATCTACCGTTATAAACATACCATCTGATGAGTGCATATTTATGCCCACATTTATTCTTTAAAATTCAAATTTTTGATGGGATAATTGTGCTTAAATGGTTGATTTTAAGTGAATTTGTGATGATTGGAATTGTTGGGTTTTGGGAAATAAAGAGACATAAAAAGTGAGTTTTAGTGCATAAATTACTCTTGGATGTTCTAACGTTTATTTGTGCAGCTGAGAATATAAGTTTTGTTGGTCCAAATGGCAATTCAAGGCCCAAAATCAGATTTTATTTGGAAAATTCAGAAGGGGCTAAAGTGCAGATAGAGGAAATTTCAGGGTATTTGTGCAATTTTGGAAAGTCAGAAAATCTAAAAGATAAAATTCAGTTGTTGAATTTAATTTGGGAATATCAACAGAAAATATCTTCCAAATAATTTTATCATTATCTAAATCTTTTAGTTATTTGGAAGATATAGGATATAAGATAATTAAGTTAATATCTATCAAATATTCTTTACAACTGATTTAATCTAATGAATATTTGAAAGATATAATATATCAACAAAAAATATCTTATCAACAAACTATTCAGAGTCCAAGCCCAATCAAGCCTATATAAAGAGACCCAAGGGAGGCAGAAAGGGGGACTTCACTTGATTGATTCATTCTCTCATACTCCTCTCACTTTTCTTTCATCTTGTATTCAACTCCATTCATGGAGAGCTAAGCATCTAGGGCTATTCTGCTGTAATTCCATGATGGATTCTGAGGTTACGTTCACTTAATGCAATTGTTTACTTTGATTATTGATTTAAGTTGTTCTCTCTATGTCTTTCATCTCTCTATCTTGTTAAAAGTAAAGATTTTTGCATCACAATGTGTTTGAATCTACATGCATATTGATTATATGAGTTCTAGGGTTTCTAGGTTTAATTGAGAATTTACTTTGAGTTAATTTAGGAACTTTCATATGATTAAATGATTTTTACTATCAATTGAGAATGTACTTTGATTGATTAGTAATAATTTCAACTATAATCAATTGAGAATTTACTTTGATTGATTAGCTTTTAATTTGGTTAGGAGATTTAAGAATAGACATGATTAAACACAACAAAATTTGATTGAGAATGTACTTTGGTTGAATTTATTGTGAATAATCTAGAAAGGTTTTGCATTTGATTGAGAATTTACTTTGGTTAAATGCATGATCGCCCTCAAATTAATTAAGAATGTACTTTAATTAATTTGAAACTTAAATCATAATCAATTGAACAATTATCTGTGAATAACCAATGATGAATCTATCTTGGAAGAGCAGTGGAATTAGCCTATTACATCGTAACTGTTTTTAAGTTTCTTATTTGTTCTTTAAACATTCTCCAAACATTACTTTTATCCATAAGCATTGCATAGCATTCGTATGAGTCAGATATTCAAAAGCAATTCCGTGTTCGTTGGGAGACGACTCAGGGTTACTTTAGCCCTATCTACTTTCTTGAATACTACTTGGCAATATTGAAGTTGCCTTGAAAAGTAGTATTAATTTGATAGCTTCAACGACAGCCTATCAAATTTGGCGCCGTTGCCGGGGAAACGGTTAGTATTTTGAATATTTTGATTCTTATTTTTACTTTTATTTTTATTTTTATTTTTATTTTATTTTTTATTTTATTTTTTTTTATTTAACGCACATACATTTAATTCAATTTGAGTTATTTTGTAGTCTTTAGTTATTCTTGTTTTAGTAAAAATCTGTGTTCTTGTTTTAATTAAGAATTTCTCTTGAGAAATACTTGAGGCTAGTTTGAATACACTCTGGCTAGGAAAGACTTGGCACTTAAATTGTCCATTGTGACGCACCTCTCTTTCCTGGGAGTGGACCCAACAAGTTTCTCTTATCTCTTATTTGAAATCTTTCTCTAAAGCAAGAACAAAATAAAAAGAGAAGAAAAAAAGAAACAACTCCAAGAAGATTGCGTAGTGCATGACCAAAGCTAACCTGGGAGAATTTTATCAAATTAACCCGGAAGTCGAAAGGAATTTACGTAAGCTACGAAGAAGTTTGAAATTTGGGTGTTCTACTGAGGGAACACTTCCTACATCTGAAGTCATACGACCTTCATTATCTACCATCACAAACATACCATCAAATCCTTTACCTGATCCTAACCCAAACAATATGGCACAAAGAACCATCAGACAGTTAGCCACCTCCCACAATACAGCTATCTGAAGTAACATTGAATACCCTAATGAGGAGTGGGAGCTGAGACCTGACCTGTTAAATGCCTTACCAAAGTTCAATGGGTTATCAAAGGAGAATCCACACAAGCACTTGAGACAATTTCACATGTTGTGTGAAAACTTTAGATCTCCCAGGATCACAATAGAGAGCCTTAAAATGAGAGCTTTTCCTTTTACTCTTCAAGGAGCAGCTCAAGATTGGTGGTATTATGTCTCTGCATGTATTACAAATTAGGAAACTATTGAAAGACTCTTTCTTGAGAAGTATTTTCCTACATCTAGATTATCAGCTATCCACAGAGAAATTCAAGATATAAGACAGAGAGATAGAGAGAATCATAGTGAATATTGGGAAAGATTCAAGAAACTATGTTCTTCATGCCCTCAACTCCAAATGGAAGATTTTTATCTAAGCTTTTATGAAGGCTTAAGTCCTACTAATAGGTCATGGGCAGATGCTGCAAGCGGAGGATCTTTCTTAGACAGGTCACAAGAATATGGTATAGATCTAATAGAACGGAAGGCAGTAGACAATCAACAGTATGACACAAGAGAAAATTCAGTGACTTTGTTGAAGGGAGTGCATGAAATTGATAATGGTGTAGTTGACGGAAAGAGGATAGATCAAATATTGAATAAGCTAGAAAGCAAACTTGACGAGATTGCAAGTTTGTTTAAAACCTCAACTCCACAAATTTCTAAGAAGTGTGGAATTTGCATTTCAACTAACCATTATACTGATGAATGTCCAAGCTTGGTGGAAACCACTGTGGAAAACCCATCTCAAGCTTTTGCTGCAAACATGATTGAAGGAAATAGACCATACCAGAATTATCATGATTCGTCCTCCAATAGATATCAACAAAACAGACAACCTTATGTTCCACCTCAACGAAGGCAGCAATCTGAGCGTGAAATGTCAATGCAAGATTTCATGAAGACAATACTTGAGCAAAATTCAGAAATCAAGAAATCAATTGTAGAGTTGACTCAGAGGGTGGAAAAATTAGAGGCTAAGGAGTCAAATAAATTACCTGCACAAACAGTGATCAACTCGCAAAATGTAAGTGCTATTATTTTGAGAACAGGTAAGCAAGTAGAAGGCCCTGAAGGAGCCCAAGAGGATGAAGATAAAGAGAAAGAAGGAGCGCAAATTGATGATAATAGAGGATCAAGTGAACCATCACCTGAGACTACCACTGATAAATCCAGGTTAGTACCCTCTAACTCTTCTTCTAAAACTTCTTCTTCTTCTTATTCTCCACCTCCTCCATATCCAAATCGGTTGAAGCCGAGAAACAAAAAATTGGAGGAATTAGACCAAGAGATTTTAAATATTTTCAAAAAGGTGGAGATCAATATTCCTTTGCAAGATGTTGTTAAGCAAATTCCTAAGTATGCCAAGTTTTTGAAAGAAATTTGCACAAATATAAGGTGTTTTAGGGATAATGAGGTTGTGAATTTGGGAAGAAATGTGTCAAGTTTGATTAAGAAGCATATTGAAATACCACGAAAATGCAAGGACCTAGGTATGTTTTCTGTTCCATGTGTTATTGGAAATTCAAAGTTTGACAATGCCATGCTAGATTTAGGGGCTTCCATAAATGTAATGCCTTTATCAGTGTTTACTTCTCTATCTTTGGGACCTCTTAAGACTACTGGTGTGGTCATTCAACTGGCCAACCGTAGCACAGTTAACCCTGCAGGTGTGCTTGAGGACGTCCTTGTCCGAGTAGACAAGTTAATTTTTCCTGCAGATTTCTATATCTTGGACATGAAGGATGATGAAGGAATCAATCCAACAACTATTATCTTGGGAAGACCTTTCATGATGACAGCACGAACCAAGATAGATGTGCATGCAGGATCATCGACAATGGAGATAGGAGACGAGAAGGTGCGGTTCAACGTGTTGGAAGTTGGGAAACACCAGATTAAAGATCATTCTTTGTTTTGTATTGATTTATCAAGTGATGTTGTAAACAATTTTTCTTTTTCAAATATGTCGTGCCTAATTTTGGACGAAAAAGGAAACTGTAAAGGAGGTAATATTGGGGACGCGGTATTAATAGATGATACCTCTGTGGCGTCCGAGTGTGATGTTGAGGTGGCTGAGATTACCTTAGGCAGTAAAAGTTTGCCATCTATGGTGCAGCCACCCATTTTGGAGTTGAAACCTTTGCCGTCCCATTTGAAATATGCTTATCTTGAGAGGGATGGGAAACTCCATGTTATTATATCTGCATTGCTTACTGATAAGCAGGAAAAACAACTATTACAGGTTATCAGAGACCAGAAGAGAGCAATAGGCTGGACTTTAGCAGATATTCCTGGTATTAGCCCTTCTTTTTGCATGCATAGAATACTTTTGGAGGAGGATGCTAAACCAGTGAGACAACCTCAAGGAAGATTGAATCCTCAACTGATAGGGGTTGTAAAGAAAAAGGACCCCAAGTTGCTACAAACAGGTCTTATATATTTAAATTCTGACAGCACTTGGGTGGGCCCTATACATGTGGTTCCCGAGAAATATGGAATCACAATGGTCGAGAACGAGAAGGACAAGTTGACTCCTATTCAAGACAGAAGTGGGTCACATAATGTAGTAGTTGACCATCTTAGTAGGATTGAAAAGGGAAAAGATAACATTCCTATCCAGGATGACTTTTCCAATGAAGTCCTACTAGCATTCCTTCCACCATGAAGGAGGTAAGTTCCCTCATACTTTTTCTTTGCATTTTATATATAAGGCATACATTGAGGACAATGCATAATTTAAGGGTGGGGGTGTGGGGAAACAATTAATTTTGTTCCCTATTTTGTTTGTCTATTTTGTTTGTTTTTAATAATTATTTGCATTGGATTTGAGAGTTTGAATCAGTAACTGGAATGATCATGAATTCAAAAAAAAAAATGAGTCATGTTGATATGAGTGGATTGCTTTTATGATTTGCTGATTGAGTTGACTTGAGAATTTCCTGATTAAATCTTTTCTGAAAGAAATTTGAACCATGTGAGTTTTGAACTTAATGTTAAGGATGGACCACTGATGGACAAATTTATGAACACCAAAAATATGATGTCACAAACTTGTTTTTCAATCGGCAAGTATGACCGAATCGTTCAAGTAATAAACATGGTAAGCCCAAGTATCGTTCTTCCCAAAGGACTCACGGCCTAGTTTAGTTGTGTGATTTATTGATTAGCTAAGACTTAAAGACGAAATATTTGGATTTTATATGCAAAAGATGAAAATTAAATATGTATGCATGAAGTTTTGATCAATGGCAAAAGCAAAAGATAAACACTTTCAATGAAATATATGTATGAATATGTTGTTGGGGGTCAATTTCATCTTATCCACTCTCATATATTTTAGGAATTCAACATTCAAATCATCATTGTTAATTCCACTCTCTAAAGTACCTTTCAAGAAGGCTTCTCACTAATCACGAGTTCATACAATTCCTAGCATTCCTAATTATTAGTTCATAAGTGCAGGAGCTTAACGACAACCAATGTGATATTGGGAGAAATTACCCGGATCTAGACTTCCCCGTACGCGCCCGTATCGACAAAACCAATAATCATGCATCGAATGAGCTAAACAATGCAAGCATTACGCAAAGAGGAAACACCCTAACTAATGATGAAAGAAAGCATAGATCTTAAATAAAAGATGTAAAAACAAATTCCATATATGAGAGCTTCAAAAGATTACATTGATTCCCCAACAAACATACAGAGTTTAGTTCACCATATTCATGGTGAACCTAGACGAACAGCAATGAAAGAATGAATGATAAAACCCGAAAAAGGTGAAGAGGAAGCCTCAGCATCCAAGATCCTCCTTCAAAGGGGTGGAAGAGAGAGTGTTTGCTTCGTTCCAGCCAAAGATACCTAACCCTAGGAAACCCTAAAGCTTATATATTATTCGTAAATTACAGAAAATTAGGTCCAAGCCCATAAAAGTGCCGCTCAGCGGTAAGTGCGTGAGTCGTTTCTTCCCCTCAGTGGCCATTTTGCCCCTCAGCAGACCTCCCGTAAGCTCCTGAGTGCCGCTCAGCGGTAAACTGCCGCTGAGCGGTGACTTCGGCTTCTCCTTTTGCACTTTTTAATGTCTTTTCTAATTTCATCTCTCTCCTTCTTCACTTCTTTCACTAAATTCACCTTAAAACCTACACAAAAACACTGAAATCAAGCATAAACCTGTCCAGCTCTCTTATTTATGAAAATATGAAGAAAAGCATGATTTCAAGCTAGTTTCTAAGTGTAAAGGTTGCTTTTAGTGTAAATTTTAATCATGAAAATAACAGTTTTTCAACTGTTATCAACCACCATGTGCCATACCTATTTTTTTTTGTGTGATTTGCCCATGTTTTGTTGATACTCTAATAGTTAGCTTTATTCTATGTTGTGCAACTGAGGTGAATATGCATGATTTGATATGATTGAGGCATTTCTTGTTTTAGCTACTTGGCCAAATAAACTTGTCCTAACATTAATCCATTGGAACCCTCTTTGAGCCTTAAGCCTATTTTTCTTGTTTCCAGTCATTGTCAAATAATAAAAAAAAAGAAGAAAAATCATATGTTCCTTACTTTAGGAAAGAAGGAGTAATGGATTCTGTTAGAAGTAAAGTGAGGAATAAGTGTGTAGGTGAGTACCTCACCCACAAAATAACAATTAAAAAAGCAAAAAGGAAGATGAAAAGTTGGAGTTTTCAAAAGAAAAAAAAAAGAAAAAGAAAAAGAAAAAAAATCTTCCTTAAAAGAGCAAGAAATAGAGTTATTTTTGAAATCAAGTGTCATTACTCTTTCTATATCAATTTCAAAAGCTCAGAAATTTCAAGAAAATTTCCTACCTTTGCCATGGCCTCCATACAACCTTTAAAAAGCCCTCATGATCAATAATTGCATGTTTTCTGAAGTATGTGAATGATAGAGTCTTGTTAATATCAAGGGTGTCTACTTACATGGGTATTTTGAGTGTAAACACAAGCCAAAAACACTTGAGAGAGTTGGAGAGGAATAAATACATATTGACTTGAGTGTTATCTTTCATATTTTATTTTTTTGGGAATTCAAAAAAGGTCAACTTATGTGTGAAGAATAGAGTGATTTCATTTACATGTCCATGACAAAGTAATGTCTAGATGATTGATCTATGTCTAGTGTTACTCATTCTTTTGATCCAAATGCAAATATGGAATAAAATGACTCAGAACAAAGTCTTGGAATTAATCAATTTTTCCTAGGAGTGCAAAAGGATAAGTGTGGGGGTGTGATAAGTACATATTTATGCCCACATTTATGCTTTAAAATTCAAATTTTTGATGGGATAATTGTGCTTAAATGGTTGATTTTAAGTGAATTTGTGATGATTGGAATTGTTGGGTTTTGGGAAATAAAGAGACGTAAAAAGTGAGTTTTAGTGCATAAATTATTCTTGGATGTTCTAATGTTTACTTGTGCAGCTGAGAATATAAGTTTTATTGGTCCAAATGGCAATTCAAGGCCCAAAATCATATTTTATTTGGAAAATTCAGAAGGGGCTAAAGTGCAGATAGAGGAAATTTCAGGGTATTTGTGCAATTTTGGAAAGTCAAAAAATCTAAAAGATAAAATTCAGTTGTTGAATTTAATTGGGGAATATCAACAGAAAATATCTTCCAAATAATTTTATCATTATCTAAATCTTTTAGTTATTTGGAAGATATAGGATATAAGATAATTAAGTTAATATCTATCAAATATTCTTTACAAGTGATTTAATCTAATGAATATTTGAAAGATATAATATATCAACAAAAAATATCTTATCAACAAACTATTTAGAGTCCAAGCCCAATCAAGCCTATATAAAGAGACCCAAGGGAGGCAGAAAGGGGGACTTCACTTGATTGATTCATTCTCTCATACTCCTCTCACTTTTCTTTCATCTTGTATTTGTCAACACCCAATTTCGTCTGGATTGACTAAATAATGAGTCTCTTTTTATTTTGCCTTATTTTATTTTCTTTTATTTTTATTTTTATTTTTTATTTTTTTATTATTTTATTTCTTTATTATATTTTATTATTTTATCCTTTTTGTCTTTCTTGGTTATTCTATTTTATTTTACTATTATTAAGTTATTTTACTTCATTTTATCTTCTTATTTTAATTTTATTTTACTATATATTATTTCGTTTTATATTATTATATTAGTTTATTTCACTGTATTTTTATTTAGTCTTTTCTGAAAAAAAAAAAAGAAAAGGAAAACTTATAAAAATTAGCAAAGAAAAATTAACAAAAGAGGTTTTACTTGACCGTTTGCGTTTCCAATCCTTGATTTTTATTTTATTTATTTTTTATTTTTTATTTTATTTTTATTTATTTTTTATTTGTTTTATTTTTTTTTGGTTCAAATCTTTTCCTATCAACCATTTTGGGAAGCAAATATTTGGTTTGGTAATTTTCAATGGTAAAAAGCAAAGTTAGTTGCCGTAAAAGAGAGTTGTGACCGTAAAGGAAAAGGCATGTTGCTTGGTATTGCAGGAGGCAACGGAGTGTCAGCTAGCAGCCCCTGATTTTGGCCTCTTCACGTAAGGCACCAACATCATTCACCTCTGACCAAAAGCATCCACTACACCTATCATCTAAAAAAAAAAGAACAACGTGGATTCCCCATTAACAATTCAGAGTCACCACTTCCTTCAGAAAAAAGATGAAACCAAATCAAAACAGAGAAAAATCCACTCACTCCCATGCCCCATCGCTCCTTCCTTTTTACCTTACTGATGCCCTCTTCTCCGGTTTTTCTTCTTCTGCTCCATAACGCCTTCATCACCACCAAACCACTCTCTAATCGCTTTCTATCTCCCTTCAAATCTCATTCAAACTCAAACACTCTCACGGCATCGGACAAGAAAATTAGGATCGGTGTCAACGGATTCGGAAGGACTGGTCGTTTGGTGGCCAAGGTTGCCCTTCAAAGGAAGGAAGTTGAACTCGTTGCAATGAACGATCCTTTCGTCACCACTGATTACATGTCATATATGTTCAAGTATGACACTGTTCATGGCCAATGGAAGCATTTTGATGTCAAGGTGGAGGACTCTAAGACCCTTCTCTTTGGTGAGAAGCTCGTGACAGTTTTTTTTGGTATCAAGAACCCCGAGGACATTCCATGGGGTGAGGCTGATGCTGACTACGTTGTCGAGTCAACTGGGGTATTCACTGACAAGGACAAGGCTGCTGCTCACTTAAAGGGTGGTGCCAAGAAGGTTGTGATTTCTGCCCCAAGCAAAGATGCACCCATGTTTTGTTGTCGGAGTTATCGAGAAAGAATACAAACCAGAGCTTGACATGGTTTCCAACGCTAGCTGCACCACCAATTGCCTTGCTCCCCTCGCTAAGGTCATCAATGACCGATTCAAAATCGTTGAGGGTCTCATGACCACTGTTCACGCCATCACAGCGACTCAGAAGACTGTTGATGGTCCATCAAGCAAGGATTGGAGGGGTGGAAGAGTTTTTTTTTTCAATATTATTCCCAGCAGCACTGGAGCTGCCAAAGCTATAGGAAAATTTCTTCCAGCGCTGAATGACAAACTGATACAAGAAGGCCTAGCACCATTGGACCTATCACAAGAGGGATGATCAAGAAGCTATAAGATGAGTACTCTCCCAAAGACCAAACCCTCTTTGCTATCTTTGGATGGAAGATTGGAGACCTAGAAGATGCTTTTAAGATGCCAAAGCATGGAGAAGGGTAAAAGTGGACTTTGACACATGGGGGGGTGTGCATAGTAGCCTAAGGGGTAGTATTAGCTTATTTTAATTCCACTTATACGCTTATGTAATAAGCCACGTGAATAACATGGCTTCTAGAAAGCTATCACATTTTGCACATGTGGGTAAGGTGGCACTTGATCCGTATTTTGTGGATCTACTTACCTCACATGTATGGCATTGCATGGACTTGAGATTTAGCTATATAATCTCCTAAGATAAGCATGTATTTCACTTTTGGAAATATATAGAAGATGAATTCTGCACTTTGCAAATTTCTCTCATCCGAAAGTCATATCTACTTGCTTGCTCTTCCATTGCTATCTTCTTCCATTATGGAAGCCGCTTGAGATAGTCTACCATTCCCTCAAGCAAACTTCCATTCCACCTCCCCATAATCACTTCAATCCGCTGCATACAGTTCACTTAGTCCAGCCAAAACAGAGAGCCTTCTCTGCTACAACTTCTCCAGCACTGCACCAAGCTTTCTTGACTGTTTCATGGATTATTCAATTGCAGCAGAGCTGGTTGCTTCCTCTAGTCTCACGGATCTGCTCCTATGCATCCTCCTTGATGCATCACAAACTCACTGGAATGTCCTTCCGAGTCCCTACTGTTGATGTTTCAGTTGTTGACCTCACTGTCAAGATACAGAAGGCAGCAACCTATGAGCAAATAAGGGCTGCTATCAAGGAGGCAGCAGCTGCCGTGGATGGAGAAGGAGAGGCAACGGAAACCCCTGTCTTCGAGTCGCGCCAAATCGGAATGTGACGAGGGAGATCATTCTCCCTGATGTTATTTTCAGAGTAGACGATGGAGTGGTTCAATGGGGAAGAAAGCATGTCTCTAGTGGTTTTAGCGGTCGGCGTCGTTCACGACGGTGAAGACACGTCGTGGAACATGAGGGTTTCTCCATCGCGCGGGTGATAACAGTTGAAAAACTGTTATTTTCATGCTTAAAGTTGATACTAAAAGCAACCTTTAGACTTAGAAACTAGCTTGAAATCATGCCTTTTGTTTATATTTTCAGAAATAAGAGAGCTGGATAGGTTTATGCTTGATTTAAGTGTTCTTGTGCAGGTTTTGAGGTGAATTTGGTGAAAGAAGTGAAGAATAAGAGAGAGGACATTAGAAAAGACAAGAAAGAGTGCAAAAAGGAGAAGTCGAAGGCACCGCTCAGCGGCAAACTACCGCTGAGCGGCACTCAAGAGGTGACGTTGGAACCGCTGAGGGGCAAAATGGCCGCTGAGGGGAAGAAAGAAGACGCGCAATCACCGCTGAGCGGTAAATACCGCTGAGCGGCACTTTTTGGGCTTGGACTTTTGTAATCTTTTGTAACTCTAGATTAGTATATAAGGGCTTGCACGTCCTATAGTTAGGCATCTTTGGCAGAAACGAGGCAAACACTCTCTCTTTCACCCCTTTGAAGGAGGATCTTGGATGCTCAGGCTACCTCTTCACCTTTATTGGGTTTATTCTTTCATACTTTCATTGTAATTCATCTAGGTTCACCATGAATATGGTGAACTAAACCTTGTATGTTTGTTGGGGAGTCAAAGTAATCTCTTGAAGCTCTCATATATGGATTTGTTGAGTACATCTTTGAATTAAGACATATGCTTTCTTTCATCATTAGTTAGGGTTTTTCCTCTTTGCTCAATGCTTGCATTGTTTAACTCATTCTAATGCATGATTATTGGTTTTGTTGATACGGACACGTACGGGGAAATCTAGATCCGGGGAATTTCTCCCAATATTATACTGACAATATTATATTGGTTGCCTTTAAGCTCCTGCACTCATGAACTAATCATTAGGAATGCTAGGAATTGTATGAACTATTTGATTAGGGAGAAGCCATCTAGAATGGTACATTAGAGAGTGGCATTAACAATGATGATTTGAATGTTGAATTCCTAAAATATATGAGAGTGGATGAGATGAAATTGACCCCCAACAACATATTCATTCATATATTTCCTTGAAAGTGTTTATCTTTTGTCTTTGTCATTGATCAATTCATGCATACATATTTAATTTTCGTCTTTGCATATTAAACTTCAATTATTGTGTTCTTAAGTCTTAGCTAATCAACAAATCACATAACTAAACTAGGCCGTGAGTCCTTTGGGAGAACGATACTTGGTCTTACCAAGTTTATTACTTGAAACGATTCGGTCATACTTGCCGATTGTGAAACAAGTTTGTGAGATCATATTTTGGTGCTTACAAATTTGTCCATCAAGTTTTTGGCGCCGTTGCCCGGGATTCATGGTTTAACTGGTTAATTTGTGTGATTATTGATTATCTTTGACTTTAATTTGAATTTTTGTTTTTATTTTTCTGTTTTTTATTGTATTTTATCTTTTTATCTTTTTAGATTAGATTTTATTTTATTTTATTAGATTTTATCTTTTTATCTTTTTAGGTTAGATTTTATTTTATTCTTATTCTATCTTTTAGGTTAGGTTAGATTTTATTTTATTTTATCTTTTAGATTAGATTTTATTTTTTAGATTAGGTTTTATTCTATTTTATTTAATTCTATCTTCTAAATCTTTTATCTTCTTATATCTTTTCAATCTTTATTTTCTTCTATATCTTTTTGTGCTAACAAATCTTTTCTAGGGTTTTGTTTTCTTGTGCATGCAGGAGGCAATTCGAACTAGAAGTACGAAAACAACAGAACCACTACTTGAAGGGCTAGACGAGAGTAGAAGGAGGAGAAGAATCAGAACGTCCAGAGAACTTTTCCCTTCTCCTGAAACTCTCCTACAATCATCACCACAAGGTTCTGTTCATAGCACAGGGAGTATGGAGAACAATAATAATGCTAGAAGAACTCTTGCAGATTACACTAATCTTGCTGGACCTCAGCACTTCAATAGCATAGCTCGACCTAGAGTCAATGCAGCTAACATGGAGGTCAAACCAGCATTAATTCAACTGGTAAAGAGTAATCAATTTAATGGGTTATCACATGAAAGCCCATATGAGCACCTTACAACATTTAATGAGATCTGTAACACGGTCAAGATTAATGGGGTGCCAGACGAAGCTATCAAACTTAGCTTGTTTCCTTTCTCATTGGGAGGCAATGCTAAGCTTTGGTTGAACTCTTTTCCAGAAGAAAGTTTCACGGAGTGGGAAGCAGTGGTTGCAAAGTTTTTGAATAAATACTTCCCACAATCTAAAGTGACTAAGGGAAAGCAAGAGATATCTTCATTCAAGCAGGGCATGGAAGAATCACTTGGACATGCATGGGATAGGTATAAAAGCTTGTTACGTAAAACTCCCACGCATGGCTTTGAAGATCAAGAAGTAGTCCTAACTTTCCTTGGAGGGCTTGGTTCACAAACCAAGATGATGCTAGATGCCTCAGCTGGAGGCAATATCAAATGGAAGACTCTAGAGGAAGCAACTGAAATCATTGAAAATATGGCTACAAGTGATAATGAGCTGCACAATGAAAGAGGAGCTCCTATGCCACAGAAAGGGGTTCTACAATTACAAACGCATGATGCTCTGCTAGCACAGAATAAAATTCTAACTCAACAGCTAGAGACTCTGACAAAAACTTTGGCTCAATTACCTAAAGAGTTGAAGTCTGCTGCCCAGATACAAACCCAGTTGTGCGAACTATGTGGAGGTGATCACATAAATGGCCAGTGTGCTTTTCCAGTGGAGGCCGTGGAGGATGTTAACTTCATGGCTAATCAGTTTCCATACCGTCAAGGGAATTATAATCAGGGTTGGAAACCACATCCAAGCATTGGCCAAGGACAAACTGGGCAGGCTAATCAGTATAATAAGCAGCAGCAGCAACCAACCTTGTGGCAACAATTAGCTGTGCTTAATGACAGATCAACAAGGTTGGAAGAAACTCTTCAGCAATTCATCCAGAAAACTGAATCTTCTCAAAAGAGCACTGAAGCTGCTATAAAGAATTTGGAGATTCAGATGGGTCAGATCACCAAGCAATTGGAAGAAAGACCCAACAGAAACTTTGGGGCTAATACTGAGGTTAACCCCAGAGAAGAGTGCAAAGTGGTCAAGAGTGTAAATGAAGAGATCATTGAGTTGGAAGAAGATGAAACAGAAGAGAGAAGAGAAGAAGAAAGAAAGGACACTTTTCCTTTTCTAACAAATCAGGAGAAACCAATGGATTTCACAGATTTATTCAAAATGGTTGATAATGAAGCTCCTTGGGAACAAATTCTACAGAAAATAGCAGTTTACACCAAATCAGATGAAGGAACCTCTACAAAAAGAAGACGTAGAGAGGATGAGGAAGAAAAGTGTATAACTGTTAAGAAAGAATCATTCCCACCAAAAGCAGCAGATCCAGGCAGTTTTTCTATCCCTTGCATTATAGGGAAGAAAAAGGTAAAGAAAGCTCTCCTTGATTTAGGCTCAAGTGTTAACTTGATGCCTTATTCTCTATTGGAGCAAATTGGCCATGTTGAAATAAAACCTGTAAAGGTTAATCTTGTAATGGCTGATGGATCTTCAAAGGAGCCATGTGGGATTGCAGAAGACATTGTAGTTTGTGTTGGCAAACTTCAGTTCTTGGCAGACTTTGTGGTGATGAAGATGGAAACCGAGAAGATACCTTTTATACTTGGAAGACCGTTTATGAAAACGGCCAGGGCTATCATAGATGTGAATGAAGGTATAGTGGTTCTCCAAGACGGAGAGGAGAGAGTGGTGGTGGATGTCTTCAAAGATGAAACACAAGCAAAGGAGGAAGAAGCCAGTTATAAAGCTGCATTTCGAGATGCACCCATAACTAGAGGTAAAAATAAAAATCTTGAGGTTTCTGATAACCATTGTTTGTATTTTCAGGCACCCAAGGTAGAAGAGATTGGAAAAGGAGAAGAAGTTCCTAGAGACTGGAAAAAATTAAAACTCCAACTTGGCATACCTGTAAGACTCAAGAACAAGTTGTGGGTTATAAAAGGCTTTAAAGAGAAGGAGATGATAGAGATAGAGTCTCGATATTCTAGAGAGTCCAAAACAGTCCAAAGGAAGCAGTTGAAAGGTTGGTGGAAGGACTACATCAATTATAAAGAAGATGGAACGTGAGCTTTAACAGGGTCAAGCTAGTGACGTTAAAGAAGCGCTTGCTGGGAGGCAACCCAGTAGATTTACAAACTTTTGATTTGGTTTTATAATTTGTAATTTGTGAACATTATTCTGGACATTATTTTGTTGGATTTAGCATCTACTGAAGGATGCTAGGTGGTTAAGTATCTACTGAAGGATACTAAGTTTGTAACACCTACTGATGGGTGTTGGTGAGAAGATTTTGCACCTACTGATGGGTGCTGGTAAGTTTGAAACACCTACTGATGGGTGTTGGTGGATTTTGGGTCAGGCTCGTGACGTTAAACAAGCGCTACCTGGGAGGCAACCCAGTTGATTGATTGTTTTCTGTTTGTTTATTTTTAGGATTTGCATAAGCATTTTTAACATTGAATTGCAGGGAACCTATGAGGGGTATGCTAGGAAGGCACGTAGGTCAAGAAAAGAAGGAGAAGGGCACATCACGAAAGTGCCGCTGAGCGGCAATTACCGCTGAGCGGTACTATCGCAGATGGGCTTAAGTTCCCCTTAGCGGAACCCGAGCCCATTGGGGTATTTTTAAACCCTAAGCTGCGCGTTTTTATATTCTTTCAAGCTCTTCTCTGCACTAAGACTCCCACATATCTCCTCTTAGGTTTCCCACATCTTTTTACTCTTCCCTCTTTAGAAAATTTCTCTTCCACTCACTTTTACACTAGTGTGCTATCAAAGTTTGGGGTTGGAAGAGAGCATTCTAGTTTGGAAGCATTCTCATATCATCTAGCATCTCCACCCAAGTAAGTAAAATGCATTTTGTTCATTCTAGGGTTCTTGAAATTGACTGTGATTGTCAAAGCATGAATATTTAGGGGTTTTGATTTCTATGCATGATTTGATGATATATTTGATGTTTGAACCGATTAAACTGCTTGATTATGAACTGGAAAACTGAAAATTGCATTTGGGTGGAGTTAGGACAGTTTAAAAACGAGATTTGCAAAAATCTGCAGATCACCGCTGAGCGGCATTTACCGCTGAGCGGCACTCTGCCAGATTTGCTTTTTCTGGTTTGTTGCGTGTTTGAATGTGGCACTGGTGGCGCTGAGGGGAAATTCTGGCCCTCAGCGGTGGTTTAGCTTCGAAAGGAGTTTTGTTTTGTGTTTACTAATGATTAACATCATGTTCTGTGGTTTTGGATTTATGTTTGAAAGGAATGGCATCCTCTTCAGGAAAGAGATTGAAAACCATGGCAACCAAGAGAAAGGAAAAGGAACCAGAGCAGCCCCATAATGGCAGGTTCCTCTCTAGGAAACATGAGAAGCACTTTAGGGTGGTTCAGGACAGGAGACTTCTAATGGAGAGAAAGGTTGGAATGATACCTAACTTTGCTCCTCAATTTGGAGAGCAAGTGTTAGGGAATGATTGGGGGAAGCTAGCCACTTATCCATCACCTGCCAACATAGCTGTGGTGAAAGAATTCTACACCAATGCAAAGAAGATTGGTGATTATCCAGCTGAGAATTATTTGGGCTATGTTAGAGGCCATGCTATCAGGTATGATCCTGACTCCATCAATAACTTTCTGGATACTGTGTGGGCTGGTGAGCAATGCCAGTTTGCTCTTAGCATGGAGGAAGGTGCTGACTTTGAGGATGTTGAGAGAGTATTGTGCATACCTGGAGGACACTTCCAAAGGAATAGATCTGGCTCAGTGGTTAATATTAGGAGGACAGATTTGACTCCTCTTGCAAAGTATTGGATGGCATTTTCTCATGCCAACATTCAGCCATGTTCACATGTGTTAGATATTACTCTCAGCAGGGCACTCTTCATCTACTGTGCTATCAGAAACTTGAATGTTAATATTGGGCAGGTGATAGCTGATGAGATTAGTGTGTGTGCTAACACCTCAAACAACAAAGCACCACTGGGACATCCTTCTTTGATCACTCACCTTTGCAAGCTAGCTGGGGTGGACACTTCTGTTCCACCATTTGAGAGGCCAAGAAAAGCTATAGATGAGGCCTATTACAGACAGTACTGTGGAGGTGAGGAGGCAGCCCAGCCAGTGCCACCACGCCAGGCTCGTAGAGAGAGAAGGCCAGCACAGAGCAGGACTTCTGCTGATACTCATGAGGCAGAACCATTCCAGATGAGGGACATGTATATGTCTCTTATAGGTGCTCAGTTGCAGTCCATCCACAGAGGGCAGGTGGCCACGGCTGAGATGATAGTGGGGATGTATGATACCCCTCCAGCACACAGGTGGACTATGGATGAATTCCATAATGTGGTAGCTTGGCCAGAAGAACCATGGCATGGAGGAGCTGAAGCAGCTGAAGCTTCAGCCCGAGACATGGATGAAGATGAAGCTGAGGAGGAGGATGCATTTGATGAAGATGATGATGAAGAGGAAGAGGAAGATACAGAGAGCTCGGACTGATGAGGAGCTGAGATAGCATTTACTAATGAATGCTATCATATGATTATGCTTTTGTGGTTTAAGTTTTCTGAACTTATTTGTTTTTGTTTTTAGATTAGGGTTTGATGTACTCTATTGAAAACCTGGTTCCTTATGATGGTTTGCTATTAACTGTGATTGTGTGATAAGTAATGATTGAATGATGCTTATTGATTGATTAATGTTGAGATGATGTGCACATTAAAATGCTTATACAGGTGATTCACAAGCTTTGTGAACAAATGCAGGGTATCATGATTGTGATTGTGAAATTAAGCAGGATGTGTATGTCAAATGTGAATGAGCTTATATGTGAGGTTTTGAGCTCCAGAGTTGTTATTGTTGAATGCTATTACTTTGAAAGCATGAATGACTTTGCCCAGGTTTTCTATGAGTGAATCAATTGCTTGTTTTGCATCATATGATCAAAGGCCGTGTTTTTGAAACCCTTTTTATTGGCCAAATTCATAAAGTTAGCCTTCTAAAAGAGAACACGTTGTGTTCTATCCTTTGAACCCTTAGCCTTAAATATACACTGAACACCCTTGATTGAAAATCTTTACCTTGAGTTAAGTAGAAGATCTTGTGTGGTATTGTTAAATGTTCAAGTTTGGGGTTATTGGGGAAACATGAAAAAGGAAAAAGCATTGAGCTAACAGCTAAAAAGTAAGAATATGCAAAGAAAAGAAAAGAAAAAGAAGCAAAGCTCAATGCAAATGCAAAAGCAAAGGCAAAAGAAAGTTGGGAATGAATAAGAAGATTGTGTTGTTATGATTCTCTTAACTCAAGGATTTTGTGATCCAGAAAAACCAATTTTCTTGTTAGCCCAGCCACATTATAAGCCATTGAAAAGTCCTTGTGATGATGCATGCTTGTGAATGTATTTGATTGTGGTTAAATGAAAGGCAAAGTTGATTCATGTGACATTGTGATAGTGGAGTGAATGAGTGAAACACTTTACCTCTTATACACTTGTGTGTTGAGTGAAACACTTTACCTAGTGAGGAAATATTCCATAAGCACATGAACATCCATGCTTAATTGATTGATCATTCATGAAAAATAGCATTTGTTGGAATTTAAATGACTTTGTGAACACTAAAGCATGTGCACATCTTGATTGAACTCTTGGTCTTAAGTTTGAGTGAAGTTATTACTTATCTTGAAAAGAGGATTTTGAATGAATGAACCATCATATGAATTGGTTGGAGATGGAGTTACATTTTATTTGCTTGAGGACAAGCAAAGTTCTAAGTTTGGGGTTGTGATAACAGTTGAAAAACTGTTATTTTCATGCTTAAAGTTGATACTAAAAGCAACCTTTAGACTTAGAAACTAGCTTGAAATCATGCCTTTTGTTTATATTTTCAGAAATAAGAGAGCTGGACAGGTTTATGCTTGATTTAAGTGTTCTTGTGCAGGTTTTGAGGTGAATTTGGTGAAAGAAGTGAAGAATAAGAGAGAGGACATTAGAAAAGACAAGAAAGAGTGCAAAAAGGAGAAGTCGAAGGCACCGCTCAGCGGCAAACTACCGCTGAGCGGCACTCAAGAGGTGACGTTGGAACCGCTGAGGGGCAAAATGGCCGCTGAGGGGAAGAAAGAAGACGCGCAATCACCGTTGAGCGGTAAATACCGCTGAGCGGCACTTTTTGGGCTTGGACTTTTGTAATCTTTTGTAACTCTAGATTAGTATATAAGGGCTTGCACGTCCTATAGTTAGGCATCTTTGGCAGAAACGAGGCAAACACTCTCTCTTTCACCCCTTTGAAGGAGGATCTTGGATGCTCAGGCTACCTCTTCACCTTTATTGGGTTTATTCTTTCATACTTTCATTGTAATTCATCTAGGTTCACCATGAATATGGTGAACTAAACCTTGTATGTTTGTTGGGGAGTCAAAGTAATCTCTTGAAGCTCTCATATATGGATTTGTTGAGTACATCTTTGAATTAAGACATATGCTTTCTTTCATCATTAGTTAGGGTTTTTCCTCTTTGCTCAATGCTTGCATTGTTTAACTCATTCTAATGCATGATTATTGGTTTTGTTGATACGGACACGTACGGGGAATCTAGATCCGGGGAATTTCTCCCAATATTATACTGACAATATTATATTGGTTGCCTTTAAGCTCCTGCACTCATGAACTAATCATTAGGAATGCTAGGAATTGTATGAACTATTTGATTAGGGAGAAGCCATCCAGAATGGTACATTAGAGAGTGGCATTAACAATGATGATTTGAATGTTGAATTCCTAAAATATATGAGAGTGGATGAGATGAAATTGACCCCCAACAACATATTCATTCATATATTTCCTTGAAAGTGTTTATCTTTTGTCTTTGTCATTGATCAATTCATGCATACATATTTAATTTTCGTCTTTGCATATTAAACTTCAATTATTGTGTTCTTAAGTCTTAGCTAATCAACAAATCACATAACTAAACTAGGCCGTGAGTCCTTTGGGAGAACGATACTTGGTCTTACCAAGTTTATTACTTGAAACGATTCGGTCATACTTGCCGATTGTGAAACAAGTTTGTGACATCATATTTTGGTGCTTACAAATTTGTCCATCAGCGGGAAGGAAGATGGAGGACAGAATTGCTCCGACGAGCATGGACGGCATCGCCGGCGACGGTCTCGGTCAGCCAAAGGAAGGTGGCGCTACTAGGCGGTTGACGATGATCCTGGCGGCAACCGGCAGCGGCGGAGGTGCGATTAGCGGCGATGATGTCTCGCGGTGGCGGCGCCTGTCCCATGCGTGAAAGAGGGAGCGCGAAGATAGGAAGGAGGAGATAGACCTAGTGTCGTGGCCGGTGGTAGCTCCAGCGGCGGGTGTCGTCACTGGTGACACCGTGGATCACGATTCGCGGTGGCCGGTTGGAGTGGGGGCTGAGTCATGGCTGGGGGTGGCAGAGATGAGTGTCTCTGTGTTCTTTCATTCAGAGGAGAGGACCTGGGTCTCGGCGCTGCTAACACAAATGAGATGAAGTTGGAGGAACCCCTAATGGGTTTCTGATTAGGTTTAAGAGGCCTTGGGCTTGGTCTGGTTTGCTTCCCTTATCTTCCTGCCACACGCGCAACTCCATTCGCACCCCCTTCCTTTTGGGCTGAAGCCCATTTTTGTTTCTGCAAACAAAAATAAAAAAGAATTGGGCTTGAGCACACTATTTCGGGATGCACCTCCAACTTTGCTGCTGCACCCCTATCTTGGGGCCTGGATAAGAAATTTCGAGTTGCACTCCTGGTTTTTATCTCTGCACTCCTATTCTTAATACATTTCTTTGCTTTTATTATTTGTTTGATTATTTAGTTTTTACTGTATGTAACTCCTTGTATGATAACCCCCACTCCTATATCTGGTGTTTTTTTTTATTTATTTATTGAGCTTGGTTTATTTGCTGCACTCTAAACAAAAAAAAGAGGAGAAAATAGATATAAAAAATAATAACGAAAAAGTATTTTAAAGGTTTAGGCACATGTGTGATCGCACGCATCGTCCTTGTGCTAAAACCTTTTCTTCTTCTTTTCTAAAAAAAAATAAAATATGTTTTAAAGGTTAAGCACATGTGTGATCGCACGCATCGTCCTTGTGCTAAAAACCTTTTATCTTTCTTTTCTAAAAAAAATACCAAAATATGTTTTAAAGGTTAAGCACATGTGTGATCGCTCGCATCGTCCTTGTGCTAAAAACCTTTTATCTTTCTTTTATAAAAAAATACCAAAAATAATTTAGAGGTTAAGCACATGTGTGATCGCTCGCATCGTCCTTGTGCTAAAAAAACATTTTCTCTTTCTTATATAAAAAGACCAAAAATATAAAATCTTCAAAAACTAAAAACATCCACATTTTCAAACAACAAACAATTTCTCACCCAGAACTACGTGATCCTTGATTCTTCATCAAAAGTGGAGATACGTAGGAGCAAGGCTGGTCCTTGTCAGGTTCACTTCCCAAAAATCCAAATTTATCCATAATCAATTTCTCAAACAAATTTCTCAAACAATTCATCAAACAAAATTTTCAAGCAGTTTCTAAAAGAACTACGTAACCCTGATTTCTCATTTTGAATGAGAATACGTAGGAGCAAGGTCAATCCTTGTCAGGCCCAAAAAACTAAAAAATATGTTTTGTTTATCTAGAATTTTATTTTAGGGGATAGTTAAACATTTTGAAAACCACATCATATTCGTGCATTTAGTTAAAGGTACTGCCTTAGGGCAGGCGTTGTGGGGTGCTAACACCTTCCCCACGCGTAACCGACTCCCGAACCCAATCTTTGGTTTTCGTGGACCGTGCTTTATCGTTTTATGGTTTTTCCGTAGTTTTCCAGAATAAACTATGGTGGCGACTCCAAAATCTCTTTCCAAAAACCGTAATTTCTTTTTTGGATCGTCGTCCCGTCGCGATTCCGGTTGCGACAGTATTCAACTCCATTCATAGAGAGCTAAGCATCTAGGACTATTCTATTGTAATTCCATGATGGATTCTGAGGTTACGTTCAGTTAATGCAATTGTTTACTTTGATTATTGATTTAAGTTGTTCTCTCTATGTCTTTCATCTCTCTATCTTGTTAAAAGTAAAGATTTTTGCATCATAATGTGTTTGAATCTACATGCATATTGATTATATGAGTTCTAGGGTTTCTAGGTTTAATTGAGAATTTACTTTGATTTAATTTAGGAACTTTCATATGATTAAATGGTTTTTACTATCAATTGAGAATGTACTTTGATTGATTAGTAATAATTTCAACTATAATCAATTGAGAATTTACTTTGATTGATTAGCTTTTAATTTGGTTAGGAGATTTAAGAATAGACATGATTAAACACAATAAAATTTGATTGAGAATGTACTTTGGTTGAATTTATTCTGAATAATCTAGAAAGGTTTTGTATTTGATTGAGAATTTACTTTGGTTAAATGCATGATCTCCCTCAAATTAATTAAGAATGTACTTTAATTAATTTGAAACTTAAATAATAATCAATTGAACAATTATCTGTGAATAACCGATGATGAATCTATCTTGGAAAAGTAGTGGAATTAGCCTATTACATCGTAATTGTTTTTAAGTTTTTTATTTGTTCTTTAAACATTCTCCAAACATTACTTTAATCCATAAGCATTGCATAGCATTCGTAAGAGTCAGATATTCAAAAGCAATTCTGTGTTCGTTGGGAGCCGACTCAAGGTTACTTTAGCCCTATCTACTTTCTTGAATACTACTTGGCAATACTGAAGTTGCCTTGAAAAGTAGTATTAATTTGATAGCTTCAACGACAGCCTATCACCATCTAATCCTTTACCTAATCCTAACCCAAACAATATGGCACAAAGAACCATCAAACAGTTAGCCACCTCCTAGAATACAGTTATCCGAAGTAACATTGAATACCCTAATGAGGAGTGGGAGTTGAGACCTAACCTGTTAAATGCCTTACCAAAGTTCAATGGGTTATCAAGGGAGAATCCACACAAGCACTTGAGACAATTCCACATGTTGTGTGAAAACTTTAGATCTTCCAGGATCACAATAGAGAGCCTTAAAATGAGAGCTTTTCCTTTTACTCTTCAAGGAGAAGCTTAAGATTGGTGGTTGATGAGAGGGTCGCACCTCCCAACAAAAGTTGTGCATAAAAGAATGCAGTATAGTACTAGGAAGTGACTCCTAGGTCGTCTCTCAAGGACCAATTTGGGTTCAGTCTCAGATCAACACGAAGAGGGGGGTTTTGTGATTTTGTTTTGTTGCAAAAAAAAACTTAAAGTTAAAATTAAAATTAAACACAACCGAATTAAAAACGGCGAAGTAAATTTCAAAACAGTAAAAACCGAACGGTAAAAGACATCAAAATCAAATATACGCGAAACATTAAATGTGCAGAAAACGTAAAACATTAACGCATAATTAAAAGCATCAGTAAAAACAAACAGTTAAAAATTAAATCGCAGACAAACAACATTAGGGATTAAATTGCAATAGAATCAATTACAACAGCTAAATAAAAACGGTAAACTGATCTGGAAATTTTAACAATAGAAAACGAAACCAACTTTGCATTGAATTTAAATTGTGCAATAATTTAGTAAAGCAAACAAGAAAATTAAAATTGAAACATGCACACCACTTTGCCTCAACCGTAGTCCTCCATCAGAGTGTTTCCTCCTTCACGTTTCAGCTCCTACTATCCAGTTCCAGCTCTTGGTGTTCAGCATTCTCTCGGTCCTGCTCTCCTTCCAAACTCTCTACTATCTACTCCTACTCTACTCATTGAAACGTACACTGCTGAAAAGTTACACCACACTACCCATTGGAACTACACTGCTGGAGCTCCATCCTACACTACTGCCTCTCTTCTACTGGAGCCTAAAAACTACTAGAACCCTCGGCAACTCACACGGCTCTCTGCCCCTAAAATACCATGCACACCTATTACTCTCAAATGCAAAAGAGTTCATTTTCTTCTTCAAAACATTAACACCGCACATGTATATATTAATTAAAGAAAGACAATAAAAGATATCTCACTACTGGGTTAGTACACTCCATTCTCCAAGAAAATAATTGTTTAACCTTCCTCCATGTGTGCAGCCGTGACAGCATTGGAATCTAAAGAATAAAAGAGTATTAAATGCAAAAGTGTTGAATCCTTGTTCATTCAATGAGAAACTAAATGGAACGTTCCAGCCCTTGCACAAAAAATAAAATTGGAAAAGTATCTCTCATTCCTCATGAAACCAGCGTGTGGTGGCTGGCGCATGCCCCACGTCCATCTCCCTTTTTTTTCTAATTGAAGTGTGTTGCAGCTTGAATAAATCTATCACTCCCAAAATCAATCATGTGCTTTCTTTGCTACTACCCGTAACCCTCCATGCTTTCTTTCTTTCTTCCGCTCTACTCCCTTTCCCCTGTTGGCTGCAGCTCTCGTGACTACCTCTTTTTAAAGCCAAAAAAAAAACATTTTTATAGGTGGTGGCTGGAGCTTCCTGATATCCAACAAAACCTGCCCTAGGCCGAGACACTTCAACCTGCTGGAGCTCTCTCCTGTAAATGCATCAACGCTGCTGCCTCCTCTATGCTCATGGGCCGTGTGCTGCTGGATGAGCGTGAATTGCTGGATGTAACCCCTCCTCATACGTGGATTGCTGCTGGACGTGCTTCTTTCTTTTTCCTTCCTACACCCCCTCCTTTCTTAAACAATGTTCCAATTAATCCCCCGTGGCAGCTAGAACTCCCTATTCTAAAAACTGTGTACACCCCTCTTCAAGGACGTGGCTTCCCTATGTTTCCTAGCTGCTGACTTTGTCCTCTTTGCTGGATTGTGCAGGCCGTGAACTGCTCTTTCTCTTCTGTACCTCCATTCCAGCACCGCTTCTCATGTGGCCTCTCATACCTCCATGTCTTGCTGGCCATAGCAGTTACCAGGCCGTGCGTGACAGCACTTCTAAACTGCTGGACCAAGCTTGTCTTTTCCGGACGTGCACGCCCGCTGCTTAACGTGTTGGTGCGTCTCCAGCCCTTCTCTGTCCGCGTGTTCCTTCACTCAACATAATCACCGCTTCTTCTGCCAAATGAAATCACCGTTCAGCAAGAAGAATGAATTCAGCCCTTGTTTTCTTCCTCAACGTGCATCCTCTTTCTTCCGTAAGTGATTTCTTAAAAGTTAGCTGGATGGAAGTTGTTGGATTAGCTGGGAGCGTGACTGCTGGACGTGTTCAGCGCTTCTGCTTCATGCCACCGTGAGCTTTCTCTTGGACCATGGTGGACCTCGCTAGACGTGAACGCAGACACCAATGATGCCTCCTCTTCTTTTCTCTGCGTGAATCCAAGCTTAACCAGCTGCTGCACCCACAAGCTTCTGCCTGCTCTCGGAGAAGTGTTGGTGTTGCTGGATGCAGGCCGGACACCACTCCCCTTCTTGCTAGACTAGCTGGGCCTTGCTGCTGCCTGAAGTTGGTGGACTGTGCATGAGTGTGGCAGCCATGGCTCTTCACGTGCGTGGCCTCCTCTTCCAGCCAGCTTTTTCTATGTGTTGTATCCGAGTGTCCAGAGAGTAGTGGCTGGAGCTTCCCAAAATGAAAGATGAATGACGCGTGGAGACTCCCGTGACATAGTAGCGTGTGCTGCTTCTTTCCAGCTGATGGACAAATTTATGAACACCAAATTATGATGTCACAAACTTGTTTTCAATCGGCAAGTATGACCGAATCGTTCAAGTAATAAAACTTGGTAAGACCAAGTGATGAACCAATATTTTCCTCACTTCACTTAGTTTAATGTGCTAGAATTAGTCGGGGAATTATGCTTAAACGTCCGGTATTTTCCTGTTTTTCCTAATTGTGCTTAAATTTGATCGGAAATCTTATTTTAACTAATTTGAATTATCTGAGCTTATTATTTTGCATTATTAATTACGGGAAGTTTTGGATAACTTTTTGGGGACATTTGAAAGCTAAATGAGAAATGGCAATTGAGCCAATGCATCTTAGCCATTTTTATTTTCGCTTGGCTGCCGCGTGAATGTTGTTCAACTTGTGTGACCTCGTTTGAGTTCAATTCTTATCCGTTTTCCATGCAGTTTTTTTTCATAGTTTCGTCTGGATGTCTATTTTAACATATAGTTTTTACTTTGTTCAAATTCATTCTGTGCTGTTCCCAGTATTTATTTACTCTCATATGTCAGTCCAGTGATTACTGCTGTTTGTGTCAACTTGTGTTTCTTCGTTGAGTTCAATTCTTATCCGTTTTCCCATGCAATTTTTTTTCATAGTTTTCGTCTAGATGTCTATTTTAACTTATAGTTTTTACTTTGTTCAAATTCCGTTCTGTGCTGTTCCCAGTATGTATTTTACTCTCATATGTCAGTCCAGTGATATACTGTTTGAGTGATTTCTAATCTTTTGCATTGTTTGCTTGCTGTTAGTAATTGTGGTGGCTAGAATTGATATTGGACAGTGCTAAACTCCCAACACCTCTTAAACAAGGCATACAACAACTTGGCTTTATTGAATAGCAAAGAAAAAAAAAAGAAAGCACCATCATGCACATCCAGCCCATAGAGAAGCCACGCTGGAATAAAACAAGTGGAGAAGGTGGATTGTTTAGTGAAGTAAGGAAAGGAGGTGTAGATTGACAAAGGGAAGGCCACGTAGAAAGCTAACCCATTTTTCTTTGGATTAGACACCTAAAAGAAGGAACACGGTTTACATGGTAGAAGAAATTCCAAATTCATTTTCTGCATGAGTTACGGGAATGATAGATCAACTTTGGAATATTTTATTATATGTTCAATTGGAAGGGGTTTGCAGGAGAAGTAAATGCCAATTGCTTTTTGGGAAAAAAGACAAGAAGTGGTAAAAATTTGGTGCATGGTGATTAGAAAGAAAGGCACCGAGAGAGATTAGGAGGTGCAGCCCATGTGCAAAAGGCAATTAACAATCCATTCCAGCAAAAGCAAAAGGTACACGGTCCAGCAGCTTTTTGAGCCTTTCCACCGGTCCAGCAAGCTAGGAGGTGCACACAGAAATCCATCCACGCTCCAGCATCACCTGGCCCACACTTGGCAGCAGCTTCCACCCAGCAGCTTGGGGTGTGCACGGGCTGGTCCAGAAGGGTGCATCCAGCAGCTCCAGCAATTTGAATTGGGTTTGGCTCCAGCACATTCAACCACATGAAGAAGGCATCCAGCAGGGCAAATCGTTCTTCATTAAAAAAAAGAGCAGCCGCCACCCTTAAAAGGCATCATCTTTCACTTATAAAAAAGGGGGACTGGAAAAATGGAGGGTTACGGTTGAGCTGGAAGAGTAGAGAGGGCAGTGAGTGTTTCATTTCTTTTCATTTGTGCTGAATAGTCACGGCTGTAGAAAGAAGAATCACAGTACGAAAATGGAGGTTTCGGTTGATGCACTCATCTTCTTTGCTGTAATGTTTAATTTTCAATTTAGCTTTCTTGCTCTTTGTTGTAATAATTTCATGCAACAATTTAATTTCTAAGCAAAGTTGGTTTCAAATTCTGTTTCTAATTTCCAGATTTTACTGTCTCTTGTTACTGCTGCAATTTAATTTCTGTTGTAATTTAATTCAGTTGTTGTTTTCTGCAATTTAATTTCTGCTCTTCTTTATTTTTGCATGTTGATCATTTACTATAATTTTATTTTCTGTATTTTACTGCAGTGATTTTGATTCTGTTTTTACTGTTTTCTAAATTTACTGTTTTCTGTATTTACTGTTTTCTGTATTTTCGTTTCTGTATTTTGCTTTTACTGTTTTACTGATTTGAAATTCTGTATTCACTGTTCTTACTGTTATGTTTACTGCTGTAATTTCATATTTTTTGTTTTTGATGTTTTAACTGTTTTCTGCATTTACTATTTTCTGTATTTTGTTTTTCTGTATTTCGTTTTTTTTTTTTACTGTACCAATTTCATTTTACTGTTTTAAATTCGTTTTACTGTTTTGAATTTTATTTCAACGCTTTTAAATTTTACCGCAACCAAAAAAATCACAACCCCCCACTACGTTGTTTGATCTGAGACTGAACCCAAATTGGTCCTTGAGAGACGACCTTGGAGTCACTTCCTTAGTCTATACTGCATTCTTTTATGCACAACTTTTGTTGGGAGGTGCGACCCTCTCATCAAATGCCCGTTGCCGGGGACCAACGGTTCGGTCTTAGGTCTTTTTGTTGTGTCAGTGTGTGTTGTGTTTTGTCTTGTGTTGCGTGATGTGTTTTAGGATGTTTAGTTAGTCTTGTTTGGGTTTACTTCTTTTATCGATTTTTGTGTTTTTAGATTTTTTATCATTTTTTTGTATTTTGTGCATTTAGTTGTTGTTTCTGGAAGTTTCAAATTATGTAAATAATGGTTTTCCCTCCATGTTATGTTTCTATATGTTTGGTTTAATCTTTGTTTGAAGTGGAAGTCCAGGTTTGAGACAGGTTTTGCACTACAATAGAGGAGATGACAGATTCTCAAGACTGGATATATGATCTGATCCAGAGTCTTCCCAAATTCCATGGGTTGGCACATGAAGATCCATACAGGCACCTCAAGGAGTTTTTGTTTGGTGTGTTTGTCGATGAGGCCTCCTGGTGTTTCAAAGGAGACAGTGTTGATGAAAGTGTTTCCAATGTCCCTTCAAGGTGCAGCAAGAGACTGGTTCCTATACCAGTATCCTTTTGATAGTTGGCAGGAAACACAACAGAGATTCCTCAACAAGTTCTTTCCAGCAGCAAAGGTAAGCAACATTAGGAGGGAGATCACTACCATTGAGCAATTTCAAGAAGAAAGCCTGGCAGATTATTGGGAGAGGTTTAACAGGCTCTGCACAGCCTGTCCAAACCACCAAATTTCAGAGCATTTGCTCTTGATTTACTTTTATGAAGGGCTCCTGGACAATGAAAGGATATTAGTGGATGTAGCTGCTGGTGGATCTTTGATGGACAGAACTCCAACAGAGGCAAAGAAGTTGCTCTGCAAGCTGGCGGGTCAAAATCCAAGTGAGGTAGTAAAGGAAAAACCTGAGCAGGTTTATTGTAAACTTGAAATCCCTACTCATGTATCTGAGGTTCAAGTAAATTTTAATGCTTTTGAATTGGTAAAACTTGAACCATTTAAGCCTGTTCTGGATTCTGATATTGATACACATGTGCACACTCATGTTGTGGATTCATTATTCCCTGTAGAGCACATTGACATACCTGATGTTCACTATCCTTGCACTGATCTTGATTTAAATGATAGCCTTGAGGATGCAACTGATGACTTGGAGATTGGTAAGAAAATTTTCAATGAGCAAAAACAGGTTTATTCTGAACTTGAGATTCCAAACACTTTACCTGATTTGCTTATGCATTCAAATGCCTGTGATTTGATGCACACTGATTCTATAGGATTCATGACTGATACTGATACAGATTTGATTGATCATTCTAAAATTTTTGATTCAGTATCAGCCATTGAACCCATTGGTCTAAGGGTTGTTTTTGAATGGACATGATTGCCGTGATGAAATTTTGAATGATAATAGCCTTGAACTGACCTTTGATTCTGTTGATGATGTATATATCAATATTGATTTTGAGGTGGAAACTGTGCAATCTGATAACTCTATAGAGTTAGGACTGAACTTTGATCTGACACAGTTCTCTGAGAACTTTGAATGTGATTGTGAATCTGGTTCTTGCCCGATTTGTATTGAAATTGATTATGTGTTACAGACAGATTCTAAGCGTATAACAGATGCTATTAATTGTGAGTTTGATGACCATGCTGCAGAATTAAATGAGAATACAGGTGCTGACATTAAGGAAATCGTGATTAATGAAGGAGAGTGTACTGCTACTTCTTTGATTGAGCCAGGGATCTCCATTCCGGTGTCACACACTGAACAACTGCCAGTGGAAGGAAGGCTACTGATGGAACAGTTTGCTGGGAAAAGAAAGAAGAAACATCTCGTTGTGGATGATATGGCAGTACTGATGAAGTTGTTCCTCCTCAAAACTTGTTTGCTGAATCCTGTGGTGGAAGACATCTCCCTGATAGTCCAAAATTGGCAACTACCACCATGACCAGGGGAGTTTTCCTTTTCTCTTCTCCCCCTTTCCCTACTTTTATTGCACTTGTCCATGATGTGTTGACTGTTATGAATTTTGATATTATGCTTATGACACATTGGGGACACTGTGTAGTTTAAGTGTGGTCTATTGGGGGAGATTCTGATTTTTATTTTTCTTTGTTAGTTTTTGTTTTCTTGGTTAAATTTTTCTTTTCTAGGTTATTTTTGTCGTGTCTTGTGTACAGTTTTACATGTTTCTCTTGATTTCTGGACTTTGTTTAGGTTGTAGATGTATCTTTCACTTCATTGATACTCTGATTTGTTTGAAATCCTTGCTTTTCTCTGCTTGGGAAGATGATTATGATGTTTGAGAGGTTGAATTCATTGTGACAATTACCCTGTGTGAGATTTGAGCCACTTTATGTTCTTTCTTGTGTGTGATATGTCTCTTGACTGCTTGCACATATGCCTTGGCTTGACTCTTGTTGATAATTCTTGATTGATATGCATGTTTGGAAGTGATAAAGGCAGTTTTGTTCTTGAGCCTCCCTAGCCAAATAAGCTTACCTTGTTCTAATCCTTTGATAACCCCTTTTGAGCCTATACTTTCCTCATTTCTTTGTTTTGAAGCTCATACACTAGCCCTAAGTGAAAAACCATGATTACCTTAACCTTAGGGGATTTTGGAGCTTTGGAATTGTTTTGGGAATAAGTGTGGTCTCCTGGGAGTTTCAGAGGAATTGGCTAGTGAGTCCTCTTCTTATCGTGTTCTTGTAAATATGTTGTGTATCTTGTCTCTTACAGTTGTGTCCTAAAGAGTGAGAAAAGAAAAAAGAGACAGGATGGAAAAAAAAAGCAAAAAAATAGTGAAAAATAAAAAAATAATAATGGAGTCAAGAAGAGGATGGAATTAGAGGTTGTGGGTGTGTTTGAATGTGTTTACACTTGTTCCCCATTGCTCCTCTGTTCCTTATGGTTTGTAGCTTCTTATCCAGATATATCCTTCCTTGTCCTTGGCCCCATTACAACCATGAAAAGACCTTTTGATTTGAACATGCGTATGTGTTTGAGTGTTGATATTAGAGGCTTGCCAAGTCTATTTGTGATTGCTTTCTTGAGTGCATTGAGTGACATTGATTTACCTTAAACACTTGAGAGAAACACTGATAGTGCATCTGTGAGGTTTTGTTACTTTTGATTCACCTTTTGAGCTGATTGATCATTTTGTCATGATTTGAATTGCTTGGATAATTTCATGAGTATCTGCTTTCTCTGATTCTGAGTTGGATATTGTCTACTTCTTTTCTTTGTCCAGATTTCTTGAGGAATGTGTAATTCTGTTTGTTTCCTTGTGAGTCTTTATTTTCTGTGTGTCGACGTTGTGTCACCTTCTTAAAAGTCCTTTGAACTATTCCCTGATTTGCGTCTTGATTTTGCCCAGGAGTGCAAAAGACTAAGTGTGGTCTATTTTGATGAACCAATATTTTCCTCACTTCACTTAGTTTAATGTGCTAGAATTAGTCGGGGAATTATGCTTAAACGTCCGGTATTTTCCTGTTTTTCCTAATTGTGCTTAATTTGATCGGAAATTCTTATTTTAACTAATTTGAATTATCTGAGCTTATTATTTTGCATTATTAATTACGGGAAAGTTTTGGATAACTTTTTGGGACATTTGAAAGCTAAATGAGAAATGGCAATTGAGCCAATGCATCTTAGCCATTTTTATTTTCGCTGGCTGCCGCGTGAATGTTGTGTCAACTTGTGTGACCTCGTTTGAGTTCAATTCTTATCCGTTTTCCATGCAGTTTTTTTTCATAGTTTCGTCTGGATGTCTATTTTAACATATAGTTTTTACTTTGTTCAAATTCATTCTGTGCTGTTCCCAGTATTTATTTTACTCTCATATGTCAGTCCAGTGATTACTGCTGTTTGTGTCAACTTGTGTGTCTTCGTTTGAGTTCAATTCTTATCCGTTTTCCATGCAATTTTTTTTCATAGTTTCGTCTAGATGTCTATTTTAACTTATAGTTTTTACTTTGTTCAAATTCGTTCTGTGCTGTTCCCAGTATTTATTTTACTCTCATATGTCAGTCCAGTGATTACTGTTTGAGTGATTTCTAATCTGTTTGCATTGTTTGCTTGCTGTTTAGTAATTGTGGTGGCTAGAATTGATAATTGGACAGTGCTAAAACCTCCCAACACTCTTAAACAAGGCATACAACAACTTGGCTTTATTGAATAGCAAAGAAAAAAAAAAAGAAAGCAGCCACATGCACATCCAGCACCATAGAGAAGCCACGGCTGGAATAAAAAACAAGTGGAGAAGGTGGATTTGTTTTAGTGAAGTAAGGAAAGGAGGTGTATTGATTGACAAAGGGAAGGCCACGTAGAAAGCTACCCATTTTTCTTTGGATTAGACACCTAAAAGAAGGAGACACGGTTTACATGGTAGAAGAAATTCCAAATTCATTTTCTGCATGAGTTACGGGAATGATAGATCAACTTTGGAATATTTTATTATATGTTCAATTGGAAGGGGTTTGCAGGAGAAGTAAATGCCAATTGCTTTTTGGGAAAAAGACAAGAAGTGGTAAAAATTTGGTGCATGGTGATTAGAAAGAAAGGCACCGAGAGAGATTAGGAGGTGCAGCCCATGTGCAAAAGGCAATTAACAATCACATTCCAGCAAAAGCAAAAGGTACACGGTCCAGCAGCTTTTGAGCCTTTCCACCGGTCCAGCAAGCTAGGAGGTGCACACAGAAATCCATCCACGCTCCAGCATCACCTGGCCCACACTTGGCAGCAGCTTCCACCCAGCAGCTTGGGGTGTGCACGGGCTGGTCCAGAAGGGTGCATCCAGCAGCTCCAGCAATTTGAATTGGGTTTGGCTTCCAGCACATTCAACCACATGAAGAAGGCATCCAGCAGGGCAATCGTTCTTCATTAAAAAAAAGAGCAGCCGCCACCCTTAAAAGGCATCATCTTTCACTTAGAAAAAAGGGGGGGACTGGAAAAATGGAGGGTTACGGTTGAGCTGGAAGAGTAGAGAGGGCAGTGAGTGTTTCATTTCTTTTCATTTGTGCTGAATAGTCACGGCTGTAGAAAGAAGAATCACAGTACAGAAAATGGAGGTTTACGGTTGATGCACTCATCTTCTTTGCTGTAATGTTTAATTTTCAATTTAGCTTTCTTGCTCTTTGTTGTAATAATTTCATGCACAATTTAATTTCTAAGCAAAGTTTGGTTTCAAATTCTGTTTCTAAATTTCCAGATTTTACTGTCTCTTGTTACTGCTGCAATTTAATTTCTGTTGTAATTTAATTTCAGTTGTTGTTTTCTGCAATTTAATTTCTGCTCTTCTTTATTTTTGCATGTTGATCATTTACTATAATTTTATTTTCTGTATTTTACTGCAGTGATTTTGATTCTGTTTTTACTGTTTTCTAAATTTACTGTTTTCTGTATTTACTGTTTTCTGTATTTTCGTTTTCTGTATTTTGCTTTTACTGTTTTACTGATTTTGAAATTCTGTATTCACTGTTCTTACTGTTATTGTTTACTGCTGTAATTTCATATTTTTGTTTTTGATGTTTTACTGTTTTCTGCATTTACTATTTTCTGTATTTTATGTTTTTCTGTATTTTCGTTTTTTTTTTACTGTACCAATTTCATTTTACTGTTTTAAATTTCGTTTTACTGTTTTGAATTTTATTTCAACGCTTTTAAATTTTACCGCAACCAAAAAAATCACAAACCCCCCACTACGTGTTTGATCTGAGACTGAACCCAAATTGGTCCTTGAGAGACGACCTAGGAGTCACTTCCTAGTCTATACTGCATTCTTTTATGCACAACTTTTGTTGGGAGGTGCGACCCTCTCATCACCAAGTATCGTTCTTCCCAAAGGACTCACGGCCTAGTTTAGTTATGTGATTTCTTAATTAACTAAGACTTACAAACGAATTAATTGAGGTTTAAAATGCAAGACAGAAAATAAACATGTATGCATGAATTGTGATCAATGGCAAAAAAGCAAAGGATAAACACTTTCAATGAAATTTATGTATGGATATGTTGTTGGGGTTCAATTTCATCTTATCCACTCTCATATATTTTAGGAATTCAACGATCAAATCACCATTGTTAATGCCACTCTCTAATGTACCTTTCCAGAAGGCTTCTCCCTAATCACGAGTTCATACAATTCCTAGCATTCCTAATGATTAGTTCATAAGTTCAGGAGCTTAACGACAACCAATATAAAATTGGGAGAAATTCCCCGGATCTAGACTTCCCCGTACGTTCCCGTATCGACAAAACCAATAATCATGCATCGAATGAGTTAAACCATGCAAGCATTAAACAAAGAGGAAAAACCCTAACTAATGATGAAAGAAAGCATAAATCTTAGATTAAGATGTAAAAACAGATTCCATATATGAGAGTTTCATAAGACTACATTGATTCCCCAACAAACATAAAGAGGTTAGTTCACCATATTCATGGTGAACCTAGATGAATTACAATGAAAGAATGAAAGAATAAACCCTAAAAAGGTGAAGCGGAAGCCTCAGCATCCAAGATCCTCCTTCAAAGGGGTGGTAGAGAGAGTGTTTGCCTCCTTCCAGCCAGAGATACCTAACCCTAGGAAACCCTAAAGCTTATGTATCATTCGTAAATTACAAAAAGTCAAGTCCAAGCCCATTAAAGTGCCGCTCAGCGGTAAACTACCGCTCAGCGGTGATTGCGTGACTTGTTTTCTCCCCTCAGCGGCCATTTTGCCCCTCAGCGGATCTCCCGTGACTTCCAGAGTACCGCTCAGCGGTGAGTGCGTGACTTGTTTTCTCCCCTCAGCGGCCAATTTGCCCCTCAGCGGACCTCCCGCAAACTCCTGAGTGCCGCTTAGCGGTAAACTGCCGCTGAGCGGTGACTTCGGCTTCTCCTTTTGCACTTTTTGTTGTCTTTTCTGATTTCATCTCTCTCCTTCTTCACTTCTTTTACCAAATTCACCTTAAAACCTGCACAAAAACACTGAAATCAAGCATAAACCTGTCCAACTCTCTTATTTCTAAAAATATACAGAAAAACATGATTTCAAGCTAATTTCTAAGTGTGAAGGTTGCTTTTAGTGTCAATTTTAATCATGAAAATAACAGTTTTTCAACTGTTATCACAACCCCAAACTTAAAACTTTGCTTGTCCTCAAGCAAATAAGATGTAACTCTATCTTCAACCAATTCATATGATGATTCACTTCATGCAAAAATCTTCTTTTCAAGATAAGCAAAAACTTCACTCAAACTTATGACCAAGAGTTCAATCAAGATGTGCACATGCTTTAGTGTTCACAAAGTCATTTAAATTCCAACAAATGCTATTTTCATGAATGATCAATCAATTAAACATGGATGTTCATGTGTTCATGTGATATTTCCTCACTAAGTCAAGTGTTTCACTCACACTCAAGTGTATAAGAGATGATCACTCATTCACTCTACTATCACAATGTTACATGAATCAACTTTGCCTTTCATTTTACCACAATCAAAAACATTCACAAGCATGCACCATCACAAGGACTTTTCAATGGCTTATAATGTGGCTGGGCTAACAAGAAAATTGGTTTTTCTGGATCACAAAATCCTTGAGTTAATAAAATCATAACAACACAATCATCTTATTCATTCCCAACTTTCTTTTGCCTTTGCATTGAGCTTTGCTTCTTTTTCTTTTCTTTTCTTTTTCTTTGCATATTCTTATTTTTATTTTTTTTTAACTCTTAGCTCAATGCTTTTCATGTTTTCCCAACAACCCCAAACTTGAACATTTAACAATACCACACAAGATCTTCTACTTAACTCAAGGTAAAGATTTTCAACTAAGGGTTTTCAGTGTATATTCAAGGCTAAGGGTTCAAAGGATAGAACACAAAGTGTTCTCTTTTAGTGGGCTAATTTTTTACAAATTTGGCCAATAAAAAGGTTTTCAACAAATGGCCTTGATCATGTGATGCAAAACAAGCAATTGATTCAATCATAGAAAACCTGGGCAAAATCATTCATGCTTTCAAAGTAATAGCATTCAACAATAACAACTCTGGAGCTCAAAATCTCACACATAAGCTCATTCACATTTAACATACACATCCTGCTTAATTTCACAATCACAATCATGATATCATGCATTTGTTCACAAAGCTTGTGAATCACCTGTATAAGCATTTTAATGTGCACATCATCTCAACATCAGTTAATCATAAGCATCATTCAGAATTACTTATCACAACATCACAGTTAATAGCAAACCATCACAAGAAACCAGGTTTCAAATAGAGTACATCAGCCCTAATCTAAAAACAGAAAATAAATAAGTTCAGAAAACTTAAACCACAAAAGCATAATCATATGATAGCATTCATCAGTAAATGCTATCTCAGCTCCTCATCAGTCCGAGCTCTCTGTATCTTCCTCTTCCTCTTCATCATCATCTTCATCAAATGCATCCTCCTCCTCAGCTTCATCTTCATCCATGTCTCGGGCTGAAGCTTCAGCTGCTTCAGCTCCTCCATGCCATGGTTCTTCTGGCCAAGCTACCACATTATGGAATTCATCCATAGTCCACCTGTGTGCTGGAGGGGTATCATACATCCCCACTATCATCTCAGCCGTGGCCACCTGCCCTCTGTGGATGGACTGCAACTGAGCACCTATAAGAGACATATACATGTCCCTCATCTGGAATGGTTCTGCCTCATGAGTATCAGCAGAAGTCCTGCTCTGTGCTGGCCTTCTCTCTCTACGAGCCTGGCGTGGTGGCACTGGCTGGGCTGCCTCCTCACCTCCACAGTACTGTCTGTAATAGGCCTCATCTATAGCTTTTCTTGGCCTCTCAAATGGTGGAACAGAAGTGTCCACCCCAGCTAGCTTGCAAAGGTGAGTGATCAAAGAAGGATGTCCCAGTGGTGCTTTGTTGTTTGAGGTGTTAGCACACACACTAATCTCATCAGCTATCACCTGCCCAATATTAACATTCAAGTTTCTGATAGCATAGTAGATGAAGAGTGCCCTATTGAGAGTAATATCTGACACATGTGAACATGGCTGAATGTTGGCATGAGAAAATGCCATCCAATACTTTGCAAGAGGAGTCAAATCTGTCCTCCTAATATTAACCACTGAGCCAGATCTATTCCTTTGGAAGTGTCCTCCAGGTATGCACAATACTCTCTCAACATCCTCAAAGTCAGCACCTTCCTCCATGCTAAGAGCAAACTGGCATTGCTCACCAGCCCACACAGTATCCAGAAAGTTATTGATGGAGTCAGGATCATACCTGATAGCATGGCCTCTAACATAGCCCAAATAATTCTCAGCTGGATAATCACCAATCTTCTTTGCATTGGTGTAGAATTCTTTCACCACAGCTATGTTGGCAGGTGATGGATAAGTGGCTAGCTTCCCCCAATCATTCCCTAACACTTGTTCTCCAAATTGAGGAGCAAAGTTAGGTATCATTCTAACCTTTCTCTCCATTAGAAGTCTCCTGTCCTGAACCACCCTAAAGTGCTTCTCATGTTTCCTAGAGAGGAACCTGCCATTATGGGGCTGCTCTGGTTCCTTTTCCTTTCTCTTGGTTGCCATGGTTTTCAATCTCTTTCCTGAAGAGGATGCCATTCCTGCATTCAAACATAAATCCAAAACCACAGAACATGATGTTAATCATTAGTAAACACAAAACAAAACTCCTTTTGAAGCTAAACCACCGCTGAGGGCCAGAATTTCCCCTCAGCGCCACCAGTGCCACATTCAAACACGCAACAAACCAGAAAAAGCAAATCTGGCAGAGTGCCGCTCAGCGGTAAATGCCGCTCAGCGGTGATCTGCAGATTTTTGCAAATCTCGTTTTTAAACTGTCCTAACTCCACCCAAATGCAATTTTCAGTTTTCCAGTTCATAATCAAGCAGTTTAATCGGTTCAAACATCAAATATATCATCAAATCATGCATAGAAATCAAAACCCCTAAATATTCATGCTTTGACAATCACAGTCAATTTCAAGAACCCTAGAATGAACAAAATGCATTTTACTTACTTGGGTGGAGATGCTAGATGATATGAGAATGCTTCCAAACTAGAATGCTCTCTTCCAACCCCAAACTTTGATAGCACACTAGTGTAAAAGTGAGTGGAAGAGAAATTTTCTAAAGAGGGAAGAGTAAAAAGATGTGGGAAACCTAAGAGGAGATATGTGGGAGTCTTAGTGCAGAGAAGAGCTTGAAAGAATATAAAAACGCGCAGCTTAGGGTTTAAAAATACCCCAATGGGCTCGGGTTCCGCTAAGGGGAACTTAAGCCCATCTGCGATAGTACCGCTCAGCGGCACTTTCGTGATGTGCCCTTCTCCTTCTTTTCTTGACCTACGTGCCTTCCTAGCATACCCGTCATAGGTTCCCTGCAATTCAATGTTAAAAATGCTTATGCAAATCCTAAAAATAAACAAACAGAAAACAATCAATCAACTGGGTTGCCTCCCAGGTAGCGCTTGTTTAACGTCACGAGCCTGACCCAAAATCCACCAACACCCATCAGTAGGTGTTTCAAACTTACCAGCACCCATCAGTAGGTGCAAAATCTTCTCACCAACACCCATCAGTAGGTGTTACAAACTTAGTATCCTTCAGTAGATACTTAACCACCTAGCATCCTTCAGTAGATGCTAAATCCAACAAAATAATGTCCAGAATAATGTTCACAAATTACAAATTATAAAACCAAATCAAAAGTTTGTAAATCTACTGGGTTGCCTCCCAGCAAGCGCTTCTTTAACGTCACTAGCTTGACCCTGTTAAAGCTCACGTTCCATCTTCTTTATAATTGATGTAGTCCTTCCACCAACCTTTCAACTGCTTCCTTTGGACTGTTTTGGACTCTCTAAAATATGGAGACTCTATCTCTATCATCTCCTTCTCTTTAAAGCCTTTTATAACCCACAACTTGTTCTTGAGTCTTACAGGTATGCCAAGTTGGAGTTTTAATTTTTTCCAGTCTCTAGGAACTTCTTCTCCTTTTCCAATCTCTTCTACCTTGGGTGCCTGAAAATACAAACAATGGTTATCAGAAACCTCAAGATTTTTATTTTTACCTCTAGTTATGGGTGCATCTCGAAATGCAGCTTTATAACTGGCTTCTTCCTCCTTTGCTTGTGTTTCATCTTTGAAGACATCCACCACCACTCTCTCCTCTCCGTCTTGGAGAACCACTATACCTTCATTCACATCTATGATAGCCCTGGCCGTTTTCATAAACGGTCTTCCAAGTATAAAAGGTATCTTCTCGGTTTCCATCTTCATCACCACAAAGTCTGCCAAGAACTGAAGTTTGCCAACACAAACTACAATGTCTTCTGCAATCCCACATGGCTCCTTTGAAGATCCATCAGCCATTACAAGATTAACCTTTACAGGTTTTATTTCAACATGGCCAATTTGCTCCAATAGAGAATAAGGCATCAAGTTAACACTTGAGCCTAAATCAAGGAGAGCTTTCTTTACCTTTTTCTTCCCTATAATGCAAGGGATAGAAAAACTGCCTGGATCTGCTGCTTTTGGTGGGAATGATTCTTTCTTAACAGTTATACACTTTTCTTCCTCATCCTCTCTACGTCTTCTTTTTGTAGAGGTTCCTTCATCTGATTTGGTGTAAACTGCTATTTTCTGTAGAATTTGTTCCCAAGGAGCTTCATTATCAACCATTTTGAATAAATCTGTGAAATCCATTGGTTTCTCCTGATTTGTTAGAAAAGGAAAAGTGTCCTTTCTTTCTTCTTCTCTTCTCTCTTCTGTTTCATCTTCTTCCAACTCAATGATCTCTTCATTTACACTCTTGACCACTTTGCACTCTTCTCTAGGGTTAACCTCAGTATTAGCCCCAAAGTTTCTGTTGGGTCTTTCTTCCAATTGCTTGGTGATCTGACCCATCTGAATCTCCAAATTCTTTATAGCAGCTTCAGTGCTCTTTTGAGAAGATTCAGTTTTCTGAATGAATTGCTGAAGAGTTTCTTCCAACCTTGTTGATCTGTCATTAAGCACAGCTAATTGTTGCCACAAGGTTGGTTGCTGCTGCTGCTTATTATATTGATTAGCCTGCCCAGTTTGTCCTTGGCCAATGCTTGGATGTGGTTTCCAACCCTGATTATAATTCCCTTGACGGTATGGAAACTGATTAGCCATGAAGTTAACATCCTCCACGGCCTCCACTGGAAAAGCACACTGGCCATTTATGTGATCACCTCCACATAGTTCGCACAACTGGGTTTGTATCTGGGCAGCAGACTTCAACTCTTTAGGTAATTGAGCCAAAGTTTTTGTCAGAGTCTCTAGCTGTTGAGTTAGAATTTTATTCTGTGCTAGCAGAGCATCATGCGTTTGTAATTGTAGAACCCCTTTCTGTGGCATAGGAGCTCCTCTTTCATTGTGCAGCTCATTATCACTTGTAGCCATATTTTCAATGATTTCAGTTGCTTCCTCTGGAGTCTTCCATTTGATATTGCCTCCAGCTGAGGCATCTAGCATCATCTTGGTTTGTGAACCAAGCCCTCCAAGGAAAGTTAGGACTACTTCTTGATCTTCAAAGCCATGCGTGGGAGTTTTACGTAACAAGCTTTTATACCTATCCCATGCATGTCCAAGTGATTCTTCCATGCCCTGCTTGAATGAAGATATCTCTTGCTTTCCCTTAGTCACTTTAGATTGTGGGAAGTATTTATTCAAAAACTTTGCAACCACTGCTTCCCACTCCGTGAAACTTTCTTCTGGAAAAGAGTTCAACCAAAGCTTAGCATTGCCTCCCAATGAGAAAGGAAACAAGCTAAGTTTGATAGCTTCGTCTGGCACCCCATTAATCTTGACCGTGTTACAGATCTCATTAAATGTTGTAAGGTGCTCATATGGGCTTTCATGTGATAACCCATTAAATTGATTACTCTTTACCAGTTGAATTAATGCTGGTTTGACCTCCATGTTGGCTGCATTGACTCTAGGTCGAGCTATGCTATTGAAGTGCTGAGGTCCAGCAAGATTAGTGTAATCTGCAAGAGTTCTTCTAGCATTATTATTGTTCTCCATACTCCCTGTGCTATGAACAGAACCTTGTGGTGATGATTGTAGGAGAGTTTCAGGAGAAGGGAAAAGTTCTCTGGACGTTCTGATTCTTCTCCTCCTTCTACTCTCGTCTAGCCCTTCAAGTAGTGGTTCTGTTGTTTTCTTACTTCTAGTTCGAATTGCCTCCTGCATGCACAAGAAAACAAAACCCTAGAAAAGATTTGTTAGCACAAAAAGATATAGAAGAAAATAAAGATTGAAAAGATATAAGAAGATAAAAGATTTAGAAGATAGAATTAAATAAAATAGAATAAAACCTAATCTAAAAAATAAAATCTAATCTAAAAGATAAAATAAAATAAAATCTAACCTAACCTAAAAGATAGAATAAGAATAAAATAAAATCTAACCTAAAAAGATAAAAAGATAAAATCTAATAAAATAAAATAAAATCTAATCTAAAAAGATAAAAAGATAAAATACAATAAAAAACAGAAAAATAAAAACAAAAATTCAAATTAAAGTCAAAGATAATCAATAATCACACAAATTAACCAGTTAAACCATGAATCCCCGGCAACGGCGCCAAAAACTTGATGGACAAATTTGTAAGCACCAAAATATGATGTCACAAACTTGTTTCACAATCGGCAAGTATGACCGAATCGTTTCAAGTAATAAACTTGGTAAGACCAAGTATCGTTCTCCCAAAGGACTCACGGCCTAGTTTAGTTATGTGATTTGTTGATTAGCTAAGACTTAAGAACACAATAATTGAAGTTTAATATGCAAAGACGAAAATTAAATATGTATGCATGAATTGATCAATGACAAAGACAAAAGATAAACACTTTCAAGGAAATATATGAATGAATATGTTGTTGGGGGTCAATTTCATCTCATCCACTCTCATATATTTTAGGAATTCAACATTCAAATCATCATTGTTAATGCCACTCTCTAATGTACCATTCTAGATGGCTTCTCCCTAATCAAATAGTTCATACAATTCCTAGCATTCCTAATGATTAGTTCATGAGTGCAGGAGCTTAAAGGCAACCAATATAATATTGTCAGTATAATATTGGGAGAAATTCCCCGGATCTAGATTTCCCCGTACGTGTCCGTATCAACAAAACCAATAATCATGCATTAGAATGAGTTAAACAATGCAAGCATTGAGCAAAGAGGAAAAACCCTAACTAATGATGAAAGAAAGCATATGTCTTAATTCAAAGATGTACTCAACAAATCCATATATGAGAGCTTCAAGAGATTACTTTGACTCCCCAACAAACATACAAGGTTTAGTTCACCATATTCATGGTGAACCTAGATGAATTACAATGAAAGTATGAAAGAATAAACCCAATAAAGGTGAAGAGGTAGCCTGAGCATCCAAGATCCTCCTTCAAAGGGGTGAAAGAGAGAGTGTTTGCCTCGTTTCTGCCAAAGATGCCTAACTATAGGACGTGCAAGCCCTTATATACTAATCTAGAGTTACAAAAGATTACAAAAGTCCAAGCCCAAAAAGTGCCGCTCAGCGGTATTTACCGCTCAGCGGTGATTGCGCGTCTTCTTTCTTCCCCTCAGCGGCCATTTTGCCCCTCAGCGGTTCCAACGTCACCTCTTGAGTGCCGCTCAGCGGTAGTTTGCCGCTGAGCGGTACCTTCGACTTCTCCTTTTTGCACTCTTTCTTGTCTTTTCTAATGTCCTCTCTCTTATTCTTCACTTCTTTCACCAAATTCACCTCAAAACCTGCACAAGAACACTTAAATCAAGCATAAACCTGTCCAGCTCTCTTATTTCTGAAAATATAAACAAAAGGCATGATTTCAAGCTAGTTTCTAAGTCTAAAGGTTGCTTTTAGTATCAACTTTAAGCATGAAAATAACAGTTTTTCAACTGTTATCACTGCTCCAGCTCCTCCTCCATGCACTGGCTCCTCTGGCCAAGCTACCACATTATGGAATTCATCCATAGTCCACCTGTGGGCTGGAGGTGTATCATACATCCCCACAATCATCTCAGCAGTGGCCACCTGCCCTATGTGAATGGACTGCAACTGAGCCCCTATAAGAGACATATACATGTCCCTCATCTGGAATGGCTCTGCTTCATGTGTCTCAGCAGATGTCTGGCTCTGTGCTGTCCCTCTCTCTCTACGAGCACGGCGTGGTGGAACTGGCTGAGCTTCATCATCACCTCCACAGTACTGTCTATAGTAGGCCTCATCAATAGCTTTTCTTGGCCTCTCAAAAGGTGGAGCAGAAGTGTCCACCCCAGCTATCTTGCAAAGGTGTGTGATCAAAGAAGGATGTCCTAGTGGTGCTTTGTTGTTTGATGTATTAGCGCACACACTAATCTCATCAGCTATCACCTGCCCAACATTAACATTCAAGTTTCTGATAGCATAGTAGATGAAGAATGCCCTGCTGAGAGTAATATCTGACACATGTGAACATGGCTGAATGTTGGCATGAGAAAACGCCATCCAATACTTTGCAAGAGGAGTCAAATCCGTCCTCCTAATGTTAACCACTGAGCCAGATCTATTCCTTTGGAAGTGTCCTCCAGGTATACACAGTACTCTCTCCACATCCTCATAATCAGCACCTTCCTCCATGCAAAGAGCAAACTGGCACTGCTCACCAGCCCATACAGTGTCCAGAAAATTATTAATTGAATCAGGATCATACCTGATAGCATGGCCTCTAACATAGCCCAAATAATTCTCAGCTGGATAATCACCAATCTTCTTTGCATTGGTGTAAAATTCCTTAACCACAGCTATGTTAGCAGGTGCAGGATAAGTGGCTAGCTTTCCCCAGTCATTCCCTAAAACTTGCTCTCCAAATTGAGGAGCAAGGTTAGGTATCATTCCAACCTTTCTCTCCATCAGAAGTCTCCTGTCCTGAACCACTTTAAAGTGCTTCTCATGTTTCCTAGAGAGGAACCTACTAGAGTGGGGTTGCTCTGGTTCCTTTTCCTTTCTCTTGTTTGCCATGGTTTTCAATCTTTTTCCGGATGAGGATGCCATTCCTACATTCAAAACACAAAACCAAACCACAAAACATGATGTTAATCATTAGTAAAACACAGAACACAACTCCTTTCGAAGCTAAACCACCGCTGAGGGCCAGAATTTCCCCTCAGCGCCACCAGTACCACATTCCAGATCACACAAAACCAAAAAATCAAATCTGGCAGAGTGCCGCTCAGCGGCAGTTTACCCCTCAGCGGTAACTCTGCAGATTTTTGAAAAATCTATTTTAAAGCTTTCCTAACTCCACCCAAATGCAATTTTCAGTTTTCCAGTTCATAATCATGCAGTTTAATCGGTTCAAACATCAAATATATCATCAAATCATGCAAAGAAATCAAAACCCCTAAATCTTCATGCTTTGACAATCATATTCAAAATCAAAAACCCTAGAATGAACAAAATGCATTTTACTTACTTGGATGGAGATACTAGATGCAATGAGAATGCTTCCAAGCTAGAATGCTCTCTCCCAACCCCAAACTTTGATGGCACACTAGTGAAAAAGTGAGTGGAAGAGAAATTTTCTTAAGAGGGAAGAGTGAAAAGATGTGGAAAACCTTGGAGAAGGTATGTGGGAGTGTTTGTGCAAAGAAAAATCTGAAAGTGTGAGCAAGTGCGCAACTTAGGGTTTAAAAATACCCTAATGGGCTCGGGTCCCGCTAAGGGGAACTAAAACCCTATTCTGCGAGAGTACCGCTCAGCGGTAAAGTACCGCTTAGTGGCACTTTCGTGAAGTGCTCTTCTCCTTCTTTTCTTAACCTACGTGCCTCCTAGACATGCCCCTCACTGGCTCCCTGCAATTCAATGTTCAAAATGCTTATGCAAACCCTAACTAAAACAAACAAACAGAAATATTCAATCAACTGGGTTGCCTCCCAGGTAGCGCTTGTTTAACGTCACGAGCCTGACCCAAAATCCACCAACACCCATTAGTAGGTGTTACAGCCATTGTATCCTTCAGTAGATACTTAACCACCTAGCATCCTTCAGTAGATGCTATATTGATAACAGTTGAAAAACTGTTATTTTCATGCTTAAAGTTGATACTAAAAGCAACCTTTAGACTTAGAAACTAGCTTGAAATCATGCCTTTTGTTTATATTTTCAGAAATAAGAGAGCTGGACAGGTTTATGCTTGATTTGAGTGTTTTTGTGCAGGTTTTGAGGTGAATTTGGTGAAAGAAGTGAAGAATAAGAGAGAGGACATTAGAAAAGACAAGAAAGAGTGCAAAAAGGAGAAGTCGAAGGCACCGCTCAGCGGCAAACTACCGCTGAGCGACACTCAAGAGGTGGCGTTGGAACCGCTGAGGGGCAAATGGCCGCTGAGGGGAAGAAAGAAGACGCGTAACCACCGCTGAGCGGTAAATGGCGCTGAGCGGCACTTTTTGGGCTTGGGCTTTTGTAATCTTTTGTAACTCTAGATTAGTATATAAGGGCTTGCACGTCCTTTAGTTAGGGATCTTTGGCAGAAACGAGGCAAACACTCTCTCTTTCACCCCTTTGAAGGAGGATCTTGGATGCTCAGGCTACCTCTTCACCTTTATTGGGTTTATTCTTTCATACTTTCATTGTTATTCATCTAGGTTCACCATGAATATGGTGAACTAAACCTTGTATGTTTGTTGGGGAATCAATGTAATCTCTTGAAGCTCTCATATATGGATTTGTTGAATACATCTTTGAATTAAGACATATGCTTTCTTTTCATCATTAGTTAGGGTTTTTCCTCTTTGCTCAATGCTTGCATTGTTTAACTCATTCTAATGCATGATTATTGGTTTTGTTGATACGGACACGTACGGGGAAATCTAGATCCGGGGAATTTCTCCCAATATTTTACTGACAACATTATATTGGTTGCCTTAAGCTCCTGCACTCATGAACTAATCATTAGGAATGCTAGGAATTGTATGAACTATTTGATTAGGGAGAAGCCATCTAGAATGGTACATTAGAGAGTGGCATTAACAATGATGATTTGAAAGAGGAATTCCTAAAATATATGAGAGTGGATGAGATGAAATTGACCCCCAACAACATATTCATTCATTTAATCCATTGAAAGTGTTTATCTTATGTCTTTGCCATTGATCAATTCATGCATACATGTTTATTTTCTGTCTTGCATATTAAAATTTCAATATTGTTTTCTTAAGTCTTAGCTAATCAAGAAATCACATAACTAAACTAGGCCGTGAGTCCTTTGGGAAGAACGATACTTGGTCTTACCAAGTTTTATTACTTGAACGATTCGGTCATACTTGCCGATTGTGAAACAAGTTTGTGACATCATATTTTGGTGCTTACAAATTTGTCCATCAAGTTTTTGGCGCCGTTGCCGGGGACTCGTGGTTTAACTGGTTAATTTGTGTGATTATTGATTATCTTTGACTTATTTTTTTTATTTTTAATTTAAATTTCGAATTTTTTTAATTTTATTTTATTTTTCTGTTTATATTTTTCAGTTTGTATTTTATTTGATTTTATTTTATTTTTCTGTTTTCTGTTTTTCTGTTTTCTATTTTTATTTTCTGTTTTTTATTTTTCGGTTTTTATTTGATTTGATTTTATTTTAGGTTAGATTAGATTAGATTTTTTTTTAGGTTAGATTTTATTTTTATTTTTTTAGATTAGATTTTATTTTATTTTATTAGATTTTATCTTTTTATCTTTTTAGGTTAGATTTTATTTTATTCTTATTCTATCTTTTAGGTTAGGTTAGATTTTATTTTATTTTATCTTTTAGATTAGATTTTATTTTTTAGATTAGGTTTTATTTTATTTGATTCTATCTTCTAAATCTCTTATCTTCTTATATCTTTTCAATCTTTATTTTCTTTTCTCTATCTTTTTGTGCTAACAATTGTTTTTAGGGTTTTGTGCCTAATGTCTGCAGAATGCAATTTGGTCAAGAGTTTAATTATAGGGGCACTCAATTCTACCAAAGTAATCTCAACCAATGGTGGGAACCTCACTCAAGCACGGATCAAAGCCAATTTTGGCAAGCTGCTGGACAATTTGAGAACCAACCACAACAACAATGGCAGCAACAACCCTTTCTATCAGGAAGTTTGGATAGGTTGGAGGACACCCTTCAACGATTTTTGAAAAATTCCGACTCTACTCAGAAAAGCATTGAAGAATCATGTAAAAGAATGGAGATGCAACTTCGTCACATTAGTCAGATATTAAATGATGATGTTAATACTGATGTTAACCTTAAGGAGGAAGGGCAAGTCATTATCACTGAAAGTGACAAGATTCTTGATGAGGAAAAATTAGAGGGAGATGAGGAAAGGGTAGAGAGAAAAGAGAAAGAAGAGTTGAGTGAGAAAGATAAAGATGAAGAAAAAGAAAAAGAATTGGTTGAGAGAAAAGAGAGAAAGAAAATTTGTGTGAAGATAAAGAAGTTGAGGAGAAAAAGAGAAAGGAAGAAAAAAATAAAAGAAGAGAAAAAGAGAAAATTTAGGGAGAGAAAAAGGAAGAAAAAGAAGATGAGAGGAAAGAAGAAGAAATCACATGAAAAATCACATCCTCATCTAAAGAAGAATCATAGGAAGGAAAAGAAATTTAAGTGCTTTATGGAAATCTTCAAGAAATTGGAGATTAAAGTTCCTATGATTGAGACATTGCAACAGGTTCCTGGTTTGATCAAATTTCTGAAGAAGTTCAGTAGGAAGAAGAAGAAAAAGAAGAAGGAACTTGAGCTTTACTGGGTCAAGCTAATGACATTAAAAGAGCGCTTGCTGGGAGGCAACCCAGTGAATTTAAAAACTTTTGATTTGGTTTTGTAATTTTTAATTTGTGAACATTAGTTTTGTAAATATTTTTGTTGGATCCAGCATCTACTGAAGGATGTTAGGTTTGTAACACCTACTGATGGGTGTTGGTGAGAAAATTTTGCACCTACTGATGGGTGCTGGTAAGTTGGAAACACCTACTGATGGGTGTTGGTGGAATTTGGGTCAGGCTCGTGACGTTAAACAAGCGCTACCTGGGAGGCAACCCAGTTGATTGATTGTTTTTGTTTGTTTATTTTAGTTAGGGTTTGCATAAGCATTTTTAACATTGAATTGCAGGGAACCTATGAGGGACATGTAGGGAAGGCACGTAGGTCAAGAAAAGAAGGAGAGGAGCACATCAAGAAAGTGCCGCTGAGCGGCAATTACCGCTGAGCGGTACTCTCGCAGACTGGGCTTTAGTTCCCCTTAGCGGGACCCGAGCCCATTAGGGTATTTTTATACCCCAAGCTGCGTTTTAGGGTTTATTTCCAGACTTCTCTCTGCACAAACACTTCCACACACCTTCTCTTAGGTTTCCCACATCTTTTTACTCTTCCCTCTTTAGAAAATTTCTCTTCCACTCACTTTTACACTAGTGTGCTATCAAAGTTTGGGGTTGGAAGAGAGCATTCTAGTTTGGAAGCATTCTCATATCATCTAGCATCTCCACCCAAGTAAGTAAAATGCATTTTGTTCATTCTAGGGTTCTTGAAATTGACTGTGATTGTCAAAGCATGAATATTTAGGGGTTTTGATTTCTATGCATGATTTGATGATATATTTGATGTTTGAACCGATTAAACTGCTTGATTATGAACTGGAAAACTGAAAATTGCATTTGGGTGGAGTTAGGACAGTTTAAAACAAGATTTGCAAAAATCTGCAGATCACCGCTGAGCGGCATTTACCGCTGAGCGGCACTCTGCCAGATTTGCTTTTTTCTGGTTTGTTGCGTGTTTGAATGTGGCACTGGTGGCGCTGAGGGGAAATTCTGGCCCTCAGCGGTGGTTTAGCTTCGAAAGGAGTTTTGTTTTGTGTTTACTAATGATTAACATCATGTTCTGTGGTTTTGGATTTATGTTTGAATGCAGGAATGGCATCCTCTTCAGGAAAGAGATTGAAAACCATGGCAACCAAGAGAAAGGAAAAGGAACCAGAGCAGCCCCATAATGGCAGGTTCCTCTCTAGGAAACATGAGAAGCACTTTAGGGTGGTTCAGGACAGGAGACTTCTAATGGAGAGAAAGGTTGGAATGATACCTAACTTTGCTCCTCAATTTGGAGAGCAAGTGTTAGGGAATGATTGGGGGAAGCTAGCCACTTATCCATCACCTGCCAACATAGCTGTGGTGAAAGAATTCTACACCAATGCAAAGAAGATTGGTGATTATCCAGCTGAGAATTATTTGGGCTATGTTAGAGGCCATGCTATCAGGTATGATCCTGACTCCATCAATAACTTTCTGGATACTGTGTGGGCTGGTGAGCAATGCCAGTTTGCTCTTAGCATGGAGGAAGGTGCTGACTTTGAGGATGTTGAGAGAGTATTGTGCATACCTGGAGGACACTTCCAAAGGAATAGATCTGGCTCAGTGGTTAATATTAGGAGGACAGATTTGACTCCTCTTGCAAAGTATTGGATGGCATTTTCTCATGCCAACATTCAGCCATGTTCACATGTGTCAGATATTACTCTCAGCAGGGCACTATTCATCTACTGTGTTATCAGAAACTTGAATGTTAATATTGGGCAGGTGATAGCTGATGAGATTAGTGTGTGTGCTAACACCTCAAACAACAAAGCACCACTGGGACATCCTTCTTTGATCACTCACCTTTGCAAGCTAGCTGGGGTGGACACTTCTGTTCCACCATTTGAGAGGCCAAGAAAAGCTATAGATGAGGCCTATTACAGACAGTACTGTGGAGGTGAGGAGGCAGCCCAGCCAGTGCCACCACGCCAGGCTCGTAGAGAGAGAAGGCCAGCACAGAGCAGGACTTCTGCTGATACTCATGAGGCAGAACCATTCCAGATGAGGGACATGTATATGTCTCTTATAGGTGCTCAGTTGCAGTCCATCCACAGAGGGCAGGTGGCCACGGCTGAGATGATAGTGGGGATGTATGATACCCCTCCAGCACACAGGTGGACTATGGATGAATTCCATAATGTGGTAGCTTGGCCAGAAGAACCAGTATATGGAGGAGCTGGAGCAGCTGAAGCTTCAGCCAGAGATATGGAGGAAGATGAAGCAGAGGAGGAGGATGCATTTGATGAAGATGATGATGAAGAGGAAGAGGAAGATACAGAGAGCTCGGACTGATGAGGAGCTGAGATAGCATTTACTGATGAATGCTATCATATGATTATGCTTTTGTGGTTTAAGTTTTCTGAACTTATTTGTTTTTGTTTTTAGATTAGGGTTTGATGTACTCTATTGAACACCTGGTTTCTTATGATGGTTTGCTATTAACTGTGATTGTGTGATAAGTAATGCTTGATGATGCTTATTGATTGATTGATGTTGAGATGATGTGCACATTAAAATGCTTATACAGGTGATTCACAAGCTTTGTGAACAAATGCATAATATCATGATTGTGATTGTGAAATTAAGCAGGATGTGCATGTCAAATGTGAATGAGCTTATATGTGAGGTTTTGAGCTCCAGAGTTGTTATTGTTGAATGCTATTACTTTGAAAGCATGAATGACTTTGCCCAGGTTTTCTATGATTGAATCAATTGCTTGTTTTGCATCATATGATCAAAGGCCGTGTTTTTGAAACCCTTTTTATTGGCCAAATTCATAAAGTTAGCCTTCTAAAAGAGAACACGTTGTGTTCTATCCTTTGAACCCTTAGCCTTAAATATACACTGAACACCCTTGATTGAAAATCTTTACCTTGAGTTAAGTAGAAGATCTTGTGTGGTATTGTTAAATGTTCAAGTTTGGGGTTATTGGGGAAACATGAAAAAGGAAAAAGCATTGAGCTAACAGCTAAAAAGTAAGAATATGCAAAGAAAAGAAAAGAAAAAGAAGCAAAGCTCAATGCAAATGCAAAAGCAAAGGCAAAAGAAAGTTGGGAATGAATAAGAAGATTGTGTTGTTATGATTCTCTTAACTCAAGGATTTTGTGATCCAGAAAAACCAATTTTCTTGTTAGCCCAGCCACATTATAAGCCATTGAAAAGTCCTTGTGATGATGCATGCTTGTGAATGTATTTGATTGTGGTTAAATGAAAGGCAAAGTTGATTCATGTGACATTGTGATAGTGGAGTGAATGAGTGAAACACTTTACCTCTTATACACTTGTGTGTTGAGTGAAACACTTTACCTAGTGAGGAAATATTCCATAAGCACATGAACATCCATGCTTAATTGATTGATCATTCATGAAAAATAGCATTTGTTGGAATTTAAATGACTTTGTGAACACTAAAGCATGTGCACATCTTGATTGAACTCTTGGTCATTAAGTTTGAGTGAAGTTATTACTTATCTTGAAAAGAGGATTTTGAATGAGTGAACCATCATATGAATTGGTTGGAGATGGAGTTACATTTTATTTGCTTGAGGACAAGCAAAGTTCTAAGTTTGGGGTTGTGATAACAGTTGAAAAACTGTTATTTTCATGCTTAAAAGTGATACTAAAAGCAACCTTTAGACTTAGAAACTAGCTTGAAATCATGCATTTTGTTTATATTTTCAGAAATAAGAGAGCTGGACAGGTTTATGCTTGATTTAAGTGTTTTTGTGCAGGTTTTGAGGTGAATTTGGTGAAAGAAGTGAAGAATGAGAGAGAGGACATTAGAAAAGACAAGAAAGAGTGCAAAAAGGAGAAGTCGAAGGCACCGCTCAGCGGCAAACTACCGCTGAGCGGCACTCAAGAGGTGGCGTTGGAACCGCTGAGGGGCAAATGGCCGCTGAGGGGAAGAAAGAAGACGCGTAACCACCGCTGAGCGGTAAATGGCGCTGAGCGGCACTTTTTGGGCTTGGGCTTTTGTAATCTTTTGTAACTCTAGATTAGTATATAAGGGCTTGCACGTCCTTTAGTTAGGATCTTTGGCAGAAACGAGGCAAACACTCTCTCTTTCACCCCTTTGAAGGAGGATCTTGGATGCTCAGGCTACCTCTTCACCTTTATTGGGTTTATTCTTTCATACTTTCATTGTTATTCATCTAGGTTCACCATGAATATGGTGAACTAAACCTTGTATGTTTGTTGGGGAATCAATGTAATCTCTTGAAGCTCTCATATATGGATTTGTTGAATACATCTTTGAATTAAGACATATGCTTTCTTTTCATCATTAGTTAGGGTTTTTCCTCTTTGCTCAATGCTTGCATTGTTTAACTCATTCTAATGCATGATTATTGGTTTTGTTGATACGGACACGTACGGGGAAATCTAGATCCGGGGAATTTCTCCCAATATTTTACTGACAACATTATATTGGTTGCCTTAAGCTCCTGCACTCATGAACTAATCATTAGGAATGCTAGGAATTGTATGAACTATTTGATTAGGGAGAAGCCATCTAGAATGGTACATTAGAGAGTGGCATTAACAATGATGATTTGAAAGAGGAATTCCTAAAATATATGAGAGTGGATGAGATGAAATTGACCCCCAACAACATATTCATTCATTTAATCCATTGAAAGTGTTTATCTTATGTCTTTGCCATTGATCAATTCATGCATACATGTTTATTTTCGTCTTGCATATTAAAATTTCAATCATTGTTTTCTTAAGTCTTAGCTAATCAAGAAATCACATAACTAAACTAGGTCGTGAGTCCTTTGGGAAGAACGATACTTGGTCTTACCAAGTTTTATTACTTGAACGATTCGGTCATACTTGCCGATTGTGAAACAAGTTTGTGACATCATATTTTGGTGCTTACAAATTTGTCCATCACTCTAACAGAGAGATCAAGAAGATATTGAAAAAGCTAGTGAAGCCAAATAGGAAGGATTTCAACATAGGTCAAACGGTGTTATTGTACAAGTCCAGGATAGGGCCTATGAGTGGTAAATTACGCTCCAAATGGGAAGGTCCATTCATTGAAACACAAGTGTTTCCCTATGGAGAAGTGGAGATTAAGGAAGAATCTTCTGATAGAACCTTCAAGGTTAATGGCCATCGTCTGCGGATATTTAATGAAAATCAAGACATGTTGAACAAGACGATGGATGGAGTGAATTTGACCACTCCAACATTCCTTCCACCATGAAGGAGGTAAGTACCCTCATACTTTTTCTTTGCATTCTACATATAAGGCACACATTGAGGATAATGCATAGTTTAAGTGTGGGGGTGTGTGGGGAAACAATTAATTTTGTTCCCTATTTTGTTTGTTTTTTTAAATAAATATTTGCATTGGATTTGAGAGTTTGAATCAGTAACTGGGATGATCATGAATTTAAGAAAAAAAATGAAAAATGAGTCATGTTGATATGAGTGGATTGCTTCTATGATTTGCTGATTGAGTTGACTTAAGAATTTCTTAATTAAAATCTTTTGTGAAAGAAATTTGAACCATGTGAACTTTGAGCCAAATGATAAGGATGGACCACCATGTGCCATACCTATTTTTCTTGTGTGATTTGCCCATGTTTCGTTGATACTGTAATAGTTAGCTTTATTCTATGTTGTGCAACTGAGGTGAATATGCATGATTTGATATGATTGAGCCATTTCTTGTTTTAGCTACTTGGCCAAATAAACTTGTCCTAACATTAATCCATTGGAACCCTCTTTGAGCCTTAAGCCTATTTTTCTTGTTTCCAGTCATTGTCAAATGAGAAAAGAAGAAAAATCATATGTACCTTACCTTAGGAAAGAAGAAGGAGTAATGGATTATATTAGAAGTAAAGTGAGGAATAAGTGTGTGGGTGAGTACCTCACCCACAAAATAATAAAAAAAAGCAAAAAGGAAGATGAAAAGTTGGAGTTTTAAAAAGAAAAAAAACACAAAAAAATTAAAGAAGAAAGAAAAGTAAATCTTCCTTAAAAGAAAAAGAAATAGATTTGTTTTTGAAATGAAGTATCATTACTCTTTCTATATGAATTTCAAAAACTCAAAAATTCCAAGAAAATTCCCTACCTTTGCCTTGGCCTCAATAAACCTTAAAAAGCCCTGATGATCAATAATTGCATGTTTTCTGAAGTATGTGAATGTTAGAATCTTGCTAAATATCAATGGTGTCTACTTATATAGGTATTTTGAGTGTAAACACAAGCCAAAAACACTTGAGAGAGTTGGAGAGGAATAAATACATGTTGACTTGAGTGTTATCTTTCATATTTAATTTTCTTGGAAATTCAAAAAGGTCAACTTATGTGTGAAGAATAGAGTGATTTCATTTGTATGTCCATGACAAAGTAATTTCTAGATGATTGATCTATGTCTAGTGTTGTTCATTCTTTTGATCCAAATGCAAATATGGAATAAAATGACTAAGAACAAAGTCTTGGAATTAATCAATTTTGCCCAGGAGTGCAAAAGGATAAGTGTGGGGGTGTGATAAGTGCATATTTATGCCCACATTTATGCTTTAAAATTCAAATTTTTGATGAATTCATGTTCTTGAATGAGGGATTTAAAGAGGATTTGTTATGATTGGATATATTGAGTTTGGGAATAAAAAGGGACTTAAAAAAGTGATTTTTAGTTTCATAAATTATTCTTGGAAATTCTTACGTTTATTTGTGCAGCTGAGAATATAAGTTTTATTGGTCTAAATGGCAATTCAAGGCCCAAAATCAGATTTTGTTTGGAAAATAATATACAAATGGGCCAAGTAGACACACTTTACCTTTGCACCTCCTAAAATCCCTACATACACCCCTCTTCTCTTAACCAGGCCCAATACTAAGCCAAACAGTAACTCTATACACCTCCTCCCCACACAGATTTAGCCAACCACATACTGCCACATCACCTCCCTCTGCCACATCATCATCATCTTCTTCCCAGAAACCCTAATTCCTAAATCCAAACCCTAGGACACGCACAGCCGCCGTCACACCGCCTCTCCATCGCGCCACCATCCTTTCCGCCGCACCGCCACCAAACCCAGGCCGCTGTCAACCTTCGAGCCATCGCCGCGAAACCCCATAATCGACGCGAGTCCTCCTTCATCAATCGCGAGACCTAGCCGCGCTACTTCCTCCATGCCGCCACCACCAAATCGTCCTCCTTTCTCGTCGGACAGCCACCATCAACCATCACCACCGTTCATCTTCTCCACTCGCGAAACACAGTCGCACCATCTCGCTCTTCCAGTAATGCGAGCCCTTTCCTAACCGCGACTCCCTCTTCTTCATTGCTTCAGCCATCGAGAGAAGCCTCCACGCATCAAACCGTCAACACACATCTCTCATGGCATCTATCATCGCGCCACCACGGTGCAGATACAAACCACCCTCGTCACGAGAATCTTCCACGGCCACCAACATCTTCCTCGCATGCCATTCTCGCCAGAGCACAGGACGTCATCTCCAACCCCAAACCTGCAAATAGAAAACCAATCTACAGAACCCTAATTTTGGGTGGAAAGGGAGCGGACATGTGGCGAGCACTCATTGGCGCGTCCTTTCTCTGATCAAAAGTGGTCAATGTTGTTTGAATCTAGTCAAGGGTGGTCAATTGAGGGGCTTTTTTGCAATTTCAGAAATTTAGAAGGGTCTAAAGTGCAGATAGAGGAAATTTCAGGGTATTTGTGCAATTTTGGAAAGTCAGAAAAGATAAAAAATAAAATTCAGTTGCTGAATTAATTTAATTTGGGAATATCAACAGAAAATATCTTCCAAATAATGTTATAATTATTTAAATCTTTTAGTTATTTGGAAGATATAAGATAAAAGATTCAATCAACTGAATATTCAGAGTCCAAGCCAAACCAAGCCTATATAAAGAGACCTAGGGGACTTGACTTCAATTCATTCATTCTCTCAAACTCCTCTCACATTTCTTTCATCTTGTATTCAACTCCATTCATGGAGAGCTAAGCATCTAGGGCTATTCTGCTGTAATTCCATGATGGATTTTGAGGTTACGTTCAGTTAATGCAATTGTTTACTTTGATTATTGATTTAAGTTGTTCTCTCTATGTCTTTCATCTCTCTATCTTGTTAAAAGTAAAGATTTTTGCATCATAATGTGTTTGAATCTACATGCATATTGATTATATGAGTTCTAGGGTTTCTAGGTTTAATTAAGAATCTACTTTGATTTAATTTAGGAACTTTCATATGATTAAATGGTTTTTACTATCAATTGAGAATGTACTTTGGTTGGTAGTAATAATTTCAACTATAATTAATTGAGAATTTAATTTGATTGATTAACTTTTAACTTGGTTAGGAGATTTAAGAATAGACATGATTAAACACAATAGAATTTGATTGAGAATGTACTTTGGTTGAATTTATTGTGAATAATCTAGAAAGGTTTGACATTTGATTGAGAATTTGCTTTGGTTAAATGCATGATCGCCCTTAAATTAATTAAGAATGTACTTTAATTAATTTGAAACTTAAACAATAATTAATTGAACAATTATTCGTAAATAACCGATGATGAATCTATCTTGAAAAAGTAGTGGAATTAGCCTATTTAATCATAACTGTTTATTCTTTAAACATTCTTCAACCATTACTTTTATTCATAAGCATTGCATAACATTCAGAAGAGTTAGATATTTGAAAGCAATTTTGTGTTTGTAGGGAGCGACTCAGGGTTACTTTAGCCCTATCTACTTTCTTAGATACTACTTGGCAATAGCGAAGTTGCCTTGAAAAGTAGTATTAATTTGATAGCTTCAACGACAGCGTATCATGCCGCATGTGAAGAATTTGGTGATGTTGTGTCGTTCGACACGACGTACTTAACAAATAAGTACGACATGCCATTTGCGCCTTTTGTGGGTGTTAACCATCATGGACACTCCATTTTACTTGGTTGTGGCTTGTTGTCGTCTGAAGACACTGCCTCATTTGTATGGTTGTTCCAATGGTGGCTTAAATGCATGCATAATAAGAGTCCTGGTGGTATTATTACTGACCAATGTAGGGCAATGGCCAACGCTATTGAAGAAGTCTTTCCAAATACGAGGCACAGGTGGTGTTTATGGCACATCATGAAGAAGTTGCAGGAAAATTCAACGCCTATAAAAACAATGAGGCTATCAAAAGTGAACTACACGCGCTTATTTATGATTGTGGTTGTCTAACAGAATTTGAAAATAGTTGGGGGGAACTACTGACCAAACATGGATTGGAGCAACATGAATGGCTATGTAATTTGTATCAAGAGAGACATAAATGGGTTCCTTGTTACATGAGCAATTATTTTTGGGCAGACATGTCAACAACTCAAAGAAGTGAGGGAATGAATGCTTTTTTTGATGGGTTTATTAATTCAAGTACCACATTAAGACAATTTGTGGTTCAATACGACAATGTTGTTAGAGTAAAGGCCCAGAAAGAAATACAAGCTGACTTCTCCTCCCTAAACACCACTGTTGCATGTGGGTCTCAATCACCGATTGAGAGACAATTTCAAGTGGAGTACACACATGCAAAGTTTGAGGAGGTCCAAACAGAGTTTCGGTGAAGGATGAATTGTTTCATCAAAGACACCATAAAGGACGACTTATTCAATACTTACACTATAAAAGAGGAACGAATGTGGGAGGGAAATCATTTACCAGATAAATTTTACAAAGTGAAATTTGATCCCCTCACGAAAAATACCACATGCTCTTGCCAGTTATTTGAGTTTAGAGGCATCATTTGTAGGCATTCCCTTTTGGTATTTGGTCAAGAAGATGTTTATAGTGTTCCCTCAAAATACATTCTAGGCAGTGGAGAAAAAATATCTGAAGAAGGCACACACTAATTACAGCATCGTATACTAATTGCAATCATGAACCACGCATGCAAAGATACAAAATTTTGTGCAAACGTTTCTATGAAATTGCTGAAGTTGCATGTGAGTCCAAGCTTGCTACCACTGATTTGGAAAAAGAACTTAATTTCCTTGGTAAAAAGTTTGGGTTCAGTTCATCCATGACAAATAACATCATTAGTGATGGAGGCGAACTAAGATACGATATTGGTGCATGCCCTTCAATACCCCAGAGTCCAGTTGGAACAGTTGATGTCCTTGTACACAGTCCTACAGCTATTAAGCAAAAAGGACGTCCACGCACAAACAAGTTGAAGTCCAGCGTTGAGAAAAGAACCCAATTCAGCTTCAGCCAAAAAGACTTCAACACCACCCGGTCAACAATGTGTGAGTAATTGATTAGGTTGTAGATAAAAAATTTACTTTAATTTGTAAAAAATATGTTCTTAATATAAATTTTGTTCATGCAGGGGACAAGGGCATCTCATGTTGTTCAAACTGATGACCATCTTCAGTTTCAATTCGACTATTACTAACTATCACAAGAAACCAAAATGGGTCATTTTGGATTTATGTCTTTGTTGTCAGCTATACATAACAATTTCGATAACAACAGTAGTTGATATATATTACTTTTTTACTGTTCCTTTATGTATTTAATTTATATTTTAAATTTAAAATGTTTAGTGAATGAATTCTAACTGATGATGGTTTGGAATGCAATTTATGGGACCAAAAAAACAGTGTTGTAATCGATTACAAGCATTCCGTAATCGATTACACGTCCCTGGTCAGTACCCATAACTACCCACCACATCACTAATCATCCAACGTGGCCAACTTCTTTAATCGTGTATATAACCGCCCATTGACGAGGTTGCTCAAATACCTTTTCCAATGTCATTTGTGTCGCGCAAAACCCTAAAAACACACCAATGGCTGATCGTACAAAGAAGAAACAAAAGGCCTCTACTTCCCTTGGTGGAGGTCGTCGCCGCCGTAGTCCAACATCATCCCCACCATCATCCCCTCCAATACCAAACAATGATCTGTTCTCGTCAGATGAGCAATATGAGAAATTTGCACAACATTTTATCAATCGTGAAATATTGGAAAGCAAATATCTCGAGGATGGTTACTTTGAAGGAAGAAACTTTCAATTCTATGACATATTGGCCGAAGCTGGGCTCACTGAGTTTGTGTCTTTAAGAAGACATTACTACCCAGAATTAGTGAGAATGTTCTACAGCAACATGTCAATTTTGGATACCGGGGTTATTCAAAGTGAGGTAAAAGGTGTAAAAATCAGAGTAAGCCCTAATCTTTTCCATCAACTCACAACACTCCCAACTGATGGTGTTAGTTATGAAGGACGTCTTGTAGATGAGTGGAAAGAACAATACGATTCTGTTACTGCAAGGTAAGTAGTGTGTAGAGATGATGCAGACATACAATGCAGAATACTGGCAGGGCAAATGAAGGTTCAACCAAGGATACTTCATTACATTCTGACTCGTGTATTACTTCCTCGTGCAACCAATATTGGTCAGACATCCGAAGAGGATATTATGCTGTTATGGGCCCTTTTCAATTCCATATACATTAACTAGGGACATCTTATTAGATATAGGATGAAAAGAGCATTAAGGGAGAAGGCCAAGTTGCAATATCCTCATTTGATAACAATCTTGATGGAACACTTTGAAGTGCTTACTGACACTGATCCTATTTCAGAACTTAAGTTCAAGCAAAAAATGGGATCTGAAGTTGTTGCCTCATTTGGTTATGTGCAAAATGATGATGGAGAATGGGTTCCCAACGACAACGCCCCCAACCCCCCTCCTTACAACAACGCCAACACCAACAACATGATGATAATGTACAAGGCAGTTCTTCTACAACACTAAATGATGTCATCAACCGCATAGAACAACTTCAGACCTTCGTTGCTACAAGATTTGATTCCTTTGATACGAGATTTGGAAACATGGACATGGTCATGACTTCAAGGTTTGATGCGTTGGAATCGCGTGTTGGAAACATTGAAGAACAACTACAGCACATGCAAACAGGCTTTCACAATGAACCTCGAACTTAAAATTGCTTGTATAGGCTTTATTTTCTTCAGTAAAATAAAAACGATGTATTGCAGTTCCTATTTCCATAATTTAATGTCCTTCTTTAATCAAGTCCTATACTGTGATCGTACTTCCGGAATTTTCGCCATTTAATATGTAATGTTTAATTTATCATAAACTAAATAGAACTACACTTGTGCCTGAAACACCACCACCAATGAAAGACCAACATGAACTAAATTGAAGTGGACTTGTGCTTTAAATGAACAGTGTTTGCCAATGATCACCCAAGAAAACACAGCTGACTACTTCAGTTCAACTTTCTGTACAAAACACTGATTTCCCTCGCGTAATCGTTTACCACTACCCTGTAAACGATTACCACAGTGTTTTTACAGCAGATTAGCCCTGCACCTGTCTAACTTTGTCCCCTCACTAAGAATGGCTTCTTCCCCACTTGTCTCGGTGACCTCCCATCACTTACCACCCTCCACCACCAATGAAAGACCAACATGAACTAAATTGAAGTGGACTTGTGCTTTAACTGAATAGTTTTTGCCAATGATCACCCAAGACAACACAACTGACTACTTCAGTTCAACTTTCTGTACAAAACACTGATTTCCTTCGCGTAATCGTTTACCACTACCCTGTAAACGATTACCACAATGTTTTTACAGCAGATTAGCCCTGCACCTGTCTAACTTTGTCCCCTCACTAAGAATGGCTTCTTCCCTACTTATCTCGGTGACCTCCTGTTAAGAGGGTCGCACCTTATACAAAAATTGATTGCATAAAAGAATGCAGTATAGTACTAGGAAGTTACTCCTAGGTCGTCTCTCAAGGACCAATTGTGGTTCAGTCTCAGGTCAACACGTAGTGGGGGGGGTTGTAGTGTTTTTGGTTGGGGAGAATATTAAAATGAAATGGAATTTAAATAACACCAAATTAAATACGGTGAAGTAAAATGCACTACAGTAGAACGAAATTAAAACAGTGAAAACGAAATTGGTACAGTAAAAACGAAAATACAACAACGTGAAACAATAAAAATAAATCTAGAATAGAAAACGGAAATACAACAAACGGTAAAATAGAAAAAAGTAAATTTCAAATATGAAATCAGAATCAACATTACAGCAGCAAAATACAGAGAACTAAATTACAGTGAATGATTTAAAATAAATTACTCAACAACATAATAAAAACAGCAGTAGAAATTAAATTGCAGAGAAACAACAACAGAAATTAAATTGCAGCATAATCTAAATCACTTCAATGAATAGAACAATAAAATAGCATTGTAATTTCAGCAACAAGAAATTAACTCAGATTGTGCATTGAATTTAAATTCATTACAACAGAGAAACTAAAATTGGAACCTAGTGTGTACACAGTTTTTCAACCGTAGCCTTCCATCACAGTGTCGTGCTTTCTCCTCTACTGTCCAGCTCCTACTGCTCCAGCACTGTTCTCTCTGTCTAGAACTCCTCTTCACGGCCTCTCACTCTCTACTCACGCTACCCTACACTCCATTTCTCTACTGAAAAAAAAAAACTACCTATTGGAACTCTCTGGAACTTACACTAATGGAACTCAAATTCAGAGCTATTGGAAGAGAGAGCCTCTCCCAGGTCGTAACTCCCTTCCGTAACAACTCCCCATCGTAGGTTGCGGCTGGAGCTTTAAATGAAAGATGAATGACCCCTCGAGACTTCCTTGCTGGACGTGCAACTTCTTTTGCCACCTCTCTTCTGCTGCTGCGCCAATTGCCTTGTGCACCTATAAGCTTCTGCCCACGCTATACGCTGCAGTGCTGGGCCGAGAAGAGCTGCTGGATGCCTTGCTGGACCGTGAAATGGCTGCTGTTACTGTTGGGCCGTGAGCTGTGTGCTTGGACATGTGCTGCTCTTCATTTGGGCCGTGAGCTTCCTTTTTCAAATGAAGTCAGTACCTACAACGTGCTAGGCCGGGATAGCGTGCGTGTGCTTCAAAAATCAGGCCGTGACACTCCTAATCTCCGTGTGCACCTCCCTCCAAAGCCAAGCTTGTTGGACGTGCTGGAATGCACGTGGAGATAGCTGGGCTCGTGTTGCTTCTCCCTCAACTTTGTGCAGCCCTCTTTTAATATAAAAATGGAACCCTTCTTTGCTGGATGCACCCCTGTTGGATTGTACTGCTGGAATGCTGGATGGAAGTTGTTGGATTAGCTGGGAGTGTGACTGCTGGACGTGTTCAGTGGTTCTGCTTCATGCCACTTCTTGGGCGCTGGTTCTCCATGGGAAAACATTCAAAAGCAAAGAGAAAGCTGGTATGTAGTGGCTGCAAGAAAATTCACTTCTTAATTGCCAAAGTCCTTTTGATGTCTGTGGCTTAGTGTGGCAGCTGGACTTCTCCATGGAGTGTGCTGTCAGTTAAGAGAATGTGAAGTGCTGCTTCCTCCAAAAGAAAGGAAACGTGTGCTCTTTAGGTTCATTTTGCTGTCAAAAATTCCTTCTCATGGGCCCTCTCTTCTTTCAAGAACGTGGCAGCTACTTAAGGACGTGGATGTGTGCCACTTATTCAATTGAATGTGCCTTTTCTTAATAACCCAAAAATGAATCCAGCCATGAATATCAAGTGCATTCTCCAAAATAAAGTTTGTGTTTGCACCTCAAAAATAAACCTCCACCTTTGGGTCCAATTCTCATTTCTCTTTTAACTTTCAAATGTCCCAAATTATATTTCCAAAATTTTTCTGCAATTACTAATTCAAATAATTAACTCAAATAATTAAAATTAGGTTTAATCCTTTACTACATCCCTATTTATGTACGAATGTCTCAATTGGGTTCTCGTTTTTTAAAGTGTATCAAAATGGTCCTTAATTTTGAAAATTCATATCAATTGAGTCCTTTCCGTTAAGTTGGCTGGACGGCGTTAAAAAAATTGATGAGTGAGATGCTAAGATGACGAACGAACGCTCGTCCACCAGTGAACGAACGCTCGTCCACCACTGAACGAACGCTCGTCGACCTCTTACCGCTGGACGACCGTTCGTTCCACACTGGACGACCGTTCGTTCAGTGGTCGCCGAGCATTCGTTCGCTGGTGGACGAGCGTTCGTTCGCTGGTGGACGAACGTTCGTTCGTCATCTCAACATCCCACTCATCAATTTTTTTAACGCCGTCCAGCCAACTTAACGGAAAGGACTCAATTGATATCAATTTTCAAAATTAAGGACCATTTTGATACACTTTAAAAAACGAGGACCCAATTGAGACATTCGTACATAAATAGGGATGTAGTAAAGGATTAAACCTTAAAATTAATTAAAATTAGAATTTCTGGTCAAATTAAGCACAATTAGCAAAAACGGAAAAATACAGGACATTTAAGCACAATTCCCCAATTAATTCTAGGACAATAAACTAAGTGAAGTGAATAAAATATCGACTCATCACCTCCCATCACTTACCACCCTCCACCACCAATGAAAGACCAACATGAACTAAATTGAAGTGGACTTGTGCTTTAACTGAACAATTTTTGCCAATGATCACCCAAGACAACACAACTGACTACTTCAGTTCAACTTTCTGTACAAAACACTGACTTCTCTCGCGTAATCGTTTACCAGGCCCCTGTAAACGATTACCACAATGTTTTTACAGCAGATTAGCCCTGCACCTGTCTAACTTTGTCCCCACACTAAGAATGACTTCTTCCCCACTTGTCTGGGTGACCTCCCATCACTTACCACCCTCCACCACCAATGAAAGACCAACATGAACTAAATTGAAGTGGACTTGTGCTTTAACCAAACAATTTTTTCCAATGATCACCCAAGACAACACAGCTGCCTACTTCAGTTCAACGTTCTGTACAAAACACTGATTTCTCTCGCGTAATCGATTACCAGGCCACTGTAAGCGATTACCATAGTGTTTTTACAGTAGATTAGCCCTGCACCTGTCTAACTTTGTCCCCTCACTAAGAATGGCTTCTTCCCCACTTGTTGGGGTCACCAAACCTCACCTCCTATACTGTAATCAAACTTAAACACCACAATCAACTTAAGAACAATGGACTTCTGACACAAAGTAAGACGTAAACGATTACGACAATGATTTTTTAACCAATACTTAAGCCTACTTCAACATTTCAAAAACAAAGTTTCATTCATCCATCACAATACGCCGAATTTATTCATTAACATTCCAAATAAAGCCAAAATACATTACACTTTGTTTTGTTCATGTATGTACAATGATCCACTGGTGCAGAAAGGGCTTTAGACGTCCGTTCTTTTGGCCTTTTGACGTCCGACCTTCCCCCGACGTCTTTGTGGGTGACGTTACTCAGACGTCGGGGGGTCCACATCGGACGTGTATATAGACGTCCGATGTGTCAGGCTCGACGCCTATCCAGACGTCTAGTGTACACCCTCGGATGTCCACGTAGACATCCCATGTGCCCCATTTGACGTCCCAAGAGATGTCCGTCTCCTCCCTCCCCCGACGTCTACACAGACATCCGAGGTGTATCCCCCGACAACCACCTGCCTGAATTGTTTTGTGGTAGGGCTGGGGTTGGACGTCCGTTTGTGCACTGCCAGACGTCTATAGACGTCCGACAGTGCACTAACCGACGTCTACTGGGCGTATTTTTTTTAACAAATAATTTATTTTTGCAATAAAACCACACCTGAAAAGCAGAAAATTGTCCCAGAACAATTTTGCTATAATATATATGCGTTTCATATAAAGAAAGTTCTACTTAATGTAAAATATAATCCACTACCAAAACTATCAAGATAAAACTTAAACTAAAACTAAGCAATGTTCAACAACAAATAAAACTATTCCTAACTCCATCTTTGCAGAAGATAAGCGGTCCACTCCTGCCTTATCTGTTTAATTATGTCCTCTGGAATAGGCGGTCCACTCTGTTTAATTCATATATGTTTGAAGATGAATTTGATTTGTAATGTATTCAAGGTATACATCATTACCACATTCCAGTCATCTATAATGACAGCTCGAATGATGGTCTTAATCCAACACATCACATGGAAGCCACATTCCCATGAATCTAGCTGGTGGTTACACTAAAATAACAAACTAAATAGTTAAGAATTTAGATCATTCAATAACATAGAAAATGAATTATAACTATAGATGACTTAAAACCTTTGGATACAAAATTTGAACCAGTTGACCACGTGATTTACCAATAACTCTGTACAGATTGAAAACACAAAGTATAATTAATATGACTATATTTATCATAAAAGTTGAAGGTGAACATCAAATTCAAAGTCATTTTTGGAGAAACACTTACCCTTGAAGCATTGTTCTCAAGTCATTTTTCATTTTTCATTTTACATGCTTTGGGAATGATGACCATCAGCTGCCAATGCATGCTATCATAATGGATAAATAGTTATTTAACTAATTAAGGAAACTATAATAATGAACTAGACACATATAACAACACCTACCCATCAATGTATGGCACAAGGTATACGTCTCTTTTTGACTCATCCATCCATGTTTGCAAATAATGTTGTCTGTTTTGAAGTGTGTTACCAGACGGTTGAATGGTCTGAGGTTCAACAAATCCGTACATGGAAGACCGACCTTGGTCTACAACGATTGTGTCCATGTACCTGATGACAAATTTATGAACACCGAAAAACGGCGCCACAAACTTGTTTTAACAATCGGCAAGTGTGACCGAATCGTATCAAGTAATAAAACTAGGTAAGACCAAGTATCGTTTTCCCAAAGGACTCACGGCCTAGTTAGCTATATGATTTGTTGATTATTTAAGACTTGTGAACAATTGATTGTAGGTTTTAAATGCAAAAGACATTAATTAAACATGTATGCATGAATTTGATCAATGTAAAAGAGGAATACAAACACTTTAATGAATTAGATGGATGAGTATGTTGTTGGGGTTATCAATTTCATCTTATCCACTGTCATATACTTTTAGGAATTCATCATTCTTTTCATCAATTGCTAATGCCACTCTCTAAATCACCTTCCAAGAAGGCCTATCCTTAATTACGAGTTCATACAATTCCTAGCATTCCTAGTAATTAGTTCTGAAGTGCAGGAGCTTAAAGGCAACCAATATGCTATTGGGAGAAATTCCCCGGATCTAGATTTCCCCGTACGTTCCCATATCGAAAAAATCAATAATCATGGCAATGAATGAGTTAAACAAAGCAAGCACTAAGCAAAGAGGAAAATCCCTAACTAAAGATGAAAGAAAGCATGTATCTTAATATAAGATGTTAAAACACAAATTCCATATATGAGAGTTTCACAAGACTACATTGATTCCCTAACAACAATACAAGGTTTAGTTCACCATATTCATGGTGAAACTAGATGAACAATAATGAATGAAAGAAAGATAGAACCCTAGAAAGAGGAGAAGGTAGCCTGAGCATTCAAGATCTTCCTTCAAGGGGTGGAAAAGAGAGTGTTTGCTTCGTCTCTGCCAAAGATACAAACCTTAGGACGTCCTAAAGCTTATATACTATTCAAAATATACAGAAAATTAGGCCCAAGCCCAAAATAGTGCCGCTCAACGGTAAGTGCGTGAGTTATTTTCCTCCCCTCAGCAGCCTTTTCACCCCTCAGCGGAGCCAACGTGGGTTTCTGAGTGCCGCTCAGCGGTAAACTGCCGCTGAGCGGTAATTACAGCTTCTCCTTTTGCATTTTTTTATGTCTTTTCTGATTCCATCTCTATCCTTCTTCACTTCTTTCACCAAATTCACCTTAAAACCTGCATAAAACACTGAAATCAAGCATAAACCTGTCCAGCTCTCTTATTTCTAAAAATATACCCAAAAGCATGATTTCAAGCTAGTTTCTAAGTGTTAAAGGTTGCTTTTAGTACCAACTTTAAGCATGAAAATAACAGTTTTTCAACTGTTATCACAACCCCAAACTTAGAACTTTGCTTATCCTCAAGCAAACAAGATGTAACTCAATCTTCTACCAATCTGTATAATGGTCTACTCATTCAAAAATCCTCTTTTCAAGATAAGTAGAAACTTCAATCAAACTCATGACAAAGATTTCAATCAAGACGTGCACATGCTTTGGTGTTCACAAAGTCAATTAATATCCAACAAATGCTATTTTTCATGAATGATCAATCAACTAAGCATGGATGTTCTTATGTATTCATGTAATCTTTCCTCACTAGATAAAGTGTTTCACTCAAACACACAAGTGTATAAGAGGTATTCACTTATTCGCTCTACTATCACAATGTCACATGAATCAACTTTGCCTTTCATTTAACCACAATCAAAAACACTTACCAGCAAGCATCATCACAAGGACTTTTCTATGGCTTATAACGTGGCTGGGCTAACAAGAAAATTGGTTTTTCTAGATCACAAAACCCTTGAGTTAAGAGAAACATATAAACACAATCATTCTTATTTATTCCCAACTTTCTTTTGCATTGAGCTTTGCCTTTTCTTTTCTTTTCTTTCTCTTTTTCTTTTTCTTTTCACATACTTAATTCTTAGCTCTTAGCTCAATGCTTTCAATTTCCCTTTCTATTTTCCAACAACCCCAAACTTGAACATTTATACATACCACAAAATATTCTCATCTTAACTCAAGGTAAAGCTTTTTAACAAGGGTTTTCAAATCATATTCAAGGCTAAGGGTTCAAATGATAGAACACAAAGTGCTCTCTTTTAGTGGGCTAAATTTATGATTTTGGCTAATAAAAAGGTTACCAACAAATGGCCTTGATCATATGATGCAAACAAGCAAGTAATTCAATCATAGAAAACCTGGGCAAAGTCATTCATGCTTCCAAAGGAATAACATTCAATTACATAAACTCTGGAGCTCAAAACCTCACATATAAGCTCATTCACATTCCACATATACACATCCTGCTTAATATCATAATCACAATCACAACATCATGCATTTGTTCACAAAGCTTGTAAACCACCTGTATAAGCATGTAATGTGCACATCTCAACATCAATCCATATCAAAGCATCATCAAGCATTACTTATCAAAACAATCACAATCATAAGCAAACCATCATAACAGACAAAGTTTCCAATTGAGTACATCACATCCTATTCTAGAAACAAAAGTGATTGATAAAACAAATCCTACTCTAGTGCTTTGAAAAACTCAGCCCCATCAATGATGCTCTCTCCCAACCCCAAACTTAGATGGAAAACTAGTGAGAAAGTGAGTGGAGAAGAGATTTTCTTAAAATGGATGAGGGAAAAGTTGTAGAAAAACCTTTGAAAAGGTAAGTAGGAGTGTATGTGCAGAGAAAAATCTGAAAAGAGAAGCCAATGCGCAGCTTAGGGTATAAAAATACCCTAATGGGCTCGGGTTCCGCTAAGGGGCAACCTAAGCCCAATCTGCGACACTACCGCTCAGCGGTAGTTTGCCGCTCAGCGGCACTTTCGGGAAGTGTTCTTCTTCTCCCTAGCTTAACCTAAGTGCCTCCTAACCATGCCTCTCACTTACTCCCTGCAATAACATTTTCAGATTACTCATGCAAAATCCTATTATGCAACTACAATAAAATAAACAAAAATATCATCAATCAACTGGGTTGCCTCCCAGGTAGCGCTTGTTTAACGTCACGAGTCTGACCCAAAATCCACCAGCACCCATCAATAGGTGCAAAACTTTCTTACCAACACCCATCAATAGGTGTAACAAACCTAGTATCCTTCAGTGGATACTTAACCACCTAGCATCCTTTAGTAGATGCTATATCCAAAAACATATTTACAGAAATAATGTCCAACTGATTAAAAATTACAAAACTAAAATAAAATCAAAAGAAATATTGTCCTCAAATCACTGGAATGCCTTCCAGCAAGCGCTCTTTTAACGTCATTAGCTTGACCCAATAAAGTTCAAGTTCCTTTTTCATGATTGATGTCCATATCCCACCAACTCCTCAACTGCTTCCTGTGTACTGTTTTGACTCTTCTAGAATGTGGAGACTCTATCTCTATCATCTCCTTTTCTTTGTAGCCTTTCACAACCCACAACTTGTTTTTGAATCTCACAGGTGTACCAAGTTGGAGTCGTTCTTTCATCCAGTCATCCGGAACTTTTCTTCCTCTTCCAATCTTTTCTTTTTCCTGTACCTGAAACAACAAACAATATTTACCTTTAACCTTAGGATTTTCATCTTTAGGGCTAGTCATGAGTACATCTTGAAATGCAGCTTTATGACTAGCTTCTTCTTCTTGCATCTGCCTCTCTTCTTTGAAGACATCTACAACAACTCTTTCTTCTCGGTCTTGGAGCACCACTATACCTTCGTTCACATCAATGATGGCTTTGGCCGTTTTCATAAACGGTCTTCCAAGAATAATGGGTATCTTTTCAATCTCCATCTCCATCACCACAAAGTCTACCAAGAACTGGAGTTTGCCCACACACACTATAATATGCTCTACTATTCCATAGGGTTCCTTTGAAGATCCATCTGCCATTACTAAGTTAACCTTTATAGGCTTCACATCAACATCACCAATCTACTCCAATAAAGAATAAGGTATCAAGTTAACACTTGATCCTAAATCAAGTAAAGCTTTTTTTATCCTTTTCTTTCCTATTGTGCATGGAATGGAAAAGCCTCCTGGATCTTTTGCTTTTGGAGGGAATGGATCCTTTTTAACAGCTTTATACTTCTTTATATCATCATCTCTATGTCTTTTCTTTGTAGAGACTGATGACAAATTTATGAACACCGAAAAATGGCGCCACAAACTTGTTGAACAATCGGCAAGTGTGACCGAATCGTTTCAAGTAATAAACTCGGTAAGACCAAGTATCGTTCTCCCAAAGGACTCACGGCCTAGTTTAGTTATGTGATTCGTTGATTATTTAAGACTTAAGAACGAAATAAGTGGAGTTTAATATGCAAAACAGAAAATAAACATGTATGCATGAATTTGATCAATGGCTAAAACAAAATACAAACACTTCAATGGAATATATGGATGAGTATGTTGTTGGGGTTATCAATTTCATCTTGTTCACTCTCATATACTTTAGGAATTCATCATTCTTTTCATCATTGTTAATGCCACTCTCTAAATTACCTTTCAAGAAGGCCTATCCCCAATTACGAGTTCATACGATTCCTAGCATTCCTAATAATTAGTTCTTTTAGCGCAAGAGCTTAACGGCAACCAATATACTATTAGGAGAAATTCCCCGGATCTAGACTTCCCCGTACGTTCTCGTATCGACAAAATCAATAATCATGCATTGAATGAGTTAAACAAAGCAAGCATTGAGCAAAGAAGAAAAACCCTAACTAATGATGAAAGAAAGCACGTATCTCAAATAAGATGTTTAAACACTAATTCCATATATGAGAGTTTCACAAGACTACATTGATTCCCCAACAACAATAAAAGGTTTAGTTCACCATATTCATGGTGAAACTAGATGAACAATAATGAAAGAATGAAAGAGATAGAAAAACCCGAGAAAGAGAAGAGGAGAGTCGTCACCATCTCCCAATCTACCACCAAGGGGTGAAAAGTGTGTTTCTGCTTCCTCCCAGCCAAAGATACAAACCCTAGGACGTTCTAAACCTTATATACTATTCTAAAATTACAGAAAATTTAGGCCCAAGCCCATAAGTGTGCCGCTCAGCGGTAAAGTGCCGCTCAGCGGTAAGTGCGTGAGTCGTTTTCTCCCCTCAGCGGCCATTTTGCCCCTCAACGGTGTCAACGTGAACTCCTGAGTGCCGCTCAGCGGTAAACTGCCGTTGAGCGGCAGTTGCGGCTTCTCCTTTTGCACTTTTTGATGTCTTTTCTAATTCCATCTCTCTCCTTTATCACTTCTTTCACCAAATTCACCTTAAAACCTGCACAAAAACACTGAAATCAAGCATAAACCTGTCCAGCTCTCTTATTTCTGAAAATATGAACAAAAGCATGATTTCAAGCTAGTTTCTAAGTGTTAAAGGTTGCTTTTAGTATCAATTTTAATCATGAAAATAACAGTTTTTCAACTGTTATCACAACCCCAAACTTAGAACTTTGCTTGTCCTCAAGCAAACAGGATGTAACTCAATCTTCTACCAATTCATATGATGGTTCACTTATTCAAAAATCTTCTTTTCAAGATAAGTAAAAACTTCAATCAAACTTATGACCAAGATTTCAATCAAGATGTGCACATACTTTGGTATTCACAAAGTCACTTAATATCCAACAAATGCTATTTTTTTATGAATGATCAATCAATTAAGCATGGATGTTCATGTGCTCATGGAATAATTCCTCACTAGGTACAGTGTTTCACTCACACACAAGTGTATAAGAGGTAATCACTCATTCACTCCACTATCACAATGTCACATGAATCAACTTTGCCTTTCATTTAACCACAATCAAAAACATTCACAAGCATGCATCATCACAAGGACTTTTCAATGACTTATAACTTGGCTGGGCTAACAAGAAAATTAGTTTTTTCTGGATCACAAAATCCTTGAGTTAAGAGAATCATAACAACACAATTATTCTTATTTTTCCCAACTTGCCTTTGCATTGAGCTTTGCCTTTCTTTTCTTTCTCTTTTTCTTTTCACATTCTTATTTCTTGGCTTTTAGCTCAATGCTTTTCCTTTTTCATGCTTTCTCAACAACCCCAAACTTGAACATTTATCAATACCACATAAGATTTTCTACTTAACTCAAGGTAAAGCTTTTCAACAAGGTTTTTCAATTTGTGTTCAAGGCTAAGGGTTCAAAGGATAGAACACAAAGTGTTCTCTTTTAGTGGCTAACTTTATGGATTTGGCCAATAAAAAGGGTTCCAACAAATGGCCTTGATCATATGATGCAAAACAAGCAATTGATTCAATCATAGAAAACCTAGGCAAAATCATTCATGCTTTCACAGTAATAGCATTCAATCAATAAAACCTCTGGAGCTCAAAACCTCACATATAAGCTCATTCACATTTGACATACATATCCTGCTTAATCTCACAATCACAATCATAATATCCTGCATTTGTTCACAAAGCTTGTGAATCACCTGTATAAGCATTTTATGTGCACATCTATCTTAACATCAATCAATCAATAATCATCATCAAGCATTACTTATCACACACTCACAGTCAATAGAAACCATCATAACAAACCAAGTTTCCAATAGAGTACATCAACCCTAATCTAAAACAAAAGTATGTACAAAACACTTAAACCAACAAAAGCATAAGTTCCTGATAGCACAGTAGATGAAGAGTGCCCTGCTGAGAGTAATATCTGACACATGTGAACATGGCTGAATGTTGGCATGAGAAAATGCCATCCAATACTTTGCAAGAGGAATCAAATCAGTCCTCCTAATGTTAACCACTGAGCCAGATCTATTCCTTTGGAAGTGTCCTCCAGGTATACATAACACTCTCTCCACAACCTCATAATCAGCACCTTCCTCCATGCAAAGAGCAAACTGGCACTGCTCACCAGCCCACACAGTATCCAGGAAGTTATTGATAGAATCAGGATCATACTTGATAGCATGGCCTCTGACATAGCCCAGATAATTTTTAGCTGGATAATCACCAATCTTCTTTGCATTGGTGTAGAATTCTTTTACCACAGCTATGTTGGCAGGTGCAGGATATGTGGCTAGCTTTCACTAGTCATTCCCTAACAATTGCTCTCCAAATTGAGGAGCAAAGTTTGGTATCATTCCAGCTTTTCTCTCCATAAGGAGTCTCCTGTCTTGCACCACCTTGAAGTGCTTCTCATGTTTCTGAGAGAGGAACCTACTAGAATGGGGCTGTTCTGGTTCCTTTTCCTTTCTCTTGGTTGCCATGGTTTTCAATCTTTTTCCTAAAGATGATGTCATTCCTGCATTCAAACACAGATACAAAACCACAGAACATGATGTTAATCATTAGTAAAACACAGAACACAACTCCTTTCGAAGCTAAACCACCGCTGAGGGTCAGAATTTCCCCTCAGCGCCACTAGTGCCATAGCCCAGAACGCAACAAATCAAAAAAACCAAGTCTGGCAGAGTGCCGCTCAACGGCAGTTTACCCCTGAGCGGTAACTCTGCAGAATTTTGAAAAATCTCTTTTAAGCTGTCCTATCTCCACCCAGATGCAATTTTCAATTTTCCAGTTCAGAATCATGCAGTTTAATCGGTTCAAACATCAAATATATCATCAAATCATGCATAGAAACCAAAACCCCTAAATATTCATGCTTTGACAATCACATTCAAAATCAAGAACCCTAGAATGAACAAAATGCTTTTTACTTACTTGGATGGAGATACTAGATGCAATGAGAATGCTTCCAAGCTAGAATACTCTCTTCCAACCCCAAACTTTGATGGAACACTAGTGAGCAAGTGAGTGGAAGAGAAATTTTCAAGAGGGAAGAATGAAAAGATGTGGAAAACCTTGGAAAAGGTATGTGGGCGTGTTTGTGCAGAGAAGAGCCTGGAAAGAAAACTAAAACGCAGCTTGGGGTATAAAAATACCCTAATGGGCTCGGGTCCCGCTAAGGGGAACTAAAGCCCATTCTGCGAGAGTATCGCTCAGCGGTAAGTTACCGCTCAGCGGCACTTTCGTGATGTGCTCTTCTCCTTCTTTTCTTAACCTACGTGCCTCCTAGACATGCCCCTCACTGGTTCCCTGCAATTCAATGTTTAAATTAATTATGCAAACCCTATTATGCAACTAAAATGAAACAAACAAAACAAATAATCAATCAACTGGGTTGCCTCCCAGGTAGCTCTTGTTTAACGTCACGAGCCTGACCCAAAATCCACCAACACCCATCAGTAGGTGTTACAAACTTACCAACACCCATCAGTAGGTGTTACAAACTTACCAACACCCATCAGTAGGTGCAAAATTTTCTCACTAACACCCATCAGTAGGTGTTACAATCTTGGCATCCTTCAGTAGATGTTATATCCAACAAAATATTTACAAAATAATGTTCAACAAATTACAACTTACAAACCAAAATAAAATTAAAAGTTTTTAAATCACTGGGTTGCCTCCCAGCAAGCGCTCTTTTAACGTCATTAGCTTGACCCAGTAAAGCTCAAGTTCTCTCTTCATAGTTGATGCTGTTATCCCACCAACTCCTCAGCTGTTTCCTGTGCACTGTTTTGAATCTTCTAAAATGTGGAGATTCAATCTCTATCATCTCCTTCTCTTTATAGCCTTTCACAACCCACAACTTATTTTTGATTCTCACTAGTGTACCAAGTTGGGGTCTTCCTTTCTTCCAGTCCTCAAGAACTCTTCCTCCTCTTCCAATCTTTTCTCCTTTATGCACCTGAAACAACAAACAATGGTTACCTATAACCTTGGGCTTTTCATCTTGATGGCTAGTCATTTGTGCATCTTGAAATGCAGCTTTATAACTAGCTTCTTCCTCCTGTGTTTGCCTCTCATCTTTAAAGACATCTACAACAACTTTCTCTTCTCGGTCCTGGAGCACCAATATACCTTCATTTACATCAATAATAGCTTTGGCCGTTTTCATAAAAGGTCTTCCAAGAATGATAGGTATCCTTTCTGTCTCCATCTTCATCACCACAAAGTCTGCCAAGAACTGGAGTTTGCCAACACAAACTATAATGTCCTCTGCAATCCCACATGGTTCCTTTGAAGATCCATCGGCCATTACTAAGTTAACCTTTACAGGTTTCAAATTAAAATCACCGATTTGCTCCAGTAAAGAGTAAGGTATCAAGTTTGTCGCAACCGGAATCGCGACGGGACGACGATCCAAAAAGAAAACGGGTTTTAGAAAAAAGAGATTTGGAGTCGCCACCATAGTTTATTATGGAAAACTACGGAAAAACCATAAAATAATAAGACACGGTCCACGAAAACCATATTCGGGTTCGGGAGTCGGTTACATGTAGGGAAGGTGTTAGCACCCTACAACGCCTGCCCTAAGGCAATACCTTTAACTAAATGCACAAATGTGATGTGGTTTTCAAAATGCTTAACTATCCCCTAAAATAAAACTCTAAAGAAACAAAATATATTTTTTAGTTTTCTAGGCCCGACAAGGATTGACCTTGCTCCTACGTATTCTCATTCAAAATGAGAAATCAGGGTTACGTAGTTCTTTTTGAAACTGTTTTGAGAAGTTTGTTTGGAAATTTGTTTTGAAATGATTTTGGATAGATTTGGATTTTTGAGGAAGTGAACCTGACAAGGACTAGCCTTGCTCCTACGTATCTCCACTCTTGATGGAGAATCAAGGATCACGTAGTTCTAGCTAGCAAGACTGTTTGTTGTTTGAAGATGTTGATGTTTTTGGTTTTTGAAGATTTTTATATTTTTTTTGGTATTTTTTTTTGTATAATATTTAAATTACGTAATGAGCACTAGGCTGATGCGTACGATCGCACGAGCACTCATACGGCTTTTTCATTGTTTTTTATTGTTTTGCGTAATGAGCACTAGGCTGATGCGTACGATCGCACGAGTACTCACACGGCTTTTTCATTATTTTTTATTGTTTTGCGTAATGAGCACTAGGCTGATGCGTACGATCGCACGAGCACTCATACAACTTTTTTTGTTTATTTTATGTTTTGGGTAAGGAGTACTAGGCTGATGCGTACGATCGCACAAGTACTCATACCGATATTTATATTATTACATGTTTTTTAAAGTTTTATATATATCTTTTTTTTCTTTTGAAATTTTTATATAAAACGAAAACGAACAAATCCACTAAAACAAAGGGGTGGGGGTTATCTTACAAGGGAAATTACATGCAATAAAAAAACCAATGAAAAGAAAGAAAAAGCATAAAAATAAACCAAGAAAAAGCTCAACAGGATTAGGAGTACAGAAAAACCAGGGATGCCGAGTAAAATTGAAGTTCCTTTGTTTGGGCCATTCCTCTTTTCTTTGCCTTTGTATCTGTCAGGGGTGAAGATGAAAAAATGGAGGTGCCTTCTGAAATGTGGGTAAGGTCCAATTCTTTTTCTCTCCTTTTTTTTTTTCCTTTTTTTGTTTGCAGAGGCTTAAGCCCAAATCAAAATGGGGTGTGAATGGGGCTGTGCATGTGGCAGGAAGAAAAACGGCCCAATAGCAACGTCGAAAGCTTCTGCGTGCAAGAGTTCTTCTTACTTCTCTCATTTTTCCATGTCATTCAACTGAGACCAGGGGTCTCTTTCTCTCTGAGTAAGGAAGAAAATACAAAGACGTCCACCTCCGACCACGTCCCAACCGCTGCCCTAACAGCCACCGCGGGAGGACCCTTTACCCTGTCTGAAGCTTCGCCGGCGACGCAAAGTGCCACCAGGATCGCCACTGACCACGCCTCAGATCTCCTTTCTTCGCGCGCGAGGCTGACGCACTCTTCTTCTTTTCGCGCCGCGCCGCCGCTACTACCGGTGACTATGCCACCGCTCCTGCGAGCAAGCTTCCGCGCCACCACCTCTTCCTCCCTCCTTCTCTTCTCTGTTTCGAAAATGGTAACTCAGGGAGGGGTAAATATTGGATTTGTTCCGTTTTGTGTATTGAGTTGGGTGGAGATGATGACTGGGTGAGGGAATAAGGATGAAAATGATGGTGAGGTCCGGTTGGTATGAGGTGTTGGAGATGGGAGGTTCTTGATGATAGGTGTTCGTAGTAACAGTGGGCCTGGGGTGGAGATGAAGGAGAGGATTCAAAACTCTGATCATATTATATATGTGGAAGAACAAAAAGGTAGCGTGAGGAAGTGTGTGAATATGGAGGATGGGTGTTTTGCCGTGTGTAAAGATGAATATGAGGTGCTGGAGACAAGGGTGATGGGAGTAGAGGGGTGGTTTGTGGCGGTGGGTGTTTGGCCGTGTGTGAGTGATGATGGTCGTGAGAGGCAAAGGCCAAGGGATAAAGTGTAGTAGGGGATGGATGATGATGATGAAGAAGAAAGGGATGAAGATTAAGGTGCTGCCATGAAATGGTATATGGATCAAGAAAGGTGGCCATGAGGTGTGTTGGAGATGAAGGTGATGATCTGGGCTGAATAATGGATCAATCTTTTTTCCCTCGTTCCTTAGAATCCAGAGTCTTGTAGTGGTGTAAAAGGACTTTACAGAGGTGCAAGATGGGCAGCCGTGTCAGAGGGGTACCACGGTTTGTGGTTTTCAACCCAAAAGCCCAGGTCAAGCCAAAAATAATTAAACCCCTTTAAAGAAATACCAACACTGCCTCACTACTTTCTAGGAGTTCCCAACACATCTCTGAAACACATTTCCTAACCTGGGATTTTTGTTTTTTTTGTCTTTTCTTTTTTTTTGTTTTTTTCTTAGACAACTTTCAGGAAATCCGAGACACATCCCCTGATTCCAGATTTTTTGTTTTTATTTATTTTTATATTATTTTTATTTTTATTTTTATTTTTGTTATTTTTATAAATATATTTTTTATTAAAACAAATAAAGTGCAACCAAATAAAAAACGAACGCCCCACTGTTTGGACGAGCGACCCAACAAACTATTTACCGAACGCCGTTTGTGATGGACAAATTTGTAAGCACCAAAATATGATGTCACAAACTTGTTTCACAATCGGCAAGTATGACCGAATCGTTTCAAGTAATAAACTTGGTAAGACCAAGTATCGTTCTCCCAAAGGACTCACGGCCTAGTTTAGTTATGTGATTTGTTGATTAGCTAAGACTTAAGAACACAATAATTGAAGTTTAATATGCAAAGACGAAAATTAAATATGTATGCATGAATTGATCAATGACAAAGACAAAAGATAAACACTTTCAAGGAAATATATGAATGAATATGTTGTTGGGGGTCAATTTCATCTCATCCACTCTCATATATTTTAGGAATTCAACATTCAAATCATCATTGTTAATGCCACTCTCTAATGTACCATTCTAGATGGCTTCTCCCTAATCAAATAGTTCATACAATTCCTAGCATTCCTAATGATTAGTTCATGAGTGCAGGAGCTTAAAGGCAACCAATATAATATTGTCAGTATAATATTGGGAGAAATTCCCCGGATCTAGATTTCCCCGTACGTGTCCGTATCAACAAAACCAATAATCATGCATTAGAATGAGTTAAACAATGCAAGCATTGAGCAAAGAGGAAAAACCCTAACTAATGATGAAAGAAAGCATATGTCTTAATTCAAAGATGTACTCAACAAATCCATATATGAGAGCTTCAAGAGATTACTTTGACTCCCCAACAAACATACAAGGTTTAGTTCACCATATTCATGGTGAACCTAGATGAATTACAATGAAAGTATGAAAGAATAAACCCAATAAAGGTGAAGAGGTAGCCTGAGCATCCAAGATCCTCCTTCAAAGGGGTGAAAGAGAGAGTGTTTGCCTCGTTTCTGCCAAAGATGCCTAACTATAGGACGTGCAAGCCCTTATATACTAATCTAGAGTTACAAAAGATTACAAAAGTCCAAGCCCAAAAAGTGCCGCTCAGCAGTATTTACCGCTCAGCGGTGATTGCGCGTCTTCTTTCTTCCCCTCAGCGGCCATTTTGCCCCTCAGCGGTTCCAACGTCACCTCTTGAGTGCCGCTCAGCGGTAGTTTGCCGCTGAGCGGTACCTTCGACTTCTCCTTTTTGCACTCTTTCTTGTCTTTTCTAACGTCCTCTCTCTTATTCTTCACTTCTTTCACCAAATTCACCTCAAAACCTGCACAAGAACACTTAAATCAAGCATAAACCTGTCCAGCTCTCTTATATTATTTTTATTTTTATTTTTATTTTTGTTATTTTTATAAATATATTTTTTATTAAAACAAATAAAGTGCAACCAAATAAAAAACGAACGCCCCACTGTTTGGACGAGCGACCCAACAAACTATTTACCGAACGCCGTTTGCTGATCAAACCATAATGGGCGGAACGCTCAAAACCGAACGCTGGACGAAAATAAGCATCGTACGAACGCTGAAGAGAAACATCATGGAGACCGAGCGTTCAAATGAGAATAACATCACCAGGATCGAACGTTCAAATGAAGACCGAATGTTCACTAAAACACTATGACCGAACGGTTGAAACTGAGAATTGCGGAACGTCCTAAAGGAATGAATGGACGAACGGTCGAATAATGAACGCTTGAGGACGACCGAATTGTTGAAGCTGAGAATTGCCGAACGTCCTAAAGGAATGAATGGACGAACGGTCGAATAATGAACGCTTGAGGACGACCGAACGGTTGAAGCTGAGAATTGCCGAACGTCCTAAAGGTAAGAATGGACGAACGGTCGAATAAGGCAAAGGACGAACGGTGGAGGACGAACGCTCTTTTTTTTTTATGTTTTATTTTTATTTTTTATTTTATTTTTTATTTTTATTTTACACTCATGAATAAAACAAATCTACTAGTCAATCCGGACGAAATTGGGTGTTGACAGCTGCCCCTCTTTACTTAGATATTACTGGATAATATGAAAATTTGAGATTTTTGTATTATCGGAGTAAAAGCTAAGTAAAGAAAGAAACACTAATTTCGTCCGTATTTCAAAATGAACAACGAATTACAGGGAATTAAACAAATGGACAAGGCTGAGAGAATTGAGGTGTAACAACCTCGTGGAGGGTGTACCAACCCTATGGATGAAGTTTGTCAGGTATACAAACCTCGTGGAGGGTGTACCAACCTTATGGATAAGTGAACGAGGTGTACAAACCTCGTGGAGGGTGTACCAACCCTATGGATGAAGTTGATGAGGTGTAAAACCCTCGTGGAGGGTGTACCAACCCTATGAAAGTGAATGAGGTGTAATAACCTCGTGGAGGGTGTACCAACCCTATGGATGAAGTGAATGAGGTGTACTAACCTCGTGAAGGGTGTACAAACCCTCTGGATGAATGATGCGAGGTGTATTAACCTCGTGGAGGGTGTACAAACCCTGTGGATGAATAATGCGAGGTGTACTAACCTCGTGGAGGGTGTACAAACCCTGTGGGTGAATGATGTGAGGTGTACTAACCTCGTGGAGGGTGTACAAACCCTGTGGATGAATGATCTGAGGTGTACTAACCTCGTGGAGGGTGTACAAACCCTGTGAATGAATGATGTGAGGTGTACTAACCTCGTGGAGGGTGTACAAACCCTGTGAATGAATGATGTGAGGTGTACTAACCTCGTGGAGGGTGTACAAACCCTGTGAATGAATGATATGAGGTGTACTAACCTCGTGGAGGGTGTACAAACCCTGTGGGTGAATGATGTGAGGTGTACTAACCTCGTGGAGGGTGTACCAACCCTATGAATGAAGTGAATAAGGTGTACTAACCTCGTGAAGGGTGTACAAACCCTGTGGATGAAGTGAATGAGGTGTACTAACCTCGTGAAGGGTGTACAAACCCTGTGGATGAATGATGCGAGGTGTACTAAGCTCGTGGAGGGTGTACAAACCCTATGGATGAATAATGCGAGGTGTACTAACCTCGTGGAGGGTGTACAAACCCTGTGGGTGAATGATGTGAGGTGTACTAACCTCGTGGAGGGTGTACAAACCCTGTGGATGAATGATGTGAGGTGTACTAACCTCGTGGAGGGTGTACAAACCCTGTGAATGAATGATGTGAGGTGTACTAACCTCGTGGAGGGTGTACAAACCCTGTGAATGAATGATATGAGGTGTACTAACCTCGTGGAGGGTGTACAAACCATGTGAATGAATGATGTGAGGTGTACTAACCTCGTGGAGGGTGTACAAACCCTGTGAATGAATGATATGAGGTGTACTAACCTCGTGGAGGGTGTACAAACCCTGTGGGTGAATGATGTGAGGTGTACTAACCTCATGGAGGGTGTACCAACCCTATGAATGAAGTGAATGAGGTGTACTAACCTCGTGAAGGGTGTACAAACCCTGTGGATGAATGATGCGAGGGGTACTAACCTCGTGGAGGATGTACAAACCCTGTGGATGAATAATGCGAGGTGTACTAACCTCGTGGAGGGTGTACAAACCCTATAGGTGAATGATGTGAGGTGTACTAACCTCGTGGAGGGTGTACAAACCCTGTGGATGAATGATGTGAGGTGTACTAACCTCGTGGAGGGTGTACAAACCCTGTGAATGAATGATGTGAGGTGTACTAACCTCGTGGAGGGTGTACAAACCCTGTGAATGAATGATATGAGGTGTACTAACCTCGTGGAGGGTGTACAAACCCTGTGGGTGAATGATGTGAGGTGTACTAACCTCGTGGAGGGTGTACCAACCCTATGGATGAAGTGAATGAGGTGTACTAACCTCGTGAAGGGTGTACAAACCCTGTGGATGAATGATGCGAGGTGTACTAACCTCGTGGAGGGTGTACAAACCTTTGGATGAATAATGCGAGGTGTACTAACCTCGTGGAGGGTGTACAAACCCTGTGGGTGAATGATGTGAGGTGTACTAACCTCGTGGAGGGTGTACAAACCCTGTGGATGAATGATGTGAGGTGTACTAACCTCGTGGAGGGTGTACCAACCCTGTGGGTGAATGATGTGAGGTGTACTAACCTCGTGGAGGGTGTACAAACCCTGTGGATGAATGATGTGAGGTGTACTAACCTCGTGGAGGGTGTACAAACCCTGTGAATGAATGATGTGAGGTGTACTAACCTAATGGAGGGTGTACAAACCCTTTGAATGAATGATATGAGGTGTACTAACCTCGTGGAGGGTGTACAAACCTTGTGAATGAATGATATGAGGAGTACTAACCTCGTGGAGGGTGTACAAACCCTGTGAATGAATGATGTGAGGTGTACTAACCTCGTGGAGGGTGTACCAACCCTATGAATGAAGTGAATGAGGTGTACTAACCTCGTTAAGGGTGTACAAACCCTGTGGATGAATGATGCGAGGGGTACTGACCTCGTGGAGGGTGTACAAACCCTGTGGATGAATAATGCGAGGTGTACTAACCTCGTGGAGGGTGTACTAACCGTATGGGTGAATGATGTGAGGTGTACTAACCTCGTGGAGGGTGTACAAACCCTGTGGATGAATGATGTGAGGTGTACTAACCTCGTGGAGGGTGTACAAACCCTGTGAATGAATGATGTGAGGTGTACTAACCTCGTGGAGGGTGTACAAACCCTGTGAATGAATGATATGAGGTGTACTAACCTCGTGGAGGGTGTACAAACCCTGTGGGTGAATGATGTGAGGTGTACTAACCTCGTGGAGGGTGTACCAACCCTATGGATGAAGTGAATGAGGTGTACTAACCTCGTGAAGGGTGTACAAACCCTGTGGATGAATGATGCGAGGTGTACTAACCTCGTGGAGGGTGTACAAACCTTTGGATGAATAATGCGAGGTGTACTGACCTCGTGGAGGGTGTACAAACCCTGTGGGTGAATGATGTGAGGTGTACTAACCTCGTGGAGGGTGTACAAACCCTGTGGATGAATGATGTGAGGTGTACTAACCTCGTGGAGGGTGTACAAACCCTGTGAATGAATGATGTGAGGTGTACTAACCTCGTGGAGGGTGTACAAACCCTGTGAATGAATGATATGAGGTGTACTAACCTCGTGGAGGGTGTACAAACCCTGTGGGTGAATGATGTGAGGTGTACTAACCTCGTGGAGGGTGTACCAACCCTATGGATGAAGTGAATGAGGTGTACTAACCTCGTGAAGGGTGTACAAACCCTATGGATGAATGATGCAAGGTGTAGTAACCTCGTGGAGGGTGTACAAACCCTGTGGATGAATAATGCGAGGTGTACTAACCTCGTGGAGGGTGTACAAACCCTGTGGGTGAATGATGTGAGGTGTACTAACCTCGTGGAGGGTGTACAAACCCTGTGGATGAATGAGGTGTAATAACCTCGTGGAGGGTGTACCAACCCTATGGATGAAGTGAATGATTTGAGTTTGATGGTTGGATTCGACCATTGCCATGCAGAAGGCCGAGATGACAAAGTAGAGAGTAAAATTGGGCTCGACCATTGTCTTACAGAGGGCTGAGATACCAATGGCAGTAAGTAAAATTGGGCTCGACCATTGCCTTGCAGAGGGTCGTGAGACAATCTGGACTTGACCATTGCCCTGCAGAGGGTCAAGATACCAAAAGAACAACCTGGGTTTGACCATTGCCTTGCAGAGGGTCGATAGACAATCTGGATTTGACCATTGCCTTGCAGATGGTCAATATCGCAATCTGGATTTGACCATTGCCTTGCAGATGGCCAATATCGCAGAAGAAAACTTAAATTTGACCATTGCCATGCAGAGGGTCGTGATCGCAGAACAACAATATGGATTGGACCATTGCCTTGCAGTGAGTCATTAGAAAGTCTGGACATGACCATTGCCATGCAGAAGGTCGTTTAAAAATCTGGATTCGACCATTGCATTGCAAAGGGTCAATATCGCAGAAGAAAACTTAAATTCGACCATTGCCATGCAAAAGGCCGAGATACCAATGGTAGAAAGTAAAATTGGGAGATTGCTTTGAATTGGAAACTTTTGAATTTGTTTATTTGTTTTGAAATTTTGAGATGTTGAATTTTTTGATTGATTTTTTTTTATTTTTTTTTAGACAGCAATGAGTGTCCATGTTTATGAAATGAGCAAACAAGGCTTTAAAAATTGTGCATAATGTTGAAATCAATGAACCAGGTGTTGCAATTTGTACAAAGATTAGAATTTTGATACCTCGATATGCAAGAGAAACATGGTTAATGTAAATTTTGAAATTTGGAGAAGAAAAACTTTGATGCATGTTGATTTTTTTGTCTTTTTGAAGGAAGAAGATTTGATGTAATTTTGAAATTGGAGGAGAAAACTTTGATGTATGTTGATTTTTTTTGTCTTTTTGAAGGAAGAAGATTGGATAAACATTCATGAAAACAAATTCAAAGTTTATGAAAATATGTACATGATGTTGACTTGTTTTTTTTTTTTTTTATTGGAAGATTATGAAACTATGACACTCTTTTTTGCTGAGTCAATTTGTTTTATTTAAATCATCAAATTTAAGAAGACCTTCATTTTCTTTATTTTTTTACAATGGATGTCCAATCAAATGTTCAAAATGAAGCTTGTGTGCTGGACATTTTCTGATGAAATACCTATGTATACATGCTTGGTATGAAGGGTTGGGACAAATGTGTGGAAGGATTTGGAGAGTACTGGATTGGCTACTTGGGCCTCTTACTCCTTAAAACAATTACAAATGCCAATGTGAAGTCGTAGATACTCAGAAGTTGTCCCAGTTTAGGGGCATGGTAAAAAGATAGGTATGGACAAATGTATCTATGAATTGTGAGGGTATAACTTTCACCAAAATTGCCCCTAGTTTCGGGTATGAGTCAATTAGGCGAGGTTCAAAAAAGGTTGCCCCCCATTTCGGGTTTACGAATGATAAGATGGACTCAAAATCATGCAAAACCCCAAAGTGTTTGCCCATGTTTGAGGGTGGATTTATGAATTTCAGTGTGGACAAATCTGAGAGGCCCAACAAGGGATGCCCCGATCTTGGTACGAACTTCGAATATACAGATGAAACAAATGTGAGATTAACAAAGTTGCTCAATATTTTGAATGGGCCAAACCATATGAAACTCACAAAGTTGCCCAAAGTTGCCCCCTAGTTTGGGAATCGGGGGAAGATTTGTGATGGATATGGAAATGATTGGCTTAAAAGGATTGCCCCAATTAGCTTGATTTTCCTTCATATAATTTTGATCAATAGGGAGTTCCCTTCTTCCAAGGACATTTATTTTTCATCATTTTTTTTAACAACTCATTGTTAGTCATTTTGTCTTGTCTCAAAATTAAGCTTTATGAAAATTTAAGCAACCATCTTTCAATCAGTGTGGATTTTTATTTAGCTTGTAATGTGGCTTGGGCTAAAGGGTATTGAAAGAAAGGATATAAAGGCCCAAATAAATGTTTATGGATTTTTTTTTGAAACAAGAGTTACCATCTATACCTGATAACAGTTGAAAAACTGTTATTTTCATGCTTAAAAGTGATACTAAAAGCAACCTTTAGACTTAGAAACTAGCTTGAAATCATGCATTTTGTTTATATTTTCAGAAATAAGAGAGCTTGGACAGGTTTATGCTTGATTTGAGTGTTTTTGTGCAGGTTTTGAGGTGAATTTGGTGAAAGAAGTGAAGAATGAGAGAGAGGACATTAGAAAAGACAAGAAAGAGTGCAAAAAGAGAAGTCGAAGGCACCGCTCAGCGGCAAACTACCGCTGAGCGGCACTCAAGAGGTGGCGTTGGAACCGCTGAGGGGCAAATGGCCGCTGAGGGGAAGAAAGAAGACGCGTAACCACCGCTGAGCGGTAAATGGCGCTGAGCGGCACTTTTTGGGCTTGGGCTTTTGTAATCTTTTGTAACTCTAGATTAGTATATAAGGGCTTGCACGTCCTTTAGTTAGGCATCTTTGGCAGAAACGAGGCAAACACTCTCTCTTTCACCCCTTTGAAGGAGGATCTTGGATGCTCAGGCTACCTCTTCACCTTTATTGGGTTTATTCTTTCATACTTTCATTGTTATTCATCTAGGTTCACCATGAATATGGTGAACTAAACCTTGTATGTTTGTTGGGGAATCAATGTAATCTCTTGAAGCTCTCATATATGGATTTGTTGAATACATCTTTGAATTAAGACATATGCTTTCTTTTCATCATTAGTTAGGGTTTTTCCTCTTTGCTCAATGCTTGCATTGTTTAACTCATTCTAATGCATGATTATTGGTTTTGTTGATACGGACACGTACGGGGAAATCTAGATCCGGGGAATTTCTCCCAATATTTTACTGACAACATTATATTGGTTGCCTTAAGCTCCTGCACTCATGAACTAATCATTAGGAATGCTAGGAATTGTATGAACTATTTGATTAGGGAGAAGCCATCTAGAATGGTACATTAGAGAGTGGCATTAACAATGATGATTTGAAAGAGGAATTCCTAAAATATATGAGAGTGGATGAGATGAAATTGACCCCCAACAACATATTCATTCATTTAATCCATTGAAAGTGTTTATCTTATGTCTTTGCCATTGATCAATTCATGCATACATGTTTATTTTCGTCTTGCATATTAAAATTTCAATCATTGTTTTCTTAAGTCTTAGCTAATCAAGAAATCACATAACTAAACTAGGCCGTGAGTCCTTTGGGAAGAACGATACTTGGTCTTACCAAGTTTTATTACTTGAACGATTCGGTCATACTTGCCGATTGTGAAACAAGTTTGTGACATCATATTTTGGTGCTTACAAATTTGTCCATCAAGTTTTTGGCGCCGTTGCCGGGGACTCGTGGTTTAACTGGTTAATTTGTGTGATTATTGATTATCTTTGACTTATTTTTTTATTTTAATTTAAATTTCGAATTTTTTTAATTTTATTTTATTTTTCTGTTTATATTTTTCAGTTTGTATTTTATTTGATTTTATTTTATTTTTCTGTTTTCTGTTTTTTCTGTTTTCTATTTTTATTTTCTGTTTTTTATTTTTCGGTTTTTATTTGATTTGATTTTATTTTAGGTTAGATTAGATTAGATTTTTTTTTTTAGGTTAGATTTTATTTTTATTTTTTAGATTAGATTTTATTTTATTTTATTAGATTTTATCTTTTTATCTTTTTAGGTTAGATTTTATTTTATTCTTATTCTATCTTTTAGGTTAGGTTAGATTTTATTTTATTTTATCTTTTAGATTAGATTTTATTTTTTAGATTAGGTTTTATTTTATTTGATTCTATCTTCTAAATCTCTTATCTTCTTATATCTTTTCAATCTTTATTTTCTTTTCTCTATCTTTTTGTGCTAACAATTGTTTTTAGGGTTTTGTGCCTAATGTCTGCAGAATGCAATTTGGTCAAGAGTTTAACTATAGGGGCACTCAATTCTACCAAAGTAATCTCAACCAATGGTGGGAACCTCACTCAAGCATGGATCAAAGCCAATTTTGGCAAGCTGCTGGACAATTTGAGAACCAACCACAACAACAATGGCAGCAACAACCCTTTCTATCAGGAAGTTTGGATAGGTTGGAGGACACCCTTCAACGATTTTTGAAAAATTCCGACTCTACTCAGAAAAGCATTGAAGAATCATGTAAAAGAATGGAGATGCAACTTCGTCACATTAGTCAGATATTAAATGATGATGTTAATACTGATGTTAACCTTAAGGAGGAAGGGCAAGTCATTATCACTGAAAGTGACAAGATTCTTGATGAGGAAAAATTAGAGGGAGATGAGGAAAGGGTAGAGAGAAAAGAGAAAGAAGAGTTGAGTGAGAAAGATAAAGATGAAGAAAAAGAAAAAGAATTGGTTGAGAGAGAAGAGAGAAAGAAAATTTGTGTGAAGATAAAGAAGTTGAGGAGAAAAAGAGAAAGGAAGAAAAAAATAAAAGAAGAGAAAAAGAGAAAATTTAGGGAGAGAAAAAGGAAGAAAAAGAAGATGAGAGGAAAGAAGAAGAAATCACATGAAAAATCACATCCTCATCTAAAGAAGAATCATAGGAAGGAAAAGAAATTTAAGTGCTTTATGGAAATCTTCAAGAAATTGGAGATTAAAGTTCCTATGATTGAGACATTGCAACAGGTTCCTGGTTTGATCAAATTTCTGAAGAAGTTCAGTAGGAAGAAGAAGAAAAAGAAGAAGGAACTTGAGCTTTACTGGGTCAAGCTAATGACGTTAAAAGAGCGCTTGCTGGGAGGCAACCCAGTGATTTACAAACTTTTGATTTGGTTTTGTAATTTATAATTTGTGAACATTATTCTGTACATTATTTTGTTGGATCTAGCATCTACTGAAGGATGCTAGGTGATTAAGTATCTACTGAAGGATACTAAGTTTGTAACACCTACTGATGGGTGTTGGTGAGAAGATTTTGCACCTACTGATGGGTGCTGGTAAGTTTGAAACACCTACTGATGGGTGTTGGTGGATTTTGGGTCAGGCTCGTGACGTTAAACAAGCGCTACCTGGGAGGCAACCCAGTTGATTGATTGTTTTCTGTTTGTCTATTTTAGTTAGGGTTTGCATAAGCATTTTTAACATTGAATTGCAGGGAACCTATGAGGGGTATGCTAGGAAGGCACGTAGGTCAAGAAAAGAAGGAGAAGGGCACATCACGAAAGTGCCGCTGAGCGGCATTTACCGCTGAGCGGTACTAACGCAGATGGGCTTAAGTTCCCCTTAGCGGAACCCGAGCCCATTGGGGTATTTTTAAACCCTAAGCTGCGCGTTTTTACACTCTTTCAAGTTCTTCTCTGCATAAACACTTCCACACCTCTTCTCCTAGGTTTTCCACATCTTTCTACTCTTCCCTCTTTAGAAGATTTCTCTTCCACTCACTTTTATACTAGTGTGCTCATCAAAGTTTGGGGTTGGAAGAGAGCATTCTAGTTTGGAAGCATTCTCATATCATCTAGCATCTCCACCCAAGTAAGTAAAATGCATTTTGTTCATTCTAGGGTTCTTGAATTTGAATGTGATTGTCAAAGCATGAATACTTAGGGGTTTTAGTTTCTATGCATGATTTGATGATATATTTGATGTTTGAACCGATTAAACTGCTTGATTATGAACTGGAAAACTGAAAATTGCATTTGGGTGGAGTTAGGACTGTTTTAAAAAGAGATTTGCAAAAATCTGCAGATCACCGCTGAGCGGCATTTACCGCTGAGCGGCACTCTGCCAGATTTGTTTTTTCTGGTTTATTGCGTGTTTGAATGTGGCACTGGTGGCGCTGAGGGGAAATTCTGGCCCTCAGCGGTGGTTTAGCTTCGAAAGGAGTTGTGTTCTGAGTTTACTAATGATGAACATCATGTTCTGTGGTTTTGGATTTGATGTTTGAATGCAGGAATGGCATCCTCTTCAGGAAAGAGATTGAAAACCATGGCAACCAAGAGAAAGGAAAAGGAACCAGAGCAGCCCCATAATGGCAGGTTCCTCTCTAGGAAACATGAGAAGCACTTTAGGGTGGTTCAGGACAGGAGACTTCTAATGGAGAGAAAGGTTGGAATGATACCTAACTTTGCTCCTCAATTTGGAGAGCAAGTGTTAGGGAATGATTGGGGGAAGCTAGCCACTTATCCATCACCTGCCAACATAGCTGTGGTGAAAGAATTCTACACCAATGCAAAGAAGATTGGTGATTATCCAGCTGAGAATTATTTGGGCTATGTTAGAGGCCATGCTATCAGGTATGATCCTGACTCCATCAATAACTTTCTGGATACTGTGTGGGCTGGTGAGCAATGCCAGTTTGCTCTTAGCATGGAGGAAGGTGCTGACTTTGAGGATGTTGAGAGAGTATTGTGCATACCTGGAGGACACTTCCAAAGGAATAGATCTGGCTCAGTGGTTAACTATTAGGAGGACAGATTGACTCCTCTTGCAAAGTATTGGATGGCATTTTCTCATGCCAACATTCAGCCATGTTCACATGTGTCAGATATTCACTCTCAGCAGGGCACTATTCATCTACTGTGCTATCAGAAACTTGAATGTTAATATTGGGCAGGTGATAGCTGATGAGATTAGTGTGTGTGCTAACACCTCAAACAACAAAGCACCACTGGGACATCCTTCTTTGATCACTCACCTTTGCAAGCTAGCTGGGGTGGACACTTCTGTTCCACCATTTGAGAGGCCAAGAAAAGCTATAGATGAGGCCTATTACAGACAGTACTGTGGAGGTGAGGAGGCAGCCCAGCCAGTTCCACCACGCCAGGCTCGTAGAGAGAGAAGGCCAGCACAGAGCAGGACTTCTGCTGATACTCATGAGGCAGAACCATTCCAGATGAGGGACATGTATATGTCTCTTATAGGTGCTCAGTTGCAGTCCATCCACAGAGGGCAGGTGGCCACGGCTGAGATGATAGTGGGGATGTATGATACCCCTCCAGCACACAGGTGGACTATGGATGAATTCCATAATGTGGTAGCTTGGCCAGAAGAACCAGTATATGGAGGAGCTGGAGCAGCTGAAGCTTCAGCCAGAGATATGGAGGAAGATGAAGCAGAGGAGGAGGATGCATTTGATGAAGATGATGATGAAGAGGAAGAGGAAGATACAGAGAGCTCGGACTGATGAGGAGCTGAGATAGCATTTACTGATGAATGCTATCATATGATTATGCTTTTATGGTTTAAGTTTTCTGAACTTATTTGTTTTTGTTTTTAGATTAGGGTTTGATGTACTCTATTGAACACCTGGTTTGTTATGATGGTTTGCTATTAACTGTGATTGTGTGATAAGTAATGCTTGATGATGCTTATTGATTGATTGATGTTGAGATGATGTGCACATTAAAATGCTTATACAGGTGATTCACAAGCTTTGTGAACAAATGCATAATATCATGATTGTGATTGTGAAATTAAGCAGGATGTGCATGTCAAATGTGAATGAGCTTATATGTGAGGTTTTGAGCTCCAGAGTTGTTATTGTTGAATGCTATTACTTTGAAAGCATGAATGACTTTGCCCAGGTTTTCTATGATTGAATCAATTGCTTGTTTTGCATCATATGATCAAAGGCCGTGTTTTTGAAACCCTTTTTATTGGCCAAATTCATAAAGTTAGCCTTCTAAAAGAGAACACGTTGTGTTCTATCCTTTGAACCCTTAGCCTTAAATATACACTGAACACCCTTGATTGAAAATCTTTACCTTGAGTTAAGTAGAAGATCTTGTGTGGTATTGTTAAATGTTCAAGTTTGGGGTTATTGGGGAAACATGAAAAAGGAAAAAGCATTGAGCTAAGAGCTAAAAGTAAGAATATGCAAAGAAAAGAAAAGAAAAAAGAAGCAAAGCTCAATGCAAATGCAAAAGCAAAGGCAAAAGAAAGTTGGGAATGAATAAGAAGATTGTGTTGTTATGATTCTCTTAACTCAAGGATTTTGTGATCCAGAAAAACCAATTTTCTTGTTAGCCCAGCCACATTATAAGCCATTGAAAAGTCCTTGTGATGATGCATGCTTGTGAATGTATTTGATTGTGGTTAAATGAAAGGCAAAGTTGATTCATGTGACATTGTGATAGTGGAGTGAATGAGTGAAACACTTTACCTCTTATACACTTGTGTGTTGAGTGAAACACTTTACCTAGTGAGGAAAGATTCCATAAGCACATGAACATCCATGCTTAATTGATTGATCATTCATGAAAAATAGCATTTGTTGGAACTTAAATGACTTTGTGAACACTAAAGCATGTGCACATCTTGAATTAACTCTTGGTCATAAGTTTGAGTGAAGTTATTACTTATCTTGAAAAGAGGATTTTGAATGAGTGAACCATCATATGAATTGGTTGGAGATGGAGTTACATTTTGTTTGCTTGAGGACAAGCAAAGTTCTAAGTTTGGGGTTGTGATAACAGTTGAAAAACTGTTATTTTCATGCTTAAAAGTGATACTAAAAGCAACCTTTAGACTTAGAAACTAGCTTGAAATCATGCATTTTGTTTATATTTTCAGAAATAAGAGAGCTGGACAGGTTTATGCTTGATTTGAGTGTTTTTGTGCAGGTTTTGAGGTGAATTTGGTGAAAGAAGTGAAGAATGAGAGAGAGGACATTAGAAAAGACAAGAAAGAGTGCAAAAAGGAGAAGTCGAAGGCACCGCTCAGCGGCAAACTACCGCTGAGCGGCACTCAAGAGGTGGCGTTGGAACCGCTGAGGGGCAAATGGCCGCTGAGGGGAAGAAAGAAGACGCGTAACCACCGCTGAGCGGTAAATGGCGCTGAGCGGCACTTTTTGGGCTTGGGCTTTTGTAATCTTTTGTAACTCTAGATTAGTATATAAGGGCTTGCACGTCCTTTAGTTAGGATCTTTGGCAGAAACGAGGCAAACACTCTCTCTTTCACCCTTTGAAGGAGGATCTTGGATGCTCAGGCTACCTCTTCACCTTTATTGGGTTTATTCTTTCATACTTTCATTGTTATTCATCTAGGTTCACCATGAATATGGTGAACTAAACCTTGTATGTTTGTTGGGGAATCAATGTAATCTCTTGAAGCTCTCATATATGGATTTGTTGAATACATCTTTGAATTAAGACATATGCTTTCTTTTCATCATTAGTTAGGGTTTTTCCTCTTTGCTCAATGCTTGCATTGTTTAACTCATTCTAATGCATGATTATTGGTTTTGTTGATACGGACACGTACGGGGAAATCTAGATCCGGGGAATTTCTCCCAATATTTTACTGACAACATTATATTGGTTGCCTTAAGCTCCTGCACTCATGAACTAATCATTAGGAATGCTAGGAATTGTATGAACTATTTGATTAGGGAGAAGCCATCTAGAATGGTACATTAGAGAGTGGCATTAACAATGATGATTTGAAAGAGGAATTCCTAAAATATATGAGAGTGGATGAGATGAAATTGACCCCCAACAACATATTCATTCATTTAATCCATTGAAAGTGTTTATCTTATGTCTTTGCCATTGATCAATTCATGCATACATGTTTATTTTCGTCTTGCATATTAAAATTTCAATCATTGTTTTCTTAAGTCTTAGCTAATCAAGAAATCACATAACTAAACTAGGCCGTGAGTCCTTTGGGAAGAACGATACTTGGTCTTACCAAGTTTTATTACTTGAACGATTCGGTCATACTTGCCGATTGTGAAACAAGTTTGTGACATCATATTTTGGTGCTTACAAATTTGTCCATCAATACCTTGTATCAGTTATTCGTCAAATCCGTTTTGCCTATCTTGCCATTTCTCAAATTTCATTCTTTGTTTGTCATCACTTTGTGATTCTTTCTATTTTTTTTTTGCTTTTGATGAATTCTCTTCATTTGATCACTAAGTGTGTTTTTTTTTGCAATTTGAGTTGACTTCTACTGTGATGGTAACCCTTGTTTGGGTAAATTTTTGAAAAGAAATTTCTTATTCGCTCAAATTTGGGTATCAATGGATATATCTCCTTTTTTTTTTTGGGTGAAGAAAAATGGCCACACATCATTTCAAATTTTGGTTGTTTTATTTTCACAAGATTAATTAGGAGACAAAACTAAATGATCTCAACAAGAGTCATTTTTTTTCTTCTTTTTTTTTTCTTTTTTGTTTTGTTTTCGTTTTGTCCTAACGGATTCAAGGATCTCCCAAATGAAAGCCAATGAAGGTAATCTTAACAAGGAAAATCTGCCCCAGTGTAAGAGTTTGCGTTTATTTGGGCTCAAGAACATGATTGGGGTCAATCTTTGGCTTAGTGAAGGTTGAAGGATGATGTTTCCAAGCAATGCACACACAAATACTTCTTAAGAATACGTGATTTGATCATTTGACTATACGAGATTATGATATCCATTAAATTTTTTTTTTTTATGAAATGTCATAAAATTGATGATTTGCATCGAAAAAAACTGACTCAACTTCTGATACGATATGCATATTTTTTGGGTTTTATGAATGAAGAAATGTAATATGAAATGAAAATGATGCACGTAACTGAAGAAAATCTATCTTTTATGTTTATGATTGAAGACATGTACAACTGGAAATTTTTTTTAGAGAAAATTGGGTTTAAGGGCCAGTCGAGCCTGACTTTGTGGGCCGGCGCTGAATCTGGGCTTTGTGGGCCAGCGTGGAAACTGGGCTTTGTGGGCCAGCGTGAAAACTGGGCTTTGTGGGCCAGCGTGGAAACTGGGCTTTGTGGGCCAGTGTGGAAATTGGGCTTTGTGGGCCAGTGTGAAAACTGGGCTTTTTGGGCCAGTCAGTGTAGGAACTGGGCTTTTTGGGCCAATGTAGGAAACTGGGCTTTTATGGGCCAGTGTACGAACTGGGCTTTTGGGCCAGTGTAGGAAACTGGGCTTTTTGGGCCAGTGTAGGAACTGGGCTTTTTGGGCCAGTGTAGGAACTGGGCTTTTGAGCCAGTGTAGGAACTGGGCTTTTTGGGCCAGTGTAGGAACTGGGCTTTTTGGGCCAGTGTAGGAACTGGGCTTTTTGGGCCAGTATAGGAACTGGGCTTTTATGGGCCAGTGTGAGCTGGGCATAAGGGCCAGTGCGAAGGCTGGGCTTGGGGCCAGTGTAGGAACTGTGCTATTTGGACCAGTGTAGGAATTGGGCTTTTGAGCCAGTGTAGGAACTGTGCTATTTGGGCCAGTGTAGGAACTGGGCTTTTGAGCCAGTGTAGGAACTGGGTTTTTTTGGGCCAGTGTGGAAACTGGGCTTTTTGGGCCAGTGTAGGAACTGGGCTTTTTGGGCCAGTGTGGAAACTGGGCTTTTTGGGCCAGTGTAGGAAACTGGGCTTTTATGGGCCAGTGTAGGAACTGGGCTATTATGGGCCAGTGTAGGAACTGGGCTTTTATGGGCCAGTGTGAGCTGGGCTTAAGGGCCAGTGCGAAGACTGGGCTTGGGGGCCAGTGTGAGCTGGGCTTGGGGGCCAGTGCGAAGACTGGGCTTGGGGGCCAGTGTGAGCTGGGCTTGGGGCCAGTGTGGAAACTGGGATTTGAGGGCCAGCATGGAAACTGGGCTTTGCAAGCCAGTATGGAAAATGAGCTTTGCGAGCCAGTATGGAAACTAGGCTTGGTGAACAATGCAAAAATTGATATGAGAAAGCTTGATTTAGAAAAAAACGTTTGAGAAATAAATGTTTTTTTTTTCAAACTCCATCAATTTTTAAATGTGAAAAATATTAAACCTATTAGAAGAAAAACTTTTTTTGTGTTTTTATTGAAAATTATGTATGTAACTGGGCAAAAATGGGCTCAAAAATTGTTTGAACATTTTTTCATTTTGATTTTTGATTTTCTTTTGTTTTTATTTTTGTTTTTTTTTACGTTTTTAATAATTTTTTTGGAAATTTTTTTTTGAAAACACACTAAGCAACGGCTTAAAAATATGATCTCAAGGTTTTTTAATTAAACTTTTAATGTTTTAAATTTAAGAAAAATATATACATATGAGAAAAAAAAAAATTGGAAAGGAAAATATTGCATGTTTAAACAAAAATGTTTTATCGAATTTTTTGTTGCTTCTTTTTTTTGGAAGGATAACAATCCGCATTTTATGAAAAATGACGTCCAGAAATTCAAAACAATGATCTATTTGCCCCCAAAATATGTACAATTTATTTTTCTTTCAAAATTTTTCATGCCCCAAAAATATTTTTAAGAAATTCTAATTTTTTTTTTAGAATGATTCTGAGAATTTAATTAATTATGAATAAATTTCATTTATTTGTTTTCAAGTTTTCTCTTTTTTTTTTAATTAATTTTTTTTAAAAGAAACATGACACATTTATTGTAAAATAGGAAATGACAGACAAACTGAAGCAAAATAGTCTCCCTTTCGTGCCTTATCAGAGGTTGAATGACTAAAGTTCTAAGGCCACATATATGCACTCACAAGGATAGTTCCCTAATGCTTAAATCAAGGCCACCAGAGCTATGACTCTTTTCACTGTTTCTCCACAACAGTCAGAGTAATCAACTAGATGTGGAGACACAAATGAAGAGAACAAACTCTGGTTGGGGTTCTCACGATAGCCAAACAGGAAGTACATCCCAAAGTGACACCGCTTCACAACCCCTCTAATTCTAAGTTGCGCTCAGACCCGGGTATAGGGTCCCACTCATGATATGCATAAAGTGTGTGTGTGAAGGGAGAACATAGTGCATACCAAACTCTCACCTGCAATACAACCAGAAAAAATCCAGGTAGATATAAACATGTTTTTCTACCCTAGGGTTCGATATAATCAAAACAAACACACGTGCAATTATGCCAAATATCAGACAAAGATAAAGAAAAAGGGGAAGAAAAACACAAAGAAAAACCACAATGAATTCACACATCTAATTAAATGGCCTGACTCTCTGGTGTCCCCAATGGAGTCGCCATCTGTCGCAACTGGAATCGCGACGGGACGACGATCCAAAAAGAAAACGGGTTTTAGAAAAAAGAGATTTGGAGTCGCCACCATAGTTTATTATGGAAAACTACGGAAAAACCATAAAATAATAAGACACGGTCCACGAAAACCATATTCGGGTTCGGGAGTCGGTTACATGTAGGGAAGGTGTTAGCACCCTACAACGCCTGCCCTAAGGCAGTACCTTTAACCAAATGCACAAATGTGATGTGGTTTTCAAAATGCTTAACTATCCCCTAAAATAAAACTCTAAAGAAACAAAATATATTTTTTAGTTTTCTAGGCCTGACAAGGATTGACCTTGCTCCTACGTATTCTCATTCAAAATGAGAAATCAGGGTTACGTAGTTCTTTTTGAAACTGTTTTGAGAAGTTTGTTTGGAAATTTGTTTTGAAATGATTTTGGATAGATTTGGATTTTTGAGGAAGTGAACCTGACAAGGACTAGCCTTGCTCCTACGTATCTCCACTCTTGATGGAGAATCAAGGATCACGTAGTTCTAGCTAGCAAGACTGTTTGTTGTTTGAAGATGTTGATGTTTTTGGTTTTTGAAGATTTTTATATTTTTTTTGGTATTTTTTTTGTATAATATTTAAATTTTTGCGTAATGAGCACTAGGCTGATGCGTACGATCGCACGAGCACTCATACGGCTTTTTCATTGTTTTTTATTGTTTTGCGTAATGAGCACTAGGCTGATGCGTACGATCGCACGAGTACTCACACGGCTTTTTCATTATTTTTTATTGTTTTGCGTAATGAGCACTAGGCTGATGCGTACGATCGCACGAGCACTCATACAGCTTTTTTTGTTTATTTTATGTTTTGGGTAAGGAGTACTAGGCTGATGCGTACGATCGCACAAGTACTCATACCGATATTTATATTATTACATGTTTTTTAAAGTTTTATATATTTTTTTATTTTTTTTTCTTTTGAAATTTTTATATAAAACGAAAACGAACAAATCCACTAAAACAAAGGGGTGGGGGTTATCTTACAAGGGAAATTACATGCAATAAAAAAAACCAATGAAAAGAAAGAAAAAGCATAAAAATAAAACAAGAAAAAGCTCAACAGGATTAGGAGTACAGAGATAAAAACCAGGGATGTCGAGTAAAATTAAAGTTCCTTTGTTTGGGCCATTCCTCTTTTCTTTGCCTTTGTATCTGTCAGGGGTGAAGATGAAAAAATGGAGGTGCCTTCTGAAATGTGGGTAAGGTCCAATTCTTTTTCTCTCCTTTTTTTTTCCTTTTTTTGTTTGCAGAGGCTTAAGCCCAAATCAAAATGGGGTGTGAATGGGGTTGTGCATGTGGCAGGAAGAAAAACGGCCCAATAGCAACGTCGAAAGCTTCTACGTGCAAGGGTTCCTCTTACTTCTCTCATTTCTCCATGTCATTCAACTAAGACCAGGGGTCTCTTTCTCTCTGAGTAAGGAAGAAAATACAAAGACGTCCACCTCCGACCACGTCCCAGCCGTTGCCCTAACAGCCACCGCGGGAGGACCCTTTACCCTGTCCGAAGCTTCGCCGGCGACGCAAAGTGCCACCAGGACCGCCACTGACCACGCCTCAGATCTCCCTTCTTCGCGCGCGAGGCTGACGCACTCTTCTTCTTTTCGCGCCGCGCCGCCGCTACCACCGGTGACTGTGCCACTGCTCCTGCGAGCAAGCTTCCGCGCCACCACCTCTTCCTCCCTCCTTCTCTTCTCTGTTTCGAAAATGGTAACTCAGGGAGGGGTAAATATTGGATTTGTTCCGTTCTGTGTATTGATTTGGGTGGAGATGATGACTGGGTGAGGGAATAAGGATGAAAATGATGGTGAGGTCTGGTTGGTATGAGGTGTTGGAGATGGGAGGTTCTTGATGATAGGTGTTCGTAGTAACAGTGGGCCTGGGGTGGAGATGAAGGAGAGGATTCAAAATTCTAATCAGATTATATCTGTGGAAGAACAAAAAGGTAGCGTGAGGAAGTGTGTGAATATGGAGGATGGGTGTTTTACCGTGTGTAAAGATGAATATGAGGTGCTGGAGACAAGGGTGATGGGAGTAGAGGGGTGGTTTGTGGCAATGGGTGTTTGGCCGTGTGTGAGTGATGATGGTCGTGAGAGGCAAAGGCCAAGGGATAAAGTGTAGTAGGGGATGGATGATGATGATGAAGAAGAAAGGGATGAAGATTAAGGTGCTACCATGAAATGGTATATGGATCAAGAAAGGTGGCCGTGAGGTGTGTTGGAGATGAAGGTGATGATCTGGGCTGAATAATGGATCAATCTTTTTTCCCTCGTTCCTTAGAATCCAGAGTCTTGTAGTGGTGTAAAAGGACTTTACAGAGGTGCAAGATGGGCAGCCGTGTCAGAGGGGTACCACGGTTTGTGGTTTTCAACCCAAAAGCCCAGGTCAAGCCAAAAATAATTAAACCCCTTTAAAGAAATACCAACACTGCCTCACTGCTTTCTAGGAGTTCCCGACACATCTCTGAAACACATTTCCTAACCTAGGATTTTTGTTTTTTTTGTCTTTTCCTTTTTTTGTTTTTTTCTTAGACAACTTTCAGGAAATCCGAGACACATCCCCTGATTCCAGATTTTTTGTTTTTATTTATTTTTATATTATTTTTATTTTTATTTTTGTTATTTTTATAAATCTATTTTTTATTAAAACAAATAAAGTGCAACAAAATAAAAAACGAACGCCCCACTGTTTGGACGAGCGACCCAACAAACTATTTACCGAACGTCGTTTGTTGATCAAACCATAATGGGCCAAACGCTCAAAACCGAACGCTGAAGAGAAACATCATGGAGACCGAGCGTTCAAATGAGAATAACATCACCAAGATCGAACGTTCAAATGAAGACCGAATGTTCACTAAAACACTATGACCGAACGGTTGAAACTGAGAATTGCCAAACGTCATAAAGGAATGAATGGACGAACGGTCGAATAATGAACGCTTGAGGACGACCGAATTGTTGAAGCTGAGAACTGCCGAACGTCCTAAAGGAATGAATGGACGAACGGTCGAATAATGAACGCTTGAGGACGACCGAACGGTTGAAGCTGAGAATTGCCGAACGTCCTAAAGGTAAGAATGGCCGAACGGTCGAATAAGGCAAAGGACAAACGGTGGAGGACGAACGCTCTTTTTTTTTTTTAATGTTTTATTTTTATTTTTTATTTTATTTTTTATTTTTATTTTACACTCATGAATAAAACAAATCTATTAGTCAATCCGGACGAAATTGGGTGTTGACAAAGTTAACACTTGAACCTAAATCAAGAAGACCTTTTTTAATCCTTTTCTTCCCTATGGTACAAGGGATAGAAAATCCTCCTGGATCTGTCGCTTTTGGAGGGAATGGCTCTTTTTTAACAGTTTGACACTTCTTTGCCTCATCATCTCTACGTCTTTTCTTTGTAGAGACGTCTTCATCAGATTTAGTGTAAACCGTAATTTGTTGTGGAATCTGCTCCCAAGGTGCATCATTATCCACCATCTTGAATAATTCTGTGAAATCAAGTTGTTTCCCTTGATTTATTGGAAAAGGAAAAGTATTTTTGCTCTCTATTTTTCTTTTCTCTTCTGTTTCTCCTCCTTCTAACTCAACTATCTCTTCATTAGTACTCTCTACCACCTTGCATTCTTCTCTGGGGTTAACTTCAGTATTAGCCCCAAAGTTTTTACCTAGCCTCTCTTCCACCTGCTTAGTGATCTGCCCCATCTGAATCTTCAAATTCTTTATAGCAGCTTCAGTGCTCTTTTGGGTAGACTCAGTTTTCTGTATGAAATTATTAAGAGTTTCTCCCATCCTCATGGACCTTTCAGTAAGCATAGAAATCTGCTGCCATAAGGTGGGTTGCTGCTGCTGCTTATTAAATTTGACCGGCTTGCCCAGTTTGCCCTTGACCAATACTTGGGAGTGGTTTCCACCCTTGATTGTAGTTCCCTTGACGGTATTGATTGGTCATGTAGTTCACATCCTCTACGGCTTCTGCTGGATAAGCACATTGACCATTGATATGGTCACCTCCACATAATTCACACAACTGTGATTGAACCTGTGCAACAGTCTTTAACTCTTTTGGCAGTTGTGCAAGTGTTTTTGTAAGAGTCTTCAGTTGTTGAGTTAGTATCTTGTTCTGTGCTAGCAAGGCATCATTGGTTTGTAACTGTAGAACTCCTTTTTTTTGTATAGGAGCTCCTCTTTCACTGTTGAGCTCATTATCACTAGTAGCCATATTCTCAATGATTTCTGTAGCTTCCTCTTGAGTTTTCCATTTGATATTTCCTCCTGCCGAGGCGTCAAGCATCATCTTGGTTTGTGAACCAAGACCTCCAAGGAAGATTAGGACTACTTCCACTTCATCAAATCCATGCATGGGAGTCTTTCTTAATAAGCTTTTATATTTGTCCCATGCATGACCTAATGATTCCTCCATGCCTTGCCTGAATGATGAAATATCTTGCTTTCCTTTATTTACCTTTGATTGTGGAAAGTATTTGTTTAGGAACTTGGTCACCACTGCTTCCCACTCTGTAAAGCTTCCTTTTGGAAAAGAATTCAACCAAAGCTTAGCGTTGCCTCCAAATGAGAATGAAAATAGGCTAAGTTTGATTGTTTCATCCGGCACCCCATTAATTTTCATCGTGTTGCAGATCTCATTAAAAGTTGTGAGGTGCTCATATGGGCTTTCGTGAGACAACCCATTAAATTGATTACTCTTCACCAGTTGGATTAATGCTGGCTTCACCTCCATGTTGGCTGCATTGACTCTTGGTCTTGCTATGCTATTGAAATGCTGAGGTCCAGCTATATTAGTGTAATCTGCAAGAGTTCTTCTGGCATTATTATTCTCCATATTCTCAGTGCTATGGTTAGAACCTTGTGGTGATGGTTGTAACAGAGTTTCCAGAGAAGGAAAAAGTTCTCTAGATGTACGGATTCTTCTCCTCCGTCTACTCTCGTCTAAACCTCCAAGAAGAGGTTCTGCAGTTTTCTTGCTCCTAGTTCGGATTGCTTCCTGCATACACAAACAAACAAATCCCTAGAAGAATTGGTTAGCACAAAAAGTTATAAGAGAAGATATAAGATTCAGAGATAAAAAGATAAAAATAGAAAAAAAATAAAAACAGAAAACAGAAAAAATAAAAACAGAAAAAATAAAATAAAAATAAAAACAGAAAATAAAAATAAAAATAAAATCAAATAAAATAAAATAAAATAAAATAAAACAAAATAAAATAAAAAAATAAAAACAGAAAAAATAAAAAAAGAAATTCAAAATTCAAAATTCAAGTCAAAGATAATCAATAATCACACAAATGAACTAGTTAAACCACGAGTCCCCGGCAACGGCGCCAAAAACTTGATGACAAATTTACGAACACCGAAAAGTGGCGCCACAAACTTGTTTTAACAATCGGCAAGTGTGACCGAATCGTATCAAGTAATAAAACTAGGTAAGACCAAGTATCGTTTTCCCAAAGGACTCACGGCCTAGTTAGCTATATGATTTCTTGATTATTTAACGCTTGTGAACAATTGATTGTAGGTTTCAAATGCAAAAGACAATAATTAAACATGTATGCATGAATTTGATCAATGGAAAAGAGGAAAACAAAACACTTTAATGAATTAGATGGATGAGTATGTTGTTGGGGTTATCAATTTCATCTTATCCACTCTCATATACTTTTAGGAATTCATCATTCTTTTCATCAATTACTAATGCCACTCTCTAAATCACCTTGCAAGAAGGCCTATCCTTAATTACGAGTTCATACAATTCCTAGCATTCCAAGTAATTAGTTCTGAAGTGCAGGAGCTTAAAGGCAACCAATATGCTATTGGGAGAAATTCCCCGCATCTAGATTTCCCCGTACGTTCCCATATCGACAAAATCAATAATCATGGCAATGAATGAGTTAAACAAAGCAAGCATTAAGCAAAGAGGAATTAGGCCCAAGCCCAAAATATACAGAAAATTAGGCCCAAGCCCAAAATAGTGCCGCTCAACGGTAAGTGCGTGAGTTGTTTTCCTCCCCTCAGCGGCCTTTTCACCCCTCAACGGAGCCAACGTGGGTTTCTGAGTGCCGCTCAGCGGTAAACTGCCGCCAAGCGGTAATTACGGCTTCTCCTTTTGCACTTTTTTATGTCTTTTCTGATTCCATCTCTATCCTTCTTCACTTCTTTCACCAAATTCACCTTAAAACCTGCATAAAACACTGAAATCAAGCATAAACCTGTCCAACTCTCTTATTTCTAAAAATATACCCAAAAGCATGATTTCAAGCTAGTTTCTAAGTGTTAAAGGTTGCTTTTAGTATCAACTTTAAGCATGAAAATAACAGTTTTTCAATTGTTATCAGTACCTAAAACAACAAAGTTAAGTTGTTAGAAACTATAAGAATCTAAATAAAAGTAATAGGAAAGACCAAATTGACTATCTTACATGCACCACAGCTAAATGATGGAAATATTCAACAACCTGTCTCCCCCAATCACCTCCAATGCATCAGAGAATGTGATATAAACTGGCACATGTGGGGGAACACCAAATACTCTCAAATCCCAGTATAGTTCTAATGGTGCTTTCTTCAACCTGGGTAATTTTGTTATTAGCTTTGATAGAGGATCATCCTCCGCTTCAGCCATGTCATCATCTTCATGTATGACTGTATCATGAATTGGCTACTTCTGAGGACGTGTGAACTGAAGATAAGAATTTTCGTCAAAGAGTTATCAACAAATATTTGAAGAATAAACATAGAAATACTAAGGAAAAAGACATTATACCTGTGGATTAGCGATGTTTGACATGATCAATGCTCTAGGCTAGGCAATAAATGATCCTATGGCCTCCCCCACAAAGTTAATTTCTGGAGTGGGTACAGGCACCTGAGCCTGGGGATCCCGAACCTCGTCAATCGTCACACGCACGTGCTGGGGTAATATGGCAACACCATGAATAGTCTGCCCTCCCTCAAGCACTCGTCCGACAGCCACAATGCGTGGGGGATCCCCATCAACCAACAGATCATACTGACCACTATACTGAGTGGGTTCTACCGCAGAGCATGATCCTCTAGTGCTGACACGAGGTGGTGTGGGAGTTTCAGCGGCCCCCATGTTGCCTTGCGTCATGGAATGCAACTTTTCTTCAAGCGCTTTTTGTATTTCTTTTTGTTCTTCTAGCTACTCCATGAATCGTTGCTCCATTGACCTCATGCTTTGGTTGAGTCTTTCCTCCCACTGAAGATCCATCTGCCTCAGTGTCTCCTGACTCATTGATGGGGGGGTTTTCTGTGTAGGGCCAAATTAGTCACGAAGACCAATTGCCCCAGGAACTCCACGTACATGTCCTGGGTGCTCGGGCCTTCCAATGGCCGTTGTTAGAATGTCGTCCCTACCTTGGCCAGCAAATGTGCCCTGAGTCTGCTGCTCAACCAACTCATCCTGCACATAAAAAAACAATCGTTACTTAGAAGACATGCTGTGATAGATACACAATCAAACAACTGCTTATAATTTGAACTTACAATTCTCTGTGAGATCAAGGTAGCTGAGGAAGATGTCATGTTCCCATCAGATTTAGTCCGAGCAGCCTTCCACAAGTCGTACCTAGCAGGTACAGGTACTAGGTCAGGCGACTTAAGTCCCAAGGCATTCGCTCTAGACTTTCTAAGTTTCTTTTCCAGTTTTGCATAACCACCTCGTGATAACAAGTGTAGTGCATCGTTTAGCCTTTGTCTTTCTTGGGCGGCTAACCTTTTACCCTGTGAAACCATGTATATAAATAAGTGTAAAATCATAAAAACTCAATGAATACATTTTCAGATGTTAAGAAACATACCTTCCATTCCTCAGACTCTCTAGATGCACGAAACTGCATCCAATCCTCCTCTGTGAATGTATATTGCTGACAGGGATTTTCATGTTGCCTGTCTCCAAAGACATATAGTTGTGTCAGCCTTGTCTTGAAATCCCTCCATCTTATCGCTATATGCGATAACACTTTCTTTCTAATTTGTATTGTGTTTGGAATATCAAAATGTTGATGTTTAAAACAAAAAACATGTTATTCCAAACGAAAACATAAAAGATAAGTATATCACAAATTGCATGAAGTATAAACATACCTGAATATCTTGCCATAAGAGGTTCTTGTCAACCTCTGGGACGTCATCCCAACATGCATGAAGAATAGAGACATGACTTTTTGCTAACTTACCCAGATAACTCCTAAACCTATCAGCATTTGGCTCTGATGGATGACCTGATCTAGGGTCGATGTCAACATGTCTCCTCTGACCATCCACACGTCTGGATGTCACATCTACCACTCGAGTGATGCCTCGTCCACGTTTGGTCTTTCCCGATCCTGAGTCTGAGGCCGACATACCTGAAAAATTATACAAGGTTAGTAATAATTCAATTATGATGAACATACATATAAAGTCAATAAAAAACAAAATATCAACCTATTAAGATATTGTTTTTTCCCAAATCCCTTCATTGTGATCACTACGAATTACCTAGATGACATCGGCAACGTCATCAACCGGGTCTTCAGTGGGTCTAGATGCAACAGATGTTGTCTCAAGTATATCAAGAGAATCATCATCATCATGTACATGCATGTTTTTTCCTTCTAAAACCACTGACCATTTGTTATTCGCTGGATCATTTACGTAGAATATTTGTCTTGCTTGACTAGCCATGATAAATGGTTCATCAGTGTAATTCATCTCGTTCAAGTCTACCAATGTGAAACCAAGGTCATCTGTCATGACACCCGAATTTATATCAACCCATTTACACTTGAAAACTGGGACTCTAAAAGTGACGTAATCAACTTCCCATATTTCTTGTATTATTCCAAAATAACTGATGGATGTTGTGATTGGATTTTTGTCTTTAGAACTAGCAAAGTGCACAGCCTCAGCTTGTAGTGTGACGCCACTATTTTGAACTCTGCTTTTGTCATCTTCTACCTTTGTCTGAAAAGAAATATTGTTTATATAGTACCCACCATATGTAATGACATCTGTGTTCGGCCCACGAGATAACCTCAATAAAGTTTCAGAAACATGTGGAGTCACATAAATCTTTTTCTTAAACCATTGTAAGAAGGTTTTCACATGTTCATTAAGACGCAATTTTTCACTCATTTTTGGGTTTGCTGCCTTTATTTCATTAACGTGGTCAGAAATGTAAGGAATCACATCAACAGTGTTGTTTAAGACGTACAAATGAGCTTGGTCAATTTCTTTTCTGCTAACACTTTGAATTCTCACACCTCGAACACCCTTACCTTCACATTTTCCTTCATGTCTGCTCTTGGGAAGACCCACGGGTTCACAAGAAGGAGGTAATATGCCTCGAATAACAACAAGTAACAATTGTTGCATTAATACATGACAATCGTGAGACTTTAAACCAACTAGCTTTAAGTCTTGCATAGACACAAGGTTACTAATATTTGAAGAATAACCTTGTGGAACCTTCACACTTCTTAAACAGTTACAAAAACTTTGTTTTTCTTTTTTAGAAAGTGTGTGATAGGCTGGGGGCAGATAGGTGCGTCTTCCTATTATCAGCCAAATCTTGTTGTGCTTTTATTCCGTCTTTGCTCTTCCCTTTGACGTTTAATAAAGTTCCGATGACACTGTCACAAACATTTTTTTCAACTTGCATCACATCAATACAATGTCTAACATCAAGTTCAAACCAATATGGAAGCTTAAAAAATATTGACCGTTTCTTCCAAATGTTTTTTGCAGAGGTACTTTTACGATGTTTTCCAAACACAATGTCAATGTTTTTGACTTCGTTGTACACCTCTTCACCATTCCGTCTGCACACAACCTCATCCTCAACACTTCCATTAAATGCTTTTTTCAATCTACGATAAAAATGATTATGAGGAAGGAATTTTCGATGTCTTGTATATACCGTCTTCTGACCATGCTTCAACTGAAGGTAACTAGTGTTTTCTTCACATATGGGACATGCAAAATGACCTTTAACACTATAACCGCTCAAGTTTCCATACGCTGGGAAATCATTTATAGTGCAAAACAACATTGCACGCAAACGAAACTGTTCCTGAACATGTGAATTAAAGACGTCAACCCCTTCTTCCCACAACAATTTCAAATCATAAATGAAAGGTTTTAAGTAAACATCAATGTCATTTCCAGGTTGTCTAGGACCCGATATCATCATGGACAACATCACATATTTTCTCTTCATGCACAACAAAGGAGAAAGATTGTAAATCATCAACATAACTGGCCACGAATTGTGTTTGCTACTTAAGTTTCCATAAGGATTCATAGCATCAGTTGCAAGTGCAAGCCTTAAGTTTCTTGGATCTGCACCAAATTCTGGGAATTTGTCATCTATCTTTTTCCATTGTGGTGAATCAGCAGGGTGTCGAAGAAGATTATCGCACTTTCTTTCGTCAGAGTGCTATTTAAGGTTCTTTGCATCTTCTTTTACAGAGAACATACGTTTGAACCTAGGTATTATAGGCAAATACCACATCACCTTAGCAGGTGCACCATCATTACCTTCATTAGCAGTGATTCTGTCAGATTTCTTTTTAAAACGGGATAAACCACATGTTGGACAATACATTAGCGAAGCAAACTCCTTTGTGTACAAAACACAATCATTAGGACAAACATGTATCTTTTGATATTCAAGACCCATTAGACATAAAAAAATTTTAGCGTCGTAATTACTAATAGGTAGAGTATTATTTTCTGGAAGCATCTCCTTCAACAACTCCAACAACTCAGTGAAACTTTTATCGGTCCATCCATTCCTTGCTTTTAAACTAAACAACTTTAAAGTTGCAGACAGATGTGTAAAGTTCGAGCATCCTGGGAACAACGGTTGCTCTGAATCATTAATAAGAGAATCATACAAATTAGCTCTTCCAAAATTATCTTCACTGACATCACGTATCATGTCCTCTAAATGGTCACTCATCCATTCTTCCACATAATCTGTTTCGCGTGACGTGGTAGGCTGGTCCAGTACTTCTCCATGCCAAGTCCAAACGGTATAAGTCCTCATTATGTCATACATGAATAGATGGTCACACACATTGCCTAAGTCTTGCCGTATTTGATTAAGACAACGAACACAAGGACAAAAATATGTTCCGTTCACAGACTTAGCATTTTGTTCAACGTATTGCAAGAACTCCGAAACACCCTTATCATATTCTTCACTGATGCGACGTTCATTCATCTAGCTTCGTCCATACTATGTTCGTAAAATCATCAGTATAAGTTTTTTAACTCTCACAAGGTTAGGCCCTACCCATTCAAAAAAATTAATTTTCATAATTTGCTAAGACACGTGCAAAGAAGTCTACATGATAAAATTGATAAGATTTCGGCAGCATTTCCCATTGGTCTCCGAAATACACGAAATGAGAGTAGTCAACGATGACCACAATCAAATATGCATCCGGAGAACAACACAAATACTGAACCGAAATTTTATCAATGTTATCCATAAACTCCAATTGACATGTTTTGCAAATTATGAAAATTAATTTTCTCAAACGATCCAATCGGACAATTTAAAATTTAACACAAACGATTAAAAGATTAATCATTTGTGTTAAATTTCAAACAGGAACTAAGTGTCACTCAATGATTTGATACTTACATTAACATATCACAATTATAATAACACAACTAATACATGCAAATTCAAAAGCCAATAACACATGCATACCTTAGAGTAAAAAACATGCATACACAAAAACCAATAACATGCATACAAAAAAACTTTATCAACGAACAAGCTAACCTGAAAAGTAGATTCCAAATGTAAGGGAGGGAAATCGAGGAGGGCACGGCCTAAAACATAGGCCAAAAATAGTCCAAAAAGCCGCCCAAGAGCACATAACAAACTGCACCAAAACGCACCAAAAGTGATTTTTAATCGGTTCAAATCAAAGATATTTCATCACAGAGCAATGTAATCGGATTGAAAGTAAATTTAAACGGTCCAAAAGAGAGAAAACGCACCTGGAAATGCAATGCCGCAGAGAGCGTTCGCGGGGAAGACGATGAACAGTGAGCATAACTGCTCGTGGGTTCGTGTTTTAGTATAAATACTATTAGACGTCTGGTACTATGGGGCCCCGACGTTTATAATCCAATAGACGTCGGGGCTATCACTAATATGACGTCTTTGGGGATTTAAAATTGATATTTGCGGGGGGTTTTAGACGTCCATGGGAGGGGCTCGGACGTCTATAATATTATAGACGTCCGTCCCCCCCACCACGGACGTCTAAGAGGCTGAAACAAATGAACGCTTCAACTTCCCTGTCAGCCCCTTACACGTCCGTTGTGGGGGGGGGCGAACGTCTATAATATTATAGACGTCCGGACCCCTCCCACGGACGTCTAAGAGGCTGGAACAATCACTTCTTCAACTCCCCTCTGTCATCCCCTTAAACATCCGTTGTGGATGGGGCCGAACGTCTACAATATTATATAGACGTCCGTCCCCCTCCACAACGGACGTTTAAGGGCTAACAGACAATTAATACTTCAACTACCTGTCAGCACCCTAAACGTCCGATGTGGGGGGCCGGACGTCTATAATATTATAGACGTCCGGCCCCATCCACAACGGACGTTTAAGGGGCTGAAGACAATTAATTCTTCAACCACCCTGTTAGCACCCGAAACGTCCGATGTGGGGGCCCGGACGTCTATAATATTATCGACGTCCGGCCCCCTCTACAACGGAAGTTTAAGGGGCTAACAGGGAAGTTGAAGAGGTGATTGTTCCAGCCTCTTAGACGTCCGTGGATGGGGCCCGGACGTCTATAATACTATAGACGTCCGTCCCCCCCACAACGGACGTCTAGAGTTTTACTTATTTACGGATATGCCACCGGTCAATTATTTACGTTGGGGCTGTTGTGGACGGACGTCTATGGGGTGACGTTAAAGGCCATTTCTGCACTAGTGATCATTTACTTTACATTAACCAACTCAATACACATATCACTCATTCTTAATTTTAAGCACTACATTTGTAGTGTATGGAGTCCTAAGTGCTCTGCCCTTGTAACGCCTTCATGATCCAACCCTCACATACGTCTTCAAAGGTTGTTGATTTGTGTCAATGTCACTAGGGGATACAAAACCAGTGTTCATGGATGGTTCTGTATGACGCACACTTTCTCCACCGTGATCTGTATTTTGGGCCTCCAAACCTGCAACCCTCCTTTTAAGTTCTTCAATCAGAAATTCTTGGTCCTCTAAGGCACGCATAAAACTTTCTCTTCGTTTTCTTTTTTGTATCTTCTTTGGTCTTGGTTGGCATCCTTTTTTGTTGGTGTTGTTTTGTATTCGTTCTTATCCTTGGTTGAAGGACCAACATAAAAATCGTCAACAACCTGAAATTTAACAATATATATCTTACTATATGATAACAGTTGAAAAACTGTTATTTTCATGCCTAAAATTGATACTAAAAGCAACCTTTAACACTTAGAAACTAGCTTGAAATCATGCTTTTGGTCATATTTTTAAAAATAAGAGAGCTGGACAGGTTTATGCTTGATTTTAGTGTTTTATGCAGGTTTTAAGGTGAATTTGGTGAAAGAAGTGAAGAAGGATAGAGATGGATTCAGAAAACACATAAAAAAGTGCAAAAGGAGAAGTCGCAACTACCGCTCAGCGGCAGTTTACCGCTGAGCGGCACTCAGGACCTAATTTTCTGTAATATTACGAATAGTATATAAGCTTTAGGTGTTCCTAGGGTTTGTATCTTTGGCTGGGAGGAAGCAGAAACACACTTTTCACCCCTTGGGGGTAGATTGGGAGATGGTGACAGCTCTCCTCTTCTCTTTCTCGGGTTTTTCTATCTTTCACTTTTTCATTATTGTTCATCTAGTTTCACCATGAATATGGTGAACTAAACCTTGTATGGTTGTTGGGGAATCAATGTAGTCTTGTGAAACTCTCATATATGGAATTTGTGTTTTAACATCTTATTTTAAGATACATGCTTTCTTTCATCATTAGTTAGGGTTTTTCCTCTTTGCTTAAAGCTTGCATTGTTTAACTCATTCAGTGCCATGATTATTGATTTTGTCGATATGGGAACGTACGAGGAAATCTAGATCCGGGGAATTTCTCCCAATAGCATATTGCCTAGACGTAGGAATATGAGGGTTGGTTGCCGTTAAGCTTATGCACTTCAGAATTAATTATTAGGGATGCTAGGAATTGTATGAACTCGTAATTAAGGATAGGCCTTCTAGCAAGGTGATTTAGAGAGTGGCATTAGCAATGGATGAAAAGAAGGATGAATTCCTAAAAGTATATGAGAGTGGATAAGATGAAATTGATAACCCCAACAACATACTCATCCATCTAATTCATTAAAGTGTTTGTATTCCTCTTTTCCATTGATCAAATTCATGCATACATGTTTAATTACTGTCTTTTGCATTTAAACCTACAATCAATTCTTCACAAGTCTTAAATAATCAACAAATCATATAACTACATAGGTCGTGAGTCCTTTGGGAGAACGATACTTGGTCTTACCGACTTTATTACTTGATACGATACGGTCATACTTGCCGAGGGTTAAACAAGTTTGTGGCGCTGTTTTTCGGTGTTCATAAATTTGTCATCACTATACAAGTTTTATTTTCTGTTTTTATTTTTATTTTATTTTATTTTTCTGTTTTTATCTTTTTATCTCTGAATCTTATATCTTCGTTTATATCTTTTTGTGCTAACCAATTCTTCTAGGGATTTGTTTGCTTGTGTATGCAGGAAGTAATCCGAACTAGGAGCAAGAAAACTGTAGAACCTTTTCTTGAAGGTTTAGACGAGAGTAGAAGGAGGAGAAGAATCCGTACATCTAGAGAACTTTTTCCTTCTCCGGAAACTCTGTTACAACCATCACCACAAGGTTCTGACCATAGCACTGAGAATATGGAGAATAATAATGCCAGAAGAACTCTTGCAGATTACACTAATATAGCTGGACCTCATCATTTCAATAGCATAGCAAGACCAAGAGTCAATGCAGCTAATATGGAGGTGAAACCGGCATTAATCCAACTGGCGAAGAGTAATCAATTTAATGGGTTGTCTCACGAAAGCCCATATGAGCACCTGACAACTTTTAATGAGATTTGCAACACAGTGAAGATAAATGGGGTGCCGGACCAAGCAATCAAACTTAGCCTGTTTCCATTCTCATTAGGAGGCAACGCTAAGCTTTGGTTGAACTCTTTTCCAGAAGGAAGCTTTATAAAGTGGGAAGCAGTGGTGACAAAGTTCCTAAACAAATACTTTCCACAATCAAAGGTAAATAAAGGAAAGCAAGAGATTTCATCATTCAGGCAAGGCATGGAGGAATCACTGGGTCATGCATGGGACAGATATAAAAGCTTATTAAGAAAGACTCCCACGCATGGATTTGACGAAGCGGAAGTAGTCCTAATCTTCCTTGGAGGTCTTGGTTCACAAACCAAGATGATGCTTGACGCCTCAACAGGAGGAAATATCAAATGGAAAACTCCAGAGAAAGCTACAAGAATCATTGAAAATATGGCTACAAGTGATAATGAGCTAAACAGTGAAAGAGGATATCCTAGTCAGAAGGAGTTGCTACAATCAAATGATACTCTGCTTATTCAAAATAAAATTATTTCTCAACAGTTGGAAGAAGTAATTATGAAACTTTCTCAATTACCACAAGAAATACAAAAGGTTTCAATGGTTCAATGGCAACAACAAAAATGGCAAATGCAATTTACTCCATCTGAGAAGACAACCAAACTTGATGAGACTTTCCAAAAATTCTTGAAGACGAATGCATCTTATTGTAAGAATGTGGAAGTTGCATTTGGAAATATGAAGATCCTATTAAGCGAATAGTTGACAAGATGAAAAATGGTAATATTAGAAAGGAATGTAAAACTGTTGTGACCAGAAGTGGTAAGGTGTTAGAGGAGAGAAAAAAAGAAAGAGAGGAGAAAGAAAATGAGAGTGAAAAAGAAACATGTGAGTGGAAAGAAAGAGTTGAGAGAGAAAAAAAGAAAGAAGAAGAAGATGAGAATAAAGAAAAAAAAGAAAGAGAAGAGAGAGATGAGAGACAAAAAGAAAGAGAGTTTGAAAAACCACTTCCTTATCCAAAGAACTATTCAAGGAAGGAGAAAGAAAAACAGTTGGAAAGATTCATGGAGTTGTTTAAGAAGCTGGAGATCACTATACCATTCTCTGAAGCATTGCAACAGATGCCATCATATGCAAAATTTTTGAAGGAACTGCTTACAAAGAAAAACAAATACAGTGAGAAGGAAACTATCAAGGTACAGGGTAACTGCAGTGCAATCATACAGAAATTACCTCCTAAGTTTAAAGATCCAGGAAGTTTCACTATTCCATGTACCATAGGAGACTTGGAAGTTGGAAGAGCATTGATTGATTTAGGAGCTAGCAATAATTTAATGCCGCTATCCATGTGTAAACCAATTGAGGGTTTGGAAATCAAACCTACCAGATGATGGACAAATTTATGATCACCAAAATATGATGTCATAAACTTGTTTTACAATCGGCAAGTATGACCGAATCGTTCAAGTAATAAACTTGGTAAGACCAAGTATCGTTCTCCCAAAGGACTCACGGCCTAGTTTAGTTGTGTGGTTTGTTGATTAGCTAAGACTTAAGAACGAAATAATTGGATTATACTATGCAAAGACGAAAATAAACATGTATGCATGAGATTTTGATCAATGGCAAAAGCAAAGACAAGCACTTTCAATGAAATTTATATATGAATATGTTGTTGGGGGTCAATTTCATCTTATCCACTCTCATATATTTTAGGAATTCAACATTCAAATCATCATTGTTAATGCCACTCTCTAAAGTACCTTTCAAGAAGGCTTCTCCCTAATTACAAGTTCATACAATTCCTAGCATTCCTAATAATTAGTTCATCAAGTGCAGGAGCTTAACGACAACCAATATAATATTGGGAGAGATTCCCCGGATCTAGACTTCCCCGTACGTTCCCGTATCGACAAAATCAATAATCATGCATTGAATGAGTTAAACAAAGCAAGCATTAAGCAAAGAGGAAAAACCCTAACTAATGATGAAAGAAAGTATAAATCTTAGATTAAGATGCAAGCACAAATTCCATATATGAGAGCTTCAAAAGATTACATTGATTCCCCAACAAACATACAAGGTTTAGTTCACCATATTCATGGTGAACCTAGATGAACAATAATGAAAGAATGAAGGATAAAACCCTAGAAAGGTGAAGAGGTAGCCTGAGCATCCAAGATCCTCCTTCAAAGGGGTGGAAGAGAGAGTGTTTGCTTCGTTTCTGCCAAAGATACCAACCCTAAGACATCTAGGTCTTTAAATAGGACATAAAAATAATAGAAAACGGGTCCAGGCCCAAACAGATCATAAAATCGCATAAAATTGGCCCAAAACTCGTATGGTTGACTTTTTTCGTATTCTGGTTGACTGGTTGACTGGTTGACTTTTTGGTTGACTGGTTCACTTTTCTGGTTGACTGATTGACTTTTCTGGTTTCTGGTTGACTTTTCTGATTCCATCTCTCTCCTTCTTCACTTCTTTCACTAAATTCACCTTAAAACCTGCACAAAAACACTGAAATCAAGCATAAACCTGTCCAGCTCTCTTATTTCTGAAAATATGGATAAAAACATGATTTCAAGCTAGTTTCTAAGTGTAAAGGTTGCTTTTTGTGTCAATTTTAAGCATGAAAATAACAGTTTTTCAACTGTTATCACCAGAATGGCTCTTCAACTAGCAGATAGGTCTCTTAAATATCCATGTGGAGTGGTGGAAGACGTGTTAGTGAAGGTTGACAAGTTTGTATTCCCAGTAGATTTTATTGTAATGGAGATGGAAGGAAACAGTGATGTACCTCTCATTCTTGGGAGACCTTTTATGAAGACTGCTAGAGTTTTAGTTGATGTGGAAAATGGCAAGCTTAAATTGAGAGTTCATGACGAAGAAGTCACCTTTGATGTATTTAAAGCCATGACGTATCCAAATAATGATAAAGCATGTTTCCAATTTGACGAACTTGATGAAATATGTGTGATGTAAGAAAGGATGGTGCAGTATGTTTCTCCATTAGAGAAAACTCTTATTGATGCTCGTGAAGATTTAGATGAAGGAGAAGAGAAATTAATTGCAGAATGTCTGATGGACTTGGAAACATTGAAAAAAATTCCAGAGGAGGATATAAAGTTTGAAATAATTGATAAGGAAGAAGTCAAAGTAAAGAAACCAGAATTAAAAAAACTCCCAGCACATCTGAAGTATGTTTTTCTAGAGGAAGATGAAAAAAAGCCAGTTATCGTCAGTAATTCTTTGTCTCTACAAGAAGAAGAACAGTTGATAGAAATTCTGAAAGCTAATAAAGGAGCAATTGGGTGGTCAATATCAGATCTTAAATGTATTAGCCCAACTTATTGTATGCATAAGATCTTTATGGAAGAGGATTATAGACCGAGTGCTCAACCATAGAGAAGGTTAAACCCTGTAATGAAGGAGTTGGTCAGAAAAGAAGTGTTGAAACTTTTAGAAGCTGGTATTATTTATCCAATCTCTGACAGCGAATGGGTAAGTCCAGTTCAGGTGGTTCCAAAGAAAGGCGGAATGACAGTAATTCACAATGATAAGAATGAACTTATTCCCACTCGGACAGTTACTGGATGGCGAATGTGCATTGATTATAGAAAGTTAAATAAAGCCACTAGAAAGGATCATTTTCCTCTTCCTTTCATGGACCAGATGTTAGAAAGTTTAGCAGGTCAAGCTTTCTATTGCTTCTTAGATGGATATTTTGGATACAATCAAATTGTGGTAGATCCAAAAGATCAAGAGAAGACAGCCTTTACTTGTCCTTTTGGTGTCTTTGCCTATAGAAAGATGCCATTTGGATTGTGTAATGCTCCAGCTACCTTTCAAAGGTGTATGCAGGCGATTTTTTCAGATCTCTTAGAAAAGTGTATTGAAGTCTTCATGGATGATTTTTCAGTTTTTGGAAATTCTTTCCAAAGGTGTTTGGCGAATTTGGATACTGTTCTTAAAAGATGTGTTCAGACAAATCTTGTTCTTAATTTGGAGAAATGTCATTTTATGGTAAAGGAAGGAATTATGTTGGGACATAAAATTTATGCTAAAGGGATTGAGGTAGATAAAGCCAAAGTGGAAGTCATTGAGAAATTGCCTCCACCAACAAATGTAAGGGGGATCAGGAGTTTTCTAGGTCATGCTGGATTTTATAGAAGATTCGTTAAAGATTTCTCAAAAATTGCTAAACCATTGAGTAATCTTCTTATGAAGGATGCTTCTTTTGTAATGAATGAAGAATGTTTGAAAGTTTTCGACATATTGAAGAGAAAATTAGTGTTAGCTCCAGTAATTGTAGCTTGATGATGCTTTGAGATTGATTGATGTTGAGATGTGCACATTAGATGCTTATACAGGTGATTCACAAGCTTTGTGAACAAATGCATGAAAATGTGATTGTGATATTAAGCAGGATGTGCATGTCAAATGTGAATGAGCTTATATGTGAGGTTTTGAGCTCCAGAGTTTGTGTGAATGAATGTTATTACTTTGGAAGCATGAATAACTTTGCCCAAGTTTTCTATGATTGAATTACTTGCTTGTTTGCATCATATGATCAAGGCCATTTGTTGGTAACCCTTGTATTAGCCAATTTCATGAAATTAGCCACTAAAAGAGAACACTTTGTGTTCTATCCTTTGAACCCTTAGCCTTGAACATGATTTGAAAACCCTTGTTGAAAACCTTTACCTTGAGTTAAGTAGAAAATATTTTGTGGTATTGATAAATGTTCAAGTTTGGGGTTGTTGGAAAATAGAAAGGGAAATTGAAAGCATTGAGCTAAGAATTAAGAAGTATGTGAAAAGCAAAAGAAAAAGAGAAAGAAAAGAAAAGAAAAAGCAAAGCTCAATGCAAAAGAAAGTTGGGAAAAGTAAGAATGATTGTGTTTATATGATTCTCTTAACTCAAGGGTTTTGTGATCTAGAAAAACCAATTTTCTTGTTAGCCCAGCCACATTATAAGCCATAGAAAAGTCCTTGTGATGATGCATGCTTGTGAATTTATTTGATTGTGGTTAAACGAAAGGTAAAGTCAATTCATGTGACATTGTGATAGTAGAGTGAATGAGTGATTACCTCTTATACACTTGTGTTTGAGTGAAACACTTTACTTAGTGAGGAAATATTCCATGAGCACATGAACATCCATGCTTAGTTGATTGATCATTCATGAAAAATAGCATTTGTTGGATATTAAGTGACTTTGTGAACACTAAAGCATGTGTATGTCCTGATTGAAGTCTTTGTCATGAGCTTAATTGAAGTTTGTACTTATCTTGGAAAAGAGAATTTTTGAATGAGTGAACCATTGTACGGATTGGTAGAAGATTGAGTTACATCTTGTTTGCTTGAGGACAAGCAAAGTTCTAAGTTTGGGGTTGTGATAACAGTTGAAAAACTGTTATTTTCATGCCTAAAATTGATACTAAAAGTAACCTTTAACACTTAGAAACTAGCTTGAAATCATGCTTTTGGTCATATTTTTAGAAATAAGAGAGCTGGACAGGTTTATGCTTGATTTCAGTGTTTTATGCAGGTTTTAAGGTGAATTTGTTGAAAGAAGTGAAGAAATATAGAGATGGATTCAGAAAAGACATAAAAAAGTGCAAAAGGAGAAGTCGCAACTACCGCTCAACGGCAGTTTACCGCTCAACGGCACTCAGGAACTCACGTTGGATCCGCTGAGGGGTGAAAATGTCGCTGAGGGGGGGGGGGGGAAGAATCAACTCACGAACTTACCGCTGAGCGGTAGTTTACTGCTGAGCGGCACTATTTTGGGCTTGGGCCTAATTTTCAGTAATAGTACGAATAGTATATAAGCTTTAGGTGTTCCTAGGGTTTGTATCTTTGGTTGGGACGAAGCAGAAACACACTTTTCACCCCTTGAGGGTAGATTGGGAGATGGTGACAGCTCTCCTCTTCTCTTTCTCGGGTTTTTCTATCTTTCACTTTTTCATTATTGTTCATCTAGTTTCACCATGAATATGGTGAACTAAACCTTGTATGGTTGTTGGGGAATCAATGTAGTCTTGTGAAACTCTCATATATGGAATTTGTGTTTTAACATCTTATTTTAAGATACATGCTTTCTTTCATCATTAGTTAGGGTTTTTCCTCTTTGCTTAAAGCTTGCATTGTTTAACTCATTCAATGCCATGATTATTGATTTTGTCGATATGGGAACGTACGCGGAAATCTAGATCTGGGGAATTTCTCCCAATAGCATATTGCCTAGACGTAGGAACACGAGGGTTGGTTGTCGTTAAGCTTCTGCACTTCAGAATTAATTATTAGGGATGTTAGGAATTGTATGAACTCGTAATTAAGGATAGGCCTTCTAGCAAGGTGATTTAGAGAGTGGCACTAGCAATTGATGAAAAGAATGATGAATTCCTAAAAGTATATGAGAGTGGATAAGATGAAATTGATAACCCCAACAACATACTCATCCATCTAATTCATTAAAGTGTTTGTATTCCTCTTTTCCATTGATCAAATTCATGCATACATGTTTAATTACTGTCTTTTGCATTTAAACCTACAATCAATTGTTCACAAGTCTTAAATAATCAACAAATCATATAACTAACTAGGCCGTGAGTCCTTTGGGAGAACGATACTTGGTCTTACCGAGTTTATTACTTGATACGATTCAGTCATACTTGCCGAGGGTTAAACAAGTTTGTGGTGCTGTTTTTCGGTGTTCATAAATTTGTCATCACTATACAAGTTTTGTCAATATACCAGAACATCAAAAACTCAAACAACAAACCACATACCACTCCTGTCTCCATGACCCCTTTTACAAACTTGTCTCCCACATTTATATTCATCCAATGCAATATTTTGGGAAATTTTTCAATTGCACCTTCCGGTGGAATGAAATGCTCAAAAAACCATATCTAAAAAAAAGAAATCATCTTAACATTTAGTAAAAAAGAAAATGCACACCATAGTAAACAAACAATTTACAATTTACATCAATAAATAATAAATACCTGCAACATGTAAACACAACCATCCACGTAAACATTCGTTGTTCCTTTGCACAAACTACGTAACAAAAAACGATAAACTAGACTACCCCAACAATAACTACTCAAACCACGTGCACTAGTACAATATTTGGTTTTAAACTCGCACAATATACATCATTTCACACTAAACTGCTGTTTATCAAAACGCGGTGGCAAAAGTGAAATTAAGAGGACTGATAACAGTTGAAAAACTGTTATTTTCATGATTAAAATGGACACTAAAAGCAACCTTTACACTTAGAAACTAGCTTGAAATCATGCTTTTCTTCATATTTTCATAAATAAGAGAGCTGGACAGGTTTATGCTTGATTTCAGTGTTTTTGTGCAGGTTTTAAGGTGAATTTAGTGAAAAAAGTGAAGAAGGAGAGAGATGAAATCAGAAAAGACATCAAAAAGTGCAAAAGGAGAAGCCGAAGTCACCGCTCAGCGGCAGTTTACCGTTGAGCGGCACTCAGGAGCTTACGGGAGGTCCGCTGAGGGGCAAAATGGCCGCTGAGGGGAAGAAACGACTCACGCACTTACCGCTGAGCGGCACTTTTATGGGCTTGGACTTAATTTTCTGTAATTTACGAATAATATATAAGCTTTAGGGTTTTCTAGGGTTAGGTATCTTTGGCTGGAACGAAGAAAACACTCTCTCTTCCACCCCTTTGAAGGAGGATCTTGGATGTTGAGGCTTCCTCTTCACCTTTTTAGGGTTTTATCTTTCATTCTTTCATTGTTATTCATCTAGGTTCACCATGAATATGGTGAACTAAACTCTGTATGTTTGTTGGGGAATCAATGTAATCTTTTGAAGCTCTCATATATGGAATTTGTTTTTACATCTTTTATTTAAGATCTATGCTTTCTTTCATCATTAGTTAGGGTTTTTCCTCTTTGCTTAATGCTTGCATTGTTTAACTCATTCGATGCATGATTATTGGTTTTGTCGATACGGGCGCGTACGAGGAAGTCTAGATCCGGGGAATTTCTCCCAATATTATATTGGTTGTCGTTAAGCTCCTGTACTTATGAACTAATTATTAGGAATGCTAGGAATTGTATGAACTCGTGATTAGGGAGAAGCCTTCTTGAAAGGTACTTTAGAGAGTGGCATTAACAATGATGATTTGAATGTTGAATTCCTAAAATATATGAGAGTGGATAAGATGAAATTGACCCCCAACAACATATTCATACATATATTTCGTTGAAAGTGTTTATCTTTTGCTTTTTTCCATTGATCAAAACTTCATGCATACATATTTAATTTTCGTCTTTTGCATATAAAAATCCAAATATTTCGTCTTTAAGTGTTAGCTAATCAATAAACCACACAACTAAACTAGGCCGTGAGTCCTTTGCGAAGAACGATACTTGGTCTTACCAAGTTTATTACTTGAACGATTCGGTCATACTTGCCGATTGAAAAACAAGTTTGTGACATCATATTTTGGTGTTCATAAATTTGTCCATCAAGGACCTTATAGACCTCGGGTGCATACAAGACTGAAGCAGAAAAATGCTACGACCTCGGTTGCAGGAAGAACCGGTGCCTAAAACCCACCTACCAGTTGATATACCTCGGTTGCGTACAGAACCAAGGCATAAAGCCTCTGTCACACCTGCAACTCACGCATTGAGCACGCTTCTACGGCATCGGTCCCTCTTGGACCCGGTGTCAAAAGCTACTTTGGCCTAGTTTTGACCGAAGCATATAAGCCTTGGGCTTGGACATCCGAAACTTCTCCCCAAATGCTCTTTCAAGCCATGAAAACCCAACATACCTCTCCCATTTTTCTCTACACCACAGTCGTTCCTTGAGCTGCCTGCCCCGTCGCCGCCGGAGCCACCACCATCTCAGATCTACAGATCTGAAGAGTAAGCGATGGCCGGTAGCGGTGAAATATCTCAGATCTACAGATCTGGCCCGGCTTCCGCCCGTAAAGACCCCTCCTCCATCCCCAACGTCTCCGAAACCATAGCCTCACTCAACTCTACCCCAGAAGCCAACTCCCCGAGAGAGAAACGTCGTTGCTTCTTCGCGCCACGTCTTCGCCGAGGCCAGTCATCGGAGCCGCTGTTGCTCACGTTGGAGGAAGTGACGCCATGTTTTTTGCTTATTGGTGATTTAGGGTTGATGACGGTGGTGCTCTGTGGTGCGAAGGAGAGAGAGAGAGAGAGATTAGTGGAGTCGCAGTGGTTTAGTGCGAAGGAGAGAGAGAGAGAGATTGGGGGAAATATCGCGGCGGCATCCTGGTTTTCTGGTGGTTCTATGGTGGTCCGATGCCTTTTTGTTTCCCTGTTTCTGGTGCCCTCTTTCTGGTTCCTATTTCTGGTTACTCTTTCTGGTTCCCTCCTTTCTATTTCTTGCAGGTTGCATCTGGAGAATGTCGTTGGAGAAGAAGACTTCAGAGGGTGGTATGTTTTGGTCTGTTGATGGAAGAACTAAGATGTTGGCTTCTGATGCAGGATTCACACGAAGGATTCACCAATTGGGGATTAAGGGAAACGTTTGATGACTGGAAAAATGGAGAAGGTGAAAACTCAAGAATGGGATGAGCAATGCGGGCAAATTGGCTGTGGAAAAAGCACATGAATTAGGAGTTGAAAATATGACGATCTCGTCGGCGGTGGTCGGCGGCGTCCTGATGGGGAAACCAGGAAGACCATACTGCCTCGGTTCACAACAACCGAGTCATAAAAATGCAGACTTTTTTCCTCATCCATATATGCTTCGGGTCAAGAACCGGTGCCTATAAGCTAAAGTAACTGGTGCAATTGCCTCTGAGTGCAACTTAAATTGTCAACAATATTAAACATTACGGGAAACACTTTTCCGCAACGTTTTGGAAATAAAATCTCACATATCCCTACTAGTATATAAAGGCTACAAAATTCAGAACAAGGTATCACTTTCTTCGCTTTTCGCATTAAAAATTTGTATATCAAATTCAAATGTTTTGTTTCTTTACATATGTATTTCACACATTTACTACTTCCCATTTCCTCCTTTAACACTACAAGAAAAAAGTGTATTACATACAGCAAAAATCCGTATATAAGACCCAAAATCCGTATATAATACGTGTTTATATACGGATTACATACGGATAAAAATCCGTATATAATACCGTCGTAGCTAGGTTTATTTACGAATTTATCCGTATATAATTTATATACGGAATTTATATACGGATAAATCCGTATATAAATTATATACGGATTTACCCTTATATAACTTATATACGGATTTATCCGTATATAACTTATATACGGATAAATCCGTATATAACTTATATACGGAAATTATATACGGATTTTTCCGTATATAACTTATATACGGATTAAATCCGTATATAATGGTTTACGAAGAGCTAAATAAATACCCTGTATATAGCAGTTCCCCATGCACAATATACAAGCAGACCTGGACATTATAGTAAACATTCACCATTGTTATAAGCAAACCTGGACATTATACATTGCACATTGACATATAAATTCAATAAGGTTCAAATAATACACTTAATCCACAAAGGAAACATTGTATATGAATACATAAATATTGTTTACAGTAAAAACGAAGTAAAAACGAAATTTAAAACAGTAAAAACGAAATTAAAACAGTAAAAACGAAATTGTTACAGTAAAAACGAAATTCCAGCAACATAAAACAGTAAAAATAAATCTGGAACAGAAAATAAAAATGCAGAAAACGAAAATACAGAAAACAGTAAATACAGTAAACAGTAAATACAGAAAACATTAAAAACAGAAAATAAATTACAACAGTAATTAATAACAGCAAAAAAGAATTACAGAAAATTATTTCAACATATAAAATATAAAATATTTTAATGCAAAAGAAATGGAAAAACAGTAAAACTTCTCTACTATTAACTGTGACCAATTCATCTACCAAAGGAAATTGAGAATGGCAAAAACTACCCCATGGCCGTGACACTCTATGAGTTTCCTAAAAGAAATTAAACACTTGGTTCCTCTTGGCCGTGACCTCATTGGCAAACAAAGAAAAATTATCAACACAATTTGGATGCTTCTTCCTTCTTCACATAACTTCCTACTTCTACCATATTTTAATCACTCATGGTCCACTTTCAAAAGGAATTCTTGAAAACCATTCAGCAAGAAGGCTTACGTGACTTATTCTCCTACCTAGTCACTTCCATTCCAAAAGAGACAAAGAATTGCAAAAGCCGTGGGCCACTTCTCCATTATTCATCCAAATTGAAAATTGCTTGTCTTCTTCCTTCACATGAAAGAAACATTCTTCACGGCTCCACCACTTTGTTTTCTACCTAAACTTGTTGACTTGTTGCAGCTGCATTCTCCACTTAAATAATCCAATTGCTTCTTCAATTTAAATGAAAGATACTCCTCATTTGCTGCTGGAAACTAACGCCCATTCCACATTGCCGTGCACTCATGCTTCTCTTCCAACCATTTACTCCTTTCTTCCATGATCAACCACGGTTTCATCTCACCAAGAACCTTTTCTCCTCTTCTCTACGTGTACTTACCTCCAACAAAGTAAATTAAGGTGTATGGTGCCCCTTTCCATCCAGCAAAAATAAATCAACACTTCCAAGGTTTAACACACTTCTCCTCTTCTCTTTACCGTGAGCTCCTTCTCAACTTTAACAAGTTGCTTTTTTGGTTCATTTCCTTTAAGTAATACCATCCTACTCTTCTCTATCATCTAAGGAACTAAAATAAGTGAAACCTTGCTTATGTAAATGAAAGAAACCGAGAACTCCCTCATCAAATAAACAACTTTCTTTTTGAGTTATTTTCTTTTAGTGATTAGGTGATGGAAATCTATTTGCTACTCTACTGCTAAAGCAAAATAAATGAACTTGTTCTTTGGTTCAACACAAAGCCGAGAATCACCTCCCCAAAGGTTACAAAATGCAAGAAGAGATTTTATAAAGGAGCAGGGAGCTAAATGAAATATGCAATCAGGATTCAAGAAAAGGGATAAACACCAACCAATTCATTCATCACGAAAAACACATTACAGTTCTCTTGAAATAAAAACATTCAAAGTAAAAGAACAAACAAGTAGTGCCTGGCTTGCTCCTGGCCGTATGCTTCTCCTTCCAGTCTCCACACCAGTTTGCTTTCTCCTCTTCAATCCATGCTGGGTGTACTCCTCTGTATCTTCTCTATGTGTAGAATCATGGAAGTGGAATAATACCAAGAGCTCTCCCCCAAAAACAGAAGTTCCAGAGAGATCCACTTGTCAAGGTCGTCCACCCTCTTTTCTTGTCCTCTCCCTGGCTTCAAGAAAAACATTCTCTCCTCCTCCCTAAAATCCCATGTACCAAGAGATGTTCTTCAGCAAGCATGCAGCCCCCTTCCAATCAACAAGTGGCAGCTGGACCTCCAAATCCTTCTTGGACCAAACCAATGCTTCTTGTGTTTGCTGCTGGCCGTGTAGCTCTCTTCTCCATGTGTTGGTTCCCATTTCTATTAGCATTTGTTGACTTGCCAATGGTTGTAAAACATGTGGAATGTGTGGTCCCTTAATTATTTTAAGTTTTGCCAAACCATCCTCTCAGCAAAAACCGTGGAAGCTCTTGTAATATGGTGGCCCCCTTTTTCTACTTTGTTGTCTCCCATTGTTCAAACCCTTCACAATGGCGTTTGAGAGGTTTGTTATGGCTGGTTATACAACTAATTAAGCTTAGTTATATATATGTTTAGGGTTAGTTAGTACAATCTAATGAATGAATGTGTATACCCATTCCCTGTTCAACCCTTCTATAATCCCTTATACCCCTATACCACCATTATTCTTCCCAAATAATTTACCCTTAAACTCACTATGACCCCTGGAATCATCTCCACCCTAAAACCAACTATATTTCCTAGTTACAATATTCCTTGCATGTTCCCTGCACATGTCGAACCCTTTCTTATTATCTTTCTTTCCCAACATAACCACGATGAGAAACTAAGCCCTTCACACATTATTTCATTCATGCTACCCAACCCGAGGCACTCTCACTATTAAGTCCTTCACCTGCAACCTACCAACCTCTCCCTCTCTTCCACTCATACTCATTTTCCACAACACCTACACCCTCCACCTCCTTTCTCCATAATTATTCTACCAATCGACTCTCATTCCCTTCAATGTTCACACCTCACTCAACCCAAAAACCCTTCGTCCTATACACTATTCTCATTCGCTCATTCTCGTTGTTCTTGCCTAGCTTACACCACTATCTCTCACTCATATCAACTCACGTAGCTCTTTGTTTAACCCAAGGCCCTTCCACAATCACTCTATCCTTCTTTCCTTTTTCTTCCAACTATGTGATATATATATAACCTAACCAGTACTTGATACAAAGAAAGAGACTTAGTCACTATGACACTAAAGAAGAAAGAATCGTACCAGTCTATACAATTCAAATACAAAACAACATATTGTTTACCAAACGAAGCAAAATAACACAATACAAATCATTTTTCTGCATCTAACAAACTTTAAAGGCAAACGAACTCACTCACATTCGCAACTCCAAATGCTATATGTCTCAGTCCATAAAACCAGTACGAATCTACTTAACCCGCCACACAGTAGCCTCAATCGATGCTTCCAAACACTCCAACCATAGCTTGCGACCCGAACCATAGATGTGACAAATAAAACACACAAAAATGAGATTAGGGTTCACGATTTTCACCATTAAACAATTACTAAGCATTACAATTTACTTACCAGATGAAGCTACTCTTTCAGCGCCCAACTACGGCACCGCACCGAACAATGAGGCCCAACGATAGTGTTTGATGAAGGATTGATGAAGGACACAGTTCGAAAGAGAGAGACGACGAAGAACCAAAGCCACACCGAAGAGGGATGGAGACAACAACAACCAGACCGAAAGGGCTCGAAAGAAGGAATGCGACAGGGTTCGAGAGAGAAAAGAAAGCACCAGGGTTCGAGAGAAAAGAAAGCACCAGGTTCGAAAGAGAGGAAAGCTCGAGCTTCACAAATGAGAGTGAATATAGGGTTCCAGCTTCCACGTAATCAGAAATACATTTTTTTTAAATTATTCCCAAATCTGTATATAATATATGCAGATAACACTTGGTTCTAACTACATACGGATAATACAGGTTATATACAGATCCTATCCTTGGGTAATTTTCCCGCCACCCCGCGCCAACATTATATACGGATTTTATATACGGATAATCCGTATATAAAATTCCGTATATAATATCCGTATATAACGCCTTTCTTTAACATCCGTACATAATTTCCGTATATAATATCTGCTTTACATACGACTCTAGATCCGTATATAATGTTCCGTATCTAATTCCATTATTTCTTGTAGTGTAAGTTAATATTTTCACCATCTGTACTCAATCCCAATCCTAAATAAAAATGATTTTCATTTATATTCAAAACTTTATTTCCAACTAAAAAACCACTACTTGAATAGTCCCACTTAACCAATAACTCACTCAATATATTCCTACCTAGTTTAACATTTACACTCAAATCTAAAAATCACGCAAATGGAGTCTTCGCAATCACTGACCGATGCTCCTCTGTCAGCCTTTCGTTCAAAGTACATATATATTATGTCGAAAAAGAGTGACGAACCGTAAACTGCATCAACCAAAACAAAATAAGAAAAATAATTAAACCCAATAACCAAAACAACATCATACCAACCCCATACCCAAACGGAAAAACCATGGAAGGAAATGGAACGACAAAGCATTTACCTTCGTCGTCGGACCATGCTCATCGGACCTTGACATTTCGCAACACAACCTCTACAAAAACACCAACTTCACGAAAATGGAGGGAGACACAGACAATGCAAAATGAGGAACCACATACACGAAACGTGAATTTGCAATAAAACAGGCTAGGGGTATTTTTGGAACCTCACTTAAAACAAACCCTACTTAGTTTGAACTCAACGTTTTGAAAAAAAAAATCAAATTGATCCAATGAAAAACTGACATGTGTCATTGTCAAAATAGTGTTAAATAAACGTTGTCAAAATATCGGCGTCCATTTAGAAACTAGTTACCGAGTATACTTCTATTGAAATTACATTCAATCAGGTTCAGAATTCGGTAACCGAATTTGAAACTACCATATTCGATTTACTTAGACAATTATTTAGCAAATATGCTAGAGAAATTGAGTAAAGTTAAAAAATATTTTGAAAAAAGAAAAGTCTGATAAAAACACATACAGAAAATGTATATTACAAGTATCTTTGAACATAGAAGTACCTGAAATTGATTTTTATATTCCAATTCTACTATCTAAACCCTTGATCCCAACTAATTTCCATATAAGCCTGTATTAATCTTTTCTTCTATAATTTTATTAAATATTGTATCTCATGTCAGAACTAAAATATTGAAAATGAAAGTTTCGATATGTAAAATGTTTTACGGTATAACATTCAGTCAATATTATAAAAATATAATTTCATTGGCATTTAACAAAACATATGATAAGTTTTCCATTTTTCAGATACAGGATGAACTTGAGAAGAGGGTTACCATTATTGGTGAAATTGATCTAAGTGAAAGATACTCAATTAATGAAGAGCTCAAGCACGTGAAAAAAAAAAATAATAATGGGTATTAAACAACAGAGTGTACCATCACCAACATGTTTAAACAACTATGTAGTCTTAGCCTATTCTTGCAGGAGTCAAGTCAGTCGAAGAAGAAAGTGACAAAAAATAAGCCTAAAATAGGTTCTAGCGCTTAACCAAAGAAGGTTATTATTGGATATGTTATATTTTGGTTAGTTGGATCTTCGATTTATATTTAACCTTTAAATCCACCAATTTAGCAAATAATTCAGAGTAGTGGTTGAGGTGAGAATACCATCTGCGTTAGGTTTGTTTCACTTTTCTATCTTTTGTGGCGGCTCATATTTCGCTTCAGGTACTAACTGTTGTGCTCATCTCACCAACCCATCCTCAAACCAAACACTATAAATTCAAATATCCTCCTTCTTCTTCTTCTTTAGCAAAACCCTACTCATTGTTTGATAACTGTTTTTGGTAAAAACTTGTTTTCTTCTTCAAGTTAGTTTCTTAATTCATTTTTTTTTTTTGGAAAACTTTTCTGTCAAAAACTGTATATGGCTAGAAGGATTATGGGTTTTTCTCCTAATAGAGGGCAGGGTCCACAGTACCCACCTATGGTTAGACAAAGGTCTTTGTACAACCTCAGTTTTGAGGATGTTCAGAGACCGTTGTTGGGAAACACAGGGAGTGAAAGTGCATATCTTGTGCAAGAACCTTCATGTGATCATCATTCTTTTACCAAAACCAGTGGCATTGGTGTGGCTTGGAGGGGAATTGTTGACCATGAACACATGAACAGGTCGGTAGAAACCCTCTTGAATGAACCTACTTTAGGGGAATCAACTTTAGATCATTTCCTAGCTAATGCAGGTGTGATCAATGTAGCTGATCAGAATACCAACGTTCACACTCTGCCACCAATGGTGATTGATTCAATACATCAACAACATTGGTTGCAAATTCCTTCTGTTAGCACCCACCAACCTCATCATCATCATCATCATCAGTCACAGATAATTGGAAACTCTCAAGATTTCAGTGTTTCTAATAACTCATTCTACGATAGCCAACTTAGTTATTCAGAAAACTCAGCGGGGATTCCAATGTCTCCTTCCTATTCATATTCTTCTAAGACCTCTCTTTTTAGGAAGAGAAAGCACTCAAATGATGAGATGCTGGAAAAGGCTGTAGAGAGAAGACAAAAGAGAATGGCTAAGAACAGGGAATCTGCAGCAAGATCTAGGGCAAAGAAGCAGGTTAGTTCAATGTCTCATCAACTTTCATGCAGTCAAAGAAATTTTTATATCACTGTAGTTTGTTCTTTATCATATTTTTTCTTCCAGGAACACATACATAGATTAGAGAACGAGAAGTGTCGCCTTCAGAAAGTGAATTGCTGGCTCAAAAAGCTGAAGGTACACATATTCAGCAATCCATTTTCAACTGAAAATAGTTTTGTTTTGTATGTATGTGTTGTGCTAATAATTACTTTTTATGATATTTTCTTCATGATTGCATCGCACTGTTGTTCTCCTTTTGTAAGTAAATAAATTTTTATTTAGTGAAGACAAAGCACTACACACAGGTAAGTGCACGTTTATTTGTAAGCCAACGAGCACAAGTATGATTCTTGTATGTGCAAGTTTTGTTATGTACAATGAAAAAGACATTTTCTATTCCATTTTATTAATCCAAAGTTAGATGTATAAAAGAGAAGAAGACCATTATCACAAAAAATTGAAATATATAAAACAGTGCAAAGATTTTGTTTTGGACTATTTTAGCAAAACAGCATGTCAAATAAAACTTATGCAACAAGGTTCTAAAAATGTAGGAGACTAGCCGCATAATTGCGTACAAGGAACATCTTTGTTTGTTTGGAGGGTTTATTCTAACTTCAAACTATGCACGTACAAGGCATGTTTGGAAAGTTTGTTTTATGAGAATATCTAGTTTTTATTTTTATCATTAAAAAAATACTTGGTTATTCAAACCCTTTTACAAAAACATTCTGAAGTTTAGTTTGAAACAAAGAAAAACAAGTTAAAAGGATATAAAGATAAAAGGTGTAACAGTGACAACCGTACTCCTCTATCAATTAAACAAAACCCTATCGAACTACTATATATTAAAATAAATGTATATAAAAAATTAAAAGAATTAAAGAGACTATATGAGAGAATATATAAATTAATTTTAACTTGTAAAGAAATTTATTTCACTTGAAAAGCTTATTCTTCCAGCCACAAAAGAAAAAAAAAAAGAAAATTCTAATTAACTTCACTTATTATTTTACTCTCCTAAACCTTGACCTCAATTCGATCCCTTCCTTTAATTACTACTTTTTTTATTTAATTGGTAAGTATTCATTTGCTGCAATCTCTCATCCTTAACCTAAAAACTTCTCCCTCAATTGGTTAGTGTTCTCATTTTATTTGATTAGGGCATTCGGTGCAAATGTGTTATTCTTTCTCTTTCATTTCACTTTCAGTCATTGGCTTTCTTTGCATTTATTGACTAGTTATTTTAGTTAAAAGTTTTGCTTAACTTTGCAGGGTCTAGCAAAAAATCTTTTAGTTGTTTTCTATATACTGATTTAGGTACGTAGCATTTTTAAAAAACATTACAATCTAGTTTATTATTATTATTATTTTTTGTCTTAACATTTTATTAAGCTTTTCTCTTCTACTTTTTCTCCGTAAGACAATATTGATTTATTTTCTTTCTCTTCAACAACTCATAAATATGAATTATTGTGTTTTATATTATTTTTACAAAATTTAGGTTTTCTTATTTTTAACATTTAACAAGAAAATATTTTTTCTATTATTATTATTTGGATAATATATATATATATATATATATATATATATATATATGTATGTATATATATATATATATGTATGTATATTGATGTCTTTGGACTAAAAATCACACACGCACACAAACTGTGGGGTTTTAATTTTTTTTTCCTTTGTTTGGTAAGTAAGATCTTGTAGTAGAACCTAGTTTATCAACTTTTTAAGCAATAAAGAGTTTTTTTTCTGGACTTTTTTTCATTCAATTCTTTATTCAAATCAAAATTAGGTGTATATCTTTTTTTATCGTATATTTCTTTATACAGTATATTTACTTTATTAACATTATATTCTAACACAAAAGAGACGTGCGCATTAACACTTCGGAAGTAGTATTTTGATATATAAAAAAGTACAACTAGTTCACAACTCAATAAATTAATATTTTAATTATAATTTTTTTAATTTAAAATTATAATATATATTATTATATTTTTAGAATGGATTATCAAATATTTTATCTTAATGGGTAAAAGTATCATTTCTGTGATGTCTTTACCACACAATATGCATCACGCCAATTTTGAATACACACTATTTTACGAGAGGTATTAAATGATTAGATAGTTTCTGCTGTAAAATTATAAACTGGTAAGTTAATTCAACATATCATCATTAAATTTTTAGATAATTATTATAAAAATTATATACGATGATTCTGATTTCATAATAGTATGAAACTTCTTACAATGTCTGCGTATAGTGCAAGAATTTAATTCAAATATATTGATTGTTGAAAGTTTTTACAATCGTTATAGACCTTAGTGCGTGCAGAATATTCCGTGTAATTTAAAAACTATATGCAAGATAAATTGCAATAACTGATGGTGTGAATTTGTTAACCAATAATTCATAAAATCAAACTCGTGATAATACTTTTTTTAAAATAACATGGTTCATTAAGGAGATTAGTTGCGATGGCGTCAAGAATATTCTTATCTTCAGAATATTTTTTATTTTATCGTATCTTTAATCATACATTTATTTTTCTTTGTTCAATTTCATCTATTAATTTCTTTCTAAAATACGCATTTGATCATTTTTATTTTTTTTTAAACTTTATTTACTATAATATAATAAAATAATTTAATGTGATTCTCATAAATCTTTTTTATCACCATCCAACATATATTAAAGTTCAAAAGATAAATTTTTAGTTATTATTAATTTAATATTTGTTCTTTATGTGATCAAATAGTCTATTATAATTTTTATTAGTCTATAAAAAATAGATTTCATAAGAATTTAAAGAATGAAAGTAAAGAGATTTAAAATATTTTTTAATTTTAATATATATTTTTTCCTTTTATAATTTTTTAAAAGTATATTTAAATTTTTTAATTTTGTTTCATTAATGTTTACAAATTTAATCAATATTTTAGTTTTTATAAAATTTTATTTGATACTTTAGTTTAAAATATATATAATTATAATTTATTTTAAATATTTGATATTGAAAAAACCATAATATATTTTTTCCATACTTTGGGTTTGGATGAGTATGGAGATGATTTCTTCTTTGGGAATGGGTATAAGATAAAATCCACTGCCTCACCATGTTGCCATAGTGTCCATGTGAATATTATAGCGCGTATTTGTGTTAATTAACGTTATGATATTTGTTCAACATAAAAACTAAGTTTAATAACATCTTTATATTTATAATAATACTTTTAATATTTTTTTCTTTATTTATTTTTTTATTCGATGTGTTCTCTATAATTTTAAAAAGGGTTATATAATCTATCTCATATGAAAAGTATAAAATAAAAAATCAAACGGATTTCCAACATGCACGTAGTTATTTCCGAGAAAGATAGTTAATATGAATACAATGATTTAAAAAATAAATAAAAACTCTTTAGCATGAAAATGAGTCTTTTATAGCATTGCCTTGATGATTGATTATTACTAAAACAATTTAGGCAATGTAAGTTTTTCGCTTTGAAAAATATAGTTTACTAGTTATAAAAGAAGTGTCTGTTTTAGATAAAATTGATAATAATATAAGGAGAAACATAAATGTTGGTAATATTTATAGTTTTCTTTTTATAAATAGAAGAAAAATAAGTCACTCGATGGTTGTTTCTTGAGAATATTCTTATTAGCAATTGGAATTTTTTATAAGAGTAGCTCAAATATTGCAATTTCTCTTAAAGTTGTTTAATTTTAGGAGTAAAAAGGAAAGGAGAATAAACAAATGACTTAACAACCAGATCATATTTGCTAAATGAAGCTCCAATAAAAAGGTTAGTCATTATAGCATGTTGGACTTAAACACTATAATGAAATCAAATTTTAAAAATGAAAAACTAAAAGCGATGAACTATTGACTTTTCTAAACTCGTTAAATATTACTATATACTACAAATTAAGATCTAGGACTCGTTTGTCTAAGATTTTTCTACTCGATGATAATTTTCTAATTGTAAACTACTCGGTGATAACCATTTTCCTGATTATGAACAGAGCAAATTAACTTCCATTTTATTGCTAATTAATCTCTGAAATCAATTGCTAAATTACTTAGATTGAAAATATTTTTTTAAAGAACAAAAATAGTCTTTAATATTTTTCATATCAATAATTGCAGGAATTGGGTGAAAAGTTATTTTCATCTACAAGTCTGACTCCAAGATACCGACTACGTCGTACCAGCTCAACCACATTTTAGCTTCATTCGTTACAATGGCTTTCAGAAATACGTGATTTTTTAAACAGAGAATTGTATAGTGTTTGCAAAACAATAATGAGCCTTTTGTATTTTTAGAGTATTCAACTGTTCATAGAAGGAAAATGGTTTGCATATGGAGGACTCTATTGAGAAATTTAGAGTTCTAAAGAATCTTGTAAGGTCCGTGCTACTAGAGCATTTTTTTTTATGGCTAGAATAAATTATTTTTTCCTCTGTAATTATGTCGATATTTTAGTTTTACTTTTTTATACAATTTTTTTTATATGACAATAAAGTTTCGAAAGTTTTAGGTCAAACTGTTTCTTTTTCTTTTATAATTGTTTTCCTTTTAAGCCTTTACTGAGAAATTTATAATTTGCAACCAGGAAGTCATCTTCCACTTTATTGCAAAGACTTGTTTTCATTGATGAAAGAAGCACATTTTGTTAATTGAACTTGGAAGACTCAACACAAGATGAATTACTTATTGTTGAGTTTTTCTGATGATAATACTGTATATAACTAAGTATCGATATATCTTGAATTGATAATTGTTTAAAACAACAAAATCTGAAGTTGAATTTTTGAGTACATGTTGTTGATTAGTGGAATTCTTTTGATATAATTAAACTAACTTCAAATTATTTAAAAGCATAATTGAAATTTAAAGTTAAGTTAAGAAGGAATAATTTCAAAATTTGATCACAATCTATTCATATTTATGCATTTACGAGATATTCAAATTAATATATATGTCATTATTATAAATATTAAAATTTAATATAATTATGGTATACTTAGTGATAATAGTTGAATATTGGATTAAGAATAGAAAATTTGAAAGTTGACATGTAAGTATTTATTTATAATTAAAATATAGTTTAAGTTATTGAAGATCAAAAACCTATAGATACTTATCAATATTAAAAGAAGCAATAACTAAATACTGATCAATTATTTCTTTATTTTGTATTTAAATTTCTCACTAACTTAATTGACAAAATCTTTTGGAAGCCGATTTCTCTTTCATATTTGAAAAGAGTTGCAATTCATTAATAAGGAATTCATAAAGTTCTACATGTGCGTGTACCCCTTTCACATCTTTTTGGGAAAATAACACTCTTTCTCTGTAAAGAATACTATTATTCAACTCTTACGGCTTGTTCTTTTGAGTAGATTTGAGGGAGTGGATTTGAGGGGATTTGAGAGGATTTGAAGATAATTTTTTTTGTTGTTTTTTTGAGCGAATTTGGAGGTAAATGAGAGTGAATTTGAAAATAAAATTTGTGAGAATTAGTATAGAATTGTATTGACGTGACAAATTAAAAAAAATTATTTTCAAATTCACTCTCATTTACCTCCAAATTCGCTCAAAAAAACAACAAAAAAAATTATCTTCAAATCCTCTCAAATCCCCTCAAATCCACTCTCTCAAATCCACTGAAAAGAACAAGCCCTTAGTAATTGAAATTCAAAGGTAATTATGAATATGTTTGTACCGCATACCGTACGGTCATAAAGAGACAAGATCAAGTGGACAGGTAGTCTCCAATTGTAAATGCCCTTAAGCATTATCAATTACCGGAAAGTATTACTTACTAGGCAATGTGGTTAGAATTATGTAAATCTTATCAAAACACATGAATATAGGATTGCATTTATTATTGTGAATTTGAGATTTTATTATAATCCCTGATTAGATTGATTATTGATTTCAGTGTCAAAGTGTCTTTGACAAGTTTGGAGTTTGGACATTGAAACTAAGAAAGAAATTTGACTAAGAACATTCCGGACAAACAAAGTGGATTCGGAGAAAAATGTGAAGGAGTGTTCGATAGAGGTTCTTGTCCCCACACTCGAAACAATTTGACACCCACCATAGGGTTGCGAGATCTAAAGGTAGACCTAATGGTGACGAGAAACATGAGCTCATAGGACCTGACTTAAATGATCAGAGCACTACAGTAGATGTTGGAGAGGACCGTCCTCGTAGAGCATACGACTCAGCATTCTGGTGGTTAACACACTAGTAAAAGAACACTTTTTTAACTCGTCATATATGCCGCGGTTTCGTAAAAACCGAAGCATTTAAAGAGGCGGTGGCAGTTTTGAAATTAAGATGAAGTTATATGCTTTGGATGTACAAAGAACCTAAGCATAAAAAGCTTACGACATCGGTTGCAAAGATAACCGAAGCGTAACACTTGTAGTATGTCTGACATGCTTTTTGAAACACAGATACTGCTTCGGTTGATGCAGGACCGAGGCATAAGGATCTGATACTACTTCGGTTGATGCAGGACTGAGGCATAAGGACCTGCACCTTTTCGAGTGAACTAGGCTTTCCATCTGACAGAAAGAGCTACGGCCTCGGTTAATAGCAGAACCGAGGCATAACGAGCTGCACCTTTTCTAGTGAGCCAGGCTTTCCATTCAAACCCTTCCATTATTATTCTTACTACTACTCTACTGCTACTACCAAACCAAAACTCCTTTTCTTCTTCCTCCCTTCATTCTTTAAACAACCCTTCACTAGCCCTGTTCTTATGTTTCCCCCTATGTGCCTCCGCATCACCACACTAGTACAATAAGAGGAAATGGCACCGGTTACTTTTCCTTATAGGTCCCGGTTCTACAACCGAGGCGTATACGAACGAGATAAAAAATAGTAGGTTTTATGCCTCGGTTGCTGGTCGAGTCAAAAAGAATAGGATTATGCCTCGGTTTTCAGGTAACCGAGGCAGTAACGTATTATTTTTTTTTTCAGCCATCCTCAACCGTCCTCAGCCATCCTCAGCCGTCCTCAACCGTCCAGCCATTTGGGGGTTCACAGCAAAAACAACAACATATCAGAAATGCACAAGCCAGAAGCTTCATAGCACAGTATACAACATCAACAAAAGACATCATCAACAAATCAGAAGTTTCGCGGTGGCCGTCGGGACTGAAGATCGCGTGCCCCAGATCGTGACGGTACCGGAGGCGGAGGCGACCCAGTCGCCGTTGAGGGAGAAACGCGCGATGGTGCCGGGCCGGAGGCGACCCACTCGCCGTTGGGGGAGAAACGCCGATGGTGGCCGAGGCGGAGGAGACGAACTCGCGCGAGGTTGAACGCTGATTTAGGGCTTCGCGATTTGGGCTTCGCGATCTGGAGCACTGTCGGAGGCAGAGGCAGAGGCAGAGGCAGCAGTGACGGTGGCGCGGTGGAGGAACCCTATTTCCGGCAGAGGCAGAGGCAGAGGTCGCGATCTGGAGGAACCCGCGACGCAAAGGTCGCGATCTGGAGCACTGTCGGAGGCAGACGCAGCAGTGACGGTGGCGCGGTGGAGGAACCCTATTTCTGGCAGAGGTCGCGATCTGGAGGAACCCGCGACGCAGAGGTCGCGATCTGGAGCGGTGGATGAAACCCGCGACGCAGAGGCAGCCGTGGAAGAGGTGGAGGAACCCGCGACGCAGAGGAAGAATGGAGAGCAGGAGGAAGGAGAAGCTGAGGAAGGAGAAGCCGTGGAAGTGTTGATTTGACGCAAAGACGCTAAGTGCAGAGTGGCAGGGAAAATAAGCTAGTGCTTTGGCACCGGTTAAATGGCCAACCCGAGGTATAAAGCGCTGGAAACCATTTACGATTTCGGTTCCTAATGAACCGATGCCTTTAAGTCTGACGTAGCAGTGATATAGGCCTCGGGTCTCAGATTAACCGGTGCAATATCGTTATTCTATCGCGGGTCTCAACTTAACCGAGGCATATATGTTAGCTTTATTTACGATTCTGCCACCGCGCTTTTATATGCTTCGGGTTTACTTAAACCGAAGCGTATATAGCGATTTTAAATCCTCTTTTTTTACTACTGCCACTCTAACTACATTCCACCTTCCGATGATCCCACACACAATGACTTTTCCCGTGCTGCCGCTTCCCGTCCTGGACCCTAGTAACGCGGCGCCAGCGCCGGCCGTGTTGCCTCCGCTTGTCGTGGATTCTCTCGGCCTCGTGGGTCCCTTTCCCAACCACCGTCCCCTTCCGAGATCAAGCCCAAATGGCCATATCTCTTTGGGTTTTTTTCTTTTCCAAAAATCATATTCATGGTTTCTGCCTCCTCGATGTCGCGCTTCGCAGCTTCGTCGTCAGTTTCATCGTCACATGACAACGCCTGAAGTGGTTGTGGTGGTGGAGCTAGCGGCTTGAGGGAGCAGGTGGGGAGTGCGAATCGGTTGCGGGCGATCCTGGATCCAAGGTAGTGGGGGCGGGAGTCGGGGTTAGAGTCAGGTTCGGAGGGGTAGGAGGAGGGACGGCGGCAGCGGTGGTGATGCGTTGCGTTGGTGTGGTGGTTCTTGCCGCTGGCTCCCTATTTCAAGAAGGGAAGGGCGAAGTTGTGTAGAGGTTGGGACTTCACCGGAGGCTGCGCCGGTGCGATGGACATTCGGAAACGCAGAAAGCTGTGGAAGCTGGAGGACGATTGTGTGTTTGGAAACGGTGTTGTTGGGAATGAGAGTTTGATGTAGGGTTCAGTTCAGTACAATGTTTCATCTTCATGCGTACTACATCGGAACCGAGTCCTAAAGTCTGAAAAATAAAAAAAAAATAAAAACATGCTACTACCTCGGTTATCTAAGAACTGAGGCATAATCCTATCTCATTTTACCTCGGTTCGTGACCGAGACATAAAACCTACCCCTTTTTACCTCGTCCGTATATGCCTCGGTTGCAGAACCGATGCCTATAAACAAAATTAATCGGTGCCTTTTCCCCTTACTACATCAATGACATAGATTTAATCATTGCACTAAGGCTAAGGATAACTCGATTAAGACCCCACAGGAGGAGAGTATTGCAGCCAGCAAAAAGCGTTATATGGTGAAAATGAAGCATACGATCGGGATGTTATCGTTCATCCCCACAACCATGGAGGCACACATCTCTGAGCAGTTTGTTCCACCCAATTTAAAGATGTATGATGGGGCAACTAATCCGAAGGAGTATCTCAAGATGTTTGTCAATTGGATGGCATTTTACACAACGAGTGATGCCATTTGGTGTAGGGCCTTCTCCCCCTTAAGTGGCTTAACTCTTTGCCACCTAACTCGGTGGAAACTTTCTCCTATATAAGGAACATGTTCGGGCAGCAGTTCGCAGGCAATAATTGGCAGGTATTTGAAAACAGAACTTGACCACCTTAGGTTTGATGAACCTTAAGTAGGAAAAGGAGGATCCCCTGAAGACCTTCATGGATTGGGTTTAGCACTCATATTGCTCCCCCTATCAACAATCTCCCCCTTTTTTGATGATGCACAACAATGATGTATAAAACAACCATGATGTAGAATGAACAACCAGAATTTTTTTTCGAATAGTTATATTCATATATATAGTCACATATATTTCATCTATATCTCTTGTTAATTCAATCAGTATTAACAAACAATTTCAACTATCTCTACCCCTTTGGGCATTAGGAAAAAAGGTATAAGTACACAATGTATACTTGAAGTAAAGAGACAGTCAATCAATCATGCATAGATACATCAAAATTTATATGTATGCATTAATGAAAAAAAATGATCACCCACAGTTGCTTATCACACAAATCTCAGTCAAGATATATTGATGCATTGGTCAATCAAATTCACTATGGTGCTCATATCATCACAACATAAAACAGATGCACTCTCATGAATGATCAACAACCAAGCAAGAATGTTATCTTATAATGCATGGAACTAATCCTCTCCAAAGACAATGTTTCACTCAAAAAGTGTTTCACTCAAGCCCTCAAAAGTGTATAGTGAGGTTACACTCTTGCACTCTACTATCACCATGCCACATGAATCAACTTTGCCTTTCATTTAACCACAATCAAATACACTCACAAGCAAGTTATCATCACAAGGACTTTTCAAGGCTTGTAATGTGGTTGGGCTAAGAAAAAAAATTGGTTTTTCTGGACAAAGTCCATTGAGTTAAGAGAGTGCATAATTCATTCATTCACATTAACAATTCATCTTTCTTTTACTTTTTAAGTGAGAAACCAAATTTTCACTTATTGCCAACTTCACTTTCATTGAGCTCATTCTTTCTTTTTTTTTCTTCTCTTTTGCTCTTTCTTTTGCTCAATGCTCTTTAAATAATTTCACAAAGTTCTTTTCGATTTCTCACCAACCCAAACTTGAACCATTCTCCATTACCACAAAAACATATTCTACTTAACTCAAGGTAAGGATTTAAAAAAGGGTTTTTCAACTTCCAAATTTAAGCTCAAGGTGCAAAGGATAGAGAAAAACATTGATCTTTATTAGGTTCACATATAGACATTGGCTCTAAGGGAGAAGAAAAGCATGGCCTTGATCATTTGTAACAAGCAAGCAAGTGGTTTAATCATAGAAACTTAGGCAAAATCAATCATGCTTCAAAAGCAATAACATTCATTCAATCAAAAACTCTTAGCCCAACCTCTCACAGGTTAACTCAAGTTCCACAATTTGATAAACATACTACCCAACACATTAATCACAATTAACATCATGCATCAGTTTCTAACAATCATGAGCAACCACTTGCATATAAGACTTGACCATGCATCATCTCAACATCAATCACACAATAAAGCAGCACAAGATATCAATTACTCATTGATAACGGTTGAATTTACCGTTATTTGATACTTAATTTTGATACTAAAAACACCCTTTTTGACTTAGAAACTAGCTTGGAATTATAGTTTTGATGAATAAGAGAGTTGAAGGTGAATTTAATGGCTTTGTGCTATATTTCAGTGTTTTTCAACAGGAATTGAGATGATTTGGAAGAAGAGTTGAAGTAGTAAGGAGTTGGAACTTAGGAAGAACTGGAAAAGCATCAAGAAAGGAGGATCCCAGCAACGCTGAGCCCCACTTTAGGGGCCCTCAACGCCAAAGTACACTGTCTCACGCTTGGTTGCCCTTTTCTGGAGCCCTCAGCGCAGGATACCCCTGGCTCGCGCCCGGGCGCTCTTTGTAGGGGCGTTGAGTGCAACTTCCTCGGGTCGCACCATGCTTACTTGCCCTCTCAGCTGACCCTGAGTGCAATAAGTGGGGCGCTGAGCACTAGTCTCGTGGGCTTGGACCCGTTTTCTGTTATTTTTATGTTCTATTTAAGGACTTGGACATCCTAGGGTTCACATCTTTGGACTGAATAGGCTAAGGAACACACTCTTTGCTCCCTAAGAGGCGGATTTGGATGCGGAAGCTCCTATCCTCAATTTATAGGGTTTTATCTTTCATTCTTTTTCCATTGTTCATCTAATTTTACCATGTCAATGGTGAAAAAACTCTATTTGTTGTTGGGGATGATGTAACCTTTGTAAACTCTCATGTATTGAATTGATTCTTGATTATATATGCTTCTTTCATTAATTGTTAGGATAATTCTTCTTTACGTAATTCTTGCTTCGTTTAACTCATTCTTTAGCATGATGTATGATTTGGATGAGTACCAAAAGGTATCTGATTGTCTTAAGCTTCTGCTCTTCAGAATTAATTATTAGGAATGCTAGAAATCGTATGAACTAATAGTTAATGATAGGCTTTCTTCGCCGAGGAATTAGGTTTTAAGTATTTAGAGAGTGACATTGACATTAATGAAGTAGAATTCGTATATACATGAGAGTAAACTAGGTGAAATCTAACCCCAACAACATATTCATTCCATAATATCAAACTCGTTCATATTTGCACTTTTGTCCAATTGATCAAATTGCATACATACACTAGTGCAAAAACAACGTATTACGTCGGTTATTTTTTGCTTTTAACGACGAATTAGAGACCGACATCATAGCGGGTAACGTAACTTTTACGTCGAATATCACGAGGTGAAGTTAATAGGACAATTTCATGTCGATTATATCGAGATCTGATGTAAACCTAACGTTGACATTGTTCAACGACGTGAGGTTACGTCAGTTAGTAAAGAGATCGACGTTCAATATTTGAATAAATATTTATATTTATAGTAAGCACTAGTGCAAAAAGGGCTTTAGACGTCCGATTTTTTGGCCTTTTGACGTCCGACGTACACCCGACGCTTATGTGGGTGACGTTACTCAGACGTCCGCTGTGTCAGGACGGACATCTATATAGACGTTCGTTATGCAAGATTGGACGTCTATGTAGACGTCCGCTGTGTTAGGACGGACGTCTATATAGACGTCCGCCTCCTCCCTCCCCGGACGTCTACCTGGTTGAATTGTTTTTGGTAGGGGCTGGGGGTGGACGTCCGTGTGTGCACTGACAGACGTCTATAGACGTCCGACTGTACACTAACGGACGTCTACTAGGCGTTTTTTTTTTAAAATTAGTTTATTTTTTCAATAAAACCACACCTGAAAAGCAGAAAAATGTCCAAGAACAATTTTGCAATAGTATAAATATGCGTTTTATATAAACAAAGTTCTACTTAATGTGGAGTTCAATCCACTACCAAACTATCAACATAAAACTTAAACTAAAACTAAACAATGTTCAACAAGAAATATAACTATTCCTAACTCCATCTTTGCAGAAGATAAGCGGTCCACTCCTGCCTTATCTGTTTAATTGTGTCCTCTGTAATAGGTGATGTACTCTTGAAGCGCTGCAAAATTCAAGAAAGATACATTATTGTTTCATATATGTTGAAGATGAATTTGATTTGTAATGTATTGAAGGTATACATCATTACCTCATTCCAGTCATCTGTAATGACAGCTCGAATGATGGTCTTAATCCAACACATCACATAGAAGCCACGTTCCCATGAATCTAGCTGCTGGTTACACTAAAATCACAAACTAAATAGTTAAGAATTTAGATCATTCAATAACATAGAAAATGAATTAGAAACTATAAATGACTTACAACCTTTGGATACAAAATTTGAACCAGTTGACCACGAGATTTACCAATAACTCTGTACAGATTGAAAACACAAAGTATAATTAATATAACTATTTTATCATAAAATTTGAAGGTGAACATCAAATTCAAAGTCATTTTTGGAGAAACACTTACCCTTGAAGCATGGTTCTCAACTCATTTTTCATCCTCCTGTGCAACGAACAAAACCATATAATTTTACATTGTTTGGGAATGATGACCATCAGCTGCCAGTGCGACCTATGACGAAGGACAAATAGTTATTCAACTAATTAAGGAAACTATAATAATGAGCTGACCACATATAACAACACCTACCACTCAATGTATGGCACAAGGTATACGTCTCTTTTTGACTCATCCATTCATGTTTGCAAATAATGTTGTCTGTTTTGAAGTGTGTTACCAGACGGTTGAATGGAGACAGAGAAGATGGAGACAGAGAAGATACCTATCATACTTGGAAGACCGTTTATGAAAACGGCCAAAGCTATCATTGATGTAAATGAAGGTATAGTAGTGCTTCAGGACAGAGAGGAGAGAGTGGTGGTAGACGTCTTCAAAGATAAGACGCAAGCAAAGGAGGAAGAAGCTAGTTATAAAGCTGCATTTCAAGATGCACCCATGACTAGCCGTAAAGATGAAAATCTCAAGGTTGCAGGTAACCATTGTTTGTTGTTTCAGGTACCCAAGGAAGAAAATATTGGAAGAGGAGGAGAAATTCCTAGTGACTGGGAGAAAAGAAGACTCCAACTTGGCACACCTGTAAGAATCAAGAACAAGTTGTGGGTTGTGAAGGGTTTTAAAGAGAAGGAGATGATAGAGATAGAGTCTCCATATTCTAGAAGGACCAAAACAGTTCACAGGAAACAGCTGAGGAGTTGGTGGAATGACAACATCAACTATAAAGAAGATGGAACTTAAACTTTATTGGGTCAAGCTAATGACGTTAAAAGAGCGCTACCTGGGAGGCAACCCAGTGGATTTAAAAACTTTTGATTTGGCTGTGTAATTTTTAATTTGTGGACTCTATTTTTGTAACTATTTTGTTGGAGATAGCATCTACTGAAGGATGGATGCTAGGTGGTTAAGTATCTACTGAAGGATACTATGTTTGTAACACCTACTGATGGGTGTTGGTAAGAAAATTTTGCACCTACTGATGGGTGTTGTTGGATTTTGGGTCAGGCTCGTGACGTTAAACAAGCGCTACCTGAGAGGCAACCCAGTTGATTGAATATTTATGTTTGTTTATTTTAGTTAGGGTTTGCATAAGCATTTTAAACATTGAATTGCAGGGAACCAGTGAGGGGCATGTATGGGAGGCACGTAGGTTAAGAAAAGAAGGAGAAGAGCACATCACGAAAGTGCCGCTGAGCGGTAATTTACCGCTGAGCGATACTCTCGCAGATGGGCTTTAGTTCCCCTTAGCGGGACCCGAGCCCATTAGGGTATTTTTAATCCCTAAGCTGCGCAAGTTCTCATACTTTCAGGTTTTTCTCTGCACAAACACTCCCACATACCTTCTCCAAGGTTTTCCACATCTTTTCACTCTTCCCTCTTAAGAAAATTTCTCTTCCACTCACTTTTTCACTAGTGTGCCATCAAAGTTTGGGGTTGGAAGAGAGCATTCTAGCTTCGAAGCATTCTCATTGCATTTAGTATCTCCACCCAAGTAAGTAAAATGCATTTTGTTCATTCTGGGGTTCTTGAATTTGAATGTGATTGTCAAAGCATGAATATTTAAGGGTTTTGATTTCTATGCATGATTTGATGATATATTTGATGTTTGAACCGATTAAACTGCATGATTATGAACTGGAAAACTGAAAATTGCATTTGGGTGGAGTTAGGACAGCTTTAAAACAAGATTTTCAAAAATCTGCAGAGTTACCGCTGAGGGGTAAACTGCCGCTGAGCGGCACTCTGCCAGATTTGGTTTTTCTGATTTTTTGTGATCTGGAATGTGGCACTGGTGGCGCTGAGGGGAAATTCTGGCCCTCAGCGGTGGTTTAGCTTCGAAAGGAATTATGTTCTATGTTTTACTAATGATTAACATCATGTTCTGTGGTTTTGTATTTGTGTTTGAATGTAGGAATGGCATCCTCTTCAGGAAAGAGATTGAAAACCATGGCAACCAAGAGAAAGGAAAAGGAACCAGAGCAACCCCACTCTAGTAGGTTCCTCTCTAGGAAACATGAGAAGCACTTTAGGGTGGTTCAGGACAGGAGACTTCTGATGGAGAGAAAGGTTGGAATGATACCTAACTTTGCTCCTCAATTTGGAGAACAAGTGTTAGGGAATGACTGGGGAAAGCTAGCCACCTATCCTGCACCTGCCAACATAGCTGTGGTAAAGGAATTTTACACCAATGCAAAGAAGATTGGTGATTATCCAGCTGAGAATTATTTGGGCTATGTCAGAGGCCATGCTATCAGGTATGATCCTGATTCTATCAATAACTTCCTGGACACTGTGTGGGCTGGTGAGCAATGCCAGTTTGCTCTTTGCATGGAGGAAGGTGCTGATTATGAGGATGTGGAGAGAGTACTGTGTATACCTGGAGGACACTTCCAAAGGAATCGATCTGGCTCAGTGGTTAACATTACGAGGACGGATTTGACTCCTCTTGCAAAGTATTGGATGGCGTTTTCTCATGCCAACATTCAGCCATGTTCACATGTGTCAGATATTACTCTCAGCAGGGCACTATTCATCTACTGTGCTATCAGAAACTTGAATGTTAATATTGGGCAGGTGATAGCTGATGAGATTAGTGTGTGTGCCAATACCTCAAACAACAAAGCACCACTAGGACATCCCTCTTTGATTACTCACCTTTGCAAGATAGCTGGGGTGGACACTTCTGCTCCACCATTTGAGCGGCCAAGAAAAGCTATTGATGAGGCTTATTACAGACAGTATTGTGGAGGTGAGGAAACAGCTCAGCCAGTTCCACCACGCCGTGCTCGTAGAGAGAGAGGGCCAGCACAGAGCCAGACATCTGCTGAGACACATGAAGGAGAACCATTCCAGATGAGGGACATGTATATGTCTCTTATAGGTGTTCAGTTGCAGTCCATTCACAGAGGGCAGGTGGCCACTGCTGAGATGATTATGGGGATGTATGATACACCTCCAGCCCACATGTGGACTATGGATGAATTCCATAATGTGGTAGCTTGGCCAGAGGAACCAGTGCATGGAGGAGGAACTGGAGCAGCTGAAGCTTCAGTTAGAGAGATGGAAGAAGATGAAGCTGATGATGATGATGCATTTGAAGATGATGAAGATGAGGAAGAAGAGGAAGATACAGAGGACAGCTCAGACTGATGAGGAGCTGAGATAACATTTACTGATAAATGCTATCATATGATTATGCTTTTGTGGTTTAAGTTTTCTGAACTAATTTGTTTTTGTTTTTAGATTAGGGTTTGATGTACTCTATTGAACACCTGGTTTGTTATGATGGTTTGCTATTAACTGTGATTATGTGATAAGTAATGCTGAATGATGCTTATTGATTGATTGATGTTGAGATGATGTGCACATTAAAATGCTTATACAGGTGATTCACAAGCTTTGTAAACAAATGCATGATATTATGATTGTGATTGTGAGATTAAGCAGGATGTGTATGTCAAATGTGGATGAGCTTATATGTGAGGTTTTGAGCTCCAGAGTTTTTGGTATGATTGAATGTTATTACTTTGGAAACATGAATGACTTTGCCCAGGTTTTCTATGATTGAATCAATTGCTTGTTTTGCATCATATGATCAAGGCCGTTTGTTGGAACCCTTTTTATTGGCCAAATTCATAAAGTTAGCCCACTAAAAGAGAAAACTTTGTGTTCTATCCTTTAAACCCTTAGCCTTGAACATACACTGAAACCCTTTATTGAAAATCTTTACCTTGAGTTAAGTACAACATCTTGTGTGGTATTGTTAAATGTTCAAGTTTGGGGTTGTTAGGAAAACTTGAAAAAGGAAAAGCATTGAGCTAAGAGCTAAAAAGTAAGAATATGCAAAGAAAAAAGAAAAGAAAAGAAAAAGAAGCAAAGCTCAATGCAAATGCAAAGGCAAGTTGGAATGAATAAGAATAATTGTGTTGTTATGATTTTCTTAACTCAAGGATTTTGTGATCCAGAAAAACCAATTTTCTTGTTAGCCCAGCCATAGTATAAGCCATTGAAAAGTCCTTGTGATGATGCATGTTTGTGAATGATTTTGATTATGGTAAAATGAAAGGCAAAGTTGATTCATGTGACATTGTGATAGTAGAGTGAATGAGTGATTACCTTTTATACACTTGTGTGTTGAGTGAAACACTTTACCTAGTGAGGAAATATTCCATTAGCACATGAACATCCATGCTTAATCTATTGGTCATTCATGAAAAAGAGCATTTGTTGGGTATTAGCTGACTTTGTGAACCACTAAAGCATGTGCACATCTTGATTGAACTCTTGGTCATAAGTTTGATTGAAGTTTTTACTTATCTAAAAGGAGGATTTTTGAATGAGTGAACCATCATATGAATTGGTTGAAGATTGAGTTATATCTTGTTTGCTTGAGGACAAGCAAAGTTCTAAGTTTGGGGTTGTGATAACAGTTGAAAAACTGTTATTTTCATGCTTAAAATTGACACAAAAAGCAACCTTTACACTAAGAAACTAGCTTGAAATCATGCTTTTATCCATATTTTCAGAAATAAGAGAGCTGGACAGGTTTATGCTTGATTTCAGTGTTTTTGTGCAGGTTTTAAGGTGAATTTAGTGAAAGAAGTGAAGAAGGAGAGAGAAGCCGAAGTCACCGCTCAACGGCAGTTTACCGTTGAGCGGCACTCAGGAAGTCACGGGAGGTCCGCTGAGGGGCAAAATGGCCGTTGAGGGGAAGAAACGACTCACGCACTTACCGCTGAGCGGTACTTTACCGCTAAGCGGCACTTTTATGGGCTTGGACCTAATTTTCTGTAATTTACGAATAATATATAAGCTTTAGGGTTTCCTAGGGTTAGGTATCCTTGGCAAAGACGAAGCAAACACTCTCTCTTCCACCCCTTGGGGTAGATTGGGAGATGGTGACAGCTCTCCTCTTCTCTTTCTCGGGTTTTTCTATCTCTTTCATTCTTTCATTATTGTTCATCTAGGTTCACCATGAATATGGTGAACTAAACCTTGTATGTTTGTTGGGGAATCAATGTAATCTTTTGAAGCTCTCATATATGGAATTTGTGCTTGCATCTTAATCTAAGATTTATGCTTTCTTTCATCATTAGTTAGGGTTTTTCCTCTTTGCTTAATGCTTGCTTTGTTTAACTCATTCAATGCATGATTATTGATTTTGTCGATACGGGAACATACGGGGAAGTCTAGATCCGGGGAATTTCTCCCAATAGTATATTGGTTGCCTTAAGCTCCTGTGCTAAAAAAACTAATTATTAGGAATGCTAGGAATTGTATGAACTCGTAATTAGGGAGAAGCCTTCTTGAAAGGTAATTTAGAGAGTGGATAAGATGAAATTGACCCCCAACAACATATTCATCAATATATTTTATTGAAAGTGCTTGTCTTTTGTTTTAGCCATTGATCAACCTCATGCATACATGTTTATTTTCGTCTTTTGCATATTAAACTCCAATTATTTTGTTCTTAAGTCTTAGCTAATCAACAAATCACATAACTAAACTAGGTCGTGAGTCCTTTGGGAGAACGATACTTGGTCTTACCGAGTTTATTACTTGAAACGATTCGGTCATACTTGCCGATTGTTAAACAAGTTTGTGACATCATATTTTGGTGATCATAAATTTGTCCATCACATGTTCAAATCAAAAGGTCTTTTATGAGTGAAATGGGGCCAAGGACAAGAAAGGATAAATATGGATGAGAAGCTACAAACTAAAAAGAATAGAGGAGCAATGGGGAACAAATGAAAACACAATCAAACCACACCCTAAACCTCTAATTCAATCCCCTTCTTGACTCCATTATTCACAAATTTTTTTTATTTTTCTCTATTTTTTTTTTCTTCCTTTCTCATCTTGTCTCTTTTCTTTTCTCTCTATTTAGGACACAACTTTCAAAGACAAGATGTACACATGTTTACACAATCAACCAAGAAGAGGAACCAACTAGCCAACTCATCAGATTCCCCAAGGAGACCACACTTATTCCCAAGACACTTCCAAAGCTCCAAAATTCCCTAAGGTTAAGGTAATCATGGTTTTTCACTTAGGGCTAGTGTATGAGCTTCAAAACAAAGAAATGGGGAAAGTATAGGCTCAAAAGGGGTTAACAAAGGATTAGAACAAGGTAGGCTTATTTGGCTAGAGAGGCTCAAGAACAAAACTGCCTTTATCACTTCTAAACATGCATATCAATCAAGAATTATCAACAAGAGTCAAGCCAAGGCATATGTGCAAGCAATCAAGAGACATATCACACACAAGAAAGACATAAAGTGGCTCAAATCTCACATAAGGTACTTTTGTCACAATCAATTCAATTCTCAAACATCATAATCATCTTCCAAGCAGAGAAAAGCAAGGATTTCCAACCAATTAGAGTATCAATGAAGTGAAAGACACATCTACAACCTAAACAAAGTCCAGAAATCAAGAGAAACATGCAAACTGTACACAAGACACAACAAAAAAGCCTAGAAAAGAAAAAATTTAACAAAGAAAACAAAAACTAACAAATCAAAATCAAAATCTCCCCTAATAGACCACACTTAAACTACACAATGTCCTCAATGTGTCATAAGCATAAGATCAGAAATTAGAACAGTGAACAAATCATGGACAGGTGCAATAAAAGTAGGGAAAGGGGGAGAAGGGAAAAGAAAACTCCCCTGAGTTAGGGTGGAAGTTTCCAATTTTGGACTATCAGGGAGATGTCTTCCACCACAGGATCCAACAAGGAAGTTTTGAGGAAGGACTGCTTCATGCTCCAGATTTGATCGAGCAGGGAAATGTCTTCCACAACTAGATCTAAGGAGAAGTGATTGTTGATGAGCGGGTTCAGCTGGTGCCTATTGATCTTGAAGCTTTTGTGTATGCTTGCACCTTTGTTTTCCACTCTAGGTGTTTGTTGATCAAATTCATGTGTACCTCCTGCAACATGGTTAGTGCAATGTGGCTCCAAAGAAATGACATGCAGAGGTATAACACCCAATCCCAATTTATCAAACTGAACCTCAAATATACTCTCAGAACATGAATCACTTTCAAATTAAGAAAAAATATCAACAACAGACTCAGATTCATGTTCAGTGCATGGATAAGAAGTATTCAGATAGGATGGCAAAAGTTGTTTCTCATCATGCAAAGAGTGGAAATAAAAAGCATGCTCATCAACATCATAATCATCAATATACCCCTCAACAGCATAATCCTTAAAAGCATAATCATCAACAGCATAATCAAATTGAGGTATGTTTACCTCCACTTCCTTGAAGATTGGTATAGTGGTGGTAGATGAAGATGGTCTACCTGACTCAAAATTGCTGGTTATACCTGCTTGGTCCTTAAAATCTTCATCAGTCTCCTCAGGTGCAAGAGTAGGGACATAGGAAGGTGGGAAAGAAGGTAGCGCAGTAGTAAGCTCATGACTCTGCTCCCCATCTCCTATGTTGATGTAACTAACATCATTAGGAATCTGAACAGTCTGAAATGGTGATTGCCCTAAGTCTTCAGACTGTTCCTGATTGAGCTGAGTGGCCATCTGCCCTATCTGATTGCTCAAGCTTTGAAAGCATGCTTTGTTCTCTTGCTGAAACTGAAGGTTCTGCATGGTCATCTGCTCCAACAACTCCTGTAATGTAGGCTTAGAAGTAGAAGGCTGAGGAGCTATTTGGGTAGCCTCATAAAGCTGCAACTGCTGTTGTTGTTGGACTGGTGGAGGCATACAAGTATTTGGGAATGGTGGTTCTTGATATTGATTCTTAGGAGTACCATACCATCCCAAGTTAGGATCATTCCATCCAGGATTGTTTCTATACGAATCAAAATGAGGGTGAGTAGGGAAGAATTTGTCCAAAAACATATTGATAATAGTTGAAAAACTGTTATTTTCACGCTTGAAATTGATACTAAAAGCAACCTTTAACACTTAGAAACTAGCTTGAAATCATGCTTTTATTCATATTTTCATAAATAAGAGAGCTGGACAGGTTTATGCTTGATTTCAGTGTTTTTGTGCAGGTTTAAGGTGAATTTGGTGAAAGAAGTGAAGAAGGAGAGAGATGAAATCATAAAAGACATCAAAAAGTGCAAAAGGAGAAGCCGCAACTGCCGCTCAGCGGCAGTTTACCGCTGAGCGACACTCAGAAGCTCACGGGGGATCCGCTGAGGGGCAAAATGGTCGCTGAGGGGAAGAAACCAACTCACGCACTTACCGCTGAGCGGTACTACACCGCTGAGCGGCACACTTATGGGCTTGGTGATAACAGTTGAAAAACTGTTATTTTTATGATTAAAATTGACACTAAAAGCAACCTTTACACTTAGAAACTAGCTTGAAATCATGCTTTTCTTTATATTTTTGGAAATAAGAGAGCTGGACAAGTTTATGCTTGATTTCAGTGTTTTTGTGCAGGTTTTAAGGTGAATTTGGTGAAAGAAGTGAAGAAGGAGAGAGTTGAAATCAGAAAAGACAACAAAAAGTGCAAAAAGGAGAAGCCGAAGTCACCGCTCAGCGGCAGTTTACCGCTGAGCGGCACTCTGGAAGTCACGTGAGGTCCGCTGAGGGGCAAAATGGCCGCTGAGGGGAGAAAACAAGTCACGCACTCACCGCTGAGCGGTATTTTACCGCTGAGCGGCACTTTAATGGGCTTGGACTTGACTTTTTGTAATTTACGAATGATATATAAGCTTTAGGGTTTCCTAGGGTTAGGCATCTTTGGCTGGAACGAAGCAAACACTCTCTCTTCCACCCCTTTGAAGGAGGATCTTGGATGCTGAGGCTTCCTCTTCACCTTTTTAGGGTTTATTCTTTCATTCTTTCATTGTAATTCATCTAGGTTCACCATGAATATGGTGAACTAAACTCTGTATGTTTGTTGGGGAATCAATGTAATCTTGTGAAACTCTCATATATGGAATCTGTTTTTACATCTTTTAATTAAGACTTATGCTTTCTTTTCATCATTAGTTAGGGTTTTTCCTCTTTGCTTAATGCTTGCATTGTTTAACTCATTCGATGCATGATTATTGGTTTTGTCGATACGGGCACGTACGGGGAAGTCTAGATCCGGGGAATTTCTCCCAATTTTATATTGGTTGTCATTAAGCTCCTGCACTTATGAACTGATCATTAGGAATGCTAGGAATTGTATGAACTCATGATTAGGGAGAAGCCTTCTAGAAAGGTACATTAGAGAGTGGCATTAACAATGATGATTTGACTGTTGAATTCCTAAAAATATATGAGAGTGGATAAGATGAAATTGACCCCCAACCACATATTCATACATAAATTTCATTGAAAGTGTTTATCTTTTGCTTTTTGCCATTGATCAAAACTTCATGCATACATGTTTATTTTCTGTCTTGCATATTAAACTCCAAATATTTCGTCTGTAAGTCTTAGCTAATCAAGAAACCACATAACTAAACTAGGCCGTGAGTCCTTTGGGAAGAACGATACTTGGTCTTACCAAGTTTATTACTTGAACGATTCGGTCATACTTGCCGATTGAAAAACAAGTTTGTGACATCATATTTTGGTGTTCATAAATTTGTCCATCACTTGGGCCTAAATTTTCTGTAATTTTAGAATAGTATATAAGCTTTAGGACGTCCTAGGGTTTGTATCTTTGGTAGAAACGAAGCAAACACTCTCTCTTCCACCCCTTTGAAGGAGGATCTTGGATGCTCAGGCTACCTCTTCACCTTTCTAGGGTTTTATCTTTCATTCTTTCATTATTATTCATCTAGTTTCACCATGAATATGGTGAACTAAACCTTGTATTGTTGTTGGGGAATCAATGTAGTCTTGTGAAACTCTCATATATGGAATTAGTGTTTAAACATCTTATTTGAGATACATGCTTTCTTTCATCATTAGTTAGGGTTTTTCCTCTTTGCTCAATGCTTGCTTTGTTTAACTCATTCAATGCACGATTATTGATTTTGTCGATACGGGAACGTACGGGGAAGTCTAGATCCGGGGAATTTCTCCCAATAGTATATTGGTTGCCGTTAAGCTCCTGCACTAAAAGAACTAATTATTAGGAATGCTAGGAATCGTATGAACTCGTAATTAGGGATAGGCCTTCTTGCAAGGTAATTTAGAGAGTGGCATTAACAATGATGAAAAGAATGTTGAATTCCTAAAGTATATGAGAGTGGATAAGATGAAATTGATAACCCCAACAACATACTCATCCATATATTCCATTGAAGTGTTTGTATTTTGTTTTAGCCATTGATCACATTCATGCATACATGTTTATTTTCTGTTTTGCATATTAAACTTCACTTATTTCATTCTTAAGTCTTAAATAATCAACAAATCACATAACTAAACTAGGCCGTGAGTCCTTGGGGAGAACGATACTTAGTCTTACCGAGTTTATTACTTGAAACGATTCGGTCACACTTGCCGATTGTTAAACAAGTTTGTGGCGCCGTATTTCGGTGTTCATAAATTTGTCATCACATATGCTTAAGATTTTCCCAACATGCCTTGGATCCTGGAGGAAGATAATAAAGCCAATCCCAAGGTGCTTCTTCTAATGAGTGCGGAAATGCCCTTAAGAAAATGTGATCATACAGGACATGTGGAAGTTTCATAGCAGAGAAAATCAGATGAAACTTCTCCAAATGGTTGTTTACCGCTGAGCGGTGGTATTTTGGGCTTAGGCCCACTTTTTTGTAATATTTCGAATAGTATATAAGCTTTAGGACTTCCTAGGGTTTGTATCTTTGGCTGGAGACGAAGCAAACACACACCTTTCCACCCCTTGGAGGAAGATCTTGGATGCAAAGGCTACCTACTCCTCTTTCTAGGGCTCTATCTTTCACTATCTCATTGTAATTCATCTAGTTTCACCATGAATATGGGGAACTAAACTCTTCTTGTTGTTGGAGAATCAATGTAATCTTGTGAAACTCTCACATATGGAATTTTGTGTTTAAACATCATATCTTTGATACATGCTTTCTTTCATCATTAATTAGGGTTTTTCCTCTTTGCTCAAAGCATGCCTTGTTTAACTCATTCGATGTCATGATTATTGATTTTATTGATATGGACACATACGGTAAAATCTAGAGCCGGGAAATTCTCCCAAAAGTAATATCGCCTAGACATAGGGATATGAGGGTTGGTTGCCTTTAAGCTTCTGTGCTTTAGAATTAATTATTAGGGATGCTAGGAATTGTATGAACTCGTAATTAAAGATAGGCTTTCTTCATGGAGACATCGGGGTTTAAGGTAATTTAGAGAGCGACATTAACATTGATGAAAAGAATGATGAATTCCTAAAATATATGAGAGTGGATAAGATGAAATTGATTTCCCCAACTACATACTCATCCATATAATTCATTCTGTGTTTGTGTTCCTCTTTTCCATTGATCAAACTCATGCATACATGTTTACTTATTGTCTTTTGCATTTGAAACCACAAGAATTTGTTCACAAGTCTTAAATAATCAACAAATCATATAACTAACTAGGCCGTGAGTCTTTTGGGAAAACGATACTTGGTCTTACCGAGTTTATTACTTGATACGATTCGGTCACACTTGTCGAGGGTTAAACAAGTTTTTGGCGCCGTTTTTCGGTGTTCATAAATTTATCATCAATGGGGCGCCCAGGCGATGATGCGTGATATCCTGCGCTAAGGGCCCTTAAGGGGGAAACCAGGCGCCTTACGACCTTCTTCAGCCTTCTTCTCTTTTTGATGATCTTGTGCTCTTAGTACAGATTTTCTGATTTAATCCTGCAAACACTAAAGAACACTGCACTAGAGCACCCAATTAGCCCCAACAGATAAAACAGATAAAATTAAAGTTAAAACAAACAGATAAAATTAAAGATAAAAAGATAAAATTAAAGATAAAGTCTAATTGGTTAAGAATCACACAAAAGTATAGCTTAATGCACGAGTCCTCGGCAACGGGGTCAAAAACTTGTTAAGATGTCGGGAAGTGTAGTGGACAATATCAAGTAATATAAAATAGTAAGACCAAGTATTGTATCCCAAAAGACTCACGACACTAAACAGTCATGTAATAGCTTAACTAATTAAGACTTAAGAACAATTTTTGGGGTTTTTGAATGCAAATGCAATAAAAATAAACATGAATGCAATTATTCAATTGAGGTTAAACATTAGAATGGATGCATGAAGTTGATAATATGAGATGAATATGTTGTTGGGGTTTAGATTTCACCTAATCACTTTCATGCATATAAGAATTCATCTTCTTCATTAAATTGTTAACCTCACTCTCTAAATTACTTAAAACTTGATCCCTCAGCGAAGAAAGTCTATCCTTAATTATTAGACCACAATCCCTTGCATCCCTAATAATTAATTATGCACTACGAGAAATATTGCTTGGCAATATTGCTTTTGGGAGAAATTCTCCAGATCTTGGTTTCTATGTATTTCCAAATAACAAAGAAAGCCAAATATAATAAACATTGAGAAAAGGAGAAAATCCCTAACAATTAATGAAAGAAGCATATAATAATTCAGAACAAATTCAAATACATGAGAGTTTAGAGGTTACATCTTCCCCAACAACAAATAAGATTAATTCTCATCGTCATGAAGAAACTAGATGTGCAATGGAATGAAAGAGATAGAAAAACTCTAGAAACTGAAGACGAGAGCTCCCGCATCCCAAATCTACCTTCAAAGGGGAAAATGTGTGTTTTTGTGCTCAAGCCATCAAGAGATACTCCCTCTAGGACGTTCAAGTCCTTATATACAACTAAATTGGATCATGGGCCAACGTCGCCAGCACTCAGTACCCCTACTTAGGGTGCCCAGGCGAGCTTGCGAGAAAATTGGAGCTGAGCACCCCTAAAAGGGTGCCCAAGCTTTGTGCGATACATGAAACTGGCGCCCAGGGCCCCTTTCTGGCATTTAGCTTCAGCTTGACTTTTCTGCACTGCGTCTTTTTCTCTTTTTTTGCATTCCAACTCCTTGGTACTTTAACTCCTCTTTTAAATCATTCCAATAACCAACAAAATCAACGGAATTTAGTGATAAAATCATCAAGTATACCCTCTTCTCACTTATTCACAAAACTAAACTAAAAACATGAGTTCAAGCAAGCTTCTAATTCAAAAAGGATTGACTTAATCTCAAAATTGAATCACAGATAACGGTATTTTCAACCGTTATCAAGTATCAAGTGGACCTCCTGCAAATCCACCAACTCCCTCTTCTGCTTGAGGAATGTCCTGATGTTCCTGGTAACAGTTGAAAATATCGTTATATGTGATGTAATTTTGATACTAAATACACTCTTTTCTACTTAGAAACTTGCTTGGAATCATGTTTTGAGGCTTAAGCGTCAGGAATCACCGCTCACCGCCCGGGTGCCTTAAGTGGGGCGCTTGAGCGCTAGTGACACGGGCTTGGGCCTTGTTTATGTTCTGTCTTCGCTCTATTTAAAGGACCCAGACGTCCTATGTTTTGTATCTTTGGCAGGACGAGTACATAAACACTTTTTTCACCTCTTGGGGGTAGATTTTGGGGAGGTGGCATCTCTCCTTTTCCTTGAGGGTAGATTTGGGGATGTGACAGCTCTCCTCTTCTCTTTCTAGGGTTTTTCTATCTCTTTCATTCTTTCATTGTTCATCTAGTTTCACCATGTCTATGATGAACTAAAATCTATTTGTTGTTAGGGGTTGTGAACTCTTATGTATTTGAATTGATCTTAATAACATATATTTTTTCATTAATTGTTAGATTAATTCATTTGTGCTTATTACATGCTTTGTTTAACTCATTCATAGCGTGATGTATGAATTGCATGAGTGCTGGGAGGTTCCTTACAATTCAGGTTCTTGTTGAATTACTCCCAAGAGTAATATTTCTCAGGGATGGGGGTATGAGTCTTAGTCATCTTAATTACATGGAATGCTAGGAATTGCATGAACTTGTGATTAAGGACAAGCTTATTTCGTTGAGGGATCGGGTTTAAGTGATTTAGTGAGTGACGTTAACATTAATTCATACAGAAGAATTCTTACATACATGACAAGGAACTTGGTGAAATCTAACCCCAACAACATAATAATCTCATATTAAACAACATCTGCTCATCACTGTGTTATTCTGCTATTGATCAAACTGCATTTATATTTAATTTTTTGTCTTTGCATCTGAAACCAACATTTTCTTTAAGTCTTAATTAATCGAGTTATCTCACAACTGTCTAGTGTCGAGAGTCCTTTGGGACACAATACTTTGTCTTACCATTTTATATTACTTGTGCGATTTGGTACACTTGTTGATGAATCAATAATTCCTTCTCCTTAACATGAACAACAGTATCAGCTTCTTCACACCTTCTACAAGATGAAGCAGTAGGGCTTCTCTTCCCTTTAGCCTATGAAGAACTCTCCCCCTAATAAGTAAATGCACCACGAGTTCTTGCCATTTTTGTTAAAAATTTATTCATTAAATAAAACGCAATTAAATTATTAAACGACACCATAAATTAAAATAATTAATAATACATAAATTAATTAAATTAAAAACTTTGTTGCGCCCTCCAACAAATTTTGAAATTCATTGAAGACCTCAACGTTTTCCTAAAACCAAATCACTTATTCAAAGAGTTTTAAAAGTTTCAATTTCATATGCAAAATCAATTATCAATAATTCATTTTCATTATAATACTACGACGTGAAGGGAAGGAAAGGGAAGCTAGAAAATGTACCTTATGAAACAAAGTGAAGGAAAGGACGAGATAATGTGCGACGCAAAGATAAGGCCAAGAGGGATGACCAAAGGGAGAGGGAGAGGATGAAGATGTTAAGACAAAATTGTCTATACACCTACATGCTCTCTTGTTTTGAAGTTTAACCAAATAACATTAAATGGAATAATAATATGGAAATAACATAAGAAGAAAACATAAGACTTAGAACCAAAATCCAAAACACAAAAAACCTTATGAAAACACTTAGGGTTTTAGGAAACAAAAGAACAACTAAGTCAAAAGTGTTTAAGAGAGTTGAAGCTAAACGCGTAAAGCTTGTTGAGATTGTTGATAGGGGAAGCACTGGTTTAGCTTAACCCACAATCTTAGTAATATCTGAGTTTTTGATGATGAAAACACATAATTAATAACACATGTGTATTTTGTGTTACATGTTGTATGTTTACATGTTATATGCATATATGAGAACATGATTGTGTTGTTGTTGTGTTGTTCATTGCATTTAATTGAGTTATATATGTGATTTTATACATGAATGCATGACACATGTTTTTGGATGAAAAACCACAAGCACTAATGTTGAACTTTAAAATGTGTGGCAAAACAACCGTTGAAATCGATTACATTATGGGGTGAATCGATTAAAACTCGTGTATTTGCACAAACTTTTTCAAGTGTGTTGTGAGATTTTTTCAAAGAGAAAAGTTTTCAAAACTTTGCATAACACTATTGCATAATCGATTGCATGTGATATGTATTCGATTAAGTTTGTTACTGTTCTGAAATTTGTTAATGCTTGATATAACTGTTACAATAACTATATTTTTAAATATGTTGACCAAGCATTAAATGTTATTCGATTGCATTAATTGTGAATTCAATTAAGTGCTTTGACTGCTACTATCTGTTATAACTGAATTGGTGTATTCGACTGTATTAGTAGCTTAGTCTATTAAAATGCGTCAGAGATGTGTTATACTATAAATTGACGCGAATTTGATTTCTGTATAGACTTTTGTGATTTTCATATTCTTTTGTAGAAAAGTGCAAAGCTTACAAAAAGTGAAAGAGCTCCAAGAAACTAGTTTGACCGTGGTGATCAACCAGGTGTGATTTCTTGAAGAGCAAGATTGTTGAGTTTTCAAATTATGATCTATCTACAAATTTGGGTGTCTACTGCAAGATCAGGTTCTACAATCTGCTGAAGATTTGGTTGAGTTCCCTGTTGTGATAACAAGAAGAAGGACGTGTTGCGTTCTTGACTTTGAGGGTGCCTCAAAGGGGTTGGACTACAGGAGAGGGGATCACAAAATGTTCTTCACTTGAAGTGGTGTCTAAAAGAAAGTACAACCTACTTCAAGCAAAGTACTGAAAAAGCATGTCTGCTCTGACAAGTTGACTTTAACCAACGGTTGTTGCACACGAAGAAAGAGAAGACACAAGAATCAAGACCAAAAGCTTAGTCTAACGGAAACTTCTCCAAAAAACCTTTAAATAGAAGATCATTCAAATGAAGAATTAAGAGGATAACATACAATGAAATATTCATCCTTTGAGAAGCGTTCAAAAGAAAAGCACAAAAAGAGCTCAAGAAAAAGAAAATATCTGAGCAAGAAAAAAGAAAAATAGAAAAGAAGAAAGGCAATACTCTCGAGCTTCATTGTAATATTGCTTAAGAAAGAGAGAAAGAGAAAAGAGAGAAACACCTACGAGTGTTTAGATTGCATGTATTCTAATCACATCCAATAGTCTGAACGACTTGTGAGCAATCATTGATTGCAATTCTAAGAGAATTAAAATACTTGTTGAACTCAATTGAGTTAAGGAAATATAGGCAATGTTACTTAGTACCTAGAGTTGGGTGAATCCTGATCCAGTCTAAGGTAACAGGAGGTTATTCTCACTTGTAATCTTGTTGAAGATTATAGTGGAACCCTCTACAGAGAAGACTGGACATAGCTTAGTTGGAGTAAACCATTATAGAACTATTTGTGCAATTATCTCCTCGTGTCCAAACGCTTCTCTTATAAAACTTGTTGCATTTTTATTTCTTAATACATGAACCTTCCACACTAAACGATCATTCTTCAACAAGAAAGTTCTTACAAACTCTACGGTATACATTCTGAGTAGTACGTTAAAAGCAAGTATCTTTTATAATCATTTATTAGGTTGAGTATCTAAGCATTTATTGAAAAAACTCAAAACTCGACAACGTATTATATCAGAAGAGTTGCAAAAAGAAAATTCATTAACACTATTCAACTATATAAAAAGAATTACAAAATGAATTTTTCTATTAACACTATTCAACTTTCCTTCTAATGTTTTTCAAGTATTTTAAAACTGAGAGAAAACAAAGCAAGCAAAGGAGGAGAAAAAAGTGCAGAATGGTGATGCAATGCAACAGGAAGAAAAGAAGGGTGCAGGGTTAGGGTTTTGAAATAAAGAGGGAGAGAGAAAAATTTACTTTTATATTAATTATTATTTATAAAGGGCAATTTTGGAAATTTTGTAATTTTTAGAAAATGTGGAGATGCATTGAGAAATTTGTGGAGAAATTAGTACAGATGTACGGAGAAGCTTCCAACACTTAAATCATTCGAAGACTTCTTAACAATATTTTAGAGATCAGCAAAACAACTAAGCATTTTTCTCGAAGTTTGAATCAAAATTTTCTGAAGTACTTGAATGATAATTTTCAGATTTTCACTATGCATTTACACCGACTTTGATCCTTAAAAACGTTCAAGATAACAGGCTGATTGTTGCTCTTCAAAAGACAATTAAAAAAGGATGTGAATCTGATAACTAGTCAGATTCACCACTAGCAGTTAAAACTACTCAGGCGTCCAACTCCAGTGAAATCATGATGACAGACTATAATAGTGAATCAGTTATTACTGATGAGATTTTGGCGAAATTAATAAACCTTGCTTATATATTTACATAATTATCATTAGTCTATAATAATGCATATTTACAAAAACAAGAGGGCAACTAAAATATTCCAATTAGTTTACAAATTAATCCCATGATGACAGACTATAATAGTGAATCAGTTATTACTGATGAGATTTTGGCGAAATTAATAAACCTTGCATATATATTTACATAATTATCATTAGTCTATAATAATGCATATTTACAAAAACAAGAGGGCAACTAAAATATTCCAATTAGTTTACAAATTAATCCTCAAGAATCTTATATGGCCTTTCACACCATGCTACCTGACAAGAGTGAAATCATTCCCTTCAACCTGACAAGTACAATAAGTTACAATTAGCAATGGAGTAAAAAAAAGAAAATATAGGTTTTCATTGTATTACATATAATAAGAACTACTCGAACATGGAAAAATGCTGCATGGTTCAGGGTCAATGTAAAATCTAATATTCGCTAATTATGAGTGTTAAGGCTTCAGAATCACAATACATACTCAAAAAACTGAGGTGGCGGCTGTCTGTAGTTAAAAGTTTTAATGAAATGGCTGACTTGTGCAGCTAAAGCTAAAACTCAGGGCAACATCAATCATTTATTAATTTGAATCCATCAGTCATGAACCTTTCAAAGTTAAACTTACATCAGTTCAATTGCATTCTTACAATATATCAACTCTTCCATGCATATTAACCCTAAAAGGAAAAAACGCAATGGGGATAACATGAAGCAGTAAAAACTCCTACTTGGAACTCAACCGTGAAACTTTAATGTGTTTTGCTATAGGTTAATGAATAAATATCAGTGCTGCTTAGCACACTTCGAAGCAGTTTATTTTGGGGTTAATAAGCTTTAAATCAAAATATTTCTAGAGAGCTAGAAAAAGAAAACGAAGTGATAATTTCTCATGAAGTGTTGACCAAATATGCACTTGCGTGAAAAGGTGGGATTACTATCAATCTTGTCAACAACTAAGCCAAAAAAAAAAATTGTTGAAAGAGGCATACAGAATCCAGAAGTGTGTTGCAGATGAAGATCACTTTCTTTTAGCATCTATGAACATGGCTCGAGTCCAGTGCTCAACATCCTCGCTTTGCGATGGTGGGGGTGGAAAAGTTGGATGCTCAACAATATCCCACCCTTCAATAAGGCACTCATTTTTGCCGTCAGATAAATCAGTGGCGTAAAGAAAACTAGCAGTAGAACTTGGCAGATAATTTTCAATTCTCTGAAATAGGGAAAAGAATAAAATCCGTTAGTGATAAATATTGATAATAAAAATGATAATGTCCACTATATGAAAATATAAGTTATTATTGTGTCCGGATACATTTATCCTAGGTAATAATATTGCTTATGAAAGCAATATCTTAGGGACAGTGATTAACTATTGTACATAAAGATACAGTCCAGCTCCTCACAAACAAATAGAAGTGAGTGTAAGAAAGACACGCTGCTCGGAGTTAGGAAGTTACTTAAAACAGTTAGGATATTAATTATGTAGTAAGGGTATGCGCGAGGTAAGTAAATCAGGAATTTAACTCGACAATACAGATGTAGATCTCTTAAAAGGGATGTCAAAATTAACTTAGAACAAACATAGTATTAACTAAATGTTGAAGTATTTCTGTTATTGAAAAGAAAAAATTGAAGAATTATACCCAGAAAGTTTTATACTCGTTTTCAAGCAATTCTTAGAAATCCCCAAGCTAGACACTTGTTTTAACGGGTACCGATGAATCTAAAGCACTAAAGCATAAGAAATTCAATTAACACTGCCAGCGTTTTCCCACAAATTAGAAGTGATGAGAGAACCTACCGTTGTGGGCACAGAATGTGCACTTTCCAGTAAAGTGGTTGATGAAATAGCAGAGTTCATACTCCATACAGATTTGTTTAATTGTTGAACTTGCTTGCGTGTCCTGAATCAAAGGAAAAAAGAGAGAAAAATTCAAACTCAATGCTATCTGCATCTGCATTCTAAACAAGTACATTGCAGCAAACTTTGGGTAAAAATCATAACGTTACTCCAAACAGGAACCCTTCAAAAGTGAGAAAGAAGCCTTAAAAAAAATTCAAGAATCTGGATGGAGCTCTAACACATGCTCCCCTACACAATAGTGCCTCAGAAATTTTGAACACCCAGGTTACTTTGTTCTTCTGACAGCCAATTTCAACAGGAAATAAAAAGGCTAGATGTATAAGGGAAGTTAAGGAAAACAAATCAGATACTAAATGTTAAAGACAAAGAAAAGAGAAAATTATCAACTGGTCTCATTTTTCATCAATGTCTATGGCCTCATACAGAATCAACTAGTCTTCTATGGCCTCATTTTTACATTGACCCTGGACCGATCGCTATAACCCAGGCCGATCGAGAGTTACAGAACGGTCGGAGGACAAGCGTTATAGCCCAGGTCGATCGCTTTGAAAGACATCGAAGACCATTCCTTCAGGGATTATAATTCTGGAAAAGAGGTGACTAGAATATGCATGGAAATAAAAGGCTAGATGTATAAGGAAGTTAAGAAAAACAAATCAGATACTAAATGTTAAAGACAAAGAAAAGAGAAAATTAAGGCCATAATAGGCACAAAACGGTGTTTAAAAGAACCACAGCACAAAGATCGGTTTATTTAGGCTTTGCATTAATTACAAATTGTCTCCTCAACATTAGTGATTTTGTTGCCTATAAACAGATATACATTAAATGTAGATACTCTATCCGGATTATCAACATCAAGTATATTCAAAAACGGTCCATGGTTTCTTATAATCATCCATCAGTTAGAAGCTCCATCCCAGATCACTGGGAAGGATTACATTTAAATAACTACAAATACTTTTATACTACAAATACTTTTATAGAACAAAGTTGTAAAGAGATAATTAAGACATGTTATGTTAGGATATGGGGTGGCAGGGTATAATGGCTAATGGGTTTAGGATAGAAGTAAAGAGCGAGAAAGTTTGTTAGGCTGTTAGGGGGAGAAAGAGAGAATAAATAAGCCTTTTGGTTATTCTGTGGGGAGAGTTTTGGATATTATTTTGTAAATCTGGACATTGGCCAGAAGAGGGGGATTATGCCTCCGATAGGGTTAAGAGGGGGATTAGGCCTCCATTAACGCTATCAGTGTACTTTGTTCTCAATTTCAATACAGAAATCCATTCTTTCTTTGTTCTTTTGATTACTGTGAGCGTTGATAGTTAGGTTTCCAACCCAGAAACCTAACAATTTGGTCCGACCTACCGAATCTCCTTAGGAGAAGGGTCCAGAACGAATAAAGAAGTGGTCAAGAAAGGGGGGAAGCATGGAAGGAAGGACAATTCTTGGGAAAGGAGGATCAACGAACAGAAAAGGGAGCTAGTAGAATGGAGAAGAAATATGCAAGAAATGCGGCAGGAAAGTAGAGAACTCTTGCGAGTTCTTGGAGGAAGGGTGTGGAACCAGGAAAAGGGATTAGAAGGCAGTCCAGGGTCTGTAGATGAAGATCAACATACTGTTAATGAGAATCAGAGAAGGAGAAGGGAATCCTCGAGGGAGGAACGAGAGCGAAGACGAAGAAGGGGGGAAAAATTAAACGCACTAGAAGGAAGAATGGAGGAACGAATGGCGGCAATGGAGCCGTCAATGAATGGACGAAAGACGGAGATAGAGTCGTCAAGGGAGGAAATGAAGGTGAAAACGGCGGCAATTCGACAAGACTCGACAGCCACACACCAGGATCTTCAAGAAGTGAGGCGATTATCGGGGGGACGGCACCGCATTCAAGGGGAACAGTCTGACGACAGTCAGGCACCTGTGAACGCCAATAGGAGTACAAGACGCGAGGACGAAATTGGGGGCGGAGAAGGTGAGCGGTTCAATTGGAGGAAGATGGTGGAGTTGCTCGTGTTCGAAGGATTAGATCCATTGAACTAGATCAATTGGGCGGAGCGATTCTTCGAATTTCAAGGAGTAGCGGAAGAGAAGGTACGATTAGCGTATGTGAGCATGTAGGGGAGCGCTGGCAACTGGTTCAGAGCTTGGAAGGAGAAAGCCAAGAATCGTTCACGATGTATAAGGGAAGTTAAGGAAAACAAATCAGATACTAAATGTTAAAGACAAAGAAAAGAGAAAATTATCATATGAGTACACGATGATGAAGAGGAGCCATGAGATCAAGCCTCCCGTTTCCAACCTTGAGGACAAGGTTGTTCTGCAGCGGGGTGTAATGTTAGGATATCGGGTGGCAGGGTATAATGGGTAATGGGTTTAGGATAGAAGAAAAGAGCGGGAATGTTTGTTAGGCTGTTAGGGGGAGAAAGAGAGTATAAATAAGACTATTGGTTATTCTGTGGGGAGAGTTTTGGATATTATTTTGTAAATCTGGACATTGGCCAGAAGAGGTGGATTAGGCCTCCGATAGGGTTAAGAGGGGGATTAGACCTCCATTAACGCTATCAGTGTACTTTGTTCTCAATTTCAATACAGAAATCCATTCTTTCTTTGTTCTTTTGATTACTGTGACCCAGGAACCTAACATGTTACATAATTCCACAATTTAATAGATTAATTATCTCATTGTACACAAAATGATTGTATATGGCAGTTATAGGAGTAGTACCATTGGAGGAAAAACAATAGAAAATTAGTTAACTGGGTTTGGATACATAAAAGTCACTGGAAGCACTGATGAGAAGAATAGGATGCATGTATTTTAGTCATGTGAGAAGGAGAGGGAGACCAAGAAAAACGCGGAAGTTTTCACAATAAACAATATCTCAGACCATTTTGTTTTTAATCAAACCAAAAAAATCGGATCGTGTGATCCATGTACAAATGCTTTTTAAGATTTCAAAATGCCGCTAATGGGATAAGGTTTTTGTGGTAATTAATTCATACAAAAATGCTTCATAAAACATCAAAATTATGTCAACATAAGGTTAATTTAGAAATATTTACTAATATTTCTACAAAGTATATAAAGTATCATGGATTATGTCCATTTTATGTAATATTAAATCAATAGAACAATACCTAGATTGAGCCATTTTCAAGGAAAAAACAGATCGAACTTCCTTCGATGATGAGAGTGTAGCCAATAACTTGGCAAATGACTCAAACGTTGATCCCTCTGATGGGGCATCCAAACATAGGTAGTTGTAACAGTAAGCTGTGATGCATGCAACACTTTTCTTTAAAAGTGAAATCCCTTTCTGCAAATCTCTATGTGTTTGAACAGAATGCGAAGAAGCTAAAGAATAGCTAGAGTTACTATTCCCAGATGAATCTGGACGATTTCTCTTCACAGATTCCATTGAAGCAACTCCGAAATTGCTTGAGCTTTTATCAGTAGACCATGAGTTTTCTCCAGCAGTAGAGCAATAATTTTGTCGAGGAATGAAAAGGGGATATTCATTGCTGAAGAAAAGAAATTATACCAGGTTAAAGTATTTAGTTCCTGATACTCAATCCAAATATATTTTCGACCAAAATACCTCCTTGAGGATGGACGTGCATCACAATAAGAATCTCGTTGCCATATTCGAGAGCAAGAACCCTGAGGTAACAAAGAAAAAGAAAATATGCATTACAATTGCAAAATTACATTATTAATTTACATTAAATAGGAAAATAAAAGGATAAAGTGCATCATTAAGACAGTACAGATGGGTCATTCATAAAAAAAAAAATGAGAATACAAGTTGGAGGACTAAAGGATAGGAAATGTTAGACAATTTAAACACTTAATCACATTTTGCATACATCAAAACCCACTAATATTAAACATTAGCAAAGATATCAAATTTGTTTTTATGTACATTCAATAGAATGTACAAAAATATGTAAAAACGATTCTCTTTTCCCATACTCCTGTTAACTTTCAGCTAGGTGAAATCTTAAAAATCTTATAAGCATCAAAACAAAATACTTGCATCAAAAAGACAGCATTTGGAACAAGATCAATAATGTTCAAAAAGGAATACTTTTATGCAGATAGCAGTAGCAGTGTATACAAATGAAAAGTTATAAGCTAAAAAATTAAGGAAACCACAAAAATTTTACTAGTTTCACTTGTTTAATGAGTTCTTAGGATATAATGTGATAGGATATAATGTTTGCAGGATAGAAGGAAACAGATTAGGAATTAGTTGTTAGTTGGTTACTTGGTTGGGGGGCCTTTATAAAAAGGCAGGGAAGTCTTGTGTCAGAGTCAGCTTTTGATATTTGTTGTATAGACATGAGGTTGTTCCCGGAGCCGAACACTATCCTAACTGGGACAGCGGTTAGGATAGGCGAGAAATATTTAGAAATAATTATAGTAAATAAGGCCATATTCTAAGGAAATATTCAGTATAAGTTAATTATAGTAAATAAAGCTATATCCTACGGAAATATTATAAGTAATTATAGTAAATAGAATTATATTCTAGGGAAATATTTAATAAAAATAAAGCTAGATTCTATTGTTTAGGGCATGATTTTGATTATTGAGTTTTGTTGATAGGCACTGTGAGGGAGGTTATGCTCCCAAGTAATTGAAAGAGGTTATGTTCCCAATTATTGTTTACTTTTGTTTATTCAGATATTACCATCAATAAAAGAGATTCATTTGTCCATTATCATTCAGTCATTGTCTTTTCTACTTACTGTGATCGTGATTAATTACGTATCCTACAGGTTCCCTTCATATGATAACACGTTGATGAAGATGAGCCATGAGATCAAGCTTCACGGTCCAAGCTTGAGGACAAGGTTGTTCTGCAGCGGGATGTAATGATAAGATATAATGTGTGCAGGATAGAAAGAAACAGATTAAGAATTAGTTGTTAGTTGGTTGGGGGGCCTTTATAAGAAAGCATGGCCTTTATAAGAAGGCAGGGAGATCTTGTGTCAGGATCACCTTTTGATATTCGTTGTATAGACAAGAGGTTGTTCATATGGAAGGAGAGTGCTTCCTTGAGAGTTGGGTGTTGTACATTTGTATTCTTTGATTACGAGAATAATAATATATATTGTTTTTGTGTGTGTGTGCTGTTTTGAGTGAAAGATTGATTCGTTTACCAAAGAAATCTATTAGTTCCACTCGTGATTTTGAATCTTTCCAATATATTTTAACCAGTAGTAGAGAGAACCTAATGTTAAAAGTACATTAAAAAGTCTGCTGTTAGTATGCCTTAAGTTAACACATCAACATTTCAACACGTAAATTTCAATGCTATTGTAACATTCAATGGCCATCAAATAATGATGACCAATAACAATGCTTGACCTGAATATCTTGAACACGTTCTTGACTTAACATTTATCTATTGCTCGGACATTGCTTACCGCAAAACCTGAGTTATGAAGTGCTGGGGCAGCCAAGTTGTGAACAACAAGATTTAAAAGTTGCACCATGTATCTGCTTTGCAAGATGCAAACAGGAAATAACAGGTTACTATGTAACAAAAAATATTCTAATTTATAATTTAAGCAACAATAAGGAATTTTCTAATTGACATGAATATATTACAATTTTTTTTTAGAACAAAAGTGTTGTCTACCCCAGATATAATTCACTTTTAAAAATGCACTATGCATGCAGATAAGACCTTAGACAAAAGAAAAAAAATGCTTACCCCAACGAAGCAGAAAGTTCTTCTGATGGAACAGAGTGGGGATCAAGTGCTCTGGGTAATCGTGCATTGCAAATTTGATCATACTGACTACGACGACCATCCCTTATCTCTCCCTCTATGGCCACCTGACAAGAGAAGGACAAAAACACCACAGCAATGTTTGAAGCGGGCATAATAACACAGCATATAACGCTATAGTTTACTTCATTCTTATTATGTATCACAGAGATAGCAATTTATTATTTCAGACCAAAAACTTATCCATTATAAAAGAGATGCCAGCATCTCAAGTTTCCCCTATAGGGAGGTTTTTCTTAAATTTTTATCTTTATTTTTTAACAATGGTTTTTGTAGTGACATAACATTAGTACTTCTATTTCCTTGAGCAAAATATATACAAAAGAAAACAAAAATCTAAAAAGGTCGTACAATTTGCAATTCATTTCAATTAACCAAACTTTTGAAACGTATAGAAATGTTAAATTAGAAATAACGCTCTCTCTAAGGCTCTCTCTTCCAGCTTCAACCAGTGAAGAAACCGTGAAAATATAATAGCCGCACATATTCATCCAAACCTGCTTAAATACACCATTTTCCATGTGGTGATGATGCTGATTGTCCTAAACTGACAAGATGGTATAAAAAAATGTTTGAAGAACAAATAGTGAGTTGCCAGAGCAAATATCTATGACAAATCCGCAATGCATATGATTACTGTAATGAACTCAAGTCCCACTGTATTCTACCCGAGAAGTAAGCACAATAACTGACAATCACAAGAGGAAATTCAACTTAAAGAATCAAACACATATTCACTGGTTCAAACCAAAATAAAATCAATCATCATTGGTTTATATTACCCGACGTTGTGGAAACAACTTGCATATCTGTTTTATCACCACAGACTGCTTATGAAGACGTTCAGAGGTAATTGCCACCTGCAAAATAAATTTATAATGGTTAATTTCGAGCTTACATGAAAAGCAACAGATACTCCATCTATGACTTTAAAAAGAAAACATCAAGCCAATATAAATCTTTAACCTTGACATGTAATTAAATCTTAAGGAAAAACCGAACAGTTTTAAATACTAATTTTTATATCATATTATTTTACTTGTAAAACCAGTACTATGCACAAGACAAAAATACCAAATATTAAAAGTAACCATTAAAAACAGTGCTCACATGCCCTAGGCTCTGGGTGCATATAAGATTGGGGTAGAACTTCTCAAGTTGTTCCACTCGATTCTTTTCCAACTGTAAAGACAAAAAATAAATCATCCACCATCAACATATACATTCAAATTAAACTAGACCAAGAATACCCATATGATCATAGCAATAGTACTGGTGCAGTAAAGTCAAAAACAGTAACTGAAGTACCGTAGAAAGGGCAGATTCAAGTAACCCATATTTAAGTTTCAGATCAGCAGACACAGAATCTATCTTAGCTCTTCCTGTGATGTTAAACATTACTTTAGGTTCAAAGTGAAATTTGCATCTATAGAAATTTATATTGTGTACAAAGGTTTCCAACCTTGAGTAACTTGTTCATTACTGCGACGAAGTTTCTCCTTCAACCTTGCAAGCTTTTCATTTTGAAGCACTCTCCAATTCGCCTGGTCATCTCCCTTTCCCTTATCCACATTATGAACAAAATAATTAGAACAACTGAATACCAATGTCACAAGGTGCCTTGCAGAAATATATGGTTGTAGCATAGCACATTAGCCACCAATGGTATATTCCAAACTACATATTAGTCAACTATGGTGAAAGCAATAAAAAAAATTGGCACCGAGATTCATGGAGAAAGAAAAAGGGTACTATCATAAGCATGCAGAGCATAAGGCAAAACGAATAGAAAATAATCATGTTATTTATACCCCTTACAAGTAACTTAATAGATTGGGAGCAGGAATAGGAATTAAATTTTAATCTGGGGTGCATTACACAATGCCTATCAGAGGTAACTGCAGTCAGAGAAAAAAAATAACAGAATTGAGGGACAAGAAGGCAAGTGTCCAGAGAGCAGAGCTCTTCCAAGCAAGAGAGGAATCTCTCTGCTCCAAATATCCACTAACAGATCTCAAGGATAATCCCAACATTATTACAAAGGAAAAATGTTAGGATATAGGGTAAGAAGATATAATGGGTAATAGGTTTAGGATAGAAGGTGGAGAAATTGTATAAATAAGACCCAGTTATGTGGTCAGGGGCATCATTGAGTATTATTTTGTAAATCTAGACTTTGGCCAGAAGAGGGGGATTAGGCCTCCGTTAGGGCTAAGAGGAGGATTAGGCCTCCATTAGCGCTATCAGTGTACATTGTTTTCAATATCAATACAGAAACCCATTCTTTTTACAGTGTTAATTGTTTTTTGTGTGAGTGATTGGGTTGCCTTAGTCAGGTTTCCAACTCAGGAACCTAACAAATTGGTCCGACCTACCGGATCCTTTTGAGAGAGAACGGTGAGATGGAGGGGAGAAATGAGGGACACCTAAACGTGGTGGAGAGCCGGCTAGAAGCGATGGAGGTTGCAGTAGACGGATTGAAGGTCGAAACCGCGGCATTGAGACAAGATTCGGCGGTCATCCGCCAAGATCTTCAAGAAGTGATGCGATTATTGGGGGGACGGCACCGCACCCAAGGGGAACAATCCGACGGCAGTCAGGCGCCTGTGAACACCAATAGGAGTACGAGACGCGAGGATGAAATTGGGGGCGGAGAAGGTGAGCGATTCAATTGGAGGAAGAGGGTGGAGTTGCCTGTGTTCGAAGGATTAGATCCATTGAACTAGATCAATTGGCAGAGCGATTCTTCAAATTACAAGGAGTAGTATAAGAGGAGATGGTACGATTGGCGTATGTGAGCATGGAGGGGAGTGTTGGCTACTGGTTCAGAGCTTGGAAGGAGAAAGCCAAGAATCGTTCATGGGATTGTTTGAAGGAAGCCCTGGTGATAAGGTTTGGAACCATTGTTGAGCGGTGACGGCATTGAGACAGACGGGGATGGTGGACGAGTATGTATAATACTTCAAGATATTGGCGGGTCGAACGAAGAGGGTGTCGGACGAGCAGCTGTTAGGATATTTTCTTGCGGGATTGAAAGAGGACATCCGGAATCAACTCCGACAACATGACCAATAGGAATGGATGGTGGCGATGCAGATCGCAAGGGAAAAGTAAGAAGCAAAGTGTTGTGGCAAGGTCCAGTGCAGAAGCAGAATATAGAGCTAAGGGATCAGCTACTTGCGAGCTTGTGTGGCTTAAACAATTGCTTAGTGAATTGAAATTTGGAGATGTCACTCACATGACACTTATATGTGATAATCAAGCTGCTCTCCATATTAGCTCTAACCCTGACTTTCATGAGAGAACCAAGCACATTGAAGTTGATTGTCACTTCATTCGAGAAAAAAATCATATCTGGAGATATCAAGACTGAGTTCGTTAACTCAAGCAACCAGTTGGCAGACATATTCACTAAGTCCTTACGAGGACCTAGAATTGATTATCTTTGTAACAAGCTTGGAACATATGATTTATATGCTCTAGCTTGAGGGGAAGTGTTAGATGTTAAGATGTGTTTTTGGGCTCAACCTATTCTGTATTAAGGGCATTGGCCCATACCTTACAATATAAATAAATTACCCTATGTGTATAGAAAACACACAAGGGATATTTTCTCCCAATCTTCTCTATTTCTCACAGGGCCAAAGCTTGACTTACACCTCTCAAGTTTAGAAGAAAAATAATTTCTCTTATTCAGTCTCAATAATATATATATATATATATATATATATATATATATATTGTTGAAAGTTTTCCATTGACTAGAGATAAGGCCAATTTAGAGTATATAAGTGGGTGCAAACCTTACCTTACAAACCAGTTTTGTGGGGTTGAGTTAGGCTTAACGTCCATTTCTTAACATGGTATCAGAGCTATGTTAGAGCTATATACCTCGGCGTGCGGAGATGTGTTCGAAGTTCTACATCAACTAGAGATAAGGTCAATTTAGAGTATATAAGTGAGTGCAAACCTTACCTTATAAGCCGACTTTGTAAAGTTGAGTTAGGTTTAAAGTCTACTTCTTAACATTTTTAAAGGGTACTGGGTTATGAAGGGTGGAGGCCACAAACAATTTTAAAGGGTGTTGAACTTGTAGCAGTAAGGGAAGAGTTGTTGTACTAGAATTCAGCCCAAGTGTGCCATATGTACCATTTGGTTGGTTGCTCAAAGTAAAAGCAACACAGAAATATTCAAACAACAATTCACCACTTCCTTTAGTTGATTTGTTTGCGGAGATGAAATAATTCACTCCATAAGCTAACCAAGAAAAAGGGGCCCCTAAACCGTAAAATTTAGCTACCTCACGAACTAAAACTTCTGCAACAAACCTTTATGTAAAATGATGCTTTAGGGAAAGCAAATGCACATATTTGGGCAATATGCCTACGACCGCTAGTATCATCACAAATTCATCTATGGTAGACCGATGATAAAATCAAGGGAAAATATCTACCCAAACAGCATTGGGGATGGTAATGGGATAGGTTGCAGTAACCCAGTACGAGACATCACCCAATATTTGTTACACTAACAAACGTCATACTTGCACATGTGTCATTATGATTTGTTTGATTCCCTTCCAAAAGAAGTCAGCAGCAAGGTTGTGTCTTAGTAAAACCATAATGTCCTCCAACAAACGTCGCATTATGCAGTTTTAAAAGAGTGAGAACAAAGGTAGAACTTGCATGGAGCACACTTTCAAAAACAAGAACCCATTGCAACAAGAGTAATTGGGAGTAGGAGCATTACCAATTTCTTGGGCATATCCTAGATGGAGAAGTACACATGATCCTTCACAAGCCTTCCCACATGATCCTCTCCAGAGAACGAGGGAAGGTCCAATCATTTGGTATGTACAGTTTCATTAAAGTGGTTGATTTTTGTGTTTGAGATCTAGGAGAGGAAATGAGAATCAAGAGTCATGTTGTGCACATCTCATCAGCAATGGTCCAAATAGAGAATGAGAGGTCAACGATAATGGAGAAAGAAGTCAAGCTTCAACTAGTGTGACTTCATCATTGCAAATTGTGCAATGATGGTGGCTTCATGGGACTGGATTGCAAGCTTAATCAGTGAGGCCACATTCAAGGATGTCGAGAAGCTGTGACATCATTCTTATACTCAAATGTGAATGGACAAGCTTCTCTCAATAAAAGCACCAATGATAAAATGTGTATCATTCTTATACTCAAATGCAAACGGACAAGCTTCTCTCAATGAAAGCACCATTGATACAATGTGTATCAAAGGTGCCTACACATAGAATGAAAATACAAAATAGAGAGACAAGAGGACAAGTTTCCAGAGAGAAGCAAGAGAGGAATCTTTTTTGGTCCAAATATCCACAAACGGATCCTAAGGATAATCCCAATATTCTTACAAAGGAAAAATATAGCCAACCACACTCCCCTCTAAAAGAATCAGCCATCCCCCAAATATTGTTCCTTTGCTAACCGGAACAGAATTACCCCAAAACAGAAATATCACTAAACAATCCATCCTATAAGACTGTCAAACAAAATACCGGCAGGGGTGGTTTCTACCAATGCAAGTGAAGTCCTATATGACTGCAATAGTACAGGTAATGCATCATGTACACTAGGGAATTTCTTCCTTTCGCTTCCACCATTGAATTAAAGGTCTCCTATAATTCATTGATGTATTTATTTTACTCTTTTTCATCTAATATTTGCACATTCCCATACCCCTAAGCTTAAAAATTTTGTTGCACTCCATGCATTTAAAATAAAATTGAAGAGGAACATATTAATTTTCAAATATCTACTAACCTAGAATCATGCCATTTAGTGTATTACAAGACAAGCCGTAATTCAAACCTTGCGGACAAGAACATCGCTTAATTTTGAGTACAAAGAATCTCGACGGTCTTTCAGCAACTTCAAGGAAGTATTATACTCATTCAACCTAAAAATATCATCAAAATCAAATAAATAAACAAATCAACCAATCAAATACACGAAACGCAATAACATAAAAATTGCACTAAAGAAAACCTGTAGTTAACACAGATAGAACAAATAGAAGCTTGATTCGAATTATCGCATATGGCACAGTTACTCGTTTTCCTCGTCATATTCAGCTTCTCGCGAAGAACAGTGTCCTACCGTGTCGAATGGCGTGGATTTCTCAAATTAGCTAAAGAAACTACAAAGGAACTGCAGTTTTGCGTTGGATAAGGTTAATTACAGGTTTGGGAAATGAATTGACCATGAAGAAATGTAGCGAGTGAGAAAAAACGAAGGGAAAGTCAAACTTTGAAAACCCTAACACGAAGAGATGAAGAAGAGAATGGCGGAAGCAATGGCCGCGCACCAGCTCGTAATCACATCTCCGTTTTCAGTTGTAAATATAGCAAGATAAGATCTAATTCGGTTTTTGTTTTCATTAATTAATCAAAACGGAGAAGAAAGAAATTACTGCTTTTTTATTTTAAAATTAAAAATACATATTAATATATTAATTTGACACTATTTACAAAAATAACCCGCTCGTAGTCACATCTCTGTTTTCAGTTGTAAATATAGCAAGATAACATCAAATTGGTTTTTTCTTTTAATTAATTAATCAAAACAAAAAAGAAAGAGATTATTGGTATTAACATATTAATTCTGACACTTCAATTAGGTCCTAACTATTAACATTGTTAAAATTGTTAATGATATAATGATCTGACATGCTTATTTAGTAATTGTTACATATGACACATATCATATCATATTGTACTATATTGTATTGTATTATATTGTATTGTATTGTATTATATTGTATTGTATTAGATTATATTATATTGTACTATATTATACTATATTATACTATATTATACTATATTATACTATATTATACTATAATATATATTATATTATATTTTATATATATGTAGTTTTCTTTATAACAATATTAGCATAAAAATTTGAAAGACATGGGTTTTGGTAGATCGTGAACGCAAAAATTAGGATATATATAGAGGATTACGACAAGATTGGAACTCAAAGATTACGCTTCTAGTGACAGTGATTTCGTTGGAATTGAAGGTTGTTTGTATTGAAGGTGAGTTTCAGTTGTTGTTAGGTTGTCCTTTGGCTTTTTTTACTAGTTTACTATTGCGATTTGTGTTTGGAGAATCAATAGTGTTGTTGTGGTATTTGGTTTCTAAATGTTGTTGATTGAGAATTTTTTTATGTAATTTGTTCGTGGTAGTCCATCATTATGTGCAAATGTGTGTAAGTTGTGGTCTCTCATATGCAATTTATGTTTCAATCCGTTAGTGGTATGAATTGGAGTATATGTTTTTTTTGGCATATATATATTTGATAGTGTTATATACACATGTATATAGATTAGTTTATGTATGAGGACTTTTATAAGTGGTGGTTCACCATAGAAGTGAGTTTGTAAATAATGGATCACTCAAATAAAGTGAGAAACAAGTACACGACCATGTGACCTAGGTAGATAAAACTATTTTGAGATTTTAGGCATACTTAAGGATATGAGTTATGTTGCAGTAAAAGAGATGTGGCATTTTGTAGGAGGAGGTTTTGTTCTGGAAGGAAGATTGGGGTTGTTATATGATGATAATGATGTTATTCATATTGTAAACATTGTCAGGCTCAATGGTGAAGTTCACTTGTTTGTGGTACACATAATTTCTAAACCTTGGATAATAAACATGTTAGAATATTTTGTTAATATGTGTGCGTGTGTGTTTGTATATGTGTGTCTTTGTGTGTGTGTTTGTATCTCTATGTGTGTGTATGTGTGTGTTTGTATGCGTGTGTCTGTGTGTGTATTTCAATATGTTTGTGTGTGTCTGTTCAATTAATTTTAAGTTCATAAATATACACGTTTTATATTTGTTTAGTAATTTATATAAATGCTTATTTTAAAAAACCTAATTTTATAAATTTACAAAATTTATATCTTAGCTATATAAAAAAACTTTAATAAGATAAAGTAATAATAATAACAAAAATAATATATTTTAAATTACATTCATCAGTGGTATGTAAGAACTTCATTTTGATGTATCTCTTAGCACTTCATTTCCAAGTTACTTGTTATACCATTTTTTGCTAATGCCCAAAGGGGGAGAGTAACTAGAAAACAAATTTCTTGTTGTGCATCATAAAAAAAGAGGGAGAATGTTGATAGGGGGAGTTGTGTATAGCAAAACTCATCTCATATATGAGTTTTTGATGATGAACAAAAGATATGTTTTATAGTTTCTTGCACAAACAAATGACAAAATGATAACGGTTGATTTCACCGTTATTTGGGATTAAATTTGGATAATAAATGAACCCTTTTTGACTTAGAAGCTTGCTTGTTCTCTTGATTTTAGTTTATTTTGGTGAATAAGAGAGTTTAAGTTATACTTGAATATTTTATCACTAAACTCCCTTGATTTTGTAGGAAATTGGGATGAATTGGATAAGGAGTTAAATGTCAAGAAGTTGGAACTCAGAAAGGACAGAAAGAGCACCAGAAGAGAAGGCTTCTAAAGGTCACAAGACGCTTGGGTGCCCTCCTCTAGGGCCCTCAGCGCAGGAGTCTCGCATTCAAGCCTGAGCGCCCTTTCAGGGACGCTGAACGTTAGTCTTCAAGTAAAGTTTCACGCATAGGCGCCCTTCCTGAGGCGATGAGCGGCACTCCTTTCACAAGCTCGCTTGGGCGCCCTAAGTTGGGGCGCTGAGCGGTGTCAACGTTGACCCATGATCCAATTCAGCTGTATATAAAGACTTGGACGTCCCAGAGGGAGTATCTTTTTGACAGAATTGACATAAATTCAGATTTTCTCCAACTCTGTAGAGGCAGAAGTGGATGTGGAAGCTCTCCTCCTCGGTTTTTAGGGTTTATCTTTCATTCTAATTCCATTTTTCATCTAGTTTCTCCATGACAAAGGGGAACTAAATTCAATTTGTTGTTGGGGGATGATGTAACCTTGTGAACTCTCATGTATTTGAATTCGTTTTAATTGATATATGCTTCTTTCATCAATTTTTAGGGATTTTCTCCTTTGCTCTATGCTTGTTATGTTTTGATCATTCATGACATGATTTTTATGGTTTCTTTGTTATTTGGAAATACCTAAAAACAACGATCTGGAGAATTTCTCCCAAAAGCAGTATTGCTCAAGGATGGAGATATGAGTTTTGGTCTTCTTAAGCTTCTAATTGTAATGTAGAATTAATTATTAGGGAGGCAAGGGATTATGGTCTAGTAATTAAGGATAGGTTTTCTTCGCCAAGGGATCGGGTTTTAAGTAATTTAGAAAGTGATCTTAACAATTGAATGAAGAAGATGAATTCGTATATGCATGAGAGTAAACAAGGTGAAATCTAAACCCCAACAACATACTTATCTCATAATTTCAATATCATTCATTCACCTTTGTGTTTTTCTTCAATTGATCAAAAGTGCATTCATATTTACATTCTTGTTTTTGCATTAAAAAACCTTAAATTTTTCTTCAAAGTCTTAATTAGTTAAGTAATTACATGATTGTTTAGTGCCATGAGTCTCTTGGGAAACGATACTTGGTCTTACCATATATTATTACTTGATACGATTCGGTACACTTGCCGACATCTTAACAGATGTTCATGTCTTTTTCTATAAGGGATATTGAGTTTGGGAAGGAGAGTGCATTGAGAGGGGAGTTCTCTGTATTCTTTGTTTTATAACTCTATCATTATAGTGGTTCCTTTGAACTAAGGTTGTTGAAGGACGACTGGATGTAGGCTTGGCTGAACCAGTATAAATCTTTGTGTTGATTTTTCTCTTCGTTATATCTTTTAATTGTTGTTCACATACTTGTTTGATTGCATTCCAAGAAACCTAAAAAGATTTTGAAAAGCTTTTGAAAGATCAAATTTTTTAAAGGGTTAACCAATTCACTCCCTCTCCCCCTCTAGGTTGAGATTATTGGCCTATCTTTACTAGTGCGACGAAGGGAAACGACAACGATTATATTTTACAATACGCTTCGATTTTCGAACTAAGGCATATACTGGCGAGGTAAAAAGTGGGGACTTTTAGCATCGGTTCCAACCGAGGTAATATGTCCAAGGTTTCTGCTTCGGTTCCACTACACCCGAAGTAGTAAGGAAGAAAAAAAAAAGGGTGGAGGGGTTATTAACTCGATTCAACTAAGGTAATAATGTGGGCCTATGGCAACGGTTCAATCAAGCTAGAACTGATAACAAAGCCCTTTATTTTTTTTTAATTACATGCACCCTATGACACCGGTTGTGGTTGAACTGAGGCTATAGATAGGCTTTCTACCTCGGTTTTTGCCACAACCGAGGCCTATACTCCACTATGACAAAAACAGACTTGCATATCAAACAATATATTTACAACACAAATTCAACACAATAGTTAATATTTACATTACATAATGTTTAAAGCATAATGTAAAAAGTCTAATAACTAATAACTATAAATCAACTAATGTGCTAATGTATTTTAAATCCTAATAACTATGCACTATTGTATAATCTAATTAAATGCTTTGCAAGTGTCTTCCTTAGGAATGTAAGTGGTTTCTCAATAAGTGGAGTAGGAGTCTTGAATCTCTACACAAGACACATGATATTAATTAGTGTATATGAATTCCAAATGATGAAGAAAAACAAAATTCATTAAATCTAAATATTACTCTTTCCCAGCCTCTTGTAATATGGGCACGAATAGTGTGTGTCATCCAATACATTACGTAGTATCCGCACTTATATGACCCACTTTGTCTGTGACACTACAATATATCATCATAGTTGTAAATAGTTAGTGAAAATCATTAAAACAAAACAATTATAAGAAAGTATGGCTTTAACATATGTCAAACCTTGAGAGCCAACCATGCAAACTTTTTACCGTTAGCAGTTGATCTCCTAGGCAACATCATACATGCTGCAATTGAACTATTAAAAAAAGGCTTTAGCATTCAGTTATATGACAAACACAGTCCAAACATTGAGGTTCTTACTAATCAAATACTTATCTGAGATGTTTGGGAGAAGACTTGTTCAATGAGCAGAACTAGCTAAGTTCTCTGATATGGAAACAATAAGTAGTTGCCAATGGTCCCTAAAATTCATAATAACTTAATTGTTATATATTAAAATCACAGATGGAACTTTGAAGTTAACAAACTTCACTTACCCAGATATATAAGGCATAAAATATATCTCCTTCCAACTTGCAAATTGTTAAGACCTCGACAAGTGTATTGAATTGTATCAAGTAATAATAAAAGGTAAGACCAAATATCATTTCTGTTGGATGAATCGGCAAGTGTACCAAATCACACAAGTAATATAAAATGGTAAGACCAAGTATCGTATCCTAAAGGACTCTCGGCACTAGACAGTCGCGTGATAACTCGATTAATTAAGACTTAAAGAAAACGAGATCATTGGTTTACGATGCAAAGACATAAAATTAAATATGAATGTAGTTTGATCAATAGCAGAATAGCACAATGATGAACGAATGTTGTTTTAAATATGAGATGAGTATGTTGTTGGGGTTAGATTTCCCCAAGTTCACTCCCGTGTATATAAGAATTTTTCTTCATGCATTAATGTTAACGTCACTCACTAGATCACTTAAACCCGATCCCTCGGCGAAATAAGCGTGTCCTTAATCACCAGTTCATGCAATTCCTAGTATTCCTAGTAATTAAATGTAAAGATCAAGAGCTTTAAGACAAGACTCCTACCCTCATCCTTGAGAAATATTACTCTTGGGAGTAATTCAACAAGAACCTGAATTGTAAGGAACCTCCCGGCACTCATCCAATTCATACATCACGCTATGAATGAGTTAAACAAAGCATGCAATAAGCACATTTGAAAGGCTCTAACAATTAATGAAAAAGAATATGTTATTAAGAATCAATTCAAATACATGAGAGTTCACAAGGTTACATCATCCCCCAACAACAAATAGAGTTTAGTTCACCATAGACATGGTGAAACTAGATGAACAATGGAGAAGAATGAGATAGGAAAACCCTAAAAGTAGAAGATGGGAGCTCCCACATCCAAATCCGCCTCGAGAGGGTGAAAGAGTGTGTTGTTGTGCTCGTCAAGCCAAAGATACAAAACCTAAGACGTCTGGGTCCTTTAAATAGAGCGAAGACAGAACATAAACAAGGCGCATGCCCAAGTCAATGGTACTCAAGTGCCCCACTTAGGGCGCCCGGGGGTGAGCGGTGGTCCTTCACGCTTAAGCCTTGTAGAGGATGCTCAATCTTCGAGCTTCTAGCGCTCAAGCGCCCCAAAAGGGTGCTCGTGCAGTGAGCGAAACTCTTCTACGCCCAAGATGACGCCCAAGCTTGTTGTTGCCGGCGCTCAAGCGCCCAAAAAGGGGCGCCTGGGCGGTGAGCGATGGTACTTCACGCTTAAGCCTTCGGGAAGACCCCCAAGCTTCGTGCTGTTGGCGCTCAAGCACCAAAAAAGGGGCGACCGGGCAGTGAGCAGTACTCTTTTACGCTCAAGCCTCCTAAAAGGGCACCCAAGCTTCGAGCATCCCTCTCTTTTGATGCTTTTCCAAGCTTTTCTAAGCTCCATCTCCTTAGCACTTCATCCCTAGAGCATACATCATCTCAACATCAATCAACACACTAGAGCATCTTAAAGTAGTACTCATCGCAAAACACACCACAGTTGAACCAAAGTAGTGTAGTTCATTCAAGCAAAGTACAATCAACAAAACAAATAATTAAAGCGAAAACAATAAACATAGAAACAAAATAAAGTCTAACAATTCAAACAATAAATAGTAAAATAACAAATATGCTGCTCTGAAACAAAAGTGGCATCCATTAGAAGATGCCAAGTATACTCATCACTCATCATTAGAGTTGTTACTAATATGGAGCATTGTTGTCTTGAAGTTAATGATTTTGATGATGCTACAAAGTGAAGTATATGAAGATTGTTGCTGTATGAAGTTTAAAAGCACTTCCGTATAAGAAAAGACACCAGGACTGAGCATCTAAGATCGAACGGTCGTGACAATTGAACCGAGCGTTAAACATCGAATGGTAGAAGGCATGACCAAGATCAAGTGGGGCATGAACGAGACTGAGCGGGTGGATGTTGAAGTTGAGAGAAAAGGCATAACTATGACCGAACGGTCGTAACAATTGAAGGACTGAGCATCTAAGACCGAACGGTTTAAGACTTAACTCAGACCAAGTAGTTCGGACCGAGCGATAGCGAGGAATGACTGAGACCGAGCAGTTAGCACCGAACGTTGGAAAGATATAAGTAACCAAGCCGAATGAGAAAATGTGATAAGGGTTCAGACCAAACATAGTTGAAGACCGAAGAGGCTGTGACAAACTAAACCGAGCAGCAGAAGATGAAGAACTCGAGCCGATCGGTTGAAGAGTTAAAAACCCAAAATGTTCCATGTATCGTATATAATCGATTATCACTTACAATAATCGATTATCTCTTACAATAATCGATTATCACTGACAGTTGTAATCTATCGTTTCAGTTTCGGACTAGTAGCCTATATAAACCTTGCCAAACACTTTAGAAGATAACTTTGCGAATTTGAGAATATAGTGAAATCTGAGGAAGTTCTGAAGTGCCAGTTCCTGCTCTTGTCAAGTCTTGTGAATAGGAGAAGCTAGCGCTTTGATGTCAAAGGTCGGAGCGGTTCTCTTCAAGTTGGCAGAGTTGTTGCTTCCGGTTCATTTATCGAGAAGGAAGCTCTTCCGGTTCGTTTGTCGAAGGAAGCTCTTCCGGTTCGTTTGTCGAAGGAAGGTTCTTGCTGCACTCTTTCGGTTCGTTTGTCGAAGGAAGTTGTTTTTATTATTTTTATTTTCTATTCACTTTCATTGTAGCTGTGAAACTGTTTTAGTGAAAAAGTTAATCACTATGAATAGTGATTAACGACTGGACGTAGAATCTTTTGATTCGAACCAGGATAAAAATCATTTGTGTGATTTTTCTACTCCCTACACTCTTTATATTTTCTGCTCATCAACTGTTCGATAAAACGTTTAAGAGAAAATTAAAGGAACATTTTTTAAAGTGACCAAACAAGCTCTTTGCTTTTAATAATCTGTATTGAACTCTATTTTAATATTTCCGCTGCCCAAAGTCGGTACCGGTTGTTCCAACAATTGGTATCAGAGCTTGCTTTGATATTCGTTCAAATTTTTTGAAAATGGTCAGTCATCAAAATCAAGTATATACCGAGGGTGCTTCCATCAACAGACAACCACCTTTTACTGGTGATAACTATGCCTTCTGAAAAGTCAGGAGGGAAATTTTTCTGGGGTCTGTTGACAGAGGCATCTGGGAAGCTGTACTAAATGGACCTTATATTCCTAAAAGAACTGTTGATAGTGTAGAAGTAGAAAAACCATACTTTATTTGGACTCCTGAGGAAAATAGAAGAGCCCAATTTGATATTAAGGCTCACAATATTATTTCATCTTCTGTTGTACTTGATGAGTTTTATAGAATTTCAGTTTGTAAGACAACACAAGAGATGTGGGAGGTACTCAGAGTCACACATGAGAGTACAAATGATGTGAAACGCGCAAGGAAGAACACGCTCATCCAAAAGTACGAGATGTTCAAAATGCAACCTGGAGAAACTATCTCTGATGTCCAAAAGCGCTTCACTCATATTGTGAACCACTTAACTGGGTTAGGTAAGACTTTTTACACTGATGAATTAAATGTAAAAGATCTGAAATCATTGGAAGGCGGACGTTAGTGTCCTAAGCAGCTTCTGCTTTCCCCTGTATAAGGCAACCAGTCTGGAATCAAGCAAATAGTAGTACATGTCCCGCATCTGAAAGGGAGCGACATCATGAACTGGCTCCTCGGCAGGTGATGGTGCTTTCCTGTGTACCCTGGGCTGCTATGGTGGTGCTGGGTGATCTGGCTCATCCATTGCACAGTAGTGAGTAAAGTAAGTTACGTCCAACTCCTTCCTTGGACACTCCAATGGTGGCCTAGACACATCAATACCCGCGACCTCATAGAGATGGGTGATCAAGGATGTCCCAAGGGTGCCTTGCTGCTTACACCACGGGCATAACTCTGGATCTCATTAGTTATAACCTTCCCAATATTAATGTTTAGGCCCCTGAGAAAATAATAGAGGAAGATGGACCTCTAGACAGTGATGTCCGAAACATGGGAGCATGACTGAATGTTGGTACGAGAGAATGCCATCCAATACTTTGCCAAAGGCGTCAGATGGGGTTTAGTGATGTGAATGGGTGCCCCAGATTTGTTCCTCTAAAAGTGCCCTCCAAGCACACTTAAGGTCCGCTCCACATCCTCATAATCCACTCCTTCCATCATGGATGTGGCAAACTGACACTACTCCCCCTTCTAGTCTATACCAAGAAAGCAGTTAATAATGTCAGCATCAAAGACAATCCTCTTACCCCTTACATAGCTAAAGTACGTCTCATCTTCTCCCCCCAATGCTTTTGCATTTGTGTAAAACTCTTTGATGATGTCAACATTGGCAAGAGAGGGTGATAACAGTTGAAAAACTGTTATTTTCATGCTTAAAATTGATACTAAAAGCAACCTTTAACACTTAGAAACTAGCTTGGAATCATGCTTTTGTTTATATTTTTGGAAATAAGACAGTTGGACAGGTTTATGCTTGATTTCAGTGTTTTGTGCAGGTTTTAAGGTGAATTTGATGAAAGAAGTGAAGAAGGATAGAGATGGAATCAGAAAAGAACTCAAAAAGTGCAAAAGAAGAGAAGCCGCAAGTACCACTTAACGCCATTTTACCGCTGAGCGGCACTAATGAACACCCATTGGCTCCGCCGAGGGGTGAAAGTGCAGCTGAGGGGAAGAATTTAACACACGCACTTACCACTGAGCGCCATTATTTTGGGCTTGGGCCTACTTTTCTATAATTTTTAGAATAGTATATAAGCTTTAGGACTTCCTAGGGTTTGTATCTTTGGCAGAGTACAAAGCAAACACACACCTTTCCACCCCTTGGAGGGAGATTTTGGATGCTAAGGCTACCTACTCAACTTTCTAAGGTTCTATCTTTCACTATTTCATTGTATTTCATCTAGTTTCACCATGAATATGGTGAACTAAACTCTTCTTGTTGTTGGGGAATCAATGTAATCTTTTGAAGCTCTCATATATGGAATTTTGTGTTTCAACATCATACCTATGATACATGCTTTCTTTCATCATTAGTTAGGGTTTTTCCTCTTTGCTCAAAGCATGCATTGTTTAACTCATTCGATGTCATGATTATTGATTTTGTCGATATGGACACATACGGGGAAATCTAGAACTGGGGAAATTCTCCCAAAAGCAGTATTGCCTAGACATAGGGATATGAGGGTTGGTTGCCTTTAAGCTTCTGTGCTTCAGAATTAATTATTAGAGATGCTAGGAATTGTATGAACTCATAATTAAGGATAGGCTTTCTTCACCGAGACATCGGGTTTAAGGTAATTTAGAGAGTGGCATTAACATTGATGAAAAGAATGATGAATTCGTAAAATATATGAGAGTGGATAAGATGAAATTGATTACCCCAACAACATACTCATCCATTAATTCGTTCAGTGTTTGTGTTCTTCTTTCCCATTGATCATCACATGCATACATGTTTACTTTTTGTCTTTTGCATTTGAAACTTATAACAATTTGTTCACAAGTCTTAAATAATCAAGAAATCATATAACTAACTAGGCCGTGAGTGCTTTGGGAGAACAATACTTCGTCTTACCAAGTTTATTACTTGATACGATTCAGTCACACTTGCCGAGGGTTAAACAAGTTTTTGGAGTCGTTTTTCGGTGTTCATAAATTTGTCATCAAGTTTTTGGCGTCGTTGCCGGGGACTTGTGCTTTAACTACTTTATTTGTGTTATTATTGATTATCTTTGACTTGAATTTTGAATTTTGAAATTTTGAAATTTTGAATTTTGAATTTCTGTTTTTATTTTTTTCGGTTATTATTTTATTTTATTTTCTATTTTTATATTTCTGTTTTCTGTTTTTATTTTTCTGTTTTTTATTTTTCTGTTTTGATTTTATCTTCTTATCTCTTATTTTATATCTTCTATATCTTTTTGTGCTAACAAATTTTTCTAGGGACTTGTTCTCTTGTGTATGTAGTAAGCAATTCGAACTAGAAGCAAAAAAACCTCGGGACATCTTCTTGAAGGCTTAGGAGAAGAAATCGTACATCTAGAGAACTTTTCCCTCCTCCTGAAATTCTTTTACAACCTTCACCACAAGGTTCTTGCAGATTACACTAATGTAGTTGGCCCTCAACGTTTCAATAGCATAGAAAGACCGAGGGTCAATGCAACTAATATGGAGGTGAATATCAAATGGAAGACTCTAGAGGAAGCCACTGAAATAATTGAAAACATGGCTACTAATGATAATGAGCTGAACAGTAAAGAGGAGCTCCTATTCAACAAAAAAGAGTTCTACAGTTGTAATCCAATGATGCCTTGTTAGCTCAGAACAAGATAATAACTCAACAATTGGAGAATCTCACAAAGACACTTGCACAATTGCCTAAAGAGTTAACTAATTAGGCCGTGAGTCATTTGGGAGAACGATACTTGGTCTTACCGAGTTTATTACTTGATATGATGCATACATGTTTACTTAAACAATCAAGAAATCATAAATTTTTCATCAAGCACTGAAGAGATGGCTGAAGAAAACAATGTTAGACGTACTCTGGCGGATTACACGAATGTTGTTGGCCCTCATCACTTTAATAGCATTGCTAGGTCGAGGGTCAATGCTGCAAACATGTAGGTGAAACCGGCATTGATACAATTGGTAAAAAGCAACCAATTTAATGGGCTATCATTTGAAGGTCCATATGATCATCTCACCACATTCAACGAGATTTGCAACACTGTAAAGATCAATGGTGTGCCGGATAAAGCGATAAAGCTTAGTTTGTTTCCTTTCTCATTTGGAGGCAATGCTAAGTTATGGTTGAATTCTTTTCCGGAAGGTAGCTTTGTTGAATGGGAAACCGTGGTTTCAATGTTCCTAAACAAGTACTTCCCACAATCCAAAATCAGCAAAGGAAAGCAAGAGATTTCTTCTTTTAGACAAGGCACAAAGGAGATGCTAAGTCAAGCATGCGATAGATACAAGAGCTTGTTGAGAAAAACGCACTACAAGAAAAAAGTGTATTACATACAGCAAAAATCCGTATATAATACCCAAAATCCGTATATAATACGTATTTATATACGGATTACATACGGGCAAAAATCCGTATATAATACAATCGTAGCTAGGTTTATATACGGATTTATCCGTATATAACTTATATACGGAAATTATATACGGATATATCCGTATATAACTTATATACGAAAATTATATACGAATATATCTGTATATAAGTTATATACGGATATCCGTATATAACTTATATACGGAAATTATATACGGATATATCCGTATATAAGTTATATACGGATATATCCGTATATAACTTATATAAGGAAATTATATACGGATATATTCGTATATAACTTATATACGGATAAATCCGTATATAATGGTTTAAGAAGAGCTAAATAAATACCCTGTATATAGCAGTTCCCCATGCACAATATACAAGCAGACCTGGACATTATAGTGAACATTCACCATTGTTATAAGCAAACCTGGACATTATACATTGCACATTGACATATAAATTCAATAAGGTTTTCAGATACACTTAATCCACAAAGGAAACATTGTATATGAATACATAAATATTGTTTACATCAATATAACTGCAAGAATAAACATTAGGTAAGTTCATAAATAGATTGTAGTTGTGGTTCTAAATAAGTTCAACAGTAATGAAAATAAGTTCTATAAAATGCCTAATAATGCATGTAATCATTTCCATCTTGTGGTTGTTCATCTGGTGGTTGCTGGTGTGGTGGTTGCTGTTCTGGAGGTTGCTGTTCTGGTTGGACATTATTGGGTACTTCATTTTGAACTTGAGGATTTTGAAGGTTTAAAAAGTCTTGTGCAACTGCGGCTGCTGAAGGCGGAAGGAATGGCAGGAGGACGCCAATAAAGCCTTCAAACTTTTGAAGCTGCTGACCATATTGTTGTAACTGCGATTTCAGGTTAACAATTTCTTCTGAATTTTGTGGTTGAGCAGTAGAAGATGCATGTGTCTGTTGGATGTAACTATCAACACAGTCATCTTGGGAAGTGACATTTCCAATGCTGTATACACGTCCCTTGTATTTTCCACCAGTAGCCTCTAACCAACATCGGTTTCTCAATCTTTCCTCCTCCGCAGGGTCTAGAGGAGAAGATGTTGAGACACCAACAGATGCAGTCTCAGATCTTATTTGAGAAAATTTTGCAACAAATTGTTCCTGTTAAATGAATAAATATTATCATTACACATGAGGTTTAAAAACCGAAAATTTATAATGTGATAGAGTTAGTACAAACTTACATGGGTCAGCCTAGACCTTTCGTCCACAAATTCCCCTATTGATTGACGAATATGTGTCTGCTGAAATATTTCATCAACATGCACAGACCGACCAAGCTCTTGTGACTGCAAACAAAAGGAGTTGTTAATAAATATTTGTAAAGTTTATGATTACAAATATAAGAAATATCATGCTCATGCACGCTTATAGATCCTCCAGTGTGCAAACAACCACCCTTTTCAGATGTCTGATTCTTCTTTTCCGTTCACACTTTTGTCTATAAAGTGGCATGTTCCACTTTTCCAAAAGAGCATTCCAAGTATCATCCCCCAGCCAATCAGGTCTTTTTCCTAGAGTTCTAGCTTTTTTATACATCTCTGAGAGTCTATGAGATGCCTTGGTGTGATAATTTTTTTTGACCTTTTCCTCATCTTCAGGCTTCCATGAAACCCTTCTCTGTTATATTAGAAATAATAGGTTTGAATAAGTAAACAAGTTCAAAGTATAAATTAAATGTAACAGGATTGGGAATGAAAAGTGTTTACCTTAAAACGTTCAAAGAAGACATCTCTGGTTGACTTAGGGATTGAGCCCCATGTTAGCCATGGCTCATCAAACTGTTCCTTGATGGTGGCTGTGATTGCCTTCGATGCAGTTTTTGTAGGATAAAACCTAAAACAAAATTAAACTCAAACATTACAATAATACAACAATGAATTGTGTATATATTAATTGAGTTAATTTTTTTCTTACCCTCCTCCAACGGGTGTAATCATTGGACGACTATTGGAACATTCTTCCACATAATTGGCGGCTGAACTAGAATGTGGATCTGCATCCTCTATACCAGGTGATGGTGCAATATTTCTGGGAGTTGATGGGTTAGAACCAACATTGGGAGAGAGTGAAGCCATTCGATGAGGAGGCACTTGGTATGGAGTGGGTGTCAAGCCAGGCACTTGTATCGGAGGTGGAAGAGATGTACCAATAGAGGTAGGTGTAGATGTAGGAACTTGATGTGGAGTGGGAGTGAAGGCAGGAACAACTAATGGAGGTGGAACAAATCTACCAGTGGAGGTAGAGGTAGGTGTAGTTGGTTGACTGGTTGAACCAATTTCATTATTGAAACGTGTCATCAACTTCACTACATAAGATTTCTTCCCCTTCCCCTTATCAGAATTTCCTGAAGGTGGAATAGGAGGGCCAGAAGGACCTGATGCCATATTCTTGAACATAATATATATTTTTATACAATAGAAGAAAAGAAAATTTAGAAATAGTACAATCAGAGATAAAAATGTGTAACAAGTAAACCAAAAACAATATTATACTCCAAAAACAAACAAAAAACACGAGTACAAACAAACACATCAACAACAGATGAAATCACATTGTTTCTGGCTTTGCAATAAAACTCTATTAGTAAATGTTTAATCTTAAGACTTACATTGATAAGAACTTAAAATTGTGGACAACATTATAAATGCAACAAAAATAAGGAGGAACACACCCTAACTCTATTCAGTGCTAGAACTATGAAATTCATCTTCATTTTCATCTTCACCCTGTCCCTCTGCATTGTATTCTTCTGATTCCGTTGTATCTTCATCTATCTGCCCTTGAAATGATGAAATATTATTAGGGTTCACTTCTTCAAGACCAGCTTCTACATCTTGTAATCGGACTACTTCTTCAACTTCAATGACGTCATTAACATGTGACATTTTCTCCACTTGGTATGGCACATCGGCTTCTACATCATTCGAATCAATGCGACCTCTAGGCTTCGTTTTTATCGCAACACACCAACCTCGTTTGTCCGTGCGTGATGTAGGATATGGTACATAATACACTTGTTGTACATTATGTGCAATTATAAAAGGATCAAACAACAAATATCTTTTATCCATTCGAATATCCACAATGCCATACTTTGAATCTACCCTTGTACCTACTCTCGATGGATCAAACCAACCACAATAAAATAATACAATTTTCTTTAATGTGGTTGTTGAATTGTATTCCAACTCATAAATGTGTTTAATGACACCATAGAAATCATCTTGCCCTCCTTCTGTTAGCCCTTTAACATGAACCCCACCATTTATTGTCTTCTTGCCCTGACTCCATGCATGGGTATGAAATTTGTATCCATTAGCAAAGAATGTGTGCCATTCCTTTACACACCTTAAAGGACCAAGTGATAAATCTCTAAGATGTTGGTTCCTCACACTTAAAGGATCGTTATGAACCTACAACCATTCAGGATATGAAACTATTCAACAATGTAATGATTAAAGAATTAAGGAAGAAATGAATGTGTAAGAATGATAGGAAGTCGTACTTTTTGCCTGAACCACAATGGGAAATTAGCATGTATGTATGTCGAACTGTTTGACTCAGATAGTTGATAGGTATGTAAGAATGAGTTGTCGACATGTACGACCAGATTAGATCAAAGACAATTAATTATATCAAATGAAAGAATTGGGAAATATAATTTATTTTGGGAGGCTTACTCAAGGTAAGGTTCAACTTCATTGTAATTGATCAATACATGAACATGAGTTGATCTCAATTCTTCATCACTTAACCAATGTGTTGATTCCCTCCCAGAATGACGGCCAGGTTGGTCAAACACTGATAATGTTGTCGTAAAGCTTTCTATTTGAATGTCTACTTCATTTCTACTGCTTTGTGGTGTTAACATGAAGTTTTTGAAATAGTGAGAACAAAAATGAGTTGTTTCTCTGTGCAAGTATGATGCGCAAATAGATCCTTCAACCATAGCTTTATTCTTTACTGAACGTTTAGCATATCCCATGAACCTACAAATCTGAAACTGATGTGTTAGGGTTTTTGAATTATGCCTAGTAAATTGAACAATAACATGTCATATTGTCACCTTTCAAATGGGTACATCCACCTATAGTGGACTGGTCCACCAAGTCGTGCCTCATATGGAAGATGGATAGGGAGATGTTCCATAGAATCAAAGAATGAGGGAGGAAATATTCTCACCATCTTGCAAAGAATGATTGGAATGTTTTCTTCCATCTTCGCTAGGTCATCCTTGTTCAATGTAGTAGAACACAAATCTCTAAAGAAATGACTTATCTCTGTAATGGGATTCAGAACATGAGACGGTAAAGAACTAAACGCTATAGGAAGTAAGCATTACATAAACACATGGCAGTCATGACTTTTCATCCCAATGAGCTTTCCCTTATTCACATCAACACACCTTGACAAGTTAGAAGAATATCCATCAGGCATCCCAAGACCTTTTACCCAATGACAGACTTGTTTTGTTTGGTCTGTTGAAAGTGTATAATTTGCTTTTGGCTTATACATGTTTCCATTGCTATGACTTTTTAGCTCCAAATCTTTTCGTCTACAGTACAAAGCTATATCCATCCAGGCCTTGTCATTGTCTTTTGTCTTCCCCGCAACATTCATCACAGTATTAAAGATGTTGTCAAAGAAATTTTTTTCAATGTGCATGAAGTCAAGATTATGCCTTAACAAATTATCCTTCCAATAGGGTAGATCCTAAAAGATGCTTTTTTCCGTCCAATTATGCCACTCACCGTATCCATCAATTCTTGGTGCACCATTTTTAGTTATTTTAGGATAATCATTAATTCTATTCCGAACTTCTGGTCTCGTAAGATATGGTGGTGCGTCACCCATCTCCACTTCCCCCTTCTTGAAAGCATTCCTATTCCTCCTAAAAGCATGGTCATTCGGTAAAAACCTCCGATGGGAGTCAAACCATGAATTTTTTGCCCCATGATATAATCTAAAAGCCTTTGTATGCTCCATGCAATGTGGGCATGCCAGTTTACCATGAGTGCTCCAGCCGGACAACATACCATAAGCAGGAAAATCATTAATTGTCCACATTAGCATGGCCCTCAAAATAAAGTTTTGTTTCCTTGAAATATCATATGTCATCACACCCATCCACAGCTTCTTCAATTCGTCTATCAAGGGCTCTAAGTACACATCTATGCCAACCTTTGGATTGAATGGCCCGGGAATGAGACATGTCAAGAACATGTAAGGTTTAGACATGCACATTTCTAGAGGAAGATTATAAGGGGTCACAATAACTGGCCAACATGAATATGGTATATTTGATGCCTGTACATATGGGTTAAAACCGTCAGAGCATAAACCGAGTCATACATTGCGTGGCTCGATACCAAAGTCAGGATATACTCTATCAAAGTGCTTCCAAGCCTCTCCGTCGCATGGATGACGCAAAACACCATTCGAGGACATGTTCTGATAGTGCCATGTCATTTGTCCTGCAGTTTGTGTTGAGGCATACATTCTTTGTAGTCTGGGAATTAATGGCAAATAGAACATTGATTTCATAGGAACTTGTTTTGTAGTAGTTGCTCCCGTGTTACGTGGTTGATATCTTGGCTTTCCACAAATTTTGCATTCAAGCAACGCGCCATCATTCTTACCATATTCATTATCATAGAAGAGCATGCAACCATCCACACAACAATCAATCCTCTGCGATGTTAATCCCAACTTTGATACACACTTTTTTGCATCGTAGTATGTTTTAGGCAAACCTGATTTGATGGGTGTTGCATCCATAACCATTTTTGCAATAAAATCTATGCATTGGTTAGGAATATTCCAATTTGACTTGCAAGCTAATAGTCTGTGTTGAGAGGGTCGCACCTCCCACAAAAGTTGTGCATAAAAGAATGCAGTATAGACTAGGAAGTGACTCCTAGGTCGTCTCTCAAGGACCAAATTGTGGTTCAGTCTCAGATCAAACACGTAGTGGGGGGGGGTTTGTGATTTTTTTATGAATGCAAGTGAACTAAATCAAAACAGGAACATAAACACGGATGTAAACACAGGATTAAAACAGTTGATCACTTAAGCTAACATCATAACTAAAATATCACAACCAAGAAAAAGAGAGAACATTAAAATGAAAAATGCTTAAACCAAATTGAAAGTGTAACATTGAGCTAAACAATTAAATGCAAACTGAGAATTAAAACACCAATTTTAAAGCTGGATGTGTCGCTCCAAATTAAATCACCCTTGTCCTCTAAAACTCTTTCACCGTGGCCTCCTCCATCAAAATTGATTTCTCCTCTTCCTTTAATCAATGCTTCTAACCTTTAAACAAAAAAAATCAATTCCCCTACTGCTGAAACAAAAAGAAACCGAGAGCTAGTGCCATGTGGGTGGAACCGAAACGTGACACCACTCCCCTGCTCCACTTTCCCGTGCACACCATACAGCTCCTGGAATCGGCTACTTTCATTTTTTTTTTCAAAGCTTCACACGTCCCATCATCCTAGGGTGCGTGTTTCTCCCACGCTGTGACACCTACTCCAATCTAATTCCTATCTTCATTTTTTTATCCACCACCGTATGTGCCATTCTTCTAGACATCCTTTTTCCTTACCTTTATCCACCTTCCCGTGCACCATTATCTACTCCTATCAAATCAAAAATTCTCAGAGAAATGAAAGAATTGCATCACGTGGGTGCTTCTTCTTTCTTCACGTAATTCACCAGCCACTGCCACTTTTTGCTTTCTAAAGTGGATGACTTATTCTCCACATGGCAGCTGCACGTGACCTCCAGCAGCTTGGAGGCTTTCTTCCAGCTAGTGGCAACTCTTTCTATTACAAAAAATGTTCAAAAGCCAAAAACCAAGTGAAGGTGACAGCCGTGAACGTTCTTCAAATTAAAAATTGTTTGAACCAAAGAAATAAAAAGGGCCATGTTTAATCAGCAAAATAGAAAGTGAAGCTTTTTCTTTCATTCATCATGAAATGAGCGTAAAAACCATTCTGAGACTTCAAGAACACAAGCCAAGAAAACAAAACGTGACAAGTGGCGGTTCTAACACGTCCCAGCTCTCCCCCGTAAAAGCCATCTCCTTTCACAAAGAATCAGCGTGTACCACTTCTATGCTGGACGTGTTCAACAGCTTTCTTCTCTCCAGCAAAGAAAATAAAACTCCAATCACCAGCTGAGATGAAAATGATTCACCGAGTGCTCCTCACAGCTCCTGGAATCAGCGCATCTTCTTTCCAAATTAAAAATCACTATGCAGTTCAATAATGAAGTATTACCGGACCGAAGCTTCACTCAAAAATTTTATGATCAAAATGAAATTAAATGGCAAATTCAAAACGTAACAGCGTGCCTATTTTTTTCATTGCTTCCAAACTTCAAACAGTGTTTCCAGCCCCTAAGAAAAAGTACCCCAAAACTACCGTAGTCTCCCCCCAAAACTCAAAAAGTATAAGTGCCCTAGTGCCAAGCTGGACCGTGGAGGCTATGTGCGTGTGAAGTGCTTCTCCTCCAGGCCTCATCCCTGCTGCACCTCCCTTCTTCTCCAAGCACACACCTGCTGGACCTGGGCCGTGACCAATCTGGATGTGCTTCAGTTGAACCACTTCATTTCTGGATGCTCCACGCTGCTGCTGCTGCTGGAAAAAATGTTGGAGCGTGAGTTGCTCCATCCTGGACGTGGACGTGTGCTGGAATGCTGGAATCCCGTGTGCACCCCTCTCCAAAAATGAAAGCTTCCTTTTCTTTCTGCCACTTCTTTTTGCTAGACCGAAAGTTGTGTGGTGTTGCTGTGCTACTTCCAAGTGTGGGCCGTGTGCTTCAATGTGGGCCCTTGTCTTCCATTTGCTAAAAGAAAAATAGATTCCATTTTGTGTTGGCAGCCTTAAGGCCGTGAGATGCAATGTTCCAAAGTCTTGCTTCTTAAAATTTAATAAATAATTGAAAGACTTCTCTCCACTTCCACGTGTGCAGCCCCATCCATTCTATATTCTTCAATTTCACACATTTGAGTACAAGAGCCGTGTGCTCACCAAAATGTGCTGGGAATGTGAAGCCATCATGTATATGTGTTGCACATTCCAGCCAAAAAATGTGGTGGCTCCCACAGTAGCTCTCTCTCTTTTCAAGAATAAATTACCGCATGCACCTCCAAAAACTACATCCACACCTCCTCAATCATTTTACCTCTAAATGTCCCAAATTGTATTTCCAAAATTTTCCCTACAATTAATAATGCAAATAATTAGCTCAAATCATTCAAATTAGTTAAAATAAGAATTTCCGATCAAATTAAGCACAATTAGGAAAAATGGGAAAATACTGGACATTTAAGCACAATTTCCTAATTAAATTCGGTACAATAAACTAAGTGAAGTGAACAAAATATTGACTCATCAGTCTGACACACATTGATAATTTCGATTCTGATGCTCCTCCATACAACGGCTGGTTTGCATCCAACAAAAAATTAAAAAACCTTTGTGTTTCTTCATTCGGAGCCTCTTCAATGTTATTAGAAGCAGATGCTTGGCAGGACTCATTTTGCCTAAGAGCATCATGCACCATGTCTTCCATTGTATTAAATTGGTTAATTTGACCACATTCCGTCTCTACAGCCATCCAACTTTGATGATTCTGTACATCATCTTCTGGCAATCTTTCCCCATGATCCTCCCAAATGAAATAATTAGGCTTGAAACCGTTCTTGTAAAGGTGAACCTTCACAACTCTTTCATGTAGAATCTTTGTACAATCGCACTTTAAACATGGACATCGAAGACCCCCATCTCTACGATAACGTTCTTGTTCACAAGCTTTAGTTATAAACTCTTCAACACCTAATACAAAAGCCTATTTCAAAGCACCTCTTCCTCTATGACACCTATCGTACATCCATGCACGATTTGGTGGAGAACGATCCATGTTCTGTACATAAATCGATTACAAAACAATTAGCCAATGCTTAATATACGTCTCTATATTATGACACGTACCCTATCAAATGGCTTCCTAAAGAATAACCTAAATTAATTTAGGTCCTCTTCTCTCTATCTTAGAATGTTTTTCAACATGTCTCTATCTTAATACTTGTTTTGTACATGTAAATCACTATGTACAATATTATTGTTTTATATTAATCACTATGTACAATATTGTTTTAAGCTTTCAATATAGAAGGATATTGGCCAACCTACAACGTTGAGCTAAAACCTTCACTACAACCAAGCATAGTTAAAGAAATATCAAATTAGGGTAGATAGTGGTTGATGTGTTTAATTGTTTAGCTAAATAATTTTAATTAAAAAATCAACATTTAAAGAACTAAATAACCCTCCTAATATGTTACATACAGTTGCATAAGCATACATTTGCAAAAGTACAATTGTTTGAAGGTTTAGGTCTTACTAGGAGCTTTGGTTGATTGTCAAAATAAGCTTGTTCTATATTGGATTACAGGTACCAAGTGCAGCTACAAAAGAAACAACATCACATATCAATTTATAATAAAGTAATAGAGGGGCAGTCAACTACAAAATTCTTAAGTCTAGGTAGGCTAAAATGTGCTTAATGAGTCAAAACATGTAAAATGCATGGAATGGGGTAATTGGGGGTTCAGACATCATTAAAGAAAGATAATAAAATGCTCAAAACAGTACTGGAATAACATAAATGTAAAATCAGTGGTGATACCAAATTTGAGAGCAAACTAGTCAAAACTAGTGTTAACATCAAAATGGGTTTTCTCCTAAGTTTAATTCTGATATATTGAAGGTTATATTTGGATGATTTTATGATTATTACATGCTTAATATGATGCTAATTAGATGCTCAAATGCAGAATTGGATAGAATGTGTAATGAATAAGAAAGGCCTAATTCTATAGACGCATGTGAACCTAGAAAACAACTTAATCGGTCAAATTCTGTAAAATGACTTAAAACTGTATAAACATGATACCAACATGAATCTAACATTAAACAAAAATGTTTGAATAATAAAATCCCTACTGGAATCAACAAAACGGAAAAAGTCATTGGAAAGTGGATGAACAAGTTTTAAAGTATGAACACCAAGGTAGTTATGCATATGTTTGCAATTTGGGTCTGAATGTTTAGTAATGCCTAAATGCATGATCTTAATAGCTAACATGTTTAGTATGATCCTAATCAAAGTCTAAAATAAAGAATATATCAAAAAAATAAAGCAGAATAAAATTCCTAATTCTAGCTAGTCTAGGTAGCCTAAAATGTGCTTAATGAGTCAAAACACAACCACTAGACCTGGGTTCAGAGAATCTAATTAATTTAACTTATATAGTTTGGAATGAACAAGAAAATTTAGAGTGTTGAAGTTGGAACATATTTTAGAGTGTTGAAGTTGGAACATATTTAAATTACTAGTTCCATAGAACTGAGTGAGCAAAACATCAAAAAAAGGAATTGTGTACATTTTACTTATCATATCACCTGCTACTTTAAACATAGTTCATGTGTATACTGGATTGCAGATACCAAGTACAACTACAAAAGAAACATGGCATATCAATTTATAAGAAAGTATTGGAGGGGAGGCGAATTTCAACTACTTTTCTATCAATGTGAAACATATTAACAAAATTCCACTAAGTAAAACCCAAAGAATATTAGGAATAGGAAAATCCATGCCAAAATTGGCACGTGAAATTAATTAAAATATAACAGGTTTTACAGACATCCCTTCCCCTTCCCTGCTTTTTATTTTCTATTATATTTTTTAATTCTAATGTGTCCAAAATGAGAGTTAAATTGCTCCAATAAACCAATGAAGTTGCTTCCTAGCTACTTTGCTGCACCATCACTACGGGAGAGAATTAATGCATTGTCCAATCAATGCATTAAAAAAATCAGCTTACTTTCTTTTCAATGCCAAAACAACTCCCTCAATTATTCACCTCTCTATGCTCCTCTTCAATCATACCTTACAGTATATATATATATATATATATATATATATATATATATATATATATATATATATATATATATATATATATATATATATATATATATATATATATATATATGACTTTTGAAATAATACATATTCACCAACACTATTAATCAACATATATATGACTTTTGAAATAAATTATTAGTGAAGGATAAATTAAATAGAACAAAACACTTCCTATCAAATTTAGTATGAATTGACAAGTGCCTCTCTGCACCAGTACAACATTCTGTCATTGCATGTGAAAGATTAAAATATTCCTGATATTGTATTTTAGTAAATATGGTTGTTGATTAAAAGAAACTCCCATAGATGTGACTTTGTGATGAAATTGATTTACCTAAAAGGGGTCTGAACATTTTGGATTAAGCTGTGACAATTAATATATGCATAAATTGTAATGTCTGATGTTGAAAAACTGTAAAAATATATTTCAGGAGAGAGGGTACTCGACTTTCACACACAACCATCCACACTGATCAAACAAATATATTATTCTTAACATCTTTTTCTTCTTCATAAGACCACTAACAACACATACTACTGCTTTATTATGCTATCTTAAATTCAATTAATTATTTTTTTCTTAATTATAGTGATAGTAGTTTAATTTTCTAAGGACTGCAACATAATTAATTATAATTTTCTAAGGACTAACCATTTAGTCTTTTAGTTATGACTTGGGGGGAATTTTCATTTTCAAAAGGTTCTCTCACAAGTTCTTTGATTGGCTAGAAAAGTTTTAAGAAACTAAACAATTGTAACTTTCCAATGTAATTGTGTTCCTAATTTCAGGCTTGCCATTTGGCCTTATGCCAAGTTGATACTTAGTTGTTGGCTAGTTCTTCCACAGTTCAGTGGGGCAACACATGTTTATAGGCACTATGTTAGACCATTCTATATGAATCCACAAATGCCAAAGTTTCCAGGAGCCTCTCAAATGTGGTATGTTCCTCGAAATAACATATTTAGTAAGCAGGATGACGTCCTTTCTGCTGCTGAGAGGTACATGGAAGAGCATGGAAATGAAGCATTTCAAAGACTCATAACCAAGGTACACATTGTCCAAATTTTTTTGTGACCAGTACTTATGGAAACCAAGAATCTTATGGAAGGTTTTAGATGTAAATTATAGTTACTTTTGTTATTTTCATTCAGAACAGAATTTATAGGAAGCATCCTGTTTTAGTGCAATTTAAGCATGAAAATATATGCAGCTAGGCTTGTTTTTAATCATAAAAAACACTTATGGTTTGGTTATTGATATATGCAAGCTGATAGAGAAGCTAGAGGACGGAGGAACGAAAGTTATATGATCTTTGATGATGATTATATATATTAATTAACTGTGTTAACCCTTAAACTCATCTGTAGTATCACCGTGGCGATACTTTAATAGTGATTAAGTGTAAGACTTATGAACTTAGTTAATATAGATATAAGTCTAGTTCAGGTTGACATATTTCATCTACTTAATTCAACTATAAAGACAAAAGGAGGAAACATAAAAAAAATGGAGAAAGTGATGGACTATCATTGTCGTGATCAAAGTCAAGAGTAATCACTACCTTCTTTTCCAAAGTTTTTTTCGACTTCAAGTATGTGGATATGAACACACTAACTTTACTTTTCGCTCAGCTAAATTTGATAAACAAAAATTTCCATATATTCAATTTATTCATTGAAGACTACTAACAGTAACACAAGACTGAAGTTGTGCAATGATTGTGTAGTGTTAAATCTGAAGTGACTTTGATGTGTTTGTAATTCGCTAGACATGTTTGGAAAAAAGAGGGCTCCTCCAAAGGCTGAAAAACTTGTGGACTTTCACTCAAACATTGTCAAGAAACTACAATCAAGTACCCTGGTCATCCCGTGGTACTTGCAGCCAAATCAATGGGTTCAACTCACTAACATACTCAAAGACGTAGGAGAAGACTAAGTTTCTTTCAACACTTCAATGCCATCAAATTAAACAAAACACAAAAAATAACTGACATTTAACCTCTTTTTCACTTATGGGTATCTCACCTTCACTTGCCAGGAAATGAAAAACAATTACCAACATAACTAAAAAACAATATAAACTAGGCCTATGACAGACAATGTTTAAATAATATATGCACCAATAGTGAACATAATAGAAGTCAAGCATACATGAAGCATTACAATAACACACTTAACTCTCCTATTAAAGCAAAAGAATAATCAGCAGTAAAGACTAAAACACATAGGAAACATACCTTTAAAGCCCTCTCGATCTTCACTAAACAATACAACACCAGCTGAATGAAGATATTCTAAAAATGCCCCAAAGGGTTCCATACACCGACCAAACCACACACCATTTCGTGCCCGGAAAAAAAAAATATACATATTAGGGTTTTTTGATATCACAAATTAAGGTATTTAGGAAAAAAAATATACATATTAGTGTTAGTCCATGTTCTAATTACATTGTGATATAATGCGTGGAAAATGAAGCTCCAGAGCTAAGTCCCAATTAGCCTAACCAGGTTGCAAGCATTGGGCTGGAGGTGGGGGTTCTGGGTTTGGTTAAGGCTATCCCTAAGATGAAGGATATCTAAAACCTACTGATCTACTGAGCCTCACAGTTGTATACACCATGGCATGAGGATCTTTTATGACAACGAAAAGTGTTAGAGTCACGAATTTGAGTAAAGGGGACCAATATTGAATATGTAACATGTATCATCTTGATACATGCTTGTACTTTAAAAGAGCGAATAGGAAAGACTGAATTGTTCTGTTGTCTAAAATGTTGAAAATTGATACAAATATATAGATTCGAATGAGGTGACCCGAATTAAAGAAATAAGGAAGCAAATGAAAAATTAAAAATGTACACAATCAACCATTACATACTGTAATTGAAGTCACAATCGTACTTAATAAGCTATATAATCTTATCATATAGGGTGGGTCCATGCCTACACTTGTGAACCTACTTTTCATAGAAATTAAAGTGTATCAACAACTTTGGGTTAATTCAACATTAAAGTATTTTGATACCATTGCACCATCAGGTTCGTTAACCTCCAACTCTCGATCAACTTGTATGGAACGTGCCAAACATCTTTTATCCATAATCCAATATAAGTACAAAGTCAGTTCAACTAACATGCATACTAACTACAACAAAATCTATCTAAGGGTAATCTAAAAATCCACTAAGTTGTCTAAAACAGTTTTTAATGTTCATCTAACACAACTTAGAAGTACTTGTTTTGGTGAAATTCAAATCAAATTTAGAATGAAAAGCCAAACAATTTAAACTACTACTAAACTAAGTGAGTGAAATCTATCAATTTAAGACACTACACTAATAATGGTCTAAAAACAACTAATTAGCACAGGAAGTGTTGATTCAAGATATACTTAAGTAGTATATATGACCTTTTATCACCTTTCAATAACAACCAATAAAAACAAACCGCAATCTAAGAAATTCAGACTTACCAAGTGCAGAAGGCAATTGCAGCTCGAGCTTATCTCTTCCACTTCTAAGAAACCAACCTAGGGTTTCGAAAATTGCGATTTCAAACCTCCAAACAACAACGACCAAAAATAGGTCAATGTAACAACACCCAGAGAAAACAAAACTGAAATAAACCTCAAATCTAAGCGATTCAAACTTACAACGAGCAGGAGGCAACTACAACTCGAGCTTCCAGTTCGAAGAAACCAACCTAGGGTTTCCAAAGTCGCGATATCAAACCTCCAAACAGCAATGACCAAAAATAGGTCAATGTAACAACAAAAAGAGAAAATGAAAATAGAAATTAACCTCAAAGCTTGGATTACTCACCGCATTCGACAGATGAAATCTGAATCCACACAACTCACGATGGCAAAACACACGACGAAACACTGATGCGGAAGAAAGGAGTCGAAGACAGAGAGGGAGAACAGAAGAGGTGCGGGACTGACAGTGAAGAAGTTCAGTGCAGAAGAGGTGCGAGAATGAAGGTTCGCGAAGAGGGAGAGGTTCGGGAATGAAAGTTCAGTGCAGAAATTTTTAATTCTTTTCTCGAGAGTTAAATGTATTTTTTTCGAGAGTGAGAGGGGGGAAATTTTGGACCTTTCAATTAAAATAAAAATAAAAATAACATAATGCAATAAAAATAAACATGAATGCAATTTGATCAATTGAGGCTAAACACTAGAATGGATGGACGAAGTTGAGAATATGAGATGAATATGTTGTTGGGGTTTAGATTTCACGTAATCACTCTCATGCATATAAGAATTCATCTTCTTCATTAATGTCAATGTCACTTTCTAAATTACTTAAAACCTGATTCCTCGACGAAGAAAGTTTATCCTTAATTATTTGTTCATACGATTCCTAGCATTCCTAATGATTAATTTTGAAGATCAAAAGCTTAAGACAACCAGAACTCATACCCTCATTCCTAAGCAATACTGCTTCTGGGAATAATTCTCTAGAATATGAATTGTAAGATACCTTTCGATACTCATACAAATCATACATCATGCTAATGAATGTGTTAAACATAGCAACCAATACATGAAGAAGAATTACCCTAACAATTAATGAAAGAAGCATAAATAATTAAGAATCAATTCAATATACATGAGAGTTCAAGAGGTTACATCTTTCCCAACAACAAATAAGGTTTAGTTCCCCATCATCATGGAGAAACTAGATGAACAATGAAAGTATGAAAGAGATAGAAAAACCCTAGAAAGAGAAGAGCAGAGCTGTCACATCCCCAAATCTACCCTCAAGGAAAAGTAGAGTTGTCACATCCCCAAATCTACCCCCAAGGGGTGAAAAGTGTGTTTCTGTGCTCAAGCAATCAAAAGATACAATCCCTAGGACGTCCAAGTCGTTAAATAGAACATAAAAATAATAGAAAACAAGTCCAAGCCCACGAAATTGGCGCTTAGCACCCTAAGTGGGGTGCCCAAGCATGGTATGGGTCAAAACTGGTGCTCAGCGCCCCTGAAGGGGCGCTGATCAATGGCAAAGATAAAAGATAAACACTTTCAATGGAATATATGAATGAATATGTTGTTGGGGGTCAATTTCATCTCATCCACTCTCATATATTTTAGGAATTCAACATTCAAATCATCATTGTTAATGCCACTCACTAATGTACCATTCTAGATGGCTTCTCCCTAATCAAATAGTTCATACAATTCCTAGCATTCCTAATGATTAGTTCATTACCGCAGGAGCTTAAGGCAACCAATATAATATTGTCAGTAAAATATTGGGAGAAATTCCCCGGATCTAGATTTCCCCGTACGTGTCCGTATCAACAAAACCAATAATCATGCATTAGAATGAGTTAAACAATGCAAGCATTGAGCAAAGAGGAAAAACCCTAACTAATGATGAAAAGAAAGCATATGTCTTAATTCAAAGATGTATTCAACAAATCCATATATGAGAGCTTCAAGAGATTACATTGATTCCCCAACAAACATACAAGGTTTAGTTCACCATATTCATGGTGAACCTAGATGAATTACAATGAAAGTATGAAAGAATAAACCCAATAAAGGTGAAGAGGTAGCCTGAGCATCCAAGATCCTCCTTCAAAGGGGTGAAAGAGAGAGTGTTTGCCTCGTTTCTGCCAAAGATCCCTAACTAAAGGACGTGCAAGCCCTTATATACTAGTTTAGAGTTACAAAGGATTGCAAAAGCCCAAGCCCAAAAAGTGCCGCTCAGCGCCATTTACCGCTCAGCGGTGGTTACGCGTCTTCTTTCTTCCCCTCAGCGGCCATTTGCCCCTCAGCGGTTCCAACGCCACCTCTTGAGTGCCGCTCAGCGGTAGTTTGCCGCTGAGCGGTGCCTTCGACTTCTCTTTTTGCACTCTTTCTTGTCTTTTCTAATGTCCTCTCTCTCATTCTTCACTTCTTTCACCAAATTCACCTCAAAACCTGCACAAAAACACTCAAATCAAGCATAAACCTGTCCAGCTCTCTTATTTCTGAAAATATAAACAAAATGCATGATTTCAAGCTAGTTTCTAAGTCTAAAGGTTGCTTTTAGTATCACTTTTAAGCATGAAAATAACAGTTTTTCAACTGTTATCAGGCGCCCGGGCGTGGTGCGGTGCAGAATGGTACTCATCAAATGTACTAGACCGATTGGTTTCACTTTGTTGACCGATCGGTCTGACTCTTTAACCGTTCGTCCAATCTTCTACCACATCACTCGGCTTCTCCTTTCACAAACCGTTCGGTTTGTCTATCTTTTTCTCCAACCTTTCGGCCATCGTTGCACCGTTCGGCCTAGTTCCACCACCTTCACACTGTTCGGTCTATCTTATTGACCGTTCGGTCTGCATTCTTAACCGTTCGGTCTGGTTTCTCCTCCATCATACCATTCGGTCTGGTGCTTTTTCTATCCTTTTTGGGTTCCAACTCCTTGGTCCTTTTGCTCTTCTTCCAAATCATAACAATAACCTACAAAATTAAGGGAATTTAGTGATAAAATCCTTAAGTATATCCTCTACTCACTTATCCACAAAACTAAACTAAAAACATGAGTTCAAGCAAGCTTCTAAGTAACAAAGGGTTGATTTAATATCAAAATTGAATCATAGATAACGATATTTTCAACCGTTATCACAACCCCAAACTTGAAACTTTGCTTGTCCTCAAGCAAACTATAACTTGGCTTAAATAAAATAATCATACTACAATGGTCAAGCATATCAAAAACATTTTCTTTTTAGACAAGTAAATCACCCATGAATGCTCATAATAGAAACATATCATGATGCTTTAGCCAATCAAGCTTCAACTATGGTGCTCACATAATCAAGAATTACACAACAGATGCAAACCTCATGATTAATCAACAACCAAGCAAGAATGTTACCCTATATGCATGGAACTATTCCTCACCAAAGATAGTGTTTCACTCAAGCACTCAAAAGTGCTTCACTCAAACTCAAAGGTGAATAATGAGGTGACACTCTTACACTCTGCCATCACAATGTCACATGAATCAACTTTGCCTTTCATTTAACCATATATCAAACACATGCACAAGCAAGTTATCATCACAAGGGTTTTTCAAGGCTTGTATTGAGGCTGGGCTAAGAAGAAAATTGGTTTTTCTAGACAACAATATCCGTGAGTTAAGAGAGTGCATAATTCATTTATTCACATTAACAATCAACTCTCTTTCTTCGTTTATGTGAGAAACCAACTTTTAAAATATTCCCAACTATACTTGCATTGAGCTTAACCTTTTTCTTTTCTTTCTTTTCTTCTCTTTTTCTTTTTCCTTTTCTTTTTCTCTTTCTTTTGCCCAATGCTCTTTAATGAATTTCACAATGTTCTTTTCGGTTTCTCACCACCCCAAACTTGAACCATTCTCCATTACCACAAAAACATACTCTACTTAACTCAAGGTACGGATTTCAAAAAGGGTTTTTCCACTTTTCAAATTTAGGCTCAATGTGCAAAGGTTAGAGAAAACATTGATCTTTATTGGGTTCACCTATAAACATTGGCTCTAAGGGAGAAGAAAAAACATGGGCTTGATCATTTGTAACAAGCAAGCAAGTGGTATAGAAAATTATGTAAAATCAATCATGCTTCCAAAGCAATAACATTCAATCAATCAAACTCTGGAGTCCAAACTTGCACACGTTAACTCATGTTCCATAATTTGATAAACATCCTGCCCATCATATTAAGCACAACTGAAATCATGCATATGTTTTTTTTAAAAAAATTATGAGCAACCACCATTTATGCTTAAAAGCCTCACCAATCATTAACTCAACATGCATCGTAGAACAATAGAGCAAACACAAGAATATTACTCATCACAAACAACAGTTTATCACATCATACCAAACAATTGCAGCACAATTCATTAAACCAAGTACATAAACAAGCTAACATAAAAACAAAATAAAAAAAAAATTCAAATAAGCAATAAAAAAAACAAAAACACAAAAATCCTGATCAAGAAGCATCCATCAGTAGATGCTTTCATCTGAATCTTCCAGCATCCATCAATATATGCAAATTCTTCACATCAGCATCCATCAGTAGATGTCTAGTGTAAGAACCTAGAAAATAGAGTAATAGAGTAGATATGTGTATTAAAATAATAAAACGAGCATTTTACTTTAAAAATAATCTTATAATATAAATAGAACTTTCTAAAGCTCGGTTCATAATCTAAAACACTTCATCTCTCTAAAACATTATTCCCTACCGTTTCTCTGCCTTCTCTCTAGATTTTCTCTCAACTGAGTTGTCTGATTGACGATCAGGAGGTGCTTAGACGTTCACGGCGTAGAGGGCTACACAACTGACCGATCAATTTCTTGATTCTAGTTGGTAAGCTTTTTTTCCTCTTTCTCTACATTTTTTTGAGTCTTGATCATGCAAAGTGTGTTGTTGCATGTGTCTAGTAACTTTCTTCTTCAATTCTCAGCTCAATTTAGGTTCTAAGAGTTGTTCTCTATCACAAATTGGTGATTTATAGGTGTTTCTAGAAATTTCTTGGAAGAAGTGAGTTATGCATGTTTTGAGTCAATTTGGAAGAAGTGAGGTAGCGAAAATGAGAACTAGAGATCAAGGACTCAATTGGTCTGTTTGAACATTTTGGGTAAGTCAATTGTGACTTATTTGAGTCATTCAAATGGTTAAAAATGTGTGCAAAGTGGTAGATTTGAAGTTGGGTCCTTAAGTTGATGAATTAGATGTTCTAGAATAGGAATTGGTTCATAACTACTATAGATTGAGGTTAGGAAGGTTTAGAATCACTTAGACTAGTCTACATAGGTATATTATACAATCTAGGAGTGTTAGAAGTTGGGAAATAATTGTTAGAATTGGTATTTTATGGTTGAGTTGCATAAATCTACAGAATTTCGTTCTGCAGATTATGCAAACTCGTTGTGCGAATAGTTTCGCATAGCAAGTCGCTATGGCGAGATGCTCTCTGCCAAGAGCATTCGCACAGCGAATTGGTGCGCTATGCGAATGATTTGAGAGGTTTGCTCTTTGCCTGAACATTCGTACAACGAGTTTAGGCGTTGTGTGAATGGTTGGTAAGGGTTGTTCTCTATCTAGTGATTCGCATGGCGAATCAGGGTGCTATGCGCCTGGTTGGGGTCTAGAGTTACTTCTAACTTTATTCGAATAGCGAAAAGGGGCACATAGCGAGTGGTTTGGGAAGGTTGGTCTCTGTCTAGGATGTCGTAGAGCGACCTGGGGGCACTATGCGAGAGGTTGAGGTCTGGTACCTCTACGAGTTAATTCGCACAACGAGACAAGTTGCTATGCAAGAAACTCCTGAATTTGCCTTGCGAATTGGGTGTGCGGAGCGAAAGGTTTGAAACAATTGCTCTTTATTACTTTATATTGAGTTTGATTAAATTACTTGAGGCATGTATTGTGAATTATGATTGAAGGTGTATGTCTGTATATAATTGAGAATTATTATGAGTTCAATTACAAATAAAAGTATGTGAGGGTGGTAGGGTGAAACCCATTGGCAATGGCTTTGCAAAGCAGTAGAGGCCATCATGAGTGCATGACCCGCCATAGCTCGACAATCATTCTAAGTCCAGACGAGTCAAGTCTAGAATATAACATGCTAGGATGTTTGGTTTATTTACTTAGTTTGAATGATCTGTTGTATGTTATACGCTATTATAAGGTATGTTTTCTTGTATATCTAGCTTACCCTTGTGCTTGTGTTGTATTTTGTATGTGTGGTGTTTTTCTTTTGTAATGATCATCCGATAGATGTGAGTAGAGGGAGATGAGGTGCCTCTTGAGCAGGCTTTGGAGGGCGATGACTCTGTTGTTTAGATTAGTTTAGTTAGATTGTTATTTTGGTGTATAATGGTAGAATACTCTCCTATATTTAAGGTTTAACTGCTACGGTTATTTTGGGATGACTGTAAAGTTTATACTTTATCTCCTAATCTTTAACTATTCTATTTTTTGTTATTTCTATGACTACTATTATATGGTTTATTGCTATATTATGGGATGTTACATTAATAGTATCAGAGCAGTTCTTTCCTTAGGAATCCTGTAGGTTTTGAGTGTGCCTTGCTTGTGCATGTGTACTCTTAGCTATGTGTAGTGGTTTTCCTTGTGTCTTTAAGTTAGACTGATGTTTTTTTCTCTCTATGTGAACAGAAGATGACAAATAGGTCTCCTCCTTCTCCACCCCATAATCCTGACACCTCCAATGTGATGAGAATGATGGAGTCAGTGTTGAAATCAATGTAGCAGCAGAACACTACATTGGTGCAATAGCATATTATGGCCTTACAACAGTTGGAGGCTGCCAGGGTGTTAGCTGAGACATCCCAGAGGTAGTATCTAGATTTGATGCTAAGTGGCAGGGCTACAGCAGGACCTTCTTCATACAATTAGCCTCAAGAGTGGAGCTTGGAAAGCTTCCTACAGTACCATCCAGCTAAGTTTACTGGCAAATGCAGCCCTGATGAAGCTGATTAGTGGTTTAGAGATGTGGAGAGGATATACAATGCCAAGATGTGTCCAGAGGAGAATAAGTTAGCTTTCTTAGAGTACTTGTTGCTTGGGGAAGCTAGCCATTGGTGGAGCAGTACCCATTCTTTATTAGAGAGCAGTGGAGTCCAGATTTCTTGCACTAGTAAAAAAAGGGTTTTTTAACGCGCTGTATATGCCTCGATTTTATTGAAACCGAAGCATATAAAAGCGCAGTGGCATTTTTGTAGTTTTGGGAAAGTTATATGCTTCGGTTCAAAAATAACTGAAACACAAAAAGTCTACGGTCCCGGTTAAATCAACAACCGAGGCATAATATACTGTCAACTCACCCTGCCATCTTAAATATACGCTGACAAATGTTATGAAAATTAAATATTGCCTCGGTTACAATCAGAACCGAGGCATAAATATTGCCACGTAACAAAATTGCCGTTATATTTTTCATTTTTAATTATTTTCTAATTGATTAGGCATCGGTTAAGCTTCATAACCGAGACACTATAGCTTCTAATATTCCGAAGTAACCCTTCAGATTTCTTCCTCTTCTTCTCGCGCAAACTCTTCCATCTCACTGTTGTTCTCCAACCCCCTCCAAACAGCGCCGTCTCCGTCGCCACCTCTCTGTCGTTCAGTCGCCACCACGCCGCTAGTGTTCTCGCTCAAGAAGAAGCCTCGCGCTGCCTCGTCGCCGGTCTTCCTCGTTGTTCTTCGAAATCGTATCGGACTCCGTCATCGACGTCGTCCTCACCAAACGCTGAAACCCTAGGCCACCGCTAGGAGCCCCCGCTACCCTCCAAGCGATGGCCTCGATCCTTGCGCTGCCTGCTCTAAGCCCTGCCCCGCCGCCGAGAGCCACCAGAACCTCGTCGTGTGCGACGGTTGCGAGCGCAGCTTCCACCTCGCCTGCGAGTGCATTGCCTCTGGAGTGAAGAGGAAGCGGTGGTCGGTTGGAGTGATAACAGATCCTAGGGTTCTGATACAGATCCCCATCCCCAAGTTGTGGTCGTTATGGCCAGTGCCAGTGGTGGAGCCGCTCCCAACACCTGGTCCAGCCCGCTCCCGAGCCCTCAACCCCTGTGAATGCAGAAGGTTCTGTTCATTCTAGAATAGAAGCCAAAGCCTTCTATTTAAATTGTCTTCATTGGAAAACTTCAGATGTTAGACTTTTGTTAGAAGATGGATCAATCTGGAAAGCAAAGTTGTTTGGTGCTTCAAGAACCTAAGTGGGTGAAGTGGTTTTTAATACATCATTGACTCTCTAGACTGCATATTGGTAACACCGGTATAAATTTTGGTGAGTATTTAAATTGAAGTCTCTTGAATCTTGGTTCTTGGAAGTTGTTTAAAATTTTCCTTTTGATTCTCTGACTGCCAGATGATGAGGAATGAAGAAAGTGCTTCCTTGCTGGTCTAGTAATCAGAAGTTTAAGTATCAGGTTAATTTACGTGCTCCATAAAAGATTTTCACTGATTGAACTTTACTTTTTAGGATTCTTACTTTTTGTTTGTCCTTGTAACACATCTATGTAGTACCTCAAGCTGGAGATGTGTAGAAACACTAGGTGATTACTTATCAGAAAGGAATATCATGGGAATTTGTAAGTAATTTATACGAATGTATAAACTCTACAAGTGTTACTTCGATAAATTCCATTAGTGTGTTGAGTACTGACAATTTTATAACATGATGAAATACGTAGATGCATCCAAATTCTCTTCAGGAGGACAAATAAAAATTCGGTGCTGATTGCTGAGCTTGGTGTTGGAAAGACTGCCATTTCTGAAGGGTAAGCGCTTGGACCTTTATCCTCCATTGCCTATGATTGATTACATTCCCATTTGTTTAACATTATTGTTGTTAAGATCTTTTGGAATGGAATGTAAAATTAAGCTTAACTAGTATATAGCAATATTGACTAGCCTTAATTTCAATGTCTAACCTGCTTCATAAATACCAGCAATGAAGAGGAATGCTCTTCTAGTTTGAAAAACTCAATTCTGCACTCGTTTGATTAGTGGAATATTCGTTTGCATTCGATTCACATCCATACGCTTCTACGCAGTGATTGCTCAAGGCATCAATGCCGGAGATGTGAAGAAGCTTCAAGACGCAGGGATATATACCTGCAATGGCTTGATGATGCACACAAAGAAGGTTTAACTTAAAACACATCTCTAGTTTAAATATCTAGGACGTGGAGTAGCTCTGTACTTTAATTGCTAATGTAATTGTTATATTTTCGTAGAACTTGACTGGAATCAAAGGTCTATCCGAGGCCAAGGTCGATAAGATCTGCGAGGCTGCTGAGAAGATTGTGGTAAGATATCGTAGCGTATGAAATCTAAGTTATTCCTTAATACTATTTCAGCTCTTCATAATTTGACCTTTCCTGTGATGCAGAATTTTGCAAGTTGCTCGGTTCAAATGCCAGACGTCTGCAACCTATGAATTAAAAGAGGAGTTGAAGATAGGTAGCTATTACGGAATCTTATTAATTAGAATTTTGATTACCTTATGAGTTGTAAAATAATTTTCTCAGAGACTCTATTTATGAGTTGTTCTGATAATGAGTTGTAAAATAATTTTCTGTTACATGCAGTAAATGGTTGGTGCCGTAGAATTGAATTCAGCAAAAAAAAAATCATTCTAATGCCTCGGTTCAAATCCAAACCGAGGCATAAGACCCAATCACGAAAAAAAAGTAAAAAAAGAAATACCCTATACTGCCTCGGTTGCATTTTAACCGAGGCAAAAACATACACTTTTTTGTCTCAGTTCTGAATCGAGGCAAAAAGTGGTAGACTTTTTACCTCGCCTGTATATGCCTCGGTTGCAGAACTGGTGTCTATAAGCGAAAATAACCGCTGTCTTTTCCGTTGAATGTACTAGTGTTGGGAAGTTTTTAAGAGGAAATTTTACACCAAGTATTTTCCAAACAGTGTGAGGTTTGCAAAAGAGGTGGAGTTTCTGTAGTTGGTCTAAGGAAATATGACTGTTTCAGAGTATGCTGATAAGTTCAAGCACTTGATTCGCTTCCATACTTTAGTTATTGATGAGGAGTGGTAGTGTAGGAAGTTTGAGAACGAGCTGAGGGGTGATATCAAGTTGATGGTGGTTGTTACCCTTTATTAGCCAAATGCATGATTTTAGCCGAATAAAAGAGAGCACAATGTGTTCTATCCTTTGAACCCTTAGCTTTGAACATGATAGAAAACCCTTTTTGAAAAGCTTTTCCTTGAGTTGAGTTGAAGATATCTTGTGGTATTGATAAATGTTCAAGTTTGGGCTTGTTGGGTGGTTTAAAAAAAGGGAATATGATAGATGTCTTGTCACCATCTTCTTCCATAGCAACATCCATCAGTAGATGTTGTCATTCATCATTTTAATCATAACAACATTCATCAATAGATGCTTTAGAAGCATCCATTAGTAGATGTTATCATTACTGCCATCAGAAGCAACATTTAACCTAAAAAAAACTCAAACACACAAAGAAAAAAAATACAAATCAAAACCACACAATTAAATCAACTAAAAAGAAAAGTTTAGAAAAATGGGCTATCATTCATCGTAGCAGCATTCATCAGTAGATGTTGTTATTTGAATCCTCTTAGCATCCCTTAGTAGATGTTGTCCAACATCCATCAGCAGATGTTGTCATTACTGCAAAACAAAATCAAATCCACACCACACAACTAAATAAAAAAAACAAAATCAAAAAGCTGGGTTGCCTCCTAGCAAGCACTTCTTTAACGTCACTAGCTTGACCTATTGTAGTTGCCCTATACCTCAATTGTTCCCTTTTCTAGATATTCTTTTCTTTTTGTTGAATTTTTTTAGGAATTTAATATAACCAGGAACCTGTTGTAGTATCCCAATCATAGGAATTTTAATCTCCAATTTCTTGAAGATTTCCATGAAATGCTCAAACTGTTTTTCCCTCTGCTTCCTATGATACTTCTTTGGGTGAGGAAGGGGTTTTTCATATGATTCTTTCTTTTTTCTCTCATCCTCCTTCTCTCTCTTTTTCTTTTCTTCCCTCTCTTTTTCCTCCTTGGAACACTCCTTAGGGTACAAAAGATTTTTCTCATCAATTTTTTCTTTTCTGTCTCAACCTCTTCCTTTTCTTTTCTCTCTTCTTCCACATTCTGCCCCTTTTCTTTTCTCTTAACCTCACTTTTTCTCTCTTCTTTTTTCTTCCTCTTTTTTTACATCTTTCTCTTTTTCACTCAACCTTTCTTCTTCTTTTCTCTCTATTTTTCCCTCATCTAAAACCTTGCCATATTCAGTGATAACGACGTTACACTCCTCCCTAGGGTTAACTTTCATGTTACTCCCAAGATTATCCAGCTTCTGAATTATGTGATCAAGCTGTACCTCCATCCTTCTGAATGCTGCTTAAGTGTTTTTATGATGAGAGTCAAACATCTACATTAACTGTTGAAGTGTGTCATCCATCTTGCCCATTCTTTCTAAGAGAGAGGGTTGTTGCTGCCATTGTTGTTGTGGCAGCCTATCAAATTGACTTTGACCAATGTTTAAGTGAGGTTTCCACTAGTGGTTGAAATTACCTAAGTGGAATTAAGTGTCCATATAGTTAACTTCTTGTCTGAATTGCATGCTGCAAGCACTAGACACAAAACCCTAGAAAACACTGTTAACACAAAAACAAAAACAAACGACACAAAACACAAATTAAAAATAAGATAAAAATAAAAATATATATAGAAAAATAAAAAAAAATCAAAGTTAATCAAGAATCACACAAATAAAATAATTTAAACCGTGAGTTCCCAACAACAACTTAACTAAAAACAAGAGTTCAAGCAAGTTTCTAAGTCAAAAAGACCTCCTTTAGTATCAAAATTGAATCACAAGTAACGGTGAAATCCACCGTTATCAAACCTAATGCATGTGCACCCCACACTACAACACATAAAAGGATCACCACAAAACCAACTCATTTTGAATGATATGTAATTGTAAACAATCATATATAATTCACATTTCATGCATCACACAGGGACAAAATAATATAATTATAATTAATTTATATCTACCAATTTAACACTTTTAACACACAAATACACTACCAAAATAATTTATCTTAAATAAAATAAATAAATAAAAATATATTTTATTTTTATTTTCTACGGGTCTTACACAAATTCTGCAGAATTAGTGTTATGCAGAATTATGTAGAGTGGCTAGGCAAGTATTTGAGGGTCGTGATAGTGGGTTTCAATGGCTAGGCGAGCCAACTCACTGAGTTTGTGGAATTCACTATTTTGCCTCTTGTTGGACGAGTTGAGGCTGCTCATTGAGCAAGCTTGTACTATCTAGGAATACTGTTTTTAGCGTTGGGTGAGTGAGTCCGAGTCTTATTGGGTGTTTTAACATCCTTTCTCTTATGTGCATAATTTGGTATGATGGTCAATATATGATCTGTGGTACGGTGTAGAACATATGATTGGATGGATGAGAGGTTTGTAAGAGTTCTAAGGAGAAGTCTTAATGCTTGTATTACAACGTTGTTGGTATGAATGTGGGGAGCTTAGTCTTGGGGATTATCCTGACACTTTAATGAGCATTCATTCTTAATTAGAGATGAGTGATACATGTCGTGAGAGTAATAGGAGGTCTTAGTATAGGTGTTTCTAGTATGACCTAAGATGTAGTAGAGACTAACCTTGTGAGTGTGATAGCTAGGGTGAAACCCATTGGTAATGGCTCTGGAGAGCATTAGAGGGCACCACAAGTGCATGAATCGCCATAGCTCGACATTCATACCTTATTCGGATGGTCAAGTGTGGGTTCATGGTATGCCTAAGATGTTTGTCTAATTTGGTATGAACTGTATGTATGATGAATTCTGAAATTTTGCGTTTGTTTCTTTCAATATTAGTTTATCGTTACTTTTGTGTTCTTTATTTGTGTGTTTTGTCTTTTTATTATAATGATTACGTTAATAGTGTGAGTTTAAGGGATGTTAGTTGTTTTTTTATTCGGTTTTTATTAACTGTAGATTTTTTTTTTATGCTACACTTCTAATATTTATTTCCCCTGTATACATAATATTATAATGATTACTTACTAAATTTAATATCTTATATAACCACTTAAATATTTAATTGTTATCAGCATCACCTTTTTCTTATTTACTGCACATTTATGTTATTTCACTATGAATTATAACTATCATTGTTGTGCTTTCAAAGTTCCGAGGGACTATAAATTTGAATAGTAATTAATTTAAATAATTTCTAATTGAATATATATTAATTTTGCATTAATAATATACGGTGTCCCTGATAAAAAAGTATATTGTGTTACTCACATAAATTAAATATGATGATATATAAATTAAAATTGTATTTTAGAAGGAATTTAAGTTTTGGCCCATGCACTTCCCGCTTCTCTCGCTCCTCCTGCTGTCTGAATCATCCTTCCCTTTCAACCTTCGACTTTCTACTCAAACCTCCAAGGCAACGCAACACAAACCTAACCCCTCCTCTTGTCTTCTTTTTCTGCCCCCAATTCAATTCTCATCGGATCGGTAACTTCCCCCTCCTTTTCATTTTCTCTTTTTTCATTCACCAATTTTCTCGTGTTGTTTTTCCGCATAGTTTGTTATAATATTTTCCCATAAAACCCTTTGTTTAGTTTGGCTGAAACCAAACATGTGTTTCGAGTTCTAATGTGTAACGAACCTTATCAATTTAATCAGGCTGTTATTTTGCAGGGTTTGCAAATTACGTTTGGAATGAGTTGCAATTCCTAGCCCCTTGTAGTTTTCACAGGCGAAAGGCACCAGGGTCTTAATTAGGAAAGGTAAACTAAATTTAGATGGCCTTGTGTTGGTTTGGTAATAAATTGGAATTTTTGTTACTCCTGCAGTGATTTTGTTTCATTGTTAACTTACTGATGCTACTGTTTCCCACTTTCTGGCTCCTTAATTTCATGTAACTTTCAGGTTTTGCTTTTGATTATTGTGTGTTACACACTCGTCGTTGGTTTCATTAGGAGACAAGTCAGAAGCAGTGTTGTTAACATATGTGGTGTTGAGTTTGTTGTGGCGCCTAATTTTGTAGCGTGTGGAAAATGTGATTCTTGGTTGCATTACCATGGAAAAGAAAGAGTTAGAGGAGACAGATCAGCCAAGTCCTCGGGCTGTTGGAAAGATAGAAGTGGTTTCGAGTGAAGAAGATAGGGAAAAACACTCAGTGCGACCAGAAACACAAAATGTAGATTGTGATAGCTCTGAGTTTGGGAATGATCAGCATATTGGTCATGATGCCCTCAAGTTTGATGATGAGCAGCATAGTATGCCAGACAGGGTGGATGAGGCGATAGGTGTAGAGTTGAAAACCCATGAGGAAAGAAAAGACAATGTAGCAGGAGAATCTCAGTTGGTTCAGAGGTTGGGGGATAGTTGGGATTTGCTGTGTGGATCTCAACAAGAAAACTTGGAGACCGGTACCGTTCCAGATGACTTGTTTCAAAAGGATCATGATAGTGATTCCATGGAATCTGGAATTGAAGTTGGCATTGTTGGACAAGAGTGTTCAGGTGTTAATGGAGACAGTGGAGATTTTGAGCCTAAAAGACAAGAAGTAAGTCTAGATAATTTTGTGAAGCAAGGTTTGTTCATAGAGAAGGATGACAGCAGAAGCGTGGAATCTGCACAAATGAATAAAAAAACAGAGAACACTTCAGAGGGCAATAATTTGGAGCCTGATGTTGGTGGAGCTGTGGTTCCTGGAACTGAAGCTGGCTGCAGCACATCTATGGATACTTTGGACACCAATCCGGAGGTTCCATGTGGGGTTGAGAAGACAAAATCTCTTAGAGACTTTGTTAAGGAGAAAAGTATAATAGCAGTCTCCATGGTGCTTCGCCGCCTTTCTGTAAAAAGAGACGAATATACTGTGGCTAAATCTGATGACATGGGTAAGGACCCTTCAGATTTATCAAGAGAAAGTGATACGAAAGAGGTTCCTGAGAAGACAGGGGAGAAAACAACTTGGAATCCCTTAAATTATATTAAAACGTCATCTGTTGATGCTGAAAATAGAACTGTCTTAAGGGAGGAACCTATAAATGAAGGTCCACCACTACCCATACCCATGAAAGGAAGGATTACAGTGTACACGAGACTAGGGTGCCCAGAATGTAAAGAGGTTAGGAAATTTTTGTATATGAAAAGGCTTAGATATGTTGAAATCAACATTGATGTCTTTCCTAGTAGAAAGATGGAGCTGGAGAAGAATTCAGGATCTACTTCTATTCCCAAGGTTTTTTTCAATGGAATACTTATTGGAGGCTTGAGTACACTAAAGTCCTTAAATGAGTCTGGCAAACTTAATGAGAAGATTGACTACCTTATTAATGAAGTACCATCATTTGAATGCCCAGTTCCTCCACTTTCTGGAGAGGATGATGTGTCCAGTAGAGGGGCGCTTGATGAAATGGCTCTAATTGTCCGCAAAATGAAAGAATGCATTGTTGTGAAGGACCGATTTTGCAAAATGCGGAGGTTTACTAACTGCTTCATTGCTTATGATGCTGTGAACTTCTTATCAGAAGATCAATATTTGGAAAGGAAGGAGGTAAGCTTGATCTCAAGTTTCGATCACATTCTAGTGTGTTTTAACAACATTGTATATTCTCCCAAGTGTAATCGTTTGATGCATCTATAAAATTTGGTTGCCCCAAACAAGAATAGTGATGCAATTCGTGCTGTAGAAAGTTTGTCGTTTTTGTGTGGTATCCCTTAAAGCTTTAGTATTAAGTTAAATGGAATCAATGTTTGAGAAATGGGAACCTAATTGCTTTTGATTTCTTTTTAATCAAAAAATGTGAAGACTATGGTTTAGCTTAGTTTGTACGTGTAGCTTGTATCTGGTAGCTTTTGTTTGAAGATATTATTTAGATTAAATTAAAAAGTTGGTGTTTACATTTGGTATTGTTTTTCTTTTTGATTCCCATATGAAAAAACTATAAATTTTAATTTCTATATGAAAAAATGATTCCTGCTATTTGCTAAGTTGTAACGATATTAGATTTGGTCTCATTGTTTGACATCATTTGTCATTTAGTCCCTATGTGAAAGTTATAGACTTCATTTTGTTCTCTACATAAAAAAAATTCCACATTTTCGTTCGCACCCTTGGCATATCATCAATTGTTTTGTTCCTTGTGTGAAAAAGTATATAATAAGTGGTAGGGGTAATTTATAAATAATCTTTCGTATATGAATCTGAACGAATAAGCACCTCCAAGCTATATGATTCAAACAAGGGGGAGACTTCCAAATAGGTTGGTGGTTGCAAAGCTTGATGGTGGTGGGTTTGGTGTGGTGAGATGGTGGGTCCTCCTCCAAGCTATATGACGTAAACAAGAGGAGAGGCTATGATGGTGTTTAGGTGCTCTCAAGAGAGGTTGGACCAACTCAAGAGGAAGGGTGACTAGAGGAAACCTAGAAAGGGGCTCTAGCTTTGGTGACCTAAGTTGAGTAGTATGACACAAATTTGACAGCATAACAATACTCAATTTGTTAGGGATGGAGAGTTTACGAGAGAAGGAATAAAGCATTAAATGCCTAACTGCCTTAACTACCTTAGCAGTTAGGAAGAGCGGGGTTATAGGTTGTATAAATAGTAAATAAACAATTGTAGTGGGGGGTCGATTGTTTGGATTATAGCTCTAACAGGGTTTGTCATCCTGAGGGGGGAGGTTAGGCTCTCTAGAGGGAGGTTATGCTCCCAAACCTAGTCCTTGTAAAGAGATTCTCTTACGGTGAATAATAGCAAAACCCATTCTTCCATTACTGTTCCTATCTTTTGAGTGTGTTCTTGTTAGGTTCCAAACCTAGGAACCTAACACAATTCAAAGGTGAATTTACATAAGAGGAGACATTTCTATTTATAAGCTTATGTTAGCGTATAAGGTGGGAGGTAATGCGAAGGAGAAGAAAGGTAGGAGGGAAGTGAGGCCGAACGGTGGAAGGCATGGAGAGGTAAGGCCGAACGGTGAACAAGAGGGAACGGTCAGACCGAACGGTGGACAAAGGAGAGCGACCAGGTCAAACAGTGGACAACGGGGAGCAACCAGGCTGAACGGTGGGAGGCAAGGAGCGACCAGGCCGAACGGTGAGAGGCATGGAGCGACCAGGCCAAACGGTGGGAAGTACGGAAAGACCTGAGCCGAACGGTTGAAGAATCACCATCTTAACTGCGTAGCGGTTGGGGGGGGGGGGGGGGGGGCGAGAGCTAATTAAAGTAAAAGGAGCCATAATAGGAGAGAATATTCAGTATAAGTTAATTAGAGTAAATAAATATATATCATAGTGAAATATTCAATATAAGATATTTATATTAAATGCAGGATATATGCTAGGATAATATATGGGGGGATATTTATATTAAATATAGAGATATTTATATTAAATGCAGATATATTCTAGGGAAATATTTAGTAAGAGATGGGGCGGGAAATAATTAGTATAAATAAAGCTAGAGTCCAGGTTTAAGGGTATGCTTTTGATTATTGAGTTTTGTAACAGACATTATTGACTTGTGAGGGAGGTTATGCTCTCAAATCATTGATGGAGGTTGTGCTCCTAATTGTTGTTTACTTTTGTTTATTCAGATATTACCATCAATAAAAGAGATTCATTCATCCATTATCATTCGTTCATTGTCTTTTCTACCTATTGTGATCGTGTTTAATTACGTCTCTAACTCGGATACGTAACAACTTAGGTAACCCTAAAGGTGTCTCCAAATTGTAGAAGCAACACTCGAATATTTTAACTTGGACACCAAGGTAAAATTCATTCCATTAGGAGGATGACACATGGCCACTACTAAGGAGAAATTCTCTCCATTAGGAGCATGACACATGGCCACTACTAAAGAGAAATCCTCTCCATTAGGAGCATGTCACATGGCAAGAGCATGTGTTTCACAAGAGAGAGAAACTTGGTGACGACTCTTGCCAAAGGGGCCTTAAGCTTCTAGAAGGTTTGCTCTTCAAGTTAGGTTTTTACCCTAAGATCCATGTGTCTCTTTAGGGCTCATCTCCTTTAGGCCCAAAACCCTACACTATAATCCGAGGCCCAAATATAAGGCCCAAAATAAACCTAATTTACTAAAAACTCACTGATGACCCATGATGATAAGAGTTTGAGCCTACCTTCCCCATATGACTCGAACTCTTCTTGAGTATGCTTGGTCATTGCTAGGGGGTATGCCATCATCCATTCTCTCTTTAAAAGGATTTGTCCTCAAATCTTCATGTTTATTCATGACAACACCCTTTTCTTATTATTGTTCAACTTGTCTATTATTCCTCTAGGATCAAAGATCTATTTGTAGTAGTCATCAAACAAAAATTCAATAAATCTTTGTACTACATACTATATATATATAAATGAAAAATTAGACTTGAGAATTAACTTGTAAAATAATTCTAGAGGGCTTGATTGATCCCTCTCACAATCTTCTATTTATAAGAATAAATTGATACAAAATTACATGATAAATAGGGTAACTCTAGACACAATATAATCATGATAAATAGGGTAATCCTAGACACAATATAATCATGATAAATAGGTAACCCTTGACACAATATAATCATGATAAATAGGGTAACCCTTGACACAATATAATGATGATAAAATAGGATAAATATCCTAACAATTAGAACACAGTCTTATGTTAATTTTGAAAGAAATTCCTTGAGACTTTTCTAGGCCTACTTCCAAAGAATGTTTTTGTTCACTTTGAGTTAATTGTAACCTAGGAGACAACATTAACTTAAAGTACATTCTCAATTAATTTGTTGGCGTTCTCACTCTTAACCGAAGCACATTCTAAATTAAAAGCAAGAACTTTGTAGATTATTCATAGTAAGTTTAAGGCTTAATATCCTATTTTGTCCCCAGTTTCGCTCGACAATGTCAAATTAGTCCATCCTTTAAAACGTGCGTCAATTACGTCCTTACTTAATAAAATTTATATCAATGAAATCCCTTCCGTTAAATCCGTACAAACGGCGTTAATTATTTTTCTCTCTCTTCTATTAACGTCGTTTGTACGGATTTAACGAAAGGGATTTCATTAATATAAATTTTATTAAGTAAGGACGTAATTGACGCACGTTTTAAAGGATGGACTAATTTGACATTGTCGAGCGAAACTGGGAACAAAATAGGGTATTAAGCCTAAATTTAATCAAAGTATATTCTGAATTAAATATTACTATGCCTAATCATGTCTATTCTTTTTCCTCTTATATCAGGTAAAAAACTAATTAATCAAAGTACATTCTTGATTAGTTATTGTTAAAGTTTTTACCATTAATCAAAGTACATTCTCAATTATTGGCAAAAATCCATTCAATCATATCAAAGTTTCTAACTTTAATCAAAGTAAATTTTGAATTAAAAGTAAAAACCCTTGAACTCATATGATTATATGTTATGTAGATTTAAGAACCAAAAGGCATAGATAAAAGTAAATCACAACAAGAATAAAAAAGAACAAAAAAATTTATTCATCTAACTTCAGAATCAAAATAAGAAATTACAGCAGAATCAACCCAATAGGATTAACACTCCATGGAATGTAGAAATAACATGAAAATAAATGAGAGGGTTGAGAACACGAGAGAAGAGAGAGGACGAAATTTGAATCCCTAAAGGGTTCCTAAGCTCCCCTAATGTGTTTCGCTAAGTCTCTTTATATAGAAATTAGATTGGGCTTTGTTTCAGGCTTTTCTGTTATTGTAATCTTCTTTATGATAATGTAATCTCTTCCAATTATATTCTAAATAATCCAATATCTTCAAGATATATTTTATTGTTGTGGAGATATAAAAATATTTGAGAAGATATTTGCTAGATTAAAAAGGATTTGACAAATATTATCTTTTGATATTTATTGATATGGTTAAATAAGGAAATTACTTAACAATACCAAATAAAATATTTTAGGATATATTTTTCCCAAATTATCTTTAATCATAAACATTTATCATTATCAAAGCCCTTTTAGTAGAAAAACTAGAAAAAACTGCAAGATTCAAATTTTATTGCTTGTTCCCTCTTCTTGGCTTAGCGAAATTTCTTCACTTTTTTATGCTAGGCTTGGATTGACTTCTTGTAGTCTTGATTATTTGTTATTCTTAGATTTATCTTTAAGGTGTCATGAAACTTAAACCAATTTATTTCTACACCTCAATGAGCTCAACTTAGTTGCAGCTGAAATAACACACCTTAAAATATCCAAAGAACATTTATGCAACTAAAAAGCTATTTTTGACATGTTTTTGTATCTCATGCTAAATTAACCCAATTATAACAAATCCTAATTAAAATATTCTATTAAAGTACAAAAACCAATTAAGAATCTAATATTAAAGGTCAAATGAGGGCATAAATATGCACTCATCAGAGAGAAACTTGGAGACCACTTTTGCCAAGGGCCCACAAGCTTCTAGAAGGTTTGCTCTCCAAGCTAGGTTTTTACCCTAGATCCATGTGTCTTTTTACTGCTCATCTCCTTTAGGCCCCTACACTACAACCTAAGGTCCAAATACAAGGCCCAAAAGAAACATTAGACTACTTGGCCTATTATACAAGGCCTAAAATAAACTTAATCTATGAAGAAGTCACTAATGGCCCATGATGATAAGAGCTTGGGCCCACCTTCCCCAGCTGATCCAACTCTTCTTGAGTATGCTTGGCCATGGTTAGGGGGTATGCCATCAGAATCTATCAGGAGTTTTTTTTTTTTTCATGAAGAGTCTAAAATGAAGTGGCTTTTTATTTGGTACCACACTTTTTGTTAACAACTTCACACATGGTTGAATTTTCTCCTCTATTATTCAAGTGTCTTCTTGGGATATTATCGTTTTTTAAAACAATATCAATGTTTCTCTCTTGATCTGCATATGAATTGTGTCTATTGTCTCTTTCTTTTAATGATGACATATGTAGTCACTTTTCTACCACAATCAATCTTTCTTCATCCCTACTGGATGGCTATGCCATAAAATGTTTCTCCAACCCCTCCTCAGGTATATCAATGTTATTCACAACTTATTGGGATTTTAATATGGGACCAATCTTCAATGGATAATGATATAATCATTCACCATGCCCCACACAGCTACCATAGGACCAAGAAAGAAGCTCTGAATACCAATTGATAGGAACAACTGGTAGAATAGAACAAACCTAAACAGTTCTTGATAGATTTTATCGAGACAACACTGTTTCTGCCAATATGGTAGAAAGTAGTGTACCATAATACAATTGAGGGACTTCAAGAGATCTTCACTCTCCTATACCACCTTAATTCCTAGAAAACGATCAACAACCCTTTTTGCTCCCAACCCTTGACTATTTATAATAGTCAGTTAGAAGATAGTTACAAAAGAAATACAACTGCAGAGGTTATAACTGTCATATTCAATTATCCCTCTTTTCCCTCCTTTTGTAAACTATTCCAAATCTATTGTTAGGTGTTGGAAGGTGTATGAGAGAAAAAGGTTTAGGAGAGAAGGAGAAGGCCGAACGTTGGAGGAAGGAAGGCGGGGAGAGCTCGAGCGAAGTGAGGGGGAGCAACGAAGACCATGAGCTGATCGGTTGAAGAGTGACTATCCTAACTGGGACAGCAGTTAGGATAGGCGGGAAATATTTAGTAGTAATTACAGTAATTAGAGCTATATCCTAGGGAAATATTCAGTATAAGTTAATTACAGTAATATATCCTAAGGAGATATTCTGTATAAGTTAATTATAGTTGTTAGATGTTAAGATGTGTGTTTCTGTTATTTGGGCTTAGTCTGTTCTGTATTAAGGGCATTGGCCCATATCTTACAATATAAATAAACTACCCTATGTGTATGCTAAACACAAGGGATATTTTCTCCCAATCTTCTCTATTTCTCATAATAGTAAATAGCATTATATTCTATTATTCAATATAAGTTAATTATAGTAAATAGAATTATATCCTAGGGAAATATTTAATATAAATAAAGCCTAACGCTATGGTGAAAGGCATGCTTTTGATTATTGAGTTTGTTGACAGACAACTGTAGTCCTGTGAGGGAGGTTATGCTCCCAACTATCTTTGTTACTTTTGTTTATTCCATTACCATCAATAAAAGAAATTCATTCAGTAACCGTTCTTTCGATTTACTGTGAGAGTTGAGAGTTATCTTTCTACCTACCGTGTTCGTGGTTAGTTACGTCTCCTACCCGGATACGTAACATCTATAATATACTTCCTCATCCATGGTTTATCTTTATTCCTTAAGGTTATAAGATGTATAGTTTGATGATTTTAATTCATTAGTTTTTCATGGTCTTTACTTCCATCGAAGGAACTACCTCATCGTACATGTTGGTTCTATTTTCTTATAGCTTGTTCCTTCTTGATGCTTTGTCTTTCAGGTTGCAGCAATGGATTTTAATAATTGATTCTCCTTCTGTCATTTGTGTTTTTTTAGCTTATCCTTACTTTGAATTTACTTGTGATCCACATCTATTCAAAATAGAAGAAAATAAACCTTAAAATGAATTTATTTTCTTGAACTTAACTCATTTCTTTTGGAGGCGTGCTTTTATATTTTTCCTTCATTCCATGTTCTGATGGAATGGGAATAATTTTTAAGGTAAAAAGCCAAGGTAATTTGTACTTTGAGTCTGCGCTGTGCTGCTGCTGATTTTTTGTGAAAATTAAGTGAGGCACTTAATCTCCGTTTGCATTTATAAAGCATGTTTATCTAAATTAATATTTACTTAGAATTGAGCAACCTATTTAGTGTATTGAGATTCTAAAATCAAATAACATTGGGTCAGTTTGTTTAAATTTAAAATAACCGTTTCTAAAACAAGTAATGGAAAAAATCATTTATTTAAGATTGGATTTGCTTCTTAAAAAAGCAGAAAAGATAGCTTAATTTTAAAATGAGCAGATTAGACACACACACACACATTTTCAAATAAGCACAAACTGACCATTGGAATTGATGTAATGTCTTCATAGAAGTTGCCATTTGTTTGACGTGTGTCTATATAATATGGAAGTTAGAGATGCATGCAAATGCATTATGAGTTTTTGGTGAAAACAATTAACCAATTCACCTTTTAATATTGGTGACATGTATCCTGTTCAAAAGCTTTTCTGGAGCAACTGTCTGTTTTGAATTTTAGTCTTCCTTTATTAACGATCACATGGTCGAGCATATCCGTTGTTTATCAAGCTCATTTAATACCATTTCAGAATGCCTTTTCTATCTTCAGAATGCCTTTTCTATCTTCCTTATTCTTGTCTGATGGTATAGGCTGTTGAGTTTGCACGAAAACTTGCCAGCAAACTCTTCTTTCAGCATGTTTTTGAGTGAGTCCAAGTACTACTCCATTTGGTGTTTATACTTTCTGTTTTATTTTAAACAAAAGAAATGAAAATTCTGACATGTTCAATTGTTTTGTTTTGCTTTAGTGAGAATCTATTTGAGGATGGTAATCACCTATATCGGTTTTTGGATGACGATCCAACTGTGGCATCTTTTTGTTACAACATTCCGAGGGGGATAATTACTGTGAAACCTAAGCCTATGACAGAAGTTGCATCGAGGCTGAGGCTTTTGTCCTATGCAATGTTTGAAGCCTATGCCTCTGAAGATGGACGTCATGTTGACTACCGAAGTATGCATGGAAGTGAGGAGTTTGCAAGGTTTTTCTAATGCCTTTTGGCTTACTTACTCAGAAGTGCGATTTAACGATGTTATACATAGAATTAACTCTGTTATTTATACAACTGTTTTTTTGTTTAGATATCTAAGAATAATAGAAGAGCTACAAAGAGGGGAAGTATGGGATTTGTCTAGAGAAGAGAAGCTTGCTTTTTTTATTAATCTATATAATATGATGACCATCCATGCAACCTTAGTATGGGGTCACCCTTCTGGAGCACTCGAAAGAAGGAAAATATTTGAAGACTTCCAATATGTTATTGGTGGATTCACCTACTCTCTTTCAGCCATTCAAAATGGAATTTTGAGGGCGAACCAGCGACAACCATATACCCTTATGAAGCCATTCGGTGCAAAAGATAAACGTTTAAGGGTAAGATATCCTTGTTCTATTTTATATTCGTTCAACCTTTAAAGTGAAGGTGTTCATTCATGATTTAGCTTTACATCCTCTAAGTGAAAAGATAAGATAGGAAAAAGTAAAACATTTATTTTCTAGATATTCTTGATTCTAAAAGATTGTAAAAGATATTTTTTTATTATAAAAGATTTGAGCATCTAAGTCATGTTCTCAGCTTGCTGTAATATGATTGATCTTTGATCATCTTAAAGACTTGGTTAATATGTCTTTCAATTATTCACTAAAGTTGACAAACTAGTGGTGAGGTCTCTGTACTCCAACTTTTCACTCGTGAAATGACAATTTGACTAAATATGTTTGGTCCTCTCGTAAAGATAGTATTAGAGGCAATGCAAATGTTGTTTGGTTGCCAACATAAGGTTTATTTGAGAATTTCGTGAAATTTTAACTCTGAGGAGTTTCTTTAGCCACGAGTCACAAGTGATTAATGTCATAGTCTTGTATTCTACTTTTATACTTGATCTTGTCACAACATATTGTTTCTTATTTTTTCATGATAATAAATTACCTCTAATGAAAACAGAATACCCGAAAGTAAAAGGTCTATTGTCTGGTGACCGTGCCCAACTATTGTTAGAATTTCCAACAATTTGAGTATTTCCCTGAACATCGTAAATAAAGCCTTTGCCTGAAGCATTCTTACTTTAGCATCCGTACGACTACTACCCAATGGTCTTGTCAAGGAGAGTTTTATGATTGACTTATTACGATCACTACAAAGACCTTGTTAGGATAAATTACAATGAGCTAACTTAGCTTATGAACTTTTTGTCTATATCTCCCAGGATCATAATACAATTCTCTTTGGTCATGTACAAGTTTGACACTGGGTACCATTGGTGTGTCCACATTATAAACATTAATCATTCTTGTTTCTTCTAAAATGTTTAAAGCATATTTTCTGAGATATTGTTAGGCTTCTTTAGTCAAGAAGCCAATCAAATCTCTCCTTCTCTCAAGAACACACAAAACAAAATTGAATAGAATGTATTATTGATGTATGAGTGAATCAGAATACAAAGAATCACCCCCAAGGGATCCTTCCTCCCTCCACTGGACAATGTTCCAGTCTAACAATTCACAAATCCAAAAACTGCCCCTCTACCAGACCCCCCTTGCCTTCTTATAAAGGCAACCCACTTCTAACTACCCAACAACAATTAATTCCTAAAACTGTTTTCTCTGTCCTGGCCATATTACCCATTAAAACCTATCTTATTATATCCTATCATTACACCCTTTTGCAAAACAACCTTGTCCTCAAGGTTGGTACAGTAATGCTTGTTCCCATGGCTCATCTTCATCATAGGAAGGGAACCCACTGGCTGCTGCCCTCCAAATCAAGTCTAGAGGCTTGGGTGGTGATCTATATGAAAGAATTGTTGACTCCTTTAAGAGTTGCTTCTTTTCCAGAATTTCCATGGACCATATGATTGTTCTATACTGCCTTGGTGACCACTTACATGGGCCTGGATTTTAACTATTTTTTGATGAATGATCAAGAATTCTTTTCTCTTCTTCCAACCCCAAAACCTTTTTTGTATTTTTATAGCAGCAGCATTGGCTAAGCCCTCTCCTTGCCCAGATTTGCTCATCCTAGAAGTTAAAAAGGAAAGAACTTATTGATCTGACCATTCAATTTCTTCATCATCATCATGTTGAGCTAACTGTTTCCTTTGAATGTTAAATTGCAGCCCTGCAAAGAAATATCCCTACCATTGGTCTTGTGGTGTTTTATATGTTTGTGACAACCATATCTTTTCCCGACTCCAAACAGCTGCATCTTCTACTTTATTTCCAACCATAATGGTCACCCTGTTCCCACCATATTCTGCTTTCTTTCCTCTGTGTTCACCCTTCTCACTGTTGTGACATACACATCACAACCTCCCCCACTATCTCCCCTAGAAAAAACAGCTTTTGCCACTTCCTGGGCAACAACACGAACAATGTCTCGCTCACAGTTTTTGTCTTCTGCACTGATATGTCTTTCTCTTTCCTTCCCAGAAACATCAGCTTTTGCCACTCCTTGGGCAACAACACTAACAACTTTCTCAGCAGCAGCTTCTGTGACTTCTGCAGTTTGGGCTAACTTCTCAAAAATAGAGCCTCTACCACTTTTTCGGAACCTCCTTATCAAGGCCTCTGTCAACTCTTTCCAAGAAGGGTTCTTGGTTTTATTTTTCCAGACCCCGAGCCAATAGATTGTGCCTCCCCCATGCTAGTGTAGGCCAATCTTAATTTTTCCTTTGCTGCCACGTTTTGGATCTCAAAATTTCTGTGCTATGGATATCCATCCCTCTGGATCAATCCCCTCAAAAGTAGGCAATTCTACCTCTTGCTTCCTCCACTTTCGCTGCCCTTTGCCCCTGTCTTCCTCCAGCTCTTCCTCTGACCCATCTTTCTTTCCTTTCATGATAGCTTTCTCACTTCTTTCTGAGCCCTGTATGTGAATCTTGATTTCGTACAACATTTCTTTTATTTCTTGGATATCTCCTCTATTCTGCCATCCCCATTTTCTATTCGCTGGCTCTCCTCTCTAAGTTATTGTTTCTTCCTTCCATGCTTCCACCCTTTCTTGATCACTGCTTGATCCCTTCTTGATCCGGCACTCCTTTCCTAAGGATATCTGGCAGGTCGGACCAACCTTGTTAGGCTTCTTTAGTCAAGAAACCAGTCAAATCTCTCCTTCTCTCAAGAACACACAAAACATAACTGAATAGAATGTATTACTGATGTATGAGTGAATCAGAATACAAAGAATCATCCCCAAGGGAGCCCTCCTCCCTCCATTGGACAAAGTTCCAGTCTAACAATTCACAAATCCAAAAACTGCCCTCTACCAGACCCCCCTTGCCTTCTTATAAAGACAACCCACTTCTAACTACCCAACAACAATTAATTCCTAAAACTGTTCTCTCTGTCCTGCCCCTATTACCCATTAAAACCTATCTTATTATATCCTATCTCCCAGGATCATAATACAATTCTCTTTGGTCATGTACAAGTTTGACATTGGGTACCATTGGTGTGTCCACATTATAAACATTAATCATTCTTGTTTCTTCTAAAATGTTTAAAGCATATTTTCTGAGATATGATCACACAATTAGAAAGTAGATTTAAATCTAATTCAATTCCATAAAACCAACTTATTAGGAAAAGTTTACACTTGTTTATATACGATACTTTGACCTTGTAAGACTACTTACACTTCCTATTAATTATTGCCTATGAAAAACTAAAGATATTTAACATGTGATGTATGACCTCATTTAATATGTGATAGATAAGCTGCAGGTTATTCTAACAACTTCTATTCAACATCTTCTAGTCATCTTAATATAATTTTAGATTTAAGAGATTCCTAACCTAACCTAGAACCCCTATGTTTTTGTATCATTTTCTTCTACCTATCTTAATTCTCTTTTTAAATTTATATTGCTTTAAAGCCTTATTACCATCTACTTCAACACTTGATGTTTTTATCTTGTTTTATTTTCTGTATATTTGATTAACCATGGCTTCAAGTGGGTGTAAGCATGAAAGCTTTTCCTAGGTCATATTTGTAGGTCTGAGTATGTAATGCTTTACTTTTTGGTGTTTGGTTTACATACTTTCTCTACGAAGTTGCCACAAGCATAGCTACTGATTTGATGCTCACTTTTCACTCCTTTTTTGTTAGGTGGCCCTCCCTTTCCCGGAGCCCCTTATTCATTTTGCTTTGGTATATGGTACTCGATCTGGACCCTCGCTTCGGTGCTATTGTCCCGGAGACATTGACAGAGAATTAGCGGATGCAGCACGTAATTTCTTAAGAAATGGAGGCCTTTCAATAGATTTTACTGCAAAGGTTGCATATGCCAGTAAGATCCTTAAGTGGTAGGTTCTTTAAGAGACTCGGAATATGATTTATGTGCTTTAGGTTAATTTAAGACCAAGAAATATGATTAATGCTCACAGCTCAAGTTCTATACTTGACCTGGTTCAAAGTATTTAAGACGAGCAGTATCCGTGAACTATATATATACATTTATATACTTACGTAAAACTTCGAATATATGTAAACATACACTATTCCCTATTCTGATTGACTTGAAATGGTTGATAACTAATAAGTAGAAGTGTAATTGATTTGACTTTTAGGATTCTAATATTTCTTCATTTTGATACTCAGGTTTAGTGTAGATTTTGGTAGAAATGAGGTAGAGGTCCTGAAGCATGTGTCAACCTACTTACGTCCTGCCGACTCAGAATTATTGTTGGACCTACTTGCCACTTCTGAGTTGAAGGTGATTTATCAGCCTTATGATTGGGGTTTGAACTGCTAGTGTGTTCTATAAAATTTTTGTCAATATTACTCCTGTATTCATAGTAACTGATCCCTGTTATACAAAGTAGCATTAAGGTAATCTATACAATATGTTAACTGTTTCTAGTTGATACCTCTTTATTGAAAGGTACACGATGTAGGCTAATAGGTCCGTAGAAAAAATTGATTCTTATTTTTTCGTGCTCTCTCCCTGTCTATAGTAACTTTTAGGTGCTATTTGTTGAGGAATGCAACTCATACTGACCCATCAGATGTACACCACGATCCGCATTTAAGCGTTTGACTGTGGAAATAAAGGGCAATGCCAACTTATGCATTTAAATTTTTTGCAATACTGTATATAGAGGGTTCTCTATTCCTGAACTTTTGGGGTCTAATTGCTGCTATGTTCAAATAGACCTACTGTTGTATGCATTTATAAGGTATGCATGATAAAGATTGCGGAAATTATGCTGCTACAACGATTGTTGTGGAAGTTATGCAGCAAGCCTATGTGTCCTGTTTTTATTGTCATTGGTTAAGAGAGTTTTATTCTTCTGTACTCTTCTATATAGACTATGTGCATGTTGTTTTGACATAAATTGTGTATTTGTCTAAATACAAAGGTCGACTCCCTGGTGGTAGTGAACCTTAGTTTGCTTTGACACAAATACACTGCATGTTTGTTTTTCAAGTTTAGTTCTTTTCAATGTGAACCCAACACTCCACTCCGCTAATTGGAAAATGGAAAATATCCGTATCATTCAGATCTTCCATGTCTTTGAAGTTAAAAGTTGTGATACGAAGGAAATGTTGGATCGTCACATGTTTACAGGTCATTGGTCTTAAGAGCAACCAATTATGTAAATTTGGCAATTCTCAATAAAGTTGCAATTGCATTGAAAGTTAACAGGGCCAGTGGTTTCTGACAAACAAATTGAAGCGGACAATAAGATTTTTATTCATCTAAGTTTATATACTGCTTGGGAAGATCAATTTATATTTGCTTCTACTCTCCAAATTTTTACATTTGTTCCTACTCCAAATTTCTGAATAGGATTGGTGAATGGAGAACTGCAAGGAAAGGAAAATGAAAATCCTATTGAAAAACATTCTGCAAAAAAATAAAAATAAAACATGAGGTATACATTACTTCAATGCTTTTGAGTTGGGTCAAAAGGGAGGGAGCGGCTAAGTAGGAGATTAGGTTTATATTTAGAACAAGTCATTTATGTTGGGTTAATTTGCTTGGAATGGAGATTAGGCTTAATTATCATACATAGTTTGAAAAGCTTTCGTCACAATCTTTTGATTCCCTCATTTCTTTGAAATACAATAATTAGAAAAAATAAGACAAACTCAATCGAATCATCTTAACAATGAAAAAAATAAAGAGGATTAAATTTCTTAAGGGTATGTATATATTTGATGGCTAAAATAATGCAAAAAGAATCATGAGGTCGAGTTACTCATCTGTTAAAAATATCTCTTCCGTTATTTATTAGGTATATATTCACATTTTTTTACTCGTGGTATATATGAATATCAATAAATACTTTTATATTTTATTATTTTAAAATCTAAATAAAATTATTTAAAAATAAATCTTTAAAATATAAATTTATATGCAAAACATTAATTTTTAAGTACAATTCAAATCAAATTATTTAATAAAATATTACATAATCTTTTTTAAATTTAAATGAGGTACATCCAAATATAAATTTAAAAAGTTAATCTTTAATAAAATAACTTCAATTTCGCATTTCCAAATAAAAAAAATTAAAAATATAAAAATATACGAAGTGAAATTTTAAATAATTTTTGGATGATTAATATTTTTTTATAAATAATTATATTTTTATCACTTGATTTTTTTAAAAAAATACTCAAATAAAATTTACTAACTATTAGTAGGTAGCATATATCTATAGGTAGAATGGTTCAGATATCTATATAAGGTATGTATGAAGAAAATTTCTAACATAATAATAATTGTGCCTTAGCATAATTATATATTAATCTTTAATAAATCTATAATCCAATTTATGATGAAAAAATCCATTGGAAATGATGCGGATGGTGAAATGAATCGCGGTATGTAATCTTACAAATGCAAAATGTCTTAGACACCACTTTTGTTATTTCTCCTTATGGAAATGAAGAAAAAACAAAACCTTAACACAGTACTTAATGTTACCATCATGATTATTGACTTTATTTTTAAGGTGTCATGCCATTTTAATCAATTTATTTTCACACTTACATGTGTTTGACTTAGTTATAGTTGTACTAAAATACTTCAAAATATTTGAACAACATTTATGCAAATAAAAAGCTACGTTTAACATGTTTTTGTATCTTATGTTCAAGAAACCCAATTATAACAAATCCTAAATAAAAGAATCTTTTAAAGCACAAAAGCCAATTACAGATTCAAGATTAAAGGCTATAAATGGGGATAGCTACGCTTACAATGTGTCAAACTTTATGAGCTCAAAATTCGCCGTTATATTCCTTGGATATAACCAAATAATCTTGTTTATTAATTATATTAATACATAGAACCAAAATGGTTTTTGTTATATTATCATAATTAAACTGTAAGAAAAGAAATGTCTTATATCTCAAGCCAATAGGAGGTGAATTGGATTGACCCTTTTTAAATGATCTTTTCAAAATCTTTATGAGTTCTTTGACTTTCTTGAAATTAATAAACAAAAAGTGATGAATCAACAACTAGAGAGAAATAGTACAGAAAGATCAACACAAACAATTTATACGGGTTCGGCTAATCGCAAGCCTACATCTAGTCCTCCTTCAACAAACCTTAGTTAAAGAGAATCCACTATAATTGGTTGAGTTTACAAAAATACAGAGATACCCCTCTCAATGCACTCTTCTCACCACTCAAAATCAGTATAGCAATACAAAAGATGAATAATCTCACTCTATTACAACAACTGAGAACAATCACAACTCTCAACCCTTGGGAAACCCACACAGGTACACAATCACTGATTGTTTATGATGGATCTGATATGCAAGACACATTCCTCTAGTGCAGATCAAATCAGAACAACTTTAGCACACTTTCTTGAAAAAATCTTGATGGGTAATCAACCAATTGAACCTTGATTCTCCAAGATTACTTCTTGATTCTCCAAGACGCACATACACACACACACACACACACACACACACACACACACACACACACACACACACACACACACACACACACACACACACATATATATATATATATGTATGTATATATAGGATTTTTTGAATCCTATCGCATTATAATCGATTAAGATATTTATGTAATCTGTTAAGCTTTTGCTTTTGTTTTACCATATTATCCTAATAATGTATTCAATTATTTAATCACATAAGCCAATTATTAATTCAATTAATAGTTATAACAAATCAGGCTTTAAATGAAATGGATTAGACTATGTAAATTGATTTAATCGATTAGAAAACATATGTAATCGATTATTACAACACTTAAGCAAATTGTCTATCCAATTTTTATTAAACAGATTATATCACTTATGATACAAATTATGGCTTGCTTTCTGTTTTAATCGGTTATATACCATGTATAATCGATTACTATGGAATAATTTGCCCCTGTTAAGGTTACTAAGTGATTTGGTTAAATCTAACAGATTTTATACCATGTTTAATCGATTAATTCAACAAAAAAATATATTATTCATATGTTTTACACATGATTCATTCAATAATAATGAATTCACATATCAAGCACAAACAGGATATAGATAAAGCAATTGTTATGCCATTTGTTATGCAAGAAACCATTAAACTATTTTCTTGTTCATCATAAAAAACAAAAATATATAAGGAGATTAAAGCTCCCCTTATCAACAATCTCCCCCTTTTTTTTATGATGACAAACAAGAAACATGTTTTCCAGTTACTCTCCCCCTTTGGGCATTAGCAAAAAATGGCATAACAAATAACATTGTTTCTAGTTATTCATAATCACTTTCTAAGAGTTCATTTTATCTTTGATCGTCGTCGACTTTTTAAATTCGAGTTTTTCATAAACGCTTATGTGGTAGTCGTGATTGGTCCGTTTTAAATATACAGATCCATCTCTTTCATGTCCTGGCCCGTCCGTCTTGACTTTTTTAAATTTTTTCTGGAGGTTCATAAGACAAGGATGGAAACACCACAATATAGGTATAAATGTTTAAGGCAACCTAAGAAACCCTGAAAGAAATATTTGCCACAAAGATGTTAATCTTTGATAAGAATCAGAGTTGTAAATCAAGAACCAAAAGAATCCTCTCTCAATGTTGCAAATGCATATTTATCACTTCCAAAATGTCTACATATGTATTTGGTGTTCCTATATATAGGTATAAATGTTTAAGGCACCTAAGAAACCCTAAAAGAAATATTTTCCACAAAGATGTTAATCTTTGATAAGAAAAATACAATTTATTTTATTTTCTATACTAATTATTATTCAGGAGATAGTCCTCTATCCTACCTTTGCCTCGGGTCAGCCCATCCCTACCTTTGGCTCGGGCCAACCCGTTTCGACCTTCAACTTATGTTAGTTTGTCTGGACCTTAAGTCTTAATCTCCGAACATTCATTTTGGGTCAACCAGTCTCCACCGTCAAACTTAACCTGCCTTAATCTTCGACCCAACCCATTTTGTCTTAATTTTTGGTCTAGATCTATCTGACTATTCTCCATACACGCTGTCTCTTCTCGATCTTTGACTTGGTGTGATGCATCTCTGTTGTTAACGTGTCTAAATATTTTTTTTTCTAACTGAGCTATCTCAATTTTTGTCCACAATATTCTATCTTAACCTTTAGTATATCAGTCTACTTAATTTTTTCTCAAACTTAAAGTATTATAATTAAAAAATCAATCAAAGTCATTTAGTATAATCATACCTTTCTTTAGCCTAAAATATTCATTTCAAATTACTTTTAATAATATAAAAATGTTTATTATGATTTTAATTATTGTGATCTATAACTAAAACACAATTCTCATAAAATATTATTATTATTATTTTACATATGAAATAAAATTAATACTTTAAAGAAACAAAATTTTATTCTCTTTAAATTTCACCGACAAATCGTTCTTTTATTTTATAATATGTAAATATTACAAGATAAATTTAAACAAATTTATATAATATAAAAATAAAAAAAATTGTAAATCTTATTTTAAAATATAAAGGTAATGGTGGGTTATGGGAGGTTTATAAAGGAAAAAAGCACAAAAAAGGGCGGGAGGCTGAAGAAGAAAACCTCGAATATCCGTAACGTGGCATTTCTAATGGGAGGTTATCTTAAAATGTAAATCTTATATTAAAATATAATGGTATTGGGAGGTTATGAGAGGTTTTAAAAAGGAAGAAAGAGGCGTGAGGATGAAGAAGAAAACATCGTATATCTGCAAAATACGATGTATCCTTTGTCTTTGTCAAACTCTTTGTCTTTTGGCTGACAATTAGTACGTCAAAGCCTAGTAAAATTCGACGTAATCATTGTATATTTTAAGCTTCGAAGTTGAGAAGTTAAAAACTACTAGATTGTGAAAGACTTTCCAAGAATTCTATCCAGACACGGCTTCTTCATTATCATCATTTAAAAGAAAATAGAAGGTTGCTAGGGTTAGAAGAAACGCAAACCCATCTGGATGGATAAGTGATGAAGGGATCCAAGGAAATTTTTTATTCTGGAGAGTTATAAAAAGTTCCTCACAAGTATCTGGACCTGCAATTGTTCAAGAAAGAAGGGTTCCTTTTTCAAGAATGGATTACATATCAAGGGCTTACTGATTTTGTCCAGATGAAAGGAGATTGCTATCCAGATTTGGTAGAGGTTTTCTACACAAACCTGAGGGAAGCTTACCTACTCCTACTGCAGATCATACTGCCTTCATTCCACAAACTGATTTTGAGAAATATGTTGTTGATCAATTTAGGAAGAAGCATGAAAGGGATGAGAGAGTTGAAGATACTCTTTTCAGATGGGAGAAGAAGGGAAAAAAGAATGGCATTGGCTTTGAAACTGAAGATTCTGATGATGAGTCAACTGATGAAGATTGAATGGAATCTTCTTCGTAAGAATAGGGACTACTTTTCTATGTGGATTTAGTTTATATTTTGTAATCATGGCATTAAGTCACCTTTGGTTTTATCTACTGCTTCGGTTTGTTTTGAAAAATTAAATGAAGATTTATTTTAGTAAACGATATGTGAATTGTGAATGTTGATTGCATTGTATGTGGATTAACCCTCAATATAGTTGAGAAGAGAAGATTATGCAGTTCTGATATTGATAAAAAACTGATCACTTGTTTAAAAGTACAAATTTCAGTACACTGCTAACTTGAATCGATTAAGGAAGAAGGAAAAAGAAAAAAATTCATGTCTGATTTTAAAGAAAAAAGATTCAGAAGAGCGCCACATTTTGCTATTGGCAGAAGAAAAAAACGTCGAAGCCCCATCGAATACGAGGTTCTATTAAGCACACAGTTAATGCTCCCAAGTACTTCAATTCCCTTCACGTCCGAGCCCGGCAGCCTTCGACGTAAGTTAGTTTTTTTTTTTTCCGTGGATTCTTTTCGTTTAGTGTAGTAGTATGGATTGAAGCTGGATTCATCAGAATCGTATTAGTGAAGAGTATGAGCGAGGGGTTTCTGAGTTCATACAATATGTTAAAGAACACGTAAGACCAGTGAACGAGGCATATTTTTGCCCTTGTGTTCGTTGTCTCAATCAAGTATATGAAGACTTGGACAACATCTGTGATCATCTGTTCATCTATGGAATAATGAGAAGTTATACAGTTTGGACTTGGCATGGGGAAGTATTATATAAGCCAACAACTTTAAGAGGTTCGAATAACGTCGACGAATGGATGAGTGATCATTTAAACGAAATGGTACGTGACGTTCGCGAATAAAATTTTGGAAGAGCTCATTTATACGATAATCTTAAGAACAATTCAGAGCAAGAGTTGTATCCAGGATGCATCAATTTTACAAGGTTATTAGCTACTTTGAAATTTTTTGTTTGAAAGCAAGAAACGGATGGACTGATAAAAGTTTCATGGAATTGTTGGAGTTGCTGAAGGACATACTACCAGAAAATAACACGTTACCTATCTGTAATTACGTCGTGAAGAAAATTCTATGTCCAATGGGTTTGGAATACCAAAAGATACATGCATGTCCCAATGAATGTGTATTGTATAGAGATCAATATGCTTCAATGAAGGTGTGTCCGACGTGTGGTTCGTCACGATTTAAGAAAAAACTTGATGGAAATAACAATGAACACAATGGAGGTCCACCGGCTAAGGTCATGTGGTATTTACCTATAGTACCTAGGTTGAAACGATTGTTTTCTGCTAAAGAAGATGCGAAGAATCTTATGTGGCACGTTGATGGAAGAAAAAGTGATAATCTTCTTCGACACCCAACTGATTCCCCATAATGGAAGAACATTGATGGCACATTTCCCGAATTTAGTGCAGAGTCGAGAAACTTAAGACTTTCACTTGCTACCGATGATATGATTCCTTATGGAAACTTAAGTAGCAAACATAGTTCATGGCTAGTTACTTTGATGATTTACAATCTATCTCCTATGTTGTTCATGAAGAGAAAATACATGATGTTGTCTATGATGATATCTGTCCTAGATAACCTGGAAATGACATTGATGTTTATCTAAAACCGTTAATTGACGATTTAAAAATGTTGTAGGAAGAGGGCGTCGAGGTCTTCGATTCATATTCAGAAGAAAATTTTTGTTTGTGTGCAATGTTGTTTTGCACCATAAATGAGGTCGGATGGGAGGAGGGGGTAGATTTGTGACTCGGATGCTTGATGTCACATCCAGTCGGGTTAATGAGAAACCAGTGATGGTGGAGTTTGATCCCCGAACATTTTTGCCTATTGGGGCACATGTAACATCGTTCAAAAGTTACTTCGGTTTGATGGCAAAAGCACATATCCCTATTGTCGCTACCTGTTGGGATGATGTCCCACAAGTTTACAAAAATCTACTATGGCAGGACATTTTGGTATGTTTAAGATGTTTTACTTTCATCATTGACTTATTTTTGTTAATCATGCTTTAACATTAATTTTGTTTTTTACATGAAAATTGGGATATCCTTAATGATGAGAGGATAAGGAAGAAGATTTTATCCCACATTGCAGTCCGGTGGAGGGACTTCAAGACGAGAATGACACATCACTTTGGCTTTAAACAGAACAACACTCGTTGTACAAAATATAAAATAACTGAGGAGGAGTGGGTGCAGTTTAAAGAATCTAGACTTACTCCTGAGTGGCATGTATGTTTTTTAATATTTTTTCTAGTCACACAAGATGTTAATTTGTGATTTATGCTTAATGATTTTCATTTTTTCATATGTGAAAAGGATAGCCGGCCAGTAGAGGCAGAAGCTTAATGATACACTACACGTACTATCACGTGGTGGTTATGCGTTATTAGAGATAAAGATGAGAAAACATCGCGCTGAGGAGTTAGGTCTTGAGTCATCTGATCTAGCACCTCCACCAGCCAGACATGAATTGTGGAAGGCTAGACCATCCAGGTCGTGTGCATGCTGTTGGAGGAGCTATTGGATTGAGGCACTACTTTGGCCCTAAACCAAGAAGCACAGAAGCCATGACTTAGGAAATGGTTAGTAGCATCAGACAACAGGTGCAAGTCGAATTAGAGGAAAGCATGGGTGAACGCTTCAGAATGCTCGAAGAAAAACTTGCGATGATCACCCAACAAAAGCAACAACAACAATAAGAAGAAGAAAAACAAGAGCAACAACAACAGTCACAGTAGGAGGACACCCCTTCAGATGATCCTACTGCACCTCGTGTGAGTACCAAAGGCTCATGCTCTACTACAGATCGTACTGATTACAATATTCAGTATGAGTTTTTGGTTGATGAAAATCCTCCGTGCGTAGTGGCCGTGGGACAACAGATTCCAAGAGGCCAAACCATTCATGGTGCTCCTTTATTGCCCACTCACGCGCGGGTAATGATTGATGATCCAAGAGACCCCAAGCTCGAGTGCCAGTGCCTACATCTGAAATCCAATTCGTGGGGGAGGCCTTAGGCACATTTATAGCTTGGCCTAAGGCTATGATAATGCCATATTTTGGCCCACCAACGGTATTATATTCTTCTTTTTATTATCTTAAATCTTCAAGTTATAATTAAACGATTCCTAACTTTTGTAAATGTGAGTTGCAGGTCTACCGTCCTCAGAAACATCCAATTGCTCAACCAGTGAATGAGGCTCGTGAGGAAGTAGAAGACCATGATGCTATATCCATATTAACCTCCAGATTAAATAAGTTGAGAAAAGGACCGGTAGAGATGTTGTGGGAGTTAAGAACATTTCGCCTCGAGTGCCATGTTCCATTTTATATTAATTTCGATGATGCATATGAGATTATTGGTGGAGAAAAAATGCTCAACATTGCATGCATACAACTATGGTGCATGTAAGTTTTTTATTTGTTATTTTCCAATTTGTATATTAGTATTATTACTTTTCAATAAATATACCTAACTTTATTCTTACAGGTACATGGACACTTGATGGACAAATTTATGATCACCAAAATATGATGTCACAAACTTGTTGAACAATCGGCAAGTATGACCGAATCGTTTCAAGTAATAAACTCGGTAAGACCAAGTATCGTTCTCCCAAAGGACTCACGGCCTAGTTTAGTTGTGTGGTTCGTTGATTAGCTAAGACTTAAGAATGAAATATTTGAAGTTTAATATGCAAAACAGAAAATAAACATGTATGCATGAGGTTTTGATCAATGGCAAAAGCAAAAGACAAGCACTTTCAATGAAATATATTGATGAATATGTTGTTAGGGGTCAATTTCATCTTATCCACTCTCATATATTTTAGGAATTCAACATTCAAGTCATCATTGTTAATGCCACTCTCTAAATTACCTTTCAAGAAGGCTTCTCCCTAATTACGAGTTCATACAATTCCTAGCATTCCTAATAATTAGTTTTTTTAGCACAAGAGCTTAAGGCAACAAATATACTATTGGGAGAAATTCCCCGGATCTAGACTTCCCCGTACGTTCCCGTATCGACAAAATCAATAATCATGCATTGAATGAGTTAAACAAAGCAAGCATTAAGCAAAGAGGAAAAACCCTAACTAATGATGAAAGACAGCATAAATCTTAGATTAAGATGCAAGCACAAATTCCATATATGAGAGCTTCAAAAGATTACATTGATTCCCCAACAAACATACAAGGTTTAGTTCACCATATTCATGGTGAACTGATGGTATCCCCTTTAGGGTCTACCCATCCAAAGAAGTATCAACTAACACTAAGACTAAAGAAAGGGAAGTAGAATAAAGATTACTAAAGCTATTTCCTTATCTAAGTCTTAGATAGATTCTCTTTAACTAAATTCCATTTACATTGTTTTGTAGGACATTAATAAGGTTGGAAGGTGCCTAGGAAAGTTGCCAAGCAAAGAGGCCAAGAAGAAAGTATTGTGCAACCAACCGTGTAGCACCTTTGAAAGAGTAAATTCAACATTTTCCATGTCCATTATGCAGCCACCAAGATTGTCCATGTGAAACATGCAACCAGCCACATTTTACATGTTTCTCACGTGGAACACAAGCCAAACCATCAAGCTTCTTCACATGAGCACATTTTCCATGTGCAACACACGGCCAACAACATTCTGCACATTTTCATTTAGCTTATGCACATTGTAAATATGCAGAATACATTCCACATTCTTAAGCTTCTCTTCCTATAAAAGAGAGCTTAATTCATTGTAAAAGATTAACTTGAATTGAATAAAGAAATGCTGTTGAATTGGTTCCAGCCACTTCTTCTTCAAGTTCATTGACTTGTGCCTTCTTAGCACACTTATCTCTAGCTTCCTTCCCTCTTGGAAGGCCGTCTGAGCTAGAAACACTGCAAACACACCTCCAAAACCGCACCAAACGTTTCATCGAACACCTGGTGTGCACCTCCGTTTGCCATTCATCCAACCAGTCCGCTGCGTCATTCTGTCCAAGGAGCTGCTCCATTCTTGAAGCTTGGAGTTGCTTCCATCATTTGGCATCAAGAGCCAGCCGTTTCCACTCACGCTCCAAGAGCTAAGCCACTCTCATCTTCATTTTCTCAACTTCTGTCATGTGCTGTTCTGCTGTCATGCTGTTTTTAAATTTTTTTTCATTTCTGTTTGGCTTAATTAGTACTTGAGCTTGCTGTTTGTGTTCATTCAGTTGTTCCTTAGTGTTTCTTCATCATTTTAATCGGTGCACTTTGTTTGTTTGAGTCAAATTCAGCTTTATAAATCAATTTCAGTTTCTGTCAAGTCGTGTGCAAATGTTTTTGCAGTTTTACCTCTGTCACAATGTTTAACTCAGTTGCAGCTTTGATTTCTTTTGTTTGTCATTGAATCCAGTGCACTTGCTAGCTATATGTTGATCTATAGAGCAATGACAGTAAGTCTAGCTTTGATCATTTGAGCTAAAGGCAGTGCAACATTTGTTTTCCAGTTTCAAATCTGCATCAAATAGTTTTCTGGTTTAATCATGTGTCAGCTGATTTAGTCCACTTGAATTCTGTTTACAGCCTTGTGCAAATCTGGTTAATGATTTTAAAGGTGTCTAAATTGATTGCACCTCATATTCATCACAGAATAGCAAAGTCAGTGGTTGATTTAGTCAAAATCTGGTTTCAAATTCTGCATCAAAATTCACTTCTAGATTAATTTGGTGCTTACTGTTTCTGCCAGTTTTCTTGTATCTAAAACTTGGGACAAGCTTATTATGTGATATTAAGCATGTCTCAAGTGATAGTAACTCCAATCAATCACAGATTTGCAAAATGAGTAGTTGAGTTGATTCAAAATTCACTAAACAATGCTGTCACAGTTTTTGATAAGATTTTGCACCGTGCTTACTGTCCTAGCTTGGTTTTAGGCTTTAAAAATCTCCTAGCTAAAATTCTGAAGCTAGATCTAGTGCATTAGAATTCTTTGAGTCTTTGATTGAGCCATCCAGCTTTGACTCCACTGTTTTCTCAAATCTGATGCAGTTTTCAATGCATTTTTCTGCATTTTAAGCAACTGCTACTGTCATATGAAGCCACTGCCTGTTTCTATGCATTATGAACAATTGCACATGTGTATTGTGTCATTTGAAAATTGTTTGTACTGTTCAAATGGTCATTAAGAAGCCTCTATGCAGATTTCTTCTTTAAACCATCCAATTTTCCTGCATTTTTTATTACAGCAGAGGTGATTTAATGATTCTGGCTGTTTCTGGCTATTTTGAACATTTGTACAAGTGAGTTTTGTCATTTAAAACTTGTAGTTACTGTTCATTTGGTCATTTTTCAGTCCATATGCACAATTACCATTCCAAGCATCAAATTTTGTTAAAATTGGAAGTCAATCATTGGAAATCTGCTATGGACCTTGTTTTGGTTGTCTAAGTGTTTGCACATATTCCATTTGATGATACAAACTTCTTTGAAGTGTCACTTGCTCATTAGCATCACTGAAAGTCATTTTGGATACTGCTGTTCCATTTTTCCAGCCACATTTTTGGTGCAGTTTGCTTTTCTTGGCTGATTTCCACATTTCACAATTCTCAATTTGCAATTTGGATTGGCAAAAGCTGGGGATTTTGTTTTCCAATTAATTTCCAATGCATAAACAAGTGAAACACAATCAGAAAAAAGCAATTAATCCCTGCAATCCAGCTTGGAAAGGTCAAAACCAGAAAAACCCACATTTCAGTATCTCTTTGTGGCATTTCATCAAACACTTTTGCAGTTTCATCAAACAGTTTCGGAACACTCAATGCAATCACTGTTTTTGAGTTTTATTGCTTTTATAATCTTTTCTAGACCCTTTATTAGGTTCCTTTTGCGTACCACCTCTTTTTCCAGCCCCAAACTGATTAGAATTCCTCTTTATTGGCTTTCTATTGTGCTGTCAAGTTGGTTTTTCATTTCAAAAATCTGGAGCAGTGCAAGTTTTCTGGTGCTAATTGTTTGTTGCTGGTGTCTGGTTGTGTGAAGTATTGGTGCAGCTTCTCTACCTCAGATTCCTTGCTCCAAGGGAGTAGCATCTTAGGAAGTGGATGAGGTGTTAAAAGGGCTACAAGCTTGCAACTTGAAGTGCAAAATTTCACTGCTGGTCCAGCAGCATTGTTACAGCCAACACAACACATTTGCTTACCTTTTTGGCTCTGCACAACCCAGAAACAGCAGCCACACTTGGCTTTGCTACTTTTGTAAAAATCTTACTTGTAATTTTGGCTTGATATCACGGAACCTTTGTAATTTGTTTCCATTTTGTGTTCATTTTCAATTTAAAGTAACTTGGAAAAATGCTTTTCAAGCAATTCCAAGTGCACCATACAACATTGTAATAGTTTAGTTTCCACTTCTTAGTGTGAAAGTGTGTCAAGTGGCTCCAAGTGTCATTTGCACTTTCACTTAAGACCGTGTCTCATTCATTTCCATTTGCTTTACTTTACTTTGCTTGTTGACTTTTATGTTTTAAGTCTCCGTGGTACTTAGGGGCGCGTTTCATATAGATAAACCTTCATTTGGTTTCTAGGTGCATTTCATCTTGCATTTAAAAAGCTTTTGAAAGATTTCTACCTAGAAACTAAGGTAAGAAACAACCAAAGACACTCTGGCTAGGAAGGACAAGGTTCTTAAGCTTGTCCATTGAGACTCACCTCTCCTTCCTGGGAGCTATTTGGTTAATTTTACCTCTAGAACCTTTCTAGAAATCCTTCACAAAAATTTAAAGAGTTTTGATGTCTTGTTATGATTCCTATAGGTCTTCTTCTTCATATAGGTCCTCTCGGTCTTCTAGTTTTGATCAATCCATTACTTTCAAAGAAATTAAAAGAAAACTTGATGAAGCTAGAAGAAGGACTTGTTCCTATCATGAATTTGATCGGATGGAGGATGAATTGTATAAACAAGCTAGGGCAAAAATTCCATACTTTGGTGTGGATATTGGTGCTTTAATATACCTAGCTTGGGAAAAGGACATTAATGACATACATCCATTTATTGCTAGAAAAAGTAAACCTGAATCCTATTTCCATTCTAGCAATAGTGAATCTTATGTCCTTAGTCTCTACACATCTAGATTTGAAAAGCATGCAAGAGAGTGGTGGGATGAGAGACAATATCATGTTAGGATAGGTAGAAAATCTCCCATCCATAATTGGTCTGAATTAAAATCTTGCATGAGAAAAGAGTTTGTGCCTTCAACTATTAAGAGAAACCTACAATTGCTAAGAGCTTACATTGAAAATGGAAAAACATTTCTTAAAAGCTTAAATGACAATGGTTTCCTTATTAGAGAACTAGAATTTAAGATTAACCTTAAGGAGCTGCAAGCTAAGCAAATAGAATTAAAACTACAAAGAGATGTTGAGAGACAAGAAAGAGAGAGAGAAGAAGAGAAACAGGAAGAAGAGAGACAAGAAAGAAAGAGAGAAGAAGAAAAGAGAAAGGAAAAAGAGAGACAAGAAAGAGAGAGAAGGGAAGAGGAAAAGAAACGAGAAGAAGAAAAGATGCGAGAAGCGGAAAATATAGAGAAGGAGGTCTTGCTAATAATGACAACTCCTACTCTTACCATCACCATGGAACCTAAAAGGGAAGGGTTCTCATTCTTTACTTCTTTTCCATTTATTGTGCACTCTTCCATTATTCATTTTTCTTTTAACTCAATTGCCATCCCATATTCTGTGCAATCCTTTTCAAAATGTGGCAATTCAAAACTTGAGTTAATGTTACCCTTGTGTAAACAAATAACCCAAGATAAAAATCCAATAAGTTGGAAATATGGCATTCTCCATTTTTCCAAGACTTATTTTCAGAAAATCTTTTTCAAAAATACAAGACTTTTCTTTTGTCTTCATATCTTTGTTTTCATCTTCTTCATCATACTCATTTTTGCTATCTTTTGTAGATATATTTTTGATCCAGGAGGAAATCACAAACCAAAGTTGTGCTTCTTTCTTTCTTCCCGATTTGAGGACAAATCGTTTTTCAAGAGGGAGGGAATGATGGTAACCCCTTTAGGGTCTACCCATCCAAAGAAGTATCAACTAACACTAAGACTAAAGAAAGGGAAGTAGAATAAAGATTACTAAAGCTATTTCCTCATCTAAGTCTTAGATAGATTCTCTTTAACTAAATTCCATTTACATTGTTTTGTAGGACATTAATAAGGTTGGAAGGTGCCTAGGAAAGTTGCCAAGCAAAGAGGCCAAGAAGAAAGTATTGTGCAACCAACCGTGTAGCACCTTTGAAAGAGTAAATTCAACATTTTCCATGTCCATTATGCAGCCACCAAGATTGTCCATGTGAAACATGCAACCAGCCACATTTTACATGTTTCTCACGTGGAACACAAGCCAAACCATCAAGCTTCTTCACATGAGCACATTTTCCATGTGCAACACACGGCCAACAACATTCTGCACATTTTCATTTAGCTTATGCACATTGTAAATATGCAGAATACATTCCACATTCTTAAGCTTCTCTTCCTATAAAAGAGAGCTTAATTCATTGTAAAAGATTAACTTGAATTGAATAAAGAAATGCTGTTGAATTGGTTCCAGCCACTTCTTCTTCAAGTTCATTGATTTGTGCCTTCTTAGCACACTTATCTCTAGCTTCCTTCCCTCTTGGAAGGTCGTCTGAGCTAGAAACACTGCAAACACACCTCCAAAACCGCACCAAACGTTTCATCGAACACCTGGTGTGCACCTCCGTTTGCCATTCATCCAACCAGTCCGCTGCGTCATTCTGTCCAAGGAGCTGCTCCATTCTTGAAGCTTGGAGTTGCTTCCATCATGAACCTAGATGAACAATAATGAAAGAATGAAAGATAAAACCCTAGAATGGTGAAGAGGTAGCCTGAGCATCCAAGATCCTCCTTCAAAGGGGTGGAAGAGAGAGTGTTTGCTTCGTTTCTGCCAAAGATACAAACCCTAGGACGTCCTAAAGCTTATATACTATTCTAAAATTACAAAAAATCTAGGTCCAAGCCCATAAGTGTGCCGCTCAGCGGTAAAGTGCCGCTCAGCGGTAAGTGCGTGAGTAGTTTCTTCCCCTCAGCGGCCATTTTGCCCCTCAGCGGTCCTCCCTGTGCTCCTGAGTGCCGCTCAGCGGTAAACTGCCGCTGAGCAGTACTTGCGACTTCTCCTTTTGCACTTTTTGATGTCTTTTCTGATTCCATCTCTCTCCTTCTTCACTTCTTTCACTAAATTCACCTTAAAACCTGCACAAAAACACTGAAATCAAGCATAAACCTGTCCAGCTCTCTTATTTATGAAAATATGAAGAAAAGCTTGATTTCAAGCTAGTTTCTAAGTATAAAGGTTGCTTTTAATATCAATTTTAAGCATGAAAATAACAGTTTTTTAACTGTTATCACAACCCCAAACTTAGAACTTTGCTTGTCCTCAAGCAAACAAGATGTAGCTCAATCTTCAACCAATTCATATGATGGTTCACTCATTCAAAAATTCTCTTTTTCAAGATAAGTAACAACTTCACTCAAACTTATGACCAAGAGTTCAATCAAGATGTGCACATGCTTTGGTGTTCACAAAGTCATTTAAATTCCAACAAATGCTATTTTTCATGAATGATTAATCAATTAAGCATGGATGTTCATGTGCTTATGGAATATTTCCTCACTAGGTAAAGTGTTTCACTCAACACACAAGTGTATAAGAGGTAAAGTGTTTCACTCATTCACTCCACTATCACAATGTTACATGAATCAACTTTGCCTTTCATTTTACCACAATCAAAAACATTCACAAGCATGCATCATCACAAGGACTTTTCAATGGCTTATAATGTGGTTGGGCTAACAAGAAAATTGGTTTTTCTGGATCACAAAATCCTTGAGTTAAGAGAATCATAATCAACACAATTATTCTTATTTTTCGCAACTTGCCTTTTGCATTTGCATTGAGCTTTGCTTCTTTTTTTCTTTTCTTTTCTTTTTCTTTGCATATTCTTACTTTTTAGCTATTAGCTCAATGCTTTTCCTTTCTCATGTTTTCCCAATAACCCCAAACTTGAACATTTAACAATACCACACAAGATCTTCTACTTAACTCAAGGTAAAGATTTTCAATCAAGGGTTTTAGTGTATGTTCAAGGCTAAGGGTTCAAAGGATAGAACACAAAGTGTTCTCTTTTAGTGGGCTAACTTTATGAATCTGGCCAATAAAAAAGGTTCCAACAAACGGCCTTGATCATATGATGCAAAACAAGCAATTCATTCAATCATAGAAAACCTGGGCAAAGTCATTCATGCTTTCTAAGTAATAGCATTTAACAATAACAACTCTGGAGCTCAAAACCTCACATATAAGCTCATTCACATTTGACATACACATCCTGCTTAATTTCACAATCACAATCTTAATATCATGCATTTGTTCACAAAGCTTGTGAATCACCTGTATAAGCATTTTAATGTGCACATCATCTCAACATCAATCAATCAATAAGCATCATCAAGCATTACTTATCAAACAATCACAGTTATTAGCAAACCATCATAACAAACCAGGTGTTCAATAGAGTACATCAAACCCTAATCTAAAAACAAAAACAAATAAGTTCAGAAAACTTAAACCAACAAACGCATAAGCATATGATAACATTCATCAGTAAATGCTATCTCAGCTCCTCATCAATCTGAGCTGTCCTCTGTATCTTCCTCTTCCTCCTCATCTTCATCATCTTCAAATGCATCATCATCATCAGCTTCATCTTCTTCCATCTCTCTAACTGAAGCTTCAGCTGCTTCAGCTCCTCCTCCATGCACTGGTTCCTCTGGCCAAGCTACCACATTATGGAATTCATCCATAGTCCACCTGTGGGCTGGAGGTGTATCATACATCCCCACAATCATCTCAGCAGTAGCCACCTGCCCTCTGTGAATGGACTGCAACTGAGCACCTATAAGAGACATATACATGTCCCTCATCTGGAATGGTTCTGCTTCATGTGTCTCAGCAGATGTCTGGCTCTGTGCTGGCCCTCTCTCTCTACAAGCACGACATGGTGGAACTGGCTGAGCTGCTTCCTCACCTCCACAGCACTGTCTGTAATAAGCCTCATCAATAGCTTTTCTTGGCCTCTCAAATGGTGGAGCAGAAGTGTCCACCCCAGCTATCTTGCAAAGGTGAGTAATCAAGGAGGGATGTCCTAGTGGTGCTTTGTTGTTTGAGGTATTGGCACACACACTAATCTCATCAGCTATCACCTGCCCAATATTAACATTTAAGTTTCTGATAGCACAGTAGATGAATAGTGCCCTGCTGAGAGTAATATCTGACACATGTGAACATGGCTGAATGTTGGCATGAGAAAATGCCATCCAATACTTTGCAAGAGGAGTCAAATTCGTCCTCCTAATGTTAACCACTGAGCCAGATCTATTCCTTTGGAAGTGTCCTCTAGGTATGCATAGTATTCTCTCCACATCCTCATAATCAGCACCTTCCTCCATGCAAAGAGCAAACTGGCACTGCTCACCAGCCCACACAGTATCCAGGAAGTTATTGATAGAATCAGGATCATACCTGATAGCATGGCCTCTAACATAGCCCAAATAATTTTCAGCTGGATAATCACCAATCTTCTTTGCATTGGTGTAGAATTCCTTCACCACAGCTATGTTAGCCGGTGCAGGATAGGTGGCTAGCTTTCCCCAGTCATTCCCTAACACTTGCTCTCCAAATTGAGGAGCAAAGTTAGGTATCATTCCAACTTTTCTTTCCATCAGAAGTCTCCTGTCCTGAACCACCCTAAAGTGCTTCTCATGTTTCCTAGAGAGGAACCTGCTAGAGTGGGGTTGCTCTGGTTCCTTTTCCTTTCTCTTGGTTGCCATGGTTTTCAATCTCTTTCCTGAAGAGGATGCCATTCCTGCATTCAAACACAAATACAAAACCACAGAACATGATGTTAATCATTAGTAAAACATAGAACACAACTCCTTGAAAAGCTAAACCACCGCTGAGGGCCAGAATTTCCCCTCAGCGCCACCAGTGCCATAGTCCAGATCACAAAAACCAGAAAAACCAAATATGGCAGAGTGCCGCTCAGCGGCAGTTTACCCCTTAGCGGTAACTCTGCAGATTTTTGAAAATCTTGTTTTAAAGCTGTCCTAACTCCACCCAAATGCAATTTTCAGTTTTCCAGTTCATAATCATGCAGTTTAATCGGTTCAAACATCAAATATATCATCAAATCATGCATAGAAATCAAAACCCCTAAATATTCATGCTTTGACAATCACATTCAAATTCAAGAACCCTAGAATGAACGAAATGCATTTTACTTACTTGGGTGGAGATACTCTTCCAACCCCAAACTTTGATAGCACACTAGTGAAAAAGTGAGTGGAAGAGAAATTTTCTTAAGAGGGAAGAGTGAAAAGATGTGGAAAACCTTAGAGAAGGTATGTGGGAGTGTTTGTGCAGAGAAGAGCCTGAAAGTATGAGAAATTGCGCAGCTTAGGGTTTAAAAATACCCTAATGGGCTCGGGTCCCGCTAAGGGGAACTAAAGCCCATCTGCAAGAGTACCGCTCAGCGGCACTTTCGTGATGTGCTCTTCTCCTTCTTTTCTTAACCTACGTGCCTCCCATACATGCCCCTCACTGGTTCCCTGCAATTCAATGTTTAAAATGCTTATGCAAACCCTAACTAAAATAAACAAAAACAATCAATCAACTGGGTTGCCTCCCAGGTAGCGCTTGTTTAACGTCACGAGCCTGACCCAAAATCCATCAACACCCATCAGTAGGTGTTACCACTTAGCATCCTTCAGTAGATGCTATGTTCAGCAATATAATGTTCAACAGATTTAAAGATTACAAACCAAAGTAAAATTTAAAAGTTCTGAAATCACTGGGTTGCCTCCCAGCAAGCGCTCTTTTAACGTCATTAGCTTGACCCAGTAAAGCTCAAGTTCCTTCTTTATAGTTGATGTTGTCATTCCACCAACTCCTCAGCTGTTTCCTGTGAACTGTTTTGGTCCTTCTAGAATGTGGAGACTCTATCTCTATCATCTCCTTCTCTTTAAAGCCCTTCACAACCCACAACCTGTTCTTGATTCTTACAGGTGTGCCAAGTTGGAGTCTTCTTTTCTTCCAGTCACCAGGAATTTCTCCTCCTCTTCCAATCTTTTCTTCCTTGTGTACCTGAAACAACAAACAATGGTTACCTGCAACCTTGAGATTTTCATCTTTACGGCTAGTCATGGGTGCATCTTGAAATGCAGCTTTATAACTAGCTTCTTCCTCCTGTGTTTGCGTCTCATCTTTAAAGACGTCTATAACCACTCTCTCCTCCCTGTCCTGGAGCACCACTATACCTTCATTTACATCAATGATAGCTCTAGCCGTTTTCATAAACGGTCTTCCAAGTATGATAGGTATCTTCTCTGTCTCCATCTTCATCACCACAAAGTCTGCCAAGAACTGAAGTTTGCCAACACAAACTATAATGACCTCTGCAATCCCACATGGCTCCTTTGAAGATCCATCGGCCATTACTAGATTAACCTTTACAGGTTTCACATTAACATTGCCGATTTGCTCCAGTAAAGAGTGAGGTATCAAGTTAACACTTGAACCTAAATCAAGAAGAGCTTTTTCTTCCCTATGGTACAAGGGATAGAAAAACTGCCTGGATCTGTTGCTTTAGGAGGGAATGACTCTTTTTTAACAGTTATACACTCCTTTGCTTCATCATCTCTACGTCTTTTCTTTGTAGAGATGTTTTCATCAGATTTTGTGTAAACTGTGATTTGCTGTAGAATCTGCTCCCAAGGTGCATCATTATCCACCATTCTGAATAATTCTGTGAAGTCCAGTTGTTTCCCTTGATGGATTGGAAAAGGAACAGTACTTTTGCTCTCTATTTCTCTTCTCTCTTCTGTATCTAACTCAACTTTCTCATCATCAACACTCTTTACCACCTTGCACTCTTCTCTAGGGTTAACCTCAGTATTAGCCCCAAAATTTCTATTTGGCCTTTCTTCCAATTGCTTGGTAATCTGACCCATTTGAATCTCCAAGTTCTTAATAGCGGCTTCAGTGCTCTTTTGAGAAGATTCAGTTTTCTGTATGAATTGCTGAAGAGTTTCTTCCAACCTTGTTGATCTTTCATTAAGCATAGATAACTGTTGCCATAAGGTGGGTTGCTGCTGCTGCTTATTATATTGACTAGCTTGCCCAGTTTTTCCTTGACCAATACTTGGGTGTGGTTTCCACCCTTGATTGTAGTTCCCTTGACGGTATGGAAATTGATTGGTCATGAAATTAACATCCTCTAAAGCTTCCACTGGAAAGGCGCATTGACCATTTATATGGTCGCCTCCACACACTTCGCACAACTGGGTTTGTACCTGTGCAGCAGTTTTCAACTCTTTGGGTAATTGTGCAAGAGTTTTAGTCAGAGTCTCCAGCTGTTGAGTTAGAATTTTGTTTTGAGCTAGCAGGGCATCATGTGTCTGTAATTGGAGGACTCCTTTTTGCATAGGAGCTCCTTTCTCACTATGTAGCTCATTATCACTAGTAGCCATGTTTTCTATAATCTCTGTTGCTTCCTCTGGAGTTTTCCATTTAATATTGCCTCCTGCTGAGGCGTCCAACATCATCTTGGTTTGTGAACCAAGCCCTGCAAGGAAAGTTAAGACTACTTCCTGATCTTCAAAGCCATGTGTGGGTGTTTTTCTTAGCAAGCTTTTGTATCTGTCCCATGCATGCCCCAGTGATTCTTCCATACCCTGCTTAAATGAAGAAATCTCTTGCTTGCCTTTTGTCACCTTAGATTGTGGGAAGTACTTGTTTAAAAATTTTGTGACCACTGCTTCCCACTCTGTGAAACTTTCTTCTGGGAAAGAATTCAACCAAAGCTTAGCATTGCCTCCCAATGAGAAAGGAAACAAGCTAAGTTTGATAGCTTCGTCTGGCACCCCATTAATTTTGACTGTGTTGCAAATCTCATTGAAGGTAGTGAGGTGCTCATATGGGCTTTCATGAGATAACCCATTAAATTGGTTGCTTTTCACCAGTTGAATCAATGCTGGTTTGACCTCCATATTAGCTGCATTGACTCTAGGTCTAGCTATACTGTTAAAGTGCTGAGGTCTAGCTATATTAGTGTAGTCAGCAAGTGTTCTTCTAACATTGTTGTTCTCCATATTTTCTGTGCTATGAACAGAACCTTGTGGTGATGATTGTAAGAGAGTTTCTGGAGAAGGGAAAAGTTCTCTAGATGTTCGGATTCTTCTCCTCCGTCTACTCTCGTCTAGACCTTCAAGCAGAGGTTCTGTTGTTTTCTTGCTCCTTGTTCTAATTGCTTCCTGCATGCACAAGAAAACAAAACCCTAGAAAAGATTTGTTAGCACAAAAAGATATAGGAGAAGATATAGATTCAGAAGATAAAAGATTCAGGGGATAAGATAAAATAATATAAAATAAAATAAAATAAAATAAAATCTAATCTAATCAAATCAAATAAAATAAAATAAAATCTAATCTAATCAAATCGAATAAAATCTAATCTAATCAAATAAAATAAAATAAAATAAAATCTAATCTAATCAAATAAAATAAAATAAAATAAAATCTAATCTAATCAAATCGAATAAAATCTAATCTAATCAAATAAAATAAAATAAAATAAAATCTAATCTAATCAAATCAAATAAAATCTAATCTAATAAAATAAAATAAAATAAAATAAAATCAAATCAAATAAGATAAAATAAAATAAAATAAAATAAAATAAAATAAAATCAAATAAAATAAAATCAAATAAAATAAAACCAAATCAAATAAAAACCGAAAAAATAAAAACAGAAAATAAAAACAGAAATTCAAAATTAAAGTCAAAGATAATCAATAATCACACAAATTAACCAATTAAACCACAGTCCCCGGCAACGGCGCCAAAAACTTGATGGACAAATTTATGATCACCAAAATATGATGTCACAAACTTGTTGAACAATCGGCAAGTATGACCGAATCGTTTCAAGTAATAAACTCGGTAAGACCAAGTATCGTTCTCCCAAAGGACTCACGGCCTAGTTTAGTTGTGTGGTTCGTTGATTAGCTAAGACTTAAGAACGAAATATTTGAAGTTTAATATGCAAAACAGAAAATAAACATGTATGCATGAGGTTTTGATCAATGGCAAAAGCAAAAGACAAGCACTTTCAATGAAATATATTGATGAATATGTTGTTGGGGGTCAATTTCATCTTATCCACTCTCATATATTTTAGGAATTCAACATTCAAGTCATCATTGTTAATGCCACTCTCTAAATTACCTTTCAAGAAGGCTTCTCCCTAATTACGAGTTCATACAATTCCTAGCATTCCTAATAATTAGTTTTTTTAGCACAGGAGCTTAAGGCAACCAATATACTATTAGGAGAAATTCCCCGGATCTAGACTTCCCCGTACATTCCCGTATCGACAAAATCAATAATCATGCATTGAATGAGTTAAACAAAGCAAGCATTAAGCAAAGAGGAAAAACCCTAACTAATGATGAAAGACAGCATAAATCTTAGATTAAGATGCAAGCACAAATTCCATATGTGAGAGCTTCAAAAGATTACATTGATTCCCTAACAAACATACAAGGTTTAGTTCACCATATTCATGGTGAACCTAGATGAACAATAATGAAAGAATGAAAGATAAAACCCTAGAAATGTGAAGAGGTAGCCTGAGCATCCAAGATCCTCCTTCAAAGGGGTGGAAGAGAGAGTGTTTGCTTCGTTTCTGCCAAAGATACAAACCCTAGGACGTCCTAAAGCTTATATACTATTCTAAAATTACAAAAAATCTAGGTCCAAGCCCATAAGTGTGCCGCTCAGTGGTAAAGTGCCGCTCAGCGATAAATGCATGAGTAGTTTCTTCCCCTCAGCGGCCATTTTGCCCCTCAGCGGTCCTCCCGTGAGCTCCTGAGTGCCGCTCAGCGGTAAACTGCCGCTGAGCGGTACTTGCGACTTCTTCTTTTGCACTTTTTGATGTCTTTTCTGATTCCATCTCTCTCCTTCTTCACTTCTTTCACTAAATTCACCTTAAAACCTGCACAAAAACACTGAAATCAAGCATAAACCTGTCCAGCTCTCTTATTTCTGAAAATATGAAGAAAAGCTTGATTTCAAGCTAGTTTCTAAGTATAAAGGTTGCTTTTAATATCAATTTTAAGCATGAAAATAACAGTTTTTTAATTGTTATCAACACCATCGTTGTTGAATCAGGTCAGGCATCAGTTTATGGCTTTCTTGAACCTCGGACCATTCAACCATCTGGAAACACATTAGATTTCAAAAAATCATATATTGAAACATGAATGACTGAGTCTAACAGAGAGATATATATCGCTCCATACATTGATGCGTATGTGTTTCCCAATATTGTCAACTTTTATCAAATTTTAATCAATAAACTAACTCACTAGTATTTGGTACATGACAGGGGCCATTGGCAACTCATGGTGATCATTCCAAAAAAAGCACAAGTTGTATAGTTTTGTTCTCTTCATAGGAAGATTAAAGTGGAGTTGAAGTCCTTGATACAAACGTAAGTATTACATTCATTCTTATCAATTCATTATGATATTAATATATTAACTTATGTTTCTAATGTTTCAAATTTGTTTAGAGTTGTGACTGGGACCAGAGGACAACAACTTGAAATTATATATCCTAAGGTTGGAATTCGTTGATCTTTAACCTTTAATTTTCGTAGTCAAATTTAAACCATTACATTTGACTAAGTTCTTTCACATGTTTAGTGTAATAGGCAAAATGATTCTTGGGCATGTGGCTACTACATCATGTCATGGATGAAGGCAACATCCGAGCAGAAATCAGAGGGGAATGGACTGAGGTAGACATTTACATTTGAAAATCTTACAAATATCAATAAACTTTTAAAACATTAAAATGAATATAATAGTAAAGTTTCCTTGATTATGCAACGGTTCAACACTACCTCTTCATTGTCCACTTCAGTAATAAAGACGATAAGAGAGGATTGGGCATGATATTTGAATAAACATTTTAAATAGCTATAGCTTTAGGTTTTTCCTTTCATGATAGTAGCGTTTGCTTACTTGTGCAGCTTTAAACTGTTAATAGATTATTGTGAATAGATGAATACTATGAATAGATGAATACTGCTTAACCATGGAGTTCTTATGAGTCAGGCTACCGAAAAGTAAATGCATTTTGGTGATATGAGTAGTCAAATCAATTCCTTTAAGCTATCCTTCAACTGTATAGTCCCATACCTATACAGTCTCCAAATCCCTCTCATTCCACACCGTACTGGGAGAGGCTAGGCTCTGATACCATCTGTAACGTCCCGGCAACTCACAGGGACCGTTGACTGCCCCCACAGACCACCACCAGGCTTTCCAGTGTGCTTTGTCCTCACTCGCACACTTTCTGGGAAAACTTCCCAGAAGGTCACCCATCCCAGAATTACTCCAGGCTAAGCACGCTTAACCATGGAGTTCTTATGAGTCAGGCTACCGAAAAGTAAATGCATTTTGGTGATATGAGTAGTCAAATCAATTCCTTTAAGCTATCCTTCAACTGTATAGTCCCATACCTATACAGTCTCCAAATCCCTCTCATTCCGATGTATGTTCGATTCATCCATGTACCCCTTCCACCCGAAGCTGCCAGGAGCCGCTCCTTGTCTGTGCCCCCTGCACCATGCTTCTTGCACCGGCGTCACTCCCCGCCCTCGTCTCAGGAATAATCCATCTTCATCATAGACTCTAGAACCACCACTTATTTTGACAAAATACTACTCCCCCCAACTTGACTAACATGAAAACATTGCCTCTGTACTAAAATGCTCTAATGCTCAATAGTGTGGATTGATTTAGCCATTACTTTCAAGACAATTATGAACTCCTAAACTTCAGCTATTAAGAATCTTTCTTTCGCACAACCAACCCTATTGTCTCTGCCACATCGATAACCATTTATCAATCCTTCACTACTTCCAAAAATTCTCTTCTAAAGTTCTGCTAGCCTTCACTTCAGATCAACCCTTGACTGATACCCTTTTATCTCCTCTTGTTTCTTTTAAGAATCACCATACTAATGACTTGATCACTACCACTTCTGATTTAACTACCGTCTGTTATGCTCTTGATCACCTTTAACCACATCAATTCTGAGGACTTCACATTGCTTTACTGATATCCACTCTTGAGTAGCATAGTTTCCAACTATACTACCCCATTACCAAGTTAAATCTTTACTCCGTTGCAGCGACAAAACCAATTTGAGCACTCTATCTTCACTTCGTTATCTCACTAACTTGAACCATATGTAAATCTTGATCCACTATCCTGCACTCATACTTAGATCTGTAACCTCTTCAACTTGAGATCACTAGCTTGATCAGTATCAGGCCAACTCATGATACATCTCAAACTAGGATGGTCCAACCTGCTCTTTCTCAACCATTTTGAGAAACCCACTAATTATAGTATTTCAACTATACTAACGAAATCACTTTACAGCTTCACTAGAGACCCCAATCTTCATATTCTTCAACCAACTCTTACTCAATCCTTATCAAACCAAGAACCTGAATCTCTCTTTGTTCAAACCATCTGTTAACATAACCTTACCTCTAGATTGCCACTATAACTCAAAACCACAGCTCAAATAGTCTCCTTCGTCCATTGACCCACTCTTCCCATTCCAAAGCCATTAATACTTTCTCACTTTAAAGTTGACCCTGTAGCTTGCAACCGAAGGCTCACTTATCTTCCCTGCCTGATACATGTTTCTTTCACACCTAAACTCACTTCTGACTCTTGAAGATTACCAAACACTCCCAACTCATGCTCATATAACAACACCAATACTGTTTCAAAGAACTCGTCCCTCACAAACCACCAATCCACAATTTTGAAAGCTCTTCATGCATACCTATTACTAACAATAACATGCTCACCATCATCCGCTGCACTACTCTGATCCTTATACTTCCTTACTCACCAATTTACTGAAAAGAACACTTCCTTCATGACAACTGTAACCAGAAAATGATCACCCTCGAAGAACCTTTCTCGGAACTTCTATGACCTTACAAAACCCTGAAAACTCTTCCCTTGCATAATAGCCTTGTCATTCCATTTCCTCAACACTGTTTTCTACTCCACAAAACGACCATGCCCGAAATCACTCCTGATTGTTAAGACTTATACTATACTGTGCCAACATGTCCTCTATTTCTCTTCTGCAATTCTTTAACCTTGTAGTTCTCCCTATGATTATACTGAGTCCAAATATTATTGCTCTAACTCAACCTCCATCTTCCTCTTGCACTACACGACTTAAACAGGAACCACCCAAAAATTTCGGACACTGGTGTTGCCTAAGACCCCACTCCAAAGTGAATTCCACTTCTCCAAGTTATAAAATCCCATACTTGTTGCCGAACACCAACCAAAACCCTTACACCATAAAGATTTATCTTCTCTTTTTCACATATCCATGCTAACCTCTTTTGATTCTCACACCCCTTTTTCTTCACTTTCCAATTTGATCCAAAATTGATATATAACCGTTGACTTTTCTTCTTGAAATACGAAGCTTCTATTAAAGACTATAAAGCACTAGAGAACTAGTTTGAAACAACAAACCTCCCTTGAATCACACCTCAAACTTACGAAGGAACAACATCATCTCTTCTTCATTTACAATTTATAGACATCTTGAATTCTCATAACACTTGCTTCCATCTTTCGCTCAACTATACTTGATGCACCACCTTCGTTCTCCTTCCCTGTCAAGAAACCACTCCATATAAACTTCAAACTTAAGCCCTTATATTAGCTCCACAAACGTCACATCACTCATAATTCTTCTTGCACTCATCCCGGCCAGATTAACTTAAAACCTTCTTCTTCAAGAATTGCCCTCTTCAACTCGGAATCGTCAAAATGCAAACCCTATCTTTAATCCTCTAAACCTCAAGATACTCTTAACCAACAACACCAATCCTCTGACCTTATCTGAACTTACCAACTCACTGCCTTCTGCAATCCATCATTCAACATCCACTTCTCTCTTGATCAAACTCAGCCGAACACTGAACATCACTATAAAACCACACCCAAAGAAAATTAACTTTATCACAACCTGCAACTTCATAACTCTGAACATCTCAACCAACCCAAACTTCTCTGATCATTCTCGATACCTTCTTTAGCAACTTATACTACAACCACCCTTTATCATCTGTTCTAAAACCCTTCTTCTCCTTTCTTCATCCACTGTGCTCTTAATTATCTGACCTTATACTTTCTTACCAAACTGACATTTTGGTGTACTCCTTCCTTCGACATTTGAAATCTCTCATCTCAGCCAATGATCAAACCTTTATTCTATACGAACCACTAATCTTGAAACATTCTTCTAAACTTGACTATGCATTATCCAATTGCGGTTAATGCTTAACCACTCCATTTGGTTATTTAACTCACAGTCCTAAAATACTTCAATTCTCCTCACACACTTCATGTTCCCTCAACTTAGAGATCCGACTTCTATTACACCCTCCTTAAATCCGTTCTATGTTTTACACACTGCTCCTCAAACCCTTCTTCTTCTACTTCCTATCAAAATAACGATTTCCCGTGGTCCACTTATTTCTTTCTTAACTTAAGCTTCAAACCATCTATCTCTTCTCTTATTCAGATTCCAATCACCGCCGATACATTGGTCCATATTACAAATCTCACCCAATGCTACTCCGTCGCTCACCAACACTTCCCTTTCTTCTAACCTCTGACGTTACTGATACACTGAACTAAACTGATCTCTCAAACTTTGTCACACCCATGCTTACCCAAAGCTCATCTTATTCTAACCTTCAAACCCAACTCTTCTTGTGGAATACACGGTATCTGACCTTTTGACTCTATTCTTGAAAACTTCTTCACCCCACAAACATTACTTATAAACTCCAACATCTTCACCCATCCTTTGAAACCTAAACTCTGGTCTTCTATCTCCTTATCTTCGAGGCAAGAATTTGCCTTAAAGGCTCTAACCAATTCTAATGAAGGTATATATATATCAGGTTGTCCTTGAATCTGCATCCCTCTACCACTATAGAGCACAGTACACTACCACAAAGGCAAGAACAAGACAAAGATTTCTAAAGACAACCACAATGGAACCACAACTCTATCTTTCCCTAAACCTTCAGAATTAAGAAAGGAAAATCATCTCTGGTAAAAGTCATGAGTGTGCACCCTCATCACTCCTATCAAGATGTTTTCTGTCCTCAAAACCTCTAGTTAGAAACAATAATCTACTATCTAGACTTGGAGGAAATGGTAAATTATACCATTTAGACTCAATTCTTCATAGAGAAGACACGACAAACCCACAACTCACAGGTCATCCTAAGGACAAACTGCTCTGATACCATAAGTGTGACATCCCCAAAATATACGACATGTATATATAATAAAGATGTCATTCAGTTATAATATTGGAAAGCAGTTAGAGACATAAGGCAGACTATATGAGTTACAGTCATCCAAAATAAAATCAGAGTTGGTCTCTTAAACACAGAGGACCACTGAAAATTTTCTCCAGAGTAGTTCTACAAATCAAAAGCCTAAGCATACTAAGCTGCAACATCACTGTCTTCCAGTGCTTGCTCCACACATACCTCTTCTTCATCTGCTCACATCCAATTGGATGATCATTGCAAAAGAAAACACATACAACATGCACAAACACAAGCAAGCAAGGGTGAGCTAGAAATAAAAAAAAACATGTTATACAGATAGCACAGTTAATTCATGTTATCATACATAGATTCATATAAAAGAACAATTAAGGCATACTCATTAAACCATAGTTCACACACTCACACGACATGTAAAAGTTCATCAATCATGGTAAATTGGCATTACAAAACTTGTTACTTTATACCCCGACCTGTTACTTTATAGACCGACTCGTCCGGACTAGAATGATTACCGAGCTATGGCGGGTCATGCACTCGTTGTGGCTTTATGAAACTTGGGCACTACCGCCCTGACACTACCGCCTTGTGAAACTTGGGCACTACCGCCCGGTGGAACTTTGGGCACTACCGCCCGGCCACAGTCACGAGGTTAATCCGTTATCACTCACCTTGGATCATATGGAAGCATCCAAGACTAGGACCTCCTGCTACTCCTCACCACATGTTCAATCCTCTCTACATGAGAAGAAAGACCATTGGAGTTTCAGGATGACCCCCAAAACTGAGCTACCATGTAATCATTCTATACAACCCCAAAACACCACCATGTATCCTCTCCTTGAGGATCATGGAATTACGTCCATCCATCATACTTTTCAAAAACCACATACTTTCACTTTTACATTGCATACAAACGTAGATATAATACTAATTATACTTCAAAAGACCACAAACAACTTAATAAGTCATCAAAATCACATGAAACCATTCCATGTACATTAATAGGCAATAACAGTCCAAGAAGAACCACTAAACAACACAAAACCCCTTAAACTCATACTTAGACAAAGAAAACAACTTTGAAACCATCACCAACAGTTCCGGAAAGGTCCAAAACCCCTAAAACGACCTAGAGAACGTCCAAAAATGATATCCGAAACCCCAAAAACTACCAAAAACTGTCCTGAATGATTTTCCGACAACAATAATCGATTATCATAAGTGATAATCGATTATTTGCGAGAGCTTTGAAGAAGATACAACTTTCTGACTAGAAATAATCGATTATCAAGTGAGATAATCGATTATCAAGTGAGATAATCGATTATGCTTTTCAGTTTTTGACAGCAACGTGATTTTTCTGGTTTCGGTGCATCTTAGACATATCCAAATGAACAAATAAAAATCTGTAACTCTAATATTGATATGAAACATGTTTATATATGAAAGTAAAGCATTGCATTGGTCATTTGGATAAGAATTAGATGTACTAAACCAACTCAATTTCTACTCCAAAACATCTAACTCAATAACTAGAGGACCCCAAACCCAATTTTTTATTAACTCAGGACCCAATTTCAATCCTACCATGTTGCTAATGGCTTTCCTCAATTTTATGACCTTAGCCAGTTCTAATAGACTCATACGAGCCAGCCCCACTGCCCAATTTCCTTTATCTCACTTCCCTTTACCGTAAGCTGACACAGTACCTGCACACCTATTTATTAACCCCAATACCAACATTTCATACTCCAGTTCTCTCCAACAACAGTCAGTACCACCAACAAATATATCCAGGTAAAATCAACATCCGTACAGCATGATCACACAATTTCTTCATTTTCAACCAACACAATTTAAACATGTTCATCACCAAAACAACATAACAGTAAAAAAAAACAAAATAAATTAGACAAGCATATCATACATCATCTAAAATTGTAACTAGCTCCCCTTACCTGAAAGTCAAATAGTACAGCTCAATAAAATGCCCTAACAGTATCCTCCACACAGCGCAGAACTTGACAGAACCTACAGATCACCAAATTGGTGATAGAACATAGCTCTTAGAGCTCGAATAAACAGAGAATCAAAATGAGCTCCATGCAACCAGTAAAGTTGCATGCCCTAATATCCAGAAAGTTGAGAATTTGACTTACCCGTCCAAATGAAAATCTAATCTGATAGGATGGAAGCTCTCAACTCCGTGAGTGAAAGGACACCACCTATTTGAAATTTAAACGGTGGAAAGTGGTGGAAAAGTAGAGAGAAGTCAGAGCAAGGAGAAGAGAAGTGGAACTGAGTTTTAGAGGGAGAAAGGGAAACTGGAAATAGGTTCAGAGTTGGGAAAAAGAGGAAACCCCTCCTAAGGTCTTGGTGCCTTTAGCCCTTTGGGCCTGGCTGCCTTAGAAAATAGGACCTCCTAGCCCATAATTTTCAGGACCTTACATTCTCCCACACTTCAAAAATTTTCGACCTCGAAAATTAGACGTATCAACTAAAAGGAATAATCCATCTTCATCATAGACTCTAGAACCACCACTTATTTTGACAAAATACTACTCCCCCCAACTTGACTAACATGAAAACATTGCCTCTGTACTAAAATGCTCTAATGCTCAATAATGTGGATTGATTTAGCCATTACTTTCAAGACAATTATGAACTCCTAAACTTCAGCTATTAAGAATCTTTCTTTCGCACAACCAACCCTATTGTCTCTGCCACATCGATAACCATTTATCAATCCTTCACTACTTCCAAAAATTCTCTTCTAAAGTTCTGCTAGCCTTCACTTCAGATCAACCCTTGACTGATACCCTTTTATCTCCTCTTGTTTCTTTTAAGAATCACCATACTAATGACTTGATCACTACCACTTCTGATTTAACTACCGTCTGTTATGCTCTTGATCACCTTTAACCACATCAATTCTGAGGACTTCACATTGCTTTACTGATATCCACTCTTGAGTAGCATAGTTTCCAACTATACTACCCCATTACCAAGTTAAATCTTTACTCCGTTGCAGCGACAAAACCAATTTGAGCACTCTATCTTCACTTCGTTATCTCACTAACTTGAACCATATGTAAATCTTGATCCACTATCCTGCACTCATACTTAGATCTGTAACCTCTTCAACTTGAGATCACTAGCTTGATCAGTATCAGGCCAACTCATGATACATCTCAAACTAGGATGGTCCAACCTGCTCTTTCTCAACCATTTTGAGAAACCCACTAATTATAGTATTTCAACTATACTAACGAAATCACTTTACAGCTTCACTAGAGACCCCAATCTTCATATTCTTCAACCAACTCTTACTCAATCCTTATCAAACCAAGAACCTGAATCTCTCTTTGTTCAAACCATCTGTTAACATAACCTTACCTCTAGATTGCCACTATAACTCAAAACCACAGCTCAAATAGTCTCCTTCGTCCATTGACCCACTCTTCCCATTCCAAAGCCATTAATACTTTCTCACTTTAAAGTTGACCCTGTAGCTTGCAACCGAAGGCTCACTTATCTTCCCTGCCTGATACATGTTTCTTTCACACCTAAACTCACTTCTGACTCTTGAAGATTACCAAACACTCCCAACTCATGCTCATATAACAACACCAATACTGTTTCAAAGAACTCGTCCCTCACAAACCACCAATCCACAATTTTGAAAGCTCTTCATGCATACCTATTACTAACAATAACATGCTCACCATCATCCGCTGCACTACTCTGATCCTTATACTTCCTTACTCACCAATTTACTGAAAAGAACACTTCCTTCATGACAACTGTAACCAGAAAATGATCACCCTCGAAGAACCTTTCTCGGAACTTCTATGACCTTACAAAACCCTGAAAACTCTTCCCTTGCATAATAGCCTTGTCATTCCATTTCCTCAACACTGTTTTCTACTCCACAAAACGACCATGCCCGAAATCACTCCTGATTGTTAAGACTTATACTATACTGTGCCAACATGTCCTCTATTTCTCTTCTGCAATTCTTTAACCTTGTAGTTCTCCCTATGATTATACTGAGTCCAAATATTATTGCTCTAACTCAACCTCCATCTTCCTCTTGCACTACACGACTTAAACAGGAACCACCCAAAAATTTCGGACACTGGTGTTGCCTAAGACCCCACTCCAAAGTGAATTCCACTTCTCCAAGTTATAAAATCCCATACTTGTTGCCGAACACCAACCAAAACCCTTACACCATAAAGATTTATCTTCTCTTTTTCACATATCCATGCTAACCTCTTTTGATTCTCACACCCCTTTTTCTTCACTTTCCAATTTGATCCAAAATTGATATATAACCGTTGACTTTTCTTCTTGAAATACGAAGCTTCTATTAAAGACTATAAAGCACTAGAGAACTAGTTTGAAACAACAAACCTCCCTTGAATCACACCTCAAACTTACGAAGGAACAACATCATCTCTTCTTCATTTACAATTTATAGACATCTTGAATTCTCATAACACTTGCTTCCATCTTTCGCTCAACTATACTTGATGCACCACCTTCGTTCTCCTTCCCTGTCAAGAAACCACTCCATATAAACTTCAAACTTAAGCCCTTATATTAGCTCCACAAACGTCACATCACTCATAATTCTTCTTGCACTCATCCCGGCCAGATTAACTTAAAACCTTCTTCTTCAAGAATTGCCCTCTTCAACTCGGAATCGTCAAAATGCAAACCCTATCTTTAATCCTCTAAACCTCAAGATACTCTTAACCAACAACACCAATCCTCTGACCTTATCTGAACTTACCAACTCACTGCCTTCTGCAATCCATCATTCAACATCCACTTCTCTCTTGATCAAACTCAGCCGAACACTGAACATCACTATAAAACCACACCCAAAGAAAATTAACTTTATCACAACCTGCAACTTCATAACTCTGAACATCTCAACCAACCCAAACTTCTCTGATCATTCTCGATACCTTCTTTAGCAACTTATACTACAACCACCCTTTATCATCTGTTCTAAAACCCTTCTTCTCCTTTCTTCATCCACTGTGCTCTTAATTATCTGACCTTATACTTTCTTACCAAACTGACATTTTGGTGTACTCCTTCCTTCGACATTTGAAATCTCTCATCTCAGCCAATGATCAAACCTTTATTCTATACGAACCACTAATCTTGAAACATTCTTCTAAACTTGACTATGCATTATCCAATTGCGGTTAATGCTTAACCACTCCATTTGGTTATTTAACTCACAGTCCTAAAATACTTCAATTCTCCTCACACACTTCATGTTCCCTCAACTTAGAGATCCGACTTCTATTACACCCTCCTTAAATCCGTTCTATGTTTTACACACTGCTCCTCAAACCCTTCTTCTTCTACTTCCTATCAAAATAACGATTTCCCGTGGTCCACTTATTTCTTTCTTAACTTAAGCTTCAAACCATCTATCTCTTCTCTTATTCAGATTCCAATCACCGCCGATACATTGGTCCATATTACAAATCTCACCCAATGCTACTCCGTCGCTCACCAACACTTCCCTTTCTTCTAACCTCTGACGTTACTGATACACTGAACTAAACTGATCTCTCAAACTTTGTCACACCCATGCTTACCCAAAGCTCATCTTATTCTAACCTTCAAACCCAACTCTTCTTGTGGAATACACGGTATCTGACCTTTTGACTCTATTCTTGAAAACTTCTTCACCCCACAAACATTACTTATAAACTCCAACATCTTCACCCATCCTTTGAAACCTAAACTCTGGTCTTCTATCTCCTTATCTTCGAGGCAAGAATTTGCCTTAAAGGCTCTAACCAATTCTAATGAAGGTATATATATATCAGGTTGTCCTTGAATCTGCATCCCTCTACCACTATAGAGCACAGTACACTACCACAAAGGCAAGAACAAGACAAAGATTTCTAAAGACAACCACAATGGAACCACAACTCTATCTTTCCCTAAACCTTCAGAATTAAGAAAGGAAAATCATCTCTGGTAAAAGTCATGAGTGTGCACCCTCATCACTCCTATCAAGATGTTTTCTGTCCTCAAAACCTCTAGTTAGAAACAATAATCTACTATCTAGACTTGGAGGAAATGGTAAATTATACCATTTAGACTCAATTCTTCATAGAGAAGACACGACAAACCCACAACTCACAGGTCATCCTAAGGACAAACTGCTCTGATACCATAAGTGTGACATCCCCAAAATATACGACATGTATATATAATAAAGATGTCATTCAGTTATAATATTGGAAAGCAGTTAGAGACATAAGGCAGACTATATGAGTTACAGTCATCCAAAATAAAATCAGAGTTGGTCTCTTAAACACAGAGGACCACTGAAAATTTTCTCCAGAGTAGTTCTACAAATCAAAAGCCTAAGCATACTAAGCTGCAACATCACTGTCTTCCAGTGCTTGCTCCACACATACCTCTTCTTCATCTGCTCACATCCAATTGGATGATCATTGCAAAAGAAAACACATACAACATGCACAAACACAAGCAAGCAAGGGTGAGCTAGAAATAAAAAAAAACATGTTATACAGATAGCACAGTTAATTCATGTTATCATACATAGATTCATATAAAAGAACAATTAAGGCATACTCATTAAACCATAGTTCACACACTCACACGACATGTAAAAGTTCATCAATCATGGTAAATTGGCATTACAAAACTTGTTACTTTATACCCCGACCTGTTACTTTATAGACCGACTCGTCCGGACTAGAATGATTACCGAGCTATGGCGGGTCATGCACTCGTTGTGGCTTTATGAAACTTGGGCACTACCGCCCTGACACTACCGCCTTGTGAAACTTGGGCACTACCGCCCGGTGGAACTTTGGGCACTACCGCCCGGCCACAGTCACGAGGTTAATCCGTTATCACTCACCTTGGATCATATGGAAGCATCCAAGACTAGGACCTCCTGCTACTCCTCACCACATGTTCAATCCTCTCTACATGAGAAGAAAGACCATTGGAGTTTCAGGATGACCCCCAAAACTGAGCTACCATGTAATCATTCTATACAACCCCAAAACACCACCATGTATCCTCTCCTTGAGGATCATGGAATTACGTCCATCCATCATACTTTTCAAAAACCACATACTTTCACTTTTACATTGCATACAAACGTAGATATAATACTAATTATACTTCAAAAGACCACAAACAACTTAATAAGTCATCAAAATCACATGAAACCATTCCATGTACATTAATAGGCAATAACAGTCCAAGAAGAACCACTAAACAACACAAAACCCCTTAAACTCATACTTAGACAAGGAAAACAACTTTGAAACCATCACCAACAGTTCCGGAAAGGTCCAAAACCCCTAAAACGACCTAGAGAACGTCCAAAAATGATATTCGAAACCCCAAAAACTACCAAAAACTGTCCTGAATGATTTTCCGACAACAATAATCGATTATCATAAGTGATAATCGATTATTTGCGAGAGCTTTGAAGAAGATACAACTTTCTGACTAGAAATAATCGATTATCAAGTGAGATAATCGATTATCAAGTGAGATAATCGATTATGCTTTTCAGTTTTTGACAGCAACGTGATTTTTCTGGTTTCGGTGCATCTTAGACATATCCAAATGAACAAATAAAAATCTGTAACTCTAATATTGATATGAAACATGTTTATATATGAAAGTAAAGCATTGCATTGGTCATTTGGATAAGAATTAGATGTACTAAACCAACTCAATTTCTACTCCAAAACATCTAACTCAATAACTAGAGGACCCCAAACCCAATTTTTTATTAACTCAGGACCCAATTTCAATCCTACCATGTTGCTAATGGCTTTCCTCAATTTTATGACCTTAGCCAGTTCTAATAGACTCATACGAGCCAGCCCCACTGCCCAATTTCCTTTATCTCACTTCCCTTTACCGTAAGCTGACACAGTACCTGCACACCTATTTATTAACCCCAATACCAACATTTCATACTCCAGTTCTCTCCAACAACAGTCAGTACCACCAACAAATATATCCAGGTAAAATCAACATCCGTACAGCATGATCACACAATTTCTTCATTTTCAACCAACACAATTTAAACATGTTCATCACCAAAACAACATAACAGTAAAAAAAAAACAAAATAAATTAGACAAGCATATCATACATCATCTAAAATTGTAACTAGCTCCCCTTACCTGAAAGTCAAATAGTACAGCTCAATAAAATGCCCTAACAGTATCCTCCACACAGCGCAGAACTTGACAGAACCTACAGATCACCAAATTGGTGATAGAACATAGCTCTTAGAGCTCGAATAAACAGAGAATCAAAATGAGCTCCATGCAACCAGTAAAGTTGCATGCCCTAATATCCAGAAAGTTGAGAATTTGACTTACCCGTCCAAATGAAAATCTAATCTGATAGGATGGAAGCTCTCAACTCCGTGAGTGAAAGGACACCACCTATTTGAAATTTAAACGGTGGAAAGTGGTGGAAAAGTAGAGAGAAGTCAGAGCAAGGAGAAGAGAAGTGGAACTGAGTTTTAGAGGGAGAAAGGGAAATTGGAAATAGGTTCAGAGTTGGGAAAAAGAGGAAACCCCTCCTAAGGTCTTGGTGCCTTTAGCCCTTTGGGCCTGGCTGCCTTAGAAAATAGGACCTCCTAGCCCATAATTTTCAGGACCTTACAATTAGCGCTTTTAGTTTTACTATTTAATTGGAATTGATAAATTGATGATAGCATGATTTAAATTAATTAATTCTGTGAATATATATGAATTGGAAAACTAGTTTCTGTATTTCAGGTTTGGTTAAATGAGCTAAACCGAATCAAATTTAAAAAAAAAACACTAAAGGTAACGTCGAAGTATACACTTTCGATGTTCATACAGCGACAGTAACGTCACATATCGACAAGTTCGACGTTAACCTTACGTCCTTCACCTTATCCTTGACGTCAAATATTCCTTTAAATATAAATATTTATTCAAATATTACTCAAAAATTGACGTCCTCGTTGAACTTCGACGTGAACATTACATCTGTTACCTTTAGTAACAACGTTAACTTTACATCTGTTACCTTTAGTAACAACGTTAACTTTACGTCACTTCCCTCGTACATTAGACGACAAATCTTACTATAAATATAAATATTTATTCAAAAATTGGACGTCATTCTCTTTACGAAAGGACGTAACCTCACGTCGTTGCACAAAATCGACGTTAGGATTACGTCAATTCTCAATCCACTCGACGTCAAATTGTCCTAGTTACGTCGCCCAGTAATACTCGACATAAAATTTACATCACCCGTTATGACGTCGGTCTCGAATTCGTCATTAAAAGCCAAAAGTGAACGACGTAAAATGTTGGTTTTGTACTAATGAAACAAGGTAGGCTTATTTGGCTAGAGAGGCTCAAGAACAAAATTTCCTTTATCACTTCCAAGCATGTATATCAATCAAGAATTATCAACAAGAGTCAAGCCAAGGAATATGTGCAAGTGTTAAAAAAGAATGGCTTAAGTTCTCACACCAAGAGGGAGGGTGAATTAGTAATGTGCAAAGATATAAACTTTAAAAAACTTTTTAGCAAAGTAAGATGTTTTTATGCTTCTCTTGAATCCCAAGTAAAATGATATGTAATGCAGCAATTCACTTAATCGAATACACAAACAATTTAATCAACTATAATGAAAAAGTGTAGGGATCAGAGAATTCAAACACTGGTTTTTATACTAGTTTGGCCAAGCCTACATCTAGTGTCCTTCCAACCATAGGAAGAAAATGCACAATAAAGATCAAGGTTTTTACAACAACCTCACGCCAAAAATTTAAAACACCTCTCTAACCCTCTAATCTAATATAGGCAGTAAACAATACAAACACGCAACAAGAACACCCTCTTCTGCTGTCAAACCCTTTGAGCACACCCTTAAAGTCAAGAACACAATTCTTCTTCCTACAAGCACGCAAGGGATCCAAGCCAATCTTCATAGATTGCAAATTCCTGATCACGCAGATTACACCTTTCTGTGCAGATAGATTAGACGTTCAAACCTAGGAAATCTTGCTTCTCAAGAAACCTTTAAGCCTTGATCACCACAATCAATCTCTGGTTCTTGGAGCTTTTCTTTTTCTCTATAAGACACACAACGTTCTCTGAAAGATATGAAAATGTTAATTCTCTCAAAAGTTCTTACAAAAATTCAAATCAGCATCAATTTATAGTATTACACACATCATATGCATTTTAATCTATTTAGTTATTAATCTAGTTGAATACACTTTGGAGTTATAACAGACTAACAACAATCACAACATTTAATTGAATGGACATTTAATACAATCGACTCATAATAAATGCTTGGTCAACATATTTAAAAATATGACCGTTATGTCAATTATGACAAACATTTAGCAGTTTTCAAAAACTTAACAGACTTAATCGAATACAAAAAGGATACAGTCGATTAAGTAAAAACATTTAGAATAATTTTTGAAAACTTTTCTCTTCAAAATATTTCATAGCAGACTTGAAAAGAGTTTGTGCAAACCCACGAGTTTTAATCGATTCATCCCACAATGTAATCGACTTAAAACTGTTGTTTTGCCACACATTAAAGTTCAATCAAAGTGCTTGTGGTTTTTCATTTTCGAACACTTATGTTATGCATAAACATATAAAATCACATATTAAACATAGTGGTATGCTTTAAACAACACAATAATGTTCACACATATGCTTGTACATATATAACACAGTAAGCAAAAGCATATAACATGTGTAACACAGTATACACGTGTTATTATTAATTATGTGTTGTCATCATCAAAAACACAGTTATGACTGAGATTGTGTGGGTTTAGCTAAACCTGTGCTCCCCTTATCAACAATCTCAACAATCTCCCCTTTTTTAATTATGCACAACCATGATTAATAAAAGGCTTAATACCATTATTGGTCCCAATTTTGGTTGGCCATGTTTGAAATGGTCCCAATTTTTTTTTCTGTTCAATGTAGTCCTAAAGATCGTAATTTGTGTTCAATTTAGTCCTTTTTGCAAACGTCATTTAAATCGTTAACAACCAAATGTCCAGCACTGTAATTAGTGTATGAGATGTCATGTGTTTCGCTGACGTGGACTCTTTCAGGCATAGTGAGGTGGATTCATCTAACATGGCATAGGGTTTCTTTTAGTAAATAACACTTTTTAAAATTTTTAACTATTTATTAAATTCGAAATCCTAATTAATATATTAGGATTAAGCCCTAAAATTTAGTTTCCTAAATCCTAGTTATTTTCCTTCTCCTTTTGTTAAGTTATGAATCCTTAGCTCAGACTAATCTAACAAACACTAAATATTGAAATTACTCTTCTCAAATCAAAACTCAGATTGGGGGTGAGAGCTTTCGTTGTTCGTGTCTTTGTAGTGGCAAGAATCTGGACTTGTAACTCGCAGTGTGGCTTTAGGCCCTTAATGAAGAACTCGTGACCCCGTTTGTTCGAAGGAGGCAACAACACTGTGAAGGTGCAATCTGGGTAGGCTCCTTTGTCGCGCAAGGAGACCCTTTTTTTCTCCCTCTTCCCCCTATTCTAGTTCGACGATTTAAGAAAACTCTCCTTCTCTCTGTTTTCGTTCGTGGCGCAAGGATGAAGGCTTCCTTCCTCTTCTTCTTTTCTGGTTCGTCTTGCGGGAAAGGGAGGCGTTGTTCTTTGTTTCGTTTTTTTTGGTTTTGGGGTTTTCTGTTCTTGTTTTTTATTCTGATATTGGGGGTTTCAGTTTCTGTGTGAAGATCTTGCGATTCTGAGTTCATGAAGATGGCGAGGGCTGTGACGACATCGCCCTTTTGAATTGGGTTTTCTCTTGTCTTCCCCTGTAGGTGGTGGCAATAGTTAGGGTTTCTGAAATTGCGAATTGGGAATTTAGGTTTTTTGATCTTGAAATTGGGATTTCTAGTTTGGGAATTCCTTTTAGAAGCTTTGTTCTTGTTTCTAAAATTGTGTTTTCAAAGCTTTGACTGTGTTCTCCATATCATAAATCCACCGATGCCTTAAGGATTCCACATCAGCCAATACATGACCATTTCGCTCTCTAATTGCAGTGTTGGACATTTGGCCGTTAATGATTTAAATGGCATTTGCAAAAAGGAATTGAACACAAATTACAATCTTTAGGACTACATTGAACATAAAAAAAAATTAGGACCATTTCGAACATAGCCAACAAAAATTGGGACCAATAATGGTATTAAGCCTTAATAAAACCATGTTCGTACACACATTCACAATCATAGATTATATCAAATTTTCCAATTACATCAAATTCTCCCCCTTTGGGCATTATAAAAAAAGATATACAATTAGTAATTGAAACATTGATAATCAATCAAATAAAGATGCATAAGTTATAGTAACAAAATGATCTAAAAGCTCCCCCTATCAATGACAATCACATGACATTTATGTTTTCTCCCCCTTAATGAAAACATGTGAACTTCAATATGCAATGATCCCCCTGTCATTATGCATGTATTATTCTTCAAAACACAAATACATAATGCAGACATATCAGAGTAAGTATTAGAGCATATAAAAGCATATTCAAGCAATCTATCAGATCAAATTTTTTCACTTCATGTTTGATCAGATTGATACATGATGAATTATCAAAACAATTTAATCTCTTATGATCTCATTAATCATATACACAGCGGATAAAGACAGAGATATAAGATGAATACACATTCAACAGATAGTCAAATAACGTTTAAAGCTATAAGATATCATAAGTTTGGAAACTTCGAGCCCAATGAAGAAACTCAATCGATTTGAATATCATCATAATCGAATTCCTTTATTGTACAATAATGTTGATTTTCCATTTGATCTCTGACAGCAAGTATTGTTCCTACATAACCTTTCAGGCTTTTCCAAATCAAGCTTTTTAGCATTAATGCAGTACAATAATTAACACTGTTATGAATATGCAATAATGTGAATGTAACCTTAAAATGATCAAATTGCATACATACACACAGGTTAATCGATTTTGTACATTATTTTCATACAATCAATCACAGATGTAATTATCAAACGCAGATTGATTTAAACTGAAATTAACTTCCATTTCATTCATATAATAAGAAGTGATTATAATGATATGGAAACAAAACACACCTAAATATCTGGCAATTAGTGCTAATCACTATAAAACAAGCCAATAAAACAAAAATAACAACGAAACAGAAACAAAATCATGACTCAAAACTATGACCTTAAGACCCTTATTCTGATTCAGATGACTCTACAATCTTCTTATCTGCACTGTTCTTTTCACTTTGAGAATCATCTTCAGAGGTGCCACCAAAAGCATTTATCCTCAGTGCATAATCCATTTTTCAATGTAGTTCACATAAGGATCTTTGAAGCATTGATATTTTATCATCAAGTCTTCTAAACCTTTCAACCACAAACTTCTCAAATCATGTTTGAGGTTTGAATTTATATTTTGATGCGTCAATGTTGATAGAGGTAACACCATCAGTACCCGGATAGTATTTATCCTTGAATATCCAGCCTTCTTCACTTTTTCTAAGACCCATATGATCTAGAAACAATTTTTCAATTTCATTCTTCTTGTTGCAGCAAATGGTCACTTCATTTGTGATGTCCACATCATGAAACCTTACAATCCTGCTTATGAATACGACATATGGTAGATAGTATTATTTCTGCCTGGCTGCCCTATTCATGCGATAACTGATTACAAAAGTTCAATTTGTCTGAATCTTGGTTCTTAGTTCATGTAATAGATACACATCCTCTACAGTTAGTGTAGTTTGATTTTCACTCCTTGGAAGAAAAATCCAAGTGATCACAGATGCACACATCTTGTTCTCCTTGCTTAGATGATCAATACTAAAAGAATCATAATTTCTTACAATGTATGGATTCCTTAAGTAGTTGTTGTAGATATCAGTCTTGTTGAGACCCGATATGCCATGATATGATTTATATCCTCCTGATTGAAATTCAACAACAAACCTCCATACTACTTCATCAATGCAAATAGTTACACCCTTTACCTTGGATAGAAGACAATTTATTTCTTTCTTTAAGTGTGCATCAAACACTTTCACCAGATTTGGATAATAGTCTCCTTCGAGTTCAACAAACTTTGTTAGTCCATAGTGCACTAGTGCGAAAACAACGTATAACATCACGCGTTCAACATCCAATCACTGAATAACCAACATTAAAAATGATCGGTGGCATTTTTGTAAATAAATGCAATTATTAAACGTCGTTTAGAATTGTAATTCAACATAAAAAAATATAAAACATCGAATGCCCAAGCCTTTGACGTCAAAAGGTTAGTGAATTCAATAAAAATTTGAGCGGGAGATTGAAAATTCATTCACTTTATCTTAGCGCGTGAGACCCTATTCTCTTGTCAAACTTTTCTCGAACGAAGTTTGACGACCATCACATGTAACCTTTCTTTCATTTTATACAAATGCATGTTAATTAACCACTTTAGGTATGATTTTCGTTTGTTTTGACCGATTATTTTCGTGCTCTTGTCCTTTATAGGCGCATTCTGCTTTCTCTCTCACTGGTGATGATACTTTATTCCGACGAACACACCTTTTGAAAGTTAGTTTCCGTTTTCATTTTTAAGAACTTATTTGTTGAACTTGTTTGTTCTTTTTTGTTGAACTTGTTTGTTGTTGGTTATTGTTGTTTGTTGTTGATACTACAGTACACGTTCATAGTTCATGCTTTATAAAATATAAAAGACTGAAATTTGTTGTTTTTCTGCTTTTCAGGTCTCGTAGAGTTGTAAAAAAGGATCACAATTAATTAAAAAAACAAAAAAAAATTGATTAATGTCGTATATTGATAAAATTCGACGTTAAGTTAATGTCGTATATTGAAAAAATTCGACGTTAATTTAATGTCGAATTTTTTAAATTCGACATGAATTTAACGTCTCTTGATATGACGTCGTTCGTGAATTCGTTGTTAAAAGCTCAAAATATTCGACGTTGTACGCGATTTTTGTACTAATGGTGGACTAGCCATTCTTGAAACATAAATCCTTCAATACGAAAGAAGTCGATGCTTAGGCATTTGTGCCTGATTACTTCCTTGAAGCCCCCCTCTAGCATATGAAGTCAATTTGTTGTTCATCGTCGCTAAACCAGCTGAATGGATTTGCTTCTCTGACCAAAGGGGCATGGCACCTTCTAGGTCGAGAAGATGAAGCGACCATGACAAATCTCGAAGAATTATAGAGACTTCTTGGCTTAGAAAAGGGTTTGGTGTTTCACAATTTTAAGGCAATCACGTAGCACACAAATTTATCAAATCAAATGTTTATAAAGGCGTGAAACAAAATTTTAGTATTGGCCCTTTTAATTTTTCAAGAGCATACAAAGCCCATAATAAAGAAATAATCGATTTTGTTAATTTCATAATCAACTGTGTTTTACAGAGTATTTCCAAAAATAGAGATACACATACACATAACATAATCGACTCTATTCATAATACAATCGATTAAAAATCGTGTTAATGGATTTTCACTCAAACAAATCAATCACACAAACATTCATCAATCATGCATTTGACAATTATTCATACTAACATTTATCATACATGAATGTATGGAAAATAGATTGATACAGTTACCACATTGTAGATACTCAAGAACTTAAGATTTGTTGCAATTGTAGTTCATCCTTGAGCTTTGTTTCTGCTACAATAACAACTACTTCCCTACAAAACAACTTAATGGTTTTGATGCAGGTACCCACACAAACTTGGGTTCTTTCTTGTTAGTTGCATGAGGTTGTTCCTTAGGAATCCATTTATATTTTCCTTTCGGAACTCCAACCTTTCTATAGTAACAATTTCTAACATTGTGACCAATTGTATTGCAATAGAAGCAAACATTTGTAACAAGTTTACTAAGAGTAATAAAAAAAAGGTTTAATAGGTTCGGAGGTCCTTATATTTGTGGGTTCGTTTCAATTGGGTCCTCCAATTTTGAAAGTGATCAATTTGGTCCCTGATTTAACAAAATTGAGTCAATAATACCCTTTCCGTTAAATGTAATGGACGACGTTAACTTTTTAAACATGTAGCATGTTGAGGCATCCTTTTATTTGCAGGTTGCACAGTTTTATTTGAAGGATGCTTCAACATACCACATGTTTAAAACGTTAATGTCGTCCATTGCATTTAACGGAAAGGGTATTATTGACTCAATTTTGTTAAATTAGGGACCAAATTGATCACTTTCAAAATTGGAGGACCCAATTGAAACGAACCCACAAATATAGGGACCTCCGAACCTATTAAACCTAAAAAAAATCATCATCGTTGTCATCATCAGAATCTGCAAAGCCTGCCATGAAACATAAATTTGATTCCTGTTCAACACTACAATCATCATCACCATCACTGTTTCACCAAGCTATATATGCTTTTCTTTGCTTTCTGTTTGTTACCAATAAGGAGTATTGGTAAATCTTGAAGAAATTTGTTTTGATGATGCTACAAGAAGTTTTAGTTGCAGAAGATATTAGAATTAGTTAAAAGCAATTTGTAGAAATTAAATGTAGTAGGAAATTCTTGTAAACCTTGTAAACTTGCATTTTTAACTACAATAATCGATTATGATTAAGCAATAATCGATTATCACAAGTCATACTTGAATAATCGATTATCACTTCATATAATCGATTATCACATTTTTGAAAACCTATAACAGACTTGAATAATCGATTATCACTTATAATAATCGATTATTCATGGCAGTTGGGAGCTGACCTTTGGCACTCAGTGTACTTGGCTATATATTTTGTTTTGGAGAAATTAGAAAGCAACGGTTTTTGAACTGAGAAAGCTTAGAACACTGTGTGTCAGAGGAACGTTCTTAGAGAGCTTTTTGTTCATCGTTCCCTTGCTTGGTCTTGTGAAAGGAGAGGCTCGCGTATCGTGTGTGTCGATAGTCGGAGCAGACTCTCTTCAAGTTAGCAAGGTGCTCTGCCTGGTCTTGTGAAAGGAGAAGCTTGTGAATCGTTGGTCGATTGCTGGAGCGGTTCTCTTCAAGTTGGTAGAGTGGTTCTTTTCATTTTATTCCTGTTCATTTGATTGTAATCTGTTAAACCTTTTTTAGTGGAACTGTTAATCACTATTTATAGTGATTAACAACTGGACGTAGATTCTGTTGAATCGAACCAGGATAAAAATATCTGTGTGATTTTTCTATTCTCTACACTCATATTATTTTACGTATATCAACTGTTTGATTAATTTTCTGAAAGAAAATTATTTTTACTAAAAGGACCAAATTATTTTTAATTGTGATCGAACACGCATTCCGCTCTCTGAGTTGTTAATTCCGCTGCGCTATACTCTTCGAAAAATACCCCCTCCGGTACCATCACTGTTTTTGTCCTAAGGGTCCTTGGTGGTTGCTTTCTGACTATTTTTCAAGTCTAGATAGTCAGGCTTTATGTGGCCTTCCTATCCACATTCATAGCATTACACCATGTTGATTTTTGAACTCTTCCTTCCTCTTGAAGCACCTACAATATCAATATCAAAATTTCTATTTTTCATGAACTTATTAAATTTTCTTACCACCATGTTGATGATCTCTTTTTTTGATACTTCTGCATCTGATTCACCTTCAGATTCAGTCTTCTTTGAGGCTTTGAGGGAAATTGATTTCTTTTCTTCAATTTTTTCTTCCTCTCTCAGCCTTCCAAGTTCTAACTCATGCTCCCTAAGCTTGCCAAAAAGGTTGCCATATTCATGTTAGATGAATCTTTAGATTATGAGATAGCAGTTTCCTTTGGCTGCCAAGTTCTGTTAAGACTCTTCAGGATTTTGATGTTGATATCTTCTTTATCAAACACTTTGCCAAGAGCCATCAAGTGATTTACAATGTGTGTAAATCTTTTCTGCACCTTATATATAGTCTCTCTAGCATTTCATCCTGAATAACTCGAATTCTTGCACAAGGGAGTTCTTCCTAGCACGCTTTACTTCTTCAGTGCCTTCATGTGTCACTTCAAGAACTTCCCACATCTCTTTTGCAGTCTTGCATTGGGAAACCCTAAAAGACTCATCCATAGTTAGTGCATAGGCAAATACATTTCTTCCTTTAACATCATATTGTGCTTTGCGGTTCTCATCCTGAGTCCAATCTGAAAAGTTTTTCAAAATAATTTTTCCATTTATAATTTGAGTGGGCTCATATGGACCGTTGATTGTTGCATCCCGTATGCCTTTATCCAAAGATTCAAGAAAAACTTGCATCCTAATTTTCCAAAATGCATAATTCTCATTACCAAATAGATGTGGTCTATTTGTTGATGCACCTTCACCAAAAGTTTGAGAAGTAAAAGCCATTTTTCAGGATCGAATCAATTAAGAAAAAATATTAATCGATTTATTTTTCAAATATTTTATGAAAACTAGCTCTAGTGCCAATTGTTAAAAAAGAAGGACTTAAGTTCACACACCAAGAGAGGGGGGGGGGGTTTGAATTGGTGATGCATATAGATATAAGCTTTTAAATTTTTTTTCGCAAAATCAGATGCCTTTACACTTTTCTTGAATCACAAGTAAAATGATATGTAATGCAGGAATTCACTTAATCGAATAAACAAACAGTTTAATCGGCTATAATGAAAAAATGTAGCGATCAGAGAATTCAAATGCTGGTTTTTATACTGGTTCGGCCAAGCCTACATCTAGTGTCTTTCCAACCATAAGAAGCAAATGCACTATAAAAACCTCACGTCAAAAATGTAAAACACCTCTCTAACCCTCTAATCTAATATAGGCAGTAAACAATACAAATATGCAGCAAGAACACCCTCTTCTGCTGTCAAACCCTTTGAGCCACCCTCAAAGTCAAGAACACAGTTCTTCTTCCTGCAAGCACCATAGGGAATCCAAGCCAATCTTCACAGATTGCAAATTCCTGATCACACAGATTACACCTTTCTGTGCAGATAGATCCAACGGTCAAACCCAGCAAATCTAGCTTCTCAAGAAACCTTTAAGCCTTAATCACCACGGTCAATCTCTGGTTGTTGGAACTTTTCTTTTTCTCTGTAAGTCACACAACATTCTTTGAAAGATATGAAAATGTTAATTCTCTCAAAAGTTCTTACAAAATTCAAATCAGCGTCAATTCATAGTATTACATATTGTAGTTGTAAAAGACTAACAAAAAATCACAACATTTAATTGAATGCACATTTAATACAATCGACTCATAATAAATGCTTGGTCAACTTATTTAAAAATATGACCCTTATGTTAGTTGTGACAAGCATTTAAGAGTTTTCAATAACTTAACAGACTTAATAGAATACAAGAAGCATACAGTGATAACGGTTGAATTTACCTTTATTTATGATATTATTTTGATACTAAAATAACCTTTTTTGACTTTGAAACTTGCTTAAACTCTTGTTTTAGTTGAATTTGATAAATAAGTGAAGAGAGGTTATACTTTATGATTTTGATCACTAATTCCCTCAATTTTGTAGGTTATTGGTATGATTGGAATAGGAGAAAAAGTATCGAGGAGTTGGAACCCAGGAGGGACAACAAAAGCACTAGGAAAGAAGCATGAAAGAAGGCTAAAGAAAGCCCATAAGGCATCTGGTTGCCCTTTTCTAAGGCCCTGGGCGCTGGTTGTCACGTAGCCACGCTTGATTGTTGTCTTTAGGGGCCCTTAGCGTCAGAAGTCTCGCAAGGGCTCATGGTTGCCCCCATTCGGGGTGTTGAGCACCACTCACCTCGTAAGCACGCCTGGGCGCCCTCTCCAAGGGCGCTGAGCACCCGTTGGTTGTCACGCAGGACGCCTGGTTGCCCTCAGCCAGGGCATTGAGGGCCAGTCTCTTTGTAGTCACGCCTGGTTGCCCTTAGTTGGGGCGTTGAGCGCTAGCGACGTTGGCTCGTGATCCAATTTTGATCTATTTAAAGGCTTCTACATACTAGGGTTCACATCTTTGGACGGTTGAAGCAAGGAAGCACTACTTTCGACCCTTTGGAGGGAGATTGGGCATGCGGAAGATGAAATCTAATATGCATGAAAGTGAAGTAGGTGAAATCTAACCCCAACAACAACATAATCTCATATTATCAACTTCAACCATTCATTCTTGTGTTAAGCCGCAATTGATCAATTTGCATTCATATTTACTTTTTTTGCATTTGCATTTAAACATCAACAAAATAACTTTTAAGTCTTAATTAATTAAGGTATTACACAAATGTTAAGTAAACACGAGTCTCTTGGGAAACAATACTTGATCTTACCATTTTGTATTACTTGATACAATTTGGTACACTTGCTATTGAGTTAACAAGTTTTTGGCGCCGTTGCCGGGGACTCGTGGTCATACTATACTTTTGGGTGATTCTTAATTTGTTTAGAATTTTTGGTGATTCTTATATTAACAAGTTTTTTATTTTATTATTTTTATTTTTATTTTTATTTGTTTGGGCTAATTTGGTGCTCTAGTGTGGTGTTCTTTAGTGTATGCATGTTAATACCTCGACAAGTGTACCGAATCGTATCAAGTAATAATAATTGGTAAGACCAAGTATCGTTTCCCAAGAGACTTACGACACTAAATAGTCATGTAATTACTTAACTAATTAAGACTTTTAAGAACAATTTAGGGTTTTGAATGCAAAAACAATAAAGTAAATATGAATGCACTTTTGATCAATTGAAGAAATACACAAAGGGGAGTGAATGATGTTGTAATTATGAGATGAGTATGTTGTTGGGGTTTAGACTTCACCTAGTTTACTCTCATGCATATAAGAATTCATCTTCTTCATTTAATTCTTAACATCACTTTCTAAATTACTTAAAACCCGATCCGTCGGCGAAGACAGCCTATCCTTAATTACTAGACCATAATCCCTTGCATCCCTAATAATTAATTCTGCATTACGATTAAAAGTTTAAGATGACAAAAACTCATATCCCCATCCCTAAGCAATACTACTTTTGGGAGAAATTCTCCAGATCGTGGTTTCTAGGTATTTCCCAATAATAAAGAAGACCATAAAATCATGCCATGAATGATCAAAACATAACAAGCATAAAGCAAAGGAGAAAATCCCTAACAATTGATGAAAGAAGCATATATCAATTAAAACTAATTCGAATACATGAGAGTTCACAAGGTTACACATCCTCCAACAACAAATTGAATTTAGTTCCCCCTTGTCATGGAGAAACCAGATGAATAATGAAATGAGAATGAAAGATAAACCCTAAAAACTGAAGAGGAGAGCATCCGCATCCACTTCTGCCTCAAGAGAGTTGGAAAAGTCTAAATTCGTGTCAATCCTGTCAAAAGATACTCCTTCTAGGACATCCAAGTCCTTATATACAACTGAATCGAATCATGGGCCAACGTTGACACCGCTCAACGCCCTTACTTAGAGCGCCTAGGCGAGCTTGCGAGAGGAGTGGCGCTCAGCACCCTAAGAAGGGCACTCAGGTGTGAAACTTTACATGAAGATTGTCGCTCAACACCCTAGGAAGGGCGCTTGATGACAAATTTATGAACACCGAAAAACGGTGCCACAAACTTTTTTAACAATCGGCAAGTGTGACCGAATCGTATCAAGTAATAAAACTAGGTAAGACCAAGTATCGTTTTCCCAAAGGACTCACGGCCTAGTTAGCTATATGATTTGTTGATTATTTGAGACTTGTAAACAATTGATTGTAGGTTTAAATGCAAAAGACAGTAATTAAACATATATGCATGAATTTTGATCAATGGAAAAGAGGAAAACAAACACTTTAATGAATTAAATGGATGAGTATGTTGTTGGGGTTATCAATTTCATCTTGTTCACTCTCATATACTTTAGGAATTCATCATTCTTTTCATCAATTGATAATGCCACTCTCTAAATCACCTTGCAAGAAGGCCTATCCTTAATTACGAGTTCATACAATTCCTAGCATTCCTAGTAATTAGTTCTGAAGTGCAGGAGCATAAAGGCAACCAATATGCTATTGGGAGAAATTCCCCGGATCTAGATTTCCCCATACGTTCCTATATCGACAAAATCAATAATCATGGCAATGAATGAGTTAAACAAAGCAAGCATTAAGCAAAGAGGAAAATCCCTAACTAAAGATGAAAGAAAGCATGTATCTTGATCTAAGATGTTAAAACACAAATTCCATATATGAGAGTTTCACAAGACTACATTGATTCCCCAACAACAATACAAGGTTTAGTTCACCATATTCATGGTGAAACTAGATGAACAATAATGAATGAAAGAAAGATAGAACCCTAGAAAGAGGAGAAGGTAGCCTGAGCATCCAAGATCTTCCTTCAAGGGGTGGAAAAGAGAGTGTTTGCTTCGTCTCTGCCAAAGATACAAACCCTAGGACGACCTAAAGCTTATATACTATTCTAAAACATACAGAAAATCGGGCCCAAGCCCAAAATAGTGCCGCTCAGCGGTAAACTACCGCTCAGCGGTAAGTGCATGAGTTGTTTTCCTCCCCTCAGCGGCCTTTTCACCCCTCAGCGGATCCACCGTGATTTCCTGAGTGCCGGCTCAGCGGTCGCTGAGCCGCAGTTGCGGCTTCTCCTTTTGCACTTTTTTTATGTCTTTTGTGATTCCCTCTCTATCCTTTTTCACTTCTTTCACCAATTCACCTTAAAACTTGCATAAAACACTGAAATCAAGCATAAACCTGTCCAGCTCTCTTATTTCTAAAAATATAACCAAAAGCATGATTTCAAGCTAGTTTCTAAGTGTTAAAGGTTGCTTTTAGTATCAATTTTAAGCAGGAAAATAACAGTTTTTCAACTGTTATCGGTGCTCAGGCATGAAACATTGAAGTCCAACGCTGAGGGTCCAAAAAAGGGTGCCCAAGCATGATTGCAAGAGAATCTACGCCTAGGGCCCAGAAAAGGGCGCCCAAGCGTTCTGCGACCTTCTGCATCCTTCTCTTCTGGTGCTCTTTCTGGCCTTTCTGAGTTCCAACTTCTTGACAATTTAACTCCTCTTCCAATTCATCCCAGTTTCCAAACAAAATCAAGGGAATTTAGTGATAAAATATTCAAGTATAACCTTAACTCTCGTATTCACCAAAATAAGCTAAAAACAAGAGAAGTAGCAAGTTTCTAAGTCAAAATGGGTTCATTTATTATAAAAATTTAATCCCAAATAGTGGTGAAATAGCATTGGAAGGCCAAGGGCTAATGTCGCAAGCATGGAGATGAAGCCTACTCTTATTCAATTGATGAAGAGCAACCAATTAAATGGATTAGCTCATGAAACAATATGGGCGGTTCATGGAGATCTTCAAACAATTGGAGATTACTATACCCTTGACTGAAGCATTGCAACAAATTCCTGCTTATGCAAAACACTTGAAGCAGTTTCTCACTAAAAAGAAGAAATATGTAGATGAAGAAATAATTGAAGTGTAGGGTAATTGCAGTTCCATCATGCAGAAGACTCTCCCTCCAAAATTCAAAGATCCGGAAAGTTTCAATATCCCTTGCACCATTGGGAATCATGACATTGGAAAGGCTCTGGTTGATTTAGGGGCTAGCATAAATCTAATACCCCTATCTATGCTCAAGAAGATTGCTGGTCTTGAGGTCAAACCTACGAGAATGATCTTGCAAATGGCAGATAGATCCATCAAGCATCCTTATGGTGTAGTAGAAGATGTTGTGGGCGCCCTTCCAGGGGCACTGAGTGCCAGTTTTCTCGCAATTTCGCCTGGTTTCCCTAAGTAGGGAACTGAGCGCTAGTACTATTGGGCTTGGACTTTATTTTTGATCTATTTAAGGACATCCACGACCTAGGGTTGGTATCTCTTGATGGCTTGAGCACAAAAAAAAAACTTTTCGCTCCTCGGAGGTAGATTTGGGGATGTGGGAGCTCTCCTATTCAGTTTCTAGGGTTTTTTTATCTCTTTCATTCCATTGTTCATCTAGTTTCTCCATGGTAATGGAGAACTAAACCTTATTTGTTGTTGGGGAAGATGTAACCTCTATACTCTCATGTACTTGAATTGATTCTTATTTATATATGTTTCTTTCATTAATTGTTAGGGTTATTCTTCTTTGCTCAATGCTTGTTATGTTTAACTCTTTCACGACATGATATTTGATTTGTTTGAGTATCGACAGATATCTTACAATTCATAATCTGGAGAATTTCTCCCAAGGGAACTATTGCGTAGACATAGGGATAGAATGCTTGGTTGTCTTAAGCTTCCGTTCGTAATGCAGAATTAATTATTAGGGATACAAGATATTGTGGTCTAGTAATTGAGGATATGCTTCTTTCGCCGAGACATCGGGTTCTAAGTAAATTTGAAAGTGACATTGACATTTAATAAAGAAGAAGAATTCTTATATGCATGAGAGTGATTAAGTGAAATCTAAACCCCAACAACATTATCATCTTATATTATCAACTTCATCCATTCATTCTAGTGTTTAGCTTCAATTGATAAATTTGCATTCATATTTACTTTTGTTGCATTTCCATTTAATAAACCAACAAAATATCTTTTCATAATTTTGCCTAATTTTTCTGTGATTGAACCACTTGCTTGCTTGTTATACATGATCAAGGCCATGTTTTCTTCTCCCTTAGAGCGAATGCCAATATGTGAATCCAACAAAGAACAATGTTTATCTTTACCCTTTGAACCTTGAGCCTAAAGTTGAAAGTTGAAAAACCCTTTTTGAAATCCTTACCTTGAGTTAAGTAGAGTATGTTTATCTGGTAATGGAGAATGGTTCAAGTTTGGGGTTGTGAGAAACCGGAAAGAACTTTGTTAAATTCATTAAAAAAAAGGATTAAGCAAAAGCAAAAAGCAAAACAGAAGAGAAGAAAAGGTTATGCTCAATGAAAGGAAAGTTGGGAATAAGTTCAAGATTGGTTTCTCACATAAAAGAAGAAAGATAGTTTATTGTTAATGTGAATAAATGAATTGTGCACTCTCTTAACTCAAGGATTTTGTTGTCTAGAAAAACCAATTTTCTTCTTAGCCCGACCTCAACACAAGCCACAAAAACAGTCCTTGTGATGATAACTTGCTTGTGAGTGTGTTTGATATGTGGTTAAATGAAAGGCAAAGTTGATTCATGTGACATTGTGATGGTAGAGTGTAAGAGCGTCACCTCACTATACACGTTTGAGTTTGACTGAAACACTTTTGAGTGCTTGAGTGAAACACTGTCTTTGGTGAGGAATTGTTTCATGCACTGTATGATAACATTCTTGCTTGGTTGTTGATTATTCATGAGGTTTGAATTTGTTGTGTATGTCTTGATTATGTGAGCACCACAGTTGAAGCTTGATTGGTTAAAGCATCATTATATCTTGACTAATCTTTCTATAATGAGTAGACATGAGTGATTTACTTATCCTAGAGTAAAATGCTTTTTGGGGTGTTGGACCATTGTAGTATGATTATTTTGTTTGAGCCAAGTTATATTTTGCTTGAGGACAAGCAAAGTTTCAAGTTTGGGGTTGTCATAACGGTTGAAAATACCGTTATCTCTGATTCAGTTTTGATATTAAATCAACCCTTTTTAGACTTAGAAGCTTCCTTGAACTCATGTTTTTAGTTTAGTTTTGTGAATAAGTGAGTAAAGGGTATATTTGATGATTTTTTCACTAATTTCCCTTGACTTTGTAGGTTATTAGTAGGATTTGGAAGAAGAGAAAAAGTATCAAGGAGTTGGAATTCAAGAGGGACAGTTAAAGTATAAGAAAAGGAGCACAGGAGGTCACGCAGGGCATCTGGCACCCCATTAAGGGCACCTGGGCGCCCCATTAAGGGCGCTGAGCACCATTTTTTGTGGTGTAGGGCACTTGGGCGCCCCATTAAGGGTGTTGAGCGCCAGTTTGTGTGGTGTTGGGCGCTGAGCGCTAGCTTTCTCCCGCACACTTCCTAGGTGCCCTCTAAGGGGCGCTGAGCGCCAATTTTCTCACAATTTCGCTCGGTTGCCCCCACTTATGGCGTTGAGCGCCAGCGACGTTGGCCCATGATCCAATTGAGCCCTATTTAAGGACTTGCACGACTTACGGTTGGTATCTCTATATGTCTTGAGCACATAAACACACTTTTCACCCGTTAGAGGCAGATTTGGGATGTGGGAGCTCTCCTCTTCAGTTTCTAGGGTTTTTCTGTCTCTTTCATTCCATTGTTCATCTAGTTTCTTCATGATGATGGAGAAATAATCTTATTTGTTGTTGGGGAAAATGTAACCTCTAAACTCTCATGTATTTGAATTTGTTTTGAATTATTATATGCTTTTTTCATTAATTGTTAGGGATTTTCTCCTTTGCTAAATTGTTATATTTTATAATTTGTTTGAGTATCAGGAGATATCTTACTAATCACGATCTAGAGAATTTCTCCCAAAAGCAGTATTGCTCAGGGACGGTGATATGAGTTTTGGTTGTCTTAAGCTCCTAATCGTAATGCAGAATTAATTATTAGGGATGCAAAGGATTGTGGTCTAGTAATTAAGGATAGGCTTTCTTCGCCGAGGGATCGGGTTTTAAGTAATTTAGAGAGTGACGTTAACAATTTAATGAAGAAGATGAATTTTTATATGCATGAAAGTGATTAGGTGAAATCTAAACCTCAACAAAATTTTTATCTCATATTATCAACTTCTTCCATCCATTCTAGTGTTTATCCTCAATTGATCAAATTACATTTATGTTTATTTTTATTGCATTTAAAAACTCCAAAACTTGTTCTTAAGTCTTAATTAGTTAAGTGATTACATGACTGTTTAGTATCGTGAGTCTTCTAGGATACAATAGTTTGTCTTACCATTTTATATTACTTGATACGATTCGGTACACTTGCCGACATCTTAACAATGCATCTACAAACAGACCTCCGCTCTTTGCTAGTGAAGATTATCCTTTTTGGAAAATCAGAATGAGAATCTTTCTTGAGTCTGTAGATAGAGGTGTATGGGATGCTATTTTAAATGGTCCTTTTGAACCCACTAAACTAGTTGATGAAAAACTTGTTTTGAAAAAAATTTCTGAGTGGAATCAAAAGGAAAATAGGTGTTAAGACTCCGACAAGTGTATCGAATTGTATCAAGTAATAAACATGGTAAGACCAAGTATCGTTTCCCTAGAGACTCACGGCCTAAACAATTATGTGATTTCTTGATTAAATAAGACTTGAAAACACAATCTTTTTGTTTAAAATTTAAATACAGAAAAGTAAATATGCATGCAACTTGATCAATTGGACAAAAGTGCAGAGATGAATATGTTGTTGGGGTTAGATTTCACTTAGTTTGCTCTCATGTATATACGAATTCTACTTCTTCATTAATGCCAATGTCACTATCTAAATTACTTAAAACCCGATTCCTCGGTGAAGAAAGCCTATCCTTAATTACTAGGTCACAATTCTCTTGAATCCCTAATAATTAATTCTGCATTACATACTTATAGAAGCTTAAGACAACTAGAACTCATACCCCCATTCTTGAGCAATACTGCTTCTGGGAATAATTCTCCAGAACCTGAATTGTAAGATACCTTCCGGTACTCATGCAAATCATACATCATGCTAATGAATGAGGTAAACAAAGCAAGCAATGAGAGAAGAAGAATTATCCTAACAATCAACGAAAGAAGCATATATAATTAAGAATCAATTCAATACATGAGAGTTCACAAAGGTTTACATCATTCCCCAACAACAAATAGAGTTTAGTTCACCATTCTATTGGTGAAACTAGATGAATAATGGAAAAGAATGAAATATAAAACCCTAGAAGTTGAAGATAAGAGCTTTTGCATCCAAATTCGCCTCTAAGGGGTCAAAGAGTGTGTTTCTATGCCTCTTCCGTCCAAAGATACAATCCCTAGGACGTCCAAGTCCTTAAATAGAACATAAAAATAACAAAAAACAGGTCCAAGCCCACGAAACTAGCGCTCAACGCCCGACTTAGGGCGTCTAGGCGACGTGCCGACTCATATGACGCTCAGGGTCAGCTCAGAAGGCAAGCAGGCGTGGTGCGACTCAAGGAAGTGGCGCTCAGCATCCCAAAGAGGACGCCCAGGCACGAGACAGGGACATCCTGCGCTGAGGGCTCCAGAAAAAGGGCAGCCAAGTGTGAGATAGTGTAATTCGGCGCTGAGGGCCCCTGAAATGGCGCTCAGCGTTGCTGCGTTCCTCCTTTCTGATGCTTTTCCAGCTCTTCCTGAGTTCCAACTCCTTACTACTTCAACTCTTCTTCCAAATCATCTCAATTGTTGTTGAAAACAAGGAAATCTAGCATAGAATCATTAAATTCACCTTCAATTCTCTTAAGTATCAAATAATGGTAAATTCAACCGTTATCACAACCCCAAACTTAGAACTTTGCTTGTCCTCAAGCAAACAAAATGTAACTTAGCTTTCAAACAATGAATACAATGGTTTCAACACATTTCAAAACCATTTTCTTTCAAGACAAGTAATTGCTCATATAAGCTTATTATAAAGAATATCAGTCAAGATGAATAAATGCCTTGATTCAATTAACTCGTTGTGGTGCTCATCTAATCACAGAATATTCAACAGATGCTATCCTCATGATCAATCAACCAAGCAAAGATGTAATCATGCATACATGGAACTACTCCTCACCAAGGAAAAATTGTTTCTCTCAAACACACAAGTGTATATAGAGGTGACTCATTCACTCTACTATCACAGTGTCACATAAATCAATTTTGCCTTTTAGTTAACCACAACCAAACATACTCACAAGCAAGTATCATCGCAAGATCTTTTCTGTGGCTTGTAATGTGGCTGGGCTAAGAAGAAAATTGGTTTTTCCGGATCAAAAAATCCTTAAGTTAAGAGAGTCATTCATAATTTCATCATTTAAACACAATCTCTCTTTTTCAAGACCATTCTCATTTATTCCCCCAACTTTCCCTTGCATTGAGCTTTTCTTTTCTTTCTTTTCTTTTCTTTTTCTTTTGCTTTTCATTTGCTCAACACTTAGCTCAATGCTTATTGTTTTTATTTTCCCTTTTTCGATTTCCCAACAACCCCAAACTTGAACCTTTATCAATACCACACAAATATTCTCAACTGAACTCAAGGTAAAGATTTTCAAAAAGGGTTCTCATATCATGTTTAATGCTAAAGGTTCAAAGGATAGAACACATTGTGCTCTCTTTTATTGGGCTAAAATCATGCATTGGCTAAAAAGGGATAAAAACAGATAGCCTTGATCATATGACATATGCAAGCAAGTGATTCAATCATAGAAACCTGGGCAAAATCATTCATGTTTTCAAAGTAATAGCAATCATTCACAAAAGCTCTGGAGTTCAATCCTCACACAGGCTAATTCAAGTTCCACCATTTAAATAAACATCCTACTCAATATCACAATCACAAGTTTACCTCATGCATCTGTTTCACAATATTATGAGCAACCACCTGTATCTCAGCATCATGCATCATCTCAACCTCAATCAATATAATCAACATCATAAAGCAACACTCATCACAAACATCATATCATCATCAAACCATTGCATCATAGATTATGTTTTAAGCCAAGTACAGCAAATCCTATACTAATAACAGAAGCAAAATTGCATAATCAAAAGAAGTAAGTTTAAAAAGTTGGGTTGCCTCCCAGTAAGCGCTTGTTTAACGTCACGTGCCAGACCCAATAAGCTCTTCCAGCACCCATCAGTAAGTGTCTGGTAGCATAGTATCCTTTAGTAGATACTCAATCACCTAGCATCCAGTAGTAGATGTTGTGCCATAGCAGGGTCAATACCAAAACAAAACACAATAACAAAAGTTTTAAATTACATCACTAAATAACAAAAATTAAAGTTTTAAAATCACTGGGCTGCCTCCCTGCAAGCGCTCTTTTATTGTCACTAGCTTGACACATTAAAGCTCAAGTAACTTCTTTCATGTTGGTGTTCTTCTCTTTTTCCTCACACCAACTTATCAACATCTTCTTGTTCACCTTCTTCACTCTTCTTGAATACGAAGCTTCAATCTCTATAACTCCATTCTCTTTAAGCTCTTTAACAACCCACAACTCTTTCTTGAATCTCACTGGTGTGCCAAGTTTGAGTTGTTCATCCACCAAGTTATGATGAACCATCTTTCCTTCGCCATATTTTTCTTCTCCTTCCTTAACCTATGAAGAGAAACAATTTTTACCTTTGATGATCGGCTTAGCAACTTTAGGGCTAGTCACAAGTGCATCTTCATATGCAACTTTATGACTGATCCTCCTCACTTGATTCTGCTGCTCAGTATTGAAGACATTAAATATCACCTCCTCTTCTTGGTCTTTAAGTGCTATCGTCCCATCATCCACATTGATGATTACCTTGGCCGTTTTCATGAATGGCCTTCCAAGAATAATAGGGATCTTCACATCTTCCTTCATCTCCATCACTACAAAATCAACCAGGAATCAAAGTTTATCTATGTGAACCACAACATCTTCTGCCACACCATAGGGCTTCTTAGTAGATCCATCCGTCAGTTGTTAAGTAACCTTTGTAGGCTTCACATCAAGACCATCAATGCTCTCAAGCACAGATAAGGGCATCAAATTAATGCTTGACCCTAAATCAATTAGGGTTTTCCCTATATTAACGTTCTCAATGATGCAAGGAATAGTAAAGCTTATTGGATCTTTAACTTTTGGAGGAATTGCCTTATGCAAAATAACACTGCAATTTCCCTATACATTAATGGTTTCCTCATCTAGATATCTCTTCTTTTTGAGTAATCTCTTCAGAAATTATGCATACACAGGAATCTGTTGCAATGTTTAAGTCAAAGGAATTTTAATCTCCAATTTCTTGAAGATTTCTTTAAAACACCCTAATTGCTTCTCTTTTTCTCCTCTACTACTCTCCTTAGGGTAAGAAATAATCTTTTCAATTTTTTTCCCAATTTTTTTCTTTGCCCTCTTCTTTTCTTTCTTTTTTCTATCAACCTCACCTATTCTCTCTTCTTTTTCTTCTTCTAACTCAACTCTTTCTTCTCTCTCCCCTACTCTCTCATCACTTATGCTCACAATAGCTTTACACTCTTCCTTACGGTTAATGTTAACACTCCAGGGAGTGTACCGAATCATATCAAGTAATAATAAATGGTAAGACGAAGTATCGCTTCCCTAGAGACTCACGGCCTAGACATTCATGTGTTTTCTTGATTAGTTAAGACTTGTGAACAAAATCATAGTGTTTATAATGCAGAAAATAAATATGAATGCAAGTTTTAATCAATTGACTTGAAGAATGCACAGGTGATTGATATAAAATATGGAATGATTATGTTGTTGGGGTTTCCGACTTATCGTATCCACTTTCATGTACTTATGAATTCATCTTCTTCATTAATGTTAATGCCACTTTCTAATTTACCTTAAACCCGATGTCTCGGTGAAGAAAGCCTACTCTTAATTACTAGATCACAATGTCTTGTACCCCTAGCAATTAATTATGCATTACATTCGCACATAAGCTTAAAGGCAACCAACCCTCCTATCCCTATGTCTAGGTAATATTGCTTTTGGGAGAATTTCCCCATTTCTAGATTTTCCCATATGTCTCCATATTGATGATGACAAATTTATGAACACCGAAAAACGGCGCCAAAAACTTGTTTAACAATCGGCAAGTGTGACCGAATCGTATCAAGTAATAAAACTCGGTAAGACCAAGTATCGTTTTCCCAAAGGACTCACGGCCTAGTTAGCTATATGATTTGTTGATTATTTAAGACTTGTAAACAGTTGATTGTAGGTTTAAATGCAAAAGACAGTAATTAAACATGTATGCATGAATGTTGATCGATGGAAAAGAGGAAAACAAACACTTTAATGAATTAAATGGATGAGTATGTTGTTGGGGTTATCAATTTCATCTTGTTCACTCTCATATACTTTAGGACTTCATCATTCTTTTCATCAATTGCTAATGCCACTCTCTAAATCACCTTGCAAGAAGGCCTATCCTTAATTACGAGTTCATACAATTCCTAGCATTCCTAGCAATTAGTTCTGAAGTGCAGGAGCTTAAAGGCAACCAATATGCTATTGGGAGAAATTCCCCGGATATAGATTTCCCCGTACGTTCCCATATCGACAAAATCAATAATCATGGCAATGAATGAGTTAAACAAAGCAAGCATTAAGCAAAGAGGAAAATCCCTAACTAAAGATGAAAGAAAGCATGTATCTTGATATAAGATGTTAAAACACAAATTCCATATATCAGAGTTTCACAAGACTACAGTGATTCCCCAACAACAATACAAGGTTTAGTTCACCATATTCATGGTGAAACTAGATGAACAATAATGAATGAAAGAAAGATAGAACCCTAGAAAGAGGAGAAGGTAGCCTGAGCATCCAAGATCTTCCTTCAAGGGGTGGAAAAGAGAGTGTTTGCTTCGTCTCTGCCAAAGATACAAACCCTAGGACGACCTAAAGCTTATATACTATTCTAAAATATACAGAAAATTAGACCCAAGCCCAAAATAGTGCCGCTCAGCGGTAAACTACCGCTTAGCGGTAAGTGCGTGAGTTGTTTTCCTCCCCTCAGCGGCCTTTTCACCCCTCAGCGGATCCACCGTGATTGCCTGAGTGCCGCTCAGCGGTAAACTGCCGCTGAGCGGCAGTTGCGGCTTCTCCTTTTGCACTTTTTTTATGTCTTTTCTGATTCCATCTCTATCCTTCTTCACTTCTTTCACCAAATTCACCTTAAAACCTGCATAAAACACTGAAATCAAGCATAAACCTGTCCAACTCTCTTATTTCTAAAAATATACCCAAAAACATGATTTCAAGCTAGTTTCTAAGTGTTAAAGGTTGCTTTTAGTATCAATTTTAAGCATGAAAATAACAGTTTTTCAACTGTTATCAATTGACAAAATCAATAATCATGCAATTGAAAGAGTTAAACAATTAATGAAGTAAAGCATTTATAATAAAAATCAATTCAATACATGAGAGTTTCAAAGGATTACATCGTTTCCCCAACAACAATGAAGGTTTAGTTCACCATAGACATGGTGAAACTAGATGAAAATATGGAAAAGAATGAAAGATAAAACCCTAAAAGTTGAAGATCGGAGCTTCCACATCGGAAATCCGCCTCCGAAGGATGAAAAGAGTGTATTTTCGCCTCCTTCTGTCAAAAGATATGAACCGTAGGACTTCAAAAACCTTAAATAGTTTATAAAAATAATAGAAAACAGGTCCAAGCCCAGGTCGTCAGCGCTCAGCGCCCCAAAAGGGTGCTCAGCGATAGCTGCGACACTCAAATGACGCTCAGCGGTGGCGCCTAGGCGTGAAAAACTGGTTGCACTTCCAGATTGACGCTTAGTGGTGGCGCCTAGCGCTATCTGCGATTCTTTTATGTGCCCCTTTTCCAGCCTTTCCTGATTCCAGCTCCTTGCTACTTCAACTTCTTCATCCAATTCATCTTAATTCCTGTCAAAACAAGGAAAAAAAACCATAAAACCATAATACCACCTTCAACTCTCTTATTTTCACAACTTAAGCAAAAGCATGATTCCAAGCTAGTTTCTAAGTTATAAAGGGTGTTTTTACTATCAAAACTAAGTATAAAAATAACGGTTTTTCAACCGTTATCACAACCCCAAACTTAGAACTTTGCTTGTCCTCAAGCAAACAAGATGTAACTCAGTCTTCCACCACTCAATATAATGGTTCAACACATTCAAAAACTTTTTCTTCCAAGACAAGTAATTACTCAAATCAGCTCATCAACAAAATTTAGTCAAGATGTACACATGCCTTAATTAAAATCACTCATCATGGTGTTCACATAATCACATATTATCCAACAGATGTTATTCTCATGAATGATCAATTAACTAAGCATAGATGTAAGCATGTATTCATGGAACTATTCCTCACCAGACAAAGTGTTTCACTCAATCACACAGGTGTATAAAGAAGTCACTCCTTCACTCTACTTATCCCAATGTCACATAGAACAAAATTGCCTTTCATTTACCACAATCAAACATGCTCACAGACAAGCATCATCACAAGGACTTTCCATGGCTTGTAACGTGACTGGGCTAAGAAGAAAAATTGGTTTTCAAGATCGCAAAATCCTTGAGTTAAGAAAGTCATTCAAAAATTTATCATTCAAGTTCAGTCTCTCTTTAGACAAACCAATCTCACTCATTCCCAACTTTCCCCTTTTTGCATTGAGCTTTTCTTTCTTTGCATTTTATTTTCTTTTCTCTTTTTCATACTTGCTTAACACTTAGCTCAATGCTTTTCATTACTTTTTTTTTCAATTCTCCCAATCAACCCCAAACTTGAACCTTTATCAATACCACACCATGACTCTCAACTTAACTCAAGGTAAAGATTTTCACAAAAGATATGTTTAAGGCTTGAGGTTCAAAAAGGGTAGAACACTTCGTGCTCTCTTTCATTTGGGCTAAAATCATGCATTGGCTAAGAAAAAAGGGTAATCAATAATGGCCTTGATCATATGACACAAGCAAGTAAGTAGTTCAATCATAGAAACCTGGCCAATATCATTCATGCTTTTAAAAGAATAACAATCATTCACAACAAATACTCTGGAGTCCAAAACCTCACACAAGCTAATTCAATGTTCCCCATAGACCAAATACACATCCTGCTTAGCATCATAATCATAATCATAACATCATGCATCTATTCACACAGTTTGTGAACAACCACCTGTATATCAGCATCCTGTGCAACATCAATCAATCTCAAAGAGTCATCAAGCAATACTCATCACACAAATCAATATCAAACCATCACATCAAATATAGGTCTCAACTGAGTACATCAACACCTATTCTAAAAACATATGCAATCATAAAGTTCACAAGACAAAGATAAGAAACATCCTGTTCTACTACAAATAACATTCATCAGTAAATGTTATCATCCTCTACTATCAATTTGAGTCCTCCTCCTCATCGTCATCTTCCTCTTCTTCATCACCATCTTCATAATTATCAATCAAGCATTTTAATCGGTCCAAACAATGAATATTTCAACAAATCATGCATAGATATCAAAATTCATCAAGAATCATGCTTGGACCACAACATTCATTCAAAATCATACTTTCAAATGCCCTAGAATGTAAAATGCATGTACTTACTTGGTTGGAGATGCTCAATGTGTGAAGAATGCCAAGTGAAATTGGGGAGAAAAAACCCTAACAATAGTGCTCACAACAAACCCCAAACTTGGATTGAAAAGTGATGCAAAATGGGTGGAGAAAGGGTTTTGTGGAGGAGGATGAAGGAGAAACTGGAGAGAAAACCTTTGGAGAGTGTTTTGAAGTGGCTAGAAAAAGTACAGAGTGAATGGGGTGGCTAAGGCGAGACCTAGGGTAAGGAAAGCATCTAATGGGCCAACTTAAGTTGAGCCCAATTTTAACCTAAAACTCAAATCTACAAAAGTCGTGCTCAGCGCCCCAAACTGGCATTGAGCGGTGAGCGCAACACATTATCTCCTCTTTTCTTGCTTGCCCTAAGCGTGCTTAACCAATATTCACTCAAATTCAACTCTCAATTTTTTGAATTTCATGTATTTTCCACTCACTTCACATACTCTCACTCAATCAATGCATTTAATCTCTCACACCACTCAAACATTCAACAATTAAGAACCTACAATGCAACTAAAACAAAGATAAATTCAAACAACTGGGTTGCCTCCCAGGTAGCGCTTGTTTAACGTCACGAGCCTGACCCATGAATCCTCCAACATCCTTCAGTAGATGCATATCTTTTCTCACCAACACCCATCAATAGGTTGTATAAGCATAATATCCTTCAATAGATACTCTATCACCTAGCATCCATCAGTAGATGCTATGACATAGAAGTCTCATAACAAAATAAAACAATGTTCCAAAGTTTCAAATTACATCACATAAATAAACAAACTCAAAGAAATTAATGTTTTTAAATCACTGGGGTGCCTCCTAGTAAGCGTTCTTTTAACGTCATTAGCTTGACCCAATAAACCTCAAGTTCCATCTTTAATGTTGGTGTTCTCCTTCCGTTCATCACACCAACTCATCAATTGCTTTCGGTTTGCCTTCTTGACTCGGCTTGAATATGGAGCTTCAATCTCTATCACTCCATTCTCTTTAAAATCTTTCACAACCCATAACTTGGTCTTGAATCTTACAGGTGTGCCAAGTTTGAATTGTGCATCCACCAAGTCATCAAGAACCATCCTTCCTTTGTCATTTTTTTCTTCTTCCCTAACCTGTGATAAGAAATAATTTTTACCTTTGATGACCGGCTTGACAACTTTTGGGCCAATCACTAGTGCATCCTTACATGCAGCTTTATGATTAGTCTTCTTCTCTTGAATCTGCTGCTCAGCTTTGAAGACATTAAAGATTACCTTTTCCTCTCGTTCTTGAAGCATTATCATCCTATCATCCACATTGATGATTACCTTTTGTTAACCCTCTACAAGTGTAACCGAATCGTATCAAGTAATAATAAATGGTAAGACCAAGTATCGTTTCGCAAAGGACTCACGGCCTAAACAATCATGTGATTTGTTGATTAGATTAGACTTCTGAACGAATTCTTGTAGGTTTAAATGCAAATACTAAAAATTAAATATGAATGCATGTATTGATCAATTGGATCAAAAGAAGCAAAAGTGATTGAAATTATGGAATGATGATGTTCTTGGGGTTTTCAATTAATCCTATCCACTCTCATGTATTCAAGAATTCATCTTCTTCATTAATGTTAATGCCACTTTCTAATTTACCTTAAACCCAATGTCTTGGTGAAGAAAGCCTATTCCTAATCACTAGTTTACAATGTCTTGTCTCCCTAGCAATTATTCATGCATTATATTCGCACAGAAGCTTAAAGGCAACCAATCCTCCTATCCCTATGTCTAGGCAATATTACTATTGGGAGAATTTCTTCATGTCTAGATTTATCTATATGTGTCCATACAAATAAAATAAATGATCATGCAATTGAATGAGTTAAACAAAGCATGCATAGTGTATAGAAGAAAAACCCTAACAATTAATGAAAGAAAGCATATGGATTAAAGAACCAATTCAATACATGAGAGTTTCAAAGGATTACATGGATTCCCCAACAACAATGAAGGTACAGTTCACCATAATCATGGTGAAACTAGATGAAAAAGAATGAAAGATAGAACCCTAGAATTTGAAGAGTGGAGCTTGAGCATCCAAAATCCTCCTCCAAGGGGTGAAGAAAGTGTGATTTTGCTTCGTTCTTCCAAAAGATACTAACCCTAGGTCGACTAAAACCTTATATAGACTCTTAAAGATTACAGAAAAGTGGCCCAAGGCCCATAAAAATGGCGCGCAGTGGTAATTACCGCTCAGCGGTAAGTGCGATTCTTCTATTTGACGCTCAGTTGCAGTTTTGCCCCTTAGCGGTGCCTACAGAACTTCAGAGTGCCGCTCAACGGTTATTTCTGCTGAGCGGTACTTGCGGCTCTTGTTTTATGCACTTTTTCTTCCTTTTCTGACTATAACTTATGGCTACTTTACTTCTTCCATTCAATTCATCTTAAAACATGCAAAAACAAGAGAAACCAAGCATAAAACCCATCCAACTCTCTTATTTCAAAAACATAAGAAAAAACATGATTAAAACAAGTTTCTAAGTCAAAAAGGGTTGATTGATTATCAACATTAAGTACAAAAATAACGGTTTGTCAACCGTTATCACCTTTGTCGTTTTCATAAACGGTCTTCCAAGAATAATTAGGATATTCTCATCTTCCCCCATCTCCATCACCACAAAATCCACCAGGAATTTAAGTTTCTCTATAAAGACCACAACATCTTGCGCTACACCATACGATTTCTTGGAAGACCCATCCGCCATGAGAAAAGTCACCTTTGTTGGCTTGACTTCAAGATCACCAATCCTTTCAAGCATAGATAAGGGCATCAAATTAATGGTTGACCCTAAATAATTAAGGCCTTCCTTATATTCACCTTCCCAATGACGCAAGGAAAAGTAAAACTTCCTGGATCTTTCACTTTTGGAGGAAGTGGTTTCCCCAAAATAACATTGCATTCTCCCTGTTCCTCCATAGTCTCCTCATCTAAATATCTCTTTTCTGTGAGGAATTTCTTCATGTGCTTAGCATAAGCAGGAATTTGCTGCAGTGCTTCGGTCAAAGGTATAGTAATCTCCAATTGCCTGAAGATCTCCTTAAAACGCTTATATTGTCTCTATTTATCTATTTTTTTACGCCCCTTAGGATAAGGAAGAAATTTTTCAATTTTCTCACAATTTTTCTCTCCCCCCTTCTTTTCTTTTTCTAGCGTCTCAACCTCACATATTCTCTCTTCTCTTTCTTCTCTCTTTTCTAACTCAACTCTTTCTTTGCTCTCTTCCACCCTCTCATCATCTATGCTCACAATAGCTTTACACTCTTACTTAGGGTTAACCTCAGTGTTAGCCCCAAATTTCTTTTTCGCTTTATCTTCCATCTTCTTGGCCAGTTGGCCAACCTACATCTCCAAATTTCTTATAGCAGCTTCAGTGCTCTTGTGATTGGAGATAGTCACCTGCATAAATTGTTGAAGAGTGTCTTCTAGCTTTCTTGATCTCTCATTTAATGCAGATACTTGTTGCCATAGTAATGGTTGCTGCTATGGTCTATTAAATTGTCCTGCTTATCCAGCTTGTCCATTTTGACCTTGATGCATGCTTGGGTGAGGTTTCCACCCTTGGTTAAAGTTTCCTTGGCGGTATTGGAATTAATTGCCCATATAATTGACATCTTCTTGGGCCTCCACTGGAAAAGCACATTGAGCATTGATATCATCACCACCACATAATTCACAGAGTTGTTGTTGAACATGTGAAACGTTCTTCAACTCCTTTGGCAACTGAGTGAGTGTCTTTGTCAAATTCTCCAACTGTTGAGTTATAATTTTATTTTGTGCAAGCAAGGCATCTTGAGATTGTAATTGTAGAACTCCCTTCTGTTGAGGTGGAGCTCCTCTTTCACTATGCATCTCGTTATCATTAGTAGCCATGTTGTCAATCAATTCAAAAGATTCCTCTGGAATTTTACACTTGATATTACCTCCAGCTGAGGCATCTAGCTTCAATTTGGTTTGTGAACCAAGACCTCCAAGGAAAAGAATGACTATTGTTGCTTCATCAAAGCCATGCGTGGGTGTCTTTCTCAACAAGCATTTGAATCTATCCCATGCTTGACCTAACGTCTCCTCCATACCTTGTTTGAAAGAAGAAATTTCTTGCTTCCCTTTGTTGATTTTCTCCTTCTTCGTCTACTCTCGTCCAATCCTTTAAGAAGAGGTTCCGACTTTTTCTTGCTTCTATTTCGAATTATACCTTGCATCCAACAAAAGACAAAACCCTAAAAAGCACTTTTAAAACAAAACAAAACAAAAATAAAAAAAATCAAGTCAAAACTAATCAATAATCACACGAATAGAATAGTTAAACCACGAGTCCAGCAAGTGTACCGACAACGGTGCCAAAAACTTGTTAACACTCCAGCAAGTGTACCGAATCTTATCAAGTAATAATCAATGGAAAGACCAAGTATCGTTTCCCTAGAGACTCACAGCCTAGACATTCATGTGGTTTCTTGATTAATTAAGACTTGTGAACAAAATCACAGTGTTTATAGGGTAGAAAATAAATATGAATGCAAGTTTTGATCAATTGACTTGAAGAGTGCATAGGTGATTGATATAAAATATGGAATGATTATGTGGTTGAGGTTTCCGACTTATCCTATCCACTCTCATGTACTTATGAATTCATCTTCTTCATTAATGTTAATGTCACTTTCTAATTTACCTTAAACCCGATGTCTCGGTGAAGAAAGCCTACTCTTAATTACTATATCACAATGTCTTGTACACCTAGCAATTAATTATGCATTACATTCGCACAGAAGCTTAAAGGCAATCAACCCTCCTATCCCTATGTCAAGGTAATATTGCTTTTGGGAGAATTTCCCAGTTCTAGATTTTCCCATATGTGTCCATAATGACAAAATCAATAATCATGCAATTGAATGAGTTAAACAAAGCATGCATAGAGCATAGAGGAAAAACCCTAACAATTAATGAGGAAAAGCATTCATAATAAAAATCAATTCAATACATGAGATTTTCAAAGGATTACATCGTTTCCCCAACAATAATGGAGGTTTAGTTCACCATAGACATGGTGAAACTAGATGAAAATATGGAAAAGAATGAAAGATAAAACCCTAAAAGTTGAAGATTGGAGCTTCCGCATCCAAAATCCGCCTTCGAGGATGAAAAGAGTGTATTTTCGTCTCCTTCTGTCAGAAGATATGAACCCTAGGAGGTCCAAAACATTAACTAGTTTATAAAAAAAAACAGAAAATAGGTGGAAGCCAACGTCGTCAGCGCTCAGCGCCACAAAAGGGCGCTCAGCGATAGCTGTGGCACTTAAATGACGCTCAGCGGTGGCGCTCAAGCGTGAAACAGTGGTTGCAGAACCAAATTGGCGCTCAGCGGTGGCGGCCAACGCTATCTGCGATTTTCCTACGTGCCACTTTTCCAGCCTTTCTTGACTCGAGCTCCTTGCTACTTCAACTTCTTCATCCAATTCATCTTAATTCCTGTCAAAACAAGGAAAAACAAGTATAAAACCAATAATACCACCTTCAACTCTCTTATTCTCAAAACTTAAGCAAAAGCATGATTCCAAGCTAGTTTCTAAGTCATAAAGGGTGTTTTTAATATCAAAATTAAGTATAAAAATAACGGTTTTTCAACCGTCATCAGTTAACCTCAGAATTAGTCCCAAATTGCTTCTCAACTTTATCCTCTAACTTCTTGGCCAATTGGCCCACCTACATCTCCAAATTCCTTATAGCAGCTTGATAACGGTTAAAAAACCGTTATTTTTATGCTTAAAATTGATACCAAAAGCAACCTTTAAGACTTAGAAACTAGCTTGAACTCATATTTTTGCTTTAGTTTTGTGAATAAGAGAGTTAAAGGTGAATTTAATGGTTTTGTGCAAGATTCCCTTGATTTTGTAGGCTAATTGAATGATTTGAAAGAAGAATTGAAATACCGAATGATTGGAATGCTGAAAAATCAACTAGAAACCAGAAAAGTTAACCAGTCAACCAGAAAAGTCAACTAGTCAACTAGAATGCTGAAAAGTCAACCAGAATACAGAAAAAGTTCCACAGAGCGGTAAAATACCGCTAAACAGCACTTTTCAGGTGCCAAAATCACCGCTGAGGGGCAAAAACAGCAGCTGGGGGAAAAATGGATCATGCGCTATTACCGCTGAGCGGTAAAATACCGCTGAGCGCCATTCTAAGTGGGCTTGGACCGATTTTCTTTTGTTTTTATGGGCTTGGGCCTAATTTTCTGTATTTTTAGAATAGTATATAAGCTTTAGGACGTCCTAGGGTTTGTATCTTTGGCTGGGAGGAAGCAGAAACACACTTTTCACCCCTTGGGGGTAGATTGGGAGATGGTGACAGCTCTCCTCTTCTCTTTCTAGGGTTTTTCTATCTCTTTCATTCTTTCATCTTTTGTTAGGGATTTTCCTCTTTGCTTAATGCTTGCTTTGTTTAACTCATTCATTGCCATGATTATTGATTTTGTCGATATGGGAACATACGGGGAAATCTAGATCCGGGGAATTTCTCCCAATAGCATATTGGTTGCCTTTAAGCTCCTGCACTTCAGAACTAATTACTAGGAATGCTAGGAATTGTATGAACTCATAATTAAGGATAGGCCTTCTTGCAAGGTGATTTAGATTAGCAATTGATGAAAAGAATGATGAATTCCTAAATTATATGAGAGTGAACAAGATGAAATTGATAACCCCAACAACATACTCATCCATTTAATTCATTAAAGTGTTTGTTTTCCTCTTGTCCATTGATCAAATTCATGCATACATGTTTAATTACTGTCTTTTGCATTTAAACCCTATAATAAATTGTTCACAAGTCTTAAATAATCAACAAATCATATAACTAACTAGGCCGTGAGTCCTTTGGGAAAACGATACTTGGTCTTACCTAGTTTTATTACTTGATACGATTCGGTCACACTTGCCGATTGTTAAACAAGTTTGTGGCGCCGTTTTTCGGTGTTCATAAATTTGTCATCACAGCTTCAGTGCTCTTATGGTTAGAGATAGTCACCTGCATAAACTGTTGAAGGGTTTCTTCAAGCTTTGAAGTTCTGTCAGATAATGCAGATATCTGTTTCCATTGTGATTGTTGTTGCAGTGGTCTATTGAATTCTCCTGCTTGCCCAGATTGCCGAAATTGACCTTGACTCATACTTGGGTGAGGTTTCCACCCTTGGTTGAAATTACCTTGGCAAAATTGATTGCCTATATAGTTAACTTCTTCTAGGGCCTCCACTTGCAACGCACATTGACCATTGATATGATCACCACCACATAATTCACAAAGTTTCTCTTGAACATGTGAAACGTTCTACAACTCCTTTGGCAATTGAGAGAGTTTCTTCGTCAAATTCTCCAATTGTTGAGTAATAATTTTGTTTTGTGCAAGCAGAGCATCATGAAATTGTAACTGTAGGACTCCCTTCTGCTGAGGTGAAACTCCTTTTTCACTATGCATCTCATTGTCATTGGTAGCCATGCTGTCAATCAATTCACAGGCTTCCTCTAGAGTCTTGCACTTGATATTACCTTCAGCCAAGGCATCTAGCATCAATTTGGTTTGTGAGCCAAGACCTCCAAGGAAAAGAATGACTTCCGTTGCTTCGTCGAAGCCATGTGTGGTGTCTTTCTCAACAAGCCTTCATATCCATCGCACGCTTGACCTAATGTCTCCTCCATGCCCTTATTGAAAGAAGAGATTTCTTGTTTTCCTTTGTCTGAGGAAATTCCAAAAAGCTAGTTCAAGTACTTTGCCTGGTCTCGTGAATAGGAGAAGCTCGTGCTTTGTGGGTCAAAGGTCGGAGTAGTTCTCTTCGAGTTGGTAAGGTTGTCATCTTCCGGTTCGTGTGTCGAAGAAAGATTTTTATTTGCATTGTTCCGGTTCGTTGGTCGAAGGAGAGTATAGATTCCTACTTTTGGTTCGTTGGTCGAAGGAAGCTCCCTTCCGGTTCGTTCGTCAAAGGAAGGTTTTATCTTTCTATTTTATTCACTCCATTGTAAATCTGTGAAACTAATTTTTAGTGAAAAATGTTAATCACTTTTTATAGTGATTAACAACTGAACGTAGATTCTTTTGAATCGAACCAGGATAAAAATTTTATGTTGAATTTTTCTACTCCCTACACTCTTTACATTTTATGCTCATTAACTGTTTGATAAATTTTCTCTAAGAAAATTGATTTTCTAAAACGGACCATCTTAATACTAGTTTGACCGAACACGTTTTCCGCTATCTATATTTCATTCCATTATGTGACTCTATAACGGTACCGATTGTTCCGACAAAGCTATCCTCCGGGAAAGAATTCATCCATAACTTAGCATTGCCTCCCAATGAGAAAGAAAACAAACTAAGCTTTGTAGCGTCATGCAACACTCCATTGATCTACACAGTATTGCAAATATTGTTGAATGTGGTCAGATGCTCATATGGACTTTCATGAGACAGTCCATTAAATTGGTTGCTCTTTACCAATTGTATCAACGTTGGTTTCACCTCCATGTTTGTAGCATTGACCCTCGGCTTTGCAATGCTATTAAAATGATGAGGGCCAACAACTGTTGTGTAATCTGCTAGAGTGCGTCTGCCACTATTCTCTACAACCATCTTTTCAGTGCTCTGGTCAGATCCTTGAGGTGAAGGTTGTAAAAGTGTCTCTAAAGAAGGAAATAATTCTCTGGACGTTCCGATTCTCCTTCTCCTTCTACTCTCGTCCAATCCTTCAAGAAGAGGTGTTGAGTCATTATTTTCTACTATTCACTTAGCTTTTCGCATCCAATTGTATTAGTGAATTGTGCTTAATTCGCCATTATTGTCTTATTTTCACTATTTGGGCTTAATTTCAAGACTAATACTTATCTTCATTAATATGAATTATTTGGGCTTAATTATTTCAATTACTATTTGTAGAACAGTCATTGTTTGAAAGGTTGACAAAAGGTTTGCACGTACTGCACAGAGCCGTACGGTCCGACACTAGAGGCTGTTTGATAAAGCGGTCTGACAAATGTCTTGACCAAGCGGTCTGACGAAGTTGTGACCGAACGGTCTGAAAAACTCACTACTGATGGGGACGTGCATGCCTAAAAAGAAGTATACTAATGACAATTGAAAAGCATAAATGGAAAATAAAAGCGTATAAGAGAAAGAGAAAGGGAAACTTATGACTTGAAGACACGCCACTTGAGAGAGGACTCCAAGATAAGTGTCAAGGAAGGACCGCAACTTGATTTGCTCAAGATAAGGTCTGCCAAATGGACTAAGAGACACGAAACTATCTCTAAGAAGAATGCAAGATTGCAATTCAACTCAATTTCAATGATTTCCAAGGTAAGTACAAAGGAAACTCCCTAGGCCTCTTATGTAGCTTTTGGAATGAGTTTGGTGAAGAGTTTCAAGCGATGTGGGACTTGAAAGGCTCCAAGGTCTGGCCATGCAGCTGTAGCACGTCCCCTAGGTGCTTGGAATCCCACATTGCTTAATTCTCTCATTCCAAAAGAGTTTATAAGCTACCTAGTGATAACAGTTGAAAAACTGTTATTTTCATGCTTAAATTGATACTAAAAGCAACCTTTAACACTTAGAAACTAGCTTGAAATCATGCTTTTATTCATATTTTCAGAAATAAGAGAGTTAGAAAGGTTTATGCTTGATTTCAGTGTTTTTGTGCAGGTTTTAAGGTGAATTTGGTGAAAGAAGTGAAGAAGGAGAGAGATGAAATCAGAAAAGACATCAAAAAGTGCAAAAGGAGAAGCCGCAACTGCCGCTGAGCGGCAGTTTACCGCTGAGCGGCACTCAGGAGTTCACGTTGGAACCGCTGAGGGGAAAAATAGCCGCTGAGGGGAAGAAACTACTCACGCACTTACCGCTGAGCGGCACTTTACCGCTGAGCGACACACTTATGGGCTTGGGCCTAGATTTTCTGTAATTTTAGAATAGTATATAAGCTTTAGGACGTCCTAGGGTTTGTATCTTTGGCAGAAACGAAGTAAACACTCTCTCTTCCACCCCTTTGAAGGAGGATCTTGGATGCTTGATGGACAAATTTGTAAGCACCAAAATATGATGTCACAAACTTGTTTCACAATCGGCAAGTATGACCGAATCGTTTCAAGTAATAAACTTGGTAAGACCAAGTATCGTTCTCCCAAAGGACTCACGGCCTAGTTTAGTTATGTGAATTGTTGATTAGCTAAGACTTAAGAACACAATAATTGAAGTTTAATATGCAAAGACGAAAATTAAATATGTATGCATGAATTGATCAATGGCAAAGACAAAAGATAAACACTTTCAATGGAATATATGAATGAATATGTTGTTGGGGGTCAATTTCATCTCATCCACTCTCATATATTTTAGGAATTCAACATTCAAATCATCATTGTTAATGCCACTCTCTAATGTACCATTCTAGATGGCTTCTCCCTAATCAAATAGTTCATACAATTCCTAGCATTCCTAATGATTAGTTCATGAGTGCAGGAGCTTAAAGGCAACCAATATAATATTGTCAGTATAATATTGGGAGAAATTCCCCGGATCTAGATTTCCCCGTACGTGTCCGTATCAACAAAACCAATAATCATGCATTAGAATGAGTTAAACAATGCAAGCATTGAGCAAAGAGGAAAAACCCTAACTAATGATGAAAGAAAGCATATGTCTTAATTCAAAGATGTACTCAACAAATCCATATATGAGAGCTTCAAGAGATTACTTTGACTCCCCAACAAACATACAAGGTTTAGTTCACCATATTCATGGTGAACCTAGATGAATTACAATGAAAGTATGAAAGAATAAACCCAATAAAGGTGAAGAGGTAGCCTGAGCATCCAAGATCCTCCTTCAAAGGGGTGAAAGAGAGAGTGTTTGCCTCGTTTCTGCCAAAGATGAATAACTATAGGACGTGCAAGCCCTTATATACTAATCTAGAGTTACAAAAGATTACAAAAGTCCAAGCCCAAAAAGTGCCGCTCAGCGGTATTTACCGCTCAGCGGTGATTGCGCGTCTTCTTTCTTCCCCTCAGCGGCCATTTTGCCCCTCAGCGGTTCCAACGTCACCTCTTGAGTGCCACTCAGTGGTAGTTTGCCGCTGAGCGGTGCCTTCGACTTCTCCTTTTTGCACTCTTTCTTGTCTTTTCTAATGTCCTCTCTCTTATTCTTCACTTCTTTCACCAAATTCACCTCAAAACCTGCACAAAAACACTTAAATCAAGCATAAACCTGTCCAGCTCTCTTATTTCTGAAAATATAAACAAAAGGCATGATTTCAAGCTAGTTTCTAAGTCTAAAGGTTGCTTTTAGTATCAACTTTAAGCATGAAAATAACAGTTTTTCAACTGTTATCAATGCTCAGGCTACCTCTTCACCGTTTTAGGGTTTTATCCTTCATTCTTTCATTATTGTTCATCTAGGTTCACCATGAATATGGTGAACTAAACCTTGTATATTTGTTGGGGAATCAATGTAATCTTTTGAAGCTCTCATATATGGAATTTGTGCTTGCATCTTAATCTAAGACTTATGCTTTCTTTCATCATTAGTTAGGGTTTTTCCTCTTTGCTCAATGCTTGCTTTGTTTAACTCATTCAATGCATGATTATTGATTTTGTCGATACGGGAACGTACGGGGAAGTCTAGATCCGGGGAATTTCTTCCAATAGTATATTGGTTGCCTTAAGCTCCTGTGCTAAAAAAACTAATTATTAGGAATGCTAAGAATTGTATGAACTCCTAATTAGGGAGAAGCCTTCTTGAAAGGTAATTTAGAGAGTGGCATTAACAATGATGACTTGAATGTTGAATTCCTAAAATATATGAGAGTGGATAAGATGAAATTGACCTCCAACAACATATTCATCAATATATTTCAGTGAAAGTGCTTGTCTTTTGTTTTAGCCATTGATCAACCTCATGCATACATGTTTATTTTCGTCTTTTGCATATTAAACTCCACTTATTTTGTTCTTAAGTCTTAGCTAATCAACAAATCACATAACTAAACTAGGCCGTGAGTCCTTTGGGAGAACGATACTTGGTCTTACCGAGTTTATTACTTGAAACGATTCGGTCATACTTGCCGATTGTTAAACAAGTTTGTGACATCATATTTTGGTGATCATAAATTTGTGCATCACCTAGCTCTGCTAAGGTTCAAAAAACGAAAACTAGCTACACTTCCTTGGACCTTAAGCTATGATGCCAATTGTCGATACCTAATTTCGTCTAGGTAACTAATTAAGTAAATAATGATTAAATTTATTTGATCTTTTTTATTTTATTTGATTTTATGTTATTTTTATTCTAATTTTATTTTATTTTATTATACGTCTCTTTATTTTGTTATTTTGATTTATTATATTGGTTTAATCCTTTTCGACATCCCTATTTGTGCAGGAATGTCTCATATAGGTCCTCGTTTTCTAAATTGTGTCAAAATGGTCCTTAATTTTGAAAATTTAAATCAATTGAGACCTTCCCGTTAAGTTGGCTGGACGGCGTTAAAGAAATTGATGCGTGGGTTGCTGAGACAACCAAATGGTACTGACGTGGCACAGTACTGTTGTTGTTGACCTGGCTTATTGGTGAGTTTTTATATTTAAAAAAGTAAAATTTTTAAATCAAAACGCAACGTTTTGATTTTGAACAGAATAATTGAAGGTTTTAAATGAAGGAATCCCTAAATTGAAGACATCCCCAAATTGGTTGACGAGAGCGACGAGCGAGGTTCGTGTTGGAGGTTGTTGAGCTCGTTGCAAGAAGGGAATTTTGGTTTGACGCAGTTGGGTGGGTTTAAGAACGTAGTTGTTCGGAGACGATGTCGAAGGAGCATTCTTGTTGTTTGTCGACATGCAATGTGTGATGGAAGGAGAACCGTAATGTGTGTTCACCGATTTGCCATTGTGGACTCAGATGTGCGATGAGAATTGCTAAAACTTTGAAGAATCGCGGCAAGCAATTTTGGGGATGCTCGAAGTATAAGGTATGATTTATTTGACGTTTGTATTATGTGGAAGTGTTTTTGAGAAGAGATTGTTGTTTATACAGAGTGGTGCTGAAGAGGGTGGTTGCAACTACTTCAAATGGTTCAATGATGTTGTGGAAGAGGAAAGGGGCAAATGCTTGAAGTGTGAAGGAAACAAAGAAAGTTCGGTGCACAGTGAAGAAATGGATAGTAATAGGAAAATTTTAGTTAAGTTTGAGAAATCTTTGTTGGTTGTTGAAAAGTGGATGAAGGTGTTGATATTTTTGGTTTTTCTTTTATGTGTAGTAAACACAATTTGTGTATCAATGTTGATGAGAATGGGCTGATGGGTTGTAACCGTGTTGTACCTTTCTTCCATTTCAATGAAAGTCAGACTTGTTATTAGTGAAAATTTCTATTTTTGTTTTGGAATGTGATGAGTAAATAATGTTATTATGTTGAAGTTGTTATGTTTTTATGAGTCTATATATTGCTATCATACACCTGCGTCATGCACATATGAGGTGTTTTTATGAGTCTAAAAAAATCTGCATTGCTCAGGGTCACTTTTTAAAGAATTTTGCATCACCCAATAATAAGGGATATATCTAGACAAAAGTGTACAACAAATATAAAACATCAAAATATAGAGTCATTTCATTGATATGCAGAGGTGAAGAAACAGACTGATTTCATTGATAAGCAGAGGTGAAGAAACCAATATAAAACATCAAAATACAGACTGATAAAAGCAGAATGACATTGTCTGATGATTACCAAACTGCTGTGTAATACAAAAAGATCACCAAGCTGCTGTCTAATACAAACAGATTACCAAACTGTTGTCTAATACAAAAAGATCACCAAGCTGTTGTCTAATAGAAAAAGATGACCAAACTGCTGTCTAATACAAAAAGATTACAAAATTGTTATTCAAATGACAGACATTACAAAAAGATATAAAAAAGACATTGAATTTGTTCATTTATCCCCTTAAACTACAGCTTCTTCCTCATTTGATGATGGCATGATTGGTTGAGTTGATGGGTTACTTTGTTGTGTTTGTTGAGAGTTGAAATCAATTGTTTGTTTTGCTTTGGTGCAAGAAGTCCTGTTGTAGCCGAGTTCCTTACAAATGCCACATCTTTTCTTTAAACCACCCTTCCTCATTCTTTTGTCATCCTTCACCAACTCCCATTGCTCCAACCTTCGCTTCTTCTTTGGTCTCCTAGGCAATGTTCTTTTTGGTGGAGGGAGGACATCATCATAAGTGGTAATCTCCCACAAATTGTTACCATTTATTGGATAGACAATTGAAGAGTATGTTTCTTCATATGTTGACTTCCTAAAGCAACATGGAATGAATTCCTCTGCATCAAGATTTAGGAATGTCATAGCAGCTAAGGAGTGGCAACATGGTATGCCAGTGATTTCCCACTTTCTGCATGTACACAAATTTTCATCTAAATTGACTACAAATTTGTCACCAGCTTGGGACACATGGCGAACTTCAAAAATCTTGTTGGCTGACCAGCTGTAAAATCAAAACAAGAAACACATTATAATCATAAACCACTTATTTTAAAACAATTCATAAGTGAACAAACCTCATTCTTACCACGGTATCCAATATTTAGTTAACTGAGACTCTTTCTTTAGTCTAGTCTTGATTTTTGGACAAATGTTCCCAGAAAGTGATTGACTTTTTGTCCTGTTAGTTGCCCATCTCTTCATCAAGTAAAGGCGGATTTCCTCCAACATGGTTACAATTGGCTTAGACCTTGTATGCACCATTCCACTATTGAAAGCCTCAGACATGTTAACCAAAGTATCACACTAAGGCTTGCTGCTAAATCTTGATCTTGACCAGTACCTAAAACATATATATGTTCATCAATGTTACTGTGAAAAGTTGGCACATTTTTAACAATAGAAATTTAAATACAAACCTGGGAGGGATTTTTAACAAGTATTTGAAAGCGTCATCGTTAAGCTGTTTAATATTTCTCATTTCTGCTTCCCATGCTTGTGGATGGGTTGTTGTAGCTGCCTTCCACATCAAACGCTTTAGTTGTTTTCCAAGGAATTTCTTTCTAAAATTAGCGTATAAGTGCCTAACACAGAAACGTTGATCAACTCCAGGCACCAATTCTTGTAAAGCTTGTAGTAGTCCCTGTTCATAGAAATTATGACAGTGTTGTTAGAGATATGATTTCAATATGAAAGTTAATTAACATAATCAGGGAATAGCCATGTGCATTACCTTTTGCTGGTCCGACATGAACGTAAATGATGAACTTACTTCCTCCCCACCGAGATCTTCAACCAGAAGTTCAAGGAACCATCTCCAAGTATCCTTGTTCTCTACTTCCACCACAGCATACGCAAGAGGTAGCATTTGATCATTTGCTTCTCTACCAACAGCAGTTAACATTTCACCACCATATTTCCCTTTCAGAAAAGCACCATCCAACCCAATAATTGGCCTGCAGGACACAAAACTATCCTTGCAGGCCTTTAGACATGTATAAAACCTCATAAAAACGGCTCCATCCACATTCTCTTCAACTTTGACTTTTACTGTGGATCCTGGATTACGAGCTAAAACCTCATTCGCATAATCATAAATCCTTCTATATTGGTCTTTGAAAGACCCATCAACATGGTCTGAAGCAATGGCCTTTGCCCTATAAGCCATACATCTAGATACACCTACATTCCATTTTCTATTTATCTTCTCACGAATTTCCTTTCCCTTTACTTGGGGATTTTCTCTAACAGTTTTTTCCAACCTCTTACTGAGCCATTTTGCATTAAGTAATCTTACTTTGTGCTCTCTACTACATCTGTGGTTGTCAACAATAGTCCTTAATTAGCACGTATGAATGGCTTCCATATAAGCACAATATGCCATCCAGGGGCACTCTCCTTTAGCACCCATACATTTTAGCCTCATTCTCTTCTTATCATTTTTAATATATTTAATATTTCTGCCATTTTCTATTGCATATGTTTTGATGGAATCCACAAAGTCTTCCTTCTCAGCAAAATAAGTTCCCACATCCCATTTATAATCTACCATTTTCTTAGGCATGCTGAAGGTTACAAAGTTCCCATAACCCTCCTCTTCATCATCTTGTGCTTCACTTTCTGCTCCACTGTCTAATTCATCAGATTTCCATTCATCATCGGACAAACCTCTATGATGATCACTATTCATTCCATCATCCACATCACTATCATTAGATTGCACATCAACTTGGACATTACCAAACCAATCTGCCACTCTATCTCCTACCTCCTCTTCTAAATCACACTCAACATTAACATCAACCAGACCTCTTCCATACAGTCATAATCCACCTCATCATTGCCATCATCATGACCACTACTGGTCCAGCTACGAACATCACAAGCATCCTCTTCAACCTCACCCACACCAACGTGTGTTTCAATTTCTCCTTCAACAACATCATCATCCTGAAGTCTTTCTTTTGAAACAACAACACTTTCATTGACAGCCACCTCAAATTGTCTTTCAGTATCCTGTTCACATTCACCCCCACCAGCCTCTGTTTGAATTTAACCTTCAACAACATCATCAGCCTCAAGTCTTTCTTCTGAAACAACAACAGTTTCAGTGATTCCATCACACTGACCTCTCTCACCTTCATTGACAGCCACCTCAAATTGTCTTTCACTATCCTGTTCACATTCACCCCCATCAACCTCTGTTTGAATTTGACCTTCAACAACATCATCAGCCTCAAGTCTTTCTTCTGAAACAACAACAGTTTCAGTGATTCCATCACACTGACCTCTCTCACCTTCATTGATAGCCACCTCAAATTGTCTTTCACTATCCTGTTCACATTCACCCCCCACCAACCTCTGTTTGAAATTCTCCTTCAACAACATCATCAACCTCAACTCTTTCTTCTAAAACAACAACACTTTCAGTCATACCCCCACCTTGCTCTTCACATTGACCCTCAACCATACCCCTACCTTGCTCTTCACCTTCACCCTTAACCATACCTACAGGTTCAACTTCTACTTCATGTGTATTTTGAGGAATATATTCTAACATATGTATCACCTCAGGTTCAGAGACATTGTGAACAACAAATAGATGAACCTCACCATTAAGCCTGGCTAAGGTAATCATGTGCATGGCTCCTATGTCATCCAACAAAGGTTCCAACCTATTTTCCAACACAGAACCACCACCTACGCAGTACAACAACTCCTTAAACCCATCATAACCTAGACCTTTTACTACACTGACTAGAAGGAAATAGCTCCACATGTCTGGGTCAAAGGAAAAACTTGTACTCTCCCCCTCATACTTAAGTTTTCCTTCATTTATGAACTTTCCACCATGGTGGAAAACAACTTCAAAATTTTCTTCCATTACGTACAACACAACAATTATATTTTAACCTATAAATTAAGAAAACACTTTAACAATGGGGGACCACATTGCAACCGACCACAACAAAAAGCATTAACAATATATACAAACCGCAACCCACTGAAAAAGACAATCAAACAACACTTTAATAATGGGGGACCACATTGCAATCGAAAACGAAACACTATACAACATGCAACAGTGTAGGACAACCATAAAGGACAAAATCATCAAAAAATTCAATCAAAAGCACATTTACTAACCTGAACACGTGGTTCACTTCGAACACTTTCGCCACTGCCTTCCACGTGCTTCACTGCCAACACCTTCCAGCTACTACTGAAATAGCACCGATAGATCACTCGTAAATCTAGAAACGATACCTATTTAGTCACCAACTATACCAAATAACACCGATATACCCTATTGTCCCCCAAATTCGAACCACAAAAGCCAACCCTCGACAAAACCCTATTCTCCCAATTATCCCAAATTCCCTAACATTGAAATTAAATAAAACTAACGTAACGTTCAATTATTCTGTTCAAAATCAAAACGTTGAGTTTTGATTTAAAAATTTTACTTTTTTAAATATAAAAACTCACCAATAAGCCAGGTCAACAACAGTACTGTGCCACGTCAGTACCATTTGGTCGTCTCAGCAACCCACGCATCAATTTCTTTAACGCCGTCCAGCCAACTTAACGGGAAGGTCTCAATTGATTTAAATTTTCAAAATTAAGGACCATTTTGGCACACTTTAGAAAACGAGGACCTATATGAGACATTCCTACACAAATAGGGATGTCGAAAAGGATTAAACCTATTATATTATATTATATTTTATTTTATCTTTTAGATTTTTATTCTTTTGTATTTTATTTTTATTTTATTTTTTAATTTTTGTTATTTAGTGCTATTTTATTTTGTTATTTTAATCTTTCTTTACTTTAATTAACTTGTCCTACGTTTAAAAAACAAAAAAAAATCTTTCTTTACTTTAATTAACTTGTCCAACATTTAAAAAACAAAAAAAAAAATCTTTCTTTACTTTAATTAACTTGTCCAACGTTTAAAAAAAAAAAAATCTTTCTTTACTTTAATTTACTTGTCCATCTTTTAAAAAAAATGGAACAAGATTTAGGTAAAGTCAGCTTTCTCAAATCACTCCTTTCCTCTATGTTATCTCAAATCACTCCTTTCCTCTACGTTATCTCCCATTAATGGGATGAAAAATCCTTGCACACTCTACCTCTAGCTGGATTACCACAAGATATAAAGAACTTCTCTAGCCATGGGAAGGATGACTGGATTGTAGAGTGGTTACAGATATTTAGCCTGTGAAAGGGAAAAGAAAGATTCAAGTCCTTTGACTTTAGCCTGTGAAAGGGAAAAGAAAGATTCAAAAAGGATTCGGTTCAGAAGCTAAGAACCCATTCCTTCATCATGCCCAACCACAAGAACAAAAGCCTCTCTCTCGTACACAAAAAAGGGACATCAACTCACAGAACCCATGATTCGCCTCTCACAAAACTTCGATTCACTCTCTACTCACTCAATAGAGAGACCTTTGAGAAACCAATTTCCTCCATCAAGCACATCACAGAAACCCACCATTCCCGAACCTACATCCTCATTCATTCATTTTCCTAGCCTCGACCCACGGTAGCAATAAAAACTCCAACCTTTGTCTCCCTCGCAAGCCACATCAACCACTTGGATTCTCCACTAGACCTTGACCCCCTCACTCTCATCATCCATTCATTCACCTCTCACACTGCTCTCAATTCCTCTATTCGCTCACACAATGAAACACCCTCCTCATAATCAATTCATCTTGGATTTACCCTTCCATCTTCTTCAACACCTGAAAAATAGAGAAGAACTCACTCACTTCCTAACCTCTACCGCGTTCCTATCACCATCACACCAACCCATCTCAACACCCAAAACATAAAAACACACGGTTCACACACAGAACTTCCATTACCATTATCAAACCATGACTCATTCATGACCACGACTCAGTTCAACATCTTGTTTCACTTTACCCTCCAACCACATTTCCCTTTCACTCCCAATTCCTCACCTCCAACAGCATCCATCATTCACCTCTGACCAAAAGCCTTTGCCTCCACCACGTGATCTAACACCATCATCATTCACACACCCGTAACCACCCCAAAAATCCCAAGGGCCACTTCCACGCAAAGACAGAGGCATTCTCGGTCACGATGTTGTGGTGTAGCGGTGTCGCGGCGGTGAGCGGCAGCACCGGCGAGGAGTCACGATTCGTGGTGGTGAACCTGGGAAAGTGTGAACCCCATTCGAAGGGGAAAGGTGAGAGGGTAGCATCGGTGGCGGCCTCCATGGCTGACGGCGCCGAAGTAGAGACAGTCACCGGCGTCAACGGCGCAGTAACGACGGTAACGTAGAGTTCGCCGGAGTTAGGGATGATAGTCCCTGGTCTTCATGGGTTGCACTTTTGGAAGGAGAAAGAATGATATGTGAGCAGGAGCGTCGATGAAGGTTGGTCGAAGGTTCCGAGCGATGTGTAGGTCGGTGACGTTATGGAGGTCACCAACGTCGATGCTGGTAGCTATCGGTGGTGGAGAATGTTTGGCGAGGGAACCTGGGGCTGCTCCCTTGGTCTTGGCGAGAAAGAAAATCCAGAAAGAAACCCTAATGGTTTCTAAGTCTAGAGAAAAAGGGCTTTGGGCCCGAACCAAAAGAGCCTCATTTTTATTCCGCACCCTTGGTTTATATCCCTGCACCCCTACTCTTATTGGTTTGTTTTTGTGCTTGATTTATTTTCATGCTTTTGTTTTGGTATTTGCTTGATTATTAGGTTTCTTTTACTGCTTGCATTTTATGTTCATTTTTATTCAGTGGGTTTGTATGTTTAATTTTAGTTACGACACTTCAATATACATTAACTTTTGTAATGAAAAATATTCAATAAAAGTTTATCGAACAAAAGAAAAAAATGAAAAAGTATAAAAAAGGGATAAATTATAAAAATATAAAAAATAGTTTAGTGATTTTTCTAACTCTTAATATCTTTTAAATTGAATATAGTTTTAATTTATTTTCTATTTTCTATTTTATTTTTCTTTATGTGAATATTATTACGTTACTGTTTTATTTTAAATACTTAGATAAATATAACTTTTTATTTTACATTAAAACTTACTGTATAGTTACTGTTTTCGCAATTTTATTCTATTTTAAACATGGAAATATTATTTTAATAGTATAAAATTGCAAAATAAAAAAATAAAAATATCAAATAAAAATTTAAAAATTAAATAATGATATGAGTACTCGTGCGATCGTTCGCATCGTGCTAGTACATAATATCTTCAATCCTAAAAAAACATATTTTAAAGGTTAAGCAGATGTGTGATCGCTCGGATTGTCCTTGTGCTAAATACCTTTTCTCTTTTTTTATAAAAATATAAAAAATATTTTAAAGGTCAAGTACATGTGTGATTGCTCGCATCGTCCTTGTACTAAACACCTTTTCTCTTTGTTTTAAAAAATACAAAAATTATGTTTTAAAGGTTAAGCACACGTGTGATTACTCGCATCGTCCTTGTGCTAAAAACATTTTCTCTTTCTTTTATAAAAAATACCAAAAATGAAAAAACCTTCAAAAACTAAAAACATCCATTTTGAACAAGTAATCTTTCAGTCAGAACTACGTGATCCTTGATTCTCCATCAAAAGTGGAGATACGTAGAAGCAAGACTAGTCCTTGTCAGGTTCCCTTCCAAATAATCCAAAATCATTTCAAAACAAATTTTCAAATAATTTCCAAACAAACTTCTCAAACAGTTTCAAAAGAACTACGTAACCCTGATTTCTCATTCTGAATGAGAATACGTAGGAGCAAGGTCAATCCTTTTTATTTTTTATTTTTTTAGAGTTTTATTTTAGGGGATAATTAACCATTTTGAAAACCACATCATATTCGCGTATTTAGTTAAAGGTACTGCCTTAGGGCAAGCATTGTAGGGTGCTAATACCTTCGCTACACGTAACCGACTCCCGAACTTAGACTCTGGTTCTTGTAGACCATGCCTTACCATTTTATGGTTTTTTCGTAGTTTTCCAGAATAAACTATGGTGGCGACTCCAAATCTCTTTCCAAAACCCATTTCTTTTTTGGATCGTCGTCCCATTGCGATTCTGGTTGCGACATCAACTTCCTCTTCTTTTCTTTTAACACCAAGCCATTGGAAGTCCCATATTGCTTGTGCTAAAAGGAAAAGAAGGGTTTATAAGTGTTTATTCAACTAGAATTAACGAAAAGAAAACAAGGAGGCAAATACAAGCTCATGAAACCTATTGTACTTTTTTTACAAATGTGTAAAGAAGACAAGAAGTAAAATGATTTCCTTTAGCCATGCTTCTTGTCATCCTTTTATTCTCTTCATTACTTGCCCTCTCTATGATCAAATCATCCCCCCAGGTTGGAAAGGATTCAACCACGAATCTGGAAAATCTGCAAAAGGAGAAAGATCAGCCACATTAAAAGTAGGATGTCCATTATAAGTGCTAGGCAAATCAATCTCATATGCATTATCATTTATTTTGCGTAGGACTTGAAAAGGACCATCGCCTCTAGGATTGAGTTTGGATTTCCTTTGTGAAGAAAATCTATCCTTTCGCAAATGAATCATAACCCAATCACCAGGAGAGAAAGTGACATTTTTCCTACGCTTATTGACACTAGATGCATGTTTTTGATTGATGTGCTCAATGCGCGTCTTGACTCTATTATGCAAATCCTTAATGAATTACGCTTTGGACACACCATCTAAACACATGGACTCAAAATCATGAAGGGGAAGAAGAACCAATGGAGTGAGGGGGTTGAAACCATAAACAATGTGAAAAGAAGAATGAGTGGGGGTAGAGTTGACAACCCTATTATAAGCGAACTCAATATGGGGTAGAAACTCTTCCCACTGCTTTGAAACCATCCCATTCAGTAAAGCTATCCTCCGGGAAAGAATTCAACCATAACTTAGCATTGCCTCACAATGAGAAAGGAAACAAACTAGGCTTTATTGCATCATCCGGGACACTATTAATCTTCACAGTGTTGCAAATCTCGTTGAATGTGGTTAGATGCACATATGGAATTTCATGTGGTAGCCCATTAAATTGGTTGCTCTTCACCAATTGTATCAACGCCGGTTTCACCTCCATGCTTGGAGCATTGACCCTCGGCCTAGCAATGCTATTAAAATGATGAGGGCCAACAACAGTGGTGTAATCCACCAGAGTACGTCTACCATTGTTCTCTCCAGCCATATCTTCAGTGCTCTGGTTAGATCTTTGTGGTGACGGTTGTAGAAGTGTCTCTGGAGAAGGAAATAATTCTCTAGATGTTTGAACTCTCCTCCTCCTTCTACTTTCATCCAATCCTTCAAGAAGAGGTTCCGAAATTTTCTTGCTCCTAGTCCGAATTGTATCCTACATACACAAGAACACAAAACCCTAGAAACAATTGTTAGCACAAAAAGATAGAAAAGATAAACTAAAAGGATAACAAGATAAAAAGATAAAAACAAAAAGATAGAAAGATAAAAAGATAAAAACAAAAGGATAACAAGATAAAAATATAAAAAGATAAAAAGATAAAAAAAACAAGTCAAAGCTAATCAATAATCACACAAATAGAATAGTTAAACCACGAGTCCCCGACAACGGTGCCAAAAACTTGTTATCACTCGGTAAGTGTACCGAATCGTATCAAGTAATAATAAAAATGGTAAGCCCAAGTATCATTTTCCAAAGGACTCACGGCCTAGACAGTTATGTCATTTGTTGATTAAATTAGACTTGTAAACAAAATCATTTTGTTTGAATTGTAGAAAATAAACATGAATGCAAGTGTTTGATCAATTGAATTGAAAAAAGCAAAAGAGATTGATGTAAAATATGGAATGATGATGTTGTTGGGGTTTCCGATTTATCCTATCCACTCTCATGTATTCAAGAATTCATCTTTCTTCATTAATGTTAATGCCACTTTCTAATTTACCTTAAACCCGATGTCTTGGTGGAGAAAGCCTACTCCTAATCACTAGTTTACAATGTTTTGTCTCCCTAGCAATTATTCATGCATTACATTCGCACAGAAGCTTAAAGGCAACCAACCCTCCTATCCCTATGTCTAGGTAATATTGCTCTTGGGAGAATTTCTTTAGTTCTAGATTTACCTATATGTGTCCATATAGATAACAGCAATGATCTTGCAATTGAGTGAGTTAAACAAAGCATGCATAAAATATAGAAGAAAAACCCTAACAATTAATGAAGCAAAGCAAATAAAATATATAACCAATTCAATAGTGAGAGTTTTAAAGGATTACATCGGTTCCCCAACAACAATGAAGGTTTAGCTCACCATAGACATGATGAAACTAGATGAAAAACAATGAAAGAATGAAAGATAGAACCCAAGAATTTGATGGAAGGAGCTTCCGCATCCAAAATCCGCCTCCAAGGGGTGAAGAAAGTGTGATTTCGCCTCTTTCTGTCCAAAGATACTAACCCTAGGTCAACTAAACCCTTATATACTTTATTAAGAATTATAAAAAATAGGCCGAAGCCAAATTAAAAGGTGATCAGTGGCACTTTTGGCGGTCAGCAGTAAGTGCGGTTCTTCTAAATGGCACTCAGCTGTAGTTTTAGCCCTTAGCGGTGACTGCGGTACTTCAGAACGCCGTTCAGCGGTAAAAGTGGCATTGAGCAGTGAATGCGACTCTTCTTTTGTGCACTTTTACTTCGTTTCCTGAGTCCAACTCCTTACTACTTCAACTTCTTTCATCTAATTCATCTTAAGCAAAAACATGATTTCAAGCTAGTTTCTAAGTTATAAAGGTTGTTTTCAATGTCAAAATTAAGTATAAAAATAACAGTTTTTCAACCGTTATCAATGGACAACATCATCTACTTTGTGGCAGGGAATAAAGTGTGTCATCTTTGAAAAACGGTCCACTACCACAAAGATAGAATCCATCCCTCGCTGTGTCCCAAGTAAACCCAAAACAAAATCCATAGAAATGTCAACCCAAGGACTACTAGGCACAGGGTAAAGGAGTATACAAGCCATGAGGGTGGGTGGTGGATTTAGCATGCTTACATGGAATGCATTGACTACAAAACTTAGTGACATGTTTATGCATATGTGGCCAATAGAAATGCTCATGAAGAATAGCTAAAGTTTTTGCAATCCCAAAGTGCCCCATCAAACCTCCCTCGTGTGCTTCCTTAATTAAAAGAAGTCGCAATGAGCTCTTGGGCACACAAAGGCATTTATTTTTGAAAAGAAAACCATTTGCTAATGAAAAAATCCTTGTGTGGTCCATGAGTGCATTGGTTAAACAAAGAAGAGAAATCACTATCATCTTGATACAATTCCTTTATGTGATCAAACCCAAGAAACTTGGTTTCAAGAGTAGTCAAAAGAGTATGTCTTCTTGATAGTGCGTCCGCAACTACATTAGAAGAACCCTTCTTGTGTTTGATTACATAAGGAAATTGTTCTAAGAATTCCACCCACTTAGCATGTCTCTTATTGAGCTTGCCTTGGCTTTTCAAATGTTTTAGAGTTTCATGATCACTATGTATCACAAACTCTTTGGAAAGTCGGGTAAGGCTAAAATGGGAGCATGAGTTAACTTGTCTTTAAGGACTTGAAAACTCTTTTGTTGTTCATCCCCCCACTTAAAACCAACATCCTTCTTTACTATGTCACTTAAAGGAGCGGCGAGAGAAGAGAAATTAGGCACAAAGCGACGGTAAAAACTAGCTAGGCCATGAAAACTCCTCACATCCTTGATGTTTTGAGGAATAGGCCATTCCCTAATAGCATCAATTTTGGAGGAGTCGACTTTAACTCCTTGGGAGCTAATAACAAAGCCTTAAAAAACTACTTGCTCCATGCCAAAGATGCACTTCTCTAAATTAGCAAACAATGATGCCTCCCTTAAAGCTTGAAGAACACTCCTAACATGCATGCAATGATCATCTAGAGACACACTATAAATGAGAATGTCATCAAAATAGACCACTACATATTTGCCTATGAAAGTTCTTAAAACATGATGCATGAGACGCATGAAAGCTCTAGGAGCATTAGTCAAGCCAAAAGGCATGACAAGCCACTCATATAGTCCAAATTTGGTCTTAAAGGCAGTTTCCCATCCATCCCCTTCTTTGATTCGAATTTGATTATAACCGCTCTTAAGATCAATTTTGGAGAATATGGTGGATCCATGAAGCTCATCTAATAAATCATCTAACCTAGGAATGGGATGCCTATACTTAATGGTGATGTTATTGATGGCCCTATAGTCGGTGCACATACGCCATGAACAATCTTTCTTTGGAACAAGGAGCACTGGCATAGCACACAGACTCATGCTATCTCTAACCCCCCTTTAGACAACAAACCCTCTACTTGCCTTTGAATTTCTTGGGTTGCCATGGGATTTGTTCAATAAGTGGGACGGTTTGGAAGAGAAGCTCCTGGTATAAAATCAATTTGGTGTTCAATTCCTCTAAGAGGTGGTAAGCCTTTTGGAGGATCTTGAAACACATCTTGGAACCCCTCTAGCAAACTATCTAACTTAGAAGACCTAAGGACAGGAGTGGATGTGAGACACTAGGAAGGAAAAACACAAAAGATAGGCTCTTTATTTTCAATAACTTTAAATACCTCTTTATGAGAGATGAGGCAATTATGTTTGACCTTCTCTTTTTCTTCGCCTCTCTTGGACTTCATGATGAGGTGGTCCTCATGTATTTCCTTTGGAGATAGAGGTTTTAAGATGACCTTGCGCCCTTGGTAAGTAAAATACATTCTATTAACAAGACCATCATGTTGAACATTTCTATCAAATTGCCATGGTCTTCCTAGTAGAATGTGAGTTCGTTCCATGGGTATAACATCACAAAGAACCTCATCTTGGTATTTGCCAATGGAAAAGGAAATATGGACTTGTTTATTGACCAAGATTTCACCCTCCTCACTTAATTATTGAAGCTTGTAGGGCTTGGCATGCGCAATAGTGGGCAACTTGAGTTTGTCCACTACACAAGTGCTAGCCACATTAGTACAATTTCCCCCATCTATGATAGTGGAACAAACCTTGCTAGCTATAAGACATCTAGTATGAAAAATGTTTTCTCTTTGAGTTGTGTCAAAGTCTTTGTGGACTTGTCCCAATAGACGTGTTATAACTAGTAGGTCTCCATCAAATGGAACCTTGTATTCATCTTCACTAGAGGAAGAAGAAGAGTGAGAAGTGTGTGAAGGTGAAGAAGGAGGAGAGTCATCAGTGACAACCTCTTCTCCTCGAATGCACATTGCCCGCTTGTTTGGGCATGCAGATGCAATGTGACCATGTCCTAAGCACTTAAAACATTTTATCTTACTAGAATGCGAAGGTGACTTAGGTTTAGAAGAAGGCGTGGGGTTAGTAGATGATGGCCGAGATTTATGAGTGACTTCCCTATAAACATCCTTTTCTTTGTCCTTTGATGATGAGCTCTGGTAAGAATTTTCCTTTGAAGAGCTTGAAAACTTGTTGCGATAGGACTCTTTTCTTAAAATTTGTCTTTCGACATTCATAGCCCTATGTACCACAACATCCAATTTCTCATCATCATGGAGCTCCACAACATCTTCGATGCTTCTATTGAGACCGCTAATAAATCGTGCTATTTTTGTGTAGTCAGTGTCATTCGTGTTAGTATGATATAGGAGCCTTCGAGCTCGCGCGCATACTCCTCCACACTTCGTCTACCCTGAGTAAGCCGTTGGAGCTTAATTAGGAGGTCCCTATGGTAGTATGGAGGTACGAAGCGTTGGTACAACATGTCCCAGAAATGTCCACAAGAGCTCGCGTGTGAGCCCCTAGTGTTAATGTCCATCCTAATTAGCCACTACATGGCGTATCCCTCTAATGCTAAAGTAGCTAACTTTACACGCAAAGGTCCATCTACACTATACAAATTAAAAAACTGATCTAGTTTAGCTATCCAATCTAAAAAAATAGTAGGCTCGACTTCTCCTTTGAAAGTAGGCAAGTTCATCTTTGGCATTGCAAGGCTTTGGTCCATAGCTTGATCTTCTTGCTTCTTCTTGTGGAAACCATGATCATGACCATGAGGTTGCTTCTTATGAAATAGTAGAGAAGATTAGGAGAAATCTCCCTTATGTGTTTAGCATACACATAGGGTAGTTTATTTATAATGTAAGATAATGATTAAACCCTAAATACAGAATGCGCTGAGCCCAATTAACATAAACACACAACTTAACATCTAACATTCCACTGCAAGCTGGAGCATATAAATCATATGTTCCAAGCTTGTTACAAAGATAGTCAATTCTAGGTCCTCGTAAGGACTTGGTGAATATGTCTGCCAACTGGTTGCTTGAGTTAACGAACTCAGTCTTGATATCTCCGGATATGATTTTTTCTCTAATAAAATGACAATCAACTTCAATGTGCTTGGTTCTCTCATGGAAGATAGAGTTAGAGTTAATATGAAGAGCAACTTGATTATCACATATAAGTGTCATGTTAGTGACATCTCCAAATTTCAATTCACTAAGTAATTGTTTAAGCCACACAAGCTCGCAAGTAGCAGATGCCATAGCTCTATATTCTGCTTCTGCGGCATCTGCGCTGGACCTTGCCATAACACTTTGCTTCTTACTTTTCCAAGATATCAGGTTGCCACCAATAGAGACACAATATCCAGAAGTAGACCTCCTATCAGAAGGGAACCAGCCCAATCAGCATCTGAATAGCAAACGATTTTTGTATCATTGTTAGGACCATATAACAAACCTTTTCCAAGTGATCCTTTAATATACTTCAATATGTGAACAACTGCATCCCAATGGTCTTCACATGGGGAGTTTAGAAATTGACTCACCACACTAACTGCGAAGGAAATGTCAGGACGCGTAACAGTAAGATTGTTTAATTTACCACCTAATCTTCTGTACCGTTCAGCATCTGAGAAAGGCTCCCCCTGATTTGGTAGGAGTTTGATGTTAGGGTCCATAGGTGTCTCAACAGATTTACAGTTCATTAACCCTGTTTCCTCCAAGATGTCTAACGCATACTTCCTCTAAGATATGACAATACCAGCATTGGATTGTGCTACTTCAATACCCAAAAAGTACTGGAGTTTGCCAAGATCTTTGGTTTGAAAATGATGACAAAGGTGTTGTTTCATCTGAGAAATGCCAAGATAGTCGCTTCCTGTGAGAACAATGTCATCGACATACACTATTAACTAGATACATCCAGCACTTGAGTGGCGATAGAACACTGAATAATCCGCTTCACTACGAGACATACCAAATTGTTGAACAACACAGCTGAATTTACCAAACCAGGCCCGAGGAGACTGTTTTAGGCCATATAAGGATTTGTGAAGATGACATACCAATCTAGATGACTCCCCATGAGCAACAAAGCCAAGCGGTTTCCCCATATAAATTTCTTCATGCAAATCACCATTAAGGAAAACATTTTTGACATCAAGTTGGTAAAGAGGCCATTGTCGAAGAGCGGCCATGGCAATGAATAGGCGAACAGAGGTCATTTTTGCCACTGGAGAAAAAGTATCACCATAATTCAAACCAAAAATATGTGTGTAGCCTTTGGCAACCAGTCGAGCTTTCAGACGATCAATTGTGCCATCAGGGCCAACCTTGATAGCATACACCCACCTGCAACCAACAACAGACTTTCCAGATGGTAATTGGACAAGCTCCCAAGTTCCACTTTTCTGTAAAGCACTTAATTCATCCAGCATAGCTTGACGCCAGCCAGGATGGGTTAAGGCATCACCCACAGACTTGGGAATTGACACAGAAGAAATGGATGAGAGACAAGTGTAAAAGGATGGAGATAATTTGTGGTAACTAAGAACAGTATAATGGGGGGAAGGGTTACGGGTAGAGCGTATACCTTTACGGAGGGCAATAGGCAGGTCAGACTCACATCCTGTGCCAATCATGTGTTTCGAACTCTGGTCCTGCAACCAAACAGAATCTTTGGTAAATGAAATAACACAATTAAGGGAACGAGTTAGATGACTTACGGAAAATAAGTTAAAAGGAGACCCAGGGACATAAAGTACATTATCAATGGATATGGACGGAAAAATATGAACAGTACCAATACCATGAGATGAGACTCTAGACCCATCAGCCATTGTTACCGAGGGTAAATCATTCAGACATGACAAGGAAGAAAACAAGGAGTTGTTAACAGTGATATGATCGGTGGTGCCTGAGTCAAGGACCCAAGATCCGAGAGAGTGAGTTAGACCAACAAAAGGAGTACCTGTGCGTATAACAAAAGTAGATGTAGTGGAGGACTTGTTACCTGTTCTCATACCATCTGAGAAATTCTTGAAAGAGTGCAGGGTTGTTTATGGTATTTGATGAAGTAGGATAGTCTGCAGACGGTGATCGGGGAGGTGGATCAGAATTAGCCATTGCTATAGGTCGAGGAGGACGTCCATGAAGCGCATAACATCTATCAATTTTATGGCCTATCTTACCACAGTGGTCACATTTTGGACGTCCTTTACCTGGCTGGCAAGACCGACTCTGATCATCATGTTGGGCAGCCATGGAGAGGAAGAAAATCTAAAAATCCAAAGTGCTTCGATTGATGCAACGACAACAGATCTAGAAAGAGGACGAGGAGACGATCACGACGGTCCTGGTCAGCGGTGGATCTCGTCGGCGACGCGTCAGCACGTGCGGCGGGAAGCGGCGGATCTGGTGACTTTTGCAGTGGCGCGTGGATGGTTCGTTCACCGCGATCTTTGCACCACGGTGGTCGCCCGACCGAGAAGATCCGGATGGTATGGTCATCGGTCGATTCTCAAACTTCGGTGGTGGCGACGACGACGACTGCGGCGGCGATGGGTATCGGAGACTGTGGAACTGGCTGGAACAAAACCTAAGCTCTAGATACCATATGAAATAGTAGAGAAGATTAGGAGAAATCTCCCTTATGTGTTTAGCATACACATAGGGTAGTTTATTTATAATGTAAGATAAGGGTTAAACCCTAAATACAGAATGGCCTCAGCCCAATTAACATAAACACACAACTTAACATCTAACACTTCCCTTTTGCTTTCGCATCCTGGTTCAAGCGCTTGCTAATGAAGTCAAGTTGATGTTGCATTTGTTGAAAAGCCTTCACTAAGTCAAATTTACTAGAAGCACTTCCTTGGTGACTACTCCCATTGGAAAAAGAATGTCTTGAACGTGTAGACATTTTTTTAAAAATTAAACAACAGTAAAACTCAAAAAAAAATTGCTAGAACAACAGCAAAATGAACGTTAATACAACAGTAATGGTCCCCTCAAAACTGCAGCAAAAATTGTCTCAAAACTCATGGGTGTGTATGGAATCAAGGCAAGATCACTCCCTCACATACACCCTTCTTTCAAAAATAGTAATGTATCTCCCATGTCACAATTTTGGAGCACTGATTCAAGGCTAAAGCAAGTGGAAAAATGTACAATCCAACCTCAACACAATAAAGGAACCAAACCAAGACAGCACACACTTTAGAAGCCAAAAAATGAAAGAAAACCGTAAGACAAATAGTGAAAAACAGAACCTAGAAAGCAATAAACTGGGCATAGAAAAAAATGCAGCAATCTAAAGATTAAGAGACACTACAAGAAAGAATGAAATTTTCGATGGATATTTACCGAAGGACTTTGTTCCGCCGGTAATGTTGTTTTACCGAAGGATCTTCCGGTGGAGCGTTGGCTGTAACATTAGCGAAGGATTATGACTGTCAGTAAAGGCAATGATATGGTTAGCGGTCATTATCGAAGGATTTGGGCCGCTGGTAAAGGGGTCAGAAATTAAATTAAACATTCCCTCCTCGAGTGAAAGAACCTATACCCTTGGAAGCAATTACAACCGTTTAGAACCCTTCTTCATTCAATGAATGTGAGTTATCAGAGTCCCATCCTTGTCGGTCTTCGTTTGCGGCTAGTGGTAAGTGTTCCCATCCTTCTTCGTCTTTTTCCCCCATTTCTGGAATAAACTGAGTGGAATTTATGATTACTGTCTCAAACCTCAAGAAAAAAGTAGCATTATGTGACATTCAACATAGGAGCATTATGTGATCATCATCCATACTCTGTCTGTGTGTTCTCCAGTTGCATGAATAGGTTAGAAGCTTTTTATTATTGATTTTTTTGTGCCTCTTATTTATTATCTTCCAATCTTTTCAGTTTTTCACATAATCTGTGTATGTTGATTCTGGCTTTTTGGGTAAAGCCAATTTGGGAGTCAGTTGCTCCCTCCAAGGTCAAATCTTTTCCTTGCATTGCTATTATAAACATCATTAATATCAGTGATATATTTCAAATTTAGAAAACCTCTCAAGTTGCCTCCTAGTGATTGCGTCTGAAAATGGTTTTCATTTGTTTTTGCACTGGTCAACAGTTTCCCTTCTCTGGAATAACTTGTTTGGTGTTGATGGGTTTTCTCCTGGATCATGAAAGCACCTCTGTTAATTTTAGATGACTCAAAACCAATAGAGATTTTCTAAGGCTTTAGCATTGTTATCAAATTGCGGTTATTTGGTGTATATAGTCAAAAAGAAATTCTAGACATTTTTACACATTTTTTTTTATATTCTCTTGAGTTCCTTTGTGACTAACTAGTTCACTTGGCTTCTTTGTGGTGTTTTTCTAATGGTCTTCTTAGGGAGTGTCTTTGTTAGATGTACATATAGATTGACATGCATTACATGTTTTATGTTCAAAGTTGTTTTGTTTCCTTTCATGTTATCCTGCTTTTGCATTTTTTTTTGTTTATTAAAACAAAAGAACACAGATGCTAGTAGAGGTCGTTGGTGAAGTATATTGGATGAGATGGTATGCTGGCGTGCAAGTGTAAGTAATAAGTCCTATATGAAATAGAGATGAATTGGGGTGTGTTTGTTTTGTCTGGTTTAGTAATGTTCATTAGAGCATGTATACTTTCCAATTCAAAAACATAATCATTCCCATTTCTCATAGGATAATTGTTCATGTATTGATTTGCTTTTGCATGGATCTACTACACCAACCACCTCTATTATGAAGTCTTATCCTATTTTGTGGAGGATGGTTATTTGATTGATGCCTCACAATTGTATCTTTTAAGAAGTTTTTACTTGGATTACCATTTACATGTTGATCAATTAGATGTTTGGTCTCTAATGTTGTCAGTGTCATATCTTACCATGTCAGAACACGAGAAACCTCGAGATTATTAGGAAAATAGTAGGTTAGAAATGTATTCAAAGAATCCATAAATTGAATGGACTCTAAGTGTTGAAGATGAAGACATATGTGATTGGTTTGTTTTATGTGTATTTCTCTCTCTCTACTTTGGTTATGATTCTTTTGTATAAAGCAATGCACTTGTTTGCATTCAGAATTTCATGTAAGAAAAATATGCCTACGTTGTTCTAAAACAGTTTTCCCGGTTTTGTTCTTGTTTGTAGAAGAAAAAGAAAATTACTGGGCGACAAAAGAGACAGGAACTAGAAAGAGAGGTATATACACTCTTACATAATACACATTTTGATAGCAAATTCTACTTACCATGTGGAATGAATAGTATCTTGTACAAAAAGAGGATGAGAAGCTAATTTCTTAAATTGCCTTAATCTCTTTGACTACTACATATGATCGTTTCATTGATTGATGATTAAATTCATATACTGATTAGCAAAATTAGTTTTCTGCACATGAATGGTTGAGTTTTTTTCTTTCATGAAAACATATGTTAATTAAGAAGTCTAAGGGATAACATTCTGATATCAAGGCTAATTAACATAACACTTGCCATTTAGCAACTCATACACCTTAATTATGCTTGTCAGATTTGCCTTTTTTTGAATTAGCAGCTCATACACCTTAATTTTTCTAAAAAGCTTTAGAAGTTTAAACTGCCTTATATTTAAATTTGAATATAACTAAAATTATTTTTATAAATGAGTCAGATGAAGGGATCGTAATTTCATTACAAAATTTTATTGATTTGTTTGAGGGACATTTCTTGTCCAACAAACTATGAATTGATATTCTCATTGAATGTAACTTTAGAAGCATGAAATTATATTTTTTTTATTGATTATAAAGAAGACAAAGAGCCCAACTAAGAAAATTACAACATCATTCTAAAGAACAAATCTAGTAGGACTGATTTAACAAGGGATATGGAGGAATAATCAAGAGGGGATTGTAAAAAAAATTTAAATATTTTTTACATAAAAATATACGTTATTTAATATATAAAAAGTTTTTCTGAAAGATGAATTGGATAATGTACTTGGGCTCAAAAGGCTTCATAACTCATGTTACAACACTTATGCAATTGCTTATTGTACCTCTTCTTGTTTTTTTTTTTCTTCCTGCACTCTCATAAAATCTATAAATTCTATTTTATTTCTTTAAAAAAATTTAATAAATCTAAATATCTTTTCCAGAATATATCTTTTAAAATATATTTTTAATTATGTATTGAAAAAGATAGCTCCAAATTAAAAACCACACAATACAAAATATAAATTCTACTTTTTATAAGTTACATCTCAAATTATCCATTTCAAAATATATTTTCAAATACTCTGTTGGATGATACTCTGAAACTATTTCAGGTTCAAATGAATATCTACATCTATAAATTTTTTGTTTAATGCTAAATTCATATGCAAACTTCTACTTCATTTGATATTGGTTGCTTTATATTTCATAGTCCAATAATGTTGTTGCTTTATATAACATGTTTATTATTTAAATTACCTGCGTGAACATGTTGTTGCTTAAATCATCTAAGAGAATACCCAGTTATGTTTGAAGGCAAACATAAATGACTCAACCATGAGTTTTATATACCTTACCTGTTATAGTTGTTTGACACTTGATTATAGGTATAACAGATCCATATTATATGAATCTGAAATGTAGAAAGAGTTTCCTCTGTTCAATGGGTAACAAATTTTGCACTCTATTATTAATAGAGAATAATTTAGTCCTTCATTATTGAATAGGATTGACCAATTCAGCAAGATATTTGATTGGAGAGTACACTTTGTACATGAATGTGAACTCACTTTTGTGTGGCTAAACATCATTTTTTTCACGGGTTAGATCCTCACATTTATCATGTCCTCAGTCAACCCAACAACCAGATCATGACGATGACCTTATTAGGTCACAGTGTTGGATTGATGTTGTTGGTGGCAAGAAAAGAGGAAGAATTTATGGGGCAGGGCAATTGACTGCAAATTACAGTGTAGGACGTGGTGGTCTAAAGCACCAACCTTCTTCCTCCCAGCGTCCTGATGAGACCGTTGTTGTCCTGACATAGCGGCTTGAAACACGTGACCGAGAATATAATGAATTGAGACAAGAGCTTACCACTTTCAAAGAACTGGTCATGAGATTGCTTCCCGAGTCTGTAGTGCCTCAGGCCTCTCATTCGCAGCCCACACCAGCCCAACCTAGAGAAGTTCAACCCACACATGTCCAGTCCATACCAGTCCAGACCCCATCAGTCCAACCCCCATCTGTCCAGCCAACTTCAGAGCCTCAAAACAATGAACAGGAAGACAATCATGAAGATGATCACTATATGGATTATTAGATTTTATGACTATGAACATTACTTACATTATTATTACTTCTACACCTTCCTAGAACAATTTTATATCTAGTCTTATATAACTTAGGTTTGCTTAGTCAATTACAAGTTTTGTTTTCTTTAGTCAATTACAAGTCTTATATCTAGTCTTATATATATGTATATATATATATATATATATATATATATATATGCTTGGTTGGATTTTTTTTATATTGTTTTGAGTTGCATTGATTGGAGTTGACCCTGTTGGATGAATGTTGGATTGTATTTTGAGTTATTTGTAAATGTTTGGTTGTTGTTGGAATATCTGGGTTACTGTTTTGAGTTGTTTAATAAAGAACATGTATACTGCAAACTGCTACGAATATACTGACGGCCTTACCGAAGGATATATCCTTGGCTAATTACAGAAGTAGGATGTACATTATAAGTGTTAAGCAAATCAATCTCATGCATTATCATTTATTTTGCGTAGGACTTGAAAAGGACCATCGCCTCTAGGATCGAGTTTGGATTTCCTTTGTGAAGGAAATCTATCCTTTCGCAAATGAATCCAAACCCAATCACTAGGAGAGAAAGTGACCTTTTTCCTATGCTTATTGACACTAGATGCATGCTTTTGATTGGTGTGTTCAATGTGCGTCTTGACTCTATTATGCAAATCCTTAATCAACTGCGCTTTGGACACACCATCTAAACACATGGACTCAAAATCAAGAAGGGGAAGAAGATCCAATGGAGTGAGGGGGTTGAAACCATAAACAATGTGAAAAGAAGAATGAGTGGAGGTAGAGTTGACAACCTTATTATATGCGAACTCAATATGGGGTAGCAACTCTTCCCACTGGCGTGGATTGCCCTCAAGACAACATCTCAACAATTGACCCAAAGTTTTATTAGTCACCTTAGTCTAACCATCAGTTTGTGGATGACAAGTGGTAGAGAAAAGAAGTTTAGTACCCAACTTGTTCCACAAAGATCGCCATAAATGACTAAGGAACTTGGAATCTCTATCAGAAACTATTATCTTAGGTAAACCATGCAAACGCATCAACTCTCTAAAGAATAAATTAGCAATATGGACACAAGCATCTACTTTGTGGCAGGGAATAAAGTGTGCCATCTTTGAAAAATGGTCCACTACCACAACTATAGAAGCCATCCCTCGTTGTGTCCTAGGTAAACCCAAAACAAAATCCATAGAGATGTCAACCCAAGGACTACTAGGCACAGGTAAAGGAGTGTATAAGCCATGAGGGTGGGTGGTGGATTTAGCATGCTTACATGGAATGCATTGGTTACAAAACTTAGCTACATGTTTATGCATATAAGGCCAATAGAAATGCTCATAAACAATAGTTAATGTTTTTGCAATCCCAAAATGCCCCATCAATCCTCCCTCATGTGCTTCTTTAATTAAGAGAAGACGCAATGAACTCTGGGGCACACAAAGGCATTTATTCTTGAAAAGAAAGCCATTTGAAAGGAAAAAAAATCCTTGTGTGGTCCATGACTACATTGTTCAAATAAAGAAGAGAAATCACTATCATCTTGATACTATTCCTTTATGTTATCAAACCCATGAAACTTGGTTTCAAGAGTAGTCAAAAGAGTGTGTCAAGAGAAATCACTATCCTTGTGAAGAGTGTACCACACCAGTTCCTGAGCCTGTTGAGCTTTGTTGACCGAGCGGTGTGAGCCTTTCATGACCGATTGGTCAGATGAGGTGACCAGAGGAACTCAACAGTAGTGTTGGAAGCACATTCTAGGACTTCAAAAGGGTGGCCACGTCAGTGTTAGAGTGTAGTTTTGGGCCCAATTTTAGGCCATTTTGTAGGACAAGCCCATTAGAAGAGTAGTTTGGTCTTTTGGGGTCTATATACCCCAAAATCACTTTCACTTGACCCCTCTTGCAAAGTATTGGATGGCGTTTTCTTATGTCAACATTCAGCCATGTTCACATGTGTCAGATATTACTCTCAGCAGGGCATTTTTCATCTACTGTGCTATCAGAAACTTGAATGTTAATATTGGGCAGGTGATAGCTGATGAGATTAGTGTGTGCGCCAATACTTCAAATAACAAAGCACCACTAGGACATCCTTCTTTGATCACGCACCTTTGCAAGATAGCTGGGGTGGACACTTCTGCTCCACCTTTTGAGAGGCCAAGAAAAGCTATTGATGAGGCCTACTATAGACAGTACTGTGGAGGTGATGATGAAGCTCAGCCAGTTCCACCACGCTGTGCTCGTAGAGAGAAAGGGCCAGCACAGAGCCAGACATCTGCTGAGACACATGAAGCAGAGCCATTCCAGATGAGGGACATGTATATGTCTCTTATAGGGGCTCAGTTGCAGTCCATTCACAGAGGGCAGGTGGCCACTGCTGAGATGATTGTGGGGATGTATGATACACCTCCAGCCCACAGGTGGACTATGGATGAATTCCATAATGTGGTAGCGTGGCCAGAGGAACCAGTGCATGGAGGAGGAGCTGGAGCAGCTGAAGCTTCGGCTAGAGATATGGAAGAAGATGAAGCTGATGAGGATGATGCATTTGAAGATGATGAAGATGAGGAGGAAGAGAAAGATACAGAGGACAGCTCAGATTGATGAGGAGCTGAGATAGCATTTACTGATGAATGCTATCATGTGCTTATGCTTTGTGGTTTAAGTTTTCTGAACTTATTTGTTTTTGTTTTTAGATTAGGGTTTGATGTACTCTATTTGAAATCTGGTTTCTTGTGATGGTTTGCTATTAATTGTGATGTTGTGATAAGTAATTCTGAATGATGCTTATGATTGATTGATGTTGAGATGATGTGCACATTAAAATGCTTATACAGGTGATTCACAAGCTTTGTGAACAAATGCATGATATCATGATTGTGATTGTGAAATTAAGCAGGATGTGTATGTCAAATGTGAATGAGCTTATATGTGAGGTTTTGAGCTCCAGAGTTGTTATTGTTGAATGCTATTACTTTGAAAGCATGAATGATTTTGCCCAGGTTTTCTATGATTGAATCAATTGCTTGTTTTGCATCATGTGATCAAGGCCATTTGTTGTAAACCTTTTTGTTGGCCAAATTCATAAAATTAGCCCACTAAAAGAGAACACTTTGTGTTCTATCCTTTGAACCCTTAGCCTTGAATATACACTGAAAACCCTTGATTGAAAATCTTTACCTTGAGTTAAGTAGAAGATCTTGTGTGGTATTGTTTAATGTTCAAGTTTGGGGTTGTTGGGAAAACATGAAAAGTATTGAGCTAAGAGCTAAAAAGTAAGAATATGCAAAGAAAAAGAAAAAGAAAAGAAAAAGAAGTAAAGCTCAATGCAAAGGCAAAAGAAAGTTGGGAATGAATAAGATGATTGTGTTGTTATGATTCTATTAACTCAAGGATTTTGTGATCCAGAAAAACCAATTTTCTTGTTAGCCCAGCCACATTATAAGCCATTGAAAAGTCCTTATGATGATGCATGCTTGTGAATGTTTTTGATTGTGGTAAAATGAAAGGCAAAGTTAATTCATGTGACATTGTAATAGTAGAGTGAATGAGTGATTACCTCTTATACACTTGTGTGTGAGTGAAACACTTTACCTAGTGAGGAGATATTCCATTAACACATGAACATCTATGCTTAATTGATTGATCATTCATGAAAATAGCATTTGTTGGAATTTAAATGACTTTGTGAACACTAAAGCATGTGCACATCTTGATTGAACTCTTGGTCATAAGTTTGAGTGAAGTTTTTGCTTATCTTGAAAAGAAGATTTTTGAATGAAGTGAACCATCATATGAACTGGTTTAAAGATGGAGTTACATATTATTTGCTTTAGGACAAGCAAAGTTTTAAGTTTGGGGTTGTGATAACAGTTGAAAAACTGTTATTTTCATGATTAAAATTGACACTAAAAGCAACCTTTACACTTAGAAACTAGCTTGAAATCATGTTTTTCCTCATGTTTTTAGAAATAAGAGAGCTGGACAGGTTTATGCTTGATTTCAGTGTTTTTGTGCAGGTTTTAAGGTGAATTTGGTGAAAGAAGTGAAGAAGGAGAGAGATGAAATCAGAAAAGACAATAAAAAGTGCAAAAGGAGAAGCCGAAGTCACCGCTCAGCGGCAGTTTACCGCTGAGCGGCACTCAGGAGTTGCGGGAGGTCCGCTGAGGGGCAAAATGGCCGCTGAGGGGAGCAAACAAGTCACGCACTCACCGCTGAGCGGTAGTTTACCGCTGAGCGGCACTCTGGAAGTCACGGGAGATCCGCTGAGGGGCAAAATGGCCGCTGAGGGGAGAAAACAAGTCACGCACTCACCGCTGAGCGGTAGTTTACCGCTGAGCGGCATTTTAATGGGCTTGGACTTGACTTTTTGTAATTTACGAATGATACATAAGCTTTAGGGTTTCCTAGGGTTAGGTATCTCTGGCTGGAACGAGGCAAACACTCTCTCTACCACCCCTTTGAAGGAGGATCTTGGATGCTGAGGCTTCCTCTTCACCTTTTTAGGGTTTATTCTTTCATTCTTTCATTGTAATTCATCTAGGTTCACCATGAATATGGTGAACTAAACTCTTTATGTTTGTTGGGGAATCAATGTAATCTTGTGAAACTCTCATATATGGAATCTGTTTTTACATCTTTTAATTAAGACTTATGCTTTCTTTCATCATTAGTTAGGGTTTTTCCTCTTTGCTTAATGCTTGCATGGTTTAACTCATTCGATGCATGATTATTGGTTTTGTCGATACGGGCACGTACGGGGAAGTCTAGATCCGGGGAATTTCTCCCAATTTTATATTGGTTGTCGTTAAGCTCCTGCACTTATGAACTGATCATTAGGAATGCTAGGAATTGTATGAACTCGTGATTAGGGAGAAGCCTTCTGGAAAGGTACATTAGAGAGTGGCATTAACAATGATGATTTGATTGTTGAATTCCTAAAATATATGAGAGTGGATAAGATGAAATTGAACCCCAACAACATATCCATACATAAATTTCATTGAAAGTGTTTATCTTTTGCTTTTTGCCATTGATCACAATTCATGCATACATGTTTATTTTCTGTCTTGCATTTTAAACCCCAATTAATTCGTTTGTAAGTCTTAGTTAATCAAGAAATCACATAACTAAACTAGGCCGTGAGTCCTTTGGGAAGAACGATACTTGGTCTTACCAAGTTTTATTACTTGAACGATTCGGTCATACTTGCCGATTGAAAACAAGTTTGTGACATCATAATTTGGTGTTCATAAATTTGTCCATCACATTCCCTAACATTGCTTTTAATGTTTGAATAGGAAGAATTTTCTACGAGACTTTCACAGGTTAGATCTGAACATGAGTCAGCTCCTACACCGGATTATGCGAGTAATGCAGAAGACGACATCCGTAGGACGCAGTGCTGGGTCGACATCGTCGGTGGCAAGAAAAAGGGTCGCTTGTACGGTGCAGGACAACTTGCTGCAAAACTACACAGCATCGAGAGGAGGTACTCTGAAGCACCAACCTTCTTCTTCCACCACTGCTCCTGACGAGGTTGTTATCCGCCTCACGCAGGCACTCGAGCACCGTGACCAGGAGCTCACTGATCTCCGAGCAGAGTTTACAAACTTTAAGGCCCTGGTCATGAGAGTGTTGCCTGAAACCTCACAGGACGTACAAAATATCCCTCCGACCCAGCCACGACCCTCCTCGTCATCACCCGTTGCCCCTCAGCAGCCCACATCAGTCCAACCCTCATCAGTCCAACCCATACCAGTCCAGCCATCAATAGAAGAGCAGGATGATGAACATCATTCTGATGAAGACTATGTACATTATTAGTTTGATTTTCTTTTTAATTGTTATAGAAACATTTAGATATTACAAACATTTGGAATTTAGATCATTTCGATGTTAGATCAACTAGATGACTTTGGATGTTAGAACATCAATATGTTACATTGTTTTATGTTTTAACTATAAATTACATGTTATATGGATTAATGCATGTTCTATTTCTTAATGGATGTTCTATGGATATATTGATTAGTGATTGCATATTTGAGATGTACATTATGCAGATCTGTATATAATTGAAAACTGTTATCCAGGTCTGTTTGTGCTTGAAACTGTTATGCAGGTCTGTTTACGTGTGGTTGGTTTGATAACAAATAGACTAAGTCGTGACTTTTTCCTGCCACTTACCGAAGGCTTCTGCCCCTCGGTAAATACCCATCTCCTGTCATTACCGACGGCTACTGCCCTTCGGTAATTACCGAAGGCTTGTAGCCCTCGGTAATTACCGAAGGCTTCTGGCCCTCGGTAATTACCGAAGGGCAAAAGCCGTCGGTAAATGTTTGCGACAAGGGATTTACCGACGGCTTGTTGGTCGTCGGTAAGCCGTCTGTAAATGTCGTTTTCCGACGGCTTTTGGCTGTTTCCGAGGGATTTTGGCCTTCGGTAATGCCCTTTTTTTTGGTAGTGTTTAACTCATATGCTTTCTTTCATTAATTGTTAGGGTTTTTCTTCTATACTCTATGCATGCTTTGTTTAATTCATTCAATTGCATGATCATTGATTTTATTTGTATGGACACATATAGATAAATCTAGACATGAAGAAATTCTCCCAATAGTAATATTGCCTAAACGTAGGGATATGAGGATTGATTGCCCTTAAGCTTCTGTGTGAATGTAATGCATGAATAATTGCAAGGGAGACAAGACATTGTAAACTAGTGATTAGGAGTAGGCTTTCTTCACCAAGACATTGGGTTTAAGGTAAATTAGAAAGTGGCATTAACATTAATGAAGAAGATGAATTCTTGAATACATGAGAGTGGATAGTGATGAGTCGATATTTTCTTGACTTCACTTAGCTTATTTTGCTAGATTTAATCAGGGAATTGTTCTTAAATGTCCAATATTTTCCCATTTTTGCTAATTGTGCTTAATTTGATTAGAAAATCTTATTTTAATTAATTTGAATTATCTGAGCCTAATTATTTGCAGTACTAATTGTAGGAAAATTATTGGATAATATTTTGGGACATTTGGAGGACAGTCACTTAATTCAAGACTCTCCACAAAGAAGTGTGCAAAAGAAGGAGTGACATTCAGCAAATTAAAGGGTGTGCACGTTGGAAGAAAAGCAATGGGAGGCATCATGGTCCACGAGCACTCACGGGCTGCATTTAAATTGGAGTGTAGCTGGTCTAGCATGTGAATGGGAGGCAATTAATTAGGAGGTGCTTGGAAGAGGTTGCACGGTGAGGAGGTGGAAATTGAATTTACTCATGGGCTGAAATGAGAAAAGGGCTGATTTCATTCAGTAAAGAGGGAGGTGCACAAGTGAAAGTGAAGCCCACGACTGCACGTCACGCTCTAGCTTCAACAATGGTCCAACAGGGGTGTGTCCAGCAAGAAGTGAAATGGCGTCCAGCAGCCTTCACGGTCCAGCAACTCCCATTCAGCAATTGGCAGCAAACTTGGCAATGTCCAGCAACAGCCACGTTGAGGAGAGTATAATGGGCTTAAGGTGTGTGCTTGGAGAGAAAGAGGTGCACACGGAAGACAGCAGCAAGAGCATCACGGTCCAAGAAAGGAGAAGATGTTTAATGGAATAAAAAGAGTATCTTCCAGCAAAGGGGAGGCTTCACGGGCACGGTCCAGAAAAGAGGCCTTCATTTCTTCATCCAGCCTTTACTGGACACGCTGGCAGCAAGGAGGTGCAACAGCAACTTGAGGTGACATCCAGCTATCTTCATGCACCCAACAGTAGCACGCGCAAGGGGCTGGTTGATTAAGGGAAGCACACGCGTCCAACAAAGTCCAGCAGCAACGGAGGGTAGCATCAAAGAGAAAAAAAAAGGGTTTTTGGCTGGATCTAGGGGCTGGTTTTGTTGGATATTAGGAAGCACACAACAGCAAGCCACCGGGGGGCTCTCGGGTTTTCTAGTCCAGAGGAGGATGTTGATTTCAGTAGGTAGTAGCCACCACCGAGAGGTGGGAGGAGTGGAGGATTCATTCACTTTTGGTAGGAGTAGCATGCTATTACGGGAGAGTGGAGTTGGAAGAAGGAAACACATGATTTGATTCAAGCGATGATTGATTACTTTTTCCTTTCTTGGAGAAAAGTGGTGCACGGTGATCTTTATTTTGGAAGAAGAAAATTAACTCTTTTGCATTGGATAAGAAAGGTGTGTGCACGATAATGGGAGAATGAGAACATACGGTGATTCATTTAGTGGAACGGTGCACATGGAGTCACGCTGGACATCCTGGAAGAAGTGTTCGGCCATTCATCTTTGCAGGAAGAAAGAGCACACACTGCCAACCACCCTTTTAAACTGTTTTAATTTGGCTTTTAGAGATCTTTAAATGTTTTTGATTCCAGCAATGTTACGTCCAGGGAAAGGGATCTCAGTTTTGCTTACTTTGTCTTGCACCGAAAATCTTTTATATTATATATTGGAATGCATTTGAGGTTAAAGTAGCTTACTCATTTAGTTTCATTTAGTTTATTATACTGTTCATGCGTTTTTTTTAGGTTTTTCGTTATGAATAGCATTTCATTTCTTTAGTTTAAGTGTTCCAATTGAATAACATGCTAAGTGTTTCTTTATTATCTGCTGTATTTTAATTAGTTCACACATCTTGATTAAGGACAGTTCAATTTACTGTTTTCATTCACTATGTTGTCTATTATGTTTGGTTTATTGTTTCCATTCACTTTAATGATGTCTATTCTATTCGACTTCTTTATCTTCCTGCATTTCCAATTTTCCCATTTGCTTTAGAGACCGTTCGGTCTCAACGTAGAACCGTTCGGTCATCTGTAGGACCGTTCGGTCTTCATGCTTTGTTCATTTATTTAAAAGTTTTCAATTATATTTGGTTGTAATTAATTTCCAGTTTTAATTTAGTTCATTTGCAATCACAAAAACACTTTCAAAACCCCCCCTACATGTTCGACCTATTACCTGAACCACATTTGGTCCTTGAGGGACGACCTAGGAGTCACTTCCTAGCACTATACTGCATTTTTAATGCACATCAAATTTGATGGGCCGCGACAGCCACATCAGATAGGATGAATTAAAAACCCTTAACAACTTCATCATTCCATTAAATTTCAATCACGCTTTGCTTCTTTTGTTCAATTGACCAATACATGCATTCATATTTACTTTTTAGTATTTGCATCTAAATCTAAAAGAATTCGTTCATAAGTCTAATTTAATCAACAAATCACATAACTGTTTAGGTCGTGAGTCCTTTGGAAAATGATACTTGGTCTTACCATTTAATATTACTTGATACAAAGAACTCCTAAAATAATCTCGAATGCCTACTCCAATACCAACGGTGCGCACACGTCCAGGGTGCTCAGGTCGTCCAATTGAAGTGGTAAGAATATCCTGGCGACCCTATGGAGTGAATTGACCTTGGGAGCTCTACTCAACCAAGGAGTCCTATAACATAAAAGAGCACCATTATTATTTAGGTTTAATGTCTTTGTAGGTCCCTATTTTAATCCAGAATCTTAATCAAGTCCCCTTCTTTTTCGGTGTCTCAATTGAGTTCTTATTTTGTGAAAATTGCAACAATTAGACCCTTACCGTTAAATTAGGTCTAACCGCGTTAGTGTTAAGTTGATGTGGCATATTGACATTGGTTTTTAAATGATGTGGACTTCTTTAGTGTATTTTGATGTGTCTATTTTATTTTATTTTTCAAAAAAACAAATTCAGAAAAATGAATTAAACATCGAGAATGAACTTGGAATTCAACTTGTTTGAATTAGGGTTTGAGAAAATTTTGTTCTGCTTCTTGTAGGTTCATACAAATTGGAAATCAATTTCAGAAATTGGAGATTGATGACACTACCCAACAACATATTTCCTGTCCTTCATCATCGACGACCTAGGACGACGACACCCAGAGAACCGTCGACACGACGCCATTAACTGTCAAAGGCGGGAGGAGACAAAGGGAGAAGATGACAATAAAGACGACGAAGAAGTAGAAGGTTTTGTTGGAGAAACAGAAATTGAAATGAGTTTGAACTGAATCGTAGTTATGATGGAGAAAAAGTTTAATCAAAGTTAAGAAAATTGAGGGATGAGAGTGGTGGTTGAACTACACAAATTACCCTACACCTTTCTTTCTTTCTTACTTTTGGAATCGGTGCTTGAGGATTCGGGTGGTTTGAAGGAGTTCTGGTCTTGTTCTATTGCATGCCATTGTTTACAAAACATTTATTTCTTTACCCTTTGATCTTTTATATGTTGCATTATAACCTCTGCAAAAATTGTGTCTAATTGTCTTTTAATTGATTAAATGTTGCTGCAAGCTTTTGAACATGATAAATGAGAAACTCTTATATTTAAATGTTGTAATCCGGTATTTAGACGAGGATAATATTTTGTATAATCTCACAGTTAAATTTTCAGTAATGTGTTTGGAATACTAGCATTTCCCAGAACAATGAATATGGAAGATTAGGATCATATTTTTGAGGGAGTCATGATGAACACTGTATAACCACAATGTGTTGTTGCTGCCACAGTGGTGATATAGGACCACGTTGTTAGTGCATCAGTTGTTGACAAACTATTTCAGATTAAATGAATGTCTATAGATGCAATCTATAATTGTGGTGGTACAATAAATAAACTCATTCGACTAATATCATGATGATATAAGACCTGGATCGTGAAACATAATATAAGACGTGTGATCCAAATATGATGATAAAGAAAGGTATAAAGTAACTTTAGAGGATATACAAAATCAAAAGTTGTGAAAGCAATCATGCATAAACATTCTTAAACTTGATTGCCCAGGGTTTTCATTAATTCTTTTCTTGCTCAAACCACTGTAAAAGACTAAAATATTTTCTTCATCGACGAGACCATCATCATCATAAACACATCTTTAAAAACTTTAGTTATTTGATTTAATTCTCTAAATTAAACTAATTATCTGTTATTAAATATTTTAGTTCCTGGCTTTATATTCAAACACACTTTTTTTTAACTTTAGATTGATGTATAAATTGACAAATTAAATTTTCAAAGACTTATGTAAAGTTTATTAGTAAAATTAATGTGAATAGGCCTATTATTGAAAGAACTCATCTATGTGCATATTAAAACTAAGGAAAAGTATTTGTAAAGAGTTCAAACAGGTTACTGAGACCTTTTCCTTATGTAGGTGTCATTGTTTGTTTTCTGAAACTAGTAAAATTTTATTCCCTCTACAACCTAATAGAACCAGTAAAAATAATAAATCACCAACTCTGTTAGCACGAATCACAAACACCCACTATCAAATTTGTTTTTTAAAATTAAAAAAATTAGGAAAAGTTAATATAATTTTACAAAGGAGAACTTCTAAAGGGAATCAATATGAAATGCTCTGTACGAAGAAATAAGAATTTGCTAGATCAGTCAAACGAAAGCCCCATTACACGTCCAAGGTATATAAACACTTGAATTGTGTATATATAAGAATCCTATGATTGCAACATGCAACATTGCACTAAGTTAGAGCACCTCAAGAACATCACCCATTTTCCTTCTGTTGAATCAGATATTATCAACCATCCATGTCACAAAGGAGTAAGTCATTTCGTTTTAGGATCCCATGGCTATTAGTACCTTATGAATCCTTCAGAGCCATTTCCTCCTTCATTAAAAATCTCTCAAATCGCAAGACCAATTCTCAAAGCTACCGTATGTCCTCATCTTCTATTCGCAATTCAATCTGCAGAAAACCAAATCAAGACCAACAAAAACCCTAGAATCCCAAATCGTGTCACCATCACGATTTAACCTACGATACCCTCGCACATCCAAAATCCAAAATCCCCAAATTCAAACCCCAATTTATGCAATTGATTCCCAATTTCCATCTTCTCCCTTTGTGTCCTTCTGCCTTTGATAGCCAAAGACGTGGTCTCAAAGGTTCTTTGGGTGCCGTCACAAGCAGCCGATGATGAAGGGCAGGAAATATGTTGCTGGGTAGCTCGTGGAATAGTGTTTAAGGCAGTGACTGTTGTTCATGGTATGGAGCTATTAAAGGATGAGGTGAAGGTCTCAGTAGAAGACATTATCATACCAGATGCCTAAGTTCCTCTACCCACAGATGAGATTTTCACTATGGCACACACATTCTAGTCTTTTATTGCTTGGCTTAAACACTTGGTTGGTTCGGTTTCTGACGCCCCGGTATGGACCTCTACTTTACACTTGTCAATTTTAAATTTTACATGTTATTGATGTCAAAACTTATCCTATTTTTCCATGTAACAACAGACGCATGGACAAGAGAAGATTCGTTTATCTGAGGACGATCCTATTGGTGCATTGCAACAACTTTGTGACATCATTAGAGATGAGCCTATGAAGGTTGAATATGATGCTAATGTACTTGGGATAGACTCTGAGGTCCCAATATACCTACATAGCCAAGATGTTAAGGAGCTTGCGTCGAGAAGAGAAGAGTTGAATATTACATTAATTTAGCTATGGATGATGTAAGTCTATGAGCAATTATTTATATAAAACTGATTTATATATCAAGTATACTTATATCAAAGGTAATTTTTGATTTTAGGTATATGTTTGGTGTTAGTAACAACTTGGGGTACAATGATGTTTATGGGTTCATTGATCCCCAAGTCATTCACGAAGTAAATGATTTTGATGACATCACAACATATCTCATTAGTAGATTTGGAAGTAGGAAGGAAATATATTTTATTCCTTATATATATGGGTAAGTGAAGTTTGTTAACTTCATAAAGATCCATATGTGATTTTAATATATAACAATTAAGTTGTTATCAATTTCAGGCACAATTGGCAGCTACTTGTTATTTCCGTACCGGAGAGCTATGCTTTGTGGTTCTGCTCATTGCACAAGTCTCTTCCCAAACATCTCAGACAAGTAGTTGATTGGTAAGAACCTCAATGTTTGGAATTTCTGTGTCATATAAATGAATGCTAAAACTCTTTTTTATATAATTCTATTGTAGCACGTATGATGTTGGTTGGGAGATCAACTGCTAGTGGTAGAAAGCTTGCATGGGTTGCTCTCAAGGTTTGACATATGCTAAAGTCATAACTAACTATTTACAACTGTCATGATATATTGTAGTGTAATGGATAGAGTGGGTCATATGAGTGCAAATACTATGTAATGTATTGGATGTCCCACATTATTCGTGCCCATATCACAAGAGGCTGGAAAACGATAATATTTAAATTTAATGAATTTTGATTTTCTCCAACATTTGGAATTCATATACACTAATTAATATCAATTGTCTTATACAGAGGACTCCTTCTCCACTTCTTGAGAAGCCACTTACATACTTGAGGAAGGCATTTGCAAAACATTTAGTTAGATTATATAATAGTTCATAGTTAATATAAACTATTTAAAATACATTATATAATAGTTCAACAACAACCGATGCCATAGGGTGCACAATAATTTATTTTCAAAAAAATAAAAATAGCGCTTTGGCAGCGGTTCAAGCTAGAACCATTGCCATAGGTCCAACTTATTACCTCGGTTGCTCAAGAATTGAGGCAGTAGCCTTCGACATATTACCTCGGTTGTAACCGAGGCCAAAAGTCCCCAACCTTTTTACCTTGCCCGTATATACCTCGATTCAAAAACTGAAGCTTATTGTCAAAAACAACCGTTGTCATTTCCCTTCGCTATATTAGTGATAATCCCAACAGTCAAGATGAAGAATCTTAAGTTGTAAACTTCTATCAAAATTTCATCTCGATCCAACGATGAATGTAGTGAAAATCACATGTAATGAAATGGCTCGATGAATATGCCAACAACAAATTTTCTCTCTTCTAAGGACTGCAAAAATAAACCTCTTTCTTGTGACCTAAAAGACCCTTCTCCACTTGCATTAAATAGTGACAAAATGAGTTTGACTAGGTTCAACTTTACATAGTTGGGAATTAACACTACTAAAAAAATGAGTTTTGATGTTTGTTATTTTCGGTCCTTAAAGTCATTCCAAACTTTGACGTTTTAGTTGAAGATGTCAAATTAACGTCAGAGTGGAAAGCTGATATAGAAGACGTCAATCATGGGTGAAACCAACGTCCATTGACGACAAAGATAAGATAAATGGATGTTCAAGGACATTGAGCGAACGGATTTGCACCGCTGAGCTTCAATTTTTACGAATGCTTTGGTAGTAAGTAGAAGTGGGAGATGCATGTGCTGGTTTGTTTAAGGGTAGCAGGGGTGAATATATTGAGAACTTCTGTACCTTTTTAACGCTCATAATTCGTTATATGCAGAAATCATGGGTGTTATTCTATCTATTGAACATTCTCGACTAGTTGGATATACACATAATTGGTTGGAAAATAATTTCATACTATTATGTAAAACTTTTTCTTTTGTACACATTGCCCATTGGTGATTTAGAGGAAGATGAAGAAAATGTACGGAGATTTTTGAATGAAATTAGTTTAAGTATTCTCATATTTTCAAATAAGGTAATAATTGTGAGGTTAAGTTGGTTTCCCTTGAATTAGAAAATAATATTTAGTATAAATGGTACGATATTATGCATTCAAAGACAACTTTAGATTTCTTTCTTAATAGGTTTCAACTTCTCATAGAGTTGTTTAGTTCTTTGATAGGAATTTTTCCTTTGTTTTTAAGGACATGAGTTTCATTTGGTCTTCCCATCTCTTTTATACTTATTTTCTTTTTTATTTATATTTTTCATCTTAATTGAGATGTCACGATAGATAGTAATGTCTAACATGTGTTTATATAAAAAATACATCAATACTTATTATACTAAATTGATTATTTATCCTAAACTTTTAAATTTTTTCACTTTTATATTTCTAAACTTGTTTTTTTATATAAAATTAGCGATGTTTAAAGTTTCGTTTTAATTAACGAAAAAAATTGAAGCAAACCAAATTAAACAATAATTCTACGTAATACACTTTCAAACTAATTGCCAGAATTTTCAATCGACAATAACATAATGAGTTATATTATTGCTATACACAAATTGTTTATTCATTAGTCGAACGAAAATATTGTACAAATGAAAGCTGCATACCATAATGTAACAAATTTGGCTTTTAAAGACAAATTTATCATTCAAAATTCCTCAGCACACGACTTCCCGAAAAGGAACGAGAATCTTTATTCTTAGACGATATAATCTTGAATTGGAATTCTCAGTTGAATTTTTTTGTGTCGTCAAAAATATACCGATTTTAAGATTTTAAAACATATTTAAACTTTTATTAATATAAAAAATTAATATATTTTAAAGATAGAGCAAATGAACAGCACTCAAAACTCAATAAAGAATTTGAAATTTAGAATCTTGCTAGCGGTGGCAATTATTGCGTGCGCTATTGCCTTCGTTACCTGCCAAGACCAAATACTTGTCTTTCCTGGTCAGGTTGGTGCATGCAAACCCCAAAGCTTTGCATATCTCCTTTTGCACAAAATTGGCCACTTCAATCTTTGATTTTCCACCACCTTGACATGTTTGTGATTGTGGTAATAACCCCAGAAATTTTATGGTATATGTAGGACTTGGATTCAAGAAGTGGAAAAAGGGGTCTAAACATTTATACCCGCTTGCTGTTGTTCCATAAAACATGCTAACCTTAACATCAATAGCCACAGGAATGATGTTAGCTGTAATCTCAGCAAACAAAGGGCTAAACCTTAACAGATAAGGTTCCCTGCAAGTTGTTCCCTCAGGACACACCACAAGGTTTCCTAGGCTCAGCAATTTTTCCATTTTTTCTCTGTCTTTCTCTCTGTCTCTTGTTAGCCTTATAGTTTTGATAGGAGATACTGTTTCACTTAATCTACTTAGGCTATATGTGACTGTAGAAAGTGGTTTACCTAGAACAATTGAAACGTAAAGTGGGTCAAGCAGGGTTCTGTGATTGCACACATAGAGCATACCCTTTTCCTTTTCTTCACTGTGGACCAAAGACCCTGTGCTTTGGGGTCTTGAAAACGTGGTTCTTGTTCCTGTGAAGGCCAATATTGGAGCTGACAAATTCAGGGGCAATGCTATGCCTATTGTAAATCTGACTAGGCAAAGAAATAGTCCGAAGGGTAACCAAATGAACAACACCAGAGAAGATGCAAGGGTAGGCATGAAAGCCAATCTTCCATCATGGAAGATCAATGGCTTCGGATACTTTTCTCTCGAAAGAACATGACAGTTTCTCTTCTCATCAGCAAGGCAATCCTCCTGAATAAGAAATCAGAAATTATTACAATTCTTTTTCCTATATAATCCATTGAGAACACTTTTTTATAATGAAGAATTATTAAGTGATCTTGATTGTAAATATATTACAAGTTCAGAAAATAAATATAGTTAAAAATGAGTCAATTTGATTAAACAAAAACTACACATGTCTTCATTTACTTCAAACGGTTTTATTTACCTCAAAAAGAGACATAACATGAATGATTTGACTGTTTTATATGTTTAAAAAATAACAAACCTTGGATTCTTGGTTAAGTTGCCCCTGGTCAATAAACTCAACATGGTTTCTGTCTACCATACCAGCACTGTTGTTGATGTTTGTCCCTGTTGTCCCTCCATTAACTATACATGAAGGGACTTTATTTGGATTTTTCTTCTCATACACTCCCATAAAGAAACCCCTCAAGGACTTCAACTCTTTTGCCATGACTGCCTCAACACCGAAATAGTCTTTCAGGAAATTTTCGACCATGATCCTAGGCAACTGAGTAGTTGCCACTTTTCTCTCATAACACATTAGAGCTTCAAAGCCTTCCCCTCTAATGTCTTCTAAGAAGAACTTTGGCAGAACAGCTGATCCTGTTCTGAATGTGTCCTTTCTGATGCCAAAAAAGCACAAGAAAACCATGATGTTTAAGCCAAGTTGGTCTTCACCCAGCAGCCAGACCAAGGGGTATGAAAGAAAAAGGATAACAGATCTTAGTATCCCACCAGCTTCAAAAGCAGCTAACATGAAGTAAGGGAACAAGGAAGTTGATTGTAACAGAGTGCCCTCAAAATCGAAGACTAGTGTTTCATTATTTCCCAGTTTTTCTTTCTTCTGAACAAAAGAACTGGTTCTCATTTTGCTGCAGTAGGGGTTCATTGTTTAACATAGGAAGGGAAAACTCCAAAGTGGCACTACAATATATAGACAAGAATTGAAGAGTGACATCATTTTTTATTATGTTTCTATGGAAAAGGGTCACACTCGTCTATTTTTATATTTTAAACATAAAGAGAAGCATAATTAAATTTGAATAAAAAAGATAAATTGATAATTAATAAAGACAATTTTAAAGCAATAATAGCAATTATTGACAAATTTATATCATCATTTAAATTAATTATTTTAATTAAAAATATAAGCTAGCTGGTATAATATTTTGAAGTCATTTTCAAAAGTAGTTATAGTATTAAATCAGAATTTAATACATTGGCTAAGTACTAAATATGCAAAAATTACTTAATGTAACATCCCAAAAATACAGTCTAAAACTATATAATAGAATATTAACATTTAATAATAATTCAGATCAGTCTTACACTAAAGTGTACGTACGCTTATGGCCGAACGACCTTACAAAGAAAAACGAGAAACTAAAGTTGTACAAAAGTACACTTCTAACCGAACGGTTTACAAAAGAAACTACCGAACGATCACACAAACAAAAAGGGGAGGTGCTCGAACGACTACCTCACTATAAAACTAAACTACTGACCGAACGTCCTACTGTTCGGTCTTAACTTCAACCTCAACTAGGTTTTCTTCCTCTAGCGCCTCTTCCAGCAGCTCATCCCCTTCTACTCACATCCACACCGATGATCATTGCAATGACAAAGACGAACGTAGAAAACAAGACAAGACAGGAAACACAGGGTAAGCTTATGTAATTTAATTCATGTCCAAACATACATTTCACACAAATCAAAGAAACAAGATAAATCATCATAAGTTAATACAAAGCCTAATACTAGACTGACTGTCCGGACTGTATGAAATCTGTGTAGCTACGACGTTCGTGCACCCGGGTGATGTAGTAACTAGGATACCCTCAACAGCTGCCACCCGAGGTTAGTCCTATCTGTCCAAAGTAACCCTAAGGACTAGGACCTCCTGTCGTTCCAACACATGACCTACCCTCCTCTACGTGAGGACGAGTACTCACGGAGCATCAGGATGAACCGCCAGCTTAGCATGCCCACATTCATACTTTACCAATTCCAATATTCATTCATGAGTCATTCCTCCCCGGAACGCCCGTCCATAAATCAACACATTTGATCCATATCACATTCTCTTCATCTTTCATTATCAATCATCTCAAGTTAACCAGTTGTACAAGGATCACTAAGGGTACTAAAAAGCGAACGTTCAACCGCTAAACTCAGAACGAGACCAACACTTGGAGCGAGACCGAGAGGTCTCCAGTTCCAGAACGGATTAAGATCAAAGAGGGTTACCATCGGGTTGAGAAAGAAACCGAGTAAGATCATATATGACAAGAACTACTAGAACGAGCGTTACTTACAAGTGAGTCAATTAAATAAACTGACTCTTGGAAGATCAAAATGAACACTTCAAAGATGATGTCAATTTCTAAAACTCTAGGCCGAAACCAATGAATATAGACACTTCAAAGAATAATACTTATAAGAATTTACATGATGAAACCGAACGTTAATAAATGTACTTAGCCTTGGAAGTAACTAAACACCAATAACCATCTGAATGTCAGTCAAAGACTGTACACTATAGTGAGCGAACCCTATTGAGTTTGAACGACCGCTCTTATTATGAAGTTTAGCTTAAGGAGCTAGAACGAGTGTCTGATGTAAGACCAAACACTTGCTTAGTACGAGCGCTTAGTATAAGACCAAGTGCTACTAAACTTATAGAGAAGAGGTTTGATACATATACTTAGATACTATGGGAGTAGTATTTAAGAATAACTAAAATATACAAATACATATATATATATATATATATATATATATATATATATTATATATATATATATATATATATATATACTTAAGTTTATAACCAATCGCCAATAATCCACTATGCTTGGCCGAACGCTCATGCACAGTATTTCGAAACGAAGATGCTCGTCCTCAACTAGGATTCTTCCCAAATGAAAGAATCCAATTATAACCAAGTTTACTAGAAATATCGAACGGTCAATGACCGTTCAGTGAAGAACGTACCTTTTCATAGGGGAAATTTAATACTAGAATCATTTATATTCCAACTCATTTCTTAACATATAGTTTCACAACTTTATACATTCATATCATAATCAATTTTCATACTTCATACCATCCAAGCATATCATCCATCATACATCATATTCATTCAGTCAATCCAACGAACGTTCATACAGCACAGTAAACATACAAATTAAATTAAATAAGCTTCCCTTACATTATAGAGTGAACGAACATTCCTAGAAACAGAATTGATGTTCGCCTAACTACAACTCCTTCTACCCTTACGTTCAACAATTCTTCAAAAACCAAACCAAATAACCAACAGTGGTTCAAACAAGATGAAATCATGAAACCAAAACTTGGTTTGCATGTGCTAGAAAACGAACGTATAACAAGAAGAAAAACTTACTAGTTTTGAATCCAAAATTGTTCGGTTCAAACTGAAGCTCTGGACGTCGGAAGTGCTTCTACAGTGCCTGAATGGTGATCGGAGAAGAGAAAGGGTGAGTTTTGGTAGAGAGAAGGGAGAGCTTTTAGAGAGAAGAAGGAGAAATGAGAATTTCAGAGTTTTGGAGAAGAAGATGCATGCAGAGAGTGTGACGTAAACTTTCCAAAACTCAGTTTTGCTTTCCAATTCAAACGAACGTCCGCTCATCTGCCAACACCTACATTCCACTATCTGATTTTCTGAATCCTCTTTGCTTGACACCTAGCGTCCAATCAGAGAGTTTTGGGTGCGTTTTAAATGAAGTCTGACACTTGAGTTGTATATAAAACAATGATATAATATTATAACTATTATATATTATTTTTATATTAGAGATGAAAATTTTAATATTATTAAAGAAACTACAAGCTTCAAGTATATTTAACTTTTCTGTCTGTTTTTTTAAGCATATTTTTGTAAGAATATTTGTGACTTAATTATCTAGTTTGATGATTTAACTTGATCCAATCTAATTTCAATATATTAGATTTAGCTTATTTAGTATTTTATTTCCAATATATGTGGGTTTATTTAGTATTTTACTTTTTTTTAGTCTTCAATTCAATCTCTACTTTGTTTAAAAAGATTTTACTTGATTCTTTTAGTTATATTAGTGTTGATATTGTTTGGAAAATGACCATATGTCAGTTTTTAGTGAGAGTTAGTGTTTAAGGTTCATTCCAATTCTTCCCTCCTCCTATCATGATATCTTTTCTCTCTTGTTGATTCTATTTGATTACCCTCTTGCTTCTCTACTCCTCTGGTACTATTTCAACGTTCCTTTTTGGCTCCCACTCCAACCTCCTTTGTCAGTAGTTTTATGACACATTCCTCTCTACTAACTCCCACCTCCTCCTTGTTATTCTTTCCTTTGTCCCTTTCCTTAACAATATCTATGTCTTTTGCATCCATTCATGCTCTTCACTGCCGAGACCAGATCCCGCAAATAAGCCTCTCTTTGTAATAATACCTTACCTCTCCCACCCTTCCATCTACCATGTCCTTCTTCGAAAATCCCAATGCTTGTCTCCTCCCTCCATTGCCCTACAACCCTTCTTCTCTTAGATCTTCCACATGCTAGTCTAGTCTAAGCTTGACTCCTAAATCTCCATGAGTGTTCTTAGACATCTAAGTATGTCTTCGTGAATGCGTAACAAGTGTGAGTATGTTTTTATGATTGTTCCTAGGAGTCTGGAAATGTTTCCATGAATGCTATTAGGTGAATGAACATCTCTCCATGAATGTTTCAAGACGAGTGTGAACATGTATTCATGAGTAGTCCTAGAGGTCTAAGATGATGTTTTGAGGTGAGTAGAGCTAGAGTCAAAGTTCCATAATTTACCAAATAATGTGGTGTGATATTTATGATATTGATAATTCTTTGATTATAATTTTTGTTATATTAGCTTACCCTTTCGTTTGTGATTGTAGTTTTCACATGAAACAATTATGTATGTTGCTTAAGACTAGTTGATGAAACATGTATGAATGAATAGTAAAAATAGACGAATGGAGAGTGAGATCAGTGTGGAGTAGCAACTTAAAGATTATAATTTTCTTTCCATTGTGTAAGTTGTTGATGTTAAACACTTTGGCTTTTTTTTTCAATTTTAATTATGGTCTTATGTTATTTAGTTTAAGTTTTTTTTAATATGATTTTGGAAGTGATTATATTTGAACTCATTACACTCATTAGACATGAATTAAAAATAAGAAAAAAATACTTTTCTAAAAGCATGTTTTTGATAAGTTTTACTAAAAGTAATTTGTTGTTTAACGAATTTGTTATTGGTAATGAATTATATTTAAGAAAATTGAGTTGTAATGAAGATGCATATATGCATATAGAGAAGAAGTCATTGAGATGGGTGGGTTAACACATTTCAACTTTCGTGGCACCATAAGGGATTCTTGAGAAAGTAATTCTTTATTATGACATGTATTGGCTTTCGTAATAACCAACTTGGTACATATATATATATATATATATATATATATATATATATATATATATATATATATATATATATATATATCATATTATAATTATGATTATTATAATGATTTAAAAGCTAAAAGAGTTATTCTCTTTTTGGTATAACTTGTTTGATACATTGCTTCAAGTCCATCAAACCAAAGGGAAGGCATGATGGAATAAATCATTAAATTAAATTTTTTTTAAAGCCTTGAGATAATAATAAGATTTGCATGTGAGATGAGATAATAATAACATTTGTGATCCGCATTATGCTTTAATTTTTATTTAATTGTTAGTAGTTTATAATGCACTGAAAGATTGAAACATGTTATATTATATGTTCATGTATACAATTTCTTTAATTAATTAAATATCACATTTGATATGTTCTTTTTCATTAGAATCAAACAGGTAGACATATGGAATTTTATTTTTTTATTGTTATTACTACCATAAATACCACTTTAATATAAATAAATTTTATGTAAATAAATTAAATGTTATTACTAAGATGTTTTCGTATCTCAATTGTTCTCCAACATCGACATAAATGGAAAAAAGTAAGAATTAAGGTCAAGGAAGTTTTGATGATTAAGCTAACATTGTGTTTGAAGAATTAAAAGAATCTGTTGTTCAATTTGTTGATTAAATTAAAGTTTTTGTAATAATTGTTGATTAAATTAAAGTTTTTGTAATAAGTAATTTTGTAGTTGTATATTAGACTTACATAAAAAGATGCATAACAGGTTAGAGAGACTATCAAAGAGAAGCATTGTTTCAAAAACGCACTGGAATAATCGATTATCACTTGGAATAATCGATTATCCCAATCAAATTTAAAATTAGCAATGAGGCTGGCTGATAATCGATTATCACTTGGATAATCGATTATCGTAGGAAAAATAATTTTGGAAAAGGCCCGTTGATAATCAATTATCACTTGGGATAATCGATTATCTTAAAGAAAAATAATTTTTGAAAAGGCCTATTAATATCAGTGGCAGTTACGAAAAGACTCTTCAGCTTTTGATGTACTCTTGAGCCTATAAATACCTTTGCTTTGAACATTTTTTAATTACTTATTCTTTTTGAGAAGTTTAGTGCTTTTGTGGAGAAACCCTTTGTGCTTTAAATTCTAATCTTGTAAATCCTAGTGTTGGTAGAAAGAAGTGCTTCCACTAAGTGTGTCTAAGTAGGTGTGCACATTTGTTGAGGCTAGGATATGTTGTTCATCCATTTATGTCTCAAAAGGAAGTGATCTACAAAAAAATAGGGCATTACCGAAGGCCATAATCCTTCGGAAAAAGCCAAAATCCTTCAGTAATTACCGAAGGAGAAGAGGCCGCCGGTAATTACCGAAGGCCAGAAGCCTTTGGTAATTACCGAAGGACATAGGCCCTTAGTAATTACCGAAGGGTAGTAGCCTTTAGTAAAGCCTTCGGTAAGATCCAGACAAATCTCAAACACATTCGTATTTCTTATCCAACCAAACAAACCTGCATAAATTGTTGACAGCACAAACAGACCTGCATAACATTTTTCAACCACATACAGACCTGCATAATGTGCATCTCAATCATCCAATCATTGATCAGAAAAACAATATAACATCTGAATCATCCAATCATCAATAGAACATGTATTTATAAATGAAACATAAAACAATCTAACATAATGTTCTAACATCCAAATCATCCAATTGATCTAACATACAAATGATCTAACATCTAAACGTTCTAATATCCAAATGTTTCTATAACAACTATGTTCAATAACAAAATAAAACTAATAATCTACATAACAAAAATTGTTGCTTAATTGATCGTGTGATGGCTTGGGAAGCAACCCTAGATGGAATAAACCTGCATATAAAGAAATAAAAGTCATGTGAATTAAGACAATCTTTAAACATCAAAATGGTTAAAAAAGGGATTAAAAATGACTCAATCCATGGTCGATCATGCAGGGGCGGGTCAACACCTTTACCATCACTAGCTGAATCTAGATCAACAGATGGTATGACAGTCTCTGAAGGCGGTATACAAGATGAGGAAGGTATAAAAGTAGGGTCAGGGGGAGGAGTGGGGGTAATAAGCACAGGGGGAGGAGTGAGGGTTATAATCATAGGAGGAGGAACAAGGTCTGTTGTAGGGGTAGGAGGAGCGTGTACTGCAGGGGTAGGAGAAGGGTGTACTGTAGGGGTAGGAGGAGGCCCCACAGATGATGGACTGGGGGCAGTAGTGGTAGGTAGTGTAGCAGTACATACTTTGGTGCCTACCGTTGCCTTTTTTTAGGCCTCGCTACCCCCTTTCCTTTATCAGGATGTTCTGAACCTTGTCCTGTCATTACTGCATTGAAATGGTTACAAATAAAGTGAAACAATACAAAAGAATAAGGAAGGATCAGTAGAAAATAAAGTGATTGTAAAATAATTGCAAACAACTTTTGAATGTTTTTGAATTGCTACTTAAATTTGCTACAATAGATGTCCACCATTCAAACATTATCATCATTATCTTCATCATCATCTTCTTCTTCTTCTTCATTATCATCATCATCATTTTCTTCTTCGTCTTCATCATCATCATCATTTTCTTCTTCATCATCATCATCTTCTTCTTCTTCTTGTCCTCCTTGTATTGGTGCTTCGAATTCATCTCCATCACCATCAGGGTCGTGCAATGTAGTTTTACGGTCAACTTCAATATTTTCTTGTGCTTGTGACATTTGGTTAAGTTGGTAGGCGACATATTCCTCAACCTCATTTGAGTCAATGCGACCTCTAGGCTTGGTTTATGTTGCAACAGCCCAACCACGCTTGTCAATATTGGTGAATGGTGGATATGGCACATAATAAACCAGTTTGACATTAGTTGGTAGAATGAAAGGATCAAACGGTCGATATCTTAATCTCAGGTGGAGTTCAACAATGTTAAACCTAGGATCCACTCTAGTACGAGCTCTAGAAGGATCAAACCATTCACAATAAAAAAGTACGACTCTGTTTGGAGAAGTAGTGTTGTTGTACTCTAGCTCATATATTTTATGAATGATGCCGTAGAAATCATCATAAGAACCCTCTATAAGGCCATTGACGTACATACCACAATTTGTTGTTTTCTTTCCTTTAGACCATTCATGTGTATGGAATTTGTAACCATTGGTGAAGTAAGTGTGTCATTCTTTCACACATCTCCTTGGCCAATTGGAGAGATGTCTTAACTCTTCATTTGTGGGAGTTAATGCTTGATTAAAAACCTACAAAGATACCAATAAAATTTTAAAGCAAGAGTCAAATTAACCTTGCTCAAAACATAGGCAAAAGTACGGACCTGATTTCTGAACCATTGAGGAAACTCTGAGTGTATTCTAGCAAAAGCACTTCCTTCTACGACTTTCTCAACCACAAGAAATGAGTTGGTACGAATGAAATGAATTAATGTATAACAATTTAAGCATTGCAAAGGTAAGAGTTGGATGATGACATACTCAAGGTATGGCTTAACTTCACTACAATTGATTAAGACATGGACATGAGCAGAGTTGAATTCAGCATCAGTTATAATGGTTGAATTTACCGTTATTTGATACTTAATTTTGGTACTAAAAAGACCCTTTTTGACTTAGAAACTAGCTTGGAATCATAATTTTGATGAATAAGAGAGTTGAAGGTGAATTTAATGACTTTGTGCTAGATTTCAGTGTTTTTCAATAGGAATTGAGAAGACTTGGAAGAAAAGTTGAAGTAGTAAGGAGTTGGAACTCAAGAAGGGATGAAAAAGCATCAAGAAAGGAAATCGCAGCAACGCTGAGCGCCACTTTAGGGGCCCTCAGCGCCAAAGTACACTATCTCACGCTTGACTGCCCTTTTTTAGAGCCCTCAACGTAGGATGCTTTTGGCTTGCGCCCTTTTCAAGGGTAATAAGCACAACTTTGTTGAGTCGCACCACGCTTGCTTGCCCTTTGAGCTGACCTTGAGCGTAACTTTTAACCCGAACACCGCTGAGTGCCATAAGTGGGGCTTTGAGCGCCAATCTCATGGGCTTAGACCCATTTTTTGTTATTTTGATGTTCTGTTTAAGGACTTAGATGCCCTAGGGTTTGTATCTTTGGACGGAATAGGCTCAAAAACACACTCCTTGCTCCCTTGAAGGCGGATTTGGATGCGGAAGCTCCTATCTTCAAATTATAGGGTTTTATCTTTTATTCTTTTTCCATTGTTCATCTAGTTTCACCATGTCAATGGTAAACTCTATTTGTTGTTGGGGATGATGTAACCTTTGTAAACTCTCATGTATTGAATTGATTCTTGATTATATATGCTTCTTTCATTAATTGTTAGGGTAATTTTTCTTTTTGTAATGCTTGCTTCATTTAACTCATTCTTTAGCATGATGTATGATTTGCATGAGTACTAGAAGGTATCTTACAAATCATGTTCTAGAGAATTACCTAGAGAATTATTCCCAGAAGCAGTATTGCTCAGGAATGGGTGTATGAGTTCTGGTTGTCTTAAGCTTATGTTGTTCAGTATTAACTATTAGGAATGCTAGAAATCGTCTGAATTAATAGTTAAGGATATGCTTTCTTCACCACGGAATCGGGTTTTAAGTGTTTTAGAGAGTGACGTTGACATTAATGAAGAAGTAGAATTCGTATATACATGAGAGTAAACTAGGTGAAATCTAACCCCAACAACATAATCATTCCATAATATTGAATCCATTCATCTTTGCACTTTTGTCCAATTGATCAAATTGCATTCATATTTACTTTTCAATATTTGCATTCTAAACCCAAAATAGTTTGTTTTCAAGTCTTATTTAATCTAGAAATCACATAACTGTTTAGGCCGTGAGTCCTTTGGGATACGATACTTGGTCTTACCATTTTATATTACTTGATACGATTCGGTATACTTGCCGAAGTCTTAACATTAACCAATGAGTAAATTCTTTCCCTGCATGACGGCCTGATTGTCGAAAAATTGACAATATACCTTGACATGGTTCAGCTTGCCATTGCATTTCATTTCTGACATTAGTCGGGGACAACATGAAATTTTTGAAATAATGTGAACAAAAATACATTGTCTCTCTGTGCAAGTAAGCTGAACAAATTGATCCTTCTACTCTAGCTTTATTTTTAACCAAACATTTGGATTCTCCCATAAACCTTTCAAAGGGATACATCCACTTGTATTACACCGGTCCCCCAAGCCAAGCTTCATATGCAAGATGAATTGGAAGATTCTCCATTGAATCAAATAATGCATGAGGGAATATTCTTTCTAATTTGCAGAGAATAATTGGAATATTTTCTTCCATCTTTCTTAGGGAATTTTCCTATAGTTTCCTGCAGCACAAATCTTTAAAGAAGTTACTGATTTCTATCAGTGGATTTAAGACGTGCATTGGCAAAAAAGTTTCCATGAATACATGACAATCATGACTCTTCAACCCTTGAATAGTAACGTTCCGAACATTGGCACATCTGGACAAGTTAGAAGAATATCCATCTGGCATTCTAAGCTCATTGATCCATCCACAAACTATTCTTGCCTCGTCTTTTGACATGATGTAATTTGTTTTTGGTTTGAACAATAGTCCGTTAGCTTGCGCCTTCAACTCTAAGTCTTTTCGCCCACAATACAAAGGGAAATCTTTTCTTGCTTTGTCATTATCTTTTTGTCTTCCCAATAACTATGTTGAAGACATTGTCAAAGAAATTTTTTTCTATGTGCATAACATCGAGGTTATGTCTTAGCAAGTTGTCTTTCCAATAGAGAAGATCCCAAAATATGCTTCTTTTAGTCCAATTATGCCACTTCCCAAAACCCTTCTATCCTATTCTGACCATATTCAGTGACTTTTGGCAAGTCTTTCACTTTTCTCCAAACGTGTGATCCAGTCAACTTCGGTGGGGCATATCCATTTCAACTTGCCCTTTGCGAAATGCCTTTTTGTTTCTTCTAAAGGGGTGATCAATGGCCTAGAACCGTCGAAGGCAGTCAAACTAACTACTTTTCTGACCATAACTCAATTGGATGACTTTGTATGCTCCATGCAATGTGGGCAAGCTAATCGACCATGCGTGCTCCAACCAGATAACATGCCATAGGCTGGGAAGTCGTTAATAGTCTACATCAAAGCTGCCCTCATAATGAAATTTTTCTTCCTTGAAACATCATACGTCCAAACACCATTCCATAGCTTCTTCAAATCATCAATCAAAGGCTCCAAATATACATCAATCGTTGATTTGGGATTAGATGGACCTCGTATTATACACGTTAAAAACATGTAAGGCCTTGTCATACACATCTCGGTGGTAGATTGTATGCGGTAACTATCACCGGCCAACATGAATATGGTGATGGAGACGCCTGAATGTACGGCGTAAACCCATCAGAGCATAAACCAAGTCTCACGTTACGTGGTTCACTAGCAAAGGATGAATGTTTACGATTGAAGTGCTTCCAAGCTTCACCATCAGAAGGATGATGCAAAACTCCTTCAGTTTTAATGCCATCATGCCATGTCATGTGTTGTGATGTTTGCATTGAAGTAAACATTCTTTTTAATCTTGGAATTAAAGGCAAGTAGAACATGGACTTTAAGGGAATTATTTTTTTTTTTGCCTTCGTCCTGCATGCATCGTATGATATCGAGGTGAGCCACAAAACTTGCATTCAACCAACAATGAATCATTTTGCCCACTGTCATTGTCATAGAATAACATACATCCATTAACACAACAATCAATCTTCTTAGCTTCCATTCCCAGCTTTGAAACACATCTTTTGGCTTGATAATAATTCTTCAACATAGAATTGTTTGGTGATGTTAGATCTAACATCAATTTTGTGAAGAAGTCCAATGCTTGATTGGGAAAGTTCTAATTAGATTTACCAGCCATTAGTCTAATGCATACTGACAATTTTGACTCAGACGAACCTTCAAATACAGGTTGATTTGCCTCTATCAATAAATTGTAAAATCTCTAAGTGGTTTCATTTGGAACCTCTTCATCATGACTATCGTTTGCTTCTTGTTCAGCATGTCGATGAAGAGCATTGCTGACCATCTCTTGCATATAGGCAAATTCATCTATCTCAGATGTATGTACAATATTATTCGAACCTGATGCAAGCCGCTTTTCAGCTACAGTGGAGGTCGAAGGAATTTCTTCACCATGAAATGTCCAAACCATGTAATTAGGCATGAACCCTTTTTGGTATAGGTGAACTTTGACGACTTCATCTTTCAAAGTCCTTGTACATTCGCACTTGATGCATGGGCATCGAATCCCTCCATCAAGAGCATAATATTCATATCGTCGAGTCGTCTCCACAAACTCTTCAACTCCAATGACAAAAGCTGCCTTCAAACCTCTCCTTCCGCTATAACAACAGTCGTACATCCATCCACGGTGGTTAAGAAAATGGGCCATGTTCTGTGACAAGCCAAACAAAGATAAACTACTTTAGACAAAACAACAACATTCCATGTGACATAAGTAATCAACTTATTACTACTTAAATCAAACATGGAAGGCAATTTGACCACTACTGTCATAGGCATACAATAAAGGCATGCAAAGAGAAGTCCTCAATATTGAAATGCCTTATAGACTACTTCCACATATTTTGTAGGTTCTAAGTGTTTATACTACTTTTACCTTTCTCTTTCTATGGAGAATGTGTGTATTACCATATGATTTTAAATGACTACTTAACTTAATTAAGTTGTAGCCTAATAAATGAACATACAATATACAGGAACATATAATATATACATCAACATACAATATATACATTAAGTAAAATTAGTCTACTTTAGGTCAATTGGCAATTTCTCACATTTTAAGTACACTTTTTTAGGACCTAAATACTCAAACTTTGTGCCTAAACCATTCTGACACTTTGTTAATCATTTCAATAGTTTTAATTCATCAAAATACACTTGTTTGAACTCTAATAAGGCACAAAACAGAACTGCAACTCAGATTCACTTTGCAAGTTCCAAAAATGGCATAAATTTTGTATAATATGGGTTATTAGGTGTTAATTTTCGTGCTGATATTATTCTGTTCTATTTGGAAGTTTAAAGAAGTCCTAAAAGTTGTTTTAAACTTGTTAGAACATTCAAATTGAACCCAGATTCATGTATGTGCAAAATAGCATATTCAAACCTCATTTTTTAGTGAAATTGGCAAGTAGAAGGGTGAATATGCTAAACAGTTTGGTTTTGAACCCAATTAGAGTTCAAACAAGTTTAAATTGATGAATTAAAGTTGGTGAATGTATTACCAGAGTGTTAGAATCAGTTGTGCATGAATTCACTTTTAAAACCACCACTCTTGGGTCAATTCTTTTGGTGTAGAGGTGAAAAACAAAAACTGCTTTGTAGAGGAAGGAGTGAATGAAAAGTGTGGTAAGTGTCTATTTAGAGAAGGGTTACAGTGGAGTGGGTGTATGTGTTATTTTTCTTGGGAAAAGGGAAGAAAGATCTTGACGTAGTGAGTATGTGAAAAGAGGCACGACTGTGGTCATGGTTTACAGTGGTTAGGAAAGGATAGTATGCTCTCGGTTTTGACTGGGAAAAAAGTGATTATAGTGATAGGTTTGGGAAGGCTGTTAGTGTTGGAATTGTGAGTAGAAGGATAAAAAGGTAGGCTCAGGAAAGTGGGAGAAAATCGAAACAAAATAAGTGCCAAAATATGACTCGACTTTATGAAGTAGAGAAAGAAGTATATCAAAAAGAGCAAGGTGGCAGCCGACCAAACAATAGCATGTACAAAGGTATAATAATGCAACATGGTTTTATCAAAATGAAGACAGCAGGAAAAATACAAGCATAAGTTGATACATTATGCATCATAACACCACAAAAGGGCCTAAAATCAGCCCTTAAAGTCATGGCTAGAACACAAGTTGTGCTGGATATTAAGAACATCAACAAATAAACTTCTAAAAGAACACCTTCCAGCAAAATATGACCACCAGGATAAAGCATACACCAAGTTGCACTTTCTAGACTTAATTTAAAGTAGAATCAACCAGCACCTTCACACACATCAGCAAAATAGACACAAAAGTTGGTGGTTTGAGATTCAAAATTACACAACAACAGCTCTAGATCAAAACTAACCACTTCAACAACTTTGTTTGATGAATTGAAACATTTGGAAACTCAAATTTTTCTCAAAACCAAATTGCTACTCAAAATCCCCTTTCTACTTCCCAAAATTGACTCAAAATTGGTGGTTTTGTAAGTGATTTTGTGCCTAAGCCATTCTGACACTTTGCTAATCATTTCAATAGTTTTAATTCATTAAAACACACTTGTTTGAACTCTAATTAGGCACAAAACAGAACTGCAACTCAGATTCACTTTGCAAGTTCCAAAAATGGCTCAAATATGATGGTTTGACATACTAAATTGCATACAGGTCATTCTAACTTCATATCAATGGTTCTAACAGCTTTATTACATCAATTTGGACTTGTTTAAACTTCCAAAAATCACAGAATCACATCAGAACAAAAAAGGACGTGTAATGACTCAATTTTGGAAAATGTTGATCAACCACAACACCAAATTTGAGGTTTAGAGAATTCTTTGCTTTTGACCACTTTCCTACCATCATTTCACTACTTTACAGTTGTTATGTTGTGTATAATACACACTCTTAGGTTACTTTAAATGAATTCCCAAATTCTCACCTGTTAGTACACTTTTTTAGGTTTTAAGTAGTCGAATTTTAAGTTTTAGGTACTTGATCCAATTTGACATGTTTCTTACCTTCATTTTACTAGTTTAAACTTGTTAGGATATGAAGATTAGACTTTCTTAGGCTAATTTAGGTGAATTTGAAATTTCTCACCTGTTCTATTGTATTTATAGGTGTTCAATAGTCAAATTTTGCTTTTGTTGTTATTTTTTAATTGAGACTTCATTTCTATCTTTCTTTTATCTTTTCAAAGTTGTGTAGATAGTTAGTTTACTGTTTTGAGTAGTAATTTAATAAACCTTGCATTCTTAGCACTTTTAGTGTATTCTAGGTACTACTTTTAGATTCTAGGTTGTAATAATTTGAGTTTTAGGTACTTTTTGTAGTGTGAGTTCTTAATTAGCTAGGTTCTTGTTAGGATAGTTTCTTTTCCTAGTTTAGTGCAGTTTGCAATTGTAGTTTCTTTCTAAAGCTTGAGACAATTTTATTTGATGAAGTTAAGCATGTTCCAAGTAGTGCCAACTTGTACTAATCCATAAAATGCAAAAAGCATATCTGAGTTGCTTAAAATGTAAGAGCAACTTTTCACAGTGATTGATATATTTGTTGTGTCTTAGGCCATTTAAAATCTCCTAGCTAATATTTTGTAGCTAGATCTAGTGAATTAGGACTTCCATTAGCTTTATTTGTGCTGTTAAGTTTGACTCTAGTGTGTGTTTTCAATTCTGGTGCTAATTTTGGTTTAAAAATGCTGCATAATTGGCTACAACATGTGTGATTTGAAGCATTTGGCTGTTTCTTTGCATTATGAATGTTTGAACAAGTTTATTTTACCATTTCAAACCTGTGTGCACTGTTCATTTGGTAAAATTTGAGTCTACATACAAAATCATTTCCTAAACCATCAATTTTGCTTAAATTTGGAAGTGAACTGGTGATTTTCAAGTGTAGTGTGATTCCTTGCTGTTTTAGTGTTTAAACACCTTTAAATTGATGATATAAAGTTGCTTGAAGCATCACTTGAGCTTTAGAAACACTGCCACTGATTTTTGGGTTTGAAAGCACACTTTTAAAGCCATTTTTCTAGTGCAGTTTTCATTTTTAGTGTTATTTGATTTTGTACATTCTTTAAATTTCAATTCTGGGTTGACAAGAGCTGGTTACATGTTTTCAAATGGAATTATATGATAAAAAAAGTATAATCCAATCATAAAAATCACTTGAAAACTAAGCAATCCAGTTTTGAACCCTTAAAACCGAAAATCAAAAAATCTGCACTTCTTTGGGGACTTTCATCAAATAGTTGTGTTTTTATCAAACACCTTACTACACTACTTTTGGCTCTTTGTTTTTTATTTTTCTTGCGTGTGTAATCTAATCTAGTGCCTCTCCTACGTTCCTTTTGTGTCCCTCTATTGATTCAAAGTTTTAAATCATTTGAAATCCACTTGTTTGGCCTCCAAATTGTGCCACAAAGTCTGTTACCCGAAATTCAAATCTGGTGCAGTGCATATTTTTGTTGTGACTGGTTTAGTGTGTGGCAGGGTGCTATGACGTTTTGGTCAGGCTTCCAAGGTCCAGAATCCTTGCTCCAAGGGTGTAGCATACTAGGAAGTGGAAGGGTTGCTGAATTGGACAAAGAGGTAGCTCTAAAATTAGCAATTTGGCTTCATTTTTAGCAGCATTTCACCAACTTCGTACCACTTTTTAGGTTGAAACTACTCAAACTTTGAGTTTTAGGTAGTTGTTTGCTTTTGAGTAGTTTCCTACCTTCACTTGACTACTTTAGACTTATTAGGATATTAACATTAGTTACAATTACTCTACTTTAGGTGAATTACCAATTTCTCACCTTTTTAGTACACTTTTTTAGGTTCTAACTACTCAAAATTGGAGTTTTAGGTACATGTTTGCTTTTGAGTAGTTTTCTAGTGTCATTTCACTACTTTAGACTTGTTAGGATATTAACCTTAGTTATTGTTAGTCTACTTTAGGTGAATTGCCTCTTTCACACCCTTTTAGTAGACTTTTTTAGGTTCTACATACTCAAACTTTGAGTTTGAGGTAATTCTTTGCTTTTGACAAGTTTCCTAGCTTCATTCCACTAGTTTAGACATGTTAGGATGTTCACATTAGTTAAAATTAGTCTACATTAGGTCTATTTGCAATTTTTCACCCTTTGTGCAGTTTCAAACCTAAAAAGCTACCAATACTAGTGATATCCTTGTCAAATCTATTGGGCAGTTTCAAACCACACCCAAAAACAAGAATATGCAAGACAAATAATGAAAGATAATGCAAATATGATAATGGGTAAAAACCAGATTAAGTGGATTATGTAGAGAAAGTGGAACAGGAAAAGGATGATGACAAAAGTGAAAAGAGATGACAACAATGATGAACTGAGCAAAAGAATGGAAGAATTTATTCATAAAGTTAACAAAGGGTACAAGGAAGAATTGTTGAGCACATCAAGCTTGTTATAGGACTCAAACAACGAAGAAAGTTAGGCCTTAACATTGGGTTATTAAACTCTGCTTATAAACTTTTGAGTCTTATGTTGAATTTTGTTGTGGAAATAGAGGTTGATGAATATGATTACTGTTTCGGTAGATACTTTTGGGGACCGAGAGACTAACCTGCTGACGCGTCTGGGCCGCTCGCTCGCTTCCAAACTCCTCCTGTTGGCCGATCGGTGTTGGCGCAAACCGATCGGTCTCCTTCTTGACGAGGGGGATGTACCTGCAAAAGGTACTCCGACGCCCAAGTTAGGCGTGTGATTTGAAGAGCCTTGGCTCTTGGTTGAATATTTAGTGAATGGTTATCACTATTGAGTATTTGAGAGTCATGTAGAGTAAGTGGAACGTACCTGGCTTTTGGCCCTGGCTTTGTATTTATAATTTACCTCATGGATCCTGAGCTGATATAAGCCCAATAAAATATAAACAGAATAAGATATAAACAGATTACCTGAACATCTGGTTGGTTGTTTGTAACCACTCGGTTAATATTTTATACTATACATTATGCCCCCCAAGTCCGAGTTAAGCGGTTGGCTTTAGCCGTGGTTAACTATAGGACTGATGTGTTTGAGGGAGGCTGCGTTGGCGGAACTGAAAGCGTTTTACCGCTCGACCTTCAACAATAACCGAGAGGGATTTACCGCTCGTCCTTCAACAGGAACCGAGAGGAATTTACCGCTCGGTCTTCTACATTAACCGAGAGCGCTTTACCTCTCGACCTTTGACATTAACCGAGCGAAATTTACCGCTCGTCCTTCAACAGGAACCGAGAGGAATTTACCTCTCGGTCTTCAACCTTAATCGAGAGGAATTTACCTCTCGACCTTCGACATTAACCGAGCGGGATTTACCGCTCGTTCATCAACAGGAACCGAGAGGAATTTACCTCTCGGTCTTCAACCTTAACCGAGAGGAATTTACCTCTCGACCTTCGACATTAACCGAGCGGGATTTACCGCTCGTCCTTCAACAGGAACCGAGAGGAATTTACCTCTTGGTCTTCAACCTTAATCGAGAGGATTTTACCTCTCGACCTTCGACATTAACCGAGCGGGATTTACCGCTCGTCCTTCAACAGGAACCGAGAGGAATTTCCCTCTCGTTCTTCAACCTTAATCGAGAGGATTTTACCTCTCGACCTTCGACATTAACCGAGCGGGATTTACCGCTCGTTCTTCAACAGGAACCGAGAGGAATTTACCTCTCGGTCTTCAACCTTAATCGAGAGGATTTTACCTCTCGACCTTCGACATTAACCGAGCGGGATTTACCGCTCGTCCTTCAACAGGAACCGAGAGGAATTTACCTCTCGGTCTTCAACCTTAATCGAGAGGATTTTATCTCTCGACCTTCGACATTAACCGAGCGGGATTTACTGCTCGTTCTTCAACAGGAACCGAGAGGAATTTACCTCTCGGTCTTCAACTTTAACCTAGGACTTACTGTTCGTCTTTGAGAGGGCTTTACCTCTCTCCCGAGGGGCATTTACCGCTCGGTCTTCGACCTAGGAGTGCTTCCTAGGGAACGGGCTTTACCGTTCGGCTTTGAGAGGGTTTTACCTCTGTTTTGAGCTAGGATTGTTTCCTAGTGAACAGGATTTACCGTTCGTCTTTGAGAGGGTTTTACCTCTCTCCCGAGGGGGATTTACCGCTCGGTCTTCGACCTAGGAGTGCTTCCTAGGGAACGGGCTTTACCGTTCGCTCGGTCTTCGACCTAGGAGTGCTTCCTAGGGAACGGGCTTTACCGTTCGGCTTTGAGAGGGTTTTACCTCTGTTTTGAGCTAGGATTGTTTCCTAGTGAACGGGATTTACCGTTCGTCTTTGAGAGGGCTTTACCTCTCTCCCGAGGGGGATTTACCGCTCGGTCTTCGACCTAGGAGTGCTTCCTAGGGAACGGGCTTTACCGTTCGCTCGGTCTTCGACCTAGGAGTGCTTCCTAGGGAACGGGCTTTACCGTTCGGCTTTGAGAGGGTTTTACCTCTGTTTTGAGCTAGGATTGTTTCCTAGTGAACGGGATTTACCGTTCGTCTTTGAGAGGGTTTTACCTCTGCTTTGAGCTAGGATTGTTTCCTAGTGAACGGGATTTACCGTTCGTCTTTGAGAGGGCTTTACCTCTCTCCCGAGGGGGATTTACCGCTCGGTCTTCGACCTAGGAGTGCTTCCTAGGGAACGGGCTTTACCGTTCGCTCGGTCTTCGACCTAGGAGTGCTTCCTAGGGAACGGGCTTTACCGTTCGGCTTTGAGAGGGTTTTACCTCTGTTTTGAGCTAGGATTGTTTCCTAGTGAACGAGATTTACCGTTCGTCTTTGAGAGGGCTTTACCTCTCTCCCGAGGGGGATTTACCGCTCGATCTTCGACCTAGGAGTGCTTCCTAGGGAACGGGCTTTACCGTTCGGCTTTTAGAGGGCTTTACCTCTCTCCCGATAGGGATTTACCGATCGGTCTTGGACTTGATCGTTAATTATGAACTTTGCTGACGAAATTGGCAATCAGTGTTTGCAATAGGAGACTTCCCCTTCGTTAATTGAATTCTATGAAGTCCGTTTATGACTAGATCTTAGTCTGCACTTGCATAGTTGATGGCGTGGATTTTGATATATATTTCTTCAAGATGTTGTATTGCTAAAATTCTCATGATGATATATATTATGGTATATAACCGTATAATAAATGATTCGGTTACCAGATATTATGAATTGCACCGAATAAATAACATATATAATAAACAAGGTATCAAAACCGTTTTGAGATTTTATAAGATTGCTGTTGATATTTATCTCTAACACAATAATTTCTTTGACTATTTTAATCATGCCAAAAATGTTTCGGTTATAATAATTAGATAACTATATTTATAGTTATATATTATATTATATATAATATATCATATATCACATAATATATTATGGATTATACTATATAAAATAGTTGTTATAATATCTATCATTAATTAGACATTTTATGAAATATTCATATTTCAAAGAATACTTATCTTGTGGATGACGTCTCACGTAGAGATGCTCATTCACGTAGAGTGCTTCATAGGGAACGGGCTTTACCGTTCAGCTTTGTTGTTCCTCCATGCTCCTCGTGGTCACCGTTGGGTTTGCCGCTCGGCCCCACGGTGGGCGCCAAAATGTTTCGGTTAATACTTTTGGGGACCGAGAGACTAACCTGCTGACGCGTCTGGGCCGCTCGCTCGCTTCCAAACTCCTCCTGTTGGCCGATCGGTGTTGGCGCAAACCGATCGGTCTCCTTCTTGACGAGGGGGATGTACCTGCAAAAGGTACTCCGACGCCCAAGTTAGGCGTGTGATTTGAAGAGCCTTGGCTCTTGGTTGAATATTTAGTGAATGGTTATCACTATTGAGTATTTGAGAGTCATGTAGAGTAAGTGGAACGTACCTGGCTTTTGGCCCTGGCTTTGTATTTATAATTTACCTCATGGATCCTGAGCTGATATAAGCCCAATAAAATATAAACAGAATAAGATATAAACAGATTACCTGAACATCTGGTTGGTTGTTTGTAACCACTCGGTTAATATTTTATACTATACATTGGGTTATTAAACTCTGCCTATAAACTTTTGAGTCTTATGTTGAATTTTGTTGTGGAAATAGAGGTTGATGAATATGATTACTATTTCACAGTTCTATTCAAATATAGGATGAATATGATTATTTATGTGAACCAAACAAAAGCAAAATCTGATTTGGTACTAACTGCATGCAAAAGTGAATACAACAAGCAATATGCTAATGCAAGGTAACATACTAAACTGAGAGCAATGCTAAAATCTGCCCCTAATGGTCACGTAACTAATTTATATATATATATATATATATATATATATATATATATATATATATATATATATATATATAATCTGCACCTAATTGTTCATTGTTCTTTCATGGAACAAAAAACCTAACTAATACAGTCCATACCAAATCTTATATCATAACAACTATTTCACAAATTATTTTACTGTGATTATTAGTACAAGTGAATGCCTTCATTGCATTTGTTATTCTTTCTTTAATTGAATTTCAAGATAAGAGCACACCCCTTACATACTTCACAATCAGTTCTAAGACCATACGAATTTAAGTACCCATACCTTTGCCGGTCACTGGTCATATGTTCTCCCTAGACTCTCTTCCTCCCTTTTTGGAAACAATTCAAACCCCTTCACAAGCTCACCCTAACACATGGAATGCAAGTGTAGTCAGGTATATTGATTCATTTAGCGACATCAATACCTACTACATTCAGACACAAAGAATAAACCTCTACGTAATGGTCTCCCAATAGCCTCCCTTGACGAAGACAACCTCATGTCACGGGAGCACCCTCCTGAGAGCAACGTCCACACACCGTGATGTTAATGGACCACCCTCCTGATGGAAACACCAACGTACTGGTGGAACACCACTCGAACCCTAGCCACACAATGCCACCGGACAGACAGGAAAGGGAGAAGGAGAGGAAGATAAACGTAAAACAAAAGCGAGAGGGAGAGAATGCGAAGCAAAATGGTACGAAATTGGGGACGAGAACGGAGAGGGAGAGAATGAAGAGCACCACGCGAAGTCGATAGAGGTAGAGGGTAGAGTCTTGTCTTACAAAATTTGGAACAACCTCCTACAATACCCCAAATTACTTAGTTTAAGGGGTCGAGCCTCTTACCGAAGGCCATAAACCCCTCGATAATGCTCTTTTGGCCTTCGGTAATTACATTTCAGCATGCCTATTTGTAATACTCATTTTGACCGTCGAAAACACATATTTACCAACGGTTCCTAAGCCTTTAGTAATAAGCAAAATTCTTGTAGTGTGATAGTCATCTCTTGTAGGTTCAAGAGAGGTGAACTCAAACATTTACACTATTACTTTCATTTGTAAGTTTAGTTTATTTGTTAGTTTATTAGTTTATTATTCATTAAGAGAGATTAAAGAGTATAAAATAATTTATGCAAGTTTCTATTTCCCTACACTCTTTATTTGCTTATTATTAATTATAAAGAATCAATTTTATTTATAAAAATGGAAAATTTATAAAAGGCATAGTTTTTATTAAAGTATCTAATTCACTTCCCTCGAAGTTTTGTGTAAGCTTAAATATTCTGCTGAATGTTTCTAATAGAAGAGCTAAGTGGACCTATGATGCTACGAGGCTTAGAAAGGCCCAAGGGACACTAGAATAGAAAGTGGCTCATATTTTGGACACCTAATTGAAGATCCCACACCTTAAAGAGACGAAGCTGATTACATGTATTACATGGTTGGATTATTAAAATAAAAGTATTAACATTGTGGTTATACTTAAGATTTGATCCTATAACCATTCAGAATGTCTCAACATAACCATTGGGACATATTATCTTTTCTTAGAATATAGGGATTGCAATTTTCTTTTATTTCTTTATAATGCAAGACCTATAAATTATTTTTCATTTATAAACCTTTTGGTATTTAGAATGGATCAGGACAGTTCTTCCAAAATAACTGAGGTTATTATCTTATGATTTTATTAAGAGTTATCCAATTCTCGTGATAATCATCCTTAGGCTTATCAAACCTTAGTTTGTGGCTCCTGTACCTTTATTTTCAATTCCCAATGTTTTTGTTCATATTTGATTCCAATCCTTAAATATTTTTTTTCTATTTTATTTGGAATCATGTCACTTGCATTTGTTTGACCAAACAAGGCACTTGCATCTAATGAGACCTTACACCTTTAAAATTATGTTTTATACTTTCTTTTTTAAACACATTCAAAACCAAATTAAAAGGTTTGTTGAACTTTGATCTAACAAAGGTGTGATAGAATTAGACATTGGAAAAGGCCATTAAACAATTTGATAGTAAGTAGGTTTTGATGATAACATAATCTATATTGAAATAAGAAAGACAAGTTAGTATAACAATGTTCCAGTATGGCAAATAATGATTACGATTAAATATCCAAATAAAAATTGAACATTGGAAAGGATGACAACTCAAAGACCCTGTTAGACGCTTATAAATAATCATTAGGCAATCATGTTCTTTACTAGTTGGAATAATGTTTGTTAAATGAGTGAAAGTAAAAGCATAGTAAAAGCACAAGTAGCATAAAGAAAGATGAAGCTTGAAGCCTAAATCAAACACGAGAAGGTGAAACTTAGACAAGATCAAGTCAAAAATGCTAAGTTAGAAGACTCACAAGTTGTTAGACAACTCACAAGTTGTTAGGCGACAAAGGTAATCAAATACATTCAATAGTGTAGACTTATAGTTAGACTCAATTGACAAAATAATTGATCAGATGAGTCAACTTGATGAAACAAGGCATTAAACTCCTACAAGGAGTAGATGAGTCAAAGCAAAGCATTAGATGAACCAATCCACCATACAAAGTCAAAGCCAACTTAATAAGTTGAATGTTGAATATCTCTATTAGACGAGTACTTTCATTAGAAGACTCCAATAGAAGAGTGACTACACAAGTTAAATGATGTCAAACATTATATGAATCACGTTTCGATGTCATGAAAGACAATTATCAAACCACAAGGTCATACAAAGATCAAGTCTAAATTGATCAAAGAAATCTGAATGTTGAATTTGTTGATCAAGTTAAAAAGGAGAATTACGCAACAAGTCTCAACATTATTAGAAGATATTTTAGTTGAAGATCTGATTGAAAATTTAATATGAAGAAAAACATATATGAATGAATAGTTGAAGAAACAAACATTATCTATTTGAATATTGTGAAAATTTTCATATATTTATCATGTAATTAGGAAAGAGAAGTGTTCTCACTAGTTTAGACGTCTGTTATTTTGGGCTTTTAACGTCTGATCTCTGTCCGTCGGTTCCCCAATTAACAGACGTCTAAAGTGCTTCAGAAGTCGGAGTGGCGGGATCAGACGTCCAAATGGAGTTAAAAAGTGACTTTTTAAATTTCTGGTGTTAGGGTTTAGACGTCGGTTCCCCAATTAACAGACGTCTAAAGTGCTTCAGAAGTCGGAGTAGCGGGATCAGACGTCTAAATAGAGTCAAAAAGTGACTTTTTAAATTTCTGGATTTAGGGTTTAGACGTCGGTCCCCCCAATTAACAGATCTCTAAAGTGCTTCAGAAGTCGGAGTGGCGGGATCAGACGTTTAAATGGAGTCAAAAAGTGACTTTTTAAATTTCTGGATTTAGGGTTTAGACGTCGGTTCCCCAATTAACAAACGTCTAAAGTGCTTCAGAAGTCGGTTCCCTCCATAACAGACGTCTAAATAGAATAAAAAATTATTATTTTTTAACTTTTTCGTTTAGTTTTGACGTCTATTCGGGGGAGCCAACGTATATGAGTATTTAGACGTCGGACCCTTCCATAACCGACGTCTAAATAGTTATTTTATTTACGAAAAATGTCATCGGTCATTTTTTACGTTGGATATTCGAGGTTCAGACGTCTAAAGGGTGACGTTAAAGGTCTTTTTTGCACTAGTGTCTGGAGCTCAAAGACTGCAAGAAAATATCAAGATGATTTAAGTCGCAACAATATGATATTTGAAATTCAAATTGTTGAATTATTGAAAAGGAAACAACTCAAAATTCACAAGAAGAAATACACTATGATTGTCAAATCAAGTACTACTAGAGGAAAAAAGAAGAAAACATGAAGAGTGTGTTGAATTCAATACATATCAACAGTCAAATAGCACAATGTGATTATAAGTACCAAAACATAAATGATGAAGAAAAGAAGAAAAAGTGAGAAAAGAATCAAAATGCTAAAATAATGTTATTTCAATTCTTGAAGAGAAAAGATAAGTGAGAAAACTCTTTGAGTACTATATTCATATTCATTTTTGTACAGAGTGATATTAGGTTGAGTGAAAACCATTATAAATCCATCACAAAGAGAAGTTATACCTAATGGGGATGATTGAACTCTCATTATTTTGTTCATTATAATTATAAGTTATCTAAAATATTGTAATTGTTGAAATTGTTAATGTTGAATGTTTTAGAATTAAATAGTGCTACTTTTAAGATTGGACATAACTAAAATATTGAAAGTTAGTGTTAAATATCTTTTTAGTTCCTAAACTTTGAGATGAAAATAAGTTTAGTCGTGTTCGAAACTTTGATACACACTCTGGTCCCTAAAATTTTAACAATGAATAAATATAATTCTTCTGATCCAACTGAGCTAACTTTTTTAACGTGTTAAACAACGTTTCAGGTTGATGTTTAAGTTGTTTACATACATATATGTTTTAGCTCAAATGTCCGCATGAAATATTATTCAACACATAAAAAAATTTGAATACCAAAAATATTATATCCAAGTTTAGAAACTATAAACATATTTAATCCTCAAAATGAAGACTACCTCTCCTTAAGATACAATTTATTTATTTTTTAAAACATTACATATTTCATTCATAAAATTGATCGTTGTTTTGGAGTGCTTTTTAGACTTTGGAAATACTTCATGCATCAAATATTATGTCGACTTTAATTAATTTATACTTTACGTTAAATTTATTTCAATATTAATAACTATAAATTGTATCGTGTATCTTTTCATAAACTAGTTTGATTAAATTTGTTATGAATTAACCTTGCAAAATTATAAATTTTTATAAAAACTATCTTTTTTTTTAAATATTGACTCAATTGATTAAATCTAGTCTAATTTACTGAAGGGTGGGTGGGTTGAGTTTGGTCTAACACAAAAAATATAAAAATCCAACCTCAAACTTTTTTACTAAATTAAATAATGAATTTTTCTAATTGATACCCCACCAGATATGTGTATTTCCTTACCTATTTTATTTTATCACAATCAGAAATATTTATAGTATCGTTTTTCGTTTATGTTTTTGAAATAACTACGTACTATCACTGTGCCTATTAACTAAATATTTTCATTATTTAGAATCAATAATAATGATAAATTATCCTTCTTTCAACACAATATTTCCAAATTATTATACTATTACAATATTTTTGCTAGTACTTTTTGTCATCAATATTTTATTGTTGCTGATATTGTGTCATTTACACCATCACTATCGTAATCAAATGAGTTTAAATTATAATGACTAAGAGTTTGCTTTTTAAATTTTAATACCACTGGAAAGTATCATTTTCTGTTAAGCAATAATAACTCACACTAAATAACTTGCAATTTAAACAATTTAATTTAAACAATAAAAATATGAATAAATAAATAAAAACAAATTAAAATATGAAAACTAAAACTAGTATGACAAATAATGAATATAAGAAGGGAGGTCAATGAGAGGTCAATAAGAGGTGTAGCTGTTTCCATTTTTGTTTTTGTCGGGGAATTTGGCAGAATAGGGATCGAGTCACATATGAATGGTATTTTGAGTAGCATACACAAATTATTATAAAAACTTAGAAATAAAATAATAGTAGTATCCACGTAAGTCCATCCATAATAATGTTTCCAACTGTCCGTCTCTTCATTGTGACGTTCACCAACTTTTTGTTATCAAGTCTCTTCATGAACACTACCTATAGCAAACTTTCTTTTTTCTTAATGAGCATGTGAAATACCTAACTTTAAAAGCCATTCTCTTAAAATTTGTCTCAGCAATATTGGCTACATTAATTCCCCTTAAGAGCTGTATAATACTTATCCCTATATCGATGTTTTATCTAATGATATAAAAATATAATTTAAAATAAAATATAACTGTATAAATTTTGATATTTTATGATAATATTAGATATCTAAATATTGCACAAAGCCTTCTTATTATATAACATAATTCATTACTTGTGTGTGTGCGTGTGTGTGTCTGTGTGTGTGTCTGTGTGTGTGTCTGTGTGTGTGTGTCTGTGTGTGTGTGTGTCTGTGTGTGTGTGTCTGTGTGTGTGTGTGTCTGTGTGTGTGTGTTTGTGTGTGTGTGTGTCTGTGTGTGTGTTGTGTGTGTTGTGTGTGTGTCTGTGTGTGTGTGTGTGTCTGTGTGTGTGTCTGTGTGTGTGTGTCTGTGTGTGTGTGTGTGTGTGTGTCTGTGTTTGTGTCTGTGTGTGTGTGTGTGTGTCTGTGTGTGTGTGTGTGTGTGTGTGTGTGTGTGTCTGTGTGTGTGTGTGTGTCTGTGTGTGTGTCTGTGTGTGTCTGTGTGTGTGTGTGTGTCTGTGTGTGTGTGTGTCTGTGTGTGTGTGTCTGTGTGTGTGTGTGTGTCTGTGTGTGTGTGTGTGTGTGTGTTTGTGTGTGTGTGTGTGTGTGTCTGTGTCTGTGTGTGTCTGTGTGTCTGTGCGTGTCTGTGTGTGTCTGTGTGTGTCTGTGTGTGTGTGTGTGTCTGTGTGTGTCTGTGTGTCTGTGTGTGTCTGTGTGTGTGTGTGTCTGTGTCTGTGGGTTTGCTAACGCGCGTACCCTTGTTTTTCAGTTGGTACATTTTAGCAATGTGTACCGGATTTTAGTAGACAAAAATACTCTTATATATCATGGATTCTAAGTTTTAAGGTTAAGAATATTTTAATAATTTTCATTCTCAAAACTTAAAAAAAAAAACCCCCAAACCCTTACTCATCTCTCTCATTCCTCTCAGTCTTTTCTCTTTCATCTCACTCACTCCAACCTTTTCTCTGTCATCCCTACTGTAGCCCCAATTGAAAAAATCAGAAATACTTGGCTTTAAACAATTTACCTTTGTAAAGAGTTGAGTCATTGACATATTCACCCAAAGACAAAGGTTCATTCAAGATCTCTTTAATTTCACCATCTTCACTAAACTCTCTAATTTCATTATTTGCGTATGTTGAATCATCATCTCTAAAAAAACCCTCCAGGCCAATTACCAATTCTTTCAGATGTCATTATGCTTGTGAAAATTAGATAAAGTTATGTAGGACAAAAATTATAAAATGAAAACTCATTATAAAGTCATTTTTTGTAAGAAATTAACAATGAGTGTTTCTGATTTTTTTCAGACCAATTACCAATTCCTTTGATGTCATTATGTTTGTGAAAATTAGATACAATTAGATAAGACAAAAATTATAAGATGAAAACTCATTATAAAATCATTTTTTTGTAAGACTGTTTAACTACAAGTGTTTCTTATTTTTTCAATTGGGGCTACAGTAGGGATGACAGAGAAAAGATTGGAGTGAAAAAGATGAAAGAGAAAGGGTTGAGAGGAATGAGAGAGGTGAGTAAGGGTTTGAGGGGTTTCTTTTTTTTTTTTAGTTTTGAGAATGAAAATTATTAAATACCCTTAACCTTAAAACTTATAATCCATGATATATAAGGATATTTTTGTCTACTAAAACCCGATACACATTGCTAAAATGTACCAACTGAAAAACAGGCGTACGCACGTTAGCAAACCCCCCCCCCCAACACACACACACACACACACACACACACACACACACACACACACACACACACACACACACACACACACACACACACACACACACACACACACACACACACACACACACATATATATATATATATATATATATTGTAAAGACTTTAAGCAACACTCGAAACTTCTAAGTTTCCAACTTCAAAGTTATTTGTTTTTATTCGTTTTATCCTAGTTGAGTAGGAGTTCATATATTCAAAATCTCAAGTCAGTTAAGTATGTTAACGAGTAACAAATATGATTATTAACATAGTTCGTAGAATGTATTATTTTTAGAATCTGTTACTAGATGGGCCTAGGCCATATGACCTAATTACTTATTAATCTTGGGTTAATTATTTCTTTCTTAGCTTAATTGTGGATTATTTAGACTACCAATCGAGCTAACATGATCTCATAGTAGGATAACATGTATTCGGTCAGGAGTAGGTCATTGGACATATACAGTACATTAGGCCCCCCCAAGCCTAACATGTCATATGTTAAAGACTTGTAGAGAACTTTATGATGTCAGGTATCGGTAATCGGTCTAGTTGTGAGTTTGTCGATCTTCGATCCTTGTCTTATTATTGTTAATGTCGATACTTGACCCTCATTTTGTATCCAAAAAAAATTGTATTTCTTTGGTTATGTAACCTTATAGGTATAATAGCCCCTAGCCTTGAGAAGCGTAGACAACGAAGACAGTTGATTAATAGGTGTTGGTCCTACAAGAGTCCAATAGTCACGAATCCTTGACCGTTACATCTAAGATGATGTAACGGTTGAGATTGAAGAGGTGGGAGATGGAGAATCACCAAGAAGTTTATAAATAGTGGGAACATTTAGCACATTTGAGTATTTGTAGCATTTCTTTCTCTAGTGCTGATATATGTTTCGAGAGTAACCACTAGTGCAGAAAAGGCCTTTGACGTCACCATTTAGACGTCCGACCCCAAATATCAAACGTAAAAAATGACTGGTGGCATTTTTTTAATTAAAAAGAGTAAATAGACGTTTGATATTGGGGGGTTTGACGTCTATAGTCTCTTTAAAGGTCAAACAACTCCATTGGACGCCAAAAAGATACGTAAAAGTAAAAAAAAAATGAATTTTTTATTACTATTATACGTCTGGGTTGGGCGGTCTGACGTTTATAGTCTATTTTAGACGTCTGTTATGGGGGAACATATTTCTAAATACTCAGCACAAAAATTTAAAAAGTCACTTTTTGACTCCATTTAGACGTTTGATCCCGCCACTCCAACTTCTAAAGTCATTTAGACGTATGTTATGGGGGGAACAAATTTCTAAATACTCAGCCCAGAAATTTAAAAAGTCACTTTTCGACTCCATTTAGACGTCTGATCCCGCCACTCCGACTTCTAAAGCCATTTAGATGTTTGTTATGGGGGGAACAGACTTCTAAATACTCAGCCCAAAAATTTCAAAAGTCAGTTTTTGGCTCCATTTAGACGTTTGATCTCGCCACTCCGACTTCTAAAGCCATTTAGACGTCTGTTATGGGGAGAACAAACTTCTAAGTACTCAGCCCAATAGTTTAAAAAGTCATTTTTTGACTCCATTTTCAGACGTCTGATCTCGCCACTCCAACTTTTAAAGCCATTTAGACGTTTGTTATAGGGGGAATCAACTTCTAAATGTCTGCATTAAAACACTGATTATCGTTACGTGCACTCACTGTTCATTATCTTCCTCGCGTTTTCTCTCCACAGGCTACATTTTTCAAGTTCATTATCTCACTTTTGCATTGTTTTAAATTAATTTTACTCCGATTACATTACTCTTTGATGAATTATTTGAACCGATTAAAATGCGTTTTCATTGGGTTTTGGTGCAGGTTTGCTCATGTCCTTGGGCGGCGATTTCTTGCGTTTTGCACTCCTCTAATTCCCTCCACTACGTTTTTAAAACCATTCAATACAAAGAAAACGTACAATCCATTCTCTTCAACTAAAATATAAAGTTGTAAACTCGAATCACCATGAGCCAGAAGCAACCCGAGAGGCCTCAAGCGAAGAAAGATCCAATCAAATACAACGACGTTTATATGTACAGGTCAGACGTCTATATAGATGTCTAACTGGGGTTTGACATCCCATTAACGTGATCCGAATAGACATCAGGTCGGGATCAGACGTAAAAAGCCTTTTCTGCACTAGTGAACCAATGGTCTAATTTCCAAATAACATCAAGTATGTCAACATCTAGAACTTCTGATGTGTATGTTAGGGATAAACCAAAGTCGAGTACTAGTAAGTCGTTATGTGGTCTTTCACGAGTGTTATCCCTTTTGAGGAAAAAAGTGTTTATTGAGACAAGAGAGAACCTACTGGTGAGGTAACTGAGTTTAATTGATTGCCAAGGGCCATATATAAGTGGGTAGATCTAAAGGTAAGATGTATACATCAAAGTTTAGGTGATTGTCTATGTGAAGATCGTAGTTGGATAGCATATATACTTTTGTGGGTGTTGAATTCGATAGAATGAGTGCAATATATTATGTCTACCATGGGCGAGGGCGTCATCCTTTATTCATTTGATTACATGTTCGTTTACCCTTTGACAAGTTTACAATGGCGATGATACACATTTCAAATGTGGGGCCTACCCAACTACACTCAAACAACTAGGGTTGCTTGTAGGCATTTTGGCTTTAATTCAAGTTTTTAAGGTTAGGCCTTACACCTTAGTGTTTTATGTACTTTTATTTACTCATCCTCGACATTTGGTTATTTGGCTTAAGTTTTTCAATCAAGCAAGGACATGTCTACAGGGTTCTTACTATAATTCCTTTAAAAAATTTAAGAACAATTTCTTTAAGGTAGTGGTGATTTGCATAGGGCGTTCACTTTTTTATGACGAGAACAAGAACCCTAAGTTCCCTTTCTAATAGATGGATAACCCGACTAGGTGTCAAGATTGGTCAAAGGATAACATGAATGATGAGGATAAGAGAATATTAAGTATATTAGAGCGACTACATGTTGTTTGTCGACTAGGGAACTTATTAAGCTATACTTGTCTTCTCGGCCTTTGCGTGATACAATTGGTGAATATGTTATTTGAAGCCAATTATGGAGAAAATTTCGGCTAATATGAGTATGTTTTGATTTGTGCAGGAGTGATGGTGCATCATGCTATGAAGATAGTAAAAAAAGATGTGTTTCAAAGCCTAAGGAACAAACTGGTGATAATTGACAAGCAAACCCTCCCTAAGTAGTTGCGCTCAAGAAGGTCATACCCTCAAAAGTGCAAGGGAGGAGGGAAATAAAAGGAGGAGGCTAAAGATAGAGATGAATCCACCTAAAGGTAGTTATGACTACCAAGAAAATTATGGAAATTTGTTTGGCATTCACTCGAGCATGAAGCAATGTTTTCTTTTTAATTTGAATGAGGACGAATGACGAATGATGGCAGAAAGCGGTCTTAACATGCTGATAAGGGCCTACCTCAAACTTTATAGTTGGTCCCTCTTGTATGGTCGTAAGATCACCAAGCTCTTAAAAATAAAGGTAAAGGATGAAGGAAAGGTGAAGATGGACAATGAGTTGGTGACTCTAAAGAAGAATGTGAGGCTGACAAGAAGGCCTTGGAGAAGGAGAGGAAGGTCGCCAATAAGGAGATAGAAGAGCTGGAAAAGAAACTTAAGATTTGGAGAATTGAATGTCTGGATTCAGGGAAGAATTGAAAAGATAAGGAGAAAGAGCTGAAGGATGCTTGATAGAATGGCGAGGCCGAATCCTTGAAATACCGAAAAATTATATTTTTTAAGTTCGATAACGGGTTCATGAAGGCTTTGCGAAAGGTCAATTTCCTCTTTAAGATATAAAAAAATGATGAGCAATTTGATGTCAACAAAGAGACTTCAGAGGTGTGATGATAGATATGGATGACATAACTAATGCTTATGCTAATAACACTATTAGCCTAAAGCTAAAGAGCAAAAGTTTTGATGATGTCTCAAAGTCAAGTCTCAAATTTTTATAATGTGTCAAAGGGTGCTTATGCTAATAACACTCTTTTAATTTGTTCTAAGGAATTTATATTTACGTGAGAAAATTATTAAAAGAACAATTTGGGATAAGAAACCAATTCACCCCCATCTTGGTTTGTTAAATGCGTTAACCATTGCGTTGTGTCGCTCTAACAATTGGTATCAGAGCTTGCTTTGATAGTAATTCAAAATTACGGGGCAACATCAAACCTTTGTTGAGGGTGCCTCTATCAGTAGACCTTCATTGTTTACTAGAGAAAACAATGCTTTTTGGAAAGTGAGAATGCAAATTTTTATGGAATCTATTGATAGTGAGATTTGGGAAACTGTCACAAATGGTCCTTTTGTTCCTATTGTATTTATTAACAATTTGCAGGAACCCAAACCGCGAGAACAATGAAATGGGGAAGATAGACAAAGATCCCAACTTGATGTTAAGGCTCGTAATATAATATCATCTACTCTAACTGTTGATGAGTTTTATAGGATCTCAACCTGTAAAAATGCTCAAGAAATGAGGGAGATGTTAAGAGTCACCCAAGAAGGAACTAATGAAGTCAGAAGATCCAGAAGAAATAATCTAATCCAAGAGTATGAGATGTTTCGAATGAAGCAGGGAGAAACAATTATAGATGTCCAGAAACACTTCACAGACATAGTGAATCATCTCATTGGGTTAGGTAAGTCCTTCGATAATGATGAATTAAATATAAAAATTCTTAAATCTTTGGACAAGACATGGCAACCAAAGGTGACTGCAATCAATGAGTCACAAAATCTCAATACCATGTCAATTGCTGGATTGTTTGGTAAGTTGATAGAACATGAACTAGATCTCGCAAGATTGAACGAGGATAAAGAGAAAGGAAAGAAAAGACTTTGGCGTTCAAATCTGAGATTGGTAAAAGCAAAGATCTTAATGTAGAAGAAGACTTTGAAGAAGATGAGGAAGATATGAGTCTCTTTGTTAAGAAATTTAACAAGTTCATGAAGTCCAAGGGAAGAAGAAGATTTAAAGGCAAAAAGAAGTAAATCAAGGAATCTTCACCAAATTATTGTTGTTATGAGTGCAGGGAAAAAGGACACATGAAAGTAGATTGTCAAAACCCTAAGAAGGGTGAGCAAAGAGACCAAAAGAAATTCTTCACGAAAAAGAAGGCCAATATAGCTTGGGAGAAAGATAATGAATCTACAACAAGCTCAAGCGACTCTGCTGAGCAAGCCAAGATATGGTTGATGGTTGATGATGACATCTCTGAAAATCAAGTAAGTACCTCTAGCGATTATAAAAATTCAGATTATAGTGAAAGTGAATTACTTGACACATATAAAGAATTATTGTTTGAATAAGAGAAACTAGATATTGCTCATAAAAAATTGAAGAAGGATTTTAAGGAATTAAAATCAAATCATGAAAAAATTCTTGAAGATAATAAAGATTTGAAAAATAAGATTTTATATTATGAAAAAGGCATATATACCAAAATTGAAGAATGTATTTCTTGTTTAAATAAAAAGAAGCCTCTTGATAAAACAACCAACGCTGAAAGTAGTAATAATTCAAAAATTAAAAAGGTTGTAAAACATATTCCTAAAAATAATTATAATTACTGTGATTATAATTATAGTATAAAATTAAAAATATCCCTAAATATAATTATAATTATCATGATTATGTTTATAAAAATAGAATAAAATATGTTCCGAGATACAATTGAAATTATTATTATGACTATAATTATAAAATTATAAATAATAGAACCCATAAAATTTGGGTAGAACATGGAACTAATAATATTAGGAAACCAAATGTTGCTACTTGTTTCTATTGTATGAAAAAGGGTCATGCATCAAATAAATGCAAGATAAAAAGTTGTGGTGTTCCTTGTGGAGAGTTTACTTGGGTTATGAAATAATTTAAATATTTGTCTAATTAACCCAAAGGACCTAGTGATTGGGTACCTAAAATAGCTTGTTCTCTTTATATTTTACAAATGAGTTCAAAATCTAGGAAGTCTATGTGGTTGATAACGGTTGATTTTACCGTTATTTGTGATTCCATTTTGATACTAAATTAACCCTTTTTGACTTAGAAACTTGCTTAATCTCTCGTTTTGAATTTAATTGTGTGAATAAGAGAATTGAGGATATACTTGATAATTTCTATCACTAATTCCCTTGATTTTGTAGGTTATTGGAATGATTTGGAAGAGGAGTTAAAGTATCAAGGAGTTGGAACCCAGAAAGGACAGAAAAAGCACAAGAAGAGAAGGCTATAGAAGGTCGCAGGACGCCTAGTTGCCCTTTTCTGGGGCCCTCTGTTAACACATTGGCAAGTGTACCAAATCGTATCAAGCAATATAAAATAGTAAGACCAAGTATCGTATCCTAAAAGTATCAAGCAATATAAAATAGTAAGTCCAAGCCCAACACGATGGCGCTCAACGCCCCTACTTAGGGCAGCCAGGCGCTGGTACGAGAGGACTGACACTGAAGGCCCTGAAAGAGGCAACCAAGCACTCTACAATGCTAGTCTGGCGCTTAGTACCCTAGAAAGAGTGCCTAGGCGTTGCTACGAGACACCCTGCGCTGAGGTCCCCAGAAAGGGCATACAGGCGCCAATACGAGACATCCTGCACTGAGTGTCCCAGAAAGGGGAAACCAGGCGTCCTACGACCTTCTATAACCTTCTTTGCTGGTGCTTTTTCTGTCCTTTCTGGATTCCAACTCCTTGGTACGTTAACTCCTCTTCCAAATCATTCCAATTTCCCAAAAAAATCGAAGGAATTAATTTAGTGATAAAAGTAATAAGTTCTAGCCTCAACTCTCTTTGTTCACAACTTAACTAAAAACAAGAGTTCAAGAAAGTTTCTATCCTTATGTCTAGGCAATAGTTCCCTTGGGATAAATTCCCCAGTTCTAGGTTTCTAGGTATTTTTCAATAACAAAGAAAACCAAAAATCATGCCATGAATGAGTTAAACATAACAAGCATAGAGCATAGGAGAATAACCCTAACTATTAATGAAAGAAGCATATATAAATTGGAATCAATTCAAATACATGAGAGTTTAGACGTTAAATCTTCCCCAATAACAAATGAATTTAGTTCCCCCTTGTAATGGAGAAACTAGATGTAAAATGGAATGAGAATGAAAGATAACCCTAAAAGCCAAAAAGGAGAGTTTCCGCATCCAATTCTGCCGTCGGAGAGCTGAAAGAATCTGAACTTTCGTCCCTTCTGTCAAACGATACTCCATCTAGGACGTCCAAGTCCTTATATATAGCTGAATTGGATCATTGGCCAACATCGCCGACGCTCAGCGCCCCCGCTTAGGGCGCCCAGACGAGCTTGCGAGAGAAGTGGTGCTCAGCACCCCAGGAAGGACGCCCAGGCTTGGAACGGTTCTCGAGAACTAGCGCTCAGCGTCCCTAAAAAGGCGATTAGGCGTGAATGCGAGACTTCTAGCGTTGAGGGCTCCAAAGAAGGGCCCCCAGGTGTGCTTGCGAGATCATCAATGCCCAGGGCCCTAGAAAAGGGCGCCCAAGCATCCTACAAGCTTCTGTAGCCTTCTCTTATGGTGTTCTTTCTGTCCTTTCTGAATTCTAACTCCTTGATATTGTAATCCTCTTCAAATTCATTCCAATTTCCTACAAAATCTAGGGAATTTAGTGATAAAATCCTAAAGTATAAACTAAACTTTCCCATTCACACAAATAAGCTGAAAACATGAGTTCAAACAAGCTTCTAAGTAGAAACGGGTTGATTTAGTATCAAAATTGCATCACAGATAACGGTATATTCAACCGTTATCACAACCCCAAACTTGAAACTTTGCTTATCCTCAAGCAAAACAAAACCTGGCTTAACAACATAGCAAAACTACAATGGTCTAGCACACCAAAAAAAACATTTTTCTCTAAGACAAGTAAGTCACTCATGTCTGGTCCTCGTAGCAAGATCGATCAAGATATAACAATGCTTTAGCCAATCAAGCTCAACTATGGTGCTCACATAATCAAAACATACATAACAGATGTCGACTTGATTAACAATCAACAACCAAGCAAGAATGTTATCATAAAGTGCATGGAACAATTCCTCACCCAAGATAGTGTTTCACTCTAACTCAAAGGTGTATAGTGAGGTGACACTCTTGCAGTCTACCATCACAATGTCACATGAATCAACTTTGCCTTTCATTTAAACACATCAAACAGACTCACAAGCAAGTTATCATCATATGGACTTTTTCTAGGCTTGTAACATGGCCGGGCTAAGAAGAAAATTGGTTTTTGTAGACAACAAAATTGCTTGAGTTAAGAGAGTGAGAAATTTACTTCATGATACATCATTAATCTCTCTTTTTTCTTTTATGTGAGAAACCAATCTTGAACTCATTCTCAACTTTACTTGCATTGAGCTTAACCTTTTCTTTTCTTTTTCTTTTGGTTTTTCTTTTGCTCAATGCTCCTTTAAAGATTTTCGCAAAGTTCTTTTCCAATTTCCCACAACCCCAAACTTAAACCATTCTCCATTACCATATAAACATACTCTACTCAACTCAAGGAAAGGATTTCAAAAAATGTTTTTCATATTTAGGCTCAAGGTTTAAAGGATAGAACAAACATTGTTCTTTATTGGGTTCACATATTGGCATTGGCTTATATGGGAAAAGAAAAACATGGCCTTGATCATGTGTAACAAGCAAGCAAGTGATTCAATAAAAAAAAACTCAAGCAAAATCAATCATGCTTCCAAAGTAATAGCATTCAATCAATCAAAGACTCTGAAGTCCAACCTCTCACACGTTCATTCAAGTTCCACATTTTGATAAACATCCTGCCCAACATATTAATCACAATTGAAATCATGCGTCACAACTATGAGCAACCACTATCTATGCTTGAAAGCTAAACCAATCATCATCTCAATCATGCATCTCAAAACAATAGAGCAAACATAAGACAATATTACTCATCACAAAATAGTTCATCACCAAACACTAAACCATTGTTGTAGACTATCAATCCAGTTAACCAAGTACATCACAAGTTAAAATAAAATATTAAAAAATGCATAAAAATAAATAACTAAGTTTAGAAAGCTGGGTTGCCTCCCAATAAGCGCTTGTTTAACGTCACGAGCCTGACACCATTATACTCAGGGGTCAACCAACTTCATTACTATGGAGAAACGTTCAACCTCTCCACCCAGATAATGCTTGAGGCTTTTCCCGTTAACCACCCAACTTCTTTGCGGATAACTAGTAGCCGAATCTACCAACTCAATTGCTCCATGCAGTTTGACATCGTTAATTGTGAACGGCCTAGACCACTTAGACTTCAATTTTCCAGGGAAAAGCTTTAGACATGAATTGAACAATAACACTTGCTGCCCTGGATGAAAAACCTTCTTTACCAACTTCCTGTCATGATAAAATTTTACCTTTTTCTTTATAATTCTTGGACGAATCATAAGCATGCAAACACATCTCTTCAATCTCAAGAATTTGCTTTCTTCTTCTGTTAGCAGTGTCAAAGGGATCAAAGTTTACGAATGTTAATTCCCATAAAGCTCGATGCTTCATCTCTAATGGCAAATGACATGCTTTTCCATAAACTAACTGAAAAGGAGATAACCCTATAGTAGTCTTCATTGGATTCCTGTATGCCCAAAGTGCATCATCTAGCTTTTGAGACCAATCCTTCCGTGATGACACAACCGTCTTCTCCAGAATCCTCTTTATCTCCTTGTTAGATACTTCAGCTTGTCCATTTGTCTGTGAATGATAAGGTGCAACCACCTTATGCCTCACACCATAATGCCTGAGCACTTTTGCTAGCTGAGCATTGCAAAAATGAAATCCCCCATGACCGATAAGAACTCTAGGAACTCCAAACCGAGCAAAAATTTGCCTTTTCAAAAATTTAATGACAGTGCTAACATCATTCCTACGACAAGCAACTACTTCCACTCACTTACTCACATAATCAAATTCCACCAAAATATATTCATTATTAAAAGATGGTGGAAAAGGTCCAATAAAATCTATCCCCCAGCAATCAAAGACTTCAACCTCCAGAATGCCCTGTAATGGCATTTCATGTCGTCTTGAGATGGTCCCAATTCTCTAACCTTTATAACAATTTCTAGCATGATTGTGATCATCTCTAAACAAAGTAGGCCAATAAAATCTTGACTGGAGAACCTTTGCAACTGCTCTCTCTCCATTAAAAAGCCCCCATAAGGTGAATCATGAAAATGCCAAAGAATTCCTTCTGCTTGTTCATTAGTAACACAACGCCTCAGAAGATTGTTTGCTCTAATCTTAAATGAAAACGGATCATCCCAGATAAACTGTTTTACATCATGCAAAAAGATTTTCTTCTATTGCCAATTAAAATCTTCTAGTATTACTCCTGCGGCTTTAAAATTAGCCATATCAGCAAACCATGACCTCTGTTGAATATACAAGAGTGTTTCGTCTGAGAAGGACTCCCAAATTTCTTTCTCCTTACTTGTGACTTCACCATTTACTAACCGGGATAGATGATTAGCAATCACATTCTAACTGCCCTTCTTGTCACGGATTTCCACATCAAACACTTGCAGTAAAAGTACCCATCTAATCAAGCGTGGTTTAGAATCTGGCTTGGTTAGAAAATACTTTATAGTTGCATGATCTTTGTATATGATAACCTTAGAGCCAATGAGATAAGGTCTAAATTTCTCCAAGGCATATATTATAGCAAGGAATTCCTTTTTCGTAGTGGCATAATTCAACTGGGCTTCATTCAAACCTTTGCTTACATAATAGATAGTGTGAAAAACCTTCTTCCTTAGCTGGCCAAGCACAACATCTATAGCATAATCACTAGCATCACACATCAACTCAAAGTTTTGATTTCAATTTGGAGCTACAATTACTGGTGTAGAAATCAGTTTCTTCTTCAGAATGTTGAAAGCCTGTTTGATGAATCGACAAGTGTACCGAATCGCACAAGTAATATAAAATGGTAAGACCAAGTATCGTATCCCAAAGGACTCTCGGCACTAGACAATTGTGTGGTAACTCAATTAATTAAAACTTAAACAAAACGAGATCATTCGTTTTAGATGCAAAAACAGAAAATTAAATATGAATGCAATTTGATCAATAGCAAAAGAGAATAGTCATAAACGAATGTTGTTTAATATGAGATGAATATGTTGTTGGGGTTAGAGTTCACCAAGTTCCCTCTCATGTATGTAATAATTCTTCTTTATGCATTAATGTCAATGGCACTCACTAAATCACTTAAACCCGATCCCTCGACGAAATAAGTTTGTCCTCAATCACTAGTTCATGCAATTCCTAGCATTCCTAGCGATTAAATGTGAAGATCAAGAGCTTTAAGACGACCAAGACTCATACCCTCATCCTTGAGAAATATTACTCTTGGGAGAACTCAACAAGAACCAGAATTGTAAGGAACCTCCCGGCACTCATGCAATTCATACATCATGCTATGAATGAGTTAAACAAAGCATGTAATAAGCACAGATGAATTGCTCTAACAATTAATGAAAAATCATATGTTATTAAGAATCAATTCAAATACATGAGAGTTCACAAGGTTACATCATCCCCCAACAACAAATAGAGTTTAGTTCACCATAGACATGACGAAACTAGATGAATACTAGAAAATCATGAGTTACCAAAACCCTAAAAGTAGAGGATGGAAGCTACCGCATCCAAATCCGCCTTTAGAGTGTGGAAGAATGTGTTGTTGTACTGCTCCAGCCAGAGATACAAAACATAGGATGCATGGGTCCTTTAAATAGAGCGAAGAGAGAGCGAAAAACCAAGCCGAAGCCCGTGTCACTGGCGCTCAAGTGCCCTAAAAGGGGCGCCCGGGTGGGGAGCGACAGTCTTCCACGCTCAAGCCTCATAGATGACGCCCAAGCTTCATGCTTCTGGCGCTCAAGCGCCCCAAAAGGGGCGCCCGGGAATTGAGCGATGGTTTCCTGTGCTCAAGCCTTCGAAAAGGGCGCCCAAGCTTCGAGCACTCCTCCCTTCAGGTGCTTTCCCAGGCCTTTCTAAGCTCCATCTCCATGGCACTTCATTCCTGCTTTCCATATTATCTCATTTTCTACCAAAACAAGGAGAATTAGTCATAAAATTATCAAATTTAACCTCAACTCTCTTATTCACAAAACTTAACAGAAAAACATGATTCCAAGCAAGTTTCTAAGCAGAAAAGGATGCATTTAGTATCAAAATTACATCACAAATAATAATATTTTCAACCGTTATCACAACCCCAAACTTAGAACTTTGCTTGTCCTCAAGCAACACATAATGTAACTTAGATTTTCAAAACAATCACTACAATCACACATATGTCAGTCAAGATATACAAATGTCTTAATTCAATCAAAATCAATGTGATGCTCATATACTCAACAAATGCTATCCTTAAGAATGATCAATTAACCAAACAAAGATGCAATCAGAAATTCAAAGAACTACTCCTTACCAAGGAAAGTGTTTCACTCAAGCACTCAAAAGTGTATCACTCAACTAAGAGGTGTATAATGAGGTGTTGGTGTCCTTTTCCCTCTACTATCACAATGTCACACAAATTAACTTTGACTTTCATTTGACCACAATCAAACATACTCACAAAAAAGTTGTCATCACAAGGGCTTTTCATAGCTTGTAACTTGGCTGGGCTAAGAAGAAAATTGGTTTTTCTAGTCAGCAAAATCCTTGCGTTAAGAGAGAAATTTATGATATCATCGGTCAAGCACAAATTCTCTTTCTTTTTACCACCTTTCCCTTGCATTGAGTTTTTCTTTTCTTCTTTCTCTTTCTTTTGATTTTGCTTTTCTTGTATTCATTGCTTAGCTCAATGCTTTTTCTTTTCCTTCTTCAATCTTTCCAGCAACCCCAAACTTGAACCTTTATCAATACCTCACAAATGTTCTCAACTTAACTCAAGGTAAAGATTTTAATAAAAGGTTTTCAACACATGCATGAGGCTCAAGCTTCAAAGGTTAAAACAAATTGTTCTCTTTTTAGTGGACAAAAATCATTTGAAGGTTAAAAGAATAAGGGATAACAAAATATGGCCTTGATTATATGGAACCTGCAAGCAAGTAGTTCAATCACAGAAAATTTGGGCAAAATCATTCATGCTTCCAAAGTAATAACAATTATTCATAACAACTCTGAAGCCCAAAACTCACATAGGTAAACTCTCAAGTCCCAGAATTTAGAAAAAAACACCTTGCTCAGTATCTCAATCAAATTTTACCTTAAGCACCTATTTCATACACTGTGAGCCATCACCTGTATATCATCACATCATGCATCATCTCAACATCAACCAACATACTAGAGCATCACAAAGTAGTACTTATCACAAAACACAACATAGTTGAATGAAGCAGTGTAGTTCATTCAAGCAAAGTATAATCAACAGAAAAAATAATCAAAAGGAAAACAATGAAAACAAAAACAAAATAAAGTCTAACAATCCAAACAATAAACAGTAAAATAACAAATATCTTGTTCTGCAACATAAGTGGCACCCATCAGTACATGTCAGACACAACTCATCACTCATCATCAAAGTCCTCCTCCTCATCAGCTTCATCATCCTCATCCTCAGCATCGTCATCCATGGCTGAAGCTTCAGCTGCTTCAGCTCTACCACCCTCTTGTGCTGGATCAGCAGGCCATGCCACTCGGGCTGCAAAGTCATCCTATGATATAAACTAGGGAATGTGGACGTCAGTGTCTTCAACAACTCCTACTCGCCCCTATATAAGGTAGCCAATTTGGAATCCAGCAAAGAAAAGTCCATATCCCGCATCTAAAAAGGAGCGGCCTCATGAATTGGCTCCTAGGCAGGTGGTTGTGCTCTCCTGTGTACCCTGGGCTGCTGTGGTGGTGGCGGTGGGTGGCCTGACTCATCCACTACATAGTAGTGTGTAAAGTAAGTTGTGTCCAACTTCTTTCTTGGATGCTTCAGTGGTGGCCTAGACACATTAATACCTCCAGCCTCACAAAGATGGGTGATCGAGGATGGGTGTCCCAAGGGTGCCCTTTTGCTTGCACCACATGCACAACTCTGGATCTCATCAGTTATGGACACAGTAGAGGAAGATGGACCTCTAGACAGTGATGTTTGACACATGGCAAGCACGACTGAATGCTGGCATGAGAGAATGACATCCAATACTTTGCCAGAGGCGTCATATGGGTCTAATGATGTGAATGGGTGCCCCAGACCTGTTTCTCTGAAAGTGCCCTTTGGGCACACATAAGGTTCGCTCCACATCCTCATAATCCACTCCTTCCAAAATGGACGTGGCAAACTGACATTGCTCATAAGCTCATGTTCCCTTAACTTGCCGAACAACGTAGCGATATTCATGCTTGTTAGATATCTTGACTCAGAAATTGGTGTGACTTTCAGTTGTGAGCTTCTGTTCAAACTTTTCAAGATCTTTATGTTGATCTCTTCTTTATCAAATATCTTTCCTAGAGCCATCAGGGGATTGACAATGTGTGTGAATCTTTTCTAGACTTCATAGATTGTCTCCCCTGCTTTCATTCTGAATAACTCGTACTCCTGAATCAATGAGTTCTTTCTGGCTCTCTTTACTTCTTTTTTGCCTTCGTGCGTTACCTCCAAGACTTCCCACATTTCTTTGGCAGTCTTGCATTATGATATCCTGAAAAATTCATCCATGGTTAGTGTAGAAGTAATAACATTTCTAGCCTTAACATCATACTGTGCTCTACAGTTCTCATCTTGAGTCTACTCAGAAAAAGTTTTCAAAACAACTTTTCCATTCAAAACATGAGTTGGCTCAAATGGATCGTTTAGAGTTGCATCCCAAACACCTTTATCCACAGATTCAAGAAAGATTTGCATCCTTTTTTTCTAGAAAGCACAATTTTCTCCAGCAAATAGTGGTGATGTATTTGTGGATGCACCTTCACCAAAAGTTTGAAAATTTAAAGCCATTTCTTAGGATCAGTTGATTTCAGGAAAAAGATAATCGACTTGTTTTACAAATATCTTATGAAAACCAGCTCTGATACCAATTATAGAAAATATAATGACTTAGTTTCAATACCAAGAGGGTGGGGGGGGGGGGGGGGGCTGAATTGTTGAAATATAAAAATCATAGTATTTTTGAAATCTTTTTCGTAAAGGTAAGAACTTTCAAAAGTTTCTTGAAACACAAGGAAAAAGATAATTCAAGTGCAGCGGAAAATAGTTGACTACGTTAAAAATAAAGTCAACTTGAAATGTAAAAGTGCAGGTGATGGACGAACGCCGATGAGAGATCGATTGAAGATGCGCGAACACGAACTGGACCTCCTCGAAACTCTCTCCGACGAGTGAAGACGCAGCGGAATGGAAAATGAAGCTCTAGATCGAGAGCTGACTCGAAGGAAACCTACTAAACTAAGAACAGACTCAAGAAAACCCTAAGATCTAAGGTTTAATCGGAAGATAACCCTAGAGACACGAAGAAAACCCTAGAAAAGGGGGAAAGCTCAAAATGAACCGATGAATCGGTTCAAACTCAAGATTAAACGGTAGGAAAGCTAGATTTCTCAGAGGAAAGTGGATTAAACGGTAGAAAGGGAAAAACAATCGGTGAAATCGAAAGGCAAAATGAGAATGATGAAGGAACCCTAAGTTTGGATGAAAATGTTCGGTGGAGAGGTTTGTAATGGCTAAAACGAAGCAAAGAAATGAAGGAAGAAGGAGATGTGGTTCTGCGAGACGGAGAAATACTCTCACGAGAGGGAGAATGTGAATGTGCGGGTATGATGTGCGTGAAGAAAGAAATGAGAGGCGCGGTCTGAAGACGTGGATGAGAGTTGGAGCGGTGATGTAAGGAGGAGCTGACGCGTGCACGAGATGTGGCGGTGAGAAGTCAGCGTGGAGGATGAGAGAGAAAGCACCGTGGAATTTTTGGAGAAATGGAAAAAATGAGAGTGTGCTTGGAAGGTGGCTAGAGGGAGTCTTTGGACTCTCTAGCCTATGACTTTCAAGAGAGAATTATTCTGATTTAAGAAATATAATTCTCATTAAGCTCAAAAGTCCTAATACAAGAGAGGAGTTGGGTATTTATAGTAACCCATACTCCTTAAGAGCTAAGCTAGGAAAAGTAAAATTACAAAAGGAAAGCTAAGTCAAGTAGGATTCCATCATGCCCTCCCTCTTAAGAAAAGATTTGTCCTCAAATCTGGCAATCGCCTTATGAAGAAACTCCACACAATCTTTGGGAGCATGGCCATCTTAGAATGGCCTTATTCTTTTAGATCTAGTTTTCTTCCTCCTGGATCAAACACGAATCTGCAATACACATCAAATATATCTTCAGTTAATATCAATCCAAGAAAGAATTTTTCTTTAAAAACAAGAGAATAAGAACTTCTAATACTTTGATTAGTAATCTTTGAAAATCTTAGAAGTCCAGATTCAATTTTATCTTGAGTTAAATGTTTTCTTAAAGATAACAATAACTCAAGATTTGAATTGTCATATTTTGAAAATGTTTTCATGACAATTGATTTGAAAGAGAAGTCAAAAATTGAAAAGTAATCAATTATTGGAAAATAAGTAAAGATTTGGAAACCTTCCCTTTTAAGTTCTATGGTCTTTGGAAGAATAGGATTTGCCATAAGGAATAATTTCTCTTTTTCCTTCTTCTCTCTTTCTTGCCTTTCTCTCTTTTCTTCTTCTCTTCTTTCTTCTTCTCTTCTTAATTCCTCTCTTCTTCTCTCTTCTCTTTTCTCTATTTCTTCTCTCTCTTTCTTCTCTTCTTCTTTCTTTTCTTCCTTTTCTTTTCTCTCAATCTCTCTTTCTCTTTTCTTATCCTTGATCTCCTTTAGTCTTGCCCCAAATTCTAATTCTCTACGAAGAAACCCATGATCCTTTAAACTCTCAAGAAAAAATTTTCCATCATCAATGCAATCCTTAATTAATTCTAGGTTTCTTTTAATGCTTGAAGGCACAAACTTTCTTCTCATGCAAGCTTTTAAATCATACCAATCACGTATGGAAGACTTCCTACCTTTCCTAACATGATATTGTCTTTCATCCCACCACTCACTTGCATGCACTTCTAACTTAGAGAGATATATACTAAGAACATAATATTCACTCTCTTCATAAAACCAAGGATTTATTTTATCAATTTCTTTCTCCCAAGCTAGGTATGTTAATGCACCTATGTCTTTACCAAATGATGGAAGATTCCTAGCTTTTTTAAACATTTCATCAACTTTATCTAACCTAGAAGACCTATATGAACCATAAGAAGACATCTTTGTTTTTAAAAGTTTTCTTAATCTAAAGGGTTCAAAACTTTCACTTAGACAAGTCCCAGGTAAGAGAGGTGAGCTAAAGAGCTGCTTAAGTACCAAGTCTTGCCTTGCCAGAAATGTCTTAGGCTACTAACTAATTACCCCTTAAACTAAAATCACCTTTAGAAACAAAGTACACAACTCAAACAATTAAGCACAAATAAAAGACTAGACTCTCAGACTCTAATGTGAAAAGGCTTAGAGTTTAATCCCTTTTAGCCTAAATCACCCCTAAACGTAGAACACAAAATCAAAGAAACAAAACACTAAGGAAACCAGCGGACTCTAATGACCCTACGAGATACACAAATCAAATCAATATATACTCCTATAGTGAAGCTTGTAGCTTTGGCTAACAAGACACATTCACCTGTCTAGCTATGCTAAAAATAAAAGCAAATAAAGTTGCCAAGAGTTTGAAAGAGCACCAAGGACTCTTCCAAAGAACTTGGACTTTATAAAAGGCCCTTTTACACAACAAAAATGAAACTAACAGTAGGCTAACACAAGCCTATTACAAACAAATTAAAGGAAAACAATTACAAAAGAAAATAACTATACTAGGCTGCTACGGTCTTGGTACTGGTCCACTTCATGCTCAACTTTGTTGTTCCACTTTGTGCTTCGGCTATCAATTCTCTTGGTCTTTCCTGATCAGTTTCCTACAAAGTAAATGCACGGATCTTCAATCAAAATTTGCTTATCCAAAACAGATTACACAAGGTGATGTGTATGGCAGTAAGCACTTCCCTTTTCTCGGTCTTGTGCCCTTGATGCAGTTACAAAGAAATTGTCTTTTGCTCTCTAGGAATAAACTGCAAGAAAATCACACCCAATTCAGCAAATCACAACATCCAACAAATTGCAAGCTATAACACAAATAGTTTAAACAAACAAAAGCAATATAGCTAAGCAACTTCCCTGATTAATGCTATTTCTAGTTGTTGATTTTAGGTTCTTCCTCGTGCTCAACTAATCAGCAGATTCATTCTTCACTTGTAGACATCCTACACTGCATTCTTGTAACTGATGCACTAGCTATATGACACTAATTAAATCAGATATGCACAGTTACACCAAAAACAGTAGATATACCACATGATACAATGCAGGGAAAATGAAGAATAAGTTGATTCACAATTAAATGACCAGTATAGCCTGTATAGCAAATCAGTGAATTAAACTGGTCAGAATCAATGGACCAAACTGGTGACAACAATGTTCGATATTAATCAAAAGTAGCAGACCAATCTGATCAAACCAATGAAATACAATGTGCAGCAGTATGTGCAGAAGTATGTGTAATCAGGAATTGGCAATTAAAAACAGTGTTGATGCAACAAAATGAAGAAGTTCAAAATGCAATCAGTACAGGTAAAGTAGCAGTGATTCAGCAAACAAATTAAGGTTCAAAATGAATGCAAGAGCAGATTAAAATAAGTACAATCACAGTTGCTCTAGTTTGATCACTCAAACTCCTTTTCCTGCACAATGAACAATCAGCAACACAGTTAGATGAACAATGAAATTCTCTATTTCAAAGTGCCAAGGAATTAGGCCAAATTAGCCTCACGAAACTCACTACACTCAGGCTTCACTTTGAAAACTTAAAGCACTCAAAATGGAAAGGTTTGGAAGGGAGATTCTCCCTTGGCAGTACACAGCTGGAGAGTATTCCAGACCACCACCACCTAAAATGCTACCAAGCACACAAACCTCCTTTCAAATTCCAGAAATCCAGAGTGAAAAAGCTTCTCAAGTAATAAAGAAATGGCTAGGCTAAGGTCAAAGATCAGAAATCAGAGCAGGACAGCCACAAGACAATGACAACACAGCAGATAATGAAACTGACTCAAGATCAACTCTAGATCAGATTATGAAAACAACAAAAGCTTCAAATTAAGAACAGCAGATCAGAGTTCACATGCATTGAGACAAAACCAGGAAATTCAATTAAGACAAACAAGAAACAAAGCTTTGATCAAAGTAAGCACAACAAATAGAACCTAAGGAATAGAACTAGAACAGATGAGTAAAGCAAGAAAAGGGACTTAAGTTGAACCAGTTATGACTAAAGAAAGTTATATCTGATTTGATTTTGGCAGAAATAGTTTATTGAAACAGTGAACAATAATGTGAATTGCACCAATTCTCTTTGCTCTTTTTTTTTTTTTTTTTTTTAATTTGATAGCCAAATCTGAGTTGGATAACACTTTAGCACTTGCTATTTTTAGTCACAATTCACAACAGATCACCTAATCAGTTTTGCAACTTAATCAGACTTTTGCCAAAGGAAAGTGAACATGGTTCAACTCAAAAAAAATCTAAAGGAAAAACAAGAGGTTAATCACTCTCAGCCACAATTATAATTTCAATATCACTGGTTTAGGCTTCCTTGAGTGACCAAAAATTTATTCTCAATTGCAGAATTGATAACAAAGTGAAAACAGTGAATGCACATTATGGATCACAAACTCAGAAGTTCAAACTAAGTTCAATCACTGTTGTAAACAGTTTTAATGCAATTCTGCAGATTCATATACCTCAATAGATGCCAATGAAACGAAGACAATACTGGAAAAAATATTTGAATCAGAACTTGGCAAAGAATTTAAAACCAAGTATGAATGACTCACAGACTCTTCAAAGAAAAACCAGTTCGGTGTAGCTGGCCAAATTAGAGACTGATGCTGCTGTAAGCATCTTGCACCCAAGCTCAATGCAACATTTCATAGCTTAATTGGTGTGCATTTGCTATCCACAAGCAGATTCAACTTTCAGCTCACAGAATTTCAGAAATGCAATACAGTTACATGTAATAGTCAGCATCAAAAACTCAACAGCTTCAGATAAATGAAATGACATTAAAACTGCTGTTGAAGTCTGTCATCAAGCTCATTCAATTGAATGTCACTGCTTATGATGATGGACAGATCTTACTCAAAGCAAAAATTCAATTGAATCAGTTAAACTCAGATTTAATTGACAATTAAAACAAAGTAACATGACATAGACAAAACAGAAATGGATTTTAAAACTTAAAAGACTCAAACAAATTGGATTCACCGAATAAAATGATAAAAAAAACATTGACTCAAGGCACAGACAAACACAAAATCAGAAAATGAGTTCAACATCAAACCAGAAAGCACTTGGAATTGATTCAATGAAGACACAAACCAGATCACAAGACAGTAATAGAAAATGATGAACAAATCAGAAATTAAAAGAACAGCACAAATTGCTCAGGATCAAAAGCAAACCGATACATAACTAGAAACAAAAACAGAGACGCGAATCAAACGCAAGAACTGAAGAATCGAAACAACTCAATAATGGAAGAAAACTCAGAACAGAGACGAACCGAGATACTTACCTTCGAAGCGTGTTCGACCTTGCTCTGAATACCACTTGATGGACGAACGCCGATGAGAGATCGATTGAAGATGCGCGAACACGAACCGGACCTCCTCGAAACTCTCTCCGACGAGTGAAGACGCAGCGGAATGGAAAATGAAGCTCTAGATCGAGAGCTGACTCGAAGGAAACCTACTAAACTAAGAACAGACTCAAGAAAACCCTAAGATCTAAGGTTTAATCGGAAGATAACCCTAGAGACACGAAGAAAACCCTAGAAAAGGGGGAAAGCTCAAAATGAACCGATGAATCGGTTCAAACTCAAGATTAAACGGTAGGAAAGCTAGATTTCTCAGAGGAAAGTGGATTAAACGGTAGAAAGGGAAAAACAATCGGTGAAATCGAAAGGCAAAATGAGAATGATGAAGGAACCCTAAGTTTGGATGAAAATGTTCGGTGGAGAGGTTTGTAATGGCTGAAACGAAGCAAAGAAATGAAGGAAGAAGGAGATGTGGTTCTGCGAGACGGAGAAATACTCTCACGAGAGGGAGAATGTGAATGTGCGGGTATGATGTGCGTGAAGAAAGAAATGAGAGGCGCGGTCTGAAGACGTGGATGAGACGTTGGAGCGATGATGTAAGGAGGAGCTGACGCGTGCACGAGATGTGGCGGTGAGAAGTCAGCGTGGAGGATGAGAGAGAAAGCACCGTGGAATTTTTGGAGAAATGGAAAAAATGAGAGTGTGCTTGGAAGGTGGCTAGAGGGAGTCTTTGGACTCTCTAGCCTATGACTTTCAAGAGAGAATTATTCTGATTTCAGAAATATAATTCTCATTAAGCTCAAAAGTCCTAATACAAGAGAGGAGTTGGGTATTTATAGTAACCCATACTCCTTAAGAGCTAAGCTAGGAAAAGTAAAATTACAAAAGGAAAGCTAAGTCAAGTAGGATTCCATCAGCAGGGATAGAAGATTCAAACGTAGTTTTTATAGTGGTTCGGCCAAACTGCCTACATCCAGTGTCCTTCCTGTACCCGACAGCAAATGCACTATATTGGTCAAGGTTTTTACAACAAGGTTTTTACAGAGACCTCCACGTCAAAGTAGAAAACACCTCTCTAACCCTCTAACAAAAATGTAGGCATATACAAAACAAAGACAGCAGCAAGATATTCCCTCTCGTGCAGTCTTCAACCACTTTGAACAATCCTTAAAGTCTTAGAACGCATCACGTCCTCTTCCTGTAATCACAACAGGGAAACCACAATCTTCACAAGATTGAGAGAAGAGTTTGATAACGTATCAGAAACACCTCTATGTGCAGTATGATCAATTTGACTTAAGCACAAACACTTGCTCTTCAAGGAACCACCAAAGAATGATCACTACCTTCTGCTTGATGAGTTCTTGGAGCTTAGCACGTTCTGCAAAATCTGCAAGAATCACTGAAATCGTTAAAAATCACAAAAGTCTCTTTAGAGATTAAATTTGCGTCTATTTATAATTTATCACAAAACAGACGCTCCTCTTGTCGATTGTGCTACTAATGCAGTCGACTTTATGCAGACAGTTATAACAGTTCTAACAGATAACAACAATCAGACCAACTTAATTGATTACACATTTAATGCAGTTGACCACAATTAATTCTTGGTCAAAGATATAAAATATAGCCGTTATACCTCAAACAATAACATATTTTCAAAACAAAACTAACTAAGTCGAATGGCTTGCACACATAATCGACTAAGTCACACTTTAATGCAGTTCTGAAAAACATTCTTTGCAGAACTGTTCATAGCACACTTTGAAAAAGTTTGTGCAAAGCCACGAGTTTTAGGCGATTCACCCCATAATGAAGTCGACTTAAAACAGTTTTTTTGCCACACAGTAAAAAGTTCAACATAAGTACTAGTGGTTTGCTTTCTATGAAACATTAGACATGCATTCACCAATAACGTCAATTATATAGCATAGTGAAATGTAATGTATCAACACAATCATGTCTCAGTTGATCATACACATGAATGTAATGAACATGTAACACATATCAATACATGTGTTATTAATTGTGTTGTCATCATCAAAAACCATAAACACTGTGAGATTGTAAGGTTTACCTAAACCAGTGCTCTTCCTATCAACAATCTCAACAATTATTATTCAGGAGATAGTCCTCTATCCTACCTTTGGCTCGGGTCAGCCCATCCCTACCTTTGGCTAGGCCGACCCGTTTCGACCTTCAACTTATGTTAGTTTGTTTGGACCTTTAGTCTTAATCTCAGAACATTCATTTTGTGTCAACCAGTCTCCACCATCAAACTTAGCATGCCTTAATCTTCTGCCCAACCCATTCTGTCTTAATTTTTGGTATAGATTTGTCTAACTATTCTTCATACACGTTGTCTCTTCTCGATCTTCTCCATACACACCGTAAAACATTCATTTCAAATTACTTTCAATAATATAATAATATTTATTATGATTTTAATTATTGTGATCTATAACTAAAACTCAATTCTTATAAAATATTATTATTATTATTTTCCATATGAAATTAAATTAAAATTTTAAATAAATAAAATTTTATTATCTTTAAATTTCACCGACAAATCGTTCTTATATTTTATGATATGTAAATATTACAAGATAAATTTACACAAATTTATAATATAAAAATACCAAAAGTATTGTAAATCTTATCCTAAAAAATAAAGGTAATGGTAGGTTATGGAAGATTTATAAAGGAAAAAAGCATAGAAAAGGGTGGAGGCTGAAGAAGAAAACCTCGAATATCCGTAACGTTGCATTTCTAATGGGAGGTTATCTTAAAATGTAAATCTTATATTAAAATATAATGGTAATGGGAGGTTATGAGAGGTGTTAAAAAGGAAAAAAAGATAAATAGAAGGGTGCGAGGATGAAGAAGAAAACGTCGTATATCCGTAGAATTTGACGTATCCTTTGTCTTTTGTCGAACTCTTTGTCTTCTGGCTGACAATTAGTACGTCGAAGTCTAGTAGAGACGTTCGATGTAACCTTTGTATTTTTTAAGCTGAGAAGTTGAGAAGTTAAAAACTACTAGATTGTGAAAGACGTTTCGAGAAGTCTATCCAGACATGGCTTCTTCATCATCATCATCTAGAAGAAAAGAGAAGATTGCCCGAGTTACAAGAAACGCAAACCCATCTGGATGGATAAGTGATGAAGAGATCCGAGGAAATTTTTTATTCTGGAGTGTTATAAAATCTGTAGAGGTTTTCTACACAAACCTGAGGGTTGTAAATGAGGTCATTCACTCAAGGGTAAAAGGTGTTAACATTACTATTGATGATAATGTTTGGTCAAATATTGCTGGACTGAAAGTTGAAGGTTTGGATTCTCAAATCCGTGATTCTGAGTCAAACAGATGGCTAACAAAGAGAGCTATATATATAAACTGCTTAAGATATCCACGAAGGTACAAGGTGGATAAGCAGTACCTACATGATGGCTTAAACAAGAAGTAGAAATTGATTGGTTATGTCCTGACTTGGCTACTACTGCCTGGAAGATTTGTCAAGGACAGAATGTCAATAGAAGATGTATTTCTATTGAATTCTATCAAGACTAGAATCCCAACCAACTAGGTTGCGATACTAAAAGACCGTATGATCACTACAGGTCATAAATGTGAACACAAATTGCCATGTGGAGTATTTATCAACCAGGTGTTGATACTCGAAGGAGTAGATGTATCTCAAGAAGATAGACTTGTGTGCAACAAGTCATAAGAAAATGGTATTCTAAGTATGTTTTCTATTAGGCTGGAAAGGACTGTGAATGGATGGTTCTTCAGGGATGAGCTAACTGTTGGAAATACACATACTCCTGTTGTAGATCATACTACCTTCATTCCACAAATTGATTTTGAGAAATATGTTGTCGATCAATTTAGGAAGAAGTTTGAAAGGGATGAAAGAGTTGAAGATACTCTTTTCAGATGGGAGAAGAAGGGAAACAAGATTCTGATGATGAGTCAACTGATGAAGATTCTCATAAGAATAGGGACTACTTTTCTATGTGTATTCTTTTTTTATATTTTGTAATCATGGCTATTAAGTCACCTATGGTTTTAGGTACTGCTTTCGGTTTTATTTTGAAATGAAATAAAGATTTATTTTAGTAAACGATATGTGAATTGTGAATGTTGATTGCATTGTATGTGGACTAACCCTCAATCTAGTTGAGAAGAGAAGATTATGGAGTTCTGATATTGATCAAAAACTGATCACTGTTTTAAAAGTGCAAATTTCAGTACACTACTAACTTGAATCGATTAAGGAAGAAGTAAAAAGAAAAAATTTCATGTCTGATTTTAAAGAAAGAAGAATCATAAGAGCGCCACATTTTGCTATTGGCGGAAGAAAAAAATGTCGACGCCCCATCAAATACAACGTTCTATTAAGCACACAATTAATGCTCCCAAGTACTTCAATTCCCTTCACGTCCCAACCTGGGACCTTTCGACGTTCTATGGGAGGAGAGAAAAGAAAAAAGATTTGAAAGTAGGTACTTTTTTACTGGCGAAAGAGGAAAACGTCGAATTCCAACAGAATTTGACATTCTATTAATGCTCTCGTGTTTAAAAAAAACTAAAAATAATTAAAAAGGTTGAAACTTTTGGCTTCCAATACTACGCCTAAGCCCGTTCAAATTTGACGTAACCTTTGCAATTTATAAGAAAAAATTAATAGAAAAGGCGCTCTATTTTAAGAGAAAACGTCGAATGATTTGGGACTTCGACATTGTTTTTAAACATTATGTCAAATTTTTATTGTATTCGACAAGAAATTTATTTATTGAATGTAAAAACATAATGCAGTCTCACTGTTTGTTCGCCGTTCCATTTCTGCTTGAATTTTCTTCTTGGTCGACGACTGCGATAAGGAAAGAAGGTTATTTTTAAGTCGTTTTTGTCTTTGTAATGTCATTTGGTTCTCATTTCTAAGGTTGACCGATTGTTTTTCGTTTATCTTTAGGATGCTTTTCGTACGTGGTCAGCGAACTTCATCATCTTCTCAAGTGACACTATTTGAAGTATTTTTTTTTCTTAAAATACTCTTACGTATGATGTATGTGCTCGTGTTTGTGTTATGTTTGTCGATTATGCACGTATGATATCTATATGTATAACAATACTATAATAGTTTTTTTTCCCTTCAATGTTGATATTTGTGTTCATTCGTGATCAGCGAACTTCTTCATCTTCTCAAGTGACACCATTTCAAGTTTGTTTTTTTTTCCTTCAATATCTCTTACGTATGATATATGTGTTTGTGTTTGTGGATTCTGGACATATGATATATGTATAATGATAGATATTTGTGTTTGTGTACATATACTATGATACGTTTTTTTTCCTTCAACGTATGATAGGTATTTATTTTTGGTTCTCTATGTAAGTTAGTTTTTTTTTTCCTGTGGATTCTTTGCTTTTAGTGTAGTAGTATGGATCGAAGTTGGATTCATCAGCGTCGTATTAGTGAAGAGTATGAGCGAGGGGTTTCTGAGTTCATGCAATATGTTAAAGAACAAACAAAACCAGTGAACGAGGCATATTTCTGCCCTTGTGTTCGTTGTCTCAATCAAGTATATCAAGACTTGGACAACATCCGTGATCATCTGTTCATCTATACTGATAAGTTATATAGTTTGGACTTGGCATGGGGAAGTATTATATAAGCCAACAACTTTAAGAGGTTTGGATTATGTTGACGAATGGATGAGTGATCATTTAGACGAAATCGTACATGACGTTGGCGAAGAAAATTTTGGAAGAGCTCATTTATAAAATTTAGAGCAAGAATTGTATCAAAGATGCATCAATTTTACAAGGTTATCGGCTACTTTGAAATTGTTTTGTTTGAAAGCAAGAAACGGATGGACTGATAAAAGTTTCACGGAATGATTGGAGTTGCTGAAGGAGATGCTTCCAGAAAATAACACGTTACCTATCCGTAATTACGACGCGAAGAAAATTCTATGTCTAATGGGTTTGGAATACCAAAAGATACATGCATGTCCCAATGACTATGGGGGCCAAAGTAGGGATCATTCCCACCCTACGTTCCATTAGCACCTTCTTGGCGTTCATTGAGGGGAACTACCTCTCGTGGGAAGCCGTATTGAACTGGTGAGAGTAATACTGCTCTTTTTCTTTTCTTTTGTTGCCTGCAGTCTTTACTCTCCTTCTTGATGAGGATGCCATTCCTGCACACAAAGATTCACAAACAAAGCCAGGAAACATCAAACATTAGTTCCAAAAATATAACAACCCAGTACCACTGTTCCCAAGATAATTAGGGAACCATCAGTGCCATCTGCATAGCACCATAGAGCCAAAAAAACAAGAAAAACCTGTGTGTTGTAACAGACGTTCGTCGCCTGGGCGGCCTAGGGGGCCTGGGCGGCGAGCGGTGCTGCCAAGCGTGGGTTGCTTCAATTTCTCACTTTCCAATTCAGTTTCTAATAAATCCCAGCCAAAATTAACACACTTTAATCGGTCCAAATAGAGGCAAAATACTTTTAAACAACCCCAATCTAAAAAATCAATCAATTTCATCCCTATTCATCAAACCTTTTTTCAAGAACATGCATCATTACATCAATTGAAAGCTTTAGGACTTATGACTTACTTGATTAGAAGTAAAAATCAGAGAAAATGCTCAAACAATGGAGGGAAAAGTCTGATCCTAGTTGTCACCACTTCAAAACCCCAAACTTGGATGGTGCAAAAATGGTGAAATCTTAGGGTTTTAGTGAAATTGAAAGGGGGAAAGTGGAGAAAGCTCTTGGGAGAGGTGTTTTGAGGACCTAGGTTGTGGGAAATCAGAGAATGGAGGTTTGGGCAAAACCCTTAGCATTAAAAAGAGTGAAAACGGACCAAGCTCACTCAAGCTTCAGGCTAAAAAAAAACACCTACAGAGCCGCCGCCTGGGCGAGCTAAATGGGGCGCCCGGGCGGCGAGCGATACTTTTCCCCTCTTAATTTAAAATTTTTTGGTTTCTTTTCCCTACTCCTTACAATAACTCTCAGATCAATCAATTAATCTCTCCTCACCCCTTAAAAATTCAACTATTACAGAGTAGGCACACTAGAATCACACACAAACAGAAACAGAAAAAAAATAAAAAAAAAATAAATAAAAAAAGTTTGTAGGAACACTGGGTTGCCTCCCAAGAAGCGCTTCTTTAACGTCACTAGCTTGACCTACAGTAACCACAAAATAAACAGAAAACAATTGATAATAAAAAAAATAAAATAAAAAATAAATAAAAATAAAATAATAAAATAAAAGTTTGTAAAACACTGGGTTGCCTCCCAACAAGTGCTTTTTTAACGTCACTAGCTTGACACAATAAGCTCATGTCACATCTTTGATTTTGGTGTCATCTTTTCCTTTTCCACACCAATTCATTTTCAGCAACTTCCTGTTCATCTTTTTAGTTCTCCTTGAAATTGGAGATTCAATCTCCATTAGTCCATCAGATCTGAGTTCTTTAACAACCCAAAACTTTTTGTTAAACCTCACTGGTAGTCCTGGTTTCAGTTCTTCATGTTTCTCCAGAGAATCTTGATGAACACTTGCTACTTTGTTGTCTTTTACTTCTTGTTGTACCTGTGACAAAAAACAATTTTTACCTTCCTTACCTGGCTTAGCAGCTTTAGTACTGGTCTCTGGTGTACCTCCCCTTGAAGTCCTGAGACTAGTTTCTTTACTTGGATTGGCTACTCGGAATTGAAGACATTGAAAATCACCTCCTCTTCTTGGTCTTTAAGTGCTATAGTTCCATCATCCACATTAATGATTACCTTGGTCGTTTTCATGAACGACCTCCCAAGAATAATAGGGATCTCCAAATCTTCCCCCATCTCCATTATCACAAAATCTACCAGGAATCTGAGATTGTTAATTTGAATCATTAGATCTTTCACTTCACCATAGGGCTTTTTGGTGGATCCATCAGCCATAAATAGAGTCATCTTTGCAGGTTTGACTTCAAAACCACTAGTCTTTTCAAGAAAAGATAAGGGCATCAAATTAATATTGGACCCTAAATGAATTAGGGCTTTCCCTATTTTATGATTCCCAATAGTACAAGGTATGGTAAAACATCCTGGATCTTCAACTTTAGGAGGGAGTCTTTTGTAAAATCACATTGCATTCTTTTTGTACCTCTATTGTTTCCTCATTTAAATATTTTTTTCTTGTGAGGAGTTCCTTCAAAAATTTAGCATATTCAAGAATCTTTTGAGGAGTTCCTAATTGTTTTTCTTTTTCTTTTCTGGAGTACTCTTCAGGGTGATTGAGATTTTTCTTTCCTTTTTCTTTTTTTCTCTCAACCTCTTCTTTTTTCTCTCTCTCACTCTCCTCTCTTTCTTTTTTCTTTTTCAATCAAATTTTATTTTTCTTTTCTCTCAATTTTTTTCTCATCTTTTTTTTCACTCTCTTCTTTTTCTTCTTCACTCAAACATTCTTTTTCTTTCTTTGTCTCATCTTTCATACTCACAATGGCTTTATGATAACAATTGAAAAACTGTTATTTTTAGACTTAATTTTTACCTTAAAGACAACCTTTATGACCTATAAACTAGCTTGTAATCATTATTTTGCTTATGTTTTCGAACTAAGAGAGTTGGATGGGTTTTATGCTTGGTTTCTCTTGTTTTTGCCGGTTTTAAGATGAATTGAATGGAAGAAGTGAAGTAGCCATAAGTTGGAGTCATAAAAGGAAGAAAAAGTGCATAAAAGAAGAGCCGCAAGTACCGCTCAACGAAAATTACCGTTGAGCGGCACTCTGAAGTCCCGTAGGCACCACTAAGGGGCAAAACTGCAGCTGAGCGTCAAATAGAAGAATCGCACTTACCACTGAGCGGTAATTACCACTGAGCACCATTTTAATGGGCCTTGGGCAACTTTTCTGTAATCTTTAAGAGTCTATATAAGGTTTTAGTCGACCTAGGGTTCGTATCTTTTGGCAGAACGAAGCAAAATAACACTTTCTTCACCCCTTGGAAAAGGATTTTGGATGCTCAAGCTTCATTCTTCAAATTCTAGGGATCTATCTTTCATTTTTTTCATTATTTTTGATCTTGTTTCACCATGATTATGGTGAACTAAACCTTCATTGTTGTTGGGGAATCAATGTAATCCTTTGAAACTCTCATGTATTGAATAGGTTCTTTAATTAGTATGCTTTCTTTCATTAATTGTTAGGGCTTTTCTTCTATACTCTATGCATGCTTTGTTTAACTCATTCAATTGCATGATCATTGATTTTATTTGTATGGACACATATAGATAAATCTAGACATGAAGAAATTCTCGCAATAGTAATATTGCCTAGAAATAGGGATAGGAGGATTGGTTGCCTTTACGCTTCTGTGCGAATGTAATGCATGAATAATTGCTAGGGAGACAAGACATTGTAAACTAGTGATTAAGAGTAGGCTTTCTTCACCAAGACATTGGGTTTAAGGTAAATTAGAAAGTGACATTAACATTAATGAAGAAGATGAATTCTTGAATGCATGAGAGTGGATAGGTGATAACAGTTGAAAAACTGTTATTTTCATGCTTAAAATTGACACAAAAAGCAACCTTTACAGTTAGAAACTAGCTTGAAATCATGCTTTTATCCATATTTTCAGAAATAAGAGAGCTGGACAGGTTTATGCTTGATTCCAGTGTTTTTGTGCAGGTTTTAAGGTCAATTTAGTGAAAGAAGTGAAGAAGGAGAGAGATGGAATCAGAAAAGTCAACCAGAAACCAGAAAAGTCAACCAGTCAACCAGAAAAGTCAACCAGTCAACCAAAAAGTCAACAGTCAACCAGAATACGAAAAAAGTCAACCAGACGAGTTTTGGGCCAGTTTTATGCGATTTTATGATCTGTTTGGGCCTGGACCCGTTTTCTATTATTTTTATGTCCTATTTAAAGACCTAGATGTCTTAGGGTTTGGTATCTTTGGCAGAAACGAAGCAAACACTCTCTTTTTCACCCCTTGGAGGTAGATTGGGAGATGGTGACAGCTCTCCTCTTCTCTCTCAGGTTTTTCTAGTTTCACCATGAATATGGTGAACTAAACCTTGTATGTTTGTTGGGGAATCAATGTAATCTTTTGAAGCTCTCATATATGGAATTTGTGCTTGCATCTTAATCTAAGATTTATGCTTTCTTTCATCATTAGTTAGGGTTTTTCCTCTTTGCTTAATGCTTGCTTTGTTTAACTCATTCAATGCATGATTATTGATTTTGTCGATACGGGAACGTACGGGGAAGTCTAGATCCGGGGAATTTCTCCCAATAAGTATATTGGTTGCCTTAAGCTCCTGTGCTAAATAAACTAATTATTAGGAATGCTAGGAATCGTATGAACTCGTAATTAGGGAGAAGCCTTCTTGAAAGGTAATTTAGAGAGTGGCATTAACAATGATGAATTGAATGTTGAATTCCTAAAATATATGAGAGTGGATAAGATGAATTTGATAAACCCCAACAACATATTCATTCATATAATCCATTGAAAGTGTTTGTATTTTGTTTTAGCCATTGATCAACCTCATGCATACATGTTTATTTTCGTCTTTTGCATAGTAAAATCCAATTATTTTGTTCTTAAGTCTTAGCTAATCAACAAATCACATAACTAAACTAGGTCGTGAGTCCTTTGGGAGAACGATACTTGGTCTTACCGAGTTTATTACTTGAAACGATTCGGTCATACTTGCCGATTGTTCAACAAGTTTGTGACATCATATTTTGGTGATCATAAATTTGTCCATCAAGTTTTTGGCGCCGTTGCCGGGGACTCTGGTTTAACTGGTTTATTTGTGTGATTATTGATTATCTTTGACTTTAATTTTGAATTTCTGTTTTTATTTTTTTGTTTTTGGTTTTTTCTGTTTTTGTTTTGTTTTATTTGATTTGATTTGATTTGATTTGATTTGATTTGATTTGATTTGATTTTATTTTATTTTATTTTATTTTATTTTTTGTTTTTATTTTTTTTATTTTTTTTTATTTTTTATTTTTTCGTTTTCTGTTTTTTTTTTCTGTTTTCTGTTTTCATTTTTTTATTTTATGTTTTTATCTTCTATCTTGCTATCTTTTATCTTCTTATCATTTATTCTTTATATCTTCTCTATCTTTTGTGCTAACAAATATTTTCTAGAGTTTTGTGCCTAATGCTTGCAGGATGCAATTCGGTCAAGAATTTGACTATATGGGCACTCAATTCTTCCAAGGTCAACAAAGGAAAGCAAGATATCTCATCTTTTAGGCAAGGAATGGAGGAATCACTAGGTCATGCATGGGACAGATACAAAAGCCTATTAAGAAAGACACCCACGCATGGCTTTGATGATGTGCACGTAGTCCTAACCTTCCTTGGAGGTCTTGGTCCACAAACCAAGATGATGCTTGACGCCTCAGCAGGAGGAAACATCAAATGGAAAACTCCAGAGGAAGCTACGGAAATCATTGATAATATGGCTACTAGTGATAATGAGCTGAACAGTGAAACAGGAGCTCCTATTCAACAAAAAGGAGTTCTACAGTTGCAATCCAATGATGCCTTGCTAGCTCAGAACAAGATACTAACTCAACAATTGGAGAATCTCACAAAGATACTTTGATGGACGAACGCCCGAGGAGAGGCCGACGACGCGACGCGGACTCCTTCGAAGCTTCCTCTAGAGATGAACGCAGCAGAAAGTACACGAAAATCTAGATTCAGAGCTTACTCAAAGGAAACCTACTAAACTAAGAACAGACTCAAGAAAACCCTAAGATCTAAGGTTTAATCGGGAGATAACCCTAGAGACACGAAGAAAACCCTAGAAAAGGGGGAAAGCTCAAAATGAACCGATGAATCGGTTCAAACTCAAGATTAAACGGTAGGAGAGCTAGATTTCTTAGAGGAAAGTGGATTAAAAGGTAGAAAGGGGAAAACAATCGGTGAAATCGAAAGGCAAAATGAGAATGATGAAGGAACCCTAAGCTTGGATGAAAATGTTCGGTGGAGAGGTTTGTAATGGCTGAAACGAAGCAAAGAAATGAAGGAAGAAGGAGATGTGGTTCTGCGAGACGGAGAAATACTCTCACGAGAGAGAGAATGTGAATGTGCGGGTATGATGTGCGTGAAGAAAGAAATGAGAGGCGCGGTCTGAAGACGTGGATGAGACGTTGGAGCGGTGATGTAAGGAGGAGCTGACGCGTGCACGAGATGTGGCGGTGAGAAGTCAGCGTGGAGGATGAGAGAGAAAGCACCGTGGAATTTTTGGAGAAATGGAAGAATGAGAGTGTGCTTGGAAGGTGGCTAGAGGGAGTCTTTGGACTCTCTAGCCTATGACTTTCAAGAGAGAATTATTCTGATTTCAGAAATATAATTCTCATTCAGCTCAAAAGTGCTAATACAAGAGAGGAGTTGGGTATTTATAGTAACCCATACTCCTTAAGAGCTAAACTATAAAAGATAAAAATACAAAAGGAGGACTACATCAAGTACGATTCCATCATACCCTCCTCCCTCTTAAAAAAGATTTGTCCTCAAATCTGACAATCGCCTTATGAAAAAAACTCTACACAATCTTTGGGAGCATGGCCATCTTAGAATGGCCTTATTCTTTTAGATCTAGTTTTCTTCCTCCTGGATCAAACACGAATCTGCAATACACATCAAATATATCTTCGGATAATATCAATTCAAGAAAGACTTTTTCTTTAAAAACAAGAGAATAAGAACTTCTAATACTTTGATTAGTAATCTTTGAAAATCTTAGAAGTCCAAATTCAATTTTATCTTGAGTTAATTGTTTTCTTAAAGATAACAATAACTCAAGATTTGAATTGTCATATTTTGAAAATGTTTGCATAGAATATGAGATGACAATTTGTTTGAAAGAGAAGTTAAAATTTGAAAAATAATCAATTATTGGAGAAGAAGTAAAGATTTGGAAACCTTCCCTTTTAAGTTCTATGGTCTTTGGAAGAATAGGATTTGCCATAAGGAACAATTTCTCCTTTTCCTTCTTCTCTCTTTCTTGCCTTTCTCTCTTTTCTTCTTTTCTCTCTTTTTCTTTTCTTTCTTCTTCTTTTCTTTTCTCTTCTTCTCTTCTTCTCTCTTCTTCATTCCTTAATTCCTCTCTTCTTCTCTCTTCTCTTTTCTCGTTTTCTTCTCTCTCTCTCTTCTCTTCTTCTTTCCTTTCTTTCTTTTCTTTTCTCTCAATCTCTTTTTCTCTTTTCTTATCCTTGATCTCTTTAAGTCTTGCCCCAAATTCTAATTCTCTACGAAGAAACCCATGATCATTTAAACTCTCAAGAAATAATTTTCCATCATTAATGCAATCCCTAATTAGTTCTAGGTTTCTTTTAATGCTTGAAGGCACAAACTTTCTTCTCATGCAAGCTTTTAAATCATGCCAATCACGTATGGAGGACTTTCTACCTTTCCTAACATGATATTGTCTTTCATTCCACCACTCTCTTGCATGCACTTCTAACTTAGAGAGATATATACTAAGAACATAATATTCACTCTCTTCACAAAACCAAGGATTTATTTTATCAATTTCTTTTTTCCAAGATAGGTATGTTAATGCACCTATGTCTTTACCAAATGATGGAAGATTCCTAGCTTGTTTAAACATTTCATCAACTTTATCTAACCTAGAAGACCTATATGAACTATAAGAAGACATCTTTGTTTTTAAAAGTTTTCTTAATCAAAAGGGTTCAAAACTTTCACTTAGACAAGTCCCAGGTAAGAGAGGTGAGCTAAAAAGCTGCTTAAGTACCAAGTCTTGCCTTGCCAGAAATGTCTTAGGCTACTAACTAATTACCCCTTAAACTAAAATCACCTTTAGAAACAAAGTACACAACTCAAACAAACACATACAATTAAGCACAAATAAAAGACTAGACTCTCGGACTCTAATGTGTGAAAAGGCTTAGAGTTTAATCTCTTTTAGCCTAAGTCACCCCTAACCGTGAACACAAAATTAAACAAACACAACACTTAAGAATCCAGCGGACTCTAATGACCCCTACGAGAAACACAAATCAAATCACACATTCATCTATCTACCTATGCTAAATTTAAAGCAAGTAAAGTTGCTAAGAGTTTGAAAGAGCACCAAGGACTCTTCCAAATACTTGGACTTTATAAAAGGCCTTTTTACAAAACAAGCTAAAGCTAACAGTAGGCTAACACAAGCCTATTACAAACAAAATTGAAACTAAAAGAAAACTATACTAGGCTGCTACGGTCCTGGTCCTGGTCCACTTCATTCAGCTTTGTTGCTCAACTTTGATGTTGCTGGAATCAATTCTCTTGAATCTCCTTGCTAGTCTCATCCTACAAACAATTGCACAAAGTTTATTTCACTTAAAAACCCTTAGCTAAGCAGATTGCACACAAAAAAATATAGGGCAGTAAGAACTTCCCTTTCTCTTGGTTGCACAAGCTTTCTAAACTTTCCATTAAAATTCTGCTGCTGCTCAAGTAAACTTGTACACAAATTGAATTCTAATGAAAGCAACTCTGCACAGATAATTCACACCAATTCAGCAGATCATGCAATCCAACAATGAACAATTTAAATCCAAAAGAGTTTAAACAGTCAGAAGCAATTAAACTAGATAACTCCCTTTAGTTCAAAGCTTCCAAATTAAATGCTTAGGTTGCTGTTTTCTCAGTAATTTCCTGCTCAAGTTAAACTCTCAAACAAATCAGTTCTACACACACCAAAATCAAACCAGATTCTATTAGACACATGCAAATGGTCATTATACCAGATTCAAAGAAATGTAAAATCTAAGCTGAAACCAAACTGATTAACAACCACCCAGTCTAATAAAAAATCAGATTAATCCAACACAATGCAGAACAATTCCAATTCAGAATTCAGATTGGCTAATCTTAGTTTACAAGAACTGTCATACCAGATTCAACACTTGAAATTATGCTAATCAAAGACAAGCTATAACAGGCATAGTTCAATCAAACAGAAGTAGTTTAAGGTGAAAGAAACTCCCTTCAGTTCAGATGGTTGCTACTGGTTGCTCATTTTAAACTAATCTCAACTTCTATTGGACACCCTTCACTGGTTCATTTCTGCATACAAAATCAAACCCAAATCCAGCAAATACAAATAGGAATGGACATTAACCAGATGCAATGGGTGTAATTCAATGCAGAAACTAAACTGATTTAAGCAACCATTCAATTCTAATTTAAAATATGATAAATCCAATGGGTAAAAAGAATGATGTGCTTAATTCAACCAAGAAGTCAGAATTGGAAATTAATTGCTTTAGTCACTTCTTAAAAAATGGAATGATGCTTTGGCAGTTAAAACAAGTTCATGCACAGGCTTAATTACTCTAAGCAAATCAATTCATGCATAAATCTGTCCATGAAATCCTAACTAGGTGGCATGCAAGGGTATGCAATCAGTCAATCTGACAAAACTGAAAGCTACATGTGATTAATACCAGGAAACTATTTTCTCTATATGCATTTGGAAAAAAAAAATGATCTCAACAAAGAAAGAGTGATGGTGCTAATCAGGACTCAACAGATTTCAACAATTGTAATCAAATCATGAAATTAGTAATCACATTCAGAACATTTAATATCTCAATGATTTCAGCAAACAGTTTATAAGCCAAAATCAATGCAATGTCAGTTTAAGCAAAGCACAACTGCTCCAATCTAATTGATCCAATTTCTTTTCCTGCACAATGAACAATCACAAAACAGTTAGATTAACACTGAATTCTCTATTTCAAAGTTCCAAGGAATTAGGCCAAGTCAGCCTCACTAAACTCACTACACTCAGGCTTCTCTTTTGAAAGTTAAAGCACATAAATGAAAAGGTTTGGAAGGGAGATTCTCCCTTGGCAGTACAAAGCTGGAAAGTCTTTCAGACCACCACCACCTAAGATGCTACCAAGCACACAAACCTTCTTTCAAATTCCAGAAACCAAAGTGTAAAAGCTTCTCATTTCAGAAAAGGCTAGGCTAAACAGAGTAATGGACAATACAGGACAACCACCAACAATGTAAGCCAGATAATGAAAATGATAGCACAACAGAGAAACTGACTCAAGATCAACTCTTGATCAGATTATGAAAGCAACAAAAACTTCAATTAGGAACAGCAGATCAGAGTTTACACGTGCACTGAGACAAAACCAGAACATTCAACAATGACAAGCAAGAAACGAAGCTTTTGATCAAAGTAAGCACAACAAATAGAACCTAAGAAATAGAACTAGAACAGATTTTAAAAACAATAAAAATCACTTCAAGTTGAATCATACATGACCAAACAGATTTGCAACTGAAATAGAATAATGCATTGCCAATTGCTCTAAAATGTTCACTTCAATCCAATTATATGATGAACCAGAAAAAGGAGAGAAACATTAGAAGTGAAACTGTGTTGTGAATTGCACTTGCCACTTGACTCTTTATGTGGTTCAATCAATACTTCTTTTCTAATTGCTTTTTCTTTTTCAAATCATAAGAACTCATGCTTTTATACTTTTACTTTCTTTTGCTACAATTCACAACATAGAATTTGACTTCTATTTCAATTCAACTTCACAAGATATAAGTCATGATAGAAACAAATGATTCAACTCAAAAAAACTGACAGAATTTTAAACAACACCAAATGCAAGACACAAATGACTCTAGAATTGAATACACCGAATTCCAGCAATGATCTACTACTGAAATGAACAAAAATAAAGCAAATGACTCAAGCAAGGAAATATGCAGATCGGCCAACTGCTGCAACAAGGTTAAACTGTGTTCACAAGTGCTACTAATCTAGGCTATGCCTTTCATTGATCTTTGCAGTATGCACTTGCTTTTTAACAGCAACTCAAAATCCAGAAATGAATTTGAACAAGAATCTTGACTAAAACATTTTTCAACTTTAAAGAATCAATTGGACTGGCCAATGGATATCTATCAACCAGCTCATTCATTTAAATGTTTCATTGCTTTTGCGGTGTGATAGAGTTTATACCAAGGCTCAAACACAATTTGACGATCAAATGCACAACTGATTTAAAAGACAAATAACCAAATTAACATGACTTTGACACTACAGAAATAGATTTCAAAACTTAAAAGACTCAAAGATTAAATTGAACCGAACAAAATGATGAAACACTGACTCAAAGCACCACAAGCACATATCAATAAACCTTGTCAGAATATGGAAACCTAAACATATGAAGAGATTCAAAACACGAAACGCACACAAGATTTGCAACAACTCAGATCAGAAAACGAAACAGAGACTCGAAACAGAAACTCAGAATCAAGACAAAATCAAATGAAACAAAACTCAAAACAGAAACGATGAACAAAACAAAAAAAATAAAAACAATGACAGAGATACTTAGCTTGGAAGCGTGTTCGACCTTGCTCTGATACCACTGATGGACAAATTTATGAACACCAAATTATGATGTCACAAACTTGTTTTCAATCGGCAAGTATGACCGAATCGTTCAAGTAATAAAACTTGGTAAGACCAAGTATCGTTCTTCCCAAAGGACTCACGGCCTAGTTTAGTTATGTGATTTCTTAATTAACTAAGACTTACAAACGAATTAATTGGGGTTTAAAATGCAAGACAGAAAATAAACATGTATGCATGAATTGTGATCAATGGCAAAAAGCAAAAGATAAACACTTTCAATGAAATTTATGTATGGATATGTTGTTGGGGTTCAATTTCATCTTATCCACTCTCATATATTTTAGGAATTCAACGATCAAATCACCATTGTTAATGCCACTCTCTAATGTACCTTTCCAGAAGGCTTCTCCCTAATCATGAGTTCATACAATTCCTAGCATTCCTAATGATTAGTTCATAAGTACAGGAGCTTAACGACAACCAATATAAAATTGGGAGAAATTCCCCGGATCTAGACTTCCCCGTACGTTCCCGTATCGACAAAACCAATAATCATGCATCGAATGAGTTAAACCATGCAAGCATTAAACAAAGAGGAAAAACCCTAACTAATGATGAAAGAAAGCATAAGTTTTAATTAAAAGATGTAAAAACAGATTCCATATATGAGAGTTTCACAAGATTACATTGATTCCCCAACAAACATACAAAGTTTAGTTCACCATATTCATGGTGAACCTAGATGAACAATGATGAAAGAATGAAAGAGATAGAAAAACCCGTGAAAGAGAAGAGGAGAGTTGTCACCATCTCCCAATCTACCCCAAGGGGTGGAAGAGAGAGTGTTTGCTTCGTTTCTGCCAAAGATACCTAACCCTAGGAAACCCTAAAGCTTATATATCATTCGTAAATTACAAAAAGTCAAGTCCAAGCCCATTAAAGTGCCGCTCAGCGGTAAACTACCGCTCAGCGGTGATTGCGTGACTTGTTTTCTCCCCTCAGCGGCCATTTTGCCCCTCAGCGGATCTCCCGTGACTTCCAGAGTACCGCTCAGCGGTAAAATACCGCTCAGCGGTGAGTGCGTGACTTGTTTTCTCCCCTCAGCGGCCATTTTGCCCCTCAGCGGACCTCCCGCAAACTCCTGAGTGCCGCTCAGCGGTAAACTGCCGCTGAGCGGTGACTTCGGCTTCTCCTTTTGCACTTTTTGTTGTCTTTTCTGATTTCATCTCTCTCCTTCTTCACTTCTTTCACCAAATTCACCTTAAAACCTGCACAAAAACACTGAAATCAAGCATAAACCTGTCCAGCTCTCTTATTCCCAAAAATATAAAGAAAAGCATGATTTCAAGCTAGTTTCTAAGTGTAAAGGTTGCTTTTAGTGTCAAATTTAATCATGAAAATAACAGTTTTTCAACTGTTATCACAACCCCAAACTTAAAACTTTGCTTGTCCTCAAGCAAATAAGATGTAACTTTATCTTCAACCAATTCATATGATGATTCACTTCATTCAAAAATCTTCTTTTCAAGATAAGCAAAAACTTCACTCAAACTTATGACCAAGAGTTCAATCAAGATGTGCACATGCTTTAGTGTTCACAAAGTCATTTAAATTCCAACAAATGCTATTTTTATGAATGATCAATCAATTAAACATGAATGTTCATGTGTTCATGTGATATTTCCTCACTAAGTCAAGTGTTTCACTCACACTCAAGTGTATAAGAGATAATCACTCATTCACTCTACTATCACAATGTTACATGAATCAACTTTGCCTTTCATTTTACCACAATCAAAAACATTCACAAGCATGCATCATCACAAGGACTTTTCAATGGCTTATAATGTGGCTGGGCTAACAAGAAAATTGGTTTTTCTGGATCACAAAATCCTTGAGTTAATAGAATCATAACAACACAATCATCTTATTCATTCCCAACTTTCTTTTGCCTTTGCATTGAGCTTTGCTTCTTTTTCTTTTCTTTTCTTTTTCTTTGCACATTCTTACTTTTTAGCTCTTAGCTCAATGCTTTTCATGTTTTTCCCAACAACCCCAAACTTGAACATTTAGCAATACCACACAAGATCTTCTACTTAACTCAAGGTAAAGATTTTCAACTACGGGTTTTCAGTGTATATTCAAGGCTAAGGGTTCAAAGGATAGAAGACACAGTGTTCTCTTTTAGTGGGCTAATTTTTTGAATTTGGCCAATAAAAAGGTTTTCAACAAATGGCCTTGATCACATGATGCAAAACAAGCAATTGATTCAATCATAGAAAACCTGGGCAAAATCATTCACGCTTCCAAAGTAATAGCATTCAACAATAACAACTCTGGAGCTCAAAATCTCACACATAAGTTCATTCACATTTGACATACACATCCTGCTTAATTTCACAATCACAATCATGATATCATGCATTTGTTCACAAAACTTGTGAATCACCTGTATAAGCATTTTAATGTGCACATCATCTCAACATCAGTTAATCATAAGCATCATTCAGAATTACTTATCACAACATCACAGTTAATAGCAAACCATCACAAGAAACCAAGTTTCAAATAGAGTACATCAAACCCTAATCTAAAAACAAAAACAAATAAGTTCAGAAAACTTAAACCACAAAGCATAAGCACATGATAGCATTCATCAGTAAATGCTATCTCAGCTCCTCATCAATCTGAGCTGTCCTCTGTATCTTTCTCTTCCTCCTCATCTTCATCATCTTCAAATGCATCATCCTCATCAGCTTCATCTTCTTCCATATCTCTAGCTGAAGCTTCAGCTGCTCCAGCTCCTCCTCCATGCACTGGCTCCTCTGGCCAAGCTACCACATTATGGAATTCATCCATAGTCCACCTGTGGGCTGGAGGTGTATCATACATCCCCACAATCATCTCAGCAGTGGCCACCTGCCCTCTGTGAATGGACTGCAACTGAGCCCCTATAAGAGACATATACATGTCCCTCATCTGGAATGGCTCTGCTTCATGTGTCTCAGCAGATGTCTGGCTCTGTGCTGGCCCTCTCTCTCTACGACCACGGCGTGGTGGAACTGGCTGAGCTTCATCATCACCTCCACAGTACTGTCTATAGTAGGCCTCATCAATAGCTTTTCTTGGCCTCTCAAAAGGTGGAGCAGAAGTGTCCACCCCAGCTATCTTGCAAAGGTGTGTGATCAAAGAAGGATGTCCTAGTGGTGCTTTGTTGTTTGAAGTATTGGCGCACACACTAATCTCATCAGCTATCACCTGCCCAATATTAACATTCAATTTCTGATAGCACAGTAGATGAAGAATGCCCTGCTGAGAGTAATATCTGACACATGTGAACATGGCTGAATGTTGGCATGAGAAAACGCCATCCAATACTTTGCAAGAGGAGTCAAATCCGTCCTCCTAATGTTAACCACTGAGCCAGATCGATTCCTTTGGAAGTGTCCTCCAGGTATACACAGTACTCTCTCCACATCCTCATAATCAGCACCTTCCTCCATGCAAAGAGCAAACTGGCACTGCTCACCAGCCCATACAGTGTCCAGAAAATTATTAATTGAATCAGGATCATACCTGATAGCATGGCCTCTAACATAGCCCAAATAATTCTCAGCTGGATAATCACCAATCTTCTTTGCATTGGTGTAAAATTCCTTAACCACAGCTATGTTGGCAGGTGCAGGATAAGTGGCTAGCTTTCCCCAGTCATTCCCTAAAACTTGCTCTCCAAATTGAGGAGCAAGGTTAGGTATCATTCCAACCTTTCTCTCCATCAGAAGTCTCCTGTCCTGAACCACTTTAAAGTGCTTCTCATGTTTCCTAGAGAGGAACCTACTAGAGTGGGGTTGCTCTGGTTCCTTTTCCTTTCTCTTGTTTGCCATGGTTTTCAATCTTTTTCCGGATGAGGATGCCATTCCTACATTCAAAACACAAAACCAAACCACAGAACATGATGTTAATCATTAGTACAACACAGAACACAACTCCTTTCGAAACTAAACCACCGCTGAGGGCCAGAATTTCCCCTCAGCGCCACCAGTACCACATTCCAGATTAAAAAAAACCAGAAAAAATCAAATCTGGTAGAGTGCCGCTCAGCGGCAGTTTACCCCTCAGCGGTAACTCTGCAGATTTTTGAAAACCTGTTTTAAAGCTTTCCTAACTCCACCCAAATGCAATTTTCAGTTTTCCAGTTCATAATCATGCAGTTTAATCGGTTCAAACATCAAATATATCATCAAATCATGCAAAGAAATCAAAACCCCTAAATCTTCATGCTTTGACCATCATATTCAAAATCAAAACCCTAGAATGAACAAAATGCATTTTACTTACTTGGGTGGAGATACTAGATGCAATGAGAATGCTTCCAAGCTAGAATGCTCTCTTCCAACCCCAAACTTTGATGGCACACTAGTGAAAAAGTGAGTGGAAGAGAAATTTTCTTAAGAGGGAAGAGTGAAAAGATGTGGAAAACCTTGGAGAAGGTATGTGGGAGTGTTTGTGCAAAGAAAAGTCTGAAAGTGTGAAAGAATGCGCAGCTTAGGGTTTAAAAATACCCTAATGGGCTCGGGTCCCGCTAAGGGGAACTAAAACCCTATTCTGCGAGAGTACCGCTCAGCGGTAAAGTACCGCTCAGCGGCACTTTCGTGAAGTTCTCTTCTCCTTCTTTTCTTAACCTACGTGCCTCCTAGACATGCCTCTCACTGGCTCCCTGCAATTCAATGTTCAAAATACTTATGCAAACCCTAACTAAAACAAACAAACAGAAATATTCAATCAACTGGGTTGCCTCCCAGGTAGTGCTTGTTTAACGTCACGGGCCTGACCCAAAATCCACCAACACCCATCAGTAGGTGTTACAGCCATTGTATCCTTCAGTAGATACTTAACCACCTAGCATCCTTCAGTAGATGCTATATCCAACAAAATAAATACAGAAATAATGTTCAAAAATTACAAATTACAAAACCAAAATAAAAGCAAAAGTTCTTAAATCACTGGGTTGCCTCCCAGCAAGCGCTCTTTTAACGTCATTAGCTTGACCCAACCTCAAGTTCCTTCTTCTTTTTCTTCTTTCTACTGAACTTCTTCAGAAATTTGATCAAACCAGGAACCTGTTGCAATGTCTCAACCATAGGAACTTTAATCTCCAATTTCTTGAAGATTTTCCATAAAGCACTTGAATTTCTTTTCCTTCCTATGATTCTTCTTTAGATGAGGATGTGATTTTTCATATGATTTCTTCTTCTTTCCTCTCATCTTTTTTTTCTTCCTTTTTCTCTCCCTAAATTTTCTCTTTTTCTTTTCTTTTATTTTTTTCTTCCCTTTTCTTTTTCTTTTCAACTTCTTTATTTCCACACAAATTTTCTTTCTCTCTTCTCTCTCAACCACTTCTTTCTCTTTTTCTTCATCTTTATTTCTCTCACTCAATTCTTCTTTTTCTTTTCTCTCTATCTTTTCCTCATCGCCCCCTATTTTTTTCTCATCAAGAATCTTGTCACTTTCAGTGATAATGGCTTGCCCTTCCTCCTTAGGGTTAACTTCAGTATTAACCTCATCATTCAATCTCTGACTAATGGAATGAAGCTGCATCTCCATCCTTTTACATGATTCTTCAATGCTTTTCTGAGTAGCGTCAGAATTTTTCAAAAATTGTTGAAGGGTGTCATCCAAACTTCCTGATAGAAAGGTTTGTTGCTATTGCTTGTTAAATTGCCCAGTTTGTCCAGCTTGCCCACTTTGTTCCTGACCAATACTTGGGTGTGGTTTCCACCCTTGATTGTAGCTCCCTTGACGGTACTGATTGGTCATGTAGTTTACATCCTCTACGGCTTCAACTGGAAAGGCACATTGACCATTGATATGGTCACCTCCACACAATTCGCATAACTGGGATTGTACCTGTGCAACAGTCTTTAACTCTTGTGGCAATTGTTCAAGTATCTTTGAGAGATTCTCCAATTGTTGAGTTATTAACTTGTTCTGAGCTATCAAGGCATTATTGGATTGCAACTGTAGAACTCCTTTTTGTTGAATAGGAGCTCCTCTTTCACTGTTTAGTTCATTATCACTTGTAGCCATATTTTCAATGATTTCTGTAGCTTCCTCTGGAGTTTTCCATTTGATATTTCCTCCAGCTGAGGCGTCAAGCATCATCTTGGTTTGTGAACCAAGACCTCCAAGGAAGATTAGGACTACTTCCACTTCGTCAAATCCATGCGTGAGAGTTTTTCTTAATAGGCTTTTATATATGTCCCATGCATGCCCCAGTGATTCTTCCATGCCTTGTCTAAATGAAGAGATCTCGTGCTTCCCTTTGTTGATTTTAAAGCTTTGTTGCTGCCATTGTTGTTGTGGTTGGTTCTCAAATTGTCCGGCAGCTTGCCAAAATTGGCTTTGATCCATGCTTGAGTCATGTTCCCACCAGTGGTTGAGATTACTTTCGTAGAATTGAGTGCCCATATAGTTAAATTCTTGACCAAATTGCATTCTGCAGACATTAGGCACAAAACCCTAAAAACAATTGTTAGCACAAAAAGATAGAGAAAAAAAATCAAAGGATATAATTGAAAAGATAAGAAGATAGGAAATAAAAACAGAAAAATAAAATAAAATAAAATAAAATACAAATAGAAAATAAAATAAAATAAAATAAAATCTAATCTAATCAAATAAAATAAAATAAAATCAAATCAAATAAAAACCGAAAAATAAAAAACAGAAAATAAAAACAGAAAACAGAAAAATAAAATAAAATCAAATAAAATACAAACTGAAAAATATAAACAGAAAAATAAAATAAAATAAAATAAAAATTCGAAATTTAAAAATAAAATAAAAAAAATAAGTCAAAGATAATCAATAATCACACAAATTAACCAGTTAAACCACGAGTCCCCGGCAACGGCGCCAAAAACTTGATGGACAAATTTATGAACACCAAATTATGATGTCACAAACTTGTTTTCAATCGGCAAGTATGACCGAATCGTTCAAGTAATAAAACTTGGTAAGACCAAGTATCGTTCTTCCCAAAGGACTCACGGCCTAGTTTAGTTATGTGATTTCTTAATTAACTAAGACTTACAAACGAATTAATTGGGGTTTAAAATGCAAGACAGAAAATAAACATGTATGCATGAATTGTGATCAATGGCAAAAAGCAAAAGATAAACACTTTCAATGAAATTTATGTATGGATATGTTGTTGGGGTTCAATTTCATCTTATCCACTCTCATATATTTTAGGAATTCAACGATCAAATCACCATTGTTAATGCCACTCTCTAATGTACCTTTCCAGAAGGCTTCTCCCTAATCACGAGTTCATACAATTCCTAGCATTCCTAATGATTAGTTCATAAGTACAGGAGCTTAACGACAACCAATATAAAATTGGGAGAAATTCCCCGGATCTAGACTTCCCCGTACGTTCCCGTATCGACAAAACCAATAATCATGCATCGAATGAGTTAAACCATGCAAGCATTAAACAAAGAGGAAAAACCCTAACTAATGATGAAAGAAAGCATAAGTCTTAATTAAAAGATGTAAAAACAGATTCCATATATGAGAGTTTCACAAGATTACATTGATTCCCCAACAAACATACAAAGTTTAGTTCACCATATTCATGGTGAACCTAGATGAACAATGATGAAAGAATGAAAGAGATAGAAAAACCCGTGAAAGAGAAGAGGAGAGCTGTCACCATCTCCCAATCTACCCCAAGGGGTGGAAGAGAGAGTGTTTGCTTCGTTTCTGCCAAAGATACCTAACCCTAGGAAACCCTAAAGCTTATATATCATTCGTAAATTACAAAAAGTCAAGTCCAAGCCCATTAAAGTGCCGCTCAGCGGTAAACTACCGCTCAGCGGTGATTGCGTGACTTGTTTTCTCCCCTCAGCGGCCATTTTGCCCCTCAGCGGATCTCCCGTGACTTCCAGAGTACCGCTCAGCGGTAAAATACCGCTCAGCGGTGAGTGCGTGACTTGTTTTCTCCCCTCAGCGGCCATTTTTCCCCTCAGCGGACCTCCCGCAAACTCCTGAGTGCCGCTCAGCGGTAAACTGCCGCTGAGCGGTGACTTCGGCTTCTCCTTTTGCACTTTTTGTTGTCTTTTCTGATTTCATCTCTCTCCTTCTTCACTTCTTTCACCAAATTCACCTTAAAACCTGCACAAAAACACTGAAATCAAGCATAAACCTGTCCAGCTCTCTTATTCCCAAAAATATAAAGAAAAGCATGATTTCAAGCTAGTTTCTAAGTGTAAAGGTTGCTTTTAGTGTCAAATTTAATCATGAAAATAACAGTTTTTCAACTGTTATCAACCACTTGATGGACGAACGCCCGAGGAGAGGCCGACGACGCGACGCGGACTCCTTCGAAGCTTCCTCCAGAGATGAACGCAGCGGAAAGTACACGAAAATCTAGATTCAGAGCTTACTCAAAGGAAACCTACTAAACTAAGAACAGACTCAAGAAAACCCTAAGATCTAAGGTTTAATCGGGAGATAACCCTAGAGACACGAAGAAAACCCTAGAAAAGGGGGAAAGCTCAAAATGAACCGATGAATCGGTTCAAACTCAAGATTAAACGGTAGGAAAGCTAGATTTCTTAGAGGAAAGTGGATTAAAAGGTAGAAAGGGGAAAACAATCGGTGAAATCGAAAGGCAAAATGAGAATGATGAAGGAACCCTAAGCTTGGATGAAAATGTTCGGTGGAGAGGTTTGTAATGGCTGAAACGAAGCAAAGAAATGAAGGAAGAAGGAGATGTGGTTCTGCGAGACGGAGAAATACTCTCACGAGAGAGAGAATGTGAATGTGCGGGTATGATGTGCGTGAAGAAAGAAATGAGAGGCGCGGTCTGAAGACGTGGATGAGACGTTGGAGTGGTGATGTAAGGAGGAGCTGACACGTGCACGAGATGTGGCGGTGAGAAGTCAGCGTGGAGGATGAGAGAGAAAGCACCGTGGAATTTTTGGAGAAATGGAAGAATGAGAGTGTGCTTGGAAGGTGGCTAGAGGGAGTCTTTGGACTCTCTAGCCTATGACTTTCAAGAGAGAATTATTCTGATTTCAGAAATATAATTCTCATTCAGCTCAAAAGTGCTAATACAAGAGAGGAGTTGGGTATTTATAGTAACCCATACTCCTTAAGAGCTAAACTATAAAAGATAAAAATACAAAAGGAGGACTACATCAAGTACGATTCCATCATACTTGCACAACTGCCAAAAGAGTTAAAGACTGTTGCACAGGTTCAACCACAAATGTGTGAATTATGTGGTGGTGACCATATAAATGGTCAAAGCGCCTTTCCAGTGGAAGCTTTAGAGGATGTTAACTTCATGGCCAATCAATTTCCATATTGTCAAGGGAACTTCAATCAAGGGTGGAAACCACACCCAAGTATTGGTCAAGGACAAAGTGGGCAAGCTGGACAATCAGGGCCATTTCACAAGCAACAACAGCAACAACCAACCTTATGGCAACAAATGTCTACACTTAATGAAAGATCAACAAGGTTGGAAGAAACTCTTCAGCAATTCATACAGAAAACTGAATCTTCTCAAAAGAGCACTGAAGCTGCTATTAAGAACTTGGAGATTCAAATGGGTCAGATTACCAAGCAATTGGAAGAAAGGCTTGATAAAAATTTTCGGGGCTAATACTGAGGTTAACCCCAGGGAAGAATGTGAAGTGCTAGTGAGTGTAAATGTTGAAAAAGTTGAGTTGGAAAAAGAAGAGAGAGAAGAGAGAAAAGAGAGAGAAGAGAAAGAAGAAGAGAAAATTTGTGTGAAAATAAAGAAGTTGAGAAGAAAAAGAGAAGGGAAGAAAAAAAATAAGAGAAAAGAAAAAGAGAAAATTTGGGGAAAGGAAGCATAAGAAAAAGAAGATGAGAGGAAACAAGAAGGAATCATATGAAAAATCCCATCCTCATCTAAAGAAGAATCATAGGAAGGAAAAGAAATTTAAGTGCTTTATGGAAATCTTCAAGAAATTGGAGATTAAAGTTCCTATGATTGAGACACTACAACAGGTTCCTGGTTTGATTAAATTTCTGAAGAAGTTCAGTAGAAAGAAGAAAAAGAAGAAGGAACTTGAACTTTACTGGGTCAAGCTAATGACGTTAAAAGAGCGCTTGTTGGGAGGCAACCCAGTAATTTTAGAACTTTTAAATTTTACTTTGGTTTGTAATGTTTAAATCTGTTGAACATTATTGTGTAAATATTTTACTGGACATAGCATCTACTGAAGGATGCTAGTTGGATATAGCATCTACTGAAGGATGCTAAGTTATAACACCTACTGATGGGTGTTGGTGAGAAAATTTTGCACCTACTGATGGGTGCTGGTAAGTTTGTAACACCTACTGATGGGTATTGGTTAGATTGTAACACCTACTGATGGGTGTTGGTGGATTTTGGGTCAGGCTCGTGACGTTAAACAAGCGCTACCTGGTAGGCAACCCAGTTGATTGATTGTTTTTGTTTGTTTCATTGTAGTAGTAATAGGGTTTTGCATAAGTATTCTGAAGATTGAATTGCAGGGAACCAGTGAGGGGCATGTTTAGGAGGCACTTAGGTTAAGCAAAGAAGGAGAAGAGCACATCACGAAAGTGCCGCTGAGCGGCAACTTACCGCTGAGCGGTACTCTCGCAGATGGGCTTTAGTTTCCCCTTAGCGGGACCCGAGCCCATTAGGGTATTTTTATACCCTAAGCTGCGCATATGCTCATACTTTCAGGCTCTTCTCTGCACAAACACTCCCACATACCTTCTCCAAGGTTTTCCACATCTTTTCCCTCATCCCTTTTTAGAAAATCTCCCTTCCACTCACTTGCTCACTAGTTTTCCATCTAAGTTTGGGGTTGGGAGAGAGCATCATTGAAGGGGCTGATTTCTTCATTGTGGTTTACTAATGCTTAACAATGTATCTTTTGGTTTTGTGAATTATGTTTGATGCAGGGATGGCCTCCTCATCGGGCAAAAAGAATCAAGATTATAAGATCCAAGAAGAGGAAGATACAGAGGATAGCTCAGATTAATGAGGAGTTGAGATAGCATTTACTGATGAATGCTATCATAACTAGAGCAGGACTTATGCTTTTGTTGGTTTAAGTTTTCTAAACTTATTTATTTTTTGTTTTAGATTAGGGTTTGGTGTACTCTATTGGAAACATGGTTTGTTATGGTGGTTTGCTATTAACTGTGATTGTTTGATAAGTAATGCTTGATGATGCTTATTGATTGATTGATGTTGAGAAGATGTGCACATTAAAATGCTTATAAAGGTGATTCACAATCTTTGTGAACAAATGCAGGATATCATGATTGTGATTGTGAAATTAAGCAGGATGTGTATGTCAAATGTGAATGAGCTTATATGTGAGGTTTTGAGCTCCAGAGTTTTTGGTATGATTGAATGCTATTACTTTGAAAGCATGAATGACTTTGCCCAGGTTTTCTATGATTGAATCAATTGCTTGTTTTGCATCATGTGATCAAGGCCGTTTGTTGGAACCCTTTTTATTGGCCGAATTCATAAAGTTAGCCCACTAAAAGAGAACACTTTGTGTTCTATCCTTTGAACCCTTAGCCTTGAACATACACTGAAAACCCTTGATTGAAAATCTTTACCTTGAGTTAAGTAGAAGATCTTGTGTGGTATTGTTAAATGTTCAAGTTTGGGGTTGTTGGGAAAACATGAAAAAGGAAAAGCATTGAGCTAAGAGCTAAAAAGTAAGAATATGCAAAGAAAAAAAAAGAAAAAGAAAAGAAAAGAAAAGAAAAAGAAGCAAAGTTCAATGCAGATGGAAAAGCAAGTTGGGAAGAATAAGAAAAATTTTGTTGTTATGATTCTCTTAACTCAAGGATTTTGTGATCCAGAAAAACCAATTTTCTTGTTAGCCCAGCCACATTATAAGCCATTGAAAAGTCCTTGTGATGATGCATGCTTGTGAATTTTTTGATTGTGGTAAAATGAAAGGCAAAGTTGATTCATGTAACATTGTGATAGTGGAGTGAATGAGTGAAACACTTTACCTCTGATACACTTGTGTGTTGAGTGAAACACTTTACCTAGTGAGGAAATATTCCATAAGCACATGAACATCCATGCTTAATTGATTGATCATTCATGAAAAATAGCATTTGTTGGAATTTAAATGACTTTGTGAACACTAAAGCATGTGCACATCTTGATTGAACTCTTGGTCACAAGTTTGAGTGAAGTTGTTACTTATCTTGAAAAAGAGGATTTTTGAATGAGTGAACCATCATATGAATTGGTTGAAGATTGAGTTACATCTTGTTTACTTGAGGACAAGCAAAGTTCTAAGTTTGGGGTTGTGATAACAGTTGAAAAACTGTTATTTTCATGCTTAAAATTGACACAAAAAGCAACCTTTACCGTTAGAAACTAGCTTGAAATCATGCTTTTATCCATATTTTCAGAAATAAGAGAGCTGGACAGGTTTATGCTTGATTTCAGTGTTTTTGTGCAGGTTTTAAGGTGAATTTAGTGAAAGAAGTGAAGAAGGAGAGAGATGGAATAAGAAAAGTCAACCAGAAACCAGAAAAGTCAATCAGTCAACCAGAAAAGTCAACCAGTCAACCAAAAAGTCAACCAGTCAACCAGAATACAAAAAAGTCAACCAGACGAGTTTTGGGCCAGTTTTATGCGATTTTATGATCTGTTTGGGCCTGGACCCGTTTTCTATTATTTTTATGTCCTATTTAAAGACCTAGATGTCTTAGGGTTTGGTATCTTTGGCAGAAACGAAGCAAACACTCTCTTTTTCACCCCTTGGGGGTAGATTGGGAGATGGTGACAGCTCTTCTCTTCTCTCTCGGGTTTTTCTATCTCTTTCATTCTTTCATTATTATTCATCTAGTTTCACCATGAATATGGTGAACTAAACCTTGTATGTTTGTTGGGGAATCAATGTAATCTTTTGAAGGTCTCATATATGGAATTTGTGCTTGCATCTTAATCTAAGATTTATGCTTTCTTTCATCATTAGTTAGGGTTTTTCCTCTTTGCTTAATGCTTGCTTTGTTTAACTCATTCAATGCATGATTATTGATTTTGTCGATACGGGAACGTACGGGGAAGTCTAGATCCGGGGAATTTCTCCCAATAAGTATATTGGTTGCCTTAAGCTCTTTTGCTAAATAAACTAATTATTAGGAATGCTAGTAATCGTATGAACTCGTAATTAGGGAGAAGCCTTCTTGAAAGGTAATTTAGAGAGTGGCATTAACAATGATGAATTGAATGTTGAATTCCTAAAATATATGAGAGTGGATAAGATGAATTTGATAAACCCCAACAACATATTCATTCATATAATCCATTGAAAGTGTTTGTATTTTGTTTTAGCCATTGATCAACCTCATGCATACATGTTTATTTTCGTCTTTTGCATAGTAAAATCCAATTATTTTGTTCTTAAGTCTTAGCTAATCAACAAATCACATAACTAAACTAGGCCGTGAGTCCTTTGGGAGAACGATACTTGGTCTTACCGAGTTTATTACTTGAAACGATTCGGTCATACTTGCCGATTGTTCAACAAGTTTGTGACATCATATTTTGGTGATCATAAATTTGTCCATCAATAGGATGAATTGAAACCGCCCAGCAACATCATCATTCTATACATTTCAATCACGCTTTGCTTATTTTGTTCAATTGATGAATACATGCATTCATATTTACTTTTTAGTATTTGCATCTAAATCTAAAAGAATTCGTTCATAAGTCTAATTTAATCAACAAATCACATAACTGTTTAGGCCGTGAGTGCTTTGGGAGACGATACTTGGTCTTACCATTTATTATTACTTGATACGATTCGGTTACACTTGCCGAGGGTTAACACCTTACATTCTTCTTTGGGGTTAACTTCAATATTACCCCCAAAACTTTTGATAGGCATTTCTTCCAACTTCTTAGCCATTTGACCAACCTGCATCTCCAAGTTTCTTATAGCAGCTTCAGTGCTTTTCTTAGTGGAAAGAGATGCCTGCATGAATTGTTGGAGGGTACCCTCAAGCTTTGTAGTTCTGTCAGATAGAGAGGGTTGTTGTTGCCACTATTGTTGTTGTTGTGGTGGCGGTCTATTGAATTGTCCACCAGTTTGCCCAAATTGGCTTTGTCCTGTGCTTGGATGGGATTTCCACCCTTGATTGTAGTTGTTGGGACGGAACTGGTTGCCCATGTAGTTCACATTCTCATTGAGATTCTCGGGCACTACACATTGACCATTAAAATGATCACCACCATTGAGATTCTAGCACTCCTTTGATGGTTGAGAAAGTTTTTTTGTCAAAATCTCCAACTGTTGAGTGATACCTTTATTTTGAGCAAGCAAGGCATCATAAGACTGTAGCTGTAAAACTCCCTTAGATTGTGAGGAATTTTTTCTTTCATTGTGCATCTCATTATCATTGGTAGCCATGTTGTCAATTAACTCATAAGCTTCCTCTGGAGTCTTGCATTTGTATTGCCTCCAACTGAGGCATCCAACATCAATTTGGTTTGTGAACACAGACCTCCAAGGAAAAGAATGACTATTGTTGCTTCATCAAAACAATGAGTAGGTGTCTTTCTCGGCAAGCTTTTGTATCTATCCCATGCTTGCCCTAATGATTCCTCCATGCCTTGGTTGAAAGAAGAGATTTCCTGCTTCCCTTTGTTGATCTTTGACTGTGGGAAGTATTTATTCAAAAATTTGGCAACCACATCTTTTGACCTAGTAAATTTGTTTTCAGGAAAAGAGTTTAGCCACAGTTTAGCGTTTCCTCCCAGTGAAAAAGAAACAAACTCAGTCTTATAGCATCATATGGCACTCCATTCAGCTTCATAGTGTTGCAGATCTCATTAAAAGTGGTCAGATGCTCATATGGACTTTCATTGGATAGTCCATTGAACTGGTTTCTTTTTATTAGATGGATCAACGCAGGCTTCATCTCTATGCTTATGGCGTTGACCATTGGGTTTGCAATGCTATTAAAATGGTATGGGCCAACAACAATTGCATAATCTGCCTAGGTACGTCTACCCTCATTGTTGTCCATGCTTTCCTGATCAGATTGTAGGACCTGTGAAATTCTTTCTAGAGAAGGTACTCTAGCAAGCCTCTTTCTTCGTGGCCTCCTACTAGTCTCAAGTCCTTCAAGAAGAGGTTCAAAACTTTTGTTGCTCCTTGTTCTTACTGTATCCTGCATAAACCAAATAAAACCCTAGAAAATATTGTTACCACAAAAGAAAATAACATTAAAAATAAAAGATACGAAAATAAAATAAAATAAAATAAAATAAAGTAAAATAAAATAAAATAAAATAAAATAAAATAAAATAAAGTGAAATAGAATAAAGCCAAAATTAATTAAGAATCACACAAATAGAGTAGTTTAAACCGTGAGTTCTTGGCAACAGCGCCAAAAACTTGTTAACAATATTTTTGATCTCCAAAAACGAAATCAAAATCTTGTTGATGGATCGGCAAGTGTACTGAATCGCACAAGTAATATAAAATGGTAAGACCAAGTATTGTATCCCAAAAGACTCTCAGCACTAAACAATTGCATGATAACTCAATTAATTAAGACTTAAAAGTAACGCCATCATTGGTTTAAAATGCAAAGACAAAAAAGTAAATATGAATGCAAATTGATCAATAGTAAAGTAACACAGATGAATGAATGTTGTTTAATATGAGATGAATATGTTGTTGGGGTTAGATTTCACCAAGTTCCCTCTCCTGTATATAAGAATTCCTCTTTATGCATTAATGTTAATGTCACTCACTAAAGTACTTAGAACCCAATCCTTGGCGCAATAAGTCTGCCTTAATTCCTAGTTCGTTGAATTCCTAGCATTCCTAGAAAATTAAGTCTGAAGATCAAGAGCTTAAGACGACCAAGTACTCATACTCTCATCCATGAGAAATATTACCCTTGGGAGAATTCAACAAGAACCTGAATTTTAACGAACCTCCGGGCACTCATGCAATTCATAAATCATGCAACTAAATGAGTTAAATATTGCAAGCATTAAAAAGAATGAATTCCCAAACAATTAATGAATAAAGCATATATGATTAAGAATCAATTCAAATACATGAGAGTTCACAAGGTTACATCATTCCCCAACAACAAATAGAGTTTAGTTCCCCATAGACATGGAGAAATGATAACAGTTGAAAAACTGTTATTTTTATACTTTAAATTGACTTCAATTACAACCTTTATGACTTAGAAATTACCTTGAACTCATGATTTTGTTGAATTAATTCAAATAAAAGAGTTAGACAGGTTTTATGCTTGATTTCTTTGTTTTTGCAGGCTTTTAGATGAAATTGATGAAATAAGTGAAAAGGGATAAAGATGGAATCAGAAAAGGACACAAAAAGTGCAAAAGAAGAGAATCAGCAAGTACCACTCAGCGCCATTTACCGTTGAGCGACACTTTTCAGTACTCGTTGGCACTGCTGAGGGATAATTATGCCGCTGAGGGGAAAAATTGGCAACGCGTTACTACCGCTGAGCGGCATTTTTCTAGGCTTGGGCCTACTTTTCTATATTTTTTAGAATATTATATAAGCTTTAAGACGTTCTAGGGTTTGTATCTTTGGTTGGGACGAAGCACAAATGCACTCTTTCACCCCTTGGAGGAGGATTTTGGATGCTAAGACTCCTTTCTCAACTTTCTAGGGTTCTATCTTTCACTTTTCCATTGTATTTCATCTAGTTTCACCATGAAGATGGTGAACTAAACTTATTTTGTTGTTGGGGAATCAATGTAAATCTTTAGAAACTCTCTTGTATGGAATTTGTTCTTCAAGATCATTTATATGATACATGCTTTCTTTCATTAATAGTTAGGGTTTTTCCTCTTTGCTCAAAGCATGCATTGTTTAACTCATTCGATGTCATGATTATTGGTTTTGTCGATATGGACACATACGGGGAAATCTAGATCTGGGGAATCTCTCCCATCAGTATATTACCAACCTAGACATAGGAGTATGATAGTTGGTTGCCTTTAAGCTTCAGCTCATTATAATGCATGATTAATTGCTAGGGAAACAAGACATTATAAACTAGTGATTATGATTAGGCTTTCTTCGCCCAGACATCGGGTTTAAAGTAATTTTGACAGTGGCATTAACATTAATGAAAAGAATGATGAATTCCTAAATACAAGAGAGTGGAAAAGGATGAAATTAATAAACCCCAACAACATACTCATCCACATATATATTCACGTGTTTTGTTTCTCCTTGCCCATTGATCATCACATGCATACATATTTACTTTTCAGTCTTTTGCATTTGAAACTTACAACTATTTATTCTCAAGTCTTAATTAATCAATAAATTACATAACTGTCTAGGTCATGAGTCTCTTAGGAAACGATACTTGGTCTTTCCAGGATTATTACTTGATACGATTCGATTACACTTGCCGAGGGGTAAACAAGTTTTTGGCGCCGTTGTCGGGGACTCGTGGTTTAACTAGTTTATTTGTGTGATTTTTTATTATTTTTTACTTTTTCTGTTTTTATTTTTTGTTTCTATTTTTCTGTTTTTATTTTCTGTTTTTATTTTCTGTTTTTATTTTCTGTTTTTATTTTCTGTTTTTATTTTCTGTTTTTATTTTCTGTTTTTATTTTTTCGGTTTTTATTTCCTATCTTCTTATCTTTTTGATTATATCTTTTGATTATTTCTTCTCTTTTCTATCTTTTTGTGCTAAATTTTTTTTCTAGGGTATTGTTTCCTTGTGTATGCAGGGTAATATTCGGACTAGAAGAAAAAAAGATTTCTTAACCTCTTCTTGAAGGCTTAGACGAAAGTAGAAGGAGAAGGAGAGTTCGAACTTCAAGAGAACTATTCCCTTCTCCTGAGACACTCTTACAACCTTCACCACCAATGTCTTACCATAGCACTGAAAATATGACAAAGGAGAATAATGGTAGACGAACTCTTGCAGATTACACCACTTTGGTTGACCCTAACCATTTTAACAGTATAGCAAGGCCGAGGGTTAATGCTACAAAAATAGAGGTGAAACCAATGTTGATATAGTTGGTAAAAAGCAATCAGTTTAATGGGCTATCACATGAAAGCCAGTATGAACATCTCACCACCTTCAATCAAAATCTGTAACATCGTGAAGATAAATGGAGTGTCAGATGAAGCAATCAAGCTTAGCTTGTTTCCTTTCTCATTGGGAGGCAATGCTAAGTTGTGGTTAAATTCTTTTCCAGAAGGTAGTTTTACAGAATGGGAAGCTGTGGTTGCAATGTTTTTGAACAAGTACTTCCCACAATCCAAAGTTAACAAAGGGAAGCAAGAAATCTCTTCTTTCAAACAAGGCATGGAGGAGACATTAAGTCAGGCATGGGACAGATACAAAAAGCTTATTGAGAAAGACTCACATGCACAGTTTTGATGAAGCAGCAGTAGTGCTACTTTTCCTTTGAGGTCTTGGTTCACAAACCAAGTTGATGTTAGATGCCTCAGCTGGAGGTAATATTAAACGTAAGACTCTAGAGGAAGCAACAAAATTGATAGAGAACATGGCTGTTAATGACAATGAAATGCATAGTAAAAGAGGAGTTCCCAGTCAACAAATCGGAATGTTACAATTGCAAACTCAAGACATCTTGTTTGCACAAAATGAGATCATCATTCAATAGTTAAAAGAAGTAACAAGAAGCTTTTTCTACTACCTCAAGAAATATATAATATTTTAATGGTCCAAAAGCAATAGCAACAATGGCAACCACAGCCTATTTCCTATGAGAAAAACACAAAATTAGAGGACACTTTTCAGGAATTCATGAAAATGAGTGTCTCTTATTGTAAGAATGTGGAAGATGCATTTAACAGTATGAAAATGAACATTGGGAGAATGATTAACAAGATAGAAGGTTGTGAAAACAATGCAAAGAACACGTTGAATGAAGAATGTAAAACCATTGTAACAAGAAGTGGTAAAGTGTTAGAAGAAAGAAAAATAGAGGGAAAAGAGAGAGAAAATGAGAGTGAAAAAGAAACACTTGAGTGGAAAGATATGGTTGAGAAAGAAAAAAAGAGAGAAGAGGAGGATGAGAGAAAAAAAGAAAACGAAAAAGAAGAGTTAAGTGAGAGAAAAAAAGAGAGAGAGTTAGAAAAAATACTTCCTTATCCAAAGATTTATTCAAGAAAGGAAAAAGAAAAACAGTTTAAGCTGTTCATGGAGATGTTTAAAAAACTGGAGATTACCATTCCTTTCTCATAAGCATTGCAACAGATGCCATCTTATGCAAAGTTTTTGAAAGAGCTCCTTATAAAGAAAAGAAAATATATTGAGAAGGAGACCATTGAAGTAAAAGGTAATTGTAGTGTAATCATACAACAATTACCTCCTAAGTTTAAAGATCCAATGAGTTTCACTATCCCATGCACTACAGAAGAATTGAAAGTTGGAAGAGCTTTAATTGATTTGAGAGCTAGCATTAATTTGATGCCACTTTCTGTATTTAAAAGAATTGAGGGCTTAGAGCTCAAACCCACTAGAATGACACTTCAATTGGAGAACTGGTCTCTTAAATATCCTTATGGAGTAGTTGAAGATGTGCTGGTCAAGGTAGACAAATTCATTTTTCCAGTGGATTTTGTTATCATGGAGATGGAGGAAAATGGAGATGTACCTCTCATTCTTGGGAGACCATTTATGAAGACTGCCAGAGTTTTAATTGATGTGGAGAATGGTAAGCTCAAATTGAGAGTTCAAGATGAAGAAGTAAATTTTTATGTATTCAAAGCCATGACACATCCAAAAGATGACAAAGCATGTTTTCAATTTGATATACTTGATGAAGTTTTCATGGTGCAAGAAAGGATGGTACGTTATTCCTCTCCACTAGAGAAAACTCTTATTGATGCTTGTGAAGATCTAAATGAAGAAGAGGAAAAATTGATTGATGAATGTATGACAGATTTGGAGACATTGAATAAGATTCCAGTGGAACATGCTAAGATTGAGACAATTGATACTAAAGAGGAAGTCAAAGCAAAGAAGTTAGAAAAAAAAATGCTACCATCACATTTAAAGTATGTTTTTCTAGAAGAAGATGGAACAAAGCCAGTCATCATCAGTAATTCTTTGCTTCCTGAAGAAGAAGAAAAGTTGGTAGAAATATTGAAAGCCAACAAAGAATGATGTAATCCTGTCCAACGTAGTCCTTGTTTAGTATTTTTACCTTTTATAGGTTAGCTTGTAAGGAGCATGGGTTACTATAAATACCGTCTCCACCACTGTATCATTCACTTTTGAGATTAATGAGAATTGAATTTTCTGAAATCAGAAATTATTCTCTCTTGAAAGTCATAGGCTAGAGAGTCCAAAGACTATCTCTAGCCACCTTCCAAGCACACTCTCTCACTTCCATTTTCCATTTCCACGGTGCTTACATTTTCTCTGATCCACTAAACATTACTCTGCTGCCATATCTTCGGCTTCTCGTGCGCGCCTCAGCCACGTCTCCACCTCGCATGCGTCAGCGCGCTCCATTTCCTCCTTCAGCCACGCGTTCTCTATCACATCATCGTCAACGCATCACTTCCCACTTTTCCACTCGCGCATCCTCACTACTCACATTTCCACTTCGAAGAAACTTCATCTGCTAGGGTTTCTCCCTCTCAAACGCATCATCATCACAGTAAGCCTCTACTCCATTCCTCTCTTCATAGATTCATCTCTTCATCATCTATAAGCATCATTCTCTTCACAGATTCCACATCCTTTTCACCATTTCTTCATTTCACCGTTTGATCTAGCTTTTGGATCGATTAAAAACCTCTCCTCACCTTGTTTTTCATTTTCCACCGATTATACACCTTTCTCACCGTTTAAAATCCATTTTCCACCGTTTAAACCTAGGTTTAGGGTTTCGTTGTGTTCACTCTCGGTTTCCTTAGATTTCATTCGAGTCATTCTTCAATTTCGAGTTCCTCAACATTCCGTTGCATCCTTCTTCGTCGGAGAAGCTTCAAGGAGGTCAGGTTCGTGCTTGCACAGCTTCTATCGTCATCTCCTTGGACGCTCGTCCATCAAAGAAGCTATTGGGTGGTCAATTTCAGATCTTAAAGGTATAAGTCCAACTTATTGCATGCACAGGATCTTTATGGAAGATGATTATAAACCAAGTGCTCAACCACAAAGAAGATTAAATCCTGTCATGAAGGAGGTGGTTAGAAAAGAAGTATTGAAGCTTTTGGAAGCTGGCATTATTTATCCAATCTCTGACAGTGAATGGGTAAGTCTCGTGCAGGTAGTTCCAAAGAAAGGTGGAATGATAGTAATTCATAATGTGAAGAATGGCTTATTCCTACTCGGACTGTTACTGGATGGCGAATGTGCATTGATTACAGGAAATTAAATAAAGCTACCAGGAAGAATCATTTTCCTCTTCCTTTCATGGACCAAATGTTGAAGAGATTGACAGGTCAGTCTTTTTATTGTTTTCTGGATGGATATTCTGGTTACAATCAAATTGTGGTAGATCGAAAAGATCAAGAGAAGACTTCATTTACATGTCCTTTTGGTGTTTTTGCTTATAGAAAGATGCCATTTGGATTATGTAATGCCCTAGCCACATTTCAAAGGTGTATGTAGGCAATTTTTTCAGATCTCATGGAAAAGTGCATTGAAGTCTTCATGGATGATTTCTTTGTCTTTGGAGATTCCTTACATAAGTGTTTGATGAATCTGGACACTGTTCTCAAAAGATGTGTTCAAACGAATCTGATACTTAATTGGGAGAAATGTCATTTTATGGTAATAGAAGGAATTGTGTTGGGGCATAAGATTTCTGCTAAGGGAATTGAAGTAGACAAAGCCAAAGTAGAGGTTATTGAGAAACTTCCTCCACCAACAAATGTGAAGTGAATCAAAAGCTTCTTAGGCCATGTTGGATTCTATAGAAGATTTATTAAAGATTTCTCAAAAATTGCAAAACCATTGAGTAATTTGTTGGTTAAAGATATACCTTTTGTGCTGAATGATGAATGTTTGAAAGCTTTTGATACATTGAAAAGAAAATTAATTTCGGCCCCAGTGATTATAGCCCCAGATTGGAATCAAAATTTTGAATTAATGTGTGATACTAGTGATTATGCAATAGGACTTGTCCTTGGTCAGAGAAAAGGGAAGGTATTTCATACTATCTATTATGCTAGCAAAGTGTTGAATGATGCTCAATTAAATTATGCTACCACTGAGAAGGAGTTTCTAGCCATAGTTTATGCTTTAGAGAAATTCATATCTTATCTCATAGGGTCTAAGGTGGTTATCTACACAGATCATTCAGCTATAAAATATTTGTTGACAAAGCCAGATTCTAAACCACGTCTCATTATCAAATCAAATCATAGGTTTCCTCTAGAGTCTTGCATTTGATATTACCTCTAGTTCAGGCATCTAGCATCGATTTGGAATGTGAGCTTAGACCTACAAGGAATAGAATGACTATTGTAGGCTCATCAAAACCATGAGTAGGCGTCTTTCTCAACAAGCCTTTAAACCGGTCCCATGCTTGACCTAGTGTTTCCTCCACGCCCTGCCTAAAAGAAGAAATTTTCTGCTTACATTTGTTTACTTTTGACTGTGGGAAGTATTTGTTCAGAAACTTTGCAACAACAGCTTCCCACTTAGTAAAACTTTTTCCTGGAAAAGAGTTCAACCACATCTTAGCATTGCCTCCCAAAGAGAAAGGAAACAAGCTTAGTCTAATAGCTTCATTTGGCACACCATTGACCTTCATAGTATTGTATATCTCATTGAATGTGGTCAGATGCTCATATGGATTTTCATGTGACAATTGATGGACAAATTTATGAACACCAAAATATGATGTCACAAACTTGTTTTCAATCGGCAAGTATGACCGAATCGTTCAAGTAATAAAACTTGGTAAGACCAAGTATCGTTCTTCCCAAAGGACTCACGGCCTAGTTTAGTTATGTGATTTCTTGATTAACTAAGACTTAAAAACGAATTAATTGGGGTTTAAAATGCAAGACAGAAAATAAACATGTATGCATGAATTGTGATCAATGGCAAAAAGCAAAAGATAAACACTTTCAATGAAATTTATGTATGGATATGTTGTTGGGGTTCAATTTCATCTTATCCACTCTCATATATTTTAGCAATTCAACAATCAAATCATCATTGTTAATGCCACTCTCTAATGTACCTTTCCAGAAGGCTTCTCCCTAATCACGAGTTCATACAATTCCTAGCATTCCTAATGATCAGTTCATAAGTGCAGGAGCTTAACGACAACCAATATAAAATTGGGAGAAATTCCCCGGATCTAGACTTCCCCGTACGTGCCCGTATCGACAAAACCAATAATCATGCATCGAATGAGTTAAACCATGCAAGCATTAAGCAAAGAGGAAAAACCCTAACTAATGATGAAAGAAAGCATAAGTCTTAATTAAAAGATGTAAAAACAGATTCCATATATGAGAGTTTCACAAGATTACATTGATTCCCCAACAAACATAAAGAGTTTAGTTCACCATATTCATGGTGAACCTAGATGAATTACAATGAAAGAATGAAAGAATAAACCCTAAAAAGGTGAAGAGGAAGCCTCAGCATCCAAGATCCTCCTTCAAAGGGGTGGTAGAGAGAGTGTTTGCCTCGTTCCAGCCAGAGATACCTAACCCTAGGAAACCCTAAAGCTTATGTATCATTCGTAAATTACAAAAAGTCAAGTCCAAGCCCATTAAAGTGCCGCTCAGCGGTAAACTACCGCTCAGCGGTGAATGCGTGACTTGTTTTCTCCCCTCAGCGGCCATTTTGCCCCTCAGCGGACCTCACGTGACTTCCAGAGTGCCGCTCAGCGGTAAACTACCGCTCAGCGGTGAGTGCGTGACTTGTTTTCTCCCCTCAGCGGCCATTTTTCCCCTCAGCGGACCTCCCGCAACTCCTGAGTGCCGCTCAGCGGTAAACTGCCGCTGAGCGGTGACTTCGGCTTCTCCTTTTGCACTTTTTATTGTCTTTTCTGATTTCATCTCTCTCCTTCTTCACTTCTTTCACCAAATTCACCTTAAAACCTGCACAAAAACACTGAAATCAAGCATAAACCTGTCCAGCTCTCTTATTTCTAAAAACGTGAGGAAAAACATGATTTCAAGCTAGTTTCTAAGTGTAAAGGTTGCTTTTAGTGTCAATTTTAATCATGAAAATAACAGTTTTTCAACTGTTATCACAACCCCAAACTTAAAACTTTGCTTGTCCTCAAGCAAATAATATGTAACTCCATCTTTAAACCAGTTCATATGATGGTTCACTTCATTCAAAAATCTTCTTTTCAAGATAAGCAAAAACTTCACTCAAACTTATGACCAAGAGTTCAATCAAGATGTGCACATGCTTTAGTGTTCACAAAGTCATTTAAATTCCAACAAATGCTATTTTCATGAATGATCAATCAATTAAGCATAGATGTTCATGTGTTAATGGAATATCTCCTCACTAGGTAAAGTGTTTCACTCACACACAAGTGTATAAGAGGTAATCACTCATTCACTCTACTATTACAATGTCACATGAATTAACTTTGCCTTTCATTTTACCACAATCAAAAACATTCACAAGCATGCATCATCACAAGGACTTTTCAATGGCTTATAATGTGGCTGGGCTAACAAGAAAATTGGTTTTTCTGGATCACAAAATCCTTGAGTTAATAGAATCATAACAACACAATCATCTTATTCATTCCCAACTTTCTTTTGCCTTTGCATTGAGCTTTACTTCTTTTTCTTTTCTTTTTCTTTTTCTTTGCATATTCTCACTTTTTAGCTCTTAGCTCAATGCTTTTCATGTTTTCCCAACAACCCCAAACTTGAACATTTAACAATACCACACAAGATCTTCTACTTAACTCAAGGTAAAGATTTTCAACTAAGGGTTTTCAGTGTATATTCAAGGCTAAGGGTTCAAAGGATAGAACACAAAGTTTTCTCTTTTAGTGGGCTAATTTTAGGAATTTGGCCAATAAAAAGGTTTACAACAAATGGCCTTGATCACATGATGCAAATCAAGCAATTGATTCGATCATAGAAAACCTGGGCAAAATCATTCATGCTTTCAAAGTACTAACATTCAACAATAACAACTCTGGAGCTCAAAACCTCACATATAAGCTCATTCACATTTGACATACACATCCTGGTTAATTTCACAATCACAATCATGATATCATGCATTTGTTCACAAAGCTTGTGAATCACCTGTATAAGCATTTTAATGTGCACATCATCTCAACATCAGTTAATCATAAGCATCATTCAGTATTACTTATCACACAATCACAGTTAATAGCAAACCATCACAAGAAACCAGGTTTCAAATAAAGTACATCAAACTCTAATCTAAAAACAGAAAATACTTACAAAACACTGGGTTGCCTCCCAGTGAGCGCTTGTTTAACGTCACGAGCCTGACCCAAACTTTCAAGGATCAACCAACAACATCATTGTGGAAAATTGTTGCACCTCTCCCCTAGATAAGGTTTGAGACGTTGACCATTCACCACCCAACTTCTTTGTGGATCAGCAGCAACTGGATTAAATATTTCAATTGCTCCATGCGGATGCACTTCTTTTATCACATATGGTCCTGACCATTTTGACTTCAGCTTCCCAGGAAATATCTTCAATCTCGAATTGAACAATAATACCTGTTGTCCTGGATTGAAAACTCTGTTCACCAACTTTCTGTCATGATAAAATTTAATTTTGTCTTTGTAAGCCTTGGATGAATCATATGCATGTAATCGCATTTCTTCAAGCTCCAAAATCTGCCGTCTGCGTGTGCATTTAGTTTCATAAGGATCGAAATTCAAGAATTTCAAAGCCCATAATGCTTTATGCTCCAATTCTACAGGCAAATGGCATGCTTTCCCATAGACTAATTGAAATGGTGATAATCCCATAGACGTCTTCATTGCTGTCCTATAAGCCCAAAGAGCATCATCCAATTTGAGAGACCAATCCTTTCTTGATGAAGTCACTGTTTTTTCCAGGATCCGTTTTATCTCCCTGTTAGATACCTTAGCTTGTCCATTGGTTTGTGGATGATAAGGTGCAGCTACTTTATGTTTTACTCCATAGTGTTGGAGTACTTTCTCTAGCTGATAATTGCAAAAATGAGAACCTCCATCACTAATCAACACTCTTGGAGTGCCAAAACGTGAGAATATCTGCCTCTTCAGGAATTTAATTATCGTGCTAGCATCATTTTTAGGACAAGCTAATGCTTCCACCCATTTACTCACATAATCCACTGCTACCAGAATATATTCATTGTTGAAAGATGGAGGAAAGGGTCCAACAAAGTCAATACCCCAACAATCAAAAACCTCAACCTCTAAAATACCTTGTAAAGGCATCTCATGACGTTTAGTGATTGTCCCTGCTGATAACAGTTGAAAAACTGTTATTTTCATGCTTAAAAGTGATACTAAAAGCAACCTTGAGACTTAGAAACTAGCTTGAAATCATGCATTTTGTTTATATTTTCAGAAATAAGAGAGCTGGACAGGTTTATGCTTGATTTGAGTGTTTTTGTGCAGGTTTTGAGGTGAATTTGGTGAAAGAAGTGAAGAATGAGAGAGAGGACATTAGAAAAGACAAGAAAGAGTGCAAAAAGAGAAGTCGAAGGCACCGCTCAGCGGCAAACTACCGCTGAGCGGCACTCAAGAGGTGGCGTTGGAACCGCTGAGGGGCAAATGGCCGCTGAGGGGAAGAAAGAAGACGCGTAACCACCGCTGAGCGGTAAATGGCGCTGAGCGGCACTTTTTGGGCTTGGGCTTTTGTAATCTTTTGTAACTCTAGATTAGTATATAAGGGCTTGCACGTCCTTTAGTTGGGGATCTTTGGCAGAAACGAGGCAAACACTCTCTCTTTCACCCCTTTGAAGGAGGATCTTGGATGCTCAGGCTACCTCTTCCACTTTACTGGGTTTATTCTTTCATACTTTCATTATTATTCATCTAGGTTCACCATGAATATGGTGAACTAAACCTTGTATGTTTGTTGGGGAATCAATGTAATCTCTTGAAGCTCTCATATATGGAATCTGTTGAGTACATCTTTGAATTAAGACATATGCTTTCTTTCATCATTAGTTAGGGTTTTTCCTCTTTGCTCAATGCTTGCATTGTTTAACTCATTCTAATGCATGATTATTGGTTTTGTCGATACGGACACGTACGGGGAAGTCTAGATCCGGGGAATTTCTCCCAATATTATACTGACAATATTCTATTGGTTGCCTTTAAGCTCCTGCACTCATGAACTAATCATTAGGAATGCTAGGAATTGTATGAACTATTTGATTAGGGAGAAGCCATCTAGAATGGTACATTAGAGAGTGGCATTAACAATGATGATTTGAATGTTGAATTCCTAAAATATATGAGAGTGGATGAGATGAAATTGACCCCCAACAACATATTCATTCATATATTCCATTGAAAGTGTTTATCTTGTGTCTTTGCCATTGATCAAAATTCATGCATACATGTTTATTTTCTGTCTTGCATTTTAAACTCAAATATTTCGTTTGTAAGTCTTAGTTAATCAAGAAACCACATAACTAAACTAGGCCGTGAGTCCTTTGGGAAGAACGATACTTGGTCTTACCAAGTTTTATTACTTGAACGATTCGATCATACTTGCCGATTGTGAAACAAGTTTGTGACATCATATTTTGGTGCTTACAAATTTGTCCATCAAGTTTTTGGCGCCGCTGCCGGGGATTCGTGGTTTAACTGGTTAATTTGTGTGATTATTGATTACCTTTGACTTTAATTTTGAATTTCTGTTTTTATTTTTTCTGTTTTTTTTTTTTTTTATCTTTTTAGATTTGATTTTTATCTTTTTAGATTAGATTTTATTTTAATTTCGAATTTTTATTTTATTTTTCTGTTTTCTGTTTTTCTGTTTTCTGTTTTTTTTTATTTTTCGGTTTTTATTTGATTTTATTTTATCTTTTAGATTAGATTTTATTTTATTTTATTAGATTTTATTTTTTTTATCTTTTTAGGTTAGATTTTATTTTATTTTATTAGATTTTATTTTTTTTATCTTTTTAGGTTAGATTTTATTTTATTCTTATTCTATCTTTTAGGTTAGGTTAGATTTTATTTTATTTTATCTTTTAGATTAGATTTTATTTTTTAGATTAGGTTTTATTCTATTTTATTTGATTCGATTCTATCTTCTAAATCTTTTATCTTCTTATATCTTTTCAATCTTTATTTTCTTCTATATCTTTTTGTGCTAACAAATCTGTTCTAGGGTTTTGTTTTCTTGTGCATGCAGAAGGCAATTCGAACTAGAAGTAAGAAAACAACAGAACCACTACTTGAAGGGCTAGACGAGAGTAGAAGGAGGAGAAGAATCAGAACGTCCAGAGAACTTTTCCCTTCTCCTGAAACTCTCCTACAATCATCACCACAAGGTTCTGTTCATAGCACAGGGAGTATGGAGAACAATAATAATGCTAGAAGAACTCTTGCAGATTACACTAATCTTGCTGGACCTCAGCACTTCAATAGCATAGCTCGGCCTAGAGTCAATGCAGCCAACATGGAGGTCAAACCAGCATTAATTCAACTGGTAAAGAGTAATCAATTTAATGGGTTATCACATGAAAGCCCATATGAGCACCTTACAACATTTAATGAGATCTGTAACACGGTCAAGATTAATGGGGTGCCAGACGAAGCTATCAAACTTAGCTTGTTTCCTTTCTCATTGGGAGGCAATGCTAAGCTTTGGTTGAACTCTTTTCCAGAAGAAAGTTTCACGGAATGGGAAGCAGTGGTTGCAAAGTTTTTGAATAAATACTTCCCACAATCTAAAGTGACTAAGGGAAAGCAAGAGATATCTTCATTCAAGCAGGGCATGGAAGAATCACTTGGACATGCATGGGATAGGTATAAAAGCTTGTTACGTAAAACTCCCACGCATGGCTTTGAAGATCAAGAAGTAGTCCTAACTTTCCTTGGAGGGCTTGGTTCACAAACCAAGATGATGCTAGATGCCTCAGCTGGAGGCAATATCAAATGGAAGACTCCAGAGGAAGCAACTGAAATCATTGAAAATATGGCTACAAGTGATAATGAGCTGCACAATGAAAGAGGAGCTCCTATGCCACAGAAAGGGGTTCTACAATTACAAACGCATGATGCTCTGCTAGCACAGAATAAAATTCTAACTCAACAGCTAGAGACTCTGACAAAAACTTTGGCTCAATTACCTAAAGAGTTGAAGTCTGCTGCCCAGATACAAACCCAGTTGTGCGAACTATGTGGAGGTGATCACATAAATGGCCAGTGTGCTTTTCCAGTGGAGGCCTTGGAGGATGTTAACTTCATGGCTAATCAGTTTCCATACCGTCAAGGGAATTATAATCAGGGTTGGAAACCACATCCAAGCATTGGCCAAGGACAAACTGGGCAGGCTAATCAGTTTAATAAGCAGCAGCAGCAACCAACCTTGTGGCAACAATTATCTATGCTTAATGACAGATCAACAAAGTTGGAAGAAACTCTTCAGCAATTCATCCAGAAAACTGAATCTTCTCAAAAGAGCACTGAAGCTGCTATAAAGAATCTGGAGATTCAGATGGGTCAGATCACCAAGCAATTGGAAGAAAGACCCAACAGAAACTTTGGGGCTAATACTGAGGTTAACCCCAGAGAAGAGTGCAAAGTGGTCAAGAGTGTAAATGAAGAGATCATTGAGTTGGAAGAAGATGAAACAGAAGAGAGAAGAGAAGAAGAAAGAAAGGACACTTTTCCTTTTCTAACAAATCAGGAGAAACCAATGGATTTCACAGATTTATTCAAAATGGTTGATAATGAAGCTCCTTGGGAACAAATTCTACAGAAAATAGCAGTTTACACCAAATCAGATGAAGGAACCTCTACAAAAAGAAGACGTAGAGAGGATGAGGAAGAAAAGTGTATAACTGTTAAGAAAGAATCATTCCCACCAAAAGCAGCAGATCCAGGCAGTTTTTCTATCCCTTGCATTATAGGGAAGAAAAAGGTAAAGAAAGCTCTCCTTGATTTAGGCTCAAGTGTTAACTTGATGCCTTATTCTCTATTGGAGCAAATTGGCCATGTTGAAATAAAACCTATAAAGGTTAATCTTGTAATGGCTGATGGATCTTCAAAGGAGCCATGTGGGATTGCAGAAGACATTGTAGTTTGTGTTGGCAAACTTCAGTTCTTGGCAGACTTTGTGGTGATGAAGATGGAAACTGAGAAAATACCTTTCATACTTGGAAGGCCGTTTATGAAAACGGCTAGGGCTATCATTGATGTGAATGAAGGTATAGTGGTTCTCCAAGACAGAGAGGAGAGAGTGGTGGTGGATGTGTTCAAAGATGAGATACAAGCAAAGGAGGAAGAAGCTAGTTATAAAGCTGCATTTCGAGATGCACCCATAACTAGAGGTAAAAATAAAAATCTTAAGGTTTCTGATAACCATTGTTTGTATTTTCAGGCACCCAAGGTAGAAGAGATTGGAAAAGGAGAAGAAGTTCCTAGAGACTGGAAAAAATTAAGACTCCAACTTGGCACACCTGTAAGACTCAAGAACAAGTTGTGGGTTATTAAAGGCTTTAAAGAGAAGGAGATGATAGAGATAGAGTCTCCATATTCTAGAGAATCTAAGACAGTCCAAAGGAAGCAGTTGAAAGGTTGGTGGAAGGACTACGTCAACTATAAAGAAGATGGAACGTGAGCTTTAACAGGGTCAAGCTAGTGACGTTAAAGAAGCGCTTGCTGGGAGGCAACCCAGTGGATTTACAAACTTTTGATTTGGTTTTGTAATTTATAATTTGTGAACATTATTCTGGACATTATTTTGTTGGATCTAGCATCTACTGAAGGATGCTAGGTGATTAAGTATCTACTGAAGGATACTAAGTTTGTAACACCTACTGATGGGTGTTGGTGAGAAGATTTTGCACCTACTGATGGGTGCTGGTAAGTTTGAAACACCTATTGATGGGTGTTGGTGGATTTTGGGTCAGGCTCGTGACGTTAAACAAGCGCTACCTGGGAGGCAACCCAGTTGATTGATTGTTTTCTGTTTGTCTATTTTAGTTAGGGTTTGCATAAGCATTTTTAACATTGAATTGCAGGGAACCTATGAGGGGTATGCTAGGAAGGCATGTAGGTCAAGAAAAGAAGGAGAAGGGCACATCACGAAAGTGCCGCTGAGCGGCATTTACCGCTGAGCGGTACTAACGCAGATGGGCTTAAGTTCCCCTTAGCGGAACCCGAGCCCATTGGGGTATTTTTAAACCCTAAGCTGCGCGTTTTTACACTCTTTCAAGTTCTTCTCTGCATAAACACTTCCACACCTCTTCTCCTAGGTTTTCCACATCTTTCTACTCTTCCCTCTTTAGAAGATTTCTCTTCCACTCACTTTTATACTAGTGTGCCATCAAAGTTTGGGGTTGGAAGAGAGCATTCTAGTTTGGAAGCATTCTCATATCATCTAGCATCTCCACCCAAGTAAGTAAAATGCATTTTGTTCATTCTAGGGTTCTTGAATTTGAATGTGATTGTCAAAGCATGAATACTTAGGGGTTTTAGTTTCTATGCATGATTTGATGATATATTTGATGTTTGAACCGATTAAACTGCTTGATTATGAACTGGAAAACTGAAAATTGCATTTGGGTGGAGTTAGGACTGTTTTAAAAAGAAGATTTGCAAAAATCTGCAGATCACCGCTGAGCGGCATTTACCGCTGAGCGGCACTTTGCCAGATTTGTTTTTTCTGGTTTATTGCGTGTTTGAATGTGGCACTGGTGGCGCTGAGGGGAAATTCTGGCCCTCAGCGGTGGTTTAGCTTCGAAAGGAGTTGTGTTCTGAGTTTACTAATGATGAACATCATGTTCTGTGGTTTTGGATTTGTGTTTGAATGCAGGAATGGCATCCTCTTCAGGAAAGAGATTGAAAACCATGGCAACCAAGAGAAAGGAAAAGGAACCAGAGCAGCCCCATAATGGCAGGTTCCTCTCTAGGAAACATGAGAAGCACTTTAGGGTGGTTCAGGACAGGAGACTTCTAATGGAGAGAAAGGTTGGAATGATACCTAACTTTGCTCCTCAATTTGGAGAGCAAGTGTTAGGGAATGATTGGGGGAAGCTAGCCACCTATCCAGCACCTGCCAACATAGCTGTGGTCAAGGAATTCTACACCAATGCAAAGAAGATTGGTGATCATCCAGCTGAGAATTATTTGGGCTATGTTAGAGGCCATGCTATCAGGTATGATCCTGACTCCATAAATAACTTTCTGGATACTGTGTGGGCTGGTGAGCAATGCCAGTTTGCTCTTAGCATGGAGGAAGGTGCTGATTATGAGGATGTGGAGAGAGTATTATGTATACCTGGAGGACACTTCCAAAGGAATAGATCTGGCTCAGTGGTTAACATTAGGAGGACAGATTTGACTCCTCTTGCAAAGTATTGGATGGCGTTTTCTCATGCCAACATTCAGCCATGTTCACATGTGTCAGATATTACTCTCAGCAGGGCACTATTCATCTACTGTGTTATCAGAAACTTGAATGTTAATATTGGGCAGGTGATAGCTGATGAGATTAGTGTGTGTGCTAACACCTCAAACAACAAAGCACCACTGGGACATCCTTCTTTGATCACTCACCTTTGCAAGCTAGCTGGGGTGGACACTTCTGTTCCACCATTTGAGAGGCCAAGAAAAGCTATAGATGAGGCCTATTACAGACAGTACTGTGGAGGTGAGGAGGCAGCCCAGCCAGTGCCACCACGCCAGGCTCGTAGAGAAAGAAGGCCAGCACAGAGCAGGACTTCTGCTGATACTCATGAGGCAGAACCATTCCAGATGAGGGACATGTATATGTCTCTTATAGGTGCTCAGTTGCAGTCCATCCACAGAGGGCAGGTGGCCACGGCTGAGATGATAGTGGGGATGTATGATACCCCTCCAGCACACAGGTGGACTATGGATGAATTCCATAATGTGGTAGCTTGGCCAGAAGAACCAGTATATGGAGGAGCTGGAGCAGCTGAAGCTTCAGCCAGAGATATGGAGGAAGATGAAGCAGAGGAGGAGGATGCATTTGATGAAGATGATGATGAAGAGGAAGAGGAAGATACAGAGAGCTCGGACTGATGAGGAGCTGAGATAGCATTTACTGATGAATGCTATCATTTGATTATGCTTTTATGGTTTAAGTTTTCTGAACTTATTTGTTTTGTTTTTAGATTAGGGTTTGATGTACTCTATTTGAAACCTGGTTTCTTGTGATGGTTTGCTATTAACTGTGATTGTGTGATAAGTAATGCTTGAATGATGCTTATTGATTGATTGATGTTGAGATGATGTGCACATTAAAATGCTTATACAGGTGATTCACTAGCTTTGTGAACAAATGCATAATATCATGATTGTGATTGTGAAATTAAGCAGGATGTGCATGTCAAATGTGAATGAGCTTATATGTGAGGTTTTGAGCTCCAGAGTTATTATTGTTGAATGATATTACTTTGAAAGCATGAATGACTTTGCCCAGGTTTTCTAGGATTGAATCAATTGCTTGTTTTGCATCATATGATCAAAGGCCGTGTTGTTGAAACCCTTTTTATTGGCCAAATTCATAAAGTTAGCCTTCTAAAAGAGAACACGTTGTGTTCTATCCTTTGAACCCTTAGCCTTAAATATACACTGAACACCCTTGATTGAAAATCTTTACCTTGAGTTAAGAAGAAGATCTTGTGTGGTATTGTTAAATGTTCAAGTTTGGGGTTATTGGGGAAACATGAAAAAGGAAAAAGCATTGAGCTAACAGCTAAAAAGTAAGAATATGCAAAGAAAAGAAAAGAAAAAGAAGCAAAGCTCAATGCAAATGCAAAAGCAAAGGCAAAAGAAAGTTGGGAATGAATAAGAAGATTGTGTTGTTATGATTCTCTTAACTCAAGGATTTTGTGATCCAGAAAAACCAATTTTCTTGTTAGCCCAGCCACATTATAAGCCATTGAAAAGTCCTTGTGATGATGCATGCTTGTGAATGTATTTGATTGTGGTTAAATGAAAGGCAAAGTTGATTCATGTGACATTGTGATAGTGGAGTGAATGAGTGAAACACTTTACCTCTTATACACTTGTGTGTTGAGTGAAACACTTTACCTAGTGAGGAAATAGTCCATAAGCACATGAACATCCATGCTTAATTGATTGATCATTCATGAAAAATAGCATTTGTTGGAACTTAAATGACTTTGTGAACACTAAAGCATGTGCACATCTTGAATTAACTCTTGGTCATAAGTTTGAGTGAAGTTATTACTTATCTTGAAAATAGGATTTTGAATGAGTGAACCATCATATGAATTGGTTGGAGATGGAGTTACATTTTGTTTGCTTGAGGACAAGCAAAGTTCTAAGTTTGGGGTTGTGATAACAGTTGAAAAACTGTTATTTTCATGCTTAAAAGTGATACTAAAAGCAACCTTGAGACTTAGAAACTAGCTTGAAATCATGCATTTTGTTTATATTTTCAGAAATAAGAGAGCTGGACAGGTTTATGCTTGATTTGAGTGTTTTTGTGCAGGTTTTGAGGTGAATTTGGTGAAAGAAGTGAAGAATGAGAGAGAGGACATTAGAAAAGACAAGAAAGAGTGCAAAAAGAGAAGTCGAAGGCACCGCTCAGCGGCAAACTACCGCTGAGCGGCACTCAAGAGGTGGCGTTGGAACCGCTGAGGGGCAAATGGCCGCTGAGGGGAAGAAAGAAGACGCGTAACCACCGCTGAGCGGTAAATGGCGCTGAGCGGCACTTTTTGGGCTTGGGCTTTTGTAATCTTTTGTAACTCTAGATTAGTATATAAGGGCTTGCACGTCCTTTAGTTGGGGATCTTTGGCAGAAACGAGGCAAACACTCTCTCTTTCACCCCTTTGAAGGAGGATCTTGGATGCTCAGGCTACCTCTTCCACTTTACTGGGTTTATTCTTTCATACTTTCATTATTATTCATCTAGGTTCACCATGAATATGGTGAACTAAACCTTGTATGTTTGTTGGGGAATCAATGTAATCTCTTGAAGCTCTCATATATGGAATCTGTTGAGTACATCTTTGAATTAAGACATATGCTTTCTTTCATCATTAGTTAGGGTTTTTCCTCTTTGCTCAATGCTTGCATTGTTTAACTCATTCTAATGCATGATTATTGGTTTTGTCGATACGGACACGTACGGGGAAGTCTAGATCCGGGGAATTTCTCCCAATATTATACTGACAATATTCTATTGGTTGCCTTTAAGCTCCTGCACTCATGAACTAATCATTAGGAATGCTAGGAATTGTATGAACTATTTGATTAGGGAGAAGCCATCTAGAATGGTACATTAGAGAGTGGCATTAACAATGATGATTTGAATGTTGAATTCCTAAAATATATGAGAGTGGATGAGATGAAATTGACCCCCAACAACATATTCATTCATATATTCCATTGAAAGTGTTTATCTTGTGTCTTTGCCATTGATCAAAATTCATGCATACATGTTTATTTTCTGTCTTGCATTTTAAACTCAAATATTTCGTTTGTAAGTCTTAGTTAATCAAGAAACCACATAACTAAACTAGGCCGTGAGTCCTTTGGGAAGAACGATACTTGGTCTTACCAAGTTTTATTACTTGAACGATTCGATCATACTTGCCGATTGTGAAACAAGTTTGTGACATCATATTTTGGTGCTTACAAATTTGTCCATCACCTGCTCTTTGACATTTGTCACAATTTTTAGCATGATTATGAGCATCTTTAAACAAAGTTGGCCAATAAAATCCTGATTGAAGGACTTTTGCTGCTGTTCTTTCTCCATTAAAATGTCCTCCATAAGGTGAATCATGACAATGCCAGAGAATTCCTTCTCCTTCTTCATTTGTAACACATCTCCTCAGAAGATTATCTGCTCCAATTTTGAACAAATAAGGATCATCCCAAACAAACTGCTTGACATCATGCAAAAATTTCTTTCTTTGTTGCCAAGTTAAGTCTTCCGGCATGACTCTTGCAGCTTTGAAATTAGCCATATCAGCAAACCAGGGTCTCTGCTGAATATACATGAGTGATTCATCTGAAAAAGATTCCCAGATTTCAGACTCCTTGCTAGTGACTTCATTATTGACTAACCGTGACAAATGATCAGCAATTAAGTTTTCACTTCCTTTTTTATCACGGATGTCTACATCAAATTCTTGCAATAGTAAAACCCATCTAATCAGACGAGGCTTAGAATCTGGTTTTGTCAACAAATATTTGATAGCTGCATGATCTGTATAGACAGTTACCTTGGACCCAATAAGATACGGTCTAAATTTCCCTAGAGCATACACAATAGCAAGAAATTCTTTCTCGGTTGTAGCATAATTCAATTGAGCATCATTCAGAACCTTGCTAGCATAATAAATTGGATGAAACTTTTGTTCTTTCCGCTGGCCAAGGACAACTCCTATTGCATAATCACTTGCATCACACATTAATTCAAAGTTTTGATTCCAATCTGGTGCTACAATTACTGGAGCTGACACTAACTTCTTCTTCAATGTGTCAAAAGCTTTCAAACAATCTTCATTCATCACAAAAGGTGCATCCTTCATCAAAAGATTACTCAATGGTTTAGCAATCTTTGAAAAATCCTTGATGAATCTTCTATAAAACCCAGCATGACCAAGAAAACTTCTAATCCCCTTTACATTTGTTGGTGGAGGTAGTTTCTCAATGACTTCTACTTTAGCTTTGTCTACTTCAATTCCTTTAGCAGAGATTTTATGCCCCAATACAATTCCTTCAGTTACCATGAAATGACATTTTTCCCAATTTAAAACAAGATTTGTCTGAACACATCTTTTGAGGACAGTGTTCAAATTAGCCAAACATATTTGGAAAGAATTTCCAAAAACTGAGAAATCATCCATGAATACTTCAATGCATTTTTCTAAAAGATCCGCAAAAATTGCCTGCATACACCTCTGAAACGTAGCTGGAGCATTACATAATCCAAAAGGCATCTTTCTATATGCAAAGATACCAAAAGGACAAGTAAAAGCCGTCTTCTCTTGGTCTTTTGGATCCACCACAATTTGATTATATCCAGAATATCCATCTAGAAAACAATAGAAAGCCTGCCCTGATAACCTTTCTAGCATCTGATCCATGAAAGGAAGAGGAAAATGATCTTTCCTAGTAGCTTTATTCAGCTTCCTGTAATCAATGCACATACGCCAACCAGTAACTGTCCGAGTAGGAATAAGTTCATTCTTATCATTATAAATTACTGTCATCCCACCTTTCTTTGGAACCACCTGTACTGGAGTCACCCATTCACTATCAGAGATTGGATAGATGATACCAGCTTCTAACAGTTTCAACACTTCTTTTCTGACAACCTCCTTCATAACAGGATTTAACCTTCTCTGTGGTTGAGCACTTGGTTTATAATCTTCTTCCATAAAAATTTTGTGCATGCAGTAAGTTGGGCTAATACCTTTGAGATCTGATATTGACCACCCAATTGCTTCTTTGTTGGCTTTCAGAATTTCTATCAATTGCTCTTCTTCTTGTAGAGATAAAGAGTTATTGATGATGACTGACTTTGTTCCATCTTCTTCTAGAAATACATATTTTAGATGTGATGGCAATCTTTTTAATTCTGGTGTCTGTGTTTTGACTGTTTCTTCCTTATCAATTATTTCAAATATTGGATCTTCCTCTGGACTCTTTTTCAATGTTTCCAAATCCATTAGACATTCATCAATCAATTTCTCTTCTTCTTCATCTAAATCTTCACATGCATCAATGAGAGTTTTTTCCAATGGAGAAATATTTCGCACCATCCTTTCTTGCACCATACAAACTTTGTCAAGTTCATCAAATTGAAAACATGCTTTGTCATCATTTGGATATGTCATGGCCTTGGATACGTCAAAAGTGACTTCTTCATCGTCAACTCTCAATTTAAGCTTACCATTCTCTACATCAATCAAAACTCTAGCAGTCTTCATAAAAGGTCTCCCAAGAATAAGAGGAACATCACTAGTTCCTTCCATCTCCATCACAATAAAATCCACTGGGAATACAAATTTGTCAACCTTCACTAGAACATCTTCAACCACTCCATATGGATACTTAAGAGACCTGTCCGCCAATTGAAGAGCCATTCTGGTTGGTTTAATTTCCAGCCCCTGAATTGTTCTGCACATGGATAGCGGCATTAGATTAATGCTAGCTCCCAAATCAATCAATGCTCTTCCAACTTTCACATCTCCTATGGTGCATGGAATAGTGAAGCTTCCTGGATCTTTAAGTTTAGGAGGTAGTTTCTGTATGATTGCACTGCAGTTGCCTTGTATATTGATAGTTTCCTTCTCAATATACTTGTGTTTCTTTGTGAGGAGTTCCTTCAAAAATTTCGCATATGCTGGCATCTGTTGCAATGCTTCAGAGAATGGTATAGTGATATCCAACTTCTTAAACAATTCCATGAATCTTTCCAACTGCTTTTCTTTCTCCTTCCTTGAATAACTCTTTGGGTAAGGAAGTGGCTTTTCATACTCTTTTTCTTTCTGTCTCTCTTCTCTCTCTTCTCTCTCTTTTTTTTCTCTCCTCTCCTCTTCTTCTTTTTTCTTTTTTTCTCTCTCAACTCTTTCTTTCCACTCACATGTTTCTTTTTCACTCTCACTCTCATTTTCTTTCTCTTCTCTTTCTTTTTGTCTCTCCTCTAACACTCTACCACTTCTAGTCACAACAGTTTTACACTCCTTTCCCAGATTATCATGTTTCATCTCGTCAACTATTCTCTCAACATAAACCTCCATTTTTTTAAATGCAACATCCACATTATGACAATAAGACGCATTAGTCTTCAAGAATCTTTGGAAAGTCTCTTCAAGCTTTGTTGTTTTCTCAACTGGAGTAAATTGCATCTGCCATTTTGGTTGTTGCACTTGAACCATTGAGACCTGTTGTATTTCCTGTGGTATTTGAGAAAGTTTCATAGTTACTTCTTCAAGCTGTTGAGAGATAATTCTATTTTGAATAAGCAAAGCCTCATTTAATTGTGACAACTCCTTCTGACTAAAATCTCCTTTTTCAATGTTGAGTTCATTGTCATTAGTAGCCATATTTTCAATAATTTCAGTTGCTTCCTCTGGAGTTTTCCATTTAATGTTTCCTCCTGCTGAGGCATGAAGCATCATCTTAGCTTGTGAACCAAGACCTCCAAGGAAAGTTAGGACTACTTCTTCTTCTTTGAAGCCATGCGTGGGTGTTTTTCTTAGCAGACTTTTGTATCTATCCCATGCATGCCCCAGTGATTCTTCCATGCCCTGCTTAAATGAAGATATCTCTTGCTTGCCTTTTGTCACCTTTGATTGTGGAAAGTACTTGTTCAAAAACTTTGTTACCACTGCTTCCCACTCTGTGAAACTTCCTTCTGGAAAAGAGTTCAACCAAAGCTTAGCATTGCCTCCCAATGAGAAAGGAAACAAACTAAGTTTGATTGCTTCGTCTGGCACCCCATTGATTTTCACTGTGTTGCAAATTTCATTAAATGTAGTAAGGTGCTCATATGGGCTTTCATGAGATAACCCATTAAATTGATTACTCTTCACCAGTTGGATCAGTGCTGGTTTGACCTCCATATTGGCTGCATTGACTCTAGGTCTAGCTACATTGGTGTAATCAGCAAGAGTTCTTCTGATATTATTATTCTCCATATTTTCTGTGCTATTGTCAGACCCTTGTGGTGATGGTTGCAACAGAGTTTCCAGAGGAGGGAAAAGTTCTCTAGATGTTCTGATTCTTCTCCTCCGTCTACTGTCTTCTATTCCTTCAAGCAGAGGTTCTGTTGTTTTCTTGCTCCTAGTTCGAATTGCCTCCTGCACACGCAAGAACACAAAACCCTAGAAAAAATTTTGGTTAGCACAAAAAGATATAAAAGAAGATATAATATTTAGAAAATAATAAAAAAAATTAAACAACAGAAAAATAAAATAAAAATTCGAAATTTAAAAATAAAATAAAAAATAAGTCAAAGATAATTAATAATCACACAAATTAACCAGTTAAACCACGAGTCCCCGGCAACGGCGCCAAAAACTTGATGGACAAATTTATGAACACCAAAATATGATGTCACAAACTTGTTTTCAATCGGCAAGTATGACCGAATCGTTCAAGTAATAAAACTTGGTAAGACCAAGTATCGTTCTTCCCAAAGGACTCACGGCCTAGTTTAGTTATGTGATTTCTTGATTAACTAAGACTTACAAACGAATTAATTGGGGTTTAAAATGCAAGACAGAAAATAAACATGTATGCATGAATTGTGATCAATGGCAAAAAGCAAAAGATAAACACTTTCAATGAAATTTATGTATGGATATGTTGTTGGGGTTCAATTTCATCTTATCCACTCTCATATATTTTAGGAATTCAACAATCAAATCATCATTGTTAATGCCACTCTCTAATGTACCTTTCCAGAAGGCTTCTCCTTAATCACGAGTTCATACAATTCCTAGCATTCCTAATGATCAGTTCATAAGTGCAGGAGCTTAACGACAACCAATATAAAATTGGGAGAAATTCCCCAGATCTAGACTTCCCCGTACGTGCCCGTATCGACAAAACCAATAATCATGCATCGAATGAGTTAAACCATGCAAGCATTAAGCAAAGAGGAAAAACCCTAACTAATGATGAAAGAAAGCATAAGTCTTAATTAAAAGATGTAAAAACAGATTCCATATATGAGAGTTTCACAAGATTACATTGATTCCCCAACAAACATAAAGAGTTTAGTTCACCATATTCATGGTGAACCTAGATGAATTACAATGAAAGAATGAAAGAATAAACCCTAAAAAGGTGAAGAGGAAGCCTCAGCATCCAAGATCCTCCTTCAAAGGGGTGGTAGAGAGAGTGTTTGCCTCGTTCCAGCCAGAGATACCTAACCCTAGGAAACCCTAAAGCTTATGTATCATTCGTAAATTACAAAAAGTCAAGTCCAAGCCCATTAAAGTGCCGCTCAGCGGTAAACTACCGCTCAGCGGTGAGTGCGTGACTTGTTTTCTCCCCTCAGCGGCCATTTTGCCCCTCAGCGGATCTCCCGTGACTTCCAGAGTGCCGCTCAGCGGTAAACTACCGCTCAGCGGTGAGTGCGTGACTTGTTTGCTCCCCTCAGCGGCCATTTTGCCCCTCAGCGGACCTCCCGCAACTCCTGAGTGCCGCTCAGCGGTAAACTGCCGCTGAGCGGTGACTTCGGCTTCTCCTTTTGCACTTTTTATTGTCTTTTCTGATTTCATCTCTCTCCTTCTTCACTTCTTTCACCAAATTCACCTTAAAACCTGCACAAAAACACTGAAATCAAGCATAAACCTTTCCAGCTCTCTTATTTCTAAAAACATGAGGAAAAACATGATTTCAAGCTAGTTTCTAAGTGTAAAGGTTGCTTTTAGTGTCAATTTTAATCATGAAAATAACAGTTTTTCAACTGTTATCAACAATCCATTAAATTGGTTGCTCTTCACCAATTGAATCAATGTAGGCTTCATCTCCATATTAGCAGCATTAACCCTCGGCCTTGCAACGTTATTAAAATGATGAGGGCCAATGACTGTTGCATAATCTGGAAGAGTACGTCTACCATTCTATTCTTCAGCCATATTTTCAATTTCTTGGCCAGATCTTTGATGTGATGGCTGCAAAAGAGATTCAGAAGAAGGGAAAAGTTCTCTAGACGTCCTGTTTCTCCTTTTTCTTCTACTATTCTCTAGCCTTGCAAGAAGAGGTTCAGAAACTTTTGTGCTCCTAGTCCGAATTGTACCCTGCATACATTAGAGAACAAAACACTAGGGCAACCTTTTAGCACTAAAAGATAAAAAAAATAAAAAGATAAAAAGATAAAAATAAAGATAAAGTCTAATCGGTTAAGAATCACACAAAAATATAGTTTAAACCACGAGTTCCCGGTAACGGTGCCAAAAACTTGTTAAGATGTCGGCAAGTGTATCGAATCGTATCAAGTAATAATAAGTGGTAAGACCAAGTATCGTTTCCCAAGAGACTCACGACACTAAACAGTTATGTAATTACTTAACTAATTAAGACTTTTGAACAACAATTTCGAATTTTGTATGCAAAACAAGAAAGTAAATATGAATGCACTTTTGACCAATTGAAAGAAAAACACACAGGTGAATTGATGATAAATATGGGATGAATATGTTGTTGGGGTTTAGATTTCACCCAGTTTACTCTCATGCACATATGAATTCGTCTTCTTCATTCAATTGTTAACATCACTCTCTAAATTACTTAAAACCTGATCCCTCAGCGAAGAAAGCCTATCCTTAATTACTAGACCACTATCCCTTGCATCCCTAATAATAAATTCTGCATTACGATCAGGAGCTTAAGACAACCAAAAATCATATCCCCATCCTTGAGCAATACTACTTTTGGGAGCAATTCTCTAGAACATAAATTGCAAGATACCTCCCGATACTCATGCAAATCATACATCATGCCATGAATAAGTTAAACATAACAAGCATTGAGCAAAGAAGAATTACCCTAACAATTAATGGAAGAAGCATATATAATTATAAGCAATTCAAATACATGAGAGTTCACAAGGTTACATCATCCCCCAACAACAAATAATGTTCAGTTGATGTGCATAAAACAGTAAAGAGTATAGGGAGTAGAAAAATTAACACACTGGATTTTTATCCTGGTTCGATTCAAAAGAATCTACGTCGAGTTGTTAATCACTATAAAAAGTGATTAACGTTTTCACTAAAATCAGTTTCACAAATTACAATAAGAGTGAATAAAAACAGATAGATAAAACCTCCCTTCGACGAACGAACCGGAAGATGACCACCTTGCCAACTCGAAGAGAATCGCTCTGACTATCGACACACGGAACGCGAGCTTCTCCTATTCACGAAGCCAGCCAAAGCATTTAAACTAGCTTTTTAGAACTTCCTCAGACAAACTTATTCTTAAACAGCTCAGAGTTTTTTTCTAAGACTTTTGGAACTACCTTATATAGCCAATTGGTCTAAGTTCACAGAGATGAATTATAACTGCCACAGATAATCGATTATTGATATTGATAATCGATTATTTGAGTCCGGTACAGGCTTTTTCAAAAAGTGATAATCTATTATCCTGAGGAATAATCGATTATTCCAGAGACTTTGGCATTTCTCATCAGAACTAGTGATAATCGATTATTTGGAGTAATAATCGATTATTCCAGAGCAACGACGTTTTTCAGAAGGGCTCAGGATAATCGATTATAGCTTCTAATAATTGATTAAATGCGTAACAGTTCCAGAAATACAATTTTTTCTAAGTATTACATGTTTAAGGCTTTTCCTAATACATTTATAATCTACAAAGTGCTTTGAAAACAATTATAACAGTCTATTGTCTTTTAGCATCATCAAAATCATTTATCTTCAAATTTACCAATGCTCCTCATTTGTAACAATCTCCCCTTTTTTTTATGATGATCAAAAATCACTTTTTAAAAGCAACTTTGGGTTATCTGCAAAAGATAGAAACTGACAGACAACAATAAGAGTTAGTAGTAACTGCACATATTTCTCCCTCTTTTTGATCATAAGAAAAAAGAGTTATAATGCTCCCCCTTAATATGAGCTCCCCCTTAATTAAACAATGTATGTACTAAAACAATAGATCATTTTATTCATGAAAACATTAAAGATTACAAGGGCACATGAAGCAATACATGAACATGATAAAACATCCTAGGAATTCAAAACAAACAAACATTAAAGCACACTAACATAAAATCCTAAATCTAAAATTCAGGACTTGGTGGTCTCTCTGGAGGTTGGAGATTAAAGTGATTTTCAATTTTCCAATGTGAGTATCAAGGTCATTGAACTGATCGATCACAAATTCTTCATGATTTTGTTTCCACTCATATATTTGTTCAAAGTGAGTTTGTTGAAAGAGACGCATATCCTGCAGTTGTTTTGACAGGTTTGCAAAATGCTTCTCCATAGTCAGGGATGAAGAGGAAGGCATGTGAGAAGGACCAACATCAGCAGAGGTAGCAGCTGAGACTGGATCAACCATATGGGCGTCCATATTGTCATTGGCATCTTCGTGGTGATCATCATCCTTGTGAATGATCACATGGCCACGAGCAACAAACCCATTTGGCGAAATGTTGTCTCACCAATTTCAATGCCAATTGCTTGAATGATTGTAGTGAGTTTGCCTTCCACACTTACACCTTTGTATTCTAAAATTCGAGAGTTGAGAAGTGCACATGGAAAATGATAAGAAGTATATTTCTTGGCCTTTACCATGGTGTTGGAGATGAGTGCTGGCCAATCAATGTGGATGTGATTTAAAAGCCTATATAGTAGTAGAAGATCTTTCTCTGAGCATTGAGCATGGTTAGTGGCACGAGGACATAGGATCCACACAATTAAGTAGTGAATCATCCTTTCTTCAACCTTGAATCCACCCACAAGCAACTATCGACGATTAATTTGTTGTTAAGGATGGCGCAAAAAGGATTGAAAGGCGAGGAGACGATTGAAGTCCGAAACTCCAAGATGGACTTTGACAACATCATCCCATAGTGTGAGTTGTGCGACATTCGTCCATATGTCATCATCCATAATTATAGGGACACCTTTCACTTTTGTTGTGATGATGCCGTCACGATAACACATATTGAAGTAGAAGACACGGATGAGATCAGGGTAGATGCACCCCTTTTGCTCCACGAGATGAGTAAGTCCTTGAGCATGAAACAGATCTAGAAATTGAAAGCCATAAAAACGATAAAAGTCGAGGCGGATGAACTTTACTGCCATGATTCGTCGTTCTTGCTAGAAATGGACATAGTCACCATGCTTCTCCTCATCTGAAATCCAACCTTTGATGGAAACAGGACAAACATTTCGGGAACGAGAGGAAGAAGCACCAACAGTCCTCCTTCGGGTTCTTCTTGAATCAGCAATGAGAGAAGTGGACAAAGAGAAACTTTGGAAGGAAAGAAGAAAGATGAAGAGATTGGGTTCAGATTTGGGTGCAGCAGTGTTATGGGTGCAAAGAAGTGAGCATTAATCGATTATAGGGGGCTATTTATAAGAAAAATGGAGAAACTAGCCATTTATGATCGTTTCCAACCGTTAGGACTCACTGCAATGGCTATATTTTTTATACAGATCACGTGATAATCGATTATTGTAAGTGATAATCGATTATCTGCTCATAAGTCACTTTCCAAAAATTGTGTAATAATCGATTATGTATGAAGATAATCGATTATCTTCTCATGAATGTCCAATTTTTGGTTTGAATATGAATAATCGATTGTTCTATGGTATAATCGATTATCTGCGTATAGAGGCTTTTGCCAAAGCCAAAAATAATCGATTATTATCCTATGATAATCGATTAAAAGCGCTGATCTTACGAGAATTGAAAAAATTTCATAAATCTGGAGTTTAAGACATATCTAACACCCCTAGCTCTCTTCTAAGCTCATAGAATCTATCTTTAGGTAGTGCTTTAGTGAAGATATAAGCTAATTGATGTAAAGTGTCAATGTATTCAATTTGGCAATCTTTCTTTCGAATGTGGTCTCTCAAGAAATTATGTCTAATTTCAATGTGCTTAGTTCTTGAGTCCATTATGGGGTTCTTTGTTAGGTTGATAGCACTAGTATTATCACATTTCAGAGGAATGTGATCAAGGAAGATATCAAAATCCTCCAGTTGTTGTTTCATCCATAAAATTTGGGCACAACAATTTCCAGCAGCAATGTATTCAGCTTCAGTGGTAGACAAGGCTACACAAGCTTGTTTCTTTGAATGCCAAGACACTAAAGAACAACCCAGAAAATGACACGTTCCACTAGTACTTTTCCTATCAATTTTACAGCCACCATAATCTGCATCAGAATAACCTATCAAACTAGGTGAAGCATCAGAAGGATACCAAAGTCCAAAAGATGTGGTTCCTTTAAGGTATTTCAAAACGTTTGACAGCAATTAGATGAGATTCTTTAAGATTAACTTGGTACCTAGCACACACATACACTTTGCATAATGTCTGGTCTACTAGCAGTTAGATACAGTAAGGATCCTATCATTCCTCTAAACATGGTTTCATTTACTCCTTCACCAGATTCATCCTTATCTAAATAGCAAGACGTTGCCATAGGTGTGTTGGCTTCTTTACAAGTATCCATACCAAACTTCTTAAGCACTTCCCTACAATATTTAGTTTGCAGACAAAACTTCCCCCATCTATTTGCTTTATTTGCAGTACTAAGAAGAAGTTAAGCTCACCCATCATAGACATCTCAAATTCACCTTGCATTATTTGTACAAATCCCTCACACAATGAATCATTTGTAGACCCAAAAATAATATCATCTACGTATACTTGAACAATCAAGATATGTTTTCCTACTTTCTTAATAAACAAGGTGGAATCAACCTTTCCTCTAGAGAAATCATTTTCAATCAAGAAGGTACTAAGTCTTTATATCAAGACCTAGGTGCCTGTTTAAGACCATGTAATGCCTTTTTCAACTTATAAACATGATGAGGGTATTTAAAATCCTCAAAACCAGGAGGTTGACTAACGTATACCTCTTCTTTAATAAAACCATTCAAGAAAGCACTTTTCACATCCGTTTGGTACAATTTAAACTTCATCAAAGAGGCATAAGCAAGTAACAATCTAGTTGCTTCTAACCTGGCTACTAGGGCGTAAGTTTCATCATAGTCTATACCTTCCTCTTGACAGTAGCCCTTTGTAACTAACCTGGCTTTGTTCTTTGTGATGTTTCCATCTTCATCAAGCTTGTTTCTAAACACCCACTTTGTTCGAATGATTTGATAATCATCTTGTCTAGGAATGAGTTCCCAAACATCATTCCTTTCAAATTGATTCAGTTCTTCTTGCATAGCAACACACCGTTTATCATCTTGAAGAGCTTCCTTTATGTTCTTAGGTTCTACCTGAGACACAAAAGCTACTATTAAGCATAAATTATTAAGATTGTGTCTAGTAGTTACCCCTTTTAATATATCTCCGATGATGTTGTCCAGAGAAAGTCCTCTTGGTTGTTGATAGCTTTCAGGATCAACTACTTGATGTTCATTTTGAGTTTCTGGAGGATAGTTTTCATTTAGATACATCTCTTCAAGAGCTTCCCTCAAATAATCCTCATCACCTGCAATTGGTTTATTTGACTCAAGAGGGTTCACCTCAAGGTCCACAATTTCATCAAAGACAACATGCATTGATTCTTCAATTTTCAAGGTTCTTCTATTAAACACCCTATATGCTTTGCTAGTTAAAGAATATCCTAAGAAGATTGCCTCATCAGATTTAGCATCAAATTTACCTAGATTATCTTTACCATTATTCAAAACAAAACATTTTCATCCAAAGATTTTCAAATGAGATACATTTGGTTTTCTACTGTTAAACAGTTCATAGGGAGTTAGCTTAAGAATAGGCCTAATTAGCATTCTGTTCAACACGTAAGAAGTAGTACTAATTGCATCAGCCCAAAAGTATTTTGACACATTAGATTCATTTAAAAGAGTCCTAGCTAGTTCTTCTAATGATCTATTTTTCCTTTCAACAACACCATTTTGTTGGGGAGTTCTTGGAGCAGAAAAATTATGAGCAATTCCATGTTCTTCACAAAACTTTTCAAAAGATTCATTTTCAAATTCACCATCGTGATTACTTCTCAAAGTTTTGATTTTCAACTCCTTTTCATTTTGAACACGTTTTGCAAACGATTTGAATGCTTTAAAAGCTTCACTTTTCAAGGTTAAGAAAAATGTCCAAGTAAATCTAGTGTAATCATCAACAATCACAAGAGCATAGTAGTTTCCACCAAAACTTTTAATTCTAGATGGACCAAACAAGTCCATATGCAAAAGTTCTAAAGGTTTTCATGTTGAAATCGTGGTTTTAGACGAAAATGAGGATTTGGTTTGCTTTCCCTTTTGACATGCAAAACAGATTTTGTCTTTCTCAAATTTTAAATTAGGCAAACCAATCACAAGATCTTTTGAAATCAATTTATTCAAATGTTGCATATGAATATGTGCAGCTCTTTTATGCCATAGCCAAGGATTTTCTTCTTTAGCAACTAAACATGTTATATTATGACTATATGCACTTTCAATATCAATCAAGTAAATGTTATTATGCCTAACACCTTGCAAAGCAATCTGAGTAGAATTTTTAAAATATACAGTGCATTTATCACTTTCAAAGGTTACCTTGAGATCCTTGTCGCATAGTTGGCTTATGCTTAGGAGATTGTGTTTGAGACCTTCAACACATAACACATCCTTTATTATCAATGTGTTTCCTCCTCCAATGTCTCCAGGTCCAATGATTCTACCTTTGTTGTTATCCCCATAGGTCACAAATCCTTACTTCTTCTTCTCAAAAGATATAAACTTTTTCTTGTCACTGGTCATGTGTCTTGAACAACCACTGTCAAGATACCACAATGACTTCTTTGACTTAGTAGGTTCCTAAAAAAAAATTGAGCAAGAATTTAAGTCCCCAATCTTATTATGGGTCCTTGGGGTTAGTTTATGCAGACGCACATCATTTCACAATTTTAACCCATGCATATTTACCATTTGGAACACCAAAATGTTTAATGTTGCACTTGTTTGAGGTGTGACCATATTTCATGCAGTAAAAACAACAAGCCTCAAACACTTTATTTTTCACAAAAGTTCCTTTTTCTACCCAAACTCTATGAGTTCTTTTTACTTTAGACTTTTTGTGTTGATGCATGTTTCTATTTCCAGCATTGCTTCTTGTAAAGTTTGTTTTGACATGTGAATTAGACTTGGTTGCCTTTGCAAGTAAATTCTCAAGAATGTCAATATGAAACATATGACTCTTACACGAAAGACATTCAACAGGTTGTACAACAGCATCAGATTCAGATAATTTATTTCCAGATTACTAACTTTGTTTCTCAAAACAACTTCATCATCTAGTACTTTTTCATACCTCAATTTCAATTCATTATGCTCTTTCTTTAGCTTTTTATGAGCAACATCAAGTTTTTCAGATTCATTTAACAAATCAAGAAATGCCTTTTGTAAATCAAACTCATCACTTGACCCTAAGCTAGAATCACTTACTTGGCTTCCTGCATCTTCTAAGTCTGCCATTAAGCACAAATTTTCTTCTTCATCTGAATCGCTTGAGCTTGAAGAACTAGAAGCATTCTCTTCCCAAGCCATGTAAGCTTTCTTCTTCTTTGGAAACTTTCTTTCTTTCTTTTCTTCACTTTTCCTATTCTTAGGACAGTCAGTCTCACATGACCTCTTTCTCCACATCCATAACATTTAATGCTTGATAGAGATCCTTGATTTTCTTTCCTTTCTCCATGGTATTTGTCTTTTCCCTTTGCTTTCATAAATTTAGCAAACTTCTTAATCATAAGATTCATGTTTTCGTCATCGGAATCATCGTCCTCGATTCTCTTAGAAATTTTTCCTTTTGATATTTCGGACTTGAAGGCAACTGTCTTTCTTTTGCCTTGATCCTCTTCTGCAGTTAATCTTCTCAGGTCAAGCTCATGCTCACGAAGCTTTCCAAAGAGAATCGTCGTTGACATCTGAGTGAGGTTTTGAGACTCCGAGATGGCAGTCACCTTTGGTTGCCAAGATCTGTCTAATGGTTTCAATATTTGCACATTCAATTCATTAGTGTCAAAAGTCTTACCAAACCTGTCAGGTGGTTCACAATGTGAGTGAAACGCTTCTGGACATCAGATATTGTTTCTCCAGGTTGCATTCTGAACATCTCATACTCCTGGATGAGTGTGTTCTTCCTTGCACGTTTCACGTCATCTGTACCCTCATGTGTGACTCTGAGGACCTCCCACATTTCCTGTGCTGTCTTACACACTGAAATTCTATAAAATTCATCAAGTACTACAATAGATGAAATAATATTACGAGCCTTAATATCAAATTGGGGTCTTCTATTTTCCTCAGGAGTCTAGTTAAAGTATGGTTTTTCTACTTCTACACCATCAATAGTTCTTTTAGGAATATAAGGACCATTTAGCAAAGCTTCCCAGATGCCTCTGTCAATAGACCCCATAAAAATTTCCATTCTGACTTTCCAGAAGGCATAGTTATCACCAGTAAAAAGAGATGGTCTGTTGATGGATACACCCTCAGCATATACTTGAGTTTGATGACCGGCCATTTTCGCAAAAGTTTGAAAAAATATCAAAGCAAGCTCTGATACCAATTGTCGGAACAATCGGTACCGTTATAGAGTTGCGCTACGGAATAAATTAATAAAGCGAAAAGCGTGTTCAGTCAAACTCGTAATAAGATGGTCCATTTTAGAAATTTAATTTTCTTAGAGAAAATTTGACAAATAGTTTATGTGCATAAAATAGTAAAGAGTATAGGTAGTAGAAAAATTGACACACTGGATTTTTATCCTGGTTCGATTCAAAAGAATCTACGTCCTAATCGCAATAAAAAGTGATTAACGTTTTCACTAAAATCAGTTTCACAAATTACAATAAGAGTGAATAAAAACACATAGATAAAACCTTCCTTCGATGAATGAACCGGAAGATGACCACCTTGCCAACTCGAAGAGAACCGCTCCAACTATCGTCACACGAAACGCGAGCTTCTCCTATGATTTTGCCCGAGTTTTCTATGATTGAATCAATTGCTTGATTTGCATCATATGATCAAGGCCATTTGTTGGAACCCTTTTTTATTGGCCAAATTCATGAAGTTAGCCCACTAAAAGAGAAAACTTTGTGTACTATCCTTTGAACCCTTAGCCTTGAACATAAATTGAAAACCCTTGTTGAAAAGCTTTACCTTGAGTTAAGTAGAACATCTTGTGTGGTATTGTTAAATGTTCAAGTTTGGGGTTGTTGGGAAAGCATGAAAAAGGAAAAGCATTGAGCTAAAAGTTAAGAATAAGAATGTGAAAAGAAAAGAAAAAGAGAAAGAAAGAAAAGAAAAAGCAAAGCTCAATGTAAAGACAAGTTGGGAAAAATAAGAATAATTGTGTTGTTATGATTCTCTTAACTCAAGGATTTTGTGATCCAGAAAAACCAATTTTCTTGTTAGCCCAACCATGTTATAAGCCATTGAAAAGTCCTTGTGATGATGCATGCTTGTGAATGTTTTTGATTATGGTAAAATGAAAGGCAAAGTTGATTCATGTGACATTGTGATAGTGGAGTGAATGAGTGATTACCTCTTATACACTTGAGTGTGAGTGAAACACTTTACCTGGTGAGGAAGTATTCCATGAGCACATGAACATGCATGCTTAATTGATTAATCATTCATGAAAAATAGCATTTGTTGGATATTAAATAACTTTGTGAACACTAAAGCATGTGCACATCTTGATTTAACTCTTGGTCATAAGTTTGATTGAAGTTGTTACTTATCTTGAAAAGAGGATTTTTGAATGAAGTGAACCATCATATGAATTGGTAGAAGATTGAGTTACATCTTGTTTGCTTGAGGACAAGCAAAGTTCTAAGTTTGGGGTTGTGATAACAGTTAAAAAACTGTTATTTTCATGCTTAAATTGATACTAAAAGCAACCTTTAACACTTAGAAACTAGCTTGAAATCATGCTTTTATTCATATTTTCAGAAATAAGAGAACTGGACAGGTTTATGCTTGATTTCAGTGTTTTTGTGCAGGTTTTAAGGTGAATTTAGTGAAAGAAGTGAAGAAGGAGAGAGATGGAATCAGAAAAGACATCAAAAAGTGCAAAAGGAGAAGCCGCAAGTACCGCTCAGCGGCAGTTTACCGCTGAGCGGCACTCAGGAGCTCACGGGACGACCACTGAGGGGCAAAATGGCCGCTGAGGGGAAGAAACTACTCACGCACTTACCGCTGAGCGGCACTTTACCGCTGAGCGGCACATTTATGGGCTTGGACCTAGATTTTTTGTAATTTTAGAATAGTATATAAGCTTTAGGACGTCCTAGGGTTTGTATCTTTGGCAGAAACGAAGCAAACACTCTCTTTTCCACCCCTTTGAAGGAGGATCTTGGATGCTCAGGCTACCTCTTCACCTTTCTAGGGTTTTATCTTTCATTCTTTCATTATTATTCATCTAGGTTCACCATGAATATGGTGAACTAAACCTTGTATGTTTGTTGGGGAATCAATGTAATCTTTTGAAGCTCTCATATATGGAATTTGTGTTTACATCTTAATCTAAGATCTATGCTTTCTTTCATCATTAGTTAGGGTTTTTCCTCTTTGCTTAATGCTTGCTTTGTTTAACTCATTCAATGCATGATTATTGATTTTGTCGATACGGGAACGTACGGGGAAGTCTAGATCCGGGGAATTTCTCCCAATATTATATTGGTTGTTGTTAAGCTCCTGCACTTGATGAACTAATTATTAGGAATGCTAGGAATTGTATGAACTCGTAATTAGGGAGAAGCCTTCCTGAAAGGTACTTTAGAGAGTGGCATTAACAATGATGATTTGAATGTTGAATTCCTAAAATATATGAGAGTGGATAAGATGAAATTGAACCCCAACAACATATTCATATATATATTTCATTGAAAGTGCTTGTCTTTTGCTTTTGCCATTGATCAACCTCATGCATACATGTTTATTTTCGTCTTTTGCATATTAAAATCCAATTATTTCATTCTTAAGTCTTAGCTAATCAACAAATCACATAACTAAACTAGGCCGTGAGTCCTTTGGGAGAACGATACTTGGTCTTACCAAGTTTATTACTTGAACGATGCGGTCATACTTGCCGATTGTAAAACAAGTTTGTGACATCATATTTTGGTGATCATAAATTTGTCCATCAAGTTTTTGGCGCCATTGCCGGGGACTCTGGTTTAACTGGTTAATTTGTGTGATTATTGATTATCTTTGACTTTAATTTTGAATTTCTGTTTTTATTTTCTGTTTTTATTTTTTCGGTTTTTATTAGATTAGATTTTATTTTATTTTATTTTATTTGATTAGATTAGATTTTATTTTATTTTATTTTATCCTCTGAATCTTTTATCTTCTGAATCTATATCTTTTCCTATATCTTTTTGTGCTAAAAAATCTTTTCTAGGGTTTTGTTTTCTTGTGCATGTAGGAGGCAATTAGAACAAGGAGCAAGAAAACAACAGAAGCTCTTCTTGAAGGTTTAGACGAGAGTAGATGGAGTAGAAGAATCCGAACATCTAGAGAACTTTTCCCTCCTCCGGAAACTCTGTTGCAACCATCACCACAAGGTTCTGTTCATAGCACAGAAAATATGGAGAACAACAATGTTAGAAGAACGCTTGCTGATTACACCAATACAGCTGGACCTCAGCACTTTAACAGTATAGCTAGACCTAGAGTCAATGCAGCTAATATGGAGGTCAAACCAGCACTGATTCAACTGGTGAAAAGCAACCAATTTAATGGGTTATCTCATGAAAGCCCATATGAGCACCTCACTACCTTCAATGAGATTTGCAACACAGTCAAAATTAATGGGGTGCCAGACGAAGCTATCAAACTTAGCTTGTTTCCTTTCTCATTGGGAGGCAATGCTAAGCTTTGGTTGAATTCCTTCCCAGAAGAAAGTTTCATAGAGTGGGAAGCAGTGGTAACAAAGTTTTTAAACAAGTACTTTCCACAATCAAAGGTGACAAAAGGCAAGCAAGAGATTTCTTCATTTAAGCAGGGTATGGAAGAATCACTGGGGCATGCATGGGATAGATACAAAAGCTTGCTAAGAAAAACACCCACACATGGCTTTGAAGATCAGGAAGTAGTCTTAACTTTCGTTGGAGGGCTTGGTTCACAAACCAAGATGATGCTGGATGCCTCAGCAGGAGGCAATATTAAATGGAAAACTCCAGAGGAAGCAACAGAGATTATAGAAAACATGGCTACTAGTGATAATGAGCTACACAATGAGAGAGGAGCTCCTATGCAAAAAGGAGTCCTCCAATTACAGACACATGATGCCCTGCTAGCTCAAAACAAAATTCTAACTCAACAGCTGAAGACTCTGACCAAAACTCTTGCACAATTACCCAAAGAGTTGAAAACTGTTGCACAGGTACAAACCCAGTTGTGCGAATTGTGTGGAGGCGACCATATCAATGGTCAATGTGCCTTTCCAGCGAAGCCGTAGAGGATGTAAACTACATGACCAATCAGTACCGTCAAGGGAACTACAATCAAGGGTGGAAACCACACCCAAGCATTGGTCAAGGACAAACTGGGCAAGCTAGTCAATATAATAAGCAGCAGCAGCAACCCACCTTATGACAACAGTTATCTATGCTTAATGAAAGATCAACAAGGTTGGAAGAAACTCTTCAACAATTCATACAGAAAACTGAATCTTCTCAAAAGAGCACTGAAGCCGCTATTAAGAACTTGGAGATTCAAATGGGTCAGATTACCAAGCAATTGGAAGAAAGGCCAAATAGAAATTTTGGGGCTAATACTGAGGTTAACCCCAGAGAAGAGTGCAAGGTGGTAAAGAGTGTTGATGATGAGAAAGTTGAGTTAGATACAGAAGAGAGAAGAGAAATAGAGAGCAAAAGTACTTTTCCTTTTCCAATCCATCAAGGGAAACAACTGAACTTCACAGAATTATTCAGAATGATGGATAATGATGCACCTTGGGAGTAGATTCTACAACAGATCACAGTTTACACGAAATCTGATGAAAACATCTCTACAAAGAAAAGACGTAGAGATGATGAAGCAAAGGAGTGTATAACTGTTAAAAAAGAGTCATTCCCTCCTAAAGCAACAGACCCAGGCAGTTTTTCTATCCCTTGTACCATAGGGAAGAAAAGGGTGAAGAAAGCTCTCCTTGATTTAGGTTCAAGTGTTAACTTGATACCTTATTCTTTACTGGAGCAAATCGGCAATGTTAAAGTGAAACCTGTAAAGGTTAATCTAGTAATGGCCGATGGATCTTCAAAGGAGCCATGTGGGATTGCAGAGGACATTATAGTTTGTGTTGGCAAACTTCAGTTCTTGGCAGACTTTGTGGTGATGAAGATGGAGACAAAGAAGATACCTATCTGATGGACAAATTTATGATCACCAAAATATGATGTCACAAACTTGTTTTACAATCGGCAAGTATGACCGAATCGTTCAAGTAATAAACTTGGTAAGACCAAGTATCGTTCTTCCCAAAGGACTCACGACCTAGTTTAGTTGTGTGATTTGTTGATTAGATAAGACTTAAGGACGAAATATTTGGATTTTTATATGCAAAAGACGAAAATAAACATGTATGCATGAGGTTTTGATCAATGACAAAAGCAAAAGATAAACACTTTCAATGAAATATATGTATGAATATGTTGTTGGGGGTCAATTTCATCTTATCCACTCTCATATATTTTAGGAATTCAACATTCAAATCATCAGCGGTAAAGTACCGCTCAGCGGTAAGTGCGTGAGTCGTTTCTTCCCCTCAGCGGCCATTTTGCCCCTCAGCGGACCTCCGGTAAGCTCCTGATTGCCGCTCAGCGGTAAACTGCCGCTGAGCGGTGACTTCGGCTTCTCCTTTTGCACTTTTTGATGTCTTTTCTGATTCCATCTCTCTCCTTCTTCACTTCTTTCACCAAATTCACCTTAAAACCTGCACAAAAACACTGAAATCAAGCATAAACCTGTCCAACTCTCTTATTTATGAAAATATGAAGAAAAGCATGATTTCAAGCTAGTTTCTAAGTGTAAAGGTTGCTTTTAGTGTCAATTTTAAGCATGAAAATAATAGTTTTTCAACTGTTATCACAACCCCAAACTTAGAACTTTGCTTGTCCTCAAGCAAACAAGATGTAACTCAATCTTCAACTAATTCATATGATGATTCACTCATTCAAAAATCCTCTTTTTAGATAAGTAAAAACTTCAATCAAACTTATGACCAAGAGTTCAATCAAGATGTGCACATGCTTTAGTGTTTCACAAAGTCAGTTAATACCCAACAAATGCTCTTTTTCATGAATGACCAATCAATTAAGTATGGATGTTCATGTGCTAATGGAATATTTCCTCACTAGGTAAAGTGTTTCACTCAACACACAAGTGTATAAAAGGTAATCACTCTCTCACTCTACTATCACCATGTCACATGAATCAACTTTGCCTTTCATTTTACCACAATCAAAAACATTTACAAGCATGCATCATCACAAGGACTTTTCAATGGCTTATAATGTGGCTGGGCTAACAAGAAAATTGGTTTTTCTAGATCACAAAATCCTTGAGTTAAGAGAATCATAACAACACAATTTCTTATTTTTCCCAACTTGCCTTTACATTTGCATTGAGCTTTACTTCTTTTTCTTTTTTTTTCTTTTTCTTTGCCTATACTTCCTTTTTGGCTCTTAGCTCAATGCTTTTCCTTTTTCATGTTTTCCCAAAAACCCCAAACTTAAACACATTTAACAATACCACACAAGATCTTCTACTTAACTCAAGGTAAAGATTTTCAATCAAAGGTTTTTCAATTTATGTTCAAGGCTAAGGGTTCAAAGGATAGAACACAAAGTGTTCTCTTTTAATGGGCTAACTTTATGAATTTGGCCAATAAAAAGGGTTCCAACAAATGGCCTTGATCATATGATACAAAACAAGCAATTGATTCAATCACAGAAAACTTGGGCAAAGTCATTCATGCTTTCAAAGTAATAGCACTTAACAATAACAACTCTGGAGCTCAAAACCTCACATATAAGCTCATTCACATTTGACATACACATCCTGCTTAATCTCACAATCACAATCATAATATTATGCATTTGTTCACAAAGCTTGTGAATCACCTGTATAAGCATTTTAATGTGCACATCATCTCAACATCAATCAATCAATAAGCATCATTCAGCATTACTTATCACACAATCACAGTTAATAGCCAACCATCATAACAAACCAGGTGTTCAATAGAGTACATCAAACCCTAATCTAAAAACATACAATACTTACAGAATACTGGGTTGCCTCCCAGTAAGCGCTTGTTTAACGTCACGAGCCTGACCCAAACTTTCAAGGATCAACCAACAACATCATTGTGGAAAATTGTTGCACCTCTCCCCCTAGATAGGGTTTGAGACGTTGACCATTCACCACCCAACTTCTCTGTGGATCATCAGCAGTTGGATTAAATATTTCAATTGCTCCATGCGGATGCACTTCTTTTATCACATATGGTCCTGACCATTTTGACTTCAGCTTCCCAGGAAATATCTTCAATCTTGAATTGAACAATAGTACCTGTTGTCCTGGATTGAAGACTCTATTCACCAACTTCCTGTCATGATAAAATTTAATTTTGTCTTTGTAAGCCTTGGATGAATCATATGCATGTAATCGCATTTCTTCAAGCTCCAAAATCTGCCGTCTGCGTGTGCATTGAGTTTCATAAGGATCAAAATTCAAGAATTTCAAAGCCCATAATGCTTTATGCTCCAATTCTACTGGCAAATGGCATGCTTTCCCATAGACTAATTGAAATGGTGATAATCCCATAGACGTCTTCATTGCTGTCCTATAAGCCCAAAGAGCATCATCCAATTTGAGAGACCAATCCTTTCTTGATGAAGTCACTGTTTTTTCCAGGATCCTTTTTATCTCCCTGTTAGACACCTCAGCTTGTCCATTGGTTTGTGGATGATAAGGTGCAACTACCTTATGTTTTACTCCATAGTGTTTGAGTACTTTCTCTAGCTGATAATTGCAAAAATGAGATCCTCCATCACTGATCAACACTCTTGGAGTGCCAAAACGTGAGAATATCTGCCTCTTCAGGAATTTAATTACCGTGCTAGCATCATTTTTAGGACAAGCTAATGCTTCCACCCATTTACTCACATAATCCACTGCGACCAGAATATATTCATTGTTGAAAGATGGAGGGAAGGGTCCAACAAAGTCAATACCCCAACAATCAAAAACCTCAACCTCTAAAATACCTTGTAAAGGCATCTCATGACGTTTAGTGATTGTCCCTGCTCTTTGACATTTATCACAATTTCTAGCATGATTATGGGCATCTTTAAACAAAGTTGGCCAATAAAATCCTGATTGAAGGACTTTTGCTGCTGTTCTTTCTCCATTAAAATGTCCTCCATAAGGTGAATCATGACAATGCCAGAGAATTCCTTCTGCTTCTTCATTTGTAACACATCTCCTCAGAATATTATCTGCTCCAATTTTGAACAAATAAGGATCATCCCAAACAAACTGCTTGGCATCATGCAAAAATTTCTTTCTTTGTTGCCAAGTTAAGTCTTCCGTCATGACCCTTGCAGCTTTGAAATTAGCCATATCAGCAAACCAGGGTCTCTGCTGAATATACATGAGTGATTCATTTGAAAAAGATTCCCAGATTTCAGACTCCTTGCTAGTGACCTCATTGTTGACTAACCGTGACAAATGATCAGCAATTAAGTTTTCACTTCCTTTCTTATCACGGATGTCTACATCAAATTCTTGCAATAGTAATACCCATCTAATCAGACGTGGCTTAGAATCTGGTTTTGTCAACAAATATTTGATAGCTGCATGATCTGTATAGACAGTCACCTTGGACCCAATAAGATAAGGTCTAAATTTCTTTAGAGCATACACAATAGCAAGAAATTCTTTCTCGGTGGTAGCATAATTCAATTGAGCATCATTCAGAACCTTGCTAGCACAATAAATTGGATGAAACTTTTGTTCTTTCCGCTGGCCAAGGACAACTCCTATTGCATAATCACTTGCATCACACATTAATTCAAAGTTTTGATTCCAATCTGGCGCTACAATTACTGGAGCTGACACTAACTTCTTCTTCAATGTGTCAAAAGCTTTCAGACAGTCTTTATTCATCACAAAAGGCGCATCCTTCATCAAAAGATTACTCAATGGTTTAGCAATTTTTGAGAAAACTTCTAATCCCCTTTACATTTGTTGGTGGAGGTAGTTTCTCAATGACTTCTACTTTAGCTTTGTCTACCTCAATTCCTTTAGCAGAAATTTTATGCCCCAATACAATTCCTTCAGTTACCATGAAATGACATTTCTCCCAATTAAGAACAAGATTTGTCTGAACACATCTTTTGAGGACAATGTTCAAATTAGCCAAACATCTTTGGAAAGAATTTCCAAAAACTGAGAAATCATCCATGAATACTTCAATGCATTTTTCTAAGAGATCTGCAAAAATTGCCTGCATACACCTCTGAAATGTAGCTGGAGCATTACATAATCCAAAAGGCATCTTTCTATATGCAAAGATACCAAAAGGACAAGTAAAAGCCGTCTTCTCGTGGTCTTTTGGATCTACCACAATTTGATTGTATCCCGAATATCCATCTAGAAAACAATAGAAAGCCTGCCCTGATAACCTTTCGAACATCTGATCCATGAAAGGAAGAGGAAAATGATCTTTCCTAGTAGCTTTATTTAGCTTCCTGTAATCAATGCACATACGCCAGCCAGTAACTGTCCGAGAAGGAATAAGTTCATTCTTGATGGACGAACGCCCGAGAAGCTGACGACCGAAGCTGTGCGAGCTCCTCGAAACTTCCTCCAGAGAGTGAAGACGCAGCGGAATGGACAAAAACTCGAAGAAGAACAAGAACAGAAGGTTAAACTCGAATAGAAAACCCTAAAATCATGAACGAACCCTAGAAATAAGGGAAAACTCAAAAATGAACCGATTAATCGGTTCGAACTCAAGATTGAACGGTGGAAAAGGTTTAGATCGAAATAAAGGAGGGTTCAATCGGTGGAAAATGGAAAACGATGTGAAGAGAGGTGTTTAAACGATCAAAATATGATCAAAATGGTGGAAGAGGCTGTGACGAGGGAGAAACGAGAATGACAAAGTGAATCTGCAAGGATAGAAGACTCACCGTGAAGAACCATGGCTGAAGACGAGGTACTCGAGAGAGAAATGCTCTCGTGAAAGAAGAAACACAAAAAAAAAAATGAAGACGCGCAAGGGCAGCGAGATATGGTTGAAGCGCTGAAGATGTGGCAGCGAAGGAATGTCTGACACGTATGGAAACAGTGTCGTTGAAGTGAGAGAAATGAGGTGGAGCACAATGACATTCAAGGAAAATGAAAATGAAGGTAGTGTGCTGGAAAGTGGCTAGAGAGAGTCTTTGGACTCTCTAGCCTATGACTTTCAAGAGAGAATAATTTCTAATTCAGAAAATTTAATTCTCATTATTCTCAAAAGTTCTAATACAAGAGAGGAGTTGGGTATTTATAGTAACCCATGCTCCTTAATAGCTAAGCTAAGAAAAGTAAATATACAAAAGGAGGACTATGTCAAGGAGGATTCCATCATGCCCTCCCTCTTAAGAAAAGATTTGTCCTCAAATCTGACAATCGCCTTATGAAGAAGCTCCACACAATCTTTGGGACGGCTTGAGCTGAATCCGGAGACGTCGTGAAATCTGGACTTGATCGAGCTGAAGAACCGGAAAACAACGGAAGAAGCAGATTTGACCGGGAATCCTCAGATTCTGCCAAGGAGAAACAGATGAGGCAGCGGAAGAACTAGGATTGGAGGTTTGTTCGGTGGAAAACCTAGGATTTGGTGCGGAAGCGGATTTGGAACGGTGGAGAAGTGATTTTAGTCGGCGAGAAGGTAACTAATCGGTGGAAAATGATTTACGTGAGAGGTGTGATGGTAGATTGTGAGGAAAATGGTTGAGGATGCGCGCTGGAAGCAAAACGAACGCGAGAGTGACCGTTTGCTTTCTCGAATGGTTGAGAGAGAACAAAATGAGGAGTTAGCGTAGGAGCCTTCCAGGGACAGGCTCGCGTATCAGCGATGGGATGACACAAGCCACGCGGAGGTAAATGATTGGAGGAGCGTGATGTAAGGTGGCTGAAAGAAAAATCTGATTTGGAAAATGAGAGAATGGATGGTGTGAAGGGAAGGTGGCTAGAGGAGATCCTTTGGGATTCTCTAGCTTTGACTTTCAAGGTAGAATTGATCTGGAGTGTTCTCAACAGAATAACAATTCATTATGCTCAAAAGTTCTAATACAAGAGAGGAGTTGGGTATTTATAGTAACCCATGCTCCTTAATAGCTAAGCTAAGAAAAGTAAACATACAAAAGGAGGACTATGTCAAGGAGGATTCCATCATGCCCTCCCTCTTAAGAAAAGATTTGTCCTCAAATCTGACAATCGCCTTATGAAGAAGCTCCACACAATCTTTGGGAGCATGGCCATTTTGGAGTGGCCTTATTCTTTTAGAACTAGTTTTCTTCCTCCTGGATCAAACACGAATCTGCAATACACATCAAATATATCTTCGGTTAATATTAATCCAAGAAAGAATTTTTCTTTAAAAACAAGAGAATAAGAACTTCTAATACTTTGATTTGTAATCTTTGAAAATTTTAGAAGTCCAAATTCAATTTTATCTTGAGTTAATTGTTTTCTTAAAGATAACAATAACTCAAGATTTGAATTGTCATATTTTGAAAATGTTTTCATGACAATTGGTTTGAAAGAGAAGTCAAAAATTGAAAAGTAATCAATTATTGAAAAAGAAGTAAAGATTTGAAAACCTTCCCTTTTAGGTCCCATAGTCTTGGAAAGAATAGAATTTATCATCAACAACAATTTCTCCTTTTTTTTCTTCTCTTTTTCTTGCCTTTCTTTCTTTTCTTCTTCTTTTCTCTCTTCTCTTCTTAATTCCTCTCTTCTTCTCTCTTCTCTTTTCTCTATTTCTTCTCTCTCTCTCTTCTCTTCTTCTTTCCTTTCTTCCTTTTCTTTTCTCTCAATCTCTCTTTCTCTTTTCTTATCCTTGATCTCCTTTAGTCTTGCCCCAAATTCTAATTCTCTACGAAGAAACCCATGATCCTTTAAACTCTCAAGAAATAGTTTTCCATCATCAATGCAATCCCTAATTAATTCTAGGTTTCTTTTAATGCTTGAAGGCACAAACTTTCTTCTCATGCAAGCTTTTAAATCATGCCAATCACGTATAGAAGACTTCCTACCTTTCCTAACATGATATTGTCTTTCATTCCACCACTCTCTTGCATGTTCTTCTAACTTAGAGAGATATATGCTAAGAACATAATATTCACTCTCTTCATAAAACCAAGGATTTATTTTATCAATTTCTTTCTCCCAAGCTAGGTATGTCAATGCACCTATGTCTTTACCAAATGATGGAAGATTCCTAGCTTGTTTAAACATTTCATCAACTTTATCTAACCTAGAAGACCTATATGATCCATAAGAAGACATCTTTGTTTTTAAAAGTTTTCTTAATCTAAAGGGTTCAAAACTTTCACTTAGACAAGTCCCAGGTAAGAGAGGTGAGCTAAAGAGCTGCTTAAGTACCAGGTCTTGCCTTGCCAGAAATGTCTTAGGCTACTAACTAATTACCCCTTAAACTAAAATCACCTTTAGAAACAAAGTACACAACTCAAACAATTAAGCACAAATAATAGACTAGACTCTCGGACTCTAATGTGAAAAGGCTTAGAGTTTAATCCCTTTTAGCCTAAATCACCCCTAAACGTAGAACACAAAATCAAAGAAACAAAACACTAAGGAAACCAGCGGACTCTAGTGACCCTACGAGATACACAAATCAAATCAATATATACTCCTATGGTGAAACTTGTAGCTTTGGCTAACAAGACACATTCACCTGTCTAGCTATGCAAAAAAAATAAAAGCAAATAAAGTTGCCAAGAGTTTGAAAGAGCACCAAGGACTCTTCCTAAACACTTGGACTTTATAAAAGGCCCTTTTACAAAACAAAAACTAAAGCTAACAGTGGGCAAACACAAACCCAATACAAATACAAACAAAAATTGAAATCCTATGCTACGGTGCTCTTGGTACCCACATTCACGTGATCCACTTTGCTTCGTGTCAATCTCAGTCCTGTCCAATTAGAGATGTTGCTGCTGCCACGATCTGACCCAAACACCTTATTCAAATGAAGATCCACGTGCTCAACTTAGTACTGCTGCTATCAAATCTTCTTGGTTTCTATTGATCAAGTTCTACAAACACATATGCACAAACTGATGTGAGGATTCACTTAATTAAAACAAATGGCAGACAAAGATATAGGGTAGTAAACTTCCCTTTCTCTCGGTACAGTTGATGCAGATTCCTTTTGCTCTCAACTTGAAATCTGCTGCACGAAGGATTCACAAAAAATCAACAACCACACCAATTCTTAACAATTACATGACACACAGACAGTTTGAAACAAATCAACGATTAATCTAAAACTCTCTTTAGTGCGGGTGGCTGCTTCTAGCCTATTACCATTCACGAGATACTATGGTTTCAAGGCTATACTGCATGTTCTGATCATACCACAAACCAGATTAGACAAGCACATATGAAAGGCAGTTCAATCAGAACTTAAATTGAAGTGCAAAAACCACTTCTTACAACTAATACAATGCAGTGGCAAAGGAAAACAAGTGGATTCACAATTGAATATGACAGAATAGTTCAAGCAAACAACTCCTGCTCAACGAAAAATTTTCTCAACTAATGATTTACTCACATCAGCTCTGCACACACAAAAACTCTCTCTACAACAGCCAACACATATGCAGGAAAAATGGACATTTAAACCAAATTCAAATGGATATAATTCTATACTGAAACCATATTGATTTAATAAACCATCCAAGTTAATTAAAACCTGCTCATTTCAATTACAATGCAGCAATTCTTAGAAACCCATTCAGAATTTACATTGGCTAATCCTAGTCTGCAACAAATGTCATACCAGATTCCACACTTCAAGAATTGTTAAACAATGGCAACTATAACAGGGCTATTTAAACCAAAAAAAAAAAACAGAAACAATTTTAAGGTAAAATACTCCCTTTAGTTCAACACTTCCATGTGAAGTGTTTCTGCCTCTGTTTATTTAAGCTAAAATCTGTTGAAGCCGTAAAATCTCAATGAAGGTTCTGGTATGCTCAACGGCTTCACTACAGCAGGCGTTTGTAAATCACTCTTGATCCAGCACCACCTGTAAATGGAAATGAAGACAAAAACTATGCAATCTAGTTGGTTAGCACAATTCAGATTCAAAAACTGGACTCATTTCATCACTTGAAACTACAACACACTCAACAAGAATATTTGGCTTTCAGATGCAGCCACACAAAGCTCACAAAAAAAAATCAGTCTCTCTTAAAGCTTAAAGCACTCAAAATGGAAAGATTTGGAAGGAAATTCTCCCTTGGCAGTACACAGCTGGAGAGTATTCCAGACCACCACCACCTAAAATGCTACCAAGCACACAAACCTTCCTTCAAATTCCAGAAACCAAAGTGTAACAAGCTTCTCAATTAAGAATGGCTAGGTTAAAGTCAGAAATTAGAAACCAGAACAGAACAGCCACAAATAAGGACAACACAGCAGATCTATTGCTTAAGACAACTCTAGATCAGATTATGAAAGCAACAAAAGCTCAATTACGAACAGCAGATTAGAGTTTACACTTGCATTGAGACAAAACCAGAACATTCAACAATGACAAGCAAGAAACAAAGTAATGAATAAGGTGAGCACACAAACAGAACCTAACAAGGGATCTAGAACAGATTCATAAAACAAGAAAATGACAGCAAGTTGAATCATACATGACCAAACAGATTTGCAACTGAAATAGAATAATGCATTGCCAATGGTTCTAAAATGTTCACTCCAATCCAATTATATGATGAACCAGAAAAAAGGAGAGAAACATTAAGAGTGAAACTGTGTTGTGAATTGCACTTGCCACTTGACTCTTTATGTGGTTCAATCAATACTTCTTTTCTAATTGCTTTTTCTTTTTCAAATCACAAGAACTCATGCTTTTATACTTTCACTTTCTTTTGCTACAATTCACAACATATAATTTGACTCTATTTCAATTCAACTTCACAAGATATGAGTCATGATAGAAACAAATGATTCAACTAAAAAAATATCCAAAGGAAAACAAGAAGCTAATCACTCTCAGCCACAATTATAGTTACAAATACCACTGGTTTAGGCTTCCTTAAGTGACCAAAAAAATGTATTCTCAATTGCAGAATTGATAGCAAAGTGAAAACAGTGAATACACACTATGGATCACAAACTCAAAAGTTCAAACTAAGTTCAATCACTGTTGTAAACAGTTTTAAGGCAATTCTGCAGATTCAAATACCTCAATAGATGCCAACGAAACAAAGACAATACTGGAAAAAATTTGAATCAGAACTTGGCAAAGAATTTAAAACCAAGTATGAATGACTCAGTCTCTGCAAAGAAAATCCAGTTCGGTGTAGCTGGCCAAATAACAAATCTGCTAATCAATCAATGTGCAACTGAGCTAGGCTGAGCCTTTCATTGCTCACTTGGTATGCACTTGTTACTGATTAGGCAGAAACCAAGCAAAGCTATCATTAAACAGATTCAAGAACATGAGATTCATTATCTCCACCACTGAAATCTGTCACCAAGCTCATTTATCCAAATATCATAGCTTATTTAAGGTGAACAGAACTTACTCAGTGCAAGAACTCAAATGAATCACAAAAACACAAGCATCAGCTAGTTAAACTCGAATTAAATTGACAATTAAAACAAAGCACAAGACTAGAACATGACAGAAATGGATTTAGAAATTAAAAACTCAAATAAAGTGAAATCACCGAATAAAATGAACTAAGACTCAAAGTAATGACTCCAGGCACAGAACAACACAAACAGATGTACAGAATCACAAAATAGAATTCAACACAGATTACAACACAAGACAAAGAAGGAAAAATGATGAGCACACGTAAATGAAGAAACGCAACAGAAAAGCGAAACAGAAACGCGAAACAGAAACTCAGAATCAAAATCAAACCGAGACAGAACAAGATGAATGAACAGAGACGCGAATACCACTGAAACAAGATTCGAAACAGAGATACTTACCTTCGAAGCGTGTTCGACCTTGCTCTGATACCACTTGATGGACGAACGCCCGAGAAGCTGACGACCGAAGCTGTGCGAGCTCCTCGAAACTTCCTCCAGAGAGTGAAGACGCAGCGGAATGGACAAAAACTCGAAGAAGAACAAGAACAGAAGGTTAAACTCGAATAGAAAACCCTAAAATCATGAACGAACCCTAGAAATAAGGGAAAACTAAAAAATGAACCGATTAATCGGTTCGAACTCAAGATTGAACGGTGGAAAAGGTTTAGATCGAAATAAAGGAGGGTTCAATCGGTGGAAAATGGAAAACGATGTGAAGAGAGGTGTTTAAACGATCAAAATATGATCAAAATGGTGGAAGAGGCTGTGACGAGGGAGAAACGAGAATGACAAAGTGAATCTGCAAGGATAGAAGACTCACCGTGAAGAACCATGGCTGAAGACGAGGTACTCGAGAGAGAAATGCTCTCGTGAAAGAAGAAACACAAAAAAAAAATGAAGACGCGCAAGGGCAGCGAGATATGGTTGAAGCGCTGAAGATGTGGCAGCGAAGGAATGTCTGACGCGTATGGAAACAGTGTCGTTGAAGTGAGAGAAATGAGGTGGAGCACAATGACATTCAAGGAAAATGAAAATGAAGGTAGTGTGCTGGAAAGTGGCTAGAGAGAGTCTTTGGACTCTCTAGCCTATGACTTTCAAGAGAGAATAATTTCTAATTCAGAAAATTTAATTCTCATTATTCTCAAAAGTTCTAATACAAGAGAGGAGTTGGGTATTTATAGTAACCCATGCTCCTTAATAGCTAAGCTAAGAAAAGTAAACATACAAAAGGAGGACTATGTCAAGGAGGATTCCATCAATTCTTATCATTATAAATTACTGTCATCCCACCTTTCTTTGGAACCACCTGTACTGGACTCACCCATTCACTGTCAGAGATTGGATAGATGATACCAGCTTCTAGCAGTTTCAACACTTCTTTTCTGACCACCTCCTTCATAACAAGATTTAACCTTCTCTGTGGTTGAGCACTTGGTTTATAATCTTCTTCCATAAAAATCTTGTGCATGCAATAAGTTGGGCTAATACCTTTGAGATCTGATATTGACCACCCAATTGCTTCTTTGTTGGCTTTCAAAATTTCTATCAACTGCTCTTCTTCTTGTAAAGATAAAGAGTTATTGATGATGACTGGCTTTGTTCCATCTTCCTCTAGAAAAACATATTTCAGATGTGATGGCAATCTTTTTAATTCTGGTGTCTGTGCTTTGACTGCTTCTTCCTTATCAATTATTTCGAATATTGGATCTTCCTCCGGACTCTTTTTCAATGTTTCCAAGTCCATCAGACATTCATCAATCAATTTCTCTTCTTCTTCATCTAAATCTTCACATGCATTAATGAGAGTTTTTTCCAATGGAGAAATATTTCGCACCATCCTTTCTTGCACCATACACACTTCATCAAGTTCATCAAATTGAAAACATGCTTTGTCATCATTTGGATATGTCATGGCCTTGGATACGTCAAAAGTGACTTCTTCATCATCAACTCTCATTTTAAGCTTACCATTCTCTACATCAATCAAAACTCTAGCAGTCTTCATAAAAGGTCTCCCAAGAATAAGAGGAACATCACTATTCCCTTCCATCTCCATCACAATAAAATCCACTGGGAATACAAATTTGTCAACCTTTACTAGAACATCTTCAACCACTCCAGATGGATATTTAAGAGACCTGTCCGCCAATTGAAGAGCCATTCTGGTTGGTTTAATTTCCAACCCCTGAATTGTTCTGCACATGGATAGCGGCATTAGATTAATGCTAGCTCCCAAATCAATCAATGCTCTTCCAACTTTCAAATCTCCTATGGTGCATGGAATAGTAAAGCTTCCTGGATCTTTAAGTTTAGGAGGTAGTTTCTGTATGATTGCACTGCAGTTACCTTGTACATTGATAGTTTCCTTTTCAATATACTTGTGTTTCTTTGTGAGGAGTTCCTTCAACAACTTTGCATATGCTGGCATCTGTTGCAATGCTTCAGAGAATGGTATAGTGATCTCAAGCTTCTTAAACAACTCCATGAATATTTCCAACTGCTTTTCTTTCTCCTTCCTCGAATAACTCTTTGGATAAGGAAGTGGCTTTTCATACTCTTTTTCTTTTTGTCTCTCATCTCTCTCTTCTTCTTTTTTCTTTTTCTCTCTCTCAACTCTTTCTTTCCACTCACATGTTTCTTTTTCACTCTCACTCTCATTTTCTTTCTCTTTTCTTTCTTGTTTTCTCTCTTCAAACACTCTACCACTTCTGGTCACAACAGTTTTACACTCCTTTCTGAGATTATCATGTGTCATCTTGTCAACTATTCTCTTAACATAAACCTCCATATTTTTAAATGCAACATCCACATTCTGACAATAAGACGCATTTGTCTTCAAAAATCTTTGGAAAGTCTCTTCAAGTTTTGCTGTTTTCTCAATTGGAGTAGATTGCATTTGCCATTTTTGTTGTTGCACTTGAACCATTGAGACCTGTTGTATTTCCTGTGTTATTTGAGAAAGCTTCATAATTACCTCTTCAAGCTGTTGAGATATAATTCTATTTTGAATAAGCAAAGCATTATTTGATTGTAACAACTCCTTCCGACTATGATATCCTCTTTCAATGTTAAATTCGTTGTCACTAGTAGCCATATTTTCAATAATTTCAGTTGCTTCCTCTGGAGTTTTCCATTTAATGTTTCCTCCTGCTGAGGCATGAAGCATCATCTTAGTTTGTGAACCAAGACCTCCAAGGAAAGTTAGGACTAAGATGCCAAGTCTCTTTCTGTACTTTTTAGGTCTAATCTAGTTTACCAAAAAATTGTCTCAAAATGTAAAAGTTAATACAGAAATTCTAAACTACTGAAATACAATTTAATTAATTCTAAAATGTCTGTGTGGAGAGTCTTGAATTTATTTGGCATTCTTCCTGATGTCCCAAAATGTATTTCCGAAATTTTCCTGCATTTCAAAATTGCACTTAATCAGCTCAGAAAATCCAAATTAGCACAATTACAAATTTCCGATCAAATTAAGCGGAATTCGGAAAACTGGGAAATAACAAACGATTAAACACAATTCCCTGGTTTATTTAAGTGCAATAAACTAAATCTAATTCAAGAAATAACGACTCATCAAGGGGACGATGAAGTGATGTTTTATGATTTTATTTTGATGCCTTGGGAATGAAAAGGAGGCAAAGCAATTGGTGACATGGTTGGTGCAGGGATGTTACGGCTAGTAGAGGGAAAGTAGCTAAGCTTTTGGAGATTTTTTTTTCTTAGGAAAGTGGAACGGTCAAAGTAGGAGGGCTGAATCATAGGATGGAGAGAAAGCCACGGTCACATCCAGCTGCAACATGCCTTCTTTCTTTATTAGTTTAAGTATTGGATTTCATGTTATCCTATTATTTTGTTATTTATTTTTAGCATTACAATTTGCACTCACTTTGAGCATTTAATTTTAATTCCAAGCCACATTGGGTATTTAATGTTTTAGTTTAAGTGTTAGGTTTGATTGGCATATCATGTGTTTTTTTTATTTTCTACATTCTAATTAGTTCACACATTTTGTTTTAGGACAATTTACTGTTTCCATTCACTATGTTGTCCATTCGGTTTTGTTCGGCTTCTTTATTTTTTTTGCATTTCCAATTTCCTCACTTGTTTTAGAAATTGTTCGGTTACAATGTAGGATCGTTTGGTCATCATGCTTTGTTCATTTATTTCAGTGTTTTCAATTATGTTCGGTTGAATTTAATTTCCAGTTTTAATTTAGTTTATTTACAATCACAAAAACACTTTCAAAAACCCCTCCTACGTGTTTGACTTAAGACTCGAACCACAATTTGGTCCTTGAGAGACGACCTAGGAGTCACTTCCTAGTACTATACTGCATTCTTTTATGCACAACTTTTGTGGGAGGTGCGACCCTCTCATCAAAATGGCGCCGTTGCCGGGGATTTTGAAATTGATATTGAAGGTTGTTGATGAGGAGGTTCAGCTGGTGCCTATTGATCTTGAAGCTTTTGTCAGTGTTAGCACCTTTGTTTTCCACTGTGGGTGTTTGTCTATCAAATTCATGTGTACCTCCTACAACATGGTTAGTGCAATGTGGCTCCAAAGAAATGACGTGCAGAGGTATAACACCCAATCCCAATTTATCAGGGGAGTTTTCTTTCTCTCTTCTCCCCCTTTCCCTACTTTTATTGCACTTGTCCGTGATCTGTTGACTGTTATGATTTGTGATCTTATGCTTATGACACATTGAGGACACTGTGTAGTTTAAGTGTGGTCTATTGGGGGAGATTCTGATTTTACTTTGATAGCTTTTGTTTTCTTAATTTTTTTTTTCTTTTCTAGGTAGTTTTTGTTGTGTCTTGTGTACAGTTTTACATGTTTCTCTTGATTTCTGGACTTTGTTTAGGTTGTAGATGTGTCTTTCACTTCATTGATACTCTGAGTTGTTTGAAATCCTTGCTTTTCTCTGCTTGGAAGATGATCATGATGTTTGAGAGTTGAATTGATTGTGACACAAATGCCCTGTGAGAGAATTTGAGCCACTTTATGTTCTTCCTTGTGTGTGATATGTCTCTTGATTGCTTGCACATATGCCTTGGCTTGACTCTTATTGATAATTCTTGATTGATATGCATGTTTGGAAGTGATAAAGGCAATTTTGGTTTTGAGCCTCTCTAGCCAAATAAGCTTACCTTGTTCTGATCCTTTGAAAACCCCTTTTGAGCCTATACTTTCCTCATTCCTTTGTTGTGAAGCTCATACACTAGCTCTAAGTGAAAAACCATGATTACCTTAACCTTAGGGAATTTTGGAGCTTTGGAAGTGTTTTGGGAACAAGTGTGGTCTCCTTGGGGATTCTGATGAATTGGTTAGTTGGTTCCTCTTCTTGTTTTATTTTTGGAAATATGATTTATATCTTGTCTCTTATAGTTGTGTGCTAAACAGAGAGAAAAGCAAAGAGACAAGATGAAAAAAAAAATATAGAGAAAAATGAAAAAAAAATAATATAAAAAAAAATTGTGAATAATGGAGTCAAGAAGAGGATTGAATTAGAGGTTTTGGGTGTATTTGATTGTGTTTTCACTTGTTCCCCATTGCTCCTCTATTCTTTTTGGTTTGTAGCTTCTCATCCATATTTATCCTCCCTTGTCCTTGGCCCCATTTCACCCATAAAAGACCTTTTGATTTGAACATGCATATGTTTTGAGTGTTGATATTAGAGGCTTGCCAAGTCTATTTGTGATTGCTTTCTCGAGTGCATTAAGTGACATTGATTTACCTTAAACACTTGAGAGAAACACTGATAGTGCATCTGTGAGGTTTTGTTACTTTTGATTCACCTCTTGAGCTGATTGATCATTTTGCCATGTCTTGAATTGCTTGGATGATTTCATGAGTATCAGCTTTCTCTCATTGATTCTGTGTCGGATATTGTCTACTTTCTTTCTTGGTCCAGATTCCTAGAGAACTGTGTAATTCTGTTTCTGTCCTTGTTAGTCTTTATTTTCTGTGTGTTGAGTTTGTGTCACTTCCCTGATGTTCTTTGAACTATTCCTTGATTTGCGTCTGGATTTTGCCCAGGAGTGCAAAAGACTAAGTGTGGTCTATTTTGATGAGTTAATATTTTGTTCACTTCACTTAGTTTATTGTGCTAGAATTAATCGGGGAATTGTGCTTAATTGTCTAGTATTTTCCCATTTTTACTAATTGTGCTTAATTTGACCAAAAATTCTAATTTTAATTAATTTGGATTATTTGAGCAAATTATTTGCATTATTGATTTCAGGGAAAATTTTGGAAATATAATTTGAGACATTTAGAGGGCCATCACATGATTCAAGACTTTCCACAAAAGAAGTGTGCACAAAGGGTATAACAGTGATTTTACTTTTTGGGCCTATGAGAGAGGGGTGTTTCATTATTGGAAAGAGAGTGACATGCAACAAATCAAAGCGGGTGTGTACGAAGAAGCCATGGCCCAGCACACTCCACACACACGCCTAGGAACTCATGCCACGTCCAACTGCCACCGAGAGGGAGATCTTCATTCACGGTCCAGCAAGCAAAGAAGCAGCGTCTGCTTTCACACGGAGGCAGCCCATGAGCACATTGGAGAGCATCCAGCATTGTGGTGTTACGTCTTTGGTTGCCACGTCCAGCTGAGAAGATCACGAAAGCAAGGCAGGGGTGTGCACAGCAATTTGGAGGAGCCACGCAGCAGCACATCACGGCCCACATCTGGAAGAGCACACGGAAGAAGTGAAGCAAGTCCACGGTCCAGCACACGTGGAGAAGCAGCAACGGAGGAGAAAGAATTGAAACACACGGGCTGAATCCAGAAGCAACATTCAGCTTGGATGAAAGCCACGTCCACGTCCCAGTATCTTCATTATCCAGCAAGCGGTGCAGTAGCAGGCCCACAAGAAGCTCATTCCTTCTTCACGCTCCAACTTCAACAACGGAAGCATAGGGGGTGCATCCAGACAGATCCAGTGGCTTTCATTTTTCCAGAGCTTGGGGTGTGCACGGGGAGAGGGGAGTCCAGTGGAATTGAGAGATGGAAGGTTATGTGGTGGCGCGGATGAAGAACACACGGCCCACACGCGGAAGCACGGTCCAGAAAGAGATGAGCTGCACGGAGTAAGTAGGTCACGGAATGGAGTATTAGGGAGGAGTTCCAGTACAGTAGTTTCTGGAGGGGGGAGACGTAGTATAGGATGGCTCCAGCTGCCACTCTTCTCTGTTTTCCGCCACTGGTTACTGTTTTATTTTCTCTTGGCCTTTGAACACTGTTTTTCAAGTGAGGGTAGTGAGGAGAGAGAGCGGAAGAAAAATGGGATGAAGGAGAGAGCCGGCCACCACTTGTTTTGAGGGTGTGCGGACTTGGTCTTCTTTTGTTTTTCTTTGTTCCTTTCTTTGAGAGTACTTTACAGGGGATGAATGGGAGAGCATATTCTGAATTTTATATCATTTAAGTAACATGCGTTGGACTCATCTTTAGTTTTCTATTGAATGAAAAAGAATGTGCACAAGAGCTTATGTTAATTGTTATTTGCTGCATTTATTTCTTGCCTCTTTCATTTTGGATTTTTATGCACCTTTGATTGAAGCCTTTATTGCTTTCATGCTTGAATGTTCACGCGGTTGAGGGGACGATGAAGTGATGTTTTATGATTTTATTTTGATGCCTTGGGAATGAAAAGGAGGCAAAGCAATTGGTGACATGGTTGGTGCAGGGATGTTACGGCTAGTAGAGGGAAAGTAGCTAAGCTTTTGGAGATTTTTTTTTCTTAGGAAAGTGTAACGGTCAAAGTAGGAGGGCTGAATCATAGGATGGAGAGAAAGCCACGGTCACATCCAGCTGCAACATGCCTTCTTTCTTTATTAGTTTAAGTATTGGATTTCATGTTATCCTATTATTTTGTTATTTATTTTTAGCATTACAATTTGCACTCACTTTGAGCATTTAATTTTAATTCCAAGCCACATTGGGTATTTAATGTTTTAGTTTAAGTGTTAGGTTTGATTGGCATATCATGTGTTTTTTTTATTTTCTACATTCTAATTAGTTCACACATTTTGTTTTAGGACAATTTACTGTTTCCATTCACTATGTTGTCCATTCGGTTTTGTTCGGCTTCTTTATTTTTTTTGCATTTCCAATTTCCTCACTTGTTTTAGAAATTGTTCGGTTACAATGTAGGATCGTTTGGTCATCATGCTTTGTTCATTTATTTCAGTGTTTTCAATTATGTTCGGTTGAATTTAATTTCCAGTTTTAATTTAGTTTATTTACAATCACAAAAACACTTTCAAAAACCCCCCCTACGTGTTTGACTTAAGACTCGAACCACAATTTGGTCCTTGAGAGACGACCTAGGAGTCACTTCCTAGTACTATACTGCATTCTTTTATGCACAACTTTTGTGGGAGGTGCGACCCTCTCATCAAAGGGATAGAAAAACTACCTGGATCTGATGCTTTAGGAGGGAATGACTCTTTTTTAACAGTTATACACTCTTTTGCCTCATCATCTCTACGTCTCTTCTTTGTAGAGATTTCTTCATCAGATTTTGTGTAAACTGCGATTTGCTGTAGAATTTGTTCCCAAGGTGCTTCATTATCCACCATTTTGAATAATTCTGTGAAGTCCATTTGTTTCCCTTGATTGATTGGAAAAGGAAAAGTACTTTTGCTTTCTATGTCTCTTCTCTCTTCTGTATCTAACTCAACTTTATCATCATCAACACTCTTTACCACCTTGCACTCTTCTCTGGGGTTAACCTTAGTATTAGCCCCAAAATTTCTATTTGGCCTTTCTTCCAATTGCTTGGTAATCTGACCCATTTGAATCTCCAAGTTCTTTATAGCAGCTTCAGTGCTTTTTTGAGAAGATTCAGTTTTCTGTATGAATTGCTGAGGAGTTTCTTCCAACCTTGTTGATCTTTCATTAAGCATAGATAACTGTTGCCAAAAGGTTGGTTGCTGCTGCTTATTATATTGACTAGCTTGCCCAGTTTGTCCTTGACCAATGCTTGGGTGTGGTTTCTGATGTACAAATTTATGAACACCAAAATATGATGTCACAAACTTGTTTTACTATCGGCAAGTATGACCGAATCGTTCAAGTAATAAACTTGGTAAGACCAAGTATCGTTCTTCCCAAAGGACTCACGGCCTAGTTTAGTTGTGTGGTTTGTTGATTAGCTAAGACTTAAAGACAAAATATTTGGATTATATTATGCAAAAGACGATAATAAACATGTATGCATGAAGTTTTGATCAATGGCAAAGGCAAAAGATAAACACTTTCAATGAAATATACGTATGAATATGTTGTTGGGGGTTAATTTCATCTTATCCACTCTCATATATTTTAGGAATTCAACATTCAAATCATCATTGTTAATGCCACTCTCTAAAGTACCTTTCAAGAAGGCTTCTCCCTAATTACGAGTTCATACAATTCCTAGCATTCCTAATAATTAGTTCATCAAGTGCAGGAGCTTAACGACAACCAATATACTATTGGGAGAGATTCCCCAGATCTAGACTTCCCCGTACGTTCCCGTATCGACAAAACCAATAATCATGCATTGAATGAGTTAAACAACGCAAGCATTAAGCAAAGAGGAAAAACCCTAACTAATGATGAAAGAAAGCATATGTCTTAAATAAAAGATGTAAAAACAAATTCCATATATGAGAGCTTCAAAAGATTATATTGATTCCCCAACAAACATACAAGGTTTAGTTCACCATACTCATGGTGAAACTAGATGAATAATAATGAAAGAATGAAAGAGATAGAAAAACCCGAGAAAGAGAAGAGGAGGGTCGTCACCATCTCCCAATCTACCCCCAAGGGGTGAAAAGTGTGTTTCTACTTCCTCCCAGCCAAAGATACAAACCCTAGGACGTGCAAGTCCTTAAATAGGGCATAAAAATAACATAAAACAAGTCCAAGCCCATAAAAACAAAAGAAAACCGGTCCAAGCCCACTTAGAATGGCGCTCAGCGGTATTTTACCGCTGAGCGGTACTAGCGCATGATCCATTTTGCCCCCCAGCTGCTGTTTTGCCCCTCAGCGGTGATTTCGGCACCCGAAAAGTGCCGCTCAGCGGTATTTTTCCGCTCAGCGCCACTCGGTCAGACTTTTTCTGCGTTCTGGTTGGTTTTTCAGCATTCTGGTTGACTGGTTGACTTTTCTGGTTGACTGGTTGACTTTTCTGGTTGACTGGTTGACTGGTTGAATTTTCTGGTTTCTGGTTGACTTTTCAGCACTCCAATCATTCGGTATTTCAATTCTTCTTTCAAATCATTCAATTAGCCTACAAAATCAAGGGAATCTTGCACAAAACCATTAAACTCACTTTCAACTCTCTTATTCTCAAAACTAAAGCAAAAATATGAGTTCAAGCTAGTTTCTAAGTCTTAAAGGTTGCTTTTGGCATCAAATTTAAGCATAAAAATAACGGTTTTTCAACCGTTATCACAACCCCAAACTTAAAACTTTGCTTGTCCTCAAGCAAACAAGATGTAACTCAATCTTCCATCAATCCATATAATGGTTTACCACATTCAAAAATCCTTCTTTCAAGACAAGTAAATACTCAATTTAGCTCATCATCAAGACTTCAATCAAGATGTGCACATGCTTTTAGTGATCACTCAAACACATACTATCCAACAAATGCTATTTTCATGAATGATCAATTAACTAAGCAAAGATGTTCTTATCTGTTCATGGAATCTATCCTCACTAGATAAAGTGTTTCACTCAAACACACAAGTGTATAGGAGATATTCACTCATTCACTCTACTATTACAATATCACATGAATCAACTTTGTCTTTCATTTAACCACAATCAAAAACACTTACCAGCAAGCATCATCACAAGGACTTTTCTATGGCTTATAACGTGGCTGGGCTAACAAGAAAATTGGTTTTTCTAGATCACAAAACCCTTGAGTTAAGAGAAACATATAAACACAATCATTCTTATTTATTCCCAACTTTCTTTTGCATTGAGCTTTGCTTTTTCTTTTCTTTTCTTTCTCTTTTTCTTTTTCTTTTCACATACTTAATTATTAGCTCTTAGCTCAATGCTTTCAATTTCCCTTTCTATTTTCCAACAACCCCAAACTTGAACATTTGTCAATACCACAAAATATTTTCTACTTAACTCAAGGTAAAGCTTTTCAACAAGGGTTTTCAAATCATGTTCAAGGCTAGAGGTTCAAAGGATATAACACATAGTGTTCTCTTTTAGTGGGCTCAATTTATGAATTTGGCTAATAGAAGGGTTATCAACAAATGGCCTTGATCATATGATGCAAACAAGCAAATAATTCAATCATAGAAAACCTGGGCAAAGTCATTCATGCTTTCACAGTAATAATATTCAACAATAACAACTCTGGAGCTCAAAACCTCACATATAAGCTCATTCACATTCCACATATAACATCCTGCTTAGAATCATAATCACAATCATAACATCTTGCATTTGTTCACAATGCTTGTGAACCACCTGCATAAGCATATAATGTGCACATTCTCAACATCAATCAATATCAAAGCATCATCAGGTATTACTTATCAAACAACAATCATAAGCAAACCATCATAACAAACAAAGTTTCCAATTGAGTACATGAAATCCTATTCTAAAAACAAAAGTGATTGATAAAACAAATCCTACTCTAGTTGATGGAATCCTCCTTGACGTAGTCCTTCTTTTGTATTTTTTACTTTTCCTAGCTTAGCTCTTAAGGAGCATGGGTTACTATAAATACCCAACTCCTCTCTTGTATTAGCACTTTTGAGCTTAATGAGAATTATATTTCTGAAATCAGAATAATTCTCTCTTGAAAGTCATAGGCTAGAGAGTCCAAAGACTCCCTCTAGCCACCTTCCAAGCACACTCTCATTTTTTCCATTTCTCCAAAAATTCCACGGTGCTTTCTCTCTCATCCTCCACGCTGACTTCTCACCGCCACATCTCGTGCACGCGTCAGCTCCTCCTTACATCACCGCTCCAACGTCTCATCCACGTCTTCAGACCGCGCCTCTCATTTCTTTCTTCACGCACATCATACCCGCACATTCACATTCTCCCTCTCGTGAGAGTATTTCTCCGTCTCGCAGAACCACATCTCCTTCTTCCTTCATTTCTTTGCTTCGTTTCAGCCATTACAAACCTCTCCACCGAACATTTTCATCCAAACTTAGGGTTCCTTCATCATTCTCATTTTGCCTTTCGATTTCACCGATTGTTTTTCCCTTTCTACCGTTTAATCCACTTTCCTCTGAGAAATCTAGCTTTCCTACCGTTTAATCTTGAGTTTGAACCGATTCATCGGTTCATTTTGAGCTTTTCCCCTTTTCTAGGGTTTTCTTCGTGTCTCTAGGGTTATCTTCCGATTAAACCTTAGATCTTAGGGTTTTCTTGAGTCTGTTCTTAGTTTAGTAGGTTTCCTTCGAGTCAGCTCTCGATCTAGAGCTTCATTTTCCATTCCGCTGCGTCTTCACTCGTCGGAGAGAGTTTCGAGGAGGTCCGGTTCGTGTTCGCGCATCTTCAATCGATCTCTCATCGGCGTTCGTCCATCAAGTGGTATTCAGAGCTCAGGTTCGAGCACACTTCAGAGGTAAGTATCTCGGTTCGTCTCTGTTCTGAGTTTTCTTCCATTTTTTAGTTGTTCGATTTTCTTATGTTCTTGCGTTTGATTCGCGTCTCTGTTTCTGTCTTTGTTTCTAGTTTTGTGTTTTGATTCTGTCTTGATTCTGAGTTTGTGCTTCAATTTTTCGCATTGTTCATTATCTTCATTGAATGTCTTGTGTTGATTTCGCGTTTGTTCAATTTATGTGTTTAGGTTTCCAAATTCTGATAAGGTTGTGTATCCTGTGCTTGACTCATTATTTTTGAGTCTTTTCCTCATTTTAATCGGTCCATTTGTTCATTTGAGTCATTTTCATTGATGAATCATATTCTGTCATGTTTACAGTTATGTTTAATTGCTTAAAATGTCATAAATTCTGTGTTCAAAGCTGTATTTGATTTTTTTCCTGAGATTCTGGATTATATGATCAGTGGCTGTACACCATATGAGCTATGATACAGTCATTGTGAGCTCGGGTGCATGCAAAAGTGATATTAATCTCAGATCTGACTGGCTGATTGAAGTATAAGCTGTTTTGAATTTAACATTGAGATGCATCTGATTGATTGAGCCAGTACCATGTGCATACTATATAAGCAATGAATTGCTTTGGCAAAGCTTGGTTGCACTGAGAAAGCTCCATTAGAGTCTCATTTGCAGTTGGCCGATCTGTATTGCTTTGCTTGAGTCTAGTTATTTTGTTTCAAATCTGGTTTAGCACATAGATCATTGCTAAACATCTTTCATTGTTGATTTAGTGTCTTGTTCAAGTTTGAGTTGCTGTTTCTGGTTCAATTTAAGTGTTCAAAGGTCATTTGATTCATTAAGTCAAAATTTGAGTGGAAGAGTTGCTTAATTTGAGTAATTTGGGGCTGACTAAGTCAAATTTTGAGATAGTGTGTTTCTGCACCTATTTGCTTTATAAACAAGTTTGTTTTAGTTGTTTGAAATTGATGATGCAAAGAAACCACGAGTTATAGCTGCCCTAAGCATTTTCACTCTTTAAACCACCAAATTGTTGGCATTTTTCATTGACAAGTTGCTAGTTGGTTGCCTTTTCTGAAATCTGTGATTGGTGCATGTGAAATTGAGTTGTCATTGCAGCAAAAGCTTGGTCATTCTGTTTACATGTAAAACAATTCAAAAGAAACATTTATATAGTTCTAAAAAGCTGAGAGACCAGTGCAATTAATTTTTTTTTCTGAAATCTGATGCACCAGAAAACTGTTGTTCTCTATTAGCATTTTATCAAACAGTTTCACTCAATTGCTTTGAGCATAACATTTTGATGATATTGCAACTTGTTTCTGTTTCTTGTTTTATGAATCTGTTCTAGATCCTTTGGTAGGTTCAGTTTCTGTGCCTTCTTCTTAAATAGCTTTGTTTCTTGTTTGTCATTTGTTGGCTGTCTTAGTTTTCTCTACATTACATGTAAAATCTGTCAGCTGTTCTAATTTGAGCTTTTGTTTGTTTTCATAATCTGATCTAGAGTTGATCTTGAGTCAGTTTCATTATCTGCCGTGCTGTCATTGTCTTGTAGCTGTCCTGTTCTGTTCTAGTTTCTGATTTTGACCTTAGCCTAGCCATTCTTGATTGAGAAGTTTGTACACTCTGGATTTCTGGAATTTGAAAGGAGGTTTGTGTGCTTGGTAGCATCTTAGGTGGTGGTGGTCTAAAAGACTCTCAAGCCTTGAACTGCCAAGGGAGAATCTCCCTTCCAAACCTTTTCATTTATGTGCTTTAAATTTCAAAAGAGAAGCCTTGAGTGTTGTGAGTTTTGTGAGGCTAACTTAGCCCAATTCCTTGGCATATTTGTATGAGAGAATCAGTTTTTACATAACTGTGCTTTAACTGTTTACTTCTACAGAATCAATAATGTGTTTGGGATTCTTTTAAATAGTTGCAACAGACCAGAACCTTCACTGATACAGTTGTAGAACTTCAACAGAGTTTAGCTTAAGCCACCAGAAGCAGAATCAATTCACGTGGGAGTGTTAAACTGAAGGGAGTTTCTTTCACCTTAAACTAATTCTGTTTGATTGAACTATGCCTGTTATAGCTTGTCTTTGATTAGCATAATTTCAAGTGTTGAATCTGGTATGACAGTTCTTGTAAACTAAGATTAGCCAATCTGAATTCCGAATTGGAATTGTTCTGCCTTGTGTTGGATTAATCTGATTTTTGATTAGACTGGGTGGTTGTTAATCAGTTTGGTTTCAGCTTAGAGTTTACATTTCTTTGAATCTGGTATAATGACCATTTGCATGTGTCTAATAGAATCTGGTTTGATTTTGGTGTATGTAGAACTGATTTGTTTGAGAGTTTAGCTTGAGCAGGAAATTACTGAGAAAACAGCAACCTAAGCATTTAATTTGGAAGCTTTGAAATAAAGGGAGTTATCTAGTTTAATTGCTTCTGACTGTTTAAACTGTTTTGGAATTAAATTGTTCGTTGTTGGATTGCATGATCTGCTGAATTGGTATGAATTATCTGTGCAGAGTTGCTTTCATTGGAATTCAATTTATGTACAAGTTTAATTGAGCAGCCGCAAAATTTTAATTGAAAGTTTAGAAAGCTTGTGCAGCCAAGAGAAAGGGAAGTTATTACTACCCTATATACTCTTTTGCAATCTGTTTTAACCCATTGAATACTCATAGCAGTCTTGTGCATGTGTGATTACAGGAGTAGACAAGCTAGTTTCTTGATTTAGGCCGAGAATTGAAAGGAATATTTGGCCTCTGGAAGATTTCGTGCAAGATGAAGAAGTGGCAATAGGAACCTTTCTCTGCATCAAGTGTACAAGCCCAAGAAAGGGAAGGCTCATTTAAGTGTAACTCCCCTCTTCCAATATGTTCGTTAACTGTCTCTGATCCAGCTTTGTACATTTGTGATTGTAGAGTTGAACCCAAGAGCTAGGAGACTCCAACGTTGTCAAGAAGCAAACTGTTTTGCAGGAGTGGTGAATCAGATTCAAGAGAGAAGATTCCAGAAGCACAAAGTGGAACAACAAAGTTGAGCATGAAGTGGACCAGTACCAAGACCGTAGCAGCCTAGTATAGTTATTTTCTTTTGTAATTGTTTTCCTTTAATTTGTTTGTAATAGGCTTGTGTTAGCCTACTGTTAGTTTCATTTTTGTTGTGTAAAAGGGCCTTTTATAAAGTCCAAGTTCTTTGGAAGAGTCCTTGGTGCTCTTTCAAACTCTTGGCAACTTTATTTGCTTTTATTTTTAGCATAGCTAGACAGGTGAATGTGTCTTGTTAGCCAAAGCTACAAGCTTCACTATAGGAGTATATATTGATTTGATTTGTGTTTCTCGTAGGGTCATTAGAGTCCGCTGGTTTCCTTAGTGTTTTGTTTCTTTGATTTTGTGTTCTACGTTTAGGGGTGATTTAGGCTAAAAGGGATTAAACTCTAAGCCTTTTCACATTAGAGTCCGAGAGTCTAGTCTTTTATTTGTGCTTAATTGTTTGAGTTGTGTACTTTGTTTCTAAAGGTGATTTTAGTTTAAGGGGTAATTAGTTAGTAGCCTAAGACATTTCTGGCAAGGCAAGACTTGGTACTTAAGCAGCTCTTTAGCTCACCTCTCTTACCTGGGACTTGTCTAAGTGAAAGTTTTGAACCCTTTAGATTAAGAAAACTTTTAAAAACAAAGATGTCTTCTTATGGTTCATATAGGTCTTCTAGGTTAGATAAAGTTGATGAAATGTTTAAACAAGCTAGGAATCTTCCATCATTTGGTAAAGACATAGGTGCATTAACATACCTAGCTTGGGAGAAAGAAATTGATAAAATAAATCCTTGGTTTTATGAAGAGAGTGAATATTATGTCCTTAGCATATATCTCTCTAAGTTAGAAGAAAATGCAAGTGAGTGGTGGGATGAAAGACAATATCATGTTAGGAAAGGTAGGAAGTCTTCCATACGTGATTGGCATGATTTAAAAGCTTGCATGAGAAGAAAGTTTGTGCCTTCCAGCATTAAAAGAAACCTAGAATTAATTAAGGATTGCATTGATGATGGAAAACTTTTTCTTGAGAGTTTAAAGGATCATGGGTTTCTTCGTAGAGAATTAGAATTTGGGGCAAGACTAAAGGAGATCAAGGATAAGAAAAGAGAAAGAGAGATTGAGAGAAAAGAAAAGGAAGAAAGGAAAGAAGAAGAGAAGAGAGAGAGAGAACAAATAGAGAAAAGAGAAGAGAGAAGAAGAGAGGAATTAAGAAGAGAAGAAGAGAGAAAAGAAGAAAAGAGAGAAAGGCAAGAAAGAGAGAAGAAAGAAAAGGAGAAATTGTTACTGATGACAAATCCTATTCTTTCAAAGACTATGGAACCTAAAAGGGAAGGTTTCCAAATCTTAACTTCTTTTCCAATAATTGATTACTTTTCAATTTTTGACTTCTCTTTCAAACCAACTGTCATGAAAGCCAAACCAATTGTCATGAAAACATTTTCAAAATATGACAATTCAAATCTTGAGTTATTGTTATCTTTAAGAAAACAATTAACTCAAGATAAAATTGAATTTGGACTTCTAAAATTTTTAAAAATTACTAATCAAAGTATTAGAAGTTCTTATTCTCTTGTTTTTAAAGAAAAATTCTTTCTTGGATTGATATTAACCGAAGATATATTTGATGTGTATTGCAGATTCGTGTTTGATCCAGGAGGAAGAAAAGTAGATCTAAAAGAATAAGGCCACTCCAAGATGGCCATGCTCCCAAAGATTGTGTGGAGTTTCTTCATAAGGCGATTGCCAGATTTGAGGACAAATCTTTTCTTAAGAGGGAGGGCATGATGGAATCCTCCCTGACGTAGTCCTTCTTTTGTATTTTTTACTTTTCCTAGCTTAGCTCTTAAGGAGCATGGGTTACTATAAATACCCAACTCCTCTCTTGTATTAGCACTTTTGAGCTTAATGAGAATTATATTTCTGAAATCAGAATAATTCTCTCTTGAAAGTCATAGGCTAGAGAGTCCAAAGACTCCCTCTAGCCACCTTCCAAGCACACTCTCATTTTTTCCATTTCTCCAAAAATTCCACGGTGCTTTCTCTCTCATCCTCCACGCTGACTTCTCACCGCCACATCTCGTGCACGCGTCAGCTCCTCCTTACATCACCGCTCCAACGTCTCATCCACGTCTTCAGACCGCGCCTCTCATTTCTTTCTTCACGCACATCATACCCGCACATTCACATTCTCCCTCTCGTGAGAGTATTTCTCCGTCTCGCAGAACCACATCTCCTTCTTCCTTCATTTCTTTGCTTCGTTTCAGCCATTACAAACCTCTCCACCGAACATTTTCATCCAAACTTAGGGTTCCTTCATCATTCTCATTTTGCCTTTCGATTTCACCGATTGTTTTTCCCTTTCTACCGTTTAATCCACTTTCCTTTGAGAAATCTAGCTTTCCTACCGTTTAATCTTGAGTTTGAACCGATTCATCGGTTCATTTTGAGCTTTTCCCCTTTTCTAGGGTTTTCTTCGTGTCTCTAGGGTTATCTTCCGATTAAACCTTAGATCTTAGGGTTTTCTTGAGTCTGTTCTTAGTTTAGTAGGTTTCCTTCGAGTCAGCTCTCGATCTAGAGCTTCATTTTCCATTCCGCTGCGTCTTCACTCGTCGGAGAGAGTTTCGAGGAGGTCCGGTTCGTGTTCGCGCATCTTCAATCGATCTCTCATCGGCGTTCGTCCATCACTAGTGCTTTGAAAAACTCAGACCCATCAATGATGCTCTCTCCCAACCCCAAACTTAGATGGAAAACTAGTGAGAAAGTGAGTGGAAGGGAGATTTTCTAAAGAGGAATGAAAGGAAAAATGTAGAGAACCTTTGGAAAAATGTTTAGGAGTGTGTGTGCAGAGAATAATCTAAAAATAGAGGCCAAAGCGTGACTTAGGGTATAAAAATACCCTAATGGGCTCGGGTTCCGCTAAGGGGCAACCTAAGCCCCTTTTACGATACCACCGCTCAGCGGCAATTTGCCGCTCAGCGGCACTTTCGTGTTGTGCTTTTCTTCTTCCTAGCTTACCCTAGGTGCCTTCTACTCATGCCCCTTACTTGCTCCCTGCAATTAATTTCTCAAATCACTCAAACATTCAATCCCTATCATGCAACTAAAGCAGAATCAAAACAAACAATACAGATAAAATCAATCAACTGGGTTGCCTCCCAGGTAGCGCTTGTTTAACGTCACGAGCCTGACCCAAAATCCTCCAGCACCCTTTAGTAGATGCAAATCTTTCTTACCAACACCCATCAGTAGGTGTATACAAACATAGTATCCTTCAGTAGATACTCTTCCGCCTAACATCCATCAGTAGATGTAAACCCTGTAACAAACTTATAACAAAAACAAAAATACCCAAAAGTTCAAAATTACATCACCAAACCAAAAATTAAAAGTTCTTAAATCACTGGGTTGCCTCCCAACAAGCGCTCTTTTAACGTCACTAGCTTGACCCTAATAAAGCTCATGTTCCATCTTCTTTTTCTTCTTTCTACTGAACTTCTTCAGAAATTTGATCAAACCAGGAACCTGTTGCAATGTCTTAATCATAGGAACTTTAATCTCCAATTTCTTGAAGATTTCCATGAGGCATTTAAATTTCTTTTCCTTCCTATGATACTTCTTTGGATGAGGAAGAGGTTTTTCATATGATTCTTTCTTTTTTTCTCTCGTCCTCTTTTTCTTTTCTCTCACTTTCTTTTTTTCTTTTCTTTTTCTACTCACTTTCTCAATCTTCACACAAATTTTCTCTTCTTCTTTCTCTTCTCTCTCTTTTCTCTCTTCTCTCTCTTCTTTATCCAACTCAACTTTTTCAACATTTACACTCACTAGCACTTCATACTCTTCCCTGGGGTTAACCTCAGTATTAGCCCCAAAATTTTTGTTAGGCCTTTCTTCCAATTGCTTGGTAATCTGACCCACCTGAATCTCCAAATTCTTGATAGCAGCTTCAGTGCTCTTTTGGGTAGACTCAGTTTTCTGTATGAAATTATTAAGAGTGTCTTCCATCCTCATGGACCTTTCATTAAGCATAGAAATCTGCTGCCATAAGGTGGGTTGCTGCTGCTGCTTATTAAATTGACCAGCTTGCCCAGTTTTCCCTTGACCAATGCTTGGGTGTGGTTTCCACCCTTGATTATAGTTCCCTTGACGGTATTGATTGGTCATGTAATTCACATCCTCCACGGCTTCTGCTGGAAAGGCACATTGACCATTGATATGGTCACCTCCACATAATTCACACAACTGAGATTGTACCTGTGCAGCAGTTTTCAACTCTTTAGGCAATTGTGCAAGTGTTTTAGTAAGAGTCTCCAGCTGTTGAGTTAGAATTTTATTTTGTGCTAGCAAGGCATCATGTGTCTGTAATTGTAGAACTCCTTTCTGTTGCATAGGAGCTCCTCTTTCACTGTTGAGCTCATTATCACTAGTAGCTACATTTTCAATAATTTCTGTTGCTTCCTCTGGAGTTTTCCATTTAATGTTTCCTCCTGCTGAGGCATCAAGCATCATCTTGGTTTGTGAACCAAGACCTCCAAGGAAGGTAAGGACTACTTCCACTTCGTCAAATCCATGCGTGAGAGTCTTTCTTAATAGGCTTTTATATCTGTCCCATGCATGACCTAGTGATTCTTCCATGCCTTGCCTGAAAGATGAGATCTCTTGCTTTCTTTGTTGACCTTGGAAGAATTGAGTGCCCATATAATCAAATTCTTGACTGAATTGCATCCTGCAAGCATTAAGCACAAAACTCTAGAAAATATTTGTTAGCACAAAAAGATAGAGAAGATACAAAGAATAAATGATAAGAAGATAAAAGATAGCAAGATAGAAGATAAAAACATAAAATAGAAAAATGAAAACAGAAAACAGGAAAAAAAAAATAAAAACAGAAAACGAAAAAAAATAAAAACAGAAAACAAAATAAAATAAAATAAAATAAAATAAAATCTAATCAAATCAAATCAAATCAAATCAAATAAAATAAAATAAAATAAAATAAAATAAAATAAAATAAAATAAAATAAAATAAAAACAGAAAAAATAAAAACAAAAAAATAAAAACAGAAATTCAAAATTAAAGTCAAAGATAATCAATAATCACACAAATTAACCAGTTAAACCACGAGTCCCCGCCAACGGCGCCAAAAACTTGATGGACAAATTTATGAACACCAAAATATGATGTCACAAACTTGTTTTACTATCGGCAAGTATGACCGAATCGTTCAAGTAATAAACTTGGTAAGACCAAGTATCGTTCTTCCCAAAGGACTCACGGCCTAGTTTAGTTGTGTGGTTTGTTGATTAGCTAAGACTTAAAGACAAAATATTTGGATTATATTATGCAAAAGACGATAATAAACATGTATGCATGAAGTTTTGATCAATGGCAAAGGCAAAAGATAAACACTTTCAATGAAATATACGTATGAATATGTTGTTGGGGGTTAATTTCATCTTATCCACTCTCATATATTTTAGGAATTCAACATTCAAATCATCATTGTTAATGCCACTCTCTAAAGTACCTTTCAAGAAGGCTTCTCCCTAATTATGAGTTCATACAATTCCTAACATTCCTAATAATTAGTTCATCAAGTGCAGGAGCTTAACGACAACCAATATACTATTGGGACAGATTCCCCGGATCTAGACTTCCCCGTACGTTCCCGTATCGACAAAACCAATAATCATGCATTGAATGAGTTAAACAACGCAAGCATTAAGGAAAGAGGAAAAACCCTAACTAATGATGAAAGAAAGCATATGTCTTAAATAAAAGATGTAAAAACAAATTCCATATACGAGAGCTTCAAAAGATTACATTGATTCCCCAACAAACATACAAGGTTTAGTTCACCATATTCATGGTGAAACTAGATGAATAATAATGAAAGAATGAAAGAGATAGAAAAACCCGAGAAAGAGAAGAGGAGAGTCGTCACCATCTCCCAATCTACCCCCAAGGGGTGAAAAGTGTGTTTCTACTTCCTCCCAGCCAAAGATACAAACCCTAGGACGTGCAAGTCCTTAAATAGGGCATAAAAATAACATAAAACAAGTCCAAGCCCATAAAAACAAAAGAAAACCGGTCCAAGCCCACTTAGAATGGCGCTCAGCGGTATTTTACCGCTGAGCGGTACTAGCGAATGATCCATTTTGCCCCCCAACTGCTGTTTTGCCCCTCAGCGGTGATTTCGGCACCCGAAAAGTGCCGCTCAGCGGTATTTTTCCGCTCAGCGCCACTCGGTCAGACTTTTTCTGCGTTCTGGTTAGTTTTTCAGCATTCTAGTTGACTGGTTGACTTTTCTGGTTGACTGGTTGACTTTTCAGCACTCCAATCATTCGGTATTTCAATTCTTCTTTCAAATCAATCAATTAGCCTACAAAATCAAGGGAATCTTGCACAAAACCATTAAATTCACTTTCAACTCTCTTATTCTCAAAACTAAAGCAAAAATATGAGTTCAAGCTAGTTTCTAAGTCTTAAAGGTTGCTTTTGGTATCAAATTTAAGCATAAAAATAACGGTTTTTCAACCGTTATCAGTTTCCACCCTTGATTGTAATTCCCTTGACGGTATGGAAATTGATTGGCCATGAAATTAACGTCCTCTACAGCTTCAACTAGAAAGGCATATTGACCATTGATATGGTCACCTCCACATAATTCGCACAACTGGGTTTGTACCTGTGCAGCAGTTTTCAACTCTTTAGGTAATTGTGCAAGAGTTTTAGTCAGAGTTTCCAGCTGTTGAGTTAGAATTTTATTTTGAGCTAGCAAGGCATCATGTGTCTGTAATTGGAGAACCCCTTTTTGTTGCATAGGAGCTCCTCTCTCACTGTGCAGCTCATTATCACTAGTAGCGATGTTTTCTATAATTTCTGTGGCTTCCTCTGGAGTTTTCCATTTAATATTGCCTCCTGCTGAGGCGTCCAACATCATCTTGGTTTGTGAACCAAGCCCTCCAAGGAAAGTTAAGACTACTTCCTGTTCTTCAAAGCCATGCGTGGGTGTTTTTCTTAGCAGACTTTTGTATCTATCCCATGCATGCCCCAGTGATTCTTCCATGCCCTGCTTAAATGAAGATATCTCTTGCTTGCCTTTTGTTACCTTTGATTGTGGAAAGTACTTGTTTAAAAACTTTGTCACCACTGCTTCCCACTCTGTGAAACTTCCTTTTGGGAAAGAATTCAACCAAAGCTTAGCATTGCCTCCCAATGAGAAAGGAAACAAACTAAGTTTGATCGCTTCATCTGGCACCCCATTAATTTTGACTGTGTTGCAAATCTCAGTGAAAGTAGTGAGGTGATCATATGGGCTTTCATGAGATAACCCATTAAATTGGTTGCTTTTCACCAATTGGATCAGTGCTGGTTTGACCTCCATGTTAGCTGCATTGACTCTAGGTCTAGGTATACTGTTAAAGTGCTGAGGTCTAGCTATATTGGTGTAGTCAGCAAGAGTTCTTCTGATATTATTGTTCTCCATATTTTCTGTGCTATGAACAGAACCTTGTGGTGATGGTTGCAACAGAGTTTCCGGAGGAGGAAAAAGTTCTCTAGATGTTCGGATTCTTCTCCTCCGTCTACTCTCGTCTAGACCTTCAAGAAGAGGTTTTGTTGTTTTCTTGCTCCTAGTTCGAATTGCCTCCTGCATACACAAGAACACAAAACCCTAGAATATTTGGTTAGCACAAAAAGATATAGGAGAAGATAAAAACAGAAAACAGAAAATAAAATAAAATAAAATAAAAACCGAGAAAACTAAAAACAGAAAATAAAAACAGAAATTCAAAATTAAAGTCAAAGATAATCAATAATCACACAAATTAACCAGTTAAACCACGAGTCCCCGGCAACGGCGCCAAAAACTTGATGGACAAATTTATGAACACCAAAATATGATGTCACAAACTTGTTTTTCAATCGGCAAGTATGACCGAATAGTTCAAGTAATAACTTCGGCTTCTCCTTTTGCACTTTTTTATGTCTTTTCTGATTTCATCTCTCTCCTTCTTCACTTCTTTCACTAAATTCACCTTAAAACCTGCACAAAAACACTGAAATCAAGCATAAACCTGTCCAGCTCTCTTATTTATGAAAATATGAAGAAAAGCATGATTTCAAGCTAGTTTCTAAGTGTAAAGGTTGCTTTTTGTGTCAATTTTAAGCATAAAAATAACAGTTTTTCAACTGTTATCACTATCATACTTGGAAGACCGTTTATGAAAACGGCCAGAGTTATCATGATGTAAATGAAGGTATAGTGGTGCTCCAGGACAGGGAGGAGAGAGTGGTTATAGACGTCTTTAAAGATGAGACGCAAACACAGGAGGAAGAAGCTAGTTATAAAGCTGCATTTCAAGATGCACGCATGAGTAGCCGTAAAGATTAAAATCTCAAGGTTGCAGGTAACCATTGTTTGTTGTTTCAGGTACACAAGGAAGAAAAGATTGGAAGAGGAGGAGAAATTCCTGGTGACTGGGAGAAAAGAAGACTCCAACTTGGCACACCTGTAAGAATCAAGAATAAGTTGTGGGTTGTGAAGGGCTTTAAAGAGAAGGAGATGATAGAGATAGAGTCTCCACATTCTAGAAGGACCAAAACAGTTCACAGGAAACAGCTGAGGAGTTGGTGGAATGACAACATCAACTATAAAGAAGGAACTTGAGCTTTACTGGGTCAAGCTAATGACGTTAAAAGAGCGCTTGCTGGGAGGCAACCCAGTGATTTTAGAACTTTTAAATTTTACTTTGGTTTGTAATCTTTAAATCTGTTGAACATTATATTGCTGAACATAGCATCTACTGAAGGATGCTAAGTGGTAACACCTACTGATGGGTGTTGGTAAGTTTGAAGCACCTACTGATGGGTGTTGGTGAGATTTTAAACACCTACTGATGGGTGTTGGTGGATTTTGGGTCAGGCTCGTGACGTTAAACAAGCGCTACCTGGGAGGCAACCCAATTGATTGTTGTTTTTGTTTATTTTAGTTAGGGTTTGCATAAGCATTTTAAACATTGAATTGCAGGGAACCAATGAGGGGCATGTATGGGAGGCATGTAGGTTAAGAAAAGAAGGAGAAGAGCACATCACGAAAGTGCCGCTGAGCGGTACTCTCGCAGATGGGCTTTAGTTCCCCTTAGCGGGACCCGAGCCCATTAGGGTATTTTTAAACCCTAAGCTGCGCAATTTCTCATACTTTCAGGCTCTTCTCTGCACAAACACTCCCACATACCTTCTCTAAGGTTTTCCACATTTTTTCACTCTTCCTTCTTAAGAAAATTTCTCTTCCACTCACTTTTTCACTAGTGTGCTATCAAAGTTTGGGGTTGGAAGAGAGCATTCTAGCTTGGAAGCATTCTCATTGCATTTAGTATCTCCACCCAAGTAAGTAAAATGCATTTCGTTCATTCTAGGGTTCTTGAATTTGAATGTGATTGTCAAAGCATGAATATTTAGGGGTTTTGATTTCTATGCATGATTTGATGATATATTTGATGTTTGAACCGATTAAACTGCATGATTATGAACTGGAAAACTGAAAATTGCATTTGGGTGGAGTTAGGACAACTTTAAAACAAGATTTTCAAAAATCTGCAGAGTTACCGCTGAGGGGTAAACTGCCGCTAAGCGGCCCTCTGCCAGATTTGGTTTTTCTGGTTTTTTGTGATCTGGACTATGGCACTGGTGGCGCTGAGGGGAAATTCTGGCCCTCAGCGGTGGTTTAGCTTTTCAAGGAGTTGTGTTCTATGTTTTACTAATGATTAACATCATGTTTTGTGGTTTTGTATTTGTGTTTGAATGCAGGAATGACATCCTCTTCAGGAAAGAGATTGAAAACCATGGCAACCAAGAGAAAGGAAAAGGAACCAGAGCAACCCCACTCTAGCAGGTTCTGATGGACAAATTTATGATCACCAAAATATGATGTCACAAACTTGTTTTTCAATCGGCAAGTATGACCGAATCGTTCAAGTAATAAACTTGGTAAGACCAAGTATCGTTCTTCCCAAAGGACTCACGGCCTAGTTTAGTTGTGTGGTTTATTAATTAGCTAAGTCTTAAAGACGAAATATTTGGATTTTTATATGCAAAAGACGAAAATTAAATATGTATGCATGAAGTTTTGATCAATGGCAAAAGCAAAAGATAAACACTTTCAATGAAATATATGTATGAATATGTTGTTGGGGGTCAATTTCATCTTATCCACTCTCATATATTTTAGGAATTCAACATTCAAATCATCATTGTTAATGCCACTCTCTAAAGTACCTTTCAAGAAGGCTTCTCCCTAATCACGAGTTCATACAATTCCTAGCATTCCTAATGATCAGTTCATAAGTGCAGGAGCTTAACGACAACCAATATGATATTGGGACAAATTCCCCGGATCTAGACTTCCCTGTACGCGCCCGTATCGACAAAACCAATAATCATGCATCGAATGAGTTAAACAATGCAAGCATTACCCAAAGAGGAAAAACCCTAACTAATGATGAAAGAAAGCATAGATCTTAAATAAAAGATGTAAAAACAAATTCCATATATGAGAGCTTCAAAAGATTACATTGATTCCCCAACAAACATATAGAGTTTAGTTCACCATATTCATGGTGAACCTAGATGAATAACAATGAAAGGATGAAAGATAAAACCCTAAAAAAGTGAAGAGGAAGCCTCAGCATCCAAGATCCTCCTTCAAAGGGGTGGAAGAGAGAGTGTTTTCTTCGTTCCAGCCAAAGATACCTAACCCTAGGAAACCCTAAAGCTTATATATTATTCGTAAGTTACAGAAAATTAGGTCCAAGCCCATAAAAGTGCCGCTCAGCGGTAAGTGCGTGAGTCGTTTCTTCCCCTCAGCGGCCATTTTGCCCCTCAGCGGATCTCCCGTAAGCTCCTGAGTGCCGCTCAGCGGTAAACTGCCGCTGAGCGGTGACTTCGGCTTCTCCTTTTGCACTTTTTGATGTCTTTTCGGATTTCATCTCTCTCCTTCTTCACTTCTTTCACCAAATTCACCTTAAAACCTGCACAAAAACACTAAAATCAAGCATAAACCTGTCCAACTCTCTTATTTATGAAAATATGAAGAAAAGCATGATTTCAAGCTAGTTTTTAAGTATAAAGGTTGCTTTTAATATCAATTTTAAGTATGAAAATAACAGTTTTTCAACTGTTATCAGGTTCCTCTCTAGGAAACATGAGAAGCACTTTAAGGTGGTTCAGGACAGGAGACTTCTGATGAAAAGAAAAGTTGGAATGATACCTAACTTTGCTCCTCAATTTGGAGAGCAAGTGTTAGGGAATGACTGGGGAAAGCTAGCCACCTATCCTGCACCTGCTAACATAGCTGTGGTGAAGGAATTCTACACCAATGCAAAGAAGATTGGTGATTATCCAGCTGAAAATTATTTGGGCTATGTCAGAGGCCATGCTATCAGGTGAGATCCTGATTCTATCAATAACTTCCTGGATACTGTGTTGGCTGGTGAGCAGTGCCAGTTTGCTCTTTGCATGGAGGAAGGTGCTGATTATGAGGATGTGGAGAGAGTACTATGCATACCTGGAGGACACTTCCAAAGGAATAGATCTGGCTCAGTGGTTAACATTAGGAGGACGGATTTGACTCCTCTTGCAAAATATTAGATGGCATTTTCTCATGCCAACATTCAGCCATGTTCACATGTGTCAGATATTACTCTCAACAGGGCACTATTCATCTACTGTGCTATCAGAAACTTAAATGTTAATATTGGGCAGGTGATAGCTGATGAGATTAGTGTGTGCGCCAATACCTCAAACAACAAAGCACCACTAGGACATCCCTCGTTGATTACTCACCTTTGCAAGATAGCTGGGGTGGACACTTCTGCTCCACCATTTGAGAGGCCAAGAAAAGCTATTGATGAAGCTTATTACAGACAGTACTGTGGAGGTGAGGAAGCAGCTCAGCCAGTTCCACCTCGCCGTGCTCGTAGAGAGAGAGGGCCAACACAGAGCCAGACATCTGCTGAGACACATGAAGCAGAACCATTCCAGATGAGGGACATGTATATGTCTCTTATAGGTGCTCAGTTGCAGTCCATTCACAGAGGGAAGGTGGCTACTGCTGAGATGATTGTGGGGATGTATGATACACCTCCAGCCCACAGGTGGAATATGGATGAATTCCATAATGTGGTAGCTTGGCCAGAGGAACCAGTGCATGGAGGAGGAGCTGGAGCAGCTGAAGCTTCAGCTAGAGAGACGGAAGAAGATGAAGCTAATGATGATGAGGCATTTGAAGATGATGAACATGAGGAGGAAGAGGAAGATACAGAGGACAACTCAGACTGATGAGGAGCTGAGATAGCATTTACTGATGAATGCTATCATATGCTTATGCGTTTGTTGGTTTAAGTTTTCTGAACTTATGTGTTTTTGTTTTTAGATTAGAGTTTGATGTACTCTATTGAACACCTGGTTTGTTATGATGGTTTGCTATTAACTATGATTGTTTGATAAGTAATGCTTGATGATGCTTATTGATTGATTGATGTTGAGATAATGTGCACATTAAAATGCTTATACAGGTGATTCACAAGCTTTGTGAACAAATGCATGATATTATGATTGTGATTGTGAGATTAAGCAGGATGTGTATGTCAAATGTGAATGAGCTTATATGTGAGGTTTTGAGCTCCAGAGTTGTTATTGTTGAATGCTATTACTTTGGAAACATGAATGATTTTGCCCAGGTTTTCTATGATTGAATCAATTGCTTGTTTTGCATCATATGATCAACGCCATTTGTTGGAACCCTTTTTTATTGGCCAAATTCATGAAGTTAGCCCACTAAAAGAGAAAACTTTGTGTACTATCCTTTGAACCCTTAGCCTTGAACATAAATTGAAAACCCTTGTTGAAAAGCTTTACCTTGAGTTAAGTAGAACATCTTGTGTGGTATTGTTAAATGTTCAAGTTTGGGGTTGTTGGGAAAGCATGAAAAAGGAAAAGCATTGAGCTAAAAGTTAAGAATAAGAATGTGAAAAGAAAAGAAAAAGAGAAAGAAAGAAAAGAAAAAGCAAAGCTCAATGTAAAGACAAATTGGGAAAAATAAGAATAATTGTGTTGTTGTGATTCTCTTAACTCAAGGATTTTGTGATCCAGAAAAACCAATTTTCTTGTTAGCCCAGCCACGTTATAAGCCATTGAAAAGTCCTTGTGATGATGCATGCTTGTGAATGTTTTTTATTATGGTAAAATTAAAGGCAAAGTTGATTCATGTGACATTGTGATAGTGGAGTGAATGAGTGATTACCTCTTATACACTTGAGTGTGAGTGAAACACTTTACCTGGTGAGGAAGTATTCCATGAGCACATGAACATCCATGCTTAATTGATTAATCATTCATGAAAAATAGCATTTGTTGGATATTAAATAACTTTGTGAACACTAAAGCATGTGCACATCTTGATTTAACTCTTGGTCATAAGTTTGATTGAAGTTGTTACTTATCTTGAAAAGAGGATTTTTGAATGAAGTGAACCATCATATGAATTGGTAGAAGATTGAGTTACATCTTGTTTGCTTGAGGACAAGCAAAGTTCTAAGTTTGGGGTTGTGATAACAGTTAAAAAACTGTTATTTTCATGCTTAAATTGATACTAAAAGCAACCTTTAACACTTAGAAACTAGCTTGAAATCATGCTTTTATTCATATTTTCAGAAATAAGAGAACTGGACAGGTTTATGCTTGATTTCAGTGTTTTTGTGCAGGTTTTAAGGTGAATTTAGTGAAAGAAGTGAAGAAGGAGAGAGATGGAATTAGAAAAGACATCAAAAAGTGCAAAAGGAGAAGCCGCAAGTACCGCTCAGCGGCAGTTTACCGCTGAGCGGCACTCAGGAGCTCACGGGAGGACCGCTGAGGGGCAAAATGGCCGCTGAGGGGAAGAAACTACTCACGCACTTACCGCTGAGCGGCACTTTACCGCTGAGCGGCACATTTTTGGGCTTGGACCTAGATTTTTTGTAATTTTAGAATAGTATATAAGCTTTAGGACGTCCTAGGGTTTGTATCTTTGGCAGAAACGAAGCAAACACTCTCTTTTCCACCCATTTGAAGGAGGATCTTGGATGCTCAGGCTACCTCTTCACCTTTCTAGGGTTTTATCTTTCATTCTTTCATTATTATTCATCTAGGTTCACCATGAATATGGTGAACTAAACCTTGTATGTTTGTTGGGGAATCAATGTAATCTTTTGAAGCTCTCATATATGGAATTTGTGTTTACATCTTAATCTAAGATCTATGCTTTCTTTCATCATTAGTTAGGGTTTTTCCTCTTTGCTTAATGCTTGCTTTGTTTAACTCATTCAATGCATGATTATTGCTTTGTTTCTCCCAATATTATATTGGTTGTCGTTAAGCTCCTGCACTTGATGAACTAATTATTAGGAATGCTAGGAACTGTATGAACTCGTAATTAGGGAGAAGCCTTCTTGAAAGGTACTTTAGAGAGTGGCATTAACAATGATGATTTGAATGTTGAATTCCTAAAATATGAGAGTGGATAAGATGAAATTGAACCCCAACAACATATTCATATATATATTTCATTGAAAGTGCTTGTCTTTTGCTTTTGCCATTGATCAACCTCATGCATACATGTTTAGTTTCGTCTTTTGCATATTAAAATCCAATTATTTCGTTCTTAAGTCTTAGCTAATCAACAAATCACATAACTAAACTAGGCCGTGAGTCCTTTGGGAGAACGATACTTGGTCTTACCAAGTTTATTACTTGAACGATTCGGTCATACTTGCCGATTGTAAAACAAGTTTGTGACATCATATTTTGGTGATCATAAATTTGTCCATCAATTATAACTGCCACAGATAATTGATTATTGTTAGTGATAATCGATTATTTGAGTCCGTTACAGGCTTTTTCAAAAAGTGATAATCGATTATCCCAGAGACTTTGGCAGTTCTCATCAGAACTAGTGATAATCGATTATTTGGAGTAATAATCGATTATTCCATAGCAACGAGGTTTTTCAGAAGGGCTTAGGATAATCGATTATAGCTTCTAATAATCCATTAAATGGATAACAATTCTAGAAATATGAATTTTTCTAAGTATTACATGTTTAAGATTTTTCCTAATACATTTATAATCTACAAAGTGCTTTTAAAACAATTATAACAGTCTATCATCTTTCAGCATCATCAAAATCATTTATCTTCAAATTTACCAATGCTCCTTATTGGTAACAAAGAGTGATAGGATTAATTTAATGAAGTTTATTGATCTTAGTAAGCCTATTACAAATGCTTGTGTTTACTGTAATATTATTGGCCATAATGTTAGAAACTACTATTACAGAAAGGTTGGAGTTCCAAAGGGAAAATTCAAATGGATTCCTAAGGAACTGCCTCTTGGAACGGACAAGACAGGACCCAAGTTCAAATGGGTACCAGCGTAAACAACATTTAATTGTTTTGCAGGAAAGTAGCTACAACTTGAGTCGTACAGTACTTAGGGATGAACTACAAATGGAACAAATCACAAGTTCTTGAGTCACTGATTGTGGTAAGTGTAACAAATCTTTTTCGTGCATCATAAGCATTTGTAAAATTGATTGTTATGTGCATGTTTGTTGTGTGTTGTTTGATTGATTGTTTTCTGTGAAAATAAAGTTGCACAGATTTTAATCGATTATGTTATGAACTGAGTCGATTATAATCTGTGAATGTGTTTCTCTATTTTTGGTAACACTCTGTAATACACGAGTCGACTTTGTCTTTAATGAAACCAATTAATAATCTCTATTTTGAGCTTTCTTATGTTTTGAAAATTTGAAATTTGATAAATTCGATTAAGTTCGGTTTTTGGTGCGAAAATGAATTTTATGGTTCCCTCCAAATTGGTTTTATTGGTCTATTAACTCTAACGAAGAAATTTGTCACTCACGCTTTCTTCGCAAACATTGAAATTCTTTCCTCTTTGGTATTCCGAGATTTATCTTCCAGATTCCTATATTAAATGGCATCCTCTTCATCTCAAAGAAAGAAAGTGAAGACACTAGGCCACAAGAATATGGGTAGAGGATCAACCTTAGACGGATGGATCAACGATGATAGTGTGCAGTTAAATTTCCTAGACTATTGGAAAATGAGGAGGCTGATCACTCACACAAATCTAAAACTGAGTTTTTTCAGGAAAAAGGGATTTATATTTCAAAGTGGGCTGAGATGTAGGGCCTAAAGAAGTTCGTTGAGATGGTTGATTCGTGGTACCCTGAACTTGTAAGGGTCTTTTACTCTAATCTCAAAATAAGTGATGGAACACTCTGTTCCAGAGTTAAGGGTGTAGATATCAAACTGACTGATGAAGTGTGGACAGATATTGCTGGTTTCAAGCTGGGAGGAGAGAAATGTGTCAACACCCAATTTTGTCCGGTAAGTAAATAAATAAAAATAAAAAATAAGAGAATAATAATTAATGGTTGGTACAGAGAAAAAAGGAAAAAGAAATAATAAAATAATTTTCCTTAATGGAGAACACATCACTAGAAAATATTTTTGAAATATTAGTTTGATATGGTAATAATTTGAATCAATATTATGCCAATAATTATAAGCAGTAATTAAAATACTATATTAATATAATTTTTTGCGTCAGTTGCTTTTAAAGAGGAAAATATAATTTTAAAAATTGACAAATTTTCTGACAATAATTATAATCAATGTCTTGAATATTATTTGATTTCTTTTTCTTGGAACCAAGACATTTTCATCCCTATTTTGTTCGTTGTCAATTAATTCACAATTAAGGCAAGATTCCCATAATATTACAATGTGTGTGTATAAATACGCACCCTATCATAGAAAAAGGGGACGAAAAAAAAAATAGAGAGAGACATGGAGAAATAACAAAATAGAAAGAGAGAAATAGAGTATAGAGGAAAATAGGTTCTCACACATAAGGGTTCTGTCAACGACAACCACCAAGGAAGAACTAGGAGAGTACCGAAAGCTAAAAAGGTATATCACCTTTACACCATTGTTTTTCTCTTTTTATTGTACTTTGAAGTTTTTTCTAAAAGGTTTTATTTTTTTACTACACACAAATAACGTTTTTTTAAATCATATTTCTTTTCTTTTTCCTACCATTCTTGAAATAAAAAAACGAAATCTTTAAAACCAAAAAATGTCAATTTTTGTTAAACTAAACCTTTTTTACCAGAACTACGTGATCCCTAATTCTCCATCATAAATGGATATACGTAGGAGCAAGGTCAACCCTTGTGGGTTCACTTTTAAAAAATCTCAAACAATCCATAATTAGTTTTCAACAAACTCACAAACCTTTTTCTAGATAAAGAACTACGTTATCCTTGATTGTCCTTTATAAATGGGTATACACGTATGAGCAAGGTCAATCCTTGTCCGGTTCATAAAATAAAAAATATTTTTTGTTTCTTAACAATTTCTTTATATTTTTATTTTTGGGAAAATTACATATTTTAGAAAACCACGTCAACTTCATACATTTAATTAAAGGTACTGCCTTTGGGCAGGCGCGGTAGGGTGCTAACACCTTCCTTACGCGTAACCGATTCCCGAACCTAAAATCTAGTTTTCGTAGACCATGTCTTATTTTATGGTTTTTCCATAGTTTTACCATAATAAATTATGGTGGCGACTTCCAAAATCTTTTCCTAAACCCATTTGCTTTCGGTTCGTCGTCCGATCGCGATCTCAATTGCGACAAAATGCCATATAGGAATTGAAGGATTTCACAAGTTCTTAGTCTATCAGGATAGTCTAAGAAATCCAAAGGAAATAAGAGATTATTCTCATTATAAAATTGGAGGAATGTAGAAGGATAACAGGTTGGTTGTGTTTGTCATATCCTGGATATTGATTTCAAGGGGGTAGTAACCATGCACAGGCAACTACAAAAGACCTATATCTTCTAAAGGCTATCAAGGAGAACATCCAAGTTGACTAGCCTGCTGCAATATCAGATAACATGCTAAAGCTTACAAGATTCGAGTCAGCCATGCTACCTTACTGTCTATTCATCTCCAAAGTTTTGATTCATTCCGAAGTAGACTGTGTAAATGAGTCAAGCGAGTCATATGGCAGGACAAACATGATTGAAAAATCTGCTTTACATCGCATGGGGCTAAAACATACTCCTGATGGTTGGTAATTTAAAAATGAGTTTGCTGAAGAAGATAATGATGTTGCAGAGTCATCTTCCATTCCCTATAGACCTCGATCTGAAATTGAAAAAGTTCTACTAAAGGAAATAAGATCTTTAAAGATTGTTTGCCAAGGATAAGGCAAGATGTACTGGATAAAAAAGAACATTTGAACTTGGATGCTCATAATGAGGTGGTAGAATCTGAAGAAGGTTCTGGTGAGGAAGGTAGTACACCAGTAGGGAGTGCAGCAGAGGATGTGGAAGAAGATGAAGGACAAGATGACAATGTGGGGGAAGAGAGTAATAGTGACATGCTTCTTAAGACATATCTTAAGAAGAAAAATAAGAAAAATAATTAAGAAATTAATAAATCTAATGCTCTATTGTAGTGTTTTCTGTTTTGTTTGTATTGGTGGCTTTATATGCCACTTGTGTTTTGGCTTGATCTGATTGTACTTCCTGTTTAAATATCAATGAAATCACAGTTTATGGTTAGCTCAATCTGTGAATGAAACCTTATATATGTGATTGAGTGAAACAAATAGTACTTAAATTGATTACACTATGATTATATGCAAACGAAGTATTGCTTACTGTTACATCCATACATTTGTATACTCATATATTATCTGTGATAATTCCTGTACTATATTGATTCTAAAATGCTTGATCTAGAAAGACCATGAAAGGTATTGCAGGAACATGAATTGCTGACAGAGATGATATGGAAAATCAACTTACAGAAAGCAAGAAGTCGATTACAACTGAGATCTAATCGATTGAATATCAACAGGGGTTAAAGATTCCAAACTTTGGGATATCTGTTATCTTTAAATCTTGCTTTATGTTCTGTGAATGTTTATTGTGCTTATATCCCAATGCTTATCCACTCTATCTATGCTCTGAGATGATAAGAGAATAAATTGTGTTTGATGATTGAAATTGTATCAATTATGCTCTGTTATTACTGCTTTACATTTACACTGATACAATGTTGGAATATACTTTTACATGCTCTGATATATAATTTGATTATTGCATTATGCATTTGTGTTTTGATTGAAACATGTATAACGACATGGGGAGCATTGCATATCATTGATCTATTTCACATGTATTCATTTAAGGGGGAGAAAATCCTAAATCATGTGAATAACATTGTTAGGGGGAGCATCATAATTTTTTTTTGATATATATGATGCATCTCTATGTTACTGATTATCTGTGTATCAATTACTGTTTACTTACCTCTTTTGCTAATGCCCAAAGGGGGAGAATTATGATGATTGGTAATTGATTGATAATCTGTATTGTTTTGTGCAACATGGTTGTTTATTAATCATGGCTGTGCATCATCAAAAAAGGGGGAGATTGTTGAGATTGTTGATAGGAGGAGCATAGGTTTAGCTTAACCTACAATCTCAGTAATATATGAGTTTTTGATGATGACAACACATAATTAATAACACATGTGTATTCTGTGTCACATGTTCCATATTTACATGTTATATGCTTTTATTAAGTGTGTTAAATCTGTTTAAGCATATATGAGAGCATGTTTGTGTTATTCATTGCAAATCAGTGTGTTACATATGTGTTTTTATATGTGAAATCATGACATATGATGTTGAAAAGGAAAACCACAAGCACTTATGTTGATTTTTACATGTGTGGCAAAATAACGGTTTTAAGTCGATTTCATTATTGGGTGAATCGATTAAAACTCGTGTCTTTGCACAAACTATTTTCAAATGTGTGGTGATAGTTTTCAAAGAGAAAGTTTTTCAAAACTATGCTTAACATTATTGCATAATCGATTGCATGTGTGCTGTATTCGATTAAGTTAGTTATTGTTTTGAAATACTATTAATGCTTGACATAGTTGTCTAACGGTCATATTTTTTATTATGTTGACCAAGCATTAAATGTTAGTTGACTTCATTAATTGCGCATTCAATTAATTGTTATGATTGTTGCTATCTGTTATAACAAAATTGTTGTATTCGAATGCATTAGTAGCTAAGTCGATTAAAATGCTTCTAAGATGAGTTATTTTATAAATCAACGTAGATTTGAATTCTGTAAGAACATTTGTGATTGTAACATTTTCATATCTTTTGCAGAAAGTTGTGATCTTATAGAAAGTAAAGAAAAGCTCCAAGAAACAAGAGTGACTGTAGTGATCAACTACTTGTGATTTCTTGAAGAGCAAAATTGTTGTGTTTTTCAAAGTCTAATCAACTTGCACATTTGGGTGTCATTGAGAGATCTGATTCTACAATCTTTTAAAGATTGGTTTGAGGTTCCCTATTCTGATTATAGGAAGAAAAGCGTGTGGCGTTCTTCACTTTGAGAGTTTCTCAAAGGGCTTAGACAACATAAGAGGGGATTCTTGCTACTAGTCTTGTTCTGTAATTCCTATATTTTGATTAGAGGGTTAGAGAGGTGTTTTATATTTTTGACGTGTGGTCGCTATAAAAGCCTTATTGTAAAAACCTTGATCATTTTAGTGCATTAGATTCTTGTGGTTGAAAGGATAGTGGATGTAGTGATGGAAGCAGCCTCCACGTTCAAGATTAGAGCAGCTTCTCGGACCAAAAGTGCTAGCGGAATGGAGAATGGATGAAGATGTTCAGGTGCTTGCAAGGTGTTTAAGAAAATGTGTGGTAGTGTTTGGATGTGGTGTGGTGAGGAATTCTAACTCAGACAACCTTCCTTAGGGGAAAGGAGCTAGAGGGAGACAAGCTAAAATAGCTTCAAGCAATGAACTCGAGAGAATGGCTGGATTTCAGCAACATTTCATTATCAAACTCAAGTTATCTTTTACAATGGATCAAGCTCTATTTTATAGATGAAGAGAAGCTTGAGAACGTGCAAGGAAATCTGCATATTTACAATGTGCATGAAGCAAAGCAAGGTGTGCAGGAGAAGCTACTCGTTGGCTGCATGTTTCACGTAGAACATGTTGGAAACATGCTTCAAAGAGAAGAAGCTACGACTGGTGTGTTCCATGTGGTAAATGTGCTTCACGGCTGGCATGTGTTCCACATGAAAATTATGTCAAATGTGCTCCAAACAAAGAAGATGCACGGTTGTATGTGCTTCTCATGCAAAACGTGGAAATTATGCTCCAATGAGAAAAGGCTTTACGGCTTCACTTGTTTCCTTTGTACTTCCTTGCTTGGTAAGCTTCCTAGGATCCTTCCAACCTTTATTATTGTCCTACAAAACAAGGTAAACGGATTTAGTTAAAGAGAATCTATCTAAGACTTAGATAAGGAAAGAGCTTTAGCAATCTTTATTCTACTTCCCTTTCTTTAGTCTTAGTTTTAGTTGATACTTCTTTGGATGGAAAGTCCCTACTTCTCTTCTTTCTCTTTCTTATCTCTCTTCTTCCTTTCTCTCTCTTTCTTTTTCTCTCTTCTCTTCTTCTCTTCTCTCTTCTTCTCTTCTTTCTTTTTCTTCTCTCTCTCTTCTCTTCGTCTTGTCTTATTTCCTCTTGTTGTCTCTCAACATCTCTTTGTAGTTTGTTAACCTTCAACTTTAGTTTCTTAGCCTTTAACTCCTTAAGTCTAATTTCAAATTTTAGTTCTGTAAAAAGGAAACCATTTTCGTTTATGCTTTCGAGAAATATTTTCCCTCTTCAATGTAATCTATCAAGAATTGTAGGTTTCTCTTAATATGTGAAGGGACAAACTCTTTTCTCATGCAAGATTTTAATTCATACCAATCACGAATGGGGGACTTTCTACCTATCCTAACATGATATTGTCTTTCATCCCACCACTCTCTTGCATGCATTTCAAATCTAGATGTGTAGAGACTAAGGACATAAGATTCACTATTGCTAGAAAGGAAATAGGATTCATGTTTACTTTTTCAAGCAATAAATGGAGGCATGTCATTAATTTCCTTTCCCAAGCTAGGTATGTTAATGCACCAATATCCTCCCCAAAGTATGGAATATTTTCCCTAGCTTGATGATATAAATCATCCTCAATCCTCTCAAATTCATGAATGAACAAGTATTCCTTCTAGCTTTGTCATGTTCTCTTTTAATGTCTTTGTAACTAAGTGGCTTATCAAAATAGGAAGATCGAGAGGACCTATATGAAGAAGAAGACCTATAGGAATCATAACAAGACATCAAACTCTTTAGATTTTGGTGAAGGATTTCTAGACAGATTCTAGAGGTAAAATGAACCAAATAGCTCCCAAGAAGGAGAGGTGAGTCACAATGGACAGGCTTAAGAACCTTGTCCTTCCTTAGCCAGAGTTTCTTTGGTTGTTTCTTACCTTGGTGTCTACGTAGAAATCTTTCAAAAACCTTTGGAATGCAAGAATGAAATGCACCTAGAAACCAAATAAAGGTTTATCTATATGAAACGCGCTCCTAAGTACCACAGAGACTTAAAACATAAAAGTCAACAAGTAGTGTAAAGTAAAACAAATGGAAATGAAACAAATGAGACACAACCCTAAGTGAAAGTGCAAGTGACACTTGGAGCCACTTGACACACTTTCACACTAAGAAGCGTAGCCTATCTATTACAATGTTTATTAGTGCTCTTAGAATTTCTTGAAAATCATTTTCCCAAGTCACTTTAAGTTGGAAATGAGAAACAAAAATGAATGAAACTACAAAGGTTCCGTGATATCAAGCCGAAATCACAAGTAAATATTGTTGACAAGTGAACAAAGCCAAGTGTGGCTTCTATTTCAGCTTGGTGGAATGCCAACAATGTGTATTTGTGTTGTTGCTTGGTGCTGAATGATAACAGTTGAAAAACTGTTATTTTCATGCTTAAAATTGATACTAAAAGCAACCTTTAACACTTAGAAACTAGCTTGGAATCATGCTTTTGTTTATATTTTTGGAAATAAGAGAGTTGGACAGGTTTATGCTTGATTTTAGTGTTTTATGCAGGTTTTAAGGTGAATTTGATGAAAGAAGTGAAGAAGGATAGAGATGGAATCAGAAAAGAACTCAAAAAGTGGAAAAGAAGAGAAGCCGTAAGTACTGCTCAACGCCAGTTTACTGCTGAGCGGTAGTAATGAACGCCCATTGGCTTCGCTGAGGGGTGAAAGTGAAGCTGAGGGGAAGAATACAACACACGCACTTACCGTTGAGCGGTAGTTTACCTCTGAGCGCCATTATTTTGGGCTTAGGCCCACTTTTCTGTAATATTTCGAATAGTATATAACCTTTAGGACTTCCTAGGGTTTGTATCTTTGGTAGAGTACGAAGCAAAAACACACCTTTCCACCCCTTGGAGGAAGATCTTGGATGCTAAGGCTACCTACTCATCTTTCTAGGGTTCTATCTTCCACTCTTTCATTGTATTTCATCTAGTTTCACCATGAATATGGTGAACTAAACTCTTCTTGTTGCTGGGGAATCAATGTAATCTTTTAAAGCTCTCATATATGGAATTTTGTGTTTAAACATCATATCTATGATACATGCTTTCTTTCATCATTAGTTAGGGTTTTTCCTCTTTGCTCAAAGCATGCATTGTTTAACTCATTCAATGTCAGGATTATTGATTTTCTCGATATGCAGACATACGGGGAAATCTACGACTAAGGAAATTCTCCCAAAACCAATATTGCCTAGACATAGGGATATGAGGGTTGGTTGCCTTTAAGCTTCTCTTCAGAATTAATTATGAGGGATGCTAGGAATTGTATGAACTCATAATTAAGGATAGGCTTTCTTCACCAAGACATCGGGTTTAAGGTAATTTAGAGAGTGGCATTAACATTGATGAAAAGAATCATGAATTCCTAAAATATATTAGAGTGGATAAGATGAAATTGATTACCCCAACAACATACTCATCCATATAATTCGTTCAGTGTTTGTGTTCTTCTTTCCCATTGATCATCACATGCATAAATGTTTACTTTTTGTCTTTTGCATTTGAAACTTATAACAATTTGTTCACAAGTCTTAAATAATCAAGAAATCATATAACTAACTAGGTCGTGAGTCCTTTGGGAGAACGATACTTGGTCTTACTGAGTTTATTACTTGATACGATTCGGTCACACATGCCGAGGGTTAAACAAGTTTTTGGCGCCGTATTTCGGTGTTCATAAATTTGTCATCAAGTTTTTGGCACCATTGCCGGGGACTCGTGGTTTAACTAGTTCATTTGTATGATTATTGATTATATTTGACTTGAATTTTGAACTTTGAAATTTTGAATTTTGAAATTTGAATTTTTGTTTTTATTTTCTGTTTTTTATTTTTTTGTTTTTATTTTCTGTTTTTTATTTTTCTGTTTTTATTTTCTGTTTTTATTTTCTGTTTTTATTTTTCGGTTATTATTTTATTTTATTTTATTTTTCTGTTTTTATTTTCTTTTTTTATTTTTCGGTTATTATTTTATTTTCTTTTATTTTCTGTTTTTATTTTTCTGTTTTTATTTTATCCTCTTATCTCTTATTTTATATCTTTTATATCTTTTTGTGCTAACAAATTTTTCTAGAGAACTTTTCCTTCCTCCGGAAATTCTTTTACAACCTTGACCAGGTTCTTACCATAACACTGAGGAGATCGAGAATAATAATGTTAGACGGACTCTTGCAGATTACACTAATGTAGTTGGACCTCAGCATTTCAATAGCATAGCAAGACCGAGAGTCAATGTAGCTAATATGGAGGTGAAACCGGCATTAATCCAACTGGTTAAGAGTAATCCATTTAATGGGTTGTCTCATGAAAGCCCATATGAGTCCCTCACAACTTTTAATGAAATTTGCAATACAGTGAAGATAAATGGGGTGTCTGACGAAGCAATCAAACTTAGCCTGTTTTCATTCTCATTGGGAGGCAACGCTAAGCTTTAGCTGAACTCTTTTCCAGAAGGGAGCTTTACAGAGTGGGAAGCAATGGTTACAAAATTTTTGAAGAAATACTTTCCACAATCCAAGGTAAATAAAGGAAGCAAGAGATATCATCTTTTAGGCAAGGCATGGAGGAATTATTAGGTCATGCATGGGACAGATATAAAAGCCTATTAAGAAAGACTCCCACGCATGAATTAGATGAAGTAGAAGTAGTCATATTCTTCCTTAGAGGTCTTGGTTCACAAACCAAGTTGATGCTAGACGCCTCAGCTGGAGGCAATATCAAATGGAAGACTCCAGAGGAAGCCACTAAAATAATTGAAAACAGGGCTACTAATGATAATGAGCTGAACAGTAAAAGAGGAGCTCCTATTCAACAAAAAGGAGTTCTACAGTTGCAATCCAATGATGCCTTGATAGCTCAGAACAAGAAAATAACTCAACAATTGGAGAATCTCACAAAGGCACTTGCACAACTTCTGATAACAGTTGAAAAACTGTTATTTTCATGCTTAAACTTGATACTAAAAGCAACCTTTAACACTTAGAAACTAGCTTGAAATCATACTTTTGGTTATATTTTTAGAAATAAGAGAGCTGGACAGGTTTATGCTTGATTTCAGTGTTTTTATGCAGGTTTTAAGATGAATTTGGTGAAAGAAGTGAAGAAGGATAGAGATGGAATCAGAAAAGACATCAAAAAGCGCAAAACGAGAAGTCGCAAGTACCGCTGAGCGGCAGTTTACCGCTGAGCGGCACTCAGAAACCCACGTTGGCTCCGCTGAGGGGTGAAAAGGCCGCTGAGGGGAGAAAAACAACTCAGGCACTTACCCCTGAGCGGTAGTTTACCGTGGAGCGGCACTATTTTGGGCTTGGGCCTAATTTTCTGTAATTTTAGAATAGTGTATAAGCTTTAGGACGTCCTAGGGTTTGGATCTTTGGCTGAGACGAAGCAAACACTCACTTTTCCACCCCTTGAAGGAAGATCTTGGATGCTCAGGCTACCTCCTCCTCTTTCTAGGGTTCTATCTTTCATTCTTTCATTATTGTTCATCTAGTTTCACCATGAATATGGTGAACTAAACCTTGTATTGTTGTTGGTGAATCAATGTAGTCTTGTGAAACTCTCATATATGGAATTTGTGTTTTAACGTCTTATATTAAGATATATGCTTTCTTTCATCTTTAGTTAGGGTTTTTCCTCTTTGCTTATTGCTTGCTTTGTTTAACTCATTCATTGCCATGATTATTGATTTTGTCGATACGGGAACGTACGGGGAAGTCTAGATCCGGGGAATTTCTCCCAATAGCATATTGGTTGCCTTTAAGCTCCTGCACTTTAAGAACTAATTACTAGGAATGCTAGGAATTGTATGAACTCGTAATTAAGGATAGGCCTTCTTGCAAGGTGATTTAGAGAGTGGCATTAGCATTGATGATAAGAATGATGAATTCCTAAAAGTATATGAGAGTGGATAAGATAAATTGATAACCCCAACAACATACTCATCCATCTAATTCATTGAAGTGTTTGTATTCTATTTTTCTCCATTGATCAAATTCATGCATACATATTTAATTACCGTCTCTTGCATTGAAACCTACAATCAATTGTTTACAAGTCTTAAATAATCAACAAATCATATAACTAACTAGGCCGTGAGTCCTTTGGGAAAAAGATACTTGGTCTTACCTAGTTTTAATACTTGATACGATTCGGTCACACTTGCCGATTGTTAAACAAGTTTGTGGCGCCGTTTTTCGGTGTTCATAAATTTGTCATCAAGTTTTTGGCGCCGTTGCCGGGGACTCGTGGTTTAACTAGTTCATTTGTGTGATTATTGATTATCTTTGACTTGAATTTTGAATTTTGAATTTTGAATTTCTGTTTTTTATTTTTTCTATTTTTATTTTATTTTATTTTATTTTATTTTCTGTTTTATTTTTCTGTTTTTATTTTATCTTCTTACTCTTATCTTATATCTTCTTTTATATCTTTTTGTGCTAACCAATTTTTCTAGGGTTTTGTTTTCTTGTGTATGCAGGAAGCAATCCGAACTAGGAGCAAGAAAACTGCAGAACCTCTTCTTGAAGGTTTAGACGAGAGTAGACGGAGGAGAAGAATCCGTACATCTAGAGAACTTTTTCCTCCTCCGGAAACTCTGTTACAACCATCACCACAAGGTTCTGAACATAGCACTGAAAATATGGAGAATAATAATGCCAGAAGAACTCTTGCAGATTACACAAATATAGCTGGACCTCAACACTTTAACAGCATAGCAAGACCAAGGGTCAATGCAGTCAACATGGAGGTTAAGCCAGCATTAATTCAACTGGTGAAGAGTAATCAATTTAATGGGTTGTCTCACGAAAGCCCATATGAGCACCACACAACTTTTAATGAGATTTGCAACACGGTGAAAATAAATGGGGTGCCGGACGAAGCAATCAAATTTAGCTTGTTTCCATTCTCATTAGGAGGCAACGCTAAACTTTGGTTAAATTCTTTTCCAGAAGAAAGCTTTACAGAGTGGGAAGCAGTGGTTACCAAGTTCCTAAACAAATACTTTCCACAATCAAAAGTAAATAAAGGGAAGCAAGAGATTTCATCATTCAGGCAAGGCATGGAGGAATCACTGGGGCATGCATGGGACAGGTATAAAAGCTTATTAAGAAAGACACCCACGCATGGCTTTGACGATGTGCAAGTAGTCCTAATCTTCCTTGGAGGTCTTGGTTCACAAAACAAGATGATGCTTGACGCCTCAGCAGGAGGAAATATCAAATGGAAAACTCCAGAGGAAGCTACAAAAATCATTGACAATATGGCTACTAGTGACAATGAACTCAACAGTGAAAGCAGATATCTTAGTTAGAAGGAGTTGTTGATGCTCTGCTTATTCAAAATAAAATTATTTCTCAACAGTTCGAAGAAGTAATTATGAAACTTTCTCAATTACCACAAGAAATACAAAAGGTTTCAATGGTTCAATGGCAACAGCAAAAATGGCAAATGCAATCTACTCCATCTGAGAAGACAACCAAACTTGACGAGACTTTCCAAAATTCTTGAAGACGAATGCATCTTATTGTAAGAATGTGGAAGTTGCATTTGAAAATATGAAGATCCATATTGAGCGAATAGTTGACAAGATGAAAAATGGTAATATCATAAAGGAGTGTAAAACTATTGTGACCAGAAGTGGTAAGGTGCTAGAGGAGAGAAAAAAGAAAGAGAGGAGAAAGAAAATGAGAGTGAAAAAGAAACATGTGAGTGGAAAGAAAGAGTTGAGAGAGAAAAAAAGAAAGAAGAAGATGAAAAGAAAGAAAAAAAAAGAGAGAGAAGAGAGAGATGAGAGACAAAAAGAAAGAGAGTTTGAAAAACCACTTCCTTATCCAAAGAGCTATTCAAGGAAGGAGAAAGAAAAACAACTGGAAAGATTCATGGAGCTATTTAAGAAGCTGGAGATCACTATACCATTCTCTGAAGCATTGCAACAGATGCCATCATATGCAAAGTTTTTGAAGGAACTTTACAAAGAAAAACAAGTACATTGAAAGGAAACTATCAAGGTACAGGGTAACTGCAGTGCAATCATACAGAAATTACCTCCTAAGCTTAAAGATCCAGGAAGCTTCACTATTCCATGCACCATAGGAGACTTGGAAGTTGGAAGAGCATTGATTGATTTGGGAGCTAGCATTAATTTAATGTCGTTATCCATGTGTAGAACAATTAAGGTTTGGAAATCAAACCAACCAGAATGGCTCTTCAACTGGCGGACAGGTCTCTTAAATATCCATATGGAGTGGTTGAAGACGTTTTAGTGAAGGTTGACAAATTTGTATTCCCAGTAGATTTTATTGTAATGGAGATGGAAGGGAATAGTGATGTACCTCTCATTCTTGGGAGACCTTTTATGAAGACTGCTAGAGTTTTAATTGATGTAGAGAATGGTAAGCTTAAATTGAGAGTTGATGATGAAGAAGTCACTTTTGACGTATCCAAGGCCATGACATATCCAAATGATGATAAAGCATGTTTTCAATTTGATGAACTCGATGAAGTTTGTATGGTGCAAGAAAGGATGGTGCGGTATGTTTCTCCACTAGAGAAAACTCTTATTGATGCTTGTGAAGATTTAGATGAAGAAGAAGAGAAATTAATTGATGAATGTCTGATGGACTTGGAAACATTGAAAAAGAGTCCAGTGGAAGATCCAATGTTTGAAATAATTGAAAAGGAAGAAGAAGTCAAAGCAAAGCCGCTAGAATTAAAAAGATTACCAGCACATCTGAAGTATGTTTTTCTAGAAGAAGATGGAATAAAGCCAGTCATCATCAGTAACTCTTTATCTCTACAAGAAGAAGAACAGCTGATAGAAATTCTGAAAGCTAACAAAGAAGCAATTGGGTGTCAATCTCAGATCTTAAAGGTATTAGCCCAACTTATTGTATGCATAAGATCTTTATGGAAGAGGATTATAAACCGAGTGCTCAACCACAAAGAAGGTTAAATCCTGTAATGAAGGAGGTGGTTAGAAAAGAAGTATTGAAACTGTTAGAAGCTGGTATCATTTATCCAATCTCTAATAGTGAATGGGTGAGTCCAGTACAGGTGGTTCCAAAGAAAGGTGGGATGACAGTAATTCATAATGATAAGAATGAACTTATCCCTACTCGGACAGTTACTGGATGGCGGATGTGCATTGATTACAGGAAGCTAAATAAAGCCACTAGGAAGGATCATTTTCCTCTTCCTTTCATGGACCAGATGTTAGAAAGATTATCAGGTCAAGCTTTCTATTGTTTTCTAGATGGATACTCTGGATACAATCAAATTGTGGTAGATCCAAAAGACCAGGAGAAGACGGCCTTTACTTGTCCTTTTGGTATCTTTGCTTATAAAAAGATGTCGTTTGGATTATGTAATGCTCCAGCTACATTTCAAAGGTGTATGCAGGCAATTTTTGCAGATCTCTTAGAAAAATGCATTGAAGTATTCATGGATGATTTTTCAGTTTTTTGGAAATTCTTTCCAAAGGTGTTTGGCTAATTTGAACACTGTTCTTAAAAGATGTGTTCAGACAAATCTTGTTCTTAATTGGGAGAAATGTCATTTCATGGTAACTGAAGGAATTGTGCTGGGACATAAAATTTCTGCTAAAGGAATTGAGGTAGATAAAGCTAAAGTAGAAGTCATTGAGAAACTGCCTCCACCAACAAATGTAAGGGGGATTAGGAGTTTTCTCGGTCATGCTGGGTTCTATAGAAGATTCATTAAAGACTTCTCAAAAATTGCTAAACCATTGAGTAATCTTTTGATGAAGGACGCTCCTTTTGTGATGAATGAAGAATGTTTGAAAGCTTTTGACATATTGAAGAGCAAATTAGTGTTAGCTCCAGTAATTGTAGCCCAGATTGGAATAGAAATTTTGAATTAATGTGTGATGCAAGTGATTATGCAATAGGAGTTGTTCTTGGCCAGCGAAAAGAACAAATTTTTCATCCAATTTATTATGCCAACAAAGTTCTGAATGATGCTCAGTTGAATTATGCTACCACAGAGAAAGAATTTCTAGCTATAGTGTATGCTCTAGAAAAATTTAGACCTTATCTTATTGGGTCTAAGGTGATTATCTATACAGATCATGCAGCTATCAAATATTTGTTGACAAAGCCAGATTCTAAGCCACGACTGATTAGATGGGTACTACTCTTGCAAGAATTTGATGTGGAAATCCGTGATAAGAAAGGAAGTGAGAACTTGATTGCTGATCATTTGTCACGGTTAGTCAACAAGAAGGTCACTAGCAAGGAATCAGAGATCTGGGAATCTTTTTCAGATGAAGCACTCATGTATATTCAGCAGAGGCCATGGTTTGCTGATATGGCTAATTTCAAAGCTGCAAGGGTTATGCTAGAAGATTTAACTTGGCAACAAAGAAAGAAATTTTTGCATGATGCCAAGCAGTTTGTCTGGGATGATCCTTATTTGTTCAAGATTGGAGCAGATAATCTTCTGAGGAGATGTGTGACAAATGAAGAAGCAGAAGGAATTCTCTGGCATTGTCATGATTCACCTTATGGAGGACATTTTAATGGAGAAAGAACAGCAACAAAAGTTCTTCAATCAGGGTTTTATTGGCCAACTTTATTTAAAGATGCTCATAATCATGCTAGAAATTGTGATAAGTGTCAAAGAGCAGAGACGATCACTAAACGTCATGAGATGCCATTACAAGGCATTTTAGAGGTTAAGGTTTTTGATTGTTGGGGTATTGACTTTGTGGGACCTTTTCCTCCATCTTTCAACAATGAATATATTTTGGTAGCAGTGGATTATGTGAGTAAATGGGTGGAAGCATTAGCTTGTCCTAAAAATGATGCTAGCACAGTAATTAAATTTTTGAAGAAGCAGATATTTTCACGTTTTGGCACTCCAAGAGTGTTGATTGGTGATGGAGGATCTCATTTTTGCAATTATCAGCTAGATAAAGTACTCAAACATTATGGAGTGAAACATAAGGTAGCTGCACCTTATCATCCACAAACCAATGGACAAGCTGAGGTATCTAACAGAGAAAAAAAAAGGATCTTGGAAAAAACAGTGACTTCATCAAGAAAGGATTGATCACTAAAGCTGGATGATGCTCTTTGGGGTTATAGGACGGCAATGAAGACTTCTATGGGACTATCACTGTTTCAATTAGTCTATGGGAAAGCATGTCATTTGCCAATAGAGTTGGAGCATAAAGCATTGTGGGCTTTGAAATTCTTGAATTTTGAGCCTTATGAAACTCAAGGTACACGCAGAAGGCAGATCTTGGAGCTTGAAGAAATATGATTACATGCATATGATTCATCCAAGGCTTATAAATATAAGATCAAATTCTATCATGACAGGAAGTTGGTAAATAAAGTTTTTAATCCAGGACAACAGGTACTATTATTCAATTCAAGATTGAAGATATTCCCTGGGAAATTGAAGACAAAATGGTCAGGACCATTTGTAGTAAAAGGAGTGCATCCACATGGAGCAATTGAAATATTTAATCCAGCTGCTGATGCTCCACAGAAAAGCTGGGTGGTGAATGGTCAACGCCTCAAGCCTTACTTAGGAGGAGAAGTGCAACATTTTTCCACAATGATGCAGTTGGTTGATCCTTGAAAGTTCGGGTCAGGCTCGTGACGTTAAACAAGCGCTTACTGGGAGGCAACCCAGTGTTCTGAACTTGATTACTGTTTTTTTTAGAATAGGGTTTGATGTACTCAATTGGAAACTTTGTCTGGTATAATGGTTTGCTTATGATTGTGATTGTTTGATAAGTGATGCTTGATGATACTTTGATATGGATTGATGTTGAGATGTACATTATATGTTTATACAGATGATTCACAAGCTTTGTGAACAAATGCAAGATGTTGTGATTGTGATTATGATTCTAAGCAGGATGTTATATGTGGAATGTGAATGAGCTTATATGTGAGGTTTTGAGCTCCAGAGTTGTTATTGTTGAATACTATTATTGTGGAAACATGAATGACTTTGCCCAGGTTTTCTATGATTGAATTACTTGCTTGTTTGCATCATATGATCAAGGCCATTTGTTGGTAACCCTTATATTAGCCAATTTCATGATTAGCCACTAAAAGAGAACACTATGTGTTCTATCCTTTGAACCCTTAGCCTTGAACATGATTTGGAAACCCTTGTTGAAAAGCTTTACCTTGAGTTAAGTAGAAAATATTTTGTGGTAGGTAGAGTGAATGAGTGATTACCTCTTATACACTTGTGTTTGAGTGAAACACTTTACCTAGTGAGGAAATATTCATTGAGCACATGAACATCCATGTTTAGTTGATTGATCATTCATGAAAAATAGCATTTGTTGGATATTAAGTGACTTTGTGAACACCAAAGCATGTGCACGTCTTGATTGAAATCTTTGTCATGAGTTTGATTGAAGTCTTTACTTATCTTGAAAGAAGATTTTTGAATGAGTGAACCATTATACAGATTGGTAGAAGATTGAGTTACATCTTGTTTGCTTGAGGACAAGCAAAGTTCTAAGTTTGGGGTTGTGATAACAGTTGAAAAACTGTTACTTTCATGCTTAAAATTGATACTAAAAGCAACCTTTAACACTTAGAAACTAGCTTGAAATCATACTTTTGGTTATATTTTTAGAAAGGTTTAATGTCTCGGTAGGTCCCTATTTTTGGCGTGAATCTCAAATAGGTCCTTTTTCTTTTCGGCGTCTCAATTGGGTCCTTTTTTGTGTAAAATTGCAGCAATTAGGGGTCTGCCGTCAAATTCAACAAACGGCCGTTTAAATTTGGCCTACGTGGTATTCATTATCTGACGTGGCATTTAACATATATATATATATATATATATATTTCTGTAGTGGTCCTAAAAATGAGTAGAAAATTTACATTCAGAGGGATGAAAGAGAGTTAAAAAGAGGTAAAAGAAAAAAAAAGGTGGATGCCTGTCATCTATATCCTGCTCGTCGTGGTCATTTATGGAGGATGCGGAAGAGCTCTCTTCCATCTGCTGTTCGGCTAACTTATCCGTCAGATACATCTTAGCCATATCATCGTCGTTGTCCAGCAAGTGCTCCAATTCATCCCTCACCTGAACAAATGATCAAACAATGAAATAATCAAACCCCCGGAAGCCCATGCCATGCATCAATCACACCCACCAACCTTCTGAACACGGCCAGTGATGGCGACCAATCGGTTCTTAATTTGACGAACGCGTTCCAAATTGAGAGTACTGATCTTGGATGTGAGCTTGTCCAAGGCGGGATGAGCCTCCTGCTCCAACGTCTTTGCCTGTGAGTCATCAGAGAGAGATTTAGGGTCAAGACAGAGGGAAATTGTCGGCAAGAAATGAAAAGAAGAGAAGAGGGAAGCACGGATCTCGTTCTCCAATACGCTACAGGCGGCTTCAAGGCAGGCCTCCAGGGCCACGAATTCGAAAGGGAGAATCTTGATGGCATCGGGGACGTGGTCGTGGTCGGGGTCGGAGTCGGTGTGGTGGTCGTGATGTTTGGAAGAGAAGGCCTGGTGGTGGCGGAGGATCCTGGCCTGGAGCTCTTGGACGAAGGGGGTGACGGAGGGGTCACGTGAGTTGAGGAGGAGGACCTCGTGGGCGGTGATGATAACCAAGAAAAAGAAAAGAAAAAAAAAGGAGAAATATTGCAGCACAAAAAAATCAAGAACCACAAAAAAGGGTCCAAGAAAAATCAAGAACCACAAAAAAGGGTCCAAGAAAAACCCTGTTCCTGTAACTTCTTGATTCTCTGACAACATACTCCATTGTTTCCACAAACAGATTCAAGCTTCTGATCGGTGGCACATAAAGGGTCAGAGGAACTGTGGAGAAAGCCACTGTGAAGAACAGCTGCAACATTTCTTCTTCTTTTTCTAATTCTTTTATGACCCACTTGGAGAAAGCTTGCAAAGGTGGAAGCTTTGGATTTGGATTTGGATTCGGGTTTTGTTTGAGTTTCTGAAATTTTTGTGAATGGTGTTAGAGAAGAAGAAAGAAAGACTTTGACTAATAAAACGTGGCATTTAAAACGATTTTAAAAAATGTGTTTCGAAATTTAAATGACACGTAACTGCACTGAACCATGCCACCTAACAATACTGTAACGGCCGTTTGTCTAATTTAACGGCAGGCCTGTAATTGATTCAATTTTACAAAAACAAGGACTCAATTGATACGCCAAAAATAAAGAGGACCTATTTGAAATTCATGACCAAAATAGGGACCTACGGAGACATTAAACCTTTTAGAGTTAAGAGAGCTGGACAGGTTTATGCTTGATTTCAGTGTTTTTATGCAGGTTTTAAAATGAATTTGGTGAAAGAAGTGAAGAAGGATAGAGATGGAATCAGAAAAGACATCAAAAAGTGAAAAAGGAGAAGTCGTAAGTACCGCTCAGCGGCAGTTTACCGCTGAGCGGCACTCAAAAACCCACGTTGGCTCCGTTGAGGGGTGAAAAGGCCGCTGAGGGGAGAAAAACAACTCACGCACTTAACGCTGAGCGGTAGTTTACCGCTGAGCGGCACTATTTTGGACTTGGTCCTAATTTTCTGTACTTTTAGAATAGTATATAAGCTTTAGGACGTTCTAGGGTTTGGATCTTTGGCTGAGACGAAGCAAACACTCACTTTTCCACCCCTTGAAGGAAGATCTTGGATGCTCAGGCTACCTCCTCCTCTTTCTAGGGTTCTACCTTTCATTCTTTCATTATTGTTCATCTAGTTTCACAATGAATATGGTGAACTAAACCTTGTATTGTTGTTGGGGAATCAATGTAGTCTTGTGAAACTCTCATATATGGAATTTGTGTTTTAACGTCTTATATTAAGATATATGCTTTCTTTCATCTTTAGTTAGGGTTTTTCCTCTTTGCTTATTGCTTGCTTTGTTTAACTCATTCATTGCCATGATTATTGATTTCGTCGATACAGGAACGTACGCGGAAATCTAGATCCGGGGAATTTCTCCCAATAGCATATTGGTTGCCTTTAAGCTCCTGCACTTTAGAACTAATTACTAGGAATGCTAGGAATTGTATGAACTCGTAATTAAGGATAGGTCTTCTTGCAAGGTGATTTAGAGAGTGGCATTAGCATTGATGAAAAGAATGATGCATTCCTAAAAATATATGAGAGTGGATAAGATGAAATTGATAGCCCCAACAATATACTCATCCATCTAACTCATTGAAGTGTTTATATTCTGTTTTTCTCCATTGATCAAATTCATGCATACATATTTAATTACTGTCTCTTGCATTTAAACCTACAATCAATTTGTTCTTATGTCTTAAATAATCAACAAATCATATAGCTAAACTAGGCCGTGAGTCCTTTGGGAAAACGATACTTGGTCTTACCTTGTTTTATTACTTGATACGATTCGGTCACACTTGCCGATTGTAAAACAAGTTTGTGGCGTCGTTTTTTGGTGTTCATAAATTTGTTATCAAGTTTTTGGCGCTGTTGTCGGGGACTCGTGGTTTAACTAGTTCATTTGTGTGATTATTGATTATCTTTGACTTGTTTTTGAATTTTGAAATTTGAATTTCTGTTTTTTATTTTTTCTGTTTTTATTTTATTTTATTTTTATTTTTTGTTTTTATTTTATCTTCTTATCTCTGATCTTATATCTTCTTTTATATCTTTTTGTGCTAACCAATTTTTCTAAAGTGTGACCACTGAAATAATTGAAAACATGGGTACTAATGATAATGAGCTGAACAGTGAAAGAGGAGCTCCTATTCAACAAAAAGGAGTTCTACAGTTGCAATCCAATGATGCCTTGTTAGCTCAGAACAAGAAAATAACTCAACAATTGGAGAATCTCACAAAGGCACTTGCACAACTGCCAAAAGAGTTAAAGACTGTTGCACAGGTTCAACCACAAATGTGTGAATTATGTGGTGGTGACCATATCAATGGTCAATGCGCCTTTCTAGTGGAAGCTTTAGAGGATGTTAACTTCATGGCCAATCAATTTCCATACCGTCAGGGGAATTTTAATCAAGGATGGAAACCACACCCAAGTATTGGTCAAGGACAAAGTGGGAAAGCTGGACAATCAGGGCAATTCAACAAGCAACAACAACAACCAACCTTATGGCAACAAATGGCTACACTTAAATGAAATATCAATAAGGATGGAAGAAACTCTTCAGCAATTCATACAGGCAACTGCATCCACTCAAAAGAGCACTAAAGTTGCTATTAAGAACTTGGAGATGCAAGTGGGTCAAATTACTAAGCAGTTGGAAGAAAAGCCTGACAAAAATTTTGGTGCTAATACTGAGGTTAACCCCAGGGAAGAATGTAAGGTGTTAGTGAGTTCAAATGTTGAAACAATTGAGTTAGAAAGAGAGAAAGAAAAAGAAGAGAGAAAAAGAAAAAGAAGAGAGAAAAGAGAAAGAAGAGGTAAGAGAGATAAAGAGTGAAGACATTCTTCCTTTTCCAACAGATCATGAGAAACAATTTGACTTTACAAAAATATTTAAGATGTTGGATAATGATGTACCTTTTAAGGAGATATTACAGCACATTGCAGTTTATACAAAGCTTGAGGAAGAAGTCTCTACAAAGAAAAGACGTAGAGATGATGAGACAAAGGAGTATAAATCTGTTAAAAAGAAGACATTCCCTCCAAAAGCAAAAGATCCAGGAGGTTTCTCCATTCCATGCGCTATAGGGAAGAAAAGGATAAAGAAGGCTTTACTTGATTTAGGATCAAGTGTTAACTTGATGCCTTATTCCTTACTTGAGCAGATTGGTGATCTTGATGTGAAGCCTAAAAAGATGAATTTATTAATTGCAGATGGATCCTCAAAGAATCCCTATGGTACAACAGAGGATGTTATAGTTTGTGTAGGCAAACTACAGTTCTTGGTGGACTTTGTGGTGATGGAAATGGAGGATGAGAGGATACCCATTATTCTCGGAAGACCGTTTATGAAAACGGCCAAAGTCATCATTGATGTGGATGAAGGCATAATGGTGTTCCAAGACCAAGAAGAAAAAGTTGTTGTAGATGTCTTCAAAGAAGAGGGGCAGATGCAAGAGGAAGAAGCTAGTCATAAAGCTACATATCAAGATGTACTCATGACTAGCCCTGAAGATGAAAAGCCAAATGTCAAAGGTAAACATTTTTTTGTTTCAGGTACAGGAAGAAGAAAAGATTGGGAAAGGAAGAAAGGTCCATGATGACTGGATGCAAGAACGACTCCAACTTGGTAAACCTGTGAAATTCAGAAACAAGTTGTGGGTTGTGAAAGACTACAAAGAAAATGAGGTGATAGAGATAGAGTCTCCACATTCCAGAAAAGTAAGAAAAGTAGACCGGAAGTAGTTGATGAGTTGGTGTGATATGAACATCAACCATGAAGATGGAACATGAGCTTTATTGGGTCAAGCTAGTGATGTTAAAAGAGCGCTTGTTGGGAGGCATTCCAGTGACTTGAGGACAATTTTTCTTTTGATTTTATTTTAGTTTTGTAAATTTTTTATAAACTTGGACATTATTGGGTATAACATCTACTGAAGGATGCTAAGTGGTTAAGTATCTACTGAAAGATACTAGGTTTGACACCTATTGATGGGTGTTGGTGGATGTTTGGGTCAGCCTCGTGATGTTAAACAAGCGCTACCTAGGAGGCAACTGATAACAGTTGAAAAACTGTTATTTTCATGCTTAAAATTGATACTAAAAGACACCTTTAACACTTAAAAACTAGCTTAGAATCATGTTTTTGTTCATATTTTCAGAAATAAGAGAGTTGGACAGGTTTATGCTTGATTTCAATGTTTTATGCAGGTTTTAAGGTGCATTTGATGAAGGAAGTGAAGAAGGATAGAGATGGAATCAGAAAAGAACTCAAAAAGTGCAAAAGAAGAGAAGCCGCAAACCGCTCAGCGCCAGTTTACCGCTAAGCGGCACTCAAGAACACTCGTTGGCTTCGCTGAAGGGTGAAAGTGCAGCTGAGGGGAAAATTGACTAGGGTTCTATCTTTCACTATCTCATTGTATTACATCTAGTTTCACCATGAATATGGTGAACTAAACTCTTCTTGTTGTTGGGGAATCAATGTAATCTTGTGAAACTCTCATATATGGAATTTTGTGTTTAAACATCATATCTTTGATACATGCTTTCTTTCATCATTAGTTAGGGTTTTTCCTCTATGCTCAAAGCATGCATTGTTTAACACATACGATAAAATCTAGATCCGGGGAAATTCTCCCAAAAGTAATATCGCCTAGACATACTGTGCTTCAAAATTAATTATTAGGGATGCTAGGAAATCTATGAACTCATAATGAAGGATAAGCTTTCTTCGCCGAGACATCGGGTTTAAGGTAATTTAGAGAGCGACATTAACATTGATGAAAAGAATGATAAATTCCTAAAATATATGAGAGTGGATAAGATGAAATTGATTTCCCCAGCAACATACTCATCCATATAAATTTGTTCCGTGTTTGTGTTTCTCTTTTCCATTGATCAAACTCATGCATACATGTTTACTTATTGTCTTTTGCATTTGAAACGACAAGAATTTGTTCACAAGTCTTAAATAATCAACAAATCATATAACTAACTAGGTCGTGGTTTAACTAGTTCATTTGTGTGATTATTGATTATCTTTGACTTGAATTTTGAATTTTGAAATTTGAATTTCTGTTTTTATTTTTTTGTTTTTATTTTTTTGTTTTTATTTTCTGTTTTTATTTTTCGGTTATTATTTTATTTTATTTTATTTTCTGTTTTTCGGTTTTTATTTTATTTTAGTTTATTTTCTGTTTTTATTTTTCTGTTTTCTGTTTTTATTCTATCTTCTTATCTCTTATATAATTTCTTCTACAGCTTTTTGTGCTAACAAATTTTTCTAGGGACTTGTTTTCTTGTGTATGCAGGAAGCAATTCGAACTAGAAGCAAGAAAACATCAGAACCTCTTCTTGAAGGTTTAGCGAGAGTAGACGGAGTAGAAGAATCCATAAATCTAGAGAACTTTTATCCTCCTCTGGAAAGTCTTTTAGAACCTTCACCACAAGGTTCTTACCATAGCACCGAGGAGATGGAGAATAATAATGTTAGACGGACTCTTGTAGATTACACTAATGTAGTTGGACCTCAGCATTTCAATAGCATAGCAAGACTGAGGGTCAATGCAGCTAACATGGAGGTAAAACCGGCATTAATCCAACTGGTGAAGAGTAACCAATTTAATGGGTTGTTGCATGAAAGCCCATATGAGCACCTCGCAACATTTAATGAAATTTGCAATATGGTGAAGATAAATGGGGTGCCTGACGAAGCAATCAAACTTAGCTTGTTTCCATTCTCATTGGGAGGCAACGCTAAGCTTTGGTTGAAATCTTTTCCAAAAGGGAGCTTTACAGAGTGGGAAGATGTAGTGACAAAGTTTTTGAACAAATACTTCCCACAGTCCAAGGTAAATAAAGGGAAGCAAGAGATCTCATTTTTCAGGCAAGGCATGGAGGAATCACTAGGTCACGCATGGGATAGGTACAAAAGCCTATTAAGAAAGACTCCCATGCATGGATTTGATGAAGGAAAAGTAGTCCTATTCTTCCTTGGAGGTCTTGGTTCACAAACCAAGTTGATGCTAGACGCCTCAGCTGGAGCAATATTAAATGGAAGACTCCAGAGGAAGCAAATGAAATAATTGAAAACATGGCTACTAGTGATAATGAGCTGAACAGTGAAAGAGGAGTTCCTAGTCAGAAGGAGTTGCTACAATTTCAATCAAATGATCCCCTACTTATTCAAAATAAGATTATTTCTCAGCAGTTGGAAGAAGTAATTAAGAAACTTTCTCAATTACCACAAGAAATACAAAATGTTTCAATGGTTCAATGGCAGCAGCAAAGATGGAAAACACAACCTACTCCATCTGGGAAGACAACAAAACTTGACGAGACTTTCCAATAATTCTTGAAGACGAATGCATCTTATTGTAAGAATGTGGAAGTTGCAGTTAAAAATATGAAGATCCATAGTGAGCAAATAATTGAAAAAATGAAAAATGGTAATCTTAGAAAGGAGTGTAAGACTATTGTTACCAAAAGTGGTAAGGTGTTAGAGGAGAGAAAAAAGAGAGAAAGGAGAAAGAAAATGAGAGTGAAAAAGAAACATGTGAGTGGAAAGAAAGAATTGAGAGAGAAAAAAAGAAACAAGAAGAAAATGAATGGAAAAAGAAAGAGAAAGAAGAGAGAGATTAGAGACAAAAAGAAAAAGAGTTTGAAAAACCACTTCCTTATCCAAAAAATTATTCAAGGAAGGAGAAAGAAAAACAGTTGGAAAGATTCATGGAGTTATTTAAGAAGCTGGAGATTACTATACCATTCTCTAAGGCATTGCAACGGATGCCATCATATGCAAATTTTTTTAAGGAACTCCTTACAAAGAAAAGCAAGTACAATGAGAAGGAAACTATCAAAGTACAGGGTAACTGCAGTGCAATCATACAGAAATTACCTCCTAAGCTTAAAGATCCAGGAAGCTTCACTATTCCGTGTACCATAGAAGATTTGGAAGTTGGAAGAGCATTGATTGATTTGGGAGCTAGCATTAATTTAATGCCGCTATCCATGTTTAAAACAATTGAAGGTTTGGAACTCAAACCTACCAGAATGGCTCTTCAATTGGCAGATAGGTCTCTTAAATATCCATATGGAGTGGTTGAAGACGTTTTAGTGAAGGTTGATAAGTTTGTATTCCCAGTAGATTTTATTGTAATGGAGATGGAAGGGAATGGTGATGTGCCTCTCATTCTTGGGAGACCTTTTATGAAGACTGTTAGAGTTTTAATTGATGTAGAGAATGGTAAGCTTAAATTGACATGATAAAGAAGTAAACTTTGACATATTCAAAGCCATGACATATCCAAATGATGAGAAAACATGTTTTCAACTTGACGAACTGGATGAAGTTTGTATGGAGCAAGAAAGGGTGGTGCATTATGTTTCTCCATTAGAGAAAACTCTTATTGATGCGTGTGAAGATTTAGATGAAGGAGAAGAGAAATTAATTGAAGAATGCATGATGGACTTGGAAACATTGAAGGAGATTCCAGAGGAGGACACAAAGTTTGAGATAATTGATAAGGAAGAAGAAGTCGAAGCAAAGAAGTTAGAATTAAAAACACTACATCACATCTGAAGTATGTTTATCTAGACGAAGATGGAACAAAGCCAGTCATCATCAGTAACTCTTTGTTTCCAAAAGAAGAAGAACAGTTGATAGAAATTATGAAAGCTAACAAAGAAGCAATTGGGTGGTCAATCTCAGATCTTAAAGGTATCAGTCCAACTTATTGTATGCATAAGATCTTTATGGAAGATGACTATAGCCCGAGTGCTCAACCACATAGAAGGTTCAATCCTGTAATGAAGGAGGTGGTTAGAAAAGAAGTGTTGAAACTTTTGGAAGTTGGTATCATCTATCCAATCTCTGACAGTGAATGGGTAAGTCCAGTACAGGTGGTTCCAAAGAAAGGCGGGATGACAATAATTCATAATGAGAAGAATGAACTTATTCCTACTCGGGCAGTTACTGGATGGCGAATGTGCATTGATTACAGGAAGCTAAATAAAGACACTAGGAAAGATCATTTTCCTCTTCCTTTTATGGACCAGATGTTGGAGAGATTAGCAGGTCAAGCTTTTTATTGCTTTCTAGATGGATATTCTGCATACAATCAAATTGTGGTAGATCCAAAAGACCAAGAGAAGACGACTTTTACTTGTCCTTTTGGTATCTTTGCCTACAAAAAGATGTCATTTGGATTATGTAATGCTCCAGCTACATTTCAGAGGTGTATGCAGGTAATTTTTGCAGATCTTCTAGAAAAGTGCATTGAAGTCTTCATGGATGATTTTTCAGTCTTTGGAAATTCTTACCAAAGGTGTTTGGATAATTTGGATATTATGCTTAAAAGATGTGTTCAAACAAATCTTGTTCTCAATTGGGAGAAATGTAATTTCATGGTAACAGAAGGAATTGTGCTGGGACATAAAATTTCTACTAAAGGGATTGAGGTGGATAGAGCCAAAGTAGAAGTTATTGAGAAAATGCCTCCACCAACAAATGTAAATGGAATCAGGAGTTTTCTAGGTCCTGCTAGATTTTACAGAAGATTCATCAAAGATTTTTCAAAAATTGCTAAACCATTGAGTAATCTTCTTATGAAGGATGCTGCTTTTGTGATGAATGAAGAATGTTTGAAAGCTTTTGACACATTGAAGAGTAAATTAGTGTTAGCTTCAGTAATTATAGCTCCAGATTAGAATAAAAATTTTGACCTAATGTGTGATGCTAGTGATTATGCAATAGGAGTCGTTCTTGGCCAGCGAATTTCTGGGATGATCCTTATTTGTTCAAAATTGGAGCAAATAATCTTCTAAGGAAATGTGTGACAAAGGAAGAAGTAGAAGGAATTCTCTGGCATTGTCATGATTCACCTTATGGGGGACATTTTAATGGAGAAAGAACAGCAGCAAAAGTTCTCCAATCAGGGTTTTATTGGCCAACTCTATTTAAAGATGCTCACAATCATGCTAGAAATTGTGATAAGTGTCAAAGAGCAGGGACAATTACTAGACGTCATGAGATGCCATTACAGGGCATTTTAGAGGTTGAGGTTTTTGATTTCTGGGGTATTGACTTTGTGGGACCCTTTCCTCAATCTTTCAACAATGAATACATATTGGTAGCAGTGGATTATGTGAGTAAATGGGCGGAAGCATTAGCATGTCCTAAAAATGATGCTAGCACTGTAATCAAATTTTTGAAGAAGCAGATATTTTCATGTTTTGGAACTCCAAGAGTGTTAATTAGTGATGGGGGATCTCATTTCTGCAATTATCAGCTAGGAAAAGTACTCAAACATTATGAAGTGAGACATAAGGTAGCTGCACCTTATCATCCACATACCAATGGACAAGCTAAGGTATCTAACAAAGAGATAAAAAAGATCCTGGAAAAAACCGTTACTTCATCAAGAAAGGAGTGGTCACTAAAACTAGATGATGCTCTTTGGGCTTACAGGACGACAATGAAGACATCCATGGGATTATCACCTTTTCAATTAGTTTATGGAAAAGCATGTCATTTTCCAGTAGAGTTGGAGCATAAACCTTTGTGAGCTTTAAAATTCTTGAATTTTGATCCTTATGAAACTCAAAGCACACGCAGAAGGCAGATTCTAGAGCTTGAAGAAATGCGGTTACATGCATATGATTCATCTAGGGCTTATAAAGATAAGATTAAGTTTTATCATGACAGGAAGTTGGTGAATAAAGTCTTTAATCTAGGGTAGCAGGTGCTATTATTCAACTCAAGATTGAAGCTATTTCTAGGGAAGTTGAAGACAAAATGGTCAGGACCATTTGTAGTAAAAAAAGTGCATCAACATGGAGCAACTGAATTACTTGATCCAGCTGCTGATGATCTACAGAAAAGTTGTGTGGTGAATGGTCAACGTCTCAAGCCTTATCTAGGAGGAGAAGTGCAATGCTTGTCCACAATGATGCAGTTGGTTGATCCTTGAGATTTTGGGTCAGGCTCGTGACGTTAAACAAGCGCTTACTGGGAGGCAACCCAGTGTTCTGAACTTATTTACTTCTGCTTTTAGAATAGGGTTTGATGTACTCAATTAGAAACTTTATCTGTTATGATGGTTTACTTGTGACTTATGCATGATAAGTAATGCTTGATGATGCTTTGATATTGATTAATGTTGAGATATGCACATTATATGCTTATACAGGTGATTCACAAGTTTTGTGAACAAATGCATGATGTTGTGATTGTGGTTATGATGCTAAGCAGGATGTATATGTTAAATGTGAATGAACTTATATGTGAGGTTTTGAGCTCCAGAGTTTTTGTGATTAAATGCTATTACTTTGAAAGCATGAATGACTTTGCATAGGTTTTCTATGATTGAATCAATTGCTTGTTTGCATCATATGATCAAGGCCATTTGTTGGTAACCCTTTTGTTAGCCAAATGCATGATTTTAGCCCACTAAAAGAGAGCACTATGTGTTATATCATTTGAACCCTTAACCTTGAACATAAATTGAAAACCCCTTGTGAAAAGTTTTACCTTGAGTTAAGTAGAAAATATTTGGTGGTATTGATCAATGTTCAAGTTTGGGGTTGTTGGGAAGTTATGAAAGGGAAAATGAAAACCATTGAGCTAAGAACTAAGTATGTGAAAAGAAAAAGAAAAAGAGAAAGAAAAGACAAGAAAAAGCAAAGCTCAATGCAAAGGAAAGATGGGAATAAGTAAGAATGGTTGTGTTTATATGATTCTCTTAACTCAAGGGTTTTGCGATCTAGAAAAACCAATTTTCTTGTTAGCCCAGCCACATTATAAGCCATTGAAAAGTCCATGTGATGATGCATGATTGTGAATGTATTTGATTATGGTTAAATGAAAGGCAAAGTCAATTCATGTGACATGGTGATAGTAGAGTGAATGAGTGATTACCTCTTATACACTTGTGTGTTTGATTGAAACACTTTATCTAGTGAGGAAAGATTCCATGAGCACATGAACATCCATGCTTAGTTGATTGATCATTCATGAAAAGGAGCATTTGTTGGATATTACGTGATCATGTGAACACTAGAGCATATGCATGTCTTGATTGAAGTTTTTGTCATGAACTTAATTGAGTACTTACTTATCTTGGAAAGAGGATTTTTGAATGGAGTGAACCATTGTATTGATTGGTAGAAGATTGAGTTACATCTTGTTTGCTTGAAGACAAGCAAAGTTCTAAGTTTGGGGTTGTGATAACAGTTGAAAAACTGTTATTTTCATGCTTAAAATTGATACTAAAAGCAACCTTTAACACTTAGAAACTAGCTTAGAACCATGTTTTTGTTCATATTTTCAGAGATAAGAGAGTTGGACAGGTTTAGGCTTGATTTCAGTGTTTTATGCAGGTTTTAAGGTGAATTTAATGAAAGAAGTGAAGAAGGATAGAGATGGAATCAGAAAAGAACTCAAAAAGTGCAAAAGAAGAGAAGTCGCAAGTACCGCTCAGTGCTAGTTTACCGCTGAGCGGCACTCAAGAACACCTGTTGGCTCCGCTGAGGGGTGAAAGTGAACTAGAGGGTAGAATTGACTACGCGCTGGTGCCGCTGAGCGGTAGTTTACCACTGAGCGCCATTATTTTGGGCTTAGGCCCACTTTTCTGTAATATTTTGAAAAGTATATAAGCTTTAAGACTTCCTAGGGTTTGTATCTTTGGTAGAGTACGAAGCAAACACACACCTTTCCACCCCTTGGAGGAAGATCTTGGATGCTAAGGCTACCTACTCATCTTTCTAGGGTTCTATCTTCCACTCTTTCATTTTATTTCATCTAGTTTCACCATGAATATGGTGAAATAAACTCTTCTTGTTGTTGGGGAATCAATGTAATCTTTTGAAGCTCTCATATATGGAATTTTGTGTTTAAACATCATATCTATGATACATGCTTTCTTTCATCATTAGTTAGGGTTTTTCCTCTTTGCTCAAAGCATGCATTGTTTAACTCATTCGATGTCACGATTATTGATTTTGTCGATATGGACACATACGGGGAAATCTACTGGGAAAATTCTCCCAAAAGCAGTATTGCCTAGACATAGGGATATGAGGGTTGGTTGCCTTTAAGCTTCTGTGCTTCAGAATTAATTATTAAGGATGCTAGGAATTGTATGAACTCATAATTAAGGATAGGCTTTCTTCACCAAGACATCGGGTTTAAGGTAATTTAGAGAGTGGCATTAACATTGATGAAAAGAATGATGAATTCCAAAAATATATGAGAGTGGATAAGATGAAATTGATTACCCCAACAACATACTGATCCATATAATTCGTTCAGTGTTTGTGTTCTTCTTTCCCATTGATCATCACATGCATACATGTTTACTTTTTTTCTTTTGCATTTGAAACTTATAACAATTTGTTCACAAGTCCTAAATAATCAAGAAATCATATAACTAACTAGGCCGTGAGTCCTTTGGGAGAACGATACTTGGTCTTACCGAGTTTATTACTTGATACGATTCGGTCATACTTGCCGAGGGTTAAACAAGCTTTTGGCGCCGTTTTTCGGTGTTCGTAAATTTGTCATCACTGAACCAGCAAGGAAAAATGCTCTTGGAGCTCACACTTGTAGCCATTTTAACAAATCTTCCAGTCCCTAATATGCTACCCCTTTGGAGCAAGCAATCTGGGCATTTAAGACTTGACCACAACATCACAGGAAACCAAATAAAACAGGAAATAGTGAGCATAAACACACTTTACTGCACTAGAATTTAGTCATTCAAACAGGATGCACCATTGGCTTTTTATCAAACAGGTTAGGTGCAGGAATTTCAAACAAGTTAAAGCAAGCAATTAAGGGTTGGCAATGAGAGATGGCACCCAAAATTAAGGGTCTAGAGTGGATTTAAAACACCAAAAAACAATTATGAAGTGCAACTATAGCCAATTCGAAACCAAACTTGAAATAGGCAAAAGTGTTTAATGAAATGCCTAAGAGAGTTGCTGTCAAATGTGCATCAGATTTTTGAAACTTTTTGTTTGGCACTAGTTCACACAGCTTTTTGCAATGCAATCTTTTGTTAATTTGAATTCTGCAATTCTGGTTTAAGCACTTGGACCAAGCTTTTTCTATCGAATTTGAACTAAATGTGATCCAGTAACCACAGCAAGCAGGCAATACCAAAATGCTGCACTTTTACCATAAAAAGTGTTAAAAAATTGATGGTTTGAATGGCAATTTTGCACAGACACGTTTGGACACTTAATTTGATGCTTTGAGAAACGTTGTATCATCAATGTGAAAGTGTTTAAACATTGAAACAGCAAGGAATCACACTGCAGCAGAAAAACACTAGTTCACTTCCAATTTTAGGCAAAATTGATGGTTTAAGAAGTGATTTTGCATATTGGCTGGAAAATGACCAAATGAAAAGTGTGCACAAGTTTTAAATGGTAAAATAAACTTGCCCAAATGTTCAGAATGCATAGAAACAGCCAGAGTCATCAAATCACCCCTGCTGTAGCCAAAAATGCAGCAAAATTTACACCAAAAATAGCACCAGAATGTAGAAAACAACAGATTCAATGATGGCTGGTTCAATCAAATGCACAAGAAAGATCCTAATCAACTAGATCTAGTTGCAGATTATGAACTAGCAAATTATTAAATGACCTAAGACATGGCAATGACTACAGCACGGTCCAAAGCTGGAACAAAATACTATGACAACACTGTTTTGGTGAATTTTGAAACAACTCAATTATGATTTTCACAAATCAGTGGTTAATATGAGTTGAAACAACTTGAACCATGTCTAGAAACTTTAAATAAACTTGCATCAAGATTCAGAGACACAAAATCTGGTCAGAAACAGTTGTGCACCATATCAAACAAGAATTAAATTTTGATGCAGAATTTGAAACCAAATTGGGATGAACTCAACCACTGATTTTGCTATTCTGTAATGAATATGAGTTACAATTACTTTAGACACAGTTGAAATCACTAGACAAACTTGCACAAAGCTGGAAACAGAAAAAATCTGGACGAAATCAAATTATATCAATGCAATCCAGAAAGCATGTTTTATGCAGAGTTTGCTACTAGAATCAAAAATTGCAATGTTATTAGCTCAAATGTTCAAAGCTGGATGGGATGCCATTGCTTTATATGATCAACATATAGCTAACAAATGCACAGGACACACCTAAAACGAAAATGAAAGCTTGAACAGAATCAAAATACATGCTAACAGAGTTGGAAAAAAAACTGCACAACAGGACATGACCGTGACATAACTGGAAAATGAAAAAATAAAGCTTGAATTGAACTCAAACAATAGAAACGCACCGATTAAAATGGATAACAAATGCTATGGAACAGTGAATAGAATCAATCATCCCTAGAAAACACGCAAATCAAATGAACAGAAGTGGAAAGAAATCAAACACTTTGGCAATGGAACAGTACAACATGACAGTAACTAAAATTCAAAGAAGAGTGGCTTAGCTCTTGAAGAAAGGTGCGGACGTGCTGGCTCTTGATGCAAAATGATGGAAGCAGCCTCCACGTTCAAGATTGGAGGAGCTTCTCAGACTAGAAGTGACAGCGGAATGGAGAATGGATGGAGATGTTCAGGTGCTTGCAAGGTGTTTGAGAAAATGTGTGGTAGTGTTTGGATGTGGTGTGGTGAGGAATTCTAACTCAAACGGCTTTCCTTAGGGGAAAGGAGCTCGAGGGAGACAAGCTAAAACAACTTCAAGCAATGAACTCGAGAGAATGGCTGGATTTCAGCAACATTTCATTATCAAACTCAAGTTATCTTTTACAATGGATCAAGCACTCTTTTATAGATGAAGAGAAGCTTGAGAACGTGCAAGGAAATCTGCATATTTACAATGTGCATGAAGAGAAGAAGGTGTTGATGGACAAATTTATGAACACCAAATTATGATGTCACAAACTTGTTTTCAATCGGCAAGTATGACCGAATCGTTCAAGTAATAAAACTTGGTAAGACCAAGTATCGTTCTTCCCAAAGGACTCACGGCCTAGTTTAGTTATGTGATTTCTTAATTAGCTACGACTTACAAACGCATTAATTGGGGGTTTAAAATGCAAGACAGAAAATAAACATGTATGCATGAATTTTGATCAATGGCAAAAATCAAAGGATAAACACTTTCAATGAAATATAGATATGAATATGTTGTTGGGGTTCAATTTCATCTTATCCACTCTCATATATTTTAAGGAATTCAACAATCAAATCATCATTGTTAATGCCACTCTCTAATGTACCTTTCCAGAAGGCTTCTCCCTAATCACGAGTTCATACAATTCCTAGCATTCCTAATGATCAGTTCATAAGTGCAGGAGCTTAACGACAACCAATATAAAATTGGGAGAAATTCCCCGGATCTAGACTTCCCCGTACGTGCCCGTATCGACAAAACCAATTATCATGCATCGAATGAGTTAAACAATGCAAGCCTTAAGCAAAGAGGAAAAACCCTAACTAATGATGAAAGAAAGCATAAGTCTTAATTAAAAGATCTAAAAACAGATTCCATATATGAGAGTTTCACAAGACTACATTGATTCCCCAACAAACATACAGAGTTTAGTTCACCATATTCATGGTGAACCTAAGTGAATTACAATGAAAGAATGAAAGAATAAACCCTAAAAAGGTGAAGAGGAAGCCTCAGCATCCAAGATCCTCCTTCAAAGGGGTGGAAGAGAGAGTGCTTTTCTTCGTTCCAGCCAGAGATACCCAACCCTAGGAAACCCTAAAGCTTATGTATCATTCGTAAATTACAAAAAGTCAAGTCCAAGCCCATTAAAGTGCCGCTCAGCGGTAAAATACCGCTCAGCGGTGAATGCGTGACTTGTTTTCTCCCCTCAGCGGCCATTTTGCCCCTCAGCGGACCTCACGTGACTTCCAGAGTGCCGCTCAGCGGTAAACTACCGCTCAGCGGTGAGTGCGTGACTTGTTTTCTCCCCTCAGCGGCCATTTTGCCCCTCAGCGGACCTCCCGCAAGCTCCTGAGTGTCGCTCAGCGGTAAACTGCCGCTGAGCGGTGACTTCGGCTTCTCCTTTTGCACTTTTTATTGTCTTTTCTGATTTCATCTCTCTCCTTCTTCACTTCTTTCACCAAATTCACCTTAAAACCTGCACAAAAACACTGAAATCAAGCATAAACCTGTCCAGCTCTCTTATTTCTAAAAACATGAGGAAAAACATGATTTCAAGCTAGTTTCTAAGTGTAAAGGTTGCTTTTAGTGTCAATTTTAATCATGAAAATAACAGTTTTTCAACTGTTATCACAACCCCAAACTTAAAACTTTGCTTGTCCTCAAGCAAATAATATGTAACTCCATCTTTAAACCAATTCATATGATGGTTCACTTCATTCAAAAATCTTCTTTTCAAGATAAGCAAAAACTTCACTCAAACTTATGACCAAGAGTTCAATCAAGATGTGCACATGCTTTAGTGTTCACAAAGTCATTTAAATTCCAACAAATGCTATTTTCATGAATGATCAATCAATTAAGCATGGATGTTCATGTGTTCATGTAATATTTCCTCACTAAGTCAAGTGTTTCACTCACACTCAAGTGTATAAGAGATGATCACTCATTCACTCTACTATCACAATGTTACATGAATTAACTTTGCCTTTCATTTTACCACAATCAAAAACAAACACAAGCATGCATCATCACAAGGACTTTTCTATGGCTTATAATGTGGCTGGGCTAACAAGAAAATTGGTTTTTCTAGATCACAAAACCCTTGAGTTAAGAGAATCATAACAACACAATCATCTTATTCATTCCCAACTTTCTTTTGCCTTTGCATTGAGCTTTACTTCTTTTTCTTTTCTTTTCTTTTTCTTTGCACATTCTTACTTTTTAGCTCTTAGCTCAATGCTTTTCATGTTTTCCCAACAACCCCAAACTTGAACATTTAACAATACCACACAAGATCTTCTACTTAACTCAAGGTAAAGATTTTTCAATCAAAGGTTTCAGTGTATATTCAAGGCTAAGGGTTCAAAAGGATTGAACACAAAAGTGTTCTTTTTTAGTGGGCTAACTTTATGAATTTGGCCAATAAAAAGGTTTTCAACAAATGGCCTTGATCACATGATGCAAAACAAGCAATTGATTCAATCATAGAAAACCTGGGCAAAATCATTCATGCTTTCAAAGTAATAGCATTCAATCAATAACCACTCTAGAGCTCAAAATCTCACATATAAGCTCATTCACATTTGACATACACATCCTGCTTAATTTCACAATCACAATCATGATATCATGCATTTGTTCACAAATCTTGTGAATCACCTGTATAAGCATTTTAATGTGCACATCATCTCAACATCAATTAATCATAAGCATCATTCAGTATTACTTATCACACAATCACAGTTAATAGCAAACCATCACAAGAAACCAGGTTTCAAATAGAGTACATCAAACCCTAATCTAAAAACAGAAACAAATAAGTTCAGAAAACTTAAACCACAAAGCATAAGCACATGATAGCATTCATCAGTAAATGCTATCTCAGCTCCTCATCAATCTGAGCTGTCCTCTGTATCTTTCTCTTCCTCCTCATCTTCATCATCTTCAAATGCATCATCCTCATCAGCTTCATCTTCTTCCATATCTCTAGCTGAAGCTTCAGCTGCTCCAGCTCCTCCTCCATGCACTGGCTCCTTTGGCCAAGCTACCACATTATGGAATTCATCCATAGTCCACCTGTGGGCTGGAGGTGTATCATACATCCCCACAATCATCTCAGCAGTGGCCACCTACCCTCTGTGAATGGACTGCAACTGAGCCCCTATAAGAGACATATACATGTCCCTCATCTGGAATGGCTCTGCTTCATGTGTCTCAACAGATGTCTGGCTCTGTGCTGGCCCTCTCTCTCTACGAGCACGGCGTGGTGGAACTGGCTGAGCTGCATCATCACCTCCACAGTACTGTCTATAGTAGGCCTCATCAATAGCTTTTCTTGGCCTCTCAAAAGGTGGAGCAGAAGTGTCCACCCCAGCTATCTTGCAAAGGTGCGTGATCAAAGAAGGATGTCCTAGTGGTGCTTTGTTGTTTGAAGTATTGGCGCACACACTAATCTCATCAGCTATCACCTGCCCAATATTAACATTCAAGTTTCTGATAGCACAATAGATGAAGAATGCCCTGCTGAGAGTAATATCTGACACATGTGAACATGGCTGAATGTTGGCATGTGAAAACGCCATCCAATACTTTGCAAGAGGAGTCAAATCCGTCCTCCTAATGTTAACCACTGAGCCAGATCTATTCCTTTGGAAGTGTCCTCCAGGTATACACAGTACTCTCTCCACATCCTCATAATCAGCACCTTCCTCCATGCAAAGAGCAAACTGGCACTGCTCACCAGCCCATACAGTGTCCAGAAAGTTATTGATTGAATCAGGATCATACCTGATAGCATGGCCTCTGACATAGCCCAAATAATTCTCAGCTGGATAATCACCAATCTTCTTTGCATTGGTGTAAAATTCCTTAACCACAGCTATGTTGGCAGGTGCAGGATAAGTGGCTAGCTTTCCCCAATCATTCCCTAAAACTTGCTCTCCAAATTGAGGAGCAAGGTTAGGTATCATTCCAACCTTTCTCTCCATCAAAAGTCTCCTGTCCTGAACCACTTTAAAGTGCTTCTCATGTTTCCTAGAGAGGAACCTGCTAGAATGGGGTTGCTCTGGTTCCTTTTCCTTTCTCTTGTTTGCCATGGTTTTCAATCTTTTTCCTGATGAGGATGCCATTCCTACATTCAAAACACAAAACCAAACCACAGAACATGATGTTAATCATTAGTAAAACACAGAACACAACTCCTTTCGAAGCTAAACCACCGCTGAGGGCCAGAATTTCCCCTCAGCGCCACCAGTACCACATTCCAGATCACACAAAACCTGAAAAATCAAATCTGGCAGAGTGCCGCTCAGCGGCAGTTTACCCCTCAGCGGTAACTCTGCAGATTTTTGAAATACCTGTTTTAAAGCTTTCCTACCTCCACCCAAATGCAATTTTCAGTTTTCCAGTTCATAATCATGCAGTTTAATCGGTTCAAACATCAAATATATCATCAAATCATGCCAAGAAATCAAAACCCCTAAATCTTCATGCTTTGACAATCATATTCAAAATCAAAAACCCTAGAATGAACAAAATGCATTTTACTTACTTGGGTGGAGATACTAGATGCAATGAGAATGCTTCCAAGCTAGAATGCTCTCTTCCAACCCCAAACTTTGATGGCACACTAGTGAAAAAGTGAGTGGAAGAGAAATTTTCTTAAGAGGGAAGAGTGAAAAGATGTGGAAAACCTTGGAGAAGGTATGTGGGAGTGTTTGTGCAAAGAAAAGTCTGAAAGTGTGAAAGAATGCGCAGCTTAGGGTGTAAAAATACCCTAATGGGCTCGGGTCCCGCAAAGGGGAGCTAAAACCCTATTCTGCGAGAGTACCGCTCAGCGGCACTTTCGTGAAGTGCTCTTTTCCTTCTTTTCTTATACTACGTGCCTCCTAGACATGCCCCTCACTGGCTCTCTGTAATTCAATGTTCAAAATGCTTATGCAAACCCTAACTAAAATAAACAAGCAGAAATATTCAATCAACTGGGTTGCCTCCCAGGTAGCGCTTGTTTAACGTCACGAGCCTGACCCAAAATCCACCAACACCCTTCAGTAGGTGCAAAATTTTCTTACCAACACCCATCAGTAGGTGTTACAGCCATTGTATCCTTCAGTAGATACTTAACCACCTAGCATCCTTCAGTAGATGCTATATCCAACAAAATAAATACAAAAATAATGTTCACAAATTAAAAATTACAAAATCAAATCAAAAGTTTTTAAATTCACTGGGTTGCCTCCCAGCAAGCGCTCTTTTAACGTCATTAGCTTGACCCAATAAAGCTCAAGTTCCTTCTTCTTTTTCTTCTTTCTACTGAACTTCTTCAGAAATTTGATCAAACCAGGAACCTGTTGCAGTGTCTCAATCATAGGAACTTTAATCTCCAATTTCTTGAAGATTTCCATAAAGCACTTAAATTTCTTTTCCTTCCTATGATTCTTCTTTAGATGAGGATGTGATTTTTCATATGATTTCTTCTTCTTTCCTCTCATCTTTATTTTCTTCCTTTTTCTCTCCCTAAATTTTCTCTTTTTCTTTTCTTTTATTTTTTTCTTCCCTTTTCTTTTTCTTTTCAACTTCTTTATTTTCACACAAATTTTCTTTCTCTCTTCTCTCTCAACCACTTCTTTCTCTTTTTCTTCATCTTTATTTCTCTCACTCAATTCTTCTTTTTCTTTTCTCTCTATCTTTTCCTCATCGCCCCCTATTTTTTTCTCATCAAGAATCTTGTCACTTTCAGTGATAATGGCTTGCCCTTCCTCCTTAGGGTTAACTTCAGTATTAACCTCATCATTCAATCTCTGACTAATGGAATGAAGTTGCATCTCCATCCTTTTACATGATTCTTCAATGCTTTTCTGAGTAGCGTCAGAATTTTTCAAAAATTGTTGAAGGGTGTCATCCAAACTTCCTGATAGAAAGGTTTGTTGCTGTTGCTTGTTAAATTGCCCAGTTTGTCCAGCTTGCCCACTTTGTTCCTGACCAATACTTGGGTGTGGTTTCCACCCTTGATTGTAGCTCCCTTGACGGTACTGATTGGTCATGTAGTTTACATCCTCTACGGCTTCAACTGGAAAGGCACATTGACCATTGAAATGGTCACCTCCACACAATTCGCATAACTCGGATTCTACCTGTGCAACAGTCTTTAACTCTTGTGGCAATTGTTCAAGTATCTTTGAGAGATTCTCCAATTGTTGAGTTATTAACTTGTTCTGAGCTATCAAGGCATCATTGGATTGCAACTGTAGAACTCCTTTTTGTTGAATAGGAGCTCCTCTTTCACTGTTCCACTTATTAGTAGTCATGTTTTCAATTATTTATGTGGCTTCCTCTGGAGTCTTCCATTTGATATTGCCTCCAGCTGAGGCGTCAAGCATCATCTTGGTTTGTGAACCAAGACCTCCAAGGAAGATTAGGACTACTTCTTCTTCGTTAAATCCATGCTTGGGAGTCTTTCGTAATAGGCTTTTATACCTGTCCCATGCATGCCCCAGTGATTCTTCCATGCCTTGTCTAAATGAAGAGATCTCTTGCTTCCCTTTGTTGATTTTAAAGCTTTGTTGCTGCCATTGTTGTTGTGGTTGGTTCTCAAATTGTCCGGCAGCTTGCCAAAATTGGCTTTGATCCATGCTTGAGTCATGTTCCCACCAGTGGTTGAGATTACTTTGGTAGAATTGAGTGCCCATATAGTTAAATTCTTGACCAAATTGCATTCTGCAGACATTAGGCACAAAACCCTAAAAACAATTGTTAGCACAAAAAGATAGAGAAAAAAAAAATCAAAGGATATAATTGAAAAGTTAAGAAGATAGGAAATAAAAACAGAAAAAAAATAAAAACAGAAAAATAAAATAAAATAAAATAAAAACAGAAAATAAAATAAAATAAAATAATAACCAAAAAAATAAAAACAGAAAATAAAACAGAAATTCAAAATTAAAGTCAAAGATAATCAATAATCACACAAATTAACCAGTTAAACCACGAGTCCCCGGCAGCGGCGCCAAAAACTTGATGGACAAATTTATGAACACCAAATTATGATGTCACAAACTTGTTTTCAATCGGCAAGTATGACCGAATCGTTCAAGTAATAAAACTTGGTAAGACCAAGTATCGTTCTTCCCAAAGGACTCACGGCCTAGTTTAGTTATGTGATTTCTTAATTAGCTACGACTTACAAACGCATTAATTGGGGGTTTAAAATGCAAGACAGAAAATAAACATGTATGCATGAATTTTGATCAATGGCAAAAATCAAAGGATAAACACTTTCAATGAAATATAGATATGAATATGTTGTTGGGGTTCAATTTCATCTTATCCACTCTCATATATTTTAAGGAATTCAACAATCAAATCATCATTGTTAATGCCACTCTCTAATGTACCTTTCCAGAAGGCTTCTCCCTAATCACGAGTTCATACAATTCCTAGCATTCCTAATGATCAGTTCATAAGTGCAGGAGCTTAACGACAACCAATATAAAATTGGGAGAAATTCTCCGGATCTAGACTTCCCCGTACGTGCCCGTATCGACAAAACCAATTATCATGCATCGAATGAGTTAAACAATGCAAGCCTTAAGCAAAGAGGAAAAACCCTAACTAATGATGAAAGAAAGCATAAGTCTTAATTAAAAGATCTAAAAACAGATTCCATATATGAGAGTTTCACAAGACTACATTGATTCCCCAACAAACATACAGAGTTTAGTTCACCATATTCATGGTGAACCTAAGTGAATTACAATGAAAGAATGAAAGAATAAACCCTAAAAAGGTGAAGAGGAAGCCTCAGCATCCAAGATCCTCCTTCAAAGGGGTGGAAGAGAGAGTGCTTTTCTTCGTTCCAGCCAGAGATACCCAACCCTAGGAAACCCTAAAGCTTATGTATCATTCGTAAATTACAAAAAGTCAAGTCCAAGCCCATTAAAGTGCCGCTCAGCGGTAAAATACCGCTCAGCGGTGAATGCGTGACTTGTTTTCTCCCCTCAGCGGCCATTTTGCCCCTCAGCGGACCTCACGTGACTTCCAGAGTGCCGCTCAGCGGTAAACTACCGCTCAGCAGTGAGTGCGTGACTTGTTTTCTCCCCTCAGCGGCCATTTTGCCCCTCAGCGGACCTCCCGTAAGCTCCTGAGTGCCGCTCAGCGGTAAACTGCCGCTGAGCGGTGACTTCGGCTTCTCCTTTTGCACTTTTTATTGTCTTTTCTGATTTCATCTCTCTCCTTCTTCACTTCTTTCACCAAATTCACCTTAAAACCTGCACAAAAACACTGAAATCAAGCATAAACCTGTCCAGCTCTCTTATTTCTAAAAACATGAGGAAAAACATGATTTCAAGCTAGTTTCTAAGTGTAAAGGTTGCTTTTAGTGTCAATTTTAATCATGAAAATAACAGTTTTTCAACTGTTATCAGGTGTGCAGGAGAAGCTACTCCTTTGCTGCATCTTTCATGTCGAACATGTTGGAAACATGCTTCAAAGAGAAGAAGCTACGACTGATGTGTTGCATATGGTAAATGTGCTTCATGGCTGGCATGTGTTCCACATGAAAAATATGTCAATTGTGCTCCAAAGAAAGAAGATGCACGGTTGTTTGTGCTTCTCATGCAAAACGTGGAAAATATGCTCCAAAGAGAAGAGGCTTCACGGCTTCACTTGTTTCATTTGTACTTCCTTTCTTGGTAAGCTTCCTAAGATCCTTCCAACCTTTATTACTGTCCTACAAAACAAGGTAAATGGATTTAGTTAAAGAGAATCTATCTAAGACTTAGATAAGGAAAGAGCTTTAACAATCTTTATTCTACTTCCCTTTCTTTAGTCTTAGTTTTAGTTGATACTTCTTTGGATGGGAAATCCCTAAAGGGGTTGCCATCATGTAGGCTTGGCTGAACCAGTATAAAAACACAATGTTTGAATTTTCTTATCCCTACTCTCTTTATATAATTGATTACGTTATGCATTCATGCGATTAAGTTTCTTCTGCATTGAAAGTCTTTTACCTTGCGATTCAAGAAAAGTATCAAGGCATCATTTTTGTGAAAAAGATTTTAAAACATTTTTTTTTCACATTTCACCAATTCAAGAAAAGTCTTTAACTTACAACTTTTTGCATCTTTCTTTTGAAATCTTTCCAACCAACTTTATATCTCACTAATTTTAGTTGCAGAATCCATGACATTTTCTACTCATTCTTCCAACTTTTATTATTACGCTAAGTTTATCCACCAATGTAGTAAAGGGAAACGACACCGGTTATTTTTGTCTATACACAGCGGTTCATGAACCGAGGTATATACAGGCCGACAAAAAGGGGTAGCCTTTTTGCCTCGGTTCAGAACCGAGGCAGTATGTGGGAGTCTTTTACCTCGGTTGGATTCAAACCGAGGTGACAAATTTTTTTTTTAAAAGAAAATGGGGACTTTTTCCTATTCAGAAAAAGGGCGATTGACGATGAAGTCGCCCTGGTAGGTGTCGGGGACGATAGTGGGGAGGGAGATCTGCTGCCTACGGTAGGAGGCGTGGAGGTGGAGTGCATGTTAGTAGACAACGATGCGATAGTTAGGGTTGTGGGCGGATAGGGTGATCTGCATCATGAGAGAGAGAAAGTGTTGGGGATGGGGGAAGCGAGGTTGAAGGTGAAGAGGGTGGCATCTTGGAGGGTGAAGCGAAGCTTGGAGGGCGGAGGATGACCCATATGAGGAAGACAAGGAAGAGGACTAGGAGGAAGAAGGCGGCGACACCGATGAGGATGAAGCGGAGGAGACGACGACCAATGGTGGAGGCAGTGGCGACGCCCAATGGTGAAGGCAGCGGCGGCGGAGCAACAAACTATTCGAGCGAGAATGGAAGCAGTAGTTCGTGTTCTCTAGCGAAAGAAGAAGAAGAAGAAAGACCGAAAATGTGCTTACTGTGTTTACTCTTCTGGAATTTAACTATCGAAGAGGCTATTACCTCAATTATAAAAATAACCGATGCGTAAACCTTCTAGAAAAAATTCAAAATAAAATTGAAAATGAAAAATTTGAAAATATCTACTAACTATAGGCATCAATTCGCGCTGAAACCGAGGCATAAAGGGCCTATGACATCGGTTAAATTGGAACCGAGGAAATAGAGGTTGACAGGATGAATTTGAAACGTTCAGAATCAGTTTCTGGTAGGACATATTGCCTCGGTTGGTTAGAGAACCGAGGCAGTAGGCCTATTTCCAAAAGTTGTCAGGGGTTTTTGCCTCTGTTGGTTAGAGAACCGAGGCAGTAGGCCTATTTTAAAAAAGTTGTTAGAGTTTTTTTCCATGGTTGGTGATAAACAAATTCTTAATCCCCAAAAACGGAGTCAAAAAGTTGTTAAGACCTTGGCAAGTGTACCGAATCATATCAAGTCATAATATATGGTAAGACCAAGTATCATTTCCCAAGAGACTCACGACACTAAACAGTTATGTGATTACTCAACTAATTAAGACTTTAAAGAACAAATTTTAGGGTTTTTGGATGCAAATGCAATAAAATAAACATGAATGCAATTTGATCAATTCACTACAAGAAAGTGGTGTTTTACCGAAGGGTAATTACAGACGGCCTTAAGGCCTTCGGTAAAAGTGTTTTACCGAAGGCCATTTATAGTATTACCGAAGGTCTTCGAGGCGCTCGGTAATTAAGTGCTGATTTTAAATACCGAGGGTCTTAGGCCGTCGGTATGTATGAGGTTGAATTAAAAGCAAAACTTCTGTTTTCCCTCTCCCATTTCGAGCTCGTCGACCAAACCCTGTATCCCTCTCCCTGCGAATCCTCTCCTCAGCTGCGTTGTGTGAGTGTGCTCACGGATGTTGTGAGGGCGTTCGTAACTGCGTCATTCTTGATTCGGTCCTGTTGGTGAGGGTGGACACTGGTTGTCGTTGACGGTGTGAGGACGGTTGTGACTGAGGCGACTGCCGTGGAGTAGGGACGGTTGGGGACTGAGGCGTTCTGCTTCATTCGGTGCGGTTGGAGCTTTTGTTGAGTGATTCTCCGGGAAGGGTGTTCGTGGACGGTGATTGGGTCGGTGTTGCCGCTAGGATTGCATTAAGGTTAGTGTTCTGTTCATGTGAATTTTAGGTTTTGGGCTTGCTCCGTAATTGATTGATATTTGTTTTCGTGCTTCCAATTTCTTGCAAATCCTTGGAAGTCATTGTATATTGGATTGTGGTTGTGGCAGCAGGGGTCGTGGTTGGTGGATAGCGTGAGGAGGGCATTGCGGTGGTGACGTGTTGTGGGTGCTGCTTTAAGTGGTGGTCTACTTGTGCTGGGGTTGCCATTGCAGAGGGTGCTGTGGAGCTTTTTATCAGGTTTGCTAACATCCACCGCTATATGTTAACTGCATTTACAAGTTCCTGTTTTAGTGCTGTGGATGCTTCTACTTCTTGATGATTTGATATGAAACTGTACATGACTATGTGAAAAGTATGTATTGCATTTTGTTGTTGTTTTATGTGAATCTGTACATTACAGCCAAGCAATCCAACCAATACTTATGATTCAATGACTTGTTTCTTGCACAGTTTGTTAGTCTAATTTACAATTCCTTATTCAGAACTAAACTAGTACTAAGTGAAGCAACAAATTAAGTTCCCAGACTTCATAACCAAATCAACATCAGCCTAGAGGTGTTATTCTCTTTAGGTTGAGTCCTTTTGTTCAATGTAATATTATATTCATACAATGTACTCAGTGCACATCACCCTTCTTTTTTTGACCTTTAAACCAGTTAAGTGTGCCCTTTACCATGAGCAGAATTAACTTGACAGTTACCTTTTATTTACCCTCTCTCATTTACCATTTACACAATTTCATACTGGGCCAGTTGGGGTCCACTTTCTCAGTTTCCCAAACCAGGATCCTGACTCAAACACCATCATCATTTTATGAGTGCAATGAAAGAGTACAAAAATGAGCCTAAAATGTCACAGAAGTAGGAAAATTATAAAGGTTTTGTTTTGATATATGTCTGATTCTAATAATTGGTGCCTTGTCTGGCACCTTAGAATTTAGAAGGATACCAGTGCCTTTTTTAGTTGTCCTTGGCCCATATCTATGTGTCACCTATATAAAATTTTATCAACATTTATCATTCTGTGGTTCTGAATTTATGTATGTTTTAGTTATAAGGATTTAACTTTATGTTCTGTTAATGGACCTAGAACATGATTCTGAAATAGAGGAATTGAACAGTGAGGCATAATTAAAGATCCTGCCAAATGGTTAATTTCTTGAACTTAAAACACCACCCATTTCGTACTCCTGGAATGTTGTTTTTCCCTATGCAAAATTTCCCATCTTCCTATCTCATTATTAAATCCGAAAGAGAATAATACAGTCCACAACATTTTCGTTCTCTCACTCCTTTAAACTCATGACCAATTTATTATCACACTGCCACTGACCTTACTTCTACTCCTATTTCACTTAATTTATTCTTTCTCTTTTCTAATTGTCCATTGTATATGTTATTGTTATCCTTTGTTCATCTCTTATTTTCCCACACTCTGTCTCCCCTGGAAGTTCCCTCTGTTAACACTATTTAAAAGACTTTGACTTCATCATTCACCTTTCACACCACAATACAATAACCACTCCTACTTTTCTTGAACACCAAACTTAACTACATTTTCCTTTGGTACCTCAAGTGTGCTCAAAACAATTGACAGTAACAAAAAAGTCCACAAGTTGTACAATGTAGCTTACACAAGTGGATCACACTAGAATCAAACAATTAGACAATTAGGGTCAAGTGGATGACGCTAATATAGTATTAAAATCTACAGTATTTTATAAACATTTTTTTTAAGTAATAATAATAAAATCATCTTGGTCTAAGAGTGAGAAGTTAATAATTATAATTGTTCAAAATTGACATCCTTTGAAGTGAAGTTGTTAAAGATCCATGGTAAAGTATAGCCGTACAGTGATTTGTACTTTGATCAGCCCTTATTTTCTCTGTTTGAAACAACAGCTACATATTTTGTTTTGTATGTTAAACAAGGATTAAGACCCCAATGAAAATTATATTAACCATGTTTAATTTTTAGATCTGAATTACATCTAATAATGACCTTTAAGAGGAATTTTTAGATAATATCAAGCAAGGGAAACTTCCAGGAAGGTTCCCACATAGATTTCAAAAGGCTTATTATAAATACACCCTTAGCTTCTGCTGTTTCACCAACAAAAATACATGCACACACGTAGCTATCTATAGTAACTGGAAGAAGATACCCTGTGTAGTTTTTTAGGTTTATGCTGCCAAAACCAAAGGATCACTGCATCACATTTTTTGGCTTGTGTTTCTTCTAGCTAAAACCTCCACATAACAAAAATGGGTTCTCACCAACACGAACCATGGCTACTGGAGAACGGAAACCCCAAGGTCTTGACCAAGGAAATGATGTTGGTCTTGACCAGGGAAATGATGTTTGCTTCTCTTCAAGTTGTAGTACTCAAATACATAATCCAGCTTGAGGTTTATATGATTTAGAATATATCTACCAGTCTTGTTATTAAACAAATTTATTCCTTCATCATTAGAAAATAAATAATGTTATAGATTGATGATCGTACAATAGAAATTCGGTTCATGACTTTATTTAGGAAATAAATTGAAATGTGAGTGCAGACTTGTATGGTTGAGTTCATGGCAATTTGTAGTCAGTCCCATGAAAATGAACTTCTTGTTAAAATAGCTAAATGGCGTTTCCTTTAACTCATGTTGAGCTTAACATCATTTCGTTTCTGAAATTACTCTTTCATCCTTAACACAGTTATGTACTTTGTTTGTTTACATCACTTCCATATGCTTTTTATAGTTGTCAGGAAGTTCATTAGTTTAATATAATTTATGTTAAAGTGTTAGGCTATTTGGAATGACTGTAAGTTCTTAAAATTGGATTGAATTTTGTGTGGACATTTAAAGGAGTTTTTAGAGGATCCGTTTCATGTGTTAGGGTCAGCTTTTGAAGGACTTTGGATTGTGGCCACAAAGGGAGGAGGAGAGTCTACGGATAACACTTAACTAGGAAAGGAAAGCAAAGGCAAAGGTATGGGGACCTAAACTTAAATTCGATGATTGTATCTATGTCATTTTATATTTGATTCTTATTTCATGAATTTGATGTTGTTCTTAGATGTTGTTAATGTTGAGTTTGAATGTTAAGTTATCCTGATTGAAGTTTTATGATATTGTAAACATTGAGGTTTGTGAAACTTTGTTGTGTATGGTTTGAAACTGATTGCCAAATATGTAAGAGGTTTGTTTTGGTACTTTAATTTGTGAATGATTAAATTGATAAAATTAAGCATGTACAATGGCTTCTTCCATTGGTTCTAATATCTCAGAATTAGCCATGACACATCTTACCATGTTTGTAAGATGATAGAATGTGTAGGTTTAGATTATCCTCTTCAATTTAGTTATGTCTTCTACGTCAAGAGTTAAGATCTTTACTACAATACAGAGGAATTGGCCTTCAACAACTGAAGTCAATTTTGTTCCACTTCCGAAGTGTGTTTTACATTAAAAAAAGTTTACAATGTTTCCAAATTGGTAATTTGAATACAAGACATAACAAGATTTAGGTTCAGATGAAGCAATAAAAAAGGGTGTAGAAATGAAGGAGGCACACAATTAGACCTTAGGAATGGATCCAGAACAAATTAGAAGACCAAAAAAATAGAAATGCAGATTGAAACCAAGTCTGCAGATTGAAATGCAGATTAAAATGGTTCTTAAACAATCAGTATCCTACATTAGTGATATCTACAGTCTAGTTTTGTTCTTAACAATCGCTTTCTTTGTAACCATTTGAATGCAGTAATGACGGGACAAGGTTCAGAGCGTCCTGATAAAGGAAAAGGGGTAGCAAGGCCTAAGAAGAGGCAACGGCAGGCACCAAAGTATGTACTTAGGGTGCCTGCTAGACTACCTACCCCTGCTCCCGGTAGTTCATCATCTGTGGGGCCTCCTCCTACCCCTAGTATACAAACTCCTTCACCAGCAGTAGACCCTACTCCTCCTCCTGCAGTACACCCTTCTACTACCACTGCAGTAGACCCTTCTCCTCCTCCTGCAGCACACCCTTCTACAACCCCTGCAGCAGACCCTCTTCCTCCTCCTATTATTGCCACCCCTACTCCTCCCCCTATTGTTATTACCCCCACTCCTCTCCCTGACCCTACTTCTATACCTTCCTCATCTTCTGTACCTCCTTTTGAGACTGTCACACCACTTGGTGATCCAGATTCAAGTGGTGATGCTGAAGATCTTGACCCGCCCCTCCATGATCGACCATGGATTGAGCCCTATGGTAAAGGGTAAGTTTATAATCTGTTGATATCATTTGATGTTTAAACCATATTGTAACTGAAATGAGTTTTGTTATGCAGGTTTATTCCATCTAGGGTTGCTTCCCAGGCCATCACACGTTCAATAAAGCAACAGTTTTTAACTCCATGGCCTACTTGGGGAGCAATACCTCATGACGACAGAAAGCCATTCTGGCAGCGCTTTCAGGTGAGCAATCTATTACACTAATGTCCGTCTTATTTTAGTATGTTCTGTAATCAATGTTTGTTCTCTTTAATGTTACAGATGAAGGTGCAGTGGAAACCTGAACATGAAACTCAGATACACAGAAATTTCCACATGAAAGCATCTCATCGGCTGTCAGAGATGTTTAGGGATGCCCGGAATGCAGGACAGCGCCCTAACTGGCTGGGTGAGCACATTTAGAACTCTTTACTGGCCCATTGGAATACAGTAGAGTTCCGCAATAAGTGTGCCAAAGCCCAGCGGAACAGAGCGTCTGAAAGGGGTGGCACCCTGCATACTGGTGGGTCGATCACCATTCATGAGCATGCCATTTGTATGGTATAATCTCATTACATAACTTTTTCTTTCATACATAAGTTATGTATATTGTATTTCATATGTACGCTTGTAATTCTTAATTATGTTACAGGCACAGGCTCTAGGACGGGCGGTCCATGTTGATGAGGTCTTTGCACAGACTCATGTTCGGAAGGGAACTAATCAATTTGTTGATGAAAGATCTCGGAAGACTCATGTAAGCAAATAACACTATTACTAATTGTTCATTTATGTTATACTATCGTTCCCTGACATTGCTTTTAATGTTTCAACAGGAAGACTTTTCTACGAGACTTTCACAGGTTAGATCTGAACATGAGTCAGCTCCTACACCGGATGATGCCAGTAATGCAGATGATGACATCCGTAGGACACAGTGCTGGATCGACATCGTTGGTGGGAAGAAAAAGGGACGAGTGTATGGTGCGGGACAGCTAGCTGCAAACTATACAGCATCCAGAGGAGGTACTCTGAAGCACCAGCCTTCTTCTTCCACCAGTACTCCTGACGAGGTTCTTCAACTCAGGCAGGAACTCCATCAACGTGACCAGGAGTTCACTGATCTCAGAGCAGAGTTTACAAACTTTAAGGCCATGATCATGAGAGTCTTGCCTCAAACCTCACTGGACGTACAAAATATCCCTCCCACCCAGTCACGACCCTCCTCATCACCTGCTGCCACTCAGGAGCCCACATCAGTCCAACCCTCGTCAGTCCAACCCTCATTAGTCCAACCCAAACCAGTCCAGCCATCAGTAGAGGAGCAGAATGATGAAGATCATTCTGATGATAGTTATGTACATTATTAGTTTCATTTTCTTCTTACTTTGTTAGACAAACATTTAGATATTAGAACATTTTAGACTTGATATAATTTTAGTGTTAGTTAGATCTACTACCAGACTTTGGATGTTAGAACATCCTTTTGTTACATTGTTTTATATTTCAACTATAATTACATTATCTATACATTAATGGATGTTCTATGGATTAATTGATGTTCAATGTATTCCTGATAATTGATTGCATCTTTGAGATGCACATTATGCATGTTTGTATGTGCTTGAAAACTTATAGGCAGGTCTGTTTGTAATTGAAATTTGATATACAGGTTTGGGTTGCACAAGAAATGCCATTTCTGTGAAAGCTGCTCTGCAATTTACCGAAGGCTTTTGCCCTTCGGTAAATGCCCACTGTTGGTCATTACCGAAGGCTTCTGCCCTTCGGTAAATACCGAAGGCTTCAGCCCTTCGGTAATTACCGAAGGCTTTTGCCCTTCGGTAATTACCGAAGGCTTTTGACCCTCGGTAATTACCGAAGGCTTTTGGCCCTCGGTAATTACCGAAGGGCGAAAGCCCTCGGTAATTGTTAGCGACAAGGGATTTACCGAAGGATTTTTGGCCGTCGATAAGCCTTCGGTAAACACCCATTATCGACGGCCTGTGGCTTTTACCGAGGGCTTCTGGCCTTCGGTAATGCCCTACTTTTTTGTAGTGATTGAGGCTAAACGCAAGAATGAATGGATGAAATTGATGATATTGTTGTTGGGTTTAGATTTCACTTAATTTACTCTCATGCATATATGAATTCATCTTCTTCATTAGTGCTAATGCCACTTTCTAATTTACCTTAAACCCGATGTCTCGGTGAAGATAGCCTACTTCTAATAACTAGTTCACAATGTCTTGTCTCCCTAGCAATTAATCATGCATTACATTTGCACAGAAGCTTAAAGGCAACCAACCCTCATATCCCTATGTCTAGGCAATACTACTTTTGGGAGAATTTACTCAGATCTAGATTTCCCCGTATGTGTCCATATCGACAAAATCATTGATCATGCAATTGAATGAGTTAAACAAAGCATGCATAGAGTGTAGAGGAAAAACCCTAACAATTAATGAAGTAAAGCATATATAATATAGAATCAATTCAATACATGAGAGTTTAATAGGTTACATCTTTCCCAACAACAAATAAGGTTTAGCTATCCATTATCATGGAGAAACTAGATGAACAATGGAATGAAAGAATGGAAGAGATAGAAAAACCCTAGAAAGAGAAGAGGAGAGCTGCCACATCCCCAAAATCTACCCCCAAGGGGTGAAAAGTGTGTTTATGTGCTTAAGCCATCAAAAGATACCATCCCTAGGACATGTAAGTCCTTAAATAGGTCCAAGCCCATAAAAATAACAGAAAAAATGTCCAAGCCCATAAAAATGGCGCTTAGCGACACTTTTGCCGCTCAGCGGTAAGTACGACTCTTCATAATGAAGCTGAGCTGCATTTTTAGCCCTCAGCGGTGATTTTGGCACTTTAAAACTGCCGCTCAGCGATAATTACCGCTCAGCACAACTTTTTATGTACTCTGGTTGATTTTTTTGCATTTTGGTTTACTGTTGACTTTTCTGGTTGACTGGTTGACTTTTCTGCATTCTGGTTAACTTGTCTGCATTCCAACCATTCGGTACTTTAACTCTTCTTTCAAATCATTCCAATAGCCTACAAAATCAAGAGATTCTAGCACAAAACTATATATATATATATATATATATATATATATATATATATATATATATATATATATATATATATATATATATATATAGCTCTCAAAATGGGTTGTAACCCGCGAGCCAACCCGGCTCCCCACAGGTTTGAACCGAGTTGGGTTTGAAAAAAATGTAATTGTTTTATGCGAGCTAGTTTTCAACCCAGCTCAGTTTTACGCTTGGATGATATGATACTTCTTTTTTAGGTTTAAACCCTTATTTGGTCCTCGTATTTGAGAACCAATCTCAAGTGGGTCATCGTTTTTTTTTTTCGATCTCAATCGGGTCCACAAACTTGTAAAAATGAGCCAATTAAGTCCTTTTCGTTAAGTTTTCACTAACGGCATCTAACTATGATGACGCGTTTATGCTGATATGCATTGTTTCATTATGTGGAATTTTTATTTAAATTAAAGAAGTATAACATGGTGATGAGTGCATATTTATGCCCACATTTATGCTTTAAAATTCAAATTTTTGATGGGATAATTGTGCTTAAATGGTTGATTTTAAGTGAATTTGTGATGATTGTAATTGTTGGGTTTGGGAATTAAAGAGACGTAAAAAGTGAGTTTTAGCGCATAAAATATTCTTGGATGTTCTTACGTTTATTTGTGCAGCTGAAATTATAAGTTCTGTTGGTCCAAATGGCAATTCAAGGCCCAAAATCAGATTTTATTTGGAAAATAATGTACAGATGGGCCAAACAGGCAACTTTTACCCTTGCACCTCCCAATTTTCTTACATACACCCCTCTTCTCTTAAACAGGCCCAAAACTAAGCCAAACAGTAACCCTATTCTAAATACACCTCCTAAATTTCCCTACCCATACCCCTCCTAAGCTAGACTCCACCAGATCATGCCACGTGTCCAAATCCTCCCCACACAGATCTAGCCAACCATGTGCCGCCACGTCAGCCCTAACCCATGAGGGTCATCTTCCACCTTCTCCACAGAAACCCTAACCTCCAGTGCCGTCAGCCGTCGTTTCGCTTCCACCGTACCATCCTCATCGCCGGCCAACTTCTTCTCCTTCCTTTCTCGCTGGCGCATCAACGGACCACAATTCCCGCCACCACAGTGCCTCAACCTTCACCGTGATGTGCCGCCGCAAGCCTCTGTCACCATCGGAACCTTCAACGCACGCCGCCATCACTTCGCGAGCCACCGTCATCTTCATCTTCTCCATTCTCGGAACCAAATCGCGCCACCATCAAGGCGCGATGTTCGTGCCACCACCACGCCGTGAACCTTTCCTCCATCACCGCATTAGAACCTGCAAAGAAACACAGAGAACCAGAGGCAGCCATTAATGCAACCGAGCTCCTCCTCCATTCGCGATAACACTCTCTCCTTCGTCAATCGCAAGGCCGCAACATCCACCTTCATCGCGCCATTAACGGCGACGCCGCGATCAACGAGCATCATCGCCTCCGTCACGCACAGTCGCCGTGCTCACCTCCTTGCCGTTGCCATCCATCTTCGAACCTGCAATTCAAAAGAAAAACCCAAACAGACGCAGAAGAGCCGCCAGGAGCAAAGGGGAAGCCCTTTCCCCAATTCTGAACCCTAATTTTGGGTAGGTAGGAGCCTGACACGTGTCGAGCTCCCATTGGGCGCGTCCAGCTCTGGTCAAAGCTGGTCACTAAGCCTTTTCTGGTCAAAGTCTGGTCAACTGAGGGGCTTTCTTGCAATTTCAGAAATTCAGAAGGGGTTAAAGTGCAGATAGACACAATTTCAGGTCATTTGTGCAATTTTGGAAATTCAGAAATGCTTAAAGATAAAATTCAGTTGTTGAATTAATTTAATTTGGGAATATCAACCGAAAATATCTTCCAAATAATGTTATAATTATCTAAATCTTTTAGTTATTTGGAAAGATATAAGATAAAAGATTCTATCAACTGAATACTCAGATTCCAAGCCCAATCAAGCCTTATATAAAGAGACCTAGGGACTTCACTTAATTGATTCTCTCATACTCCTTTCACTTTTCTTTCATCTCTTATTCAACTCCATTCATGGAGAGCTAAGCATCTAGGGCTATTCTGCTGTAATTCCATGACGAATTCTGAGGTTACGTTCAGTTAATGCAATTGTTTACTTTGGTTATTGATTTAAGTTGTTCTCTCTATGTCTTTCATCTCTCTATCTTGTTAAAAGCAAAGATTTTTGCATCATAATGTGTTTGAATCTACATGCATATTGATTATATGAGTTCTAGGGTTTCTAGGTTTAATTGAGAATTTACTTTGATTTAATTTAGGAACTTTCATATGATTAAATGGTTTTTACTATCAATTGAGAATGTACTTTGGTTGATTAGTAATAATTTCAACTATAATCAATTGAGAATTTACTTTGATTGATTAGCTTTTAATTTGGTTAGGAGATTTAAGAATAGACATGATTAAACACAATAAAATTTGATTGAGAATGTACTCTGGTTGAATTTATTGTGAATAATCTAGAAAGGTTTTGCATTTGATTGAGAATTTACTTTGGTTAAATGCATGATCGCCCTCAAATTAATTAAGAATGTACTTTAATTAATTTGAAACTTAAACAATAATCAATTGAACAATTATCCGTGAATAACCGATGATGAATCTATCTTGGAAAAGCAATGGAATTAGCCTATTTCATCGTAATTGTTTTAAAGTTTCTTATTTGTTCTTTAAACATTCTTAAACCATTACTTTTATTCATAAGCATTGCATTCATAAGAATCAGATATTCGAAAGCAATTTTGTGTTCGTTGGGAGATGACTCAGGGTTACTTTAACCCTATCTACTTTATTGAATACTACTTGGCAATACTGAAGTTGCCTTGAAATGTAGTATTAATTTGATAGCTTCAACGACAGCCTATCACATGGCAAAATTGAAAAGGGAATTAGAGATTTGGGGCGTTCTTCTGAACATTATTTGCAAAACCCTAGAGGGGTGATCAGTGTCCATCGCTTCACTATCCTACAACGTCTTCATCTTTCCTTCACGTATTATCGTCGTATCTATGAGGTCGCCGACGGTAGATTCCGGTCGCCGACGGTGGATTTCAGTGTCATCAACACCTACATGGGAAGAGGCTTCTCGGCACGTCTACCTTCAGCAGCATCGTCGGTGGCGGTCTCGGAGGACAATTTGACGCTGATCCGACGTTGCTGAGAAACGGCTTTCGCCTCATCTCTGGCGTCTGCCATAGAAGAAATTATTTCACTAGCCCAAGATGCATACGTGTTGACCAACTCTCTACCATCAATTGTACTAGGATCACCAACTCCGTCCTCCCTTCCCACCTCGAAAGCAACCTCAAATCCTTCCCACGAACCAAAGCTCGCACATTTCCCACACCAAGAAACAAGGCAAGTTTTAATTTTTTGCCCTGTTTTTTTCTAAGCACAAGTCCAGTATCTAAACCCTCTTTGTAGCACCCCTCACATCATTTTCATTGGGATTTCTAACAACGATTATGGTTTGGATCTATGCCTGAAGCTGCTTAAAAAGCCTTGCAGCATTTCTTTGTTCTTCGGCAAGTTGTGATGGTTGGATTTTGTTGGTAGCAAGTAGCATCCCGGTGGCTGTAGAAAACAAAAGAGCAGATGATAGCCCTCAATTGATGCTTCAAGTTTAGTTTTTTTTTTTCATTATTTGATGGTATTGCATAATTTAGGATCAGTTTCGACTACTTTGGAAATGTTTGAAGTGAATTATCTAATTTGACAGTTTTCTAGTTTATTTCACCTTCTTTAATTTGCATCAGGAATAGTGTTTTTTCTGGTGACGTTTCTTGGTTCTCAGCCCAGAAGCAATTCTTGTAAGTACTATTGCATCGGTGTAGCTTGTGGCAACGGAGTAATGTTTTAACCCGACGCCATGCTGGCGCGATGCCTTCGACAATGAAGAGCGGTGCTGGTGACCGCGACTGGCAACGGCCTTTGGATGTCAGGGGTCCCTTTAAATGTTAAGGCTACCAACATAAAAAATATAGTTCTACACGTGGAATGGTTGATTATACAACAGAACACTCATTCAACTTAATACACATTGCCAAGTCAACTAAAAAAATTACACCTCAGCATCTGTAGACAACGTTAATGAAAACTTAACAGAGAGGGCTTAATTGGCTCATTTTTACAAGTTTATGGACCCGATTGAGACCGAAAAAAAAAACGATGACCCACTTGAGATTGACACACAAATACGAGGACCAAATAAGGGTTTAAACCTACTTTTATTTATTTTGAATTTTCTTTGGAATATAACATCATTTTAGTCTGACGTTTATTTAGATTTGAATTAAAAAAATTTGTAATTGTTTTATTTTAAAAAAAAACTTATAATTAAATGAGAGTCAGTGAACCAACCTGTTTAACTTACCAACCCGTGGTGGGTCGGGTCGGGCTCGAATTTTTTCAGCTCGCTAATAAGTGAGTCGGGTTGGATTAGCTCACTAAGTGACCAATCCGTGGTGAGATGGACCGGATTGAGCCGGGTTACCTGTTTTGACAGCTCTCTCTATATATATATATATATATATATATATATATAATATGCTAAATATGTGAAGCTAGTTCAAGTAAATCATTTGAGCCTAGTCAATGAAAATGTAAAAGCAGCCACAGGCCAAGTCAAGTGTGTTCATTTTTCACTTTTCAACTTTGTCTCACCATCCTCTTTTATTCCTTTAAACATCACTAGTTCATCATGAATGTTATAACATGGAACCGTGATTAACCCAAAGAGGTTAAGTCCACATAATAATTTGTAAACGAAGAAATCATGTGTTTGTTTTGTTCTCTCGTCAAGCCAATTAAACTTTTATCGTTCTGTTACATGGAAGCATAATTAGAATTTTCATGCAGAATCTTGGAGAGAATACAGCTACCAAAATTCCACGACGTTGTATTGTATCCGCGACAAAAAGGAAAAAAGAAAAAAAAAATTCCTCGCGTAAAGAAACTAGTATAATGCAGCTATGAGCCTCTTGACGGGTGGATCTTAATAGGAACATGATAGTTTTAGTCTCTCAACTTCTTGTCATATCTAAGCTTTTGACATCCCTTTCTTGATATAATTTTCAATATTTGATTTTTCCATAGCTGAAAAAGATGTATAGTGTTGTTAGTAATAGAGAAAAGTATATTTTTTGTTTGTTTACGTATGTACATATTGTGTGAAACGAAGAAAAGACCTTCCACGCAGCAATGCGTGGAAAATTACTTGAGTAGTTTTGGTTAAAGATAAAGTATTAAAAGGATGTTTAATTTGAAAATATTATTTAGCTTCTCAAAATTTTTGGCAAGACGTAACTATTTCTAATGGAATCCTTATTTTGACAACCAAATATCATGGATTATTACTTCATGAGAAATGTTGACAACATTTTGAAATGTTCTTTTCAATATATATTTATAGGTTTAACTTATTAAATATATTTTTTCATCTCTAAACTATCTCTCTAAAGAATTATATTTTGAATAAAATCATTTTTTTTTCTGGAGGTTATATTGTACTGTATTGTAAAACTGTGTTTGTCACATGAAAAAACACTCTATTTTTTGCTTGGATGGATGTTTTACAAGATTTCCATAAAATGTAGGAACCAAATAGGTATGTAGTTTAGTTTAGAAATAAAACAATTTTTTTTTGAATTATTTGAAATAAAAAAGACATATTTAACTTTTTTATTTCATCTTTAGCTTGTGAATTATTTGAGAATTTTTAATTAATCTTTTAACTTTAAATAAATTGTAATTAAATTCTTTATTTCTTTTACAATTTTTGACTTGAAATTAAAAAAATTGTTACAAATTATTATTGGGTAACCCATTGATGCACTAAACCTATACTGTATTATTAGTCAAATTATAATCATGAACTACCTAAATTTTATCAATGCGACTTTTCAAAATTTGTAATTTTTATTTCATGTTAAATTAATAATAAAAATATAAATACTTGAAAAAGCATAGTAAAGGTATATTAAAAAATTATTTTCTTTACATCAAACATAAAATATAAAGCATAAACTGGCACTTCTTTTCCTCGCTTTTGTGGAAGATGAAAATGGAAATTTTAACGTAACAGTTTCTGGCAGTGACACTTATGGGAAAAGGGGAGTGTATATAGCCATGGTATCTATATTTTCAATCTTTATCATTCTTTGAATTAAAATGCTGCAATCATGCAACATTTGTTTCCTCGAACTTTCACAAATGAAAATAATATTGTTACTACAATTTTCTGTGCATAAAAATAGCAATGAAACTTCACTGTACTACTTGAATACTAGGAAGTTACAGAACGAAGAGCATGTATGCTTTTTTTAATTAACTTATTAATAATAAAATGTTTAATGAGATCTACAGACTTTTAAATGAAGAATATGTTAATATTTTTATCTAAGAGTGTTTGGCATTTCCTTTGGTTTGATTTTAGATTGACTGGTTATTTGAATTGAATATTACTGGTGAAAAAAGGCTTTCTATGACGACTTATTATGATAGATAAAATCTATCTATCATAATAAATTAGTCGGTGGCATTTTTGTAATAAAAATAAAGATTATTATAATATATTTTAAATATTATATAAATTAGTGACATTTTTGTAATAAAAGAAAAAATTATTTTGACGTATTTTAGAAAATCTATCGTAGAAGCAGTGATATTTTTGTAATAAATTTCAAAACCTTATTATTACAGGTTGTCAACCACCTATCATAAAATCTTAGTCCCAGATTTATTACTCTCTTCACGTTCTCTTCATCATTTTTACGCTTAACTTTGTAATCCTTTCTTTTCTTCAGATGACGTTCCCCCTTCGCGGCCTGTGTTGCATCGACGCCTTATTTTTCATAATTGAATAACAATATTTTCGGTTACAAGTCTAAGATAATCAACAAATCACATAATTGTTTAGGCTGTGAGTCCTTTGGGAAACGATACTTGGTCTTACCATTTTATTTTTACTTGATAAGATTCGGTACACTTGCCGAGGGTTAACAAGTTTTTGGCGCCGTTGCCGGGGCTCGTGATTTAACTATTCTATTTGTGTGATTATTGATTAACTTTGACTTGATTTTTATTTTTTAATCTTTTTGTTTATTTTTTTTATCTTTCTATTTTTCTATCTTTTTATCTTGTTATCTTTTTAGTTTATCTTTTCTATCTTTTTGTGCTAACAATTGTTTCTAGAGTTTTGTGTTCTTGTATATGCAGGATACAATTCGGACTAGGAGCAAGAAAACTTCAGAACCTCTTCTTGAAGGATTGGACAAAAGTAGAAGGAGAAGGACGATCCGAACTTCTAGAGAATTATTTCTTTCTTCGAAAACACTTCTACAACCCTCACCACAAAGATCTAACCAGAGCACTAAAGAAATGGCCGAAGAGAACAATCTTAGACATACTCTGGCGGATTACAGCAATTTTAATGACCCTCATCACTTTAACAACATTGCTAGGCCGAGGGTCAATGCTGCAAACATGGAGGTGAAACCGGCGTTGATACAATTGGTGAAGAGCAACCAATTTAATGGGCTATTACATGAAAGTCCATATGATCATCTCACCACATTCAATGAGATTTGCAGTGGATTTCTAGTGCATTTTGTTATAATGGAGATGAAGGAGAATGGAGATGTGCCTCTCATTCTTGGGAGACCATTTTATGAAGACTGCTAGAGTTTTAATTGATGTGAAGAATGGTAAGCTTAAAGTAAGAGTTCAAGATGAAGAAGTGAATTTTGATGTATTCAAAGCCATGACACATCCTAAAGATGATAAAGCATGTTTCCAATTTGATATACTTGATGAAGTTTGTATAGTACAAGAAAGGATGGTATGTTATTCTTCTACATTAGAGAAAACTCTTATTGATGCTTGTGAAGACTTGAATGAAGAAGAACAAAAATTAATTGATGAATGTATGACGGATTTGGAGACATTGAAGGAGATTTCAGTGATGGATGCTAAGTTTGAGACGATTCATACCAAAGAAGAAGTCAAAGAAAAGTAGTTAGAACTAAAGATGTTACCATCACATTTGAAGTATGTTTTCTTAGAAGAAGATGAAACAAAGACAGTCATCATTAGTAATTCTTTGATTCCTGAAGAAGAAGAAAAGTTGGTAGAAATATTGAAAGCCAACAAAGAAGCTATTAGGTGGTCAATCTTTGATCTCCAAGGTATAAGTCCAACTTATTTCATGCACAAAATCTTTATGAAGGAATGACTAAAGGCTGAGTGCTCAACCACAGAGAAGGCTAAATCCACTAATGAAGGAGGTAGTTAGAAAAGAAGTATTGAAGCTCCTAGAAGCTGGCATTATTTATCCAATCTCTGACAATGAATGGGTGAGTCCAGTACAGGTAGTTCCAAAGAAATGTGGGATGACAGTAATTTATAATGATAAGAATGAGCTTATTCCTACTCGGACTGTTACTGGATGGCGAATGTGCATTGATTACAGGCAGTTAAATAAAGCCACTAGGAAGGATCATTTTCCTCTTCCTTTCATGGATCAGATGTTGGAGAGATTGGCAGGTCAGGCTTTTTATTTCTTTCTAGATGGATACTCTGGATACAATCAAATTGTGGTAGATCCAAAATACCAAGAGAAGACGGCCTTCACATGTCCTTTTGGTGTCTTTGCCTACAAAAAGATGTCATTTGGGCTATGTAATGCTCCAGCCATGTTTCAAAGGTGTATGCAGGCAATTTTTGCAGATCTCATAGAGAAGTGTATTGAAGTCTTCATGGATGATTTTGCGGTATTTGGAGATTCTTTCTAGAGGTGTTTGGCGAATCTCGATATTGTCCTTAACAGATGTTTCAAACGAATCTTGTGCTTAACTAGGAGAAATGTCATTTCATGGTAACAAAAGGAATTGTGTTGGGTCACAAGATTTCTGCTAAGGGGATTGAAGTGGATAAAGCCAAAGTAGAGGTCATTGAGAAACTTCCTCCACCAACAAGTGTGAAGGGAATTAGAAGTTTTTTAGGCCATACTGGATTTTATAAAAGATTCATTAAAGAATTCTCGAAAATTTCTAAGCCATTGAGTAATTTTCTTGTTAAAGATGCACCCTTTGTGATGGATGAAGAATGTTTGAAAGCCTTCGACATCTTGAAAAGCAAATTGATGTCGACTCTAGTGATTGTAGCTCCAAATTGGAATCAGAATTTTGAACTAATGTGTGATGCTAGTGATTATACAATAGGAGTCGTGCTTGGTCAAAGAAAAGAGAAGGTGTTTCACACAATCTATTATGCCAACAAAGTTTTGAATGATGCTCAGTTGAATTATGCTACTACTTAAAAGGAGTTTTTGGGTAGATTGTATGTCTTGGAGAAATTTAGACCTTATCTCATTGGGTTTAAGTTGATTATCTACACAGATCATGCAGCTATAAAGTACTTGTTGACAAAGCCAGATTCTAAGCCACGTTTGATCAGATGGGTGCTTCTATTAAAAGAATTTGATGTGGAAATCCGTGACAAGAAGAGGAGTGAGAATTTGATTGCTGATCATTTATCACGGTTGGTTACAGTGAGGTTAGAAGCAAGGAAGCAGAAATCTGGGAGTCTTTTTCAGATGAAACACTCATGTATATTCAACAAAGGCCGTAGTTTGCTGATATAGCCAATTTTAAAGCTGCAGGAGTAATTCCAGAAGATCTTTATTGGCAACAAAGAGAGAAATTTTGCACGATCCCAAGCAATTTATCTGGGATGATCCTTATTTGTTCAAAATTGGAGCAGATAATCTTCTAAGGTGGTATGTGACAAATGAAGAAGCAGAAGGAATTCTCTGGCACTATCATGACTCGCCTTATTGAGGACATTTCAATGCAGAAAGAACAACAACAAAAGTTCTCCAGTCAGGATTTTATTGGCCTACCTTGTTTAAAGATACTCATAACCATGCTAGGAATTGTGATAAGTGTTAGAGAACTGGGACTATTTCAAGACGTCATGAGATGCCATTATAGGGCATTCTAAAGGTTGAAGTCTTTGATTGCTGGGGTATTGATTTTGTAGGACCCTTTCCACCATCTTTCAACAATGAATATATATTGGTGGCGATGGACTATGTGAGTAAATGGGTGGAAGCATTGGCGTGTCCCAAGAATGATGCTAGCACTATGATTAAATTTCTAAAGAGGCAGATCTTCTCACATTTTGGAACTCCAAGAGTACTTATTAGTGAGGGAGGATCTCATTTATGTAATTATCAGCTGGCAAAAGTACTCAAACATTATGGTGGGAGACATAAGATAGCTACACCTTATCAGCCACAGACCAATGGGCAAGCTGAGGTGTCTAACAGAGAGATCGAGAGGATCTTGGAGAAAACAGTTGTTGCATCACGAAAGGACTAGTCACAGAAACTGGATGATGCTCTCTGGCATATAGGACTGTAATGAAGACATCTATGGGTCTATCACCTTATCAGCTAGTCTATGGGAAAGCATGTCATTTGACAGTGGAGATGGAGCATAAAGCTTTGTGGGCTCTTAAATTTTTGAATTTTGATCCTTCTGAAACTCAACACAAGCGCAGAAGGCAGATGCTGGAGCTTGAAGAGATGCAGTTGCATGCATATGATTCATCCAGGAATTACAAAGAAAAGATAAAATTCTATCATGATAGGAAGTTGATTAAAAAAGTCTTTAATCCAGGGCAGCAGGTGCTATTGTGCAATTCACGATTGAAGCTTTTTCCTGAAAAGTTGAAGTCAAAATGGTCAGGACCATTCATAGTGAAAAGTGTGCGTCCACATGGAGCAATTGAATTGGTTGATCCAGTTGCTAGTGATCCACAGAGAAGCTGGGTAGTGAATGGTCAACGTCTCAAGCATTATCTTGGATGAGAAGTGGAGCGTTTGTCCATAGTAATGAAGGTGGTTGATCCTTGACCTTATTTGGTCAGACTCGTGACGTTAAACAATCGCTTACTGGGAGGCATCCCAGTGTTCTAAACTCTTTCACTTATTTGCTTCGGTTTTTAGAATAGGTTGTGATGTACTCAATGTGAAACTTTATCTGCTATGATGGTTTGCTTGTGATTTATGCATAATGAGTATTGCTTGATGATGCTTGGATATTGATTGATGTTGAGATTATGCACTATATGTTGATATTCAGGTGGTTGTTCACAAGCTATGTGCACATATGCATGATGTTGTGATTGTGATTATGATTCTAAGCAGGATGTGTATGTGGAATGTTGAATGAGCTTATATGTGAGGTTTTGAACTCCATAATTTTTGTGAATGAATGTTATTACTTTGAAAGCATGAATGACTTTGCCCAGGTTTCTATGGTTGAATCACTGTCTTGTATGTATCATATGATCAAGGCCATATGTTGGTAACCCTTTATTAGCCAAATGCATGATTTTAGCCCAATAAAGGAGAGCACAATGTGTTCTATCCTTTGAACCCTTAGCTTCGAACATGATAGAAAACCCTTTTTGAAAAGCTTTACCTTGAGTTAAGTTGAAGATATCTTGTGGTATTGATAAATGTTCAAGTTTGGGGTTGTTGGGAGGTTTAAAAAGGGAATATGAAAAGCATTGAGCTAAGCACGTGAAAAGTAAAATAACAAGGAAAAGAAAAGAGAGAAAAAGAAAGGCTCAATGCAAAAGAAACTTGGGAAGAAGGAAGAATAGTTGTGTTTAGATGATTCACTTCACTCAAGGATTTTGTGATCAAGAAAAACCAATTTTCTTGTTAGCCTAGCCACATCATAAGTCATAGAAAAGTCCTTGTGATGATACTTGCTTGTGAATGTATTTGATTATGGTTAAATGAAAGACAAAGCTAATTCATGTGACATTGTGATAGTAGAGTGAAGGAGTGACCTCTTATACACATGTGTGTTTGAGTGAAACACTTTATCTGGTGAGGAAATAGTCGATGAGCACATTATTACATTTATGCTTAGTTAATTGATCATTCATAAGAATAACATTTGTTGGATAATATGTGATTATGTGAACACCAAAGCATGTGTGCATCTTGATTGAATTCTTTGTGATGAGCTGATTTGAGTAATTACTTGTCTTGGAAAAGAGAGCTTTGAATGTGGTGAATCGTTGTATGGATTGATGGAAGACTGAGTTACATTTTGTTTGCTTGAAGACAAACAAAGTTCTAAGTTTGGGGTTGTGATAACAGTTGAAAAACTGTTATTTTTATATTTAATTTTGACCTTAAAGACAACCTTTATGACTTAGAAACTAGTTGTGAATCATGCTTTTGCTTATGTTTTGGAAATAAGAGAGTTTGATGGGTTTTATGCGTGGTTTTCCTTGTTTTGCAGGAATGGAGATGAATTAGAGGAAAGAAGTTGAAGTAGTAAGGAGCTGGACTCAAGAAAGGAAGTGAAAGTGCTTAAAAGAAGAGCCATAATCACCGCTCAGCGCCACTTTTACCGCTGAGCGGTACTCTGAAATCTCGCAGTCACAGTTAAGGGGCAAAACTGCAGCTGAGCGTCAAAATAGAAGAACCGCACTTACTGTTGAGCGCCAATTACCGCTGAGCACCATTTAGTTTGGGCTTGAGCCTATTTTCTGTAATTTTTAGGAATCTATATAAGGTTTTAGCCGAATTAGGGTTAGTATCTTTGGACAGAAAGAGGCGAAATCATTTTTTCTTCACCCCTTGGAGGAGGATTTTGGATTAAATACTTTCTTTCATTAATTTTTAGGGTTTTTCTTCTATACTCTACGCATGCTTTGTTTAACTCATTCAATTGCATGATCATGGATGTTATCTGTATGGAACCATATAAGTAAATCTAGAACTGAAGAAATTCTCCCAAGAGCAATATTGCCTAGACAGAAGGATAGGAGGATTGGTTGCCTTTAAGCTTCTGTGCGAATGTAATGCATGAATAATTGCTAGGGAGACAAATGCATGATGTTGTGATTATGATTATGATGCTAAGTAGGATGTGTATGTGGAATGTTGAATGAACCTATATGTGAGGTTTTGAACTCCAAAATTTTTGTGAATGAGTGTTATTACTTTGAAAGCATGAATGACTTTGCCCAGGTTTCTTTGGTTGAATCACTTGCTTGTATGTATCATATGATCAAGGCCATTTGTTGGTAACCCTTTATTAGCCAAATGCATGATTTTAGCCCAATAAAAGAGAGCACAATGTGTTCTATCCTTTGAACCCTTAGCTTTGAACATGATAGAAAACCCTTTTTGAAAAGCTTTACCTTGAGTTGAGTTGAAGATATCTTGTGGTATTGACAAATGTTCAAGTTTGGGGTTGTTGGGAGGTTTAAAAAGGGAATATGAAAAGCATTGAGCTAAGCATGTGAAAAGTAAAATAAAGCATGAGAAGCAATTGCATGACTCACTCTCACGGAAGTTGAGTGCGACACCCTCGCCGGAATTGCTCGCCGAGTTGCCATTGAAAATGCGAAAACCGTGGTTAGTGGCGGAGACTCAAACCTGGGCGCGGCGGATGACGCAGAGGCTGTACTGGGCGGTCTAGCGGGTGACGCGGGACTAGACCGGACAGCGCGGCGGGTGTGGAGCCGGAATAGTCACATGAGGACTGGCTAAAGATAGCGTAGGTCCAATTTTCTCTAGCGCCCTCGATGAGGGCCTGTGGACGGTGCTGGAGGGTATCCTGGCTGAGGACGGCGGCGGATTGCAGCAACGCTAGAGGAGGCCATACAGAGGAGAGATCGGATGAAAACTTCCACAACAGAGGAGTAATCATCTGTTCAGAGATTCATTCGCCAATGCTGAGTTGTCGATGATGTGGGTGATTAAGCAGTAGGGAATAGAAGTTGGGTTGGACGTGTTTAACAGCACTGATGAGATGCTTCGATGGCAGTGGTGGATATCCAGCCGCGGGAATGATGCGTTGCCAAAAGAAGGAGGGAAAGGCTGCTCTGATGTGACACTGTCATAAACTTCATTAATACTAACATTAGTAGAAACAATAAAACCTTTTTCAGGTCATGTGTACGCCACAGAGGATGAGGTGGAGAGTTAATCAGACTGGAAGATGCGGCAGAATGAAGGCGATTCACGAAAATTGCGTGGTAGCTTTTGGGAAGCGTCTTCCTAGCGTGAAACCCTAATTTTTCATATTCATCTTTCCTCTAAAGAGGGAGGGGATAACAGCGAGTATGTTAGGGCTCTGAGGCCGTCATGGTGATGGTAAGTCCCAACCAGAAGGGTTTTGTGCAATGTATCTGAAATTGTGTCAGCGAAAGGGTAATGTGGATTGGGTCTGCCGTCGACGGGGGCGATGATTGTTAACAATATTTTTGATATCCAGAAACGAAACCAAAAACTTGTTGATGGATCGGCAAGTGTACCGAATCGCACAAGTAATATAAAATGGTAAGACCAAGTATCGTATCCCTGAAGACTCTTGGCACTAAACAATTGTGTGATAACTCAATTAATTAAGACTTAAATAAAACGAGATTGTTGGTTTCAAATGCAAAGACATAAAATTAAATATGAATGCAAATTGATCAATAGTAGAGTAACACAAAGATAGACAGATGTTGTTTAATATGAGATGAATATGTTGTTGGGGTTAGATTTCACCAAGTTCCCTCTCATGTATATAAGAATTCCTCTTTATGCATTAATGTTAACGTCACTCATTAAATTACTTAGAACCCGATCCCTCAGCGCAATAAGCCTGCCTTAATTCTTAGTTCGTGCAATTCCTAACGTTCCAAGAAAATTAAGTCTGAAGATCAAGAGCTTAAGAAGACCAAGTACTCATACCCTCACCCCTGAGAAATATTACCCTTGGGAGAATTCAACAAGAACCTGAATTGTAAGGAACCTCCCGGCACTTATGCAATTCATAAATCATATTATTAAATGAGTTAAATAGAGCAAGCATTGAAACAGATGAATTCCCTAACAATTAATGAATAAAGCATATAAATTAAGAATAAATTCAAATACATGAGAGTTCACAAGGTTACATCATTCCCCAACAACAAATAGAGTTTAGTACCCCATAGACATGGAGAAACTAGATGAGCAATGGAAAAGCATGAGATAGTAAAACCCTAAAAGTAGAAGAGGAATCTCCCGCCTCCATATCTGCCTTCAGAGGGTAGAAGAGTGTGTTGTTGTGTTGCTCCAGCCAGAGATAAAACACCTAGAGCGCCTAGGTCCTTTAAATAGAGTTGGAGAAGAGTAGAAATAGGGTCTGATCCCAAAGAGTCGAAACAGAGCAAGAACCAGGCCTGACCCGCGAATCACGACGCTCAGGCGCCCCATTTAGGGCGCTCGAGCGGTAGACGTCAATTTCTGTAGGGCTTGAGCCTCCAGTTTGGACGCCCAGGCTTCGAGGTTCGACGCCCGGGCAGCCTAGGAGGGCGCCCGGGTGGTGAACGTCGATTTTCTGCGTCTGAGCTTCTCTATAGGGCGTCCAAGCTTCGTACTATCCTTCCTTCAGGTGCTTTTCCAGGCCTTTCTGAGCTCTAACTCCTTAGCACTTCATCTCTTTTTCTTGTATAAACTCATTTTCTATCAAAACAAAAGGAATTAATCATAAAATCATCAAATTCAACCTCAACTCTCTTATTCACAAAACTAAAGCAAAAACATGAGTTAAAGCAAGTTTCTAAGTCAAAAGAGGTGCATTTAGTATCAAAATTACATCATAGATAACGATATTTTAAACCGTTATCACATCCCAAACTTAGAACTTTTCTTGTCCTCAAGAAACACAGAATGTAACTTAGCTTTTCAGAACAATCACTACAATGACTCAACATTTTTCAAAAACTTTTCCTTCCAAGACAAGAAATCACTTTTACTAATTCAGCATAAAGATCTCAGTCAAGATGTACAGATGCCTTAATTCAATCAAAATCAATGTAATGATAATGTACTTCAACAGAGGCTATCCTTAAGAATGATCAATCAACCAAGCAGAGATGCAATCAGAAATTCAAAGCACTACTCCTCACCAAAGAAAGTGTTTCACTCAAGCACTCTAAAGTGTATCACTCAAGCACTCAAAAGTGTATCACTCACTCACAGGTGTATAGTGTTTGTGTCTTTTTCACTCTACTATCACAATGTCACACAAATTAACCTTGCCTTTCATTTAACCACAATAAAACATACTCACAAGCCTAGGAGAGCGCCCAAGCGGCGGACGTTGATGTTCTACGCCTGAGCTTCTCAACAGGGCACCCAACCTTCATATTGTCCTTCCTTGAGGATCTTTTCCAGGCCTTTCGGAGCTCTAACTCCTTAGCACTTCATCTCTGCTTCCTGTATTAACTCATTTTCTATCAAAACGAAGGGAATTATTCATAAAATCATCAAATTCAAACTCAACTCTCTTATTCAATAAAATAAACCAAAAACATGAGTTAAAGCAAAATAGAAACAACCTTACCTGGAAATCTAGTTAGTTACTCATAAATATATTAATCGCTTATCAATATCTTTACAATCTTAACCGCTTATAAATATCATTGTATTTAATAGTGTTTCATACTATATAGATAATATCATATTTAGGTTACCTTGTGGTTCTTCTCTGAAAGAAGAAGAAGGGAGATCAAGATAGCGTAGATGATCAAGGTCATCAAACCATACTTTTCTAGAAGTTAGAGTCCTAGAAATCATAACATTGAGCACTTCATTGGTGACGGTCAGAGAATGAGAACGGGAATTGGTGGCGGTTGGAGCGGAAGGAGGTCGAAACTGATTATGGCGACGGTGGCGTTGAGAAAACAACAAAATCCACGCTCTTTCTTGTCGCCTTCCGTCGGAGTGGGCTTATGGAGGAGGCAGAGTATGAAGAGGAAAGAATTTGGTTTTTCTATCGAATTTTCGAAGTGTAATGTTTATTCCAAACTTCTATACCGATTTTAGCATTTATTAGGTATAGAAAAATTTCTTTAAGGTATTCCAAACTACTAGTTAAAAATCATTGTTGTGAACTAGTTTTGGTTGTAATATTAATAAATTTAATTTTATCACATTTTAAAAACATATAATCTATTATAATAAATAGAAAAAAGATACTATCAAATTTATTTTATTACCTAATTAATATTGTTTAGAAGTGTCTAAAGAGTTATTTGACACTTTTAATTTTTTTTATTTATATTTATTTTGATATAAGAAAAACAATCTAGTAAATATCAAAAGTTAACTTTTTAATTCTTGGACATTTTTTTATTTATATTTATTTTTCTGTTATATAGAGTTATTTTACTTTTTATTTATTTATTTTATTTTTTAATTTATTTTTTATTTCTATTTATTTTACTATTACATGTACATAAAATTTATAATACCTTTTTATTCATTTATTTTATTATTATACCAATTTCCCTACACTATTTTTTATTTTTAATTTGTCTTTACTATTTATTAAAAAACAACATATATTTAAATTATAATTTTGTATACTACTTTTTTATTTTTTTAATTTTATCATTTTATGATTCATAATTATTTTATATTAATAAAATTAAATTCAGAAATGTATATTTTATTATTATCTCTTAGAATAATATTATTTTAAATAATTTTATATATATATATATATATATATATATATATATAAAAGTATAGTAATTATATATTAATTTTTTTATAATTATATACTGTAACATCCCAAAAATATAGTTTAAAACTATATAATAGAATAATCACATTCAACAATAATTCATATCAGTCTTACACTAGAGTAGAGTGAACGCTTATGGCCGAATGGCCTTACATAAAAGAGTTACAAAATTAACTAAACAGGTTAAGAAAGTTTAACCGAACGGTTTACAAAAACTTATACCGAACGGTCAAAATAAAATCAAAAGGGGAAAGTGATCGAACGACCACCTTACAATAGACTACACTAATGACCGAACGTCCTACTCTTCAGTCTTCACTTCTACCTCTACCAAATTTTCTTCTTCCAGCAGCTCGTCTCCTTCTGATCACATCCACACGGATGATCATTGCAATGACAAAGACGGACGAACAACATAAGACAGGACAGTAAAACACAGGGTAAGCTTATGTAATTTAATTCAGTTACAATCATACAATTCATACCATCAACACACAAGATAAATTTAGTCATACGTTTCATACAAAGCCTAATACTAGACTGACTGTCCGGACTGTATGAAATCTACGTAGCTACAGGCCTTCGTGCACCCGGGTGATGTAGTAACTGGGATGCCCTCAACAGTTGCCACCCGAGGTTAGTCCTATCTTTCCAAAGTACCCCTAAGGACTAGGACCTCCTGCCGTTCCCACACATGACCTACCCTCCTCTACGTGAGGACGAGTACTCACGGAACATCAGGATGAACCGCCAGCTTAGCATGCCCACAGTCATACTTTACAAATTCAATAATCATCCATGAGTCGTTCCTCCTTGGAACACTCGTTCAAATCCACAACATTTCATTCATCTCGTATCTTCTTTATCTTTCGTTATTAATCTTCTCAAATTCATCTTTCATTATCAATCATCTAAATTTCCTCTTTGTTCAAAGATTATTAATGACATCAGATACCGAACGTTCAATCCTCACTCAGAACAAGGACGAACACTATGAACGAGACAGAGAAATCTCCTGTTCCAGAATAGAATAAGACCAAGGGGCTTGATAAATATAATCAGATACTACTTGAGCAGAGTTTAAGAATAACTAAAATATACAAATACATACATACATACATATATATATATATATATATATACTTAAGTTTATCACATAACACCTAGACATAACTATGCTTGGCCGAACGCTCAAGCATATTATTACAACTCGAAGGCGCTCGTCCTCAACTAGGATTCTCCCCAAATGAAAGAATCCAATTCTAACCAAGTTTACTACCATTACCGAACGGTAAATGACCATTCAGTGATGAACGTACACTATCATAGTGGAATTTCATATTCAGAATTCATTTATATTCGCCTCATTTCTTAACATATAGTTCCATAACTTTGTACATTCATATCATAATAATTTTCATAAGATTAAACACCCATAACATAATTAATCATACTTCATATAATCAAACATATCAACAATCATACTTCATATCATTCATCAACTCAACACACGTACATGCCATTCAAACATCATACAAATTAAATCATATAAGCTTCTCTTACCTCTAAGCGTGAACGAACGTCCTAAAGACAGAGTTTGGTTCGCCTGACTACAATTCCTTCTACCCTGAACGATCAACGACTCTTCAAACCAGAATCAAACAACAGAAAACAACAAAATGGCTCAGACAAGTCGACATCATGCAACCAGAACTTGGTTTGCATGTACCAAAGAACGAACGGCTAAAAACAAGGAAACTTACCAGTTCAGAACTCGAAACTGTTCGGTTCAAAATGAAGCTCTGGACGCCGGGAGTACTTCTACGGTGCCTGAACAGAGATCGGAGTAGAGAAATGGTGAGTTTCGGTAGAGAGAAGGGAAAGCTATTAGAGAGAAGAAGGAGAAATGAAAGATCAGATTTTTGGAGAAGAAGGTGCATGCAGAGAGAGTGTGACGTAACTTTCAAAAACTCCGTTTTACTTAAAACGAACGTCCGCTCATCTACTGACACCTGCATTCCAGTATCTGATTTTCGGATCCTCGTTGCTTGACACTTGGCGTCCGTTCAGAGGGGTTTTGGGTGCGTTTTTAATGAGGTCTGACATATACAATTATATTTATATGTAATTACAGATAAAAAAATTTATATATAATTATATATGGATATATTTGTATGTAAGTATATATGAAAAAATTTGTATATAATTATATATGGATATTTTTGTATGTAAATGAGTTGACAGTTCGTAGAAACGGGTTGTCACTACAAAAATATAGTAAATTAACAGGGCTTTGTTTTATGGGGTTTTAGAAATTTCTCTTAATTATTCGCGGTTTTTTTAAAATATATTTCAAAGGTTTCTTTACACCAAAGTCGCGTATTTCACACCCTAAGTCGTGTCTCCAATGCTTTGTTTTTCACCTTCACCTCTCGAGTTCTTCATCTTTGGCCTTCGCATCTCGACTTCTCCATCTTCAGCCTTCGCGTCTTGACTTCTTCATCTTTATAACCCTTCATCACTTCGCAATCCCGGGTTTTGTTGTGTTCTTCTCTTCCAAATCCCTAATTCTGAAAACCCAAGCATAAGGAGCTCACCCGGATGATTTTTTGAGGAGCTCTCCGATGGTGTTGTTTTTTAGGAGATTGTGATTCGCGCAGCCTTCGTGTCTCGCCATTTCCATCTTGTGATGTACGCGCCCTGCTGCTACCAGCGATGTCTGCCCAACCGTCGACCATGCCCTCGCCATCACGGCCAAAGGCCGAACTCGCTAGAGTAGTGTGATTCTCGCAAATCTGTTCTGCCGGTAGAAGCGGAGGCACCACATGAAGGCCAGGAAGTCCCACCCTGGATTGATGAAGAAGAGGATGCCGAAGATTCAAAGAATGGCGTTGCCGCTGCAGAAGAAAGTGTGCTCTCTCGGACGATTAATCCCTGGTTGCTGGAAGGTATCGTTCCCGAAGCTTCTAAAAGAAGCCGGTGATTATATAAACAGTCTACCTAGTTGGACAAAGCTTATTCTTGTTGTTGTTGAAACTTTACATGACTTAGCCATTTTATTGTATGTCAGTTTTTCTTTGTTTATTCGTCTTAGTATTTTTAACGGTGCTTATATGAATACTTTTTATGCTCAGAGATGATCATCCGGAAAGTGTTCTGTCTTCCATGCAAACTATAATGGTGGTTCTCTTAAAAGAGAGTGAGGATTTGCTGAAGATCCTTTTATCTATTCTGCTGTCTAAATTAGGCCATGAAATAAAAGTAAGTATTTCTTTCATAAACCAATATACTGTTAAAGAAAGATAGTTGATTCTCGTACTGCTCTAATATTATTAAAAAACTTGATGATCTCAATATATAATTCCAGGCTGTTAATATGGCTGCAAGGAATATATATATATATATATATATATATATATATATATATATATATATATTTTGATAGGAAGTCTTCATCCCATGCATAACATATATAAACACGAAAATAAAAATTTTGATTGGTTGAATATAACTTTTGATTGTTTCCTACATCAAGTTATCTACTACATAAAAATTGTGATCCAGTTTCAAGAATTGAACTTTTTGAAATGGGATAGTGTGCTGGGTCCACACGTACAAATAAAGAATATATTTAATTATGTATTCCTTGAAACACTACAATGCACTCCACTGCCCCATCCTCAGATGATACTGGTCCCGTGAGTTTTTACCTAGCTCCCTCTCTTTAACCTCTCCTCCCCTCCTATAAAGGCAGATAATTACGTGGGTCAAAGGAGTGACTTTTCATAATTGTGTATAGTGAACAAACACGACATTTTTTTAACTTTCCAAATACCTTCACTAGCATGACAATTTGTCTGTCAATTGAGATATCTCTTAGATGTCCATTTTCTTTTCACTTGCATGTGTTATGTATTAATTCCTTCCTTCTATATATCATAATTCTGAGATGCACAAACTGCAAAGGATGAACAAAGGGAGCAACTTGCAAAGGAAATTTCAAAGGATTGGAGTTTTGGTATTTATTTAGAATCCTCTGTTTTCAGCTTGATTGTTGTTCTTTATGACTTTCTCCATAATGTAACTAATTCATTACTGGTGTTCTAGATGATAGTTTTTGAACATCAACACTCTTTTTCTCACTGAAATGGTTCGAGGTCTAATGCTTATTCTGAAATACTTCGGTTTAATGTCTCAATAGATCCCTATTTTTGTTCAGAATTTGAAATAGGTCCCTTTATTTTTTGGCGTCTCAATTGGGTCCTTATTTTTGTTAATTTGATGCAAATAAATCATTTCCGTCAATTTCATCAAACGGCGTTAATGAATGTGTGACGTGGCCTGAGGACAGTATTGACACGTGTAAGGCCACGTCACACATTCATTAACGTCGTTTGATGAAATTGACGGAAAGGATTTATTTGCATCAAATTAACAAAAATAAGGATCCAATTGAGACGCCAAAAAATAAAGGGACCTATTTCAAATTCTGAACAAAAATAGGGACCTATTGAGACATTAAACCGAAATACTTCTTTGAAACAAAAATTATAGTAAGTGTCTTCTGAAACTGTTTTTCTCAGCATTCAAAATATTGTCAAATATGATAGTATAAGAGTAGTTTTTATTGTCTTTGTTCAAAGGTAATATTGTTATTCAAGGACAACAATAGTCAAATGTTCCTTTTTCCTATTGACATTGCTATCTCTTTTCTGAATGTCCTCCATATGCATGTCTGCAGAACCTGATCCTCGTTTGGCTTGAATCTAATGTTGAGGCATACTCTGGTGAAACCACTTCATTTTATACTTTGATTTAATTTTAATTTTGGTGTTTTTGTTTTGTGTGATTGTTACTTTTAATTTTAATTGGTCAATTAGTCATATTTAGTATTTATAGTTTTTTATTGTTCGAATAAAGTTTCTTTAAATTTCATTTAATAATTAATAAAATTATAATGGAAGTATAACATATTACTATATGTATAGTTTAGAAGAAAATCCGTAAAGTGTCAAGGCCATTAAATTCTCCAATATAGTGGAAATCATGTGTCCTTAAGAGGGAAAATGAAACTCACGAAGTGAAAGACAGGTGGCTGCAGGAGAGTGCACTGATCGGTTTGTGAAGGGGTATATAAGTTGAAATTTTAAAATTCGGTGCCACCTTATGCATGCACCCTTCTTCTCCAAACGATTTAACCTCATTTTCTCCTCATTTAAAATTCTTATCTTTTTCTTCTTCCGATCACCATTCAGGAAACGTCTGAGCTCTCCTAGCGTCAAGGACTTTCATTTAGACCAATCAAGTTGCGGTTTTGAAGTGAATCTTGTAGGAAGTCGTAGGAGTTACTTGGGGTATAGTCAATACTGTGAAAGCTTAGCATTCTCTGGGTTTCGAGGTAAGGAAGCTTATATAATTTGATTATGATTCTTTGTTCTTAATGGTTGTATGTTTGTTTGATTAATTGATGAATATGAAGTATTGGTGTTACTGCATTGTTTGTTTATATGAGTGGATGATTTATAAAGAATGTAAACTGGGTTGATATAGGGTTTGATCTTAAGTCTGCAAGTTTTTGCGTAATTTTGTGTTTGTCACCTAGAGTCATTATTGACCGTTCGGTTTTTCCTTTGAGTATTCGGTCTGAACTGGATTCTTCTTCTATAGAGAATTTTAGTTCATGATCAATCGATTTTTCTATTACTATACTGGTAAATAAGCGTTCGGTCTAAGTATAACTTTCTATTTATATTTCGTAATCAACTTAGTTGAGGTATTCAATAATATTTAAAGTCGTAGATATTATAGTTATCCGTTATTGAAAATAAGTTATATGTAATTGTATTTAGAATATATTCCTTCATGGTATAAGCTCAATAGTGCTTGGTCTTGAATTAAGCGTTCGGTCTTGAATTAAGCGCTCGGTCTCAGTAGTGCTCGGTCATAGACCAGGTGCTCGGTCTCAGTAGTACTCGATCATAAACCAGGTGCTCGGTCTCAGTAGTGCTCGGTCATAGACCAGGTGTTCCGTCTCAATAGTGCTCGGATTTAAACTAAGCGTTTGGTCTTATAACATTCCTTAATATATCTGCATTAGGTATTAAGAGTGTTCGTCCGAACTCAATAGTGTTAGGCCATGGTTTGTAGTGTTTGGTTTAAACCCTTAGGTCTCTGATAAAAGAATTCATTATTTTCGGTTAAGTTTAATTATATGTATTCTATAGTATTCCAAACATTCTTGAAGTTCTCTATAGTAAAGATCGGTCGGTCATAATTGTTGAGTAGCGAGTAAACATTCCGTATTATCATAAGTGTTAGGCTTCTGATGAGTCTTACCAAGTATGGACTGTTCGGTCCTGTTCTGTAGATAAGTGAAAGACCGCTCAGTCTTATAAGGGTTCGGTTATGTTAGTCTAAACAATATTCTCTCGCTCGATTTTGTTCCAAGATGGTATCTTGTTTTCTGGGTTTCGGTTTGACTATATTGATGAAATATGATGGTATTTAAAATGTGATATGAATGGAATAGTATGGAAATGAAAGAGTATTCCAGGGAGGAATATCTCAGGATTGGTTATTGAATGGTAGAGTATAAATCTGGTTATCCTTATCTAGTGTTTATCTTGATATTCTGTGATTACCCATTCCCAAGTAGAGATGAGTAAGTCATGTGTGAGAATGGCAGGAGGTCCTAGTCCATAAGGTGAACTTGGGCGGAACGGACTAACCTTGAGGGCATCCCAGCTATTACATCACCCGGGTGCAAAAACGCCGTAGCTACACAGAATTCATACAGTCTATACAGTCAGAGTCAAGGGATCGGTCGTTGCATGCATTACTGTATGGTTATGGTTGGAAATGTATGATTGGTTGATGCATGATTGACCCATGGATTTTATCTTAGATTTGTGTGAATTCTATGTTTTCTAAATTAATTAAATTACATAAGCTTACCCTATTTCCTGTCTTGTCTGTATTGTCTGTTCGGTCGTCATTCTTGTTGCAATGATCATCTTGTGGATGTGAGCAGAAGGGGACGAGTGTTTGCTGGAAGAAGCTTTGGAAGAAGCACAGGAAGTTAAGGCTGAACCTTAAGATCGTTCGACAATTAAAGATGTTCATTTTGTATAACTATTCAGTATAAGCATAGTTTTGGGAACCATTCGGTCTACTTCTTTTTTATGTAAAGTTTTAAATTCTATGGTATTTTTGTAAGGTCGTCCGGCCATGTTCGTACTCCTTCTTTTGCAGAATTGAACTGTAATATTATTAATATGTGATTATTCTATGATATGATTTTACACTGTATTTTTTGGGATGTTACATTTAATGGTATCATAGCAGTTTGTTCCTTAGAAACTGTAGGTTGAGTATACTATGCTTTTGATGTGTACTTAGTATTCGGTTATATAGTGTTTCTAACTCTTTGAATTAAACTGATGGTTTTTTTTCTCTATTAATCAGAGAAGATGGCTCCTAGACCTCTTCCTCCTCTACCTACCGATCAGGATGCATCTAATAACACCAAACTGTTGGAATCAGTGGTAGCTGCGTTGCAGCAACAGAATGTTGCGCTAGTGCAACAAAATATAGTCGCTTTGCAGAATCTGGAAGCTGCCACAGTAACTACAGAGGTAACGTCGAGGTAACTCATGGATATAATAACAAATAATAGAAGTACAGCTGGACCATCTTCTTCCACTACTACTCATCAAACCGAGTGGAGCTTAGAGAGCTTTCTCCGACATCACTCAGCCAAATTTAATGAGAAGTGCCTTCTTGATGAAGCCGATCAGTGGTTGCGTGACATGGAGAGGATATACAATGCCAAAAGGTGTCCGAATGACAATAGGTTGGAATATGATGAGTATCTTTTGATTGGGGAGGCCAGTCATTGGTGGAATAGCATGAAGATGATATTAGAAGATAGTCAAGCTCTCATCTCTTGGGAAGTTTTCCGAAGCAAGCTTTATGAAGAATACTTCCCGGATAGCGTTCGGTTCGCTAAAGAGGTGAAATTTCTTCAGTTGGTACAAGAAGGGATGTCGGTATCTGATGGACAAATTTATGAACACCAAAATATGATGTCACAAACTTGTTTTTCCATCGGCAAGTATGACCGAATCGTTCAAGTAATAAACTTGGTAAGACCAAGTATCGTTCTTCCCAAAGGACTCACGGCCTAGTTTAGTTGTGTGGTTTATTGATTAGCTAAGATTTAAAGACGAAATATTTGGATTTTTATATGCAAAAGACGAAAATTAAATATATATGCATGAAGTTTTGATCAATGGCAAAAGCAAAAGATAAACACTTTCAATGAAATATATGTATGAATATGTTGTTGGGGGTCAATTTCATCTTATCCACTCTCATATATTTTAGGAATTCAACATTCAAATCATCATTGTTAATGCCACTCTCTAAAGTACCTTTCAAGAAGGCTTCTCCCTAATTACGAGTTCATACAATTCCTAGCATTCCTAATAATTAGTTCATAAGTGCAGGAGCTTAACGACAACCAATATAATATTGGGAGAGATTCCCCGGATCTAGACTTCCCCGTACGCGCCCGTATCGACAAAACCAATAATCATGCATCGAATGAGTTAAACAACGCAAGCATTAAGCCAAGAGGAAAAACCCTAACTAATGATGAAAGAAAGCATAGGTCTTAAATAAAAGATGTAAAACCAAATTCCATATATGAGAGCTTCAAAAGATTACATTGATTCCCCAACAAACAAACAAAGTTTAGTTCACCATTTTCATGGTGAACCTAGATGAATAACAATGAAAGAATGAGAGAGATAGAAAAATCCGAGAAAGAGAAGAGGAGAGCTGTCACCATCTCCCAATCTACCCCAAGGGGTGGAAGAGAGAGTGTTTGCTTTGTTTCTGCCAAAGATACAAACCCTAGGACGTGCAAGTCCTTAAATAGGGCATAAAAATAACATAAAACAAGTCCAAGCCCATAAAAACAAAAGAAAACCGGTCCAAGCCCACTTAGAATGGCGCTCAGCGGTATTTTACCGTTGAGCGGTAATACCGCATGATCCATTTTGCCCCCAGCTGCTGTTTTTGCCCCTCAGCGGTGATTTTGGCACCTGAAAAGTGCCGCTCAGCGGTATTTTACCGCTCAGCGCCACTCGGTCACACGTTTTCTGCGTTCTGGTTGGTTTTTCAGCATTCTGGTTGACTGGTTGACTTTTTTGGTTGACTGGTTGACTTTTCTGGTTGACTGGTTGACTTTTCAGCACTCCAATCATTCGGTATTTCAATTCTTCTTTCAAATCATTCAATTAGCCTACAAAATCAAGGGAATCTTGCATAAAACCATTAAATTCACTTTTAACTCTCTTATTCTCAAAACTCAAGCAAAAACATGAGTTCAAGCTAGTTTCTAAGTCTTAAAGGTTGCTTTTGGTATCAAATTTAAGCATAAAAATAACGGTTTTTCAACCGTTATCACAACCCCAAACTTAAAACTTTGCTTGTCCTCAAGCAAACAAGATGTAACTCAATCTTCCATCAATCCATATAATGGTTCACCACATTCAAAAATTCTTCTTTCAAGACAAGTAAATACTCAATTTAGCTCATCATCAAGACTTCAATCAAGATGTGCACATGCTTTTAGTGATCACTCAAACACATACTATCCAACAAATGCTATTTTCATGAATGATCAATTAACTAAGCAAAGATGTTCTTATGTGTTCATGGAATCTATCCTCACTAGATAAAGTGTTTCACTCAAACACACAAGTGTATAGGAGATATTCACTCATTCACTCTACTATTACAATATCACATGAATCAACTTTGCCTTTCATTTAACCACAATCAAAAACACTTACCAGCAAGCATCATCACAAGGACTTTTCTATGGCTTATAACGTGGCTGGGCTAACAAGAAAATTGGTTTTTCTAGATCACAAAACCCTTGAGTTAAGAGAAACATATAAACACAATCATTCTTATTTATTCCCAACTTTCTTTTGCATTGAGCTTTGCTTTTTCTTTTCTTTTCTTTCTCTTTTTCTTTTTCTTTTCACATACTTAATTATTAGCTCTTAGCTCAATACTTTCAATTTCCCTTTCTATTTTCCAACAACCCCAAACTTGAACATTTGTCAATACCACAAAATATTTTCTACTTAACTCAAGGTAAAGCTTTTCAACAAGGGTTTTCAAAATATTTGAACATTTTTCTTAGCAGACTTTTGTATCTATCCCATGCATGCCCCAGTGATTCTTCCATGCCCTGCTTAAATGAAGATATCTCTTGCTTGCCTTTTGTCACCTTTGATTGTGGAAAGTACTTGTTTAAAAACTTTGTTACCACTGCTTCCCACTCTGTGAAACTTCCTTCTGGGAAAGAATTCAACCAAAGTTTAGCATTGTCTCCCAATGAAAAAGGAAACAAACTAAGTTTGATTGCTTCATCTGGCACCCCATTAATTTTGACTGTGTTGCAAATCTCATTGAAGGTAGTGAGGTGCTCATATGGGCTTTCATGAGATAACCCATTAAATTGGTTGCTTTTCACCAGTTGGATCAGAGCTGGTTTGACCTCCATGTTAGCTGCATTGACTCTAGGTCTAGCTATACTGTTAAAGTGCTGAGGTCCAGCTATATTGGTGTAGTCAGCAAGAGTTCTTCTGATATTATTGTTCTCCATATTTTCTGTGCTATGAACAGAACCTTGTGGTGATGGTTGTAACAGAGTTTCAGGAGGAGGGAAAAGTTCTCTAGATGTTCGGATTCTTCTCCTCCGTCTACTCTCGTCTAGACCTTCAAGAAGAGGTTCTGTTGTTTTCTTGCTCCTAGTTCGAATTGCCTCCTGCATACACAAGAACACAAAACCCTGGAATATTTGGTTAGCACAAAAAGATATAGGAGAAGATATAAGATTTGAGATGAGAAGATAAAAACAAAAAACAGAAAAATAAAAATAAAAACAGAAAATAAAATAAAATATAAATATAAATAGAAAAAAATAAAAACAGAAATTCAAAATAAAAACAGAAATTCAAAATTAAAAGTCAAAGATAATCAATAATCACACAAATTAACCAGTTAAACCACGAGTCCCCAGCAACAGCGCCAAAAAACTTGATGGACAAATTTATGAACACCAAAATATGATGTCACAAACTTGTTTTTCAATCGGCAAGTATGACCGAATCGTTCAAGTAATAAACTTGGTAAGACCAAGTATCGTTCTTCCCAAAGGACTCACGGCCTAGTTTAGTTGTGTGGTTTATTGATTAGCTAAGACTTAAAGACGAAATATTTGGATTTTATATGCAAAAGACGAAAATTAAATATGTATGCATGAAGTTTTGATCAATGGCAAAATCATAAGATAAACACTTTCAATGAAATATATGTATGAATATGTTGTTGGGGGTCAATTTCATCTTATCCACTCTCATATATTTTAGGAATTCAACATTCAAATCATCATTGTTAATGCCACTCTCTAAAGTACCTTTCAAGAAGGCTTCTCCCTAATCACGAGTTCATACAATTCCTAGCATTCCTAATGATCAGTTCATAAGTGCAGGAGCTTAACGACAACCAATATAATATTGGGAGAAATTCCCCGGATCTAGACTTCCCCGTACGCGCCCGTATCGACAAAACCAATATTCATGCATCGAATGAGTTAAACAATGCAAGCATTAAGCAAAGAGGAAAAACCCTAACTAATGATGAAAGAAAGCATAGGTCTTAAATAAAAGATGTAAAAACAAATTCCATATATGAGAGCTTCAAAAGATTACATTGATTCCCCAACAAACAAACAAAGTTTAGTTCACCATTTTCATGGTGAACCTAGATGAATAACAATGAAAGAATGAGAGAGATAGAAAAACCCGAGAAAGAGAAGAGGAGAGCTGTCACCATCTCCCAATCTACCCCAAGGGGTGGAAGAGAGAGTGTTTGCTTTGTTTCTGCAAAAGATACAAACCCTAGGACGTGCAAGTCCTTAAATAGGGCATAAAAATAACATAAAACAAGTCCAAGCCCATAAAAACAAAAGAAAACCGGTCCAAGCCCACTTAGAATGGCGCTCAGCGGTATTTTACCGTTGAGCGGTAATACCGCATGATCCATTTTGCCCCCAGCTGCTGTTTTTGCCCCTCAGCGGTGATTTTGGCACCTGAAAAGTGCCGCTCAGCGGTATTTTACCGCTCAGCGCCACTCGGTCACACGTTTTCTGCGTTCTGGTTGGTTTTTCAGCATTCTGGTTGACTGGTTGACTTTTCTGGTTGACTGGTTGACTTTTCTGGTTGACTGGTTGACTTTTCTGGTTTCTGGTTGACTTTTCAGCACTCCAATCATTCGGTATTTCAATTCTTCTTTCAAATCATTCAATTAGCCTACAAAATCAAGGGAATCTTGCATAAAACCATTAAATTCACTTTTAACTCTCTTATTCTCAAAACTCAAGCAAAAACATGAGTTCAAGCTAGTTTCTAAGTCTTAAAGGTTGCTTTTGGTATCAAATTTAAGCATAAAAATAACGGGTTTTCAACCGTTATCACAACCCCAAACTTAAAACTTTGCTTGTCCTCAAGCAAACAAGATGTAACTCAATCTTCCATCAATCCATATAATGGTTCACCACATTCAAAAATCCTTCTTTCAAGACAAGTAAATACTCAATTTAGCTAATCATCAAGACTTCAATCAAGATGTGCACATGCTTTTAGTGATCACTCAAACACATACTATCCAACAAATGCTATTTTCATGAATGATCAATTAACTAAGCAAAGATGTTCTTATGTGTTCATGGAATCTATCCTCACTAGATAAAGTGTTTCACTCAAACACACAAGTGTATAGGAGATATTCACTCATTCACTCTACTATTACAATATCACATGAATCAACTTTGCCTTTCATTTAACCACAATCAAAAACACTTACCAGCAAGCATCATCACAAGGACTTTTCTATGGCTTATAACGTGGCTGGGCTAACAAGAAAATTGGTTTTTCTAGATCACAAAACCCTTGAGTTAAGAGAAACATATAAACACAATCATTCTTATTTATTCCCAACTTTCTTTTGCATTGAGCTTTGCTTTTTCTTTTCTTTTCTTTCTCTTTTTCTTTTTCTTTTCACATACTTAATTATTAGCTCTTAGCTCAATACTTTCAATTTCCCTTTCTATTTTCCAACAACCCCAAACTTGAACATTTGTCAATACCACAAAATATTTTCTACTTAACTCAAGGTAAAGCTTTTCAACAAGGGTTTTCAAAATATTTGAACATTTTTCTTAGCAGACTTTTGTATCTATCCCATGCATGCCCCAGTGATTCTTCCATGCCCTGCTTAAATGAAGATATCTCTTGCTTGCCTTTTGTCACCTTTGATTGTGGAAAGTACTTGTTTAAAAACTTTGTTACCACTGCTTCCCACTCTGTGAAACTTCCTTCTGGGAAAGAATTCAACCAAAGTTTAGCATTGCCTCCCAATGAAAAAGGAAACAAACTAAGTTTGATTGCTTCATCTGGCACCCCATTAATTTTGACTGTGTTGCAAATCTCATTGAAGGTAGTGAGGTGCTCATATGGGCTTTCATGAGATAACCCATTAAATTGGTTGCTTTTCACCAGTTGGATCAGAGCTGGTTTGACCTCCATGTTAGCTGCATTGACTCTAGGTCTAGCTATACTGTTAAAGTGCTGAGGTCCAGCTATATTGGTGTAGTCAGCAAGAGTTCTTCTGATATTATTGTTCTCCATATTTTCTGTGCTATGAACAGAACCTTGTGGTGATGGTTGTAACAGAGTTTCAGGAGGAGGGAAAAGTTCTCTAGATGTTCGGATTCTTCTCCTCCGTCTACTCTCGTCTAGACCTTCAAGAAGAGGTTCTGTTGTTTTCTTGCTCCTAGTTCGAATTGCCTCCTGCATACACAAGAACACAAAACCCTAGAATATTTGGTTAGCACAAAAAGATATAGGAGAAGATATAAGATTTGAGATGAGAAGATAAAAACAGCAAACAGAAAAATAAAAATAAAATAAAATAAAATAAAATAAAAATATAAATAGAAAAAAATAAAAACAGAAATTCAAAATTAAAAGTCAAAGATAATCAATAATCACACAAATTAACCAGTTAAACCACGAGTCCCCGGCAACAACGCCAAAAAACTTGATGGACAAATTTATGAACACCAAAATATGATGTCACAAACTTGTTTTTCAATCGGAAAGTATGACCGAATCGTTCAAGTAATAAACTTGGTAAGACCAAGTATCGTTCTTCCCAAAGGACTCACGGCCTAGTTTAGTTGTGTGGTTTATTGATTAGCTAAGACTTAAAGACGAAATATTTGGATTTTATATGCAAAAGACAAAAATTAAATATGTATGCATGAAGTTTTGATCAATGGCAAAATCATAAGATAAACACTTTCAATGAAATATATGTATGAATATGTTGTTGGGGGTCAATTTCATCTTATCCACTCTCATATATTTTAGGAATTCAACATTCAAATCATCATTGTTAATGCCACTCTCTAAAGTACCTTTCAAGAAGGCTTCTCCCTAATCACGAGTTCATACAATTCCTAGCATTCCTAATGATCAGTTCATAAGTGCAGGAGCTTAACGACAACCAATATAATATTGGGAGAAATTCCCCGGATCTAGACTTCCCCGTACGCGCCCGTATCGACAAAACCAATATTCATGCATCGAATGAGTTAAACAATGCAAGCATTAAGCAAAGAGGAAAAACCCTAACTAATGATGAAAGAAAGCATAGGTCTTAAATAAAAGATGTAAAAAAAAAATTCCATATATGAGAGCTTCAAAAAATTACATTGATTCCCCAACAAACAAACAAAGTTTAGTTCACCATTTTCATGGTGAACCTAGATGAATAACAATGAAAGAATGAGAGAGATAGAAAAACCCGAGAAAGAGAAGAGGAGAGCTGTCACCATCTCCCAATCTACCCCAAGGGGTGGAAGAGAGAGTGTTTGCTTTGTTTCTGCCAAAGATACCTAACCCTAGGAAACCCTAAAGCTTATATATTATTCGTAAATTACAGAAAATTAGGTCCAAGCCCATAAAAGTGCCGCTCAGCGGTAAAGTACCGCTCAACGGTAAGTGCGTGAGTCGTTTCTTTCCCTCAGCGGCCATTTTGCCCCTCAGCGGACCTCTCGTGACTTCCTGAGTGCCGCTCAGCGGTAAACTGCCGTTGAGCGGTGACTTCGGCTTCTCCTTTTGCACTTTTTGATGTCTTTTCTGATTTCATCTCTCTCCTTCTTCACTTCTTTCACCAAATTCACCTTAAAACCTGCACAAAAACACTGAAATCAAGCATAAACATGTCCAGCTCTCTTATTTATGAAAATATGAAGAAAAGCATGATTTCAAGCTAATTTCTAAGTATAAAGGTTGCTTTTAGTATCAATTTTAAGCATGAAAATAACAGTTTTTCAACTATTGTCAGTATCTGAATATACCAATAAGTTCAAGCATTTGGTGAGGTTTAATACTATGGCAACAAATGAAGAGTGGCAATGTCAGAAGTTTGAGAATGGGTTGAGAAGTGATCTTAAATTACTGATCTCAAGTCTGTGTATGAAGTCGTTTCCTGCAATGGTAGAAAGAGCTAAAGTGTTAGAAAAGAACATGTTAGAGGTAGAACTACAAAGAAAGAAACATCATATGAACGTTAGAGGACCAATTCCTTCCCGAAACAGTCCCAGTTTGAGGAGAACTCCTTATACTCGACCTTCGCCTTCTACTGGCTCGGGAGTTCCTTCTACTGGCTCGACGTTCGGTCGGTCATGCGAGACAATAAGGATCGATGGCTTATTTTCATTACGGAGCACCCCATTACAAGTCTGCATGTCCTCAATTGAGAAACTCCAAGTTTTGCGTTCGATGCAACAAGAATGGGCATTGGAAGAAAGAATACAACTTAGGAAGGAGGTTTGTGATGAGGCCGCCGAATGTTGGGAGGTTTCAATAGGGAAGTGGTGGTCGAGCATAAGCGGTCGGTCGGGTTTATGTTATAACAGGAGCTGAAGCACCAAGCTCAGGTAAACTCATCACCAGCTCTTGCCTATTGTATGAATTGCCATGTTGTGTGTTATTTGATTCGGGGGCAACACATTCCTTTATTTCAAAGGCACGTGTTGAGAAGTTGGGATTGTCGGTGAGTGATATGCAGTTTGATCTGGTGGTGTCAACCCCAGCAGTTGGTGAAGTTAGGACTTCTACTATATGTATTAGATGTCCGATTGAGATGGACGGGCGTAGATTCAAAGTAAACCTTATATGCTTGCCTCTACAAGTCTTAGAGGTAATTTTAGGAATGGATTGGTTGGTTGTCAATCGTATTCTCAAAGATTGAGAAGAAGTTGGTATTTCCTAATGAAGAAAAGGAATCATCCTTGATAGTCGGCCAATTAAGGATAGATATAATGGAGGGTGTCATCTGCTTCTTGGTATTTTCGAACGTGGACGTGGTGTCAAAGGAGTTGGACTATGACTGTTCGGTCAGTCGAGGGCAGAGTGGAGACCGTTCGGTTGTGAGCGAATTTATGGATGTTTTTCTTGAAGAAGTGTCAGGATTACCCCCTCCAAGAGAAGTGGAATTCTCTATCGACTTGGTGTCCGGATCTGGGTCAGTCTCTATTGCACCATATCGAATGGCAACAGCAGAGCTAGATGAGCTCAAGAAGCAGATTGAAGATTTAATGGACAAGCAGTTCATTCGGCCAAGTGCGTCACTGTGGGGTGCTCCTGTGTTATTAGTCAAGACGAAGGATGGCAGTTCTTGGCTTTGTGTGGATTATAGGCAGTTGAACAAACTGACAATGAAGAATAAGTACCCCTTGCCAAGAATTGATGATTTGCTGGATCAATTGCATGGGGCTATTTTATTCTCTAAGATAGATCTCAGGTTAGGATATCATCAAATATTGGTTAAGGAAGAAGACGTTCAGAAGACTGCATTCAGGTATAGATATGGTCATTACGAGTATGTAGTAATGTCGTTCGGTGTTACCAATGCTCCAGCCATATTCATGGACTATATGAATCGCATTTTTAGACCCTTCCTGGATAAGTTTGTAGTGGTTTTCATTGATGATAGTTTCATTTATTCCAAGACTTGAGAGGAACATGAAGAAAATTTGAGGTTAGTGCTCGAGGTGTTCACGGAAAAGAATTTATATGCTAAGTTATCCAAGTGTGAATTCTGGATGGAGAAAGTATCATTTTTAGGGCAAGTCATATCAGCGGGTGGTATCTCAGTGGATCCAGCAAAGGTGCAAGCTGTAATGGAATGGAAGAGTCCTCGTTCGGTCACTGAGGTTAGAAGCTTTAGGGGATTGGCGGGCTACTATAGGCGGTTCATTGAAGGTTTCTCTAAGATAGTAGCACTGTTAACTAAGCTGACCAGAAAAGATCACCCTTTCGCATGGACCGATCGGTGTGAATCCAGTTTTAAGGAACTGACTCAGAAATTGACGAGCGCTCCAGTATTTGTTATTCCTGACATTGGAAATCCTTTTGAAGTCTTTTGTGATGCCTCTCACCAAGGATTGGGTTGTGTGCTTATGCAAGAGAGAAAGGTAGTTGCTTATGTTTCTCGACAGTTGAAGACTCATGAGAAGAACTACCCTACCCATGACCTAGAAGTGGCAGCTTTGGTTTTTGCGTTATAGATTTGGAGGCACTACTTGTATGGAGCCCAGTTCCAAGTTTTCAGTGATCACAAGAGTTTGAAGTATCTCTTTGATCAGAAAGAATTAAATATGATCTAGAGAAGGTGGTTAGAGTTCTTGAAAGATTATGAGTTTGAACTGATTTATCATACATGGAAGACTAATGTAGTGGCTGACGCGTTGAGCAGAAAAGCAGTTCATGTCTCGGCAATGATGATCAGAGAGCTAAGCCTGGTGGAGAACTTTAGAGATTTAAGACTGCAGTTTTAGTTAGAACTAAGCGGAATAAGGTGCTGCAATCTTAGATTACCAAGCGACTTATTGGGTTGAATTAAAGAGAAGCAATCGGCTGATGTGGATTTACAAAGGATTAAAGGATTGATCGGTTCAAAATAAGGAAAGGAATTCAATACAGGGACGAATGGTCTCTTACGGTTCAGAGGTAGGATGTGTGTTCCTAATGATGGAGAGCTGAAAAGACTGATTCTTGAGGAAGGGCATCAAAGTCGTTTTAGCATGCATCCAAGCATGACTAAGATGTATTAAGATCTCAAGAAATCCTTTTGGTGACCGGGTATGAAGAGTGATGTGGCTCGATTTGTGTCCTCCTGTTTAACCTGTCAAAAGGCAAAGGCAGAACATCAAAGACCGGGCGGTTTGTTACTACAGTTGGAAATTCCTGAATGGAAGTGATATAGCATCGCTATGGATTTTGTGACCCACTTACCCCGTACGGTCAAGAACCATGACACAATTTGGATTATAGTGGATCGGTTGACGAAGAGTGCACATTTTCTTGACGAGACCCTAGATTTACCTCTTTATTTTGGCAATCACTTCGGCAGGAATTAGGAAGCCATTTACAAATGAGCTCAGCCTATCATCCCCAAAAAAATGGTCAATCTGAGAGAACAATTCTGACGCTTGAAGACTTGCTGAGAACGTGCGTCTTAGATCACTTGGGAGTTTGGGATGAAGTCTTGCCGTTAGTGGAATTCACCTACAATAATAACTTATAGTCCAGCATCAGAATGGCACCTTTTGAAGCACTTTGTGGAAGAAAGTGTAGAACACCACTTTGTTGGTTTCAAGAGGGAGAAGTAGTGTTGACTGGACCGGAAGTCATCCAACAAACAACTGAAAAGGTGAAGTTGATCCAAGAAAGGTTGAAAGTTTCTCAAAGCAGGCAGAAATCTTACGCTGACAGAAGAAGAAGACCTCTAAAGTTTGCTGTTGGAGATCATGTTTTCCTTAGGCTAAGTCCGACTACTGGCGTTGGCAGAGCCATTCGGCCTAAGAAGTTGTCTCCCAAGTTTATTGGTCCTTACCAAATTTTAAGGCGCATAGGACCAGTCGCGTACGAGATAGCCTTGCCTCCTTAATTATACAACCTTCATCAAGTCTTCCACGTTTCTCAACTCAGAAAGTATATGACAGATCCTTCTCATGTGCTAGAAGTAGAAGACGTTCAGATCAAAGAAGACCGTTCGGTTGAGATGAAGCCTGTCAGTATAGAAGGAAGCCAAACCAAACAACTAAGGGGCAAAACCATCAATTTAGTTAAAGTGTTCTGGGACAAGAGGACATGTGACTTTACGTGGGAATTAGAAGATGTCATGAGGGAGTTATGTCCTCACCTATTCTCTAGTAAGTCTTAATTTTCGAGGACGAAATTTTTTGTTGTTGGGGATAATGTCAAGGCCATTAAGTTCCCCAACATAGTGGAAACCATGTGCCCGTAAGAGGGAAAATGAAACTCAGTAAGTGGAAGACAAATGGTTGCAGGAGAGTGGACCGATCGGTTTGTGCATGGGGTATATAAGCTGAAATTTTAAAATTCGGTGCCACTTTCTTCATGCACCCTTCTTCTGCAAACTGTTGAACCTCATTTTCTCCTTCTTCTCTCTAGATTCCTCCATCTTCTCTCTAAGAATTCTCATCTTTTTCTTCTTCCGATCACCATTCAGGCAACGTCTGAGCTCTACCAGCGTCAAGGACTTTGATTTAGACCGATCAAGTTGCGGTTTTGAAGTGAATCTAGTAGGAAGTCTAGGAGTTACTTGGGGTATAGTCAATACTGTGAAAGCTTAGCATTCTATGGGTTTCGAGGTAAGGGAAGCTTATATAATTTGATTTTGATTCTTTTTTTTGAATGATTGTATGTTTGTTTGATTAATTGATGAATATGAAGTATTAGTGTTACTACATTGTTTGTTTATATGAGTGGATGATTTATAAATAATGTAAACTGGGTTTATATAGGGTTTGATCTTAAGTCTGCAACTTTTTGCGTAATTCTGTGTTTGTCACCGAGAGTCATTATTGACCGTTCGGTTTTTCCTATGAGCATTCAGTCTGAACTAGATTCTTCTTCTGTAGAGAATTTTAGTTCATGACTGATTTTTTTATTAGTATACTGGTAAATAAGTGTTCCGGCGGTTTTGGAAAACCCCTAGTAATTACCAGCGGGTTTCCTAAAAATTCCTGCAAATACCAGCGGTTTTGAAAACCCCTAGTAATTATCGGCAGTTTTTTTGAAAATCCCTACTAGTGTCGGTGGTTTTGAAAACCCTAAAAATTGTAGCGGTTTTGAAAAGATCGTCGGTAATTGTGACGCTGTTTTTCCAGTGATTTCTCTAACCGCGGGAAACGTATTTAATGGGATTTTAACCCCTGAAAATGTAAACAAAACCCCTGGTAAAATTGGACATTTTTGTAATGTGTTATGTACTATATTGACATATACCCGAAAATATTTGTAAAAGTATTCAATAATGTTATATTAAATACTCATTTTGCAAACTGAATCCAATATTCTTATAACAATATAATATTGTTCATATATAATATTTATAAAATCCAAACATTATAACTCACAAATATCTAAAAGTCTTAATAAAGTGTATAGTGGACAATAACTTAAACATGGTATGTTTAAAACCTTTATTATTAATAATCCTGGTAAGGATTTTTTAATCTTTACAAATATATAAAGAGATTTATAAAGATAAAAATAATGATAAATAAAATAGGTTGATTTTACTGTTTTTTTAAAATAGGATTCATTATTGGTTATCCAAAAATTATTGTTCAATTAATTATTGTCTTAGATTTTTAAATTAATCAAAGTAAACATTCTCACTATTAACCAAAGTACCTTTTTCAATTAAAGTACATTCTCAATCGAATATTATTATACCTAATCATGTCTTTTCTTTTACCTCTTATATCAAGTAAAAAGCTAATTAAACAAAGTACATTATTGATTAATTCTTGTTAAAACTTTTAGCACTAATCAAAGTACATTCTCAATAATTGGCAAAAACTCATTCTCTATTTAAAATAAAAACCTTGGGAATCATATGATTGATATGTTATGTAAATTTAACACCATGCTAACTTGCTATAATATAAAAATCATTACTTGTACTTGATTAAGAAACAGAAGACACAAATAAAAATAAATCACAACAAGAATAAAAAAGAACAAAAATGTTGTTAACATATATTTTTTCCAAATTTTCTTTAATCATAAACATTTATTAATTATCAAAGCCCTTTTAGTAGAAAAAAATAGAGAAAACGGCAAGATCCAATTTTTGTTGCCTATTTCCTCTTCTTGGCTTAGCTAAATTTCTTCACTTTTTCATGTTATGCTTGGATTGACTTCTTGTGGTCTTGATTATTTGTTATTCTTGGATTTGTTTTAAGGTGCCATGACACTTTACCCAATTTACTCTCACACCTCAATAAGCTCAACTTATCTTCAGTTGCACTAACACACGTCAAAATATCCAAAGAGAATTATGCAACTATAAAAATATTTTTAACATGTTTTTGTATCTCATTCTAAATAAAAGCAATTATATTAAAGTACAAAAACCAATTAAGAATATAATATTAAAGGTTAAATAAGGGCATAAATATGCACTCATCACTCATAATCGTCGTCATCTCTAACGAAAACCTTGTGTACTTCGCACGATTAAACTCAAATGGCCTTCCCAAGACTCGGTGCCCTCTCCTCCATCATTGTCAGTATACCCCATCGGAGTCGCGCATCCCAAACCCTTACCGCTAAATTACGCTCCACATTTTGTCTGGCAGATGCCAATGTCGCCTGATTAGGGCATAGTTCAGCTCTCCACGGTAAATAGACATCACATTTTCATTGGAGGAAGAACATCAATGGTCAAACCCTAGACCAAACCCTATGGAGTGAGGTAGAAAAGACTGACAAAATCATGAACAATAGTTTTTGAGGGGTGTAGTTTCACTATCCTTAAGGACTTATCCACGATATATTGTGCAAGTCTCCCAAGATAGAACAGGAACTTCTCAAAAATATTCGATGATCTTAGAACTAGAAAGAAACTTTGTATGACTTTATACTCAGGATATAGGAGTTAGAAATGACAAAAGATAGAAGAAAACTAAGAAGAATTTTTGTTCAAGATGGAAGAGAACGCTTAATTTTTTATGTGTCTTTTGGAATGGGGAAGATCTCTATTTATAGAGTTAGGAGCAAAAAGAACTATTGCCAATAAATTGAACGTTATCAAGAATTGGAACATTGTACTCATGAATGCACTTCATGAACGTTAGGTAACATTCTTTTGCAATAATACGTAATATTATTACAATAATCCCTCATTTATTGCAAAAGAAAGTTGGAAGAAAAAGTCGTTGACCCAAATAGTTTTGATGATTAAACAAACATTAAAAGAAAGATAAGAAACTTTTATCATGGGTCTCAGGATGTAATGCATTAGAGCTAGTATAGCAAACTATATGAATCAGTCTTAGATTGAGATACTTAACACATAATGTAGTTGGTATAACAAGTTATATGAACCAAAAACACTTGACGTGTGTTAGAGGTTTATCAATCACAATACACTTCCACAATCCTTGTTGTCATCACTGTATTGCACTTACTAAGCCATGCGTGTGCCCAGTATTCATGAGTGTTCTAGAGATCATGCCAAGATATCATACAAGCGGCCCCACTAGACACTTATATAGGTGATTTCATCAAGTGTATGATGTAAATCATACACCACCTATAAGAGATATGAAAATCATTAAAACTTTATTTAGGCTAAAATTCCTTCACCACATAGAATTTTAATGACAAAGTTTAACCTTTCAATAATGCAGTCTCTAGCACTTTCACACATACAACAGGAAATGACATAATTTATTAAAAATAAATTTAGTGCTATCAAAACTAACAAGTGACTTGTTTTTACCCATATGAACCTTATTCATGGGATCTCCAATCACAAAGGTTGGGTTACCATCACTTGTTTGTTTGCAAGTGGCTTAAGTCTCATTCGATGTTTCTAATATCATATGTCTTCCTAGGGGTTTTGTTAGAGGATCTGCTAGATTTCGTTCTGACTTCACATAATCAATGGAAATAGTTCCACTCTTTAGCATCTGCTTCACCAAATTGTGTCTCAAATAGTGTATTGATACTTATGGAGTTGGTTTCATTCCTAGTAGAATGTTCGCTAAGAAGTTTTTAAACCACCCAGCCTCATTACCAGTCATCTCAAGAGCAACAAACTCAAATTCCATTGTTGATCCTGCAATAATTATTTGCTTGGGTGATCTCCATGTAATCGCACCACCCGAGTGTGAATACATAACCACTATTGGAAAATCCACTATAATTGTCTCATTTGAGTCAAAGATCTAGTTAGCATCACTATACCCGTCTTGTACAACGAAAAATCCACTATATTCAATGGTATAATCCATTGAACCTCTTAAGTATCTCATAAGTCTAGCAAGTGCATCCTAATAATTCTGATTTGGACATTGAGTATGCGTACTCAGTCTACCTACTGCATAAGCAATATCAAGTCTAGAAAAGCTCATCAACTGTAGTAAGCTCCCGATTATTTGGGCATACTAAGGCTGAGAAATGGATTCTCCTTTGTTTTCCATTAATTCAGAATTAGCATCACAAGGGGTACTCACTGATTTAAACTCATAAAACCCAAACTTCTTAAGAAGTTTCTCAATGTATTGTTGTTGGGATACTAATATACTATCTCCCTTCCTTATGATTCTAATACCTAAAATTACATTGGCTTTACTCATGTCTTTCATTCAAAATTTGATCCTAGAAACAAGTTAGTTATAGCGAAAATCTCATTGCATGTACAAAAAATTAACATGTCATTCACATACAAACATTTAATGACATATTCTCTACTTTCAAATTTAGAATACTATCAATATCATTAGGTGAAAAGCCAAATTTAGTTCTTCGAGTAATTAAGTAACATTACCTACACTCATTATTTTTAAATGAGAATTGTCATTCAATAAATCAACCTAAAGATTCATACCACAACATTCTATATCCACGAAAAATCCATATGTACCCATCCAAATCTAATATTCCCGAGAACCTTAAAACATTTTATATCCACGAAAAATCACATAACAACAATTAACGAAATTCTGGAATTAGTTTGAATAGCATTGAACAACTTTAATAAAAATTAGTCCACCAGAAGTTAAATCCTACAAAGCATCTAATATCATCAGTAAGGTCAAATAGTGTTGGCTCAGTTCCTATGTCAAGAAAATCACATAAGTAATAACAGTTACTAACTTAGAGAACTCTAATTAGCTCATCCAAAATACAAATCAATCTCAACTATGTCAACACGCGATTTCATCACAACGATAAGATCAATCATCTAATTACAAAGTAAATCATGTTCATACCAGTAAATTTAATGATGATTTTGCTATCTAAACAAAACAGGACAAAAAATTACAAGTTCTATCATCTAACAACCATCTGCTCACACAGTATTTTAATTCATTCAACTAGTTAAAACTAAGTTCAACGAGCTTTGAATCCCAAAACCCATCATTCCCTAAATTTGTACCTATTTCAACTACATTGAACATTGATGCAATGTTTTAAAACTAATTTATGCAAACTGAGTAACAATAGAAATCGTGTATGTTCTCATTTTATGCATTTCTAGTTACCTCAAGTGTTACAAACCCATAATTTCTATTACAACTTTTATAGGTCAAATTACCCAACTATTAGCCCTTTTAGGGTGTTAGATATTTGGTTCATTCAAGCTATACTAGTTATGCTAAACTTACTCAAGTGAATTATTAATGCAAAACCATATTACCCAACATGGACTTTTTTCTCAACATACATTACCCTGATAAAATCCAGCTAGTTTAAAGTTTATTCCAAAAGTTAACATAAAATTACTTAAGTTGTCAATCATGAATTAATCACCAAAAAACTGTTCTTATAAGTTACCCCTGGCTTACCGAAATTCCTTGTTAAGCATTGGAACAAAACATAACGCCAAATTTCAGGTTAAAATAAAATTTCATCCCCAACCCCAGTGTAGCAACCCAATACCATCATATTTAATCTTGAATCACCAAGTAATATAAATTAATTTTACATAGTCAGCGTAAAATGTTATATTAAGGAAAACACCTACACTTTATTAACTTAAACGTTTAAAGTAATTCATTATGTACCCATCATTCGAGCATCAACTCAAACATTCAGCCACACATTTCATGATCAGGATTCGTACTCAAAAGGAAAAGACAATATTTTCAGCTATTTAAACAAGAAAACATAGGTTTAGCTCCCCATACCTTTTTAATTTTGGACAGTAACGAGATCGGAAACCAAAGGACTAAGATTTCAGTCGCTTGTGTCTATATACTAACGTATAAGTCTTCAAGATTGTTGTAGAAAAGTTTGACAAAATCACGAACAGTATTTCCTGAGGCGTGTAGCTTCACTATCCTTAAGGACTTATCAACGGTATATTGCGCAAGTCCTCCAAGATACAATAGGAACTTCTCGAAAATATTCGAGGATCTCAGAACTAGTAAGAAACTTTATGAGTTTATACCCATGATATAAGAGTTAGAAATAACAAAAGATAGAAGAAAACTTAGTAGAATTTTTGTTCAAGATGGAAGAGAAAGCTTAATTTTTTTTGTGTCTTTTGGAATGGGGAAGAGCTCTATTTATTGAGTTAGGTGCAAATAGAATTGTTGCCAAGAAATGGAATGTTGCCAAGAATTGAAATGTTGTACTCATGAATGCACTTCATGAACGTTGGGTAACATTCTTTTGCAATAATAAAGTAATATAAAGTCCCGTAACTTTAGGATGCTTTTCTTGTTGGTGATTTTCAAAAGTGACAAGAAATCACTAATGTCGGGATGTCGTAGGAACTAAGGATCGTAGTTTACATTCAATCACATGCATTCAACACAAGCGTACTTCAGTGCAACGCACTTCGCTGTTAATGAAACTCCGATTCTTCAAATACAAACCGAATCCTAATGTCTCTTGTCATTTTTGATGTCGAATCCCCAATTTCCTTTCTAATCAATCCCTAATTTACGACTCTATCAATTTTGTTTTTTTTGTTGAGCAATTCTAATTTTCACATTGTAATGTCCTCCATATTACATTAGAAAAAAAAATGTCACCATATCACATCATTTCGAAGTCAATATACACAATAAGTCATTATCGATTTAAACAGTGTGAATAAACCATAAATTGATTTATGCACACTAAACCAGATGAAATTAAAACTTTTTTAAAAGTGAATATCGTAAATACACTAGCCCAAAAGTAGTTATCAAACAACAATTAAGCCAAAAAAAAATGTTAAAAGATCTGATAATACTATTCATCATTTAGAATTCACTTATCTGAAAAATTAACTAACAAAGGATAAAATTCTCAACACTGAGAAAATTATACTGAATTTCTTTTATTCAAATACTTATTTTAAATATTTTTTTAAATGAGCATGTTTAAAAAAAATGTAAAACAATAAAAATAATTAAAACAATCTTTGCCGATATAAGTATTTATTATTGATGATTGTATGCATTTGGCAGTCGCCAAACTAAACCTAGCTATTGGTAGGTACTGCTGTAATGAGTAGATGCTGTTCTCTAAACATAATTACCTATCACGGGGTACTGCTAATTATAATTGGTTTGGCACAACCAAAATCAAAGTATATGCACGTACAATTACATATCTCTTTCGTAAAATATCTTGGTTATGTTTTATTTTATCTTTGCTTAAATATCTACTCCTAATCAATATAAATATTATGCTTACATTCCTCAGTTTTCTTTTGTTTTACAATATTTCCTCTTTCATTCCTTACATTTGTTTTACATGAAATAATAAAAATCATTTTCCAAAAGCATTGAATATATATAATATAAGATTATTATAATCGAACTTATGTTACTACCTACGTACCATCCAAATTCATATTATAGAGCTACATGCATAAACATTTTAATTATATTTAAAATAAAAATCGTTTTGGATTTTGAATCATTTGTGGTATTGATTTCAAAGTGAAATAAGATTAATATATATAAGAGTTTATTTATGTGATTTAATTAGTCATCCTCATAAACAATGTCAATGATCTTATTGTTAAGATAAATCATTATATATAAAGAATGATTTGTTTAATGTTTTATCATAATTTTTTCATTAAAAAATATTTTAAAAGTTTGAAGGAACATATATTTAAATTATCTTTATTGCAGGTGGTATTAATTGTTTCATGATGATGGAAGTCAAATGAGCTAAATTACGATCAAATCGTAATGTTTACGCAATTACGCTAAGTAGAAAAAAATTATAAGGTAGCAACTATAATTTTTTGAAAAGTGTTTGATCCAATAAATTTTAATTTTGTTTATGTGAAATCCTTAAATGTTCAAGAAAATATAAAAAAAAAACTTAAAAATTAAACATATAAATATTAAATAATTATTTATGTAGTAACATTAATAATATTTTATTTATAAATTTTATTAACTTTTATATATATATATATATATATATATATATATATATATATATATATATATATATATATATATATATATATATATATATATATATATATATATCACTAAATCTGTACTTTTTCCAGGAATTATTTTAAGTGTTTTTGGCGGTTTTAATCTTGGAAAATACGTTTTCCGCGATTGTAAAAATTATTGAGAAAAACAGCGTCAAAAAAATTCACAAAAATTACCGATGATTTTATGATAAATCGGCCCTATTTTCAGGGGGTTTGGAAAACCGTCGAAATTAACGGGTTCTCAAAAACCGCCCCTATTTTCGTTCAAAAGGAAAAATCAAAACCAAATCCCACCTTTCTCTGGTGTCTCGTCCTATAAGTGCTTCTGGAAGAACTCTGCATGTTCGGTCACTGTTGTGACTATTTTGGTTACTTTCTTTTACAGTTTTCAGTATTTATATCTCTTCTTTTGTTATGTCTTTCTTTTTATTTGGTACAGTTTTGCGAAAGTATTAAATGAATGCATGAACATATAATTTAAATTTAAAGCACTAGTAAAAAATCGGGTTTTTACAGCGCACATTATGCCACGGTTCAACGAAAACCGCAGCATAATGGTGCGCGGTGGCAGTTTTGTAAATAAAACGAACATATATGCCGCGGTTCCCAGTAGAACCGCGGCATATACCCCAGTCAACCATTGCCTTTGACGCCACGTATGAATAAAAAATTAAATAACAGAGTATATGCCGCGGTTCTCTGGACAACCGCGGCATATACCCAGCCAATTTATTGCAGGTGCTGACTGGGTCAGAGAATTTCAGAAGTTACAGGGGGTATATGCCGCGGTTCTCTGGGGAACCGCGGCATATACCCCTGTAACGTCTCAACTTCTCTGCCAGTCAGAGAATTTCAGAAGTTACAGGGGGTATATGCCGCGGTTCCCCAGAGAACCGCGGCATATACCCCCTGTAACTTCTGAAATTCTCTGAAAGGCAGTTGGGGAGACAGTTGTGTTGAACACGTTTCAGGGGTATATGCCGCGGTTCTACGAGCAACCGCGGCATATTCTCCTATCTGAAATTAATTTAATGTTTATTTGAAATATTTCGAGGTATATGCCGCGGTTGCCCGCTGAACCGCGGCATATAGTTTGAAAATAATTTCAAAAATGCCATTTCTGATAATTTTTTAAATTAGTATATGCCGCGGTTGGACGTGAAACCACGACATATTCCCCTTTTATACCGCGGTTAAGTAGTGAACCGCGGTAGATTCCCCCGTTCAGAGTTAAAAATTAAAACTTGGAACAGTGTCGTCTTCCTCGCGCGTTCTCTGTTTTCTTTCGCGTTTCTTCTCCTCCGAACCACCCATCACCTCAGATTTCGCGTTTTTCACCGTTTAAACTCAGAATTGTTCGGTCATTATTCATTTTTGACGATAAAAACGAGTTTTAGCCGATCAAAATCGTGATTTCGTTGCGTTTTTCACCCTCACCGCCGTCGTTCCTCTTCCAGGTATTTATGTCCTTTTGCATTCTTAACGTTATTTCTTCATTAGTTTTGGTAATGTATGAAGTTTCTATAGTTTTGGTAATGTATGGTATAATTTTTGCTTTAATTTTGATAATGCATGAAATTGTTATAGTTTTGGTAATGTATGGTATGGTTTTTGCTATAGTTTTGGTAATGTGTGTTGTAGTTCTTGTATTATTTATAAACCTTAAAATATTATTTATGTAATATTTAGGAATATGGATCGAAATTGGATTAATTTACCACGTATTAGTGCTGAGTACGAGAGAGGTGTAGAGGAATTTATACAATTTGCGCAACGTAATGAGGGGAGAACTGATGATGAAGTGAAGTTTAGATGTCCTTGTGTGAACTGTTTGAATGGGAGAAAGTTGAACGCAACTCAAATTAGAGAACATCTTATATGTGATGGTTTTCTAAGATGCTATACAACATGGATCTGGCACGGCGAAGAAATGGATTTTCCCACTGACTCTCAAAGTGTAAATGTTACTGATTCCACCATGGAAGAAGATCGACCGGATGATGTAAGTCTATGACCAATTATTTATATATAAAATTGATTTATATATCAAGTATCCTTATATCAAAGTTAATTTTTGATTTCAGGTATATGTTTGGGGTCGCTAATAAGTTGGGGCGTTCTGATGATTATGGATTCATTGATCCCCAAGAAATTCATGAATCAAATGATTTTGACCATATCAACATGAGTCTGATAAGAAGTTTTGGAAGGGGCAAGAAAATATACTTTTTGCCTTATATATCCGGGTAAGTGAACTTTGTTAACATAATAATGTTCCATATGTGATTTTAATATTTAATAGTTACGTTATTATGAATTTCAGGCGCCATTGGCAACTTCTTGTTATGTCTGTGCAAGACAACTATGCTTTGTGGTTCTGCTCATTGCACAGGCCTCCTCCCACACAACTCAGACAAGCAATTGATTGGTAAGAACCTCAATGTTTGGACTTTCTTTGTTATATAACTGAATGCTAAAACATTTTTTTATATACAGCTCTATTCCAGCAAGTATGATGATGGACGGGAGATCAATTGTTAAGAGTAGAAAGATTGCTTGGATTTCTCTCAAGGTTTGACATATGCTAAAGTCTGACTTTGTTATAATTGTTTTATAACAAATGTTATTCACTAACTATTATCAACTGTGATGATATATTGTAGTGTAACAGACAAAATGGGTCATATGAGTGTGGATACTATGTAATGTATTGGATGACCCATATTGTTCGTTCTCACATCACAAGAAGCTGGGAAACGGTAATATTTAACTTTAACAAATTTTGATTTTTTAACAAATGTTGAATTCATATACACTAATTAAAATGAATTGTCTTTTGCAGAGATTCAAGACTACTACACCAGTTCCTGAGAAGTCACTACTATTCATTAGGAACGCTGCTGCGAAGTATATAGTTAGATTATACAATAGCTCTTAGATTTAGATTTAAACAATGCATTTGATTAGATAGAATTTTCTTAGACTCTCTACTTTATTTGATGTTGAAATACATTTGAACATGTGTTTGTTATGTTGAAATTGAATTTCTGTAAATGTTTTTATATGCAGGTCTGTTTTTGTGGTAATGGATATCACAAAAACAGACCTGCAATTTTAAAAAACTGCAGGGGAATATGCCGCGGTTCTCACCACAACCGCGGCATATAGTGCTTCGTTTTTTTTTTACAAACGAGACATATGGCCGCGGTTTTGACACTAACCGCGGCATATTCGTCGGCCTATATGCCGCGGTTGAACCGCGGCATATAGTGCATTTTTTAATTTTTTTTTTTAATTTTTTTTAGGGTTTAGGCAGCGGTTCCCTAGACAACCGCGGCATATTCCGCAGCCTATATACCGCGGTTCGAACCGCGGTATAAAGTGTCTGACTTACTACCGCGGCTGAATATGCCGCGGTTCAAGAACCGCGACGTATAGTGAAAATGAACCGCGGTAAAAGCCCTTCGCTGCACTAGTGAAGAGTCTTCATCTCTAATTTAAATTTAAAAAAGGAACATGAAAGATTAAGTTTAAACAAAATTATATATATGTATCTATGATGTGAATGAGACATAAATATAATTTCAGCCACCAAATTATTATAACTAACAAATTGTACTTAAATTTGGATTAATTGTGAATTTGAAGGTATTATTTTTACATCAATTTTTATTATCATGACTTACGAAATTCAAGACAGGTTTGAATGACAATGTAAAAAACTAACAAAAAATATGTCCATATCTTGAATATATGTATATGTGTTTCTTTATGGTTGGACATTATAGGATGATGATAGATACTTGGCTTTGTTACCAAAATAGGCAAAAATGGATAGGCAAATTCAATTCAAAATACCAAAATGGAGAAGTCGTGGGGCGCCAAAACGACTTCAAATGAAGAAGTTGTACCCCTCATGCACAACTTCACATTGTTCATTTGACCAGTGGTGAAGTCGTGAACCCCAAAAACGACTTCTGGGTCCTGTAATCGATTACACAATGTTGAAATTGTGACCCCCTACACGACTTCAGTGTAGTAGGCAAAAATGATATCGGTAATTGATTACTACACTTCTGTAATCGATTACCCATGTTTTAAGTGTGGAAGAACCACCCTGGTAAGCGATTACAAGCTTGTTGTAATCGATTACCAGTGTGTTTTGGTTGGTTTATGAAAATTATTTGGCTGTTTACATATTTTATGTATTGTTTGTGTTATACGAAAAAAGAAATTGTGGTTATTATTTAATTAATGGAGACAAATTTGAAGAAAAGAGAAAAAAATATTAATAAGAAATATTAATTAAGAAATAACTAATGACGAAATGGACAATTTTCCCTATGATGACCTTTGTTGCTGTAGTAAGAGCATTTTTTTGGCTTATCTAGATTGGATTGATCACTAGTAAAAAATCGGGTTTTTACAGCGCACATTATGCCACGGTTCAACGAAAACCGCAGCATAATGGTGCGCGGTGGCAGTTTTGTAAATAAAACGAACATATATGCCGCGGTTCCCAGTAGAACCGCGGCATATACCCCAGTCAACCATTGCCTTTGACGCCACGTATGAATAAAAAATTAAATAACAGAGTATATGCCGCGGTTCTCTGGACAACCGCGGCATATACCCAGCCAATTTATTGCAGGTGCTGACTGGGTCAGAGAATTTCAGAAGTTACAGGGGGTATATGCCGCGGTTCTCTGGGGAACCGCGGCATATACCCCTGTAACGTCTCAACTTCTCTGCCAGTCAGAGAATTTCAGAAGTTACAGGGGGTATATGCCGCGGTTCCCCAGAGAACCGCGGCATATACCCCCTGTAACTTCTGAAATTCTCTGAAAGGCAGTTGGGGAGACAGTTGTGTTGAACACGTTTCAGGGGTATATGCCGCGGTTCTACGAGCAACCGCGGCATATTCTCCTATCTGAAATTAATTTAATGTTTATTTGAAATATTTCGAGGTATATGCCGCGGTTGCCCGCTGAACCGCGGCATATAGTTTGAAAATAATTTCAAAAATGCCATTTCTGATAATTTTTTAAATTAGTATATGCCGCGGTTGGACGTGAAACCGCGACATATTCCCCTTTTATACCGCGGTTAAGTAGTGAACCGCGGTAGATTCCCCCGTTCAGAGTTAAAAATTAAAACTTGGAACAGTGTCGTCTTCCTCGCGCGTTCTCTGTTTTCTTTCGCGTTTCTTCTCCTCCGAACCACCCATCACCTCAGATTTCGCGTTTTTCACCGTTTAAACTCAGAATTGTTCGGTCATTATTCATTTTTGACGATAAAAACGAGTTTTAGCCGATCAAAATCGTGATTTCGTTGCGTTTTTCACCCTCACCGCCGTCGTTCCTCTTCCAGGTATTTATGTCCTTTTGCATTCTTAACGTTATTTCTTCATTAGTTTTGGTAATGTATGAAGTTTCTATAGTTTTGGTAATGTATGGTATAATTTTTGCTTTAATTTTGATAATGCATGAAATTGTTATAGTTTTGGTAATGTATGGTATGGTTTTTGCTATAGTTTTGGTAATGTGTGTTGTAGTTCTTGTATTATTTATAAACCTTAAAATATTATTTATGTAATATTTAGGAATATGGATCGAAATTGGATTAATTTACCACGTATTAGTGCTGAGTACGAGAGAGGTGTAGAGGAATTTATACAATTTGCGCAACGTAATGAGGGGAGAACTGATGATGAAGTGAAGTTTAGATGTCCTTGTGTGAACTGTTTGAATGGGAGAAAGTTGAACGCAACTCAAATTAGAGAACATCTTATATGTGATGGTTTTCTAAGATGCTATACAACATGGATCTGGCACGGCGAAGAAATGGATTTTCCCACTGACTCTCAAAGTGTAAATGTTACTGATTCCACCATGGAAGAAGATCGACCGGATGATGTAAGTCTATGACCAATTATTTATATATAAAATTGATTTATATATCAAGTATCCTTATATCAAAGTTAATTTTTGATTTCAGGTATATGTTTGGGGTCGCTAATAAGTTGGGGCGTTCTGATGATTATGGATTCATTGATCCCCAAGAAATTCATGAATCAAATGATTTTGACCATATCAACATGAGTCTGATAAGAAGTTTTGGAAGGGGCAAGAAAATATACTTTTTGCCTTATATATCCGGGTAAGTGAACTTTGTTAACATAATAATGTTCCATATGTGATTTTAATATTTAATAGTTACGTTATTATGAATTTCAGGCGCCATTGGCAACTTCTTGTTATGTTTGTGCAAGACAACTATGCTTTGTGGTTCTGCTCATTGCACAGGCCTCCTCCCACACAACTCAGACAAGCAATTGATTGGTAAGAACCTCAATGTTTGGACTTTCTTTGTTATATAACTGAATGCTAAAACATTTTTTTATATACAGCTCTATTCCAGCAAGTATGATGATGGACGGGAGATCAATTGTTAAGAGTAGAAAGATTGCTTGGATTTCTCTCAAGGTTTGACATATGCTAAAGTCTGACTTTGTTATAATTGTTTTATAACAAATGTTATTCACTAACTATTATCAACTGTGATGATATATTGTAGTGTAACAGACAAAATGGGTCATATGAGTGTGGATACTATGTAATGTATTGGATGACCCATATTGTTCGTTCTCACATCACAAGAAGCTGGGAAACGGTAATATTTAACTTTAACAAATTTTGATTTTTTAACAAATGTTGAATTCATATACACTAATTAAAATGAATTGTCTTTTGCAGAGATTCAAGACTACTACACCAGTTCCTGAGAAGTCACTACTATTCATTAGGAACGCTGCTGCGAAGTATATAGTTAGATTATACAATAGCTCTTAGATTTAGATTTAAACAATGCATTTGATTAGATAGAATTTTCTTAGACTCTCTACTTTATTTGATGTTGAAATACATTTGAACATGTGTTTGTTATGTTGAAATTGAATTTCTGTAAATGTTTTTATATGCAGGTCTGTTTTTGTGGTAATGGATATCACAAAAACAGACCTGCAATTTTAAAAAACTGCAGGGGAATATGCCGCGGTTCTCACCACAACCGCGGCATATAGTGCTTCGTTTTTTTTTTACAAACGAGACATATGGCCGCGGTTTTGACACTAACCGCGGCATATTCGTCGGCCTATATGCCGCGGTTGAACCGCGGCATATAGTGCATTTTTTAATTTTTTTTTTTAATTTTTTTTAGGGTTTAGGCAGCGGTTCCCTAGACAACCGCGGCATATTCCGCAGCCTATATACCGCGGTTCGAACCGCGGTATAAAGTGTCTGACTTACTACCGCGGCTGAATATGCCGCGGTTCAAGAACCGCGACGTATAGTGAAAATGAACCGCGGTAAAAGCCCTTCGCTGCACTAGTGGATCCATTTCATTATGAATCCTATTTGTAGATGGTCTTCTGGATGCCTTGCGTCGCATTGTAGATGGTCTTCCGGATTGATCCATTTCTTAATCTTACCCAATTGTAATCAAATCGATTATTAATATATTACTATTAATATTTCTTATTAATATTTTTTTCTCTTTTCTTCAAATTTGTCTCCATTCATTAAATAATAACCACAATTTCTTTTTTCGTATAAAACAAACAATACATAAAATATGTAAACTACCAAATAATTTTCATAAACCAACCAAAACACACTGGTAATCGATTACAACAAGCTTGTAATCGCTTACCAGGGTGGTTCTTGCACACTTAAAACATGGTAATCGATTACAAAAGTGTAGTAATCGATTACCAGTATCATTTTTGCCTACTACACTGAAGTCGTGCAAGGAGTCACAATTTCAACATTGTGTAATCGATTACAGGATCTTGTAATTGATTACAGGACCCAGAAGTCGTTTTTGGGGTTCACGACTTCACCAATGGTCAAATGAACAACGTGAAGTCATGCATGGGGGGCACGACTTCTTCATTTGAAGTCGTTTTGGCCCCCACGACTTCATATTTGGTCAAAAATTGCCCATTTACGTAATATGCTAAGCAAATATGCCTAGTTTGGTGCAAAAGCCTAGATACTCTAATCTTTCGTGCACATACAATAATAATATAACAGTGGACCACCCTGTTCCATCACTTTCACGTTTCTTCTAATACCAGAAACAATAATTTGGCCATTGTAAGGTTATTCACCAAGTTTGAAGCCACTTCATAAAAGGCCTTCCTTTCAAATGCTTCATACCCTGAATCAAACACCATTAAATCAGAATAACCATACCATATCATCATTGAATGTTATACGTAAATATATATACAGAAACAATGTATATATGTTGCCTGCATAACAACCTATATCTATATAATGCAACCAATATGAATAAGAATTAAGAAAACTTGAAAGGTATGGAAAAACAGTGGAGATATGAGAAAAGGAATTGATAATGACCAATAAGAAAAGCACAAGGCTTCTATTTGCCAATTTTAGATGAAAGTGCAGGCTGGCCACAAAAATCAATAGTGGCATCTTGGGTAATCTGCATTAGCCAAGAATTTCTTCTTTCAGCTCTAGAATATTCAACAAATTTGATGAAGCATCATGGATCAGGAAAGCTCATGATCCCAATCTCCCTCTGGAAAGTGTTGCCTTTCTTATTTGCAACTTATGGCATTGGTTGCATCCCAATTTATAGGGATAACCAAGTTATGCACACCATCTTGCCACTTGGGTTAAGAGAAACTTAGAAAACCTAACATTGCCAGTTTCTAGTCCTTGTTAACAGAGGAAGAACAATATTTGGTGAAGGATACAAGAAAATAAAAACGAATAATGTATGAATAATTTTGAGAACACTCCGAATTTGCCCTTTAAACTGAGGTCTAATGGGGAACAAGGATTCTCTGAAATCCTATGGTATAACAGACAAATTTTTGAATAAATAGGTGCATAACAAATGATCAACAATTTTTCTAATTTTCACATGTAAAGCACAACAATTCCAATTTCATAGGGAGAGATGATACAACAACATACACTAATAAATATCTACACTACCAGAATAAAAGAAGTATTTGATTCCATCCTTTTCAAATATAACACTAGTGCAGTAAGGGGAAATGGCATCGGTTAATTTTGCTTATAGGCATCGGTTCTCCAACCGAGGCATATACGGACAAGGTAAAAAGGGGTGGCTTTGTGCCTCGGTTCTGAACCGGGTTAAAATGAGATAGGATTATGCCTCGGTTCTTAGATAACCGAGGCAATAGCGTGTTTTTTTTTTTTATTTTTTCGGTATGCACAGTCCACTTCTCCCTCTTCGTTGCACAGTCCAAGCAAAAGGGTTATTGATTATGTTTTGTTTTTCCTATGCTCTTTTTCTTTCTCTTTTCCTTATCTTTTTAATCTCAACCAAGTCTAGAATTCTTGATAAAACATAGCAAGAAAGAAACTCCTTAACATTGGCAACTAAAATATAAAGATAAACTGAAAAGAAAAACCATCCACATATGAAACTTGCTGTTGAGTTCTATTTATTCAATGAAGTCACTACATATAAACAGAACCTGTGCTGGAAAAAAAAGGAAAGAAGGAAAGAAGATATGAATGACAAAAGGAAGAAAACACACAGAAACACAATTTTGAGACAAAAAAAAGACAATATGTGGCTTGATTATCACGAACCAATGGCACCCAAACTCCAGCGCGTTCTCACTGCCAAATCCTCTGATTATCACGAACCAGTGGCACCTAAACTCCAACCTCCATTAACAACCCAAATTTTCAACCCTAATCAGAAGCCCCTGACGGAGGTGCAATCAAAGCTCTCCAATAGGCTTCCAATATGGACACGCTGCTCCCTTTCTTTCTCTTTCTTCTTTCCCAGCGAGCAATAGAAGCCGCAGAGCAACCTAAGAAGCAGAACCCCCAAATCCATTTCACCATCCACCTGTAGAGACACTATCTTGACCGATTAATCGGTGGAACCAAGGTTTTAAACGGTGGAAACGAGGAATGAACAAAGGAAAATAGACTTACAGTGCGGAGGAGAGGTGGATCTGTAATGGAGGTTGGCGATGAGGAGATGCGCTCTCGAGAGAGAAACTGGCTCGTGAGAGTGTGTAGAGTTACGGCTAACCGCCACCATGCCATCGTCGTCGCGTCCTCGCTGCCGCGTCCTCGACACTCCATGAGAAAAGAGTTTCCGCCATCGCATCCCCGTTGTTGCTGTCTCGCTGCACCATTCGTTGTCTCACCGCCATCGCACATAGCAGAGAAAAAGGAGAAGAGGAGAATGCTTCTAGGTTTTTGGGGAAAATCATTTTTCTTATCTCGCACCGTCGCAGAGGCTAGGTTTCTTGCTTTTTAAGGTCCAGCCCAAGCCCATATGCCTCGGTCCATCTGTCAACCAAGGTTGTATCATTGCCACGTCAGGTTTATGCCTCGGTTTACCCTACCAACCGAGGCAGTATTATTTTTAGACACCGGTTGCTTAACAACCGAGGTATATACTATTTAAAAAATTACAAGACTGCCACCGCGTTTTGATACGCTTCGGTTCTAGAAAAATTGAAGCCTAATATGCGAGTTAAAAATACAATTTTTAACTAGTGAAATAAGAAAAGAAAGGAAAGAATATTGCTTAAGCCAACGCTCCTTACTAGGAATCGACCATAGGTTCGCAAGCATAGAAAGTTAAATCAATCTGGACAAGAAAAACACTTGTATAAACAAAAGATAGGACATTGCTCATTTGGATATGAAAGCATATAGAAAATAATAATAATAATAATATTAATATTAATAATAATAATAATAATAAAACAAGTAGAGAGTGAAACAGAGGATAGTACTTGGATTGCTATGAAATTTGCAAAGCTTTGACCCGAGCAGTCAGTTCCCTGACTTGGCTTCATAATCGCTCAGGATTGCAGAAGAAATCAACAAAGACTCGTCTTTGAAGTCCAATTTCTTGTGAATGATGTTTTACAATCTGGATGCCTGTACAAAGTTTCACTCATCACAATAATTTTAGAATCTTTGAAATGCATGTGAAACTCTTACAGTATTTCCAAATCATGAATTAAATAGTTAAATAATCCGTTAATCTCTCAACTCAAAGTCAACAATAACATTCTAGTTCCCTAAAATCAGAAGTGGTGCGATTAACAAAATATTGACTCACATGAATTGGTTTTGTCTTGGTTGCATGCATGTAAACAAAGAACTTTCCTTCGTGACCCTGCAAAAAAGGAGTAGAGCATCTTCCAGGTAAACACAAACCTCAAGATAAACAGGATTCAAAAGAAAGAAAATGAACTACTAACCAAGGAAATTACAAAACAAACTAAGGCATGTGCATTACAATCCATTATGAGGAGTCTATTATCAATTAGTTATTAAAATTGTTAAACATATTTTGCCTCTTGCGTTGTAAAATACTGAATCAAAAATACACGTTTTGTCCCTCAATTCTCGTTATGATTTCACTAAAAAAAGGATGTCTTTAGGTTTTTCCACTCTTCTTACCTCCCAACCCTCAAATTTTCGCGCTTTTGCCTCACCACTACTCACCCGCTCTCATGTAGGACCCCTTTCGCGTCCTCTAACGGCTCTTCTCATGACATAACGCTAACTCACTTTTTTTTACGTTACCCTAATTTCATTAAAATCGCACTTGAATGCCTTTTCACCCCATTACTCTCGTTCCTAGGGTTTGGTACCAGAAAAAAAAGAAAAATAAAATTGAAGAAGAACTAGGGTTTCGGTCCTAAAGAAGAAAATAGAGAAAAACCAAAAAAAAAGAAGATTAGGGTTCATGTTTGACCTTTTTCATGCTGGTGAGGTTTTCAAACTCTTTTCTGCATTTTCGGAAGATGGACGAAAAAGGGATTTGAAGGAGATGAAGGAAAAATAGTTAGGAATTTTAAGGACAGAAAACTTGTGAAGTGAAGCCCATAGACGATGTGATACGGGGAACGAATAGGGCTTGTGGAAAAATTAGACTAGATCTAGAGCCAGAGAAAAAGGGATAAAGACGCAACTACGGGGTGAGAAATATTACATTAGATGCTGAGAGAAAAAGGGAACAAAGGCGCGAAGAGGGAGGAAACTTGGGAAAATATTTAGGTGATCAAGAATGGTTTATGATATAAATCGCTAGAAATTATTCGGGGTTTCTAAAACCCCAAAAAAATAATATTTCCTCATGTATTATTTTTGTAATATATATATATATATATATATATATATATATATATATATATATATATATATATATATATATATATTTATTGTTTTCAAATTGTTAAACAAGTTTTAACATATCAATTTTTTTTTACATTCTGATTATACTTTACATTATCTTATTATAATCCTTTTTTGCAATCATGTTAGATAGCGTAGGACTGCTATAGACAAGAATAATGAATAGAAAGTTGGGCCAAATTTAGAAAACTTAGATCTATGTAATTATGCATAAACAAATTCTCTCAAGTTATGAAGTTAGGTAATACTTTAAACCTCAAAATTAAATGTTTTTAACTTAAAAGTCTCTTAACATTCCTACAACAATTACATCTTTAAAAATTAAAACTCAGAATAGTGAACATTAAGTTTATTAGTATCTAAAAGTGTTAATAGAAATATTAATAATCGTTAAAATTGCACATATTTGTGTTCAATAATATTAATAAAAAGATTTATAATTATTAAAATGTATGTTTAAAAGTTATATTTATATAAGATTGAAATAAAAAGAAAATATATAAGCACACTCTTTCTCTTTCTTATGCACACTCATTCTATAACTTATTTATTTATTGAATCATAACATATTGATTAAACTAGTAATATTTAGCTTAAATTAATGTGGTTGCTGGTTAAATTTATATATAAACTGAGTAACACTTAAAAGACCTACTGAAATCCCCTAACCATAACACCAAGAATCAATTATCAATGATTGATTAAATAAGTTGAAATAATTAATTAAACAATTCGTAGTTTTCGTTAAATGAGAATTATTAAGTCTAATGCCGTTCTAGAAGAGTGAACAAAAGAGAGACAAGACTAAGTTAAACCACTGTAATATTATGATGAAATTAATATAATTATTAGTAAAATTCGTCTAAAATCTTAATTGTAACTATAAACAAAAGTTTTAATAAATAGTTTCGAATTAGTGACTAAAATACCTCTATCAACACTAATAACTAAAGTTAAACAAGTGAAGGAAATTTAAATGTCCTAAAAGATTTAAATATTTCTTCGATATAACTATTTCAAGGATCATACATGTACATTTGAAATTTATGATAAAAAACATACTTAGATTATACTAATTTAGATATTCTAAAATATATTTTTTAATATATCAAAATGGGTATATTTTAAAAGTACAGTGAATAAAAAATATAAAAAAACTCAAGAAAAGGAAAATATGAAGTCACACATTGTATAGTAAGAAGAATGTAAGTGGTCATGATTATGACCTATGTTAAATTCTAAAAAAGTTTCCACCAATGACAATAAGCAAGGTTTGTAGTTCTTAGTTGAGGGCATACTATTTCCTCGCTTTGATACAAATTAATAAATAAAAGTGAGTTACTAAAACACTACAACCATCATTTTTTTCTCCCTTTGTTTGTGACCACATATCCAATTTGATATTTGTCACTTTTCACTTTCTCCAAATACCATGTACACTACTTCTAGTCATTGGGACAGCGACATAACACAAATACCAATTCTCAATAGTGACCTCAACCTATATTTGGAGCTAAATGTAAATATACCATTCTTTTAAAGTTTTTTTTAAACTTAATTTTCATCTTCAGAATTTAAAAGAAGATTACTTACTTGCCTAGTTTTTATTTAATTTACACATTTATATTTATAGTAATGTAAAAATACTACTATTTTAATGCAAAAAATTAATTACATTTTCTTATTTCTAATCAAACCCGTACAAAAGGGACATGAATTCTTATTTAAGATTTCATGGCGATTAAACAATATTACTAATACTACTATTACTATTACTATTACTATTACTATTATTATTATTATTATTATTATTATTATTATAATACAATAGTATATAAAATAAAATTAAAAATTATGATCTCATAGCTTAGTAATATTATAACCTTTTAACAATCAAATTAGTAATAAAAAAGAATTTTCCATAATATTTACTTCAGTAATATTGTTTAATAATAACAAATTCAAATTTATAATTGAAAAGAAAATGATAAATTTTAAAAAAATCAAATTGGTATTGTATTTATGAATTTTATTAAAAAATACTTTTTTCTAAAATAATTATTTTTTATTCATTTGTTATGAACCAAAATTTTACTTATTATTTAAAATGTCAACTATTTTATTAATTTGACCAGACCATCCACTTGGATAAATTAATTCACTTATACTTACCTCTCTTGTCTGTTTAATTTAAAGCAAGTATGTGAAAATTCTAAATCCAATTATTTAAGGATCATGATTCACCATTATCTCTTCCTCGTTGTTACATTTAACTTATAAATATATAAATTATTATTTTGTTATAAAATAATATTTTATTAAAAAAATATTAAGTAGAAATAGAGATGTCATATATATATTTTTGTTTTTTTTCAAATCAGCCTAAACCCTAAAGCGAAAGACCAATAGTTTCTTATTCCTCATACCCCTACAACAACTATAAAAGGCCAGTGTCTCTAAGTGCCTTATCACTTATTCTTCAGTTCACAAAGTATCTTCATAGTGTGAATTGCTGAGTCTAGATCAGACAAAAAAAAATGTATTATCAGTTGTCGTGTGTTGTGTGCATACCCCGTTCAATTTGGGTTCAACCTAGCACAAATCATAGCAGGTGACAATCTGTTTTAATAACATTAGAATAAACATCTTTATACTAATATTTCAGTGCTTAATCAAACTCTGCCCTTACGTATTCATCTTATACACTTTTGTAATCTGTAGTTCCAAGTCTGACAGGGAGCAGAAAATTGGTGAGTTAAAATAATTAATTTACACACTTAGCAAATATTTGGAGTTCCTTCAATGTTGTTCTTTCATGACTATAAAAGTCTTGTCATGTCTCTGAAAAACTATGTAACAAGTTAATTTGGATTTTGGACATTTTTGTTGATGTATTAAAACTGCATTCTATACTGATAGAGTATCTCACAAAAATTCCTCGGAGTGTCAACTTGGAGAGCCTGCAGAATGGCTATTTGTTTCCTGAGGTCAGTAAGTTTTGCATTTTCCTGCCCCTTAACTAGTGTTTGACATATTCTGGCTTCATATAAAAGTGTGATTTGTTACTACTTTAAGATATTAGACAAGTTTGGGCAAGCAAATAGTTAAACACTTGCTGTTTAATTAGTTTAGTTCTGTATATATAAACTTCTTTTCATCTAAAGACTTACAACAACTTTATGAAAACAAGGCTGAGTTGTTCCAACATTAGCTTCTTTGTAATTTTTTGAGTTCTTTTTTTCAATTATGGTGTAGCTTTGTTGTCTTATTACCTAACTTTATATTATTCTTAAGCAGATATCCACAAGAGAGTCTGAATATTCTCGAAGGAATCCACATGCAAGATTGATAAAACTTGGAATTGGAGATACCACACAGCCAATACCAGACATCATAACTTCAGCTATGGCTGAGGTAATAGTTAGATTAGACTAAAGGGGTCAATATATTTATTCTTTTCATCCATATGTAGTTTCCACTTAATAAAAGAAGTTGGAAAGGGATTGACATGATGATTTTTAATAATGGTTTGCTTTTCAGAATTACATGTATCAGTAACCTTCTATAAACTTTTGGACTTCTCTGTAGAAAATGATTTATAGACAGGAAGAGGCATACTTCTACTTTTGAACAAGTCCAACGTCAGAATAGATGTATCATTTCTTCTCATTTCTACATTTCCCACACAATCTACTTGATAAAGAGTATCAACTTTAATATATCAGGAATTTAGTATGATCTTGCATTAACATTACAATCTGACTCATGACAACATACAATTTAACTTTTAATAAAGTTGCCTCATATCAGGGGAAGCTTCCCCTTCGTATCCATATCACTTATTTCATCTGTTACATGAGCAAAGGTTGGTTAGAAAAAGGAAACTTGCCATCTAAAATTTTCTTTAACAGGGTAGATTAACTACACTGCAATGAACAGTTTGAGAGATTTAGGACAAAAAAATGTTAAAGTGGGGTCAAGTTGTTATCCTATGAATCAAAGAGAAATAAGATAATCAAAGAATAAAGTGTATGCTATATTGTTTTGCAGCAAGCATTGGCTCTATCCACAGCACAAGGCTATAAGGGTTATGGACCTGAGCAAGGCAACAGGGTAAAGTGCCACTGCTCTTTTCTGGTTTTATTACTTAGTCCTGCTTATTCTTCTGCTGTTGGGATTCATGTTCACCAAACTCTCATGGACTTTTCAGGAGCTAAGAAGGGCAATAGCAGAAACACTTTACCAAGGTATGGAAGTGAAAGAAAATGAGATTTTTGTGTCTGATGGTGCACAGTGTGATATTTCTCGTGTTCAGGTAAGGGAACTCCTTCTATAGATTGATGAGGGTCTGTCTTACACACTTGTCCAAATTTCACCCATGAAAATATAATAATTACTGTTTCTGCTATACTTGCACGTAGATGCTTCTGGACTCTAGTTTGTCAATAGCTCTGCAGGATCCAACTTTTCCGGTAATTACTTTTCCACCCATGTTGAACTTCGATAAAAAAAAAAAAGAAGTTTTTAGAAATAAGAAGTTAATGAAGTGATGAACGGTGATGACAGGGATACGCAGATTCGAGCGTGATTGTTGGTAGGGCTGGAAGGTTAAATGCAGGGAGTAGAAAGTACAAAAAGATTGTGTACATGAAGTGTGAACCCGAGAACAATTTCTTCCCAAACCTATCAAAAACTCCAAGGACTGACCTGATTTTCTTTTGCTCTCCAAATAATCCAACTGGTAGTGCTGCGTCTCGGCAGCAACTTGAGCAACTTGTGGAGTTTGCAAAAGCAAATGGGTCTATCATAATCTATGACTCTGCTTATGCTGCTTACATTTCAGATGAAAGCCCCAGATCAATTTTCGAAATTCCCGGAGCCAAAGAGGTGATAGCTTCATAACAATAGGTCAATCATGAGTGGCTTGGTCCAAAGTTAATATTTTTATTACAACCCTTGAAAGAATCCGTGAGACTTAACAAGTGTCGTGACACGTGACTTTTTGGGTGCAGGTGGCAATTGAAATTTCGTCATTTTCCAAGTTTGCTGGTTTCACTGGTGTGAGGCTAGGGTGGACAGTGGTGCCAGAAGAGTTGTTGTATGCAAATGGTTATCCTATGATAAGGGATTATGATCGCATTGTCTGCACCTGCTTCAATGGTGCATCGAACATTGTTCAAGCTGGGGGACTTGCATGCTTTTCTGCAGAAGGATTTGGGGCACTGAAAAGAACGATGGGGTACTACATGGAAAATGCGAAGATACTTGTTGGGACGTTTGAGTCAATGGGTAAAAAGGTGTATGGTGGAAAAAATGGGCCTTACGTGTGGGTGCATTTTCCAGGGTTGAGTTCATGGCAAGTGTTCAACCAAATTCTCGAGAGAGCAGCCATTGTCACTGTCCCTGGTATAGGGTTTGGTCCTGGCGGCGAGGGCTATATCAGAGTCAGTGCCTTTGGTCACAGGGAATGTATATTGGAAGCTTCAAGGAGATTGACAAAAGTACTATAAAAAAAAATGTTGTATATGAAAAATAATGTTTCGGGGTAATGAAAAAGGTGTTCATTCTGGTGTTAGATATACAACCTTACATAATCAATCCGTTTAATATTATTGTATTCCAAATGATTATAATATCATAATATAATTAATTATACAATATAATGCAATAGAAATATTAACATAATAATAATAACAAAATCACAAAAATAATAATAATAAGATATTATTAAAATTCAAAATAATAATAATAATAATAATAATAATAATAATAATAAAAATACAAAATTAATAGTAGTAAAATCATAAAATGTTAAAAAAAATTAAAAAATAATAAAGATAATTATAATCATAAACTAATTAAAATAATAAATAATATAAATAAAATTAAAAATAATATTAATATTATTATTAAAATGATTAAATAATAATAAAATAATAGCAATGATATTAATAACAACAACCATAATTGTGCAATTATAATTTAATTTTTAATTAAAATATTTATAGTAGCAAAGAAAATTTAATCATTTTATAAGCATATCATTTTATAATTTATTTAAAAATTATTATACCAATCAAATTACTCAGATTTTTTCCTTAGTTATACTTTATTTTTTTACTCTCTTGAAGATATAAACATCATTTTCTTCTAATACAAACCATTTCATTTTTCTCTTACTTTTTCTTCTTTTATTTCTTTTTCCTTTCCATTAAATTCATTCTCTAATCCAAAAACACTCTTAATTAGTGATATGTTATTAGGTTAAATATTCAAGCACTCTGTCTTAGTAAACCATCCATTAGTAAACCATCAATTAGTAAACCATCCATATACACGATCTCTCAATAAGAGTTACCCATATTTAATAGATGGGTAGAGTGTCGACTTTTCAAATAATGTAAGTAATAGATCACCATGACAAACACACCTCAGCTTTGAGGCTTTGACAAGACATTCACCTCTTAGTTTTATCAAAAGGAAAAAGGTTATTTAACATTGACAATTAATATAAGAGTAAAATAGTCATAAAAAGTAAACTTTTGTATTTGTAAATAAAAAGACATATATTATGATTGAGGTATAATTGGGCTCAGATAATCCATGAATAAACTAAGACCCACTAACTATCTTTGTAATTAAGAATAGTGGTCAAGATAATAGGTTAGTTTTTAGTGCATATAAATTGTTTGTCCAAAAACAAATTAAGAAAAATATTTACTTGAGATTTAGGTGTTTTTTGGAAGTACACCACCCTTAGGAACCGAAGATTGAGAGAGTGAGACCCCCAAGAGTTGTCTGATTGAGAACATACCGACTGCATTGGAGAAAAGACAACCTAAAGGGAATCACTACCAAAAAACATACTTTTTTTAAATATGTTATTTTGGATTTTTAAGTTTGTTGTAGAATAAACTTAGAATTGGTGCACTTTTGAAGTATGTTTTTCAGAAGTACAACACCCTTAGGAACCAAAGATTGAGAGAGTGAGACCCCCAAGAGTTGTCTGATTGAGAACATACCAGTTGCATTGGAGAAAAAGACAACCTAAGAGGGAATCACTACCAAAAAACATACTTTTTAAGTATATTATTTTGGATTTTTAAGTTTGTTGTAGAATAAACTTAGAATCGGTGTACTTAAATTTTAAATCTGTTGTTAACTGACAAACTTAAATCTTAAGTTTGTCATGGACCACCATACTTAAATTTTAGGATCAAATCATGCATCCACAAATATATAGACACCAACACCTTGGTTACCAAAAACATTTTATTCTCAAATTAAACAAAAATTAGCAATAGCAAGAAATTGTTCAAAATGTAATGATGTCAAACAAATAAACCCTAGATTATACACATAAGTGATTCAATCAAACAAAAAATTCAAGTACGCACTAAGCAAGCCATAACCAATAATAGGTAATAGGTTGATGGTGAGAAGAGTAATACCTTTGAAACCTCAGCCTAACCACGATGAGAAGATGGAACTGGCTAGATGACAATCAAAAGTAGATGACGACTAGTGAGAAGGACACGTAGAGAGGTGTTTGGTGTTTTTCACATAATGAAGAAAGGAAGACCGTGTGTTTTTCACATAATGAAAAAAGGAAGACCATAAGAAAGAAACCTAGTGGAAGGAATCTTGTGACGAAGAAAGGAAATCAATGTGAAGGAAGCGAGGGAAGCATTTTTGCATTTTTAGTTAGGTTTCTTTCAATGACTTGATAAGAGGGAAGCTCTTCAATACACTTTCATCATCATACCGTCATCAAAAGTGAACATCATTGTGCACGACAGGGAGCTGGTAATATGTTATGAAAATTTGTGCATGGAATATCACAAATATAAAAAAATATATTTATATATATATATATATATATATATATATTACTTTATTTATTTATTGTAAAATCAAATTGTTAACTAAATTTTTAAAATATTATTCTTTTTGTATGCCCCAATTGTAATGAGACTTTACATTATCTTATACCTTCTTTTTCGCAATCATGTTAGATAGAGTAAAACTGTTATAGACAAGAATAATGAATTTAAACTTATGCCAATTTTAACAAAACTTGTGTGTGTGTAATTATGTATAAACAAAGTCAAGTTAGATAATACTTTAAACCTCCAAAGTCTCTAAACATTCCTTCTACAACAATTACATCATGAGCTTTGTTTCTCAACACCAAGAGGAGGGAGGGGGTTGTATTGGTGTTTTATAAAAATACTCGCTTTTCAAATCTTTTTCACAAATAGGATGAATCTTTAAACCTTTCTTGAATAGAAAGCAATGTGTATGCAATATAACAGTATGCGTATTCGAATGATGACAATATATAATGGTTTATTGTCTTCATAAGTCCCTATTTTTATCCAGAATTTCAAATAGGATCCTTTCTTTTTTGGCGTTTCAATTGGGTCCTTATTTTTGTAAAATTTGAGCAATTAAAGGTCTGCCGTTAAATTAAGTAAACAACCGTTTAAGTGTTGATTACATGGCATGGTCAAACTTCAAGTTAATGAGACGTGGCATTATAAATTAATTTTGTATTAAAAGTTATGAAAGCATGATGGTGTAATAAGCTTTTTGAAAGGGCAAAGTGGGAAAAATAAAGACTTTCTACTTCTTCTTCTACCTTCACATTCTCGCTCCTGCGTCCCAAATTTCCATGGCTGCGTTTTGGTTCTTTTGAATTGGGAATGCACGAACCTTGAAGGTGGTTTCCCTTGCAGGTTGCGATTGGGATTTTGGCTTAGAGGAGGTGGATAAAGATTCACAGTGGTGCTCTGGATGCTTTTTGAGGGTTTCTGTTGTGGCCAGATTTGGGGGTTTTTGGGTTTTTCTAGTTTGGCTTTGCTAGTCCGGTGATGGTGGGGAGCGATAGTTTTAGTGCTTGCAGTTGGAGCGTGGAGGAGATTGAATCTTGCGATCTGGTAGAGAGGAACACGCTACTGGTTATGCGATAGTGGAGAAGACAAAGATGTCGCGGCGCACTCGCGATGATGGAAGGACATGGTCTGAAGGTTCTCGCGACGGTGTCCATGGTAGCGCGAGGTAAGATTGGACGAACTCTGTCTGTGTCGCGGTGGTCATAGAGGTTGGCGATTTGGGTGGTGCGACTGGGTTGTCTGTTTTGCGCGGATTGGGGTTCATGGCATTGGTGGCGGCAACTTTCGCTCCGACGAGGATGATGATGGTGGAGGCGCACGATGATGATTTTGCGAATTGGTTTTCTCTGTTATGCGATTTTGTGCTTTGATTGACAAAGAAGATGATGGGGGGTGTCGCGATTCTGATGGTGGTGGCTGTGGAGGCTCGTGACTCTGCAGCGGCACTAACGGTGTAGATGAACAGCGATGGTGGGCCACGACGAGATGAGCAAGGTGGTCATGCTTCAACTTATTTCAAAACGATGTTCTTCCCCACCAACACTTGAATCTACTTCAACAACAACAGTTTTGTGGATGAATGATGAGGCCTATGACTCAAATTTCCCCAATTTCATTTCGACATAGCAATTGCAGAGAGAATGTATAATACCAATTTCCAACTTTGCCCTTTCTTTAATTGAATTTCCATTCTGTTTACTTAATTTTTTTAATTCAAAATTTAAAATAATAGAATTGAGTCACGTTTTTAATGACACATATGTTAAAATAACACTGTCAGCATGTCAGGTGACACAATCCTTAACGTCGTTTGATCAATTTGATGGAAAGTCCCTATTTGATTCGATTTTACAAAAATAAGGACCCAATTGAGACGTCAAAAAAGAAAGGGTCCTATTTGAAATTCTGGATATAAATAGGGACTTATGGAGACATTAAACCATATATAATCGATTAATGCAGAGAGATAAGGAGAAGAAAAATCAAACTCTGAGTTTTATACTGGTTCGGCCTCATTGCCTACATTCAGTGTCCTTTGTTAACACATTGGAAAGTGTACCAAATCGTATCAAGTAATATAAATTTTTAAGATTAAGTATCGTTTCCGAAGAGACTCGTGTTTACTTAACAAGTGTGTAATACCTTAATTTATTAAGACGCAAAAGCTATTTTGTTGGTATTTAATTGCAACTGCAACAAAAGTAAATATGAATGTAAATTGATCAATTGAGGCTTGCACAAGAATGAATGGATGATGTTGATAATATGAGATGATGATGTTTTTGGGGTTAGATTAAACCTACTTCACTTTCATGCATATTAGAATTCATCTTCTTCATTGGAATGTTAATGTCACTTTATAAATTACTTAGAACCCGATGTCTCGGCGTAAAAACCGAGTCTTAATTATTAGACAACAATCCCTTGAAAACCCTAACAATCAATTCCGCATTAAGAAAAGAAGCTTAAGACAACCGAACGTCCTATCCCTATCCCTAGGCAATATTCCCTTTGGGTGAAATCTTCCAAATCATGATTCATAAGATATTTCCCAATACTCAAATAAATCAAAACATCAAGTCATGAGTGGCCAAAACATAAAAAGCATTAAGAATAGGAGAAAATCACAAACATTCAATGAAAGAAGCATAAAATATTTAAACCATATTCAAATACATGAAAGTTTATAGGTTACATCATCCCCAACAACAAATGAGTTTAGTTCTCCATTGTCCTGGAGAACCTTGGCTTACAATGGAAGAATGAATGAATGAAAACCCTATATAGAAAGTGAGAAGGAAAGCTCCCGCATACCCAATCTCCCTCCAAAGGGTTGAAATCAGTTTTTTTGTGCTTCAGTCGTCCAAAGATTTGAACCCTAGAGTGCAAAAGCCTTTAAATAGATCAATATTGGATCATGGCCAACGTCATTGGCGCTCAGTGCCCCAACTAAGGGCGCCCAAGCATAATTGCGAAGATACTGGCCCTCAACGTCCTGATTGAGGGCAATCAAGCGTCCTGCGGTGTGACTATCTAGTGCTCATCGCCCCTGAAGAGAGTGCCCAAGCGTGCTTATGAGGAGACTGGCGCTCAACGCCCTAAATGCGGGGCATCCAAGCGTCCTTGCGAGACTTCTGACGTTGAGCGCCCCTAAAAAGGGCAACCAAGCGCCCTACGGTCCTTCTTCAGCCCTCTTTTAGTCTTCTTTCCCAGTGCTTATGATGTCCCTCATAGGTTCCAACTCTTTGACATTTTTGCTCCTCTTTCAATCATACCAATAACTTACAAAATTGAGGGAATTAGTGATCAAATTCATAAAGTATAATCTCTCTTCACTTATTCACCAAATTCAACTAAAGCAAGAGTTTAAGCAAGCTTCAAAGTCAAAAAAGGTTATTTTAGTATCCAAATAACATCACAAATAACGGTAAATTCAACCGTTCACAACCCCAAACTTGAAAATTTGCTTGTCCTCAAGCAAAATGTAACTTGGCCCAAACAACATAGCCATGCTATAATGGTCTAGCACACCAAATAAAAAACATTCGCTTCTAGGACAAGTAAATCACTAATATCTGCCCATCATAGAAAGATCAGTCAAGATATAATGAAATCTTAGCTAATCAAGCTTCAACTATGGTGCTCACATAACACATAATAGACAATAAATGCACAAGCCTTATGAGTGATCAACAACCAGGCAAAAATATTATCCCATAGTGCATGGAACCAATCCTCACCAAAGAAAGAAAGTGTTTCACTCAAGCTCAAAGGTGTATAGTGAGGTGTCTGTTTCACTCTACCATCACAATGTCACACAATTAAACTTTTCCTTTCATTTAAACACATCAAACACATTCACAAGAAAGTTATCATCACAAGGACTTTTTAAGGCTTGTATTGTGGTCGAGCTAAGAAGAAAACTGGTTTTTCTGAATACACAAAGTTTCTTGAGTTAAGAGAGTGAACAATTTACTTCATGATATAGAATTAATCTTCTCTTTTTACTTTTCATTTTAGAAACCACTTCTCAACTTAATCCTAACTTTTATGCATTGAGCTTACCTTTCTCTTCGTTTGTTTTTCTCTTCTTTATTCACTTTTCTCTTGCTTTATTCATTTTGCTCAATGCTCTTTTCACTTTAAACAACCCAACAACCCCAAACTTGAACCATTGTATTATACCACACATGCATACTCTACTCAACTCAAGGCAAGGATTTCCAGGGTATTATTTTTTTCACATTAGGCTCAAGGTTCAAAGGATAAAACAAATTTTTGGGTTGAAATTTTGGCATTGGCTTACAGGGATAAGAATAGATGGCCTTGATCATTTGGAACAAGCAAACAAATTGTTCAAATAGAGAAACTCAAGCAAAATCAACTGTGATTACAAAGCAATAACATTCAATCAACAAAAACTCTAGGGCAGAACATCTCACAGTTTAGTTCAAGGTTCCATAATTTGATAGATATCATGCCCTGTCTATTAATCTCAATTCAAACCATGCATCTATCTTAACAATTACGATATAAGAAACCATCATTTATGCTTAAAACCTAAAGCAATAAATATCTCAACATCACTTTGACACAATAAAGCAAACACAAGCCAATTATACTTGTCATTATCACACAAACAGTTCATCATACCAAACCATTGCAGCACACTGTTCATTTAACCAAGTACATGACTTAAAATAAAATAAAATAAACAAAGCATAAAAATAACAAAAACAAAAGATGTTTTCATTACTCCCCTCAAAGACATCTAAATGCTCCATAATTGCCACCTCCTCCATTAGCTTGGGCCTGGTCCCCAGGCCAAGACATGCGAGTGATGAACTCACCAAGTGAAATGCACTAAAGTTCGGGACAAACAACATACAACCTAAACACACAAACAAGAAAGGGTCAAGAAAACTGGGTTGCCTCCCAATAAGCGCTTCTTTAATGTCACTAGCTTGACACCACTATGCTCAAGGGTCAACCAATTCCACGATTGTAGCAAGGTGTTCAACCTTACCACCAAAGTAATGCTTGAGGCATTGTTGATGGATTGATAAGTGTACCAAATCGCACAAGTAATATAAAATGGTAAGACCAAGTATCATATCTCAGAAGACTCTCGGCACTAGACAATTGTGTGATAACTCGATTAATTAAGACTTAAATAAAATGAGATCATTGGTTTAAGATGCAAAGACAAAAAATTAAATATGAATGCAATTTGATCAATAGCAGAAGAGCACTACGATAAACGGATGTTGTTTGTAATGAGATGAGTATGTTGTTGGGGTTAGATTTCACCAAGTTCCCTCTCATGTATGTAAGAATTCTTCTTTATGCGTTAATGTTAACGTCACTCACTAAATCACCTAAACTCAATCCCTCGGCGAAATAGGTTTGTCCTTAATCACCAGTTCATGCAATTCCTACCATTCCTAGGAATTAAATGTGAAGATCAAGAGCTTTAAGACGACCAAGACTCATACCCTCATCCCTGAGCAACATTACTCTTGGGAGAATTCAACAAGAACCTGAATTGTAAGGAACCTCCCGACGCTCATGCAATTCATAAATCATGCGATGAATGAGTTAAACAAAGCATGTAATAAGCACAGATGAATTACTCTAATAATTAATGAAAAAACATGTGTTATTAAGAATCAATTCGAATACATGAGAGTTCATAAGGTTACATCATCCCCCAACAACAAATATAGTTTAGTTCACCATAGACATGATGAAACTAGATGAATAATGGAAAAGCATGAGATAGCAAAACCCTAAAAGTAGAGGATGAACGCTTTCGCATCCAAATAAGTCTTCATAGAGTGGAAGAGAGTTTTGTTGTGCTCCTCCAGCCAGAGATACCAAACTTAGGATGCCTGAGTCCTTTAAATAGAGCGAAGACAGAACAAAAACAAAGCCCAAGCCCGAGTTGTTGGCGCTCAAGCGCCCTACTTAGGGCGCCCGAGCGGTGAGCGATGGTCTTCCACGTTCAAGCCTTGCAGAAGACGCCCAAGCTTCGTGCATTCGGCACTCAAGCGCCCCAAAAGGGGCGCCCGGGCGGTGAGCGATGGTCTTCTATGCCCAAGTCGTAGAGATGATGCCCAAGCTTCATGCATCTGACGCTCAAGCGCCCCAAAAGGGATGCCCGAGCAGTGAACGACACTCTTCTGCGCTCAAGCCGCCTAAAAGGGCGCCCAAGCTTCGGGCACTCCTTCCTTCTGGTGCTTTTGTAGGCCTTTCTTAGCTCCACCTCCATGGCACTTCATCCCTGTTTTCCATATTATCTCATTTTCTATCAAAACAAGGAGAATTATTCATAAAATCATCAAATTAAACCTCAACTCTCTTATTCACACAACTTAACATAAAAACATGATTCCAAGCAAGTTCCTAAGCAGAAAAGGGTGTGTTTAGTATCAAAATTACATCACCAAATAACGGTATTTTCAACCGTTAGCACAAACTTAGAACTTTGCTTGTCCTCAAGCAAAATTTATTGTAACTCAGCTTTTCAGAACAATCACTACAATGACTCAACCTTTTTCAAAAACGTTTTCTTTTAGACAAGCAATCACTTTTATCCACTCAGTTACAGATATAAGTCAAGAGGTGCAGATGCCTTAATTCAATCAAAATCAATGTGATGCTCAGATACTTCAACAGATGTTATCCTTAAGAATGACCAATCAACCAAGCAAAGATGTAATCAGAAATTCCAAGAACTACTCCTCACTAGGGAAAGTGTTTTACTCAAGCACTCAAAAGTGTATAACTCAAGCACTCAAAAGTGTATCACTCAACTCACAAGTGTATAGTGAGGTGTTGGTGTCCTATTTTTCTTCACTCTGCTATCACAGTGTCACACAAACTAATTTTTCCTTTCATTTAACCACAATCAAACGTACTCACAAGCAAGTTTTCATCACAAGGGCTTTTCATGGCTTGTAACTTGGCTAGGCTAAGAAGGAAAATGGTTTTTCTAGTCAGCAAAGTCCTTGAGTTAAGAGAGACATTTATGATTTCATCATTCAAGCACAAACTCTCTTTCTTTTTCCCAGTTTTCCCTTGCATTGAGCTTTTCTTTTCTTTTCCTCTTTTTTTTTTTGTTTTTCTTTTGCTTTTGCTTTTTCTTTTCAAGTACTCACTGCTTAGCTCAATGCTTTTTATTTTCAATTTTCCCAGTAACCCCAAACTTGAACCTTTACATATACCTCACAGATGTTCTCAACTTAACTCAAGGTAAAGAATTTCACAAAGGGTTTTTCACACATACATAAGGTTCAAGGTTCAAAGGTTAGAACAATTTATTCTCTTTTCAGTCGGCAAAAATTCATGTGAAGGCTAAAAGAATAAGGGACAATAAAAGAAGGCCTTGATCATATGAAACCTGCAAGCAAGTAGTTCAATTATAGAAACTTTAGGCAAAATCATTCATGCTTCCAAAGTAATAGTAATTATTCACAAAAAACTCTGAAGTCCAAAAGTCACACAGGTAAACTCTCAACTCCCAAAATTCAGAAAAACACCCTACTTTGTATCTCAATCAAACTTTAGGACTGCCACCTCCCTATGTTGGGTTAGCGGGCCACGCCACTCGGGCATCAAAGTCATCTTGAGATATGAATTGTTGCTCAAGGAATGCGGACGTCAGTGTCTTAGCATCCAGAAGAGAATAGTACATGTCCCGCATTTGGAAAGGAGCGACCTCATGAACTGACTCCTAAGCTGGTGGTGGCGCCCTCCTGTGTGCCCTGGGCTGCTATGGTGGTGGCTCTGGATGGTCTGGCTCCTCCACTGCATAGTAGTGTGTGAAATAAGCTGCGTCTAGCTCCTTTCTTGGACGCTCAAGTGGTGGCCTAGATACATCAATGCCTACAACCTCACAAAGGTGGGTGATCAATGAGGGGTGTCCCAAGGGTGCCTTGCTGGTTGCATCACGGGCACAACTTTGTATCTCATCAGCTATGACCTGCCCAATGTTAATGTTGAGGCCCCTGAGAACATAGTAGAGGAAGATTGATGGCAAATTTATGAACACCGAAAAACGGCGCCACAAACTTGTTTAACAATCGGCAAGTGTGACCGAATCGTATCAAGTAATAAAACTCGGTAAGACCAAGTATCCTTCTCCCAAAGGACTCACGGCCTAGTTAGCTATATGATTTGTTGATTATTTAAGACTTAAGAACAAATTGATTGTAGGTTTAAATGCAAGAGACAGTAATTAAATATGTATGCATGAATTTGATCAATGGAGAAAAACAGAATACAAACACTTCAATGAATTAGATGGATGAGTATGTTGTTGGGGTTATCAATTTCATCTTATCTACTCTCATATACTTTTATGAATTCATCATTCTTATCATAAATGCTAATGCCACTCTCTAAATCACCTTGCAAGAAGGCCTATCCTTAATTACGAGTTCATACAATTCCTAGCATTCCTAATAATTAGTTCTTAAAGTGTAGGAGCTTAAAGGCAACCAATATGCTATTGGGAGAAATTCCCCGGATCTAGACTTCCCCGTACGTTCCCGTATCGACAAAATCAATAATCATGGCAATGAATGAGTTAAACAAAGCAAGCAATAAGCAAAGAGGAAAAAACCTAGCCAAAGATTAAAGAAAGCATATATCTTAATATAAGACATTAAATCAAATTCCATATATGAGAGTTTCACAAGACTACATTGATTCCCCAACAACAATACAAGGTTTAGTTCACCATATTCATGGTGAAACTAGATGAACAATAATGAAAGAATGAAAGATAGAACCCTAGAAAGAGGAGAAGGTAGCCTGAGCATCCAAGATCTTCCTTCAAGGGGTGGAAAAGAGAGTGTTTGCTTCGTCTCTGTCAAAGATAGAAACCCTAGGACGTCCTAAAGCTTATATACTATTCTAAAAATACAGAAAATTAGGCCCAAGCCCAAAATAGTGCCGCTCAGCGGTAAGTGCGTGAGTTTTTTTTCTCCCCTCAGCGGCCTTTTCACCCCTCAACGGAGCCAACGTGGGTTCCTGAGTGCTGCTCAGCGGTAAACTGCCGCTGAGCGGCAGTTGCGGCTTCTCCTTTTGCATTTTTTTATGTCTTTTCTGATTCCATCTCTATCCTTCTTCACTTCTTTCACCAAATTCACCTTAAAACCTGCATAAAAACACTGAAATCAAGCATAAACCTGTCCAGCTCTCTTATTTTTGAAAATATAACCAAAAGCATGATTTCAAGCTAGTTTCTAAATGTTAAAGGTTGCTTTTAGTATCAATTTTAAGCATGAAAATAACAGTTTTTCAACTGTTATCACAACCCCAAACTTAGAACTTTGCTTGTCCTCAAGCAAACAAGATGTAACTCAATCTTCTATCAATCTGTATAATGGTTCACTCATTCAAAAATCTTCTTTTCAAGATAAGTAAAACTTCAATCAAACTCATGACAAAGATTTTAATCAAGACGTACACATGCTTTGGTGTTCACAAAGTCAATTAATATCCAACAAATGCTATTTTTCATGAATGATCAATCAACTAAACATGGATGTTCATGTGCTCAATGAATATTTCCTCACTAGGTAAAGTGTTTCGCTCAAACACAAGTGTATAAGAGGTAATCACTCATTCACTCTACTATCACAATGTCACATAAATTGTCTTTGCCTTTCATTTAATCATAATCAAATAAATTCACAAGCATGCATCATCACAAGGACTTTTTCAATGGCTTATAATGTGGCTGGGCTAACAAGAAAATTGGTTTTTCTGGATCACAAAACCCTTGAGTTAAGAGAATCATATCAACACAATCATTCTTACTTTTCCCAACTTTCCTTTGCATTGAGCTTTGCTTTTTCTTTTCTTTTCTTTCTCTTTTTCCTTTTCTTTTCATATTCTTATTTCTTAGCTCTTAGCTCAATGCTTTCAATTTCCCTTTCTATTTTACAACAACCCCAAACTTGAACATTTATCAATACCACAAAATATTTTCTACTTAACTCAAGGTAAAGCTTTTCAACAAGGGTTTCCAAATCATGTTCAAGGCTAAGGGTTCAAAGGATAGAACACATAGTGTTCTCTTTTAGTGGCTAATCATGAAATTGGCTAATATAAGGGTTACCAACAAATGGCCTTGATCATATGATGCAAACAAGCAAGTAATTCAATCATAGAAAACCTGGGCAAAGTCATTCATGCTTCCAAAGGAATAGCATTCATTCACACAAATTCTGGAGCTCAAAACCTCACATATAAGCTCATTCACATTTGACATAAACATCCTGCTTAGAATCATAATCACAATCACAATATCTTGCATTTGTTCACAATGCTTGTGACCACCTGTATAAGCATATAATGTGCACATCTCAACATCAATCAATATTAAAGCATCACCAAGCATTACTTATCAAACAACAATCATAAGCAAACCATCACAACAGACAAAATTTCCAATTGAGTACATCAAATCCTATTCTAAAAACAAAAGTGATTGATAAAACAAATCCTACTCTAGTGCTTTGAAAAACTCAGCCCCATCAATGATGCTCTCTCCCAACCCTAAACTTATATGGAAAACTAGTGAGAAAGTGAGTGGAAGGGAGATTTTCTAAAGAGGAATGAAAGGAAAAATGTAGAGAACCTTTGGAAAAGTGTTTAGGAGTGTGTGTGCAGAGAAGAATCTGAAAATAGAGGCCAAAGCGTGACTTAGGGTATAAAAATACCCTAATGGGCTCGGGTTCCGCTAAGGGGCCACCTAAGCCCCTTTTACGATAACACCGCTCAGCGGCACTTTCGTGTTGTGCTTTTCTTCTTCTTAGCTTACCCTAGGTGCCTTCTACTCATGCCCCTCACTTGCTCCCTGCAATTAAGTTCTCAGATCACTCAAACATTCAATCCCTATCATGCAACTAATGTAGAATCAAGACAAACAATACTGATAAAATCAATCAACTGGGTTGCCTCCCAAGTAGCGCTTGTTTAACGTCACGAGCCTGACCCAAAATCCTCCAACACCCTTCAGTAGATGCAAATCTTTCTTACCAACACCCATCAGTAGGTGTGTACAACATAGTATCCTTCAGTAGATACTCTTCCGCTTAACATCCATCAGTAGATGTAAACCTTGTAACAAACTTATAACAAAAACAAAAATACCCAAAAGTTCAAAATTACATCACCAAACCAAAATTTAAAAGTTCTTAAATCACTGGGTTGCCTCCCAGCAAGCGCTCTTTTAACGTCACTAGCTTGACCCAATAAAGCTCATGTTCCATCTTCTTTTTCTTCTTTCTACTGAATTTCTTCAGAAATTTGATCAAACCAGGAACCTGTTGCAGTGTCTCGATCATAGGAACTTTAATCTCCAATTTCTTGAAGATTTCCATAAAGCGCTCAACTTTCTTCTTCCTATGATACTTCTTTGGATGAGGAAGAGGTTTTTCATATGATTCTTTCTTTTTTCTCTCGTCCTCTTTTTCTTTTCTCTCACTTTCTTTTTGCTCTTTTTCTTTTCTCTTATTTTTTTCTTCCCTTCTCTTTTTCTTCTCAACTTCTTTATTTTCACACAAATTTTCTTTCTCTCTTTTCTCTCAACCACTTCTTTTTCTTTTTCTTCATCTTTATCTTTCTCACTCAACTCTTCTTTTTCTTTTCTCTCTATCTTTTCCTCATCTCTCCCTATTTTTTTCTCATAAAAAATCTTGTCACTTTCAGTGACAATGGCTTGACCTTCCTCCTTAATGTTAACTTCAGTATTAACCTTAAAATCGTTCAATCTCTGACTAATGTAACGAAGGTTCATCTCCATCCTTTTACATGATGCTTCAATGTTTTTCTGAGTGGAGTTGCACACCTACAAATACTGTTGCAGTGCGTCCTCCAATGCTGGCATTCTTGCCGATAGAGAGGGTTGTTGCTGCCATTGTTGTGGTGGCGGCCTATCAAATTCTTCGACAGCTTGAGTGCTTTTGTGATGACAATTAGATATCGGTATGTACGGTTGAAGTGCGTTGTTGAGAGGGTCACACCTCCCACAAAAGTTGATTGCAGATATTAATGCAGTATAGTGCTAGGAAGTGACTCCTAGGTCGTCTCACAAGGACCAATATTGCGGTTCAGTCTCAGATCACACACGGAAAAGGGGGGGGGTTTGTGATTTTTTGGGTTGTGGTAAAATTTAAACACGACTAAATTAAAATTCAAAACTGTAAAACAAAATTAAAAACGGTAAAAACGAAATTGGTACAATTAAAACGAAAATACAGCAACGTGAAACAGCAAAAAATAGATCTGGAACAGTAAAAACGAAAATACAGAAATATAGAAAATACAGAAAACGAAAATACAGTAAACAGTAAAAACAGAAAACAGTAAATTTCAAATATGAAAACATAATCAACATTACAACAGCAAAATACAGAGAACATAATTACAGTGAATGATTTAAAGTGAAATAATCAACAACACAGTGAAAACAATAGTAGAAATTATATTGCAGACAAACGACAACAGAAATTAAAATACAGCAGAAATTAAATTACAGCAACAAAATAAAAATAGTAAGCAGTTCTGGAATTTCAATAACAGAAAATTAAACCAAACTTGGAATTTAAATTGTTCATGAATTTAGTACAGCAATTAAGAAAATAAAATTGAAACATGCACACCACTTTGCCTCAACCGTAGCCTTCCATTCTCTGAACTTCATGTTCCAGTCCTCTGTCCACAGCCTCTACTCATACTTTCTCTACAGTACACTACTATGCTGGAGCTACACAACTAGAGATAACTACTCTGCTGCTACTGGGAAAAAGACTAAAACTGCTGGCCTTTGGAGCTCCTAGAAGAGAGACTCCTAAGTTGTAACTCCCTACTCCTATTCTACACTACTACTACTACATTCTCTGGTCTACACTACTACTGGAACCTCCTTCAAACTCCACGACTCTCTCCCCTTTTATCTCCTCTTGGTTGCAGCCCATACTTAATTTTTTTCTTTTTTAAAGTATTTCTTCCATACTGGACGGTGACAATAATGAATGAGGGGTTTCTCCACTTTTATCCAATTAAGGGAAGGTTGCAGTCCACTTTCTACGTGCATCATTTTAAAAAGGAAGAAGACAAAAACATTCCCATTGCCAAATAAACAAAGTGGGGCCCTCAGTACACTTCCGCATGCTGCCTCTTTGCTTGCTTCTTTCCAACCGAGACTGCTGCATCTGCTACCAGCCGTGACCCGTGAAGCTTCTCTTCCATCTCAGCTGGACGTGAATCTTCCATGAGCTGCTTCTCCATTGGAGCTTTCTGGTGCTGGACGAAAATGGCTGGACTTCTTGCTGAACCAAGCTACTACTGCTGGATCATGAACTTTGTGCGTGCCAAGTGTGGGCAGCTGCACCTCTCAAAACACCTTCTGGACGTTCCTTCTCGAAAGCAATAAAGAACCGAAAACTCTTTCCATTTGTGGGCCATGACGTGCTTTTTCTTCAGCAGCGTACACCTCCTTTCTAATCCCATCCAGCACCATTTTTTTGATTTTAAAATAAGCTTTTCCAATTAAATAACGTGCTGCACCAAGGGGCTCTTCCTTCAAGACTTGGCTGCACCGTGAAATTAATGTGGTCCCCTTCATTATCCTTCACGGTTTACTACATTCTCCTAAGCCAAAGAAAAATTCTCCAATCCTAGGTGGCGCGGCTCCCACTTTGATTCCATCCAAAACATGTGATGTTTGCTGCCACAATGAATGTGCCGTGACACCACTTTCACTAACTCTATAAAATTCACCTTAGCATTTTGCAATCCCATGTGAACGTGTGCATACTGGATGCAGCAAGCTGGACCAAGGCCGTGGCACCTCCTTGCAACCAATTAAGAGTCTAGAACCACATTTAATTTCTTTTTGTGGCCATGAGATGCATTGGACTCAATTGCCATTTCTCATTTAACCTTCAAATGTCCCAAATTGTATCTCCAAATTTTCCTTGTAAAATAATTAGCTCAGATAATTCAAATTAGTTAAAATAAGAATTTCCGATCAAATTTAGCATAATTAGGAAAAATAGGATAATACTGGATAATTAAGCACAATTCCCCGATTAATTCTAGCACAATAAAATAAGTGAAGTGAACAAAATATTGACTCATCATGCGTCCTCCAACGTTATCCTTCTTCCCGATAGAGAGGGTTTTTGCTGCCATTGTTGTGGTGTTCGATTCTTAAATTGTTCGACAGCTTGCCAAAATTGACTTTTATTCATGCTTGAGTGAGGTTCCCACTAATGGTTGAAACTCCCTTAGTAGAATTGAGTGCCCATATAGTTAAATTCTTGACCGAATTGCATCCTGCAGACATTAGGCACAAAACCCTAAAAACAATTGTTAGCACAAAAAGATAGAGAAGATATAAAATAAGAGATAAAAATAAAAACAGAAAACAGAAAAAAATAAATAAATAAAAAAATAAAAACAGAAAATAAAATAAAATAAAATAAAATAAAATAAAAATAAAAACAAAAAAAATAAAAACAGAAATTCAAAATTCAAGTCAAAGATAATCAATAATCACACAAATGAACTAGTTAAACGACGAGTCCCCGGCAACGACGCCAAAAACTTGATGGCAAATTTATGAACACCGAAAAACGGCGCCACAAACTATTGACTCATCAAAATAGACCACACTTAGTCTTTTGCACTCCTGGGCAAAATCAAGACACAAATCAGGGAATAGTTCAAAGGACATCAGGGAAGTGACACAAACTCAGCACACAGAAAATAAAGACTAACAAGGACAGAAACAGAATTACACAGTTCTCAAGAAACCTGGACCAAGAAAAGAAGTAGACAATTCGAACACAGAATGAATAAGAGAAAGCAGATACTCATGAAATCATCCAAGCAATTCAAGACATGGCAAAATGATCAATCAGCTCAAAAGGTGATTCAAAAGTAACAAAACCTCACAGATGCACTATCAGTGTTTCTCTCAAGTGTTTAAGGTAAATCAATGTCACTCAAGAAAGCAAACACAAATAGACTTGGCAAGCCTCTAATATCAACACTCAAGCACATACGCATGTTCAAATCAAAAGGTCTTTTCATGGTTGAAATGGGGCCAAGGACAAGGGAGGATAAATATGGATGAGAAGCTACAAACCAAAAAGAATAGAGGAGCAATGGGGAACAAGTGTAAACACAATCAAAGCACACCCAGACCTCTAATTCAATCCTCTTCTTGACTCCATTATTCACAAAATATTTTTTTTTAATTTTTTTAATTTTTCTCATTTTTCTCTATTTTTTTTCTCATCTTGTCTCTTTCCTTTTCTCTCTGTTTAGCACACGACTATAAGAGACAAGATATAAATCATATTTCCAAAAACAAAACAAGAAGAGGAACCAACTAGCCAATTCATCAGAATCCCCAGGGAGACCACACTTGTTCCCAAAACACTTCCAAAGCTCCAAAATTCCCTAAGGTTAAGGTAATCATGGTTTTTCACTTAGGGCTAGTGTATGAGCTTCAAAACAAAGAAATGAGGAAAGTATAGGCTCAACAAGGGTTTTCAAAGAATCATAACAAGGTAAGCTTATTTGGCTAGAGAGGCTCAAAAACAAAACTGCCTTTATCACTTCCAAACATGCATATCAATCAAGAATTATCAACAAGAGTCAAGCCAAGGCATATGTGCAAGCAATCAAGAGACATATCACACACAAGAAAGAACATCAAGTGGCTCAAATCTCACACAGGGTAATTTATGTCACAATCAAATCAACCTCTCAAACATCATAATCATCTTCTCAAGCAGAGAAAAGCAAGGATTTCAAACAAATCAGAGTATCAATGAAGTGAAAGATACATCTACAACCTAAACAAAGTCCAGAAATCAAGAGAAACATGTAAAACTGTACACAAGACACGACAAAAATAACCTAGAAAAGAAAAATTTAACCAAGAAAACAAAAACTAGCGAAGAAAAATAAAAACTCCCCCAATAGACCACACTTAAACTACACAGTGTCCTCAATGTGTCATAAGCATAAGATCAGAAATCATAACAGTCAATAGATCATGGACAAGTGCAATAAAAGTAGGGAAAGGGGGAGAAGAGAGAAAGAAAACTCCCCTGATCATGGTGGCAATTGCCAATTTTGGACTTGTAGGGAGATGTCTTCCACCAATGGATCCAGCAAAGAAGTTTTGAGGAAGAACTGCTTCATCCTCCATATTTGATCGAGCAGGGAAATGTCTTCCACAGCTGGATCTAAGAAGAAGTGATTGTTGATGAGTGGGTTCAGCAGGTGCCTATTGATCTTGAAGCTTTTGTCAGTGTCAGCACCTTTGTTGTCCACTGTGGGTGTTTGTTGATCAAATTCATTTGTACCTCCTGCAATAGGGTTAGTGCAATGTGGCTCTGCAGAAATTTCATGCAGGGGTATAACACCCAATCCTAGTGTAACAGGCTGAACCTCAGATACACTCTCAGAACATGAATCAGTTTCAAATTTAGAAACAATATCAACCACAAACTCATATTCAAGTTCAGTGCATGGAGAATAAACATTCGGATGTGATAGCAAAAATTGTTTCTCATCATGCAGAGAGGGAGAATTAAAAACATACTCATCAACAATATAATCATCAACATACCTATCAACATCATAATCATGAATAGCACATTCATCAACAAAATAATCAATTTTAGGTATGTTTTCCTCCACTTCCCTAAAGATTGGAAAAGTGGTGGAAGATGAAAATTGTCTACCTGATTCGAAATTACTGCTTATACCTCCCTGGTCCTCAAGATCTTCAGCAGTCTCCTCAGGTGCAAGAGTAGGGCCATAGGGCGATGGGAAAGTAGGTGGTGCAACAGTAAGCTCATGACTCTTCTCCCCATCTTCTATGTTGATGCCACTATCATCATCATCTGGAATCTGAACAGTCTGAAATGGTAACTCTGAATCTTGAGACTGTTCCTGATTTAATTGAGTAGCCATCTACCCTATCTGGTCATTCAAGCTCTGAATGGACGCTCTGGTCTCTTGCTGAAACTGCAGGTTCTGCATGGTTAAGTGCTCCAACAACTCCTGCAATGTACGCTCATAAATAGAAGGCTGAGGAGCTATTTCGGCAGAAGCATCATATTGTTGACTCTGATATTGCTGGACTAGTGGAGGCATGAAAGTACTCTGGAATGGTGGTTCTTGATATTGATGTTGTGGAGCATTGTACCATCCCAAGGTAGGGTCATTCCATCCAAGACCGTTGTTGTATCCATCTTGCACATGGGAGAATTTGCTCAGAAATTTATGCTCAAGATCTTCCCATCTGGTAATGGATCCTGGAGGAAGAGAGTCTTTCCAATCTTTTGCTGCTCTTTCTAATGAGTGCGGGAATGCCCTTAAGAAAACTAGATCGTCCGGGATATTTGGAAGTTTCATTAAAGAGCAGATTCGATAAAACCTATCCAAATGTTCATGTGGGCATTCATCTGCAAGACCATAAAACTTGGGCAACAAATTTATCAGTCCAGTGGTGAGAACTAAATGATCACCATCCTCATTAGGTGGAACCGGCTCCCAAAGAGAGCTCTCAGAAGTTGGAGGATGGGTAATATTGTTCTCAGCATAAAAGTCAGCAGAATTACAATCAGAGTAACATGCAGAAGGAGAATCGTAATTAGAGGCACAAGCAAAAGAAGCAGTATTCACATAATCAAAATAGGTAGACATGGTGAAAGAAGGGCGAAGGTGGAAAGGAAATGCTAAAAATTACGAAACAAACAAAACTCAACACAATCAAACATGCGACACGCACACACAATAACACACACAAAACAAAACATCACACTCACAAAACATCACATCACAACACAAGACAAAACACAACACACACAAACCCAACAAAAACCTAAGACCGAACCATTGGTCCCCGGCAACGGCGCCATTTTGTGAGAGGGTCGCACCTCCTACAAAAGTTGATTGCAGATATTAATGCAGTAAAGTGCTAGGAAGTGACTCCTAGGTCGTCTCACAAGGACCAATATTGCGGTTCAGTCTCAGATCACACACGGAAAAGGGGGGGGGGTTTGTGATTTTTTTGGTTGCGGTAAAATTTAAACACGACTGAATTAAAACTCAAAACAGTAAAACAAAATTAAAAACGGTAAAAACGAAATTGGTACAATTAAAACGAAAATACAGCAACGTGAAACAGCAAAAAACAGATTGGAACAGTAAAAACGAAAATACAGAAATACAGAAAATACAGAAAACGAAAATACAGTAAACAGTAAAAACAGAAAACAGTAAATTTCAAATATGAAAACATAATCAACATTACAACAGCAAAATACAGAGAACAAAATTACAGTGAATGATTTAAAGTGAAATAATCAACAACACAGTGAAAACAATAGTAGAAATTATATTGCATACAAACGACAACAGAAATTAAAATACAGCAGAAATTAAATTACAGCAACAAAATAAAAACAGTAAGCAGTTCTGGAATTTCAATAACAGAAAATTAAACCAAACTTGGAATTTAAATTGTTCATGAATTTAGTACAGCAATTAAGAAAATAAAATTGAAACATGCACACCACTTTGCCTCAACCGTAGCCTTCCATTCTCTGAACTTCACATTCCAGTCCTCTGTCCACAGCCTCTACTCATACTTTCTCTACAGTACACTAGTATGCTGGAGCTACACAACTAGAGATAACTACTCTGTGCTACTGGGAAAAAGACTAAAACTGCTGGCCTTTGGAGCTCCTGGAAGAGAGACTCCTAAGCTGTAACTCCCTACTCCTATTCTACACTACTACTACTACATTCTCTGGTCTACACTACTACTGGAACCTCCTTCAAACTCCACGGCTCTCTCCCCTTTTATCTCCTCTTGGTTGCAGCCCATACTTAATTTTTTTCTTTTTTTAAAGTATTTCTTCCATACTGGACGGTGACAATAATGAATGAGGGGGTTCTCCACTTTTATCCAATTAAGGGAAGGTTGCAGTCCACTTTCTACGTGCATCATTTTAAAAAGGAAGAAGACAAAAACATTCCCATTGCCAAATAAACAAAGTGGGGCCCTCAGTACACTTCCGCATGCTGCCTCTTTGCTTGCTTCTTTCCAACCGAGACTGCTGCATCTGCTACCAGCTGTGACCCGTGAAGCTTCTCTTCCATCTCAGCTGGACGTGAATCTTCCATGAGCTGCTTCTCCATTGGAGCTTTCTGGTGCTGGACGAAAATGGCTGGACTTCTTGCTGAACCAAGCTACTACTGCTGGATCATGAACTTTGTGCGTGCCAAGTGTGGGCAGCTGCACCTCTCAAAACACCTTCTAGACGTTCCTTCTCGAAAGCAATAAAGAACCGAAAACTCTTTCCATTTGTGGGCCATGACGTGCTTTTTCTTCAGCAGCGTACACCTCCTTTCTAATCCCATCCAGCACCATTTTTTTGATTTTAAAATAAGCTTTTCCAATTAAATAACGTGCTGCACCAAGGGGCTCTTCCTTCAAGACTTGGCTGCACCGTGAAATTAATGTGGTCCCCTTCATTATCCTTCACGGTTTACTACATTCTCCTAAGCCAAAGAAAAATTATCCAATCCTAGGTGGCGCGGCTCCCACTTTGATTCCATCCAAAACATGTGATGTTTGCTGCCACAATGAATGTGCCGTGACACCACTTTCACTAACTCTATAAAATTCACCTTAGCATTTTGCAATCCCATGTGAACGTGTGCATACTGGATGCAGCAAGCTGGACCAAGGCCGTGGCACCTCCTTGCAACCAATTAAGAGTCTAGAACCACATTTAATTTCTTTTTGTGGCCATGAGATGCATTGGACTCAATTGCCATTTCTCATTTAACCTTCAAATGTCCCAAATTGTATCTCCAAATTTTCCTTGTAAAATAATTAGCTCAGATAATTCAAATTAGTTAAAATAAGAATTTCCGATCAAATTTAGCACAATTAGGAAAAATAGGATAATACTGGATAATTAAGCATAATTTTCCGATTAATTCTAGCACAATAAAATAAGTGAAGTGAACAAAATATTGACTCATCATGCGTCCTCCAACGTTATCCTTCTTCCCGATAGAGAGGGTTTTTGCTGCCATTGTTGTGGTGTTCGATTCTTAAATTGTTCGACAGCTTGCCAAAATTGACTTTTATTCATGCTTGAGTGAGGTTCCCACCAATGGTTGAAACTCCCTTAGTAGAATTGAGTGTCCAGATAGTTAAATTCTTGACCGAATTGCATCCTGCAGACATTAGGCACAAAACCCTAAAAACAATTGTTAGCACAAAAAGATAGAGAAGATATAAAATAAGAGATAAAAATAAAAACAGAAAACAGAAAAAAAAAATAAATAAAAAAATAAAAACAGAAAATAAAATAAAATAAAATAAAATAAAATAAAAATAAAAACAGAAAAAATAAAAACAAAAATTCAAAATTCAAGTCAAAGATAATCAATAATCACACAAATGAACTAGTTAAACCACGAGTCCCCGGCAACGACGCCAAAAACTTGATGGCAAATTTATGAACACCGAAAAACGGCGCCACAAACTTGTTTAACAATAGGCAAGTGTGATCGAATCGTATCAAGTAATAAAACTCGGTAAGACCAAGTATCGTTCTCCCAAAGGACTCACAGCCTAGTTAGCTATATGATTTGTTGATTATTTAAGACTTAAGAACAAATTGATTGTAGGTTTAAATGCAAGAGACAGTAATTAAATATGTATGCATGAATTTGATCAATGGAGAAAAACAGAATACAAACACTTCAATGAATTAGATGGATGAGTATGTTGTTGGGGTTATCAATTTCATCTTATCTACTCTCATATACTTTTATGAATTCATCATTCTTATCATCAATGCTAATGCCACTCTCTAAATCACCTTGCAAGAAGGCCTATCCTTAATTACGAGTTCATACAATTCCTAGCATTCCTAGTAATTAGTTCTTAAAGTGCAGGAGCTTAAAGGCAACCAATATGCTATTGGGAGAAATTCCCCGGATCTAGACTTCCCCGTACGTTCCCGTATCGACAAAATCAATAATCATGGCAATGAATGAGTTAAACAAAGCAAGCAATAAGCAAAGAGGAAAAACCCTAGCCAAAGATGAAAGAAAGGATATATCTTAATATAAGACATTAAATCAAATTCCATATATGAGAGTTTCACAACACTACATTGATTCCCCAACAACAATACAAGGTTTAGTTCACCATATTCATGGTGAAACTAGATGAACAATAATGAAAGAATGAAAGATAGAACCCTAGAAAGAGGAGAAGGTAGCCTGAGCATCCAAGATCTTCCTTCAAGGGGTGGAAAAGAGAGTGTTTGCTTCGTCTCTGCCAAAGATACAAACCCTAGGACGTCCTAAAGCTTATATACTATTCTAAAAATACAGAAAATTATGCCCAAGCCCAAAATAGTGCCGCTCAGCGGTAAACTACCGCTCAGCGGTAAGTGCGTGAGTTGTTTTTCTCCCCTCAACGGCCTGTTCACTCCTCAACGGAGCCAACGTGGGTTCCTGAGTGCCACTCAGCGGTAAACTGCCGCTGAGCGGCAGTTGCGGCTTCTCCTTTTGCATTTTTTTATGTCTTTTCTGATTCCATCTCTATCCTTCTTCACTTCTTTCACCAAATTCACCTTAAAACCTGCATAAAAACACTGAAATCAAGCATAAACCTGTCCAGCTCTCTTATTTCTGAAAATATAACCAAAAGCATGATTTCAAGCTAGTTTCTAAATGTTAAAGGTTGCTTTTAGTATCAATTTTAAGCATGAAAATAACAGTTTTTCAACTGTTATCTGATGGACAAATTTGTAAGCACCAAAATATGATGTCACAAACTTGTTTCACAATCGGCAAGTATGACCGAATCGTTCAAGTAATAAAACTTGGTAAGACCAAGTATCGTTCTTCCCAAAGGACTCACGGCCTAGTTTAGTTATGTGATTTCTTGATTAGCTAAGACTTAAGAAAACAATGATTGAAATTTTAATATGCAAGACGAAAATAAACATGTATGCATGAATTGATCAATGGCAAAGACATAAGATAAACACTTTCAATGGATTAAATGAATGAATATGTTGTTGGGGGTCAATTTCATCTCATCCACTCTCATATATTTTAGGAATTCCTCTTTCAAATCATCATTGTTAATGCCACTCTCTAATGTACCATTCTAGATGGCTTCTCCCTAATCAAATAGTTCATACAATTCCTAGCATTCCTAATGATTAGTTCATGAGTGCAGGAGCTTAAGGCAACCAATATAATGTTGTCAGTAAAATATTGGGAGAAATTCCCCGGATCTAGATTTCCCCGTACGTGTCCGTATCAACAAAACCAATAATCATGCATTAGAATGAGTTAAACAATGCAAGCATTGAGCAAAGAGGAAAAACCCTAACTAATGATGAAAAGAAAGCATATGTCTTAATTCAAAGATGTATTCAACAAATCCATATATGAGAGCTTCAAGAGATTACATTGATTCCCCAACAAACATACAAGGTTTAGTTCACCATATTCATGGTGAACCTAGATGAATAACAATGAAAGTATGAAAGAATAAACCCAATAAAGTGGAAGAGGTAGCCTGAGCATCCAAGATCCTCCTTCAAAGGGGTGAAAGAGAGAGTGTTTGCCTCGTTTCTGCCAAAGATACCTAACTAAAGGACGTGCAAGCCCTTATATACTAATCTAGAGTTACAAAAGATTACAAAAGTCCAAGCCCAAAAAGTGCCGCTCAGCGCCATTTACCGCTCAGCGGTGGTTACGCGTCTTCTTTCTTCCCCTCAGCGGCCATTTGCCCCTCAGCGGTTCCAACGCCACCTCTTGAGTGCCGCTCAGCGGTAGTTTGCCGCTGAGCGGTGCCTTCGACTTCTCCTTTTTGCACTCTTTCTTGTCTTTTCTAATGTCCTCTCTCTTATTCTTCACTTCTTTCACCAAATTCACCTCAAAACCTGCACAAAAACACTTAAATCAAGCATAAACCTGTCCAGCTCTCTTATTTCTGAAAATATAAACAAAAGGCATGATTTCAAGCTAGTTTCTAAGTCTAAAGGTTGCTTTTAGTATCACTTTTAAGCATGAAAATAACAGTTTTTCAACTGTTATCACAACCCCAAACTTAGAAATTTGCTTGTCCTCAAGCAAACAAAATGTAACTCCATCTCCAACCAATTCATATGATGGTTCACTCATTCAAAATCCTCTTTTCAAGATAAGTAATAACTTCACTCAAACTTATGACCAAGAGTTAATTCAAGATGTGCACATGCTTTAGTGTTCACAAAGTCATTTAAATTCCAACAAATGCTATTTTTCATGAATGATCAATCAATTAAGCATGGATGTTCATGTGCTTATGGAATATTTCCTCACTAGGTAAAGTGTTTCACTCAACACACAAGTGTATAAGAGGTAAAGTGTTTCACTCAACACACAAGTGTATAAGAGGTAAAGTGTTTCACTCAACACACAAGTGTATAAGAGGTAAAGTGTTTCACTCATTCACTCCACTATCACAATGTCACATGAATCAACTTTGCCTTTCATTTAACCACAATCAAATACATTCACAAGCATGCATCATCACAAGGACTTTTCAATGGCTTATAATGTGGCTGGGCTAACAAGAAATTTGGTTTTTCTGGATCACAAAATCCTTGAGTTAAGAGAGTCATAACAACACAATCTTCTTATTCATTCCCAACTTTCTTTTGCCTTTGCTTTTGTATTTGCATTGAGCTTTGCTTCTTTTTTTTTTTTTTTTTTCTTTTCTTTGCATATTCTTACTTTTTAGCTGTTAGCTCAATGTTTTTTTCCTTTTTCATGTTTCCCCAATAACCCCAAACTTGAACATTTAACAATACCACACAAGATCTTCTACTTAACTCAAGGTAAAGATTTTCAATCAAGGGTGTTCAGTGTATATTTAAGGCTAAGGGTTCAAAGGATAGAACACAACGTGTTCTCTTTTAGAAGGCTAACTTTATGAATTTGGCCAATAAAAAGGGTTTCAAAAACACGGCCTTTGATCATATGATGCAAAACAAGCAATTGATTCAATCATAGAAAACCTGGGCAAAGTCATTCATGCTTTCAAAGTAATAGCATTCAACAATAATAACTCTGGAGCTCAAAACCTCACATATAAGCTCATTCACATTTGACATGCACATGCTGCTTAATTTCACAATCACAATCATGATATTATGCATTTGTTCACAAAGCTTGTGAATCACCTGTATAAGCATTTTAATGTGCACATCATCTCAACATCAATCAATCAATAAGCATCATCAAGCATTACTTATCACACAATCACAGTTAATAGCAAACCATCATAACAAACCAGGTGTTCAATAGAGTACATCAAACCTTAATCTAAAAACAAAAACAAATAAGTTCAGAAAACTTAAACCACAAAAGCATAATCATATGATAGCATTCATCAGTAAATGCTATCTCAGCTCCTCATCAGTCCGAGCTCTCTGTATCTTCCTCTTCCTCTTCATCATCATCTTCATCAACTGCATCCTCCTCCTCAGCTTCATCTTCCTCCATATCTCTGGCTGAAGCTTCAGCTGCTCCAGCTCCTCCATATACTGGTTCTTCTGGCCAAGCTACCACATTATGGAATTCATCCATAGTCCACCTGTGTGCTGGAGGGGTATCATACATCCCCACTATCATCTCAGCCGTGGCCACCTGCCCTCTGTGGATGGACTGCAACTGAGCACCTATAAGAGACATATACATGTCCCTCATCTGGAATGGTTCTGCCTCATGAGTATCAGCAGAAGTCCTGCTCTGTGCTGGCCTTCTCTCTCTACGAGCCTGGCGTGGTGGTACTGGCTGGGCTGCCTCCTCTCCTCCACAATACTGTCTGTAATAGGCCTCATCTATAGCTTTTCTTGGCCTCTCAAATGGTGGAACAGAAGTGTCCACCCCAGCTAGCTTGCAAAGGTGAGTGATCAAAGAAGGATGTCCCAGTGGTGCTTTGTTGTTTGAGGTGTTAGCACACACACTAATCTCATCAGCTATCACCTGCCCAATATTAACATTCAAGTTTCTGATAACACAGTAGATGAATAGTGCCCTGCTGAGAGTAATATCTGACACATGTGAACATGGCTGAATGTTGGCATGAGAAAACGCCATCCAATACTTTGCAAGAGGAGTCAAATCTGTCCTCCTAATGTTAACCACTGAGCCAGATCTATTCCTTTGGAAGTGTCCTCCAGGTATACACAATACTCTCTCCACATCCTCATAATCAGCACCTTCCTCCATGCTAAGAGCAAACTGGCATTGCTCACCAGCCCACACAGTATCCAGAAAGTTATTTATGGAGTCAGGATCATACCTGATAGCATGGCCTCTAACATAGCCTAAATAATTCTCAGCTGGATAATCACCAATCTTCTTTGCATTGGTGTAGAATTCTTTCACCACAGCTATGTTGGCAGGTGCTGGATAAGTGGCTAGCTTCCCCCAATCATTCCCTAACACTTGCTCTCCAAATTGAGGAGCAAAGTTAGGTATCATTCCAACCTTTCTCTCCATTAGAAGTCTCCTGTCCTGAACCACCCTAAAGTGCTTCTCATGTTTCCTAGAGAGGAACCTGCCATTATGGGGCTGCTCTGGTTCCTTTTCCTTTCTCTTGGTTGCCATGGTTTTCAATCTCTTTCCTGAAGAGGATGCCATTCCTGCATTCAAACATAAATCCAAAACCACAGAACATGATGTTAATCATTAGTAAACACAAAACAAAACTCCTTTTGAAGCTAAACCACCGCTGAGGGCCAGAATTTCCCCTCAGCGCCACCAGTGCCACATTCAAACACGCAACAAACCAGAAAAAGCAAATCTGGCAGACTGCCGCTCAGCGGTAAATGCCGCTCAGCGGTGATCTGCAGATTTTTGCAAATCTCGTTTTTAAACTGTCCTAACTCCACCCAAATGCAATTTTCAGTTTTCCAGTTCATAATCAAGCAGTTTAATCGGTTCAAACATCAAATATATCATCAAATCATGCATAGAAATCAAAACCCCTAAATATTCATGCTTTGACAATCACAGTCAATTTCAAGAACCCTAGAATGAACAAAATGCATTTTACTTACTTGGGTGGAGATGCTAGATGATATGAGAATGCTTCCAAACTAGAATGCTCTCTTCCAACCCCAAACTTTGATAGCACACTAGTGTAAAAGTGAGTGGAAGAGAAATTTTTTAAAGAGGGAAGAGTAAAAAGATCTGGGAAAACCTAAGAGGAGATATGTGGGAGTCTTAGTGCAGAGAAGAGCTTGAAAGAATGTAAAAACGCGCAGCTTAGGGTTTAAAATTACCCCAATGGGCTCGGGTTCCGCTAAGGGGAACTTAAGCCCATCTGCGATAGTACCGCTCAGCGGTAATTGCCGCTCAGCGGCACTTTCTTGATGTGCCCTTCTCCTTCTTTTCTTGACCTACGTGCCTTCCTAGCATACCCCTCATAGGTTCCCTGCAATTCAATGTTAAAAATGCTTATGCAAATCCTAAAAATAAACAAACAGAAAACAATCAATCAACTGGGTTGCCTCCCAGGTAGCGCTTGTTTAACGTCACGAGCCTGACCCAAAATCCACCAACACCCAGCAGGAGGTGCAAAATTTTCTTACCAACACCCATCAGTAGGTGTTACAGCCATTGTATCCTTCAGTAGATACTTAACCACCTAGCATCCTTCAGTAGATGCTATATCCAACCAACTAAATACAAAAATAAGGTTCACAAATTAAAAATTACAAAACCAAATCAAAAGTTCACTGGGTTGCCTCCCAGCAAGCGCTCTTTTAACGTCACTAGCTTGACCCAATAAAGCTCATGTTCCTTCTTCTTTTTCTTCTTCTTTCTACTGAACTTCTTTAGAAATTTGATCAAACCAGGAACCTGTTGCAGTGTCTCAATCATAGGAACTTTAATCTCCAATTTCTTGAAGATTTCCATAAAGCACTTGAATTTGTTTTCCTTCCTATGATTCTTCTTTAGATGAGGATGTGATTTTTCATATGATTTCTTCTTCTTTCCTCTCATCTTCTTTTTCTTACGCTTTCTCTCCCCAAATTTTCTCTTTTTCTTTTCTTTTATTTTTTTCTTCCCTTTTCTTTTTCTTTTCAACTTCTTTATTTTCACACAAATCTTCTTTCTCTCTTCTCTCTCAACCACTTCTTTCTCTTTTTCTTCATCTTTATTTTTCTCACTCAACTCTTCTTTCTCTTTTCTCTCTATCTTTTCCGCATCTCCCTCTATTTTTTTCTCATCAAGAATCTTGTCACTTTCAGTGACATTAGTTTGCCCTTCCTCCTTAAGGTTAACTTCAGTATTAACCTCATCATCCAATCTCTGACTAATGTAACGAAAGTGCATCTCCATCCTTTTACATGATTCTTCAATGCTTTTCTGAGTAGAGTCGGAACTTTTCAAAAATCGTTGAAGGGTGTCCTCCAAACTTTCTGATAGAGAGGGTTGTTGCTGCCATTGTTGTTGTGGTTGGTTCTCAAATTGTCCAGCAGCTTGCCAAAATTGGCTTTGATCCATGCTTGAGTGAGGTTCCCACCAGTGGTTGAGATTACTTTGGTGGAATTGAGTGCCCATATAGTTAAATTCTTGACCAAATTGCATTCTGCAGACATTAGGCACAAAACCCTAAAAACAATTGTTAGCACAAAAAGATAGAGAAAGAAAAAAAAAATTGAAAAGATATAAGAAGATAAAAGATTTAGAAGATAGAATCAAATAAAATAGAATAAAACCTAATCTAAAAAAAATAAAATCTAATCTAAAAGATAAAATAAAATAAAATCTAACCTAACCTAAAAGATAGAATAAGAATAAAATAAAATCTAACCTAAAAAGATAAAAAGATAAAATCTAATAAAATAAAATAAAATCTAATCTAAAATAAAATCTAATCTAAAAAGATAAAATAAAATCAAATAAAAACCGAAAAATAAAAAAAAAAGAAAATAAAAATAGAAAACAGAAAAACAGAAAACAGAAAAATAAAATAAAATCAAATAACATACAAACTGAAAAATATAAACAGAAAAATAAAATAAAATTAAAAAAATTCGAAATTTAAAATAAAATAAAAAAAAATAAGTCAAAGATAATCAATAATCACACAAATTAACCAGTTAAACCACGAATCCCCGGCAACGGCGCCAAAAACTTGATGGACAAATTTGTAAGCACCAAAATATGATGTCACAAACTTGTTTCACAATCGGCAAGTATGACCGAATCGTTCAAGTAATAAAACTTGGTAAGACCAAGTATCGTTCTTCCCAAAGGACTCACGGCCTAGTTTAGTTATGTGATTTCTTGATTAGCTAAGACTTAAGAAAACAATGATTGAAATTTTAATATGCAAGACGAAAATAAACATGTATGCATGAATTGATCAATGGCAAAGACATAAGATAAACACTTTCAATGGATTAAATGAATGAATATGTTGTTGGGGGTCAATTTCATCTCATCCACTCTCATATATTTTAGGAATTCCTCTTTCAAATCATCATTGTTAATGCCACTCTCTAATGTACCATTCTAGATGGCTTCTCCCTAATCAAATAGTTCATACAATTCCTAGCATTCCTAATGATTAGTTCATGAGTGCAGGAGCTTAAGGCAACCAATATAATGTTGTCAGTAAAATATTGGGAGAAATTCCCCGGATCTAGATTTCCCCGTACGTGTCCGTATCAACAAAACCAATAATCATGCATTAGAATGAGTTAAACAATGCAAGCATTGAGCAAAGAGGAAAAACCCTAACTAATGATGAAAAGAAAGCATATGTCTTAATTCAAAGATGTATTCAACAAATCCATATATGAGAGCTTCAAGAGATTACATTGATTCCCCAACAAACATACAAGGTTTAGTTCACCATATTCATGGTGAACCTAGATGAATAACAATGAAAGTATGAAAGAATAAACCCAATAAAGTGGAAGAGGTAGCCTGAGCATCCAAGATCCTCCTTCAAAGGGGTGAAAGAGAGAGTGTTTGCCTCGTTTCTGCCAAAGATACCTAACTAAAGGACGTGCAAGCCCTTATATACTAATCTAGAGTTACAAAAGATTACAAAAGTCCAAGCCCAAAAAGTGCCGCTCAGCGCCATTTACCGCTCAGCGGTGGTTACGCGTCTTCTTTCTTCCCCTCAGCGGCCATTTGCCCCTCAGCGGTTCCAACGCCACCTCTTGAGTGCCGCTCAGCGGTAGTTTGCCGCTGAGCGGTGCCTTCGACTTCTCCTTTTTGCACTCTTTCTTGTCTTTTCTAATGTCCTCTCTCTTATTCTTCACTTCTTTCACCAAATTCACCTCAAAACCTGCACAAAAACACTTAAATCAAGCATAAACCTGTCCAGCTCTCTTATTTCTGAAAATATAAACAAAAGGCATGATTTCAAGCTAGTTTCTAAGTCTAAAGGTTGCTTTTAGTATCACTTTTAAGCATGAAAATAACAGTTTTTCAACTGTTATCATTATCACAAACCTCTGGACAGTGATGTCCGAGACTTGGGAGCATGGTTGAATGTTGGCATGAGAGAATGTCTTCCAACACTAAAACTGCCACTACTGTTCATCGCTTGGGCGCCCCTCAAGGGCTGCTTGAGCGGCACGCGGTGCAGTCAAGCGTGACTTGGTTGTCTTTTTATTTTCCAAATCATTTTCAACTCATTCCAGATCAAAATTAGGACAATTTAATCGGTCCAATTAGTGGGAAATCATGCATAGACAATATCAATCATAAAAAATCAATTTTTTTCATCAACATACTTCAAGAATCAAACTTTAAAGTGCTCAAACCACAATATAGCAAGAACTTACTTGGTTGGAGATAAAAAGCAAAGATTGAAGCTCAAATGAAGTGCACAAATCTGAACCCTAGCAGCCACACAATCAAGAACCCAAAACTTTGATGATTGGAAAGTGCAAAGCAAGTGAGAAGTAGGCTTTTTTTTTGTGAAAAAGTGAAGGGGAAAGTGAAGAGAAGACTTGGGAGGGGTTTTTAGAGAGGTGATGAGTCGTTATTTCTTGAACTATATTTAGTTTATTGCACTTAAATAAACCAGGGAATTGTGTTTGATTGTCTGTTATTTCCCCATTTTCCGAATTCTGCTTAATTTGGTCGGAAATTCGTAATTGTGCTAATTTGGGTTTTCTAAGCTGATTAAGTGCATTTCTGGTTGCAGGGAAGATGTGGAAACATCATCTGGAGCATTGGGATATGGCGTGACACACTCAAAGGCTCAACATTTAGTCATTTAGATTCTAATTAAAGTTGTTATTTCATTTTCTAGAAGCCCTTAATTAGAATTAGGTGTTTTGGACCCTTTTAGGGGCAATTTTGTAAAAAGACCCATTTGTAGGACATGTGCCTTTTTGGTTAGGGTTTTTAATTGATTGTGGACCCCATTTGGAAGAAAACTCTTGGCATTTTAGAGAGCCTTGGCCAACAACACAAGGGAGACTCTTACACACTTCATTTTTTCATGTTTTGAGCTTTTCTCTCTTAGGGTTTCTTGTATGAACACTCTTATGGAGAGCTTGACTTGGGTGTCTCATTTTTTGCCATTTCAATGAGCAAGATGCAGATTTTCTTCTTCTCTTAATTTACTCTTGGTTGTCTTAGCTTATTGGTGGTGAAAAACTATTCATTTCCACTTCCATTTGCTTGTTCTTGATGCTTGGAGTTCGAGTTTTGGAGCTTGTCTTTGCATTTCCATGGTGGATGTTGGGTTTGAGTAACTTTATATTTCGTTTTTGTCTCCCTTTGCTGCTGTTCCTCTCGGTTTTATCTCATTCTATATGGTTGGATGATAAAAATGGAGTTCTATGTAGTTTTAGGTTGAAGAGAGCTTAAGATGATGTGTGGGTGTTGTGGGTTTAACTCTTTTCTTGCATTTTTCGGTTTTGATGCTTGAGACTGGGTTGGGATCAGATCTTGGTGATGTTATGGAGGCTGGACAGAACTGGAATTGATGGTTTAAGTATTATTTTCGTTTTTGCAAAGAAACTTGAAGAAATGGTAGTGTTGAAGATGGGTTGATGAGTAGAAGTTTGGGTTTATTGTTCTTGTGTTCATTTGCAACTTTAACTTTGGTTTCTTGAAGTTGTTCTCTGTATTGAAGAGTGGAAGAAAGCTTTTGGATGCATAATTCTTGAAGAAAAACCATTTGGAGTTTGTAGGAGAGAAGAAATTGCTTCATTTAATTTTTACCACTTTTGGACCAACAGAAAAGATGCTTGTTTTGACCCAAGGAATGTTTCCACTTTGAGATTTGGCCTTTGCTTGTTCCAGCCGTGAATTGCAATGAGACATGGAGGTTTTTGGAGTTTGTTTTCATTTGATTTAGCTTACTTGGCACATTGGTAGGAGCACCCATGGTATCTTCCATTTGCACATGGGTCTTTGAAGCATTCTTTGGCATTTCCACTTGGTGGTTCACGTAAATTGTGTGCTTTGGTGTATAAAATCATTTCTTTGCTGCATGGAAGGAGAGAGGGGACGGTCTTGGAGAGTGTGGAAGGCACATGCTTAATTTCTTGAAAAATGGTGCACATGGGAGAAGAAGTCAACACATTTTGTGGCTTATTTAAGGTGAAATTGAAGTTTGACTTGGGTGCATGGTGACTCACGGCCATGTGCTCTTTCTTTGGCCAATTGGACTTTTAAATTCATTTGTTAATTGCCATTATGACAAGTAATTTTCTAGGATTAAATTAGGCTTGTTGGTTTGTTTGGTTTTTAATTAATTTAATTAACAGTGTTTGATGTTTGAATGTTGTCTAAGGCTTTTAATAGTGCTAGTTTAATTACAATGCTAGCTTAAATTAGTTTGTTTACATCTGTGTCTTTATTGAGTTCTTTAATTTTTAAAAAACCTTTTCAAAACCCCCTTTTTTTGTGTTAGACTCGATTTTCAAACCGCAAAATTGGTCCTTGAGAGACGACCTAGCAGTCAATTCCTAGCTATACTACATTCCTTATATGCAATCAAATTTGATGGGTCGCGACAGCCCGCATCAAGAGGCTGGATTGAAGAAAATCTGAAAAGAAGAGGCTTGGGCGAACCCTAGGTTGAAGAAAAATTGAAGTGGGCTGAAATCCCGCTCAAGCCCTAACTTAAAAACCTAATTTGCTGTCGCGCCCCTTAGAGGGCGCTCAAGCGGCGAGCAATTGTTTAGGCCTGTGAGTCCTTTGGGAAACGATACTTGGTCTTACTAGTTTTATTACTTGATAGGATTTAGTTACACTTGTTGAGGGTTAACAAGTTTTTGGCGCCACTGTCGGGGACTCGTGGATTAACTATTCTATTTGTGTGATTATTGATTAGCTTTGACTTGATTTTTATCTTTTTATCTTTTCATTTTTTTATTTTTATTTTATCTTTTTATCTTTTATTTTATCTTTTTATCTTTTTATCTTTTTATTGTTTTTATCTTTTCATCATTTTATCTTTTCATCTGTTTATCTTTTCACCTTTTCATATTTTTATCTTTCTATCTTTTCATCTTTTCATATTTTCATTTTTATCTTTTTGTGCTAACAAATGTTTTCTAGGGTTTTGTGCCTAATGATTGTAGGATGCAATTCGAACAAGAATTTAATTATATGGGCACTCAATTCTACCAAGGTAATCTCAACCACTGGTGGGAACCTCACTCAAGCATGGATCAAAGTCAATTTTGGCAAGCTGCCGAACAATTTGACAACCAACCACAACAACAATGGAAACAACAAAGCTCTCTATCAATGGAAAAGCTAGATGACGTCTTACAACAATTTATGCAAGAGTCCATCTCCACTCAGAAAAGCATTGAAGCATCATGTAAAAGGATGGAGATGCAGTTTGGTCACATGATTCAGAAATTGGATGATTTTGAGGTTGATACTGAAGTTAACCCTAGGGAGGAATGTCAAGCCATTATCATTGGAAGTGACAAGATTTTAGATGACAAAAAGATAGAGAAAAAAGAAAAAGAAGAGTTGAGTGAAAAAGATAAAGATGTAGAAAAATAAAATGAAGTGGTTGAGAGAGTGAGAGAAAAGAAAATTTGTGTGAAGATGAAGAAAGTGAGAGGAAAAAGAGAAAGGAAAAAGAAAGTGAGGGAAATGAAAAAGAGGATGAGAGAAAAAAAGAAAGAATCATATGAAAAACCTCTTCCTCATCCAAAGAAGTATGATGAGAGGGTCGCACCTCGCACAAAAGTTGATTGCAAAAAAGAATGCAGTATAAACTAGGAAGTGACTCCTAGGTCGTCTCTCAAGGACCAAATTTTGGTTCAGTCTCAGGTCAACACGAAGTGGGGGGTTTTGTGAAAGATTTTTTTTTTTTTGAATTCAAATGACGAAATTAAAATTGAGAATTAAACACAACCGAATACACTTGGAAACATTAAAGTAAATGAAAACATTAAATCGAACAATCCTAAACCGAACACCAACGAGTTAATTAAATTAAACTTGAAAAATGGATGAGCTAATAAAATGAAATAAAACCAAACAAACTAGTGACTAAAAACACATTAAATAGCTAGCCTCTGAGACTGAATGGTCTATGTTAGCCTTGCAAGCACTAGATGCATAAACTAATTAAATGCATAATCCACTAGCGCGCATCAGCCCTTGAATGCAATAAATACATCATATAGAATTGCAAGAAGCAATGAAGATAATAAATAAAAGGCATAGTGTAGTATTCCAATGTCAATAATCAACCAAGTAATTTCGGTGCAGGCTTTAAGCTAAAAAATAAAACATCCCGTGCACACCTCGTTATCCATCACCGCATGTGCCATTCTTTTCAAATAAAGAGAGTTCCCTTGCACACCAAGCTGGACGTGACAGATGTGTGTCCTCCATCATGGACGTGCAGTGTGCCTGTTGCTCCAAAAGGGAATGCACCGTTTGTTTATAAAAGAAAAGAAAATGTAATAAAATACTCCATCCACACCCTAACAGTGTGCACCGGTCCAACTAAATAAAAATGCACTTTTCATTCAATGAAAATTTAAACAAACATTCCTAATAAATCCAGCACTTGCAAAATGAAAGCAGAGTAATGAGTGCCCATTTTATCTAAAATGAAAATCAAATTAAAAGGTGCTCTAGAGTTCTCCACCAAGACCGTGTGCTCTTCAAAATGAAAAATATGTATCCAAACGTGGGTTGCGGCTGCCCTTCACCCGTCCAGCACTCCCATCTCTCATTCCATAGAAACAACGTTCAAAGAAAGCTCTCCTAGAGTAGCAGCCGGTCCCCCTTTTTTAATGCAAGATGGAAAACCCTCATGTGCCAACTGGATGCAGCCACTTGGATCTCCCGTGTGTCTGCGTGAAGGCTGGACTCCAAAGTTTGCTTTGTGCACCGCCTTTCTCAAGCTGCTGGCTGTCACAGCTCCCCCTCATGGGCCGTGGAGTAGCTTTCATCCAAGCTGGAGGTGTGAAGCTCTCCAAGTTGCTATCTACACTCCATTGTTGTGCTGGACGTGGAAGCTCCTTCACGTGGCAGGCCATGTGCTTTAATTTGTTGGACGTCACCCCCACCTTTGCTGGACTGCTTCTACTCTTTGCTGTAGCCGCTGGACTGAGGACGTGGCAGCTGCTTCCAGATGCCACTGGACTCCTGTACGTGTGAGTGTGCTTCTCTTCATGGGCCGTGACCGTGGATTTCTCTCTGTTGGGAAATGAAGAAATGTGGCTGCTGCTGGGAAATGATGTCCGTGTGTGCCTCTTCTCTAGAAGAATTGAATGGCCCAAAACCGTGACACCACCTGCTCAAAAGATGGACGCGTGGTATCCTCCCGTGCTAGCTGGACCAGTGTGCGTGCTTCTCCAATTGAAAGCTGGATGTGCACCCTTGCTACTTCCCATTCTCCGCATGAAGCCCAAGTGCTGCTGGACACACCCCCTATTTTGCTGGACGTAGCACCCGATTTCCAACTCATCCAAACTTGCTGGACCATGAGTTGGACGTCAAAGTTGATTCCCATGTGCAGAATTTTTTTCTTTTCATAACCCCTTCACGTGCTACTCCAAATTTCCTTCTCATGGGCCCTCTCTTCTTTCCAAGCACACACCTCTCCTTTACCCTTCAAATGTCCCAAATATTATCCAATAATTTCCCTACAATTAATAATGCAAATAATTAGTCCTAGATAATTCAAATTAATTAAAATAAAAATTTCCGATCAAATTGAGCACAATTAGGAAAAACGGAAAAATACCGGACATTTAAGCACAATTCCCTGATTAAATCTGGTACAATAAACTAAGTGAAGTGAATAAAATATTGACTCATCAAAGTATCATAGGAAAGAAAAGGATTTTGAGCGCTTTAAGGAAATCTTCAAGAAATTGGAGATTAAAGTTCCTATGATTGAGACATTACAACAGGTTCCTGGTTTGATCAAATTCCTAAAGAAGTTCAGTAGAAAGAAGAAAAAAAAAAGATGGAACTTGAACTTTATTGGGTCAAGCTAGTGAGGTTAAAAGAGCGCTTGCTGGGAGGCAACTCAGTGATTTAAGAACTTTTAAATTTTGGTTTGGTGATGTAATTTTGAATTGTTGGTATTTTTGTTTTGGTTATAAGTTTGTTACAGGGTTTACATCTACTGATGGATGTTAGGTGGAAGAGTATCTATTGAAGGATACTATGCTATCAGACACTTACTGATGAGTGTTGATGAAAAGTGTATACACCTACTGATGGGTGTTGGTAAGAAAGATTTGCATCTACTAAAGGGTGCTGGAGGATTTTGGGTCAGGCTCGTGACGTTAAACAAGCGCTACCTGGGAGGCAACCCAGTTGATTCACTTTATTTTTGTTTGTTTTGATTTTGTTGTAGATGCATTATAAGTATTGAATGTTTGAGTGTTGAGAGAATTTAAATGCATTGGGTGAGTGAGAGGCATTAGTATAAGACACCTAGGGAAAGCTAGGAAGGTGAGTTGATGCCGCAAGTGCCGCTCAACGATAAATACCGTTGAGCGCGACTACTGTAGAGTTGGGTGGACTGGTTTGGTTCAATTGGGCTCAGCGGGATTTGGCTCATTAGGTCTTTTTCATACCCTAGGGCGCGTTTTGGTAGGCACTTTCAGATCTCACTCCTCCCACACACTCTCAAGCACTCTCCAAAGAGTTCTCTTCACTTTTCCCTTCTTCCCCCTTCACAAAACCTCTCTTCCATTCATTTTTTGCATCAAGTTTCCATCCAAGTTTGGGGTTTGGTGAGAGCATTGCTATTAGGGGCTGATTTCTTCACATTCTTAGAGCATTCTTCATTCATCTAGTATCTCCACCCAAGTAAGTATAAGCATTTTACATTCTAGGGTTTTTGAAAGCATGAATTGGTATGAACATGGTTGTCTAAGCATGATTCTTGAGGGATTTTTATTTTTATGCATGATTAGATGAATTAATTGCTCTTTGGACCAATTAAACTCCTTGATTTGGGCGTGGAACTAGGAAGATTGCATATGGGTGGAGATTAGAACATTTTTAGGGCATTTTGCAAAATCTGCAGAATCGTCGCTCAGCGGAAATTTCCCCTAAGCTTGATTCTGGAAAAATGGTGTTTAAGCTTATTTTGCTTGCTGGTTTTGCTGCACAGGTTGCGCTGAGGGGTTTTGATTGCCCTCAGCGATGATAGGAATGGTTTTAGGGTGTTGTTTGTGGTTTACTAATGCTTAATGTGTGTCTTTTGGTTTTGTGAATTGTGTTTGATGTAGGGATGACCTCCTCATCGGGCAAGTGATTGAAGACTACAATATTCAAAAGGAAGGAGAAGGAACCAGATCAACCCTATTCCAGCAAGTTCCTTTCCCACAAGCATGAGCAACACTTCCTCATTGCCCAAGATAGCACGGCAAGAGGAGCAGGCACAGGCCAGTAGAGCTGGAGCAGCTGAAGCTCCAGCTATGGAGGATGATGATTTTGAAGATGTTGAAAAGGGAGAGGAAGAAGACTCTGATAATAGCATGAGCTGATGAGAAGCTGAGATAACATCTACTGATGGATGGTATCAACACTAGAGCAGGATTTTTCTTATCTTTTTTTTTTATATTATTGAATTTATTTGCTTCTGTTTTTAGTATAGGATTTGATGTACTTGGCTTAAAACTTTATCTGTGTGCAATGATTTGTTGATGCTATGATGTTTGTGATGAGTATTGCTTCATGATGTTGATTATGTTGATTGATGTTGAGATGATGCATGATGTTGATACACAGGTGGTTGCTAAAAATATTTTGAAACAGATGCATGATGACTTGTGATTGTGATTATGATATTGAGCAGGATGTTTATCAAAATTTTGGAATTTGATTTAGCCCGTGTGAGGATCGAACTCCAAAGTTTTTGTGAGTGAGTGTGATGAGTCAATATTTTGTTCACTTCACTTAGTTTATTGTGCTAGAATTAATCGGGAAATTGTGCTTAATTATCCAGTATTTTCCCATTTTTACTAATTGTGCTTAATTTGACCAAAAATTCTAATTTTAATTAATTTGGATTATTTGAGCAAATTATTTGCATTATTGATTTCAGGGAAAATTTTGGAAATATAATTTGGGACATTTAGAGGATCATCACATAATTCAAGACTTTCCACAAAAGAAGTGTGCACAAAGGGTATTACGGTGATTTTACTTTTTGGGCTTATGAGAGAGGGGTGTTTCATTATTGGAAAAAGGGTGACATCCAGCAAATCAAAATGGAGTCTAGCAGCTCCCATCCAGCAACATCCAGCTTCACCACGGCCCAGCAGACTGCTTACACTTGGAGGGCTCCAGCGGACTCTCTTAAGGGTGAGGGTTGGGGGCACTAGCTGAAGCCGCCACTTGCCACTCACTTCCACCAGGCTCTCGGTTTTGATTTTATTCGCTTTTGCTTGAACATTTTGGGATGATGGAAAAGAAGGAAGCAGAGGGGAGGCCAGCTACGCCAGCAAGAATGAAATGATGATTCTCGGTTTTTGCTTTGCTTGTGCACTGTTACAAAATTATTCACACTCATGCTAGCTTTGTTTTTTTTTTTTTACGCTGTTGTCACGGAGAATGGGGAAATGAAAAGAAAACACATTTTCTGTTCCTTTGAATTTTGTTAAAGGCTGGAATGTTTTATTTTTGGAGTTTATCATTGAATGAAGCTTTGATTTAGCACTTTGCATTGAAGTTTTATTTACTCCAGCTATCATTGTTGTTCCATTTTGAACACTTGGTCACAGAGGTGGAGGAAGCGGTGATGCTGGTTGGAAGAATGTCCACACGTTGGACGCCTTTGGGAGAGGTGCTGCACGTTGCCGCATTCAGCTGCTACTGCCTCATCAAACATTCTTTTAGAAGAGCACACGGTGATAGGAAGTAGTCCAACAACTCACGGGATTGATTTTGCTGGAAGAGGTGTTTCATTATTGGAGAGCTGCTGTCACGGCTTGGCTGGGAGAAGCACATTTCAATTTTTTTTTTTTTTAGAAGCTCACGGTGCATTCATGTCTTGAAGGAAGAGCTCCCAAGGTGCAGCACGTTATAGGTTTAGAGCTTTCATTGTTTTTCTTTCTTTGTGGAGGTACCAGCTGGAACGTTACGACTGATTGAAGGAAGAGGACTTTCCCTTTCGGTTTTTTTTTGCAAGGATTGGAATGATGAGGATTGGCTTTTATGTTTTTCATTGAATGCAAAATGTACCGTGATTAAGTGCTTCGAAGCTTTTCTTTTCATTTGAAGAATGAGAAATGAAGAAGTAGATTAGGTGGGAGTAGGTGTCACGTCCAGCAAAGGGAGAAGTCACATCAATTCTAGCACATTTGGAACATCAGCACGTGAATGAGCAAATTCTCATTACATTTTTTTCATTTGGTTTTGTCCATACGGTTGCTAGAAGTGCTAGGAAGTGGCCTAGCTTTTATTTAATTCTTTCTTTCTTTAGAAAATAGTTGTAGTGTCACGGCCAAAGAGGAAGGGAAGCATTTCACTTCTTTTAATTTTCTTTGAATGGAACACATGGAAGTGTCACGGTCAAGAGGACTTTTAGAAGCATTTGCAATTTCAATTTCTTTTGATAGATGAATGGGTCACGGTAGAAAAGTTTTATGTTCTTTTATTTCTTTTGCATTAAAATATTTTATATTATATGATGAAATTATTTTCTTCTTTTTAGTGGTGAATGTGTAGGATAGATGACGATATTGTGCATTTAATATTTTAGCTCAAGTGTTGTATTTTTACATCTTAAATTGTGTTTGGATATTTATCTGTTGTAGTTCCATTTTAATGCTTTCAATTATATTCGGTTGTGTTAAATTTTCATTTCTTTTAGTTCAATTGCATTCACAAACCTTTCACAAACCCCCCCCAACTTCATGTTTGACCTAAGACTCGAACCACATTTGGTCCTTGAGAGACGACCTAGGAGTCACTTCCTAGTTTATACTGCATTAATTTTGCAATCAATTTTTGTGTGAGGTGCGACCCTCTCATCAAAATGGCGCCGTTGCCGGGGACCAACGGTTCAGTCTTAGGTCTTTTGTTGTGTTAGTGTGTGTTGTGTTTTGTCTTGTGTTGTGATGTTTTGTTTTCTGTGTGCGTGTTGCATGTATAAATGTGTTGTGTTTTATTTGTTTTGTAATTTTTAGTATTTTTCTTTTTCCATGTCTACCTATTCTGGTTATGTGAATAGTGCTTATTCTGTGAGTGCCTCTGATTATGATTCTCCTTCTGAGTACAGTCCTCATGTTTATTTTGCTGATTTTTATGCTGAGAACAATATGGCTCATCCTCAAACTTCTGAGACCTCTCTTTGGGAGCCGGTTTCACTTAATGAGGATGATGTTCATTGCGTTCTCACCACTGGACTGATACATCTGCTGCCTAAGTTTCATGGTTTTGCAGGAGAATGCCCACATAGACATTTGGAGGAGTTCCACATCATGTGCTCTTCACTAAAGCCTCTAGATGTCCCTCTTGATCACATTTTCTTGGGGGCATTTCCGCATTCATTACAAGGAGCAGCTAAGGATTGGAAAGACTCTCTTCCTCTAAGATCCGTTACCGATTGGGGATATCTTGAGCATCAGTTTCTGAGCAAATTCTCCCCTGTGCAGTATGGTTACAGCAACGATCTTGGATGGAATGATCCTAACCTAGGATGGCATTGTACTCCACAACACATTATCAAGAACCACCATTCCAGAGTACTTTTATGTCTCCACTAGTCCAACAATACGAGAGTCAACAGTATGATGCTCCTGCCCAAATAGCTCCTCCGCCTTCTACTTCTGAGCCTACATTGCAGGAGTTGTTGGAGCAAATGACCATGCAGAACCTTCAGTTTCAGCAAGAGAATAGAGCACACCTTCAATGTTTGAGCAATCAGATAGGGCAGATGACCACTCAACTTAATCAGGAACAATCTCAAGATTTAGAGGAATCACCATTTCAGACTGTTCTGATTCCTGATGATGTTAGTGTCATCCACATAGAAGATGGGGAGCAGAGTTATGAACTTACTACTGTGCCACCTACTTTCCCATCGTCCTATGTCCCTACCCTTGCACCTGAGGAGACTGATGAATATTTTGAGGAGCAGGCAGAAATAAGCAGTAACAAGGAGTTTTATGCTTGGTTTTCCTTGTTTTGACCAAAAATTAGGATGAATTGGATGAAGAAGTTGAAGTAACAAGGAGTTGGAACCTAGAAAGGACAGAAACAGAACAGGACCGAATGGTAGGATGCGGGAGAATCCAAATTGAATGGTCAAGAACGTAGACCGAACGATCAGATGGAGGAAATAACAGAGACCGAACGGTCTAAAAGTGGTGCAATTGAGGCCGAATGGTTCGAGATTAGGCCGAACAATATGAGCAAGACAACTTCCGAACGATGTAACTGATGGCCGGACGACTGGAGAAAAGATAGACAAAATCGAACGGTCAACAATGTGAGACCGATCGGTCAACAGTGAAACCGATCGGTTAGGTTTATCTGTTGAGTGCCGCACCTAGCACTGAGCGCCATTTTAGCGCTGAGCGCCATTTTAGCGCTGAGCGCCATTTTAGCGCTGAGCGCCATTTTAGCGCTGAGCGCCATTTTAGCGCTGAGCGCCATTATAGCGCTGAGCGCCATTTTAGCGCTGACGACATGGGTTTTGACCTATTTTCTAATCTGTTTTGGGCTTGGACTCGTTTTCTGTTATTTTTCTGGTCTATTTAAAGATTTGGACGTCCTAGGGTTTGTATCTTTGGTTGGAACGAAGCAGAAACACACTTTTTCATCCCTTGGAGGAGGATTTAGGATGCGAAAGCTCTACTCTTCAAATCCTATTTCCAATAGGATTACAGGAGTCTTGTAATCGATTACCAGAGGAAAAATGGTCATTTGTACAAACTTCAACTATACTCCCCACCTGGATGAACAACACTCCCCAACTCTGTTTTTCTAACCTTTGCTACTTGTTTTGTTCTTAACTTTCTCCACCAAACTCCAAATGACTTGATTCTTCTTTTGTTGGAATCTAGACTCAAAGAACTTTCAAATAGATGTCAAGTGGATCAAAACAATTTACCCCACTCAATTGTGGACAAAATAGTTCATATAGGTGTTTAAACCAAGGTAGGTGAAGTCCATATAAGTGTTTGGTTTGTGCTATTAGAATCACATCACACCTTAATTAAACTATTATTTTACGTTGAATTATGGACATTTTGTAAAGAAATAAAATAAATTGGAATAATATAAGAAACATGAGACAATAATGTGAAAGTAAACTCATTTAGGAAGCATAGAAAAACGTTGTTTTTGGGAAATTAACTGCATCTACTAAAGTTGTCTAAAAATTATGAGTTAGTAATCATTTGAAATATCTTTGAGCCTGCATTCCAACAAAGCAAGAATCAACTCATTTGGAGTTCGGTGGAGAAAGTTATGAGTAAAACAACCAGCAAAGGTCAGAGGTGGTAGAAATATATAAAACGTTAACTTTAAGGAATTAACTGCACCTACTCAGATGTCGAAAATTTATAAATTCGAAGTCATTGGAAAGATTTTTGAGTATTTTCTAATAAAAAAAATCACATCATTTGGAGGTCTGTGGAAAAAGTTATGATTAAAATAGTTAGTAAAGGTCAAAGTTGACAACATGTTATCTTATACCTATATATTTCCCTCTTGTTGACAGATCTATTATTTATTCAAAATGTTTTTTAAAATTTGTGCATTTTAACAACATTAGATGACATATTTCTTAATTAATAAAATGAAAAATTTTCCTATGAGACTCCGAGAAGGGTTGCTACAACAATGGTCATGCACCTCACCTCAGTTGGAGACAACCACCTAAATGGACATTTTTTTTTAAGAAATCAATGACCTAACCTCATTATTGGTGCAAGGAGCACACCTAATAACATTAAACTCACTCAGTCATCTCAAAAAATGAAAAATTCAACAAAAATAGAGCATGGGGAGTAGTGTTCATCTAGCTGGGCAGTAGTTGAAGTTTCTGTACAAATGACCATTTTTCCTCTGGTAATCGATTACAAGACCCCAGTAATCGAATACCAGAGGAAAAATGGTCATTTGTACAAAAACTTCAACTATACTCCCCAATTGGGAGAACTTGACTCCCCAGGGTTATTTTTGTGTCCTTATAGGTGATTTTTTTCCAGTTTTTGCATGGATGTCTCATGTTGTTGATCATTGATGGTGTCAAATGCACCAAAACACAATTTACCCCACTCAATTGTGGACAAAATAGTTCATGTAGGTGTTCAAAACCAAGGTAGGTGAAGTCAATATAAGTGTTTGGCTTGTGCTAGTAGAATCACATCACACCTTAATTATACTACTATTTTACCTTGATTACAAGTGCATCATTCTTGTGTCAATGGTGCAGGACCTCACCTCTCAACCTATAAACACCCTTAGTGGGTTTTCCATCCACATAGGACTCACCAAACTTTAAATTGCTTGTTGTGGACACCTTTAACCATGGCCAAAAGGGGATCAATCCACAAAACCTTGAAAACACAATCGTGAGGATTTTTGGTACAAATGGGAATTTTTGGTACAAAACCTTTAAGCCATGTCTGGGTAGCACTCCTCAACTTTTGGTAGAAATGGGGATTTTTCCGCTGGTAATCGATTACAGGGTCCCTGTAATCGATTACGAGTGCATCATTCGTGTGTCAATGGTGCAGAACCTAATCTCTCAAACTATAAACACCCTTAGGGGGTCTTCCCTTCACATAGGGGTGACAGAACTGGACATTTCTTATAACATTCACAAATGTTGAATCTTAAATAAGACTATCAAACAACAAATGGAATGAATATAACAATCACAATTCGAATAACCACTTTCTTTATTAACATTCAAAATAATTGTTGCAATACATATACAACTATATCTATACTTGAACATCTACCAATATTGCACTATTCACAAATTACATAAATCAGTTATGTTTGGGACTATTCCTACCAAACTTAAGGTTATCATTTAGTTATAAAAACCATCCAAATTACGTCTTCGAAATAAGGGACTTGTGCTTCTCACTCAAAATTCCATTCAAAGTAGTAACACACTTTGTTTTCAATGAATGACGAACAAACAACTGCAAAAAAAAATTAATATTTCTTGTTACAAATAACCAACAAAGGTCACAACCCAAAAACAAAAACTAGCAAAATGACCAACAAAGGCCAAAAGCAAAAACCCAACCCCAAAATACGAATACGGAAAAGGGAAAAAGTGCATACCTTCTTCGAAGAACCAATGTCAGCGGATGAACCCATTGCACAAAAAAAGCTCAAAACTTTGACACTGAACGAGACACTTTGATCAGACCAACCATAAAGATCGTTGAACTTAAATCGTTGAAATCACGAACTCGAGAGAGAAAGAGAGACTTTGAGTCCAACGACAACAGAACTTCCTCAATGTCGAGAGAGATTGTTGAACGTCCACTTTGAGGCCTTCACCAAATGGAGAGAGAGAAGTTGAAATGAAAACTGAAAACCTAAAATGGAGAGAAGAGAGAGTACTGAACGAAGAAGGGTGATTTCGGAATTTTCAAATATGAAACCGTGTCCCCTTTACAAAATCATATTTCTTTAAAAAATATATTTAAAATGGTCCAATACAACGCTGACACGTACGTTGTTGTCAAATTATTGTCAAAGTATAACATTGTGAATGTATCGAGATCCTAATATATAAACACTGCACGTCCAGCCCTAGTGTTAGCAAAAGATATAAAAACCCAAACAACCACAAAGAAGATCGGTTCACTCCATACCTGTAACATCCCAAAATTATACAGTCAGCAACTATATAATAGAATATTAACATGTATTAATATGATAAAACAATTTTACAATTAAATCGAGCAGTGTGCAAAAATGGCCGAACGGCCTTACATATACACACAAAATGACGAGCGTTCACGAAAGCATAAGGACGAACGGTTTACAAAACAATGACCGAACGTCCTAATATTTACAATCAGAAGAAGAGCGCTCGCTCACAGCCACTCGCTCTAATAACTCAAACTAACTAAAAACCGAACGCCTTCACTGTTCGGCCTTCACTTCCACGTTTACTAGATTTTCTTCAACTAGGATTTCTTCTTCAAGTGCTTGCTCCAGAGAAGCATCTCCATCTGCTCACATCCACACGGATGATCATTGCATTTGACAAGACGAATATACATATACAAGACAACACAATGGAAATGCAAGGGTAAGCTTATTGAATTTAATTCAAGTCAAACAGATATTTCATACTTATCAAATACAACAAGTAAATTCACAAACATATACATTCAATTCATACAATAATTCCATCCAAATCCTGATGCTAGACCGACCGTCCGGACTGTATGAATCCTGTGTAGCTAAGGCGTCCGTGCACCCAGGTGAGTGACTGGAATACTCATCTGTAGCCACCTGAGGTTAGTCTTTTCTGTCCAAGTTACAGTTATGGACTAGACCTCCTGCCATTCCCACGCATGACGTACTCATCTCTACTTGAGAACGAGCACTCACGGAATATCAGGATGAACCACCATCTAAGCTTACCACGTTCATACTTACAAATCTCAATTTCCATTCAAGAGTCGTTCCTCCCTGGAACGCTCGTTCAAAAACCATAATCACAATTTCAGTTTTCATAGTGTTCGCACATCTTAATTCTTTCTCTTAAATACATTTTCATTCTATGTTCCACTTGCATAAAAAGACGAACGTTCACTCCCCTTCATAACGAGGACGAACGTCGAGGACGAGACCGAGAAAGACTCCTTTGAATCAGTTAAATGAAATGACTTTGGTACGACCCGAACAATACTTATAATAATTTAAATTCCATAACTCTGGAATGAATCAAATGGATAGACATATCACCCATTGTTTTAAATAAAGAATCCGAAACGATTTAATTCAAGAGTCAACCGCCAATCAATGACCGAGCGTTAAAATGAAACTTTTGGACGAACGTCACCTAGATCTTGGACGAACGTTACTAGGATTATTGGACGAGCTCTATTTAGATAGTAAGGACGAACGCTATTTCAAATTTTGGGACGAACGCTATTACCGCTCGTTGATAATTTAGAAATGAACGAACGTTCGGTATAGGACCGAGCGTTCCTTTACCACATACTTATTTGGACGAGCGATCAGTTATAAAACCGAACTTTGCTATGGACGAACGCTAGGTGACCGAGCACTAAATAGAACGAACACTCATTTAGAACGAACGTTCGGTATTAGACCGAACGCTAACTAGGACGAACGCTCAATCTAAGACCGAGAGCTCATTTGGACGAACGCTCAGTATAAGACTAAGCGCTACCTATGACGAACGCTGGAATATAAAACCGAGCGTTACTAAAATACTTCAATTTATTTCAATCGTTGGACACGCTAGGCTGAGCCGAACGCTCGAACCTAACCCTTCACTCAAAGGACGCTCGTTCTTAATCAGAATACTTTCCAAATGAAAGAATTCTTATTCTAAGTTATTTCAAGGGAAACTGAACGGTATAAGACCGTTCGATGACGAGCGTACATTATCAAGCAGAGAATATGAAAATTTCCAGATTTATCATTTTACAATAACTTTACAGTTTTCATACGATTCATAACTTATAATTTCTCTCCACCATAAATCTCATACATTACAAAATTCATATTATCATCCCAAACCATACAGAAATTTAATCATACTCCGAATCATACGTTTCATTCTCAGCATACAGTTCAAACAATATTCATCATATACATCCAGTGCAACCATGCTCGTTCATGCATACTTAAACATCAAATATTTCATGCATTTCAGACATCCAGTACACTTCATTGCTTTCATACACATCAAACAAGTATTAAATTAAATTACTAAAGCTTCCCTTACCCGGATTGTAGTGAACGTCCTAAACTGAGTGGATCTTGATTCGTCTAACCGAGACTCCCTCAGCGTTTCACTTACGCTTTCCAACTAAACTAACCAAAGAAAAGAAAGGACTTAGTCCACGCCTTTGCATGCAACGGAATAGGGTTTGCAGGAACTTCTAGAAACGAACGTCCAAATAAACTTACCAGAACCGTAAGTTGTTCGGTTCAGTCTGAAGCTCTTGGTGCAGGAAACATTTCTGTGGTCTCTGAAACGTAATCGGAGGAGAAGAAAGTGAGTTATGGTAGAGAGAAGGTGGAGGTTCTAGAGAGAAGGAGGAGAAAAATGGAGATTTTGAATTTCTGGGGAAGAGGAAGGTGTACGCAGAGGAGGGGAAGAGTTGTTCAGAGAAATTTAATTCTCTTACCAATTCATACGGACGTTCCTTCCTGTGCTGACACCTGGCTTCCAGAATTGAGTGCAGAACCTTCCGATGTGACACATGTCAGAGATATTCAGAGAATGAAAGTGCACATTAATGGCACAGCACGTGGAGGGGCGTGGGTGCATTAATGAAACACAGAGGCATTAAATGGGGCGTGACAATACCGGTTTCACAAGCAAAAGAAAACGTTTTTCACGGTTTTTCTCTCCAAAAACTTCCCTAGAATACTCTAATTTTAACCTAATATACTACCCAAAACACTAGATTCTTAACGGCGCAATCTCCTTTCAATATCTAAAATTTTCAGTTAATATTCTCTACCCTTATCTCTAATGTTTGTAAACCCAGAAAGAAAATATAACAAACCAAGTTAATTTATGTTTTCTCTCTCCTCTCTAAAATATTTTGCATGCACAAAGAATATATCTCCTCTCTCTGCCAACATTCCAATTAAAACTGCTTCTCTCTCTCTCTTCAATTTAAATATTATTTTCCATTGGTCAAAGCAAAAGGGTATAAAAGAGAATATATCTTCTCTCTACAGCAACCATATTCTTCCTTAATTTACGGTGGGTCCCAGCGGACCCACTATTATCCAACAAATTAACACCAAAAAAATGAAATTTGGGCTACATAAGATTCAAACGCCGCCCCGGCCAATCACCACACACATCACATAATAGCTATTACCAATAAACCCATTCAAATTCTTTAAAATTATAATACAAACATTTCTATATAAACCTTACCTTAGGCATTTTCGAAATATTAAAATCAAAACAATTATTAATTAATTTTTATGCCACTCCTAAACACTATTATCACCCAATAAAATATCATAAATAAATATTTATTATTATAAAATATAAGAATAAAAATAAAAGATATTTTTATTTTAATCGGGTCTTACACAACCATCCCTCAAAAAGTCCCCTTGCAAGGTCGAGGTTGAGTCATATTGTTCTTGGTATGAAAAGCAACACAATTAGAATCAGAATTTGATGCGGATGCATGCAGTAATGACAAAATAGGGAGCAGTAGACGCAGAAGGAGACAACTTAGTACTATGCAAACTAATGGTATTTAAATGCATAGATTGTAAAGAAAAGTTCCTATCATGCCTAACTAATCTATGAAAATTCCTATCAATTTCAAGATCAAAGGATGGTAGTGGTCCAGCAATGCCCCTAGTCTTGCACTGAGTCAACGCATATCAACAAAAGTCAACATAATGAAACAGGGGTAAACTATTGGTAGATGAAAACCTTATCCAAATAAGGTGAAATTTTTTGAGAAACACCCTAAAATCATGAAAAGATAACACAAAAAATTTTAAAGCAAAATTCAAACTATATCTATATCAACCAATGAAAGAAAGTATGAAAAAAACGGGAAAAGTAAAACTTCAAAAATTAAAAAAAATAGAAAACGATCTCTTTTTGGAATTGGAGGCAGGGGTAGCTAGTAAAGCGAGCTGGAATGGATAACTTGTATTTTTCCACCCAGAAAGCATATATAATACATCCAATTCTAACATCGTGAGCAAAAGTTACGTCATCGTGAAGTTTTGACAAACCCATTTTTCACAACACAAAACTAGGACTATTACAAGTGCTTCTAGGATTTTTCTATCAAAATATGGATAAAAAGAAGTGAGCACGACAAATTTCAAAGAAAAATAACAATTAAATGTGTTAAGCCTATTGTATTATATTAGCCAATTATAAAGTGGTCTAATTAAGCAAATGTGGTTAAAGGCATATATGTCATGAAAGGTTTATTGTGTAGAGATTAGTAATAATTTCAATTATTTAAGGGGCCAAATTGAGATTATCGAAACTAAAGAAGAGTAACCATCAGAGGTTACGTAAAGGGTCATGGTCCACATCTGAGCACAAGTATCATTCTAGTTTCTTTCTCTTTATCCCCATCAGAAGAGAAAATATCGAGGGAACTAAATGTGCTATATAGAGGGAAGATCATATATTCAAGGTTGATTATTAATAATTCCCAATTCCCAATGTATAATCCTTCAAGTACGCTTCTACTTTTCTACTCTAGAGAAAAATGGGAATTGCTCTATTTGGAAGGGTTTTTTGCTTATTATTATTAATCTGTGTGAATCATAAGTCTAAGATAATTGAGTAAAATTGGTGTTCGTGTTGGTATTATTCAGAATGCCTTAATCAATTTATGATGATGTTGTAAGGGGAACTTACATTCTTAATTCCATTATTTTGTTTATTTCTTGATTTTTGTTTTCTTGTTTTCCTTTGCATGTATGTGTTTGGTCGAGTTATTTGTGATGATTGTTGAGTCGTAGGCGTTGTTAGCCGTATTGTTGTGTTTTGTTCTCAAGTTATGTGGTTGGTTGTTGTGATAATTGAACATGAATGAATTACTTGATGTTGGTTGTAAGCATGTGAGGATAAGATAGGTTGATGTGGAATCATCTAGCTGACTTTTTTGACCGTGCGATGTAGGAAAGAGATCCTCTTTGGTCGTGCGATGCGGAAAAATGATGACTCAAACTTTGGTTCTGATGAACAGGTGGAATGCTAGGGTACAGGGGATAGACCACTATTTTGTGATGATGATGTGTAATTATCTTTAAGTTGTTTGTGTGTTGTTGTTGTGTTTATTATTATGATGAATGTTTAGTATTTGTGGGTTGTTATTTTGCTTATGATTGATTCTCAATTAGCTAACCTCTATGTTTGTAGTTGTGGTTTCTATCTGCGATGATCGTTCTATATGGAAGAATATGATCATGCAGATAGTTTGAATGATGTATAACACGACGAGTGGCTTGAGAAAGTTCGGGGAATTTATGGTTGTTTGAATAAACTATTTTATTTGGAGTTTTATTTTGTAATTAAATTAGAATTTTGATTTACTTTTCTTTAATTGTAAAGAATTATTTTAAATTTTCACTCGTAATCGTGACATCCCAAAATCGAGTCAATTTAGGGTTAGATCCATATTGCGCTACGTAAGGTCAATCCTAGGTTAAATCGAATTAATTCAAGTTTAGGACAGGCTGAGTCGTGTTGAATCCATATCACAAAGTTAGATCCAAATCATTTAGGCGAGTTGGCATGTTCGCTAAAGTTATGTCAAATTTAGTGTAAGCCAAATTGGGTCGTGCTCATGTCGAGCTATGTGATAACAGTTGAAAAACTGTTATTTTCATGCTTGAAATTGATACTAAAAGCAACCTTTAACACTTAGAAACTAGCTTGAAATCATGCTTTTATTCATATTTTCATAAATAAGAGAGCTGGACAAGTTTATGCTTGATTTCAGTGTTTTTGTGCAGGTTTTAAGGTGAATTTGGTGAAAGAAGTGAAGAAGGAGAGAGATGAAATCAGAAAAGACATCAAAAAGTGCAAAAGGAGTAGCCGCAACTACCGCTGAGCGGCACTCAGAAGCTTACGGGGGATCCGCTGAGGGGCAAAATGGCCGCTGAGGGGAAGAAACCAACTCACGCACTTACCGCTGAGCGGTACTTTACCGCTGAGCGACACACTTATGGGCTTGGGCCTAAATTTTCTGTAATTTTAGAATAGTATATAAGCTTTAGGACGTCCTAGGGTTTGTATCTTTGGCAAAAACGAAGCAAACACTCTCTCTTCCACCCCTTTGAAGGAGGATCTTGGATGCTCAGGCTACCTCTTCACCTTTCTTGGGTTTTATCTTTCATTCTTTCATTATTATTCATCTAGTTTCACCATGAATATGGTGAACTAAACCTTGTATTTTTGTTGGGGAATCAATGTAGTCTTGTGAAACTCTCATATATGGAATTTGTTTTTACATCTTATATTTAAGACCTATGCTTTCTTTCATCATTAGTTAGGGTTTTTCCTCTTTGCTCAATGCTTGCTTTTGTTTAACTCATTCAATGCATGATTATTGATTTTGTCGATACGGGAACGTACGGGAATGTCTAGATCCGGGGAATTTCTCCCAATAGTATATTGGTTGCCGTTAAGCTCCTGCACTAAAATAACTAATTATTAGGAATGCTAGGAATCGTATGAACTCGTAATTAGGGATAGGCCTTCTTGCAAGGTAATTTAGAGAGTGGCATTAACAATGGTGAAAAGAATGTTGAATTCCTAAAGTATATGAGAGTGGATAAGATGAAATTGATAACCCCAACAACATACTCATCCATATATTCCATTGAAGTGTTTGTATTTTGTTTTAGCCATTGATCAAATTCATGCATACATGTTTATTTTCTGTTTTGCATATTAAACTCCACTTATTTCGTTCTTAAGTCTTAAATAATCAATGAATCACATAACTAAACTAGGCCGTGAGTCCTTTGGGAGAACGATACTTGGTCTTGCCGAGTTTATTACTTGAAACGATTCGGTCACACTTGCCGATTGTTAAACAAGTTTGTGGCGCCGTTTTTCGGTGTTCATAAATTTGTCATCAAGTTTTTGGCGCCGTTGCCGGGGACTCGTGGTTTAACTGGTTAATTTGTGTGATTATTGATTATCTTTGACTTTAATTTTGAATTTCTGTTTTTATTTTTCTGTTTTTATTTTTTCTGTTTTTGTTTTATTTTATTTTATTTTATTTTATTTTATTTTATTTCATTTTATTTTATTTTATTCTCTGAATCTTATATCTTCTCCTATATCTTTTTGTGCTAACCAAATATTCTAGGGTTTTGTGTTCTTGTGTATGCAGGAGACAATTCGAACTAGGAGCAAGATAACTGCAGAACCTCTTCTTGAAGGTTTAGACGAGAGTAGACGGAGGAGAAGAATCCGAACATCTAGAGAACTTTTCCCTCCTCCGGAAACTCTGTTGCAACCATCACCACAAGGTTCTGACCATAGCATAGAAAATATGGAGAACAATAATATCAGAAGAACTCTTGCTGATTACACCAATACAGCTGGACCTCAGCACTTTAACAGTATAGTTAGACCTAGAGTCAATGCAGCTAACATGGAGGTCAAACCAGCATTGATCCAACTGGTGAAGAGCAATCAATTCAATGGGTTATCTCATGAAAGCCCATATGAGCACCTCACTACATTTAATGAGATCTGCAACACAGTGAAAATCAATGGGGTGCCAGATGAAGCGATCAAACTTAGCTTGTTTCCTTTCTCATTAGGAGGCAATGCTAAGCTTTGGTTAAATTCTTTTCCAGAGGGAAGTTTCACAGAGTGGGAAGCAGTGGTAACCAAGTTTCTAAATAAATACTTCCCACAATCAAAGGTGAACAAAGGCAAGCAAGAGATTTCTTCATTCAGGCAGGCATGGAAGAATCACTGGGTCATGCATGGGATAGATACAAAAGTTTGCTACGAAAAACACCCACGCATGGATTCGATGAAGTGGAAGTAGTCCTTACCTTCCTTGGAGGTCTTGGTTCACAAACCAAGATGATGCTTGATGCCTCAGCAGGAGGAAACATTAAATGGAAAACTCCAGAGGAAGCAACAGAAATTATTGAAAATATGGCTACTAGTGATAATGAGCTCAACAGTGAAAGAGGAGCTCCTATGCAACATAAAGGAGTTCTACAATTACAGACACATGATGCCTTACTAGCACAAAATAAAATTCTAACTCAACAGCTGGAGACTCTTACTAAAACACTTGCACAATTGCCTAAAGAGTTGAAAGCTGCTGCACAGGTACAATCTCAGTTGTGTGAATTATGTGGAGGCGACCATATCAATGGTCAATGTGCCTTTCCAGCAGAAGCCGTGGAGGATGTGAATTACATGACCAATCAATATCGTCAAGGGAACTACAATCAAGGGTGCAAACCACACCCAAGCATTGGTCAAGGGAAAACTGGGCAAGCTGGTCAATTTAATAAGCAGCAGCAGCAACCCACCGTATGGCAGCAGATTTCTATGCTTAATGAAAGGTCCATGAGAATGGAAGACACTCTTAATAATTTCATACAGAAAACTGAGTCTACCCAAAAGAGCACTAAAGCTGCTATCAAGAATTTGGAGATTCAGATGGGTGATGGACAAATTTATGAACACCAAATTATGATGTCACAAACTTGTTTTCAATCGGCAAGTATGACCGAATCGTTCAAGTAATAAAACTTGGTAAGACCAAGTATCGTTCTTCCCAAAGGACTCACGGCCTAGTTTAGTTATGTGATTTCTTAATTAACTAAGACTTACAAACGAATTAATTGGGGTTTAAAATGCAAGACAGAAAATAAACATGTATGCATGAATTGTGATCAATGGCAAAAAGCAAAAGATAAACACTTTCAATGAAATTTATGTATGGATATGTTGTTGGGGTTCAATTTCATCTTATCCACTCTCATATATTTTAGGAATTCAACGATCAAATCACCATTGTTAATGCCACTCTCTAATGTACCTTTCCAGAAGGCTTCTCCCTAATCACGAGTTCATACAATTCCTAGCATTCCTAATGATTAGTTCATAAGTACAGGAGCTTAACGACAACCAATATAAAATTGGGAGAAATTCCCCGGATCTAGACTTCCCCGTACGTTCCCGTATCGACAAAACCAATAATCATGCATCGAATGAGTTAAACCATGCAAGCATTAAACAAAGAGGAAAAACCCTAACTAATGATGAAAGAAAGCATAAGTCTTAATTAAAAGATGTAAAAACAGATTCCATATATGAGAGTTTCACAAGACTACATTGATTCCCCAACAAACATAAAGAGGTTAGTTCACCATATTCATGGTGAACCTAGATGAATTACAATGAAAGAATGAAAGAATAAACCCTAAAATGTGAAGAGGAAGCCTCAGCATCCAAGATCCTCCTTCAAAGGGGTGGTAGAGAGAGTGTTTGCCTCGTTTCTGCCAAAGATACCTAACCCTAGGAAACCCTAAAGCTTATGTATCATTCGTAAATTACAAAAAGTCAAGTCCAAGCCCATTAAAGTGCCGCTCAGCGGTAAACTACCGCTCAGCGGTGATTGCGTGACTTGTTTTCTCCCCTCAGCGGCCATTTTGCCCCTCAGCAGATCTCCCGTTCTTCCAGAGTACCGCTCAGCGGTAAAATACCGCTCAGCGGTGAGTGCGTGACTTGTTTTCTCCCCTCAGCGGCCATTTTGCCCCTCAGCGGACCTCCCGCAAACTCCTGAGTGCCGCTCAGCGGTAAACTGCCGCTGAGCGGTGACTTCGGCTTCTCCTTTTGCACTTTTTATTGTCTTTTCTGATTTCATCTCTCTCCTTCTTCACTTCTTTTACCAAATTCACCTTAAAACCTGCACAAAAACACTGAAATCAAGCATAAACCTGTCCACTCTCTTATTTCTAAAAATATACAGAAAAACATGATTTCAAGCTAATTTCTAAGTGTGAAGGTTGCTTTTAGTGTCAATTTAATCATGAAAATAACAGTTTTTCAACTGTTATCACAACCCCAAACTAAAACTTTGCTTGTCCTCAAGCAAATAAGATGTAACTCTATCTTCAACCAATTCATATGATGATTCACTTCATTCAAAAATCTTCTTTTCAAGATAAGCAAAAACTTCACTCAAACTTATGACCAAGAGTTCAATCAGATGTGCACATGCTTTAGTGTTCACAAAGTCATTTAAATTCCAACAAATGCTATTTTCATGAATGATCAATCAATTAAACATGGATGTTCATGTGTTCATGTGATATTTCCTCACTCAGTCAAGTGTTTCACTCACACTCAAGTGTATAGAGATGATCACTCATTCACTCTACTATCACAATGTTACATGAATTAGCTTTGCCTTTCATTTTACCACAATCAAAAATATTCACAAGCATGCATCATCACAAGGACTTTTCTATGGCTTATAATGTGGCTGGGCTAACAAGAAAATTGGTTTTTCTGGATCACAAAATCCTTGAGTTAAGAGAATCATAACAACACAATCATCTTATTCATTCCCAACTTTCTTTTGCCTTTGCATTGAGCTTTACTTCTTTTTCTTTTCTTTTCTTTTTCTTTGCATATTCTTACTTTTTTAGCTCTTAGCTCAATGCTTTTCATTCCCAACAACCCCAAACTTGAACATTTAATAATACCACACAAGATTTCTACTTAACTCAAGGTAAAGATTTTTCAATCAAAGGGTTTTCAGTGTATATTCAAGGCTAAGGGTTCAAAGGATAGAACACACAGTGTTCTCTTTAGTGGGCTAATTTTATGAATTTGGCCAATAAAAAGGTTTTCAACAAATGGCCTTGATCACATGATGCAAAACAAGAAATTGATTCAATCATAGAAAACCTGGGCAAAACCATTCATGCTTTCAAAGTAATAACATTCAACAATAACAACTCTGGAGCTCAAAATCTCACATATAAGCTCATTCACATTTGACATACACATCCTGCTTAATTTCACAATCACAATCATAATATCATGCATTTGTTCACAAAGCTTGTGAATCACCTGTTTAAGCATTTTAATGTGCACATCATCTCAACATCAGTTAATCATAAGCATCATTCAGAATTACTTATCACAACATCACAGTTAATAGCAAGCCATCACAAGAAACCAGGTTTCAAATAGAGTACATCAAACCCTAATCTAAAACAAAAACAAATAAGTTCAGAAAACTTAAACCACAAAGCATAAACACATGATAGCATTCATCAGTAAATGCTATCTCAGCTCCTCATCAATCTGAGCTGTCCTCTGTATCTTCCTCTTCCTCCTCATCTGCATCATCTTCAAATGCATCATCCTCATTAGCTTCATCTTCTTCCATATCTCTAGCTGAAGCTTCAGCTGCTCCAGCTCCTTGCACTGGCTCCTCTGGCCAAGCTACCACATTATGGAATTCATCCATAGTCCACCTGTGGGCTGGAGGTGTATCATACATCCCCACAATCATCTCAGCAGTGGCCACCTGCCCTCTATGAATGGACTGCAACTGAGCCCCTATAAGAGACATATACATGTCCCTCATCTGAAATGGCTCTGCTTCATGTGTCTCAGCAGATGTCTGGCTCTGTGCTGGCCCTCTCTCTCTACGAGCACGGCGTGGTGGAACTGGCTGAGCTGCATCATCACCTCCACAGTACTGTCTATAGTAGGCCTCATCAATAGCTTTTCTTGGCCTCTCAAAAGGTGGAGCAGAAGTGTCCACCCCAGCTATCTTGCAAAGGTGCGTGATCAAAGAAGGATGTCCTAGTGGTGCTTTGTTGTTTGAAGTATTGGCGCACACACTAATCTCATCAGCTATCACCTGCCCAATATTAACATTCAAGTTTCTGATAGCACAGTAGATGAAGAATGCCCTGCTGAGAGTAATATCTGACACATGTGAACATGGCTGAATGTTGGCATGAGAAAACGCCATCCAATACTTTGCAAGAGGAGTCAAATCGTCCTCCTAATGTTAACCACTGAGCCAGATCTATTCCTTTGGAAGTGTCCTCCAGGTATACACAGTACTCTCTCCACATCCTCATAATCAGCACCTTCCTCCATGCAAAGAGCAAACTGGCACTGCTCACCAGCCCATACAGTGTCCAGAAAGTTATTAATTGAATCAGGATCATACCTGATAGCATGGCCTCTAACATAGCCCAAATAATTCTCAGCTGGATAATCACCAATCTTCTTTGCATTGGTGTAAAATTCCTTAACCACAGCTATATTGGCAGGTGCAGGATAAGTGGCTAGCTTTCCCCAATCATTCCCTAACACTTGCTCTCCAAATTGAGGAGCAAAGTTAGGTATCATTCCAACCTTTCTCTCCATCAGAAGTCTCCTGTCCTGAACCACTTTAAAGTGCTTCTCATGTTTCCTAGAGAGGAACCTGCTAGAATGGGGTTGCTCTGGTTCCTTTTCCTTTCTCTTGTTTGCCATGGTTTTCAATCTTTTTCCGGATGAGGATGCCATTCCTACATTCAAAACACAAAACCAAACCACAGAACATGATGTTAATCATTAGTAAAACACAGAACACAACTCCTTTCGAAGCTAAACCACCGCTGAGGGCCAGAATTTCCCCTCAGCGCCACCAGTACCACATTCCAGATCACACAAAACCAAAAAATCAAATCTGGCAGAGTGCCGCTCAGCGGCAGTTTACCCCTCAGCGGTAACTCTGCAGATTTTTGAAAAACCTGTTTTAAAGCTTTCCTAACTCCACCCAAATGCAATTTTCAGTTTTCCAGTTCATAATCATGCAGTTTAATCGGTTCAAACATCAAATATATCATCAAATCATGCAAAGAAATCAAAACCCCTAAATCTTCATGTTTGACAATCATATTCAAAATCAAAAACCCTAGAATGAACAAAATGCATTTTACTTACTTGGGTGGAGATACTAGATGCAATGAGAATGCTTCCAAGCTAGAATGCTCTCTTCCAACCCCAAACTTTGATGGCACACTAGTGAAAAAGTGAGTGGAAGAGAAATTTTCTTAAGAGGGAAGAATGAAAAGATGTGGAAAACCTTGGAGAAGGTATGTGGGAGTGTTTGTGCAAAGAAAAGTCTGAAAGTGTGAGAGAATGCGCAGCTTAGGGTTTAAAAATACCCTAATGGGCTCGGGTCCCGCTAAGGGGAACTAAAACCCAATCTGCGAGAGTACCGCTCAGCGGTAAAGTACCGCTCAGCGGCACTTTCGTGATGTGTTCTTCTCCTTCTTTTCTTAACCTACGTGCCTCCTAGACATGCCCCTCACTGGCTCCCTGCAATTCAATGTTCAAAAATGCTTATGCAAACCCTAACTAAAACAAATCAACAAAAATATTCAATCAACTGGGTTGCCTCCCAGGTAGCGCTTGTTTAACGTCACGAGCCTGACCCAAAATCCACCAACACCCATCAGTAGGTGTTACTGCCATTGTATCCTTCAGGAGATACTTAACCACCTAGCATCCTTCAGTAGATGCTATATCCAACAAAATAAATACAGAAATAATGTTCACAAATAAAAAAAAAAATTACAAAACCAAATCAAAAGTTTTTAAATTCACTGGGTTGCCTCCCAGCAAGCGCTCTCTTTTAATGTCATTAGCTTGACCCAAAGTTCAAGTTCCATCTTCTTTGTAATTGATGTTGTTATTCCACCAACTCCTCAGCTGTTTCCTTTGAACTGTTTTGGTTCTTCTAGAACATGGAGACTCTATCTCTATCATCTCCTTCTCTTTAAAGCCCTTCACAACCCACAACTTGTTCTTGATTCTAACAGGTGTGCCAAGTTGGAGTCTTCTTTTCTTCCAGTCTCTAGGAATTTCTTCTCCTCTTCCAATCTCTTCTACCTTGGGTACCTGAAACAACAAACAATGGTTACCTGAAACCTCAAGATTTTCATCTTTACGGCTAGTCATGGGTGCATCTCGAAATGCAGCTTTATAACTAGCTTCTTCCTCCTTTGCTTGCATCTCATCTTTGAAAACATCTACCACCACTCTCTCCTCTCTATCCTGGAGCACCACTATACCTTCATTTACATCTATGATAGCCCTGGCCGTTTTCATAAACGGTCTTCCAAGTATGATAGGTATCTTCTCAGTCTCCATCTTCATCACCACAAAGTCTGCCAAGAACTGAAGTTTGCCAACACAAACTATAATGTCCTCTACAATCCCACATGGCTCCTTTGAAGATTGATGGACAAATTTATGAACACCAAATTATGATGTCACAAACTTGTTTTCAATCGGCAAGTATGACCGAATCGTTCAAGTAATAAAACTTGGTAAGACCAAGTATCGTTCTTCCCAAAGGACTCACGGCCTAGTTTAGTTATGTGATTTCTTAATTAACTAAGACTTACAAACGAATTAATTGGGGTTTAAAATGCAAGACAGAAAATAAACATGTATGCATGAATTGTGATCAATGGCAAAAAACAAAAGATAAACACTTTCAATGAAATTTATGTATGGATATGTTGTTGGGGTTCAATTTCATCTTATCCACTCTCATATATTTTAGGAATTCAACGATCAAATCACCATTGTTAATGCCACTCTCTAATGTACCTTTCCAGAAGGCTTCTCCCTAATCACGAGTTCATACAATTCCTAGCATTCCTAATGATTAGTTCATAAGTACAGGAGCTTAACGACAACCAATATAAAATTGGGAGAAATTCCCCGGATCTAGACTTCCCCGTACGTTCCCGTATCGACAAAACCAATAATCATGCATCGAATGAGTTAAACCATGCAAGCATTAAACAAAGAGGAAAAACCCTAACTAATGATGAAAGAAAGCATAAGTCTTAATTAAAAGATGTAAAAACAGATTCCATATATGAGAGTTTCACAAGACTACATTGATTCCCCAACAAACATAAAGAGGTTAGTTCACCATATTCATGGTGAACCTAGATGAATTACAATGAAAGAATGAAAGAGATAGAAAAACCCGAGAAAGAGAAGAGGAGAGCTGTCACCATCTCTCAATCTACCCCAAGGGGTGGAAGAGTGTTTGCTTCGTTTCTGCCAAAGATGCCTAACCCTAGGAAACCCTAAAGCTTATGTATCATTCGTAAATTACAAAAAGTCAAGTCCAAGCCCATTAAAGTGCCGCTCAGCGGTAAACTACCGCTCAGCGGTGATTGCGTGACTTGTTTTCTCCCCTCAGCGGCCAATTTGCCCCTCAGCGGACCTCCCGTGACTTTCAGAGTACCGCTCAGCGGTAAAATACCGCACAGCGGTGAGTGCGTGACTTGTTTTCTCCCCTCAGCGGCCATTTGCCCCTCAGCGGACCTCCCGCAACTCCTGAGTGCCGCTCAGCGGTAAACTGCCGCTGAGCGGTGACTTCGGCTTCTCCTTTTGCACTTTTTGTTGTCTTTTCTGATTTCATCTCTCTCCTTCTTCACTTCTTTCACCAAATTCACCTTAAAACCTGCACAAAAACACTGAAATCAAGCATAAACCTGTCCAGCTCTCTTATTTCCAAAAATATAAAGAAAAGCATGATTTCAAGCTAGTTTCTAAGTGTAAAGGTTGCTTTTAGTGTCAATTTTAATCATGAAAATAACAGTTTTTCAACTGTTATCACAACCCCAAACTTAAAACTTTGCTTGTCCTCAAGCAAATAAGATGTAACTCTATCTTCAACCAATTCATATGATGATTCACTTCATTCAAAAATCTTCTTTTCAAGATAAGCAAAAACTTCACTCAAACTTATGACCAAGAGTTCAATCAAGATGTGCACATGCTTTAGTGTTCACAAAGTCATTTAAATTCCAACAAATGCTATTTTCATGAATGATCAATCAATTAAGCATGGATGTTCATGTGTTCATGTGATATTTCCTCACTAAGTCAAGTGTTTCACTCACACTCAAGTGTATAAGAGATGATCACTCATTCACTCTACTATCACAATGTTACATGAATTAACTTTGCCTTTCATTTTACCACAATCAAAAACATTCACAAGCATGCATCATCACAAGGACTTTTCTATGGCTTATAATGTGGCTGGGCTAACAAGAAAATTGGTTTTTCTGGATCACAAAATCCTTGAGTTAAGAGAATCATAACAACACAATCATCTTATTCATTCCCAACTTTCTTTTGCCTTTGCATTGAGCTTTACTTCTTTTTCTTTTCTTTTCTTTTTCTTTGCATATTCTTACTTTTTAGCTCTTAGCTCAATGCTTTTCATGTTTTCCCAACAACCCCAAACTTGAACATTTAACAATACCACACAAGATCTTCTACTTAACTCAAGGTAAAGATTTTCAACTAAGGGTTTTCAGTGTATATTCAAGGCTAAGGGTTCAAAGGATAGAACACACAGTGTTCTCTTTTAGTGGGCTAATTTTATGAATTTGGCCAATAAAAAGGTTTTCAACAAATGGCCTTGATCACATGATGCAAAACAAGCAATTGATTCAATCATAGAAAACCTGGGCAAAACCATTCATGCTTTCAAAGTAATAGCATTCAACAATAACAACTCTGGAGCTCAAAATCTCACACATAAGCTCATTCACATTTGACATACACATCCTGCTTAATTTCACAATCACAATCATAATATCATGCATTTGTTCACAAAGCTTGTGAATCACCTGTATAAGCATTTTAATGTGCACATCATCTCAACATCAATTAATCATAAGCATCATTCAGCATTACTTATCACACAATCACAGTTAATAGCAAACCATCACAAGAAACCAGGTTTCAAATAAAGTACATCAAACCCTAATCTAAAAACAGAAAATACTTACAAAACACTGGGTTGCCTCCCAGTGAGCGCTTGTTTAACGTCACGAGCCTGACCCAAACTTTCAAGGATCAACCAACAACATCATTGTGGAAAATTGTTGCACCTCTCCCCCTAGATAAGGTTTGAGACGTTGACCATTCACCACCCAACTTCTTTGTGGATCAGCAGCAACTGGATTAAATATTTCAATTGCTCCATGCGGATGCACTTCTTTTATCACATATGGTCCTGACCATTTTGACTTCAGCTTCCCAGGAAATATCTTCAATCTTGAATTGAACAATAATACCTGTTGTCCTGGATTGAAAACTCTATTCACCAACTTTCTGTCATGATAAAATTTAATTTTGTCTTTGTAAGCCTTGGATGAATCATATGCATGTAATCGCATTTCTTCAAGCTCCAAAATCTGCCGTCTGCGTGTGCATTTAGTTTCATAAGGATCGAAATTCAAGAATTTCAAAGCCCATAATGCTTTATGCTCCAATTCTACAGGCAAATGGCATGCTTTCCCATAGACTAATTGAAATGGTGATAATCCCATAGACGTCTTCATTGCTGTCCTATAAGCCCAAAGAGCATCATCCAATTTGAGAGACCAATCCTTTCTTGATGAAGTCACTGTTTTTTCCAGGATCCGTTTTATCTCCCTGTTAGATACCTCAGCTTGTCCATTGGTTTGTGGATGATAAGGTGCAGCTACCTTATGTTTTACTCCATAGTGTTTGAGTACTTTCTCTAGCTGATAATTGCAAAAATGAGATCCTCCATCACTGATCAACACTCTTGGAGTGCCAAAACGTGAGAATATCTGCCTCTTCAGGAATTTAATTACCGTGCTAGCATCATTTTTAGGACAAGCTAATGCTTCCACCCATTTACTCACATAATCCACTGCTACCAGAATATATTCATTGTTGAAAGATGGAGGGAAGGGTCCAACAAAGTCAATACCCCAACAATCAAAAACCTCAACCTCTAAAATACCTTGTAAAGGCATCTCATGACGTTTAGTGATTGTCCCTGCTCTTTGACATTTGTCACAATTTTTAGCATGATTATGAGCATCTTTAAACAAAGTTGGCCAATAAAATCCTGATTGAAGGACTTTTGCTGCTGTTCTTTCTCCATTAAAATGTCCTCCATAAGGTGAATCATGACAATGCCAGAGAATTCCTTCTGCTTCTTCATTTGTAACACATCTCCTCAGAAGATTATCTGCTCCAATTTTGAACAAATAAGGATCATCCCAAACAAACTGCTTGGCATCATGCAAAAATTTCTTTCTTTGTTGCCAAGTTAAGTCTTCCGGCATGACCCTTGCAGCTTTGAAATTAGCCATATCAGCAAACCAGGGTCTCTGCTGAATATACATGAGTGATTCATCTGAAAAAGATTCCCAGATTTCAGACTCCTTGCTAGTGACTTCATTATTGACTAACCGTGACAAATGATCAGCAATTAAGTTTTCACTTCCTTTCTTATCACGGATGTCTACATCAAATTCTTGCAATAGTAAAACCCATCTAATCAGACGTGGCTTAGAATCTGGTTTTGTCAACAAATATTTGATAGCTGCATGATCTGTATAGACAGTTACCTTGGACCCAATAAGATAAGGTCTAAATTTCTCTAGAGCATACACAATAGCAAGAAATTCTTTCTCGGTTGTAGCATAATTCAATTGAGCATCATTCAGAACCTTGCTAGCATAATAAATTGGATGAAACTTTTGTTCTTTCCGCTGGCCAAGGACAACTCCTATTGCATAATCACTTGCATCACACATTAATTCAAAGTTTTGATTCCAATCTGGTGCTACAATTACTGGAGCTGACACTAACTTCTTCTTCAATGTGTCAAAAGCTTTCAAGACAATCTTCATTCATCACAAAAGGTGCATCCTTCATCAAAAGATTACTCAATGGTTTAGCAATTTTTGAGAAATCCTTGATGAATCTTCTATAAAACCCAGCATGACCAAGAAAACTTCTAATCCCCTTTACATTTGTTGGTGGAGGTAGTTTCTCAATGACTTCTACTTTAGCTTTGTCTACCTCAATTCCTTTAGCAGAGATTTTGCCCCAATACAATTCCTTCAGTTACCATGAAATGACATTTTTCCCAATTCAAAACAAGATTTGTCTGAACACATCTTTTGAGGACAGTGTTCAAATTAGCCAAACATCTTTGGAAAGAATTTCCAAAAACTGAGAAATCATCCATGAATACTTCAATGCATTTTTCTAAAAGATCCGCAAAAATTGCCTGCATACACCTCTGAAACGTAGCTGGAGCATTACATAATCCAAAAGGCATCTTTCTATACGCAAAGATACCAAAAGGACAAGTAAAAGCCGTCTTCTCCTGGTCTTTTGGATCCACCACAATTTGATTATATCCAGAATATCCATCTAGAAAACAATAGAAAGCCTGCCCTGATAACCTTTCTAGCATCTGATCCATGAAAGGAAGAGGAAAATGATCTTTCCTAGTAGCTTTATTCAGCTTCCTGTAATCAATGCACATACGCCAACCAGTAACTGTCCGAGTAGGAATAAGTTCATTCTTATCATTATAAATTACTGTCATCCCACCTTTCTTTGGAACCACCTGTACTGGACTCACCCATTCACTGTCAGAGATTGGATAGATGATACCAGCTTCTAACAGTTTCAACACTTCTTTTCTGACAACCTCCTTCATAACAGGATTTAACCTTCTCTGTGGTTGAGCACTTGGTTTATAATCTTCTTCCATAAAAATTTTGTGCATGCAGTAAGTTGGGCTAATACCTTTGAGATCTGATATTGACCACCCAATTGCTTCTTTGTTGGCTTTCAGAATTTCTATCAATTGCTCTTCTTCTTGTAGAGATAAAGAGTTATTGATGATGACTGGCTTTGTTCCATCTTCTTCTAGAAACACATATTTCAGATGTGATGGCAATCTTTTTAATTCTGGTGTCTGTGTTTTGACTGTTTCTTCCTTATCAATTATTTCAAATCTTGGATCTTCCTCTGGACTCTTTTTCAATGTTTCCAAGTCCATCAGACATTCATCAATCAATTTCTCTTCTTCTTCATCTAAATCTTCACATGCATCAATGAGAGTTTTTTCCAATGGAGAAATATTTCGCACCATCCTTTCTTGCACCATACAAACTTCGTCAAGTTCATCAAATTGAAAACATGCTTTGTCATCATTTGGATATGTCATGGCCTTGGATACGTCAAAAGTGACTTCTTCATCGTCAACTCTCAATTTAAGCTTACCATTCTCTACATCAATCAAAACTCTAGCAGTCTTCATAAAAGGTCTCCCAAGAATAAGAGGAACATCACTAGTTCCTTCCATCTCCATCACAATAAAATCCACTGGGAATACAAATTTGTCAACCTTCACTAGAACATCTTCAACACTCCATATGGATACTTAAGAGACCTGTCCGCCAATTGAAGAGCCATTCTGGTTGGTTTAATTTCCAGCCCCTGAATTGTTCTGCACATGGATAGCGGCATTAGATTAATGCTAGCTCCCAAATCAATCAATGCTCTTCCAACTTTCACATCTCCTATGGTGCATGGAATAGTGAAGCTTCCTGGATCTTTAAGTTTAGGAGGTAGTTTCTGTATGATTGCACTGCAGTTGCCCTGTATATTGATAGTTTCCTTCTCAATGTACTTGTGTTTCTTTGTGAGGAGTTCCTTCAAAAATTTCGCATATGCTGGCATCTGTTGCAATGCTTCAGAGAATGGTATAGTGATCTCCAACTTTTAAACAATTCCATGAATCTTTCCAACTGCTTTTCTTTCTCCTTCCTTGAATAACTCTTTGGATAAGGAAGTGGCTTTTCATACTCTTTTTCTTTCTGTCTCTCCTCTCTCTCTTCTCTCTCTTTTTTTTCTCTCCTCTCCTCTTCTTCTTTTTCCTTTTTCTCTCTCTCAACTCTTTCTTTCCACTCACATGTTTCTTTTTCACTCTCACTCTCATTTTCTTTCTCTTCTCTTTCTTTTTGTCTCTCCTCTAACACTCTACCACTTCTAGTCACAATAGTTTTACACTCCTTTCCAGATTATCATGTTTCATCTCGTCAACTATTCTCTCAACATAAACCTCCATTTTTTAAATGCAACATCCACATTATGACAATAAGACGCATTCGTCTTCAAGAATCTTTGGAAAGTCTCTTCAAGCTTTGTTGTTTTCTCAACTGGAGTAATTGCATCTGCCATTTTGGTTGTTGCACTTGAACCATTGAGACCTGTTGTATTTCCTGTGGTATTTGAGAAAGTTTCATAGTTACTTCTTCAAGCTGTTGAGAGATAATTCTATTTTGAATAAGCAAAGCCTCATTTAATTGTAACAACTCCTTCTGACTAAAATCTCCTTTTTCAATGTTGAGTTCATTGTCATTAGTAGCCATATTTTCAATAATTTCAGTTGCTTCCTCTGGAGTTTTCCATTTAATGTTTCCTCCTGCTGAGGCATGAAGCATCATCTTAGCTTGTGAACCAAGACCTCCAAGGAAAGTTAGGACTACTTCTTCTTCTTTGAAGCCATGCGTGGGTGTTTTTCTTAGCAGACTTTTGTATCTATCCCATGCATGCCCCAGTGATTCTTCCATGCCCTGCTTAAATGAAGATATCTCTTGCTTGCCTTTTGTCACCTTTGATTGTGGAAAGTACTTGTTCAAAAACTTTGTTACCACTGCTTCCCACTCTGTGAAACTTCCTTCTGGAAAAGAGTTCAACCAAAGCTTAGCATTGCCTCCCAATGAGAAAGGAAACAAACTAAGTTTGATTGCTTCGTCTGGCACCCCATTGATTTTCACTGTGTTGCAAATTTCATTAAATGTAGTAAGGTGCTCATATGGGCTTTCATGAGATAACCCATTGAATTGATTACTCTTCACCAGTTGGATCAATGCTGGTTTGACCTCCATATTGGCTGCATTGACTCTAGGTCTAGCTATGCTGTTAAAATGTTGAGGTCCAGCTACATTGTGTAATCAGCAAGAGTTCTTCTGATATGATTATTCTCCATATTTTCTGTGCTATTGTCAGAACCTTGTGGTGATGGTTGCAACAGAGTTTCCGGAGGAGGGAAAAGTTCTCTAGATGTTCTGATTCTTCTCCTCCGTCTACTGTCTTCTAATCCTTCAAGCAAGGTTCTGTTGTTTTCTTGCTCCTAGTTCGAATTGCCTCCTGCATACACAAGAACACAAAACCCTAGAAGATTTGGTTAGCACAAAAAATATAAAGAAAATAAAGAGAAAAAAAGAAAAATAAAATAAAATAAAAATTCGAAATTTAAAAATAAAATAAAAAAAATAAGTCAAAGATAATTAATAATCACACAAATTAACCAGTTAAACCACGAGTCCCCGGCAACGGCGCCAAAAACTTGATGGACAAATTTATGAACACCAAATTATGATGTCACAAACTTGTTTTCAATCGGCAAGTATGACCGAATCGTTCAAGTAATAAAACTTGGTAAGACCAAGTATCGTTCTTCCCAAAGGACTCACGGCCTAGTTTAGTTATGTGATTTCTTAATTAACTAAGACTTACAAACGAATTAATTGGGGTTTAAAATGCAAGACAGAAAATAAACATGTATGCATGAATTGTGATCAATGGCAAAAAACAAAAGATAAACACTTTCAATGAAATTTATGTATGGATATGTTGTTGGGGTTCAATTTCATCTTATCCACTCTCATATATTTTAGGAATTCAACGATCAAATCACCATTGTTAATGCCACTCTCTAATGTACCTTTCCAGAAGGCTTCTCCCTAATCACGAGTTCATACAATTCCTAGCATTCCTAATGATTAGTTCATAAGTACAGGAGCTTAACGACAACTGATGGAAGAAGGATCCAGCTGATTCTGGTGCAAGATGGAATCAACGGAACTTCTTCTAGGAGCTTCTGGAATTTGAACTGGAAAGAAGGACGAGCATCATTTGGTTGCAGCGGAAAGAGATGAAATATGATGATGATGACCAGAGGAAGAATGGATGATTCGGTGATGAGAAACTGATGAAGCTGTGATGGAGAAAATGGAATGAAGGCAGAGATTTGGGTGCTGAATGGGATGCAGATTGGTGGAGATTTGCTAGTAATGGAGCCTAGCTAGGGAGAGAGGCTAGAGGAAACTCTCAAGCTCTCTCTTGGTGACCTTCAACAAGAAGAAAGTTCTGGACAGCATCAACAGAAAACAATTCTTCATTTAAATCAAAGGTGGGTTACAACCAATGGAGCAATGTATTTAAAGGAGAAACCAAGCTCCTGGTTCACGTCTACAACGTTAACTATGATGCAAGGGCCAGCTGTGCAAGTGGAAAGAAAACGTGAGTGGCTACGTGGCCTATCAAACAAGAAGCTGGTGAAGAAACGTGAGTGGCAACTGGTGCATTTGTTGACGCTGGGCGCAAACCCTCATCTGCTGAGCACTAGGCTTTCTTCAACTTCAACCAAGCTGCTGGTTGGAATGTGACTCATGTGGGCTTCCAAAGCAGCTTACTATGGATCCAAGTGAAGATTCCAACATTCCTCTAAGTGAAGATTTGGCTTGCTTCTTCATTCTTGATGTTTCCTTGTTTCTTGATTTATCAAGTTTCTTGGCTAGTTGATCCATGATCTCCTAGCTTTATTAGACCCTACAAAACACATATAAACATATTAAAGAGAATCCTACTAAGACTTAGAGAAAGAAAATTAAGAATGAGTCTTTAACAATCCATCTTCACTTCCCTTTCTTAGCCTTAGCTTAAGTTGATACTCCTTTGAATGGAATGCCCTAAATGGGTTTCCATCATACCCTCCCTCTTGAAAAACGATTTGTCCTCAAATCGGGAAGATAAAGAAGCACAACTTTGGTTTGTTACTTTCCTCCTGGATCAAAAATATATCTACAATAAGCATCAAATATATCTCCAATTAGTATCAATCCAAGAAAGAATTTTTTTATGGAAGTAACTTTAGAATAAGGACTTTGTTTTATAGTTTTAAAGAAATCTGAAAGTCCTATTTCACAAGTCACTTTTCTTTTATCTTGAGTTTCTTGTATCCCTAAGGGTAACAATAACTCAAGATTTAAATTGCCATATTTTGAAGAGGGTAGTGTAATGATAATTTGTGTGGCAATTGGTTTAAAAGAGAAGTTATCATGTAAAGACTTAAAGATAATTGAAGAAGAATTAAAGGATTGGAAACCTTCCCTTTTTGGTTCCCTTTGAATTGTAGGAGTAGAATTTGCCATCAGTAGCAAATGCTCCTTTTCTCTTTTTCTTTTTCTCTTCTCTCATCTTCTGCTCTCTTCTCTTCTTCTCTCTTTCTCTTTTCTTCTTCTATCTTTTCTCTCAATTCCTCTTCTCTCCTTCTAGTCTCTCTCTTTCTTCTCTTATCCAAGAGTTTCTCAAGTTTTTCTTTAAATTCAATTTCCCTTCTAGAGAAATCATCTAGACCTTTCATAAATGTTTTTCCCTCTTGAATGAGGTGTCCCATTAATTCTAGGTCTCTCTTGGCTGAAGGAGGAACAAAGTTTCTTCTCATGCAAGCTCTTAGCTCATACCAATCATGAATGGAGGATTTTCTACCTTTCTTGACACTATATTGCCTATGACTCCACCACTCACTTGCATGTTCTTCTAATCTAGAAAGATATATGTTAAGAGCAAAGGATTCACTATCTCTAGCAAGAAAAGGATGTATTTTATCAATTTTCTTTCCCAAGCTAAGTATGTTAAAGCACTAATGTCTTTACCAAAAAATGGAATATCTATCCTAGCTTGACTGTACCTTTCATCCTTCCTTCTTTCTTTTTGTTCACACTCATTTTGATTGTTCATGTATTGGGCAAACAAGTTCCTAAGCTCACTCATTTCTATTCCTCTCTTGGTGATCATGATTTCCTCATACATCTTTTTAATTTCAAAAGTGGATTCTTAGTTTGAAAAGGTTTAAGATTTTACCTAGAGACAATTCCCAGGTAAGAGAGGTGAGCCAAAGGCCGCTTAAATACCAAGTCTTACCTAGCCAGAATGTCTAAGGTTACTTACTTTACCATTTTCAAAGTAAGATTCACTATTGAATTTAAAATGGACTCAAACAATCTAAATGAAAGATAAAACACCTATACTTCTAATGGAACAAAATCTTAGAGCATGAAAATAAAAACAAAAGAAATCCTAGGTGAGGCTTGTAGCTTTGGCTAACAAGACACACTCACCGTCTACTATCAAAGCAAGCAAAGAAAATTGCCAAGATTGGAGAGAGCACCAAGGACTCTTCCAAATACTTGGTCTTAATGGCCTTTTACAAAATGAAAGCTAAAATGGAAACAGATTACAAATTTAGAATTCCAAGAGAATCAAGATACACTACTCTGCTGCTCCATATGTGTACTGCTTGAACTTGTCCAGCTGCCTCCTTGCTTGTTTTGATCATTCAACTCTTATACATTGGTGTTTCAATCTTGTAGACCAAAACTAGCTACTGCAGAACATGTTTTCTGCACTGGAACAGGTTGTATTCAGCCCTTGAGATGCAATCAGATGTATGCTTGATGATTGGCACAGTGCTTAATCAATGTTTACGTGAACTGCTGCAGTTAGCTACAGGATACATTCCAAAACAATTTTGCACAGAGAAATCTGGAGTTTGCACTCATCCAATTACTTTCTCGTCAAATCAGTAGCACTTCAGCTTAGATAGATCCATTTGCATCTCCTTGAAGATCACCATTCAGTTTCAGACCTGCACTGTTATACACCATAACCAGCAAATATACTACAGCTTTCCAAAATCAAGTTTACTCAAGCAGCAAAAGACTCAGTTCATTAGTGTCAATCAACTTGAAATGAGAAAATTGTTTGTTCTAATTGATCACTAATAATGAACCAAGCTGGTCAAAATATATAGCAGCACCAGTAAAACCAGAAAACCCAATTGATCAAGTGTGATGAAATCTGTTTTGAGCAATTTGGATAGACTGAAATTTGCACCTTCAATTGGAAAAACCAGTTCAAAAAGATGTTTCAAAAATATAGTTGATCATTGGCATTGCCTTTCCAAAACAAAAAACTGTATAGACCTATTGAATAGCACAAGTCAGATTTAAGAAATTGGACTTTTCAGCATTAAAAGCTAAAACAGGATTTTCCTCTCGGCCAAGTATTTTGGCTTCATGTGCATCCACTCAAATCTCACTTTCTGAACAGTTTCAGGGTATTTTCACTCCACTGACAAATTTCTTTTGGATGATATACACTCAATCTCACCAACACTCAACTGTTTGGCTTGTGTCTCAAAATTTGGCTAGTGGAGTTGCCAAATTTTCACTCTTTTTCTCACTGCAGAATGGTGTTTCAGGAAGCTATTTTTCCTTGTTGTGGAGGCACTTGGATCAAGAGCTATATGAGTTTCCACCCCTCAAGATGCTACCACTAGCATGAGCAATCACCCTAGCACAAAATCTGCACCAATAAGCATCTAAACAGCACCACAAATCAGATTAAAAGTGACCAAATGACCAGGATTTTAAACTGAAATAGATTTACTTTGATGAACAAAATCAGAATTCCAAGAATGACCAATCAATGAGTTTAAAGCTTTAAAAACAGGTTGGAACGTCAAAAGGAACTTATGAATGGTTCTAGAACTGATTAATAAAGCAAGAAAACCCAAAATGCAGGTTGAAAGACAGTTAGCACGAAACTGTTTGATAAAAACAGAAGGTGTTCGATGAAATGCCTCAAAGAAACCCAGATTTTGTGTTTTTGGGTTTTGACTGGGCTGCACGGTTCAGAATCCCTTTTAACACTTTTCTTTTCTTCTTTTAACCATTTAATTCTATTTTAAATCACTGAACCAGGTATTGCTGCAAGCCAAATTGGATTTCAAAGCACATTCATCAAAACAGATTCAGTTTTCAACTCTACACCAGAAAAATTGGATTGATTTTGTGGTTTTAAACCCAAAACTGTGTGGAAGTGATTCAACAGCTGAATTTCTTCTTCAAACAACTTTGTATAATGAATTTAAGCATGTCCAAACTGTTAAACCAATCAGAAACATACTTCAATGCAAAATCACTGGTTCACTTCCATTTAAAACACAATTTGAAGGTTTAAAAGGCAAATCTGCATATAGGCTGGAAAATGACCAAATGAACAGTGCAAACAACTTTCAAATGACAATTTAAACTTGCTCAAGCGTTGTAAATGCACAGAAATAGCAAGATTCAACAATTCCCTTGCTATAACCTATTTATGAAGCAAAAATGCACCAAAAATACCATCAGAAATCAGATTTCAAGGAATCAAGAATGGACAGCAAAGAAATTGACTCAAGATGATGTTACTCTATGGAACTAAGCTAGAATTGAGATGCTTAGCATGACCAAACTCAGATTGGACAATTCAAAGAAACTTAGCACGGTGAAAAGCTTGGATTAAAAGCTGAAACAGTGGAATGCTATTAATTGTGAGCAACCAAGCTATGCAAATTGCATTTCATTGCTTGTAATGGTCTGCTACACTTTTAGCATCATTCAATATCATCAACCAAATTTGTATAAAGCACTAGAATCAAAAGAAATCAACTGGAAAACAGATTCATGATTTAAAAACAGAATTGAAATTCTGCAGCAGAGTTCAACACAGATTTGAAATCAAAATGGATTTCTAGTGCTTTAACTTGTATCACCAAGGCTAGAACAAATTCTCATTGCCTTTATTGGTTGATATATAGTTTATCTAGCACTTGAACTCAAGCAAAACGAATTAAACCAACAGAAAAGAATACCAAAGCAGTGACAGAATTTAAAACTGCAATATTCACTTGCACATGACCAAGACAACACTGAAATTGAAAATTAAAGCTGGAAATGACTCAAACAAATAAAATTCACCGTTTAAAATGAAAGATGGACATAAGACACTGTAAGAACACAGAATTAAAGGCTGGAACAGAATTACAGAAGCAGAATTAAAAGAACAAAAACTGAAACAGAAACAGAAAACAGAAACAGAAAACAGAAACAGAGATGGAATTTAGCAGAATTAAATTGCAGAATGAGAAGAAATGCTTAGCTCCTTGGTGCGTGGAGAACCTAAGCTCTGATACCACTTGATGGAAGAAGGATCCAGCTGATTCTGGTGCAAGATGGAATCAACGGAACTTCTTCTAGGAGCTTCTGGAATTTGAACTGGAAAGAAGGACGAGCATCATTTGGTTGCAGCGGAAAGAGATGAAATATGATGATGATGACCAGAGGAAGAATGGATGATTCGGTGATGAGAAACTGATGAAGCTGTGATGGAGAAAATGGAATGAAGGCAGAGATTTGGGTGCTGAATGGGATGCAGATTGGTGGAGATTTGCTAGTAATGGAGCCTAGCTAGGGAGAGAGGCTAGAGGAAACTCTCAAGCTCTCTCTTGGTGACCTTCAACAAGAAGAAAGTTCTGGACAGCATCAACAGAAAACAATTCTTCATTTAAATCAAAGGTGGGTTACAACCAATGGAGCAATGTATTTAAAGGAGAAACCAAGCTCCTGGTTCACGTCTACAACGTTAACTATGATGCAAGGGCCAGCTGTGCAAGTGGAAAGAAAACGTGAGTGGCTACGTGGCCTATCAAACAAGAAGCTGGTGAAGAAACGTGAGTGGCAACTGGTGCATTTGTTGACGCTGGGCGCAAACCCTCATCTGCTGAGCACTAGGCTTTCTTCAACTTCAACCAAGCTGCTGGTTGGAATGTGACTCATGTGGGCTTCCAAAGCAGCTTACTATGGATCCAAGTGAAGATTCCAACATTCCTCTAAGTGAAGATTTGGCTTGCTTCTTCATTCTTGATGTTTCCTTGTTTCTTGATTTATCAAGTTTCTTGGCTAGTTGATCCATGATCTCCTAGCTTTATTAGACCCTACAAAACACATATAAACATATTAAAGAGAATCCTACTAAGACTTAGAGAAAGAAAATTAAGAATGAGTCTTTAACAATCCATCTTCACTTCCCTTTCTTAGCCTTAGCTTAAGTTGATACTCCTTTGAATGGAATGCCCTAAATGGGTTTCCATCAACAACCAATATAAAATTGGGAGAAATTCCCCGGATCTAGACTTCCCCGTACGTTCCCGTATCGACAAAACCAATAATCATGCATCGAATGAGTTAAACCATGCAAGCATTAAACAAAGAGGAAAAACCCTAACTAATGATGAAAGAAAGCATAAGTCTTAATTAAAAGATGTAAAAACAGATTCCATATATGAGAGTTTCACAAGACTACATTGATTCCCCAACAAACATAAAGAGGTTAGTTCACCATATTCATGGTGAACCTAGATGAATTACAATGAAAGAATGAAAGAGATAGAAAAACCCGAGAAAGAGAAGAGGAGAGCTGTCACCATCTCCCAATCTACCCCAAGGGGTGGAAGAGTGTTTGCTTCGTTTCTGCCAAAGATGCCTAACCCTAGGAAACCCTAAAGCTTATGTATCATTCGTAAATTACAAAAAGTCAAGTCCAAGCCCATTAAAGTGCCGCTCAGCGGTAAACTACCGCTCAGCGGTGATTGCGTGACTTGTTTTCTCCCCTCAGCGGCCAATTTGCCCCTCAGCGGACCACCCGTGACTTTCAGAGTACCGCTCAGCGGTGAGTGCGTGACTAGTTTTCTCCCCTCAGCGGCCAATTTTCCCCTCAGCGGACCTCCCGCAAACTCCTGAGTGCCGCTCAGCGGTAAACTGCCGCTGAGCGGTGACTTCGGCTTCTCCTTTTGCACTTTTTGTTGTCTTTTCTGATTTCATCTCTCTCCTTCTTCACTTCTTTCACCAAATTCACCTTAAAACCTGCACAAAAACACTGAAATCAAGCATAAACCTGTCCAGCTCTCTTATTTCCAAAAATATAAAGAAAAGCATGATTTTGAAGCTAGTTTCTAAGTGTAAAGGTTGCTTTTAGTGTCAATTTTAATCATGAAAATAACAGTTTTTCAACTGTTATCAAAGATCCATCGGCCATTACTATTTTAATCTTTGCATGTTTCATTTTAACTTTGCCGATTTGCTCCAGTAAAGAATAAGGTATCAAGTTAACACTTGAACCTAAATCAAGGAGAGCTTTCTTTACCTTTTTCTTCCCTATAGTACAAGGGATAGAAAAACTACCTGGATCTGACGCTTTAGGAGGGAATGACTCTTTCTTAACAGTTATACACTCTTTTGCCTCATCATCTCTACGTCTCTTCTTTGTAGAAATTTCTTCATCAGATTTTGTGTAAACTGCAATTTTCTGTAAAATCTGTTCCCAAGGTGCTTTATTATCCACCATTCTGAATAATTCTGTGAAATCCATTTGTTTCTCTTGATTTATTGGAAAAGGAAAATTGTTTTTGCTCTTTATTTCTCTTCTTTCTTCTGTTTCTCCTTCTTCTAACTCAATTATCTCTTCATTCACACTCTTTACCACTTTACACTCTTCTCTAGGGTTAACCTCAGTATTAGCCCCAAAATTTCTATTTGGCCTTTCTTCCAATTGCTTGGTAATCTGACCCATTTGAATCTCCAAATTCTTTATAGCAGCTTCAGTGCTCTTTTGAGAAGATTCGGTTTTCTGTATGAATTGCTGAAGAGTTTCTTCCAACCTTGTTGATTTTTCATTAAGCATAGATAATTGTTGCCAAAAGGTTGGTTGCTGCTGCTTATTATATTGATTTCCTTGCCCAGTTTGTCCTTGACCAATGCTTGGATGTGGTTTCCACCCTTGATTGTAATTCCCTTGACGGTATGGAAATTGATTAGCCATGAAATTAACATCCTCCAAGGCCTCCACTGGAAAAGCACATTGACCATTGATATGATCACCTCCACATAATTCGCACAACTGAGTTTGCACCTGTGCAGCAGTTTTCAACTCTTTAGGTAATTGTGCAAGAGTTTTAGTCAGAGTCTCCAGCTGTTGAGTTAGAATTTTATTTTGAGCTAGCAAGGCATCATGTGTCTGTAATTGGAGAACCCCTTTTTTGTTGCATAGGAACTCCTCTTTCGCTGTTGAGCTCATAATAACTAGTAGCCATGTTGTCAATAATTTCTATAGCTTCCTCTGGAGTTTTCCATTTAATATTGCCTCCTGCTGAGGCATCAAGCATCATCTTGGTTTGTGAACCAAGCCCTCCAAGGAAAGTTAAGACTACTTCCTGTTCTTCAAAGCCATGCGTGGGTGTTTTTCTTAGCAGACTTTTGTATCTATCCCATGCATGCCCCAGTGATTCTTCCATGCCCTGCTTAAATGAAGATATCTCTTGCTTGCCTTTTGTCACCTTTGATTGTGGAAAGTACTTGTTCAAAAACTTTGTTACCACTACTTCCCACTCTGTGAAACTTCCTTCTGGAAAAGAGTTCAACCAAAGCTTAGCATTGCCTCCCAATGAGAAAGGAAACAAACTAAGTTTGATTGCTTCGTCTGGCACCCCATTGCTTTTCACTGTGTTGCAAATTTCATTAAATGTAGTAAGGTGCTCATATGGGCTTTCATGAGATAACCCATTGAATTGATTACTCTTCACCAGTTGGATCAATGCTGGTTTGACCTCCATATTGGCTGCATTGACTCTAGGTCTAGCTATGCTGTTAAAATGTTGAGGTCCAGCTACATTGGTGTAATCAGCAAGAGTTCTTCTGATATGATTATTCTCCATATTTTCTGTGCTATTGTCAGAACCTTGTGGTGATGGTTGCAACAGAGTTTCCGAAGGAGGGAAAAGTTCTCTAGATGTTCTGATTCTTCTCCTCCGTCTACTGTCTTCTAATCCTTCAAGCAACGGTTCTGTTGTTTTCTTGCTCCTAGTTCGAATTGCCTCCTGCATACACAAGAACACAAAACCCTAGAAGATTTGGTTAGCACAAAAAGATATAAAAGAAAATATAAGATTCAGAAAATAAAGACAGAAAACAGAAAAAATAAAATAAAATAAAAATTCGAAATTTAAAAATAAAATAAAAAAAATAAGTCAAAGATAATTAATAATCACACAAATTAACCAGTTAAACCACGAGTCCCCGCCAACGGCGCCAAAAACTTGATGGACAAATTTATGAACACCAAATTATGATGTCACAAACTTGTTTTCAATCGGCAAGTATGACCGAATCGTTCAAGTAATAAAACTTGGTAAGACCAAGTATCGTTCTTCCCAAAGGACTCACGGCCTAGTTTAGTTATGTGATTTCTTAATTAACTAAGACTTACAAACGAATTAATTGGGGTTTAAAATGCAAGACAGAAAATAAACATGTATTCATGAATTGTGATCAATGGCAAAAAGCAAAAGATAAACACTTTCAATGAAATTTATGTATGGATATGTTGTTGGGGTTCAATTTCATCTTATCCACTCTCATATATTTTAGGAATTCAACGATCAAATCACCATTGTTAATGCCACTCTCTAATGTACCTTTCCAGAAGGCTTCTCCCTAATCACGAGTTCATACAATTCCTAGCATTCCTAATGATTAGTTCATAAGTACAGGAGCTTAACGACAACCAATATAAAATTGGGAGAAATTCCCCGGATCTAGACTTCCCCGTACGTTCCCGTATCGACAAAACCAATTAATCATGCATCGAATGAGTTAAACCATGCAAGCATTAAACAAAGAGGAAAAACCCTAACTAATGATGAAAGAAAGCATAAGTCTTAATTAAAAGATGTAAAAACAGATTCCATATATGAGAGTTTCACAAGACTACATTGATTCCCCAACAAACATAAAGAGGTTAGTTCACCATATTCATGGTGAACCTAGATGAATTACAATGAAAGAATGAAAGAATAAACCCTAAAAAGGTGAAGAGGAAGCCTCAACATCCAAGATCCTCCTTCAAAGGGGTGGTAGAGAGAGTGTTTGCCTCGTTTCTGCCAAAGATACCTAACCCTAGGAAACCCTAAAGCTTATGTATCATTCGTAAATTACAAAAAGTCAAGTCCAAGCCCATTAAAGTGCCGCTCAGCGGTAAACTACCGCTCAACGGTGATTGCGTGACTTGTTTTCTCCCCTCAGCGGCCATTTTGCCCCTCAGCGGATCTCCCGTGACTTCCAGAGTACCGCTCAGCGGTAAAATACCGCTCAGCGGTGAGTGCGTGACTTTTTTTCTCCCCTCAGCGGCCATTTTGCCCCTCAGCGGACCTCCTGCAAACTCCTGAGTGCCGCTCAGCGGTAAACTGCCGTTGAGCGGTGACTTCGGCTTCTCCTTTTGCACTTTTTATTGTCTTTTCTGATTTCATCTCTCTCCTTCTTCACTTCTTTTACCAAATTCACCTTAAAACCTGCACAAAAACACTGAAATCAAGCATAAACCTGTCCAACTCTCTTATTTCTAAAAATATACAGAAAAACATGATTTCAAGCTAATTTCTAAGTGTGAAGGTTGCTTTTAGTGTCAATTTTAATCATGAAAATAACAGTTTTTCAACTGTTATCAATGGGGCAGATCACCAAGCAGGTGGAAGAAAGGCCAAATAGAAATTTTGGGGCTAATACTGAGGTTAACCCCAAAGAAGAATGCAAGGTGGTAGAGAGTGCTAAAAAATGAGATAGTTGAGTTAGACAAAGGAGAAACAGAAGAGAAAAGAGAAATAGAGAGCAAAAATACTTCTCCTTTTCCGATACATCAAGGGAAACAACTGGATTTCACAGAATTATTCAAGATGGTGGATAATGATGCACCTTGGGAGCAAATTCTACAACAAATTACGGTTTACACTAAATCTGATGAAGACGTCTCTACAAAGAAAAGACGTAGAGATGATGAGGCAAAGAAGTGTAAAACTGTTAAAAAGGAGTCATTCCCTCCAAAAGCAACAGATCCAGGAGGCTTTTCTATCCCTTGTACCATAGGGAAGAAAAGGATTAAAAAAGCTCTTCTTGATTTAGGTTCAAGTGTTAACTTGATACCTTACTCTTTATTAGAGCAAATCAGCGATGTTAATATGAAACCTGTAAAGGTTAATTTAGTAATGGCCGATGGATCTTCAAAGGAACCATGTGGGATTGCAGAGGACATCATAGTTTGTGTTGGAAAACTCCAGTTCTTGGCAGACTTTGTGGTAATGAAGATGGAGACAGAAAAGATACCTATCATTCTTGGAAGACCGTTTATGAAAACAGCCAAAGCTATCATTGATGTAAACGAAGGTATAGTGGTGCTCCAGGACCAAGAGGAGAGAGTTGTTGTAGATGTCTTTAAAGATGAGACGCAAACACAGGAGGAAGAAGCTAGTTATAAAGCTGCATTTCAAGATGCACACATGACTAGCCATAAAGATGAAAAGCCCAAGGTTACAGGTAACCATTGTTTGTTGTTTCAGGTGCATAAAGGAGAACAGATTGGAAGAGGAGGAAAAGTTCCTGATGACTGGAATAAAGGAAGACCCCAACTTGGTACACCTGTGAAAATCAAAAACAAGTTGTGGGTTGTGAAAGGCTATAAAGAGAAGGAGATGATAGAGATAGAGTCTCCACATTCTAGAAAAATCAAAGCAGTACACAGGAAACAACTGATGAGTTGGTGGGACAAGAACATCAACTATGAAGAAGGAATTTGAACTTTACTTGGTCAAGCTAATGACGTTAAAAGAGCGCTTGCTGGGAGGCAACCCAATGATTTAAAAACTTTTGATTTTGTTTTGTAACTTTTAATTTGTGGACATTATTTTTGTAAATACTTTATTGGATATAGCATCTACTGAAGGATGCTAGGTGGTTAAGTATCTACTAAAGGATACTAAGTCTGTAACACCTACTGATGGGTGTTGGTAAGAAAATTCTGCACCTACTAATGGGTGTTGGTAAGATTATAACACCTACTGATGGGTGTTGGTGGATTTTGGGTCAGGCTCGTGACGTTAAACAAGCGCTACCTGGAAGGCAACCCAGTTGATTGATTGTTTTTGTTTGTTTCATTGTAGTAGTATAATAGGGTTGTGCATAAGTAACCTGAGAATTGAATTGCAGGGAGCCAGTGAGGGGCATGTTTAGGAGGCACGTAGGTTAAGAAAAGAAGGAGAAGAGCACTTCACGAAAGTGCTGCTGAGCGGCAAGTTACCGCTGAGCGGTACTATCGCAAAGTGGGCTTTAGTTTCCCCTTAGTGGGACCCGAGCCCATTAGGGTATTTTTATACCCTAAGCAGCGCAAACGCTCTCACTTTCAGGCTCTTCTCTGCACAAACACTCCCACATACCTTTTCCAAGGTTCTCCACATCTTTTACCTCTTCTCTTTTGAAAAATTTCTCTTCCACTCACTTTCTCACTAGTGTTTCATCTAAGTTTGGGGTTGGAAGAGAGCATCTTAGCTTGGAAGCATTCTCATTGCATCTAGTATCTCCACCCAAGTAAGTAAAAGCATTTTGTTCATTCTAGGGTTCTTGATTTTGAATGTGATTGTCAAAGCATGAATATTTAGGGGTTTTGATTTCTATGCATGATTTGATGATATAATTGATGTTTGAACCGATTAAACTGCATGATTTTGATCTGGAAAACTGAAAATTGCATTTGGGTGGAGTTAGGACAGCTTAAAAAGAGGTTTTTCAAAACTCTACAGAGTTACCGCTCAGGGGTAAATTGCCGCTGAGCGGCACTCTGCCAAACTTGAAATTTTTGAAAATTTGTGTTCTGGAATGTGGCACTGGTGGCGCTGAGGGGTAATTCTGACCCTCAGCGGTGGTTTAGCTTCGAAAGAAGTTGTATTCTGTGTTTTACTAATGATTAACATCATGTTCTGTGGTTTTGTATCTGTGTTTGATTGCAGGAATGGCATCCTCTTCAGGAAAAAGATTGAAAACCATGGCAACCAAGAGAAAGGAAAAGGAACCAGAACAGCCCCATTCTAGTAGGTTCCTCTCTCGGAAACATGAGAAGCACTTCAAGGTGGTGCAAGACAGGAGACTCTTTATGGAGAGAAAAGTTGGAATGATACCTAATTTTGCTCCTCAATTTGGAGAGCAATTGTTAGGGAATGACTGGGGAAAGCTAGCCACATATCCTGCACCTGCCAACATAGCTGTGGTAAAAGAATTCTACACCAATGCAAAGAAGATTGGTGATTATCCAGCTGAAAATTATCTGGGCTATGTCAGAGGCCATGCTATCAGGTATGATCCTGATTCTATTAATAACTTCCTGGATACTGTGTGGGCTGGTGAGCAGTGCCAGTTTGCTCTTTGCATGGAGGAAGGGGCTGATTTTGAGGATGTAGAGAGAGTACTATGTATACTTGGAGGACACTTCCAAAGGAATAGATCTGGTTCAGTGGTAAACATTAGGAGGACTGATCTGACTCCTCTTGCAAAGTATTGGATGACATTTTCTCATGCCAACATTCAGCCATGTTCACATGTGTCAGATATGACTTTCAGCAGGGTACTCTTCATCTACTGTGCTATCAGGAACTTAAATGTTAATATTGGGCAGGTGGTAGCTGATGAGATTAGTGCGTGTGCCAATACATCAAATAACAAAGCACCCCTAGGACATCCCTCCTTAATCACTCACCTTTGCAAGATAGCTGGGGTGGACACTTCTGCTCCACCATTTGAAAGGCCAAGAAAAGCTATTGATGAGGCCTATTACAGAAAGTACTGTGGAGGTGAGGAGGCAGCTTAGCCAGTTCCACCACGCCGTGCTCGCAGAGAGATAGGGCAAGCACAGAGCCAGACATCTTCTGAGACACATGAAGCAGAACCGTTCCAGATGAGGGACATGTACATGTCTCTTATAGGTGCTCAGTTACAGTCCATTCATAGAGGGCAGGTGGCTACTGCTGAGATGATTGTGGGGATGTATGATACACCTCCAGCTCACAGGTGGACTATGGAGGAATTCCATAATGTGGTAGCTTAGCCAGAGGAACCGGTGCAAGGAGGAGGAGCTGAAGCAGTTGAAGCTTCAGTTAGGGAGATGGAAGAAGATGAAGCTGATGATGATGATGCATTTGAAAATGATGAAGATGAGGAAGAAGAGGAAGATACAGAGGACAGCTCAGATTGATGAGGAGCTGAGATAGCATTTACTGATGAATGCTATCATGAACCTATGCTTTTGTTGGTTTAAGTGTTCTGAACTTATTTACTTTTGTTTTAGATTAAGGTTGATGTACTCTATTGGAAACCTGGTTTGTTATGATGGTTTGCTATTGACTGTGATTGTGTGATAAGTAATGCTTGATGATGATTATTGATTGATTGATGTTGAGATAGATGTGCACATTAAATGCTTATACAGGTGATTCACAAGCTTTGTGAACAAATGCAGGATATTATGATTGTGATTGTGAGATTAAGCAGGATGTGTATGTCAAATGTGAATGAGCCTATTTGTGAGGTTTTGAGCTCCAGAGTTTTTATTGATTGAATGCTATTACTTTGAAAGCATGAATGATTTTGCCCAGGTTTTCTATGATTGAATCAATTGCTTGTTTTGCATCATATGATCAAGGCCGTTTGTTGGAACCCTTTTTATTGGCCAAATTCATGAAGTTAGCCCACTAAAAGAGAATACTTTGTGTTCTATCCTTTGAACCCATAGCCTTGAACATAAATTGAAAACCCTTGTTGAAAAGCTTTACCTTGAGTTAAGTAGAAAATCTTTTGTGGTATTGTTAAATGTTCAAGTTTGGGGTTGTTGGGAAAGCATGAAAAAGAAAAAGGAAAAGCATTGAGCTAAAAGTTAAGAATAAGAATGTGAAAAGAAAAGAAAAATAGGAAGAAAAGAGAAGAAAAAGCAAAGCTCAATGTAAAAGGAAGTTGGGAAAAATAAGAATAATTGTGTTGTTATGATTCTCTTAACTCAAGGATTTTGTGATCCAGAAAAACCAATTTTCTTGTTAGCCCAGCCACGTTATAAGCCATTGAAAAGTCCTTGTGATGATGCATGCTTTTAAATGTTTTGATTGTGGTTAAATGAAAGGCAAAGTTGATTCATGTGACAGTGTGGTAGTGGAGTAAATGAGTGATTACCTCTTATACACTTGTGTGTGAGTGAAACACTTTACCTGGTGAGGAAGTATTCCATGAGCACATGAACATCCATGCTTAATTGATTGATCATTCATGAAAATAGCATTTGTTTGATATTAACTGACTTTGTGAACACTAAAGCATGTGCACATCTTGATTGAAATCTTGGTCAAAAGTTTGATTGAAGTCTTTGCTTATCTTGAAAAGAAATTTTTGAATGAGTGAACCATCATATGAATTGGTAGAAGATTGAGTTACATCTTGTTTGCTTGAGGACAAGGAAAGTTCTAAGTTTGGGGTTGTGATAACAGTTGAAAAACTGTTATTTTCATGCTTGAAATTGATACTAAAAGCAACCTTTAACACTTAGAAACTAGCTTGAAATCATGCTTTTATTCATATTTTCATAAATAAGAGAGCTGGACAGGTTTATGCTTGATTTCAGTGTTTTTGTGCAGGTTTTAAGGTGAATTTGATGAAAGAAGTGAAGAAGGAGAGAGATGAAATCAGAAAAGACATCAAAAAGTGCAAAAGGAGAAGCCGCAACTGCCGCTCAGCGGCAGTTTACCGCTGAGCGGCACTCAGAAGCTCACGGGGGATCCGTTGAGGGGCAAAATGGCCGTTGAGGGGAAGAAACCAACTCACGCACTTACCGCTGAGCGGTACTTTACCGCTGAGCGGCACACTTATGGGCTTGGGCCTAAATTTTCTATAATTTTAGAATAGTATATAAGCTTCAGGACGTCCTAGGGTTTGTATCTTTGGCAGAAACGAAGCAAACACTCTCTCTTCCACCCCTTTGAAGGAGGATCTTGGATGCTCAGGCTACCTCTTCACCTTTCTAGGGTTTTATCTTTCATTCTTTCATTATTATTCATCTAGTTTCACCATGAATATGGTGAACTAAACCTTGTATTGTTGTTGGGGAATCAATGTAGTCTTGTGAAACTCTCATATATGGAATTTGTTTTTACATCTTATATTTAAGACCTATGCTTTCTTTCATCATTAGTTAGGGTTTTTCCTCTTTGCTCAATGCTTGCTTTGTTTAACTCATTCAATGCATGATTATTGATTTTGTCGATACGGGAACGTACGGGGAAGTCTAGATCCGGGGAATTTCTCCCAATAGTATATTGGTTGCCGTTAAGCTCCTGCACTAAAAGAACTAATTATTAGGAATGCTAGGAATCGTATGAACTCGTAATTAGGGATAGGCCTTCTTGCAAGGTAATTTAGAGAGTGGCATTAACAATGATGAAAAGAATGTTGAATTCCTAAATTATATGAGAGTGGATAAGATGAAATTGATAACCCCAACAACATAATCATCCATATATTCCATTGAAGTGTTTGTATTTTGTTTTAGCCATTGATCAAATTCATGCATACATGTTTATTTTCTGTTTTGCATATTAAACTCCACTTATTTCGTTCTTAAGTCTTAAATAATCAACGAATCACATAACTAAACTAGGCCGTGAGTCCTTTGGGAGAACGATACTTGGTCTTACCGAGTTTATTACTTGAAACGATTCGGTCACACTTGCCGATTGTTAAACAAGTTTGTGGCGCCGTTTTTCGGTGTTCATAAATTTGTCATCACTATGACGGGCCAAGCTAAGTTGAGTTAGGCCTAGATTGAGCCAAGTCATGTTCACTAAGAGGATCCAACTCAAGTTTGACCCATGTCAAACAATATTAGGTTATAGTTAGACTAAATTAGGTTTGAGTTAGGTTAGACTATGCATAATCAAGAAAGATTAGGTTAGATTGTGTTAGGTTGAGCCCAACTTAATTAGGGTTGGGTCCAACTCTTATTGAATTGGATTAGGTCTAGCTCAAATCAATTTGAAATTGGTTTAGGTCAAGCTCAATTAAGTTTCGGTCGAATCAAGAAGAATTCATGTTAGGTTGGTAGGGCCTAACCCATGTTAGGATAAGTCGAACTAGATCAAACTCAAGTTAGACTTTGTCAATTCAATTTAGCTCAAGTTATACTTTATCAGGTCAACTAAGCACAAGTTATTTTGTAGCAAAGCTAGGATGAGATCAAACTGACTTATGTCAAGATAAATTCAATTTAAGTTCAAGAAGATAAATTCAATTTAAGTTCAAGTTAGGAAAAATTTAGTCGAATTAGATCGAAGTCATATAAGATATCAAACTATAGGACAAACTAAACATAAATTAAGTTGGATCAAGTTAGACCTAAATAAGTTGGATTAGATCTCTCAACTTTAAAATTAAAGTACAAAGAATAAAAATTAATTAAAGTTTAATTTATAATTAATGAAAAATATTAAGAAAATAATTTATTGTTTAAAATATTTTAAATATTCGTGTGTGTTTTAAAATGTTTAAAAACTAACAAAACTATTGAATGAGTCAAACTATAAAAGACTAGGTGTGCTTGTATGCATGTCAAATCCTATGAACTTCGAAAACGAAAAAAAAAAGGAGAGAGTTGAATGCGGGAGAGCAATAATTAATTCCTTGGTTACCAAGTGTAGCTATACCAAACAAAAGCCATGACAGTGGCGGACAAATAGTGAAATTCATTATACAATTTAACTTAAATAATTTGTTGCGGTTCTTTGCTTGCATGCCAAGGCAATCGAAAACACACAAGCCAAAATTTGCATATAAATCAAATCCACCATATGCATTAATTATGTGCTCCGAAATTAATTAGTAGACAATATTGTGTAGCAGATACACAGAGAAGATGGTAGGTGGTGCTGAACTTGCTGAAGCATATGTGTTGCGGAAGCACTACCGAGAGAAAAAGAAAGAAACAGAAAAGGGAAGAAGCAAGATGGGTATTAAGCATGCCAAGACCCATAGAATAAGTGGATGTTTCTCTTGGTTTCTAAAAGGACTAAAAAGATCTACACTCATAAGAGACGACCATCAAAGAAATAGTTGATTGAGGTTTCGACAAATCCCTGAAAATCTTCTACCTTTAATTTAGTTCAAAGTTTTTAGTGTTAAAAAATCCTCGCCTGATATGTTACCTTTAAATTTTTATATGTTGAAGTTTCCTTAGTTTTAAATGAATTGTATTGTACTTTCTCAAGTGTTATGTGTATTATTAAAGTTGGAAACGAGTAAGATCTTTGTTGAATTTTTTAATGACTATTTACGAAAAAGGAAAATGAAAGAGAAAAACAAATCAGTTTCCACGAGTAAGATCTTTGTTGAAATTTTTGCATAGGAGTAACTCTGACTAAATTTTAAAAAAATAAAACAAATAAGGTCACAATTTCATAAGGGCATTCATGAATTTTCCCATTAGGTTTTTGTTTTCATGGTAGTATTAGTATATAGTTGACCCAAACAGAACTCATGCACTTTCCTAAAGGAAAAGTAACTGATGATGAAGAAACAATGCACCTATTACTATACTTCGCGGAATCCACTTGCTTCGCGGGCCACCGTTTACGTCAGCAGTGGCTTACTTAAAAAAACAAATTCATTTTTTTTAAGCTTGTAAAATGATAGTAAAACATACAATTCCAGCTTAATATAGGTAGAAAATTAGTAAATTTATTTATACATTAAACTATTTATTTTCTTTTTTTTTAAACAACAGCAGAAGCATCAGACTTTGTGCACGCTAAAAAAATCCTGTCGTTAGACCAACCTGATAACATATATATAATTTTAAGTTTTAAGTCAAAATGAAACTTTTCACTGATAATAGTTGACCCAAGCAGAACTCATGCACTTTCCTTGAAGGAAATGACGGCTATAGAATCCGCACCAAAACTTTGAATCACCGGAAAATTCTTTGTCCTTTCATACTTGCGAGAACTATTTTGATTGTTCCACAAGATAATAAAGATCTATATAAAGCAATCCCATCTATGTTCTCTCTTCACAAAAACCTTAATTTTACTGATTCCGAGAATTCTGATTAAGTATCCATGGCCACGCTAGGGTATGGTTTTGCTGAAGCATACGTAACGAGGAAGCTGTACAAGGAAAAACTGAAAAAGAGAGCAGCAGAGGAAGAAGGGAAAAAAACGAACATGGCGAAGATTTGTACAGTTGAAAGGGATTGCGAGAAGAAAACATCAAGTGGGTGTTTCTCATGGGTCTCCAACCAAAGTAAAAGCTCTCGGATTTCACATTACAACCACGTTGAATCTGCCAATTGATTCATTTTTGACGTTTTTGCATTGCTTCTAACGTCTATGCTTTATGTTCTGATTAAGATTTATTACTTTGGTTCTTTCAATTTTTTCATGAATTTCGGATGTCTTATGTATTATGTTATCTTTACCGTGAAATTAAATTTCGGTCTAGTTAAACGTTATGTCTACACTGGGCTGTAATTGAGCCAAAAGCTAAGTGGCTCGTATTGGACCATAACAGGTGTAGCGCAAGAAGGGGCTAATAAGGTCAATTGGATTAAATCTAGCAAGATAGGATCAATTGATTTGGCAGGTAATAAAATATATAAAATAATATTTTAATGATGCTAAAAATATCTAGTTGAACATATTGATAAGCTGTTTGTAAACAACCAACTGGACAAAAGATAAGTTTGTTTTTATTTTTTCCATGAAGTACTTATAAATACAATGACAAAGCCAAAGGTCAGGTACGTGTTTACCCCTCGGCAAGTGTAACCAAATCATATCAAGTAATAATCTTGGTAAGACCAAGTATCGTTTTCCAAGAGACTCACGGCCTAGACAGTTATGTGATTTATTGATTAATTAAGACTTGAGAACAAATTGTTGTAAGTTTCAAATGCAAAAGACTGAAAAGTAAATATGTATGCATGTGATGATCAATGGGTAAGAAGAAACAAAACACGTGAATTGAAATATATGGATGAATATGTTGTTGGGGTTTATCAATTTCATCCTTTTCCACTCTCTTGTATTTAAGAATTCATCATTCTTTTCATTAATGTTAATGCCACTTTCTAAATTACTTTAAACCCGATATCTCGGCGAAGAAAGCCTAATCATAATCACTAGTTTAGAATGTCTTGTCTCCCTAGCAATTAATCATGCATTATAGTGAACAGAAACTTAAAGGCAACCAACTATCATACTCATATGTCTAGGTTGGTAATATACTGATGGGAGAGATTCCCCGGATCTAGATTTCCCCGTATGTGTCCATATCGGCAAAACCAATAATCATGACATCGAATGAGTTAAACAATGCATGCTTTAGCAAAGGGGAAAAACCCTAACTATTATTGAAAGAAAGCATGTATCATAGAAATGATCTTGAAGAACAAATTTCATACAAGAGAGTTTCTAAAGATTTACATTGATTCCCCAACAACAAAATAAGTTTAGCTCACCATATTCATGGTGAAACTAGATGAAATATAATGGAAAAGTGAAGGATAGAACCCTAGAAAGTTGAGAAAGGAGCCTTAGCATCCAAAATCAACCTCCAAGAGGTGAAAGAGTGTGTTTTTGCTTCGTCCCGGCCAAAGATACAAACCCTAGAACGTCTTAAAGCTTATATAATATTCGAAAAAATACAGAAAAGTAGGCCCAAGCCCAGAAAAGTGTTGCTCAGCGGTAGTAATGCGTGACCACTTCTGCCCCTCAGCGACTTTTCTCCCCTCAGCGGTGCCAACGGGTCTTTGAGAGTGCCGCTCAGCGGTAATTGGCGCTGAGCGATACTTGCATTTTCTCCTCTTTTGCACTTCTTGTGTCCTTTTGTGATTCCATCTCTATCTTTTTTCACTTCTTTCATCAATTTCATCTAAAAACCTGCAAAAGCAAGGAAATCAAGCATAAAACCTTTCCAACTCTATTATTTCCAACAATTCAACAAAATCATGAGTTCAAGCTAATTTCTAAGTCATAAAGGTTGTAATTGAAGTCAATTTTAAGTATAAAAATAACAGTTTTTCAACTGTTATCACAACCCCAAACTTAGAACTTTGTTTGTCCTAAAGCAAATAAGATGTAACTCAATCTTCTACCAATCCATTCAATGGTTCACCACATTCAAAAATCCTTCTTTCAAGATAAGTAAATACCCAATTTAGCTCATCAACAAGACTTCAATCAAGATATGCACATGCTTTTAGTGTTCACTCAATCACATAATATTCAACAAATGTTATTTTCATGAATGATCAATCAACTAAGCAAAGATGTTTTTATGTGTTCATGGAATCTATCCTCACTAGATAAAGTGTTTCACTCAAACACACAAGTGTATAGGAGATATTCACTCATTCACTTTACTATTACAATGTCACATGAATCAACTTTGTCTTTCATTTAACCATAATCAAAAACACTTACAAGCAAGCATCATCACAAGGACTTTTCAATGGCTTATAATGTGGCTGGGCTAACAATAACAATTGGTTTTTCTGGATCACAAAACCCTTGAGTTAAGAGAATCATCTAAACACAACCATTCTTAATTATTCCCAACTTTCTTTTTGCATTGAGCTTTTCTTTTCTTTTTCTTCTGCTTTTCACATGCTTAACTTTTGGCTCAATGTTTTTTATTTTCCCTTGCTATTTTCTAACAACCCCAAACTTGAACATTTATCAATACCACAGAATATTTTCAACTTAACTCAAGGTAAAGCTTTTCAAAAAGGGTTTTCAAATCATGTTCAAGGCTAAGGGTTCAAAGGATAGCACACTTAATGCTCTCTTTTAGTGGGTTAAATTCATGCATCTGGCTAATAAAAGGGTTACCAACAAATGGCCTTGATCATATGATGCAAACAAGCAAGTAATTCAATCATAGAAAACCTGGGCAAAGTCATTCATGCTTTCAGAGTAATAACATTCAACAATAACTCTTGAGCTCAAAATCTCACATATGAGCTCATTCACATTCCACATACACATCCTGCTTAGCATCATAATCACAATCATAACGTCATGCATTTGTTCACAATGCTTGTGAACCACCTGTATAAGCATATAATGTGCATATTCTCAATCATCAATCAAGATCAAAACATCATCAAGCATTACTTATCACACAATAGTCACAAGCAAACCACCATAATAGACAAGTTTCAAATTGAGTACATCAACCCTATTCTAAAAACATAGGCAAATAAGTTCAATATTACAAAACAAAAGATGTTATCTCAGCTCCTTATCATGTGTTGTCATCTATATCTTCCTCCTCTTCATTATCTACAGCATCCTCAAATGCGTCATCATCATCATCTTCATCTTCCTCCATAACTGAAGCTTTAGTTGCTCCAGCTCTGTTGCCTTGGATTTGCTCCTCTGGCCAATCCACCACACTATGAAACTCATCCATAATCCACCTATGTGCTAGGGGTGTATCATATAGCCTAATAATCATCTCAGTAGTTGCCACCTATCCTCTATGGGTGGACTGCATCTGTGCACCTATAGGAGACATGTACATGTCTCTCATCTGGAATGGCTCTGCCTCATACGTCTCTGCAGATGCCTAACTCTGTGTTGGTCTTCTTTCTCTACGAGGACGTAGTGGTGGAACTGGATGAGCTGCCTCCTCTCCTCCACAATACTACCTATAATAAGCTTCATCAATGGATTTCCTCGGCCTTTCAAATGGTGGAGCAGAAGTATTCACCTCAACTATCTTGCACAAGTGTGTAATCAAGGAAGGATGCCCTAAAGGTGCCTTGGTGTTCATCGTGTTGGCACACATTTGTATTTCATTGGCAATCACTTGACCAATGTTAATGCTCATATTTCTAAGCACACAGTAAAGGAGAACTGCCCTGCTGAGAGTGGTATCTGAAACATGAGAACACGGTTGAATGTTGGCATGGGAGAATGCCATCCAATACTTAGCAAGAGAAGTCAGATCAGTCCTCCTGATATTCACTACTGCACCATTTCTGTTCCTCTGGAAGTGTCCTCCAGGTACACATAAAACATTCTCCACATCATTAAAATCAGTGCCTTCCTCCATACAGAGAGTAAATTGGCACTGCTCTCTAATCCACTCAGTACCCAAAAAGCTGTTAATAGAGTTAGGATTATTCCTAATAGCGTGGCCTCTAACATAGCTTAGGTAATCCTCAGCCGGATAATCACCCAACCTCCTTGCATTGGTGTAAAATTCCTTTACCATTGCTATATTGGCTAGTGCAGGGTATGTGACCAATCTCCTATAGTTTCTTCCCATCAGTTGCTCTCCAAACTGAGGAGCAAAGTTAGGTATCATTCCAGCTTTCCTCTCCAACAGGAGTCTCATATCTTGAACAATCTTAAAATGCTTCTCATGTTTGCGAGATAGGAACCTACTAGAATGAGGTTGTTCAGGTTCCTTGTCTTTCCTCTTGGAGGTTGTGGTATTCAATCTTTTGCCTGAAAAGGATGTCATCCCTACATCAAACACAAATTACAAAACCACAAAACATGTTGTTAATCATTAGTAAACCATAAACAACATCCTAAAACCATGCTAAACCACCGTTGAGGGTCAAAAGAACCCCTCAACGCAACCAGTGCACCAAGCCAGCAAGAAAAAGAAGCCAAAAACCAAGTCTGGCAGAATCGCGCTCAGGGAAAATTTCCGCAGAGCGGCGATTCTGCAGATTTTGAAAAATTCATTTTTAATGCTTCCTAACTCCACCCATATGCAATTTTCATACTTGCAGACCAAAATCAAGCATTTTAAACAGTTCAATCATCAATTAATTCATCAAATCATGCATAGAAATCAAAATCCCTAAAAAATCATGCTTTCAACATCCAAATTCATACCAATTCATACTTTCAAGAACCCTAGAGTGAAAAATGTTTGACTTACTTGGGTGGAGATGCTAGATGAGTAGAAAAGGCTCTACAATTATGAAGAACTCATCCCCAACAACAATTCTCTCTCTAAACCCCAAACTTAGATGGAAAACTAGTGAGAAAGTGAGTGGAAGAGGGATTTTGGAAAGGGGAATGAAGGGAAAAGATGTAAATTACTCTTAGAAAAGTGTTTAGAAGTGTGTGAGAGGAAAGAAATCTGAAAATGAAACCAAATCGAACCCTAGGGTGTAAAATAACCTTAATGGGATTGGGCCCCGCTAAGGGCAACCCGAAAAAAACATTCTGCATAATTACCGCTCAACGAAAATTTCCGTTGAGCGACACCTGCATGAAATGTTTTCTTTCTTCCTAGCTTACCCTAGGTTCCTTCCACTCATGCCTCTCACTCACTTCATGCATTTAAGTTCTCAAATCACTCATACATTCAATCCTTAACATGCAACTAAAGCAGAATCAAAGCAAACAAATAAAATATAGTAAATCAACTGGTTGCCTCCCAAGTAGAGCTTGTTTAACGTCACGAGCCTGACCCAAAATCCACCAACACCTATCGGTAGGTGCAATTTTACCTTACCAACACCCATCAGTAGGTGTAACAAACCTGTTAATAAACCTAGTATCCTTTAGTAGATACATAACCACCTAGCATCCATCAGTAGATGCTAACTCAAAAAGTTTCAACATAAAAGTAATGTCCAAAAATTACAACCAATATCAAAATTTAAAATAATGTTCTTAAATAACAAGGGTGCCTCCCAGAAAAATGCTCTTTTAACGTCACTAGCTTGACCCAGTAAAGCTCACGTTCCATATTCAATGTTGGTGTCTATCTTTCTATCATCACACCAACTCATCAGCTGCTTTCGGTCCACCTCTTTGACTCTTTCTGAATGTGGAGACTCAATTTCTATCACTACATCTTCTTTATAGTCTTTAACAATCCACAACCTGTTTTTGAATCTCACATGTTTACCAGTTTGGGTTGTGCTTACCTTGAATCATCATCCGCCATTAACAAATTCATCTTTATAGGCTTGACTTTAAGATCACCCATTTGTTCAAGTAAAGAATAAGGCATTAAATTAACGCTTGACCCTAAATCAAGTAGGGATTTATTTACCTTTTTCTTTTCTATGACACATGGAATGGTAAAACTTCCTGGATCTTTCTTTTTTGGAGGGAGTAGTTTCTTCTTGACCGCTTTGTAATTATTTGTCTCATCTTCTCTATGTCTTTTCTTTTTGGAGACTTGTTCCATGGGTTTTGTATAATTTGCAATTTGTTGCAATATCTCCTTCAAAGGTAAATCACCTTCCAATTGTTTAAGTATTTCAGTAAAATGCCCAAATTGTCTCTCTTTCTCTAATCTCTCATAATCTGTTGGAAAAGGAAGAATATCTTCAATTTTTATCTATTCTCTCTCTTCTTCTTTTTTTCTCTCTACTCTCTTTTCTTTTTCCTCTACTCTCTTTTCTTTCTCTTCTTTTCTCTCTAACTCAACTCTTACAGCATTTACACTCACTAGAACTCTACACTCTTCTTTAGGGTTAACCTCAGTATTAGCCCCAAAACTCTGATCAGGCATTTCTTTCAACTTCTTAGTTAACTGTCCGATTTGCATCTCCATACTTCTAAGGGTTACTTGAGTGCTGTTATGATTGGAGATGGTTACCTGCATAAACTGGTTAAAAGTTTCTTCCAACTTTGTATGTTTTTCAGTGAGTGTAGACATCTGTTGCCATAATGATGGTTGTTGTTGTGGCCTATTAAATTGTCCTCATTGCCCAGCTTGTTCAGATTGTCCCTGACCTTGACCCATGCTTGGGTGAGGTTTCCACCCTTAGTTGAAATTACCTTAGCGGTATGGAAATGGATTGTTCATGAAATTTTACATCTTCCAGGGCCTCCACTGGAAAAGCACATTGACCATTAATATGGTCACCACCACATAGTTCACACATTTGTTGTTGAACTTGAGCAACAGTTTTTAATTCCTTTGGCAATTGAGCAAATGTCTTTGTTAGATTCTCCAACTGTTGAGTTATAATCTTATTCTGAGCAAGCAAGGCGTCATTTGAATGCAATTGTACAACCCCTTTCGATTGAACAGAGGTTCCTCTTTCACCATGCATTTCATTGTCATTAGCATCCATGTTCTTTATCAATTCTATTGATTCCTCTAGAGTCTTACATTTAATATTACCTGCAGCTGAGTCATCGAACATCAACTTTGTTTGTGAACCAAGACCTCCAAGGAAAAGTAGAACTACTGCTGCTTCATCAAAATCGTGCATGAGGGTCTTTCTCAATAAGCTTTTGTACCTGTCCCATGCTTGACCTAATGTCTCCTGCATGCCTTGTCTGAAAGAAGAGATTTCTTGCTTCCCTTTGTTGACTTTAGATTGTAGGAAATATTTGTTCAAAAAATTTGCAACCACAGCTTCCCATTTTGTTAAAGTACCTTCTGGAAAAGAATTTAACCACGGCTTAGCATTGCTTCCCAATGAGAAAGGAAACAAACTAAGCTTGATTGCTTCATCTGGCACTCCATTTATCTTCATGGTGTTACAGATTTCATTGAAGGTGGTGAGATCTTCATACGGGCTTTCATGTGATAGCCCATTAAACTGATTGCTTTTTACCAACTGTATCAATGTTGGTTTCACCTCCATGTTTGTAGCATTGACCCTCGGCCTTGCTATACTGTTAAAATGTTGAGGGCCAACCAAAGTGGTGTAATCTGCAAGAGTCTGTCTACCATTATTCTCCTCTGTCATATTTTCAGTGCTATGGTAAGACCTTGGTGGTGAAGGTTGTAATAGTGTCTCAGGAGAAGGGAATAGTTCTCTTGAAGTTCGAACTCTCCTCCTCCTTCTACTTTTGTCCAGGCCTTCAAGAAGAGGTTCATAAATCTTTTTGCTTCTACTGCGAATATTACCCTGCATACACAAGGAAACAAAACCCTAGAAAAATTTTGTTAGCACAAAAAGATAGAAAAGAGAAGAAATAATCAAAAGATATAATTGAAAAGATAAGAAGTCAGGAAATAAAAACCGAAAAATAAAAATAGAAAATAAAATAAAATAAACAGAAAAATAAAAACAGAAAAATAAAAATTGAAAAAATAAAAACAGGAAAAGTAAAAAATAATAAAAAATCACACAAATAGACTAGTTAAACCACGAGTCCCCGGCAGCGGTGCAAAAAAATTGTTTACCCCTCGACAAGTGTAACCGAATCGTATCAAGTAATAATCCTGGTAAGACTAAGTCTCTTTTCCGAAGAGACTCACGGCCTAGACAGTTATGTGATTTATTGATTAATTATGACTTGAGAACAAATTGTTGTAAGTTTCAAATGCAAAAGACTGAAAAGTAAATATGTATGCATGTGATGATTAATGGGTAAGAAGAAACACAACACGTGAATTGAAATATATGGATGAATATGTTGTTGGGGTTTATCAATTTCATCCTTTTCCACTCTCTTGTATTTAGGAATTCATCATTCTTTTCATTAATGTTAATGCCACTTTCTAAATTACTTTAAACCCGATGTCTTGGTGAAAAAAGCCTAATCATAATCACAAGTTTACAATGTCTTGTCTCCCTAGCAATTAATCATGTGTTATACTGAACAGAAGCTTAAAGACAACCAACTATCATACTCCTATGTCTAGGTTGGTAATATACTGATGGGAGAGATTCCCCAGATCTAGATTTCTCGTATTTGTCCATATTGACAAAACCAATAATCATGACATCGAATGAGTTAAACAATGCATGCTTTGAGCAAAGAGGAAAAACCCTAACTATTATTGAAAGAAAGCATGTATCATAGAAATGATCTTGAAGAACAAATTCCATACAAGAAAGTTTCTAAAGATTTACATTGATTCCCCAACAACAAAAAAAAGGTTAGTTCACCATATTCGTGGTGAAACTAGGTGAAATATAATGGAAAAGTGAAGGATAGAACCCTAGAAAGTTGAGAAAGGAGCCTTAGCATCCAAAATCCTCCTCCAAGAGGTGAAAGAGTGTGCTTTTGCTTCGTCCCAGCCAATGATACAAACCCTAGAACGTCTTAAAGCTTATATAATATTCTAAAAAATACAGAAAAGTAGGCCCAAGCCCAGAAAAGTGTTGCTCAGCGGTAGTAATGCGTGACCACTTCTGCCCCTCAGCGACTTTTCTCCCCTCAGCGGTGCCAACGGGTCTTTGAGAGTGCCGCTTAGCGGTAATTGGCATTGAGCGATAATTGCGTTTTCTCCTCTTTTGCACTTTTTGTGTCCTTTTCTGATTCCATCTCTACCCCTTTTCACTTCTTTCGTCAATTTCATCTAAAAACCTGCAAAAACAGGGAAATCAAGCATAAAACCATTCCAACTCTATTATTTACAACAATTCAACAAAATCATGAGTTCAAGCTAATTTCTAAGTCATAAAGGTTGTACTTGAAGTCAATTTTAAGTATAAATATAATAGTTTTTCAATTGTTATCAGTATGTTGAACAATATCCAAAACAATCCATTGTGATAAACAAATCCCTAAATCCACGCCTAACTTGAGCGTCAGAGTACATTTTGTAGGTACATCCCCTCGGTCAAGTGTGGAAAGGTGCAGAGTAGGAGATTCAGAGATCAGAGGAAGGAAGATTATAGGTGGAAGGTTAGTGTCTTAGCCCTTCACAAATATCTACCGAAAAATTTTAGCGACCATCGTGGGACCGAAAGAGTTAAAGAAACCCAACAGTGACCACGAGAAACATGGAAGAGCAACAGAGCACCAGAGATCTGATTAGAGAGTTGCAAGCCTAGATGTAAGCACAAACGTACACCATACAAGTGTTAAACAAAATTTTTAATCTCCGACAACGAAGCCAAAAACTTGTTAAGATGTCGGCAAGTGTACTGAATCGTATCAAGTAATATAAAATGGTAAGACCAAGTATCGTTTCCCAAGAGACTCACGACACTAGACTGTCATGTAATTACTTAACTATTTAAGACTCTGAAGAACAAATTTTGAGCATTTGAATGCAAATGCAATAAAAATAAACATGAATGCAATTTGATCAATCGAGGCTAAACACAAGGATGAATGGATGAAGTTGATAATATGAGATGATAATGTTGTTGGGGTTTAGATTTCATCTAATCATTCTCATGCATATATGAATTCTTCTTCTTCATTAATGTTAATATCACTTTTCAAATTACTTAAAACTCGATGTCTCGGCAAAGAAAGTCTATCCTTAATTACTATTTTACAATTCTCCGTATGTGTCCACATCACGAAAACCAATAATCATGCCATAAATGAGTTAAACATAACAATGCATAGAGCGAAGAAGAATAACCCACCCTAACAATTAATGAAAGAAGCATAAATAAACCATAATTAATTCAAAATACATGAGAGTTTAAGAGGTTACATCTTTCCCAACAACAAATAAGGTTTAGTTCTCCATTATCATGGAAAAACTAGATGAACAATGGAATGAAAGAATGAAAGAGATATAAAAACCCTAGAAAGAGAAGAGAAGAGTTGTCACATCCCCAAATCTACCCCCAAGGGGTGAAAAATGTGTTTCTGTACTCAAGCCATCAAAAGATACAATCCCTAGGACGTCCAAGTCGTTAAATAAAACATAAAAATAACAGAAAACAGGTTCAAGCCCACGAAACTGGCGCTCAGGCGCCCTGTCAAGAGAATTTAGTGATAAAATCATCAATTATACCCTCAACTCACTTATTCACAAAACTATACTAAAAACATGAGTTCAAGCAAGTTTCTAAGTAACAAAGGATTGATTTAATATTAAAATTGAATAACAGATAACAGTATATTTAACCGTTATCACAACCCCAAACTTGAAACTTTGCTTATCCTCAAGCAAAATGTAACTTGGCTTAAACAAAATAATCATACTACAATGGTCAAGCATATCAAAAATCATTTTCTTTTTAGACAAGTAAATCACTCATGAATGCTCATCATAGAAAGATTAGTCAAGATATAATGATGTTTTAGCCAGTCAAGCTTCAACTATGGTGCTCACATAATCAATATATACACAACAGATGCAAACCTCATGAATAATCAACAACCAAGCAAGAATGTTACCCTATATGCATGGAACTATTCCTCACCAAAGATAGTGTTTCACTCAAGCACTCAAAAGTGTTTCACTCAAACTCAAAGGTGTATAGTGAGGTGACACTCTTACACTCTACCATCACAATGTCACATGAATCAACTTTGTCTTTCCTTTAACCACATATCAAACACACTCACAAGCAAGTTATCATCACAAGGACTTTTCAAGGCTTTGTAACAGTCGGGCTAAGAAGAAAATTGGTTTTTCTGGACAACAAAATCCTTGAGTTAAGAGAGTGCACAATTCATTTATTCACATTAACAATCAACTCTCTTTCTTCTTTTATGTGAGAAACCAATTTTGAACTTATTCCCAACTTTACTTGCATTGAGCTTAACCTTTTCTTTTCTTTTTCTTTTTGCTTTTGCTCTTTCTTTTGCCCAATGCTTTCAAAGAATTTCACAAAGTTCTTTCTGATTTCTCACCACCCCAAACTTGAACCATTCTCCATTACCACAAAAATATACTCTGCTTAACTCAAGGTAAGGATTTCAAAAAGGGTTTTTCCAATTCAACTTTAAGCTCAAGGATCAAAGGGTAAAGAGAAACATTGTTCTTTGTAAGGTTCACCTATTGGCGTTGGCTCTAAGGGAAAAGAAAATAAGGCCTTGATCATTGATAATGGTTGAACAACCGTTATTTTTATGTTAAAATTGATACCAAAAACAACCTTTAAGACTTAGAAACTAGCTTGAACTCATATTTTTGCTTTAGTTTTGTGAATAAGAGAGTTGAAGGTGAATTTAATGGTTTCATGCAAGATTCCCTTGATTGTGTAGGCTAATTGAATGATTTGAAAGAAGAATTGAAGTACCGAATGATTGGAATGCTGAAAAGTCAACCAGAAACCAGAAACGTCAACCAGTCAACCAAAGAGTCAACCAATCAACCAGAATGCTGAAAAGTCAACCAGAATGCAGAAAAAGTTGCGACCGAGTGGCGTTGAGCGGTAATTTTGCGCTGAGCGGCAGTTTTCAGGTGCCGAAATCACCGCTGAGGGGCAAAACAGCAGCTAGGGGGCAAAATGGATCATGCGCTAGTACCGCTCAGCGGTAAAATACAGTTGAGCGTCATTCTAAATGGGCTTGGACCGGTTTTCTGTTACTTTTATGGGCTTGGGCCTAATTTTATGTATTTTTTACAATAGTATATAAGCTTTAGGACGTCCTAGGGTTTGTATCTTTGGTTGGAGAAGACGCAAAACACAATTTTCACCCCTTGGGGGTAGAATTGGAGATGGTGACGGCTCTCCTCTTCTCTTTCTAGGGTTTTTCTATCTCTTCCATTCTTTCATTATTTTTCATCTAGTTTCACCATGAATATGGTGGACTAAACTCTTCTTGTTGTTGGGGAATCAATGTAATCTTTTGAAGCTCTCATATATGGAATTTTGTGTTTAAACATCATATCTATGATACATGCTTTCTTTCATTAATTGTTAGGGTTTTTCCTCTTTGCTCAAAGCATGCATTGTTTAACTCATTCAATGTCATGATTATTGATTTTGTCGATATGGACACATACGGGGAAATCTAGAATTGGGGAAATTCTCCCAAAAGCAGTATTGCCTAGACATAGGAATATGAGGGTTGGTTGCCTTTAAGCTTTTGTGCTTCAGAATTAATTATTAGGGATGCTAGGAATTGTATGAACTCATAATTAAGGATAGACTTTCTTCACCGAGACATCGGGTTTAAGGTAATTTAGAGAGTGACATTAACATTGATGAAAAGAATGATGAATTCCTAAAATATATGAGAGTGGATAAGATGAAATTGATTACCCCAACAACATACTCATCCATATAATTTGTTCCAAGTGTTTGTGTTCCTCTTTCCCATTGATCATCACATGCATACATGTTTACTTTTTGTCTTTTGCATTTGAAACTTATAACAATTTGTTCACAAGTCTTAAATAATCAAGAAATCATATAACTAACTAGGCCGTGAGTCCTTTGGGAGAACGATACTTGGTCTTACCGAGTTTATTACTTGATACAATTCGGTCACACTTGCCAAGGGTTAAACAAGTTTTTGGCGTCGTTTTTCGGTGTTCATAAATTTGTCATCAATCATGTGTAACAGGCAATCAAGTGGTTCAATCATAGAAAATTAGGCAAAATCAAGCATGCTTCCAAAGCAATAGCATTCAATCAATCAAAAATTCTGGAGCTCAATCTCTCACAAGCTAAATCAAGTTCCACAATTTAATAACATCCTGCCCAGCATATTAATCACAATTGAAACCATGCATCTATTTTTAACAATTATGAGCAACCACCATTTATGCTTAAAAGCCTCATCAATCATTAACTCAACATGCATCATAGAACAATAGAGCAAACACAAGAATATTACTCATCACAAACAACAATTTATCACATCATACCAAATCATTGTAGCACAATTCATTAAACCAAGTACATAACAACAAAATTAACACAATTCAAAAAAATCTTGATCTAGCAACATCCATCAGTAGAGGCTTTCATTTGGATCTTCCAGCATCCATTAGTAGATGTGAATCCTTCTCATCAACATCCATCAGTAGATGCTCTCAGTAACATCCATCAGTAGATGTCTAGTAGCATAACATCCATTAGTAGATGCTCTCAGTAACATCCCTCAATAGATGTCTAATCTTTCTGATCAGCATCCATCAGTAAATGTTGATCTTTCTCATCTTCATCGGCATCCATTAGTAGATGCAGTTAATAGCATCCATCAGTAGACGCTTAATCACATAGCATCCATTAGTAGATGCTTAATCACATAGCCTCCATCAGTAGACGCTATCATTCATCACCCTCATCATAGCACCATTCATCAGTAAATGTTGTCATCTGAGTCCTCCTAGCATCCCTTAGTAGATGTTGTCCAGCATCCATCAGTAGATGTTGTCATTACTGCAACACAGAATCAAATCCAGACCACACAAATAATCAATCAAAAAGAAAAAAATCAGAAATTGGGTTGTCTCCCAATAAACGCTTGTTTACTGTCACGAGCCTGACACCATTAAGCACAATCTGCATCTATGATGTTGGTGTTCCTTTTGCTTTCATCACACCAACTTATTTGCAGCATCTTCTTGTTCACCATCTTTACCTTTCTTGAATAAGGAGCCTCAATCTCAATAACTTCATTCTCTTTGATATCTTTAACCACTTCATGCACAGAGTCTTGGTGAACATGGCACTTGAAGGCTGGCGCTCAGCGTCCTCAATAGGGTGCCCAAGCGGTGATGCGTGACATCCTACGCTAAGGGCCCTTAAAGGAGCAGTCAATCGCCCTGCGACCTTCTTCAACCTTTTTCTCTTGATGATCTTGTGCTTCTAATACAGATTTTCGGATTTTATCCTACACACACTAAAAAACAATGCACTAGAGCACCCAAATAGCACTAAAAGATAAAAAAGATAAAAAGATAACAAGATAACAAGAATAAAAAGATAAAAAGATAAAAAGATAAAAAAAAAAGATAAAGTCTAATCGGTTAAGAATCATACAAAAGTATAGTTTAAACCACGAGTCCCCGACAACGGCGCCAAAAACTTGTTAAAACAATTTTTAATCCTCGACAACGGAGTCAAAAACTTGTTAAGATGTCGGCAAGTGTACCGAATCATATCAAGTAATATAAAATGGTAAGACCAAGTATCGTTTCCTAAGTGACTCACGACACTAGACTGTCATGTAATTACTTAACTAATTAAGACTCTAAAGAACAAATTTTGGGGTTTTGAATGCAAATGCAATAAAAATAAACATGAATGCAATTTGATCAATTGAGGCTAAACACAAGGATGAATGGATGAAGTTAATAATATGATATGATAATGTTGTTGGGGTTTAGATTTCACCCAATCACTCTCATGCATATATGAATTCTTCTTCTTCATTAATGTTAATATCACTTTCTAAATTACTTAAAACCTGATGTCTCGACGAAGAAAGCCTATCCTTAATTACTAGTTTACAATGTCTTGTCTCCCTAACAATTAATTTTGCATTACATATGCACAGAAGCTTAAGATAACCAAAACTCATATTTCTATGTCTAGGCAATACTACTTTTGGGAGAAATTCTCCAGATCTAGGTTTTCCCCGTATGTGTCCATGTCACGAAAACCAATAATCATGCCATGAATGAGTTAAACATAAAAATTCATAGAGCGAAGAAGAATAACCCTAACAATTAATGAAAGAAGCATAAATCAATCATAATCAATTCAAAATACATGAGAGTTTAAGAGGTTACATCTTTCCCAACAACAAATAAGGTTTAGTTCATCATTATCATGGAAAAACTAGATGAACAATGGAATGAAAGAATGAAAGAGATAGAAAAACCCTAGAAATAAAAGAGCTGTCAAATCCTCAAATCTACCCCCAAGGGGTGAAAAATGTGTTTATGTGCTCAAGCCATCAAAACGTACAATCCCTAGGACGTCCAAGTCCTTAAATAGAACATAAAAATAACATAAAACAGGTTCAAGCCCACGAAACTGGCGCTCAGCGCCCCACTTAGAGCGCCCAGGCGAGGTACGAGTCAAAGCTGGCGCTTAGGCACCCTTCTCGGGCCCTCTTGGGGCGCCAAGCGCCTTTCTCGGGCCCTCTTGGGGCGCCCAAGTGCCCTTCTCGGGCCCTCTTGGGGTGCCCAAGCGCCCTCTTGAGGCGCCCAACTACACAAACTGGTGTTCAGGCGCCCTACGTAGCCTTCTATGCTCCTTTTTTGATGTTTTAACTGTCCCTCTTCAATTCCAACTTCTTGATACTTTTGCTCTTCTTTTAAATCATTCTAATAACCTACAAAATCAAGCGAATTTAGTGATAAAATCATCAAGTATACCCTCTACTCCTTTTGAATCATAGATAACTGTATATTTAATCGTTATCAACAGGCGCAGGCGCTAAGGCTGGGCATAATTAGCCTAAGTGTACTAAATTGTATCTATACTATAAAAACTAAACTATTTTTATTAAAAATTGAATTATACTATTTTGCAGTTCAATTTAAAAAACTGAACTTTTATATCAGCCGTTAACTGCTTTAGTTAACCAGCTAACTGATTCAAACTGTAAAACAACCAAAGCAAACTGCAATTTCACCTACCATCACAAACATACAATAAAACTACATGTTATTGTGTACTTTATAATACTAAAAACTTAAATAAAATTTAATTGCATAAGTTACATCAAAAAAATTGATCAGAAAAACCTTAATCAAAATCTATCCATTTATAAATTGCAATAATATAATAATTTTCAGTAAAAATAAATACTTAAATGAAAAATAATAATAAATTAGTATGATATATATTATGAAAAGTATGATATACAAATATAAATTAATACAGTCATGTGCAGAGCCTTCTCCTTATCATTAAGGGATGAATCGCTGGAATGGTACAACACTCTTCCCCCAAACACGGTAGATTGGTTCGCCACCGTGGAAACTCTTTTTAGAAGACAGTACGCCTCCAATCGAAAACAAGAGATGACATCGAGAGAATTGATAAACACCAAGCAAGGGAAAGATGAAACCTTGAAGGCATTCATACAAAGGTAAAATGAAGTCGCACAGCGAGTTAAAGACGTGAATCACACTTTTATCATCATTAATTTGCCTTCATGCTTACGACCGTGATATTTTTCTGAAAAGTTGTATGATTGACCACCAAAGACTATGGATAAGCTTCGACAAAGGATCACTGAGTTTATTCGAATTGAGGACATGAGAAACTCAAGAAAAAAAACAACAGCAAGAAGTCTCTATAGATGGGAGCAAAAAAGAAGCGAAGCGATTTTCCAACAGTAACAACAAAAGTGGAGGACCTCCTCGGAAGGAATTTATTTGAATTGAGTCGTGATTGGAGTATTGAGCTGATCGGTCCAGTTAAACGTTATGTCTACATTGGGTCGTAATTGGGCCAAAGGTTAAGTGGCTCGTATTGGGCCATAACAGGTCTAGTGCAAGAAGGGGCTAATAAGCTCAATTGGGCGAAATCTAGGGAGATACGATCAATTGATTTGGTAGGTAATAAAATATATAAAATAATATTTTAATGACGCTAACAATATCTGGAAGATATTAATAAGTTGTTTGTGAACAACCAACTAGACAAAAGATAAGTTTGTTTTTATTTTTTCCATGAAGTACTTATAAATACAATGACAAAGTCAAAGGCCAGGTACGTTGAACTATATCCAAAACAATCCATTGTGATAAACAAATCACTAAATCCACGCCTAACTTGAGCGTTAGAGACATTTTGTAGGTACATCCCCTCGGTCAAGTGTGGAAATGTGCGGAGCAGGAGATTTAGAGATCAAAGGAAGGAAGATTACGTGTGGAAGGTTAGTCTCTCATTCATACACAAATATCCACCAAAACATTGTATATAATAACAAATAACTTTATAATAAAATGCAAATACAATTTTTTTACATTCAGTCATTATAATAATATTTTAATCTTTTAAAAAACTAAATCGATATTACACATAAAAATGAAATCAACATTTACCAAATTAATTATTTATTTTTAAAGCGTTTAATATTTAAGCTTCACCACTCAATCACTTTTTAACTATATTTTTAACAAGGGAGCGACTAATTTTTCTTGCTCTATAAATTAATCTATTTACCATTACAATTAAATATGTACAATGAATGGTTTTAAATATAAGAATTAAATATACTTTTAGTTCATAAATTTAAATGTGAAATTATTCTAAATTTTATTTATTTTTAAATTTTAAAGATTAAATATATCAAAGTTTAAAATATACATAAGTTTTAATTTTATGTAGATCAAAAATATATTTAACTCTAAATTTAATTATTAAGATAATGAAATGATGATGCAGAAAATGTCTACTAATCTAATCATGATTCGTTAAAGATATAAAAATAAATAAAACAGTCAAACATTCTTGTGAAACCCAAGAAGATGGATCAATGCTTATGTGTTTAAAGAAATTTTCTATAAAATAATAAAGTAAACAGAACATTCTTAATTTGCATTCTTGTTGCTTCTCCAACATGCATTCTGTAAACAAGAATCCAAACACCGTTAAGTTAGCTAAGTAAGCACACGGAGAATTTTCTTTTATGCACAGATGAAAATTTTTAAATATGCGCAATCAAATACCATGACAAAAATGGTCATTGGGTCACCATACGACACTTAAAAAATGAACCTAAATCTAATTATATAATCTTGCCCGAGAGACCAATGTGAACACTATTTTTTTAAGAAGCCGAAAGGAATTTATTTGAATTAAACCTATCAATTCGGCTTGATCCACATGGTTAAAAAAACACACAGAACTAAGAAATTCATATAAAAAAATTTTAAATTAAAATTGAAATTGATTTAGATTAGATCAAATCAAAATGAATTCATGTTAAGTTGGTAGGTCTTATATCATGCTAAAATAAGTTAAACTAGATAATAAGTTGAACTAGATGAAAATCACGGTAGACTTTATCCATTCAACTTAGTTAAAGTTATACTTTACAAAGTGAATTAAGCACAAGTCATGACACTAAAGGTTAATAAGAATGAGAACAAATCGAGTTATATCAAAATAAAGTCAATTTAAATTCAAGAAATTTTAGTCGAATTAGATCTAAATCATATAAGATATCAAACTAAGACAATCAAACCATAAATTGAGTTGGATCATGTTAGATCTAAATAAGTTAGATAAGATGTATCAACTTTAAAATTAAATTACAAAGAATAAAGTAATTATAGTTTAATTTATAATTAATGAAAAATATTAAGAAAATAATTTATTGTTTAAAATATTTTAAATACTCTTGTGTGTTTTAGTATATTTAAAAACGAACAAAAATACTGAATGAGTCAAACTATAAAAGACAAGGTGTGCTTGTATGCATGTCAAATCCTATGAACTTGGGAAACGAAAAACAGAACGAAAAAGAAAGAGACAAAGTTGAATGCGGGAGAACAATAATTAATTCCTTGGTCACCAAGTGTAGCAGCTACCAAACAAAAGTCATCACAATGGCGGACAAATAGTGAAATTCAATGTACAATTTAACTTAAATAATTTGTTGTGGCTCTTTGCTTGCATGCCAAGGCAATCGAAAACACACATGCCAAAATTTGCATATAAATCAAATCCACCATATGCATTAATTATGTGCTCCGAAATTAATTAGTAGACAATATTGTGTAGCAGATACACAGAGAAGATGGTAGGTGGTGCTGAACTTGCTGAAGCATATGTGTTGCGGAAGCACTACCGAGAGAAAAAGAAAGAAACAGAAAAGGGAAGAAGCAAGATGGGTATTAAGCATGCCAAGACCCATAGAATAAGTGGATGTTTCTCTTGGTTTCTAAAAGGACTAAAAAGATCTACACTCATAAGAGACGACCATCAGAGAAATAGTTGATTGAGGTTTCGACAAATCCATGAAGATCTTGTACCTTTAATTGAGTTCAAAGTTTTTAGTGTTAAAAAATCCTCGCCTGATATGTTACCTTTGAAATTTTTATATACTGAAGTTTCCTTAGTTTTAAATGAATTGTATTGTATTTTCTCAAGTGTTCTGTGTATTATTAAAGTTGGAAACGAGTAATTTGTTGAATTTTTTAATGAATATTTACGAAAAAGCAAAATGAAAGAGAAAAAAAATCAGTTTCCACGAGTAAGATCTTTGTTGAAATTTTTGTATAGGAGTAACTCTGACTAAATTTAAAAAAAAAAAAAACAAGGTCACAATTTCATAAGGGGCATTTATGATTTTTCCCATTAGGTTTTTGTTTTCATAGCAGTTGATAGTTGACCCAAATAGAACTCATGCACTTTCCCAAAGGAAAAGTAAAGAGGGATACGCGGCAAAATGACGGCTATAGAATCCGCATCAAAACTTTGAAACACCGGAAAATTCTGTCCTTTCATACTTGCGAGAACTATTTTTCTTGTTCCACAAGACAATACAAATCTATATAAAGCAATCCCATTATGTTCTCTCTTCACAAAAACCTTAATTTTACTGATTCCAAGAATTCTGATTAAGTGGCCATGGCAACGCTAGGAGGGTATGGTTTCGCCGAAGCATACGTAACGAGGAAGCTGTACAAGGAAAAACTTAAAAAGAGAGCACCAGAAGAGGAAGGGGAAAAAACGAACATGGCGAAGATTTGTACAGTGGAAAGGGATTGCGAGAAGAAAACATCAAGTGGGTGTTTCTCATGGGTCTCCAACCAAAGTAAAAGTTCTCGGATTTCAGATTACAACCACGTTGAATCTGCCAATTGATTCATTTTTGACGTTTTTGCATTGCTTCTAACGTCTATGCTTTATGTTCTTATTAAGATTTCTTACTTTGGTTCTTTCAATTTTTTCATGAATTTCTGATGTGTTATGTATACTGTTATCTCTATAGTGAAATTAAATGTTTGGTTATCGTTGTAAATGGAAATGATGTTTTATGACAGTTGAAGAAAATTAAGGTTTTGTTCACTTGAGTGGATTTGAAGGTAAAGGGATTTGAGAGGATTTGAAAATAAATTTTTTTATTGTTTATTTGAGTCAAGGAGGTAAGTGAGAATGAATTTGGAAGTAAAGATTGTGAGAATTCGTGTAGGATTTGATTGACTTGACAGATTAAAAAAATTTACTTCCAAATCCAATCTCATTTACCTCCAAATTCATTCAAATAATCAACAAAAAAAATTATTTTCAAATCTCTCAAATCCCCTCAATTACTCTTCCTCAAATCCACTCAAGTGAACAAGGCCTAAGAGTTATGATGCAATGAATCTTACGTTTCAAAGAAAATTATGTTATTTCCATGCAAATGAATACGTTAAAATAAATTGTGGAAATATCAGCTTATTATCAACTAGCTAAATTGTGGAAATATCAGCTTATTATATTATAAACAGCCGTTCAATTTGAACCTTTTATGCTTTTAATATTCGTGTGTTTATTGTAAGAAAAAAATAGTTAAAAAGTTAATAAAATATTTTAAAATTGTATTTTAAATTTATGAATATAAGTTGATACTGTAAAATTGTTTTTATTATTAATTATTCAGAAACCGTTATTGATTCAACATTTGGGATGATAAATATAAAAGTTTACAACTTAGTATATATAATAGTCCGTATTTAGATGACATAACTTTTTAAACATTATGAAACCATAATCTATTTTCTCAAGTTAAAAACGGTTAACTTGACTTGAAAAAAAAAATCTTAAAATCACTAAATAATAGAGATCTGGTTTGCAAAACAAACAAAAAACAAAAAATAACTCATATATATAGTTGCAAATCACTAAATGTGTAAATAAATTAGGTGAAATTATTTTAACTTATTTAGAGGTCTCAAATTCGAATTAAATACTACATCATTATTAGAATTAAATATAATTTGGGTGGAAATTACTTTATAATCTCTAAAAGATATAGATAACTTTTAATTCTTCAAATTTATGTTTAGAGATTGAAATATGTTTTAAAATATATTTTTCTCTTTCTAATTTTACAGCAACCATGAAATTTCATTAGCCCCATCAGCAAATTTGATTTAATTTCGCGGAACCATAAAAAATCTTTCGCGGGCCATCATTTACGTCAGCAATGACGTAACACGTATATAAAAACAAGAGCGTAAAAAGGAAGCAGCATTTCTCACAAATAACTTGGTCTTAAATTTTAAAAATTTACTTCAAGTTAAATTACTAGGCATACTCCTTATTTATTTAAATTTTTAAAAGAGTTTTTAAATTAACTTTCTTAATTGAATTCTAAAACTGAAAAAAAAAATATCGAAATTCATGACAGGGTTTTAATTAATTTTTTAATGTGCTGATTGATGTAACTAGTCTTGTTAAGGTAACAAGTTTGGCTGGTTAATTAATTATCATTTTGAAAATCAACACTCCATTTTGTTAAATCTTTGAAATTGACAATTAAATCGACTAACGTTGAATCAGGTCAATAATCTATAATGTTAAAATATAAAGTTTGGGTCCAATTACCTGGGCCCCACCTAGACTTCGAAATTGTTGACTTTAGAATGGACCACTTTTTCACTTTTTTTTCCTTCTTCACCAAGCCAATGCACCTCTATATAAACCAATCCCCTGTTTCTTCTCATTTCAAACAAAACCTTCAATACTTCAAATATCATTTATTTTATTTTTTCCATTTGGGCATGGCAACCCCTGGGTTTGGTCTCCCTGAAGCATACATGGCGAGAAAACTGTTCATGGAAAAGAGGAAAAAAAGTGCACAAGAAGAAGAGAAAAGCACCCAAATGAATATTTCTACATTCAAAAGGGCTTCTGAAGGTAAAGCAGCAAGTGGGTGTTTCTCATGGGTCTCCAATCACCACCATAAGAAAATTTCAAGAATTTCAGATTGCAGCCACACCCAACCTGCCAATTCATAATTTCTGATCATGTTGGGTTTTTCTGGTTTTCTAGTTTTAAGTCCTAACAAGGTTCTTTCAATTCTTGATACTACTAAATATTGCTTTTAATTCTGTTTCCCTTTTGGTATTGTTATGTATAATTATTTGTATATGATCCAATTATAAAATAAGATGAGCTTGCTGTGTCTCTTGGATTATTGTACTGTGAAATGCTATTTTACTAATGTTGTGAGAATCCTCTGTTTTATCAGAGTGGCGAGAATTATGGAAGAATTTGAGTGAAAAAATCATTATCTAGTTAAAGAAAAATGTTTATATATATGTTGGGGGTAATGAAAATGATAAAGTAATTTAACCTGACCTAAAAATAATTCAAAAATGCAAGTTACAAAAATATTCTTATTCTACTAAAAATATCATGATCGTTCACCATGATTTAAGATAGAAAATATAGACACATCTTTTAAACATGATTCCAACTTTTCTTAAATATGTTTAATTATGGTTAAGGTATATGTCATCACCATTTCTATCTCATTTCTTAACATTAACATTTTTTTTATTGTTATTATCTTTGTTTTTAAAAACTTGTAATCAATAAAAGAAGGCTGTAATGTCAAATTAAATTTTCCTAGTTATTAAACATGTTTAGTAGCTAGATTGTGGGAGAAGTAAAAACTAGAGAAATGGTGAAAATAAAGATGTTGGATTTTATGATTTATAAATGAAAGATAAAAATTGACTAAAATGGAAAAATTAATTTTTCATCTCTTTAGTTTATTATCATAGGCTACACAAACATTACATACTTATCATATAGAGTAATGGTATTTTTACATTCAAAATTTTTTACACTCATTTAATATTATCTTTTACTCTTTAATTTTCTTTCACAAATACAAAAAAATTATTTTTTATAATTATCTTACCTTTACAATATTATATCAAATGAACTCAAAATATCATTATTCTTTCGTATGTTCTTTATACTTATAGTCTATGGTTCGTTTACTGATCCTTAAAATTCTATTGGCAACATAAAAAAAGTTCTACACTCTGAACTAACCATGAATGCAATTAAAGATAAAGAAAAATAAATTTGAATGACATATATAAAGAAAAGAAGACATCTTACCATATCCAAGTGCCTGCCTAATTTATAAACTCTCTCATGCACTGTTTTCTTAGTTTAAAATAAAAGCTAAAAAAATGACATGTTTTTTCAAGAGACATATCAAAGAGGTATATGCCACATCTCATTAATTATGAGCCTTTCAAACTCCTATTTAAAATTTCCAATACTTAGAAATTTAAATAATATTTATATTATATTCCCTAATCATATTCTTAAATAGAAAAATAATTGTCAAATAAAATTAAAGTAAAGAAAAACTATATTTTAACTCAATAAATCTAATAAAACATCTAAATATTTAATTAATATGAATATTAAACTTTTCATACGAACTTAACAACATATTTCAAAAACTCAAATTGGACCCCTTAATAGATTTTTGAGTTCATACGAAAAAAAATGCATTATGTTATAAAGTTAACCCATATTTCAATAAAATAAAACAAAATAAAGAAAATTATAACATTATTCGATGTAGACAATATTTATTGAATTTTATTTTATGTGGAAAATAACTCTTAAACAAATTTAACTACAAATAGTGCAAATATAATTACTATAAAATATGACTGATACAAGTACCAAAATTTCTACGAGTTTTATAAGTAAAAATAAACTAATCTAATATTAGTTTACCAAGACTACATAATTTTACAAAAGAAGAAACATACGTAAGCATATATATATATATATATATATATATATATATATATATATATATGAAAATAAGAAATAATTATTATTGTAAAACTATATATTATAATAAGAAATTTATATTAATTTTATAATATTATAATTATATATTAGAATACTTGTAAATTTCTTCCAATATAACATAAAAGGTAAAATTATAATAAACTATGTGCAATTTGTTTTATAAAATAATTAAATTTTATTTGTAAAATCATAATTATAATTATATAATAGTTTTTATTATTTTTATGAGTAAGTTTTTAATATAATACAAATTAAAAAGTTAATTAATGAATATAAAAACACACAGTAAATAATTTACACCAAAAACTAATTATAAAATTAAATTCCTGTTATTAATTATTATCATGCATAATACCATTTTATATGTAATTCTTTTGATGTTACTTCTCCATTACAAGGAATTGGGTAAAGATTATAACAATGTGTGTATCATTCTTCCAATCATTCCTGTTTTTATGAAAACAAATCACATTAAGGAAGTTTTGAAAAACAAATTAAAATAATTTATTAGACTAGCAAATGCAAACTAAATTAAATTAGTTTCCCAAAAACATATGGATATATAATATACTCTATCTAAGAAATAATTAATCATTAAAACTTCCGTATTTTCCATTACATGAGAACAATGTAAAAATAATTAAGTGCAAAAAATATATAACTTTCATAAAACATATATAACTTTTATATAAAGGATGTCTTAGATAATAAAAAAGAAAAAAAGAAAAAGTTAAACATGTTTAGTAATTAAAAAGTGGATAATAGCAATTATATCAAGTTTTTAAACTTAGTTGCTAGACTCATTTCAATTTGCTCAATACCCTTAGTCCCCTCAATCAAACAACATCACTGGTTCTGGAAAACCCTCCCTTGCTGAATCGGTTCCTCCGGTTATCCGAGTTGCGCTGAAATTGAAGTCCTGACCCTTTTCGATTCAGGTAATTGCTTTCGCTCTGTGTTCTTTATTAATGCTTTACATATTTTAGTTGTTGGATTCTCATAATCATTCTTGGCCTGGTTTGCCCATTTTTTGACTATTTATGTACAACTTTCTTGTTCATTCACTATTCTTTTCTCATTTGCATGCTATTTTTGCTGCATTGCATTTTCCCATTCCCTTTCTTTAATGTTTTGGGGACTTCTTTTTTCTTTCTTTATTTTGAATTCATCATTGCTCTTGTTTGTATTTTTTTTTTTTCATTTTAAGTCTCTTAGTTCCTCAAATATTGGCTTAGAGAGGGTATTCTGAATTTAATATTTATTCATTTATTTCTCCATGGACGAAAGTGTTCAAACTGCAGTTTTATAAAGGCTTCTTCAATACTTGCCCTAGCTGCCTTGCCCCACCTCTGTTCCATAGGGGAGCTGCTGTAAGAACCTGCTGCCATTTCTTTCATTGTCATCTTCTTTAAATTATTTTATTATTAATGTTTGTTTGTTGGCCATTGTAGTTTGGTTTCGCTATTCCTTTAAGGTGTTTGATACTATGTGCATTCCAATTATCTGTAGTTTTTCCTCTGTCTGTTCAACATGTTAATTTGTTTGGAGGATCTATTGGGACTGGCATTTATTTTCATTTGTGGATGTTATGGCAGTGTCACTTACACTTCTTCTTTCAAGAAACAAAAAGTAACCCACTAGGGTTGGCTTAGTTATGGAGTGTGATTTGAATAGTTTGAATGAGTTTTAAGGTTCTAAAACCTAACTTTGTTGCCACAGAACACAAAAAAAAAAAAAAAGATACTATGTCTTGTCACTGCTGTTGTTTTGCATGCCCATTAAACCAGGGATTCAAACTGGCCATACCATTTATATCTCTGTTTGGATTTTGTTTGGTAACATGAAATAAGTTTTTCTTATATTGCATTTCATAAATTATAATTATTCAGTTTCATCTATAAAGTGAGGGAAGAAATAATGTCATGTGGTTTTTCTTTTCTCAATCACAGGAAAGAAAAAACTTATCTCAGGATTAAAAGCTACATAGTTGATTTAAATACTATTCAGAAATTCATAGGAATATCAATGTACTCTATTGAAATATCAATAGAATATATCAATATTAGATACTTAATGTCTTTTTTCAATTTTTGGCAGCTGTTACTCATTCAATTTTATTACACTCTTGGCTTTGTTTATGTTGTCAGACTTAAAAGAGATGGGATTACCAAAGTCTTCTGAGGACTTGTCATCGGAGATGGAGGTTGATGCCTTTAGACGCCTTTTCCCACTTCGTTATTTTGAGCGTCATCTTGCAGAATCAATAAGGCCTGATGGTAGGGCACTTGGAAAAAGCAGAGAAACAAGTATTTTTCTTGGTTAGTTATTTTTTCTCTCTTCTAATTTACAATCTTCAAAACCTTTGGTATGTTTGTATTATTCACACTTGAAGCAAAACTTAGATGGTTAACTCATTTGATTAGGTGCTGTTTCGACTGCTAATGGGTCAGCTCTAGTGAAGATTGGATCAACTGTTAGTCACTCTTCCTGTGTCTTTTTTGTTAAATCTTGCGTGAATCTGGGTTATTGATTTTATTATGGGGTGGATTTAATGATTTACTAATTGATCTCTTCCCAGACTATGTTGACTGCTATTAAAATGGAGGTTATGACACCCTCCTTGGAGTCACCAAATGAGGGCTGTCTAGGTTGGTATTGCTTGCTGTGCCACTTGTGTTAGTTATTCAGTCTTTTGGTCACATCACAAAAAATAACGTGTTAATATCTGTTATTTCAGCTGTTGATTTCTTCATGCCTCCAATTTGTTCTCCAATTGTTAGGCCTGGCAGGCCTGCTGAAGCATCACCAGTGGTGTCAAAGCAGTTGTCCGACACCATTTCAAGGCATGTTTTAATCTTTTTCGTCACTTTGTTAGGTTCGTTTATTTCAGATGATGAAAGAAAATAATTTATCGAAGTCACTTCAACTAACTTTTTATCCACCACAATAATAAAGGAGCCATAAGAAACTGAAGGAACTAAAGGGCATGCTTGAAGAGGATATGGAATAGAGAGAGATGGACCCAAACCAACATTATGAAGCTGCAAGGGTGGTTGAAAGGGAGGAAGGTGTTGGTTTTAATTAATAGTGGTGCCAGTCACAATTTTATTTCAGATAAATTGGTGATTGATTTGGGTCTGGCTGTGGAAGAAACTCCTCCTTACAATGTCTTCCTAGGGGATGTGCATAGGAAGACCACCAATGGGTGTTGTCGTGACATCTTGTTACAGCTAAAGGAATTGGAGGTAAAAGAGAGGTTCTACCTGTTTGAACTAGGAGGGGTGGACCTGATTTTGGGAGTAGCTTAGCTGGCTTCACTAGAAGAAGTCAAGATAAATTGGGTAAACTTGACCATGAGTTTCAGAATGGGGAAAAGGAGGTGATGAATGAAGGGGAGCCCTCGTTAACCAAAAGGGTGGTTACTTCTGAGGCCCTGTTGAAAGAAATGGAAATTGAAGTGGTGACATTAGTATGTGTTAGGTTCTTGGGTTGGAAACCTAACTATGAACACTAACAGTAGGTAGAAACAGTAAAGAAAAAATGGGTTCTATTATTGACAGCGATAGAAATCTCTTTACAAAGAATGGTTGGGAGCATAACCTCCCTCTTCTGGTCAAAGTCCAGACTTTACAAAAGAATACTCAATGCCCTCTACAGAGTTACAGGAGCTCTATCCATAGCAGCTCTGATCCACTCCCCTATTACAACAAAAACCTCTACACCCTTGACCGTTCGGTCCTGCACCCCACACACCCTTACTGTTCGGTCTTTCACCGTTCGGCTTGCCCCTGCATTATATCCTATCATTACACCCCGTTGCAAAACAACCTTGTCCTCAAGGTTGGAACAATGAAGCTTGAGCCCATGGCATTGTGATATGGTCTTATCATAGGAAGGGAACCCGCTGGCTACTACCTGCAATTTCAGGTCTGGAGGCTTGGGTGGTGGTCGAACTGAGAGACAAAATTTATGGGACCATTTTCGCATGTTCATTATTTCCTTGAAGGCGAGGAGCTTCTAATTCTTCCCTGTAAAATAACTTCTTCTACCGTTCGGCTCTCTTCCCCCTATCTTTATATCGTTTGACTTCTTCCCCTTGCCTTCAACCGTTCAACTCTCGTTAACAATTCTTGGTAGAGTTGCTGCAAGATCTTCCCAAGAAAAATTCTTGGATTTTTGCTACCAAGACTTGAACCCCTGTTCTGTCTTGTCTTCCAGGTTCTTTGAAGGTGGGTTTTTATTGAATTTTCTCCTTTATCTGAGGGTTGCTTTGCTTTCTTGATGTCCAGTAGAGTTCCTCTCTTCTTTACTCTCTTCTTTCCTCTCTTCTTTCCTCTCTTACTCTGTGAATAGTCTCAACTAGGTGATTGGCCTCGATTATTTACAAAGAATGGTTGGGAACATAACCTCCCTCTTCTGGTCAAGTCCATACTTTACAAAAGAATACTCAATGCCCTTTACAGAGTTACAAGAGCTCTATTTATAGCAGCTCTGATCCACTCCCCTATTACAACAGAAACCTCTACACCCTTGATCGTTCGGTCCTGCGCCGCACACACCCTTACCGTTCAGTCTTTCACCGTTCGGCTCGCCCCTGCATTATATCCTATCAGTATGGGATATGGGAAATATTGAATTGGAGGAAATGAAGAAGGGTGAGGAGCAGCTGACCCTGGATCAGAGCACCGAATTGGAGGAGATTTTGGGAGAATTTGAGGAATTTTTCAAGGAACCCAAAGGGCTGTCATCAAACATGCACTTGGATCACAGAATTCCTATCAAAGTTGGAGTGGTTCCAATAAACGTGAGGCCTTATAGGTACCCTCATCTCTTGAAGATAGAGATTGAGAAACAAGTGGCTAAAATGCTCGGGACAGGAATAATCAGACCCAGTCCATACTCTAGTTCAGTTATATTGGTTAAGAAGCGGGATGGCAACTGAAGATTCTGCATTGATTATAGAGCCTTAAATAAGGCCACTATCCCTGCCAAATTCCCCATAGAGGAGTTGCTGGATGAGTTGCAAGGGTCCTATTTTTTTTCCAGGGTGGATTTAAGAGTTGGATACCACTAAATAAGGATGGAAGAAGGATATATTCTAAAGACAATTGCACGCACCAAGGCCATTATGAATTTTTGGTGATGCCTTTTGGACTTTCTAACGCCCCAGCCACATTTCAATGTGTCATGTACACAGCTTTGAAGCCTTATCTAAGGAAATGTGTATTAGTATAAAACGAAACAAAAGTTAGATCGGGATCAACCCGCTCTGATACTAACTTGAGATTAAAAACAGAAATTTAATTTTAGAGGGCTTAATGGACTCTTCTCATGTTCTAATATTTATATTGATAGAGTTAATACAGTAGAGAGATGGAAGGTCAAGAGACTGTCCTAGACTGTTAGGTACCTAAATAGAGATAACCCACACACTACTCCCTGTCCTTCTTACTTCACTAACATAAATAGACTTAATAATTATTCCAATAGTTATCATGAAACCTTATAAAAAAACTGAAGATGTACCCTCCCTTTCCCTCAAAATCCCCTCCGTCCAAACATATATATATGTCAACCATCAGGGTGATCAATAATTTGTATTTGTTTGTTTGATGTGTCAAATAATAAGTAACCTATACTTTTATTGTGCAGTTCTAGAATGATTGATTTGAAAGAATTGTCTCTGGTTAGTGGAAAAGCTGCATGGATGACTTACTTGGTAAGCTTTTATATTCATTTGTGATTTCTAGATTTCGGATATCAACCACAGAAAGTTAGAGTAACAAAGTTATAATAACATGGGTATTATGGGGTGTCTAGGTCCCAAAATGAATAAAATGGGATGCTCAGTGGAGTATTTAAATGTTTGGATGTTTATCAATTGGTATTAGAGTTGGTTGTCAATCTCTTGGAGTAAGAGATTTGGGAAGATTATGTCAAAGATACAAGTTGATTATGTTTGAGATATGATTTGATTAAATTAATTAGGGAGATATGATATATGACTTGATATTGATTTTGTTCCATATTGTTGTATTTCTTCATTATAAATAAGAATGCTTGTGTGTACACAATGCACGGGGATTCATTATATTCCTACTTGGCTGCTCTCTTCTTAACATGGTACTTGTTGGTTTCTTGAAAATGGCCATTACAACGAATTTTGACTAGTAGAGGGTTTTTACAGAGGAAGTTGAGTGTAGTGTGATGGATGAAGTGTTGTAAATTGGAAGCGGACTCCCAGGGATTGTTCTATGTAGGGACTTCTGTATTATGAGGTGTCTAGCTCCTTCATTAAATAAAATGGTATGTTGGATCTAGTATTTGGGCTCAAGATTAAGCAAGCGCATTTTAGAAGGAAGTAGTGGGTCACAATACTGTTAAAATAATTTTCAGAATTACAAAGTTGTGAGGAGTGGACCATATCTCTCAACATGGTACCAAAGTAGTTATCCTTTCAACATGGTATCAATAGCCTCTCGAAAAGGGACTTAAATCCATGCTTTCCCTATGGGCACTGGCAACAGCCTCTGTGATACAACCTCTAACATCATTACTAACTGAGGAGTGGGAGTGACAACCCCAACCAGAAAATGTGTTAGTTGTTACGAATGGGGGATCAAGTAGCAACAAAAGTCTCCGCATCTTCCTTCTAAGGATTCGTCAGAACAATTTGCCAGTTAATGGGAGATTGTTAAAAACATTTTAGAATTAGAAAGTTGAGTGAACCAAATCTCGAAATATCTAATGTGTATCATTCTTGTAAGGAGATATTTCCTAAAGTTGAGTTCTTGTTGTATCCTGGGTAGTTTGCATAATACACTGCGGATAAGTCCTTAAGGACAGTGATCTACACGTCTCAGGAAGTCTATTATTCGTGATCTTTATTCTTTTATTGTCAGCTTCTACAACAATCTTAAGGACTTATGGCTGACAACAACAACTTAATCCCAGAGAATCAGAATATTGTTTCCGGAACTCAAGACGGTATTCGTGAAACCTTTCCCGGATGTATCAAAACTTGAAGTCTTCTTTGGTCAGAATTTTCAGCGCTGGCAAGAACGTGTGTCAACCCTCTTAGACATGTACGAAGTCGCCTTTTCTCTTTCATCTTCAAAACCTGACACCAATCTCCCTCCAAATTCAAAATAAGTTGAATATTGGGTTCATGTAAACAAGGTATGCTGCCATACTTTACTTAGTACACTCTAATGATTTTTTCGACGTGTACTGTTCCTATAAGGAAGCAAAAGACATTTGGGATTCGTTGATTCTCAAATACACTACTGAAGATATATTCAGACAAAGATTCATCATTGGGAATTTCTATCGCTGGGAAATGGTTGAAGACAAGGACATAAAGTTGCAAATTAATGAGTACCACAAGCTGCTCGAAGATATTAAAGTGGAGAATGTTCTTCTACCAGATGATTTTGTTTCAGAGCTTCTGATCGAGAAACTGTTGCCTTCCTGGACTGATTACAAGCAACAACTGAAACACAGACACAAGCAAATGTCACTTTCAGAGCTGATCACTCACATAATTATTGAAGATATCAACAGGAAAGAATGTCCTGCTGTGAGGGCCAAAGCTTTGTCTGCAAAAGCAAACATGGTAGAAGACAAACCTGCTCCAAAAAGGTACGAACACAAACCTTATCACAATAAGAAAAATAATTTTCGAAAATATCGTCCGAAGGCATTAACCCCACCTTTAAGAAGAAAGGAAATTTCTTCGTATGTGGGAAGTTGGGCCATCATGCACCACAGTGCAGGCGCAGAGCAAGAAAAGACAATCCTCCTAAGGCCAATATAGGCGAAGGAGATGAAATTATTGCTGCTATCGTTTCTCAAGTAAATCTGATGACCAATGTGAGCAAGTGGGTGGTAGACTCTGGTGCTACCAGGCATATCTGTGCAAACACAAGTGCTTTTACCTCCTACACTAGTGTAGGGATGGAGATGAACACGTCTACCTTAGTGATTCCAGGACTACTCCTGTTCTAGGAAAAGGGAAAGTTCTTCTCAAACTCACATCTAGAAAGACTCTGGCCTTGAGTGATGTGCTACATGTGCCATCAATCAGAGTTAATTTAATCTCTATAGCACTACTGGAAAAAGTAGGGGTTAAAGTGTTATTCGAGTCGGACAAGATTGTAATGGCAAAAAATAATGTTTTTGTGAGGAAGGGAAAATTGTTGTAGAAGCTGACAATAAAAGAATAAAGATCACGAACAAAGGACTTCCTGAGGTGTGTAGATCACTGTCCTTAAGGACTTATCCGCGGTGTATTGCGCAAGCCCCCTAGGGTACAATAGGAACTTCTCAGAATTTCTGAGGATCTCAGAACTAGCAAGGATCTTTAAAAAGAGAATAAAATAAACCCAAAATATTTTTAGGAAAAGAAGAAAAGGGAAAGAATGAAACCAGGAGAAGAGAGAATGAGAGAAGAGTGATTTCTAATGATGTCTTTTGGAGTGAATGAAGTGCTCTATTTATAGAGTTGGTGAACCAGGCCCATGATCCAAAAGATCCAAAATATCTGCTAGAAAAAATGATTTTTTAATAAATTAAAACCTTGCAAACTAATAGGAACATTGGCAGCAACATTTCCTGGAAGCACGCAACTTGGGATTATAACGTTCCAGCGCTTCTTGCGGAACATGCACAATCAAACCCAAGATATTTTGCAATATCAGTATAATGGTACTCTTTTTATAACAATCCCCACATACTGCAAAATATATATACAAATGAAAGAGAAAAGAAATTATTTTGGGTCTCACAAGATGTAATGCATTAGAATTGGTATAGCAAACTATATGAACCAGTCTTAGATCAAGAAACTTAACACAGTGTAGTTGGTATAGCAAGCTATATGAACCAAAGACACTTGAGTGTGTTAGAGGTTTATCAATCACAGTACACCCCCACAATACTTGCTGTTATCGATGTGATGCACTTACTAGGCCATGCGCGTGCCAGGTATTCATGAGTGCTCTAGAGATCATGCCAAGATCTCATGCAAGCGGCCCCACTTGACACTCATATAGGTGATTTCATCAAGTGTATGCTGCACATCATACACCACCCGTAAGGGATATGAAGATCATTAAAAACTTTGATTAATTAGAAAGTTTAACTTCTCAATAATGTAGTCTCTAGCACTTTCACACACACCATAGGAATGGATATATTTTAAAATCAAATTAGTGCTATCAGAACTAACAAGTGACTTGTTTTTACCCATATGAACCTTATTCATGGGATCTCCAATCACAAAGGTTTGGTTACCATCACTTGTTTGTTTGCTAGTGGCTTAAGTCCCATTCCCCTCGATGTTTCTAAGATCATATTTCTTCCCAAAGGTTTTGTCAAAGGATCCCCTAGATTTCATTCTGACTTCACATAGTCAATGGAAATAGTTTCACTCTTTTTCAGTTGCTTCACCAAGTCATGTCTCAATTGTATACGTCTATTCTTTCCATTGTGATTCTTGTTTTTAGCTATAGCTATTGCCGATTGGCAATCACAGTGTATTGACATTGATGGGGTTGGTTTCATTCCTAGTGGAATGTTTGCTAAGTTTTTCTACCACTCAACCTCACTACCAGCCATCTCAAGAGCGACAAACTCAGATTCCATTGTTGATCTTGCAATAATAGTTTGTCTGGTTGATCTCTATGTAATCGCACCACCCCCAAGTGTGAATACATAATCTGTTACGGTATAAGGTAAGGGGTAATAATAAGGTTTGGAAAGTATATGAGAAGGAGAAGGAAGGTAGGAGGGAAGTGAGGTCGAACGGTATTGACCGTAAAGGCCGAATGGTAGCAGAACGGTGGAAGGTGTGGAGAGGTCTAGCCGAACGGTGGAATGTGGTGAAGAGCTGGAGCCGAACGGTAGGAGGCATGGGGAAGCAAGCCAAACGGAGGAAGGCGAGGAGCGATTAGACCGAACGGAGCAAGGCGAGGGAGCGATCAGACCGAACGGTGGAAGGCAGGGAGCGAGCAGGCCGAACGGTGAAAGGCAGATAGCGAGCAGACTGAACGGTGGAAGGTAGGGAGCGAGCAGGTCGAACGGTGGACAAGGGAGAGCGACCAGGCCGAACGGTGGGAAGCGGCGAGGAAGCATCCTAACTCCTGACAACAGTGAGGATGGGCAGGAAATTAATTAGAGTAATAAGAGAGATATTCTGAGAAGATATTCAGCAAAGGATAATTAAAGTAACAAAGCCATATCGTAGTATATTATTCAGTATAAGTTAAATATAATAAATAAGGCTAAATATATTCGTACCAGATAATTATAGTAAATAGGATTATTTTCTAATATTTAGTACATTTTGGGAGGAATTAATTAGTATAAATAAAGGGGAAGATTAGGGTAAAACGTATGCTTTTAATTATTAAGTTTTGTAATAGACATTATTGTCTTGTGAGGGAGGTTATGCTCCTGAGTAATTGAAGGAGTTTATGCTTTCAATTATTGTTTACTTTTGTTTATTCAGCTATTACCATCAATAAAAGAGATTCATTCGTTCATTATCATTCATTCTTTAGCTTTATTGCCTATTGTGTTTGTGGATCATTACGTATCAACCTCAGGTACGTAACATAATCACTAGTGGATTTTGTCGCATCTGAATCAGAGATCCAGTTAGCATCACTGAACTCCTCTAGTACAGCGGGAAATCCACTATATTCAATGGTATAATCCATTAAACCTCTTAAGTAACTCATAAGCTTGGAAAGTGCATCCCAATGTTCTTGATTTGGACATTGAGTATACCTACTCAGTCTACCTACTGCATAAGCAACATCAGGTCTAGAAAAGCTCATCAAGTGCAGTAAGCTCCCAATTTTCTGGGCATACTGAGATAATGATTCTCCTCTATTTTTTTATTAATTTGGAGTTAGCATCATAAGGGGTACTCATGGGTTTGATATCAAAATACCCAAACTATTACGTGTCCGAGTAGGAGACGTAACTAACCACGATCACAGTAGGTAGAATGATAACACTCAACTCTCATAGTAAATCGAAAGAACGGGAACTGAATGAATTTCTTTTATTGATGGTAATGGAATAAACAAAAGTAACAAAGATAGTTGGGAGCATAACCTCCCTCACAGTACTATAGTTGCCTGTCTACGAACTCAATAATCAAAAGCATGCCTTCTACCATAGCATTAGGCTTTATTTATATTAAATATTTCCCTAGGGTATAATTCCATTTACTATAATTAACTTGTACTGAATAATAGAATATAATTCTATTTATTATAATTAACTTATACTGAATATCTCCCTAGGATATATTACTGTACTTAACTTATACTGAATATTTCCCAGTTAGGATAGTCACCCTTCAACCGATCGGTTCATGGTCTTCGCTGCTGCCCCTCGCTTCGCTCGAGCTCTCACCGCTTTCCACCGTTCGGTCTCGCCTCTCCCCGCCTTCCACTGTTTGACTTGGTCTTCCTTCCTCCAACGTTCGGCCTTCTCCTTCTCTCCTAAACCTTTTTCTCTCATACACCTTCCAGCCCCTAACACAAACTTCTTAAGAAGTTTCTCATTGTATTGTTCTTGGGTTAGTAATATACTATATCCCTCTCTTATGATTCTAACACCTAAAATTACATTGGCTTCACCCATGTCTTTCATTTCAAAGTTCGATCCTAGAAACAATTTAGTTCTAGCAACAATTTCATTGCATGTACAAAGAATTAACATGTCATCCACATACAAACATATAATGACACAATCACCATTTTCAAATTTAGAGTACACACATTTATCAGCATCATTAGGTGAAAAACCATCACATAGCAATACATTATCAAGTTTTTCATGCCATTGTTTTGTTGCTTGTTTCAACCCATACAAAGATTTTAAAAGTTTACAAACTTTATTCTCTTGACCAGGTACAACACACCTTTCAGGTTGAGTCATATAAATTTCCTCCTCTAAATCACCATTTAAAAAGGCAGTTTTAACATCCATTTGATGTATCACTAGCTTATGGATGGCTGCTAAGGCTAACAAAACTCGAATAGAGGAAATTCTAGTCACAGGGGCAAAATTATCAAAGTAATCTATGTTGGGTTTTTGTGTAAAACCTTTTGCTACTAATCTTGCCTTATACTTCTCTATAGATCCATCAGGATGATACTTTTTCTTAAAGATCCACTTACAACCAATGGGTTTTGCTCCTTTAGGCAAATCTACTAAGGTCCAAGTATTAGTTTTTTGAATTGATTCAATTTCAGTCTTAATGGCTTTATCCCACTATTTTGCATTAGGAGCACTAATGGCTTCTACAAAGCTACTTGGATCATTATCAACTAGATAGGTATAGAAATCATTACCAAAGGAAGTTTCCTTCCTCTGTCTTTTACTTCTTCTTAATTCCTCGCACAAGGCATCATTATGATTATTATCTACAGGTTGAGACATCTCACTAACCTTTAAAGGAAAAACATGTTCAAAAAACTCAACATTTTTCGTCTCCATTATAGAATTACTTTCAAGTATATCACTTTTAAGAACTAGAAACCTATAGGTAGCACTATGTTCAGCATAACCTAAGAACATGCAATCAGAGGTTTTAAGGTTAGGCACCCCCACACTCTTAGGATCAGGTAACATCACCTTAGCTAGGCACCCCCACACTCTTAGATATTTAAGGTTAGGTTGATATCCTCTCCACAGCTCATAGGGAGTTTTTCCAGTTTTCTTATGAGGTATTCTATTTTGTAAAAACGCAGTAAGCAAGGCTTCTCCCCAAAAGTTATCAGGTGCACTAGAACTAATAAGCATAGCATTCATCATCTCCTTAAGAGTTCTATTCTTTCTCTCAGCTACTTCATTAGACTCAGGTGAATATGGTGGGGTTACTTCATGGATGATACCTTCTTTAACACAATAGTCATTAAATAACACATACTCACTACCTCTATCTAATCTAATCCTCTTAATTTTTTTATTCAATTGATTTTCTACTTCTGCTTTATTGGTTAAGAACACATCAAAGGCTTCATCTTTATGTTTGATTAAGTATACTTTGGTGTATCTTGAATAATCATCTATAGGTCACAATAATTTTTACCTCCTCTAGACATGGTTTGTTTCAAATCAGCTACATCAATATGAATTAACCCTAATAGTTCAGTTTGGCGTTCTACAAAAAAACATGTTTTATTTGTTATTTTAGATTTTACACATATATCACATTTACTACTATGTTTATCATGCATATTAATTAATCCTAGTCGCTGTAATTTCATAACATAGGAAGAATTCAGATGTCTTAATCTAGCATGCTATATATCATGAGTCAACAATATAAGCAGAAGATGACAATTCATTAATACTTTCAAAAATGTTAAGTACAAAGAAACCTTGATCACAATAATGAATATGTAACACATCACATTAGGTGACGTACACGGTCTTTGTTTGCTCTGATTGTGTTATCAATTGATTGAATGGCAGAATAATGACATTTTTTTTATCATGCAGGATATCTATTGTTTGGATGCTGATGGTGCTCTTTTTGATGCCGCTTTACTTTCTGCTGTTGCTGCTTTATCTCATTGTAAGTAGTTCATCTTCACTGTAATTTTCATATTATGCATCTGTTCGACCGCCTTTTCATAATAATAGGATGCACATTTGAAAACTGTACACCATGCAATTTAGGAGAAAAGAAAAGATAGAGTTTTCATATACTTAAAGAGAATTTGTTTTTCTGTTGGTGTTCTTAATGTGATGCCTTTCACCACGTTTTGGTATTACCATATTGAGTTTGTCTATGAATTTCTGCGTTGACAGTGCAAATTCCTGCTGTTGCCATGAATGATGATGGCAAGATAGTACTTGTGTCTGATGAAGATGGACAAAACCAAACACAGGAGCCAGTCAATAAGGAAAAGAGGAAGCTTACATTAAGAAGCATTCCGTTCTCATTAACATGCATACTTCACAAGAATTACATCGTGGCAGATCCCACCGCAGAAGAAGAATCAATTGTGGAAACCCATTTGACAATAGTTTTGGATACATCTGGCCAACTACTATCTCTTTACAAGACTGGTGGGCCGGTTCTTGCCCATCCTTCTACTATCCAGGTTAGTTTACTCATTTTTTTACAGAACTACTAAGGTAGTAATGCCTTAGTATTCTCATTTCTATTAAAAAAATATGGTAGTTATAGCATTGATATGAATGCATTAGTGATCAATTTTTGAAAAATTAAAGTAATTACTCTGAAGTTTCAAGTCAGTCTTTCAAATTTAAATGAATACAAGATGTGGAGGTCCCCTGAGACCTTCATATAATGGCCCATCTATTATAGTAAGGCTTGCTTCTGTCTTATTGAGATTCAATTTTTCTCTAAATATCATCTTTAACAGTTTAGTTTTACTGAGTTTTGTGATTCAATTTTTTTCCTTCATTCTGTAGTGTTAGTCTGAGTTTTATATTTGAAGGGTAAAGTTATGAAAATTGTTCGATAGCGTACATTAAAATCCCTAAAACATAATTTAGTATTCTGACATCAATTATTTACCGTAAAGCGTGAAATAATACTGCGTTATGCTGTAAGTATGAAATTTATATAACGATACTGTATTTTCAGGATTGTGTAGCGTTAACCCGGCAAAGAGTAAAGGAAGTAAAAGGCCTCTTAGACAAAGAAAATTCTGCTATGGAAGTTTGAGTAGAATTATGCAATCATCTATTTTTGGCCTGAATGTTTGTTTAAATTTGTACATTCTAGATACTACTGCGGCATTTCATTATAAAAATGGTTCTTTTCATGAATGTTATACCCATATATTACAGCATTATTTTGTCATTCTGGCATATTTGTTTTTTCGCACGTGTTTGATGGATTTTGGGATTTAATTGTGTTAAAAATCCGATCCAAATTGCACAACCTAAACTAAATAAACCCTTAAAATGTTGAAAACAAAAAAAAAAAATCTTCATTTTCTGTTGTATGCTTTTTAGTTCTTATAAACTAAATCAAACTGAAGCACAAGACATGTTAAGCTTAAATTGCTTTTCCTATTAATGACAATATTTTAAAATCATTTTCTTTTAGGACGATTTATGTTGTCTATTATATAGTTAATGAAATTCATTTGTTTGGTTGACAGATAATTAAAGCGGTGTTAAATAAATTTTTAAGAGAAAATGAAATAATATATTCAATCTAAATGGGAACAGGTTAAGCTGTATTGATTTGAATAAATGTGCAGGTGCTTCCTGCTATTTTCTCCCTCGTACTCATAGGCCATGGAAAAATGAACAAAACTTTATTTCCATATCCCATTGTTGTCCTTCCTTTTCCATAGCAGCAGCATCCTATGCATCCCTGTGTTCCATTAGGGTTGTTTTATTCGAAATGTATTAAAATATTTAAATACGTTTTAAATTATGGAGTTTGAAATATATTTTTAGATTTGAAAATACATTTTAGAATGTATAATTTAAAATATATTAAAAATCACATTACAGATTATACGTTTTGGAATTTTGGGATGTATTTTCAAATTTAAAAATATATTCTATATTATGTATTTCGGAACATTTTCAATTACTTAATATGGAAAATAAACCTATAGAAGCTAAAAACGAAAACTTTTCAAAAACCTACCTCTCTAAGCAACGCAATGGGGGGACACTCTAAGGCGGTTCCAATAACTAGCCAAGGGTACAATTTTCACTGTTCCAATGAGAAACAACCAAAATAGATTGCTGAAGGTGTAGAGGAAGGAAAATGCAACAAAGTAGGATTTTTATTCATTTATTAAATAAGGGTAAAAATGTCTTTTCACTAGGTCTATACGAGTGCAGAGAGAAAATATGAATATTATAACCTTTACTTAATGATGGAAACCCCTTTAAGAACTTCCCATCCAAAGAAGTATCAACTTAAGACTAAGAAAGGGAAGTTGAATAAACAAAAAGATTTTTTCTTTCTAAGTCTTAGAATGTTTACTTTACTAAATACATTTACATTGTTTTATAGGACAAAAATAAGCTTGGAAACCATAGACAATCAGGCAAAGACGCTTGGTGAGCAAGGGTGCACAAAGGAGGCAAAGAAGAATCCATTTTTCAGCCAAGCCGAGCAACTTCTTCCCTTTCAAGCACATTTTAAACATTTTCCACGTGCAACACAACCAACCGTGCATCTTCTTTACTTTGTAGCACATTTTAAATACTTCCCACGTGAAACACACTTAGCTGGTAGCTTCATGCACGTTGTAGTTTGCTAAGCTGAGCTTCTCTTACTCTATAAAAGAGAGCTTCTTCTTCTTATAAGGATAACTTGAATGTAATAGAGAAATGCTACTGAATTCCTTCCAGCCACTCTAACTTCGAGTTCACTTGCTTTGTGCCACTTTAGAACACTCATCCTCTAGCTTCCATCCCTCTTGGAAGGCTTCCTGCGTTAGAGCAACTGCATACACACTTCCAAACCTCACCAAACATTTTCACAAACACCTTCCGTGCATTGCCTTCACCAGCCAACTCTTGACTCCGCTGCCACCTTCTGCTTCGAGGAGCGGTCCAGTTTTGAAGATTCGAGACACTTCTATCATTTGGCATCAAGAGTCAGCACGTCCACGCTTGTCTACAAGACCTAAGTCACATTTTCCCTTAGTTCTTCAACTCTGTCATGTGCAGTCCGTATGTGTTCACTGTTTCATTAAATTTTTTTCAATTCTGCTTGGATTTTTTCGTCTTTGCTAGTGCCGTGATTGTGTTTTCAGCTTTCCTTAGTGATTGTTGTTCGTTTTAATCGGTGCATTTCTTTATTTGAGTTCAAATCCAACTTTCCTTTACATTTCAGTTTTGTCCAATGTCTTGTGCAAATGTGTTGTAGTTTTACCTTTGTTAGCATGTGCTTGATTCTGTTCAACTTTTGACTTTTGCTTTTGATTGTGGCCAGTGCACTTGCTAGTTATATGTTGATCATATTAAGTAATGGCATCACGTCCAACTTTGATCATTTGAGCTAATAGTAGTGCAAACATTGTTTCCAGTTTCAAAAATCTGCATCAGTATTCTTCACTGGTTTCAAGTTGTGCTCACTATTTTTGGTTGTGGTTTTGAACCTTGGTACAAGTGTGTTTACTGTTATTAAACATGTTTCAAGTAGTAACAACTCTTATTAATCACTAAAATGAAAAATGCATACCTTAGTTGCCTACTTTCAGTAGCTTGTGCTGTCACTGTTTCACAATTCTGTATCAAACTCAATTTCTGGTCTGCTTTGGTCAATATTGTTTTTGCCCAGTTTTGTTGTGTCTAAAGCTTGAGACAAGTTTCTTTTATGATTTTAAGCATGTCTCACTTGATAGCAACTCTAATCAATCCCAGAATTGCAAAATGAGTAGTTGAGTTGATAAAAAATCTATTCTGAATATGTCACTGTTTTAAGTCAAGTTTGCACCGTGCTTGAAGTCTTTGTTTGGTCTTAGGTCATTTAACATCTCCTAGCTAATATTCTGTAGCAAGATCTAGTTCATTAGGACTTCCTTGAATCATTGTTTGTGCTGTCCAGATTGATTCTAGTGTTTGTTGTGAATTTTGGTGCAGTTTGGTGGAAAATAGGCTGCATAATTGGCTACAGCTAGTATGCTTTGTTGATTCTGGCTGTTTTTGTGCATTTTGAGAATTTGAACAAGTTTATTTTACCATTTGAAACCTGTGTGCAATGTTCATTTGGTCATTTTTCAGTTTATGTGCAAAATCCCCATCCAAACCATCAAAATTGCTTGAAATAGGAAGTGGACCACTGATTTTCTGGTGTAGTCTTTTTCCTTACTGTTTGAGTGTTTGCACATATAAAAAATGATGATATAAACTTGTTTGACATATCATTGGAGCCTTAGATACATTGCCATTCATTTTGACCACAACAGTTCCATTTTTAAAGCCACTTTTCTGGTGTAGTAGGCCATTTTGTTGCTGTTTGAAATTTGCAAAACTTTAATCTTCATTTTTGGATTGGCAAAAGCTGGGTTTATATTTCCAAATACCATGACATGATTAATACACTGTAAAGCAATTTAAACCCTGCAATCCAGTTTTGAAAGGTCAATATCCGAAAATACCAAAATCTACATCTCTTTGTGGCATTTCATTAAACAATTTTGTATTTCCATCAAACAGTTTCACTGCACACGGTTTCCTCTCTGTTTTTGAGTTTTTCTTGCTTTTGTGATCAGTTCTAGACCCTATCTTAGGAAGTGGATGAGGTGTTAAAAGGGATACAAGTGTGCAATTCCAAGAGCCACTTCGCCTTGCGCATTCAGCAGTAGTTTCAGCAACCACACCACCTTTTTGCTCATCATTTTGGACCAGCACATAGTGACACAACAGCCACAGTTGGCTTTGCTACTTTTGTAAACATTTTTACTTGTAATTTTGGCTTGATAAGACAAAACCTTTGTAGTTTCATTAATTTTTGTTCTTTTATTTCCAACTTAAAGTGACTTGGGAAAATGCTTTTCAAGCAATTCCAAGAGCATCATTAAACATTGTAATAGTCTAGTCTCCACATCTTAGTGTGAAAGTGTGTCAAGTGGCTCCAAGTGTCACTTGCACTTTCACTTAGGGTCGTGCCTCGTCCTTCCTTCCATTTGCAGTCTTTCTTTAATATTTTTGCTTGTTGTTATTTCTGTTTTATGTCTCCGTGATATCTAGGTCCGCGCTCATATAGATAAACCTTCTTTTGGTTTCTAGGTGCATCTCATTGTTTCATTCAAAAAGCTTTTGAAAGATTTCTACCTAGAAACTGGGGTAAGAAACAACTGGAGAAACTCTGGCTAAGGAAGGACAAGGCTCTTAAGCCTGTCCATTGTGACTCACCTCTCCTTCCTGGGAGCTATTCGGTTTCTTTTACCTCTAGAATCTTTCTAGAAATCATTCACCAAAAATATAAACAAAATTCTTTGAAAAGTTTTTGACTCTATACTTGTGTAAGCCTTTCAAACCCTTGTGAAAACCTTTTCTCTACTTCACAAGTATGAGTCACTCTAGTGTTCAAGGTACCATTCATAATGATCAGGAAAATATACAATTGAGAGAGGAACTTAGTAGAACTCAAGCTCAACTTAACAGGACTGAATCTGAGCTTAATCGAACTCGAGCTGAGTTCCACGAGCTCAGACAAATGGTTACTAACCTCACTCTCAATCAAAGAGGTCAAAACCATGATGAGCACTCCCATAGGCAAAACCATGATCATGGTGAACATTCCTACCATAGTGATCAACATAATATTCATCCTTATTGATGGAAGCCTGCCTAGGCTTGGAACTCACTGGTAGCAATCTCCAAATAGCAAGCCTTGATGGTGCAGCGAAATGAATGAAGATGAGTGGTGTTTTGGTGTGTTTTTAATGGAAGGAGTGTGTGTAGAGACCTCTCAGCTCAGAAGGCCTTTCTACTATGGAAAGTAGCTAAAGGAAAGGGTAGAGAAAGTGAAGAGAAAGAGTGACTCAAACGCAAATAGGGCTGGAATCAAATTCTGTAGCATTTCACTAAAGCTCAAAAGTGAGAATTACAAAGGGGAGGCATTCTTATTTATGGATGAAGAAGGGCCTCAATTCTGAGCTAATTTCCCTTCAAATTCAAAATAAAAGACGAGCTTGAAGGCCAAGTCAGCTAGGTCACGGGAAGCATGCTGGGTCACATGGACAATGCTGCCAAAACATGCTTCAGGATGCTTCGCTGGCGCTGGAGCCCCCCTGTCTGAGGGCGCTGGAGCGACCTTGGTGCTGATTCCTTGAAGAATGCGTTTCTAAAATTTGATTGGTTGACCATGGTTCTTGCCTTTATTGTATTCTACAAAACAAAACAACCATATAGTATTAAAAGAGGAATCCTTCTAAGACATAGAGAAAGAAAATCAAGAAAGAGCCTTTAAAAGTTCTTCTTCAACTTCCCTTTCCTAGCCTTAGATTGAGTTAGTACTCCTTTGGATGGCTTGCCTAATTAGGTTTCCATCACTTATGATCACTATTAGCGTCCTCCTAGGAGACACCACCATAGGATAAATTGTAATGATGTAAAAACTGTTAGAAGTTTTCGTATTTAGTGAGTCATTGCGCAAATAATCGATTATCAAGAGCCAATTTAGAAGAGAGTTGCTCGCGCAAATAATCGATTATTACAAAGAATAATCGATTATCACTGTTTCATTTAATAATGTCCAAGTCTCTCGAATAATCGATTATTGCTCAGGATAATCGATTATCACATTTTGAAAACCCCATAACGGACAAAAATAATCAATTATCACTTATGATAATCGATTAGCAGTGGCAGTTGGGAGATGTCTTTTCAGTTTTTGTCCCTGCACGAAACTAGGCTTATAAATAAAGGTCTTCACAGCTCTTAGATAAAAACTTGTCAATTGAAAGTATTACAGCTTTATGCCTAAGTGAAGCTCTCTGTGAGTGAAAAGGATCTATGCCATTATGAGAATACAGTTTGTCTGAGGAAGTTCTCAAAGTGATAGAGTGCTCTTGTATGGTCTTGTGAATAGGAGAAGCTCGCGCTTTGTGTGTCAAAGGTTGGAGCAGTTCTCTTCAAGTTGGCAGAGCTGTTGCTTCCGGTTCGTGCGTCGAAGGAAGCTCTTCCAGTTTGTTTGTCGAAGGAAGTTACTTGTTGCACTCTTTTGGTTCGTTTGTCGAAGGAAGGTGTTTTCTATTCTTTTCTCATTTCATTATCTTGTAATCTGTACAACTATATTTTTAGTGAAAAAGGTTAATCACTATTTATAGTGATTAACGACTGGACGTAGAATCTTTTGATTCGAACCATGATAAAAATTATGTGTTGATTTTCTTGAGATATATTATCTTCTTCTAAGTGAAGAAAGCGTGAGATAGAAAATGTAAGACTAGAAAAAGACATGACTCAAGGTGACAAAGAAGGACTAACAGGAACAACGTAAAAGGACATTGTAGACACCAATGGCATTTTTGTCTTTACACTCTCAGAGGTGCAGGAAGAAACCATAGGGTATAGAAAGAAATACCCACAACCTAATGATAGTGTTGTTAGATCTAATGATGTTAAGGGTGTTGCTCCCTCCACCACCACACCATGCTTCCTCTACCTCCCCAAATTGTTTTAAATTCAATTTTATCCTCAGGTTAAAACCACTTTTTTTTTTACCATTTAAATTTTTTTAATTAATTTAAAAATTCTATTTCTACTCATTTATTTTTACTAGGCAGCTACACCTCTACCCATCTCTCACGGATTCTACTCTCTTTCCCCATTTTCGTTTCACTTTCTCTCCTTCTCCATTTTCGTTTCTCACCCATTTCCGTTTCACTTATTCCTTTCCTGAACCTTACCCCTTCCCATGTTACTGTCTTCTTTTTTGCTTTAATTATATCTCCATTCTCATCCGTTATGGGATTAAAAAATATACAAGCAATATAAGCTAGTGAGGATCATAAATCACTGGGAATCTTCAACTCCATTCATGAATGGAATATAATATAGAAATTCTTCTCTAAGTTAATTACTTGAGTTACGGAAATATTGCTTTCCTTCTTAAGGAAGCTAAACAAAACTAGTAACGACTCTCATGGGAAAAATTACATTAACAAAATCTCAGAGATTACATATGCTTTATCATATACAGAAGAAAAAATATGATCGAGTGAAGCACAACAACAAACTATATGAAAACTTCATCTCTGTGCATGGAAAGAAATAAGGGGAGCACTGCAATTCACACCTCAAAAAGGGAGAAACAAACAAAAATAGTATTAATAATAACAGCAAAATCAACAACATTAACAGTAAATCAGAAAAATTAGTAGAGAATTTCCAAGAACTTGTTAGAAATTATTAAAAAGAAAAGTCAAAAAATTTCAAGAATCTCCAAAATGAAATTGTTGCAGAGTGGGCAATTCCCCGTACTAACCATAAGCTCCCTTGAACACATCCTGCAGAAAGTGTGGCCACATGGTATAAAAGAAGCAGCCTTATGCAAATACAACAAGTGTGCTCCATGGAACCCCCTCCATCTCCATCTTCACCACCATCAACATCTGCATCCTCATCAAAATCCTCATCATCACTCAATATATACCTTGATCCTTGAAGCCATATTTCCCTATCAGTCTCCTCTAACAAGTCCATCAGCGACATCATCACCGACACCTGCTCCTCCTCCTCCTTCGCCTCCGCCTACTACACCGCCGCTTCCGATGCCTCATGCGCTACCAGTCCCAGATATAGTTAAAGAAAAAAAGAATACAATAACATGGGAAGGGTAGGGTTCAGAAAAGGAAGAAGTGAAACGAAAATGGGGGAGAAACGGAAATGAGTGAGAAATAGAAATGGAGAAGGAGAGAAAGTGAAACGGAAATGGAGAAAGATAGTAGAATCCGAGAGATGGGTGGGGGTGTAGCTGCCCAGAAATATAATTTTTAAATTAATTAAAAAAATCTAAATAATAAAAGTAAAATAGTTTTAACTTGAGGATAAAATTGAAATTAAAATAATTTGAGGAGGTGGAGGAAACATGGTGTGGTGGTGGAGAAAGCAACACCCTGACGTTAACTAATATTAGAAAAACGCAAATGGGAACTCATTTAGGTGGCTGGCATTTTTTGTACTTTGAACTTAATTTTCATAAATTGGGACGAGAAAAGCTCTGATTTGTAAGTGATTTTTAAGAAATAGTTTTTTTAATTAATTTTCCCTTCAACATGTTTAAAAATTGTCTTCTGACTACTTTTTAGTTGTCTTAGAGTTTGATTTGTAGTACAGAAACAATAGACTAGAAGAAGAAAAAAGTTTATGCTAAGTAAAATTCAATTTATATATTAAAAATCATTTTCAAAACTTAATTAGATTTTGAATGAGAAATGAATCGTTGAGTACTGAGAAATTATTTTAAATAGAAAATAGCTTTAATTTTTCAAACTCATTTTTAAAGTAATCCTTAATCTATTAAAACTGGTCTTAATTTATAATTATTTGATTTGTCTTCAAACACCTCCCATGCCTGTTAGATTCTTCACCGTTGCAACTGATGTAAGGGAGTCATGGAGGTGAAGAAGCCTGCTTAGAATCTGACTTCTACCTTTCAAATCTCGATTAACATTAAATGAATATCTATTTCTCTTATCACACTTAAACCTTAATTAGGGTTCTAATTAAGCCCTTTCTAATTATCCACTTTGTGTGGTTTCACTATGTCAGAATTTGGAAATAAATGCGTAATTCAACTTGCTCTAAATTAGTAGAGAGATCAGCAAAACGTTTGTTATGTTCCCAGTTTGAATCATTAAGAAGCTGTTCTGAACCTAAGTATTAATGACTCGGGCAAGAAAAGGTTAAATTTCTGCTAGTAACATTAACTAAATATTTAAATGTTAATTCTAGTACAAAGTGAATCGTTGAATACTAATATGCTTTTATTATATTTGAGTCCCTAGCAACAAGCAAAAGTATGTCACATAATAATACTAACTATTACATAACTCATTGTTATGATGCATAACTTACAGTAAACTGAGATATTGACTGTGACATTTGTTGCTTGGTATGAGTTTAAATATCAATAACTTGGCAATTGATGAGTTCAGCCTGTCCAAAACTCTTAGCGGCAACTTCTATCCAAACAACTGCATCTGTTTCTGCAGCCGAATCTATCAACAATTCATCCTGCATGAATGTGGGAGATGGAGGTGTTGAGGCTGATGCTGAAGAATCCAAATTACTGCATGGAACAGCCTGCAGAACAGCAATATCATGCTTGGAATCTTTTGCAATGAAATGAAGCTTTCCATGGAAACCTGCTAACAGATACGGAGACTCTGAATTGGAAAAGTCATATACAGGGACTTTCCCAATAACAACCTTCCATGCATCCTCTCCTTGATCATACACCTTGATCCTTCCATTATCCACAGAATTTGAAGGATCAAAAGCATATAATTCATCATTCACCACAACGCTCAGTTTTGTTCCTGCCTGCTTAATAGGCCATCCTTCACCCATTCCATTTGGCATTTCTATCCATGAATTTGTTTGTGGATCATATATTTCTCCCCCAACATCAACAAAAAAGGGCCATGAATACAAACTTTGAGGAACATATAACCTTCCTTTGTACGAGGTTAGCCCGGTGGCAATAGGCCTTAACATGTCAGCTAGAAAAACTGTGGGCAGGACTCCAGCTCTGGAGAATGGCATACTAGGTACATCAGACCATGTATCCGTGAAAGGGTCAAAAACTTCAGCAGACCGAAGAGGAATCAACCCTGCTTGACCTTGACTAACCCCTCCAACAACATAAAGCTTGTTATTTAAGATTCCTGTCTTGCAATATGCTCTACCTGTAGACATAGAATCAACCTTCTTCCATACATTTTGTATTGGATCAAATCGCCAAACACATTTCATAGTTGAAGCTTTAGAGAATCCACCTAGAACATAGAGACATCCATCAACAGCTCCAAAGGAACAACCACAAAATGGCATGTCATCCAGTGCATCCTTCTGTCCAAGAAGACCTCTAATAATTTCAGCAATTCTGATACCTTCAACCATGTTCCACATCCAAAACCTAGAAGAACCCTTCCGGGAATTTTCTCCATCGATGACACTGGGCATCACCGGAAGTCTCTGCCATATTCCAGAACGGGGGTCTAGAGCATGCCATAGGAGTTTGTTTTCCATATCCCTAACCAACAGATATAGCCACTCTTCAGTTGTTCCAATCTCTTTCCTTACTTTATACAACTCAGAACTCATGATAGTTGTTTTCCACTTCCTAGACACCAGCCTCATATTGTAGTAACAAACTCTAGGAAGTCTGGCGATAATCTGAATGGATAACTCATCAGGGAGATTAGGAATAAGGCTTGGAGATTCTTCGACTGTGGCAGGTGACATTCTTTGCCTCTTACAGGTCTCATTATGAGAGATTTCCTTAGGTTCATTTTGATTGGTCTTGGTATTGGTCATGCTAAACAAAGAACCCATAAGCACAATATCTGCATAAAATAGACAACATTCTGGAAAACATGACTCAAGCCTAGCTTCTGTAAAACTAAAGCATCCAACATGTGTAGGAGAACAAGTAGCATAGAGAGAGCAAGCCAATGACTGCAGAAACAACTCAGAACTCGAAATGAAAAACATCCATCTACCAAATATCTTTAACAGTGAGAGAAAGCACGTTAAGAACAAAATACCCAGAAACGTCATACATACGAAAGAGTATGCAACAACACATAGCTTGATAACAACAAATTTACAAAAGCATCGAACAGTCCCTTCCAGGCATGATTCTAATTTGCAGTTTCGGCCTTCCCGAAGCTAAGAAATTACATACAAGAAAACATAATTGAAGAACAGAATATAATCTTCCATGAAATAAAATAATAACATCCTGCAATATGAGAATTGCTCACCTCAAAATGACAGATATAAATAACCAAACTACAGGAGTGTAGGTAAGGGTGTTCGTTGGATAAATATTGGGTTAAGTTCTTTTTTTTTTTTTTTTTCAATTGACTCAAACTCCACCCAACTTAACTTAAAATCTCTTACAGATTTTGTTAGTTGAACCGAAGATTCAATTAAAACCGAATATAATTATTATTCAATTTAATCTTTTGTATATTTAAAATACTAAATTATTTCATTTTTAAATGTTAATAATATAATATTTTTCTTCTAAAAAGAATATTGAGTTGGGTAATGGTTTATCCACGCACTCCTCATCCGTGAACCCAGTATTAGGTATGTATTAAAGCAGTTTCCAGGAAGTTTCACCCACCAAATTAACAATACAAAAAACGTGCTACACCATTCGCAAAACAAAAGCTGTTCAGATCGCAGAGAACCCAGTTGTGAATTGTAATGAACAAATAACCAAAATTCACAAATTTTGAAATTAGTTACACAAAACACTACACTATATTTTTTTTCCCCATCCCCACAATTCACCCTTTTCTTTCTCATCTATTTGGAGAATTAACTTAAGAAAATGACAAAAATAAAACCAACCAAAACAATGAAGGAACATGCTTGAAGAAAAATTCCAATCCATCGAAGGAAAAAACACAAGCTTGAAAGGGTACAGATCACAAATTCAAGAACCCTTTTTCCATTCAAACCATAAAATCGCAAAGCAGAACACAATTATAAATTTAGAGACCAACCAAGCATAAAGTAAAATGAAATCAATAATACTAAGGAAAAATAGAGGGTTAAAACTGAGAGAGAGGTGTATAACTGAATAATATTAAAAAAGAAGAAAGAAGAACGAAGAAGAAAGAGAATTTACAGATTGGAAGGAATTGGCGGTTGCTTCTTTCCTCGGTCTAGCAAGTGTGGTGTTAGAGTCAGTGTGACTAAGAAATCATTATCTATTTAAATAATTAAGAGTACAGTAAAATACATTTTATATTTCACACTCATATGTAGGTGTCAATGTTGTACAGAAGCTTTTATCATACACCTTGATTTCAATTTTGTCTTTTGCAATGCTTTCTAATATTTTATTCAAATCATTTCATTTGATCTAGAATTACATTTCATAAGATGTGAATTGAGATAAAATAACACGCACATGCTAGCATACTGACACGTAGACATGCATATACACACACTTACAACACGTATACAAATGCAAACACACGTAGAAATACACCATTCACATACAAACATATGCACACATGAATAGGCACGTACAAGCACACAAATATAAACTTACACATGCATATTGTTTTGGTTGAATTAGTTCAAGGATAGATTTTCCTTTTTTTTTCTCTTTTGGTCGTTGAATCCTCTCCGAGAATGCAATTCACTTTGATGGGTTATCGACATGTAAAAGACACTCCGACGTTCAAGTCAGATATGTTTCATAAACATGTCTATATTTTATTATAATAGATCAAGATGTCTTTACTTGATCATTCACCTTGCATTTATAGGCTTTGTAATTGTCTAGCCTCTTGAATGTCCATTAATACAGTATATTTTTACCTTAACATCATATATTCAGTGTATCGCAATAATATATCCTGTCAATCATTCATAAATGTAACATATATGCATATGATACGGTAATTACTCACATTAATTACCCATTAATACTCTTCAGTGCCTATCAAGTCCACTAGCACTTTCGTCCAGATGATCGATCTATTGTCCTCACGTCTTTGACCGATCGTCTCTCTTCAGTCTCTTATCGGTGGATCCTGTATAGTACAAAAGCCCTCCAAGCCCAAGCGACTAGAAAGAGTCGCGAAGGGTTTGAAAATGCCTAGGCTCCGAAATGGCGCGAAAGGAGGTTAATCGTGGCTTTAGTGAATTCGTCAATGGGCGATCGACCGCTTGGAGAGTTTAGAGTGAGTTCGTCACTTGGTAGGTGATACGCTATCGTTGAAGCTATCAAATTAATACTACTTTTCAAGGAAACTTTAGTATTGCCAAGTAGTATTCAAGAAAGTAGATAGGGTTAAAGTAACCCTGAGTCGTCTCCCAACGAATACGGAATTGCCTTTTAATATTTGAATCTTATGAATGCAATGAAATGTTCAAGAATAAAAATGATGTTTGGAGAAGGTTTAAAGAACAAATAAGAAACTTAAAAACGATTATAATGAAATAAGCTAATTCCACTGCTTTTTCAAGATAGATTCATCATTGGTTATTCACAAATAATTGTTCAATTGATTATTATTGAAGTTTCAAATATATTAAAGTACATTCTTAATTAATTTGAGGGCGATCATGCATTTAACCAAAGTAAATTCTCAATCAAATGCAAAACCTTTCTAGATTATTCACAATGAATTCAACCAAAGTACATTCTCAATCAAATCCTATTGTGTTTAATCATGTCTATTATTAAATCGTCTAAGCAAATTAAAAACTAATCAATCAAAGTAAATTCTCAATTGATTATAGTTGAAATTATTACTACCAATCAAAGTACCTTCTCAATTGATAGTAAAAATCATTTAATCATATGAAAGTTCCTAAATTAAATCAAAGTAGATTCTCAATTAAACCTAGAAACCCTAGAACTCATATAATCAATATGCATGTAGATTCAAACACATTATGATGCAAAAATCTTTGCTTTTAATTTGATAGAGAGATGAAAGACACAGAGAGAGAACAACTTAAATCAATAATCAAAATAAACAATTGCATTAACTCAATCTAACCTCAGAATCCATAATGGAATTACAACAGAATAGCCCTAGATGCTTAACTCTCCATGAATGAAGTTGAATACAAGATGAAATAAGATAGAGAGAAGTGGTGAATGAATGAATGAAGTGAAGTCCCTCTTCTGCCTCCCCTGGGTCTCTTTATACAGGACTTGATTGGGCTTGGACTCTGAATATTCAGTTGACAGAATCTTTTATCTTATATCTTCCAAATAACTTAAAGATTTAGATAATTATAACATTATTTGGAAGATATTTTCTGTTGATATTCTCAAATTAAATTAATTCAACAATTGAATTTTATCTTTTAGCTTTTCTGACTTTCTAAAATTGCACAAATATCCTGAAATTTCCCTTATCTACACTTTAGCCCCTTCTAAATTTCCCAAAATTGCACCAGAACTCCTTAGTCGACTAGAACCAATCTGTTTGACTGGTTTTTCGTAGCCAATGAGGGCCTGCCACGTTGAATTCCCCCTTTCTCCCAAATTAGGGTTCAGATTGGGGAAAGGCTTGCCCCTGCACCGCATTGCTATTGGAGAAGAAACTCTTCTCCTTTTTCGGTGTGCGATGAGGATGAACTCACGAGGATGGGGGCGCGTCACGATCCTGGATCTATGTTTCTTTGCAGGTCTGATTTTGATGCAGGTTCTGATGCGGTGCTAGAGGTGGTGCGAAGAAGATGATGGTGGTCGTGGAGGTTGCATGGCAGCAGTGGTGGAAGAAGGTGATGAACGAAGAAGATAGTGGCTAGTGGTGATCGTACTTCAGAGCGGAAGAGGTGGATAGTGTGTCGGATCTCGCGAGGAAGATGGTGATTGGCCGTGGAAGAATGTTACCGGCGGGGCGCGATTCTCACGACGTAGTGGAGGTGAGCAGCGACGCGACGGTGTGACGAACTCTCGTCTGGTCTCGCGATGGTGGCGGCTTCAAGACGACATGGAGGTTTTGCTGTTGGCGGCGAGACTGGTTGGTCAGATCTGCGACGATGATGACACCAGGGTTTTTGTGGCAGCGGCTTGCGGTTGTTGTGCGACGACGTGATTTCGCGAGGAAGAAGGGGGAGTGACGCGATGAAGGTGGATGTTGCGGCGAGGTGGTTGATCGTGGCCACTGGCGGCGTAGTTTCAAGGTGGCGGCGTCAGCCTGATGGTGGTCCAGTAAGAAAGGATGGTGGTGTTTCACTAATGGAGGAGGAGCTTGCGGGTTTGACGGTGGTGGTGCATTCTGCGTCGCGGCGTGGTTGTTTGGATCTGTGGCGTGGTGGCGCGACGATGATGGTGGCGGCATTGTGATAGCCGGTGCTAAGTGTGGCAACCTTGCAGCAGCTGGCGGCATGCAGTGACGACGGCTAGGGTTAGGTTAGATTAGGGTTTTTGTTTCTGAAGGTTGAAGAAGATAGTGACGTGGCAGGAGTGGTGATGTGGCAAAACCTGATTGACTCACTGATTAGTGCAAGGATGAGTGATGTGGCATCATCTGGACGGTTTGATATGTTTGTGATGGATTGCCACATGGCGTAATCTGGTGAAGTCTAACTAGTTAGTGGTAGTAGGGGTATGGGTAGAAAATTTAGGGGTGTAGGAGAAAAGGCTTAGTGTTTGGGCTTGGTTGTTGGCCTGTTTCAGAAATAGGAGTGTATGTAGGGATTTTAGGAGGTGAAAGGGTAAAGTTTATCTGTTTGGCCCATATGTACATTATTTTCCAAATAAAACCTGATTTTGGGCTTTGAATTGCCATTTGGACCAATAGAACTTATAATTTCAGCTACACAAATAAAGGTACGAATTTTCAAGAATAATTTATGCAATTAAAATCACTTTTTAAGTCCATTTTAATTCCAAACACAATATATCAAATCATCACAAATCCTCTTTAAATCAATCATTCAAGCAAATTAATTTCATCAAAAATTAAATTCTAAAGCATAAATGTGGGCATAAATATGCACTCATTAGTAGGCATAGGGCCACTCGGAGAGTTTAGAGTGAGTTCGTCACTAGGTGGGCGCATGGCCGGTCGGAGAGTTTAGTGTGAGTTTGTCAATAGGTGGGCGCATGACCGCTCGAAGAGTTGAGAGTGAGTTCGTCACTAGGTGGGCGCATGGCCGCTCGTAGAGTTTAGAGTGAGTTCGTCACTAGGTGGGCACATAGCCGCTCGGATAAGGTTGAACGTAGCACTGAACCTTCCTGATAAGGTTGAACGTAGGACTAAACCTTCCTGCACATGATATTTTTACTCACAAAAATATGCATTAAGTAAACGCTTCAATATATTATAATGTATAAATTATAATAAAAAACCATTAAAACCTGATAAGGTTGAACGTAGGTCTGAACCTTCCTGCACATGATATTTTTACTCACAAAAATATGCGTTAAGTAAACGCTTCAATATATTATAATTTATAAATTATAACAAAAAGCCATTGAAACCTGATAAGTTTGAACGTGTTGTAATAATCCAAACTTATATATAATTGTCGTAATACAGTTAATTTGTTAGCCTTTGGTTTCTACATTACCTATGTACTGTGCCTTATATAAGGCAATACTCTTTGAATGAGAATATATCTCACTTCTCTCATTTTATGTGACTGCTCTCTCTACCTTTCTCTAAACATCTCTGCATAAAGAAGAGTTCCCATGGAGAAGTGATGGTAGGGATGGTTTAAAGCAACTTACCGGTGTTTGATGCTAAGAACTATAATGATTGGTGTGTGAAGATGGATGCTATATTGGGTTTCCAAGAAGTCGATGAAGTTGTCAAAAAAGGTTTTCAAGAAGCTTCAAAGGGGGATTCGGAAGAAGTGAAGAAAGCCTATAAAGAAAATAAGAAACTGGACTGCAAGGCACGTATGCTGTTGCACCAGTGCGTCTCTGCGGTGATCTTTCAGAAGGTATCGAAAGCAGTCACGAACAAGGAAGTCTGGGACATACTACAAGAGGGATATGGAAATTCTGGAAAAATTAAGAAGCTTAGACTATAATCCCTACAAAGACAATATGAGCTCTTGAGTATGGGAGAGCAAGAAACGATTAAAGAATACATTGGAAGGATTCAGATCGTGCTAAATGCAATGCGGGCTTGTGACAAGATTCTTAAAGAAAAGAAGATTGTCGAGAAAATCTTAAGAACATTGACACCCCAGTATGACTACATCGTTGTGGCTATAAAAGAAAGCAAAGACCTGGAAACGATGAGAGTGGAAGAACTGCAGAACTCTCTTGCAACGCATGAGCAGCGTTTGACTGAGAGATAGACTGCAGAGAAGAGTGCTACACAGAGCACGAACCAAGCGCTACAAGCCAAAAATGTTCAAAGTTTCAGGAGCCGAGGAGCTGGAAGAGGCAGAGGACGGATACGCGGTGGTCGAACGTGTGGTAGAAATGTAAACTCCTCTTTTTAGCGGAGGTTAACGGCTGTGAACAAAAAGGGGGAAACACAAGAGGTGGAAGACAGTCGAGAGGCAGAGGCAGAAAGAATTTTAACAAGAAAAATGTTCAATGTTACACGTGCAACAAGTTTGGACATTACTCTGTAGAATGCTGGCACAACGAAGCGGCAAAGAACACCAAGAATGATGAGGCAGCTAATCTTGTTCAAGAGGCATACGATTCAGAGTCTGACCATGTTATTTTGATGTGCACAAACGAACGGTCGTCACTTTTTGACTGAACGAATGTTGATAACGGAGAAACCGAATGATGTCATCTTCAATTGTAGTAGAAGAAGAAAATGAATGACTGTCGTATTCAAGTGTAGCTAGTAAAGAAACCGAGCGTATGTTGTCCTTTAATGCAACTGATGAAGAAACCGAACGGTCTTCAATTGCAGCAACTGTAGAAGAGATGTTGTCATTAGACCGAACGATTGTTGTAGAAGAGATGTTGTCATCAGACCAAGCGGTTGCTATAGAAGAGATGTTGTCATCAGACCGAACGGTTGTTGAAGAAGTGATGTTATTCTCAAATCGAATAGGTGGTACTGAAGAAACCGGACGGCTGGTGTTTTCAGACCGAATGAGAGTCGATGAAGAAACCGGACGGCTATTATGTTTTGACCAAACGGGTATTAACGAAGAAACCGAACGGGCATTACTGTCAAGCGAAAGAGGGAATCCTGTGCTGGACAAGCGCGAAGAGTTAGCAGACCAGGTGTCGCTTGCCAGTGAAACGAGCCATGCAGAAGATGAGTCATCTTGGTATTTGGACAAGGGGTGTTCCAATCATATGACAGGTAAAAGAGACTGGATACTAGACTTAGATACTAGTATGAAGAGTACTGTTTGGTTCACAGATAACAACGTCATCTAGGCTGAAGGCTCAGGCAAGGTGCTGATTACACGCAAAGAGGGAAGAACCGCTTACATGCACAATGTTCTGTATGTTCCGACGATGAAAATCAATTTACAGAGTCTTGGACAGCTCCTGGAGAAAGGTTACACTGTGAAGATGCATCAAAGACACATCAATGTGTTTGATGAAAGCCAACAGCTGGTGCTCAAGGCCCCTCTTGCTCGGAACTGAACCTTTAAGGTGAATTTGAACGCCACTGCTGTTCAGTGCCTAGCCGTGACAGAAATTGGAGAAGATGGGTGGTTATGGCATTATCGGTATGGACATTTGAACTTCAGAAGTCTAGGTCAGTTGAGAGATAAAGACTTGGTGAAAGGTGTTCCTACAATTACTACATCACGCAAGATCTGTAGAGGTTGTGCCGTTGAAAGCAAACCAGAAAAGAATTCAAGAAAGTCATGATCAAAAGAGCCAAGCAACCTCTGGAAGTGGTTTACTCTGACGTTTGTGGTCCTCTTCATGTGCAAACACTTGGAGGTAACAAATACTTTCTACTTTTTGTAGATGAATATACTAGAAAAATGTGGATTTACTTTCTTAAAGAAAAGAAGGAAGTATACTCACACTTTCTTAAATTCTGTGCCATGGTAGAGATAAAAAAAGCACTGCAGATTAAAGTCTTTAGAACTGATGGTGGTGGAGAATTCAACTCGGGAGAGATGGACAAATTCTGTCAAGACAAGGGAATTGTGCATGAGGTAATAGCTCCCTACACACCCCAGCACAATGGCCTCGCCGAGAGAAGAAACAAAACTTTGCTGGACATGACGAGATGTATGATTAAAGGGAAGAGTTTGCCACGATACGTATGGGGAGAGGCTGTTTCCACGGCTGCATATCTGCTTAACAGAAGTCCAACTAGAGCACTACAAATTTCCACACTAGAGGAGGCTTGGACAGGACTCAATCCATCTGCATGTCACTTAAGAATCTTTGGCTCAGTCTACTACAAACATGTGCCTGATGAAAGGAGGAGAAAATTGGATGATAAAAGTGAAGTCCTGATTCTGGTAGGTTATCATCCGACAGGTGCTTATAGACTGTATGATCCAGAAAAGAAGAAAATTGTAATCAACCAAGATGTATTAGTAGATGAAGCTGTAACATTTAATTGGGCTAAGGTAGAAGCAGGCTTGAAACCAGATGTGGTTGTGTCTAGCTGGTTGGAAGAAAAGAAGACTGATGATGTTGAACGGGTCGTTGCTGATGTAGAAACTATTAATAGAATGTCACAAAGAGCTCGGTTGCCCTCAACAAGGCTTGCAAGTCATGAGGTGTTTACGGACAATTGAATTGCAGATTCAGGTGACATTGTCCATTATGCCTTTCTTGTCGATGCTGAAACACTCTCATGGAACAAGCTGTTGATATTAAAGAATGGAAGGAGGCTATGTTGGAGGAGCTGAAAGCTATAGAGAAGAATAGAACGTGGGAGATGGTAGACCTGCCTCTTTATAAACAGGATATTGAAGTTAAATGGGTGTTCAAAACAAAGTATAAACCAGATGGAAGTGTTGCAAAGTTGAAGGTTAGGTTGGTAGCAAAAGGCTTCTTGCAAAAGCCTAGAATAGACTTTACAGATGTCTTTGCACCTATTGCAAGACTAGACACCGTGAGACTGGTTGTTGCCGTTGCAAACCTGAGAGATTGGAAGATCCATCAAATGGATGTAAAGTCAGCTTTTCTGAACGGTCCACTAGAGGAAGAAGTGTATGGGAAACAACCACTTGGTTTTGTGAAGAAAGGTGAAGAACAAAAGGTATACAGGCTACACAAGGCCTTGTATGGACTTAGACAGGCACCCCGGGCCTGGAATACTCACATAAATACATTGCTTTGGATAATGGGATTTCAAAAATGTCTAGTAGAATTTGGAGTATATGTGAAGTTATTCGGACAACAAAGCACACTGTTGATATGTCTGTATGTTGATGATCTTCTTATAACAGGAGATTCTGAAGAAGAGATTGCAGAATTTAAAAGACGCATGAAAGAAGAATATGATATGACCGATCTTGGTCAGTTGAGTTACTTCCTTGGATTGGAGTTTGTGCAGAGAGCATATAGGATTTTGATTCATCAAAGAAGATATGTTAATGAAGTCCTGAAGAGGTTCAACATGTTAAACTGCAACATCACTGCAGTTCCGATTATGGTAAATTTAAAGCTGTCTAACCTGGTAGAAGAGAGAAAGGTAGATGCAACTCTCTTTAAACAAATAGTAGGATCACTCAGATTTTTGTGTAATAGCAGACCGGACATCAACTTTGTAGTTGGATTGGTGAGCAGATTCATGAGTGATCTGAGACATACTCACCTCATCACAGCCAAGCATATTCTATGGTACTTGAAAGCAACAACAGATTTTGGATTGTTCTTTCCCAAAGGATACATCAATTTGAATAGAGTGTTGGAGGTCTAGAGTGACTCGGATTGGTGTGGTGATCAGGTGGAGAGGAAAAGCACGCATGATTACTTGTTCAAGTATGGAGGATCATCAATCTGTTGGTGCTCTAGACAGTAGAATGTTGTAGCACTTTCTTCATGTGAAGCAGAGTACATTGCCTCTGCTGAAACAGCGTGTCAAAGCACTTGGTTGGAAGCTATTCTCGATGAATTGAAGGTTGAATACAAGAAACATGTACAACTCTTGGTGGACAACAAGTCGGCCATTAGTCTCTCAAAGAATCCAGTTTCTCACGGCAGAAGCAAACACATAGAGACTAAATTTCACTACTTAAGAGGTCGGGTTAGCAAAGGGAAGTTGGAGTTGGTGCATTGTACTACTGATGAGTAGGTTGCAGACATATTTACCAAAGCCTTAAGGCAAAGCATATCTGAAAAATTGAGAAGTTTGATTAGTGTTAGAAGCTTGATGAGTTTGGATTAAGGGGAAGTGTTGTAATAATCCAAACTTATATATAACTGTCGTAATACAGTTAGTTTGTTAGCCTTTGGTTTCTAAATTACCTATGTATTGTGCCTTATATAAGGCAATACTCTTTGAATGAGAATATATCTCAGTTCCCTCATTTTATGTGATTGCTCTCTCTACCTTTCTCTAAACATCTCTGCATACACTTTGATAAGTCTTCCCGCACTAACAGAACGTATGACTGAACCTTCCTGTGGAGGATATTTTTACTCATAGAAATATGAGTTAAACAAAATAAAGTAAATGTTTCAATATATTATAATTAATGATGAATCAATATTTTATTGATTTCACTTAGTTTATTGTACTGGATTTAATCAAGGAATTTTGCTTAAATGTCCACTATTTTCCCATTTTTCCTAATTGTGCTCAATTTGATCAGAAATTCTTATTTTAATTAATTTGAGTTGTTTGAGACTAATTATTTGCATTATTGATTGTAGGGAAATTTTTGGACAATATTTTGGGATTTAGAGAAATGCCACATCCATTTTATTTTAAGCTAAAAAGAGAAAGGAGGTATGGATTCAATTTTAGGGGTGCACATCGAGAAGCTGGATTCATTTGGAGAGGGAAATTTTTGGACAATATTTTGGGATTTAGAGAAATGCCACATCCATTTTATTTTAAGCTAAAAAGAGAAAGGAGGTATGGATTCAATTTTAGGGGTGCACATCGAGAAGCTGGATTCATTTGGAGAGGTGCACACGGTGAGCAGCAACGCCCACGGTCCATAGTGAAAAGAAGTCCAGCTTTGGAGAAAAAAAAAAGAGAGAGAGCTACCGTGGGAGCCACCACATTTTTTCTTGGCTGGAATGTGCAACACATACACATGATGGCTTCATATTCCCAGCACATTTTGGTGAGCACACGGCAACAACATGGGCCCATGGAAGCAAGCATTGGAGGCACAGGGATGATGTCCAGCAAAGAAGAGAGTTCAAGAAAGAGCTGGAGAAAGAAGCTACCACGGCCCATGGCAGCAAGGCATCCAGCTTGGGAGGTGTCACGTTGCTGGTCCAGCACGTGAGGAGTAGCCCATCCAGCATTGGAGAATGTAAGTGGATGAAGAGAGAGCAGTACGTGGTGGCAGGAGAGAAGCGGCCCAGAGATTTCTTGCAAACGGGTGGCATCCAGCAATCAACACATCTAGCAGGAGGTGGCCTTCACGGTCCAGCTTGGAAGCAAAGCCCAGCAACCTCCACATCCAACATTTGCGCGTCCAGGAGGTGCACGAAGAAGCCTTCACCACGTCTAGTCCAGCAGCTTGGAGATTAAGGCATGGTCTAGTAGCAAAGCAGCACGTGGTGGCAGGAGGTGGCCTTCACTGTCCAGCAACACCACGCGGATGAAGAGCACACGGCCCAATGCAGGAAGGAAAAGAAAGAAGCACACGTCCACGCTCATTTTCTCGGTCCAACAGGGGTGTGTCCAGCAGTCCAGCTGTCACGGGATGGAGAATGGGAAGCAGCGAAGGGGTGGTGCGTGAAGAAAGAAGCACCCAGCAGAGAGAGGAGCGTTTTGGAGTTTAAGGGGAGAGATGTAGGTCCATGAGAGAGGGCTTTATTTTTTAGGCAGAGAAGAATGTAAGAAAAGGGGGCCCTAGAATGGGAAGCACGATTATGTGCTCCAGCCGCCACCTTCACATAGTTGATCTTTGGCTGGGAAAGTTTTTAGTTGAAAAATAATGTAAACGCTGGTTTTCATTCTGGATTTTACACATTGCCATTTTCATTTGGTTGCATTTTTTTTCCCACCCCTTTTCATTTTCGGAACAGAATTTGTGATTCATTTCTTTAAAATAGTGCTTTTCATTTTGAGAGGCAATGCTGTTACAGGGGAAATCTTTTCTTTTTTTTTAGACTGAAGCAGATTGATAACTTTGCCTTCTTTTATATAAGTGTGCATGATGATTTTATAAAAAAATATGCTGATTCACTTTGCTGGAAAGAAGCTCTCGGACACAGAGAAGGGTGTGCACGGGAGAGTGAGCTGGCGGTAGAAGTATTGATTTTTCAGGGAGAGAATGAGAATGAGTTGGAAGCACGCTGTTTTTCAATTGATGGAGTTTTTCTTTCATTTGGTGAGCACGATGTCCAGCTGCTGCCACGTCCTGGGAAATGAGAGCTAGGGACCCTTAATTTGGTCTTCACGCATGAACAATTTGCATTTTATGTTTTATATATTAATTTTGCATTTAGCATTTTTCTAGTTTACATTATGCGCTTTTACTGTTGATGCCTTTCTTTAGTGTTGATGCGTTCCAATGCTATTTCGTTTCTTTTCTTTTATGTTGTTTAATACAATGAGCATTTTATTTTTACCTTTACCATTGCATCCTAATTGGTCCAAACAATTAAGCATTGAATGTTTTATTCCAATGTTTTTCTTTATGTTTTCAATTATGTTTGGTTGTATTTAATTTCTAGTTTTAATTCAGTTCGTTTCAAATCACGAGAACACTTTCAAAACCCCCCCCCCCAATGTGTTTGATCTGAGACTGAACCAATTTTGGTCCTTGAGAGACGACCTAGGAGTCACTGCCTAGTCTATACTGCATTCTTTTATGCACAACTTTTGTGAGAGGTGCGACCCTCTTCATCAAAATGGCGCCGCTGCCGGGGACCAACGGTTCGGTCTTAGGTCTTTTTGTTGTGTCAGTGTGTGTTGTGTTTTGTCTTGTGTTGTGTGATGTGTTTTAGGATGTTTAGTTAGTCTTGTTTGGGTTTACTTCTTTTATCGATTTTTGTGTTTTTAGATTTTTGTCATTTTTTGTATTTTGTGCATTTAGTTGTTGTTTCTGGAAGTTTCAAATTATGTAAATAATGGTTTTCCCCCATGTTATGTTTCTATATGTTTGGTTTAATCTTTGTTTGAAGTGGAAGTCCAGGTCTGAGACAGGTTTTGCACTACAATAGAGGAGATGACAGATTCTCAAGACTGGATATATGATCTGATCAAGAGTCTTCCCAAATTCCATGGGTTGGCACATGAAGATCCATACAGGCACCTCAAGGAGTTTTGTTTGGTGTGTTTGTCGATGAGGCCTCCTGGTGTTTCAAAGGAGACAGTGTTGATGAAAGTGTTTCCAATGTCCCTTCAAGGTGCAGCAAGAGACTGGTTCCTATACCAGTATCCTTTTGATAGTTGGCAGGAAACACAACAGAGATTCCTCAACAAGTTCTTTCCAGCAGCAAAGGTAAGCAACATTAGGAGGGAGATCACTACCATTGAGCAATTTCAAGAAGAAAGCCTGGCAGATTATTGGGAGAGGTTTAACAGGCTCTGCACAGCCTGTCCAAACCACCAAATTTCAGAGCATTTGCTCTTGATTTACTTTTATGAAGGGCTCCTGGACAATGAAAGGATATTAGTGGATGTAGCTGCTGGTGGATCTTTGATGGACAGAACTCCAACAGAGGCAAAGAAGTTGCTCTGCAAGCTGGCGGGTCAAAATCCAAGTGAGGTAGTAAAGGAAAAACCTGAGCAGGTTTACTGTAAACTTGAAATCCCTACTCATGTATCTGAGATTCAAGTAAATTTTAATGCTTTTGAATTGGTAAAACTTGAACCATTTAAGCCTGTTTTGGATTCTGATATTGATACACATGTGCACACTCATGTTGTGGATTCATTATTCCCTGTAGAGCACATTGACATACCTGATGTTCACTATCCTTGCACTGACCTTGATTTAAATGATAGCCTTGAGGATGCAGCTGATGACTTGGAGATTGGTAAGAAACATTTCAGTGAGCAAAAACAGGTTTATTCTGAACTTGAGATTCCAAACAGTTTACCTGATTTGCTTATACATTCAAATGCCTATGATTTGATGCACACTGATTCTATAGGATTCATGACTGATACTGATACAAATTTGATTGACCATTCTAAAATTTTTGATTCAGTATCAGCCATTGAACCCATTGGTCTAAAGGTTGTTTTGAATGGACATGATTACCGTGATGAAATTTTGAATGATAATAGCCTTGAACTGACCTTTGATTCTGTTGATGATGCATATATCAATATTGATTTTGAGGTGGAAACTGTGCAATCTGATAACTCTATAGAGTTAGGACTGGACTTTGATCTGACACAGTTCTCTGAGAACTTTGAATGTGATTGTGAATCTGGTTCTTGCCCGATTTGTATTGAAATTGATTATGTGCTACAGACAGATTCTAAGCGTATAACAGATACTATTAATTGTGAGTTTGATGACCATGCTGCAGAATTAAATGAGAATGCAGGTGCTGACATTAAGGAAATCATGATTAATGAAGGAGAGTGTACTGCTACTTCTTTGACTGAGCCAGAGATCTCCATTCCGGTGTCACACACTGAACAACTGCCAGTGGAAGGAAAGCTACTGATGGAACAATTTGCTGGAAAAGAAAAAAGAAACATCTCGTTGTGGATGATATGGCAGTACTGATGAAGTTGTTCCTCCTCAAAACTTGTTTGCTGAATCCTGTGGTGGAAGACATCTCCCTGATAGTCCAAAATTGGCAATTGCCACCATGACCAGGGGAGTTTTCTTTCTCTCTTCTCCCCCTTTCCCTACTTTTATTGCACTTGTCCATGATCTGTTGACTGTTTTGATTTCTGATCTTATGCTTATGACACATTGAAGACACTGTGTAGTTTAAGTGTGGTCTATTGGGGGAGATTCAGATTTTTCTTTGTTAATTTTTGTTTTCCGTGTTAAATTTTTTTCTTTTCTAGGTTGTTTTTGTTTTGTTTTGTGTACAGTTTTACATGTTTCTCTTCATTTCTGGACTGTGTTAAAGTTGTAGACTTGTCTTTCACTTCACTTGATTGATACTTATTGGTTTGAAATCCCTTGCTTTTCTTTGCTTGGAAGATGATCATGATGTTTGAGAGTTGAATTGATTGTGACACAAATGCCCTGTGTGAGAATTTGAGCCACTTTGTGTTCTTCCTTGTGTGTGATATGTCTCTTGATTGCTTGCACATATGCCTTGGCTTGACTCTTGTTGATAATTCTTGATTGATATGCATGTTTGGAAGTGATAAAGGCAGTTTTGTTCTTGAGCCTCTCTAGCCAAATAAGCTTACCTTGTTTTGATCCTTTGATAACCCCTTTTGAGCCTATACTTTCCCCCATTTCTTTGTTTTGAAGCTCATACACTAGCCCTAAGTGAAAAACCATGATTACCTTAACCTTAGGGAATTTTGGAGCTTTGGAAGTGTTTTGGGAACAAGTGTGGTCTCCTTGGGGTTTCTGATGAATTGGCTGGTTGGTTCCTCTTCTTGTTTTATGTTTGTAAATATGTTGTGTATCTTGTCTCTTATAGTTGTGTCCTAAACAAAGAGAAAAGAAAAGAGACAGGATGAAAAAAAAGATATAGAAAAAAAATGAAAAAAAAAAAATATTTTGTGAATAATGGAGTCAAGAAGAGGATTGAATTAGAGGTTTTGGGTGTGAGTTGACTGTGTTTACACTTGTTCCCCATTTCTCCTCTATTTCTTTTGGTTTGTAGCTTCTCATCCATATTTATCCTCCTTTGTCCTTGGCCCCATTTCACCCATGAAAAGACCTTTTGATTTGAACATGCGTATGTGTTTGAGTGTTGATATTAGAGGCTTGCCAAGTCTATTTGTGTTTGCTTTCTTGAGTGCATTGAGTGACATTGATTTACCTTAAGCACTTGAGAGATACAGTGATAGTGCATTTGTGAGGTTTTGTTGCTTTTGATTCACCTCTTGAGCTGATTGATCATTTTGCCATGTCTTGAATTGCTTGGATGATTTCATGAGTATCTGCTTTCTCTGATTGATTCTGTGTTGGATATTGTCTACTTCATTTCTCTGTCCAGATTCCTGGAGAACTGTGTAATTCTGTTTTTGTCATTGTTAGTCTTTGTTTTGTGTTTACTGAGTTGTGTCATTTCCCTGAAAGTCCTTTGAACTATTCCTTGATCTACGTCTTGATTTTGCCCAAGAGTGCAAAAGACTAAGTGTGGTCTATTTTGATGAATCAATATTTTATTGATTTCACTTAGTTTATTGTACCGGATTTAATCAAGGAATTTTGCTTAAATGTCCACTATTTTCCCATTTTTCCTAATTGTGCTCAATTTGATCAGAAATTCTTATTTTAATTAATTTGAGTTGTTTGAGACTAATTATTTGCATTATTGATTGTAGGGAAATTTTTGGACAATATTTTGGGATTTAGAGAAATGCCACATCCATTTTATTTTAAGCTAAAAAGAGAAAGGAGGTATGGATTCAATTTTAGGGGTGCACATCGAGAAGCTGGATTCATTTGGAGAGGGAAATTTTTGGACAAAATTTTGGGATTTAGAGAAATGCCACATCCATTTTATTTTAAGCTAAAAAGAGAAAGGAGGTATGGATTCAATTTTAGGGGTGCACATCGAGAAGCTGGATTCATTTGGAGAGGTGCACACGGTGAGCAGCAACGCCCACGGTCCATAGTGAAAAGAAGTCCAGCTTTGGAGAAAAAAAAAAGAGAGAGAGCTACCGTGGGAGCCACCACATTTTTTCTTGGCTGGAATGTGAAACACATACACATGATGGCTTCATATTCCCAGCACATTTTGGTGAGCACACGGCAACAACATGGGCCCATGGAAGCAAGCATTGGAGGCACAGGGATGATGTCCAGCAAAGAAGAGAGTTCAAGAAAGAGCTGGAGAAAGAAGCTACCACGGCCCATGGCAGCAAGGCATCCAGCTTGGGAGGTGTCACGTTGCTGGTCCAGCACGTGAGGAGTAGCCCATCCAGCATTGGAGAATGTAAGTGGATGAAGAGAGAGCAGTACGTGGTGGCAGGAGAGAAGCGGCCCAGAGATTTCTTGCAAACGGGTGGCATCCAGCAATCAACACATCTAGCAGGAGGTGGCCTTCACGGTCCAGCTTGGAAGCAAAGCCCAGCAACCTCCACATCCAACATTTGCGCGACCAGGAGGTGCACGAAGAAGCCTTCACCACGTCTAGTCCAGCAGCTTGGAGATTAAGGCATGGTCCAGTAGCAAAGCAGCACGTGGTGGCAGGAGGTGGCCTTCACTGTCCAGCAACACCACGCGGATGAAGAGCACACGGCCCAATGCAGGAAGGAAAAGAAAGAAGCACACGTCCACGCTCATTTTCTCGGTCCAACAGGGGTGTGTCCAGCAGTCCAGCTGTCACGGGATGGAGAATGGGAAGCAGCGAAGGGGTGGTGCGTGAAGAAAGAAGCACCCAGCAGAGAGAGGAGCGTTTTGGAGTTTAAGGGGAGAGATGTAGGTCCATGAGAGAGGGCTTTATTTTTTAGGCAGAGAAGAATGTAAGAAAAGGGGGCCCTAGAATGGGAAGCACGATTATGTGCTCCAGCCGCCACCTTCACATAGTTGATCTTTGGCTGGGAAAGTTTTTAGTTGAAAAATAATGTAAACGCTGGTTTTCATTCTGGATTTTACACATTGCCATTTTCATTTGGTTGCATTTTTTTTCCCACCCCTTTTCATTTTCGGAACAGAATTTGTGATTCATTTCTTTAAAATAGTGCTTTTCATTTTGAGAGGCAATGCTGTTACAGGGGAAATCTTTTCTTTTTTTTTAGACTGAAGCAGATTGATAACTTTGCCTTCTTTTATATAAGTGTGCATGATGATTTTATAAAAAAATATGCTGATTCACTTTGCTGGAAAGAAGCTCTCGGACACAGAGAAGGGTGTGCACGGGAGAGTGAGCTGGCGGTAGAAGTATTGATTTTTCAGGGAGAGAATGAGAATGAGTTGGAAGCACGCTGTTTTTCAATTGATGGAGTTTTTCTTTCATTTGGTGAGCACGATGTCCAGCTGCTGCCACGTCCTGGGAAATGAGAGCTAGGGACCCTTAATTTGGTCTTCACGCATGAACAATTTGCATTTTATGTTTTATATATTAATTTTGCATTTAGCATTTTTCTAGTTTACATTATGCGCTTTTACTGTTGATGCCTTTCTTTAGTGTTGATGCGTTCCAATGCTATTTCGTTTCTTTTCTTTTATGTTGTTTAATACAATGAGCATTTTATTTTTACCTTTACCATTGCATCCTAATTGGTCCAAACAATTAAGCATTGAATGTTTTATTCCAATGTTTTTCTTTATGTTTTCAATTATGTTTGGTTGTATTTAATTTCTAGTTTTAATTCAGTTCGTTTCAAATCACGAGAACACTTTCAAAACCCCCCCCCCAATGTGTTTGATCTGAGACTGAACCAATTTTGGTCCTTGAGAGACGACCTAGGAGTCACTGCCTAGTCTATACTGCATTCTTTTATGCACAACTTTTGTGAGAGGTGCGACCCTCTTCATCAATTAATAAATTATAATGAAAAGTCATTGGAACCTGACAAGGTTGAACGTAGGTCTGAACCTTCATGCACCTGATATTTTTACTCACAAAAATATGCGTTAAGTAAACACTTCAATATATTATAATTTATAAATTATAATAAAAAGCCATTGAAACCTGGCAAACGTTGGGCGCTCAGCGCCATCTTTTCTATTGTATACTGCCTAGGCGCCCTCTAAGGGGCGTTGAGCGCCAGTTTTCTCGCAGTTTCGCGCAGTTGACCCCACTTAGGTCGTTGAGCGCCAGCGACGTTGGCCCATAATCCAATTCAGCCCTATTTAAGGACTTGCATGACCTAGGGTTTTTATCTCTTGATGGCTTGAGCATAAAAACACATTTTTCGCCCCTTGGAGGCAGATTTGCGGATGTGGGAGCTCTCCTCTTCAGTTTCTAGGGTTTTTCTATCTCTTTCATTCCATTGTACACCTAGTTTCTTCATGACGATGGAGAACTAATCTTATTTGTTGTTGGGGAATATGTAACCTATAAACTCTCATGTATTTGAATTTGTTCTGAATTATTATATGCTTCTTTCATCAATTGTTAGCGATTTTATCCTTTGCTCTAGGCTTGTTATGTTTAACTCATTCATGACATGATTATTGGTTTACGTGATATGGACACATACGGGGAAACCTAGATCTGGAGAATTTCTCCCAAAAACAATATTGCCCAAAGATGGGGATAGGAGGTTTGGTCGTCTTAAGCTTATAATCTTAATGCATAATTAAATATTAGGGATGCAAGGGTGGTCTAGTAATTAAGGGTAGGCTTTCTTCGCTGAGGGATCAAGTTTTAAGTAATTTAGAAACTGAAGTTAACAATTGAATGAAAAAGATGAAATCTTATATGCATGAGAGTAAACTAGGTGAAATCTAAACCCTAACAACATATTCATCTCATATTATCAACTTCATTCATCCATTCTAGTGTTTAGCCTCAATTAATCAAATTGCATTCATGTTTATTTTTATTGCATTTGCATTCAAAACCCCCCAAAAAATGTTCTTAAGTCTTAATTAGTTAAGCAACTACATGACTGTTTAGTGCCGTGAGTCTTCTGGGATACGATACTTGGTCTTACCATTTTATATTACTTTATACGATTTGGTACACTTGCCGACATCTTAACAAGCAGTTCTTTGTTTAGAGCAAGTAAGTTTATACTCCTTTTTTCTTTTATTTTTGGTCTATGATCATGTAGAGAAATCTTTTTTTGCATGTATCAAAACTACTTCTTCTTTGATTCTTGGTCAGTTTGAGGTTTTAAGGTTTGTTTCAAATTACCAATTGGTAATTTGTAGGCTTTTCTAGAGTTCCTTGCGATGGAAGCAACGATCGGTTGTTTTAAAGTCGAAATGTAGTTCTCCCTAAGGTAAGAAAAGCTAATTCATCCTTCATATATTAAATATGAAGTGTTAGATCTGTTATTGATGTATGATATAGTTGCAAGATGGTTTGGATGTGTTGAATTGATAAATATAAGAATTGTTTGTGATTAATGATGTGTTTTGTGGTTGTATGAATATATGAAAGTGTGTAAATGCTTGTATGCTGAAATTGGAATGGACATAAATGCAAAACTATGATGATAATGATATTAGTGAAAGGATGATGAAGTGTTGTTTTGTGGTCCAAATTGATAGTTATAGGTATACTAGCTTTTTAGAATAACGAGTTAAAAGTGGAACCTGTAGTTTGGTAAGTGTTTTTGGGTACTTTATGATTGGTTTATATCTTTAAACTAGTTTAGACGTCTAATCTTCAAAGAATTGGATTTGAAGTAGTATAAGTGGTTTTGGATAAATTAGATAGATGATTTTGGGTGTGGAGTAGCAAATTAAAGTTACGGTAGCGTTTCCAGAGGTCTCTTAGTGTGTATAGGGTCCTAGGTAGTAGTAGAAGTTCGGGGTAGAGTGTCCAAGGTCAGATAAAAGGAGGTTTTGTATATGTCATGGTGTTGACTGCCACTGTTTGGGTGCCTACGCACCAACTCTCGAGTTTCAGGGCGTTGAGTGCTAGTCTAGGGCGCCTGAGCATCAACTCACTAGTTTCAGGGCGTTGAGCGCTAGTTTGGGGCACCTAAGTGTCAGTCAATTATTCCCAAAAGTGTGTTTTAGGTGTTTAATGATACTTGATTTGATTGTTTCTAATTCTTTTGTTTGGATGCAAGGTATTAGGAGGTTATCAAAGTGTGAATGAAATATTGTGAATGCGAATTCCAAGGAGGAATCTCTATTTGTGATTTCATGTGGGACTAGTATAAATTCTAAGAAGACGATATGGGATTATCTTGAATCTAGTGATCGATATGGGGTTATCTTGACACTCTAGTGGTCATCCATGCTCAATTAGAGAGTGATGAATCATGTCGTAAGATGAGTAGGAGGTCCTAGCCTGCGGCCTTTCTTCGTGCTGGCAAAAGTCATTTTAACGGATTAACCTTGTGTGGTAGCTTTGAGTGGGTCAGTTGTTCCACCACAGAGGAGCATAACCTTTCCATGGCTCGACAATTATACTAGATTGTAAAGAGTTGGCCAAGTATGATTCTTTGATGTGATTGGGAAATATGTTCTACTATCTACGTTATTGATATTGTATGTTACATTTTATCTTACTATGTATAATTGTTTTACAATTAGCTTACCCTTCTTGTATGTTTTTTGCTTGTGTTGTTCTATGTGTTCCTTTCTTGTGGCGATGATCATCTGGTGGTTGTGAGTAGAACTTTAGGAGGTGATGGTTGAGCAAGCCTTATGATGGAAACCTCCTTAGCTAGTTGGGACTAAACTAGGAGATTTGCATGGAGGGGTATTTCCTTGGATGGATGGTGCGGAAAAGTGGTGGTAAATGGTCCAAGGATGATGAGCTAAGTTGTGGATGTTGTAGAAGCTCATGGCCTCTAGGAGATATATTGGTGATGATGTAGTGATTGGTGGCTCCAAGTGAGTTGAGGCCAATTCAAGGAGAAAGGTGACTAGAGGGGCCTCTAGAGTTGCTCTGGTCTTGATCTAGAAAATGTATGGCCATAATTTGACATCATAACTGTTGATAGGGGGAGCATTGTGATAGCTGAACCCAATCCTTGTGATAGTGGTTTTTGATGATGACAACACATTGATAATAAAAACACATGAACATGTATTGTGATATATGTCATATGTTGTATGTGTTTATGATTATTGTGAAATATGCACATATTGTGATCGTTACATGTGTTGAAAACATAATATGTCGATTGTTGCATACTGAGTTAGTAAAGGGATCATATATGTGTATGCATACTATATGTTTTGGTGATAAGGAAATCATGTGCACAAAAACATATCTGAATGAACAAATCGATTACAGAGGTGTGATAATCAATTCAGGTCATTAGATATCTTGTGTTTTTAAACTAAGGAAAAATAACTTGTTTTGAATCGATTTCATTAATTGATGAGTCGATTAAAACACGTGTGTTTGCACATATCCTATTCAAATGAGCTGTGTTGTGAATTAGAAAGAAAAAGTTTTCAAAAATGTGTTAAGTGTTGAAGCTTAATCGATTACATGGATTATGTATTTAATTAAGTCTATTATTGATTGGAAAATTGTTTCATGCTTTTCATAACTATTTCAATGGTCATATTTTTAAATGTGTTGACTGAGCATTAAATGGAAATCGATTGCATTAATTGCGAATTCAGTTAAGAAGCTTAATTGGTTATAAATCTGTTACAAGTATTTAATGTAACCGATTATATTAAAAGAGTAATCGATTAAATTGCGTCTGAATTGACTAAAACTATATATAGACGCATTGATTGAATTTCTAAAAAGAAAATTTGAGATTAACATTTTCATATCTGATTTAGATTGTGCTAAAAGTTTTACAGAAGTGATCAAACACTCCAAGAAATAAGAAATTAAAGTGGTGGACTATTCTTGAAGATTTCTTGAGAGACAAGCTTGACTGGTTTGAAGATTCTAATCTTTCTGCACAACTAAGGTGCTCGTTGTGTGATCAGGAGAAGTTTCGTAATCTGTGTGTTGTTGTGCCCTATGCGTGTTAATGTTAATGTCACTATATAAAATACTTAAAACCCGATTCCTCGGTGAAGAAAATGTATCCTTAACTATTAGTTCATACAATTCTTAGCATTCCTAATAATTAATTCTGCAGAACAGAAGCTTAAGACAACCAGAACTCATACCCCCATTCCTGAGCAATACTACTTCTGGGAATAATTCTCCGGATTATGAATTGTAAGATACCTTTTGATACTCATGCAAATCATACATCATGCTAAAGAACGAGTTAAAAGAAGCAAGCATTACGTAAAGAAGAATTATCCTAACAATTAATAAAAGAAGCATATATAATCAAGAATCAATTAAATACATGAGATTTTATAAAGGTTACATCATCCCCAACAACAAATAAAGTTTAGTTCACCATTGACATGGTGAAACTAGATGAACAATGGAAAAAGAATGAAAGATAAAACCCTAGAAATTGAAGATAGGAGCTTCCACATCCAAATCCACCTCCAAGGGATCAAAGAATGTGTTTTTGTGCCTATTCCGTCCAAAGATGTGAACCCTAGGACATCCAAGTCCATAAATAGAACATAAAAATAACAGAAAACGGGTCCAAGCCCACGAGACTGGCGCTCAACGCCCCACTTATGGCGCCCAATGGTGTGCGGGTCAAAACTAGCGCTCAAGGTCAGCTCTGAGGGCAAGCAAGCGTGGTGCGTCTCGAGGAAATTGCGCTCAGCGCCCCTGAAAAGGGCGCCCAGGCGCGAGCCAAGGGTATCCTGCGCTGAGGGCTCTAGAAAAGAGCAGCCAAGCGTGAGACAACTTACTCTGGCGTTGAGGGCCCCTAAAGTGGCACTCAGCATTGCTGCGATCCTCCTTTCTAGATGCTTTTCCAGTTCTTCCTGAGTTTCAACTCCTTACTACTTCAACTCTTCTTTCAAATCATCTCAATTCCTGTTGAAAAACACTGAAATCTAGCACAAAGCCATTAAATTTACCTTCAACTCTCTTATTGATCCAAACCATGATTCCAAACTAGCTTTTAAGTCAAAAATTCACCTTCTTTAGTATCAAAATTAAGTATCAAATAACGGTACTATGACTTAAATGCAAGCTATTATAAAAAATCATTTGTTTCAAAAGAATTTTGAAAAATGATTTTCATAAATAAATCTAGACATTTTGAAGATTTTTGAAATTGACCTAGGCATACAAACTTATTATTTCAAATAAAATTCCTTACGAGACTTAAGAAGACAAGAGAAGCTTAAGTTCATTTTCAGAAAAGAGAGGTGAATCACTATGGATTGCTTAGAAACCAAATCTTTCCAAGCCAAAGATTACCTCAAGTTCTCTTGTACCAAAATTCTTAAAGGGATTTAAACTTGAAATACAAGTTGACACACACTAGACTATCACAATTAAAGAAAGCAATTAAATCTACATTATGCAGCCTAATGATGAATTTGTAGAAACTTTTGTTTCCTCTTACCCACCAACTACAAATAACGCTTAAATAATAAGTGTCCAATGTTCTTGTTAGGAAAATCCCCTAACAAGCCAAATATTACAAACCAAAGAGAAAGAAAAGACAATTTTACAATGTAAAGAAAATACAATGAATTCTCTCTTCCTCACAAAGTGTATACTCTCTTGTCTTCTTGTTTTCAACCAAGATTTCAAGCTCTCTACAAGGCCTTCAAAAATAGAAAAGGCACATAGAACGTGAAAAAACACAAGAACACCTAGTAGAAAGATTAATGGTTCCAAGAGTAGAGCAAAGTAGGACCATAAAAATAAAAAAAAAATGATAACAAGTGTTAAAATAAAATTACTTAATTTCTCACACAAAGAGGGGGGGGGGGGGGAGGGTGAATTGGTGAAGTATAAAATTTAAAACTTTCAAAATCTTTTTCACCAAAAGAGATGCCTATACTTTTCTTGAAACGTAAGTTAAAATATTTTCAATGCAGTGGAAATTTAATCGAATGCGTATAAAGTATAATCGATTGAATGTAACAGAGTAGAGATAAGAAAGATCAAACGCTGACTTTTTATACTGGTTTTGCCAAACCTACATCTAGTGTCCTTCCAACCAAAGGAAGCTAATGCACTATAATGATCAAGGTTTTTATACAGACCTCACGTCAAAAATATAAAACACCTCTCTAACCCTCTAATCAAAATATAGGCAGTATACAAACAGAGTAGCAACAAGAATCCCCTCTCCTGCAGTCCAACCCCTTTGAGACACCCTTAAAGTCAAGAACGCATCATGTCCTTCCTGTAATCACAACAGAGAACTCAACCCAATCTTCAGTAGATTGTAGAACCTGATCTTGCAGTAGACACCCAAATACGTAGATAGATCAGACTTTGAAAACTTAGCAATTCTTGCTCTTCAAGAAATCACAATTAGTTGATCACCACGGTCAAACTAGTTTCTTGGAGCTTTTTCTCTTTCAGTAAGCTTTACACTTTTCTGCAAAAGAATATGAAAATGTTAGAATCACAAAAGTCTTTACAAAAATCAAATTCGCGTCAATATATAGATAAACTCGTATTAGACGCAACATAATCGACTTTGCTACTAATGTAGTCGAATACACTAATTCAATTATAATAGATAGTAGCAGTCTGATGAGTGCATATTTATGCCCACATTTATGCTTTAAAATTCAAATTTTTGATGGGATAATTGTGCTTAAATGGTTGATTTTAAGTGAATTTGTGATGATTGGAATTGTTGGGTTTGGGAAATAAAGAGACGTAAAAAGTGAGTTTTAGTGCATAAATTATTCTTGGATGTTCTTACGTTTATTTGTGCAGCTGAAATTATAAGTTTTATTGATCCAAAAGGCAATTCAAGGCCCAAAATCAGATTTTATTTGGAAAATAATGTACAGATGGGCCAAACAGGCAACTTTTACCCTTGCACCTCCCAATTTCCCTACATACACCCCTCTTCTCTTAAACAGGCCCAATACTAAGCCAAACAGTAACCCTATTCTAAATACACCTCCTAAATTTGCCTACCTATACCCCTCCAAAGTTAGACTCCACCAGATCATGCCACGTGTCCAAATCCTCCCCACACAGATCTAGCTAACTATGTGCCGCCACCTCAGCCCTAACCCATGAGCATCATCATCCACTTTCTCTATAGAAACCCTAGCCGCCAATGTCGCTCCGCCGCCAACCTCAACGCCGTCGGTCACCATCTTGCCGCAACCAAGCGCCGCCAGCAACACCACCATCAACCGCGCCGCCGCGTCGCTTCGTCACCGGACAACTACCACCAAGGCGCGACTTTCTAGCACCATCCGCAACCTTGCCGCGCCACTCCGCCTCCGTCGCGCATCACCATCGCACCTCCATTCTTCTCCTCTCTTGACGCAAGCTCTGCACCGCATCATCCGCAACCTCCGTTCATCTTCTTCGCATCTCCATGGCTGTTGCGACACAACGTTTCTCACACGGCACCGTCATCTTCCTCTGCGAGAACTACCACCTACACTCAGAAAAACCAAAGGAAACCCAAGAACCCAGAAATTGCCGTCATCCTCCGTCGCGCACCACATCGACACCACCAAGCCATCATCTACCCATCACCGCACCAGAACCTGCAAAGAAACTCATATCAAGAATCGCGACGCACCCCCTCATGAGTTCATCTTCATCACCATCGAGCACCGAAGAGGAGAAGAGCTTCTTCTCCAACAGCAGCGCGGCGCAGGGGGAAACGTTTTCCCCAATCTGGCAAACCCTAATTTTGGGTGCAGTGGGATCTGCCACATGTCAAGCCCTGATTCGTGCGTGTAAGTTGGGTCAAATCTGGTCAAAGGGTGGTCAAACAGGGGTCTTTCTTGCAATTTCAGCAATTAAAAAGGGGGGCTAAAGTGCAGATAGAGGAAATTTCAGGGCATTTGTGTGATTTTAGAAAGTCAGAAAAGATAAAAAATAAAATTCAGTTGTTGAGTTAATTTAAATTGGGAATATCAATAGAAAATATCTTCCAAATAATGTTATAATTATTTAAATCTTTTAGTTATTTGGAAGATATAAGATAAAAGATTCTATCAACTGAATATTCAGAGTCCAAGCCCAATCAAGCCTATTTAAAGAGACCCAGGGGACTTCACTTAATTCATTCATTCTCTCATACTCCTCTCACTTTTCTTTCATCTTGTATTCAACTCCATTCATGGAGAGCTAAGCATCTAGCGCTATTCTGCTGTAATTCCATTATGAATTCTGAGGTTAGATTGAGTTAATGCAATTGTTAACTTTGGTTATTGATTTAAGTTGTTCTCTCTATGTCTTTCATCTCTCTATCTTGTTAAAAGCAAAGATTTTTGCATCATAATGTGTTTGAATCTACATGCATATTGATTATATGAGTTTTAGGGTTTCTAGGTTTAAATTGAGAATCTACTTTGATTTAATTTAGTAACTTTCATATGATTAAATGGTTTTTACTATCAATTGAGAATGTACTTTGATTGATTAGTAATAATTTCAACTATAATTAATTGAGAATTTACTTTGATTGATTAGCTTTTAATTTGGTTAGGAGATTTAAGAATAGACATGATTAAACACAATAGAATTTGATTGAGAATGTACTTTGGTTGAATTTATTGTGAATAATCTAGAAAGGTTTTGCATTTGATTGAGAATTTACTTTGGTTAAATGCATGATCGCCCTCAAATTAATTAAGAATGTACTTTAATTAATTTGAAACTTAAACAATAATCAATTGAACAATTATCAGTGAATAACCGATGACGAATCTTTCTTGGAAAAGCAGTGGAATTAGCCTAATTCATCGTAACTGTTTTTAAGTTTCTTATTTATTCTTTAAACATTCTTAAACCATTACTTTTATTCATAAGCATTGCATAACATTCATAAGAGTCAGATATTCGAAAGCAATTCCGTGTTCGTTGGGAGACGACTCAGGGTTATGTTAACCCTATCTACTTTCTTAAATACTACTTGGCAATACTGAAGTTGCCTTCAAAAGTAGTATTAATTTGATAGCTTCAACGATAAGGTACTTATCCTTTTACACTCCTGGAAAAAATTGATTAATTCCAAGACTTTGTTCTGAGTCATTTTATTCCATATTTGCATTTGAATCAAAAGAATGAGTAGCACTAGACATAGATCAATCATCTAGACATTACTTTGTCATGGACATGCAAATGAAATCACTCTATTCTTCACACATAAGTGGACCTTTTTGAATTCCCAAGAAAATAAAATATGAAAGATAAAACTCAAGTTCAATATGTATCTATTCCTCTCCAAATCTCTCAACTGTTTTTGGCTTGTGTTTACACTAAAAATACCCATGTAAGTAGACACCCTTGATATTAACAAGACTCTATCATTCACATACTTCAGAAAACATGCAATTATTGATCATGAGGGCTTTTTAAAGGTTGTATTGAGGCCAAGGCAAAGGTAGGAAATTTTCTTGGAATTTCTGAGCTTTTGAAATTGATATAGAAAGAGTAATGACACTTGATTTCAAAAACAACTCTATTTCTTGCTCTTTTAAGGAAGATTTTTTTTCTTCTTTTTTTTTCTCTTTTGTTTTAAAACTTCAACTTTTCATGTTCCTTTTTACCCTTTTTATTGTTTTGTGGGTGAGGTACTCACCCACACACTTATTCATCACTTTACTTCTAACAGAATCCATTACTCCTTCTTCTTTCCTAAGGTAAGAAACATATGATTTTTCTTCTTTTTTTTTTATTTGACAATGACTGGAAACAAGAAAAATAGGCTTAAGGCTCAAAGAGGGTTCCAATGGATTAATGTTAGGACAAGTTTATTTGGCCAAGTAGCTAAAATCAGAAATGCCTCAATCATATCAAATCATGCATATTCACCTCAGTTGCACAACATAGAATCAAGCTAACTATTAGAGTATCAACAAAACATGGGCAAATCACACAAAAAAAAAAAGGTATGGCACATGGTGGTGCATCCTTAACATTAAGTTCAAAACTCACATGGTTCAAATTTCTTTCACAAAAGATTTAATCAGGAAATTCTCAAGTCAACTCAATAAGCAAATCATAAAAGCAATCCACTCATATCAACATGACTCATTTTTTTTTTTTGAATTCATGATCATTCCAGTTACTGATTCAAACTCTCAAATCCAATGCAAATATTTATTAAAAATAAACAAAATAGACAAACAAAATAGGGAACAAAATTAATTGTTTCCCCACACCCCCACACTTAAACTATGCATTGTCCTCAATGTATGCCTTATAAAATGCAAAGAAAAAGTATGAGGGAACTTACCTCCTTCATGGTGGAAGGAATGCTAGTAGGACTTCATTGGAAAAGTCATCCTGGATAGGAATGTTATCTTTTCCCTTTTCAATCCTACTAAGATGGTCAACTACTACATTATGTGACCCACCTCTGTCTTGAATAGGAGTCAACTTGTCCTTCTCGTTCTTGACCATTGTGATTCCATATTTCTCGAGAACCACATGTATAGGGCCTACCCAAGTGCTGTTAGAATTTGAATATATAAGACCTATTTGTAGCAACTTGGTGTCCTTTTTCTTTACAACCCCCATCAGTTGAGGATTCAGTCTTCCTTGAGGTTGTCTCACTGGTTTAGCATCCTCCTCCAAAAGTATTCTATGCATGCAAAAAGAAGGGCTAATACCAGGAATATCTGCTAAAGTCCAGCCTATTGCTCTCTTGTGGTCTCTGATAACCTGTAATAGTTGTTTTTCCTGCTCATTAGTAAGCAATGCAGATATAATAACAGGGAGTTTCCCATCCCTCTCAAGATAAGCATATTTCAAATGGGACGGTAAAGGTTTCAACTCCAAAATGGGTAGCTGCACCACAGATGGCAAACTTTTACTACCTAAGATAATCTCAACCACCTCAACATCACACTCGGACGCCATATAGGTATCATCTATTAATACCGCGTCCTCAATATTACTTGCTTTACAATTTCCTTTTTCGTCCAAAATTAGGCACGGCATATTTGAAAAAGAAAAATTGTTTACAACATCACTTGATAAATCAATACAAAACAAACAATGATCTTTAATATGGTGCTTCCCAGCTTCCAACACGTTGAATCGCACCTTCTCGTCTCCTATCTCCATTGTCAATGATCCTGCATACACATCTATCTTGGTTCGTGCTGTCATCATGAAAGGTCTTCCAAGATAATAGTTGTTGGATTGATTCCTTCATCATCCTTCATGTCCAAGATATAGAAATCTGCAGGAAAAATTAACTTGTCTACTCGGACAAGGACGTCCTCAAGCACACCTGCAGGGTTAACTGTGCTACGGTTGGCCAGTTGAATGACCACACCAGTAGTCTTAAGAGGTCCCAAAGATAGAGAAGTAAACACTGATAAAGGCATTACATTTATGGAAGCCCCTAAATCTAGCATGACATTGTCAAACTTTGAATTTCCAATAACACATGGAACAGAAAACATACCTGGATCCTTGCATTTTCACGGTATTTCAATATGCTTCTTAATCAAGCTTGACACATTTCTTCCCAAATTCACAACCTCATTATCCCTAAAACGTCTTCTATTTGTGCAAATTTCTTTCAAAAACTTGGCGTATTTAGGAATTTGCTTAACAACATCTAGCAAGGGAATGTTGATCTCCACCATTTTGAAAGTATTTAAGATCTCTTGGTCTAATTCCTCCATTTTTTTGTTTTTCGGTTTCAACCGATTTGGATATGGAGGAGGTGGAGAATAAGATGAAGAAGAATTTTTAGAAGAAGAGTTAGAGGATACTAACCTGGATTTATCAGTGGTAGTCTCAGGTGATGGTTCACTTAGTCCTCCATTGTCATCAATTTTCGCTCCTTCTTTCTCCTTATCTTCATCCTCTTGGGCTCCTTCAGGGCCTTCTACTTGCTTACCCGTTCTCAAAGTAATAACACTTACATTTTGTGGGTTGATCATTATTTGTGCAGGTAGTTTATTTGACTCCTTAGCCTCTAATTTTTCCACCCTCTAAGTCAGTCAACTCTACAATTGATTTCTTGATTTCTGAATTTTGCTCAAGTATTGTTTTCATGAAATCTTGCATTGACATTTCAAGCTGAGATTGCTGCCTTTGTTGAGGTGGAACATAAGGTTGCCTGTTCTGCTGATATCTATTGGAGGACGAATCATGATAATTCTGGTATGATCTATTTCCTCCAATCATGTTTGCAGCAAAAGCTTGAGATGGATTTTCCACAGTGGTTTCCAAGCTAGGACATTCATCAGTATAATGGTTAGTTGAAATGCAAATTCCACACTTCTTAGCAATTTGTGGAGTTGAGTTTTAAACAAACTTGCAATCTCGTCGAGTTTACAATCAACAAAGTCACTGAATTTTCTCGTGTCATACTGTTGATTGTCTACTGCCTTCCGTTCTATTAGATCTATACCATCTTCTAGTGACCTGTCTAAGAAAGATCCTCCGCTTGCAGCAACTGCCCATGACCTATCAGTAGGACTTAAGCCTTCATAAAAGCTTAGAATAAAATCTTCCATTTGGAGTTGACGACATGAAGAACATAGTTTCTTGAATCTTTCCCAATATCCACTAAGATTCTCTCTATCTCTCTGTCTTATATCTTGAATTTCTCTGCGGATAGCTGATAATCTGGATGCAGGAAAATACTTCTCAAGAAAGAGTCTTTCAATAGTTTCCCAATTTGTAATCCGTGCAGAGAGATAATACCACCAATCTTGAGTTGCGCCTTGAAGAGTAAAAGGAAAAGCTCTCATTTTAAGGCTCTCTATTGTGATCCCGGGAGATCTAAAGTTTTCACACATCATGTGAAATTGTCTCAAGTGTTTGTGTGAATTCTCCCTTGATAACCCATTGAACTTTGGTAAGGCATTTAACAGGTCAGGTCTCAGCTCCCACTCCTCATTAGGATATTCAATGTTACTTCGGATAGTTGTATTGTGGGAGGTGGCTAATTGTCTGATGGTTCTTTGTGTAACACCCCAAATAATAATTTAAAGGGTATTACTGGTAGTAAAGACTAAATTAATTTGATATCTGATATAAACAATCAAACTTTATCTCAATTCTTCTAAAGTACAATTCCAAACTTACAAACTTTAAACAATATAGTCTTCACCACTTAACATAAATTTGAAATTAAACTTATAAGTCTTACACAACATATTTTTCCAATGCAAATATATTCTTTTTTTTTTTTTACAAAAATCCCTGAAAGTTTTTCACCGCATCTCTCTCATCATCTCTAAGCTTTTTCAACCGCATCTGCAACATTTTCTGCTCACATATAACATGAGTTATATGATCATAGCACAAACAAATAAGGGTAAGCCAACCATATCATACAATCATTAAACTTACTTATAATATAAATGTTTCAATCCTGTATTTCTACAATTTATAAATACCATTATCCCGATGTCATTAATTCATCATCTTTCTCATTTTCATAAACCTTCCAAGTATACCATGCTTACTCACGAAGCCTTATGGTCAGACTGCTCTCTGCCTGCTTCCTTAAGCCTTACCTGTATACTATGTCTTACTTTCTGAAGCCTTATGGTCAGACCTCTCTTTGCCTGCTTCTATAAAACTTACGAATCATATGTTTATGTCAAAGCCTTATGGTCAGACCTCTCTCCACCTGCTTTCATAAAACTTACGAATCATATGTTTATGTCAAAGCCTTATGGTCAGACCTCTCTCTGCCTGCTTTCATAAAACTTACGAATCATATGTTTATGTCAAAGCCTTATGGTCAGACCACTTTCTGCCTACTTTCATAAACCTCGGTTGTTACTTTGCTCATATCAAGCTCTCATGGTATAAATCGAACATACTACTTCCAGTAGTAAACATAATTTCATAAGTAATGATTTCTTATATCCACTCCAACATTTCATAAAATCGACAATTCATACCCTCTTATCCACCTAACTCAATCATGTTCATTCTTTAATCATAAATTGACAATAACCCGTTTTGGTGTCAATAAATTAAACATATTGCCAGATATCATACTTCATATTATAAACTCATTTTTCCCATAACGAGTATAACTCAACATATTTTCACCAATCAAAGGTCATAGATCAGCCAAAATACATCAACATATCTTAGGAACTACATATTAAAGTTTGGGCTCAATGTAACGGTAAATGAAATATATATGAAGTTTTTACCATGATAACTTAAGAACAAAAATATAGTGTTCATCATACTTTTCAAAATTTCGAAATTTATTTCTCAACACATAGACTTCTAATTACAAATCGGAACGGTCAAATTATAGTAATATATCTTAGGAATCAAATATCAAATTTTCAGGTTGATCTAACGGTCAAATAGAACATAATCTATATTTTACCGAGAGGTATCAATAACACAATAACAGGGGTAATTAATTTACTCAAACATGCAGAACTTATTTCTCCAAGTAGAGACTCTTAATTAATGATCCGAATGGTCAAAGTGAAGAAATAGGTCTTAGGATTCATATATTAAAATTTTAGCTAAATCCAACGGTAAAAACAATTAAAAGGAATGTTTTACCACAGTAACTCGAAAATAAGAAAAATTATAAGCATGAAAACTAAATTTACACAAGTGAATAGATAACTACCATTACCAAATTTTAACATGTTCATAACTCATATTCATGATCATAATATGTATAAATATCATATGTAAGAAAGGATCAGCTCCCCTACCATCAAAATAATCTTAATATAAAAATTCAGGGGAAACGAGAAGTTGAATCTGGCAGAGCCGGTTAGACAACTTCTCATCCTTTTAGAAAGATGCAATAAAAAAATAGATAAAACAATAAAATTTCTGGGGAAATAAGAAGTTGAATCTGGCAGAGCCAGTTAGACAACTTCTCATCCTTCCAAAAATACAATATAAATAAATAATAAATAAAATGCCTGGGGAAATAAGAAGTTGAATCTGGCAGAGCTGGTTAGACAACTTCTCGTCCTTCCAAAAATACAATATAAAGAGATAAGAAACAATAAAAGGTCTGGGGAAACAAGAAGTTGAATCTAGCAGAGTCGGTTAGACAACTTCTCATCCTTCCAAAATTGAAAAAGAAATAACTAAATGTTCTAAGTAATAATAACGTACAATTAGCATAACAGAATCATCATCACTTTTTACAACCATCAAACTTGGGTCTCATCACAGAAGCATGTTCTCATTCAAAATTCAAGACCATCCAGAAACAAAATACTCCGTATTCAAGATTTAGGATTAGAGAAAAGCAAAGTATTGTATACTCAAGATTCAAGAGTAGCTTCCCTTACCTCTATTACAGACTTAATCTCCTCGTTCCCCAAAAACTTCCAGAATGTCCCCTTTGCAACTAGAAATTCTTCCAACTCTCTTCTCTCAAAATTTTTCTAAGTTTTTGGTGTAAATTTTCAGCCTTCCCCCCCTTGGCTATTTATAGCAAAAAAAAAATTACTATTCATTTTTACTATTCACTGTAGCAATACTGTAGCTGTACTACAATTACTGTAGCAGTACTGTAGCTGTACTACTATTCACTGTAGCGGTACTGTAGCTTGTACTACATTTTTCCTGTAGCAGTACTGTAGCAACACATGATTCACGAGGTATTTTTATTGTAGCACTGTACATATTTTACTGTAGCACTATACGTATTTTACTGTAGCATTTTACTGTAGCATAAAATTATTTTTTATTTCAAAAATATCTAGTATCTTAATTACAACAAATTTCAAGGGTCTTACAATCTCCCTATCAACAAAAATTTTCGTCCTCGAAAATTAGCTATTTTAACAAAAGAGATATGGATATTCTTTTATCATAAATTCTTCTAATTCCCAAGTCATTTCCTGTGTGTCTTCATTCCAAAGTACCTTTACTGTGCGAATATCCTTTCCTCTTAGCTTCTTCATTTTAACATCTAGTATTCTTACTGGTCCAACTTCCATTGAGGAATGTCTAACTGTCGTAACATCCCTCCCAGTTTTTGATGCTCCACTTTTGCCTTTTGACACACCAAGTAGGCTGCCACAAACTCGGCCACATTCCTCTTCATACCATGACTCCTTCAGATCCTTATACATCTTAGTCATACCTGGATGTATGCTAAGACGACTTTTATGACCTTCATCCAAAATTAAATGTTTCAATTCAGTTTTTGCAGGTATACACATTCTGTTCTTAAATCGAAGAGTGCCATCTTTACTTAGAACGAAGTCCTTAGCTTGATCGGTGTCCAACAACCTGATCTTTTGCTGCAACTCTTGATCCATTGACTGCTCAACCTTCACTTGTTCTAAGAAGTCACTAGTGATTACCAAATGACCACACCATATATGATCTGGGGTTAACTGCAACCCCAAGTTCATATCACGTAACTTTTCTAACAGTTCTAATTCCTTCACCATCAGTGTTGTTATCTGAGCTTGTCTCCTACTCAATGCATCTACCACCACATTTTCTTTTTCCTGGGTGATATAAAAGCTCGAAGTCATAGTCTTTCATATATTCCATCCACCTTCTTTGTCGCATATTCAACTCCTTTTGGTCGAACAAGTACTTTGGACTCTTATGGTTACTAAACACTTGGAAACTTGCCTCCATAGAGGTAGTGTCTCCATGTCTTTAATGCAAATACTACTGCTGCAAGTTCTATGTCATGCGTTGGGTAGTTCTTCTCATGCGCCTTCAGCTGCCTAGATGCATAAGCCACTGGTCTCCTTCCTTGCACTAGAACGCACCCCAATCCTTGGTATGACGCATCACAGTACACCTCAAAAGATTTGCTAGAGTCTGGAATGATTAATACTGGTGCTGACGTTAGTTGTTGCTTCATATTGTTTGGGGTAGGATCAAGTAAAGGATTGAATGGTATGTTTGTGATTGGAGATAATGAAGGTGGAATGACTTCAGATGTAGGAAGTGTTCCCTCAGTAGAACACCCAAATTTCAATCTTCTCCGCAGCTTACGCAAATTCCTTTCAACTTCCGGGTTAATTTGATAAAATTCTCCCGGGTTAGCTATGGTCATACACTACGCAATCTACTGGAAGTTGTTCCTCTATTTCTTCTCTTTTTCTTTTGTTCTTGCTTTAGATAAAGATTTCAAATAAGAGATAAGAGAGACTTGTTGGGTCCACTCCCAGGAAAGAGAGGTGCGTCACAATGGACAACTTAAGTACCAAGTCTTTCCTAGCCAGAGTGTACTCAAACTAGCCTCAAGTATTTCTCAAGAAAAATTCTTAATAAAAACAAGAACAAAGATTTTTGCTAAACCAAGAATGACTAAAGAGTACAAAATAACTCAAATTAAATTAAATGTATGTGCGTTAAATAAAAAAAATAAAGATAAAAATAAAAAAAATAAAAAATAAAAAATAAAAGAAAATTCAAAATAAGAATCAAAATATTTAAAATACTAACCGTATTCCCCGGCAGCGGCGCCAAATTTGATAGGCTGTCGTTGAAGCTATCAAATTAATACTACTTTTCAAGGCAACTTCAGTATTCCCAAGTAGTATTCAAGAAGGTAGATAGGGCTAAAGTAACCCTGAGTCGTCTCCCAACAAACACGGAATTGCTTTTGAATATCTGACTCTTACGAAGGCTATGCAATGCTTATGGATAAAAGTAATGTTTGGAGAATATTTAAAGAACAAATAAGAAACTTAAAAACAGTTACGATGAAATAGGCTAATTCCACTGCTTTTCCAAGATAGATTCATCATCGGTTATTCACGGATAATTGTTCAATTGATTATTATTCAAGTTTCAAATTAATTAAAGTACATTCTTAATTAATTTGAGGGCGATCATGCATTTAACCAAAGTAAATTCTCAATCAAATGCAAAACCTTTCTAGATTACTGATGGACAAATTTATGAACACCAAAATATGATGTCACAAACTTGTTTTTCAATCGGCAAGTGTGACCGAATCGTTCAAGTAATAAACTTGGTAAGACCAAGTATCGTTCTTCCCAAAGGACTCACGGCCTAGTTTAGTTGTGTGGTTTCTTGATTAGCTAAGACTTAAAGACGAAATATTTAGATTTTTATATGCAAAAGACGAAAATTAAATATGTATGCATGAAGTTTTGATCAATGGCAAAAAGCAAAAGATAAACACTTTCAATGATATTAATGTATGAATATGTTGTTGGGGGTCAATTTCATCTTATCCACTCTCATATATTTTAGGAATTCAACATTCAAATCATCATTGTTAATGCCACTGTCTAAAGTACCTTTCTAGAAGGCTTCTCCCTAATCACGAGTTCATACAATTCCTAGCATTCCTAATGATCAGTTCATAAGTGCAGGAGCTTAACGACAACCAATATCATATTGGGAGAAATTCCCCGGATCTAGACTTCCCCGTACGTGCCCGTATCGACAAAACCAATAATCATGCATCGAATGAGTTAAACAATGCAAGCATTAAGCAAAGAGGAAAAACCCTAACTAATGATGAAAGAAAGCATAAGTCTTAATTAAAAGATGTAAAAACAGATTCCATATATGAGAGCTTCAAAAGATTACATTGATTCCCCAACAAACATACAGAGTTTAGTTCACCATATTCATGGTGAACCTAGATGAACAATAATGAAAGAATGAAAGAGATAGAAAAACCCGTGAAAGAGAAGAGGAGAGCTGTCACCATCTCCCAATCTACCCCAAGGGGTGGAAGAGAGAGTGTTTGCTTCGTTTCTGCCAAAGATGCCTAACTAAAGGACGTGCAAGCCCTTATATACTAATCTAGAGTTACAAAAGATTACAAAAGCCCAAGCCCAAAAAGTGCCGCTCAGCGCCATTTACCGCTCAGCGGTGGTTACGCGTCTTCTTTCTTCCCCTCAGCGGCCATTTGCCCCTCAGCGGTTCCAACGCCACCTCTTGAGTGCCGCTCAGCGGTAGTTTGCCGCTGAGCGGTGCCTTCGACTTCTCCTTTTTGCACTCTTTCTTGTCTTTTCTAATGTCCTCTCTCTCATTCTTCACTTCTTTCACCAAATTCACCTCAAAACCTGCACAAAAACACTCAAATCAAGCATAAACCTGTCCAGCTCTCTTATTTCTGAAAATATAAACAAAAGGCATGATTTCAAGCTAGTTTCTAAGTCCAAAGGTTGCTTTTAGTATCAACTTTAAGCATGAAAATAACAGTTTTTCAACTGTTATCACAACCCCAAACTTAGAACTTTGCTTGTCCTCAAGCAAACAAAATGTAACTCCATCTCCAACCAATTCATATGATGGTTCACTCATTCAAAATCCTCTTTTCAAGATAAGTAATAACTTCACTCAAACTTATGACCAAGAGTTAATTCAAGATGTGCACATGCTTTAGTGTTCACAAAGTCATTTAAGTTCCAACAAATGCTATTTTTCATGAATGATCAATCAATTAAGCATGGATGTTCATGTGCTTATGGAATATTTCCTCACTAGGTAAAGTGTTTCACTCAACACACAAGTGTATAAGAGGTAAAGTGTTTCACTCATTCACTCCACTATCACAATGTCACATGAATCAACTTTGCCTTTCATTTAACCACAATCAAATACATTCACAAGCATGCATCATCACAAGGACTTTTCAATGGCTTATAATGTGGCTGGGCTAACAAGAAAATTGGTTTTTCTGGATCACAAAATCCTTGAGTTAAGAGAATCATAACAACACAATCTTCTTATTCATTCCCAACTTTCTTTTGCCTTTGCTTTTGCATTTGCATTGAGCTTTGCTTCTTTTTCTTTTCTTTTCTTTGCATATTCTTACTTTTTAGCTCTTAGCTCAATGCTTTTTCCTTTTTCATGTTTCCCCAATAACCCCAAACTTGAACATTTAACAATACCACACAAGATCTTCTACTTAACTCAAGGTAAAGATTTTCAATCAAGGGTGTTCAGTGTATATTTAAGGCTAAGGGTTCAAAGGATAGAACACAACGTGTTCTCTTTTAGAAGGCTAACTTTATGAATTTGGCCAATAAAAAAAAAAGTTTCAAAAACACGGCCTTTGATCATATGATGCAAAACAAGCAATTGATTCAATCATAGAAAACCTGGGCAAAGTCATTCATGCTTTCAAAGTAATAGCATTCAACAATAACAACTCTGGAGCTCAAAACCTCACATATAAGCTCATTCACATTTGACATACACATCCTGCTTAATTTCACAATCACAATCATGATATTATGCATTTGTTCACAAAGCTTGTGAATCACCTGTATAAGCATTTTAATATGCACATCATCTCAACATCAATCAATCATAAGCATCATTCAGCATTACTTATCACACAATCACAGTTAATAGCAAACCATCATAACAAACCAGGTGTTCAATAGAGTACATCAAACCCTAATCTAAAAACAAAAACAAATAAGTTCAGAAAACTTAAACCATAAAAGCATAATCATATGATAGCATTCATCAGTAAATGCTATCTCTGCTCCTCATCAGTCCGAGCTTTCTGTATCTTCCTCTTCCTCTTCATCATCATCTTCATCAACTGCATCCTCCTCCTCAGCTTCATCTTCCTCCATATCTCTGGCTGAAGCTTCAGCTGCTCCAGCTCCTCCATATACTGGTTCTTCTGGCCAAGCTACCACATTATGGAATTCATCCATAGTCCACCTGTGTGCTGGAGGGGTATCATACATCCCCACTATCATCTCAGCCGTGGCCACCTGCCCTCTGTGGATGGACTGCAACTGAGCACCTATAAGAGACATATACATGTCCCTCATCTGGAATGGTTCTGCCTCATGAGTATCAGCAGAAGTCCTGCTCTGTGCTGGCCTTCTCTCTCTACGAGCCTGGCGTGGTGGCACTGGCTGGGCTGCCTCCTCTCCTCCACAATACTGTCTGTAATAGGCCTCATCTATAGCTTTTCTTGGCCTCTCAAATGGTGGAACAGAAGTGTCCACCCCAGCTAGCTTGCAAAGGTGAGTGATCAAAGAAGGATGTCCCAGTGGTGCTTTGTTGTTTGAGGTGTTAGCACACACACTAATCTCATCAGCTATCACCTGCCCAATATTAACATTCAAGTTTCTGATAACACAGTAGATGAATAGTGCCCTGCTGAGAGTAATATCTGACACATGTGAACATGGCTGAATGTTGGCATGAGAAAACGCCATCCAATACTTTGCAAGAGGAGTCAAATCTGTCCTCCTAATGTTAACCACAGAGCCAGATCTATTCCTTTGGAAGTGTCCTCCAGGTATACACAATACTCTCTCCACATCCTCATAATCAGCACCTTCCTCCATGCTAAGAGCAAACTGGCATTGTTCACCAGCCCACACAGTATCCAGAAAGTTATTTATGGAGTCAGGATCATACCTGATAGCATGGCCTCTAACATAGCCCAAATAATTCTCAGCTGGATAATCACCAATCTTCTTTGCATTGGTGTAGAATTCTTTCACCACAGCTATGTTGGCAGGTGATGGATAAGTGGCTAGCTTCCCCCAATCATTCCCTAACACTTGCTCTCCAAATTGAGGAGCAAAGTTAGGTATCATTCCAACCTTTCTCTCCATTAGAAGTCTCCTGTCCTGAACCACCCTAAAGTGCTTCTCATGTTTCCTAGAGAGGAACCTGCCATTATGGGGCTGCTCTGGTTCCTTTTCCTTTCTCTTGGTTGCCATGGTTTTCAATCTCTTTCCTGAAGAGGATGCCATTCCTGCATTCAAACATAAATCCAAAACCACAGAACATGATGTTAATCATTAGTAAACTCAGAACACAACTCCTTTCGAAGCTAAACCACCGCTGAGGGCCAGAATTTCCCCTCAGCGCCACCAGCGCCACATTCCAACACGCAAAAATCAAAAAAAACCAAATCTGGCAGAGTGCCGCTCAGCGGTAATTTACCCCTCAGCGGTAACTCTGCAGATTTTTGAAAAATCAGTTTTAAAGCTTCCCTAACTCCACCCAAATGCAATTTTCAGTTTTCCAGTTCATAATCTTGCAGTTTAATCGGTTCAAACATTAAATATATCATCAAATCATGCATAGAAATCAAAACCCCTAAATATTCATGCCTTGACAATCACATTCAAATTCAAGAACCCTAGAATGAACAAAATGCATTTTACTTACTTGGGTGGAGATACTAGATGCAATGAGAATGCCTTCAAACTAGAATGCTCTCTTCCAACCCCAAACTTTGATGGTACACTAGTGAAAAAGTGAATAGAAGAGAGATTTTCTTAAGAGGGAAGAGTGAAAAGATGTGGAAAACCTAGGAGAAGGTGTGTGGAAGTGTTTGTGCAGAGAGAAGTCTGGAAATAAACCCTAAAACGCAGCTTGGGGTATAAAAATACCCTAATGGGCTCGGGTCCCGCTAAGGGGAACTTAAGCCCCTCTGCGAGAGTACCGCTCAGCGGTAATTGCCGCTCAGCGGCACTTTCGTGATGTGCTCCTCTCCTTCTTTTCTTGACCTACGTGCCTTCCTAGCATACCCCTCATAGGTTCCCTGCAATTCAATGTTAAAAATGCTTATGCAAACCCTAACTAAAATAGACAAACATAAAACAATCAATCAACTGGGTTGCCTCCCAGGTAGCGCTTGTTTAACGTCACGAGCCTGACCCAAAATCCACCAACACCCATCAGTAGGTGTTTCAAACTTACCAGCACCCATCAGTAGGTGCAAAATCTTCTCACCAACACCCATCAGTAGGTGTTACAAACTTAGTATCCTTCAGTAGATACTTAATCACCTAGCATCCTTCAGTAGATGCTAGATCCAACAAAATAGTTACAAAAATAAAGTCCACAAATTAAAAATTACAAAACCAAAATAAAATCAAAAGTTCTTAAATCACTGGGTTGCCTCCCAGCAAGCGCTCTTTTAACGTCATTAGCTTGACCCAACCTCAAGTTCCTTCTTCTTTTTCTTCTTTCTACTGAACTTCTTCAGAAATTTGATCAAACCAGGAACCTGTTGCAATGTCTCAACCATAGGAACTTTAATCTCCAATTTCTTGAAGATTTCCATAAAGCACTTAAATTTCTTTTCCTTCCTATGATTCTTCTTTAGATGAGGATGTGATTTTTCATGTGATTTCTTCTTCTTTCCTCTCATCTTCTTTTTCTTCCTTTTTCTCTCCCTAAATTTTCTCTTTTTCTCTTCTTTTATTTTTTCTTCCTTTCTCTTTTTCTCCTCAACTTCTTTATCTTCACACAAATTTTCTTTCTCTCTTCTCTCTCAACCAATTCTTTTTCTTTTTCTTCATCTTTATCTTTCTCACTCAACTCTTCTTTCTCTTTTCTCTCTACCCTTTCCTCATCTCCCTCTAATTTTTCCTCATCAAGAATCTTGTCACTTTCAGTGATAATGACTTGCCCTTCCTCCTTAAGGTTAACATCAGTATTAACATCATCATTTAATATCTGACTAATGTGACGAAGTTGCATCTCCATTCTTTTACATGATTCTTCAATGCTTTTCTGAGTAGAGTCGGAATTTTTCAAAAATCGTTGAAGGGTGTCCTCCAACCTATCCAAACTTCCTGATAGAAAGGGTTGTTGCTGCCATTGTTGTTGTGGTTGGTTCTCAAATTGTCCAGCAGCTTGCCAAAATTGGCTTTGATCCATGCTTGAGTGAGGTTCCCACCATTGGTTGAGATTACTTTGGTAGAATTGAGTGCCCCTATAGTTAAACTCTTGACCAAATTGCATTCTGCAGACATTAGGCACAAAACCCTAAAAACAATTGTTAGCACAAAAAGATATAGGAGAAGATAGAGATTCAAAAGATATAAGAAGATAAAAAATTTAGAAGATAGAATCAAATAAAATAGAATAAAACCTAATCTAAAAAATAAAATCTAATCTAAAAGATAAAATAAAATAAAATCTAACCTAACCTAAAAGATAGAATAAGAATAAAATAAAATCTAACCTAAAAAGATAAAAAGATAAAATCTAATAAAATAAAATAAAATCTAATCTAAAAAGATAAAATCAAATCAAATAAAAACCGAAAAATAAAAAACAGAAAATAAAAACAGAAAACAGAAAAACAGAAAACAGAAAAAATAAAATAAAATCAAATAAAATACAAACTGAAAAATATAAACAGAAAAATAAAATAAAATAAAAATTCGAAATTTAAAATAAAATAAAAAAAATAAGTCAAAGATAATCAATAATCACACAAATTAACCAGTTAAACCACGAATCCCCGGCAACGGCGCCAAAAAACTTGATGGACAAATTTATGAACACCAAAATATGATGTCACAAACTTGTTTTTCAATCGGCAAGTGTGACCGAATCGTTCAAGTAATAAACTTGGTAAGACCAAGTATCGTTCTTCCCAAAGGACTCACGGCCTAGTTTAGTTGTGTGGTTTCTTGATTAGCTAAGACTTAAAGACGAAATATTTAGATTTTTATATGCAAAAGACGAAAATTAAATATGTATGCATGAAGTTTTGATCAATGGCAAAAAGCAAAAGATAAACACTTTCAATGATATTAATGTATGAATATGTTGTTGGGGGTCAATTTCATCTTATCCACTCTCATATATTTTAGGAATTCAACATTCAAATCATCATTGTTAATGCCACTGTCTAAAGTACCTTTCTAGAAGGCTTCTCCCTAATCACGAGTTCATACAATTCCTAGCATTCCTAATGATCAGTTCATAAGTGCAGGAGCTTAACGACAACCAATATCATATTGGGAGAAATTCCCCGGATCTAGACTTCCCCGTACGTGCCCGTATCGACAAAACCAATAATCATGCATCGAATGAGTTAAACAATGCAAGCATTAAGCAAAGAGGAAAAACCCTAACTAATGATGAAAGAAAGCATAAGTCTTAATTAAAAGATGTAAAAACAGATTCCATATATGAGAGCTTCAAAAGATTACATTGATTCCCCAACAAACATACAGAGTTTAGTTCACCATATTCATGGTGAACCTAGATGAACAATAATGAAAGAATGAAAGAGATAGAAAAACCCGTGAAAGAGAAGAGGAGAGCTGTCACCATCTCCCAATCTACCCCAAGGGGTGGAAGAGAGAGTGTTTGCTTCGTTTCTGCCAAAGATGCCTAACTAAAGGACGTGCAAGCCCTTATATACTAATCTAGAGTTACAAAAGATTACAAAAGCCCAAGCCCAAAAAGTGCCGCTCAGCGCCATTTACCGCTCAGCGGTGGTTACGCGTCTTCTTTCTTCCCCTCAGCGGCCATTTGCCCCTCAGCGGTTCCAACGCCACCTCTTGAGTGCCGCTCAGCGGTAGTTTGCCGCTGAGCGGTGCCTTCGACTTCTCCTTTTTGCACTCTTTCTTGTCTTTTCTAATGTCCTCTCTCTCATTCTTCACTTCTTTCACCAAATTCACCTCAAAACCTGCACAAAAACACTCAAATCAAGCATAAACCTGTCCAGCTCTCTTATTTCTGAAAATATAAACAAAAGGCATGATTTCAAGCTAGTTTCTAAGTCCAAAGGTTGCTTTTAGTATCAACTTTAAGCATGAAAATAACAGTTTTTCAACTGTTATCAATTACTCACAATAAATTCAACTAAAGTACATTCTCAATCAAATTTTATTGTGTTAAATCATGTCTATTCTTAAATCTTCTAACCAAATTAAAAGCTAATCAATCAAAGTAAATTCTCAATTGATTATAATTGAAATTATTACTATCAATTGAGAATGTACTTTGGTTGATTAGTAATAATTTCAACTATAATCAATTGAGAATTTACTTTGATTGATTAGCTTTTAATTTGGTTAGAAGATTTAAGAATAAACATGATTAAACACAATAAAATTTGATTGAGAATGTACTTTAGTTGAATTTATTGTGAATAATCTAGAAAGGTTTTGCATTTGATTGAGAATTTACTTTGGTTAAATGCATGATCGCCCTCAAATTAATTAAGAATGTACTTTAATTAATTTGAAACTTGAATAATAATCAATTGAACAATTATCCGTGAATAACCGATGATGAATCTATCTTGGAAATGCAGTGGAATTAGCCTATTTCATCGTAACTGTTTTTAAGTTTGTTATTTGTTCTGTAAACATTCTCCAAACATTACTTTTATCCGTAAGCATTGCATAGCCTTCGTAAGAGTCAGATATTCAAAAGCAATTCCGTGTTCGTTGGGAGACGACTTAGGGTTACTTTAGCCCTATCTACCTTCTTGAACTACTTGGCAATACTGAAGTTGCCTTGAAAAGTAGTATTAATTTGATAGCTTCAACGACAACCTATCATAGTGAAAGAAATTAATTGAATTCACAATTAATGCAGTCGAATAACATTTAATGCTTGGTCAACACATTTAAAAATATAGTCGTTGTGACAGTTATATCAAGCATTAACAGATTTCAAAATAGTAATAAACTTAATCGAATACATATCGCATGCAATCGATTATGCAACAGTGCTATGCAAAGTTTTGAAAACTTTTCTCTTTGAAAAACTCTCACAACACGCTTGAAAAAGTTTGTCCAAATACACGAGTTTTAATCGATTCACCCCATAATGTAATCGATTTCAAACTGTTGTTTTGCCACACGTTTAAAGTTCAACATTAGTTCTTGTGGTTTTTCCATCCAAAAAAACGTGTCATGCATTCATGTATAAAATCACATATATAACATAGTGAAATGCAATGAACAACACAAACAACATAATCATGTTCTCATATACTCATATAACATGTAAGAATAGAACATGTAACACAAAATACACATGTGTTATTAATTATGTGTTGTCATAATCAAAAATTCAGATATTACTGAGATTGTGGGTTCAGCTAAACCAGTGCTCCCCCTATCAGCAATCTCCCCCTTTTTTTATGATGCATAACCATGATTAATAATCAACCATGATGCATAACCCAATACAGATTATCAATCAATTACCAATTAACATAATTCTCCCCCTTTGGGCATTAGCAAAAAAGGTAAGCACAATGGTATTGATATACAGATAATCAAGCATATAGAGATGCATCAGATAATCATAAAACACGTAATGATGCTCCCCCTGTCAAAATATTCACATGAAATTAAGATATTCTTCTCCTTAAATGAAGACATGTGAAATATATCAGTGATATGCAATGCTCCCCCTGTCATTATGCATATTTCAATCTCAAAATACAGATGCATAATGGAGTAATCACAATATGGCAGAGCATTTATCAGCATGTATTAACATTGTATCATATCAGATATATCACAGTAATATCATAATAATATTGATTCAATCAAACAACACATTTTAATCTCTTATTATCTTAGATATTTTATGCAGTTGATAAGCATAGAGATATAAGAATAAACAATCAATATCAAACAAAACAAGATTTAAAACACATCAAATTTCTAGTTTTGGAATCTTTAAACTCTTGTTGATGTTTAATCGATTTGATCTTAGTCAGAGTCGATTTCTTATTGTAGCAAATTCCAGATTATCCAATTTCATCCAGTCAACAAGTGATATTCTTGTAAAACCTTTCCAAGTCGTTCCAGATCAAGCATTTTAAAATCAATGTTATACAAGAATTAATGTGTAGTATGCAAATGTACAAGAGTAACAATAATCAATAATTCATTCGCAATACAAGCACAGTGTAATCGATTTTATAACTTCTGATTTCATTAATATCAAACTTTGAAATACAATGAGATAAAGCCAAAATATAACATGCACATACAACTAGCAAAACAAAACAATACAAAACACCTAAAATAAGAACTACTGATTGATTAAATTCTATATTCTTTTTCTTATTTTTCTTCTTCAAATAGGTTCCGAGAGGCATGTCACTATTACATTCATCAACGACATCTTCATCCATATTTTCCTCTTCCTGCAATTCTTTTTCAGTACTTACTCCAAGTGTTCTACCATCTGATAACGGTTGAAAAACCATTATATTTATACTTAATTTTGATACTAAAAACACCCTTTATGAATTAGAAACTAGCTTGAAATCTTGCTTTTGCTTAAGTTGTGAGAATAAGAGAGTTGAATGGGTTTTATGCTTATTTTTCCTTGTTTTGATAGGAATTAAGATGAATTGGATGAAGAAATTGAAGTAGCAAGGAGCTGGAGTCATGAAAGGTTAGAAAAGTGGCACAAAGAAGAACAATTGTTTCACGCCTGGGCACCATCGCTGAGCGTCAGTCTAGAAGTGCAACCACTATTTCACGCCTAGGCGCCACCGTTGAGCGCCAACTTAGTTCTGAAAGCACTATTTCACGCTTGGGCGCCACCGCTGATGCGAAGCACATGAAGCAATTCCTCAAAGAGAAGAAATATATAGATGAGGAAAAAATTGAAGTGCAGGGTAATTGCAATGCCATATTGCAGAAGACACTACCTCCTAAATTCAAAGATCCAAGGAGTTTCATCATCCCTTGCACCATTGGGAATCATGATATAGGGAAGGCTCTAGTTGAGTTAGGAGCTAGTATCAATCTAATGCCCTTATTTATGCTTAAGAAGATTGGTGGTCTGGAGGTCAAACCTACAAAAGCAATCTTGCAAATGGCAAACATGTCCATTAAGCATCCTTATGGTGTGGTAGAAGACGTGGTGGTGAAAATATATAAACTCAAATTTTTTGTGGACTTTGTAGTGATGGAGATGGAGGAGAATGTAGAGATACCGCTCATCCTTGGAAGGTCATTCATGAAGACAACTAAGGTTGTCATTCATGTGGATGATGAAGTTATAACGTTGAAAGACCAAGATGAAGAGGTGACTTTCAATGTCTTTGAAGTTGGGCAGCCAATACAAGTAACAAAGACTAGTCCTAAAGCTAAAGACGAAGTTCTATCAGTGACTAGTCACCTGATAAAGTTGTCAAGATGGTCAAGAGGAATCATAGTTGTTACTTTCCAAGGCTGAAGGAAGATGATGGAGATAAGGAAGAAAAACCCGTTCACCATGACTCTATGATGGAAAATAATGAACCCTATCTTGGCAAACCAGTGAAATTCAAGAACAAGTTATGGGTTATCAAGGATATAAAGGCAAATGGAGTTCTTGAGATTGAGGCTCATTACTCTAGGAGAGTCTAGTTGGTGACAAGAAAGATGCTGAGATTATGTTGGTGTCATGAAAGGAAGAAGCACATCAACATTGAAAATCAAACTTGAGCTTTATTGGGTCAAGCTAGTGATGTTAAAGAAGCGCTTGCTGGGAGGCAACCCAGTTTTCTAAACTTGTCTTTTACATTTTGCTGAACTATATTTGCTTCTGTTGTGTGATGTACTTGGCTTAAAACTTAATATGTGATGCAATGGTTTGATGATGCTATGATGTTTGTGATGAGTATTGCTCTATGATGTTGATTATATTGATTGATGTTGAGATGATGTGTGATGTTGAGATACAGGTGGTTGGTCATAATATTTTGAAACAGATGCATGATGATTTGTGATTGTGTTACTGAGCAGGATGTTTGTCCGAATGTTGGAACTTGAATTAGCCTATGTGAGGATTGGACTCTAGAGTTTGTGTGAATGATTGTTATTACTTTGAAAGCATGAATGACTTTGCCCAGGTTTCTATGATTGAATCACTCGCTTGTATGTGTCATATGATCAAGGCCATCTGTTGTTATCCCTTTCTAGCCAATGCATGATTTTTAGCCCAATAAAAGAGAGCGCAATGTGTTCTACCCTTTGAACCTTTAACTTTAAATCATGAAAGAAAACCCTTTTTGAAAATCTTTACCTTGAGTTAAGTTGAGAATATTTTGTGTGGTATTGATAAAGGTTCAAGTTTGAGGTTGATTGGGAGAATTGAAAAGGAAAGTAATGAAAGCATTGAGCTAAGTGTTGAGCAAGTATGAAAAAGAGAAAAGAAAATAAAATTCAAAGAAAGAAAAGCTCAATGCAAAAAGGGGAAAGTTGAGGATGAGTGAGATTGGGTTTTCCAAAGAGAGATTGAACTTGAATGATAAATTTATGAATGACTCTCTTAACTCAAGGATTTTGTGATCTTGGAAAACCAATTTTCCTTCTTAGCCCTACCAGATTACAAGCCATGAAAATTCCTTGGGACGATACTTGTCTGTGAGTATGATTGACTGTGTGAAATGAAAGGCAATTTTCTTCTATGTGACATTGGGATAGTAGAGTGAAGGAGTGATCTCTATATACACCTGTGTGATTGAGTGAAATTGTTTGTCTGGTAAGGAAGATTTCCATGAACACATGATTACATCTATGCTTAGTTAATTGATCATTCATGAGAATAGCATCTGTTGTATAGTGGGTGATTATGTGAACATCATGATGAGTGATTTTTAATCAAAGCATGTGCACATCTTGACTGAATTTTGTTTGATAAGTTGATTTGAGCAATTACTTGTCTTGGAAGAAAGAGATTTTGAATGTGTTGAACCATTGTATTGATTGATGGAAGACTGAGTTATATCTTGTTTGCTTGAGGACAAGCAAAGTTCTAAGTTTGGGGTTGTGATAACGGTTGAAAAACCGTTATTTTTATACTTAATTTTGATACTAAAAACACCCCTTATGACTTAGAAACTAGCTTGAAATCATGCTTTTTCTTAAGTTATTTTTCCTTGTTTTGACAGGAATTAAGATGAATTGGATGAAGAAGTTGAAGTAGCAAGGAGCTGGAGTCATGAAAGGCTGGAAAAGTGGCACAAAGAAGAACCATTATTTCACGCCTCGGCGCCACCGCTGAGCGCAAACTTAGTTATGAAAGCACTGTTTCACGCTTGGGGGCCACCACTAAGCGCCAGTTCGGTTTTGAAAGCACTGTTTCACGCTTGGGCGACACCGCTGGGGGTCAAAAGAGTGTCGCAACTACCGTTGAGCGCCCTTTTTGGACGTTGAGCGCTGACGACGTGGGCCTGGGCTATTTTTCTGTATTTTTAATGAACTATTCAAGGTTTTGGACGTTATAGGGTTCATATCTTTTGACAGAAAGAGGCGAAAACACACTCATTTCACCCCTCGAAGGCGGATTTTGGATGCGGAAGCTCCGATGTTCAACTTTTAGGGTTTTATCTTTCATTCTTTTCCATATTTTCATCTAGTTTCACCATGTCTATGGTGAACTAAACCTCCATTGTTGTTGGGGAAACGAGGTAATCCTTTGAAATTCTCATGTATTGAATTGATTTAAATTATAAATGCTTTACTTCATTAATTGTTAGGGTTTTTCCTCTACACTCTATGCATGATTTGTTTAACTCATTCAATTGCATGATTATTGATTTTGTCAATATGGACACATATGGGAAAATCTAGAATTGGGGAAATTCTTCCAAAAGAAATATTACCTAGACATAGGAATAGGAGGGTTGGTTGCCTTTAAGCTTCTATGCGAATGTAATGCATAATTAATTGTTGGGGATACAAGACATTGTGAACTAGTAATTAAGAGTATGCTTTCTTCACCGAGACATCGGGTTTAAGGTAAATTAGAAAGTGGCATTAACATTAATGAAGAAGATGAATTCAAAAATACATGAGAGTGGATAGGATAAGTCAAAAACCCCAACAACAAAATCATTCCATATTTTATATCAATCACGTGTGCATTCTTCAAGTCAATTGATCAACACTTGCATTCATATTTATTTTCTGCATTATAAACACTATGATTTTGTTTACAAGTCTTAATTAATCAAGAAACCACATGAATGTCTAGGCTGTGAGTCTCTAGGGAAACGATACTTGGTGTTACCATTTATTATTACTTGATACGATTCGGTACACTTGCCGAAGTGTTAACACCTTCCCCACCTGATTCTTCTTCAGCTGCAATCTCTTCATTATGAATTTCCAAATTTAGATGTTATTTTATTTCAGCAATATCATCTCTAGTTCTCTAACACATAATCTTGAGAGACTTTATTTCTCTCAGTATTGTTCTTTCAAACTCCAACTTAGCCCTGTATTGAATAGAAGATGATCCTTTTGTTTCTTTGTCTTCTTCAGTGGCCTCATTTTTTAATATCCAACCATCTGACGTATGCTTCATGCCCATTTTATGCAGAGTTGACTCCTTAATCAAGTTGTTTTTGTTGTATGTTTCGCTTGATTCATCAATACAGTCCACTCCAAAATGAATAAGAATCTTAGAAATGAGTACACAATACGACAATATTGCTGATTCCAGTCTGGTTACTTTCAACATGTTGTCTGAAATAGCTGCAGGCCAGTCTACCTAGATATTTTCTTTGAATGCTTTCTTAGCAGGTACAGATCTTCCGTGGTGGCCTGTGCATGATTGCATCCTCTAGGCATTAATATCCCAGAGATAATAAAAACAACTAGTCGGTCATCCTTCTTCATTCCTCTAGTTTTGTAGTGAGAGTAATCACGAACATCTTCAGGATTTCTCAAACTGTCCTGTTATAGAGAACTTATGAAATTCATCCATGCCTAGATGAAATCTTTCACCACCTGTTTTGAGACGAGCTATATCAGTCCATATTTCATTTATAAGTTTGACGTCTATTCCTTTAACTCTTGAGCATAAGGTCCCTTCACTAATTCTTAGATTGCATTAAAACACTATTACCAGTTCTGGATACCACATATTAGCCATCTCAACAAAGTTCATCAACCCTTGGCGTTTCAGCCAGCCTTGAAATTGAAAGCCTTCGTTCCTACAGAAACTGAGCTTCTGGAATTTGTGCGTAGTCAGTTTCCTCATTTTCCAGCAATCAAGAAATGTCAATTGAGCTTCATCATCGCTAATTCATCCTTACAAAGTTGATCCTCTACTCATATTCTTGTGGCCTAATGTCTTCACTCTCTTCCTTTGAGATGAACTAGAGGCCATTTGTATGCATAGAAGGGTATTGATCATTGGATATCAGAAGGAAGGATTCAAATGTCAGTTGAGAAGGTAAATGACACGCTTCTGTGTTTTAGGGTTTAAATCAAAACAAAATTAAATTTGGAGGGAACACAAAAAACCATTTTCGTATCAAAAACCAAATTTAATCGAATTCATTAAATTTCAAATATTCAAATTATAAGAAAGCTCAAAACAAAGATTATTAATCGATTTCATTAAAAATGAAGTGGACTTAATGTTTGACAGAGTGTTACCAAAAACAGAGAAACACAATCACAAATTATAATCGACTCAGTTCATAACATAATTGATTAAAATTCGCATAACAGTATTTTCACAGAAAACAATCAATCAAGCAGCATAAAGCAAGCATGCATATAACAATCAATCATACAAATGCTTATGATGCATGAAAGAGTTTTGTTACAGTTACCACAATGAGTGACTCAAGAATTTTTTATTTGTGATAATGAGCTGCACAGTGAGAGAGGAGCTCCTATGCAACAAAAAGGGGTTATCCAATTACAGACACATGATGCCTTGCTAGCTCAAAATAAAATTCTAACTCAACAGTTGGAAACTCTGACGAAAACTCTTGCACAATTACCTAAAGAGTTGAAAACTGCTGCACAGGTACAAACCCAGTTGTGCGAATTATGTGGAGGTGACCATATCAATGGTCAATGTGCCTTTCCAGTTGAAGCTATAGAGGACGTTAATTTCATGGCCAATCAATTTCCATACCGTCAAGGGAATTACAATCAAGGGTGGAAACCACACCCAAGCATTGGTCAAGGACAAACTGGGCAAGCTAGTCAATATAATAAGCAGCAGCAGCAACCAACCTTTTGGCAACAGTTATCTATGCTTAATGAAAGATCAACAAGGTTGGAAGAAACTCTTCAGCAATTCATACAGAAAACTGAATCTTCTCAAAAGAGCACTGAAGCTGCTATAAAGAATTTGGAGATTCAAATGGGTCAGATTACCAAGCAATTGAAAGAAAGGCCAAATAGAAATTTTGGGGCTAATACTGAGGTTAACCCCAGAGAAGAGTGCAAGGTGGTAAAGAGTGTTGATGATGATAAAGTTGAGTTAGATACAGAAGATAGAAGAGACATAGAGAGCAACAGTACTTTTCCTTTTCCAATCCATCAAGGGAAACAAATGGACTTCACAGAATTATTCAGAATGGTGGATAATGAAGCACCTTGGGAACAGATTCTACAGCAAATCGCAGTTTACACAAAATCTGATGAAGAAATCTCTACAAAGAAGAGACGTAGAGATGATGAGGCAAAAGAGTGTATAACTGTTAAGAAAGAGTCATTCCCTCCTAAAGCATCAGATCCATGCAGTTTTTCTATCCCTTGTACCATAGGGAAGAAAAAGGTAAAGAAAGCTCTCCTTGATTTAGGTTCAAGTGTTAACTTGATACCTTATTCTTTACTGGAGCAAATCGGCAATGTTAAAGTGAAACCTGCAAAGGTTAAAATAGTAATGGCCGATGGATCTTCAAAGGAGCCATGTGGGATTGTAGAGGACATTATAGTTTGTGTTGGCAAACTTCAGTTCTTGGCAGACTTTGTGGTGATGAAGCCAGAGCTATCATTGATGTAAATGAAGGTATAGTAGTGCTTCAGGACAGAGAGGAGAGAGTGGTGGTAGACGTCTTCAAAGATGAGACGCAAGCACAAGAGGAAGAAGCTAGTTATAAAGCTGCATTTCAAGATGCACCCATGACTAGCCATAAAGATGAAAATCTCAAGGTTGCAGGTAACCATTGTTTGTTGTTTCAGGTACCCAAGGAAGAAGAGACTGGAAGAGGAGAAAAAATTCCTAGTGACTGGGAGAAAAGAAAACTCCAACTTGGCACACCTGTAAGAATCAAGAACAAGTTGTGGGTTGTGAAGGGCTTTAAAGAGAAGGAGATGATAGAGATAGAGTCTCCATATTCTAGAAGGACCAAAACAGTTCAAAGGAAACAGCTGAGGAGTTGGTGGAATGACAACATCAACTATAAAGAAGATGGAACTTGAACTTTATTGGGTCAAGCTAATGACGTTAAAAGAGCGCTTGCTGGGAGGCAACCCAGTGGATTTAAAGACTTCTGATTTGGTTTTGTAATTTTTAATTTGTGAACATTATTTTTGTAATTATTTTGTTGGAGATAGCATCTACTGAAGGATGCTAGGTGGTTAAGTATCTACTGAAGGATACTATGTTTGCAACACCTGTTGATGGGTGGTGGTAAGAAAATTTAACACCTACTGAAGGGTGTTGGTGGATTTTGGGTCAGGCTCGTGACGTTAAACAAGCGCTACCTGGGAGGCAACCCAGTTGATTGAATATTTCTGTTTGTTTATTTTAGTTAGGGTTTGCATAAGCATTTTAAACATTGAATTGCAGGGAACCAGTGAGGGGCATGTATGGGAGGCACGTAGGTTAAGAAAAGAAGGAGAAGAGCACATCACGAAAGTGCCGCTGAGCGGTAATTTACCGCTGAGCGGTACTCTCGCAGAATGGGCTTTAGTTCCCCTTAGCGGGACCCGAGCCCATTAGGGTATTTTTAAACCCTAAGCTGCGCACTTGCTCACACTTTCAGATTTTTCTCTGCACCAACACCCTCACATACCTTCTCCAAGGTTTTCCACATATTTTCACTCTTTCCTCTTAAGAAAATTTCTCTTCCACTCACTTGTTCACTAATGTGTCATCAAAGTTTGGGGTTGGAAGAGAGCATTCTAGCTGGGAAGCATTCTTATTGCATCTAGTATCTCCACCCAAGTAAGTAAAATGCATTTTGTTCATTCTAGGGTTCTTGAATTTGAATGTGATTGTCAAAGCATGAATATTTAGGGGTTTTGATTTCTATGCATGATTTGATGATATATTTGATGTTTGAACCGATTAAACTGCATGATTATGAACTGGAAAACTGAAAATTGCATTTGGGTGGAGTTAGGACAGCTTTAAAACAAGATTTTCAAAAATCTGCAGAGTTATCGCTGAGGGGTAAACTGCTGCTGAGCGGCACTCTGCCAGATTTGGTTTTTCTGAATTTTTGCGTGTTGGAATGTGGCACTGGTGGCGCTGAGGGGGAATTCTGGCCCTCAGCGGTGGTTTAGCTTCGAAAGGAGTTGTGTTCTGTGTTTTACTAATGATTAACATCATGTTCTGTGGTTTTGTATTTGTGTTTTGAATGTAGGAATGACATCCTCTTCAGGAAAAAGATTGAAAACCATGGCAACCAAGAGAAAGGAAAAAGAACCAGAGCAACCCCACTCTAGCAGGTTCCTCTCTAGGAAACATGAGAAGCACTTTAGGGTGGTTCAGGACAGGAGACTTCTGATGGAGAGAAAGGTTGGAATGATACCTAACTTTGCTCCTCAATTTGGAGAGCAAGTGTTAGGGAATGATTGGGGAAAGCTAGCCACTTATCCCGCACCTGCCAACATAGCTGTGGTAAAGGAATTTTACACCAATGCAAAGAAGATTGGTGATTATCCACCTGAGAATTATTTGGGCTATGTCAGAGGCCATGCTATCAGGTATGATCCTGATTCTATTAATAACTTCCTGGACACTGTATGGGCTGGTGAGCAGTGCCAGTTTGATCTTTGCATGGAGGAAGGTACTGATTATGAGGATGTGGAGAGAGTATTGTGTATACTTGGAGGACACTTCCAAAGGAATAGATCTGGCTCAGTGGTTAACATTAGGAGGACGGATTTGACTCCTCTTGCAAAGTATTGGATGGCGTTTTCTCATGCCAACATTCAGCCATGTTCACATGTGTCAGATATTACTCTCAGCACGGCACTATTCATCTACTGTGCTATCAGAAATTTAAATGTTAATATTGGGCAGGTGATAGCTGATGAAATTAGTGTATGTGCTAACACCTCAAACAACAAAGCACCACTAGGACATCCTTCTTTGATCACTCACCTTTGCAAGCTAGCTGGGGTGGACACTTCTGTTCCACCATTTGAGAGGCCAAGAAAAGCTATTGATGAGGCCTATTACAGACAGTACTGTGGAGGTGAGGATGCAGCTCAGCCAGTTCCACCACGCCGGGCTCGTAGAGAGAGAGGGCCAGCACAGAGCCAAACATCTGCTGATACACATGAAGCAGAACCATTCCAGATGAGGGACATGTATATGTCTCTTATAGGTGCTCAGTTGCAGTCCATTCACAGAGGGCAGGTGGCCACTGCTGAGATGATTGTGGGGATGTATGATACACCTCCAGCCCACAGGTGGACTATGGATGAATTCCATAATGTGGTAGCTTGGCCAGAAGAACCAGTGCATGGAGGAGGAGCTGGAGCAGCTGAAGCTTCAGCTAGAGAGATGGAAGAAGATGAAGCTGATGATGATGATGCATTTGAAGATGATGAAGATGAGGAAGAAGAGGAAGATACAGAGGACAACTCAGACTGATGAGGAGCTGAGATAGCATTTACTGATAAATGCTATCATATGATTATGCTTTTGTGGTTTAAGTCTTCTGAACTTATTTTTTTTTGTTTTTAGATTAGGGTTTGATGTACTCTATTGAACACCTATTTTGTTATGATGGTTTGCTATTAACTGTGGTTGTGTGATAAGTAATGTTGAATGATGCTTATGATTAATTGATGTTGAGATGATGTGCACATTAAAATGCTTATACAGGTGATTCACAAGCTTTGTGAACAAATGCAGGATATCATGATTGTGATTGTGAAATTAAGCAGGATGTGTATGTCAAATGTGAATGAGCTTATATGTGAGGTTTTGAGCTCCAGAGTTGTTATTGTTGAATGCTATTACTTTGAAAGCATGAATGATTTTGCCCAGGTTTTCTATGATTGAATCAATTGCTTGTTTTGCATCATATGATCAAGGCCGTTTGTTGGAAACCTTTTTATTGGCCAAATTCGTAAAATTAGCCCACTAAAAGAGAACACTTTGTGTTCTATCCTTTTGAACCCTTAGCCTTGAACATACACTGAAACCCTTGATTGAAAATCTTTACCTTGAGTTAAGTAGAAGATCTTGTGTGATATTGTTAAATGTTCAAGTTTGGGGTTGTTGGGAAAACATGAAAAAGGAAAAGCATTGAGCTAAGAGCTAAAAAGTAAGAATATGCAAAGAAAAAGAAAAGAAAAGAAAAAGAAGCAAAGCTCAATGCAAAGGCAAAAGAAAGTTGGGAATGAATAAGATGATTGTGTTGTTATGATTCTCTTAACTCAAGGATTTTGTGATCCAGAAAAACCAATTTTCTTGTTAGCCCAGCCACATTATAAGCCATTGAAAAGTCCTTGTGATGATGCATGCTTGTGAATGTTTTTGATTGTGGTAAAATGAAAGGCAAAGTTGATTCAGGTGACATTGTGATAGTAGAGTGAATGAGTGATTACCTTTTATAGACTTGTGTGTTGAGTAAAATACTTTACCTAGTGAGGAAATATTCCATTAGCACATGAACATCCATGCTTAATTGATTGGTCATTCATGAAAAAGAGCATTTGTTGGGTATTAACTGATTTTGTGAAACACTAAAGCATGTGCACATCCTGATTGAAATCTTGATCATAAGTTTGATTGATGTTTTTACTTATCTTGAAAAGAAGATTTTTGAATGAAGTGAACCATCATATGAATTGGTTGAAGATGGAGTTACATCTTGTTTTCTTGAGGACAAGCAAAGTTCTAAGTTTGGGGTTGTGATAACAGTTGAAAAACTGTTATTTTCATGCTTAAAATTGATACTAAAAGCAACCTTTATACTTCAAAACTAGCTTAAAATCATGTTTTTCTTCATATTTTCAGAAATAAGAGAGCTGGACAGGTTTATGCTTGATTTCAGTGTTTTTGTGCAGGTTTTAAGGTGAATTTGGTGAAAGAAGTGAAGAAGGAGAGATATGGAATCAGAAAAGACATCAAAAAGTGCAAAAGGAGAAGCCGAAGTCACCGCTCAGCGGCAGTTTACCGCTGAGCGGCACTCAGGAGCTCACGGGAGGACCACTGAGGGGCAAAATGGCCGCTGAGGGGAAGAAACGTGACACGCACTTACCGCTGAGCGGTATTTTACCGCTGAGCGGCACTTTTATGGGCTTGGACCTAATTTTCTGTAATTTACGAATAATATATAAGCTTTAGGGTTTCCTAGGGTTAGGTATCTTTGGCTGGAACGAAGAAAACACTCTCTCTTCCACCCCTTTGAAGGAGGATCTTGGATGCTGAGGCTTCCTCTTCACCTTTTTAGGGTTTTATCTTTCATTCTTTCATTGTTATTCATCTAGGTTCACCATGAATATGGTGAACTAAACTCTGTATGTTTGTTGGGGAATCAATGTAATCTTTTGAAGCTCTCATATATGGAATTTGTTTTTACATCTTTTATTTAAGATCTATGCTTTCTTTCATCATTAGTTAGGGTTTTTCCTCTTTGCTTAATGCTTGCATTGTTTAACTCATTCGATGCATGATTATTGGTTTTGTCGATACGGGCGCGTACGGGGAAGTCTAGATCCGGGGAATTTCTCCTAATATTATATTGGTTGTCGTTAAGCTCCTGCACTTATGAACTGATCATTAGGAATGCTAGGAATTGTATGAACTCGTGATTAGGGAGAAGCCTTCTTGAAAGGTACTTTAGAGAGTGGCATTAACAATGATGATTTGAATGTTGAATTCCTAAAATATATGAGAGTGGATAAGATGAAATTGACCCCAACAACATATTCATACATATATTTCATTGAAAGTGTTTATCTTTTGTTTTTTTTGCCATTGATCAAAACTTCATGCATACATATTTAATTTTCGTCTTTTGCATATAAAATCCAAATATTTCGTCTTTAAGTCTTAGCTAATCAAGAAACCACACAACTAAACTAGGTCGTGAGTCCTTTGGGAAGAACGATACTTGGTCTTACCAAGTTTATTACTTGAACGATTCGGTCACACTTGCCGATTGAAAAACAAGTTTGTGACATCATATTTTGGTGTTCATAAATTTGTCCATCAACTATATTCCTCGTGCACATGAGATGGGCCAGCAACATGTGTGGGGTCAGGCATGGGGATATCCGCAGCTTCGTCTTCATTTTCTTGCCCACCAATGGCATCCTCAGGGTGGATGTAGGAGAGTCCTTGTTTGATAAAACCCATTTGCCTCAGGGAGTTATCTCCAATCTTATGACCCGGAAGGACAGTCTCATGATGTTCATTTGTGACATCTACTCCTTTGTACTCACAAATTTGGGAAACAAGAAGAGGATATGGAAGTATGGAGAGTGGGGACCAAGTGGGGTATAAATAGGCTCAAAAATGCTCCCCAACGTTCAGATTTTGGGTTTTTGCCCGTTAATAGTCGTTGGCAACGGCTAGTTTAATGAAAATTGCACAAATTTTTCGAAAAAAAATAGTCTGGAGCGCATTTAATCGATTAAAATGAATTTTAATCGATTACGTAATCGATTAATACTTGGATTAATCGATTAAACCATTTGTAAATGTATAGGTAACGCTTTTAATCGATTTACACGCAGATTAAACACGGTAAGCAACAAAAAATGCAATATTGAGTCCAAGAATGCCTATTTTACTAGTTCTAATATGCCTAGATCTCTTCTAAGCTCAAAAAATCTATCCTTAAGCAATGCTTTGGTGAAAATGTCCGCTAATTGATGCTTAAAATCTATGAATTCCATTTCACAATCGCCTTTTTGGACATGGTCTCTAATGAAGTGATGCCTAATTTCTATATGCTTGGTTCTAGAATGCATGATAGGATTTTTGGTAAGTTTTATAGCACTTGTGTTATCACACTTAAGCGGAATATGATCTAAATGAATATCATAGTCTTCTAATTGCTGTTTCATCCATAAGATTTGTGCACAACAACTACCCGCAGCAATGTATTCACCTTCAGTAGTTGACAAGGCTACACAGGCTTGTTTCTTAGAGTGCCAAGAGACTAAGGAACTACCTAAAAAGTGACAGGTTCCACTAGTGCTTTTCCTATCTATCTTACAACCTCCATAATCAGCATCAGAAAATCCTACAAGACTAGGCTCAGCTCCTGAAGGATACCATAAACCAAAGGATGTTGTTCCCTTAAGGTATTTAAAAATGTGTTTTACTGCAGTAAGATGAGACTCTCTAGGGCTTGACTGATACCTAGCACACACACATACACTTTGCATGATGTCAGGTCTACTAGCAGTAAGATATAATAGAGAGCCAATAATACCTCTGTATTTGGTCTGACTTACCTCTTTACCTGTCTCATCTTTGTCTAAGTAGCAGGATGTTCCCATGGGAGTTGATGCTTCTTTAGCATTGTCCATCTCAAACTTTTTAAGGATTTCCCTGCAATACTTGATTTGAGATATAAAGGTTCCTTCCTCCATTTGTTTGATTTGAAGTCCGAGGAAGAAAGTAAGTTCTCCCATCATTGACATCTCAAATTCTCCCTGCATGGACTTAGCAAAATTCTCGCAAAGAGTTGCGTTAGATGAACCAAAAATAATATCATCTACGTATACTTGAATAATTAGAAAATGTTTTCCAATTCTTTTAATAAATAATGTTGAATCAATTTTTCCTCTGTTGAAACCATTTTCTACAAGAAAATTGCTAAGACGTTCATACCAAGATCTAGGTGCTTGTTTTAAACCATATAGTGCTTTCTTTAATTTGTAGATGTGATTTGGGTTTTTAAAATCCTCAAAACCAGGTGGTTGTTCAACAAATACATCTTCCTTGATGTAACCGTTTAGAAAAGCACTTTTAACATCCATTTGAAATAATTTAAATTTCATTATAGATGCATAAGCAAGAAGTAGGCGTATTGCCTCTAACCTGGCAACTTGAGCGTATGTCTCATCATAATCTATACCTTCTTCTTGACTATATCCTTTTGCCACAAGCCTAGCTTTATTCTTGGTGATGTTTCCTTCTTCATCCAGTTTGTTTCTGAACACCCACTTTGTTCCAATTACTTGATGAGTGTCTTTTTGGGAATTAATTCCCACACTTGATTTCTTTCAAACTGGTTGAGTTCTTCTTGCATTGCGATACACCATTTTTCATCTTGAAGGGCTTCTTGAATATTCTTTGGTTCAATCTGTGACACAAAAGCAACATTCATACAATAATTTACAATATTACTTCTTGTGTTTACCCCTTGTGTGATATCGCCAATTATGTTGTCCAAAGATAATCCTCTAGGTTGTCGTCATATTTTATTTAAATCTTCATCTTGAGAATTGTCATGATTCTTCTCTTCATTTGTCTCCTTTGATGAATCTTCACGTGTTCCTGCATCAGATTCTTCTGACTCAAGAGGTTTTGCCTCAAGGTCCACAATTTCATCAAAAGTAACATGTATGGATTCCTCTATTGTGAACGTTTTCCTATTAAAAATTCTATATGCTTTGCTTGTTAAAGAATATCCAAGAAAAATTCCTTCATCAGCTTTTGAATCAAATTTTCCCAAATTTTGTTTTCCATTGTTTAAAACATAGCATTTGCATCCAAAGATTTTTAAATGGGAAACATTTGGTTTTCTATTTTTGAAAAGCTCGTAAGGAGTACGTTTTAAAATAGGTCGAATTATCATTCTATTTAAAACATAGCAAGCAGTACTCACAGCATCAGCCAAAAATTGTTTAGGAACATTATTTTCATTTAACATAGTACGAGCAAGTTCCTCTAAGGATCTATTCTTTCTTTCTACAACTCCATTTTGTTGGGGAGTTCTAGGTGAAGAAAAGTTATGAGAAATACCATGTTCTTCACAAAAAATTTTCAAATAATTCATTTTGAAATTCACCACCATGGTCACTTCTAATAGCTTTTATTCTTAGATCCTTTTCATTTTGAATTAAAACAACAAACTTTTTAAATTCTTTAAAAGCTTCACTTTTAAGAGTGAGAAACAAAGTCCAAGTATATCTTGAAAAATCATCAACAATAACCAAAGCATAATAGTTTCCACCAAAACTTTTTATCCTTGAAGGACCAAATAAATCCATATGTAAAAGTTCTAAAGGTTTTAAAGTAGAAACAATATTTTTTGAATGAAAGGAATTTTTAACTTGTTTACCCTTTTGACATGCATCACACAATTTATCTTTTACAAACTTTAATTTAGGTAAACCAATTACTAGATCTCTAGATATAAGTTTGTTTAATTGTTGCATATGTATATGAGCAGCACGCCTATGCCATAACCATGGGTTTTCCTCTTTAGCAACTAAACATGAAATATTTTTATTTGATGCATTTTTTAAATCAATTAAATAAATATTATTATGTCTAACTTCTTTTAATGCAATTTCAGAAGAATCATTCTTAAAAATAGTGCAAGAATTCTTCTCAAAGGTTACCTTGAATCCTTTGTCGCACAGTTGACTTATGCTAATTAAGTTATGCCTTAATCCTTCTACATATAGCACGTCTTTGATCATCAAGGTGTCTTTGCTTCCTATATCCCCTTTTCCAAGAATTCTTCCTTTGTTGTTGTCACCATAGGTAACAAAACCTTGTTCCTTTTCTTTAAAATTTGTGAACTTCGTCTTGTCTCCTGTCATGTGTTTTGAGCAACCACTATCGAGACACCACATGACTTTTCTTGATTTCTGTAATACCTGCAATAAAGGAACAACCAAGCTATTTTAGGTACCCAACTTCTTTGTATGGGTCCTTTTGGGTTAGATTCAAATTATTTAGCAACCCAAGCATATCTTCCACTAGAAACACCAAAACGTTTAATTTTGCATTTCTTTGAGGTATGGCCTTTTCTCATGCAGTAAAAACAGGATACAACATTTGTGTTTCTGTTAATCGTTCCTTTTTCTACCCATGCTCTGCGGGTTCTATATTTATTTTTAGGAACAAATTTCTTAGCAGTTTTATTTTCAGAGATTTTACTACATTCTCCAGTAGTTGTATTTTCAGAAAAATATTTGAATTTTATGCAAGATTCACATTCATTATTAGCAATATATTTTTCTTTTTCATAATATAAAACTTTACTTTTCAAATTTCTGATTTCTTCTGGTTGATATAAAAAATTATTTTTCAAACTTCTGTTTTCTTCAGACAAATTTGTAAATTCAGTTTTCAAAGCATCATTTATTTTAGAGAGATTTTCAGAAGTAAACTTCAAATTTTCATTTTCTTCAAGAAGGTTGTCAAATTCAGATTTGAAATTTTTAAAATCCTTTTTCAGCTTTTTATGAGAAATATCTAATTTTTCAGATTCAATTAATAATGCAGCATAAGTTTCATCCAATTCATCTTCATCAATGTGACTATCATTATCAGAATAGTGTGAATTACTTACTTGGCTGACATTATCATCATCTGCCATCAAATAGATGTTTGTTTCTTCATCTGAGTCGCTTGAATCTGAAATGGTCTCATTGTCGTCTTCCCATGCAATGTAGGCCTTCTTTAGGATGTTTTTCAAGCTTTTCATTATCCTGTACTAGATTATCAATTTTGTATTCATAGTCTCTTCTCTCAGAGGATAATCGATTCACTTTATACTGAAGTCGCATGGATTCTACATGTATTTCCTGAAATGCATCCAATAGCATGTAGTACTTGACCTCTATTGGTTCATTTTCAAATTCAAAATCACTGTCATCATCAAATTGTGCAGAGCCTGCCATGAAGCATAAATTCGACTCCTCTTCAACACTATTATCATCATCACTTGAAGAGTCTCCAGCACTATTTTCCCAGGCAATATAAGCTTTTCTTTGCTTCCTGTTCTTGTCCTGAGGATACTTGGTGAATTCTTTCTGCTTGTTCTTCAAGTCTGGACAGTAAGGCTTGATATGACCATCCTTTCCACATTCATAGCATTGTACAACGTTGCTTCTTCAGCTCTTCTTTTCTCCTCTTGAAAAACTTGCATTGTTAGTTGCAGAATTTTTATTCTTCATGAATTTGTTAAATATTCTTACCATCATATTCATCATTTCCTTTTCTGGTACATCTGCATCTGACTCAGTTTCAGTTTCAGTTTCAAGATTCTTTGTAGCTTTCTTGCTTGTGGCATTTAGAGCAATTGATTTCTTCTCTTCAATTTCTTTTTCCTCCTTTAGCCTTCCAAGCTCCAATTCATGTTCTCTGAGTTTTCCAAATAACGTTGCCATGTTCATGCTGGTCAAGTCTCTTGATTCATATATTGTCGTGACTTTCGGCTGCCAGCTTCTGTTGAGGCTTTTCAGGATATTTATGTTGATTTCTTCTTTATCAAACACTATCCCAAGACCCATGAGGTGATTGACTATGTGTGTGAATCTCTTTTGTACATCATAGATAGTCTCTCCCGCTTTCATTCTAAACAGCTCATACTCTTTTATGAGAGAATTCTTTCTGGCCCTTTTCACTTCATTTGTTCCTTCGTGTGTGACCTAAAGAACCTCCCACATTTCTTTAGTAGTTTTACATTGGGAAATCCTGAAAAATTCATATATGGTTAGTGCAGAAGTAATAACATTTTTAGCCTTAACATCATATTGAGCTCTTCGGTTCTCATCTTGAGTCCACTCCAAAAAAATTTCAAAACAACTATTCCATTTAAAACATGAGTGGGCTCATATGGACCGTTTAGAGTTGCCTCCCAAACTCCTTTATCTACCGATTCAAGAAAGATTTGCATCCTTAATTTCCAAAAAGCATAATTTTCTCCAGCAAATAGTGGTGCTCTATTTGTCGAAGCACCCTCACCAAAGCTTTGAGAATTGAAAGCCATTTTTCAGGATCAGTAAATTTAATGAAAATAGTAATCGACTAGTTTTTCAAATATTTTATGAAAACGAGCTCTGGTGCCAATTGTTAAAATAGAATGACTCAATTTCTCACACCAAGAGGGCGGAGGAGGGGGGGGGGGTTAATTGGTGAAGTATAAAATTTAAAACTTTCAAAATCTTTTTCACCAAAAGAGATGCCTTTATACTTTTCTTGAAACGCAAGTTAAAAGATTTTCAATGTAGCGGAAATTTAATCGAATGCGTATAAAGTATAATCGATTGAATGTAACATAGTAGGGATAAGAAAGATCAAACGTTGAGTTTTTATACTGGTTCGGTCAAGCCTACATCTAGTGTCCTTCCAACCATAGGAAGCTAATGCACTATTATGATCAAGATTTTTACAACAAGGTTTTTATATAGACCTCATGATGGACGAAGCCTGAGGAGTTCGGGCCGACAGAGGCAGCAGAAGGCGATCCGGATCTTCGAAACCTCTTCGACGAGTGAAGACGCAGCGGAATGGAAGCGATGCTCTAGATTGAGAGCTGACTCTAAGGAAAACTACTAAACTATGAAGAGAATCAAGAAAACCCTAAGATCTAAGGTTTAAACGGTGGAGATGAAGGAAAATAGAAAAGGTCGAGGAAACCCTAGTGAAGGCCATAGATCGAAGAACTGTTCGGTGAGGATGAGGTTCTATGGCCGAAAAGGATGAAGTGAGGGGGAAGACGAGGTAGAATGTGGCTTACAATCGGTGAAAATGAGGAAAACGGCAGATCTGAGGTTGGAAACAATGGACTCTCGAGAACGAGAGTGGGACGCGAAGAAGTGGTGAGGTTCTGTGCGAGAGTGAGATAATGTGGATGTGCGTGTCTGAGGTGCGAGGGAAAAGAGGACGCGTGTGCTAACGCCACTGATGCGGATTGGAGCAATAGTGATGTTGCGTGATGAGAGAAGCACGGTGGTAGTGGAAAATGAAAGGAAGAGAGGTGCTTGGAAGGTGGCTAGGGGGAGTCTTTGGACTCTCTAGCCTATGACTTTCAAGAGAGAATTATTCTGATTTCAGAAATATAATTCTCATTCAGCTCAAAAGTCCTAATACAAGAGAGGAGTTGGGTATTTATAGTAACCCATACTCCTTAAGAGCTAAGCTAGGAAAAGTAAAATTACAAAAGGAAAACCAAGTCAAGTAGGATTCCATCATCTCATGTCAAAAATATAAAACACCTCTCTAACCCTCTAATCAAAATATAGGCAGTATACAAACAGACTAGAAGCAAGAATCCCCTCTCCTACAGTCCACCCCCTTTGAGGCACCCTCAAAGTCAAGAACGCAACACGTCCTTCGTCCTGTAATCACAACAGGGAACTAAACCCAATCTTCAGCAGATTGTAGAACCTGATCTTGTAGTAGACACCCAAATATGCAGATAGATCAGACTTTGAAAACTCAGCAATTCTTGCTCTTTAAGAAATCACAATTAGTTGATCACCACGATCAAACTAGTTGATCACCACGATCAAACTAGTTTTTTTGGAGCTTTTTCTCTTTTTGTATCTTTACACTTTTTTGCAAAAGAATATGAATATGTTAGAATCACAAAAGTCTGTACGGAAATCAAATTCGCGTCAATATATAGATAAACTCCTATCAGACGCAACATAATCAACTTTGCTACTAATGTAGTCGAATACACCAATTCGGTTATAACAGATAGTAACAGTCAAAGCAATTAATTGAATTCACAATTAATGCAGTCGAATAATATTTAATGCTTGGTCAACACATTTAAAAATATAGTTGTTGTGACAGTTATATCAAGCATTTACAGATTTCAAAACAGCAACAAACTTAATTGAATACATATCTCATGCAATCGATTATGCAATAGTGTTATGCAAAGTTTTGAAAACTTTTCTCTTTGAAAAACTCTCACAGCACACTTGAAAAGTTTGTGCAAATACACGAGTTTCAATCGATTCACCCGATAGTGTAATCAATTTCAAACTGTTGCTTTGCCACACATTTAAAGTTCAACATTAGTGCTTGTGGTTTTTCCATCGAAAACCATTTGTCATGCATTCATGTATAAAATCACATATATAACATAGTGAAATGCTATGAACAACACAAACAACACAATCATTTTCTCATATACGGATATAACATGTAAGCATCGAACATGTAACACAAAATACACATGTGTTATTAATTATGTGTTGTCATCATTAAAAACTGAGATATTACTGAGATTGTGGGTTCAACTAAACTAGTGTTCTCCCTATCAATAATCTCAACAGCAAGATTATAGAAAGTATGAATAAAACATAAGGACATAAAAAACAATAAAGATAGATAAGGAAACCAAGGAAACTTAGCTCTTGAATAACCAAGGCTCTTGAAACCAAATGATGGCAACCTCCTTAGCTAGGTTGGGCCAAAACTAGGAGATGTGCATGGAGAGGTGTTTCCTTGGCTAGATGGTGCAGAAAAGTGGTGGTAAGTGGTCCAATGATGATGAGCTAAGGTGTGGATGTTGTAGAAGCTCATGGCCTCTAGGAGATATGGTGGCGATGATGTAGTGTTTGGTGGCTCCAAGTGAGGTGAGGCCAACTCAAGGAGGAAGGTGACTAGAGAAGCCTCTAGTGTTGTTGTAGTCTTAATCTAGTAAATGTATGGCCATAATTTGATAGCATAACCTTACATTAATCCAAGATGAAATACAATTGTGAAGACACCTTTATTTATAGGCCAATGGTCTCTCCTTCTAACCCTATACGTATGATTTCCCACATGTGCTCTCATTGGCAAAAAATGAGGCCTTCTAAGGAGTGGACAAGTGTCCACAAATCCTCTCTGATGAGGGGAGGACATGTGAACACTCACAAAACACAATCCTCTTTATTCCTAAAGTGTCATGTGGCCACTACTAAAAGCAAATCCTCTTGAATAGTGGAGGGACATGTGGCCACTACAAAAAAGAAATCATCTTCACTCCTAGGATGTCTTGTGGCCACTTCTAAAAATCAAATCCTCTTCAATGGAAACATGACACATGGCACACATTTTCCACTTGGTTTGAATTTATAACTTAAGGAAAATCATATGCTACTTAGGCCTTAATACAAGCCTTAGACAAACTTTCACTAAATGGTTGTCTGATCTCAGAAAGGTTTCAGCCCAAGAATGCACAACATAAGCTTTTAAGGAAGCCTATTGATACGTTGTCATTGAAGCTATCAAATTAATTATACTTTTCAAGGTGACTTTAGTATTGCCAAGTTCGTAGTTAACAAACTAGATAAGGTTAAAGTAACCCTGAGTCATTTCCCAACAAATATGGAATTGCTTTTCAATACTTGAATCTATGGAGACTCTAAAAGGTTAGTAAATGTTATGCAATGCTTAAAAATAAAAGTGGATACCATTCAATCATATGAAAGTTCCTAAATTCAATCAAAGTACATTCTAATCAAACCTACAAAACCCTGAACTCATATGATCAACATGCATGTAGATTCAAACACCTTATGATGCAAAAATCATTACTTTTAATATGATTGAGAGATGAAAGACAAAGAGGGAAGAATAACTCAAATCAATATAAACAAATACATTTAATCCAACTTAACCTCATAATCTATAATAAAATCACAATGGAATACCTGCTAGAAGTGTAACCCTCCATGAAGGGAGTGGAATACATAGTAAAATAAAATGAGAGGAGTGGTGGATGATTGCTTCCCAATGGAGAAGCACTAGTGCAGAAAAGGCCTTTAACGTCACCCTTTAGACGTCTGACCACCGAATATCCAACGTAAAAAATGACTGGTGGCATTATTGTAATTAAAATCACTATTTAGACATCGGCTGGGGGTCCCCGACGTCTAAAGACCTATTTAAACGTCGGCCCCAGCAATTGAACGCCAAAAACAAACGAATGAATAAAAATATTTATATTTTAATTGGCTTTAGACGTCCAGGTTCAGGATACCCGACGTCTAAGACCAATTTAAACGTCGGCCCCTACAATTGGACGTCAAAAATAGACGAATGAATAAAAATATTAATATTTTAATTGGCTTTAGACGTCCGGGTTCAGGATACCCGACGTCTAAGACCTATTTAAAACGTTGGGGCCACCATTGGACCCTAATGAGGTAGTCAAAATTCCAAAAGTTATCATTTAGAATTTTGATCCCACCACACCGACGTTTAAAGTCTTATTTAGATGTCGGCCCCTCCTAACCCAGACGTCAAATGTGTCCACTAAAATTATATTTTAAACCCTTTAGACGTCGGCTAGGAGGGGCCCGACTTCTAAAGTCATTTAGACGTTGGCTAGGAGGGGGCCCGACTTCTAAACGTCTGCTATTACCAAAATTGCGAACGTGAGGCATCAATTACGTGCACTCAGTGTTCATCATTTTCCTCGCGTTTTCTCTCCACGGCTATAGCTTTTGAGGTTCGTTTTCTCTCTTTCGTTTAAAATTAGTTTTACTCCAATTATATAACTCTTTGATGAATTATCTTCCAATTGTTGAACCGATTATAATGCGTTTTCATTGCGTTTTGGTGTAGTTTTGCGCGTGTCCTAGGTCGGTGATTTTGAGTGTTTTTGGCCAACGATTCTTGCATTTTTGAATGGTACACTCCTCCATTTCCATCCATTGTGTTTTTGAATGGTGCACATGAAGACGTCTAATGGATTACAGAGCCAAGATTCATCTAGGACATTAAACGCTAGTTGCCCACAATCAGACGTCCATATAGACGTCTCACCTGTACTATCCGACGTCTACATTGACGTCTCCTAATAAGACGTCGGTGCAGGGTCAGACGTTAAAAGCACTAAATAACAGACGTTAAAAGCCTTTTCTACACTAGTGACGTCTAAGTGAATGAGTGGTTGATGATTGTTCTACTTCCCCTAGGTCTCTTTATATAAGGCTTGATTAGACTTGATTTTGATTATTTTGTTGAAATTTTTTTTATCTAATATCTTCAAAATAATTAATAGAGTTAGATAATTATAAAATTATTTGGAAGATATTTTCTGTTAATATTCCATATTTAATTATCTTGTAAATTATTAACAATTGAATTTTTCCAAAAATTGTATTTCACCTTTTTTTCCTTTTCCAAATTTGTACAAAAACCTAGATATTTCTCTATTTGCACTTTGGCCTCCCTTTGACCAGGTTTGACCAATTTTAAGCATATTTGACCAACTTTGTCCCAAGGAAGTCTGTCCAATGACGGATTACCATGTGGCAGTCCCCTTTTCCCCAAAAAATAAGGGTTCTTGATGCAAGGCAGGTGTTGTTGCCATGGAGATACTGCTCACGAGATTTGCCCATTGTGGCGTGATGTGTTCGAAAGAGTGGCTGCTTGAATATGGTTTTTGCTTTGCAAGTTCTCTACAGGTTCGCATTGGCCTTCGGAGGCACGAGGTGGTGCGACAATCTCTCGAAGTGCCCTTCTCAATTTGGGGCGAATGTGGTCGAAGCCCGCTAGAGGAGACGCGTTGAGATGGCTATGGAGCTCCTAGTGGCTTGGGTTTTGCTCTTCTATAGGTGCGAGGTGTGATTTGTGATCTTAGTTGTATTTTGGTTTATGTGAAGAAGATGATGAACGTAGGTTCTTGTGAGGTTTGAGGAACAATTGGGGATTAGGGTTTTTGGTTGTTTGATTTAGGTCTTTATGGTGGTGGAAAGAGAAGAATTGATCCTAGTGTTGTCAAAAAGGGCCACCTAGCCCGACATAACTGTTAACGGTTGAAAATACTGTTATATGTGATATAATTTTGATACTAAATACACCTTTTTCTACCTAGAAAATTGCTTGGAATCATGTTTTTCTGTTAAGTTATGTGAATAAGAGAGTTGAGGTTGAATTTGATGATTTTATGACTAATTCCCTTTGTTTTGATAGAAAATGAGTTAATATGGAAAGCAGGGATAAAGTGCTCAGGAGATAGAGCTCCAAAAGGTCCAGAAAAAGCACTAGAAGGAAGGAAGCTCGAGGCTTGGGCGCCCTTTTCAGAGGCTTGAGCGCATCAAACGACCGCTCGCCGCTCGGGCTCCCCTTTTTGGGCGTCCTCTGGAAGGCTTAAGCACAGGAACTGCCACTCACCGCCCTGGCGCCCCTTTTAGGGCGCTTGAGCGCCGGACGTAGAAGGCTTGGGCGATCTCTGAGAGGCTTGAGTGTGGAAGACCACCACTCGCCGCCGGGGCGCCCTATGTGGGGCGCTTGAGCACCACTCTCCCGTGCTTGGACTTTGTTTCTGTTCTGCTTCCATTCTATTTAAAGGACCCAAGTGTCCTAGGTTTTGTATCTTTGGCTGGAGCAGCACAACAACACACTCTTCCGCTCTCCAAAGGCGGGTTTGGATGCAAAAGCGTCCTTCCTCTACTTTTAGGGTTTTTCTATCTCATGCTTTTCCATTATTCATCTAGTTTCTCCATGTCTATGGGGAACTAAACTCTATTTGTTGTTGGGGCACGATGTAACCTTGTGAACTCTCATGAATTTGAATTGATTCTTAATTCCATACGCTTTTTCATTAATTGTTAGAGTAATTCATCTGTGCTTATTACATGCTTTGTTTAACTCATTCATCGCATGATTTATGAATTGCATGAGTGCTGGGAGGTTCCTTACAATTCAAGTTCTTGTTGAATTCTCCCAAGATTAATATTTCTCAAGGATGAGGGTATGAGTCTTGGTCGTCTTAAGCTCTTGATCTTCACATTTAATTGCTAGGAATGCTAGGAATTGCATGAACTGGTGATTAAGGACAGACTTATTCGCCGAGGGATCGGGTTTAGGTGATTTAATGAGTGACGTTAACATTAATGCATAAAGAAGAATTCTTACATACATGAGAGGGAACTTGGTGAAATGTAACCCCAACAACATACTCATCTCATTGTAAACAACATTCGTTCATCTTTGTGTTACTCTGCTATTGATCAAACTGCATTCATATTTAATTTTTTGTCTTTGCATCTTAAACAATCGATCTCATTTTATTTAAGTCTTAATTAATCGAGTCATCACACAACTGTTTAGTGTCGAGAGTCTTCTGTGATACGATACTTGGTCTTACCATTTTAAATTACTTGTGCGATTCGGTACACTTGTCGATCCATCAACAAGTTTTTGGCGCCGTTGTTGGGGACTCACGGTTTAAACTATGTTATTTGTGTGATTCTTGATTAAATTTGACTCTATCTTTATTTTTATTTTTATTTTTATTTTTATTTTTTTTTATTTTTATCCTATTTTTAATTTTTGTTTTGTGTCATTTATTTTTTGTTTCTGTACTAATAAATTTTCTAGGTTTTGTGTCTAGTTTATGCAGGATACAGTTAGAACAAGGAGCAACAAAAGTGTTGAACCTCTTCTTGAAGGACTTGAGACTAGTAGTAGCACGTTAAGAAAGAGATTATCTAGAGGACCTTCTCTATAAAGAATTTACAATCTTTACAATCTTTACAATCTGATCAGGAAAGCATGGATAACAATGGTGCTAGGCGTACTTTGGCAGATTATGCAACAGTGGTTGGCCCTCATCATTTTAACAGCATTGCAAAGCCGAGGGTCAATGTCGCAAGTATGGAGATGAAGCCTGCGTTGATCCATCTAGTGAAGAGCAACCAATTCAATGGACTGTCAAGTGAAAGTTCATATGAGCAACTGACAACTTTTAATGAGATTTGTAATACTGTAAAGCTGAATCGAGTGCTAGATGATGTTATTAGACTAAGCTTGTTTCCTTTCTCACTAGGAGGCAATGCCAAACTATGGTTGTACTCTTTTCTTGAGAATAGTTTTACTGAGTGGGAAGATGTGGTTGCAAAATTCTTGAATAAATACTTCCCACAATCAAAGATCAACAAAGGGAAGCAAGAAATCTCTTCTTTCAGACAAGGCATGGAGGAGACATTAGGGCAAGCATGGGATAGATACAAGGGCTGGCTGAGAAAGACACCTACTCATGATTTTGATGAAGCAATAATAGTCATTCTTTTCCTTGGAAGTCTTGGCTCACAGACCAAATTGATGTTAGATACCTCAACTGGAGACAATATCAGGTGCAAGACTCTAGAGGAAGCCTATGAATTAATTGAAAACATGCCTAGCAATGACAATGAGATACACAATGAAAGAGGAACTCCATCACAACCAAGGGAGTGTTACAGTTACAGTATTACAGTCTTATGATGCCTTGCTTGCTCAGAATAAGATTATAGCTCAACAATTAGAGGTGTTGACAAAGAAGCTTTCTCAACCACCAAAGGAGTGCTGGAATGTCTCACAAGTTCAACAGCAACTTTGTGAACAATGTGGTGGTGATCATATCAATGGTAAATGTGTTGTTCCTGAGAATATCAATGAAGAAGTTAGTTACATGGTCGACCAGTTTCGTCCCAACAATTATAATCAAGGGTGGAAATCTAATCCTAGCAATAGACAAAGTCAGTTTGGGCAAACTGGTGGGCAATTCAATAGACCACCACAACAGCAACAACAATAGTGGCAACAACAACCCTCTCTATCTAACAGAACTACCAAGCTTGAGGAGACTCTCCAACAATTCATTCAGGCAACTTTTTCCACTCAGAAAAGCAGTGAAGTTGCTATAAGGAACCTGGAGATGCATGTTGGTCAAATGGCCAAGAAGTTGGAAGAGATGCCAATCAGAAGTTTTGGGGCTAATACTAAAGTTAACCCCAAAGAAGAATGTAAGGCTATTGTTAGTATGAAAGATGAGAGAGAGAAAGAAAAAGAAAAGTTGAGTGAGATAGAAAAAGAAGAGAGTGAGATAAAAGAAAAAATAGAGAGAAAAGAAGAAAAAAAATTGATTGAAAAAAAAAAGAAAGAGAGGAGAGTGAGAGAGAGAGAAATGAAGAGGTTGAGCGAGAAAAATAAAAATTAGAGAAAAAGCTCAATCACCCTAAAGAGTGCTCCAAAAAAGAAAAAGAAAAACAATTAGGGTGTTTTGAAGAAATCTCTAGAGAATTGGGAATTAGAATTCCTATGACTGAAGCATTACAACAGATTCCTGAATATGCTGAGTTTTTAAAGAAACTCCTCAAAAGAAAAGAATATTTAAAAGAGGAAACAATTGAGGTACAGGAGGAGTGCATTGTGATCTTACAAAAGGCATTTCCTCCTAAGGTTGAAGATCTAGGAAGTTTCACCATTCCCTGTACTATTTGGAATCATAAAATAGGGAAAGCCCTAATTGATTTAGGGTCCAGTATCAATTTGATGCCCTTATATGTTCTTGAAAAGATTGGTGGTCTTAAAGTCAAACCTGCAAGGATGACTCTGTTTATGGCTGATGGATCCACAAAAAAGCCCTGTGGTATGGTGGAAGATGTGATGGTTCAAATTGAAAATTTTAGATTCTTGGTTGACTTTGTGATAATGGAGATGGGGGAAGATTTGGAGATCCCTATTATTCTTGGAAGGTCATTCATGAAAACGGCCAAGGTGATTATTAATGTTGATGATGGAACTGTAGCACTTAAAAACCAAGAAGAGGAGGTGATTTTCAATGTCTTCAAGACTGAGTAGTAAATCCAGAAGAAGAAGACTAGTATCAAGACTTCAAGTGGAGGTACACCAAAGACCAATGCTAAAGCTGCCAAGCCAGGTAAGAAAGGTAAAAAGTTTTGTTTGTCACAGGTAAAGGAGGAAGAAAAAAATAAAAAAGGAAAAAGTGTTCATCAGGATACCCTGGAGAAACATGAAGAATTTAGACTAGGCATTCCAGTGAGATTCAGCAAAAAGCTGTGGGTTGTGAAAGAACTCAGAGATGATGGACTAATAGAGATTGAATCTCCAATTTCCAAGAGAATCAAGAAGGTGAACAGGAAATTATTGAAGACCATTTGGTGTGGAGAAGGAAAAAATAACACCAAGATCAAAGATGTGACATGAGCTTATTGGGTCAAGCTAGTGACGTTAAAGAAGCACTTGTTGGGAGGCAACCCAGTGTTTTAAAAACTTCTATTTATTTCTTATTTCTTTAAGTTTGCAATTTTTCTGTTTATTTTATTTTTGCTTTGGGTCAAGCTAGTGACGTTAAAGAAGCGCTTACTGGGAGGCAACCCAGTGTTTCTACAAACTTTTATTTTTGTTTACCTTTTTATTTTTGTTGTGTGTGATTTCAGTGTTCTTAGTCTGGAATAATTGAATGCTTGAAGGTTAAAAAGAGATTATTTGACTGATTTGAGTGTTGTTGTGAGGGTTTGAGAAAAGAAACTGGAAAAATTCTAAGTTAAATCTGAGAACTCAGGGCCAGGACCACCCAAAACAAGCTAAAAAGAAAAGGGGGAAAAGTGTCGCCCACCGCTTGAGCGCCGTCTCAGGGGCGCCCGAGCGGCGCGACTACAGACTTGGTTTTTAAGTTGGGGCTTGAGCGGGATTTCAGCCCACTTCATTATTTTTACACTCTAGGGTTCGCCCAAGCCCCCTCTCTTAGATTCTCCTCAGTCTAGCCTCCCTAAACACCTCTCCCAAGTCCTTTCTTCACTTTTCCACCAAAAACCCTATTTCTAACTTGATTTGCACTTTCCAACCATCAAAGTTTGGGGTTTTTTATTGTGTGGCTGCTAGGGGACAAATTTGTGCACTTAAATTAAGCTTCAATCTCTTTTTTCTTGTCTCCAACCAAGTAAGTTCTTGTTATGTTATGGATTGAGCATTTTAAAGTTTGAATTTTGAAGGATTTTGATGCAGAATTTTTATTTTTGATGCCCTATACTATCTATGCTTGATTTCCCACTGTTCGGACCGATTAAATTGTGCCAATTTTGATCTGAACTGGCTGAAAGCTGATTTGGAAAAAGATAGAAACAGCAGGGTTGCGCTTGGCTACATCGCGTGCCGCTCATGCGCCCCTGAGGGGCGCCGAAGTGGCGAACGACAGTGGCAGATTTTGAATTTTTTTGCTGTGTTCATTTTTTGGTTGTTTGGTTCTGTGCAGCTAATGTTGAGTGCTCTCTATTATACCCTCTTTCTGAATAGTATGAGTTGTGATTTTTGGGAACTAATTCTTGATGATTTCTAGGTTTGTCTATGACTTTTTCTGTGCAGGAATGACATCTTCTTCAAGTAAAAGGATTAAAACCCTTGGTTCCAAAGAAAAGGGAACAAAGAGGAAGGAGAAGGAGCAGTTTCACTCAAACAAGTTCAGGACCCCTGCTCATGAAAGATACTTCCCACAAGTGGAGGGAAGAAAATTGCTAATGGAAAGGAAGGTGGCCTCCATACCATCCTTAGCTCCCTAGTTTGAAAGGGAGCTGAACAATAGAGACTGGGGCCACCTGGCAGTCTACCCCTCTCCAGCCAATGTTGACATAGTCAAAGAGTTTCACACAAATGCCAAATCATTAGGGGGAGAAGATGAGACGTACTTCAGCTACGTGAGGGGTAAGAGGGTTATTTTTTATGCTGATGCTATTAACTACTTTCTTTGTATAGAGTGGGAGGGGGAGCAATATCAGTTTGCCTCTTCCATGCTAGAAGGGGTGGATTATGAGGATGTGGAGCAGACCTTATGTGTGCCTAGAGGGCATTTTCAGAGGAACAGGTCCGGGGCACCCATCCACCTTACTAGACCCCATTTGACACCTCTGGCGAAGTATTGGATGGCATTCTCTCATGCCAACATCCAGCCCTGCTCCCATGTTTCTGACATCACTTTCTAATTGACCTTAAACCCAATGTCTTGGTGAAGAAAGCGTACTCCTAATCACTAGTTTAAAATGTCTTGTCTCCCTAGCAAGTATTCATGCATTACATTCGCACAGAAGCTTAAAGGCAACCAATCCTTCTATCCCTATGTCTAGGCAATATTACTATTGGGAGAATTTCTTCATGTCTAGATTTATCTATATGTGTCCATACAAATAAAAGCAATGATCATGCAATTGAATGAGTTAAACAAAGCATGGATAGAGTATAGAAGAAAAACCCTAACAATTAATGAAAGAAAACATATGGATTAAAGAACCAATTCAATACATGAGAGCTTCAAAGGATTACATTGATTCCCCAACAACAATGAAGGTTTAGTTCACCATAATCATGGTGAAACTAGATGAAAAATAATGAAAGAATGAAAGATAGAACCCTAGAATTTGAAGAGTAGAGCTTGAGCATCCAAAATCCTCCTCCAAGGGGTGAAGAAAGTGTGATTTTGTTTCGTTCTGCCAAAAGATACCAAACCTAATTCGGCTGAAACTTTATATAGCCTTCTAAAGATTACAGAAAAGTGGCCCAAGGACTATTAAAATGGCGCTCAGCGGTAATTACCGCTCAGCCATAAGTGTGGTTCTTCTATTTGACGCTCAGCTGCAGTTTTGCCCCTCAGCGGTGACTGCGAGACTTCAGAGTGTCGCTCAGTGGTAAAAGTGGCGCTGAGCGGTACTTGCGGTTCTTCTTTTATGCACTTTTTCTTCCCTTTCTGAATCCAACTTCTAGCTCCTTCACTTCTTCCATTCAATTCATCTTAAAACCTGCAAAAACAAGGAAAACCAAGCATAAAACACATCCAACTCTCTTATTTCCAAAACATAAGCAAAAGCATGATTACAAGCTAGTTTCTAAGTCATAAAGGTTTTCCTTAAGGTCAAAATTAAGTCTAAAAATAACAGTTTTTCAACTTTTATCACAACCCCAAACTTAGAACTTTCTTTGTCCTCAAGCAAACAAAATGTAACTCAATCTTCCATCAATCCATACAATGGTTCACCACATTCAAAACTCCTTCTTTCAAGATAAGTAATTACTCAAATCAGCTCAACACAAAGAATTCAGTCAAGATGAACACATGCTTTAGTGTGTTCACATAATCACATAATATCCAACAAATGTTATTCTCATGAATGGTCAATCAACTAAGCATAGATGTAAACATGTGCTCATGGAATCTTTCCTCACTAGATAAAGTGTTTCACTCAAACACACAAGTGTATAAGAGGTCACTCCTTCACTCTACTATCACAATGTCACATGAATTAACTTTGCCTTTCATTTAACCATAATCAAACACATTCACAGCAAGTATCATCACAAGGACTTTTTCATGGCTTATAATGTGGCTGGACTAACAAGAAAATTGGTTTTTCTCGATCACAAAATCCTTGAGTTGAGTGAATCATCTAAACAAAACCATTCTTCCTTCTTCCCAACTTTCTTTTGCATTGAGCCTTTCTTTTTCTTTCTTCTCTTTTCCTTTTTATTTTACTTTTCACATGCTTAGCTCAATGCTTTTTATATTCCCCTTTTTAAACCACCCAACAACCCCAAACTTGAACATTTATCAATACCACAAGATATCTTCAACTTAACTCAAGGTAAAGTTTTTTTTCAAAAAGGGTTTTCTATCATGTTCAAAGCTAATGGTTCAAAGGATTGAACACATTGTGCTCTCTTTTATTAGGCTAAAATCTTTTGGCCAATAAAGGGTAACAACAGATGGCCTTGATCATATGACACAAACAAGCAAGTGATTCAATCACAAAAACCTGGGCAAAGTCATTCATGCTTTCAATGTAATAGCATTCATTCACAACAACTCTGGAGTTCAAAACCTCACATATAGGCTTATTCACATTCCACTTACACATCCTGCTTAGCATCATAATCACAATCATAACATCATGTATTTGTTCACATAGCATGTGAACAACCACTTGTATATCAGCATATAAAGTGCACAATCTCAACATCAATCAATATCCAAGCATCATCAAGCAATACTCATCATACATAAATCAACAGCAAACCATCATAGCAGATAAAGTTTCAAACTGAGTACATCACAACCCTATTCTAAAAACAAAAGCAAATAAGTTCAATAGTACAAAACAAAAGATAACAAATCCTCCTCTAGAGGTGATAGCATCCATCAGTAGATGTTATCTCAGGTCCTCATCAACCCATGTTGTCATTTGTATCTTCCTCCTCTTCATCATCCTCATCATCCATAACTGAAGCTTCAGCTGCTCCAACTCTACTGCCTTGGGCTTGCTCCTCTGGCCATGCCACCACATTATGAAAATCATTCATGGTCCACCTATGTGCTGGCGGTGTATCATACATCCCAATAATCATCTCTGTTGTGGCCACCTGCCCTCTATGGATGGACTGCATCCTAGCATCTATAAGAGACATATACATGTCCCTCATCTGAAATGGCTCTGCCTCTTGAGGCTTTGCAGATGCCTGGCCCTGTGGTGGTCCTCTCCCTCTACGAGGACGACGTGGTGGTACTGGCTGAGCTGCGTCATCACCTCAACAATACTTTCTATAATAGGCCTCATCAATAGCTTTCCTAGGCCTCTTAAATGGTGGAGTAGAGATATTCACCCCAACTAGCTCACATAAGTGTGTAATCAAAGAGGGATGCCCTAGAGGTGCTTTGTTATTCATAGTGTTGGCACACACCTATATCTCATTAGGTATGACTTGGTCAATGTTAATGCTCATCCCTCTGAACACACAATATAAAAGAAGCACCCTGCTGACAGTAATGTCTGAGACATGTGAGCATGGCTGGATGTTGGCATGAGAAAATGTCATCAAATACTTTGCTAGAGGAGTCAGATCAGCTCTCCTAATGTTCACAACAACATCATTCCTATTTCTCTGAAATTTTCCACCAGGCACACATAGCACACTTTCCACAAAACTAAAGTCCACTCCTTCTTTCATAAGCTGGTGAGTAGTGTCAGTTTGCTCTAAATATGGAGGAAGGAGCAGACTTTGGTGATGTGGAAAGTGTGTTATGTGTGCCTGGAGGGCACTTTCAGAGAAACAGGAATGGTGCAGTTGTGAACATCAGAAGAGCTGATCTAACTCCTCTAGCAAAGTATTGGATGACATTTTCTCATGCCAACATTCATCCATGCTCACATGTCTCAGATATTACTGCCAGTAGGGCACTTCTTTTATATTGTGTGCTTAGAGGGATGAGCATTAACATTGGCCAAGTCTCGCAGGTGTGTGCCAACACTATGAACAATAAGGCACCTTTGGGACATCCTCTTTGATTACACACTTATGTGAGCTAGCTGGGGTGAATATCTCTACACTGTCATTTGAGAGGCCTAGGAAAGCTATTGATGAGGCTTATTACAAACAGTATTGTGGCGGTGATGAGGCAGCTCAGTGATGGACAAATTTATGATCACCAAAATATGATGCCACAAACTTGTTTAACAATCGGCAAGTATGACCGAATCGTTTCAAGTAATAAACTCGGTAAGACCAAGTATCGTTCTCCCAAAGGACTCACGGCCTAGTTTAGTTATGTGATTTGTTGATTAGCTAAGACTTAAGAACAAAATAAGTGGAGTTTAATATGCAAAAGACGAAAATAAACATGTATGCATGAGGTTGATCAATGGCTAAAACAAAAGACAAGCACTTTCAATGAAATATATATATGAATATGTTGTTGGGGGTCAATTTCATCTTATCCACTCTCATATATTTTAGGAATTCAACATTCAAATCATCATTGTTAATGCCACTCTCTAAATTCTAAATTACCTTGTCAAGAAGGCCTATCCCTAATTACGAGTTCATACGATTCCTAGCATTCCTAATAATTAGTTCTCTTAGCACAGGAGCTTAACGACAACCAATATAATATTGGGAGTAATTCCCCGGATCTAGACTTCCCCGTACGTTCCCGTATCGACAAAATCAATAATCATGCATTGAATGAGTTAAACAAAGCAAGCATTAGGCAAAGAGGAAAAACCCTAACTAATGATGAAAGAAAGCATAAATCTTAGATTAAGATGCAAGCACAAATTCCATATATGAGAGCTTCAAAAGATTACATTGATTCCCCAACAAACATACAAGGTTTAGTTCACCATATTCATGGTGAACCTAGATGAACAATAATGAAAGAGTGAAAGAGATAGAAAAACCCGAGAAAGAGAAGAGGAGAGCTGTCACCATCTCCCAATCTACCCCAAGGGGTGGAAGAGAGAGTGTTTGCTTCGTTTCTGCCAAAGATACCAACCCTAAGACATCTAGGTCTTTAAATAGAACATAAAAACAATAGAAAACGGGTCCAGGCCCAAACAGATCATAAAATCGCATAAAACTGGCCCAAAACTCGTCTGGTTGACTTTTTTCGTATTTTGGTTGACTGGTTGACTTTTTGGTTGACTGGTTGACTTTTCTGGTTGACTGGTTGACTTTTCTTGTTTCTGGTTGACTTTTCTGGTTTCTGGTTGACTTTTCTGATTCCATCTGTCTCCTTCTTCACTTCTTTCACTAAATTCACCTTAAAACCTGCACAAAAACACTGAAATCAAGCATAAACCTGTCCAGCTCTCTTATTTATGAAAATATGGATAAAAGCATGATTTCAAGCTAGTTTCTACGTGTAAAGGTTGCTTTTTGTGTCAATTTTAAGCATGAAAATAACAGTTTTTCAACTGTTATCACAACCCCAAACTTAGAACTTTGCTTGTCCTCAAGCCAACAAGATGTAACTCAATCTTCAACCAATTCATATGATGGTTCACTCATTCAAAAATCCTCTTTTTCAAGATAAGTAACAACTTCACTCAAACTTATGACCAAGAGTTCAATCAAGATGTGCACATGCTTTAGTGTTCACAAAGTCATTTAAATTCCAACAAATGCTATATTTCATGAATGATCAATCAATTAAGCATGGATGTTCATGTGCTCATGGAATATTTCCTCACTAGGTAAAGTGTTTCACTCACACACAAGTGTATAAGAGGTAATCACTCATTCACTCTACTATCACAATGTCACATGAATCAACTTTGCCTTTCATTTTACCACAATCAAAAACATTCACAAGCATGCATCATCACAAGGACTTTTCAATGGCTTATAATGTGGCTGGGCTAACAAGAAAATTGGTTTTTCTGGATCACAAAATCCTTGAGTTAAGAGAATCATAACAACACAATTTTTCTTATTCTTCCCAACTTGCCTTTGCATTTGCATTGAGCTTTGCTTCTTTTTCTTTTCTTTTCTTTTTCTTTTTTTCTTTGCATATTCTTACTTTTTAGCTCTTAGCTCAATGCTTTTCCTTTTTCATGTTTTCCCAACAACCCCAAACTTGAACATTTAACAATACCACACAAGATCTTCTACTTAACTCAAGGTAAAGATTTTCAATCAAGGGTTTCAGTGTATGTTCAAGGCTAAGGGTTCAAAGGATAGAACACAAAGTGTTCTCTTTTAGTGGGCTAACTTTATGAATTTGGCCAATAAAAAAGGGTTCCAACAGACGGCCTTGATCACATGATGCAAAACAAGCAATTGATTCAATCATAGAAAACATGGGCAAAGTCATTCATGCTTTCAAAGTAATAGCATTCAATCATACCAAAAACTCTGGAGCTCAAAACCTCACATATAAGCTCATTCACATTTGACATACACATCCTGCTTAATTTCACAATCACAATCATGATATCCTGCATTTGTTCACAAAGCTTGTGAATCACCTTTATAAGCATTTTAATGTGCACATCATCTCAACATCAATCAATCAATAAGCATCATCAAGCATTACTTATCAAACAATCACAGTTAATATCAAACCATCACACAAACCATGTTTCCAATAGAGTACATCAAACCCTAATCTAAAAAGAAAAACAAATAAGTTCAGAAAACTTAACCCAAACAAAAGCATAAGTCCTGCTCTAGTTATGATAGCATTCATCAGTAAATGCTATCTCAACTCCTCCTCAATCTGAGCTGTCCTCTGTATCCTCCTTCTTCTTGGATCTTATAGTCTTGATTCTTTTTGCCCGATGAGGAGGCCATCCCTGCATCAAACATAATTCACAAAACCAAAAGATACATTGTTAAGCATTAGTAAACCATAATGAAGAAATCAGCCCCTTCAATGATGCTCTCTCCCAACCCCAAACTTAGATGGAAAACTAGTGAGCAAGTGAGTGGAAGGGAGATTTTCTAAAGAGGGATGAGGGAAAAGTTGTAGAGAACCTTTGAAAAGGTATGTAGGAGTGTGTGTGCAGAGAAGAGCCTGAAAATAAAAGCATTTGCGCAGCTTAGGGTATAAAAATACCCTAATGGGCTCGGGTTCCGCTAAAGGGTAACCAAAGCCCATCTGCGAGAGTACCGCTCAGCGGCACTTTCATGATGTGCTCTTCTCCTTCTTTTCTTATCCTACATGCCTCCTAGACATGCCCCTCACTGGTTCCCTGCAATTCAATGCTTAAAATACTTACGCAAACCCTATTATGCAACTAAAATGAAACAAACAAAAACAACCAATCAACTGGGTTGCCTCCCAGGTAGCGCTTGTTTAACGTCACGAGCCTGACCCAAAGTCCACCAACACCCATCAGTAGGTGTTTAAAACTTACCAACACCCATCAGTAGGTGCAAAATTTTCTCATCAACACCCATTAGTAGGTGTTACACACTTAGTATCCTTCAGTAGATACTTAACCACCTAGCATCCATCAGTAGATGCTATGTTCAGCAAAATATTCATAAAATCATGTTCAACAGATTAAAAATTACAAACCAAAATAAAATTAAAAGTTTTTTTAAATCACTGGGTTGCCTCCCAGCAAGCGCTCTTTTAACGTCATTAGCTTGACCCAATAAAGCTCAAGTTCCTTCTTTATAGTTGATGTTGTCATTCCACCAACTCCTCAGCTATTTCCTGTGAACTGTTTTGGTCCTTCTAGAATGTGGAGACTCTATCTCTATCATCTCCTTCTCTTTAAAGCCCTTCACAACCCACAACTTGTTCTTGATTCTTACAGGTGTGCTAAGTTGGAGTCTTCTTTTCTCCCAGTCACCAGGAATTTCTCCTCCTCTTCCAATCTTTTCTTCCTTGTGTACCTGAAACAACAAACAATGGTTACCTGCAACCTTGAGATTTTCATCTTTACGGCTAGTCATGGGTGCATCTTGAAATGCAGCTTTATAACTAGCTTCTTCCTCCTGTGTTTGCGTCTCATCTTTAAAGACGTCTATAACCACTCTCTCCTCCCTGTCCTGGAGCACCACTATACCTTCATTTACATCAATGATAGCTCTGGCCGTTTTCATAAACGGTCTTCCAAGTATGATAGGTATCTTCTCTGTCTCCATCTTCATCACCACAAAGTCTGCCAAGAACTGAAGTTTGCCAACACAAACTATAATGTCCTCTGCAATCCCACATGGCTCCTTTGAAGATCCATCGGCCATTACTAGATTAACCTTTACAGGTTTCACATTAACATTGCCGATTTGCTCCAGTAAAGAGTAAGGTATCAAGTTAACACTTGAACCTAAATCAAGAAGAGCTTTCTTCACCTTTTTCTTCCCTATGGTACAAGGGATAGAAAAACTGCCTGGATCTGTTGCTTTAGGAGGGAATGACTCTTTTTTAACAGTTATACACTCCTTTGCCTCATCATCTCTACGTCTTTTCTTCGTAGAGATTTCTTCATTAGATTTAGTGTAAACCGCAATCTGTTGTAGAATCTGTTCCCGAGGTGCATCATTATCCACCATTTTGAATAATTCTGTGAAGTCTAGTTGTTTCCCTTGATGGATTGGAAAAGGAAAAGTGCTTTTGCTCTCTATTTCTCTTCTCTCTTCTGTATCTAACTCAACTTTCTCATCATCAACACTCTCTACCACCTTGCACTCTTCTCTGGGGTTAACCTCAATATTAGCCCCAAAATTTCTATTTGGCCTTTCTTCCACCTGTTTGGTGATCTGTCCCATCTGAATCTCCAAATTTTTGATAGCAGCTTCAGTGCTCTTTTGGGTAGACTCAGTTTTCTGTATGAAATTGTTGAGAGTTTCCTCCATCCTCATGGACCTTTCATTAAGCATAGATAATTGTTGCCATAAGGTGGGTTGCTGCTGCTGCTTATTATATTGACCAGCTTGCCCAGTTTGCCCTTGACCAATACTTGGGTGTGGTTTCCACCCCTGATTGTAGCTTCCTTGACGATACTGATTGGTCATGTAGTTTACATCCTCTACGGCTTCAACAGGAAAGGCACATTGACCATTGATATGGTCGCCTCCACACAATTCGCACAACTGGGTTTGTACCTGTGCAACAGTTTTCAACTCTTTGGGTAATTGTGCAAGAGTTTTGGTCAGAGTCTCCAGCTGTTGAGTTAGAATTTTGTTTTGAGCTAGCAGGGCATCATGTGTTTGTAATTGGAGGACTCCTTTTTGCATAGGAGCTCCTCTCTCATTGTGTAGCTCATTATCACTAGTAGTGATGGACAAATTTATGAACACCAAAATATGATGTCACAAACTTGTTTTTCAATCGGCAAGTATGACCGAATTGTTCAAGTAATAAACTTGGTAAGACCAAGTATCGTTCTTCCCAAAGGACTCACGGCCTAGTTTAGTTGTGTGGTTTATTGATTAGCTAAGACTTAAAGACAAAATATTTGGATTTTATATGCAAAGACAAAAATTAAATATGTATGCATGAAGTTTTGATCAATGGCAAAAGCAAAAGATAAACACTTTCAATGAAATATATGTATGAATATGTTGTTGGGGTTCAATTTCATCTTATCCACTCTCATATATTTTAGGAATTCAACATTCAAATCATCAATGTTAATGCCACTCTCTAAAGTACCTTTCAAGAAGGCTTCTCCCTAATCACGAGTTCATACAATTCCTAGCATTCCTAATGATCAGTTCATAAGTGCAGGAGCTTAACGACAACCAATATGATATTGGGAGAAATTCCCCGGATCTAGACTTCCCCGTACGCGCCCGTATCGACAAAACCAATAATCATGCATCGAATGAGTTAAACAATGCAAGCATTACGCAAAGAGGAAAAACCCTAACTAATGATGAAAGAAAGCATAGATCTTAAATAAAAGATGTAAAAACAAATTCCATATATGAGAGCTTCAAAAGATTACATTGATTCCCCAACAAACATACAGAGTTTAGTTCACCATATTCATGGTGAACCTAGATGAATAACAATGAAAGAATGAAAGATAAAACCCTAAAAAGGTGAAGAGGAAGCCTCAGCATCCAAGATCCTCCTTCAAAGGGGTGGAAGAGAGAGTGTTTGCTTCGTTCCAGCCGGAGATACCTAACCCTAGGAAACCCTAAAGCTTATATATTATTCGTAAATTCCAGAAAATTAGGTCCAAGCCCATAAAAGTGCCGCTCAGCGGTAAAGTACCGCTCAGCGGTAAGTCCGTAAGACGTTTCTTCCCCTCAGCGGCCATTTTGCCCCTCAGCGGACCTCCCGTGACTTCCTGAGTGCCGCTCAGCGGTAAACTGCCGCTGAGCGGTGACTTCGACTTCTCCTTTTGCACTTTTTGATGTCTTTTCTGATTCCATCTCTCACCTTCTTCACTTCTTTCACCAAATTCACCTTAAAACCTGCACAAAAACACTGAAATCAAGCATAAACCTGTCCAGCTCTCTTATTTATGAAAATATAAAGAAAAGCATGATTTCAAGCTAGTTTCTAAGTATAAAGGTTGCTTTTAGTGTCAATTTTAATCATGAAAATAACAGTTTTTCAACTGTTATCAAGTAGCCATGTTTTCTATAATCTCTGTTGCTTCCACTGGAGTTTTCCATTTAATATTGCCTCCTGCTGAGGCGTCCAGCATCATCTTGGTTTGTGAACCAAGCCCTCCAAGGAAAGTTAAGACTACTTCCTGATCTTCAAAGCCATGCGTGGGTGTTTTTCTTAGCAAGCTTTTGTATCTGTCCCATGCATGCCCCAGTGATTCTTCCATACCCTGCTTAAATGAAGAAATCTCTTGCTTGCCTTTTGTCACCTTAGATTGTGGGAAGTACTTGTTTAAAAATTTTGTGACCACTGCTTCCCACTCTGTGAAACTTTCTTCTGGGAAAGAATTCAACCAAAGCTTAGCATTGCCTCCCAATGAGAAAGGAAACAAGCTAAGTTTGATAGCTTCGTCTGGCACCCCATTAATTTTGACTGTGTTGCAAATCTCATTGAAGGTAGTGAGGTGCTCATATGGACTTTCATGAGATAACCCATTAAATTGGTTGCTTTTCACCAGTTGAATCAGTGCTGGTTTGACCTCCGTATTAGCTGCATTGACTCTAGGTCTAGCTATACTGTTAAAGTGCTGAGGTCCAGCTATATTGGTGTAGTCAGCAAGAGTTCTTCTAACATTGTTGTTCTCCATATTTTCTGTGCTATGAACATAACCTTGTGGTGATGATTGTAAGAGAGTTTCTGGAGAAGGGAAAAGTTCTCTAGATGTTCGGATTCTTCTCCTCCGTCTACTCTCATCTAGACCTTCAAGCAGAGGTTCTGTTGTTTTCTTGCTCCTTGTTCTAATTACTTCCTGCATGCACAAGAAAACAAAACCCTAGAAAAGATTTGTTAGCACAAAAAGATATAGGAGAAGATATAGATTCAGAAGATAAAAGATTCAGAGGATAAGATAAAATAATATAAAATAAAATAAAATAAAATAAAATCTAATCTAATCAAATCAAATCAAATAAAATAAAATCTAATCTAATCAAATCAAATAAAATCTAATCTAATCAAATCAAATCAAATCAAATCAAATCAAATCAAATCAAATAAGATAAAATAAAATAAAATAAAATCAAATAAAATAAAATAAAATCAAATCAAATCAAATAAAATAAAACCAAATCAAATAAAAACCGAAAAAATAAAAACAGAAAATAAAAACAGAATTTCAAAATTAAAGTCAAACATAATCAATAATCACACAAATTAACCAGTTAAACCAGAGTCCCCAGCAACGGCGCCAAAAACTTGATGGACAAATTTATGATCACCAAAATATGATGTCACAAACTTGTTTAACAATCGGCAAGTATGACCGAATCGTTTCAAGTAATAAACTCGGTAAGACCAAGTATCGTTCTCCCAAAGGACTCACGGCCTAGTTTAGTTATGTGATTTGTTGATTAGCTAAGACTTAAGAACAAAATAAGTGGAGTTTAATATGCAAAAGACGAAAATAAACATGTATGCATGAGGTTGATCAATGGCTAAAACAAAAGACAAGCACTTTCAATGAAATATATATATGAATATGTTGTTGGGGGTCAATTTCATCTTATCCACTCTCATATATTTTAGGAATTCAACATTCAAATCATCATTGTTAATGCCACTCTCTAAATTACCTTGTCAAGAAGGCCTATCCCTAATTACGAGTTCATACGATTCCTAGCATTCCTAATAATTAGTTCTCTTAGCACAGGAGCTTAACGACAACCAATATAATATTGGGAGTAATTCCCCGGATCTAGACTTCCTCGTACGGTCCCGTATCGACAAAATCAATAATCATGCATTGAATGAGTTAAACAAAGCAAGCATTAGGCAAAGAGGAAAAACCCTAACTAATGATGAAAGAAAGCATAAATCTTAGATTAAGATGCAAGCACAAATTCCATATATGAGAGCTTCAAAAGATTACATTGATTCCCCAACAAACATACAAGGTTTAGTTCACCATATTCATGGTGAACCTAGATGAACAATAATGAAAGAATGAAAGAGATAGAAAAACCCGAGAAAGAGAAGAGGAGAGTTGTCACCATCTCCCAATCTACCCCAAGGGGTGGAAGAGAGAGTGTTTGCTTCGTTTCTGCCAAAGATACCAACCCTAAGACATCTAGGTCTTTAAATAGGACATAAAAATAATAGAAAACGGGTCCAGGCCCAAACAGATCATAAAATCGTATAAAACTGGCCCAAAACTCGTCTGGTTGACTTTTTTCGTATTCTAGTTGACTGGTTGACTTTTTGGTTGACTGGTTGACTTTTCTGGTTGACTGGTTGACTTTTTTGGTTTCTGGTTGACTTTTCTGATTCCATCTCTCTCCTTCTTCACTTCTTTCACTAAATTCACCTTAAAACCTGCACAAAAACACTGAAATCAAGCATAAACCTGTCCAGCTCTCTTATTTATGAAAATATGGATAAAAGCATGATTTCAAGCTAGTTTCTACGTGTAAAGGTTGCTTTTTGTGTCAATTTTAAGCATGAAAATAACAGTTTTTCAACTGTTTTCACTCAGCCAGTACCACGACGCCATCCTCGTAGAGGGAGAGCACCACCACAAGGCCAGGCACTTGGAGAGCCTCATGAGGCAGAGCCATTTCAGATGAGGGACATGTATATGTCTCTTATTGATTCTAGGATGCAGTCCATCCACAAAGGGTAGGTGGCCACAATAGAGATTATCAGTGGGATGTATGATACACCCCCAGGACAACGATGGACCATGGATGAGTTCAACAATATGGTGGCATGGCCAAAGGATCAAGCACAGGCTAGTGGAGCTGGAGCAGCTGGAGCTCTAGCTTTGGATGATGATGAGGATGATGATGATCAGTTTGAAGATGTTGAAGATGACGGAGAGGAGGAAGATTTAGATGACAGCATGGGTTGAAGAGAAGTTGAGATAGCATCTACTAATGGATGTTATCACCTCTAGAGGAGGATTTTTTCTATCTTTTGTTTTGTACTGTTGAACTCATTTGCTTCTATTTTTAGAATAGGGTGTGATGTACTCAGTTTGAAACTTTATCTGCTATGATGGTTTGCTTGTGATTTATGCATGATGAGTATTGCTTGATGATGCTTGGATATTGATTGATGTTGAGATTGTGCACTATATGTTGATATACAGGTGGTTGTTCACAAGCTATGTGAACATATGCATGATGTTGTGATTGTGATATGATGCTCAGCAGGATGTGTATGTGGAATGATTGGATGAGCTTATGTGTGAGGTTTGGAAATCCAGAGTTTTTGTGATTGAGTGCTATTACATTGAAAGCATGAATGACTTTGCCCAAGTTTCTATGATTGAATCACTTGCTTGTATGTGTCACATGATTAAGGTTATTTATTGGTAACCCTTTATTAGCCAAATGCATGATGTTAGCCCAATAAAAGAGAGCACAATGTTTTATCCTTTGAACCCTTAGCCTTGAACATGATAGAAAACCCTTTTTGAAAAGCTTTACATTGAGTTGAGTTGAAGATATCTGATGGTATTGATAAATGTTCAAGTTTCGGGTTGTTGGTAAGTCTAAAAAGGGAAAATAAAAAGCATTGAGCTAAGCATGTGAAAAGTAAAAAGGAAAGAAAAGAAAGAAAAAGAAAGGCTCAATGCAAAAGAAAGTTGGGAAGAAGGAAGAATGATTGTGTTTAGATGATTCACTTAACTCAAGGATTTTGTGATCCAGAAAAACCAATTTTCTTGTTAGTCCAGCCACATTATAAGCCATAGAAAAGTCCAAGTAATGATACTTGCTTGTGAATGTGTTTGATAGTGGTCAAATGAAAGGCAAAGTTGATTCATGTGACATTTGATAATAGAGTGAATGAGTGACCTCTTATACACTTGTGTGTTTGAGTGAAACACTTTATCTGGTGAGGAAAGATAAAGTTATTTTACTCAACAAACAATAACATGTTTATCCATATTTGTTTTTTTTTCTGATAAACATAGTTTTCGAAAACAAAAATTTTGTATGTTGTGAGAATATAAGATATAGGAAAAATAGATAATCTTAAGAAAAACAGTTTTTGTTTTCTTCAATAATATTAAATTATTAAATAAGAATGTTTATAAAATAATAATATAGAGTATGGTTGGTTAGAACTTGTTAATATGGTTAGTAGGACTTCGGTTCAACTCTTGCAAAATAGGTCGTATGATTTTAATTCTGTCGGTTGTTAGGTATTATTATTATTATTATTATATATATATATATATATATATATATATATATATATATATATATATATATATATATATATATATATATATATATATATATATTATAGTGTAGGCTAACGATAAAATAACATGGTCGTTCATTTGGTTTGTAGAATTAGAGTGTTTAGGTGTGGAGTATGGGTTTAACACAAGGTAGGTGATGGGTTGGTTAATTATAAAATTATTATTTTAATCCTAAATTCAAATTATATAATAATTTTATATTTTATTTTAAAAATATAACACTATAAAATTATAAAACTTTAAAATAATTTGGTAGTTTATTTGATCGGGAGAGTTGTGTGGAGTATGGGTTCAATACCCGTATCATATGTTAGGTGAGTTTAAAACTTTTGTCCAGTAAAGGTGGGTCCCGCATGTAATAAATGGCAATAGAATGTAAGTGAAGATAGCGTTGATTAATTATACCATTAAATTTTTTTTAAAATATAATTAAGCCGAAAAAAAATTGGTATAATCATTATAAGAATGTTAGTGATCATGTGTTTAAACATAATGTTGACTAAATTGGAAATATGCAAGAATTAGCATAATATATTATTTTAATGTGTAAAAATTAATTGTAAACTCATTTTTTACTTATGAATCACATTTTCCCAATCTGATATGTAACATCCCAAAAATACAGTACAAAACTATATAATAGAATAATCACATTAATTAATAATTCAGATCAGTCTTTACGAAAACGCACGGTTACGGCCGAACGGCCTTACATAAGTTTTTCAGCTAAACTATGCAAGATAAGAGAAAACTTGACCGAATGGTTTACAAAAGCCAAATACCAAACGGTCAGATTACAAGAAAAGAGAGGAGGTGACCGAACGATCACCTCATACTAAACTACTATCCACTAACCGAACATCCTGCGGTTCGACCTTCACTTCCACTTCGACCAAGTTTTCTTCTTCCAGCGCCTCTTCCAGCAGCGCGTCTCCTTCTGCTCACATCCACACGGATGATCATTGCAACGACAAGACGAACGCACAAGACGAGACAACACAAGGAAAACACAGGGTAAGTTATGTAATTTAATTCATACATACACATACATTTCAACCAATCCAAAACCCAAGATAAAACTTCAACATACGTAACATACAAAGCCTATCACTAGACTGATTGTCCGGACTGTATGAAATATGTGTAGCTACAGGCGTTCGTGCACCCGGGTGATGTAGTAACTAGGATACACTCAACAGCTGCCACCCGAGGTTAGCCCTATCTATCCAAAGTACCCCTAAGGACTAGGACCTCCTGCCATTCCCACACATGACCTACCCTCCTCTACGTGAAGACGAGTATTCACGGAACATCAGGATGAACGGCCAGCTTAGCATGCCCACAGTCATACTTTACCAAATCCAGTACTCATACATGAGCCGTTCCTCCCCGGAATGCTCGGTCATATTCCACATCATTTTATCCATTTCATATACTTTCCATCTCTTATTATACATCATTTTCATTTCATCTTTAACACCAATTCGACTAACGACAAAAACCGAATGTTCAGTCCTCACTCAGAATGAGGACGAACACTAAGAACGAGACTGAGAAGTCGCTCGTTCTAGAATGGAATAAGACTGAGAGATTACCCTTTTATTTAGGAATAAACCGAGTACAATTTTACCAAATGAGACGACCGTGACTTACAACATGAATCAGTTAAATGAACAGACTCTCGTGAACTCCAGCTAACATTCGAAGAACACATCAGGTACGGGGACTCTAGGTTGGATACAACTAATATAGATGTACAAAGACTTTAAAGAACCATACGTAGAATAGTTCATATACAGAAGCCTAATGTCGGTCAATGATCGAACACGGTAAAGGGGATTCTACTAATTTTGGACGAACGCTGTTTCATCGAGATTGATTAATTATGAACGAGTACCAGCGCTTAGTATAAGACCGAGCACCACTCATTATGAGAATCTGATATGAGGCCGAGCACTACTAATCTTTTAACATACACGATTGATAAATAAGATTTTATAGGAATTGTGTTTAAGAATAATTACCATATACAAGTACATACATACATATACAAGATTTATGTTTTCCTCCGAATATTCAGATGCAACTACGCTTGGCCGATCGCTCAAGCACAATATCATCACAAGAAGACGCTCGTCCTCAACTAAGATTATTTCCAAATGAAAGAATCAAATTTCAAACAAGAGTGATAGAAACACCGAACGGTCAAGGACCGTTCAATGACGAACGCACATTATCATACCGAAATTTATATTCAGAATTCATATAATCAATTTCATTTCTTAATTTATAACTTCATCATTTTACATATTCATAACATAATCAATTTTTCATACTTCATATAGTTCAAACATCTCAACCATCATACAACATATTAATTTAGTCCATCCAACGAACGCGCATACATCACATAATCATACAAATTAAATTAAATAAATTTCCCTTACCTCTAGCGTGAACGATCGTTCAAGATATAGGATTTTGGTTTGCCTGACTAAGATTCTCCTATCCTCAACGTTCAATCAACTCTTCAAAGCAAAACAACCAACAGACAAACTATTTCAGAAGAGTAATACGAACTCATGCAACCAGAAGTTGGTTTGCATGAGCCAGAAAACGAACGACTAAAGGAGAAAAGACTTACCAGATCAGAAGCCAAAACTGTTCGGTTCAAAATGAAGCTTAGGACGCCGGGAACGTTTCTACGGTGCCTGAACGTAGATCGGAGTAGAGAAAAGGTGAGATTTCTTAGAGAGAAGAAATAGTTTCTAGTGAGAAGGAGGAGAATGAGAAGTTCAGAGTTTTGGGAAGAAGGTCGCATGCAAAAGAGAGTGGGAAGGAGGTTTCAGAAAAATTATTTTTCTTCCCACGTCAAACGAGCGTCCGCTCTTCTGCTGACACATGCATCCCACTATCTGATTTCTAATCATCGTTGCTTGACACCTGACGTCCGTTCAGAGGAGTTTTGGGTGCGTTTTTGATGAGTCTGACGGAAGGGTTTTGGGTGTGTTTTACGAGGCCTGACATAATATAACTAAATAATTTATAATTTTATATTTCTTTAATTTTATATTTTGTAATTTAATAATTAAAATTTTTTATAATGTAATAATTTAATAATTTTATACTTTTATATATTTATTTTTTTTTTTTTTATAATTTTATAATTTCTTTATAACTCTATAATTTTATAATGTGGTTAGAGATCTTATGTTTGAAAGAGTTTTAATGCATGTCTTGTTACTAGTAAATTCTTGCTTTAACTTTAATCATGTGTCTAGTAAATCTTGTGCATTAAAGACATGATGTCACATATGTTAATGATATTTGGTGTGATTTGAGATTTTCACAGTTTATAATAAGATAAAATCATTTAAGCGAACATTGTTTCAATGTTTAATATATTTATCTAACGAAACAACGTCTATCAAATGAATCGTCGAAAATAAAAACACTAAACACTACGTCTAAACACTATCCTAAACACAAAACGTTACTCTAATCAGACTTTTCCTAAATGCTTGTACATGTATTATGCTTAAACACTTAAGATCGTCCAATGCTTTTAACGCATGTACAAAATAGTACTCTCTAGTATGTTGTATTGTGCTATTTTTTTCTGTGCAAATAATTGAAGTACATAACTTTATTCAAAACTTATGTATTAAATAAGAAGAACATTAAGAGATAGGAAGATATTCTGTGAATGTTTTTTTAGTTTTCTATGTGACGCATCCATACAAGTAGCATAGTTGCCTTTGAAAGAAGCATCTGACCTCGTACCTAAAGCTACCCACCCTACGTGAAAGTCAATGTTATGAGTAACAAATCATTTTCAAAGAAGTCTATATAAAGAGGATTGCATGAAAAAATAAATAAGAATGAGATTTTTTATTGCTCTTACACTGTCAACATTCTCTCTCGCTTACGTCGTGTAGACTTTTTCTTTGAAAAACAAAAGCTTTATTACAAGTTTTCAGATATTCATTGTATTAACAAATATCCTCTTTAAGATAGTCATCATCTGTAATTGTTTTACAAAAACAATTTTTTATTTTGTATATTCATAAGTGAAATAAAATACTTATTAGTTTAAGTTAGTGGAGTTAAACGATCTAGTAAGTTGGACTAGTGTAAAACTAGAAGTGGTGAAACTTGTCTAACCAGCTGGGTTAGTTTGTAAAACCAAGAGTGATCAAACTCATTTGTAATCTTTTAAAGATTAGTGAAAATCTTTAAGAGTACTTAAGGAAAAACTGAACGTAGCTCAGATTAGAGTGAACCAGTATAAAAATAAGTCTTCATCCTTGTTTTTGTTTTAAAAGCTTTCTAAATACTTTTAAAAATCTTTAAGTGTTCAACACTACTTGCAGACCATCTAACCCCTACAATAGCGTCTACCACTTATTTGTGAAAAATTTTTAAACTCTATTCAACCTCCTCTTCCCTTCTTTTCTAGAGTTTACTTGTGTTTTAGTATAATACCTATTTTTAAGAATAATTCTGATTTTGATTCTCTAATTTATTTGAAAAATTCAATTAGGTCCATAATTTTTATTTAGTACAATTAAGTCTTATATTTTTAATAAATAATCCAATTAGGTCATTTTTATTATATTAAGTTAACACCGTATTCATACATGACACATGTCAGTTCATAGTATTTTCATTTAAATTTTTTTTGCCACATGTTAAGACATTGTGGTGCCATGTGGTAGTGCTACGTTGGCACATGTCCATATACGGTTATGTATAAATTTAAAATAGGGATTTTTTATTGAAATTAAAAATGTATACAATAAAATTAATTTGAATATTTAGGTGGAGTGATTTGATGTGTAAATTCTAAAAGAAAGTTATTTTACATATACATATAAGTTGTAATTAAGTTTAATTAATAATTTGGTTTCAATTTGGAGAGAGACAACCTTACTTTATTTTAAAAAATTGAAACTAAATTAAGTCAAAATTTTAAATATAAGGATCAAATTGAATACAAGACACTGTCATGTGACACACATGACACTATACGAACAAGTGATATTGTGACTATTACGTGATATGATAATGACTTGAAATGTGAAAAAAATAGACAAAAAAAGTTAAAAAATTAAAAATACTACATACTAACATGTGATATATACAGACACAACGTTAATATTAATTTAATAAAAATGATCTAATTGAATATTTTTAAAAATTAGAGACCTAATTGCACAAAATAAAAGTACACGTTTTATTAAATTTTTTATTAGAAGAACAAAAATGAAATTAAACTTTATTTTTTCATAATAGTTTTCTTAGAACTAAATTCAATAAATGGTACATGATAAATGTTGTTTGATTACCACCAAAAGAGTCATATTTGAAGTTGTACAGAGAAGGTAGATAAGAAAAAGATAATTTTTGAAAATTGTTGAAGAAATGATAAATTAATGAATTGAAACATGATAAATGAAGACAAAGAAGACTTGAGACCAAATATAAATTTCATATTTTTTATTAAAATTCTTTGGACCTCTATAATTCTTTCTAATTTTTATAGTTAAAGATTCATTATAAAGAGTATTTTCTATTAACTAACTAAATAGTTTATTCAATAAGTTAATTAGTGAATATATTTTTTAGTCTTTACCCACGTTATAATTAAGTTTATGATGACTAGTTTAAGACATTTTGAATAAACTTTGTTATTTTAAAAAAAAATTAATTAAGTTAGTAAATATAACTTTTTATTTTTATTTTTAAATAGTTAACTTAGACTGATGAACGTTTATTAAATTTATTTTGTTTTTCTTTAGAATGTATTGTTTTAAATTTTTTTGTTTTTTGTATTTTCTATTTTTTAATCACCATGAAAGTATCTTGCCCCGTCATTTGGTTATAGGTATTTGTTTTTATTTCATATTTCCGTAATATAGTGTCTTGAAGTTTCCATGAAGTATCAACGTGCTATGGTGCAGTTGTGAATTCATGTTATTGGAATCATCATGAGGAGTGACGAGTTTTTGTGTGAAATTGATTTATCAATGATGTGAAATTTCGTGAATTTTATTATTCATTTCCATTTCATACCACGCAAGCAGTCTGAATCGAAACAACCATGATTCAAATTTTGAAGACAGGAGAAGAGTGAAATGAATTTTCAAACAATTTATAACTAAGAGGTGGATATTAAAAGGTGGATTGTAAATTTGTGTTACTTTTTAGTTCATGCATATTTTCAGCTTTAATTTATATGTTAAGTGTAAGATTAAATATTTGTGTTAACATGATAAATTTAACAAATGACAAATTTTATAAATATGTAATTTTAAATATATATTAAAAAGGGTTAAATATGTTTTTAGTTCCTAAACTATTGGCCGTTTCTGGTTTTCGTCCCTCTTTCAAAGTAAGGTACAATTTGGTCATCATTCTTTTCGAAACGTTCGTTTTAGTCCTCAGAATTTTGGTTTTAGTCCTCATTTGTTGCTAAATGAGGACCAAATTTTTAAACAGTGTTTAGTTTTCGAGGACTAAAACGAACGTTCCGAAAAGAATGAGGACCAAATTGTATACCTTACTTTGAAACAGGGACGAAAACCAGAAACGACCAATAGTTTAGGGACTAAAAACATATTTAACCCTATTAAAAAATAGATTTTAAATTTAATTAAATTTCTTAAAACTAATTTATAAAGTAAATTTTAAGTTTAATGGTAATTTTGGTAGTAGTGATAAAAGGATTCTTAATGTGATTTGTTTTGAAGCTTATTTATTTTCTGTTTAATGTGTTTCTTAAAAGATTTTAAGAGGATTTTAGTATGACCTGACTTTTAAATCAATATTGATTATAGTTCATTTTTCTTTTGAAATAAATAATAAATACATAATAAGGGTCGATAATTACATTAATATATTAAATGATGTTAGTATTACTTTAATAAAAAATGATATTTAATTTTTTAAAAAGTATAATATAACATCCCAAAAATATAGTATAATATTATATAAAAGAATCATCACATCAAGAATATGATAAAACAGTTACTGAACAGAATATAAAGAAAAGTTTTACCGTCATCCCAAAATAATTAACTACAAAATTTAAACTTTATATACAACCATCCTACACCAAAAATATTTACAAATACATCTTAGGCCAAGGAAAAGTCCCTAGGCTAGGACCTCCTGTGTCAGGATGAACTCCAAGACGAGGCTTTCCAATGTGCTTTGTCCTCATTCGCACGCTTAACCATGAAGTTCTTATGGGTTAGGCTACCAAAAAGTAAATGCATTTTGGTGATATGAGTAGCCAAATCAATCCCTTTAAGCTATCCTTCAACTTTATAGTCACATACCTATACAGTCTCTAGATCCCTCTCATTCCGGTGTATGTTTGATTCATCCATGTGTCCCTTCCATTGGAAGCTTGACAGGAGCCGCTCTTTGTTTGTGCCCCTTGCACTTCGTGCCTCTTGCACCGGCGATCACTCCCCGCCCTCGTTAGTGCCCTGGTGTCACAAATCCACTAACAGTGAGCCAACCTCCGCAAACACTCCCTACGCGACATAATTTGTTGTGCGAATTTAAACTACTAATAGTGCCATACCTCAACCCCTTGCATAGCGTCCCAAATCGCTATGCGACAATCTAGACAGTGGCCCAGACCCCCATATACTCGTTATGTGCCCCATTTTGCTATTCGAATTTATTTTGCAGTGACCCCAGACCACCTCCAATCGCTTAGCTAAATGATTTGTTGTGCGAATCATCAAATAGAGAGCAAACCCCATAACCATTCGCACAACGCATCATCTCGCTATGCGGTTTGCTCCGACAGAGAGCAAACCTCACAAGCAACTCTCCATAACCACTCGTGTGTGAATCGGTCAAACAGAGAGAAACTCTTCATGACCACTCGCTGTGCGAATCCATTCGCTCAACGAGTCTGCATAATCTGCAGCATGAAATTCTGCAGAATTATGCAACTCAAACCCCATTTCCCAATTCCAACTATTTTTCCTAACTTCTAACACTCCTAAATTGTGTTATATACCTAATTAGACTTGACTAAATGTTTCTAAACCTTCCTACCATCATTTTATAATGATTATTAACCAATTCTTACTTCAAAACTTCTAATATCATAACTTATAGACTCAAAATCAAATCTACCACTTTAAACACATTTTTAACTAACTTAAGACTTCAAACAAGTCACTTTTGACTTACCAAAGATACCCCCAACAAGTCAATTGAACTTTTAACCACACATTCCCAATTTCACTACTCTACTACCTCATAATTACTTAAACAAAGATAAACTTCTTTAATCCATACTTAATCAACCTCATTCCATATCTCCCTTCACATATTTCTAACCTTTTATACAACCAAAACAGATCAATTCATCCTTCAAAATAGTCTAGAATATCAATTCATGCAATCAAATTCAAAGTCATCAATTCACACCATATTCATATACCACAAAACATCATTTCAGTTCAAATAACTCAAGGATCATCGTTTCCACAAACATACATCATAAATTATACAAATTAAAGGATTTCCTAGCTTCCCTTACCTCAACTCAACAGCTCAAGATCTCTAAACGCTCCGCTAAGTACTTGCAGTATAAGAAACTTCTAGAAGACCTACAATTCACTGATTTGCAGTGAAGATAACTTTTAGAATTACCAACAGACCAAGAATTTAAGAAGATTAACCCTTGATTCATGCAAAACAGAATTGTTCTACAAATTTTAAGAACCCTAAAAGCCAAGAAAGAGGGTTTTTCACTTACTTGTCCAAATCAAGAAATTGATGGTGAAAGAGGTAGCTCTCGACTCAAGGATTGTCTAGACACTTCCTAATCGTTAAACAAATGATTGAGAAGTGAGAAGAGTTAAAGAAAAGTCAGAGGAAAGAAGGAAACAGTGTTTTAGAAAAATAGAATATATTTAAATAATAAACCGAATTTTAAAAAGTTCTATTTATATTATAAGATTATTTTATAATAAAATACTCGGTCTCATTATTTTAATGCACCTATCTATTCTAATACTCTATTTTCTAGATTCTTACCTATAAAAATTAAAGTTAATAAAAATAAATAAGAAAAAACATGAAATTATTATTATAAATATATATATATATATAAAACTACTAACCCTAAAATTTATATCCATCTATATAACGTGTAGGTTTGTTTTGCTAATACTCATGTGAGATATGGTATAATAAAAAGTATTCGGTGTGAATAACAAATTTATTGATTCGGAGGAAGTCAGACTTAAGATCTGTCGGTGATTGAGTGATGGAAGCAGAAACTCGAAGCTGTAAACAGTGAAGTAGGTGATTAAATTAACACCTGACTCTGGCTAAATAATTCGTACATGACCCATTACCCCCACTAACATAAATACACGTGTTTAAATTATTAACGTAAATTTAAGATTTAATGTATTGTAGTATTTTATTTTAAAAATTTAAAGAGATTTTAGTAGTACAACAAATTATAAATAGAAACTAACAAATATTTAAAAGTATTAAAAAAAAGTACTTCGATAAGATATGATATAATGTGATATAATTCTAAACTAATAATAATATTACGAGAGAATAAATATTTTAAATGTAAACATAATAAGCCGATAAAGAAATTATTATTAACATCCAACCAACCATTGTTACTATTACGAAAATTATTTAAGGTGTTTTTAAGTTTCAAACTCTTATATTTATAAAATTTATGATATAATATTGGTAAAAGAGAGTATATTTGATAATCCAAAACACATAGCTGATATGAAATTTATTATAGAAATCTAATTAATTACTATAATAAATTGTTGCAAATTTATGAGTTATGGTATCAAAATTCATTGTTGATTGACAAAATTAATCATATTTATGGAAATAATTAATTTTGACAGGAATATCTCATATTATCTTAAATATTTAAAAAATTGTTAACATTATTTCACTTATCAATTTATCCTATATATGCATTATAGTATTATAGTGATAGATCCTCCAAAAATTAAGTATTATTCCTTTTATATATATATATATATATATATATATATATATATATATATATATATATATATATATATATATATATATATATATATATATATATATATGGGTTTGCTAACGCGCGTACGCCTGTTTTTCAGTTGGTACATTTTAGCAATGTGTACCAGATTTTAGTAGACAAAAATATCCTTATATAGTATGAATTCCAAGTTTTAAGGTTAAGGGTATTTTAATAATTTTCATTTTCAAAACTTAAAAAAAAAAAAAAAGAAACCCCCAAACCCTTACTCACCTCTCTCATTCCTCTCAATCCTTTCTCTTTCATCTCTCTCACTCCAACCTTTTCTCTGTCATCCCTACTGTAGCCCCAATTGAAAAAAATCAGAAACACATGCCTTTAAAAAATTTTCCTTTGTAAAGAGTTGAGTCATTGACATATTCACCTTTAAGGCAAAGGTTCATTCAAGATCTCTTCAATCTCACCATCTTCACTAACCTCTCTAATTTCATCATCTGTATTTGTTGAATCATCATCTCTAAAAAAACCCTACAGGCCAATTACCAATTCTTTCTGATGTCATTATGCTTGTGAAAATTAGATAAAATTATATAAGACAAAAATTATAAAATGAAAACTCATTATAAAGTCATTTTTTTGTAAGAAATTGTTTAACAACTGAGTGTTTCTGATTTTTTTTCAGGCCAATTACCAATTCCTTTGATGTCATTATGCTTGTGAAAATTAGATAAAATTAGATAAGACAAAAATTATAAACTAAAAACTCATTATAAAATCATTTTTTTGTAAGAAATTGTTTAACAACGAGTATTTCTGAATTTTTTCCAGGTCAATTACCAATTCCTTTATGCTTGTGAAAATTGGATAAAATTAGATAAGACAAAAATTATAAGATGAAAACTCATTATAAAATCATTTTTTTGTAAGATTGTTTAACAGCAAGTGTTTCTGATTTTTTCAATTGGGGCTACAGTAGGGATGACAGAGAAAAGGGTTTGGGGGTTTCTTTTTTTTTTTTTTTAGTTTTGAGAATGAAAATTATTAAAATACCCTTAACCTTAAAACTTAGAATCCATGATATATAAGGATATTTTTGTCTACTAAAATCCGGTACACATTGCTAAAATGTACCAACTGAAAAATAGGCGTACGCGCGTTAGCAAACCCCATATATATATATATATATATAAATGTTTAATCGAGATCAAATCAATTTTTTAAAAATAAACAAATACAAGCACAACAAATGAAAAAAATTGAATAAAGGTTTTACCGAAGTAAAATTAATAATTGTCATATAAGTCCTATTTTCGCTAAATGATCCTTAATATTCTTTAATGACATACTTTAGTCAAAGGATTGACAATCACCAACTATGTGCTAACAAGTTTAATAACCACTTAATATGTTCTGTTATGGATAGATATTTAATGTCAATGTGCTTACTTCACTAAGGGAAAAAAAGGATTTTATGATGACTTGTTATGACAGGTGAAATTCACCTATCATAACCTTATTGGGTAACATTTTCATAATAAAAGTAAGAGTTATTATGACGTATTTTAGGAAACCTATCATAATAAGTAGACACGGTGACAAATTTGAAATTATGTTCAAAAAGTATTATGACAAATCTAGGAATATGTAAGACCCGAAAAAATTAGACATCTTATTAAAAACGTGGTATTCATGAGAGTCGTTATTTAAAACAAGAATAGATAATTATTAGAAGTGTAAGGTAGAATATAGTTAGGTAGAACTCCTTATTATGGATTGATGGTCACGTGTTTGATATTTAATATGTGCATAATATTTATTTCTTTTATTATTTGTTTTATGAGCAAGGGTGATATTTATAATAATTGTTTTATGTAAGAACATGTACTACAAAAATATTCAATTTTACTAGGAGTTATTTTTTACATTATCGGTGGTTTTAACCTGTGGTAAATATGTTTTCCATGGTTGCGAAATCCGTTGCAAAAAATGCCGTCGGCAATCATTATTGAGAGTTTTTCAAAAACCTTCGGTATTTGTGGGGTTTTCCAAAACTGCCAGTATTTGTAGAGATTTTCTAAAACCACCGGTATTTGCAGAGTTTTTTCAAAACCATATGTACTTATGGAGTTTTTCCAAAACCGCTGATATTTACAAAAGGTTTCTCAAAACCACCTGTACTTACTCGTTTAATTTTTTTAATATTATTGGGATTCTCAAAGGATACACTTATATTTGCCACTTTTGAAAAAATTACAAGAATCACTAAATTATAATGCTTTCTCTTTCTCACTTTAGATATTACTTTTTCTTTCAAAATAGGCATTTTGCATTTTCTTGAACATGTATGTCCATTAGAATTTGCTTCTGACAAGCAAGCCAAACAGATCCTTTCAATTATTGCTTTCTTCACCCCGTCATGTATTTCATACGTTCTAAAGAAATCCTTTAAAAAGATTTTATATGCGTTTCTTCCTGAAAATCTTATTCTAAAACTTATTCCGACTTTCAAGCACAAATCCTCAAAACTACATAAATACAAATATTGATTTAGTTCAGAGACTTGCATTTTATAAGTTAATTAAAAAAGGATGGAAACAAATGTTACATTTAACGATTAGCATAAATACGGTTAAAATATAGCCAACGCTATAAGAAATGGCGGGACACTTGAGAAGTTGAAAGAGAGTCGTCGTAATGATGTCCAATAAACTCTCAAAATTAGGTTTATAATTAATCCATCACATGGGTTCAACTAAAACCTCAGAATCCCGACATTTTATTGATAAATCATAAAAATAGAAATAGAAACCACTACAGTATGATTATCAACTTCAAAATTCATATGCTGACATGTTTATAAACTTTTAAAGATGTACAAAGAATACAATTTAAAATGTAATCTTAAAGATGTCAGAGAGTAAAAGTTAAAATGATTAAAGTCAAAATTATAGGGCATTATCCATCCACTAATGTCGAATCTGTAAGACCGGTATAAATAAAATGATTTCTTACCTTAAGTATTTTATTTTGTGGTATTATATAATAAATTGCGATGAGAAACAATGTTGAGAAATATTTAGGGAAGGGAAGAAAATTAAATTAATATTGGTTTCATAGTAAATTTCAAAAAAGGTTGAAAGAGTATTTAAGTATAATTGTTTGTGCTATTATATTAGCGGATGAAGCTTGGTCTAGTGGTTATTCTTTTTAATTTCCACTTTGGCATGTGGGTCCCACTATGAGGTAAGAAAGATAGAATTTGATGTGTTTGGTGTGGCACGTAAACCATTGCATTTACATTGAAAATTGTAATCTACATAAATGGATATTATAGAAGCACTTAAGCACACTTTAAAACTATCATTTAGTCACATTAAAGTGAAGTTTTATTGGGATAATGAAGAGTTAGGAAAGAGAATTTGAAGTTAGTAGTGTAGGGTGTCCTTGAGAGTAACCTTGAGTGGTTAATGAAGGGTTGGTGAGGTTTAGAGTTAGTTTCTACTTAAGTGTGTAAGTTTAAGTTAGTAGGGTTGAAAAATAAAAACTTGGAGAGTGGAAAAGAGAGAGAACCGGGAGTTGGAGAGGCACTTTTGGAGAGCAACCAAGTTGGTGAGAGAAAGGAAGAGCCACCCTAGCCTTGAAGTTTTTGGATGTCACTTGTAGGAGACCAAGAGGAGTGGAAGCTTGTTGTCTAGTGAGGAAAGAAACCTAAGAGCCTTTAGAAGCTAGCTTGAAATTAAGGTAAGGGGTTTAACTTGGGATATAACATAGTGTATGATGGGTAGAAGGTAACATTATACTGTTGTTGCATGCTTTCTTTCTTGTGTGTTGGAATTAAATTTAACATGTTGATGCATGCACTTTTCTTTTGGGTTTAAGTTTCATGTGTTGTTACATGGAGAATGGGTATTCACATGTTCATTTTCGTTTTTCTACTATATGGGGTATTTAATGGATTATACATGTTTATATTTTATGAAAAAGTGGTGTTGTTGTAATAGGTATACATGTTGGATGTATTGGGGTGTTGTTTGTGTATGAAAAAGTGTCATGGGTACACTTTAAAATCATGTATATTTTGTATATCTTGGTTCTTATTACCTTGCAAGAATTATATATTGTTGGGAGCATTTATCTACACTCTTTAACCAAGAGTATGGGTAAGAGGGTATTGAGAATTCTTTTCCATTGTTGGAAGAGGAAAGAATGAGTTATGAGAATGAAAAGAGTGAAAGTGATATTTTGGTGAAGTTGGGTACATGAGATTGATGAAAACAGTGAAGATGAATAGAGTTGGTGTCATGGGTGGAAGAAGATCATGAAGGAAGAAGGAAGAAGGAAGAAGTGAAGAGTGTATTGTGTGCGTGTGTTATGTGGAAGAGAGAAATGAATGGAAGGAGGTGTGTGTAGGTTGACATAAAGTGAAAGGAAGAGAGAGGGAAAGGAAGGTTAGTGTGCTGCAACTTAAGGTGTGGAGTGTGGAGAGAGTGATTAGAAAAATAAAATAACATAAGTAGAGAGATGTGGGGCCATGGGCATCAAATGAAAGAGAGAGAAGAGTGAAATGAAAGAAGGGTAGTGTGTGAGGGTGTTTGTACGTAAATATGGTTGGGAGAGTGAAGAAAGAAGAAAATAAAAATAAAATGTTATGTGTAGTGTGTGGGCCGTGAGCTTTAATGTAGAAAGGAGAAAAGGAAAGAAAAGAGTGCGAGAGTTGTGTGCATGGGAGTGTGCTACGTAAACTTTGGGGAGAGGAAGAATGATTTTGTTTTGAAAGGTCAAATAAAGGGGAAAGTGGGGTCCACGGTTTTGTGAGAAAAGAGGAGTGAGTGGAACTTGTGTTTTAATTGAAAAAAAAAAGGGGAGAGAAAAGAAGTGAAAGGTTACGTAAATGGTAAAAGGGGAAAGAGAAAGAGAGTTTGATACGAAGTGGGTGGTTTCATGTGGGACCTACTTGGAAGTGAGAGAAAATGTAAATTAATGGTTTTGGGGTCCACTTGAAAATGTAGATATATAAGCAAGTGTGTTTAGAGTAAAAAGGGAGTGTATTAGAATTAGGTGTTTTCTTTGATGTTGGGTATTAATTAAAAAGTGGGGGTGCACTAGAAATATTGTTCTAGTTTATGGAAGTGTGAAATTAGTAATTGCACGGGGTGCATTAGTAGGAAAAATAATTAAATTAATGTATTTAATTATTTGTGATTTTAATTAATTGTTGGTGAATGAATTTGGTTGACTTTGTGCATGATGGTGATCTGCATATGGTTGTGATGGTAAAATTGTGAGAGTAAGCGTTCTGTCATTTCCTTAGAATTTTTGTCGAATCGATGGTGTTCGTATTGCGATACGATAGTGTGTTGAGTCTCTGCAGAGACTGAGGTTCGAGTGTCACCCTTTCCTCGTGCGCGAGGACTAGAGAGGGTTGGATGTCTCGCCCAATGACTTCGGCTCGTGTGAGTATAGTGCTCGGTGGGTGTGCCTAACCGAAGTTTTTACTCGTAATTCCTTGAGGAGTCGGGGAGATAGGTCTGAAGTTGCGATGGAAGACGGCTCGAATCGCCCTGTTTTGCGAAACAGGTTTGGTACGACAAAATTCAAGGAAACAACAGAAGCTCGTGTAAATGATTGAGTCGTGAGTTTAATACTGTGATGTATTGTAATATTGTGACTTTGATAGTCTGAGTGGTGATGATCTGAGTTATGAGTTGAATATTATGTTGTATTGTAAGGATGTGACTAGGATAATCTAAGTTATGATATTTTGATATTGAAATTATATGCTATGTTAGGTTCTTCGTTACTCACCCTTTCATTTTGTGGTTGTGGTTCCACCTACGATGATCGTACTTGTACGGGAGTAGATGGCGTTGCAAATGAGGCAGAGATGGAGTAGCATGACGAGAGTTATGGGAATAGCTATGGGGAAATTATCATGTTTTAAAGTAATTTTATGTTTTTGAATAATGAATTTGATATTTGTAAGGTTTTAAGCTTATGTTGTAAGACGCTTAGACTTTTGAGGTTTAGTTCTGCGATGTTATTTTTATAAAAGAAAAAAAAAACTGGCGTAAAATTTTGGATTTTGTTATTTTCTAGTGGCACTCCGTAAGGGGTGTTACAGGATCCCTCTTATGTTCTTGAAGTAGAAGATGTACATGTTAGAGATGACTTATTCAACCTGTGGAGATTGTGGAGAGCCAGACGAAACAACTTAGAAGAAAGACCATCAGTTTAGTCAAAGTTGTCTAGGATAGTAGAACAGGTGACTCTACTTGGGAGTTAGAGGGAGTCATGAGAGAGTCGTATCCTCACCTGTTCTGGTAAGTCTAATTTTCAAGGTCAAAATTTTTGTTGTTGGGGAGAATGTAAGAACCTAGAAAATAGAGTATTAGAGTTGATAGGTGTATTAAAATAATGAGACCGAGTATTTTATTATAAAATAGTAACATAATATAAATACAATTTTATAAACTCGTCTCACTATCTAAATCATCTTCTATCTCTCTAAAACATTATTCTCTTAATCTCTCCACCATCTCTCTAAACATTCTAACTCCTTGATCCTCCATTTACGATCAGGAGGTGATACGCTGTAGTTGAAGCTATCAAATTAATACTACTTTTCAAGGCAACTTCAGTATTGCCAAGTAGTATTCAAGAAAGTAGATAGGGTTAAAGTAACTCTGAGTCGTCTCCAAATGAATACGAAATTGCTTTTTAATATTTGACTCTTATGAATGTTATGCAATGCTTTATAATAAAAGTGAGAAATTATGCTAATGAAGTTAATGTTGGAAGAATGTTTGAGGAACAAATAGGAAACCTAGAAACAATTATGATGAAATAGGCTAGTTCCACTACTTTCCCAAGATAGATTCATCATCGGTTATCTACAGATCATTGCTCAATTGATTATTGTTCAAGTTTCAAATTAATTAAAGTACATTCTTAATTAATTTGAGGGCGATCATGCAATTAACCAAAGTAGATTCTCAATCAAATGCAAGACCTTTCTAGATTATTCACAATGAATTCAACCAAAGTACATTCTCAATCAAATTCTATTGTGTTTAATCATGTCTATTATTAAATCTCCAAACCAAATTAAAAGCTAATTAATCAAAGTAAATTATATAGTTGAAATTATTACCACCAATCAAAGTACATTCTCAATTGATAGAAAAAACATGTTTAATCATATGAAAGTTCCTAAATTTAATCAAAGTAGATTCTCAATCAAACCTAGAAACCCTTGAACTCATATGATTAATATGCATGTGATAACAGTTGAAAAACTGTTATTTTCATGCTTAAAAGTGATACTAAAAGCAACCTTTAGACTTAGAAACTAGCTTGAAATCATGCATTTTGTTTATATTTTCAGAAATAAGAGAGCTGGACAGGTTTATGCTTGATTTGAGTGTTTTTGTGCAGGTTTTGAGGTGAATTTGGTGAAAGAAGTGAAGAATGAGAGAGAGGACATTAGAAAAGACAAGAAAGAGTGCAAAAAGGAGAAGTCGAAGGCACCGCTCAGCGGCAAACTACCGCTGAGCGGCACTCAAGAGGTGGCGTTGGAACCGCTGAGGGGCAAATGGCCGCTGAGGGGAAGAAAGAAGACGCGTAACCACCGCTGAGCGGTAAATGGCGCTGAGCGGCACTTTTTGGGCTTGGGCTTTTATAATCTTTTGTAACTCTAGATTAGTATTTAAGGGCTTGCACGTCCTTTAGTTAGTATCTTTGGCAGAAACGAGGCAAACACTCTCTCTTTCACCCCTTTGAAGGAGGATCTTGGATGCTAAGGCTACCTCTTCCACTTTATTGGGTTTATTCTTTCATACTTTCATTGTTATTCATCTAGGTTCACCATGAATATGGTGAACTAAACCTTGTATGTTTGTTGGGGAATCAAAGTAATCTCTTGAAGCTCTCATATGTGGATTTGTTGAATACATCTTTGAATTAAGACATATGCTTTCTTTCATCATTAGTTAGGGTTTTTCCTCTTTGCTCAATGCTTGCATTGTTTAACTCATTCTAATGCATGATTATTGGTTTTGTTGATACGGACACGTACGGGGAAATCTAGATCCGGGGAATTTCTCCCAATATTATACTGACAATATTATATTGGTTGCCTTTAAGCTCCTGCACTCATGAACTAATCATTAGGAATGCTAGGAATTGTATGAACTATATGATTAGGGAGAAGCCATCTAGAATGGTACATTAGAGAGTGGCATTAACAATGATGATTTGAATGTTGAATTCCTAAAATATATGAGAGTGGATGAGATGAAATTGACCCCCAACAACATATTCATTCATATATTTCCTTGAAAGTGTTTATCTTTTGTCTTTGTCATTGATCAATTCATGCATACATATTTAATTTTCGTCTTTGCATAGTAAACTTCAATTATTGTGTTCTTAAGTTTTAGCTAATCAACAAATCACATAACTAAACTAGGCCGTGAGTCCTTTGGGAAGAACGATACTTGGTCTTACCAAGTTTATTACTTGAACGATTCGGTCATACTTGCCGATTGTGAAACAAGTTTGTGACATCATATTTTGGTGCTTACAAATTTGTCCATCAAGTTTTTGGCGCCGTTGCCGGGGACTCGTGGTTTAACTGGTTAATTTGTGTGATTATTGATTATCTTTGACTTATTTTTTTATTTTTAATTTAAATTTCGAATTTTTTTTTTTCTGTTTATATTTTTCAGTTTGTATTTTATTTGATTTGATTTTATTTTTCTGTTTTCTGTTTTTCTGTTTTCTATTTTTATTTTCTGTTTTTTATTTTTCGGTTTTTATTTGATTTGATTTTATTTTAGGTTAGATTAAATTAGATTTTTTTTTTAGGTTAGATTTTATTTTTATTTTTTTAGATTAGATTTTATTTTATTTTATTAGATTTTATCTTTTTATCTTTTTAGGTTAGATTTTATTTTATTCTTATTCTATCTTTTAGGTTAGGTTAGATTTTATTTTATTTTATCTTTTAGATTAGATTTTATTTTTTTAGATTAGGTTTTATTTTATTTTATTTGATTCTATCTTCTTAATCTCTTATCTTCTTATATCTTTTCAATCTTTATTTTCTTTTCTCTATCTTTTTGTGCTAACAATTGTTTTTAGGGTTTTGTGCCTAATGTCTGCAGAATGCAATTTGGTCAAGAGTTTAATTATAGGGGCACTCAATTCTACCAAAGTAATCTCAACCAATGGTGGGAACCTCACTCAAGCATGGATCAAAGCCAATTTTGGCAAGCTGCTGGACAATTTGAGAACCAACCACAACAACAATGGCAGCAACAACCCTTTCTATCAGGAAGTTTGGATAGGTTGGAGGACACCCTTCAACGATTTTTGAAAAATTCCGACTCTACTCAGAAAAGCATTGAAGAATCATGTAAAAGAATGGAGATGCAACTTCGTCACATTAGTCAGATATTAAATGATGATGTTAATACTGATGTTAACCTTAAGGAGGAAGGGCAAGTCATTATCACTGAAAGTGACAAGATTCTTGATGAGGAAAAATTAGAGGGAGATGAGGAAAGGGTAGAGAGAAAAGAGAAAGAAGAGTTGAGTGAGAAAGATAAAGATGAAGAAAAAGAAAAAGAATTGGTTGAGAGAGAAGAGAGAAAGAAAATTTGTGTGAAGATAAAGAGAAAGGAAGAAAAAAATAAAAGAAGAGAAAAAGAGAAAATTTAGGGAGAGAAAAAGGAAGAAAAAGAAGATGAGAGGAAAGAAGAAGAAATCACATGAAAAATCACATCCTCATCTAAAGAAGAATCATAGGAAGGAAAAGAAATTTAAGTGCTTTATGGAAATCTTCAAGAAATTGGAGATTAAAGTTCCTATGATTGAGACATCGCAACAGGTTCCTGGTTTGATCAAATTTCTGAAGAAGTTCAGTAGGAAGAAGAAGAAAAAGAAGAAGGAACTTGAGCTTTACTGGGTCAAGCTAATGACATTAAAAGAGCGCTTGCTGGGAGGCAACCCAGTGAATTTAAAAACTTTTGATTTGGTTTTGTAATTTTTAATTTGTGAACATTAGTTTTGTAAATATTTTTGTTGGATCCAGCATCTACTGAAGGATGTTAGGTTTGTAACACCTACTGATGGGTGTTGGTGAGAAGATTTTGCACCTACTGATGGGTGCTGGTAAGTTTGAAACACCTACTGATGGGTGTTGGTGGATTTTGGGTCAGGCTCGTGACGTTAAACAAGCGCTACCTGGGAGGCAACCCAGTTGATTGATTGTTTTCTGTTTGTTTATTTTTAGGATTTGCATAAGCATTTTTAACATTGAATTGCAGGGAACCTATGAGGGGTATGCTAGGAAGGCACGTAGGTCAAGAAAAGAAGGAGAAGGGCACATCACGAAAGTGCCGCTGAGCGGCATTTACCGCTGAGCGGTACTAACGCAGATGGGCTTAAGTTCCCCTTAGCGGAACCCGAGCCCATTGGGGTATTTTTAAACCCTAAGCTGCGCGTTTTTACACTCTTTCAAGTTCTTCTCTGCATAAACACTTCCACACCTCTTCTCCTAGGTTTTCCACATCTTTCTACTTTTCCCTCTTTAGAAGATTTCTCTTCCACTCACTTTTATACTAGTGTGCCATCAAAGTTTGGGGTTGGAAGAGAGCATTTTAGTTTGGAAGCATTCTCATATCATCTAGCATCTCCACCCAAGTAAGTAAAATGCATTTTGTTCATTCTAGGGTTCTTGAATTTGAATGTGATTGTCAAAGCATGAATACTTAGGGGTTTTAGTTTCTATGCATGATTTGATGATATATTTGATGTTTGAACCGATTAAACTGCTTGATTATGAACTGGAAAACTGAAAATTGCATTTGGGTGGAGTTAGGACTGTTTTAAAAAGAAATTTGCAAAAATCTGCAGATCACCGCTGAGCGGCATTTACCGCTGAGCGGCACTCTGCCAGATTTGTTTTTTCTGGTTTGTTGCATGTTTGGATGTGGCACTGGTGGCGCTGAGGGGAAATTCTGGCCCTCAGCGGTGGTTTAGCTTCGAAAGGAGTTGTGTTCTGTGTTTACTAATGATTAACATCATGTTCTGTGGTTTTGGATTTATGTTTGAATGCAGGAATGGCATCCTCTTCAGGAAAGAGATTGAAAACCATGGCAACCAAGAGAAAGGAAAAGGAACCAGAGCAGCCCCATAATGGCAGGTTCCTCTCTAGGAAACATGAGAAGCACTTTAGGGTGGTTCAGGACAGGAGACTTCTAATGGAGAGAAAGGTTGGAATGATACCTAACTTTGCTCCTCAATTTGGAGAGCAAGTGTTAGGGAATGATTGGGGGAAGCTAGCCACTTATCCATCACCTGCCAACATAGCTGTGGTGAAAGAATTTTACACCAATGCAAAGAAGATTGGTGATTATCCAGCTGAGAATTATTTGGGCTATGTTAGAGGCCATGCTATCAGGTATGATTCTGACTCCATAAATAACTTTCTGGATACTGTGTGGGCTGGTGAGCAATGCCAGTTTGCTCTTAGCATGGAGGAAGGTGCTGATTATGAGGATGTGGAGAGAGTATTGTGTATACCTGGAGGACACTTCCAAAGGAATAGATCTGGCTCAGTGGTTAACATTAGGAGGACAGATTTGACTCCTCTTGCAAAGTATTGGATGGCGTTTTCTCATGCCAACATTCAGCCATGTTCACATGTGTCAGATATTACTCTCAGCAGGGCACTATTCATCTACTGTGCTATCAGAAACTTGAATGTTAATATTGGGCAGGTGATAGCTGATGAGATTAGTGTGTGTGCTAACACCTCAAACAACAAAGCACCACTGGGACATCCTTCTTTGATCACTCACCTTTGCAAGCTAGCTGGGGTGGATACTTCTGTTCCACCATTTGAGAGGCCAAGAAAAGCTATAGATGAGGCCTATTACAGACAGTACTGTGGAGGTGAGGAGGCAGCCCAGCCAGTTCCACCACGCCAAGCTCGTAGAGAGAGAAGGCCAGCACAGGGCAGGACTTCTGCTGATACTCATGAGGCAGAACCATTCCAGATGAGGGACATGTATATGTCTCTTATAGGTGCTCAGTTGCAGTCCATCCACAGAGGGCAGGTAGCCACGGCTGAGATGATAGTGGGGATGTATGATACCCCTCCAGCACACAGGTGGACTATGAATGAATTCCATAATGTGGTAGCTTGGCCAGAAGAACCAGTATATGGAGGAGCTGGAGCAGCTGAAGCTTCAGCCAGAGATATGGAGGAAGATGAAGCAGAGGAGGAGGATGCATTTGATGAAGATGATGATGAAGAGGAAGAGGAAGATACAGAGAGCTCGGACTGATGAGGAGCTGAGATAGCATTTACTGATGAATGCTATCATATGATTATGCTTTTATGGTTTAAGTTTTCTGAACTTATTTGTTTTTGTTTTTAGATTAGGGTTTGATGTACTCTATTGAATACCTGGTTTGTTATGATGGTTTGCTATTAACTATGATTGTGTGATAAGTAATGCTTGATGATGCTTATTGATTGATTGATGTTGAGATGATGTGCACATTAAAATGCTTATACAGGTGATTCACAAGCTTTGTGAACAAATGCATGATATCATGATTGTGATTGTGAAATTAAGCAGGATGTGTATGTCAAATGTGAATGAGCTTATATGTGAGGTTTTGAGCTCCAGAGTTGTTATTGTTGAATGCTATTACTTTGAAAGCATGAATGACTTTGCCCAGGTTTTCTATGATTAAATCAATTGCTTGTTTTGCATCATATGATCAAAGGCCGTGTTTTTGAAACCCTTTTTATTGGCCAAATTCATAAAGTTAGCCTTCTAAAAGAGAACACGTTGTGTTCTATCCTTTGAACCTTTAGCCTTAAATATACACTGAACACCCTTGATTGAAAATCTTTACCTTGAGTTAAGTAGAAGATCTTGTGTGGTATTGTTAAATGTTCAAGTTTGGGGTTATTGGGGAAACATGAAAAAGGAAAAAGCATTGAGCTAAGAGCTAAAAAGTAAGAATATGCAAAGAAAAGAAAAGAAAAAGAAGCAAAGCTCAATGCAAATGCAAAAGCAAAGGCAAAAGAAAGTTGGGAATGAATAAGAAGATTGTGTTGTTATGATTCTCTTAACTCAAGGATTTTGTGATCCAGAAAAACCAATTTTCTTGTTAGCCCAGCCACATTATAAGCCATTGAAAAGTCCTTGTGATGATGCATGCTTGTGAATGTATTTGATTGTGGTTAAATGAAAGGCAAAGTTGATTCATGTAACATTGTGATAGTGGAGTGAATGAGTGAAACACTTTACCTCTTATACACTTGTGTGTTGAGTGAAACACTTTACCTAGTGAGGAAATATTACATAAGCACATGAACATCCATGCTTAATTGATTGATCATTCATGAAAAATAGCATTTGTTGGAATTTAAATGACTTTGTGAACACTAAAGCATGTGCACATCTTGAATTAACTCTTGGTCATAAGTTTGAGTGAAGTTATTACTTATCTTTAAAAGAGGATTTTGAATGAGTAAACCATCATATGAATTGGTTGGAGATGGAGTTACATTTTGTTTGCTTGAGGACAAGCAAAGTTCTAAGTTTGGGGTTGTGATAACAGTTGAAAAACTGTTATTTTCATGCTTAAAAGTGATACTAAAAGCAACCTTTAGACTTAGAAACTAGCTTGAAATCATGCATTTTGTTTATATTTTCAGAAATAAGAGAGCTGGACAGGTTTATGCTTGATTTGAGTGTTTTTGTGCAGGTTTTGAGGTGAATTTGGTGAAAGAAGTGAAGAATGAGAGAGAGGACATTAGAAAAGACAAGAAAGAGTGCAAAAAGGAGAAGTCGAAGGCACCGCTCAGCGGCAAACTACCGCTGAGCGGCACTCAAGAGGTGGCGTTGGAACCGCTGAGGGGCAAATGGCCGCTGAGGGGAAGAAAGAAGACGCGTAACCACCGCTGAGCGGTAAATGGCGCTGAGCGGCACTTTTTGGGCTTGGGCTTTTATAATCTTTTGTAACTCTAGATTAGTATTTAAGGGCTTGCACGTCCTTTAGTTAGTATCTTTGGCAGAAACGAGGCAAACACTCTCTCTTTCACCCCTTTGAAGGAGGATCTTGGATGCTAAGGCTACCTCTTCCACTTTATTGGGTTTATTCTTTCATACTTTCATTGTTATTCATCTAGGTTCACCATGAATATGGTGAACTAAACCTTGTATGTTTGTTGGGGAATCAAAGTAATCTCTTGAAGCTCTCATATGTGGATTTGTTGAATACATCTTTGAATTAAGACATATGCTTTCTTTCATCATTAGTTAGGGTTTTTCCTCTTTGCTCAATGCTTGCATTGTTTAACTCATTCTAATGCATGATTATTGGTTTTGTTGATACGGACACGTACGGGGAAATCTAGATCCGGGGAATTTCTCCCAATATTATACTGACAATATTATATTGGTTGCCTTTAAGCTCCTGCACTCATGAACTAATCATTAGGAATGCTAGGAATTGTATGAACTATATGATTAGGGAGAAGCCATCTAGAATGGTACATTAGAGAGTGGCATTAACAATGATGATTTGAATGTTGAATTCCTAAAATATATGAGAGTGGATGAGATGAAATTGACCCCCAACAACATATTCATTCATATATTTCCTTGAAAGTGTTTATCTTTTGTCTTTGTCATTGATCAATTCATGCATACATATTTAATTTTCGTCTTTGCATAGTAAACTTCAATTATTGTGTTCTTAAGTTTTAGCTAATCAACAAATCACATAACTAAACTAGGCCGTGAGTCCTTTGGGAAGAACGATACTTGGTCTTACCAAGTTTATTACTTGAACGATTCGGTCATACTTGCCGATTGTGAAACAAGTTTGTGACATCATATTTTGGTGCTTACAAATTTGTCCATCAAGTTTTTGGTGCCGATTGAAACACCTTATGATACAAAAATCATTACTTTTAATATGTTTGAGAAATGAAAAACATAGAAGAAGAATAACTCAAATCAATAATCAAAAGAAACAATTGCATTAATTCAACTTAACCTCAAAATCCATAATGAAATTACAGTGGAATAGCCCTAAGAGCTTAGCCCTCCATGGATGGAGTAGAATACATGATGGAATAAAAGTGAGAGAAGTGGTGGATGAATGCTTCCAAATGGAGGAGTTTGAGAGTATGAATGAAGTGTCTTTTCTGCCTCACCTAGCTCTCTTTATATAGGGCTTGAACTTTGAATATTTTGTCAAATAACTAAAAGATTTAGATAATTATAATATTATTTAGAAGATATTTTTTGTTGATATTCCCAACTTAAATTAATTCAACAACTAATTTTTATCTTTTAGCCTTTCTGAATTTTCCAAAATTACACATAAGCCTTGAAATTTCATCTATCAGCACTTTAGACCCTTCTTTCTTTAAAAAATTGCACAAAGGCCTCTATTTGACTAGCTTTGACCAGACTTAAGCATAATTGACTAGCTTTGACCAGATGGATGTGTCCAATGATAATCAGCCACGTGGCAGCCCCTTCCCCACCCAAAATTGGGGTTCAGATTGGGGGAAGGGAAAACACTGCTACGCCGTCATGTGCAAAGACACGACAAATTTTGATGGGCGTGACTGATGACAAATTTATGAACACCAAAAAACGGCGCCACAAACTTGTTTAACAATCGGCAAGTGTGACCGAATCGTATCAAGTAATAAAACTCAGTAAGACCAAGTATCGTTCTCCCAAAGGACTCACGGCCTAGTTAGCTATATGATTTGTTGATTATTTAAGACTTGTTAACAATTGATTGTAGGTTTAAATGCAAAAGACAGTAATTAAACATGTATGCATGAATTTGATCAATGGAAAAGAGGAATACAAACACTTTAATGAATAGATGGATGGGTATGTTGTTGGGGTTATCAATTTCATCTTATCCACTCTCATATACTTTAGGAATTCATCATTCTCTTCATCAATGCTAATGCCACTCTCTAAATCACCTTGCAAGAAGGCCTATCCTTAATTACGAGTTCATACAATTCCTAGCATTCCTAGTAATTAATTCTGAAGTGCAGAAGCTTAAAGGCAACCAATATGCTATTGGGAGAAATTCCCCGGATCTAGATTTCCCCTTACGTTCCCATATCGACAAAATCAATAATCATGGCAATGAATGAGTTAAACAAAGCAAGCTTTAAGCAAAGAGGAAAAACACTAACTAATGATGAAAGAAAGCATATATCTTAAAATAAGATGTTAAAACACAAATTCCATATATGAGAGTTTCACAAGACTACATTGATTTCCCAACAACAATACAAGGTTTAGTTCACCATATTCATGGTGAAACTAGATGAACAATAATGAATGAAAGAAAGATAGAACCCTAGAAAGATGAGGAGGTAGCCTGAGCATCCAAGATCTTCCTTCAAGGGGTGGAAAAGTGAGTGTTTGCTTCGTCTCAGCCAAAGATACAAACCCTAGCACATCCTAAAGCTTATATACTATTCTAAAATATACAAAAAATTAGGCCCAAGCCCAAAATAGTGTCGCTCAGCGGTAAACTACCGCTCAGCGGTAAGTGCGTGAGTCGTTTCTTCCCCTCAGCTGCCTTTTCACACCTCAGCGGAGCCAACGTGGGTTTCAGAGTGCTGCTCAGCGGTAAACTGCCGCTGAGCGGTATTTGCGACTTCTCTTTTTGCACTTTTTGATGTCTTTTCTGATTCCATCTCTATCCTTCTTCACTTCTTTCACCAAATTCACCTTAAAACCTGCATAAAACACTTAAATCAAGCATAAACCTGTCCAGCTCTCTTATTTCTAAAAATATAACCAAAAGCATGATTTCAAGCTAGTTTCTAAGTGTTAAAGGTTGCTTTTAGTATCAATTTTAAGCATGAAAATAACAGTTTTTCAACTGTTATCACAACCCCAAACTTAGAACTTTGCTTGTCCTCAAGCAAACAAGATGTAACTCAATCTTCTACCAATCCATATAATGGTTCACCACATTCAAAACTTCCTTTTCAAGATAAGTAAATACTCAATTAAGCTTATTGCAAAGATTTCAATCAAGACATGCACATGCTTTAGTGTTCACACAATCACATATTATCCAACAAATGCTACTTTTCATGAATGATCAATCAACTAAGCATGGATGTTCTTATGTGTTCATGTAATCTTTCCTCACTAGATAAAGTGTTTCACTCAAACACACAAGTGTATAAGAGGTATTCACTCATTCACTCTACTATCACAATGTCACATGAATCAACTTTGCCTTTCATTTAACCATAATCAAAAACACTTACAAGCAAGCATCATCACAAGGACTTTTCTATGGCTTATAATGTGGCTGGGCTAACAAGAAAATTGGTTTTTCTAGATCACAAAACCCTTGAGTTAAGAGAATCATATAAACACAATCATTCTTACTTTTCCCCAACTTTCTTTTGCATTGAGCCTTGCTTTTTCTTTTCTTTTCTTTCTCTTTTTCTTTTTCTATTCACATATTTAATTCTTAGCTCTTAGCTCAATGCTTTCAATTTCCCTTTCACAACTTCCCAGCAACCCCAAACTTGAACATTTGTCAATACCACAAAATATTCTCATCTTAACTCAAGGTAAAGCTTTTCAACAAGGGTTTTCAATTCATGTTCAAGGCTAAGGGTTCAAATGATATAACACAAAGTGCCCTCTTTTAGTGGGCTAAATTCATGATTTTGGCTAATAAAAAGGTTACCAACAAATGGCCTTGATCATATGATGCAAACAAGCAAGTAATTCAATCATAGAAAGCCTGGGCAAAGTCATTCATGCTTCCAAAGGAATAGCATTCAATTACAAAAACTCTGGAGCTCAAAACCTCACATATAAGCTCATTCACATTCCACATATACACATCCTGCTTAATATCATAATCACAATCACAACATCATGCATTTGTTCACAAAGCTTGTAAACCACCTGTATAAGCATGTAATGTGCACATCTCAACATCAATCCATATCAAAGCATCATCAAGCATTACTTATCAAAACAATCACAATCATAAGCAAACCATCATAACAGACAAAGTTTCCAATTGAGTACATCACATCCTATTCTAAAACAAAAGTAAATAAGTTCAGAACACAAAACCAAACAAAAGCATAAGTCCTGCTCTAGTTATGATAGCATTCATCAGTAAATGTTATCTCAGCTCCTCATCAATTGATGGACAAATTTATGAACACCAAATTATGATGTCACAAACTTGTTTTTCAATCGGCAAGTATGACCGAATCGTTCAAGTAATAAAACTTGGTAAGACCAAGTATCGTTCTTCCCAAAGGACTCACGGCCTAGTTTAGTTATGTGGTTTCTTGATTACTAAGACTTACAAACGAAATATTTCGGGGTTTAAAATGCAAGACAGAAAATAAACATGTATGCGTGATTTTGATCAATGGCAAAAAGCAAAAGATAAACACTTTCAATGAAATATAGATATGAATATGTTGTTGGGGGTCAATTTCATCTTATCCACTCTCATATATTTTTAGGAATTCAACAGTCAAATCATCATTGTTAATGCCACTCTCTAATGTACCTTTCCAGAAGGCTTCTCCCTAATCACGAGTTCATACAATTCCTAGCATTCCTAATGATCAGTTCATAAGTGCAGGAGCTTAACGACAACCAATATAATATTGGGAGAAATTCCCCGGATCTAGACTTCCCCGTACGTGCCCGTATCGACAAAACCAATAATCATGCATCGAATGAGTTAAACAATGCAAGCATTAAGCAAAGAGGAAAAACCCTAACTAATGATGAAAGAAAGCATAAGTCTTAATTAAAAGATGTAAAAACAGATTCCATATATGAGAGTTTCACACGACTACATTGATTCCCCAACAAACATACAGAGTTTAGTTCACCATATTCATGGTGAACCTAGATGAATTACAATGAAAGAATGAAAGAATAAACCCTAAAAAGGTGAAGAGGAAGCCTCAGCATCCAAGATCCTCCTTCAAAGGGGTGGAAGAGAGAGTGTTTGCTTCGTTCCAGCCAGAGATACCTAACCCTAGGAAACCCTAAAGCTTATATATCATTCGTAAATTACAAAAAGTCAAATCCAAGCCCATTAAAGTGCCGCTCAACGGTAAAATACCGCTCAGCGGTGAGTGCGTGACTTGTTTTCTCCCCTCAGCGGCCATTTTTCCCCTCAGCGGACCTCACGTGACTTCCAGAGTGCCGCTCAGCGGTAAACTACTGCTCAGCGGTGAGTGCGTGACTTGTTTTCTCCCCTCAGCAGCTATTTTGCCCCTCAGCGGACCTCCCGCAAGCTCCTGAGTGCCGCTCAGCGGTAAACTGCCGCTCAGCGGTAAACTGCCGCTGAGCGGTGACTTCGGCTTCTCCTTTTTGCACTTTTTGTTGTCTTTTCTGATTTCATCTCTCTCCTTCTTCACTCCTTTCACCAAATTCACCTTAATACCTGCACAAAAACACTGAAATCAAGCATAAACCTGTCCAGCTCTCTTATTTCTAAAAACATGAAGAAAAGCATGATTTCAAGCTAGTTTCTAAGTGTAAAGGTTGCTTTTAGTGTCAATTTTAATCATGAAAATAACAGTTTTTCAACTGTTATCACAACCCCAAACTTAGAACTTTGCTTGTCCTCAAGCAAACAAGATGTAACTCTATCTTCAACCAATTCATATGATAGTTCACCTCATTCAAAAAGTCTTCTTTCAAGATAAGTAAAAACTTCAATTAAACTTATGACCAATATTTCAATCAAGATGTGCACATGCTTTAGTGTTCACAAAGTCATTTAAATTCCAACAAATGCTATTCTTCATGAATGATCAATCAATTAAGCATGGATGTTCATGTGTTAATGGAATATCTCCTCACTAGGTAAAGTGTTTCACTCACACACAAGTGTATAAGAGGTAACCACTCATTCACTCTACTATTACAATGTCACATGAATTAACTTTGCCTTTCATTTTACCACAATCAAAAACATTCACAAGCATGCATCATCACAAGGACTTTTCAATGGCTTATAATGTGGCTGGGCTAACAAGAAAATTGGTTTTTCTGGATCACAAAATCCTTGAGTTAAGAGAATCATACAACACAATCATCTTATTCATTCCCAACTTTCGTTTGCCTTTGCATTGAGCTTTACTTCTTTTTCTTTTCTTTTCTTTTTGCATATTCTTACTTTTTAGCTCTTAGCTCAATGCTTTTTATATTTTCCCAACAACCCCAAACTTGAACATTTAACAATACCACACAAGATCTTCTACTTAACTCAAGGTAAAGATTTTTCAATCAAAGGGTTTCAGTGTATGTTCAAGGCTAAGGGTTCAAAAGGATTGAACACAAAGTGTTCTCTTTTAGTGGGCTAATTTTATGAATTTGGCCAATAAAAAGGTTTTCAACAAATGGCCTTGATCACATGATGCAAAACAAGCAATTGATTCAATCATAGAAAACCTGGGCAAAATCATTCATGCTTTCAAAGTAATAGCATTCAACAATAACAACTCTGGAGCTCAAAATCTCACATATATGCTCATTCACATTTGACATACACATCCTGCTTAATTTCACAATCACAATCATGATATCATGCATTTGTTCACAAAGCTTGTGAATCACCTGTATAAGCATTTAATGTGCACATCTATCTCAACATCAATCAATCATAAGCATCATTCAGCATTACTTATCACACAATCACAGTTAATATCAAACCATCACAAGAAACCAGGTTTCAAATAGAGTACATCAAACCCTAATCTAAAAACAAAAACAAATAAGTTCAGAAAACTTAAACCACAAAACATAAGCACACGATAGCATTCATCAGTAAATGCTATCTCAGCTCCTCATCAATCTGAGCTGTCCTCTGTATCTTTCTCTTCCTCCTCATCTTCATCATCTTCAAATGCATCATCCTCATCAGCTTCATCTTCTTCCATATCTCTAGCTGAAGCTTCAGCTGCTTCAGCTCCTCCTCCATGCACTGGTTCCTCTGGCCAAGCTACCACATTATGGAATTCATCCATAGTCCACCTGTGGGCTGGAGGTGTATCATACATCCCCACAATCATCTCAGCAGTGGCCACCTGCCCTCTGTGAATGGACTGCAACTGAGCCCCTATAAGAGACATATACATGTCCCTCATCTGGAATGGCTCTGCTTCATGTGTCTCAGAAGATGTCTGGCTCTGTGCTGGCCCTCTCTCTCTACGAGCACGGCGTGGTGGAACTGGCTGAGCTGCATCATCACCTCCACAGTACTGTCTATAATAGGCCTCATCAATAGCTTTTCTTACCTCTCAAAAGGTGGAGCAGAAGTGTCCACCCCAGCTATCTTGCAAAGGTGCGTGATCAAAGAAGGATGTCCTAGTGGTGCTTTGTTGTTTGAAGTATTGGCGCACACACTAATCTCATCAGCTATCACCTGCCCAATATTAACATTCAAGTTTCTGATAGCATAGTAGATGAAGAATGCCCTGCTGAGAGTAATATCTGACACATGTGAACATGGCTGAATGTTGGCATGAGAAAACGCCATCCAATACTTTGCAAGAGGAGTCAAATCTGTCCTCCTAATGTTAACAACTGAGCCAGATCGATTGCTTTGGAAGTGTCCTCCAGGTATACACAGTACTCTCTCCACATCCTCATAATCAGCACCTTCCTCCATGCAAAGAGCAAACTGGCACTGCTCACCAGCCCATACAGTGTCCAGAAAGTTATTAATTGAATCAGGATCATACCTGATAGCATGGCCTCTAACATAGCCCAAATAATTCTCAGCTGGATAATCACCAATCTTCTTTGCATTGGTGTAAAATTCCTTAACCACAACTATGTTGGCAGGTGCAGGATAGGTTGCTAGCTTTCCCCAATCATTCCCTAAAACTTGCTCTCCAAATTGAGGAGCAAGGTTAGGTATCATTCCAACCTTTCTCTCCATCAGAAGTCTCCTGTCCTGAACCACTTTAAAGTGCTTCTCATGTTTCCTAGAGAGGAACCTGCTAGATTGGGGTTGCTCTGGTTCCTTTTCCTTTCTCTTGGTTGCCATGGTTTTCAATCTTTTTCCTGATGAGGATGCCATTCCTACATTCAAAACACAAACAAAACCACAGAACATGATGTTAATCATTAGTAAAACACAGAACACAACTCCTTTCGAAGCTAAACCACCGCTGAGGGCCAGAATTCCCCCTCAGCGCCACCAGTACCACATTCTGGATCACACAAAACCAGAAAAATCAAATCTGGCAGAGTGCCGCTCAGCGGCAGTTTACCCCTCAGCGGTAACTCTGCAGATTTTTGAAAAACCTGTTTTAAAGCTTTCCTAACTCCACCCAAATGCAATTTTTAGTTTTCCAGTTCATAATCATGCAGTTTAATCGGTTCAAACATCAAATATATCATCAAATCATGCAAAGAAATCAAAACCCCTAAATCTTCATGCTTTGACAATCATATTCAAAATCAAAAACCCTAGAATGAACAAAATGCATTTTACTTACTTGGGTGGAGATACTAGATGCAATGAGAATGCTTCCAAGCTAGAATGCTCTCTTCCAACCCCAAACTTTGATGGCACACTAGTGAAAAAGTGAGTGGAAGAGAAATTTTCTTAAGAGGGAAGAGTGAAAAGATGTGGAAAACCTTGGAGAAGGTATGTGGAAGTGTTTGTGCAAAGAAAAGTCTGAAAGTGTGAAAGAATGCGCAGCTTAGGGTTTAAAAATACCCTAATGGGCTCAGGTCCCGCTAAGGGGAACTAAAACCCTATTCTGCGAGAGTACCGCTCAGCGGTAAAGTACCGCTCAGCGGCACTTTCGTGAAGTGCTCTTCTCCTTCTTTTCTTAACCTACGTGCCTCCTAGACATGCCCCTCACTGGCTCCCTGCAATTCAATGTTCAAAATGCTTATGCAAACCCTAACTAAAACAAACAAACAGAAATATTCAATCAACTGGGTTGCCTCCCAGGTAGCGCTTGTTTAACGTCACGAGCCTGACCCAAAATCCACCAACACCCATCAGTAGGTGTTACAGCCATTGTATCCTTCAGTAGATACTTAACCACCTAGCATCCTTCAGTAGATGCTATGTCCAACAAAATAATTACAAAAATAATGTTCACAAATTAAAAATTACAAAACCAAATCAAAAGTTTTTTTTTTTAAAATTCACTGGGTTGCCTCCCAGCAAGCGCTCTTTTAATGTCATTAGCTTGACCCAATAAAGTTCAAGTTCCATCTTCTTTGTAGTTGATGTTGTCATTCCACCAACTCCTCAGCTGTTTCCTTTGAACTGTTTTGGTTCTTCTAGAATATGGAGACTCTATCTCTATCATCTCCTTCTCTTTAAAGCCCTTCACAACCCACAACATGTTCTTGATTCTAACAGGTGTGCCAAGTTGGAGTCTTCTTTTCTTCCAGTCTCTAGGAATTTCTTCTCCTCTTCCAATCTCTTCTTCCTTGGGTACCTGAAACAACAAACAATGGTTACCTGAAACCTCAAGATTTTCATCTTTACGGCTAGTCATGGGTGCATCTCGAAATGCAGCTTTATAACTAGCTTCTTCCTCCTTTGCTTGCATCTCATCTTTGAAGACATCTACCACCACTCTCTCCTCTCTATCCTGGAGCACCACTATCCCTTCATTTACATCTATGATAGCCCTGGCCGTTTTCATAAACGGTCTTCCAAGTATGATAGGTATCTTCTCGGTCTCCATCTTCATCACCACAAAGTCTGCCAAGAACTGAAGTTTGCCAACACAAACTATAATGTCCTCTACAATCCCACACGGCTCCTTTGAAGATCCATCGGCCATTACTATTTTAATCTTTGCATGTTTCATTTTAACATTGCCGATTTGCTCCAGTAAAGAATAAGGTATCAAGTTAACACTTGATTCTAAATCAAGGAGAGCTTTCTTTACCTTTTTCTTCCCTATAGTACAAGGGATAGAAAAACTGCCTGGATCTGACGCTTTAGGAGGGAATGACTCTTTCTTAACAGTTATACACTCTTTTGCCTCATCATCTCTACGTCTCTTCTTTGTAGAAATTTCTTCATCAGATTTTGTGTAAACTGCAATTTTTTGTAAAATCTGTTCCCAAGGTGCTTTATTATCCACCATTCTGAATAATTCTGTGAAGTCCATTTGTTTCTCTTGATTTATTGGAAAAGGAAAATTGTTTTTGCTCTCTATTTCTAGTCTTTCTTCTATTTCTCCTTCTTCTAACTCAATTATCTCTTCATTCACACTCTTTACCACTTTGCACTCTTCTCTAGGGTTAACCTCAGTATTAGCCCCAAAATTTCTATTTGGCCTTTCTTCCAATTGCTTGGTAATCTGACCCATTTGAATCTCCAAATTCTTTATAGCAGCTTCAGTGCTCTTTTGAGAAGATTCGGTTTTCTGTATGAATTGCTGAAGAGTTTCTTCCAACCTTGTTGATTTTTCATTAAGCATAGATAACTGTTGCCAAAAGGTTGGTTGCTGCTGCTGCTTATTATATTGATTTGCTTGCCCAGTTTGTCCTTGACCAATGCTTGGATGTGGTTTCCACCCTTGATTGTAATTCCCTTGACGGTATGGAAATTGATTAGCCATGAAATTAACATCCTCCAAGGCTTCCACTGGAAAAGCACATTGACCATTGATATGATCACCTCCACATAATTCGCACAACTGGGTTTGTACCTGTGCAGCAGTTTTCAACTCTTTAGGTAATTGTGCAAGAGTTTTAGTCAGAGTCTCCAGCTGTTGAGTTAGAATTTTATTTTGAGCTAGCAAGGCATCATGGGTCTGTAATTGGAGAACCCCTTTTTGTTGCATAGGAACTCCTCTTTCACTTTGAGCTCATTATCACTAGTAGCCATGTTGTCAATGATTTCTATAGCTTCCTCTGGAGTTTTCCATTTAATATTGCCTCCTGCTGAGGCATCAAGCATCATCTTGGTTTGTGAACCAAGCCCCCCAAGGAAAGTTAAGACTACTTCCTGTTCTTCAAAGCCATGCGTGGGTGTTTTTCTTAGCAGACTTTTGTATCTATCCCATGCATGCCCCAGTGATTATTCCATGCCCTGCTTAAATGAAGATATCTCTTGCTTGCCTTTTGTCACCTTTGATTGTGGAAAGTATTTGTTCAAAAACTTTGTTACCACTGCTTCCCACTCTGTGAAACTTCCTTCTGGAAAAGAGTTCAACCAAAGCTTAGCATTGCCTCCCAATGAGAAAGGAAACAAACTAAGTTTGATTGCTTCGTCTAGCACCCCATTGATTTTCACTGTGTTGCAAATTTCATTAAATGTAGTAAGGTGCTCATATGGGCTTTCATGAGATAACCCATTAAATTGATTACTCTTCACCAGTTGGATCAGTGCTGGTTTGACCTCCATATTGGCTGCATTGACTCTAGGTCTAGCTATGCTGTTAAAATGTTGAGGTCCAGCTACATTGGTGTAATCAGCAAGAGTTCTTCTGATATTATTATTCTCCATATTTTCTGTGCTATTGTCAGAACCTTGTGGTGATGGTTGCAACAGAGTTTCCGGAGGAGGGAAAAGTTCTCTAGATGTTCTGATTCTTCTCCTCCGTCTACTGTCTTCTAATCCTTCAAGCAGAGGTTCTGTTGTTTTCTTGCTCCTAGTTCGAATTGCCTCCTGCATACACAAGAACACAAAACCCTAGAAGATTTGGTTAGCACAAAAAGATATAAAAGAAAATATAAGATTCAGAAAATAAAGACAGAAAACAAAAAAACAGAAAACAAAAATAAAATAAAATAAATTCGAAATTTAAAAATAAAATAAAAAAAAAATAAGTCAAAGATAATCAATAATCACACAAATTAACCAGTTAAACCACGAGTCCCCGGCAACGGCGCCAAAAACTTGATGGACAAATTTATGAACACCAAATTAAGATGTCACAAACTTGTTTTTCAATCGGCAAGTATGACCGAATCGTTCAAGTAATAAAACTTGGTAAGACCAAGTATCGTTCTTCCCAAAGGACTCACGGCCTAGTTTAGTTATGTGGTTTCTTGATTAACTAAGACTTACAAACGAAATATTCGGGGTTTAAAATGCAAGACAGAAAATAAACATGTATGCGTGTATTTTGATCAATGGCAAAAAGCAAAAGATAAACACTTTCAATGAAATATAGATATGAATATGTTGTTGGGGGTCAATTTCATCTTATCCACTCTCATATATTTTTAGGAATTCAACAGTCAAATCATCATTGTTAATGCCACTCTCTAATGTACCTTTCCAGAAGGCTTCTCCCTAATCACGAGTTCATACAATTCCTAGCATTCCTAATGATCAGTTCATAAGTACAGGAGCTTAACGACAACCAATATAAAATTGGGAGAAATTCCCCGGATCTAGACTTCCCCGTACGTGCCCGTATCGACAAAACCAATAATCATGCATCGAATGAGTTAAACAATGCAAGCATTAAGCAAAGAGGAAAAACCCTAACTAATGATGAAAGAAAGCATAAGTCTTAATTAAAAGATGTAAAAACAGATTCCATATATGAGAGTTTCACAAGACTACATTGATTCCCCAACAAACATACAGAGTTTAGTTCACCATATTCATGGTGAACCTAGATGAATTACAATGAAAGAATGAAAGAATAAACCCTAAAAAGGTGAAGAGGAAGCCTCAGCATCCAAGATCCTCCTTCAAAGGGGTGGAAGAGAGAGTGTTTGCTTCGTTCCAGCCAGAGATACCTAACCCTAGGAAACCCTAAAGCTTATATATCATTCGTAAATTACAAAAAGTCAAATCCAAGCCCATTAAAGTGCCGCTCAGCGGTAAAATACCGCTCAGCGGTGAGTGCGTGACTTGTTTTCTCCCCTCAGCGGCCACTTTGCCCCTCAGCGGACCTCACGTGACTTCCAGAGTACCGCTCAGCGGTGAGTGCGTGACTTGTTTTCTCCCCTCAGCGGCCATTTTGCCCCTCAGCGGACCTCCCGCAAGCTCCTGAGTGCCGCTCAGCGGTAAACTGCCGCTGAGCGGTGACTTCGGCGTCTCCTTTTTGCACTTTTTGTTGTCTTTTCTGATTTCATCTCTCTCCTTCTTCACTTCTTTCACCAAATTCACCTTAAAACCTGCACAAAAACACTGAAATCAAGCATAAACCTGTCCAGCTCTCTTATTTCTAAAAACATGAAGAAAAGCATGATTTCAAGCTAGTTTCTAAGTGTAAAGGTTGCTTTTAGTGTCAATTTTAATCATGAAAATAACAGTTTTTCAACTGTTATCATCAATCTAAGCTGTCATCTGTATCCCCCTCTTCTCCCTCAACTTCAGCATCCTCAAATGCATCATCATCATCAGCTTCATCTTCATCCATCTCCATAGCTGAAGCTTCAGCTGCTCCATCTCTATTGCCTTGTATCTGCTCTTCTGACCAAGCTACCACATTATAAAACTCCTCCATAGTCCACCTGTGTGCTGGAGGTGTATCATACATTCCAACAATCATCTCAGCAGTGGCCACCTGCCCTCTATGGATAGACTGTAACTGTGCACCTATAAGAGACATGTACATGTCCCTCATTTGGAAAGGTTGTCCTTCATGTGTCTCAGCAGATGCCCGACTCTATGCTTGCCCTCTTTCTCTTCAAGTATAGCGTGGTGGAACTGGCTGAGCTGCTTCCTCACCTCCACAGTATTGTCTATAATACGCCTGATCAATTGCTTTCCTTGGCCTTTCAAAGGGTGGAGCATAAGTATCCACCCCAACTATCTTGCAGAGGTGTGTGATTAAAGAAGGATGTCCCAAGGGTGCTTTGTTGTTTCTTGTGTTAGTGCACACCCTTATCTCATCAGCTATTACTTGTCCAATATTGACATTCAAGTTTCTGATTGCATAGTAAAGGAGGAATGCCCTGCTAAGAGTGATGTCTGACACATAAGAACATGGCTGAATGTTGGCATGAGAAAACGCCATCCAATACTTAGTAAGAGGAGTTAAGTTAGTCCTCCTAATGTTCACCACAGAGCCAGTTCTATTCCTCTGAAAATGTCCTCCAGGTACACATAAAAGTCTCTCCACATCATCAAAATCAGCGCCTTCTTCCATACAGAGAGCAAACTGGCACTGCTCACCAGCCCACACAGTATCCAAGAAGTTTTTGATGGAATCAGGATCATACCTAATAGCACAGCCTTTGACATAACCTAGGTAATTCTCAACTGGATAATCACCAATCTTTCTTGCATTAGTGTAAAATTCTTTCACCACAGCTATATTGGCAGGTGTAGGGTATGTGGCTAGCTTCCCCCAATCATTCCCTAACAATTGCTCTCCAAATTGAGGAGAAAAGTTAGGTATCATTCCAACCTTTCTCTCCATAAGGAGTCTCCTATCTTGGACCACCTTAAAGTGCTTCTCATGTTTGTGAGATAGGAACCTACTAGAATGGGGTTATTCTGGTTCCTTTTCTTTTCTTTTGGATGCCATGGTCTTCATTCTTTTGCCTGAAGAGGATGCCATTCCTACATCAAACACAGATACAAAACCACAAAACATGTTGTTAATCATTAGTAAAACACAGACAACATCTTATTTTGAAGCTAAACCACCGCTGAGGGTCAAAATCACCCCTCAGCGCCACCAGTGCGGCAATCCAGACCGCAATTCAGCAAAAACAACATGCCTGTCAAAGTGCCGCTCAGCGGCAATTTACCTCTGAGCGGTAACTCTACAGATTTTTGAAAAATTCAGTTTTAACCTGTCCTAACTCCACCCACATGCAATTTTTAGTTTTCTAGATCAAAATCATTCAGTTCAATCGGTTCAAACATCAATTAAATCATCAAATCATGCATAGAAATCAAAACCCCTAAAATTTCATGCTTTAACAATCAAATTCAACTCAAGAACCCTAGAATGAAAAATGCTTGACTTACTTGGGTGGAGATGCTAGATGAATGGAGAATGCTTTCAAGCTATGATGCTCTCTTCCAACCCCAAACTTAGATGGAAATCTAGTGAGAAAGTGAGTGGAGAAGAGATTTTCTTAAAATGGATGAGGGAAAAGTTGTAGAAAAACCTTTGAAAAGGTAAGTAGGAGTGTATGTGCAGAGAAAAATCTGAAAAGAGAAGCCAATGCGCAGCTTAGGGTATAAAAATACCCTAATGGGCTCGGGTTCCGCTAAGGGGCAACCTAAGCCCAGTCTGCGACACTACCCGTCAGTAGTAGTTTGCCGCTCAGCGGCACTTTCGGGAAGTGTTCTTCTTATCCCTAGCTTAACCTAAGTGCCTCCTAACAATGTCTCTCACTTACTCCCTGCAATAACATTTTCAGATTACTCATGCAAAATTCTATTATGCAACTACAACAAAATAAACAAAAATATCATCAATCAACTAGGTTGCCTCCCAGGTAGCGCTTGTTTAACGTCACGAGCCTGACCCAAAATCCACCAGCACCCATCAGTAGGTGCAAAACTTTCTTACCAACACCCATCAGTAGGTGTAACAAACCTAGTATCCTTCAGTGGATACTTAACCACCTAGCATCCTTCAGTAGATGCTATATCCAAAAACATATTTACAGAAATAATGTCCAACTGATTAAAAATTACAAAACCAAAATAAAATCAAAAGAAATATTGTCCTCAAATCACTGGAATGCCTTCCAGCAAGCGCTCTTTTAACGTCATTAGCTTGACCTAATAAAGTTCAAGTTCCTTTTTCATGGTTGATGTCCATATCCCACCAATTCCTCAACTGCTTCCGGTGTACTGTTTTGACTCTTCTAGAATGTGGAGACTCTATCTCTATCATCTCATTTTCTTTGTAGCCTTTCACAACCCACAACTTGTTTTTCAATCTCACAGGTGTACCAAGTTGGAGTCGTTCTTTCATCCAATCATCAGGAACTTTTCTTCCACTTCCAATCTTTTCTTTTTCCTGTACCTGAAACAACAAACAATGTTTACCTTTAACCTTGGGCTTTTCATCTTCAGGGCTAGTCATGAGTACATCTTGAAATGCAGCTTTATGACTAGCTTCTTCTTCCTGCATCTGCCTCTCTTCTTTGAAGACATCTACAACAACTCTTTCTTCTCGGTCTTGGAGCACCACTATACCTTCGTTCACATCAATGATGGATTTGGCCGTTTTCATAAACGGTCTTCCAAGAATAATGGGTATCTTTTCACTCTCCATCTCCATCACCACAAAGTCTACCAAGAACTGGAGTTTGCCCACACACACTACAATATCCTCTACTATTCCATAGGGTTCCTTTGAAGATCCATCTGCCATTACTAAGTTAACCTTTATAGGCTTCACATCAACATCACCAATCTGCTCCAATAAAGAATAAGGTATCAAGTTAACACTTGATCCTAAATCAAGTAAAGCTTTTTTTTATCCTTTTCTTCCCTATTGTGCATGGAATGGAAAAGCCTCTTGGATCTTTTGCTTTTGGAGGGAATGGCTCCTTTTTAACAGCTTTATACTTCTTTATATCATCATCTCTATGTCTTTTCTTTGTAGAGACTTCTTCCTCAGGTTTAGTATAAACTGCAATTTGTTGTAATATCTCCTTCTAAGGTACATCGTTGTCCACCATCTTGAATAATTCTATAAACTCAAATTGTTTCTCTCGATTTATTGGAAAAGGAAAAATATTTTTACTCTTTATCTCTCTTCTCTCTCCTTTCTCTTTTCTCTCTTCTTTTTCTTTTTCTCTCTTTTCTCTCTTTTCTTTTTCTGTCTCTCCTTTTTCTAACTCAATTGTCTCATCATTTGTACTCTCCAACACTTTACATTCTTCCCTGGGGTTAATCTCAGTATTAGCCCCAAAGTTTTTGTCTGGCCTCTCTTCCAACTGCTTTGTAATCTGACCCATTTGAATCTCCAAATTCTTGATAGCAGCTTCAGTGCTCTTTTGAGTAGACTCAGTTTTCTGTATGAACTGATGAAGAGTTTCTTCCATCCTTATTGATCTTTCATTAAGTATAGAAATCTGTTGCCATAAGGTTGGTTGTTGTTGTTTCTTGTTAAATTGCCCAGTTTGTCTAGCTTGCCCACTTTGTCCTTGACCAATGCTTGGGTGTGGTTTCCACCCTTGATTAAAATTCCCCTGACAGTATTGATTGGTCATGAAGTTAACATCCTCTAAGGCTTCTGCTGGAAAAGCGCATTGACCATTGATATGGTCACCTCCACATAATTCACACAACTGTGATTGAACCTGTGCAACAGTCTTTAACTCTTTTGGCAGTTGTGTGATAACAGTTGAAAAACTGTTATTTTCATGCTTAAAGTTGATACTAAAAGCAACCTTTAGACTTAGAAACTAGCTTGAAATCATGCCTTTTGTTTATATTTTCAGAAATAAGAGAGCTGGACAGGTTTATGCTTGATTTAAGTGTTCTTGTGCAGGTTTTGAGGTGAATTTGGTGAAAGAAGTGAAGAATAAGAGAGAGGACATTAGAAAAGACAAGAAAGAGTGCAAAAAGGAGAAGTCGAAGGCACCGCTCAGCGGCAAACTACCGCTGAGCGGCACTCAAGAGGTGACGTTGGAACCGCTGAGGGGCAAAATGGCCGCTGAGGGGAAGAAAGAAGACGCGCAATCACCGCTGAGCGGTAAATACCGCTGAGCGGCACTTTTTGGGCTTGGACTTTTGTAATCTTTTGTAACTCTAGATTAGTATATAAGGGCTTGCACGTCCTATAGTTAGGATCTTTGGCAGAAACGAGGCAAACACTCTCTCTTTCACCCCTTTGAAGGAGGATCTTGGATGCTCAGGCTACCTCTTCACCTTTATTGGGTTTATTCTTTCATACTTTCATTGTAATTCATCTAGGTTCACCATGAATATGGTGAACTAAACCTTGTATGTTTGTTGGGGAGTCAAAGTAATCTCTTGAAGCTCTCATATATGGATTTGTTGAGTACATCTTTGAATTAAGACATATGCTTTCTTTCATCATTAGTTAGGGTTTTTCCTCTTTGCTCAATGCTTGCATTGTTTAACTTATTCTAATGCATGATTATTGGTTTTGTTGATACGGACACGTACGGGGAAATCTAGATCCGGGGAATTTCTCCCAATATTATACTGACAATATTATATTGGTTGCCTTTAAGCTCCTGCACTCATGAACTAATCATTAGGAATGCTAGGAATTGTATGAACTATTTGATTAGGGAGAAGCCATCTAGAATGGTACATTAGAGAGTGACATTAACAATGATGATTTGAATGTTGAATTCCTAAAATATATGAGAGTGGATGAGATGAAATTGACCCCCAACAACATATTCATTCATATATTTCCTTGAAAGTGTTTATCTTTTGTCTTTGTCATTGATCAATTCATGCATACATATTTAATTTTCGTCTTTGCATATTAAACTTCAATTATTGTGTTCTTAAGTCTTAGCTAATCAACAAATCACATAACTAAACTAGGTCGTGAGTCCTTTGGGAGAACGATACTTGGTCTTACCAAGTTTATTACTTGAAACGATTCGGTCATACTTGCCGATTGTGAAACAAGTTTGTGACATCATATTTTGGTGCTTACAAATTTGTCCATCAAGTTTTTGGCGCCGTTGCCGGGGATTCATGGTTTAACTGGTTAATTTGTGTGATTATTGATTATCTTTGACTTTAATTTGAATTTTTGTTTTTATTTTTCTGTTTTTATTGTATTTTATCTTTTTATCTTTTTAGGTTAGATTTTATTTTATTTTATTAGATTTTATTTTTTTAGGTTAGATTTTATTTTATTCTTATTCTATCTTTTAGGTTAGGTTAGATTTTATTTTATTTTATCTTTTAGATTAGATTTTATTTTTTAGATTAGGTTTTATTCTATTTTATTTGATTCTATCTTCTAAATCTTTTATCTTCTTATATCTTTTCAATCTTTATTTTCTTCTATATCTTTTTGTGCTAACAAATCTTTTCTAGGGTTTTGTTTTCTTGTGCATGCAGGAGGCAATTCGAACTAGAAGTAAGAAAACAACAGAACCACTACTTGAAGGGCTAGACGAGAGTAGAAGGAGGAGAAGAATCAGAACGTCCAGAGAACTTTTCCCTTCTCCTGAAACTCTCCTACAATCATCACTACAAGGTTCTGTTCATAGCACAGGGAGTATGGAGAACAATAATAATGCTAGAAGAACTCTTGCAGATTACACTAATCTTGCTGGACCTCAGCACTTCAATAGCATAGCTCGACCTAGAGTCAATGCAGCCAACATGGAGGTCAAACCAGCATTAATTCAACTGGTAAAGAGTAATCAATTTAATGGGTTATCACATGAAAGCCCATATGAGCACCTTACAACATTTAATGAGATCTGTAACACGGTCAAGATTAATGGGGTGCCAGACGAAGCTATCAAACTTAGCTTGTTTCCTTTCTCATTGGGAGGCAATGCTAAGCTTTGGTTGAACTCTTTTCCAGAAGAAAGTTTCACGGAGTGGGAAGCAGTGGTTGCAAAGTTTTTGAATAAATACTTCCCACAATCTAAAGTGACTAAGGGAAAGCAAGAGATATCTTCATTCAAGCAGGGCATGGAAGAATCACTTGGACATGCATGGGATAGGTATAAAAGCTTGTTACGTAAAACTCCCACGCATGGCTTTGAAGATCAAGAAGTAGTCCTAACTTTCCTTGGAGGGCTTGGTTCACAAACCAAGACCTCCAAGGAAGATTAGGACTACTTCCACTTCGTCAAATCCATGCGTGGGAGTCTTTCTTAATAAGCTTTTATATCTGTCTTAAGCATGACCCAGTGATTCCTCCATGCCTTGCCTGAATGATGAAATCTCTTGCTTTCCTTTATTTACCTTTGATTGTTGAAAGTATTTGTTTAGGAACTTGGTCACCACTGCTTCCCACTCTGTAAAGCTTCGTTCTGGAAAAGAATTCAACCAAAGCTTAACGTTGCCTCCTAATGAGAATGGAAACATGCTAAGTTTGATTGCTTCATCCGGCACCCCATTAATTTTCACCGTGTTGCAGATCTCATTAAAAGTTGTGAGGTGCTCATATGGGCTTTCGTGAGACAACCCATTAAATTGATTACTCTTCACCAGTTGGATTAATGTTGGCTTCACCTCCATGTTGGCTGCATTGACTCTTGGTCTTGCTCTGCTATTGAAATGCTGAGGTCCAACTATATTAGTGTAATCTGCAAGAGTTCTTCTAGCATTATTATTCTCCATATTCTCAGTGCTATGGTCAGAACCTTGTGGTAATGGTTGTAACAGAGTTTCCGGAGAAGGAAAAAGTTCTCTAGATGTACAGATTCTTCTCCTCCGTCTACTCTCGTCTAAACCTTCAAGAAGAGGTTCTGCAGTTTTCTTGCTCCTAGTTCGGATTGCTTCCTGCATACACAAACAAACAAATCCCTAGAAGAATTGGTTAGCACAAAAAGATATAAGAGAAGATATAAGATTCAGAGATAAAAAGATAAAAACAAAAAAAAAAATAAAAACAGAAAACAGAAAAAATAAAACCAAAAATTCAAAATTCAAAATTAAAGTCAAAGATAATCAGTAATCACACAAATGAACTAGTTAAACCACGAGTCGCCGGCAACGGCGCCAAAAACTTGATGAAAAATTTATGAACACCGAAAAACGGCGCCACAAACTTGTTTAACAATCGGCAACTGTGACCGAATCGTATCAAGTAATAAAACTCGGTAAGACCAAGTATCGTTCTCCCAAAGGACTCACGGCCTAGTTAGCTATATGATTTGTTGATTATTTAAGACTTGTTAACAATTGATTGTAGGTTTAAATGCAAAAGACAGTAATTAAATCACCTTGCAAGAAGGCCTATCCTTAAATGTGATGGACAAATTTATGATCACCAAAATATGATGTCACAAACTTGTTTAACAATTGGCAAGTATGACCGAATCGTTTCAAGTAATAAACTCGGTAAGACCAAGTATCGTTCTCACAAAGGACTCACGGCCTAGTTTAGTTATGTGATTTGTTGATTAGCTAAGACTTAAGAACAAAATAAGTGGAGTTTAATATGCAAAAGACGAAAATAAACATGTATGCATGAAGTTTTGATCAATGGCAAAAGCAAAAGATAAACACTTTCAATGAAATATATGTATTAATATGTTGTTGGGGGTCAATTTCATCTTATCCACTCTCATATATTTTAAGAATTCAACATTTAAATCATCATTGTTAATGCCACTCTCTAAAGTACCTTTCAAGAAGGCTTCTCCCTAATTACGAGTTCACACAATTCCTAGCATTCCTAATAATTAGTTCATCAAGTGCAGGAGCTTAACGACAACCAATATAATATTGGGAGAGATTCCCCGGATCTAGACTTCCCCGTACGTGCCCGTATCGACAAAACCAATAATCATGCGTCGAATGAGTTAAACAACGCAAGCATTGAGCAAAGAGGAAAAACCCTAACTAATGATGAAAGAAAGCATAAATCTTAGATTAAGATGCAAGCACAAATTCCATATATGAGAGCTTCAAAAGATTACATTGATTCCCCAACAAACATACAAGGTTTAGTTCACCATATTCATGGTGAACCTAGATGAACAATAATGAAAGAATGAAAAAGATAGAAAAACCCGAGAAAGAGAAGAGGAGAGCTGTCACCATCTCCCAATCTACCCCAAGGGGTGGAAGAGAGAGTGTTTGCTTCGTTTCTGCCAAAGATACCTAACCCTAGGAAACCCTAAAGCTTATATATTATTCGTAAATTACAGAAAATTAGGTCCAAGCCCATAAAAGTGCCGCTCAGCAGTAAAGTACCGCTCAGCGGTAAGTGTGTGAGTCGTTTCTTCCCCTCAGCGGCCATTTTGCCCCTCAGCGGACCTCCCGTAAGCTCCTGATTGCCGCTCAACGGTAAACTGCCGCTGAGCGGTGACTTCGGCTTCTCCTTTTGCACTTTTTGATGTCTTTTCTGATTTCATCTCTCTCCTTCTTCACTTCTTTCACTAAATTCACCTTAAAACCTGCACAAAAACACTGAAATCAAGCATAAACCTGTCCAGCTCTCTTATTTATGAAAATATGAAGAAAAGCATGATTTCAAGCTAGTTTCTACGTGTAAAGGTTGCTTTTAGTATCAAATTTAAGCATAAAAATAGCGGTTTTTCAACCGTTATCACAACCCCAAACTTAAAACTTTGCTTGTCCTCAAGCAAACAAGATGTAACTCAATCTTCCATCAATCCATATAATGGTTCACCACATTCAAAAATCCTTCTTTTAAGACAAGTAAATACTCAATTTAGCTCATCATCAAGACTTCAATCAAGTTGTGCACATGCTTTTAGTGATCACTCAAACACATACTATCCAACAAATGCTATTTTGATGAATGATCAATTAACTAAGCAAAGATGTTCTTATGTTTTCATGGAATCTATCCTCACTAGATAAAGTGTTTCACTCAAACACACAAGTGTATAGGAGATATTCACTCATTCACTCTACTATTACAATATCACATGAATCAACTTTGCGTTTCATTTAACCACAATCAAAAACACTTATCAGCAAGCATCATCACAAGGACTTTTCTATGGCTTATAACGTGGCTGGGCTAACAAGAAAATTGGTTTTTCTAGATCACAAAACCCTTGAGTTAAGAGAAACATATAAACACAATCTTTCTTACTTATTCCCAACTTTCTTTTGCATTGAGCTTTGCTTTTTCTTTTCTTTTCATTCTCTTTTTCTTTTTCTTTTCACATACTTAATTATTAGTTCTTAGCTCAATGCTTTCAATTTCCCTTTCTATTTTCCAACAACCCCAAACTTGAACATTTGTCAATACCACAAAATATTTTCTACTTAACTCAAGGTAAAGCTTTTCAACAAGGGTTTTCAAATCATGTTCAAGGCTAGAGGTTCAAAGGATATAACACATATTGTTCTCTTTTAGTGGGCTCAATTTATGAATTTGGCTAATAGAAGGGTTATCAACAAATGGCCTTGATCATATGATGCAAACAAGCAAGTAATTCAATCATAGAAAACCTGGGCAAAGTCATTCATGCTTTCACAGTAATAGTATTCAACAATAACAACTCTGGAGCTCAAAACCTCACATATAAGCTCATTCACATTCCACATATAACATCCTGCTTAGAATCATAATCACAATCACAACATCTTGCATTTGTTCACAATGCTTGTGAACCACCTGTATAAGCATATAATGTGCACATTCTCAACATCAATCGATATCAAAACATCATCAGGCAATTACTTATCAAACAATAATCATAAGCAAACCATCATAACAAACAAAATTTCCAATTGAGTACATCAAATCCTATTCTAAAAACATAAGTGATTGATAAAACAAATCCTACTCTAGAGCTTTGAAAAACTCAGCCCCATCAATGATGCTCTCTCCCAACCCCAAACTTAGATGGAAAACTAGTGAGAAAGTGAGTGGAAGGGAGATTTTCTAAAGAGGAATGAAAGGAAAAATGTAGAGAACCTTTGGAGAAATGTTTAGGAGTGTGTGTGCAGAGAAGAATCTAAAAATAGAGGCCAAAGCGTGACTTAGGGTATAAAATACCCTAATGTGCTCGGGTTCCGCTAAGGGGCAACCTAAGCCCCTTTTACGATACCACTGCTCAGCGGCAATTTGCCGCTCAGCGGCACTTTCGTGTTGTGCTTTTCTTCTTCCTAGCTTACCCTAGGTGCCTTCTACTCATGCCCCTCACTTGCTCCCTGCAATTAATTTCTCAAATCACTCAAACATTCAATCCCGATCATGCAACTAAAGCAGAATGAAAACAAACAATACAGATAAAATCAATCAACTAGGTTGCCTCCCAGGTAGCGCTTGTTTAACATCACGAGCCTGACCCAAAATCCTCCAGCACCCTTCAGTAGATGCAAATCTTTCTTACCAACACCCATCAGTAGGTGCAAAATTTTCTTACCAACACCCATCAGTAGGTGTTATAAACATAGTATCCTTCAGTAGATACTTAACCACCTAGCATCCTTCAGTAGATGCTATCTCCAACAAAATAGTTACAAAAATAAAGTCCACAAATTAAAAATTACAAAACCAAAATAAAATCAAAAGTTCTTAAATCACTGGGTTGCCTCCCAGCAAGCGCTCTTTTAACGTCATTAGCTTGACCCAAGCTCAAGTTCCTTCTTCTTTTTCTTCTTTCTATTGAACTTCTTCAAAAATTTGATCAAACCAGGAACCTGTTGCAATGTCTCAATCATAGGAACTTTAATCTCCAATTTCTTGAAGATTTCCATAAAGCACTTGAATTTCTTTTCCTTCCTATGATTCTTCTTTAGATGAGGATGTGATTTTTCATATGATTTCTTCTTCTTTCCTCTCATCTTCTTTTTCTTCCTTTTTCTCTCCCTAAATTTTCTCTTTTTCTTTTCTTTTATTTTTTTCTTCCCTTTTCTTTTTCTTTTCAACTTCTTTATTTTCACACAAATTTTCTTTCTCTCTTCTCTCTCAACCACTTCTTTCTCTTTTTCTTCATCTTTATTTCTCTCACTCAATTCTTCTTTTTCTTTTCTCTCTATCTTTTCTCTCTATCTTTTCCTCATCGCCCCCTATTTTTTTCTCATCAAGAATCTTGTCACTTTCAGTGATAATGGCTTGCCCTTCCTCCTTAGGGTTAACTTCAGTATTAACCTCATCATTCAATCTCTAACTAATGTAATGAAGCTGCATCTCCATCCTTTTACATGATTCTTCAATGCTTTTCTGAGTAGCGTAAGAATTTTTCAAAAATTGTTGAAGGGCGTCATCCAAACTTCCTGATAGAAAGGGTTGTTGTTGTTGCTTGTTAAATTGCCCAGTTTGTCCAGCTTGCTCACTTTGTTCCTGACTAATACTTGGGTGTGGTTTCAACCCCTGATTGTAGCTCCCTTGACAGTAGTGATTGGTCATGTAGTTTACATCCTCTACGGCTTCAACTGGAAAGGCACATTGACCATTGATATGGTCACCTCCACACAATTCGCACAACTGGGATTATACCTGTGCAACAGTCTTTAACTCTTGTGGCAATTGTTCAAGTATCTTTGAGAGATTCTCCAATTGTTGAGTTATTAACTTGTTCTGAGCTATCAAGGCATCATTGGATTGCAACTGTAGAACTCATTTTTGTTGAATAGGAGCTCCTCTTTCACTGTTCCACTTATTGTTATTAGTAGTCATATTTTCAATTATTTCTGTGGCTTCCTCTGGAGTCTTCCATTTGATATTTCCTCCAGCTGAGGCGTTAAGCATCATCATGGTTTGTGAACCAAGACCTCCAAGGAAGATTAGGACTACTTCTCCTTCGTTAAATCCATGCGTGGGAGTCTTTCGTAATAGGCTTTTATACCTGTCCCATGCATGCCCCAGTGATTCTTCCATGCCTTGTCTAAATGAAGAGATCTCTTGCTTCCCTTTGTTGATTTTAAAGCTTTGTTGCTGCCATTGTTGTTGTGGTTGGTTCTCAAATTGTCCGGCAGCTTGCCAAAATTGGCTTTGATCCATGCTTGAGTCATGTTCCCACCAGTGGTTGAGATTACTTTGGTAGAATTGAGTGCCCATATAGTTAAATTCTTGACCAAATTGCATTCTGCAAACATTAGGCACAAAACCCTAAAAACAATTGTTAGCACAAAAAGATAGAGAAAAAAAATCAAAGGATATAATTGAAAAGATAAGAAGATAGGAAATAAAAACAGAAAAATAAAAGAAAATAAAATAAAATAAAAACAGAAAATAAAATAAAATCAAATCAAATCAAATCAAATTAAATAAAATCAAATAAAACAAAAACAGAAAAAATAAAAACAGAAAAAATAAAAACAGAAAAATAAAAACAGAAATTCAAAATTAAAGTCAAAGATAATCAATAATCACACAAATTAACTAGTTAAACCACGAGTCCCCGGCAACGGCGCCAAAAACTTGATGGACAAATTTATGATCACCAAAATATGATGTCACAAACTTGTTTAACAATCGGCAAGTATGACCGAATCGTTTCAAGTAATAAACTCGGTAAGACCATGTATCGTTCTCCCAAAGGACTCACGGCCTAGTTTAGTTATGTGATTTGTTGATTAGCTAAGACTTAAGAACAAAATAAGTGGAGTTTAATATGCAAAAGACGAAAATAAACATGTATGCATGAGGTTTTGATCAATTGCAAAAGCAAAAGATAAACACTTTCAATGAAATATATGTATTAATATGTTGTTGGGGGTCAATTTCATCTTATCCACTCTCATATATTTTAGGAATTCAACATTTAAATCATCATTGTTAATGCCACTCTCTAAAGTACCTTTCAAGAAGGCTTCTCCCTAATTACGAGTTCATACAATTCCTAGCATTCCTAATAATTAGTTCATCAAGTGTAGGAGCTTAACGACAACCAATATAATATTGGGAGAGATTCCCCGGATCTAGACTTCCCCGTACGTGCCCGTATCGACAAAACCAATAATCATGCGTCGAATGAGTTAAACAACGCAAGCATTGAGCAAAGAGGAAAAACCCTAACTAATGATGAAAGAAAGCATAAATCTTAGATTAAGATGCAAGCACAAATTCCATATATGAGAGCTTCAAAAGATTACATTGAGTCCCCAACAAACATATAAGGTTTAGTTCACCATATTCATGGTGAACCTAGATGAACAATAATGAAAGAATGAAAAAGATAGAAAAACCCGAGAAAGAGAAGAGGAGAGCTGTCACCATCTCCCAATCTACCCCAAGGGGTGGAAGAGAGAGTGTTTGCTTCGTTTCTGCCAAAGATACCTAACCCTAGGAAACCCTAAAGCTTATATATTATTCGTAAATTACAGAAAATTAGGTCCAAGCCCATAAAAGTGCCGCTCAGCGGTAAAGTACCGCTCAGCGGTAAGTGCGTGAGTCGTTTCTTCCCCTCAGCGGCCATTTTGCCCCTCAGCGGACCTCCCGTAAGCTCCTGATTGCCGCTCAGCGGTAAACTGCCGCTGAGCGGTGACTTCGGCTTCTCCTGTTGCACTTTTTGATGTCTTTTCTGATTTCATCTCTCTCCTTCTTCACTTCTTTCACTAAATTCACCTTAAAACCTGCACAAAAACACTGAAATCAAGCATAAACCTGTCCAACTCTCTTATTTATGAAAATATGAAGAAAAGCATGACTTCAAGCTAGTTTCTACGTGTAAAGGTTGCTTTTAGTATCAAATTTAAGCATAAAAATAACGGTTTTTCAACCGTTATCAAAATGTTATCTCAGCTCCTCACCAATCTGAGTTGTCATCTGTATTCCCCTCTTCTCCCTCATCTTCAGCATCCTCAAATGCATCATCATCATCAGCTTCATCTTCATTCATCTCCATAGTTGAAGCTTCAGGTGCTCCATCTCTATTGCCTTGTACCTGCTCTTCTGGCCAAGCTACCACATTATTAAACCCCTCCATAGTCCACCTGTGTGCTGGAGGTGTATCATACATTCCAACAATCATCTCAGCAGTGGCCACCTACCCTCTATGGATAGACTGTAACTGTGCACCTATAAGAGACATGTACATGTCCCTCATTTGGAAAGGTTCTGCTTCATGTGTCTCAACAGATGCCCGACTCTGTGCTTGCCCTCTTTCTCTGCGAGTACGGCGTGGTAGAACTGGCTGAGCTGCTTCCTCACCTCCACAGTATTGTCTATAATACGCCTCATCAATTACTTTCCTTGCCCTTTCAAAGGGTGGAGCAGAAGTATCCACCCCAGCTATCTTGCAGAGGTGTGTGATTAAAGAAGGATGTCCTAAGGGTGCTTTGTTGTTTGTTGTGTTAGCGCACACCCTTATCTCATCAGCTATTACCTGTCCAATATTGACATTCAAATTTCTGATTGCACAGTAAAGGAGGAGTGCCCTCCTAAGAGTGATGTCTGACACATGAGAACATGGCTGAATGTTGGCATGAGAAAACGCCATCCAATACTTAGTAAGAGGAGTTAAGTCAGTCCTCCTAATGTTCACCACAGAGTCAGTTCTATTCCTCTGGAAATGTCCTCCAGGTACACATAAAAGTCTGTCCACATCATCAAAATCAGCGCCTTCTTCCATACAGAGAGCAAACTGGCACTGCTCTCCAGCCCACACAGTATCCAAGAAGTTGTTGATGGAATCAGGATCATACCTAATAGCATGGCCTTTGACATAACCTAGGTAATTCTCAGCTGGATAATCACCAATCTTTCTTGCATTAGTGTAAAATTCTTTCACCACCGCTATATTGGCAGGTGTAGGGTATCTGACTAGCTTCCCCCAATCATTCCCTAATAATTGCTCTCCAAATTGAGGAGCAAAGTTAGGTATCATTCCAACCTTTCTCTCCATAAGGAGTCTCCTATCTTGGACCACCTTAAAGTGCTTCTAATGTTTGCGAGATAAGAACCTACTAGAATGTGGTTGTTCTAGTTCCTTTTCTTTTCTTTTGGATGCCATGGTCTTCATTCTTTTGCCTGAAGAGGATGTCATTCCTATATCAAACACAGATACAAAACCACAAAACATGTTGTTAATCATTAGTAAAACACAGACAACACCTTATTTCGAAGCTAAACCACTGCTGAGGGTCAAAATCACCCCTCAGCGCCACCAGTGCAGCAATTCAGACCGCAATTCAGCAAAAACAACATGTCTGTCAGAGTGCCGCTCAGCGGCAATTTACCCCTGAGCGGTAACTCTGCAGATTTTTGAAAAATTCATTTTTAACCTGTCCTAACTCCACCCACATGCAATTTTAAGTTTTCTAGATCAAAATCATTCAGTTCAATCGGTTCAAACATCAATTAAATCAACAAATCATGCATAGAAATCAAAACCCCTAAAATTTCATGCTTTAACAATCAAATTCAACTCAAGAACCCTAGAATGAAAAATGCTTGACTTACTTGGGTGGAGATGCTAGATGAATGAAGAATGCTTTCAAGCTATGATGCTCTCTTCCAACCCCAAACTTAGATGGAAATCTAGTGAGAAAGCGAGTGGAGAAGAGATTTTCTTAAAATGGATGAGGGAAAAGTTGTAGAAAAACCTTTGAAAAGGTAAGTAGGAGTGTGTGTGCAGAGAAAAATCTGAAAAGAGAAGCCAATGCGCAGCTTAGGGTATAAAAATACCCTAATGGGCTCGGGTTCCGCTAAGGGGCAACCTAAGCCCAGTCTATGACACTACCGCTCAGTGGTAGTTTGCCGCTCAGTGGTAATTTGCCGCTCAGCGGCACTTTCGGGAAGTGTTCTTCTTCTCCCTAGCTTAACCTAAGTGCCTCCTAACAATGCCTCTCACTTACTCCCTGCAATAACATTTAACATTGATACTAAAAGCAACCTTTAACACGTAGAAACTAGCTTGAAATCATGCTTTTGTTTATATTTTTGGAAATAAGAGAGTTGGACAGGTTTATGCTTGATTTCAGTGTTTTATGCAGGTTTTAAGGTGAATTTGATGAAAGAAGTGAAGAAGGATAGAGATAGAATCAGAAAATAACTCAAAAAGTGAAAAAGAAGATGATGGAAGCTTGCTATGGGTGAGACTCATTGAACCAGAAAGCCAAACAGCAAACGTTCTAGTGAGGAGAATGAAGGCAGCGGAATTCTAAAATATATGTAGAGAATGGTATGGTTTCAGTGAAGAATGGAGTGGGTCAGAACCTCTTAGCTCAGAGGGCCTTCTACTTTGGAAGGAAGCTAGAGGTAAGGAGAAAGAAACTGAAGAATTGGGTTGACTTAAGAGCAAAGGTAAGCTGGAATTTCATTTCTGCAGCAATTAGACTAAGCTCAAAAGTGTCTACAAAAGGGGGAAGAGGTCTCCTATTTATAGGAAGATAAGAGCCTCAAATCTGAAATGAAATTTAATCCAAAAGCAAATGAAATTAAAGAAAAAGGCGCTAATTTGCTTCAGCTTCAAACATGCCTCATTCCAACTCAGCAACACACGTGAAACAGCACCAATTCTGAAACGCTAGGCTAGCTTGGTTATTGGCTGAGCTTTTTGATAGCTTTGGCAGCAAGCTTCTCCCTCAAAGTCTCTCTTTTCACGTGCTCAAATGCTATGCTGGCAGCTGCTCCCTCCAATTTGTTAATCCTACAAAACACATATAAACATATTAAAGAGAATTCTACTAAGACTTAGAGAAAGAAAATTAAGAAAGAGTCTTTAATAATCCTTCTTCACTTCCCTTTCTTAGCCTTAGCTTAAGTTGATACTCCTTTGAATGCAATGCCCTAAATGAGTTTCCATCAGAAGAGAAGCCGCAAGTACCGCTCAACGCCAGTTTACCGTTGAGGGGTGTTCATATGCAGGTTTTAAGGTGTTCATAAATTTGTCATCAAGTTTAAGGTGTTATGCAGATTTTAAGGTTTTCATAAATTTGTCATCAAGTTTTTGGCGCCGTTGCCGAGAACTCGTGGTTTAACTAGTTTATTTGTGTGATTATTGATTATCTTTGACTTGTTTTTGAATTTTGAATTTTAAATTTCAAATTTTGTATTTTGTTTTTATTTTTCTGTTTTCTGTTTTTATTTTTCGATTTTTATTTTATTTTAGTTTTCTGTTTTTATTTTATTTTATTTTATTTTCTGTTTTTTATTTTTTTTCGGTTAATATTTTATTTTATTTTATTTTCTGTTTTTATTTTTCTGTTTTTATTTTATCTTCTTATCTCTTATTTTATATCTTCTATATCTTGTTATGCTAACAAATTTTTCTAGGGACTTGTTTTCTTGTGTATGTAGGAAGCAATTCGAACTAGAAGCAAGAAAACCTCGGAACCTCTTCTTGAAGGCTTAGACAAGAGTACACGGAGGAGAAGAATCCGTACATGTAGAGAACTTTTCCCTCCTCTGGAAGATCTTTTACAACCTTCACCACAAGGTTCTCACCATAGCACTGAGGAGATGGAGAATAATAATGTTAGACGGACTCTTGCAGATTACACCAATGTGGTTGGCCCTCAACATTTCAATAGCATAGCAAGACCGAGGGTTAATGCAGCTAATATGGAGGTGAAATCGACATTAATCCAACTGGTTAATAGTAACCAATTTAATGGGTTGTCTCATGAAAGCCCATATGAGCACCTCACAACCTTTAATGAAATTTGCAATACAGTGAAGATAAATGAGGTGGCTGACGAAGCAATCAAACTTAGCCTGTTTCCATTCTCATTGGTTGAACTCTTTTCTAGAAGGGAGCTTTACAGAGTGGGAAGCTGTGGTGACAAAGTTCTTGAACAAATACTTCCCACAATCCAAGGTAAACAAAGGGAAGCAAGAGATATCATTTTTCAGGCAAGGAATGGAGGAATCACTAGGTCATGCATGGGACAGGTACAAAAGCCTATTAAGAAAGACTCTCACACATGGATTTGACGAAGTAGAAGTAGTCCTAATCTTCCTTGGAGGTCTTCGTTCACAAACCAAGCTGATGTTACATGCCTCAACTAGAGGCAATATTAAATGGAAGAATCTAGAGGAAGCCACGAAAATAATTGAAAACATGGCTACTAATGATAATGAGTTGAACAGTGAAAGATGAGCTCCTGTTCAACAAAAAGGAGTTCTACAGTTGCAATCCAATGATGCCTTGTTAGCTTAGAACAAGATATTAACTCAACATTTGGAGAATCTCACAAAGACACTTGCACAACTGCCAAAAGAGTTAAAGACTGTTGCACAGGTTCAACCACATATGTGTGAATTATGTGGGGGTGACCATATCAATGGTCAATGCGCCTTTCCAGTGGAAGCTTTAGAGGATGTTAACTTCATGGCAAATCAATTTCCATATTGTCAGGGGAATTTCAATCAAGGGTGGAAACCACACCCAAGTATTGGTCAAGGACAAAGTGGGAAAGCTGGACAATCAGGGCAGTTTAACAAGCAACAACAACAACCAACCTTATGGCAACAAATAGCTACACTTAATGAAAGATCAATAAGGATGGAAGAAACTCTTCAGCAATTCATACAGGCAACTACATCCACTCAAAAGAGCATTGAAGCTGCTATTAAGAACTTGGAGATGCAAATGGGTCAAATTACTAAGGAGTTGGAAGAAAGGCCTGACAAAAATTTTGGGGCTAATACTGAGGTTAATCCCAGGGAAGAATGTAAGGTGTTAGTGAGTGTAAATGTTGAAACAGTTGAGTTAGAAAGAGAGAAAGAAAAATAAGAGAGAAAAAAGAGAGAAAAAGAAAAAGAAGAGAGAAAAGAGAAAGAAGAGATAAGAGAGATAAAGAGTGAAGATATTCTTCCTTTTCCAATAGATCATGAGAAACAATTTGATTTTACAAAAATATTCAAGATGTTGGATAATGATGTACCTTGGAAGGAGATATTACAGCACATTGCAGTTTATACAAAGCCTAAGGAAGAAGTCTCTACAAAGAAAAGACGTAGAGATGATGAGACAAAGGAGTATAAAGCTGTTAAAAAGAAGCCATTCCCTCTAAAAGCAAAAGATCCAGGAGGTTTCTCCATTCCATGCGCTATAGGGAAGAAAAGGATAAAGAAGGCTTTACTTGATTTAGGATCGTGTTAACTTGATGCCTTATTCCTTACTTGAGCAGATTGGTGATCTTGATGTGAAGCCTATAAAGATGAATTTACTAATGGCAGATGGATCCTCAAAGAATCCCTATGGTATAGAAGAGGATGTTATAGTTTGTGTAGGCAAACTAGAGTTCTTGGTGGACTTTGTGGTGATGGAGATGGAGGATGAGAGGATACCCATTATTCTCGGAAGACCGTTTATGAAAACGGCCAAAGCCATCATTGATGTGGATGAAGGTATAGTGGTGTTCCAAGACCGAGAAGAAAGAGTTGTTGTAGATGTCTTCAAAGAAGAGAGGTAGATGCAGGAGGAAGAAGCTAGTCATAAAGCTGCATATCAAGATGTACTCATGACTAGCCTTGAAGATGAAAAGCCAAATGTCAAAGGTAAACATTTTTTTTTGTTTCAGGTACAGGAAGAAGAAAAGATTGGGAAAGGAAGAAAGGTTCATGATGACTGGATGCAAGAACGACTCCAACTTGGTAAACCTGTGAAATTCAAAAACAAGTTGTGGGTTGTGAAAGACTACAAAGAAAATGAGGTGATAGAGATAGAGTCTCCACATTCCAGAAGAGTCAGAAAAGTGGACCGGAAGCAGTTGATGAGTTGGTGTGATATGAACATCAACCATGAAGATGGAACATGAGCTTTATTGGGTCAAGCTAGTGACGTTAAAAGAGCACTTACTGGAAGGCATTCCAGTGATTTGAGGACAATTTTTCTTTTGATTTTATTTTGGCTTTGTAAATTTTTATAAACTTGGACATTACTTCTGTAAAATTTTGGGTATAGCATCTACTGAAGGATGCTAGGTGGTTAAGTATCTACTGAAAGATACTAGGTTTGACACCTACTGATGGGTGTTGGTGGATGTTTGGGTCAAGCTCGTGACGTTAAACAAGCGCTACCTGGGAGGCAACCCAGTTGATTGATTGTATTTTTGTTCTGCTTTAGTTGCATGATAGGGAATTGGATGCATGAGTGATATGAGAATTTAATTGCAGGAAGCAAGTGAGGGGCATGAGTAGAAGGCACCTAGGTTAAGCTAGGAAGAAGAAAAGCACAACACGAAAGTGTCGCTGAGCGGTGGTATCACAGATTGGGCTTAAGGTTGCCCATTAGCGGAACCCGAGCCCATTAGGGTATTTTTATACCCAAAGTCACGCCTTGGCCTCTATTTTCAGATTCTTCTCTGCACACACACTCCTAAACACTTTTCCAATGGTTCTCTACATTTTTCCTTTCATTCCTCTTGAGAAAATCTCCCTTCCACTCACTTTCTCACTAGCTTTCCATCTAAGTTTGGGGTTGGGAGAGATCATCATTGTTCTTCACAGTTTGGAAGCATTCTCTACTCATTTAGCATCTCCACCCAAGTAAGTCAAGCATTTTTCATTCTAGGGTTCTTGAGCATGAATTTGATTTTTGAAGCATGAATTTTTAGGGGTTTTGATTCCTATGCATGATTTGATGAATTAATTGATGTTTGAACCGATTGAACTGATTGATTTTGATTTGGAAGTATGAAAATTGTATGTGGGTGGAGTTAGGAGGGGTCAAAAGAGTTTTTTCAAAAATCTGCAGAATCACCGCTCAGGGGTAAATTTTCGCTAAGCGGCACTTTGACAGACTTTGAAATTTTACTGAATTTTGTACTGGATTGATGCACTGGTGGCACTGAGGGGTGATTTTGACCCTCAGCGGTGGTTTAGCATGGAATTAGGGTGTTGTTTTTGGTTTACTAATGATTAACAATATGATTTGTGGTTTTGTAATCTGTTTTTTATGTAGGAATGGCATCCTCTTCAGGCAAAAGAGTGAAGACGACGTCATCCAAAAGGAAAGAAAAGGAACCAGAACAACCCCACTCTAGTAGGTTCCTATCTCGCAAACATGAGAAGCATTTTAAGGTGGTCCAAGATAGGAGGCTCCTTATGGAGAGGAAAGTTGGAATGATACCTAACTTTGCTCCTCTATTTGGAGAGCAACTTCTGGGAAGGAATTGGGGGAAGCTAGCCACATACCCTACACCAGCCAATATAGCTGTGGTGAAAGAGTTTTACACCAATGCAAGGAAGATTGATGATTATCCGGCTGAGGATTACCTAGGCTATGTCAGAGGCCGCGCTATTAGGTATGATCCTGACTCTATCTACAGCTTCTTGGGTACTGTATGGGCTGGTGAGCAGTGTCAGTTTGCTCTATGTATGGAAGAAGGCATTGATTTTAATGATGTGGAGAGTGTTCTATGTGTACCTGGAGGACATTTTCATATAAACAAAACTGGTTCTGTGGTGAACATTAGGAGGACTGACTTGAATCCTCTTGCAAAATATTGGATGGCATTTTCTCATGCAACATTCAGCCATGTTCTCATGTTTCAGACATCACTCTTAGCAGGGCACTCCTCCTTTACTATGCGATCAGGAATTTGAATGTCAATATTGGACAGGTAATAGCTAATGAGATAAGGGTGTGTGCTAACACAATAAACAGCAAAGCACCCTTAGGACATCCTTCTTTGATCACACACCTGTGCAAGATAGCTGGGGTGGATACTTCTGCTCCACCATTTGAGAGGCCAAGGAAAGCAATTGATGAGGCCTACTACAGACAGTACTGTGGAGGTGAGGAAGCAGCTCAGCCAGTTCCACCACACCGTACTCACAAAGAAAGAGTTCAAGCACAGAGTCAGGCATTTGCAGAAACACATGAAGCAGAGCCTTTCCAAGTGAGGGACATTTATATGTCTCTTATAGGTGCACAATTGGAAACTTTGTCTGTTATGATGGTTTGCTTATGAGTGTCGCTTCAGAAGTAATGTCTGATGATGCTTTGATATTGATTGATGTTGAGATGTGCACATTATATGCTTATACAGGTGATTCACAAGCTTTGTGAACAAATGCATGATGTTGTGATTGTGATTATGATATTAAGCAGGATGTGTATATGTGGAATGTGAATGAGCTTATATGTGAGGTTTTGAGCTCCAGAATTTTTGTGATTTAATGTTATTACTTTGAAAGCATGAATGATTTTGCCCAGGTTTTCTATGATTGAATCAGTTGCTTGTTTTCATCATATGATCAAGGCCATTTGTTGGTAACCCTTTTATTATCCAAATGCATGATTTTAGCCCACAAAAGAGAGCACTATGTCTTCTACCCTTTGAACCTTTAGCCTTGAATATAAATTGAAAACCCTTTGTGAAAAGCTTTACCTTGTGTTAAGTAGAAAATATTTGGTGGTATTGACAAATGTTCAAGTTTGGGGTTGTTGGGAAGTTATGAAAGGGAAATTGAAACCATTGAGCTAAGACCTAAGAACTAAGAATGTGAAAAGAAAAAGAAAAAAGGAAAGCAAAGAGAAGAAAAAGCAAAGCTCAATGCAAAAGGAAAGTTGGGAATAAGTAAGAATGATTGTGTTAGATGATTCTCTTAACTCAAGGGTTTTGTGATCTAGAAAAACCAATTTTCTTGTTAGCCCAGCCACATTATAAGCCATTGAAAAGTCCTTGTGATGATGCATGCTTGTGAATGTATTTGATTGTGGTTAAATGAAAGGCAAAGTCAATTCATGTGACATTGTGATAGTAGAGTGAATGAGTGATTACATAAGTGAAACACTTTATCTACTAAGGAAAGATTCCATGAGCACATGAACATCCATACTTAGTTGATTGATCATTCATGAAAAGAAGCATTTGTTGGATATTAGGTGATTGTGTGAACACTAAAGCATGTTCATGTCTTGATTGAAGTCTTTCTCATGAGCTTAATTGAGTACTTACTTATCTTGAAAAGAGGATTTTTGAATGGAGTGAACCATTGTATTGATTGGTAAAAGATTGAGTTACATCTTGTTTGCTTAAGGACAAGCAAAGTTCTGAGTTTGGAGTTGTGATAACAGTTGAAAAACTGTTATTTTCATGCTTAAAATTGATACTAAAAGCAACCTTTAACACTTAGAAACTAGCTTGAAGTCATGCTTTTGTTTATATTTTTGGAAATAAGAGAGTTGGACAGGTTTATGTTTGATTTCAGTGTTTTATGCAGGTTTTAAGGTGAATTTGATGAAAGAAGTAAAGAAGGATAGAGATGGAATCAGAAAAGAACTCAAAAAGTGCAAAAGAAGAGAAGCCGCAAGTATCGCTCAACGTCAGTTTACCGCTGAGCGGCACTAATGAACACCCGTTGGCTCCGCTGAGGGGTGAAAGTGCAGCTAAGGGGAAGAATCAACACACGCACTTACCGCTGAACGACAGTTCACCACTGAGCGGCATTATTTTGGGCTTAAGCCCACTTTTCTGTAATATTTCGAATAGTATATAAGCTTTAGGACTTCCTAGGATTTGTATCTTTGGCAAAGTACGAAGCAAACACACACCTTTCCACCCCTTAGAGGAAGATCTTGGATGCTAAGGCTACCTACTCAACTTTATAGGGTTCTATCTTTCACTCTTTCATTGTATTTCATCTAGTTTCACCATGAATATGGTGAACTAAACTCTTCTTGTTGTTGGGGAATCAATGTAATATTTTGAAGCTCTCATATATGGAATTTGTGTTTAAACATCTTATTTGAGATACATGCTTTCTTTCATTAATAGTTAGGGTTTTTCCTCTTTGCTCAAAGCATGCATTGTTTAATTCATTCGATGTCATGATTATTGATTTTGTCGATATGGACACATACGGGGAAATCTAGATCCGGGAAAATTCTCCCAATAGCATATTGCCTAGACATAGGGATATGAGGGTTGGTTGCCTTTAAGCTTCTGTGCTTCAGAATTAATTATTAGGGATGCTAGGAATTGTATGAACTCGTAATTAAGGATAGACTTTCTTCCCAAGGTGAATTAGAGAGTGGCATTAACATTGATGAAAAGAATGATGAATTCCTAAAATATATGAGAGTGGATAAGATGAAATTGATTACCCCAACAACATGCTCATCCATCTAATTCATTTAGTGTTTGTGTTCTTCTTTCCCATTGATCATCACATGCATACATGTTTACTTTTGTCTTGTGCATTTGAAACTTATAACAATTTGTTCACAAGTCTTAAATAATCAAGAAATCACATAACTAACTAGGCCGTGAGTCCTTTGGGAGAACGATACTTGGTCTTACCGAGTTTATTACTTGATACGATTCGGTCACACTTGCCGAGGGTTAAACAAGTTTTTGGCGCCGTGTTTCGGTGTTCATAAATTTGTCATCATGGCGCTAGGGTTTCTACGGCAGCGGTGGTGTTGTAGTGGCGAGGCGCGAGGGACTGCGTGGTGGCTACCAGCGATGACTCTGGTGAGGCGGCTGTTTTGGATGGTGCGACGGCTAGGGTTTGGGTGATGGTAGAGGATTTAAGGTTTCTGCTGTTTGGAGAAGGGTTGAAGGAGATGCTGACGTGGTAGAGCTAATGTGGCATGGGTGATGATATGGCACAATCTGGTTGGCTATCTTTAAGAGGAGTGTGTAGGAGGGATAGGAGTAGGAAACTCAAGGGATGTAGCAGAAAATGTTTAGTGTTTGGGCTTATTTGTTGGGCCTGTTCAGAAATAGGACTGTACATTTGTAAATATAGGGGTGCATTCAACGTTTTTTCTTTAATAAACTAATTCCTTCTGAGAATTCTGATTTTGGGCCTTGATTTGCAATTTTAGATCAATAAAGCTTTAATTTCAGCTGCACAAATAAACATTAGAACATCCAAGAATAATTTATGCGCTAAAACTCACTTTTTCCGTCTCTTTAATTCCCAATCCCAATAAATCCAATCATCACAAATTCTCTTCAAATCAACCATTTAAGCACAAATATCCCATCAAAAATTTGAATTTTAAAGCATAGATGCGGACATTAATATGCTCTCATCAGGAGGTACCTAGGTGATAACTACGTTGAGGTCTACAACTTTAACCAATCAATTCGTTGTTTAAAGCAAGTAAGTCAAAAACCCCTTTTCTTTGGTATTCTAGGGTTCTTGATCATGCACAACGATTCTATTTTTGCATGCATCAAGAATATATCTCCAATCACCAATCGGTGACGTGTAGGTATTTTAGATATTCCTTGCGGTGCAAGCAATCTTCAGAGTGTTTTGAGTTTGGGCAGTTGAGTTAGAGGTAAGAGAAGCTGGTGTTTTCTTTTAATTTGAGTTACAACGTATGTTTTGGTAATGTGATAGTATGGAAATTCAATATATGTAAATTTTGATGCTTGATGTGTGTGCTGTTTTGGTATGTATGATTGATTAAATGAACATGATTATATTAATTTTTGGTTAAAAGTGATTATTGAATTATATGTGTAGTTGGGTTGGTGAAGGATGATTGTATAAATTGTAAAGATGGTAGTTGTAGTTTGGTGATGATTGGAAGAGTTTTAGGTGCACATTTGGGAACTTGAGTAGTGAAATTTTGATGGGAGTGTTATGGAGCAAATCTGAGTGATTGGGGTTTGTAATGAGGTCATTTATGACTGGTCTTGACCTCTAAATAGCTTACCTTTGAGCTGAAAATGGTTTAATTCATTTTGGGTCTATAAGTTGAGATTTGAGGAATGTTAAAGTAGGATCTTACACACAATCACTTAAAAATGAGTAAAGGATGGTTTGTAGGAAGTTGTTTAACAAATGAGTGTATAACAAAATCTGGGAGGGTTAGAAGTTGGGGAAAATACCTCATTTTTGGTTAAGTCGGTTTAAGGGTGTAAATTGTACAGATTTCGTGTTGTAGAGTTATGCAGACTCGTTGAGCGAGTGGAGTTGCTCAACGAAAGGTTAAGGGTCTGGAACACTATCTTCTCATTCGCACAGCGAATTGGGTCCCTGAGCGAGTGAGTTGGGGGTCTGTATCATTGTCTCCAGTTTCGCACAGCGAGCTGGGTCACTGAACGAGGAGTTGGGGTTTGGAAGCACTGCATTTTTATTCGCATAGCGAGCTAAGTCGATCTGCGAGAGGTTTGGGGTCTGGGAGTACTGTCATTTTATTCGCACAGCGAGTTGGGTCGCTAAGCGAGAGGTTTGGGGTCTAGGACCACTATCTGTGTATTCGCACAGCGAGCTGGATCGTTGAGCGAGAGAACTTTGTGGTCGCCTAGCGAGTTTGGTCGTTGAGCGACAAGTCCAGGTTTTTTGTTTACTTTTTCCTTCTTTGTTCTTGATTAATTTGAGTAATGCTTTGATTCATTTAGGGATAATGTATGATTATGTATGGGTATATGAGTATCAAACATTTGATGTGAGATTCAAAATGAAAGTATATGGTTCAAGGTTGTGGAAAGAGTTCCAAGGAGGAAATTCTTATTGTGATTGGAAGAGGGACTAGTATAAGTTGTAAGAAGCTGATATAATGATTATCCTGAACCTCTAATGATCATCTGTGCTCAATTATAGAGTGATGAGTCATGCCATGAGAGCAGTAGGAGGTCCTAGCCTGGGGCCTTTCTTCACGGTGGCAAATGGCGTTTTAAGGACTAACGCTCTGTGGCAGCTTTGAGTGGGTCAATGATGCACAAATTTATGAACACCGAAATACGGCGCCACAAACTTGTTGAACAATCGGCAAGTGTGACCGAATCGTTTCAAGTAATAAACTCGGTAAGACCAAGTATCGTTCTCCCAAAGGACTCACGGCCTAGTTTAGTTGTGATTTGTTGATTATTTAAGACTAAAGAACGAAATAAGTGAAGTTTAATATGCAAAACAGAAAATAAACATGTATGCATGAATGTGATCAATGGCTAAAACAAAATACAAACACTTTAATGGAATATATGGATGAGTATGTTGTTGGGGTTATCAATTTCATCTTATCCACTCTCATATACTTTAGGAATTCAACATTCGATTCATCATTGTTAATGCCACTCTCTAAATTACCTTTCAAGAAGGCTTCTCCCTAATTACGAGTTCATACGATTCCTAGCATTCCTAATAATTAGTTTTTTTAGCACAGGAGCTTAAGGCAACCAATATACTATTGGGAGAAATTCCCCGGATTTAGACTTCCCCGTACGTTCCCGTATCGACAAAATCAATAATCATGCATTGAATGAGTTAAACAAAGCAAGCATTGAGCAAAGAGAAAAAACCCTAACTAATGATGAAAGAAAGCATAAGTCTTAGATTAAGATGCAAGCACAAATTCCATATATGAGAGCTTCAAAAGATTACATTGATTCCCCAACAAACATACAAGGTTTAGTTCACCATATTCATGGTGACCCTAGATGAACAATAATGAAAGAATGAAGGATAAAACCCTAGAAAGGTGAAGAGGTAGCCTGAGCATCCCAAGATCCTCCTTCAAAGGGGTGGAAGAGAGAGTGTTTGCTTCGTTTCTGCCAAAGATACCTAACCCTAGGAAACCCTAAAGCTTATATATTATTCGTAAATTACAGAAAATTAGGTCCAAGCCCATAAAAGTGCCGCTCAGCGGTAAAGTACCGCTCAGCGGTAAGTGCGTGAGACGTTTCTTCCCCTCAGCGGCCATTTTGCCCCTCAGCGGATCTCCCGTAAGCTCCTAAGTGCCGCTCAGCGGTAAACTGCCGCTGAGCGGTGACTTCGGCTTCTCCTTTTGCACTTTTTGATGTCTTTTCTGATTCCATCTCTCACCTTCTTCACTTCTTTCACCAAATTCACCTTAAAACCTGCACAAAAACACTGAAATCAAGCATAAACCTGTCCAGCTCTCTTATTTATGAAAATATAAAGAAAAGCATGATTTCAAGCTAGTTTCTAAGTGTAAAGGTTGCTTTTAGTGTCAATTTTAATCATGAAAATAACAGTTTTTCAACTGTTATCAGTCAATTGTTCCACCACACATGTGCAGAATTATTCATCGCTCGACGTTTATACTAGATAGTAAAGGGTTTGGCCAACCCTGATTCAGTATGTGTGAAGAGAAATACTATGAAATCTATGGTGTGCTTGAACTTGTATATTGTGTTTACTTTAGTATGAATGATTCTTTTCAACTAGCTTACCCTTCTTGTATGTTTCTTGGTTGTTTGTTTTATGTATATTTCCTTCATCTGGTGGGTGTGAGCAGAGTAAGATGACATGTTCGTCGTTATGTATGTATATTGTTTTATGTATATTTCCTTCATCTGATGTAAAGAGTTATAATTAGTTTTCTTTTTGAGTACTTATAGTTTCTTGGTGGATTTTTGATACACCATTATTGTATATAGTTTTGATACTAGTACATTCTGAATATAAGTTATGTTTATAGTTTTCCTTGGATGACTGTAAAAGTGACTTTATACTCCTTATCCATCATGTTAACTGATCTATCATATTAACTATGTGATGACTATTATATAATGTCATGTTATATTTTAGGATGTTACAAATTTGAGGTAGCATAGAAACAATTTACTATCCTAGTTCATAATAAAGCAAGCTAAGATATCTTTGATCCAATATTATACACAACACGTATTGGCTTACCTAGCAAAAGTTGGCCCTGAATACAATTTATGTCTTATACTATAGGAAAAAAACTCTTTAAGGAAGTCATCCATGGATGTAACACCACCTATTAACCATAAAACATGCATGAGAAAATTTCCGATCTTTAAAGGTTCTAAGGTAAAAGAAAATGAGAGAAATGGCTAACAGTAATAAAACATAAACCAAATAACAATTAATCGAAAATGAAAAATAAAAATAGTAGAAAAAAAGGGAAGATGAAACCCTATGTTACATTGCACGACGACTACTCTGACGGGTACCAGATGGGGTGACACAGAACCTCGCTAAATCCTCCATGGGAAACTAGATTTCAGAAGAATAAAGAAGGAGGAGTAAATCCCCTCTCACCAGATAAAAAATCGAAGGAAGAAAGAGAGGGAACTCACAGCGATGTTGTTGAGGTCACAAGCAACTACAAAGCGTTGATGACGTGGTTTCGAATTAGTAAAATCTAAGCGGCGATGACTTCAATCGTTTGATGAAGGTGCAATTGTGGAAGAAGGAGATGCGGTGGTCGACCCTGGAGAGGTGAAATGGTACTGGGCATGATGAAGACAAGAGCTGCCACCGCAGATGAAGGTGAAGAAAGGCTTAGCTCTCTGTTTCACGAGCGAAGAAGAAGGTGAGGGGAGTGAAGCTGGCTCTCACCAATGACATCATTAGACACTATACTCGCCGATAGTAATTCTTATTGGATGAAATGGGATGACTAACCTTCCCTGTTAGTTTGAGGGTCGAAGGAGAAGAAGATGAAACGTCAGCTCCTTTGATAAAAGGAAGAAATAATTTAGGTCAGATAAAAAATATGATTCAATATTTTTCCGTTTTTGTTAACTGTGCTCAATTTGACCAGAAATTCTTATTTTAATTAATTTGAATGATCTGAGGCTAATTATTTGATTTATTAATTACAGGAAAATTTTGGAAATACAATTTGGGACATTTGGAAGGTTGTCACTTAATTCAAGACTCTTCATAAAAGAAGTGTGCACAAGAAAAAGGACACTATGGTGATTTTACTCTTTGGCCCTTTGAGAAAGGGGTGCTTCAATTGAAAAAAAGGGGTGCGTCCAGCAAGCACAGGCTTCAATTATTACATCCAACAGCAGCCCACATGAATCACATGTCCAGGAGCTTCTTTGGGAGGTGCACACGTTGTAGAGTGCTGGAAGCAAATAGCACACGGCCCTTGAGAGCTAATTCTACCCAGCAAGCTTGAAGAAAGGAAAGCAGCACACGTCCAAGTGGTGTCTCGGCCCATGGGAATTAATTTTTGGGGGTCCAGCAAGTATTTTTTTTGGAAGCAAAGCAGCAGCGAGCTGCTCCAACAAAGAAGAGTGGCGTCCAACAAAAATTGGAGAGGCACTCACGGTCCAGTAGCTGACGCATCCAACCTTCGCACGGCTGCATTCAAATTGCGCTGGAAGATGTCACGACCTTTTTGGTCCAGCACATGGAGGGGCCTCGAGCTGCCACGGAAGAGAAAGAAAGAGTGAAGCTCACGGCCTTTTGCTGGATGCACACACTCCACGGCCCAAAGCACCCGGTCCAAGAGGAGCAGCAGCAGCGTGGAAAGTCAAGCAGGAGCAGCAGGTACACAACACAGCAACACGCGTAGAGGAAGCCTTAGTCCAGCAGGAGAACCGCAAGCACACATGTCCACCAAGAAAAAAAAGGAGGTGCTGGGAAAACAAAATGAAGAAGCAAAGAGGCTACGCGTACAAGGTTTTTCACGCATCCAGTAGGAGGCTCTCGGTTGGTCCAGCAGAAGGGCGTCCAGTAAAAAGAAGTGGTCCAGCAAGGGGCAGCCACGTTAGTACCGGGGGTGGCATCCAGCATTTTCCAAAGCCACACGGCCTGAGTCCAGCAAGGAAGAGAGGGGAGAATTACGGGTCATTGGGAACCTTCATTTAAGGGGTTTTCTCTCCAACAGCAAAGAGGGGGGATATATACATCATCTTTCATAGGAATCTCCAGCAGCCACCTATTAGGATTGATTTTTTTTGCTTTAAAGAAAGATGGACGGTGATGTCCAGTAGGTATTAATTTGAGAAGTAGTGCAGCACGGTGAAAGGATTTTTGGCAGCTGCACGGTGAAGAAATGGAGGGTCTCGGCCTGGAGCAGGAGGCGGCCGCCACTTGCCACTTATTCTCTCGGTTCATGGAACGCTGTTTGGAATGATGAATAAAGAACACATCTTTCTTTTCCTGTGGTATGAAAAAAGGCCAGCACCACGTTCATGATGGAGGAAGCACATGGGGAAAGGCAGCAACAGTGATACAATTTTCTTCCTTTATGCATAAGCGGTGAAAGTTTTATGTTTAGGAATTAAGAGAAGTGCTGATTCAATTCCTTTGGAAAAGTGTTAATTTCATTTGGCTTTTAATCATGGAAGCGGCTGTCACGTCTAGCATTATTTGGAGGATAATTCGTTTTTTTTTATTTGCTTTTAAAGAATGGAAGTGCTGATTTCATAGGGTAGCAATGCGCAGAACTAGTTTTTTTTCTTTCTTTAGATTCACACGTTGATGCATTTTGGGTGATCACACAGCTTACTTCAGCAAGCACGATGTTTTCTTTCTTTAAATTAGGTGCACGGTGATTGTTATGGACTGCAGCACGGTGATTTTCATTTTGCTGGAAAGGGTACACACGGTGCTTTCCAACTGCATTGCAATTTTTTTTATTCCACTGCATCGTGATTAAATTGTTGACACGTTGCGTTTAAATTATTAGCTTGAATATTGCCTTTTTCTTTTCATTCCCGCTGCAATGATAATTTTTGTAATTTAGCAATTTCCTTTCCATTTAGTAATATCATTTTGTGATTTCTGATTTAGTAATTTCAATTCAAGTGAGTCAAGTAAGTTTTGCTTAATTTAATTGTGATGTTAGTTTAAGTTAGTTGGGTAATTTGTGTTGAAAAAGAAGTTAGAGTAGCCCTTCATTTTGTTAATCCGTGATTGAAAGTATTGTAATTGAGTTAATGACCAACCGCTTTTATTATGTGTTTCCATCCGTGTTTATGTTCGTGTTTTAATTTAGTTCACTTGCATTCACAAAATCTTCAAACCCCCCACTACGTGTTTGACCTAAGACTTGAACCACATTTCATCGTTGAGAGACGACCTAGGAGTCACGTCCTAGCACTATACTGCATTCTTTAATGCAAATCAATTTTTGTGTGAGGTGCGACCCTCTCAACAACTAACCTTCCCGGTTAGTTTGAGGGTCGAAGGAGAAGAAGATGAAACATCAGCTCTTTTGATAAAAGGAAGAAATAATTTAGGTCAGATAAAAAATATGATTCGAAAAGAAGAGTAAAACAAAATGTTTTTACTTACAATGATTTTGCTTTTCAATCGTTGGAAACTTTTTTTTAAAAAATAATATTTTTAATTTATTTGTGGTTTTGATATTACCACCAGAAATTTGTGAAAGTTTTAATAAAACAACTGAAAATTTTTGGAAGTTTCTAAAATTGCCGAAAACAAACCCCTTATTGGAATACATTATTTTTGTAGTGATGAAATTATGGTTTTAATATGCTCTGGACTGGTTATAATAATATTATATATATATATATATATATATATATATATATATAATATAAATTCTCACTTATATGTATTCATAATATATAAATAAATAATTGTCTTTAGGATTGTTGTAGTGTTTAACTATTATTATTAAATGATAAAAGTAAAATATATTTTTTAAAATAAATATGTTAGTTGTGAGTTATATATATATATATATATATATATATATATATATATATATATATATATAATTGTAGTTTTTATATTACTTTATTATATAATTACTATAATTGTTATAAAAGTTAGCATATATGGTATAATAGTTTAATTAGAAGATTTTGGATAATTTAATAAAAAAAGGATATTATTAAGTATTGTTACATATCGTAAAAGATATTCTTGGATATTGTTATATAGTTACAAATTAAAATATATCTTGAGATATTAATAGATATTATTATTAAATAATAATAATAATAATAAGATATAATGCATTGTCTAGAGACTTATTAGAATTAATTAAGTTAAAGATAAATTTATTTTATCTTATCTATATCTTTTATCTTAGTCAGTTGTTATTACTCTTTATGAACTTTTATTATAAATAAAGTACCTTATGGGTAAGAAAAATTAATCCCACACATAGTTCTAACTATATTAGATACCTCCTATTGATATAGAAACTCTGGTCATTAGAAAAAAAAAGAAACAAAAACTTTAAGGGTGAGAGTGAGAGTTTGATCGAGTGAAGATCTGTGAGTGCTTAAGGGTGTTATTGAAAGACATAGTTTATTCTAAGAAAAAGTCTTAGCGCGAAAACCAAGTAGGGGGAGCTTACGTTATTGACTTTTGTTATTCTTGGTTTTTATATTCTCGATTTGTTTTCATGTATGAATTGTGTATATGTGTGTTGTCGTTAGGATGTATGCATGTGAAGATATGATAGGTTGGTATGGGGTCGTCTCCTCATACCTAGTAAATCCTTTTCGGCCGTGTGATGCGGGAAAGTGATTCTCTTCAACCGTGTGATGCAAGAAGATGATGGTTTGAGTACTGATGTCTTTTTTGGTCGTGTGATGCGGGAAAAATGTTCTCTTCAACCTGTGATAAGGGAAGAGGATGGTTCGAGTACTGATGTATCTTTTGGCCAAGTGATGCGTTCTTTTCGGCCGTGTGATGTGGGAAGAGGATAGTTCGAGTACTGATGTCTCTTTTGGACGTGTGATGTGAGAAAGAGGTTCTCTTTGGCCGTGTGATGCCGAAAGAGGATGGTTCGGGTACTGATGAATCTTTTAGTCGTGTGATGCGGGAAAGAGGATTTCTTTTGATAGTGTGATATGGGAAGAGGGTGTCGTGTGACTTGTACTTAATTGGTTATGATGATTAGGTGATATGGTAGCATACGAGAAGTAGATTACGAATTTGTGATGATGATGTGGGCTCAAATTTAAGTTGTTGTTGTGTTATTATGTTTTTAATTGTGACGAATTTTTAGCTTTTGTTAGTTATACTATTATTCTTATTATGATTGATTCTCAGTTAGCTTACTCCAATGTTTGTAGTTGTTGTTTTTATCTACGATGATCGTTATACGGAAGTAGATGATCATGCAGATAACTCAGATGCAGTATAACACAACGATCGAATTGAGAGAATTGAGAAATTTACGGATTTATTTTAAATAAATATTTTATTGGAAATTTTATTTTATAATCAAATAGAATCATGGTTTATTTTTGGTTAATTGTAAAGACTTATTGAATTTGAATTTCCGCAATGATAATATGTTAATTTTAAATTTTTGCTCGTAACCCGTGACACTTCAAAAATTGGATGTTACATTTGGTATTATAGTCAGGTTTTTGAAAATCATTTGAAGTCTTCAAAAATGAGCTCTTATAGTTTTTGCTCTGTAGTTGTGTTAAGTGTATTAGTTTATGGTTTTGTTATGAGTTTATTTGTTTGTGTTGATGTAATGTGTGGTTAGTTGTGATAGTATATTTTCTTTTGATTCTTAGGTAGAATTCGTGAGTTAATTTTTGGTGTTTGATGATTTGTTATTGACCATGGTATGAATTGATTAGTGACTTGACGGTGGTGCATGGTTTTTTTTTTTCACGCTGGTTCCTTTTGTTTACAATTGTTATGCCATTAATATGTTTTTTTATGTTAATTGGGGTGCAACTTTATTTTATTTCTCTTTCCTTGCTGCAATTTTTTTTATTCACTCAATAATAAATTAGTTGTACGGTACAGGTTATTCTAAATTAATATACAGCATTGTAACGCAGAGTTTCTTCATTTAATAAGTTTTTTTAATTGATATATAACATGCTGTGCAGCCTTATGTTTACTACATAACATGACATTAAGCCTCTAAATGGTCATGCTAGCGGTGCAATTTCTCTAATAAGCCATGTTTCATTAAATGCTTTTCACGTGTGGTGCATACAATTAGATAAGCCATTAATTATATTTTTTTATATTTTATGGTCCTGTTTTTTTAAATAATAAAATATACTTCCAATTAAATAAACTATTTGTCTTGTGATATAGCATTAACTTTTTATTATCATGCCAGCTTGTATGAAATACGTGTATAAGTTTGACTAGCGTTGTTCTAATTGCCGTTTCGGTATTCTTTAATTATGCTATTTTTACAAGATTAATAATATATATATATATATATATATATATATATATATATATATATATATATATATATATATATATATATATATATATATATTGGATAGCTTGCTATGGTTGGGTTCCTTGGGATAATATATTAAGCCCTGGAGAATTGTTACGTGAATTGCAAAAGCATTAGGTAATTAATTACAGGGTTATAAATTTTAGAAGTGGAGTATTTTTAGAAGAATGTATTTTAGATAATTAAAAAATTAAGGTGGTTAAGATTTTATGGAATAAATAAATAGTTTATAAGATTGTAATACTTTATATGAGTAAATATTTAAAAATGAGTGTTTAGGGATTCAACTTTAATTTTCGAGGAAGGAAATTTTTCTAGTTGAAAAAAATGTAAGACTCAAAAAAATTAGATATTTTAAAAATTGTCGGACCTCATTAAAAACGCATTCCAAAACCCTTTTTAGTGGAAGCCAAGTATCAAGAAGAGAGTTAGAATTTCAGAGAATGGAAAACAGGTGGCTGCTGTAAGATTCATAAAATATATATATATATATATATATATATATATATATATATATATATATATATATTTATATATATATAGTAGTAAATTTTAGTATTTTATTAGTAATAATAATTTTAATGGATAGAAAATTGTAAATTTTGGATATAAAATTATAGTAATTTTAGAAGGAGAGGTTCAAATTTTTGGTAACTTATTTAGTAAAATTTTTTAAATGGAATAGTAAAAAGTAAATAGTAAATAGTAAAAAGTAAATAGTAAAAATAAATTTTCAGCATTAAGATTCCTTAGCATGGAAGAAAGTAGTAGGTAGAAATTAGGATCAGATTTGGTGAGAAAATGATTGAAATATTATTTTTAAATAATATTAAAATAATAAATAATATTAAAATATTAATGAATAGTAAATTTTTTTTACTATAAATAGCCATGGGAGGGAAGGGTATTTTGCACCAAGAAAAGAGGAATCAAGTGAGAGCTTGAGAAATAGAGAAGAAAGAGTTAGGGAGAAATTTTTAGTTGCAAGAAGAGTAGAGGTTCTGAAGGGTTTCAGGGAAACAAATTCGGAGCAGGAGATTAAGTCTGGAATAGAGGTAGGGGAGCTAATCCTTCTTGTATATGATTTTTTTTATCCATGTTATGATAATGAATATGAGTTATGAGTATGTTAAAATTTTGGTAATGGTAGTTATCTATTCACTTATATAAATTTAGTTTTCATTATTATAATTTCTTATTTTCGAGTTACTGTTGTGAAAATTTTCTATTAATAGTTTTCACCGTTGGATTTAGCTAAAATTTTAGTATGTGAATCCTAAGACCTATTACTAAACTTTGACCGTTCGGATTTGAAAATAGAAGTCTGTACTTGAAGAAATAAATACTGCAAGTTTGAGTAAATTAGTCACCCTGTAGTTCTGTTACTAAGTTGTCTCGGTAAAAATATAGATTTTGACCTATTTAACCGTTAGATCAACCTCAAAATTTGATATATGATTCTTAGGACATATTAATACAATTTGACCGATCGGATTTGTAATTGAAGGTCTATGTTTAGAGAAAGAAATTTCGAAAGTGTGAAACAATCGGATGAACACTGTATTGTTGTTCTTAAGCTATCATGGTACAAATTTCATATATATTTCATCTACCGTTAGATTGAGCCCAAAATTTAGTATGTAATTCATAAGACATATTAAGTCATTTTGACCGTTCAGATTTGTAATTAAATGTCTGTGATTAGGGAAATTAGTTCCGCATTTTGAGTATAACCGAAAACCACTTAAAATTTTGCACCTGAGTTACCTCGGTAAAACCTCAATATCTATCTAGTTAACCGTTGGATCAACCTGAAATTTTAATATGTAGTTTATAACAAATAGTGAATTATTGTGACCATTCAGATTTGAAATCGGAGTTACAGATTTAGAGATATTAATTTCGTATCTTCTCAGGGATCTCAATATTGCTAAATTTCTAGTTTTTTTTGATATCTATATTAAATTTCGGTGTGAATATTATATGTTGTTGTTTTAAATCTGTAAATAAGAAATTTGTTAAAAACTAGTTGAGGAACACTTTGGCTAAGGAAAGACTTGGTACTTAAGTTGTCCATTGTGACGCACCTCTCTTTCCTGGAAGTCTACTCGACAAGTTTTTAACTTAAATCCTATTGAACAGATTGAGTACTGTTAAATTATTATGCAATATATTGAATTTGTGTGATTTACGCGATGATTGTATTTTATTATATTGCATTTGAATTTATGCATCTGAACATGTTATGAGTATTATGGGGAGATTTTGTAGGGGTATAATGTGAGTTGAGGAAAATGAGTATGGCATGAGTCTCGTGGAGAGATTCAGTAATATTATGGTATTTGGGTATATGTTGATGTTGAGGGTCCCGTAGTTGGAGGTTATCCTGATACTCTAATAATCATCTAGTCTCAAGTAGAGAGGGATAAATTATGTGGTGAGAGGAGCAGGAGGTCCTGGTCTATGTGCCGGTTTTGGACATAGTGAGGGGATTAACCTTGTGAATGGTATGAAGTATTTTGAAAGTGTATTTGTAAAAAGAAGTAGAAGTCATTACAAGTGCATAACCTCCCGTGACCGCTCATCAACGTATCATCCGGATGAGTGTCTATTGGGTATTGTGGTGTCTATTGGGTATTGTGAGACGAGTATCTAATAGGAATTGTGGTATGAGGGTGTCGAACATAATTATTATATGATGTTTATATCAAGGTAATTATACATGTTTTATAAATGATTTGTTGCATGTTAGCTCACCCTTACTTGTGTGTGCATGTGAATGCGATGATCGTATAATGCGTGATGTTATACGGGAGCAGATGAAGGAATGTCGTCTGAAACAATACCAAGGAAGAAAGAGATCGAAGAATAAGTTAGAAGAATTCAAGTTATATTTAGGAGTTTATAGTTGAAATCTGAGTTTAAAATATATCAACTGTGAATTTTTAAGTGTGAGATTACGGGATGTTACCGTAAATGTAATGTTACAATATATAAATTATGAATTATCCAATGTGGGATATTGGGATGTTACATTAATGGTATCAGAGCAGTTCGTCCTTAGGATGACCTCTGTGTTGTGGGTCTTCCGTGTCTTCTCTGTGAAGAATTGAGTCTAAATGGTATAATTTACCATTTCCTCTAAATCTAGATAGTAGAGTATTGTGTCTAATTACCATGACTTTTACCATAGATGATTTTCCTTTCTTAATTCTGAGGGTTTGAGGAAATATATTAGAATTAGTTAAAGCCTTGATAGGGAGATATAATACTAGAGTTTAAGTTTCAATGGATGAGTGAAGATGTTGGTGTTTAGAAGTAAATTTTTTAGAAGTTTCTAGAACAAAATTAATAGATGAGATATCTTACGTTTCACAAAAAGGAGTTGAGTTCAAAGGCTAGATTAAGATAAGCTTTGGATAAGCAGGAATGTGGCAAGGTTTGAGAAATCAGTTTGGTTTAGTATATCAGTAACGTTAGAAGTCAGAAGAGAAGGAAGTATTGATGAGAAACAGAGTGGCATTGTGTGAGATTGGTAACATGGATTGATGTATCAGCGATGATTGGAATCTGAAGAAAGAAAATGGTGGAAGATTTGAAGATAAAGTTTAAAATAAAAAGGGATAGGAATACTGAAGTAGATTAAGAATAAATCAAATATTAGACGAAGAAGAGTAAATAAGAAGTTGTATAAGGCATAAAGAGGATTGAGAGAAAGTTTAATAGGAGGAGAAATTTATAAGTTAAGAGAACACGAGGTCTTTAGAGAAGAATGAAGTATTGGAAGGATTCTAAGCTAAATGGATGATTAAAAGGAGATGGTTAGATTTTTTCAGTAAATGCATTAGAGATAAGATTTGAGAATATGTGAATTTGGTATGAGGAGTAGTGGAGAAAATCCAGGTACGAAAATTTTGGCTTTCGGCTTATGCAAATATTTGGTATTTTTATGATAGGATTAAAATGTCATGATTTATGGTTGTAAATTTTATTGATTTTGGAATATTAAAGTTAGTAGAGGTAGTGTAGGTTGAATTGATATTATTATAAACATGACAAGATAAGGAAGAAGAAGAGTTTGGAAATAGATAAAAAGGAGGGTTGCAATGTGATTAGGGAATTTGGAATAATTAAGAAGTTGTAGGTTGTGATTGGAGAAATTTCATCAGGTATAGTTATGTGGTAGTATTCAAACCTCAATGGTGATGTAAAGGATGAGGATGAGTATTTTAGGGATGTCTGACCAATGCAAGTGAAGGATAGATATTGCAGTCTAGGGTATGATCGAAAGGATAGTTTGGTCATGTTACAATATGTTTTTAGAAGTTTATGGTCTTCAAGAATTGTGAGTTGATTGTTGAACATTAAGTGTAGTTAAGGGTGAATGCAATATTACCGAGAATCAGATAAGTTCATCAAGGACGAGTGAAGGAAATGATGCATGATCTTAAGTGTGGAAGGGTTTCTATGGATGTTATAAAGCATACTCAATATAGGTATTACTTTTGGACAAGTTCTTGATAAATGGGTATAGAAAAGAAAACATAAGGATGAATTATTTAGTAATAGTGTTTTGGACTCTCTGTAATCATCAGAGTAATTAGAAATTTTACGAAAAATAGAAGTATAGGGTAAGGTGGAGCAATCTAGTATAAAATTTTGGCAAACATAAGTGGCTTTTGGAGGCGTACGATTTCTAGGAGTGGAAACTGTGTTGAGAAAATATAATGGAAAGTTGTTACGGAAAAAGAATGATTCTTAGAGTTTTACAGGGTCATGGAAGTCTTAAATAAGGATCTCTAAGGAAATCACTTTCTGGTTATAGTAGGAATGAAAAGTTTTCTCTAATCTTGGGATTAATAGTTTATGAGTGATGAGTTCTTTTAAAACATTAATGGATTGTTTTGAGACTAGTGAGATAGGTTTAATGATGGTTGTGATAGGGCTAAAAGTAAAAAAGTAAGAGTGTTCGGAAGATTTATGATTTTAATTTTGTGAGTACATTTCAAATTAAGATGCTAGAAATTTTATGCACAAAATAAGTAGAGAAATGATTCAGGTTATGAGTGTGAGACTTTTCTAGTTGAATACGTCCAGATGAGTATTAAATTAAAAAAAAAAAAAAAAAAATTATTTTCAAATTTTCGAGGACGAAAATTTTTGTTGTTGGGGAGAATGTAAGATTCATAAAATATATATATATATATATATATATATATATATATTTATATATATATAGTAGTAAATTTTAGTATTTTATTAGTAATAATAATTTTAATGGATAGAAAATTGTAAATTTTGGATATAAAATTATAGTAATTTTAGAAGGAGAGGTTCAAATTTTTGGTAACTTATTTAGTAAAATTTTTTAAATGGAATAGTAAAAAGTAAATAGTAAATAGTAAAAAGTAAATAGTAAAAATAAATTTTCAGCATTAAGATTCCTTAGCATGGAAGAAAGTAGTAGGTAGAAATTAGGATCAGATTTGGTGAGAAAATGATTGAAATATTATTTTTAAATAATATTAAAATAATAAATAATATTAAAATATTAATGAATAGTAAATTTTTTTTACTATAAATAGCCATGGGAGGGAAGGGTATTTTGCACCAAGAAAAGAGGAATCAAGTGAGAGCTTGAGAAATAGAGAAGAAAGAGTTAGGGAGAAATTTTTAGTTGCAAGAAGAGTAGAGGTTCTGAAGGGTTTCAGGGAAACAAATTCGGAGCAGGAGATTAAGTCTGGAATAGAGGTAGGGGAGCTAATCCTTCTTGTATATGATTTTTTTTATCCATGTTATGATAATGAATATGAGTTATGAGTATGTTAAAATTTTGGTAATGGTAGTTATCTATTCACTTATATAAATTTAGTTTTCATTATTATAATTTCTTATTTTCGAGTTACTGTTGTGAAAATTTTCTATTAATAGTTTTCACCGTTGGATTTAGCTAAAATTTTAGTATGTGAATCCTAAGACCTATTACTAAACTTTGACCGTTCGGATTTGAAAATAGAAGTCTGTACTTGAAGAAATAAATACTGCAAGTTTGAGTAAATTAGTCACCCTGTAGTTCTGTTACTAAGTTGTCTCGGTAAAAATATAGATTTTGACCTATTTAACCGTTAGATCAACCTCAAAATTTGATATATGATTCTTAGGACATATTAATACAATTTGACCGATCGGATTTGTAATTGAAGGTCTATGTTTAGAGAAAGAAATTTCGAAAGTGTGAAACAATCGGATGAACACTGTATTGTTGTTCTTAAGCTATCATGGTACAAATTTCATATATATTTCATCTACCGTTAGATTGAGCCCAAAATTTAGTATGTAATTCATAAGACATATTAAGTCATTTTGACCGTTCAGATTTGTAATTAAATGTCTGTGATTAGGGAAATTAGTTCCGCATTTTGAGTATAACCGAAAACCACTTAAAATTTTGCACCTGAGTTACCTCGGTAAAACCTCAATATCTATCTAGTTAACCGTTGGATCAACCTGAAATTTTAATATGTAGTTTATAACAAATAGTGAATTATTGTGACCATTCAGATTTGAAATCGGAGTTACAGATTTAGAGATATTAATTTCGTATCTTCTCAGGGATCTCAATATTGCTAAATTTCTAGTTTTTTTTGATATCTATATTAAATTTCGGTGTGAATATTATATGTTGTTGTTTTAAATCTGTAAATAAGAAATTTGTTAAAAACTAGTTGAGGAACACTTTGGCTAAGGAAAGACTTGGTACTTAAGTTGTCCATTGTGACGCACCTCTCTTTCCTGGAAGTCTACTCGACAAGTTTTTAACTTAAATCCTATTGAACAGATTGAGTACTGTTAAATTATTATGCAATATATTGAATTTGTGTGATTTACGCGATGATTGTATTTTATTATATTGCATTTGAATTTATGCATCTGAACATGTTATGAGTATTATGGGGAGATTTTGTAGGGGTATAATGTGAGTTGAGGAAAATGAGTATGGCATGAGTCTCGTGGAGAGATTCAGTAATATTATGGTATTTGGGTATATGTTGATGTTGAGGGTCCCGTAGTTGGAGGTTATCCTGATACTCTAATAATCATCTAGTCTCAAGTAGAGAGGGATAAATTATGTGGTGAGAGGAGCAGGAGGTCCTGGTCTATGTGCCGGTTTTGGACATAGTGAGGGGATTAACCTTGTGAATGGTATGAAGTATTTTGAAAGTGTATTTGTAAAAAGAAGTAGAAGTCATTACAAGTGCATAACCTCCCGTGACCGCTCATCAACGTATCATCCGGATGAGTGTCTATTGGGTATTGTGGTGTCTATTGGGTATTGTGAGACGAGTATCTAATAGGAATTGTGGTATGAGGGTGTCGAACATAATTATTATATGATGTTTATATCAAGGTAATTATACATGTTTTATAAATGATTTGTTGCATGTTAGCTCACCCTTACTTGTGTGTGCATGTGAATGCGATGATCGTATAATGCGTGATGTTATACGGGAGCAGATGAAGGAATGTCGTCTGAAACAATACCAAGGAAGAAAGAGATCGAAGAATAAGTTAGAAGAATTCAAGTTATATTTAGGAGTTTATAGTTGAAATCTGAGTTTAAAATATATCAACTGTGAATTTTTAAGTGTGAGATTACGGGATGTTACCGTAAATGTAATGTTACATATATAAATTATGAATTATCCAATGTGGGATATTGGGATGTTACATTAATGGTATCAGAGCAGTTCGTCCTTAGGATGACCTCTGTGTTGTGGGTCTTCCGTGTCTTCTCTGTGAAGAATTGAGTCTAAATGGTATAATTTACCATTTCCTCTAAATCTAGATAGTAGAGTATTGTGTCTAATTACCATGACTTTTACCATAGATGATTTTCCTTTCTTAATTCTGAGGGTTTGAGGAAATATATTAGAATTAGTTAAAGCCTTGATAGGGAGATATAATACTAGAGTTTAAGTTTCAATGGATGAGTGAAGATGTTGGTGTTTAGAAGTAAATTTTTTAGAAGTTTCTAGAACAAAATTAATAGATGAGATATCTTACGTTTCACAAAAAGGAGTTGAGTTCAAAGGCTAGATTAAGATAAGCTTTGGATAAGCAGGAATGTGGCAAGGTTTGAGAAATCAGTTTGGTTTAGTATATCAGTAACGTTAGAAGTCAGAAGAGAAGGAAGTATTGATGAGAAACAGAGTGGCATTGTGTGAGATTGGTAACATGGATTGATGTATCAGCGATGATTGGAATCTGAAGAAAGAAAATGGTGGAAGATTTGAAGATAAAGTTTAAAATAAAAAGGGATAGGAATACTGAAGTAGATTAAGAATAAATCAAATATTAGACGAAGAAGAGTAAATAAGAAGTTGTATAAGGCATAAAGAGGATTGAGAGAAAGTTTAATAGGAGGAGAAATTTATAAGTTAAGAGAACACGAGGTCTTTAGAGAAGAATGAAGTATTGGAAGGATTCTAAGCTAAATGGATGATTAAAAGGAGATGGTTAGATTTTTTCAGTAAATGCATTAGAGATAAGATTTGAGAATATGTGAATTTGGTATGAGGAGTAGTGGAGAAAATCCAGGTACGAAAATTTTGGCTTTCGGCTTATGCAAATATTTGGTATTTTTATGATAGGATTAAAATGTCATGATTTATGGTTGTAAATTTTATTGATTTTGGAATATTAAAGTTAGTAGAGGTAGTGTAGGTTGAATTGATATTATTATAAACATGACAAGATAAGGAAGAAGAAGAGTTTGGAAATAGATAAAAAGGAGGGTTGCAATGTGATTAGGGAATTTGGAATAATTAAGAAGTTGTAGGTTGTGATTGGAGAAATTTCATCAGGTATAGTTATGTGGTAGTATTCAAACCTCAATGGTGATGTAAAGGATGAGGATGAGTATTTTAGGGATGTCTGACCAATGCAAGTGAAGGATAGATATTGCAGTCTAGGGTATGATCGAAAGGATAGTTTGGTCATGTTACAATATGTTTTTAGAAGTTTATGGTCTTCAAGAATTGTGAGTTGATTGTTGAACATTAAGTGTAGTTAAGGGTGAATGCAATATTACCGAGAATCAGATAAGTTCATCAAGGACGAGTGAAGGAAATGATGCATGATCTTAAGTGTGGAAGGGTTTCTATGGATGTTATAAAGCATACTCAATATAGGTATTACTTTTGGACAAGTTCTTGATAAATGGGTATAGAAAAGAAAACATAAGGATGAATTATTTAGTAATAGTGTTTTGGACTCTCTGTAATCATCAGAGTAATTAGAAATTTTACGAAAAATAGAAGTATAGGGTAAGGTGGAGCAATCTAGTATAAAATTTTGGCAAACATAAGTGGCTTTTGGAGGCGTACGATTTCTAGGAGTGGAAACTGTGTTGAGAAAATATAATGGAAAGTTGTTACGGAAAAAGAATGATTCTTAGAGTTTTACAGGGTCATGGAAGTCTTAAATAAGGATCTCTAAGGAAATCACTTTCTGGTTATAGTAGGAATGAAAAGTTTTCTCTAATCTTGGGATTAATAGTTTATGAGTGATGAGTTCTTTTAAAACATTAATGGATTGTTTTGAGACTAGTGAGATAGGTTTAATGATGGTTGTGATAGGGCTAAAAGTAAAAAAGTAAGAGTGTTCGGAAGATTTATGATTTTAATTTTGTGAGTACATTTCAAATTAAGATGCTAGAAATTTTATGCACAAAATAAGTAGAGAAATGATTCAGGTTATGAGTGTGAGACTTTTCTAGTTGAATACGTCCAGATGAGTATTAAATTAAAAAAAAAAAAAAAAAAATTATTTTCAAATTTTCGAGGACGAAAATTTTTGTTGTTGGGGAGAATGTAAGATTCATAAAATATATATATATATATATATATATATATATATATTATATATATATAGTAGTAAATTTTAGTATTTTATTAGTAATAATAATTTTAATGGATAGAAAATTGTAAATTTTGGATATAAAATTATAGTAATTTTAGAAGGAGAGGTTCAAATTTTTGGTAACTTATTTAGTAAAATTTTTTAAATGGAATAGTAAAAAGTAAATAGTAAATAGTAAAAAGTAAATAGTAAAAATAAATTTTCAGCATTAAGATTCCTTAGCATGGAAGAAAGTAGTAGGTAGAAATTAGGATCAGATTTGGTGAGAAAATGATTGAAATATTATTTTTAAATAATATTAAAATAATAAATAATATTAAAATATTAATGAATAGTAAATTTTTTTTACTATAAATAGCCATGGGAGGGAAGGGTATTTTGCACCAAGAAAAGAGGAATCAAGTGAGAGCTTGAGAAATAGAGAAGAAAGAGTTAGGGAGAAATTTTTAGTTGCAAGAAGAGTAGAGGTTCTGAAGGGTTTCAGGGAAACAAATTCGGAGCAGGAGATTAAGTCTGGAATAGAGGTAGGGGAGCTAATCCTTCTTGTATATGATTTTTTTTATCCATGTTATGATAATGAATATGAGTTATGAGTATGTTAAAATTTTGGTAATGGTAGTTATCTATTCACTTATATAAATTTAGTTTTCATTATTATAATTTCTTATTTTCGAGTTACTGTTGTGAAAATTTTCTATTAATAGTTTTCACCGTTGGATTTAGCTAAAATTTTAGTATGTGAATCCTAAGACCTATTACTAAACTTTGACCGTTCGGATTTGAAAATAGAAGTCTGTACTTGAAGAAATAAATACTGCAAGTTTGAGTAAATTAGTCACCCTGTAGTTCTGTTACTAAGTTGTCTCGGTAAAAATATAGATTTTGACCTATTTAACCGTTAGATCAACCTCAAAATTTGATATATGATTCTTAGGACATATTAATACAATTTGACCGATCGGATTTGTAATTGAAGGTCTATGTTTAGAGAAAGAAATTTCGAAAGTGTGAAACAATCGGATGAACACTGTATTGTTGTTCTTAAGCTATCATGGTACAAATTTCATATATATTTCATCTACCGTTAGATTGAGCCCAAAATTTAGTATGTAATTCATAAGACATATTAAGTCATTTTGACCGTTCAGATTTGTAATTAAATGTCTGTGATTAGGGAAATTAGTTCCGCATTTTGAGTATAACCGAAAACCACTTAAAATTTTGCACCTGAGTTACCTCGGTAAAACCTCAATATCTATCTAGTTAACCGTTGGATCAACCTGAAATTTTAATATGTAGTTTATAACAAATAGTGAATTATTGTGACCATTCAGATTTGAAATCGGAGTTACAGATTTAGAGATATTAATTTCGTATCTTCTCAGGGATCTCAATATTGCTAAATTTCTAGTTTTTTTTGATATCTATATTAAATTTCGGTGTGAATATTATATGTTGTTGTTTTAAATCTGTAAATAAGAAATTTGTTAAAAACTAGTTGAGGAACACTTTGGCTAAGGAAAGACTTGGTACTTAAGTTGTCCATTGTGACGCACCTCTCTTTCCTGGAAGTCTACTCGACAAGTTTTTAACTTAAATCCTATTGAACAGATTGAGTACTGTTAAATTATTATGCAATATATTGAATTTGTGTGATTTACGCGATGATTGTATTTTATTATATTGCATTTGAATTTATGCATCTGAACATGTTATGAGTATTATGGGGAGATTTTGTAGGGGTATAATGTGAGTTGAGGAAAATGAGTATGGCATGAGTCTCGTGGAGAGATTCAGTAATATTATGGTATTTGGGTATATGTTGATGTTGAGGGTCCCGTAGTTGGAGGTTATCCTGATACTCTAATAATCATCTAGTCTCAAGTAGAGAGGGATAAATTATGTGGTGAGAGGAGCAGGAGGTCCTGGTCTATGTGCCGGTTTTGGACATAGTGAGGGGATTAACCTTGTGAATGGTATGAAGTATTTTGAAAGTGTATTTGTAAAAAGAAGTAGAAGTCATTACAAGTGCATAACCTCCCGTGACCGCTCATCAACGTATCATCCGGATGAGTGTCTATTGGGTATTGTGGTGTCTATTGGGTATTGTGAGACGAGTATCTAATAGGAATTGTGGTATGAGGGTGTCGAACATAATTATTATATGATGTTTATATCAAGGTAATTATACATGTTTTATAAATGATTTGTTGCATGTTAGCTCACCCTTACTTGTGTGTGCATGTGAATGCGATGATCGTATAATGCGTGATGTTATACGGGAGCAGATGAAGGAATGTCGTCTGAAACAATACCAAGGAAGAAAGAGATCGAAGAATAAGTTAGAAGAATTCAAGTTATATTTAGGAGTTTATAGTTGAAATCTGAGTTTAAAATATATCAACTGTGAATTTTTAAGTGTGAGATTACGGGATGTTACCGTAAATGTAATGTTACAATATATAAATTATGAATTATCCAATGTGGGATATTGGGATGTTACATTAATGGTATCAGAGCAGTTCGTCCTTAGGATGACCTCTGTGTTGTGGGTCTTCCGTGTCTTCTCTGTGAAGAATTGAGTCTAAATGGTATAATTTACCATTTCCTCTAAATCTAGATAGTAGAGTATTGTGTCTAATTACCATGACTTTTACCATAGATGATTTTCCTTTCTTAATTCTGAGGGTTTGAGGAAATATATTAGAATTAGTTAAAGCCTTGATAGGGAGATATAATACTAGAGTTTAAGTTTCAATGGATGAGTGAAGATGTTGGTGTTTAGAAGTAAATTTTTTAGAAGTTTCTAGAACAAAATTAATAGATGAGATATCTTACGTTTCACAAAAAGGAGTTGAGTTCAAAGGCTAGATTAAGATAAGCTTTGGATAAGCAGGAATGTGGCAAGGTTTGAGAAATCAGTTTGGTTTAGTATATCAGTAACGTTAGAAGTCAGAAGAGAAGGAAGTATTGATGAGAAACAGAGTGGCATTGTGTGAGATTGGTAACATGGATTGATGTATCAGCGATGATTGGAATCTGAAGAAAGAAAATGGTGGAAGATTTGAAGATAAAGTTTAAAATAAAAAGGGATAGGAATACTGAAGTAGATTAAGAATAAATCAAATATTAGACGAAGAAGAGTAAATAAGAAGTTGTATAAGGCATAAAGAGGATTGAGAGAAAGTTTAATAGGAGGAGAAATTTATAAGTTAAGAGAACACGAGGTCTTTAGAGAAGAATGAAGTATTGGAAGGATTCTAAGCTAAATGGATGATTAAAAGGAGATGGTTAGATTTTTTCAGTAAATGCATTAGAGATAAGATTTGAGAATATGTGAATTTGGTATGAGGAGTAGTGGAGAAAATCCAGGTACGAAAATTTTGGCTTTCGGCTTATGCAAATATTTGGTATTTTTATGATAGGATTAAAATGTCATGATTTATGGTTGTAAATTTTATTGATTTTGGAATATTAAAGTTAGTAGAGGTAGTGTAGGTTGAATTGATATTATTATAAACATGACAAGATAAGGAAGAAGAAGAGTTTGGAAATAGATAAAAAGGAGGGTTGCAATGTGATTAGGGAATTTGGAATAATTAAGAAGTTGTAGGTTGTGATTGGAGAAATTTCATCAGGTATAGTTATGTGGTAGTATTCAAACCTCAATGGTGATGTAAAGGATGAGGATGAGTATTTTAGGGATGTCTGACCAATGCAAGTGAAGGATAGATATTGCAGTCTAGGGTATGATCGAAAGGATAGTTTGGTCATGTTACAATATGTTTTTAGAAGTTTATGGTCTTCAAGAATTGTGAGTTGATTGTTGAACATTAAGTGTAGTTAAGGGTGAATGCAATATTACCGAGAATCAGATAAGTTCATCAAGGACGAGTGAAGGAAATGATGCATGATCTTAAGTGTGGAAGGGTTTCTATGGATGTTATAAAGCATACTCAATATAGGTATTACTTTTGGACAAGTTCTTGATAAATGGGTATAGAAAAGAAAACATAAGGATGAATTATTTAGTAATAGTGTTTTGGACTCTCTGTAATCATCAGAGTAATTAGAAATTTTACGAAAAATAGAAGTATAGGGTAAGGTGGAGCAATCTAGTATAAAATTTTGGCAAACATAAGTGGCTTTTGGAGGCGTACGATTTCTAGGAGTGGAAACTGTGTTGAGAAAATATAATGGAAAGTTGTTACGGAAAAAGAATGATTCTTAGAGTTTTACAGGGTCATGGAAGTCTTAAATAAGGATCTCTAAGGAAATCACTTTCTGGTTATAGTAGGAATGAAAAGTTTTCTCTAATCTTGGGATTAATAGTTTATGAGTGATGAGTTCTTTTAAAACATTAATGGATTGTTTTGAGACTAGTGAGATAGGTTTAATGATGGTTGTGATAGGGCTAAAAGTAAAAAAGTAAGAGTGTTCGGAAGATTTATGATTTTAATTTTGTGAGTACATTTCAAATTAAGATGCTAGAAATTTTATGCACAAAATAAGTAGAGAAATGATTCAGGTTATGAGTGTGAGACTTTTCTAGTTGAATACGTCCAGATGAGTATTAAATTAAAAAAAAAAAAAAAAAAAAATTATTTTCAAATTTTCGAGGACGAAAATTTTTGTTGTTGGGGAGAATGTAAGATTCATAAAATATATATATATATATATATATATATATATATTTATATATATATAGTAGTAAATTTTAGTATTTTATTAGTAATAATAATTTTAATGGATAGAAAATTGTAAATTTTGGATATAAAATTATAGTAATTTTAGAAGGAGAGGTTCAAATTTTTGGTAACTTATTTAGTAAAATTTTTTAAATGGAATAGTAAAAAGTAAATAGTAAATAGTAAAAAGTAAATAGTAAAAATAAATTTTCAGCATTAAGATTCCTTAGCATGGAAGAAAGTAGTAGGTAGAAATTAGGATCAGATTTGGTGAGAAAATGATTGAAATATTATTTTTAAATAATATTAAAATAATAAATAATATTAAAATATTAATGAATAGTAAATTTTTTTTACTATAAATAGCCATGGGAGGGAAGGGTATTTTGCACCAAGAAAAGAGGAATCAAGTGAGAGCTTGAGAAATAGAGAAGAAAGAGTTAGGGAGAAATTTTTAGTTGCAAGAAGAGTAGAGGTTCTGAAGGGTTTCAGGGAAACAAATTCGGAGCAGGAGATTAAGTCTGGAATAGAGGTAGGGGAGCTAATCCTTCTTGTATATGATTTTTTTTATCCATGTTATGATAATGAATATGAGTTATGAGTATGTTAAAATTTTGGTAATGGTAGTTATCTATTCACTTATATAAATTTAGTTTTCATTATTATAATTTCTTATTTTCGAGTTACTGTTGTGAAAATTTTCTATTAATAGTTTTCACCGTTGGATTTAGCTAAAATTTTAGTATGTGAATCCTAAGACCTATTACTAAACTTTGACCGTTCGGATTTGAAAATAGAAGTCTGTACTTGAAGAAATAAATACTGCAAGTTTGAGTAAATTAGTCACCCTGTAGTTCTGTTACTAAGTTGTCTCGGTAAAAATATAGATTTTGACCTATTTAACCGTTAGATCAACCTCAAAATTTGATATATGATTCTTAGGACATATTAATACAATTTGACCGATCGGATTTGTAATTGAAGGTCTATGTTTAGAGAAAGAAATTTCGAAAGTGTGAAACAATCGGATGAACACTGTATTGTTGTTCTTAAGCTATCATGGTACAAATTTCATATATATTTCATCTACCGTTAGATTGAGCCCAAAATTTAGTATGTAATTCATAAGACATATTAAGTCATTTTGACCGTTCAGATTTGTAATTAAATGTCTGTGATTAGGGAAATTAGTTCCGCATTTTGAGTATAACCGAAAACCACTTAAAATTTTGCACCTGAGTTACCTCGGTAAAACCTCAATATCTATCTAGTTAACCGTTGGATCAACCTGAAATTTTAATATGTAGTTTATAACAAATAGTGAATTATTGTGACCATTCAGATTTGAAATCGGAGTTACAGATTTAGAGATATTAATTTCGTATCTTCTCAGGGATCTCAATATTGCTAAATTTCTAGTTTTTTTTGATATCTATATTAAATTTCGGTGTGAATATTATATGTTGTTGTTTTAAATCTGTAAATAAGAAATTTGTTAAAAACTAGTTGAGGAACACTTTGGCTAAGGAAAGACTTGGTACTTAAGTTGTCCATTGTGACGCACCTCTCTTTCCTGGAAGTCTACTCGACAAGTTTTTAACTTAAATCCTATTGAACAGATTGAGTACTGTTAAATTATTATGCAATATATTGAATTTGTGTGATTTACGCGATGATTGTATTTTATTATATTGCATTTGAATTTATGCATCTGAACATGTTATGAGTATTATGGGGAGATTTTGTAGGGGTATAATGTGAGTTGAGGAAAATGAGTATGGCATGAGTCTCGTGGAGAGATTCAGTAATATTATGGTATTTGGGTATATGTTGATGTTGAGGGTCCCGTAGTTGGAGGTTATCCTGATACTCTAATAATCATCTAGTCTCAAGTAGAGAGGGATAAATTATGTGGTGAGAGGAGCAGGAGGTCCTGGTCTATGTGCCGGTTTTGGACATAGTGAGGGGATTAACCTTGTGAATGGTATGAAGTATTTTGAAAGTGTATTTGTAAAAAGAAGTAGAAGTCATTACAAGTGCATAACCTCCCGTGACCGCTCATCAACGTATCATCCGGATGAGTGTCTATTGGGTATTGTGGTGTCTATTGGGTATTGTGAGACGAGTATCTAATAGGAATTGTGGTATGAGGGTGTCGAACATAATTATTATATGATGTTTATATCAAGGTAATTATACATGTTTTATAAATGATTTGTTGCATGTTAGCTCACCCTTACTTGTGTGTGCATGTGAATGCGATGATCGTATAATGCGTGATGTTATACGGGAGCAGATGAAGGAATGTCGTCTGAAACAATACCAAGGAAGAAAGAGATCGAAGAATAAGTTAGAAGAATTCAAGTTATATTTAGGAGTTTATAGTTGAAATCTGAGTTTAAAATATATCAACTGTGAATTTTTAAGTGTGAGATTACGGGATGTTACCGTAAATGTAATGTTACAATATATAAATTATGAATTATCCAATGTGGGATATTGGGATGTTACAGCTGCAAGGAATTGGACGTTCGGTTTTGGTTGGTAGAAGCAAAATCTGAGTTTCAAAAAGTTTACGCAATTCTCTACATGCAACCATCTTCCTCTCTGATTTCCGAAACTCCATTTTCTCCTCTTGTCACTACATCTCCTTCATCTTCTCTCTAAAGAAACACTCACTTTCTCTTCTCCGATCTCCGTTCAGGCACCGTAGAAGCATTTCCGGCGTCAAGAGCTTCAGTTTGAACCGATCGGTTTTGGATTCTGAACTGGTAAGTCCTTCTTCTCCTTTAGTCGTTCGTTCTCTAGAACATGCAAACCAAGTTCTGGTTGCATGAGTTCATAATCTAGTTCTAAGCCATTTTGGTCTTTTGTTCAGTTTAATTTTGGAGAAGTGTTGAGCGTTGAGGGTAGAAGGAATTGTAGTAGGGCGAACCATATTTCTGCTTCAGTGAACGTTCGGTCACACTAAATGTAAGGAAAGCTTATTAATTTAATTTGTATGTTACTTGTATTGCATAAACGTTCGTTGAATTGACTGAATTAATATGATATATGATGGTTGATATGTTTGGATTGTATGAAGTATGAAAATTGACTATGATATGAATGTATGAAATTATGAAGATATATGTTGAGAAATATGTTTGAATATAAATGATTCTGGTATGAAATTTCCTCGATGAAAGTGTACGTTCGTCACTGAACGGTCCTTGACCGTTCGGTTTTTCTAGTGAACTTGGTTGGAATTGGATTCTTTCATTTGGGAAAAATCCTAGTTGAGGAAGAGCGTCTTAGTTTCGAAATATTGTGCATGAGCGTTCGGCCAAGCATAGTTGGTTCTTGGTGTTCGGTTATAAACTTAAGTATATATATATATATATATATATATATATATATATATATATATATATATATATGTATGTATGTATTTGTATATTTTCGTTTATTCTTAAACACTAATCCAATAGTATCTTATTATAATTATCAAGTTTTATAATATAAGTTTAGTAGTGCCCGGTCTTACAACAAGCGCTCTTACTGAGTAGTGCTCAGTCTTACACCAAGTGCTCGTACTGAGTAATGCTCGGTCTTACACCAAACGCTCATTCTCTTTCCTATAATATATCTTGATGAAAATAGCATTCATCCAAATTCAATAGAGTTCTCTCTCTACCGTGCTCGGTCATTGAATGACATTTGGTTTTCTTGATGCTAAACTCAAATAAGCTAAGTATTCATAAGTGTTCGGTTTCTTCATGTGAATTCTTCTAAGTATTATTCTTTGAATGTCTTGAAGTGTCTACATTCATTGGTTCCGGCCTAGAGTCTTAGTACTTGGCATGGTCTTTTCGGTGTTCGGTTGAAGCTCTCAAGAGTCAGTTCATCTAATTGGCTCACTTTGTAAGTAACGTTCGTTCTAGTCGTTCCTGTTATATATGATTGTACTCGGTTTCTTTCTCAACCCGACAATAACCCTCTTGGTCTTAATCTGTTATGGAACTAGGGAGTTCTCGATCTCGTTCTGAGTTAGGGTTGAACGTTCAGTATTTGATATCCTTATGGATCTTTGTGCGAAGTGCTTAAGTGAGATGATTATTAATGAAAGATGAAGAGAATGTGATATGGATTGAAATGTTTTTGATTATGGATGACCGTTCCGGGGAGGAATGACTCATGAATGTATGTTGGATATGGTAAAGTATGAATGTGGGCATGCTAAGCTGGTGGTTCATCCTGATGTTCCGTGATTACTCGTCCTCATGTAGAGGAGGGTAAGTCATGTGTGGGAACGGCAGGAGGTCCTAGTCCTTATGGTTAATTTGGACAGATAGGACTAACCTCGGGTGGCAGCTGTTGAGGGTATCCCAGTTACTACATCACCCGGGTGCACGAACGTCGTAGCTACACATATTTCATATAGTACGGACAATCAGTCTAGTATTAGGCTTTGCATGAAACGTATGATGAATTATATTGTTTGGTTGATTGTGTGAAATGTATGTTTATACATAAATTAAATTATATAAGCTTACCTTGTGTTTTCCTGTCTTGTCTGTTTTGTACATTCGGTTGTCCTTCTGTTGCAATGATCATCCGTGTCGATGTGAGCAGAAGGAGATGAGCTGCTGAAAGAGGCGCTGGAGGAAGATAACTTAGTCGAAGTAGAAGTTAAGACCGAACAGTAGGATGTTCGGTCAGTAGTGTAGTCTGATAGTAAGGTGATCGCTCGATCACCTTTTCCCTTTGCTTTTGTTTTGATCGTTCGGTATAGGCTTTTGTAAACCGTTCGGTCAGAATTACTTATGGCGTTTGGTTTTAATTTCTAGTCTTTTTGTAAGGCCGTTCGGCCACGACCGTACGTTCTCTTTAATGTAAGACTGATCTGTAATATTATTCAATGTAATTATTCTATCATATAGTTTTAGACTGTATTTTTGAGATGTTACAAAAATGTAGTAGTCATGAATTGTTATTTAAAACAAGAAAAGATAATTGTTATAAAATGAAAGGTAACATATAGTTAGGTAAAACTCCTTATTATGGATTGATGGATTGATGGTAAGTGTTTGATTTTTAATATGTACATAATATTTATTTCTTTTATTATTTGTTTTATGAGCAACGGTGATATTTATAATAATTATTTTATTTAAAAACATGAAATTATGGTTAATATGCTTTGAATTGGTTATAGTAATATTATATATATATAATATATAATATAAATTCACATTTATGCATTGAAAATATATAAATAAATAATTGTATTTAGGGTTGTGTAGAGTTTAAATATTATTGTTAAATAATAACAATAAAATATATTTTTTTAAAATAAATATGTTAGTTGTGAGTTATATATATATATATATATATATATATATATATATATATATATATATAATTGTAGTTTTTATATTATAATTACTGTTGTTATAAAAGTTAGCATATGGTATGATAGTTTAATTAAAAGATTTTGGATAATTTAATAAGAAAAGGACATTATGAAATATTGTACATATAGTAAAAGATATTTTTGGATATTGTTATATGGTTACAAATTAAAATATATCTTGAGATATTATTAGATATTATTGTTAGATAATAATAATAATAATAAGATATAATGTATTATTTAGGGACCTATCAGGATTACATAAGTTAAAGATAAATTTATTTTATTTTATCTATATCTTTTATTTTATTTGATTGTTATTACTCTTTGTGGAATTTTATTATAAATAGAGTACCTTATGAGTATATTCAAGAGAAGAAAATTCAATCTCACACATAGTTCTAACTATATTAGACACCTCTTATTTATATAGAAGGGTGTTGTGTGGATTATACTGAATTAGTTATGATGACTAAGTTGTATGGTAGTGTAGGGGAAATAGATTATGGGTTTGTGATGATGATGTGGGCTCGGATTTAAGTTTTTGTTGTGTTATTGATATGTTTATAATTGTGATGAATGTTTAACTTTTGTTAGTTATATTATTATTCTTATTATGATTGATCGAAAGTTAACCCTATGTTTGTGGTTGTGGTTTCCACCTGTGATGATCGTTATAGGGGAGCAGATGATCTTGTAGATAATTCGGATGCAGTATAACACAACGAGCGAATTGAGAGAATTTGGACATTTACGTGTTTATTTTAAATAAAATATTTTATTGGCAATTTTATTTTGTAATCAAATGGAATTATGATTTAGTTTTGGTTAATTGTTACAACTTATTGAATTTGGATTTCCACAATGATAATATGTTTTAATGTTTTAAATTTTTGCTCATAATCGTGACATCCCAAAAATTGGGGTGTTTACAGAATACCTGCCATAGTAAGCCTTATTATGACTGTTAGTTCACCACTTGTCATAATAGGTTGGATGTGGTGATATTTTCGTAATAAATTTCACAGTGTATTATGACAGTAAACCACGTGTCATAGAATCTCAATCCCTAATTTTGTCCTCTCTTCACATTTTCTTCATTTTCACAATTTGATTCATGCTTCCTCTCTTCACGTTCTTTCTTTCTAAGTTCATCTTCTCCTCTCATTCACGTTGTTCTTCTCTAATGCAACCTCCTTATCTAGGTTGGTCTAAAACTAGGAGATGTGCATAGAGGGATGTTTCCTAGGATGGATGGTGCAGAAAAGTGGTGGTAAATGGTCCAAGGATGATGAGCTAAGGTGTGAGTGGTGTAGAAGCTCGTGGCTTCTAGGAGATATGGTAGTCATGGTGTAGTGTTTGGTGGCTCCAAGAGAGGTGAGGCCAAGGAGGAAGGTGACTAGAGGGGCCACTAGGGTTGCTCTAGTCTTGATCTAAGAAATGTATGGCCAAATTTGGGTAGCATAACTTTGATAAACTTCCAAGATGATTACAAGAGAGGAGACACCTTTATATATATATATATATATATATATATATATATATATATATTATAAGCAACGGTGTCTCTTAATTACAGCATACTGCATGGGTAGTAAGTTGGAAATATTGTGTGAGAAAACAATAATTGCATGCACCAACAAGTTAACAACCATGCATGGGAGAGAAAGACACCATCGACACTAAGGAAAATGAAACATAGCCATGAAAACAAATTCTTGCATCACCAGTGGCCACCATACTCGCCTCGAGACATGCTCTGAATAATGCAAATGATCACACATGACTCTTCGACGCATAGAAGCAGTTGCCTATGTTTCCTCCATAGGGTGATTGTCTCAAATGCTACGGTAACGCGTCAAGCTCTTCAAGTTCTAGTTGTTCGGGCACTACGAGATTAACGTTGCATCTTTCCCCAAAATAGTTGTCGGTGCTAACAAAGTATGGCATCTGCTGAACGAACAACATAGTGCACCAAGATGATGAGTTGCTCGAGTAGGTTGTAGAACCTTGTCTCCAGCGACGATGGTTTTGTTGCAGCTTATAGCCGCCTCGCTGCAGTTGCCATGGTTACGTAGTTGATGGAGGAATGGTTTGCTAGAATACCAAACGATGGAAGAGGGCCAAACATTCTTCATCACTCTTCACTGAATTGAATTGATGTCAATGATGGAACATGATCCAAAGGATGGAACATGACTCAAATGAAAAAAATAAGTTTTATGCCAAATGATGGAAACCCACTTGACGAAGTTGAGGTAGCTTGCGTGGAGACACACACTTGGATGTGGAAGCATGAAGTGATGAATGAAGGGAGTTTGGAGAGTGGTTTAAATGTGTTTCTTAAAGGAGGTTGATTCAACCCTTAAAGAAAAGGTCTAGGAGAAGTCAAGTAGATAATCTATCTTAGTGAACTTAGAACAAAGGAGTTGCACATTTAACATAACTTCACTTCATTATTTCTTAGTTGATTCTCAAAGCTTGAGTCACTCCTATTTATAGAAGGAAGGAGTTAATCAAAGTGAAAGAAAATGCAATGAATCTAAAAGCTTCAAGAACCTTCACTATCCAACCCCATAGGAACTCTCTTTGAATTTTCTTAATTTCCTTTTCCATTTTTGTGGTCATTTTAAAGAAAGATATATAAAGGTATTGTTGTTAATACTGATTTTAACAAACATGTTTGTTTAGTGAATGAGAGGTATTTTCCTTTCCATCTAATGACACGTTTATTAATCCTCTCCACTCTTTCCCACATGTTGTAGCTTTTAGGATTACCTCCTATAATAATTCCCAAATAAGTGAAAGGTAGATTCAATATCTCCAATTCGGTATCTTTGCATATGTTAATATTGTATTTACTTCTAATCTAACTTCTCCTACTTTAGTCTTAAAAAAGTTGACCTTGAGTCTAGATCCAAGTTCAAAACACCTCAAGATGCTTTTAATAGTCATAATATTTTGTGTGTTTTCCTGATTTAGAAATAAGGTGTCATCTGCAAATTGTAGCATATTCATTAACACCTTTTTTTCCCTTGTAGTAATTGTTTCTTTGTTGCCATCTTCATAATTCCACCATTCCTTTTGCCACTATTAAGAAAAAAAAGGTGTTAGGGCATCTCCTTGCCCAAGACCTTTTGATGGGCTAAACTCTTTTGTCGGGTTACCATTCTCTAAGACTCTCATCTTAGAGAATGAAGTTTAACATTTTGTACCTCATCAATTCCTTGAAATTGCTTTTGTATTATGTTCCAAGCTTGCTCTGCACTTGTGACACCTATTATTCTTGGAAAAATTTTGTCATCATCAACTTGTTGAAAAGCAAATAAAGCCCTTGAATCTTTTTGCTTGTTTTCCTTCAACTCGTTCTTCTGAGTTGTAATAAGAGTGAAAATGTCTTTTGGAATAGTGAATCTTTCTCCTATAATGTCCTATATATCTTGCGAGCGAAAAAATGTCTTCATTTTGACACTCCAAAAATCATAATTTTCTCTTGTGAAAATAGATATTGGAATTGATGATGGTTGATAAGTAATAACTATGGATTGAAAAAATATTTTGGAAATAATGTAGAATGAAGTTATATTTTTTTCTTTTAAAGTAATTAAAAAAAAAATGATCTATGTCCAATAGATGACCGAATGTAGCTTTGGTACCACTGGTAGTATTTTGAGATTGTAAAAGGAATAACTAATGGGATAAAGAAAATGTGAAGATAATAGAATGTTAAAGTAGTATATGGAAGTAATATATTTTGTCGCTGTTTTAGTTATGTTTAACGTTTTCTTATACTAGTGCAAAAATAGCGTTTAAAGTCACGCGTTTAATGACTAATGAATGAAAAATAAAAGTAAAAAATGACCGGTGACAATTTTGTAAATAAAATGCCATTATAGACGTTAGATACAACGGTCCCCGACGTCAACTATGTATTAGACGTCGGCCTCCCTTAGGTCAGACGTCAATTGATTTGCCAAAGGAACTGAAAAGTCATTTTTCTATGGATAAATACCCTGTGTAGGGAGGTTTAACACACACACATACACATAGATCTCCACACTGGTATTGTTCGCTTTGGGTCAAGCCCTCACGGATTTGCTTTTGGTACCACTCCAAAAGGCCTCTTACCAATGGTCAAGGCTTCACCTTATCATGGAGGGTACATACTCGTCTGAGCCCGGTCACCAAACCTGAACCATGGGTTGTTTAACACACACACACACATAAATCTCCACACTGGTAAGATATTGTCTGTTTTGGGTCAAGCCCTCACGGATTTGCTTTTGATACCACTCCAAAAGGCCTCTTACCAATGAATATATCTTATGTGTATATAAACCCATGTCCATCTCTTATTTTATCTGATGTGGGACTTTGTTTGTACCCAACATCTTGAGTATGCATGAACGATTGATTAAGTTTAATGTGTTAGTTATGATTGTAGTATGAAATCATTGAGTGAAACTTTGTTCCCGTTTGAAATTTAACACAAACGATTAAACTTTTAACCATTTGTATTAAATTTTGAATTGTCTTTGGCTCAAACTCTTAACCAATGTGAAACTATTGAGCATAAAAAAAAAACTCCTAATCAAGGTTTAAGGGAAATAATGGTTCATCTTTGGAACCACTTTTTCATTCCCATAGCTAAGGGTTCAGGGTACCATGCATGTGAGGTATTTTGTTGTGGAATTGTGCTAGATTTGATGAACCAACTATTGCTTGAAGTTCCTTAAAGATTGAAAATTTTAATGTGTTCGGGGAATGTGTTATGTTAATTAGGATTGTATGTAAGTTTCTTTTTTAGTGGTTTGATCTTTCAATTACTATTGGAAAGCTATTTCAAAGTATTTTATAACTTCTCTTGGTGATAAGAAGTTTTTAATTGATTAAAAGATGTTTTAAATTTTTTAACATGTTCTTATGAGTTTTTGGAATAATGGTAGAAAGCATTTTAGTTGTTTAGATTTTCGTTATAATTGATTAAGATTACTTAGAGTCATGAGTAGTTTTGTGAGGTTTTTTAATCTCTTAAAATATGCTTTTAATAAATTAATCTTTGATGTACTTTAAAAAAAATTAATTTACTCTCTATTTTAATATGTTAAAACGTAGTTCAATCAAAAGTAAGTGAAACAAACAGTTTAAAATCTAAACAACTCTTTCATTCTTACGTTTTTGAAATGATCTTTGAACTTACATTTTTTAAAATCATTTTCTCTTTTGAGAAATAGTTATTAATGAGTAATTTCAAGATCATTCTCACAGAGAGAAATGTAGTGTTTTTCCTTGAATTTTCTTTTGATGTTATGTTTCAAGTATTCATTCCATTGTATTATTTTCTTTTCATGTTTTATTATTGTTTCTAGATATGGTTTCCAATCATAGTGCAATAACAGGTATTACTAGGTTAGAAATTCAATCTTGTAAAGTTCAGAGAGTTGATTTCTTATTCTTATTGTTTTGGCTACGTGTTTTTGTAAGACATTGTTATAGTGTGAGCTTGACCAGTGTAGTTACACAACTTGACATATCCTTTGGACAGAGTAAACTAGTACAAATTTTTTTATGTATTTCTTCTTCTTCTCTCTCTTTATTGCTGCTTTTACCAATTAATTTTTTCCTTAAGTGTTATTGGTTTTGAAAAAGTTTTTATGATAGCAATTGAGTCCTAAACTTAATTGAAATAATAAAGTTTCATTCTAAATTTAAAAAAAAAATGAGATAGTTCAATTTACTTGTTTGAATTCTCAAATCGTTCTACTTAGTTTTACTAAGGGCTTGAAGATTTCAAAAGGCCCAAATCCTTTTACGTGTCGTAGGCCATTCACCCAAGGGAGAAAACAAAACTGAATAACGACCCAGAAAAGCAAAATTGCCCAGAACTATAAACTGTAAGGCTTCGCAAAAACTGCAAAGAGAAAGTCTAAAATCATACGACAAAGAGAAATTATAAAAAAGAATACCTCGAAGATTTGAATAAATTTGATAGATATTGAATGGGTTAAATATTGAAAAAGAAAATGAAACGTAGAAAAAAAGAGTTTTTAAATTAAACAAAACCAGTAATAAAAAAGAAAAAGAAGATAATTTTTTTAAATTACTTAATAAAATAAATTAGGTTTATGTTGAATATTCAAAATTAATAGTCAAATATTCTCAACTCATAAAAAATAAACAAATAAAAATAGTTAGTAGGATCAGAGTTCAGACTATACCACTTAGAAAGATTTACTTATATCCTTTGCTATCCTAATTTTGGTGCTTACACGATTTAATCATTAACAAGATACTTAAAATGTCATAGTAAGAATATAAGAAAGACCCTGTTATGCAAGGTCCTTTGGATGAGAGTGCTAGACCCAAAAGAGTGGTGAAAAGACCAGCTGGGTGGTCTGATTTCATTCATCACTAATATATCCCAATTTTAATTGTCTCTGTTGGTGCCAGATGTTCTAGAAGAAGTTAGTTAGAGTTTTTGTTATTGTGTTATTTGGCCTGTGTGCCACCTGTCCTAGAGGAATCTTTGGAGTCACTATTTTAATTGCTGTACTGTGCCTTTGAAAGGGGCAGAAAAATATATTTCATTCTCTTCTCTTAATTTCTTAGGAGGTACCTGACCTCGAATTCAGGGTTTCCTATTTCATCTCCTAACATTTGGTGCTCTCGTTGCGTTCTCTTCCATGGCAGACAACACGCGCCTTAAAACCCTTTCTGATAAGCTTGATGACATGCTTTCACAGATGTCAATCTTTTCCACCCAAATGACCGATATGCACAATCGTCTTTCTCACTTGGAATCTCCTTCATCCCCTCCGCCATTCCATTCCATTGAAAACACACCTTCACAACGTCATTTCTTGAAACTGGATGTACCCCGTTTTGACGGTACTGATCCTGTTGGTTGGATTTTTAAGATCACCCAATTTTTTGACTATCATAATACACCTGAAGAGGAACGTATCACTGTTGCCTCTTTCTATCTTGATGGGGCGGCTTTGGCATGGTTTCAATGGATGTACCGTAACGGCCAAATTCTTTCCTGGACTCATTTGCTGCAAGCTCTCGAGGCCAGATTTGCTCCCACCGCATTTGAAGATCCAAGGGGTAAGCTCTTTAAGCTTTCTCAGACATCTTCTGTTTCTGCTTATCTCAATGAATTTGAGGCCACGGCAAATCGCGTGACTGGGTTGTCACCGCCTTTCCTATTGAGTTGTTTCCTCTCCGGCCTCAAGTCGGAAATCCGCCGTGAGGTGGTGGCTCAACAACCACAGACGTTATCGCTAGCAGTGGGTTTGGCTCGGTTGCAGGAAGAGAAATTATGGGATCTTTCAAAGGTTCAACGTGTTAAACCACTCTCATCTTGGCCATCGTCATCTCCTACGCGCACTGTTCCCACTCCTATACAGCAACCACCACCGAAACCTCTTCCTCCCATTTTGCCTTCTCCATCTCCAAAAACTCGCTATCGGCAGTTAACGGAAACAGAGATGGCGGAGCGCCGTGAGAAGGGGCTTTGCTTTAATTGTGATCAGAAGTACTCACGCTCTCATCGGTGCCCAGCTCGATTCCTTCTTCTTATCGCTGAAGAGGATGATTCCGCGGGTGGGTCGGCCTCAGATCCAACAAGTTTGAATCCTGAACCGCAAATGGATGAACAGCCGATACAACCCTTGGATTTATTGGACTTACCGGCTCAAATTAGTTTACATGCTTTGTCTGGCGCTGGGGCCCCTGAAACCCTCCGTCTCACGGGTCATATTGGCCAGAACCCGATCCGTGTGTTGGTAGATGGGGGTAGCACCCATAATTTCATTCAAAAGGAAGTAGCAATTCGTTTGGGCTTGGCCCAATCCCCCACCACATTTCTTAAAGTACTGGTTGGGAGTGGCGAAGAGTTGGCCTGTACTACAGTGTGTTCTACAGTAGAGTTGTTAATACAGGGGCATTCTTTTCACATAGATTTGTATGTGCTGGATATGGGGGGATCTGATGTAGTCCTTGGGGCCCAATGGTTAAAGCAATTAGGGCCCATATTAATGGATTATCAAGCACTCACTATGAAATTTGTTTTTAATCAATCTATCATAGAACTCAGAGGAGATTCTGGGCCACAACCCACTTCCATTTCCTTGCATCAGCTTAGACGTGTTGTTCATTCAGATCCAACGGCCCAACTTTTCTCTTTAGCTGTTCGACCAGCTTCTACACACGGCTCTCTTCCTGCACATTCTGATTCCAGGGTACAACAATTACTCACTTCATTCTCCTCCTTATTTTCTGAGCCAACATCTCTGCCCCCATCACGTGGAACTGATCATGCCATTCCCCTTTTCCCTAATTCTCATCCTGTCAATGTACGGCCTTACAAGTATCCTCACTCTCAGAAATTGGAGATAGAAAAGCAGGTTTCCAAAATGCTTGCATCAGGGTGGATACAACCAAGTTCAAGTCCGTTCTCTTCCCCAGTTCTACTCTTGAAAAAGAAGGACGGCTCGTGGCGGATGTGTGTGGATTATCGCGCCTTGAATGCCATCACCGTCAAGGATCGATTCCCACTTCCCACTGTCGATGAGTTGTTGGATGAGCTGGGATCTGCACGTTGTTTTTCGAAATTAGATCTCACCTCCGGGTTCCATCAAATTCGACTCCAACCCACTGATGTCCACAAAACGGCTTTTCGAACACACGACGGTCATTATGAGTATTGTGTAATGCCCTTCGGTTTGTGCAACGCTCCAGCAACATTCCAATCTACTATGAACGACATCTTCCGGCCCTTGTTACGCAAGACCGTTATTGTATTTTTTGACGATATCTTAGTTTTCAGCACTGATTTTGCCCAACATTTGTCACATCTTCATCAAGTATTTGAGATACTTGAACGCCATCAGTTCTATTTGCAACCTCAGAAGTGTTCCTTTTTCCAATCCAAGATCGCTTATTTGGGGCACATTGTAGCTGAAGGGGGTGTGTCTCCAGACCCTGCAAAAATCCAAGTTATGATTCAGTGGCCAACTCCCTCTTGCATTAAGGAATTGCGTGGATTCTTGGGATTAACAGGGTTTTATCGCAAATTCGTACGTGGTTATGCGGCAATTGCCCAACCTTTGACAGACCTTCTCAAGAAAGGGAATTTCACCTGGTCTTCCACAGCTCAACAAGCATCTGATACATTGAAATCCGCTATGACTAGTACTACTGTTTTGTCATTGCCTGATTTCTCTAAAACATTCTATGTGCAGACTGATGCCTCTGGATTGGCGATGGGTGCCGTATTAACTCAAGACAATCATCCGATCGCCTATTTCAGTAAAGTGTTCTGCCCTCGTTTATCCAAGTCCTCTGCTTATGTTCGAGAGCTTCATGCCATTACGAGTGCAGTGAAACGGTGGCGTCAATACTTGCTGGGCCATTTCTTTATCATCCAGACTGATCAGAGGAGTTTGAAAGAGCTATTGACTCAGGTCATTCAGACACCAGAACAACAACATTATCTTGTTAAGTTACTCGGTTATGATTATGAAATTCAGTACAAACCAGGAAAGCTGAACATAGTGGCAGATGCCCTTTCACGATCTGGTTGCCTTACTCAGGGTGAGATGCACATGCTCACTATCCCTCAATTTGTGTTTTTGCGTGATTTAAAAGAATCACAATTACTTGACCCAGATTTCATCCTTATGAGGGATAAATATCTCTCGGATCCTTCTTCGTATCCTCAATTCAATTGGAATGATGACTTGCTTCTTTATCGTGGCAAAATTTGGCTCAACGACAAGTCCAAATTCATTTCCTTGTTATTAAGAGAGTTCCACGAAACACCTATTGGAGGCCATGCTGGGGTCAACAAAACTCTGAAACGGCTAAGTGCAAATTTTTATTGGGAGTCTATGGCTAAGGACGTTAAGGCATTTGTATCTCAGTGCAATGTTTGTCAGCAAACTAAGTATAGTACTAAGCGTCCCGGAGGTCTTCTACATCCGATACCCCTCCCAACGGGTGTTTGGGAAGACATTTCTCTAGATTTTGTAACTGGCCTTCCTCCTTCTAATGGTTACACTGTGTTATTAGTGGTTGTGGATCGCTTCTCAAAAGCTGTCCATTTGGGCACTCTACACTCAGGCTTCACAGCTTATAAAGTAGCAGAGTTATTTGTCAGTTTGGTTTGCAAACATCATGGGTTGCCAAAGAGTATCGTTTCGGATAGAGATCCGATTTTCATTAGCCGATTTTGGTCAGAATTGTTCAAGTTCAGTGGCACCCTTCTCCGAATGAGCTCCTCTTACCATCCTCAAACGGATGGACAAACCGAAGTCATGAATCGTACCATTGAGCAATACCTAAGAGCTTTCGTCCACAACAAGCCTAATCATTGGTTCAAATACCTTCCTTGGGCAGAATACCACTACAATACTTCAATCCATTCTGGGTCTGGATTGACTCCATTTGAAGTGGTTTATGGCAAGCCACCTCCCTCTATCCCAGCGTACATTGAAGGCACTTCTTCTAATGCAGGTTGTGACTCGGTGCTTACATCCCGTGAGGAGATTTTTTCACTCCTCAAAGCCAATTTGTTGAAGGCACAAATCAGAATGAAGAAGCTTGCAGATTCGAAGCGTAGGGATTTGAAATTTGAGGTTGGGACATGGGTGTATTTGAAACTTCAGCCATACAGACAAGTTTCAGTTTCTGGACACAAGTATCATAAACTAGCCAAGCGCTTCTATGGCCCTTATAAAGTGCTTGAACGTATTGGACCAGTCGCATATAAGATTGATCTTCCGCCACAGTCCAAGATACACAATGTATTTCACTGTTCTATGTTAAAGCGTCATGAAGGACCCGTTCCTCCAAGTATTGATCATCTTCCTCCTGAGACTGTGGAAAACAGCCCTCTTATCACTCCATTGGCTGTTTTGGATTTTAAGACAACTCCTGTGGATGGTATTCCCACTCGCTTTGCCTTGGTTCAGTGGAACGGGTTGTCCCCGGATGACACGTCATGGGAAAAATGGCAGGAACTCAAATCATTGTATGACCTTGAGGACAAGGTCCTTGCTGAAGGGGATGGTATTGTTATGCAAGGTCCTTTGGATGAGAGTGCTAGACCCAAAAGAGTGGTGAAAAGACCAGCTGGGTGGTCTGATTTCATTCATCACTAATATATCCCAATTTTAATTGTCTCTGTTGGTGCCAGATGTTCTAGAAGAAGTTAGTTAGAGTTTTTGTTATTGTGTTATTTGGCCTGTGTGCCACCTGTCCTAGAGGAATCTTTGGAGTCACTATTTTAATTGCTGTACTGTGCCTTTGAAAGGGGCAGAAAAATATATTTCATTCTCTTCTCTTAATTTCTTAGGAGGTACCTGACCTCGAATTCAGGGTTTCCTATTTCATCTCCTAACAGACCCGAAGCTAAAAGGTCAAGCATATATGTTGCTTCCAATGTTTGCAGCAAAGTCAGTTGCATAACATTGTGTAGTGTAATATAAATTTCATTTTGATGACAATCAAATATTTATATCTCTATATGCATAAAACAAGTATCCAATATGTTTCTATCTAGTGTTCGATTGTGTTCAAATCAAACGACAATTGCGTATACGTCACTCAAGTCCAATATTTGAACATAAACATTTTTTAATCACAATAAATAAACAAAATAAATTAAGCAACATTTGATTGTATACGCAGAAACAAAAGCAGCAACAAAATATTCTGCTACCAAAAAAAAGAATTCATGTCTATAACGTGGTTGGTCCGCTATGTACGTAGTCCATCTTTTGTACTTGAACAAAAGAGAATGCAGTGATGTGGTGATGCCTGAGATTTTGTAGTTTAAAATTTATATATTATAAACAAATTATGCACATAATAAATTTGAATTATCCAATAATTGATCTATATACTTCATCATATAGTAACTAAGGTTTCATTGATTAAGATTGGGTTAGTGATAAAAATGGTAAGTTCAACTCCCGTACAAATACTTTGAAAGATATAAGATTGGTTTGATGAATTTAATAAAAAGAATAGAAAAAGTTGTAGATTCAACTTCTTTCACTAATAAATACTAACACTAACAAATACTAACAGTTAACATTACCAATAAAAAAAAGTTTCTGTCAATTTTTTAAAGTTAATCCTTCTACTAAAATTTATTATTTGTTAGATTTATCATGTTACTGTTATTTCTTCCTATGAAAATAAACTTGATTAGAGATAAAATTGATCATCAATGAACAAGCTTAAGCTACGGAGAAAGATAAGAAGAACCCAATTAATAAAGCCAAGAGCTATGAGTGATCAACAAAATTAACCAAATGAATTTAATTCTAACTTCACAAGGTTAAGCAAATCTACAAAAAGACTAAAGTCATTATAAACTGGACTAATTAATCAACCTGAACAGTTCTAATGGGATGCACTGGTAACCCAAAATTGTTACATGCGGGACCTGATCTTACACTGCTGAAGTTCAAACGCTTCACTCTACCATTACCTTTAGCTAGAACTACATCACTTTCATGTTCCTGAGAAAACTCATCAGCAACAACAGTGCTATTGCTATTCACCTTCTCTTGTTCTACATCATCAAACTTATCATCACTAGTATTAACAACATGAGGGTGATCATGAGTAACGTTATTAATACAAACCTCTTCATGTGGACTAGTTGGAGCTGTTTCTTCAAAGTACTCGTCACAGTCATCAAAGGAAACGTTAACAAGGTGCAATGTGAGTCGACCGTTGGCTCTGTGTGCACGAAAGTACTCATGGTGCTTCACCTTCTTCCCCTTCAGAATCAACCTTCCCTCGCTTGTGTAGTACCTTTTCAACTCCCACGGCAAGGATATTGGAGGAGGGAACTCTTTATTCTCTTTCTTTCTGGTGTTGTTCATGGGGTAGGCCCCATTTCCTAATCTGTTGGATTTGTATGTCTCGTGGTTATCTACAACATGGTCTGTGTTTTGGAGGTCCATGCTGCTCTCAGTGCCAATATAGTCGTCAGTCTTTGGAGGGATTGTGAGGCTGCTCAAGACCATGATGGGTTGTGAAGGTGAAGAAAATGGAGACAGAACTTTGATACCCTTTGGCTTTACTAGTAAGAAGAACAAAGTTTTCAAAATTAAGAGAGGTATGAGGTCCTTGAGAAAACTGAGTGTGAAAAGTTTTCAAAATTATAAAATAGAGAATGGGGAGGGAGTGTAAAATTGAATAATGGAGCAGTGAATAAGGTAGAAGTTAAAGTTGCTAGGTTTCTGTGAAGGGTTAAAGCGTTGAAAATATTCAACGGAGACAGATATTAAAAGTGACGTCAAGGTTGAGTTTCAAGTGGTTTCTTCTGCTGTCATTGAGTAGCAGAATCTGAGTCATTCCAGTGGCCTCTGAAAATTCCGAATTCCCATATCAGAAGACACATTAAAGGACAAACCGAAGAGCGTGCACATCCCATTTCAAGTTCAAATGCGAAGAATGGAATAATAAAATAGTCACGTATGAGTTTATATTAGCTTAACACAAACAATTTGTTAGGAAATGTTAATAGTCTTTCTACAACATATATAGCAATGTTAATCTGATAAATGTTGTACTAGCTAGTACTTAGATCCTTTACTCATAAAAAACTTCAGTTAGCAAGATACATAGATACACATACATAGAATATTTTATATACAAGTAACACTATAGGCAAACAGCTAAGAGACCCTATTAAACCAGGTGTTGATTTATGCATTGGCCAACAATTACAGAGTTTCATGAAATAGCGTTGTTCATCTGGCAATGATAGATATCCTTAGAATAATATCCTTGTTGATTCCTTTATTAGTCACTATCTACCAATCTATCTATATCAAGTATAACTAAATTTTCTTGGAACATTGGTGCAATGAGAAGTTAACAATATTAAAATTTGATTAGTAATAAAAAGAGTGAAAAAGGGAAAAAAGTTTACGCGCCAAAAGGGTTCACTTCTAAGCCAAGAGAGCTGGCATTGATGGTTGCAAATATGATGATTATGCCCTAATTTTTGTATCATAAAATCCGAAAGTGAATTGAAATTCAAAATTCAAACTTCCCAGAAAATATTTAGGAAATAAAAAACACAATTGACACAAAAGATCATTCTCTCATTTATCGTGAAACTATGCTTCGTAAACTTTTGTCTTATGCAACACGAGAAAGTAAGAGAGATACGAAACCAGCCACTAACCCATCAGAAAGGAACAGAAAAACGGATACAATGAAAACTAATTGTGAAGAGAAGAATTGAGTTTATGAAAATTACGAATATACAAAAGACTAAACCAAATCATATGAAAAGGAAATTACCTGAAACCTGTAATGTAAAAGGAAGTTCGGTTTGAATGAAACGTGTGCGTAACTATGTATCTTTTCACAATTGCAATCACTGAAATGGGAATAACAAAAGTGAAGAAAAAAGAACAGTGACCAAGATGGCATTTATAATTTAGTTAGACTACAGATAAGCACGAAAAAATGTTCCTAAATATGAGCAACGTCGAGATAACTGACCTACTTTTTTGGTCAATCTCGCCCACGCAGACAACAAGAGTAACGTACTCCTAAAACTATTGTTATTATTATTATACAATTAAATATAATTTACATTTTTTATTATTAATAATTTTTATTTGTTTTGTAAGTAATATTTAATTAAAAAAATTATTAAATTTAAATAAGACGGACAAAAAGAAAAAAAAATTAAATTTGTAGGATAAAATTAGATAACAAGTCTGAATACCTAATAGAAAGAATTCTAAAGTATAGATAGATAAATATGTGCTTCTGGTTATCATAAATATGCTACTTGTATAGGAGTAGAAAGGGCTACTTGTATAGGAGTAGAAAGGGCATTGTAGGTTTTTTTTATGAAAAAAAAAATAATGAGAAAGAAGTTATGCAAAAACAAGAAACAAAATATAATATTGAAAATATCTATTATATAAATTATGGTTATCTTTATCAGAAGTATTCTTTCTATGAAATAATTTATTATAATATTTAGATTTAGATACAAAATTATACTGTAGGACCATCCGGTCAGTCAAAGATAGGGCTACCATCCAGTGAAATAATAATCATTGATTGATAATTAATATAAATAATATCATTTATTGATAATAAATGGGTCAGACCTAATGGTAAGTTCAATATAGTATTTATAAATATATGTTTAAAAAGGAAGGTCAAGTAATTAACTTTAATTACTAATCTTTATTACAAAATTATTATGCAAAGTCATGTACTTGAGCGTAAGAGTGTCTTTGACAGATACTCTCTCACACGGCTTGGACACGAAGAGCCAAACAACATAACTTGGATGATGGAGAACCCTCAGACAACTTTGAGTGCTTTGAGTAAGGGATCTCAACACTTAACCGAAATATTTTAGCACCCACCATGGGGTCGAGCAGCATCCCTTGTAACCAGGGTTAGACAAGCGCGTACAGTGAAAAACAGTCACTTACTTGTAGGTCTTTCTCGCTGCGACCAAGTTGTAAGTCCATCACTTGACAAGATCATCAAGAACGCCGCCTGACATGACACTCAATCTCCTGTTGTAGGCTTTTCCTCTTCAAATCCTGACAGTGTCCTTCAACCTCTTTTTCTCACGCTTGACTCTACCTACCTAAGGTGGGAGAAGAAAACTAAAACGGACCAAAGGAGGGGGTGTTTGATTTTTTGATGATCCAGGGTTAAATCTCCTGCCACAACACCGTCAGTAGTCGTGACCACTCCCTATCTCAATGAGAGAAAAATAAATAAATAAATAAAAAGCATCAGTGCCTCATCAATGGTAAGGTTGTTAAGAAATACATTTGAGTCGCCACCTAGGACTAGTAGAAGATGCTTAGCTTCTCCCTCTCGAATCCCCTCGTCTTCGAAGACTCAAGCCCACCTCGGGTCCCACTCTCGATGTTTGAAGCAGTGACCCAACCCTTACCATCTCATCAAAAACCCTCACACACTCCTCTACGCGTGATGGAATTCCTAGTCCGTACGCCACTACGGCAAGAAGTATGCCTCGTCCCGAGTGGAAGACATCAAGGACGATCTGGCGCCAAACCCAATTCCTCCATCGAAGGGGACGAGCTTGGCGATGGAGACGCCCACTAATAAGTCTGAAAACATGTATTTTTTAACGCATGGCTTGGCTAGAAAAAGAATCATGGTTTCTCCTGGATTCAAAGTCACCTATCAAGAAGAGAACACCAGTATATGCTTCAATTCTCAATTTAGTAATCAAATATCAATATATATCACTCATTTCATACCATATTCTTTCACAATCCAACCTTTTTTCAATTCAAGCACCCTTTTGATCAACTCCTTTTTTTTCTTTTTTTTTTATATTAACATCTTTTCTTCCCCAAACTTAAATTCAACCTTACCCTCTTTTAAAGCATAATACATGTTCTCTTCTAGGGTGTATGGTAGGATAACATATAATAGGCTCACGGTGGAAGAAAGAAATCAAGGTTCAAAAGGGTTCACAAATGTATCACAGTGTCTCAAGGTTGGCTATCTGGCCAAGTAGCTGTATAATCAATAACAAACAGAGCCTTTTTCATCCTTAACCAAAAAGTGTGTGTATGTACGTAGAATCAAAATCATGCAAAAGCCAATTCTATATCTAGACAACTCAATATCTTTCTCACTCTCAACACATGCTCTCAACACTCAACAGATCTGGTCATAGTTCATACTTACACATAGATAAAAATATGAAGCACATTGCAACCACAATCACATATATCATCATCTTTTGGAATCACATAAACTTAATCAAATATGCATCACATTAAATTCAAAAAGTTAGATGTTTATGCAACTACACAAATTAAAAACATAATTCAACTTCTAACACATAGTTCAAAACATATTACCAAACAGAAATAACATAACTACATAATAAGCAAAACTCTCCATCTGTTCAAGCACCAGGAACCATCTTGCCTGGATCTCCATTGGCTTTCCTGCTGCTCCTCATCATCCTCATCATCATCAGCCTCCGCATAGGAACTCCCCCACTTGGACATAGGCCTGCCTTGAGGCCATAGAAGGGGTGTCGCAAACTCAAAAGAGAATCTATGTTGATCATAGTTTAAACGAGGTTTTCTTCCTGTGCCTCAACAAGTTGTTCTCTTGAAGAAGACCCTGTGGAGGTCTTAGGAGAAGTCATCTGCATAATATTAGCTAAGCACAAAAGAACATTGAACAAATAGTGAGAATTGCACAAAATTAGAAAACTGCAGTGAACTACTCGCTGAACGAATAAGGTGACGAACAGAACCAAAGTTACAGTAAGAAATTCGCAAAGCGAACTGCTCGTTGAGCGAATATTTTTTTTTTTCATATTTGTGTTTATTCGCTGAGCGCACCGAAGCTATGTGTTAAGCGAATAAAATTAAAGTTTTTTTTTGTGTTTATTCGCTTAGCGCACCAAAGCTAAGTGTTTTTTTCTTTCTTTTTTACATATATTTGTGTTTATTCGCTGAGTGCACCAAAGCTGTGCGCTGAGCGAATAAAATTACATATTTTTTTTACATTCGCTCAACTCACAAATTCGCTAAGCGAATAAATTCTCTTCCTCATTAATTCACTCACCTCATTGCAAATACTCACAAATATATTCGTTTAACGCACCATATATATATATATATATATATATATATATATATATATATATATATATATATATATATGCTTAACGAATATTGCATTATTGAACATGCATTACAGAACATTACACTTAACAACGAAACACAGAACTTACCAACATAGAAACTTCAACAATTTCTTACAAAAACTAAAACATAAAGATAAAATTAAAAGTAACATATAGAGAAGTGAAATAGAAAAATAAAAAAACACAAACAAAGAAATAAGGAAAAGAAGAAACAAAATTGCAGAACGTGAGCACACCAACCAAACAACAATTCCAATATGAAAAATGATTGAAATGGATTTCCTAAATAATCTTACTCAGATCCCTCTTGTTGCAAGATCACTTAGTACTCCCCTTTCAGCTATTGAAATCCCATCCCTAGGATCTTCCAACAACTGGAACATCTGTAGGCAAATTGTATAAAAGAAATTCAAACAAAAGAGACATACAATTGGCAAAGAATTCACTTTCCTTGTTTTCTAAAGTTAGAACACTCAGATCCCTCTTGTTGTGCCTACCTAAGTATGATAAACCCTCACCCAATCCCTTGGTGTAAAACGTCCATCAAACTTGCCTTAAGTTCCAAAACAGTGAATCCAAACACATGTTCAAACTAAATCAATGCAAAGTCTTAAAAAAATTAAAGCCAACTGCATACACAACAACATTAAAAAAGAAAATTCACAAAAAAGTCTAAAAGAGTCATAAATGCCCAAATTGCCTTGTGTTGGAACACAAGTCCCCGGCAACGGCGCCAAAAACTTGATGCAAGTATATCAAATCGTTCCAAGTAATACAATGAATAAGTAAAAGTATCATCTCCCAAGGGACTTGTGCAACACATGACAATTCTTCCTTTTATAACTCAATTAGACATCAAAATGCACAAAACAACACAAGAAACTCTTTTTGGTATTTTATCAAACAGTTGGTGTGCAAGGAATTTATATTTAAAAGAAACTTCATTGGAATTGGGTTTCATGAATCATATTGATGAGAGGGTCGCACCTCCCACAAAAGTTGTGCATAAAAGAATGCAGTATAGTACTAGGAAGTGACTCCTAGGTCGTCTCTCAAGGACCAAATGTGGTTCAAAACTTAGGTCAAACACGTAGTGGGGGATTTTGAAAGTGTTTTTGTGATTAGAAACTAACTAAATTGGAACTGGAAATTAAACACGATCGAACATAATTGAAAGCATTAAAATGAATGAAAACAGTAAACTAAACAAAAGGAAATGAGTCATTAAACCAAAGAACCTAGCGGCATTTAAATATTCCCGCGTTCCAGCTAAAGCAATTGGAGCAGCGAAATAAATAGGTGAAGAAAAGCCCATGCATAAACCACAGATTGCAATCAACATTAAATTTCATTCAGCAAGAATGAAAATTCAATCCAAGATTTCATGTACCAATTGAATGCATATTAAGCAATTCACAAACAGCATGTTGCGTCAATGCTGGAAGCACACAACAGCAGGAAAACGAGGCTTCAATCCACACTCGCGTGAATCAATTAAAACACAATAAAGAAAATTGAAACGCATCTAAGTGAATTTAAAGGCAATGCGCAGATTACCATTAGCCTTAAACACAATAACGAGAATTAAAATTCAAATAAAAGCATGTCATGCTTTTTGGGGCAACGCGCCAGCATAAATACAATTCAGCAAGAATACATTTTTAAAGGAAATTGGGTGAACAAATGGCAACGTTTCAGCAGAAGCACATTATAGCTGGAATGAAAATTCAATTTAATAGGGTGTGAATCAATTGAACATGCAACTTTGAACTGAACAATAAATGAAATTCATCACGGAAATCAACTAAAAAAACGTAAGCAGTAAAGTGAACTAAATAAACAAGCTACTTCCTAAATGAATTCAATTATATAGAATATAAATTATATGTATTGAGTCCAAGCATGAAGAAGAAACAACTGAAGAGCCTTTGGAGCTCTACATTCCAGTCGTAATCATGTGCACATTCCAAATTCCATCAACGTTCTTCATTGCTATGCTAGATGTGAGCCTTCAACCGTACCCCTCCATCCTTGGGCTCCCCACGCTGCTGCTCTTCCCATTCATCCCATGTCTCCAACCAAGGGTTAAGAAAACTAAAAAACAAAAGAGTGTGGCGGCTAGAGCTTCTTCTATCATCGGGTGCCCTTCTTTTCTTTTTTTTTCTTCCATGGCAGCTACCCCTAGTGCCTTGCTGGACCGCTTCTTTCTTTTTCCTTCCTGCACCCCCTCCTTTCTTAAACAATGTTCCAATTAATCCCCCGTGGCAGCTAGAACTCCCTATTCTAAAAACTGTGTACACCCCTCTTCAAGGACGTGGCTTCCTTATGGTGTTGGATGTGCATGTGGCTGCTTTTTTTTTCTTTGCTATCCAATAAAGCCAAGCTGTTGTATGCCTTGTTTAAGAGTGTTGGGAGGTTTTAGCACTGTCCAATTATCAATTCCAGCCACCACAATTACTAAACAGCAAGCAAACAATGCAAACAGATTAGAAATCACTCAAACAGTAATCACTGGACTGACATATGAGAGTAAAATAAATACTGGGAACAACATAGAACGAATTTGAACAAAGTAAAAACTATACGTTAAAATAGACATCCAGATGAAACTATGAAAAAAAATTGCATGGAAAATGGATAAGAATTGAACTCAAATGAAGACACACAAGTTGACACAACATTCACGCAGCACTGTGCGAAAATTGAAATGACTGAGATGCATTGGGCTCAATTGCCATTTCTCATTTAACCTTCGAATGTCCCAAATTGTATCTCCAAATTCTCCTTGTAAAATAATTAGCTCAGATAATTCAAATTAGTTAAAATAAGAATTTCCGATCAAATTTAGCACAATTAGGAAAAATAGGATAATACTGTACATTCAAGCACAATTCCTTGATTAAATCCGGTACAATAAACTAAGTGAAATCAATAAAATATTGATTCATCACATATGAAGATAAAACTCTGTACAATACATCATTATTTCATTCAAACATTCACATCAAGGCATACTAGTCCTAATCCCTTTGCAACTAGTTCTAAATGTATATATCAAAATGATAATCCCTTAGTCAATTTAACATACAATTTGCATTAAGTCTGATGCTAAGAATGACCAAGTTATTGAGTCTATCCCTAGATCCCAAATCACTTAGGTGCTCTATCTATGTTCATGTTCAAAGTTACTTTCCAGTAATAAGAAACATTCAAATAAAATTATATTTTCATACAATGATAGTAAATTCAAGAAAGAGCATATGAACGAACAACAATGATATATTGAACAGGAAGATTACATCAGAGTGAGTTCATTACATCTAATTCCAATGAAAGAAAAATTTAACTACTCCTAGACATCTAGAACGTACACATTTGAAGCAATCCCTTGCAACAATAGTGTCTTGATGCATTGAAGTAGTCTCCGGAAGTTCCTGATATGTTTTCGTTTCTTTCCTTTGTCCGGAACTTCTGTCAGGTTCTTTTTGTCTATTTCCCACTATAAAAGCCAATTGAAAAAATAACTAATTCGCTAAGTGCATAACTCTTTATGCGCTAAGCGAATATTCAACTGCAACATATCTTTAATTGTCCTTTATTCGCTCAGCAAGTTGTGCTGGTGCGCTGAGCGAATAGAACTCTATTTAGCTGAGCGAATTAATGCTCGCTTAGCGAGAAACATTTGATAGCACTCCACTTTGATGTATAAATTCCTATACAATTTACTACACACTTTCCTACTTCTAATTAAAACTTTTCAATGAGGAAAACACATTATTTCATGAATAAATACAAATTTTGAGTTAATTAATAAGTTTGAAAACATGTATTTTTCATACTTATCACCCACAAATCACAAGGATTCATCACGCTTTAAGGGATAATCGATTATCACTTAAGATAATCGATTATTTCAGTGGTTCTACCCAACAAATCACCAGGATCCATCTCCCAGGAAGGGATAATCGATTATCATCCCAGATAATCGATTATTCCCAAAACACAACTCACAACCAATGTGCAAATAATCGATTATAACTAATGATAATCGATTATTGCCAAATCGAAACACATCAATTCAAGTCTGCAACCACACATGCAACAACCCTAAATCACGAGGGAAACTCTCTCAAAACATCATGCATGCATTCAAGCCTCACATACCCTTATGAAAAGACTTTAATACATACATTACATCACTTGAATCATTAAAAATCCATCATTATGTAGATTATAACCCAATGATAGCAACCTCCTTAACTAGGTTGGGCCAAAGTTAGGAGATGTGCATTAAGGGGTGTTTCCTTGGATGAATGGTGTAGAAATGTGGCGGTAAATGGTTGAAGGATGATGAGTTAAGGTGTGGATGGGGTAGAAGCTAATGACCTCTAAGAGGTATGTTGCCTAGAAGGGCCTCATGGGTTCCTTTACTCTTGATCTAAGATGAGTAGTATGGCTAGAAATGGGCATCATAACATTACTCAACATCAAAGATGAAATACAAGGGTGGAGGAACCTCTATATAGGCCAAGGGTGTCTCCTTCTAATCCTAAAAGCATGATCTCTCACCTTTGCTCTCATTGGCCTAAAATGAGGCCTTTTAAGGAGTGGACAAGTGTCCACAAATCCTCTCCAATAATGGGAGGACATCTGACCACTCACAAAACATAATCATCTCCATTCCTAGAGTGTCATGTGACCACTACTGAAAGAAAATCTTCTCCAATGGTAGAGGGACATGTGGCCACTACCAAAAAGAAATCTTCTCCACTCCTAGGATGCCATGTGATCACTTCTACAATGCAAATCCTCTCCAATGGAAGCATGACACATGGCACACATTTTCCACTTGGTTTGCGTGTCTTACTTAAGGAAAATCCTATGCTACTTAGGCCTTAATACAAACCTTAAATAAACCTACACTACACTTCAATCCATGCTTTATGATGACTCAAAAGGTGGCCAACAAGGTAGAGTTGATGTCATCTTCATGGATAGCTTGTACTCTCTTAAAAGTGCTTGACCATGGCTAGGGCATTTTCCATCATTCCCTTCCTCTTGAAAAAAATTTCCCTCAAATCTTCAACATTGAACAAGGCAAACTTCCTTATCTTCTTTGGAGTTTTGTGTGCTTCTCCACCAGGGTCAAATACCCATTTTATAACATAAGTTAGAACAAATGTTATAACAGTGAGTAAATGAAGAATATAGCTCCCAACAATGATACACCTTAAATCAAATGAATGATCAAGGTCTTGGAGAGTAGAAGCATCTTTTGAGCCTTTTATTTGTCTTGTGTTGGATGTATGCGTTTGAAAGGCTATCCATTCCAACATAAGAATTAATTTTTAGGGATATGTCACCATACCCTCCCTTTTGAAAAGAATTTGTCCTCAAACCTTCATGTTCTTTTATTGCAAAAATCATTTTCATATTATTGGTTCATTTGTGTATCTTTCCACCAGGATCAAAGATCCAGATGCAAGTATCATCAAACACAAAACCAATAATCTTATGAGCCACAAACAACATGTATCTAGATGAAAGATTTAAAAAAGACCTTATGCTAATTTCAAAAGAATTTACTTGAAAATTTTGAAGGTTTACTCCACAAAATTGTTTGTGTTTATTTTGACTTAATTGTATCCTAGAAGGTAACATCAACTCAAAGTTTGATTTGGAAAAATTTGAGGAGTTAAAAGTATTCGGAGGTGAAAAAGAACTTGAACATTTTTCAAAAGTAAAAGTTGAAGTTATGAAAGATGGTTGGATGTATTGAGAAAAGTTCAAGGATTGAAAAATTCCCTTCATCATCTTAGTCTCAACCTTAATTGTGGGAGTGGTAGGGGGCTTTAGTAACTCTTCCTCTTTTTATCTTATCTCAATCTCTTTTTTTTCTCTCTTTTTTTTCTCATTCCTTTCTTTTATCTTTTTTTCTTCATACTCTCTTCTTCTTTCCTTCTCATTTTTCTCTCTTATTACTTGCTCCTCTTTCTCTCTTTTATCATGATCCTCATTCTCTCTTTGTTCTTTCTTCCTTCCTTTGTCTTCCTCTCTTCTTCTCTTAATCTTTCTTAAATCCTCTTGGGCTTTTTCTTACTTTTCATTAAGAATTCTAAGTTCTTCTTCTTAGGTAACATGATATTGTTTTTTTTTCAATTATTTCTTTCTTTTCTATCTCTCCTTTGTTTATTTCTTCTTTGAATCTCTCTTTTCCTCTTGTCACTCAAGAGATTTCTCACTTTTTCTTCAAACTCATCTTCTCTTTCAAAGAACCCTTCTACACTTTCTAGAAAAGTTTTTTCTCTTTTAATGAGTTCTCTCATCTCACATATTTGCTCTTGGTTTATTACTGTTAGAAAAGAATAGCCTTGTTTCTCAACACCAAGAGGAGGGGGGGGGGGAGGGTGAATTGATGATTACTAAAAACGAATGCTTTTTAAATCTTTTCACAAACTTTGAATGATCTTGAATCTTTCTTGCAATATAAGTAATACATGTATGCAATTCAAAGTAAAAGAGATAAGGAGAGAAGAACAAAACACAAGGTTTTTATCCTGGTTCAACCTCCATGCCTAGATCCAGTCACCCTTCCAATTAACCTTAGATTGAAGGATCTTTCACTATAATGATTTAAGATTTACACCAAAGGTTTTACAGAGAACACACTCTCACAATGTAAAAACCTTTCCCACTCACAATCAAATATAGAAAGAAAACACCTACACACACAGAACCACATGTCCTTGCTGTAAAACCCTTTGAGACCACCTCTCAAAGTCAAGAACTCCTTGTTCTTCTTCCTGTCTCACATGAACAGGGAACCACAATCCGAAATTGCAAAAAACACATTATTGATCAATGTAGAAACACCTTAATAGTGCAGAGTATGATTAGTCAATTTCGTCCACAGTTCTTCTCTCAAGAATCCTTCAAGTTTCTTCCAAATATTTGAATCTTGGTTCTTGGAGCTTCTTAATCACCTGTAACACTTTTCTATAATGAAAGATATTAGATATGAAAATTTCAAATGATCAATTCATTATTCTTGTTACAATACAGTGAGAAATGCGTCAATATATATATATATATATATATATATATATATATATATATATATATATATATATATATATATATATAGTTATCTCATGACAGACGCAGATTAATCGATTATGTTAGTAATGTAATCGGTTACATAAGTGTCAAATGTAACATAATTACAATTCAAATAGATCTAATTGAATGCACAATTAAGGTAATCGATTTGCAATAAATGCTAGTCAACATATTAAAAATATGTCCGCTAAAATAGTTATGAGTTAGCTTTAAAACAGTTTTAAAAACATAACAGACTTAATTGATTACATGCACAGTTGATGAGTGCATATTTATGCCCACATTTATGTTTGAAAATTAAAATTTTGATGGGATAATTGTGTTTAAATGGTTGATTTTAAGTGAATTTGTGATGATTGAAATTATTGGGTTTGGGAAATAAAGAGAGGTAAAAAGTAAGTTTTAACGCATAAATTATTCTTGGATGTTCTAATGTTTATTTGTGCAGCTGAGAATATAAGTTTTATTGGTCCAAATGGCAATTCAAGGCCCAAAATCAGGTTTTATTTGGAAAATAATGTACAGATGGGCCAAACAGGCAACTTTTACCCTTGCACCTCCCAATTTCCTTACATACACCCCTCTTCTCTTAAACAGGCCCAATACTAAGCCAAACAGTAACCCTATTCTAAATACACCTCCTAAATTTCCCTACCCATATCCATCCTAAGCTAGAGTCCACCAGATCATGCCACGTCAGCCCTAACCCATGAGCATCATCTTCCACCTTCTCCACAGAAACCCTAGCCGCCAGTGCCGTCAGCCGCCGTTTCGCTTCCGCCGCTCCCGCCAATGCCGCAAGTCGCCGCACGGCCAGAACATCATCTCCTTCCTTTCTCACCGGCGCATCAACAGACCACCACGGTGCCTCTCCATCCGCGCCGCCACCACGCCGCAAGACCGCCGCCACCTTCCTTCTCCTTCGCGCAAGGGTTCGAAGCCGCCGCGCCGTTGCCGCGACCGGACTCCTGCCATCACAGCGCCTCTCCTCCTCTGAAATTATCACCATCACGCCGCTGCCATGACCGGACACTCTTCAGGCCACCATCTTCCTCGTCGCGCCGCTAGCACCAAAGCGCGACATCCATGGCCGCCGCAACGCCACGCTTCTCGCGCACCATTGACGCAACCATCAACAGTTGCCGTCACTGCCGTGCCACCACCACGCTGTGAACCTTTCCTCCATCACCACATCTCGCACCTGCAAAGAGACAAACTCAAGAAACCAGACGCACAGGGCAAGCTCGAACAAATTCGAAATGGAGAAGAGAAACACCATTCTTCTCCAACAGCAAGCGGCATAGAACTTCACTTAATTCATTCATTCTTTCATACTCCTCTCACTTTTCTTTCATCTTGTATTCAACTCCATTCATGGAGAGCTAAGCATCTAGGGCTAATTCTGCTGTAATTCCATTATGGATTCTGAGGTTAGATTGAGTTAATGCAATTGTTTATTTTGATTATTGATTTAAGTTGTTCTCTCTATGTCTTTCATCTCTCTATCAAATTAAAAGCAAAGATTTTTCCATCATAATGTGTTTGAATCTACATGCATATTGATTATATGAGTTCTAGGGTTTCTAGGTTTAATTGAGAATCTACTTTGATTTAATTTAGAAACTTTCATATGATTAAATGGTTTTTACTTTCAATTGAGAATGTACTTTGATTGATTAGTAATAATTTCAACTATAATCAATTGAGAATTTACTTTGATTGATTAACTTTTAATTTGGTTAGGAGATTTAAGAATAGATATGATTAAACATAATAGAATTTGATTGAGAATGTACTTTGGTTGAATTTATTGTGAATAATCTAGAAAGGTTTTGCATTTGATTGAGAATTTACTTTGGTTAAATGCATGATCGCCCTCAAATTAATTAAGAATGTACTTTAATTAATTTGAAACTTAAAGAATAATCAATTGAACAATTATCCGTGAATAACCGATGATGAATCTATCTTGGAAAAGCAGTGGAATTAGCCTATTTCATCGTAACTGTTTTTAAGTTTATTAATTGTTCTTTAAACATTCTCCAAACATCATTTTTATTCATAAACATTGCATAACATAAGAGTCAGATATTCAAAAGCAATTCCGTGTTCGTTGGGAGACGACTCAGGGTTACTTTAGCCCTATCTACCTTCTTGAATACTACTTGGCAATACTGAAGTTGCCTTGAAAAGTAGTATTAATTTGATAGCTTCAACGACAGCCTATCAACAGTGTAATCGATTAAGCTAAACACTTAAGCAAATTTTGAAAACTTTTTCTCTTCAAACCTCATCACAGCACATATCAAAAAGATGCTTGCAAAGACACGAATTTTAACGATTTAGCACTTAATGTAATCGATTCAAAACCTGTTGTTTTGCCATAGTTCAATTGATTACAATATCAATGTAATCGATTGTATCATACAAAACATGCATACAGAAGATATAAACAGTTATGATCACAGTAGTATGCAAAGTAATCAACATGATAACATATGTATTTAAAATATTGAAACACTTGTAAACCAAAACATGTATCAAACACAAATAGAGATTTATGTTGTGTTAGTGTAACATATGTGTGTTTTTACGATCAATGTGTTGTCATCATCAAAAACCAAATCATCAGAGATTGGGTTCAACATTCATATTGCTCCCCCTATCAACAATCTCCCCCTTTTTTTATGATGCACAACCATGATGTATAAAACAACCATGATGTACAATACACAAACAAAAATTGTTTTTCAAACAGATATATACAAAGATATATACAAAGATATATACAAAGATATATATATATATATATATATATATATATATATATATATATATATATATATATATTCATTGATAGTCACTGATATTGAACAATTTCAAACAATTCCAATATCTCTTTCCCTTTAGGCATTAGCAAACAGGTATAAACTCTCCCCCTTTTGCACAATGTGTATATTTTAGCAAATAAAGATATATTAACAGATCTTCACAATAATGTCAAAAGTGAATGCTCCCCCTATTAATAATCACAGTACAAACAATTTCAATTTCTTTCTTATCAATCAATAAGAGGATGATAGAAATGAAATTAATCACACAAATATTTCATCTCCCCCTATCAATATGCAGTATCTCTAAAGTCTCTCAATTTTATATGCCAGTATTAGAGCAAACGATAGAGATTTATCAGAGCATGTATAACAGAGTGAGTTTCAAGCATGTATCAAAAGATATGACAGAAATCAGAGTATTTCAGATATTGCTTGAAGCCAATACAATTTAGTGTTTTTCATTCATAAGACTCAGAAAGATTCGCAGCGGATAAGAATTAATGAGATTTAGAGTGAATGAACACATGTGAAAACAATAAGAATGTGACAAAGTATATGACATAACAAATTGATACTCAAACCATATTTCACACAATGTAGTCGATTACATTGTTTCCTTAATTGATTTAGTTTAGCAGGGTACTGAAGAACCATCTCAGATAAGTATTCAACTTATTTTTAGTATCAGACCTGCATTAAACTTTCTTCTCAACTTTGTTGAGGGTCAGTACAGATATAAGATCATTGAGAAATAACATAACCATGAAATGAATATGATCATGCAAAAGAAATATATGTAATCGTGAATGACACAGATTGCATTCAATCAATCAATATAAAAATTAAATCAATAGACTGAAATTCAAAACAACTTCATTTCATTTAAACCAAACAAGAGTATAATTATAATAGAAAACTGAAAGATAAATGGCTTAGCAGCCAATGTTACAATCAAAACACACCAACAAAATAATAAAACAAACTTAAGTAATATAACCACAAAGTAACACTTTTAATTCCAATTCTGTTTAGTTTTCTTCATTTTTTTAATCAACATATTATCATCATCACTCTCATCTGCCTCACTTTCCTCTTAAACCTCTTCTTCCTCTTCATTTTCTTCTTCCTCTTCATTCTCTTCATTACCATCATCAAACCCTTCAATTTGCAACTTGTCTTTGATGTCATCTACATCATGCTTGAAAGATTGATAGAGGATGGTTAGGGAATGCATCTGTCTAACCATGTACTTTTCAAACTCAGAGCGGGGTCTGAAAGGTGCAGATGAGGGTCTAGCAACATCTTCTTCTTCATCAGAAAATTTATCTTTGAAAAGCCACCCATCTGGACCGTGTTGGAGTCTCATATGGTGTAATGAAGCTTTGTCAATGAGATTGCTTTTCCCATATGATTCGCACACTTCATTTACACATTCTACACCAAAGTGAAGCAGCACTTTGAGATGAATACAAAATACGTCAAGTTTGCAGACTCTAGTTTGGTGACGTTGAGCACGTTATCATATATTGTAGTTGCCCAGTCAGTCTGGATGTTTTCCTTTAGAGCATGAATGAGACATAAATCTTCAATGGTCACCTGTGCGTGATTGCTGCCCCTAGGCATTAGAATCCATGAAATAATAAATGCACACATGGGTTCATGCTTTCTCATTCCACTGGTCCTCTAATGAGAATAATCCCTTAGTTCATTTGGATTATGCAGATGTTAACACATTGGCAAGTGTACCCAATTGTATCAAGTAATATAAAATGGTAAGACCAAGTATCGTATCCCAAAAGACTCACGACACTAAACAATCGTGTAATTACTTAACTAATTAAGACTAAAAAGCTATTTTGTTGGTTTTTTAAATGCAAATTTAAATGAAACAAAAATAAATATGAATGCAAATTGATCAATTGAGGCTAAAACACAAATGAATGGATGGTGTTAATGATATGAGATGATTATGTTGTTGGGGTTTAGATTTCACCTACTTTATTTTCGTGCATATAAGAATTCGTCTTCTTCATTAGAATGTTAATGTCACTTTCTAAATTACTTAGAACCCAATGTCTCGGCGTAAAAAGCCTAGTCTTGATTATTAGACAGCAATCCCTTGAAAACCCTAACAATCAATTCTGCATTAAGAAAAGAAGCTTAAGACAACCAAACGTCCTATCCCTATCTCTAGGCAATATTCCCTTTGGGTGAAATCCTCTAGATCATTATTCATAAGATATTTCCCAATACTCAAATAAATCAAACATCAAGTCATGAGTGGCCAAAACATAACAAGCATTAAGAACAAGAGAAAATCACTAACATTCAATGAAAGAACCATAAAATGTTTAAACCATATTCAAATACATGAAAGTTTAGAGGTTACATCATCCCCAACAACAAATGAGTTTAGGTCTCCACCGTCATGGAGAACCTTGATGTATAATGGAAGAATGAGATAAAAACCCTAAAAAGATAAGGGAAGAGCTCTCGCATCCCAAATTCTGCTCCAAAGGGTCGAAAAATGTGTTTTTCAGCTTCAGCCATCAAAAGATACCAACCCTAGGGCATGCAAGTTCTTAAGTAGAACAAAAATAAAGTCCAAGCCTAATAACGCTGCCGCTCAACGCCCCTACTTAGGGCAACCGGGTGCGCTTACGAGAGGAGTGACGCTCAAGGCCCCTCTGAGGGTGCCCAGGTGGTGTGTGACACAAAGAAGCTGGTGCTCAACGCCCTTAATGGGGCGCCAAGGCGTTGATGCGTGACATCCTGCGCTGAGGGCCCTTAAAGGGGCAACCAAGTGCCCTGCGACCTTCTTCAGCCTTCTTCTATGGTACTTTATCTGTCCCTCTTCAGTTCCAACTCCTTGATACTTTTGCTCTTCTTCCAAATCATACCAATAACCTACAAAATTAAGGGAATTTAGTGATAAAATCATTAAATATACCCTCTACTCACTTATTCACAAAACTAAACTAAAAACACGAGTTCAAGCAAGCTTCTAAGTCAAAAAGGATTGATTTAGTATCAAAATTGCATCACAGATAACGGTAAATTCAACCGTTATCACAATCCCAAACTTGAAAGCTTGCTTGTCCTCAAGCAAAATGTAACTTGGCTTTAAACAAAATAATTATACTACAATGGTCAAGCACATCAAAAAGCATTCTTTTCTTAAACAAGTAAATCACTCATGTATGCTCCTCATAAAAAGATCAGTCAAGATATAACGACGCTTTAGCCAATCAAGCTCAACTATGGTGCTCACATACTCAAAAAATACACAACATATGCAAAACCTTATGAGTGATCAACAACCAAGCAGAATGTCAAACTGTAATGCATGGAACCATTCCTCACCAAAGAAAGTGTTTCACTCAAGCTCACAGGTGTATAGTGAGGTGTTGGTGTCTCTTTCACTCTACTATCACAATGTCACATGAATCAAGTTTGCCTTTCATTTAAATACCATCAAACATACTCAAGTGCAAGTTATCATCACAAGGGCTTTTCAAGGCTTGTAACATGATCGGGCTAAGATGAAAATTGATTTTTCTAGACAACAAAATTCCTTGAGTTAAGAGAGTGCATAATTCATTTTTTTACATTAACAATAATCTCTCTTTCTCCTTTTATGTGAGAAATCAATCTTCAACTCATACCCAACTTTCCTTTCATTGAGCTTAACCTTTTCTTTTCTTTCTTTTCTTCTCTTTTCTTTTTCTTTTGCATTTTCTTTTACTCAATGCTCTTTAAAGATTTTCACAAAGTTCTTTCACATACTCTACTCAACTCAAGGAAAGAATTTCAAAAATGTTTTTTTTCAAATTTCAAATTTAGGCTCAAGGCTCAAAGGATAGAAAAAACATTGTTCTTAGTTGGGTTCACATATTGGCATTGGCGTATATGGGATAAGAACAAATGGTCTTGATCATGTGTAACAAGCAAGCAAGAGGTTTAATCATAGAAACTTAGGCAAAATCAATTATGCTTCCAAAGCAATAGCATTCAATCAATCAAAAACTCTGGAGTCCAACCTCTCACCGGCTAATTCAAGTTCCACAATTCGATAAGCATCCTGCCTAGAATATTAATAACGGTTGAATTTATTGTTATTTGATACTTAATTTTGATACTAAAAACACCCTTTTTGACTTAGAAATAAGCTTGGAATCATAATTTTGATGAATAAGAGAGTTGAAGGTGAATTTAATGGTTTTGTGCCAGATTTCCTTATTTTTAACAGGAAATAAGATGATTTGGAAGAATAGTTGAAGTATTAAGGAGTTGGAACTCAAAACGGAGGATCGCAGCAACGCTGAGCGCCCCTTTAGGGGCCCTAAGCACCAGAGTACACTGTCTCACACTTGGCTGCCCTTGTTCTGGAGCCCTCAGCGCAGGATACCCCAGGCTCGCGCCTGGGCGCCAATCTTAGGGGCGCTGAGCGCAACTTCCTCGAGTCGCACCACACTTGCATGCCTTTTGAGATTACCTTGAGCGCCAGTTCTGACCCGCACATTGCTTGGGCGCCCTAAGTGGGGCACTAAGCGCCAGTCTCGTGGGCTTCGTCCCATTTTCTGTTATTTTTAGGTTCTATTTAAGGACTTGGACGTCCTAGGGTTCACATCTTTGAACGGAATAGGCATAAAAACACACTCTTTGATCCCTCGAAGGCGGATTTGGATGCGGAAGCTCCTATCTTCAATTTCTAGGGTTTTATCTTTCATTCCTTTTCCATTATTCATCTAGTTTCACCATGTCAATGGTCAACTAAACTCTATTTAATGTTGGGGAATGATGTAACCTTTGTAAATGATAACGGTTTAAAATACAGTTATCTGTGATGTAATTTTGATTCTAAATGCACCATTTTTGACTTAGAAACTTGCGTGGACTCATGCTTTTTCATTAAGTTGTGTGTATAAGAAAGTTGATGTTGAATTTGATGATTTTATGACTTATTCCCTTTGTTTTGATAGAAAATGAGTTAATACAGAAAGAAGATATAAAGTGCTAAGGATATAGAGCTCGGAAAAGCCTAGAAAAGCACCAGAGGAGGGAACCGCACGAAGCTTGGGCGACCTGCAGAAGGATTGAGCCTGGAAAAATCGACGTCCGCTGCCCGGGCGCCCTAGGCCGCCCGAGCGTTGAACCCCCGAAGCCTGGGCGAAATTGAAGGCTCAAGCCCTACAGAAATTGACGTCCACTGCCCAGGCGCCCTAAATAGGGTGCCCGTGCGTCATGCGTTGCAGATCCAGTCCAATTTTTGCTCTGTTTCGACTTTTTTGGACCGGACCCTGTTCCTACTCTTTTCCAACTTTATTTAAAGGACCCAAGCGCTCTAGGTTTTGTATCTCTGGCTGGAGCAACACAACAACACACTCTTCTACTCTCTAAAGGCGGATCTGGAGGCGGGAGCTTCCTCTTCTACTCTTAGGGTTTCACTATCTCATGCTTTTCCGTTATTCATATAGTTTCTCCATGTCTATGGGGAACTAAACTCTATTTGTTGTTGGGAAACGATGTAACCTTGTGAACTCTCATGTATTTGAATTGATTATTAATTTATATGTTTTTTCATTAATTATTAGGGAATTCATTTGTTTCAATGCTTCCTCTTTTAACTCATTTAGTAGCATGATTTATGAATTGCATGAGTGGCGGGAGGTTCCTTACAATTCAGGTTCTTGTTGAATTTTCCCAAGGGTAATATTTCTGATGGATGAGGGTATGAGTACTTGGTAGTCTTAAGCTCTTGATCTTCAGACTTAATTTTCCAAGAACGCTAGGAATTACACGAACTAGGAATTAAGGCAGACTTATTGCGCCGAGGGATCGGGTTCTAAGTAATTTAGTGAGTGACATTAATATTAATGTAAAAAGAAGAATTCTTATATACATGAGAGTAAACTTGGTGAAATCAAACCCTAACAACATAATTATCTCATTTTATAAACAACCTCCGTTCATTTCTGTGTTACTCTACTATTGATCAATTGGATTCATATTTAATTTTTTGTCTTTGCATTTGAAACCAATGATCTCTTTTTATTTAATTCTTAATTAATTGAGTTATCACACAACTTTTTAGTGCCGAGAGTCTTCAGGGATACTGTCAACACCCAATTTCGTTTGGGTAAGTAAATAAATAAAAATAAAAAATAAGAGAATAATAATTAATGGTGGGTAAAAAGAATAATAACTATAATACCGGACACAATATTTTTGAAATGTTAGTTTAATATAGTAATAATTTGAATCAATATTATGCTAATAATTATAAACAATAATTAAAATAGTATATTAATATAATTTGTTGCGTGAGTTGCTTTTAAAGAGGAAAATATGATTTTAAAAATGAAAAAACTTTCTAACAATAATTATAATTAATGTCTTGAATATTATTTGATTTCTTTTTCTTGGAACCAAGACTTTTTCTTTCCCTATTTTGTTCATTGTCAATTAATTCACAATTAAGGGCAAAATTACCATAATATTACAATGTCTGTATATAAATACGCACCGGTGATAGAAAATGGGACGAAAAAAAAGTAGAGAGAAATACTTTGAAATAATAGACATAGAAAGAGTACGGAAGAGTATAGAGAAAAATAAGTTCTCACGCTAGAGGAACTCTGCCAACAGAAACTATCAAGGAAGAACTATGAGAGTATTGAAAGCTGAAAAGGTATGTCATTTTTGCACCTTTCTTTTTCTCTTTTCGTCGAAAGTCTTTTTAAAGGTATTATTTTTTTACTACACACCAATAATGTTTTTCATAAAAAGAATATCTTCTCTCGTTTCTTGTGGTATTGGTTATATCTCGTGCATCACGTGATATTTATTTATTTTATAAATAATAAATAAACAACTTCAAAATAAATAAAAAAATATTTCTTATCACGTATTTTCCTATAAAAAATAATAATAAGTCATAAAATAAATTCTAAGTACTCGTCGGCCTATGGCTGATTTCATTTCTTTTTTTTCCACCATTTTTCAAAATAAAAGATTTTCTTCAAAAATAAAAAAAACAATGTCAATCCTAATCGAGTTCACTTTTCAAAAATCCAAAATTATCCATAATAATTTCAAACAAACTCACAAACCTTTTTCTAGATAAAGAACTACGTGATCCCTGATTGTCCATCATAAATGGATATACGTAGGAGCAAGGTCAATCCTTGTCGGGTTCATAAAACAAAAAAATATTTTTTGTTTCTTAATAGTTTCTTTATATTACTTTTTTAGGGAAAATTAAATGTTTTGAAAAACCACGTCAACTTTATACATTTAATTAAAGGTACTGCCTTTGGGTAGGCGTGATAGGGTGCTAACACCTTCTTTACGCGTAACGAATTCCCGAACCTAAAATCTAGTTTTCGTAGACCATATCTTATTTTAAGGTTTTCCATAGTTTTTCCAACATAAATTATGGTGGCGACTCTCAAAATATTTTCTTAAACCCGTTTGTTTTTCGGCTCGCCGTCCCGTCATGATCCCGTTTGCGACAGATACGATACTTGGTCTTACCATTTTATATTACTTGTGCGATTCGGTACACTTGCCGATCCATCAACAAGTTTTTGGTTTCGTTTTTGGCGCCGTTGCCGTGGACTCACGGTTTAAACTATTCTATTTGTGTGATTCTTAATTAATTTTTGCTTTATTCTATTTTAGTTTATTTTATTTTATTTGATTTTAATTTATTTTATTTTCGTCTCTTTTATTTTTATTTTTATTTTTGCTAATAATATTTTCTAGAATTTTTAGCTTGCAGGATGCAATTCGGACAAGCTGTCGGTCAACAAAAATGGCAGCAACAACCTTCTCTATCAAAAAGATGGGCTAAGATGGATGACACCATTTAATAGTTACTACAGGTGTCTAATTCTCATCTTAAAAGCAATCAAGCAGCATTCAAGAGGATAGAAAAGCAACTCTGTCACATGATTCATAAGCTGGATGATATTGGGAGTAACCTGAAAGCCAACTCCAGAGAAGAATGCAATGCTATTGTTACTAGAAGTGGCAAAGTTTTAGATGAGAGGTTGAGTGAAAAAGAAAAAAAAAGAGTGAGAGTAAAGAAAAATAAAGGTTGAGTGAAAAAGAAGAGAGAGAGAAAAAAGAAAAACAAGAGAGAGAAAAAAAAAAGACAAAGAGAGAGAAGAAAAAAAAGGAGAGAGGAAGAAGATGAGAGAAAGAAAAAATAATCTTATGAAAAGCCCCTTCCTTATCCAAAGAATTATTCCAGGAAGGAAGAAGAAAAATAGTTTGAGCGTTTCATGGAAATCTTCAAGAAATTGGAGATTAATATACCCTTCTCTGAAACTCTGCAACAAATGCCTTCATATGCTAAATTTTTGAAGGAGCTCCTCACAAAGAAAAGGAAGTACATTGAAGAAGAAACTATTGAAGTTCAAGGAAACTGTAGTCCTATCATACAAAAGCTCGTACCCCCCAAGTATAAAGATCCAGGAAGCTTCACTATTCCCTGCATTATAGGGAATATCTCTGTTGGAAAATCACTTATTGATCTGGGAGCTAGTATTAATCTCATGCCGCTCTCCATGTTTGAAAAGATTAAGGGGTTGGAACTCAAGCCTACTCGGATGACTCTTCAACTTGCAGACAGATCTCTGAAATATCGTTATGGGGTGGCTGAAGATGTGCATGTGAAAGTAGATAAATTTCTTTTTCCTGTGGACTTTGTCATCATGGAGATGGAGGAGGATGTGAATGTACCTCTTATTCTTGGGAGACCTTTTATGAAGACAACAAGAGTTTTGATTGATGTGGAAAATGGCAAACTAAAGGTGAGAGTGCATGATGAAGAAGTAAATTTTGATGTCTTTAAAGCCATGTCTCACCCAAAAGATGATAAGGAATGTTTTCATCTTGATGCTTTTGATGAAATTTGCATGATCCAAGAAAACAACGCAAGTGATACTCTTTCTTTGGAGGAAATACTAGTTGACACTTGTGAAGAGCTGAATGAAAAAGAAGAGGAACTAATTGATGAGTGCTTGACTGATCTGGAAGAATTAAAAAAGGATCCTTTGCAAAATACAGAAGAAAAAGCCAAGGAAAGAAAAAAGGAGTTGAAGATGTTACCACCACACTTGAAATATGTGTTTCTAGAAAACGGTGGAAACAAACCAGTTATCATCAACAACTCTCTCTTTCCCAAAGAAGAAGAACAATTGGTATAAATACTCAAAGCCAACAAAGGAGCGATTGGATGGTCAATCTCAGATCTCAAAGGTATAAGTCCAACATATTGCATGCACAAGATATTCATGGAAGATGAGTACAAACCAATTGCTCAACCATAGAGGGGGCTCAATCCAGTGATGAAGGAGGATGTGAGGAAAGAAGTGCTAAAGTTACTTGAAGCTGACATTATTTATCCTATCTCTGACAATGCATGGGTAAGCCCAGTACAGGTGGTACCAAAAAAAGGGGGGATGACAGTTATTTTAAATGAAAAAAAATGAGCTCATACCCACAAGGACTGTTACAGGATGGAGGATGTGTATTGACTACAGGAAGTTGAACAATGCTACTAGAAAGGATCACTTTCCCCTTCCTTTTATGGATCAGATGCTGGAAAGACTGTCAGGTCAGGCTTTTTATTGCTTTCTGGATGGATATTCAGGTTACAATCAAATTGTGGTGGATCCAAAAGACCAGGAGAAGATGGCTTTCACATGCCCATTTGGAATTTTTGCCTACAGAAAAATGCCATTTGGGTTATGTAATGCTCCAACAACTTTTCAGAGATGCATGCAAGCCATCTTCGCATATTTAATAGAAAAATGCATGAGGTCCTCATAGATGATTTTTCAGTATTTGGCAGTTCCTTTCATTAGTGTTTGTCTAACCTGGATGGTATACTTAAAAGATGCACCCAATCACACCTTGTTCTAAATGGGGAAAAATGTCACTTTATGGTCACAAAAGGTATTGTTTTCGGGTATTGTTTTGCTTTGTTTCAACTCTTTTGGACCGGGCCCTGTTCCTACTTTTTTTCAACTTTATTTAAAGGACCCACGCGCTCTAGGTTTTGTATCTCTGGCTGAAGCAACACAACAACACACTCTTCTACTCTCTAAAGGCGGATCTAGAGGCGGGAGCTTCCTCTTCTACTCTTAGGGTTTCACTATCTCATGCTTTTCCATTATTCATATAGTTTCTCCATGTCTATGGGAAACTAAACTCTATTTGTTGTTGGGGAATGATGTAACCTTGTGAACTCTCATGTATTTGAATTGATTCTTAATTTATATGCTTTTTCATTAATTATTAGGGAATTTATCTGTTTCAATGCTTCCTCTATTTAACTCATTTGGTAGCATGATTTATGAATTGCATGAGTGCCGGGAGGTTCCTTACAATTCAGGTTCTTGTTGAATTCTCCCAAGGGTAATATTTCTCAGGGATGAGTACTTGGTCGTCTTAAGCTCTTGATCTTCAGACTTAATTTTCTAGGAACGCTAGGAATTGCACGAACTAGGAATTAAGGCAGGCTTATTGCGCCGAGGGATCGGGTTCTAAGTAATTTAGTGAGTGACGTTAATATTAATGTAAAAAGAAGAATTCTTATATACATGAGAGTCTACTTGGTGAAATCAAACCCTAACAACATAATCATCTCATTTTATAAACAACCTCCGTTCATCTCTATGTGACTCTACTATTGATCAATTGCATTCATATTTAATTTTCTGTCTTTGCATTTGAAACCAATGATCTCTTCTTATTTAAGTCTTAATTAATTGAGTTATCACACAACTGTTTAGTGCCGAAAGTCTTCAGGTATACGATACTTAGTCTTACCATTTTATATTACTTGTGCGATTCGGTACACTTGCCGATCCATCCACAAGTTTTTGGTTTCGTTTCTGGAGATAAAAAATGTTGTCAAAAGTAAACTCTCATGTATTGAATTGATTCTTGATTATTTATGCTTCTTTCATTAACTGTTAGGGTAATTCTTCTTCGTGTATTGCTTGCTTTGTTTAACTCATTCATTAGCATGATTTATGATTTGCATGAGTACCAAAAGGTATCTTACAATTCATGTTCTGGAGAATTATTCCCAGAAGCAGTATTGCTCAAAAATGGGGGTATGAGTTCTGGTTGCCTTAAGCTTCTCATCTTCAGAATTAATTATTAGGAATGTTAGAAATCGTATGAACTAATAGGTAAGGATAGGCTTTCTTCGCCGAGGAATCGGGTTTTAAGTATTTTAGATAGTGACATTGACATTAATGAAGAAGTAGAATTCATATATACATGAGAGTAAACTAGTTGAAATCTAAACCCAACAACATATTTATCCCATAATATCAAATCTGTTCATTTTTGCACTTTTGTCCAATTGATCAAATTGCATGCATATTTACTTTTCAGTATTTGCACTCTAAACCCAAAAGAGTTTGTTTTCAAGTCTTTTTTAATCAAGAAATCACATAATTGTTTAAGCCGCGAGTCTCTAGGGAAACGATACTTGGTCCAAGCCTTGATTTGAAGCTTTGATTCTTTTCTTAAGAGTGTGGTGATGTTCTAGCACAGTCCAGTGATGAATTCCAACAGCCAAAATAACGAAACAACAAGCAACAATGCAAAACAGTGGAGTATTATATCAACATCAGATACCGGATGAACATAGTGGAAAAAACAATTTATTACGAATAGGAAAAAATGAATTGAAGCAAAGTAAAAACTAGACATTAAAGTAGACATTCAGACGAATTTTTTTAAAAAAATTTCACTCAAAATGGATAAGAAATGAACTAAAACTAAATCAAACAAAGTGACTACAAAACTAACGCACTCGTTGGGCGAGATGAACATGGCTAAGCGAATTTGGCAAAAATAAAAGCTCTACTTTCTACTCTAGCATGCAATTCCTAAGAAGGATCAAACTAATGGCTCTAGATACCACATGACATGGAAGTACATGCCTAGAGAGAAGTATACTAATGACATTTAAAAGAATGAATGAAAAATAAAAGCAGAAAAGAGAAAGGAAGAGAAAACTTATGACTCGTAGACACGCCACTTGAGAGAGGACTCCAAGATAAGTGTCGAAGAAGGACCGCCACTCGCTTTGTGCAAGATAAGGTCTACCCAAAATGGACTAGAGACATAAAACTATCTCAATAGGAATGCAAATTTGCAATTCAACTCAAAGAATTCAGTCAATTTCGAAGTTAATCCAAAAGGAGACCCTAAGCCTTCTTATATAGCCCTTGGAGTGAGTTTGGAGAGTGGAATTAAGAGATGTGGGACTTCTAGTCTCAAGGCCGGCCAGCAGCTCCTAAGGTGCTTTGAGTTCCACATTGCTTAATTCCCTTCATCCTAAAGGGTTTATAAGCCAACTAGTTCTCCTAAAGTTGAAAACAAAGAAGAAAAGCTATGCTACCTTGCACTTCCATCTAAGACGCCTTTCTTCCTCTTCTTTTCTTTTTAGACCAAGCCATGAGAGTCCCACATTGCTTGTGCTTAAAGGAAAAGAAGGGTTTATAAGCATTTATTCTACTAGAACTAATGAAAAGAAATGAAAGTGGCAAATACAAGCCTTTGAAACCTATTATACTTTTTTTGTGTTTTTGTCACTTTGAAACTCTTCATTGTTGCCCCATTTATGATCATATCAATGTTTATTACTTGATACGATTCGGTACACTTGCCAGAGTCTTAACAAGTTTTTGGCGCCATTGCCGAGGACTCGTGGTTTAACTATTCTATTTGTGTGATTATTGATTAGCTTTGACTTGATTTTTTTTTATTTTAATTTTTTTTTGTTTTGTGCTAACAGTGTTTTCTAGGGTTTTGTGTTCAGCACATGCAGGATGCACTTCAGACAAGAAGGTAACTATATGGGCACTCAATTCTACCAAGGTAATTTCAACCATGGGTGGTTACCTCATCGAAGCATGGGACAAAGTCAATTTGGGCAACTTGCCGAACAATTCAATAAACCACTACAACAATAACAATGGCAACAACAATCCTCTCTTTCAGAAAGAATTGCAAAGCTAAATAACACACTTCAGTAGTTGATGCAGATATTTGTATCTCATCATAAAAACATTAAAGCGGCACTCAAAAGATGGAAGATTTTGGGGGTAATATGAAAATTAACCCTAGAGAGGAATGCAAAGTCGTTGTTACTAGAAGTGGCAGAATCTTAGATTACTTGGTCAAGAAAGGTTTTTATATCTGTTAAAAAAGACTTTTTATACCGGTTTTAGAGTAGGTATAGAAACAGTGGGCATAGAAAGTTTTCGATTTTTGACACCGGTTACAGAACCGGTGTAAAATGTTTAAATTTTTACACCGATTATGTCTATAATAGGTGTAAGTTTGATATTTACACCTGATATTCTAGAAACAGGTATAAAAAGTCACCTGATATTGTTTCTATTAACCCATCAAAATGTAGTATTTACCTAACAAAGTTTCTAAATATATTTACCTAACATAGATACTTAACATAGTTACACATAAAATAATTCCTAAACTCAAAATATAATATTAAAACATCTAATCATTTACAAATGGTTAAAAGAAATGCAACCCACTACTCCCGAACATCATTTGTGACATGTTGCTCTATCGGAAACGTGTCATCAAATATCTACACAATGATTAGTTTGAGTCAAGTTATAATATTAATGGCGTAAGATCTTAATTATAAAATGTTCAGTTACCAAATTCCATGAGTCAAGGAATGAGAGTTTTTGATTGGGAAGAGTTATCTCATATAATAATCATAATCTCACTAACAATACATTTCGGTCTCACTGACGAATTTAAAAAAGAATCATAATGTAAGGTCTCGTTGAGAAAGTTAAAAAAAAAATACAAACCATACCTGATAGCTTAGGCAAAGAATTATTTGTGAAAGGTCACAACGGAGAAGGAACTATAAGAGGAATAAAGGGTTGTGGCGATATATTTGGAGTTAAAGTAGAAGGCAACTCATCATCTTTAGTAGATATTGAAGAGCCTTGAGACTTGTTCACAATTGCAAATATTATTTGCAATTTTCAGTTTTAGGAATACTTTTTCTACAAGAATACATTTCTAGAAGAAAATGAAATACTCCTGCATGCCTAAGGTCTTAAAATTATTATGTTGTTTTATCACTTACTGATAATGTCATGAGAAAAATGCCCTCTATATTCCATTGATTAATACATGGTTTATCTTAGAAAAAACAAATGAATAAATTTGAGCATGTCTTACAAAAATAACCTAATAAAGTCACCATAAAGTTACGAAAAGAGCATGTCTTATTATCATCATATTTTGTAAATATTGTTGTACTGTTAAGAAACTTACATATTAGATTATAAAATGTAATTGGAACATGTATCTAACTTAGTTACGTTCTTAGACTTTATGTAGAAAAAATACCCTAATCCACTATTTTTATAATTCTCGATCAAAATGTGAAGTTGGTAGTCAGGAAATTGTGTTTGCACAATTGGGTATTTAGGAAGGTCTTGGCTTATTCAATTTTATGATGAAACGAAGAAAATTTTAGTAAACTATCAACGTAACCTTAAAATTAGTTGGGTTGGTTGGGTTCTGCTGAGAAGCATGCCTAGGGATGTCTGATACCATGTGGCTTCTTCAAGTTTTTTTAAGGAATATAACTTAAAAGATTGTATCTGAATACTCTCTCGACTCACAAGGAAACACTTCTTATATAACTAAATGTTTTAATTATCATTAAACCTTCATTTATTATTTTGTTATGTTTAATTATTTTAATTTTAGATTAATTAATCATGCTTTTAACTGTAATTATAATATTGGTGTACGTTAGATCAAACTTTGGAACAAAGTATAAGAAACTTTATAAGATGTAAACTAAGACATGAAATTTGATACGGAGTAATGATAGAAATATACCTTAATTTCATGGATATCTACTATATCACATCATATCTCTTATAAAATTTATAAATTATATTCTCTATATGTACATTAAGTGTTATGAATCTTATTGGTCTACATGAACATTATATTATACTTTTGTGATATTACAAAAGATTGTTTTGTAACAACAGTTACTTTAAGTCCATAACTGTCAATGCCTTGTTGGATAAAAATGATAAGGTATGTGAATAAAAAGTAAATGTAAACCATTAACAGTGCCTAATGATGATTACCGGTTTGAGATTTCGATCATATATTCATTACAAGCCGGATTGAATGGCTCCTTAAATAAGCAAGCACTAATTTTGTTTGTTTTTCAAATTTCAAAGAAATATGTCACATATATAGTGGGCTGGGTATGAAGTTGTGACTTTTGAGTGTCTATCCAGAAACCAGAAAAACTGAGGAAGCAGAAAAAGGCAAAGTGAAGGAAATTTCCCAACAACAGATTAAATAAGGTTGTGATTAAATAAGGCGATCTCAACAACAGATTAGAACTTAGAATCTTGTTTCCCAATGATTTTTCTTAAAGAAAATCAATTCCCATGGCAGGTGGTTGAAATTTGCAAAGGCAGTAAGGTCAAGTATGAGTTGGACAAGAAAAGTGGACTTATAAAGGTGTGGTTTCGATTTTCATACTTTCATTCCCCTTCTTCCATTCCATATGCTTTGATGTGTTTGAAAAAGATGAAAGACTTTCTTCTAATGGGACAGCATTATCATCTATCATTGCTGCTTGTTTGTACTGAAGCATAAATAACACATTAACGAAAGAGCTGAACAACTTAGGTTGATCGGGTTCTTTACTCATCTGTTGTCTACCCACACAACTATGGCTTAAAATCAAAATTTCCTATATGTTTGTTGTTTTATGAGTAGAAGTTGTTATTAAACACATTTTCAAACCTGATTGATATTCCCATAATTGCTTGATTTTAGAGGGAACAAGCAAGATCTCTCCCACTATGGTCAAAAGATCAATATCATACTTAGCAAACTTAGGAAGCAAATCATGTTTTGCAGACAACAGATTGGTCGGTAACTTAATTGGATATAACCTTTTATCTTTTATGGCAAGCAAACTTGACAAACTGAATTTTTGCATTTAAAACTAAAAGTGAACAGCAGAAAAGACTTGAAGTGGCTGCTAACATGTTAAGTACATTTTTTGTCTTTTCTATTTCAAAGGAGGCAGAGTATCATCACAGGCTCAGGAAATTTTTTCAGACGCCTACTGAAATAATGGTGGTGTTTAAGTTTCTGGTTTTTCAAAGGATGCCCACGTCAACTATTTGATGGTGCCACTAAGACCACGATTTGTCACTCTTTGAACCAAATTTCTACAAAATCTAGTGTATCTACATCGCATGGAACTAAAGAAAATGTTTCATGTTCATCTACAGTTAGAGAGAAAAGATAGAAAAGAAAAATATAATATATCTGATGTGATAAAAAGAACAAAAATAAAACTTGCATTATTATCTTCAACATATACCTTTTTTTGGAAATAAGTTCCTAATAACTCTAGATGGATTATAACATCCTGAACTCAATGTCCTAAAATCCCTTTGGCACACTCCTTTATATACCTGAGATTTATCCAAAATAAATCAACCAAACATAACAAAATTGCGTGAAAGTAGGCACAAAAAACGTATCAAAATTCGAAGTTGGATAATGAATGACAAATCAAAGGGCGAGAGAGATGAATTTAGCAGATCCCGCGTCAGCGTCGGCGTGACGGATGAATTTAGCGGATCGGAGGAGCCTAACATCATCATGAAGCTGCTTCATGCTCATGAGGATCCCGTCGATGGTGTCGCGGCACCAGAGGCGAAAGTCAGTCAAAACCTGATCGTTCATACTTCGAGAATGTGGAGCTGCTTCGCAAGCTCATCGATGTTCATGTGCACGTCCTTTTTGTCAGCTCTCCAATTGAACTCTTCATTCTTAATGCGCCTCTCTATTTCCTCTAAACCTTCGATAATGGAGTCTTTGTTGCTCGCGCTTATCAAACCCTAAACAAAGAACAATGAGTGTTTCGCTGAACGTTGAATTGGAAGAGTGAAAGATTTCGTGACTAACCTAGTGAGCTAGCATCGACGCATGCGCTATGCTTCCCTTTTATGTGTTGCTTGTAGAGCTGCTTGTCGAAGGAGATCGACTCCGTAAACCTCTTCACGGCGTCTGTTACACCTTCCTAGAACTACTTTCATCTCCACTGTGAGAGCCTCCACAACCCACCCGAGCAGAAAACGCGAACACGGCCCGATGCATCTCAAATAATGAGCATCGCCACACTTGTTGGAGAAGAAAGAAAAGGATCGTAGAGAGAGAGAGATGTAGAAGAGAAAATGAATCGAGAAAAGGGATTTAGGTAGAATATGAAAATTTGTGTACTGGTTATATTGTGTGACCGGTGTAGAAATGTTTTTCAACATTATATTTTTATCATACCATTACTTTTATACCTATTATAAGTTTAACAGGCATAAAAGTATAATTTTTTTTATACCTATTTCGAGTCTAACCGCTATTATTTCTTACTTTTTATACTTTTTCTTAATGGAATAGGTATAAAAAAATTATTTTATTTATGATACTGCCGCTGCATCATTTTTTATACCTAATATATTTTAATATGTATAAAAAATCGCTATAAAAAACATATTTTGCACTAGTGGATGAGAGAAAAATAGAGAGAAAAGAAAAAGAAAAGTTGAGTGAAAAAGAGAAAGATGTAGAGGAAGAAAAAGAAAAAGAAGAGAGTGAGAGGAAAGAAAAGGAAAGAGAGAGGGAAGAAAAGAAAAAAAGAGAGGAAGAGAATGAGAGAAAACAGAAAGAATTATATGAAAAACCTCTTCCTTACCCGAAGAATTATTCTAGGAAGGAGAAGGAAAAACAGTTTGAGCGTTTCATGGAGATTTTCAAGAAAATGGAGATTAACATACCCTTCTCTGAAGCTTTGCAACAAATGCCTTCATATGCTAAATTTCTGAAGGAACTCCTCACTAAGAAAAGGAAATACATTGAAGAGGAAACCATTAAAGTACAAGGAAACTGCAGTGCTATCATACAAAAGCTTTTACCTCCCAAGTTAAAAGATCCAGGAAGCTTCACCATTCCTTGCACTATAGGGAATATCTCTGTTGGAAGGGACTCATTGATTTGGGAGCCAGTATCAATCTGATGTCGCTCTCTATGTTTAAGAAGATTGAAGGTTTGGAACTCAAGCCTACTCGGATGACTCTTCAACTAGCAGATAGATCTCTGAAATATCCTTATGGGGTAGCTGAAGACGTGCTTGTGAAGGTAGACAAGTTTCTATTTCTTATGGATTTTGTTATCATGGAGATGGAGGAGGATGTGAATGTGCCTCACATTCTTGGGAGACTGTTTATGAACACTGCAAGAGTCTTAATTGATGTGGAGAATGACAAGCTTAAAGTAAGAGACCAAGATGAAGAAGTAAATTTTGACGTGTTTGAAGTTATGTCACATCCCAAGGATGATAAAGCATGTTTCCAGTTTGATACACTTGACGAAGTTTGTATGGTGCAAGAGAAGATGGTAAGTTGTTCTTCTCCTTTAGAGAAGATGCTCATTGATGCATGTGAAGATTTAAGAGGAAAAAGAACTGATTGATGAGCGCTTGACTGACTTGGAGGTCTTAAAAGAACTCGCATTGTATGAGGCAAATTTGGAGAAGATTGATACCAAGGAAGAGGTTAAGGAAAAGAAACTGGAGCTAAAAATATTACCACCACATTTAAAGTATGTTTTCTTAGAAGAAGGTTGAAAGAAATCGGTCATCATTAGTAATTCTTTATCTCTCATAGAAGAAAACAAGTTGGTAGAAGTATTGAAAGCCAACAAAGGAGCTATTGGATGGTCAATTTCACATCTCAAAGGTATAAGCCCAACTTATTGCAAGCACAAAATATTTATGGAGGATGATTATAGACCAGTTGTTTAACCACATCTAAGACTAAACCCTATGATGAGGAAAAGAAGTTTTGAAGCTTCCGGAGGCTGGCATTATATATCCTATCTCTGACAGTGAATGGGTAAGTCCAATACAGGTAGTGCCAAAGAAAGGTAGGATGATGGTAATGTATAATGAGAAAAATGAGCTCATTCCTACAGAACAGTTACTTGGTGGAGGATGTGCATTGATTATAGGAAGCTGAATAAGGCCACAAGGAAGGATCATTTTCCTCTTCCTTTTATGAATCAGATGTTGGAAAGATTGGCAAGTCAGGCTTTTTATTGTTTTTTGGATGGATATTCTAGGTACAATCAGATTGTGGTAGATACAAAGGACTAGGAGAAGACGACTTTTACATGTCCATTTGGCATATTTGCTTACATAAAAATGCCATTTGGATTATGTAATGCTTTGGCTACGTTTCAGAGGTGTATGCAGGCTATCTTTGCAAATCTCATAGAAAAATGCATTGAAGTATTTATGGATGATTTTTCAGTGTTTGGCAATTCTTTTCATTTGTGCTTGGCTAACCTGAATATTATGCTTAAGAGATGCATCCAAACAAATCTTGTGCTTAATTGGGAAAAATGTCATTTTATGGTGACTGAAGGAATTGTTTTGGGTCATAAGATTTCTTCCAGGGGAATTGAAGTTGATAAAGCCAAAGGGGAGGTCATTGAGAAACTTCCACCACCAACGAATGTGAAAGGAATTAGAAGTTTTTCGGGCCATGTTGGGTTTTATCGAAGATTTATTAAAGATTTTTCAAAGATTGCCAAACCCTTAAGCAATCTCCTTGTCAAAGATGTGCCTTTTGTAATGGATGATGAGTGCATGAAAGCTTTTGAGATTCTTAAGAAGAAGCTTGTCTCTACGCCAGTTATTGTAGCTCCAGATTGGAATCAAGACTTTGACTTAATGTGTGATGCTAGTGATTATGTTATAGGTATTGTACTTGGTCAACGAAGGGAGAAGGTTTTTCACACTATCTATTATGCCAACAAAGTCTTGAATGAAGCTTAGTTGAATTATGCCACTACAGAAAAGGAATTTCTTGCTATAGTATATGCCTTAGAAAAATTTCGACCTTATCTCATTGGGTCTAAGGTGATCATCTACACGGATCATGCAGCTATAAAGTATTTACTAACTAAACCCGACTCTAAACCACGTTTGATTAGATGAGTACTTTTACTGCAAAAGTTTGATGTGGAAATTCATGACAAGAAATGGAGTGAGAATGTGATTGCTGATCATCTATCCCGGTTAGTGAATGGTGAAGTCACAAGCAAAGAAAAATAGATTTGGGAGTCTTTTTCAGATGAAACACTTTTGCATATTCAACAAAGGTCATGGTTTGCTGATATGGCTAATTTTAAAGCTGCAGGAGTAATCCCAGAAGATTTTAATTGGCAACAGAAGTAAAAGTTTTTGCATGATGCGAAACAATTTATTTGGGATGATCCATTTTTATTCAAGATTGGAGCAAATAATCTGTTGAGATGTTGTGTTACTCATGAAGAAGCAGAAGGAATTCTTTAGCATTGTCATGATTCACCTTATGGAGGGCATTTTAATGGAGAAAGAACAGCTGCAAAGATTCTCTAGTCAGGATTGTATTGGCCCACTTTGTTTAAAGATGCTCATAATCATGCCAGAAATTGTGATAAATGTTAGAGAACTGGAAGCATCTCTAGAAGACATGAAATGCCATTATAAGGTTTGGAACTCCCAGGATACTCAAGCACTATGACGTGAAAGATAAGGTGGCTGCACCTTATCATCCACAGACAAATGGACAAGCAGAGGTGTCTAACAGGGAAATAAAGAGGATTCTGGAGAAAACAATTGCTTCATCAAGGAAGGATTGCTCTCAAAAGCTAGATGATGCTCTTTGGGCATACAGGACGACAATGAAGACAACTATTGGGCTATCTCCTTTTCAGTTAGACTATGGAAAAGCATGTCATCTACCAGTGGAGATGGAACATCGAGCTTTGTGGGCTTTGAAGTTCTTAAATTTTGATCCATTTGACACTCATGATAAGGAAAATTCTTAAGCTTGAAGAGATGCGGTTGCATGCTTATGATTCCTCTAGGAATTACAAAGAAAAGGTAAAATTTTATCATGATAGGAAGCTGGTAAAGAAGGTTTTCCATCCAGGACAACGGGTGTTATTGTTCAACTCACGCTTAAAGCTTTTTCCTGGGAAGCTTTTTCCATCCTGGTCCCTTTATAGTTAAGAATGTTCATCCACATGGAGCAATTGAGTTGACAAATCCGTTTGCTCAAGATCCACAAAGAAGTTGGGTGGTAAATGGGCAACGTCTCAAGCATTATTTGGGTTGTGAGGTTGAACGACTTTCTACAGTCATGGAGTTGGTTGATCTTTGAGCTTATTGGGTTAGGCTCGTGACGTTAAACAAGCGCTTACTGGGAGGCAACCCAACTTTCTAACCTTATTCCTTTTGTTTTGAACTTATTTGCTTTTGTTATTAGTATAGGATGTGATGTACTTGGCTTAAAACTTTATCTATGATGCAATGGTTTGATGATGATGATGTTTGTGATGAGTGTTGCTTTATGATGCTGATTATATTGATTGATGTTGAGATGATGCATGATGCTGATATAAGGTGGTTGCTCATAATATTGTGAAATAGATGCATGATGATTTGTGATTGTGTTACTAAGCAGGATGTTTATTTAAATGTTGGAACTTGAATTAGCCTATGTGAGGATTGAACTCAAGAGTTTTTGGTGAATGATTCTTATTACTTTGAAAGCATGAATGACTTTGCCCAGGTTTCTATGACTGAATCACTTGCTTGCATGTGTCATATGATCAAGGCCATATGTTGTTATCCGTTTTTAGCCAATGCATTTTTTTGGCTCAATAAAAGAGAGCACAATGTGTTCTATCCTTTGAACCTTTAACCTTAAACATGATATGAAAACCTTTTTGAAAATCTTTACCTTGAGTTAAGTTGAGAATATTTTTGTGGTATTGATAAAGGTTCAAGTTTGGGGTTGTTAGAAAATCTGAAAAGGGAAAATAAAGAGAATGAGCATTGAGTTAAGTATTGAGCAAATGAAAAGCAAAAGAAAAAGGAAAAGAAAGAAAGAAAAGAAAAGCTCAATGCAAGGGAAAGTTGGGAATATGTGAGAATAGTTTCTTGAAAAGAGAGATTGTGTTTAAATAATGAAATGTTGAATGACTCTCTTAACTCAAGGATTTTTTGATCCGGAAAAACCAATTTTCTTCTTAGCCCAGCCACATTACAGGCCATAGAAAAGCCCTTGTGATGATACTTGCTTGTGAGTTTGATTGATTGTGGTTAAATGAAAGGCAACGTTGATTTATGTGACATTGTGATAGTAGAGTGAATGAGTTACCTCTATATACACCTTTGTGTTTGAGAGAAATACTTTTTCTTGGTGAAGAGTAGTTCCATGTATGCATGATTACATCTTTGCTTGGTTGATCATTCATGAGGATAGCATCTGTTGAATATTCTGTGATTAGGTGAGCATGTTGATGGATTGGCAAGTGTACCAAATCGCACAAGTAATATAAAATGGTAAGACCAAGTATCGTATTCCAGAGGACTCTCAGCACTAGACAGTCGTGTGATAACTCGATTAATTAAGACTTAAAGAAAACAAGATTATTGGTTTCAGATGCGAAGACAGAAAATTAAATATGAATGCAGTTTGATCAATGGCAGAATAGCACAGTGATGAACGGATGTTGTTTGTAATATGAGATGACTATGTTGTTGGGGTTAGATTTCACCAAGTTCCTCCTCATGTATGTAAGAATTCTTCTTTATGCATTAATGTTAATGTCACTCACTAAATCACTTAAACCTGATCCCTCGGCGAAGAATCCTGTCGTTAATCACCAGTTCATGCAATTCATACATCATGCTATGAATGTGTTAAACAAAGCATGTAATAAGCACAGATGAATTACTCTAACAATTAATGAAAAAGCATGTGTTATTAACAATCAATTCAAATACATGAGAGTTCATAAGGTTACATCATCCCTCATCAAAAAATAGAGTTTAGTTCACCGTAGGCATGGCGAAACTAGATGAATAATGGAAAAGCATGAGATAGCAAAACCCTAAAAGTAGAAGATGGAAGCTTCCGCCTCCAAATCCACCTTCAGAGAGTGGAAGAGTGTGGTGTTGTGATGCTCCAGTCAGAGATACAAAACTAGGATGCTTGAGTGCTTTAAATAGAGCGAAGACAGAATACAAACAAGCCCAAGCTCGTATCGCCAGCGCTCAAGCGCCCCACTTAGGGCACTCGAGCGGTGAGCGGTGGTCTTCCACGCTCAAGCCTCAGACAGGACGCCCAAGCTTCGAGCTGCTGGTGCTCAAGCGCCCAAAAAGGGGCGCCCGGGCGGTGAGCGGCTCTCTCCTACGCTCAAGCCTCAGAGAAGATGCCCAAGCTTCGAGCTTTTGGCGCTCAAGCGTCCAAAAAGGGGCGCCCAGGCGGTGAACGACTCTCTTATACGCTCAAGCCTCCAAAAAGGGCACCCAAGCCTTGAGCATTCCTCTCTTCTAGTTCTTTTCCAAACCTTTCTGAGCTCGATCTTCTTGGCACTTCATCTCTGCTCTCTATATTATCTCATTTCCTGCCAAAACAAGGGGAATTAGTCATAAAATCATCAAATTTAATCTCAACTCTCTTATTCACACAACTTAACAGAAAAACATGATTCCAAGCAAGTTTCTAAGCAGAAAAGGGTGCATTTAGTATCAAAACTACATCACAAATAACAGTATTTTCAACCGTTATCAGATCACCACAAGGAGTTAATTGAATCAAGGCATTTAGTCATGTTGGATGAGATTTTTTATAATAAGTTGTTATGAGCGATTACTTATCTTGAAAGAAAAGGTTTTGAAATGTGTTGGAACCATTGTATGGATTGGTTGAAAGCTAAGTTACATTTTGTTTGCTTGAGGACAAGCAAAGTTCTAAGTTTGGGGTTGTGATAACAGTTGAATTTACCGTTATTTGATACTTAATTTTGATACTAAAAACACCCTTTTTGACTTAGAAACTAGCTTGAGTTTTGGTTGTCTTAAGCTTCTGATCTTCATAATTAATTATGAGGAATGCTAGGAATCGTATGGACTAATAGTTAATGATAGACTTTCTTCGCCGAGGAATCGGGTTTTAAGTATTTTAGATAGTGACAATGACATTAATGAAGAAGTAGAATTCATATATACATGAGAGTAAACTAGGTAAAACCTAACCCCAACAACATATTCATCCCATAATATCAAATCCGTTCATCTTTGCACTTTTGTCCAATTGATCAAATTGCATGCATATTTACTTTTTAGTATTTGCATTCTAAACCCAAAAGAGTTTGTTTTCAAGTCTTATTTAATCTAGAAATCACATAATTGTTTAGGCCGTGAGTCTCTAGGGAAACGATACTTGGTCTTACCATATTTATTACTTGATACGATTCGGTACACTTGTCGAAGTCTTAACATGTTTTTGACTCCGTTTTTGGGGATTAAAAATTTGTATATCACTCAACGGTAGCTGCGACACTCTTTTGACCCTCAGCGGTGGCGCCCAAGCGTGAAACAGTGCTGTCAAAATCAAACTGGCGCTCAGCGGTGGCGCCTAAACACAAGATGAATTCATCTTTCTTCATTAATGTTAATGCCACTTTCTAATTTACCTTAAACCCGATGTCTCGGTGAAGAAAGCCTAATCATAATCCACTAGTGCAGAAAGGGCTTTAGACGTCTGTTATTTTGGCTTTTTGACGTCCGACCTGCACCCGACGTCTTTGTGGGTGACGTTAGTCAGACGTCTATTGTGTCAGGCCGTGATGGACAAATTTGTAAGCACCAAATTATGATGTCACAAACTTGTTTCACAATCGGCAAGTATGACCGAATCGTTCAAGTAATAAAACTTGGTAAGACCAAGTATCGTTCTTCCCAAAGGACTCACGGCCTAGTTTAGTTATGTGGTTTCTTGATTAACTAAGACTTACGAACGAAATATTTGGGTTTAAAATGCAAGACAGAAAATAAACATGTATGCATGAATTGATCAATGGCAAAGATAAAAGATAAACACTTTCAATGGAATATATGAATGAATATGTTGTTGGGGGTCAATTTCATCTCATCCACTCTCATATATTTTAGGAATTCAACATTCAAATCATCATTGTTAATGCCACTCACTAATGTACCATTCTAGATGGCTTCTCCCTAATCAAATAGTTCATACAATTCCTAGCATTCCTAATGATTAGTTCATTACCGCAGGAGCTTAAGGCAACCAATATAATATTGTCAGTAAAATATTGGGAGAAATTCCCCGGATCTAGATTTCCCCGTACGTGTCCGTATCAACAAAACCAATAATCATGCATTAGAATGAGTTAAACAATGCAAGCATTGAGCAAAGAGGAAAAACCCTAACTAATGATGAAAAGAAAGCATATGTCTTAATTCAAAGATGTATTCAACAAATCCATATATGAGAGCTTCAAGAGATTACATTGATTCCCCAACAAACATACAAGGTTTAGTTCACCATATTCATGGTGAACCTAGATGAATAACAATGAAAGTATGAAAGAATAAACCCAATAAAGGTGAAGAGGTAGCCTGAGCATCCAAGATCCTCCTTCAAAGGGGTGAAAGAGAGAGTGTTTGCCTCGTTTCTGCCAAAGATACTAACTAAAGGACGTGCAAGCCCTTAAATACTAATCTAGAGTTACAAAAGATTATAAAAGTCCAAGCCCAAAAAGTGCCGCTCAGCGCCATTTACCGCTCAGCGGTGGTTACGCGTCTTCTTTCTTCCCCTCAGCGGCCATTTGCCCCTCAGCGGTTCCAACGCCACCTCTTGAGTGCCGCTCAGCGGTAGTTTGCCGCTGAGCGGTGCCTTCGACTTCTCCTTTTTGCACTCTTTCTTGTCTTTTCTAATGTCCTCTCTCTCATTCTTCACTTCTTTCACCAAATTCACCTCAAAACCTGCACAAAAACACTCAAATCAAGCATAAACCTGTCCAGCTCTCTTATTTCTGAAAATATAAACAAAATGCATGATTTCAAGCTAGTTTCTAAGTCTAAAGGTTGCTTTTAGTATCACTTTTAAGCATGAAAATAACAGTTTTTCAACTGTTATCACAACCCCAAACTTAGAACTTTGCTTGTCCTCAAGCAAATAAAATGTAACTCCATCTCCAACCAATTCATATGATGGTTCACTCATTCAAAAATCCTCTCTTTCAAGATAAGTAACAACTTCGCTCAAACTTATGACCAAGAGTTCAATCAAGATGTGCACATGCTTTAGTATTCACAAAGTCATTTAAATTCCAACAAATGCTATTTTTCATGAATGATCAATCAATTAAGCATGGATGTTCATGTGCTTATGGAATATTTCCTCACTAGGTAAAGTGTTTCACTCAACACACAAGTGTATAAGAGGTAAAGTGTTTCACTCATTCACTCCACTATCACAATGTCACATGAATCAACTTTGCCTTTCATTTTACCACAATCAAATACATTTACAAGCATGCATCATCACAAGGACTTTTCAATGGCTTATAATGTGGCTGGGCTAACAAGAAAATTGGTTTTTCTGGATCACAAAATCCTTGAGTTAAGAGAGTCATAACAACACAATTATTCTTATTCTTCCCAACTTGCCTTTGAATTTTCTTCTGCATTTGCATTGAGCTTTGCTTCTTTTTCTTTTCTTTGCTTTTTCTTTGTATATTTTTACTTTTAGCTCTTAGCTCAATGCTTTTCCTTTTTCATGTTTCCCCAATAACCCCAAACTTGAACATTTAACAATACCACACAAGATCTTCTACTTAACTCAAGGTAAAGATTTTTAATCAAGGGTGTTCAGTGTATGTTTAAGGCTAAGGGTTCAAAGGATAGAACACAACGTGTTCTCTTTTAGAAGGCTAACTTTATGAATTTGGCCAATAAAAAAAAAAAAAAAAATTTCAAAAACACGGCCTTGATCATATGATGCAAAACAAGCAATTGATTCAATCATAGAAAACCTGGGCAAAATCATTCATGCTTTCAAAGTAATAGCATTCAACAATAATAACTCTGGAGCTCAAAACCTCACATATAAGCTCATTCACAGTTGACATGCACATCCTGCTTAATTTCACAATCACAATCATGATATTATGCATTTGTTCACAAAGCTTGTGAATCACCTGTATAAGCATTTTAATATGCACATCATCTCAACATCAATCAATCAATAAGCATCATCAAGCATTACTTATCACACAATCACAGTTAATAGCAAACCATCACAAGAAACCAGGTTTTCCATAGAGTACATCAAACCCTAATCTAAAAACAAAAACAAAAACAACTTACAAACTACTGGGTTGCCTCCCAGTAAGCGCTTGTTTAACGTCCCGAGCCTGACCCAAACTTTCAAGGATCCACCAACAACATCATGGTAGACAATTGTTGCACCTCTCCCCCTAGATAGGGCTTGAGACGTTGACCATTTACCACCCAACTTCTCTGCGGATCATCAGATGGATTAAAGATTTCAATTGCTCCATGCGGATGCACTTCTTTTATCACAAATGGTCCTGTCCATTTTGACTTCAGCTTCCCAGGAAATATCTTCAATCTTGAATTGAACAATAATACCTGTTGTCCTGGATTGAAAACTCTATTCACCAACTTCCTGTCATGATAAAATTTCATTTTGTCTTTGTAAGCCTTGGATGAATCATATGCATGTAAGCGCATTTCTTCAAGCTCCAAAATCTGCCGTCTGCGGGTGCATTGAGTGTCATAAGGATCAAAATTCAAGAATTTCAAAGCCCATAATGCTCTATGCTCCAGTTCAACTGGCAAATGGCATGCTTTCCCATAGACTAGTTGAAATGGTGATAATCCCATAGACGTCTTCATTGCTGTCCTATAAGCCCAAAGAGCATCATCCAATTTGAGAGACCAATCCTTTCTGGATGAAGTCACAGTCTTTTCCAGGATTCTTTTTATCTCCCTGTTAGACACCTCAGCTTGGCCATTGGTTTGTGGATGATAAGGTGCAGCTACCTTATGCTTTACTCCATAGTGTTTGAGTACTTTCTCTAGCTGATAATTGCAAAAATGAGATCCTCCATCACTGATCAACACTCTTGGAGTGCCAAAACGTGAGAATATCTGCCTCTTCAGGAATTTAATTACCGTGCTAGCATCATTTTTAGGACAAGCCAATGCTTCCACCCATTTACTCACATAATCCACTGCTACCAGAATATATTCATTGTTGAAAGATGGAGGGAAGGGTCCAACAAAGTCAATACCCCAACAATCAAAGACCTCAACCTCTAAAATACCTTGTAAAGGCATCTCATGACGTTTAGTGATTGTCCCTGCTCTTTGACATTTGTCACAATTCCTAGCATGATTATGAGCATCCTTAAATAAAGTTGGCCAATAGAATCCTGATTGAAGGACTTTTGCTGCTGTTCTTTCTCCATTAAAATGTCCTCCATAAGGTGAATCATGACAATGCCAGAGAATTCCTTCTGCTTCTTCATTTGTAACACATCTCCTTAGAAGATTATCCGCTCCAATTTTGAACAAATACGGATCATCCCATACAAACTGCTTGGCATCATGTAGAAATTTCTTTCTCTGTTGCCAAGTTAAATCTTCTGGCATGACTCTTGCAGCTTTGAAATTGGCCATATCAGCAAACCAGGGCCTCTGCTGAATATACATGAGTGATTCATCTGAAAAAGATTCCCAGATTGCAGACTCCTTGCTAGTGACCTCATTGTTGACTAACCGTGACAAATGATCAGCAATTAAGTTCTCACTTCCTTTCTTATCACGGATTTCTACATCAAATTCTTGTAATAGTAGTACCCATCTAATCAGACGTGGCTTAGAATCTGGTTTTGTCAACAAATATTTGATAGCTGCATGATCTGTATAGACAATCACCTTAGACCCAATAAGATAGGGTCTAAATTTCTCTAGAGCGTATACAATGGCAAGAAACTCTTTCTCTGTAGTAGCATAATTCAATTGAGCATCATTCAGCACCTTGCTAGCATAATAGATTGGATGAAACTTTTGTTCCTTCCTTTGGCCGAGAACAACTCCCAATGCATAATCACTTGCATCACACATTAATTCAAAATTTTGATTCCAATCTGGTGCTACAATTACTGGAGCTGACACTAGCTTCTTCTTCAATATATCAAAAGCTTTCAGACAATCTTCGTTCATCACAAAAGGCGCATCCTTCATCAAAAGATTACTCAATGGTTTAGCAATTTTTGAGAAATCTTTGATGAATCTTCTATAGAACCCAGCATGACCAAGAAAACTCCTAATCCCCCTTACATCTGTTGGGGGAGGCAGTTTCTCAATGACTTCTACTTTGGCTTTATCCACCTCAATTCCTTTAGCAGAGATTTTATGCCCCAGTACAATCCCTTCAGTTACCATGAAATGACATTTCTCCCAATTCAGAACCAGATTTGTCTGAACACATCTTTTGAGGACAGTGTTCAAATTAGCTAAACATCTTTGGAAAGAATTTCCAAAAACTGAGAAGTCATCCATGAATACTTCAATGCATTTTTCTAAAAGATCAGAAAAGATTGCCTGCATACACCTCTGAAACGTAGCTGGAGCATTACATAATCCAAAAGGCATCTTTCTATATGCAAAGATACCAAAAGGACAAGTAAAAGCCGTCTTCTCCTGGTCTTTTGGATCTACCACAATTTGATTATATCCAGAATATCCATCCAGAAAACAATAGAAAGCCTGCCCTGATAACCTTTCTAGCATCTGATCCATGAAGGGAAGAGGAAAATGATCCTTCCTGGTAGCTTTATTCAGTTTCCTGTAATCAATGCACATGCGCCAGCCAGTAACTGTCCGAGTAGGAATAAGTTCATTCTTATCATTATAAATTACTGTCATCCCTCCTTTCTTTGGAACCACCTGTACTGGACTCACCCATTCACTGTCAGAGATTGGATAGATGATACCAGCTTCTAGCAGTTTCAACACTTCTTTTCTGACCACCTCCTTCATGACAGGATTTAACCTTCTCTGCGGTTGAGCACTTGGTTTATAGTCCTCTTCCATAAAAATCCTGTGCATACAATAAGTTGGGCTAATACCTTTGAGATCTGATATTGACCACCCAATTGCTTCTTTGTTGGCTTTCAGAATTTCTATCAACTGCTCTTCTTCTTGTAAAGATAAAGAGTTGTTGATGATGACTGGCTTTGCTCCATCCTCTTCTAGAAACACATATTTCAAATGTGATGGCAATCTTTTCAATTCTGGCGACTGTGCTTTGATTGTTTCTTCCTTATCAATTGTTTCAAATATTGGATCTTCCTCTGGACCCTTTTTCAATGTTTCCAAGTCCATCAGACATTCATCAATCAATTTCTCTTCTTCTTCATCCAAATCTTCACATGCATCAATGAGCGTTTTTTCCAATGGTGAAATATTACGCACCATTCTTTCTTGAACCATACAAACTTCATCAAGTTCATCAAATTGAAAGCATGCTTTGTCATCATTTGGATACGTCATGGCCTTGGATACATCAAAAGTAACTTCCTCATCATCAACTCTCAGTTTAAGCTTACCATTCTCCACATCAATCAAAACTCTAGCAGTCTTCATAAAAGGTCTCCCCAGAATAAGAGGAACATCACTAGCTCCTTCCATCTCCATCACAATGAAATCTACTGGGAATACAAATTTGTCAACCTTCACTAGAACATCTTCAACCACTCCATATGGATATTTAAGAGACCTGTCTGCCAATTGAAGAGCCATTCTGGTTGGTTTAATTTCCAACCCCTGAATTGTTCTGCACATGGATAGCGGCATTAGATTAATGCTAGCTCCCAAATCAATCAATGCTCTTCCAACTTTCACATCTCCTATGGTACATGGAATGGTGAAGCTTCCTGGGTCTTTAAGTTTAGGAGGTAGTTTCTGTATGATTGCACTGCAATTGCCCTGTATATTGATAGTTTCCTTCTCAATGTACTTGTGTTTCTTTGTGAGAAGTTCCTTCAAAAATTTTGCATATGCTGGCATCTGTTGCAATGCTTCAGAGAATGGTATAGTGATCTCCAACTTCTTAAAGAGTTCCATGAATCTTTCCAACTGCTTTTCTTTCTCCTTCCTTGAATAACTCTTTGGATAAGGAAGTGGCTTTTCATACTCTTTTTCTTTCTGTCTCTCTTCTCTCTCATTTTTTTCTCTCCTCTCCTCTTCTTCTTTTCTCTTTTTCTCTCTCTCACATGTTTCTTTTTCACTCTCACTCTCATTTTCTTTCTCCTCTCTCTCTTTTTGTCTCTCCTCTAACACTCTACCGCTTCTAGTCACAACAGTTTTGCACTCCTTTCCAAGATTATCCTGTTTAATTTCGTCAACTATTCTCTCAACATGAACCTCCATTTTTTTAAATGCAACATCCACATTATGACAATAGGACGCATTTGTCTTCAAGAATCTCTGGAAAGTCTCTTCAAGCTTTGTTGTTTTCTCAACTGGAGTAACTTGCATCTGCCATTTTTGTCGTTCTTGAACCATTGAGACCTGTTGTATTCCCTGTGGTATTCGAGAAAGTTTCATGGTTACTTCCTCAAGCTGTTGAAAGAGAGTTTTATTTTGTTCTAGCAGAGCATCATGTAATGGTAACAACTCCCTCTGATGAAAGTCTCCTTTTTCAATATTGAGTTCGTTGTCACTAGTAGCCATATTTTCAATAATTTCAGTTGCTTCCTCTGGAGTCTTCCATTTGATATTGCCTCCAGCTGAAGCATTCAGTATCATCTTGGTTTGTGAACCAAGCCCTCCAAGGAAAGTTAGGACTACTTCTTCTTCTCTGAAACCATGCATAGGAGTTTTACGTAACAATCCTTTGTATCTGTCCCATGCATGTCCAAGTGATTCTTCCATGCCCTGCTTGAATGAAGATATCTCTTGCTTTCCCTTAGTCACTTTAGATTGTGGGAAGTATTTATTCAAAAACTTTGCAACCACTGCTTCCCATTCTGTGAAACTTTCTTCTGGAAAAGAGTTCAACCAAAGCTTAGCATTGCCTCCCAATGAGAAAGGAAACAAGCTAAGTTTGATAGCTTCGTCTGGCACCCCATTGATCTTGACCGTGTTGCAGATCTCATTAAATGTTGTAAGGTGCTCATATGGGCTTTCATGTGATAACCCAGTAAATTGATTACTCTTTACCAGTTGAATTAATGCTGGTTTGACCTCCATGTTGGCTGCATTGACTCTAGGTCGAGCTATGCTGTTAAAGTGTTGAGGTCCAGCAAGATTAGTGTAATCTGCAAGAGTTCTTCTAGCATTATTATTGTTCTCCATACTCCCTGTGCTGTGAACAGAACCTTGTGGTGATGATTGTAGGAGAGTTTCAGGAGAAGGGAAAAGTTCTCTGGATGTTCTGATTCTTCTCCTCCTTCTACTCTCGTCTAGTCCTTCAAGTAGTGGTTCTGTTGTTTTCTTACTTCTAGTTCGAATTGCCTTCTGCATGCACAAGAAAACAAAACCCTAGAAAAGATTTGTTAGCACAAAAAGATATAGAAGAAAATAAAGATTGAAAAGATATAAGAAGATAAAAGATTTAGAAGATAGAATCAAATAAAATATAATAAAACCTAATCTAAAAAAAAATAAAATCTAATCTAAAAGATAAAATAAAATAAAATCTAACCTAACCTAAAAGATAGAAATAAAATAAAATAAAATCTAATCTAAAAAGATAAAAATAAAATCTAACCTAAAAGATAAAAATCAAATCTAATAAAATCTAACCTAAAAATAAAAAAAAAACAGAAAACAGAAAAACAGAAAACAGAAAAATAAAATCAAATAAAATACAAACTGAAAAATATAAACAGAAAAATAAAATAAAAATAAAAATTCGAAATTTAAAATAAAATAAAAAAAAATAAGTCAAAGATAATCAATAATCACACAAATTAACCAGTTAAACCACGAATCCCCGGCAGCGGCGCCAAAAACTTGATGGACAAATTTGTAAGCACCAAATTATGATGTCACAAACTTGTTTCACAATCGGCAAGTATGACCGAATCGTTCAAGTAATAAAACTTGGTAAGACCAAGTATCGTTCTTCCCAAAGGACTCACGGCCTAGTTTAGTTATGTGGTTTCTTGATTAACTAAGACTTACGAACGAAATATTTGGGTTTAAAATGCAAGACAGAAAATAAACATGTATGCATGAATTGATCAATGGCAAAGATAAAAGATAAACACTTTCAATGGAATATATGAATGAATATGTTGTTGGGGGTCAATTTCATCTCATCCACTCTCATATATTTTAGGAATTCAACATTCAAATCATCATTGTTAATGCCACTCACTAATGTACCATTCTAGATGGCTTCTCCCTAATCAAATAGTTCATACAATTCCTAGCATTCCTAATGATTAGTTCATTACCGCAGGAGCTTAAGGCAACCAATATAATATTGTCAGTAAAATATTGGGAGAAATTCCCCGGATCTAGATTTCCCCGTACGTGTCCGTATCAACAAAACCAATAATCATGCATTAGAATGAGTTAAACAATGCAAGCATTGAGCAAAGAGGAAAAACCCTAACTAATGATGAAAAGAAAGCATATGTCTTAATTCAAAGATGTATTCAACAAATCCATATATGAGAGCTTCAAGAGATTACATTGATTCCCCAACAAACATACAAGGTTTAGTTCACCATATTCATGGTGAACCTAGATGAATAACAATGAAAGTATGAAAGAATAAACCCAATAAAGGTGAAGAGGTAGCCTGAGCATCCAAGATCCTCCTTCAAAGGGGTGAAAGAGAGAGTGTTTGCCTCGTTTCTGCCAAAGATACTAACTAAAGGACGTGCAAGCCCTTAAATACTAATCTAGAGTTACAAAAGATTATAAAAGTCCAAGCCCAAAAAGTGCCGCTCAGCGCCATTTACCGCTCAGCGGTGGTTACGCGTCTTCTTTCTTCCCCTCAGCGGCCATTTGCCCCTCAGCGGTTCCAACGCCACCTCTTGAGTGCCGCTCAGCGGTAGTTTGCCGCTGAGCGGTGCCTTCGACTTCTCCTTTTTGCACTCTTTCTTGTCTTTTCTAATGTCCTCTCTCTCATTCTTCACTTCTTTCACCAAATTCACCTCAAAACCTGCACAAAAACACTCAAATCAAGCATAAACCTGTCCAGCTCTCTTATTTCTGAAAATATAAACAAAATGCATGATTTCAAGCTAGTTTCTAAGTCTAAAGGTTGCTTTTAGTATCACTTTTAAGCATGAAAATAACAGTTTTTCAACTGTTATCAGGCCGGACGTCTATATAGACGTCTATTTTGACACAAACGGACGTCTGTATAGACGTCTGTTCTGGCACAACCAGACGTCTATATAGACGCCTAGGTGTGCCAAAGCAGACGTCTATATGGCTGAACGGGTTGTTTAGGGTTTACGGGTTTGGACGTCGGTTTATGCACTGTTAGACGTCTATAGACGTCCGTTTGTGCACTAACCGACACCTACTGGGCGTTTTTTTTTTAAAATCAATTTATTTTTGCATTAAAACCACACCTGAAAAGCAGAAAATTGTCCCAGAACAATATATAGTATAGTATATTTGCGTTTCATATAAAGAAAGTTCTACTTAATGTACAAAATAATCCAATACCAAAACTATCAATATATAAACTTATGAAACTAAAATTAATCAATGTTCAACAACAAATAAAATTGTTCTTAACTCCATCTTTGCAGAAGATAAGATGTGCACTCCTGCCTTATTTGCCTAATCGTTTCCTCTGGTATAGGAGATGTACTCTTGAAGCGGTGCAAAATTGAAGAAAGATTCATTATGGTTTCATATATGTTTAAAGTTGAATTTCATTTTTAATGTCTTCAAGGTATGCATCATTACCTCATTCCAGTCATCTGTAATGGCAGCTCGAATGATGGTCTTAATCCAACACATGACATAGAAGCCACATTCCCATGAATCCTGTTGTTGGTTACACTAAAATTATAACTTTAAATGACAATCAACCTTTGGATATAAAATTTGAACTAGTTGACCTCGAGATTTACCAATAACTCTGTACAGATTAAAAACACAAAGTAAAATTATCATAACTATATTTATCATAAAAGTTTAAGGTGAACATCAAATTCAAAGTCATTTTTGGAGAAACACTTACCCTTGAAGCATGGTCCTCAAGTCATTTCTCATATTCCTGTGCAACGAACAAAACCATATAATTTTACATTGTTTGGGAATGATGACCATCAGCTGCCAGTGCGACCTATCACGAAGGACAAATAGTTATTTAACCTGAGCCTGGGGATCCCGAATCTCGTCAATCGTCACATGCACGTGGTGGGGTAATATGGGAACACCATGAATAGTGACCCCTCCCTCAAGCACTCGTCCGACAGCCACAATGCGTGGGGGATCCCCATCAACCAACAACTCATATTGACCGTTGTACTGACACGGTTCAACAATAGAGCATGATCCTCTAGTGTTGACACGAGGTGGCGTGTGAGTTTCACCAGGCCCCGTGTTGCCCTGCTAATAACAGTTGAAAAACTGTTATTTTCATGCTTAAAATTGATACTAAAAGCAACCTTTAACACTTAGAAACTAGCTTGAAATCATGCTTTTGGTTATGTTTTTAGAAATAAGAGAGCTGGACAGGTTTATGCTTGATTTCAGTGTTTTTATGCAGGTTTTAAGGTGAATTTGGTGAAAGAAGTGAAGAAGGATAGAGATGGAATCAGAAAAGACATCAAAAAGTGCAAAAGGAGAAGCCGCAACTGCCACTCAGCGGCAGTTTACCGTTGAGCGGCACTCAGGCAGACACATTGGATCCGCTGAGGGGTGAAAAGGCCGCTGAGGGGTGAAAAGGCCACTGAGGGGAGAAAAACAACTCACGCACTTACCGCTGAGCCGTAGTTTACCGCTGAGCGGTAGTTTACTGCTGAGCGGCACTATTTTTGGGCTTGGGCCTAATTTTCTATAATTTTAGAATAGTATATAAGCTTTAGGACGTCCTAGGGTTTGTATCTTTGGCAGAGACAAAGCAAACACTCTCTTTTCCACCCCTTGAAGGAAGATTTTGGATGCTCAGGCTACCTCCTCCTCTTTCTAGGGTTTTATCTTTCATTCTTTCATTATTGTTCATCTAGTTTCACCATGAATATGGTGAACTAAACCTTGTATTGTTGTTGGGGAATCAATGTAGTCTTGTTAAACTCTCATATATGGAATTTGTGATTCAATGTCTTATATTAAGATATATGCTTTCTTTCATCTTTAGCTAGGGTTTTTCCTCTTTGCTTATTGCTTGCTTTGTTTAACTCATTCATTGCCATGATTATTGATTTTGTCGATACGGGAACGTATGGGGAAGTCTAGATCCGGGGAATTTCTCCCAATAGCATATTGGTTGCCTTTAAGCTCCTGAACTTTAAGAACTAATTACTAGGAATGCTAGGAATTGTATGAACTCGTAATTTAGAGAGTGGCATTAGCATTGATGATAAGAATGATGAATTCCTGAAAATATATGAGAGTGGATAAGATAAAATTGATAACCCCAACAACATACTCATCCATATAATTCATTGAAGTGTTTGTTTTATTCTATACCATTGATCAAATTCATGCATACATGTTTAGTTATTGTCTTTTGCATTAAAACCTATAATCAATTTGTTCTTAAGTCTTAAATAATCAACAAATCACATAGCTAAACTAGGCCGTGAGTCCTTTGGGAGAACCATACTTGGTCTTACCTTGTTTTATTACTTGATACGATTCGGTCACACTTGCCGATTGTTAAACAAGTTTGTGGCGCCGTTTTTCGGTGTTCATAAATTTGTCATCATGTTTTTGGCGCCGTTGCCGGGGACTCGTGGTTTAACTAGTTCATTTGTGTTATTATTGATTATCTTTGACTTGAATTTTGAATTTTGAATTTTGAATTTCTGTTTTTATTTTTTATTTTATTTTTTTTTTCTGTTTTTATTTCATTTTATTTTATTTTTCTGTTTTTATTTTACCTTCTTCTCTCTGATCTTATATCTTCTTTTATATCTTTTTGTGCTAACCAATTTTTCTAGGGTTTTGTTTTCTTGTGTATGCAGGAAGCAATCCAAACTAGAAGCAAGAAAAGTGCAGAACCTCTTCTTGAAGGTTTAGATGAGAGTAGACGGAGGAGAAGAATCCGTACATCTAGAGAACTTTTTCCTCCTCCGGAAACTCTATTACAACCATCACCACAAAGTTCTAACCATAGCATAGAAAATATGGAGAATAATAATGCCAGAAGAACTCTTGCAGATTATACAAATATAGCTGGACCTCAACACTTTAACAGCATAACAAGACCAAGGGTCAATGCAGTCAACATGGAGGTTAAGCCAGCATTAATCCAACTGGTGAAGAGTAATCAATTTAATGGGTTGTCTCACGAAAGCCCATATGAGCACCTCACAACTTTTAATGACATTTGCAACACGGTGAAAATAAATGGGGTGCCGGATGAAGCAATCAAACTTAGCTTGTTTCCATTCTCACTAGGAGGCAATGCTAAGCTTTGGTTAAATTCTTTTCCAGAAGAAAGCTTTACAGAGTGGGAAGTAGTGGTGACCAAGTTCCTAGACAAATACTTTCCACAATCAAAAGTAAATAAAGGAAAGCAAGAGATCTCATCATTCAGGCAAGGCATGGAAGAATCATTGGGGCATGCATGGGACAGGTATAAAAGCTTATTAAGAAAAACACCCACGCATGGCTTTGATGATGTGCAAGTAGTCCTAACCTTCCTTGGAGGTCTTGGTCGACAAACCAAGATGATGTTTGACGCCTCAGCAGGAGGAAATATCAAATGGAAAACTCCAGAGGAAGCTACAGAAATCATTGATAATATGGCTACTAGTGACAATGAGCTCAACAGTGAAAGAGGAGCGCCTATACAACAAAAAGGAGTTCTACAATTACAAACCCATGATGCCTTGCTAGCACAAAATAAGATACTAACTCAACAACTAGAGACTCTTACGAAAACTCTTGCACAACTACCAAAAGAGTTAAAGACTGTTGCACAGGCTCAATCACAGTTGTGTGAAGTATGTGGAGGAGACCATATCAATGGTCAATGCATTTTTCCAGTAGAAGCATTAGAAGATGTAAACTTCATGGCCAATCAATACCGTCAGGGGAATTTTAATCAAGCGTGGAAACCACACCCAAGCATTGGTCACAGACAAACTGGGCAAGCTGGACAAACTGGGCAAGCTGGACAAACTGGGCAATTCAATAAGCAACAGCAACAACCAACCTTATAGCAACAGATGGCTATACTAAATGAAAGTTCAATAAGGATGGAAGAGACTCTTAATCAGTTCATACAGAAAACTGAGTCTACTCAAAAGAGCACTGAGGCTTCTATTAAGAATTGGGAGACTCAAATGGGTCAGATTACCAAGCAATTGGAAGAGAGGCCAAATAAAAATTTTGGGGCTAATACTGAGGTGAACCCTAGGGAAGAATGCAAAGTGGTGGAGAGTACAAATGATGAGAGAGTTGAGTTAAAAGAAAAGAGAGAAAAGAAAGAAAAAGAAGAGAGAGAAAAAGAGAAAGAAAAGAGAGAAAAAGAAAAAGAATAGAGAGAAAAAGAAAAAGAGAGAAAAGAGAAAGGAGAGAGAAGAGAGATAGAGAGTAATGATATTTTTCCTTTTCCAATGAATCAAAAGAAGCAATTTGATTTTACAGAATTATTCAAGATGGTGGACAATGATGTACCTTGGAATCAGATACTACAACAAATTGCAGTTTATACTAAACCTGAAGAAGAAATCTCTACAAGGAAAAGACGTAGAGAGGATGATACAAAAAAATATAAAGCTGTTAAAAAGGAGCCATTCCCTCTAAAGGCAAAAGATCCAGGAGGTTTCTCCATTCCATGCACAATAGGGAAAAAGAGGATAAACAAAGCCTTACTCGATTTAGGATCAAGTGTTAACTTGATACCTTATTCTTTACTAGAGCAGATCGATGATGTTGATGTAAAACCTGTAAAGGTTAACTTAGTAATGGCAGATGGATCTTCAAAGGAACCCTATGGAATAGCAGAAGATATTATAGTTTGTGTGGGCAAACTCCAGTTCTTGGTAGACTTTGTGGTGATGAAGATGGAGACTGAAAAGATACCCATTATTCTTGGAAGACCGTTTATGAAAACGGCCAAAGCTATCATTGATGTGAACGAAGGTATAATTGTGCTCCAAGACAGATAAGAGAGAGTTGTTGTAGATGTCTTCAAAGATGAGAGGTAGATGCAGGAGGAAGAAGCTAGTCATAAAGCTGCATTTCAAGATGTACTCATGACTAGCTCTCAAGATGAAAAGCCCAAGGTTAAAGGTAAGCATGGTTTATTGTTTCAGGTACCGAAAAAAGAGAAGACTGGAAGAGGAAGGAAAGTTCCTGATGACTGGATGAAAGAACAAATCCAACTGGGTACACCTGTGAGAGTCAAAAACAAATTGTGGGTTGTGAAAGGCTATAAAGAAAAGGAGATGATAGAGATAGAGTCTCCATATTCTAGAAGAATCAAAACAGTACACAGGAAGCAATTGAGGAGTTGGTGGAATATGGACATCAACCAGGAAGAAGGAACTTGAACTTTATTGGGTCAAGCTAGTGACGTTAAAAGAGCGCTTGCTGGGAGGCAACCCAGTGATTTAAGAACTTTTAATTTTTGGTTTGGTGATGTAATTTTGAACTTTTGGGTATTTTTGTTTTTGTTATAAGTTTGTTACAGGGTTTACATCTACTGATGGATGTTAGGCGGAAGAGTATCTACTGAAGGATACTATGTTTGTATACACCTACTGATGGGTGTTGGTAAGAAAGATTTGCATCTACTGAAGGGTGCTGGAGGATTTTGGGTCAGGCTCGTGACGTTAAACAAGCGCTACCTGGGAGGCAACCCAATTGATTGAATTTATCTGTATTGTTTGTTTTGATTCTGCTTTAGTTGCATGATAGGGATTGAATGTTTGAGTGATCTGAGAACTTAATTGCAGGGAGCAAGTCAGGGGAATGAGTAGAAGGCACCTAGGGTAAGCTAGGAAGAAGAAAAGCACAGCACGAAAGTGCCGCTGAGCGGTGGTATCGTAAAATGGGCTTAGGTTGCCCCTTAGCGGAACCCGAGCCCATTAGGGTATTTTTATACCCTAAGTCACGCTTTGGCCTCTATTTTCAGATTCTTCTCTGCATACACACACTCCTAAACACTTTTCCAAAGGTTCTCTACATTTTTCCTTTTATTCCTCTTTATTCTGTTTAGAAAATCTCCCTTCCACTCACTTTCTCACTAGTTTACCATCTAAGTTTGGGGTTGGGATAGAGCATCATTGATGGGGCTGAGTGTTTCAAAGCACTAGAGCAGGATTTGTTTTATCAATCACTTTTGTTTTTAGAATAGGGTTTGATGTACTCAATTGGAAACTTTGTCTGTTATGATGGTTTGCTTATGATTGTTGTTTGATAAGTAATGCTTGATGATGCTTTGATATTGATTGATGTTGAGATGTGCACATTAGATGCTTATACAGGTGATTCACAAGCTTTGTGAACAAATGCATGATATTGTGATTGTGATTATGATACTAAGCAGGATGTTTATGTCAAATGTGAATGAGCTTATGTGTGAGGTTTTGAGCTTCAGAGTTTTTTGTGATTGAATGCTATTCCTTTGGAAGCATGAATGACTTTGCCCAGGTTTTCTATGATTGAATTACTTGCTTGTTTGCATCATATGATCAAGGCCATTTGTTGGTAAGCCTTATATTAGCCAATTTCATGATTAGCCACTAAAAGAGAACACTTTGTGTTCTATCCTTTGAACCCTTAGCCTTGAACATGATTTGAAAACCCTTATTGAAAAGCTTTACCTTGAGTTAAGATGAGAATATTTTGTGGTATGTATAAATGTTCAAGTTTGGGGTTGTTGGAAAATAGAAAGGGAAATTGAAAGCATTGAGCTAAGAGCTAAGAAATAAGAATGTGAAAAGAAAAAGAAAAAGAGAAAGAAAAGAAAAGAAAAGAAAAAGCAAAGCTTAATGCAAAAGAAAGTTGGGAAAAGCAAGAATGATTGTGTTGATATGATTCTCTTAACTCAAGGGTTTTGTGATCCAGAAAAACCAATTTTCTTGTTAGCCCAGCCAAATTATAAGCCATTGAAAAGTCCTTGTGATGATGCATGCTTGTGAATTTATTTGATTTTGGTTAAATGAAAGGCAAAGTTAATTCATGTGACATTGTGATAGTAGAATGAATGAGTGATTACCTCTTATACACTTGTGTTTGAGTGAAACACTTTACCTAGTGAGGAAATATTCATTGAGCACATGAACATCCATGATTAGTTGATTGATCATTCATGAAAAATAGCATTTGTTGGTTATTAAGTGACTTTGTGAACACCAAAGCATGCGTACATCTTGATTGCAATCTTTGTCATGAGTTTGATTGAAGTTTTACTTATCTTGAAAAGAAGATTTTTGAATGAGTGAACCATTATACGGATTGGTAGAAGATTGAGTTACATCTTGTTTGCTTGAGGACAAGCAAAGTTCTAAGTTTGGGGTTGTGATAACAGTTGAAAAACTGTTATTTTCATGCTTAAAATTGATACTAAAAGCAACCTTTAACACTTAGAAACTAGCTTGAAATCATGCTTTTGGTTATGTTTTTAGAAATAAGAGAGCTGGACAGGTTTATGCTTGATTTCAGTGTTTTTATGCTGGTTTTAAGGTGAATTTGGTGAAAGAAGTGAAGAAGGATAGAGATGGCATCAGAAAAGACATCAAAAAGTGCAAAAGGAGAAGTCGCAACTGCCACTCAGCGGCAGTTTACCGTTGAGCGGCACTCAGGCAGTCACGTTGGATCCGCTGAGGGGTGAAAAGGCCGTTGAGGGGAGAAAAACAACTCACGCACTTACCGCTGAGCGGCACTATTTTTGGGCTTGGGCCTAATTTTCTGTAATTTTAGAATAGTATATAAGCTTTAGGACGTCCTAGGGTTTGCATCTTTGGCAGAGACGAAGCAAACACTCCCTTTTCCACCCCTTGAAGGAAGATTTTGGATGCTCAGGCTACCTCCTCCTCTTTCTAGGGTTCTATCTTTCATTCTTTCACTATTGTTCATCTAGTTTCACCATGAATATGGTGAACTAAACCTTGTATTGTTGTTGGGGAATCAATGTAGTCTTGTGAAACTCTCATATATGGAATTTGTGATTTAATGTCTTATATTAAGATATATGCTTTCTTTCATCTTTAGCTAGGGTTTTTCCTCTTTGCTTATTGCTTCCTTTGTTTAACTCATTCATTGCCATGATTATTGATTTTGTCGATACGGGAACGTATGGGGAAGTCTAGATCCGGGGAATTTCTCCCAATAGCATATTGGTTGCCTTTAAGCTCCTGAACTTTAAGAACTAATTACTAGGAATGCTAGGAATTGTATGAACTCGTAATTTAGAGAGTGGCATTAGCATTGATGATAAGAATGATGAATTCCTGAAAATATATGAGAGTGGATAAGATAAAATTGATAACCCCAACAACATACTCATCCATATAATTCATTGAAGTGTTTGTTTTATTCTATACCATTGATCAAATTCATGCATACATGTTTAGTTATTGTCTTTTGCATTAAAACCTATAATCAATTTGTTCTTAAGTCTTAAATAATCAACAAATCACATAGCTAAACTAGGTCGTGAGTCCTTTGGGAGAACGATACTTGGTCTTACCTTGTTTTATTACTTGATACGATTCGGTCACACTTGCCGATTGTTAAACAAGTTTGTGGCGCCGTTTTTCGGTGTTCATAAATTTGTCATCACCTGCGTCATGGAATGCAGCTTCTGTTCAAGCACTCTTTGTATTTCTTTTTGTTCTTGTAGCTGCTCCATGAATCGTTGCTCCATTGATCTCATGCTTTGGTTGAGTCTTTCCTCCCACTGAAGATCCATCTGCCTCAGTGCCTCCTGACTCATTGATTGAGTGATTTTTTTTGTGGGGCCAAAGTTGTCACGAAGACCAATTGCCCTAGGAACTCCACGTACACGTCTTGGGTGCTCGGGTCTTCCGATGGCCGTTGTTAGAATGTCGTCCCTACCTTGGCCAACATGTTCCCTGAGTCTGCTGCTCAACCAACTCATCCTGCACATACAAAAACGAAGATACTTAGAAGACATGTTGTGATAGATACACAATCAAATAATGTTTAGAATTTGAACTTACAATTCTTTGTGAGATCAAGGCTGCTGACGAAGATGACATGTTCCCATCAAATTTAGTCCGAGCAGCCTTCCATAGCTCGTACCTAGCAGGTGCAGGTGCAGGTGCTAGGTCCGGCGACTCAAGTCCCAAGGCATTCGCTCTAGACTTTCTAAGTTTTTTTTCCAGTTTTGCATAACCACCTCGTGATAACAAGTGTGATGCATCGTTTAGCCGTTGTCTTTCTTGGGTGGCTAACCTTTTACCCTGTAAAACCATGTACATAAATAAGTGTAAAATCATAAGAACTCAATGAAAGGTTTTAAGTTGTTAAGAAACAGACCTTCCATTCCTCAGTCTCTCTAGATGCACGAAACTGTATCCAGTCCTCCTCTGTGAAGGTATACTGCTGACATGGATTTTGATCTTGTCTGTCTCCAAAGACATATAGTCGTGTCAGCCTTGTCTTGAAATCCCTCCATCTTATCGCTATATGCGATAACACTTTCTTTCTAATTTGTATCGTGTTTGGAATATCATAATGTTACTGTTTAAAACAGAACACATGTTATTGATTTGAAAAGATGAAAGAAATAAGTATATCAACAGTGTTGTAAGTAAACATACCTGAATATCTTGCCATAAGAGGTTCTTGTCGACCTCTGAGACGTCATCCCAAGTTGCATGAAGGATAGAGACATGGCTTTTTGCTAATTTACCCAGATAACTCCTAAACCTATCAGCATTTGGCCCTGATGCCTGACCTGATCTGGGGTCAATCTCAACATGTCTCCTCTGCCCATCAACGCCTCCGGCTGTCACATCTACCAATCATGTGACGCCTCGACCACGTCTGGTCTGTCCCGATCCTGAGTCTGAGGCCGACATACCTGAAAAATTATACAAGGTTAGTAATAATTCAATTTTGATGAACATAAATATAAAGTCAATAATTAACTATCACAACCTATTAAGATATTGTTTTCTCCCAAATCCCTTCATTGTGATCACTACGAATTGCCTGGATGACATCGGCAACGTCATCAACTGGGTCTTCAATGGGTCTAGATGCAACAGATGTTGTCTCAAGTATATCAAGAGAATCGTCATCATCATGTCCATGCATGTTTTTTCCTTCTAAAACCACGGACAATTTTTTATTCGCTGGATCATTTACGTAAAATATTTGTCTTGCTTGACTAGCCATGATAAATGGTTCATCAGTGTAATTCATCTTGTTCAAGTCTACCAATGTGAAACCAAAGTCATCTGTCATGACACCATAATTTATATCAACCCATTTACACTTGAAAACCGGGACTCTAAAAGTGACATAATCAACTTCCCATATTTCTTGTATTTTTCCAAAATAACTCATGGATGCTGTGATTGGATTTTTGTCTTTAGAACTAGCAAAGTGGACAACCTCAGCTTGTAGTGTGACGCCACTATTTTGAACTCTACTTTTTTCATCTTCTACCTTTGTCTGAAAAGAAATATTGTTTATATAGTACCCACCATATGTAATGACATCTGCGTTCGGTCCACGAGATAACCTCAATAAACTTTCAGAAACATCTGGAGTCGCATAAATCTTTTTCTTAAACCATTGTAAGAAAGTTTTGACATGTTCACTAAGATGTCATTTTTCACTCATTCTTGGGTTTGCTACCTTTATTTCATTAATGTGGTCAGAAATGTAAGCAATCACATCAACAGTGTTGTTTAAGATGTATAAATGAGCTTGGTCAACTTCTTTTTTGCTAACTCTTTGAATTCTCACACCTCGAACACCCTTACCTTCACATTTTCCTTCATGTCTGCTCTTGGGAAGACCCATTAGTTCACAAGATGGCATATAACTTGAACAAAATTCAATGGCTTCCTCTGCAACGTATCGCTCTATGATTGAAGCTTCTGGTCTATATTGATTCTTGACATATCCCTTTAAGATCTTCATGTATCTTTCAACTGGGTACATCCACCTTAAGAAGACCGGCCCACATATTTGAATTTCTCTGACTAGATGAACAATCAAATGTACCATGATATCAAAAAAAGAAGGTGGAAAATACATCTCCAATTGACACAGTAGTCTTATTCCTTCATTTTCCAATTCATCTAAACCTCGAGGGTCAACAACTTTCTTGCAAATGCCATTAAAGAAAAAACTCGGGCGTGTCAGAATACCCCTAACAGAATGAGGTAATATGCCTCGAATAACAACAGGTAACAATTGTTGCATCAATACATGACAATCGTGGGACTTTAAACCAACTAACTTTAAGTCTTGCATAGAAACAAGGTTACTAATATTTGAAGAATAACCTTGTGGAACCTTCACACTTCTTAAACAGTTACAAAAACTCTTGTTTTCTTTTTTAGAAAGTGTGTGACAGGCTGGGGGCAGATAGGTGCGTCTTCCTATTATCTGTGGATGTAACTTGGATCGGATTCCCATGTCAGTCAAATCTTGTCGTGCTTTTATTCCGTCTTTGCTCTTCCCTTTGACGTTTAATAAAGTTCCGATGACACTGTCACAAACATTTTTTTCAACGTGCATCACATCAATACAATGTCTAACAACAAGGTGACACCAATATGGAAGCGTAAAAAATATTGATTGTTTCTTCCAAATGTTTTTTGCAAGGGTACTTTTATGATGTTTTCCAAACACAATGTCAATGTTTTTGACTTCGTTGTACACCTCTTCACCATTCCGGGGTCTGCACACAACCTCATCCTCAACACTTCCATTAAATGCTTTTTTCAATCTACGATAAGGGTGATTACGAGGAAGGAATTTTCAATCTCTTGTATATATTGTCTTCTGTCCATGCTTTAATTGATGGTAATTAGTGTTTTCTTCACATGTGGGACATGCAAAATGACCTTTAACACTATAACCGCTGAAGTTTCCATATGCTAGGAAATCATTTATAGTGCAAAACAACATTGCACGCAAACGGAACTGTTCCTGAACATGTGAATCAAACACGTCCACCCCTTCTTCCCACAACAAATTCAAATCATCAATTAAAGGTTTTAAGTAAACATCAATGTCATTTCCAGGTTGTCTAGGACCCGATATCATCATGGACAACATCACATATTTTCTCTTCATGCACAACATAGGAGAAAGATTGTAAATCATCAACATTACTGGCCATGAACTGTGTTTGCTACTTAAGTTTCCATACGGATTCATACCATCAGTTGCAAGTGCAAGTCTTAAGTTTCTTGGATCTGCACCAAACTCCGGAAATTTTTCATCAATCTTTTTCCATTGGGGTGAATCAGCAGGGTGTCAAAGAAGACTATCGCACTTTCTTTCGTCAAAGTGCCATTTAAGGTTCTTTGCATCTTCTTTAACAAAGAACATACGTTTGAACCTAGGTATTATAGGCAAATACCACATCACCTTAGCAGGTGCACCATCATTACCTTCATCGGCAGTGTTTCTGTCATATTTCTTTTTAAAACGGGATAAACCACATGTTGGACAATACTTTAGTGAAGCAAAATCCTTTGTGTGTAAAACACAATCATTAGGACAAGCATGTATCTTTTGATATTCAAGACCATTGGACATAAAAAAAATTTTGCCTCGTAATTACGAATAGGCAGAGTATTATTTTCTGGAAGCATCTCCTTCAACAACTCCAACAACTTGGTGAAACTTTTATCGGTCCATCCATTCCTTGCTTTTAAACTAAAGAACTTTAAAATTGCAGCCATACGTGTAAAGTTCGAGCATCCGAGGAACAACATTTGCTCTGAATCATTTTTTAGAGAATTATACAAATTAGCTCTTCCAAAACTATCTTCACCGACATCACATATCATGTCCTCTAAATGATCACTCATCCATTCTTCCACATAATCCGTTCCTCGTGACGTGGTAGGCTGGTCCAATACTTCTCCATGCCAAGTCCAAACGGTATAAGTCCTCATGATGCCGAACATGAATAGATGTCACGCATATTGCCTAAGTCTTGCCGTATTTGATTAAGACAACGCACACAAGGAAAAAAATATGTCCCGTTCACAGACTTAGCATTTTGTTCAACGTATTGCAAGAACTCTGAAACACCCTTATCATATTCTTCACTGATGTGACGTTCATTCATCTAGCTTCGATCCATTCTATGTTCGTGAAATCATCAGTTTAACTTTTTAACTCTCACAAGGTTAGGCCCTACCCATTCAAAAAAATTAATTTTCATAGTTTGCTATGACACGTGCATTGAAGTCTACATCATAAATTTGATAAAATTTCGGCAGCATTTCGCGTTGGTCTCCGAAATACACGAAATGAGAGTAGTCAACGATGACCACAATCAAATATGCATCCGGAGAACAACACAAATATTGAACCGAAAGTTTATCAATCTTATCCATAGACTCCAACTTACATGTTCTTGCAAATTATGAAAATTAATTTTCTCAAACTGTCCAATATTCGGACAATTCAAAATTTAACACAAACGATTAAAAGATTAATTGTTTGTGTTAAATTTCAAACGGGAACTAAGGGTCACTCAATGATTTGATACTTATAATCTAACATGAAAATATAATAACACAACTAATACATGCATATTCAAAAGCCAATAACACATGCAAACCTTAAAGTAAAAAACATGCATACACAAAACCCTATAAAAAAATTATTAACGAAGAAACTACCCAAAGAGCATATTCAAAATGAAAATGGAGGGAAATGGAGGAGTGGACGACCTAAAACGTAGGCCAAAAAACGCCGCCCAAGAACACGCAACAAACTGTACCAAAACGCACCGAAAAAGATTTTTAATCGGTCCAAATGAAAGATATTTCATCACTTAACAATTTAATCGGAATAAAAGTAAGATTAAATGGTCCAAAACAGATAAAAAAAGCAACCTGGAAATGCAAGGCGTAGAGGGAAAACGCGAGGAAGACGATGAACAGTGAGCGTAACTCCTCGCGGGTTCGCGTTTTGGTATGAATGCCCTTAGACGTCCGTTACTGGGAGGCCCCGACGTCTATAATACTCTAGACGTCAGGGCAGTCACTAATATGACGTCTTCTGGTTTTAAATATTGATATTCGCGGGGGATTTTAGACGTCCGTTAGAGGGGCCCCGCCGTCTATAATATTATAGACGTCCGGCCCCTCCAGAAAGGACGTCTAAGAGGCTGACAGGGTAGTTGAAGAGTTAATTGCGTTCAGCCTTTTAGACGTCCGTCCTGGAGGGGGTCGGACGTCTATAATATTATAGACGTCGGGGCCCCTCTAACGGACATTTAAAAGGCTGAAGCAATGAACTCTTCAACTTCCCCGTCAGCCTTTTAGACGTCCGTTAGAGGGGGCCGGACGTCTATAATATTTTAGACGTTCGGCCCCTCCCGGACGGACGTCTAAGTTGCTGACAGGGTAGTTGAAGAGTTAATGCGTTCAGCCTTTGAGACGTCCGTGCTTGGAGGGCCCAGACGTTCGGCCCCTCCCGGACGGACGTCTAAGTTGCTGATAGGGTAGTTGAAGAGTTAATGCGTTCAGCCTTTTAAACATCTGTCAGAGGGGGCCGGACGTCTATAATATTATAGACGTCGGGGCCCCTCCAGGACGGACGTCTACAATCCCACTTGTTTACATTTATGCCACCGGTCAATTATTTACGTTCGGGTTTTGTGGACGGACGTCTATTGGGTGACGTTCCAATTTTGCACTAGTGATCACTAGTTCATAATGTCTTGTCTCCCTAGCAATTAATCATGCATTATATTTGCACAGAAGCTTAAAGACAATCGATCCTCCAATTCCTATGTCTAGGTAATATTGCTTCTGTGAGAATTTCTCCAATTCTAGATTTCCCCGTATGTGTCCATATCGACAAAATCAATGACCATGCAATTGAATGAGTTAAAGAGATCATGCATAGAGTGTAGAGGAAAAACCCTAACAATTAATGAAGTAAAGCATATATAATCAAGAATCAATTCAATACATGAGAGTTTAAGAGGTTACATCTTTCCCAACAACATATAGGTTTAGTTCCTGATAACAATTGAAAAACTGTTATTTTTATGCTTAAAATTGATACTATAAGCAACCTTTAACACTTAAAAACTAGCTTGAAATCATGCTTTCGTTTATATTTTTGGAAATAAGAGAGCTAGACAGGTTTATGCTTGATTTTAGTGTTTTATGCAGGTTTTAAGGTGAATTTTATGAAAGAAGTCAAGAAGGATAGAGATGGAATCAGAAAATAACACAAAAAGTGAAAAAGAAGAGAAGCCGCAAGTACCGCTCAGCGCCAGTTTACCGCTGAGCGGCACTCATGAACTCCCGTTGGCTCCGCTGAGGGGTGAAAATGTCGCTGAGGGAAAGAATCAACTCACGCACTTACCGCTGAGCGACACTATTTTAGGCTTAGGCCCACTTTTCTACAATATTTCGAATAGTATATAAGCTTTAGGAATTCCTAGGGTTTGTATCTTTGGCAGAGTACGAAGCAAACACTCACCTTTCCACCCCTTGGAGGAAGATTTTGGATGCTAAGGCTACCTACTCAAATTTCTAGGGTTCTATCTTTCATTCTTTCATTATTGTTCATCTAGTTTCACCATGAATATGGTGAACTAAACTTTGTATTGTTGTTGGTGAATCAATGTAATCTTTTGAAACTCACATATATGGAACTTGTGTTTAAACATCTTATTTGAGATACATGCTTTCTTTCATCATTAGTTAGGGTTTTTCCTCTTTGCTCAAAGCATGCATTGTTTAACTCATTCGATGTCATGATTATTGATTTTGTCAATATGGGAACATACAGGGAAATCTAGATCCGGGGAAATTCTCCCAATAGCATATTGCCTAGACATAGGGATGTGAGGGTTGGTTGCCTTTAAGCTTCTGTGCTTCAGAATTAATTATTAGGGATGACAGGAATTGTTTGAACTCGTAATTAAGGATAGGCTTTCTTGCAAGGTGATTTACAGAGTGGCATTAACATTAATGAAAAGAATGATGAATTCCTAAAATATATGAGAGTGGATAAGATGAAATTGATTACCCCAACAACATACTCATCCATCTAATTCGTTCAAGTGTTTGTGTTCCTCTTTTCCATTGATCAAAACTCATGCATACATGTTTACTTATTGTCTTTTTCATTTGAAACCCCAAGAATCTGTTCACAAGTCTTAAATAATCAAGAAATCATATAACTAACTAGGCCGTGAGTCCTTTGGGAGAACGATACTTGGTCTTACCGAGTTTATTACTTGATACGATTCGGTCACACTTGCCGAGGGTTAAACAAGTTTTTGGCGCCGTTTTTTAGTGTTCATAAATTTGTCATCAAGTTTTTGGCGCTGTTGCCGGGGACACGTGGTTTAACTAGGTTATTTGTGTGATTATTGATTATCTATGACTTGAATTTTGAATTTTGAAATTTGAATTTCTGTTTTTATTTTCTGTTTTTATTTTTCGGTTTTTATTTTATTTTTTTATTTTATTTTATTTTATTTTAGTTTCTGTTTTTATTTTTTTCTATTTTTATTTTATTTTTCTATTTTTGTTTTTTTCTGTTTTTATTTAATCTTCTTATCTCTTATTTTATATCTTCTTCTATATCTTTTTGTGCTAACAAATTTTTCTAGGGACTTATTTTCTTGTGTATGCAGGAAGCAATTCGAGCTAGAAGCAAGAAAACCTCGGAACCTCTTCTTGAAGGCTTAGACGAGAGTAGACGGAGGAGAAGAATCCGTACATCTAGAGAACTTTTCCCTCCTCCGGAAGATCTCTTACAACCTTCACCACAAGGTTCTTACCATAGCACTGAGGAGATGGAGAATAATAATGTCAGACGGACTCTTGCAGATTACACTAATGTAGTTGGCCCTCAACATTTCAATAGCATAGCAAGACCGAGGGTCAATGCAGCTAATATGGAGGTGAAACCAGCATTAATCCAACTGGTTAAGAGTAATCAATTTAATGGGTTGTCTCACGAAAGCCCATATGAGCACCTCACAACCTTTAATGAAATTTGCAATACAGTGAAGATAAATGGGGTGTCTGACGAAGCAATCAAACTTAGCCTGTTTTCATTTTCATTAGGAGGCAACGCTAAGCTTTGGTTGAACTCTTTTCCAGAAGGGAGCTTTACAGAGTGGGATGTTGTGGTGACAAAGTTCTTGAACAAATACTTCCCACAATCTAAGGTAAATAAAGGAAAGCAAGAGATGTCATCTTTCAGGCAAGGCATGGAAGAATCACTAGGTCATGCATGGGACAGATACAAAAGCCTATTAAGAAAGACTCCCACGCATGGATTTGACGAAGTAGAAGTAGTCCTAATCTTCCTTGGAGCTCTTGGTTCACAAACCAAGATGATGCTTGACGCCTCAGTTGGAGGCAATATCAAATGGAAGACTCTAGAGGAAGCCACGGAAATAATTGAAAACATGGCTACTAATGATAATGAGCTGAACAGTGAAAGAGGAGCTCCTATTCAACAAAAAGGAGTTCTACAGTTGCAATCCAATGATGCCTTGCTAGCTCAGAACAAGATACTAACTCAACAATTGGAGAATCTCGCAAAAACACTTGCACAACTGCCAAAAGAGTTAAAGACTATTGCACAGGTTGAACCACATTTGTGTGAATTATGTGGGGGTGACCATATCAACGGTCAATGCGCCCTTCCAGCAGAAGCTTTAGAGGATGTTAACTTCATGGCCAATCAATTTCCATACTGTCAGGGGAATTTCAATCAAGGGTAGAAACCACACCCAAGCATTGGTCAAGGACAAAGTGGGCAAGCTGAACAAGACGGGCAATTTAACAAGCAACAACAACAACCAACCTTATGGCAACAAATGTCTATACTTAATGAAAGATCAATAAGGATGGAAGAAACTCTTCAGTAATTCATACAGAAAATTGAATCCACTCAAAAGAGCACTAAAGCTGCTATTAAGAACTTGGAGATGCAAATGGGTCAAATTACTAAGCAGTTGGAAGCAAGGCCTAACAAAAATTTAGGGGCTAATACTGAGGTTAACCCTAGGGAAGAATGTAAGGTGTTGGTGAGTGTGAATGTTGAAACAGTTGAGTTAGAAGGAGAGAAAGAAAAAGAAGAGAGAAAAAAAAGAGAAAAAGAAAAAGAAGAGAGAAAAGAGAAAGAAGAGATAAGAGAGATAAAGAGTGAAGATATTCTTCCTTTTCCAACAGATCATGAGAAACAATTTGATTTTACAGAAATATTCAAGATGTTGGATAATGATGTACCTTGGAAGGAGATATTACAGCACATTGCAGTTTATACAAAGCCTGAGGAAGAAGTCTCTACAAAGAAAAGACGTAGAGATGATGAGACAAAGGAGTATAAAGCTGATAAAAAGAAGTCATTCCCTCTAAAAGCAAAAGATCCAGGAGGTTTCTCCATTCCATGCGCTATAGGGAAGAAAAGGATAAGATAAAGAAGGCTTTACTTGATTTAGGATCAAGTGTTAACTTGATGCCTTATTCCTTACTTGAGCAGATTGGTGACCTTGATGTGAAGCCTACAAAGATGAATTTATATATGGCAGATGGATCCTCAAAGAATCCCTATAGTATAGTCGAGGATGTTATAGTTTGTGTAGGCAAACTACAGTTCTTGGTGGACTTTGTGGTAATGGAGATGGAGAGTGAAAGGATACCCATTATTCTCGGAAGACCGTTTATGAAAACAGCCAAAGCCATCATTGATGTGGATGAAGGCATAGTGGTATTCCAAGACCGAGAAGAAAGAGTTGTTGTAGATGTTTTCAAAGAAGAGAGGCGGATGCAGGAGGAAGAAGCTGGTCATAAAGCTACATATCAAGATGTACTCATGACTAGCCCTGAAGATGAAAAGCAAAATGCCAAAGGTAAACATTGTTTTTTGTTTGAGGTACAGGAAGAAGAAAAGATTGGGAAAGGAAGAAAAGTCCATAATGACTGGATGTAAGAACGATTCCAACTTGGTAAAAGTGTGAAATTCAAAAACAAGTTGTGGGTTGTGAAAGACTACAAAGAAAATGGGGTGATAGGGATAGAATCTCCACATTCTAGAAGAGTCAGAAAAGTGGACCGGAAGCAGTTGATGAGTTGGTGTGATATGAACATCAATCATGAAGATGGAACATGAGCTTTATTGGGTCAAGCTAGTGACGTTAAAAGAGCGCTTGCTGGAAGGCATTCTAGTGATTTGAGGACAATTTTTCTTTTGGTTTTATTTTGGTTTTGTAAATTTTTTTAAAGTTGGACATTACTTCTGTAAATTTTTGGGTATAGCATCTACTGAAGGATGCTAGGTGGTTAAGTATCTACTGAAAGATACTAGGTTTGACACCTACTGATTGGTGTTGGTGGATGTTTGGGTCAGGCTCGTGACGTTAAACAAGCGCTACCTGGGAGGCAACCTAGTTGATTGATTATATTTTTGTTTGTTCTGCTTTAGTTGCATGATAGGGATTTGGATGCATGAGTGATCTGAGAATTTATTTGCAGGGAGCAAGTGAGGGGTATAAGTAGGAGGCACCTAGGTTAAGCTAGGAAGAAGAAAAGCACTTCACGAAAGCGTCGCTGAGCGGTAGTGTCGCAGATGGGCTTAGGTTGCCCTTAGCGGAACCCGAGCCCATTAGGGTATTTTTTATACCCTATATCGCGCCTTGGCCTCTATTTTTAGATTCTTCTCTGAACACACACTCCTACATACTTTTCCAAAGGTTCTCTACAATTTCCCATTCATTCCTCTTGAGAAAATCTCCTTTCCACTCCCTTTCTCACTAGTTTTCCATCTAAGTTTGGGGTTGGGAGAGAGCATCATTGTTCTTCACAAGTTGAAAGCATTCTCTACTCATTTAGCATCTCCACCCAAGTAAGTCAAGCATTTTTCATTCTAGGGTTCTTGAGCATGAATTTGATTGTTGAAGCATGAAATTTTTAGGGGTTTTTATTCCTATGCATGATTTGATGAATTAATTGATATTTGAACCGATTAAACTGATTGATTTTGATCTGGAAGCATGAAAATTGTATGTGGGTGGAGTTAGGAAAGGTCAAAAGATTTTTTTCAAAAATCTGTAGAATCACCGCACATGGGTAAATTGCCGTTGAGCGGCACTCTGACAGACTTGGAACTTTTGCTGAATTGTGTACTGGATTGATGCACTGGTGGCGCTGAGGGGTGATTTTGACCCTCAACGGTGGTTTAGCATGGATTTAGGATGTTGTTTTTGGTTTCCTAATAATTAACAATATGTCTTGTGGTTTTGTAATATGTGTTTGATGTAGGAATGGCATCCTCTTTAGGCAAAAGAGTGAAGACCATGGCATCGAAAAGGAAAGAAAAGGAACCAGAACAACCCCACTCTAGTAGGTTCCTATCTCGCAAACATGAGAAGCATTTCAAGGTGGTCCAAGATAGGAGGCTTCTTATGGAGAGGAAAGATGGAATGATACCTAACTTTGCTCCTCAATTTGGAGAGCAACTGCTGGGAAGTGATTGGGGGAAGCTAGCCACATACCTTGCACCAGCCAATATAGCTGTGGTGAAAGAATTTTACACCAATGCAAGGAAGATTGGTGATTATCCGGCTGAGGATTACCTAGGCTATGACAAAGGCCACACTATTAGGTATGATCCTGACTCTATTAACAGCTTCTTGGGTACTATATGGGCTGGTGAGTAGTGCCAGTTTGCTCTATGTATGGAAGAAGGCATTGATTTTGATGATGTGGAGAGTGTTCTGTGTGTACCTAGAGGACATTTTCAGAGGAACAGAACTGGTTTTGTGGTGAACATTAGGAGGACTGACTTGAATCCTCTTGCAAAGTATTGGATGGCATTTTCTCATGCCAACATTCAGCCATGTTCTCATGTTTCAGACATCACTCTTAGAAGGGCACTCCTCCTTTACTGCGCGATCAGGAACTTGAATGTCAATATTGGACAGGTAATAGCTAATGAGATAAGGGTGTGTGCTAACACAACAAACAGCAAAGCACCCTTAGGACATCCGTCTTTGATCACACACCTATGCAAGATAGCTGGGGTGGATACTTCTGCTCCACCATTTGAGAGGCCAAGGAAAGCAATTGATGAGGCCTATTACAAACAACACTGTGGAGGTGAGGAGGCAGCTCAGCCAGTTCCACCACGCCGTACTCGTAGAGAAAGAGGACAAGCACAGAGTCAGGCATCTGCCGAGACACATGAAGCAGAGCCCTTCCAAATGAGGGACATGTATACGTCTCTTATAGGTGCACAGTTGCAGTCTATCCACAAAGAGTAGGTGGCCACACCTGAGATGATTGTTGGAATGTATGATACACCTCCAGCACACAGGTGGACTATGGATGAATTCCATAATGTGGTAGCTTGGCCAGAGGAGCAGGCCCAAGGCAACAGAGATGGAGCAGCTGAAGCTTCAGCCATGGATGAAGATGTTGCTGATGATGCTGAGGATGACGCATTTGAGTATGCTGAAGATGAGGAAGAGGAGGAGTTGAGATAGCATTTACTGATGGATGCTATCAGCACTAGAGCAGGATTTGTTTTTATCTTCTGTTTTGTTCTGAACTTATTTGCTTCTGTTTTTAGAATAGGGTTTGATGTACTCAATTGAAAACTTTGTCTGTTATGATGGTTTGATAAGTAATGCTTGATGATGCTTTGATATTGATTGATGTTGAGATTGTGCACATTATATGCTTATACAGGTGATTCAAAAGCTTTGTGAACAAATGCATGATGTTGTGATTATGATTATGATACTAAGCAGGATGTGTATATGTGGAATGTGAATGAGCTTATATGTGAGGTTTTGAGCTCCAGAGTTTTTGAGATTGAATGCTATTACTTTGAAAGCATGAATGATTTTGCCCAGGTTTTCTATGATTGAATCAATTGCTTGTTTGCATCATATGATCAAGGCCATTTGTTGGTAACCCTTTTATTAGCCAAATGCATGATTTTAGCCCACAAAAGAGAGCACTATGTGTTCTATCCTTTGAACCCTTAGCCTTGAACCTAATTTGAAAACCCTTTGTGAAAAGTTTTACCTTGAGTTAAGTAGAAAATATGTTGTGGTATTGATAAATGTTCAAGTGTGGGGTTGTTGAAAAGTTATGAAAGGGAAATTGAAAACATTGAGCTAAGAGCTTAGATATATGAAAAAGAAAAGAAAAAGAATAAAGAAAGAAAAGAAGAAAAAGCAAAGCTCAATGCAAAAGAAAGTTGGGAATAAATAAGAATGATTGTGTCTATATGATTCTCTTAACTCAAGGGTTTTGTGATCTAGAAAAACCAATGTTCTTGTTAGCCCAGCCACATTATAAGCCATTGAAAAGTCCTTGTGATGATGCATGTTTGTGAATGTATTTGATTATGGTTAAATGAAAGGCAAAGTCTATTCATGTAACATTGTGATAGTAGAATGAATGAGTGATGACCTCTTATACACTTGTGTTTGAGTGAAACACTTTATCTAGTGAGGAAAGATTCCATGAGCACATGAACATCCATACTTAGTTGATTGATCATTCATGAAAAGAAGCATTTGTTGGATACTAGGTGATTATATGAACACTAAAGCATGTGCATGTCTTGATTGAAGTTGTTGTCATCAGCTTAACTGAAGTACTTACTTATCTTGAAAAGAGGATTTTTGAATGGAGTGAACCATTGTATTGATTGGTAGAAGATTGAGTTACATCTTGTTTGCTTGACGACAAGCAAAGTTCTAAGTTTGGGGTTGTGATAACAATTGAAAAACTATTATTTTTATGCTTAAAATTGATACTAAAAACAACCTTTAACACTTAGAAACTAGCTTGAAATCATGCTTTTGTTTATATTTTTGGAAATAAGAGAGGTGGATAGGTTTATGCTTGATTTCAGTGTTTTATGCAGGTTTTAAGGTGAATTTGATGAAAAAAGTGAAGAAGGATAGAGATGGAATCAGAAAAGAACTCAAAAAGTGCAAAAGAAGAGAAGTCGCAAGTACTGCTCAGCGCCAGTTTACCACTGAGCGGCATTGATGAACTACCGTTGGCTCCACTGAGGGGTAAAAATGCCGCTGAGGGGAAGAGTCAACTCATGCACCTACCGTTGAGCGGTAGTTTGCCGCTGAGCGGCACTATTAAGGGCTTAGGCCCACTTTTCTGTAATATTTCTAATAGTATATAAGCTTTAGGACTTCCTAGGGTTTGTATCTTTGGCAGAGTACGAAGCAAACACTCACCTTTCCACCCCTTGGAGGAAGATTTTGGATGCTAAGGCTACCTACTCAACTTTCTAGGGTTCTATCTTTCATTCTTTCATTATTTGAGATACATGCTTTCTTTATTCATTAGTTAGGGTTTTTCCTCTTTGCTCAAAGCATGCATTGTTTAACTCATTCGATGTCATGATTATTGACTTTGTTGATATGGGAACATACGGGGAAATCTAGATCTGGGGAAATTCTCCCAATAGCATATTTCCTAGACATAGGGATGTGAGGATTGGTTGCCTTTAAGCTTCTGTGCTTCAGAATTTATTATTAGGGATGCCAGGAATTGTATGAACTCGTAATTAAGGATAGGCTTTCTTGCAAGGAGATTTAGAGAGTGGCATTAACATTGATGAAAAGAATGATGAATTCCTAAAATATATGAGAGTGGATAAGATGAAATTGATTACCCCAACAACATACTCATCCATCTAATTCGTTCAAGTGTTTGTGTTCCTCTTTTCCATTGATCAAAACTCATGCATACATGTTTACTTATTGTCTTTTGCATTTGGAACCTCAAGAATTTGTTCACAAGTCTTAAATAATCAAGAAATCATATAACTAACTAGGCCGTGAGTCCTTTAGGAGAACGATACTTGGTCTTACCATTCGACGTTTTCTCTTAAAACAGTGCGCCTTTTTTATTTATTTTATCTTATAAATTGGAAAGGTTACGTCCAATTTGAAGGGGCTTGGACGTAGTATTGGAAGCCACAAGTTTATACCTTTTTATTTCTTTTTAGTTGTTTCTTTTAAACACGAGGGCATTAACAGAACGTCGAGTTCTGTTGGAATTCGACGTTTTGTTCTTCTGCCTAAAAGTACCATACTTTCGGATCTTTTTTTTCTTTTCTGCCCTCCCATAGAACGTCGTAGGCTGCCGGGCTGGGACGTGAAGGGAATTGAAGTACTTACGAGCATTAATTGTGTGCTTAATAGAACGTCATATTCGATGGGGCTTCGACGTTTTATTCTTCCGACAATAGCAAAATGTGGCGCTCTTATGATTCTTTTTTCTTTAAAATCAGACATGAAATTTTTTCTTTTTACTTCTTCCTTAATCGATTCAAGTTAGCAGTGTACTGAAATTTGAACTTTTAAACCAGTGATCAATTTTTGATCAATATCAGAACAGCATAATCTTCTCTTTTCAACTGGATTGAGGGTTAGTCCACATAACAATGCAATCAACATTCACAATTCACATATCGTTTACTAAAATAAATCTTTAATTCATTTCAAAATAAAACCGAAGCAGTACATAAAACCAGAGGTGACTTAATGCCATGATTACAAAATATATAAAAAAAATCCACATAGAAAAGTAATCCTTATTCTTACGAAGAAGATTCCATTCAATCTTCAAAGCCAATGCCATTCTTGTTTCCCTTCTTCTGCCATCTGAAAAGAGTATCTTCAACTCTCTCATCCCTTTTTGACTTCTTCCTAAATTGATCAACAACATATTTCTCAAAATCAGTTTCTAGAATGAAGGCAATATGATCTACAGTAGGAGTAGGTGTACTTCCAACAGTTAGCTCATCTCTGAAGAACCATCCATTTACAGTCCTTTCTAGCCCAATAGAAAACAAACTTAGTATACCAATTTCTTGTGACTTGTTGCACATAAGTCTGACTTCTTGAGATACATCTACTCCTTGGAGTATCAACATCAGGCTGATAAATACTCCATATGGCAATTTGTGTGCATATTTATGACCTACAACGATCATACGGTCTTATAATACCGCAACCCAATTGGTTGGGATTCTAGTCTTGATAGCATTCAACAGAAATACATCTTATGTTGACATTCTGTCCTCGTTCAATCTTCCATGCAGCAGTAGCCAAGTTAGGACATAAGCAATCATTTTCTCCTCCTTGTTTAAGCCATCATGTAGGTACTGCTTATCCACCTTGTACCTTCCTGGATATCTTAAGCAGTTTATATATATAGCTCTCTTTGTTAGCCATCTGTTTGACTCAGAATCACGGATATGAGAATCGAAACCTTCAGCTTTCAGTCCAACAATATCTAACCAAACATTATCATTAATAGTAATGTTAACACCTTTGACCCTTGAGTGAATGACCACATTTACAACCCTCAGGTTTGTGTAGAAAACCTCAACCAAATATGGATAGAAATGTCCTTTCATCTGCACAAAATCAGTAAGCCCTTGATATGCAATCCATTCTTAAAAAAGGAACCCTTCTTTCTTGAACAATTGCAGGTCTAGATACTTGTGAGGAACTACTTTTTTATATCTTTCCAGTATAAAAAATTTGCTCACATGGCTCGATCACTTATCCATCCAGATGGGGTTGCGTTTCTTCTAACCCGGGAAACCTTCTCTTTTCCTCTTGATGATGGCGATGGAGAAGTCATTTCTGAATAGAATTCTAGGAACGTCTTTCACAATCTCGACTTCTTAACTTCATAACTTCTCTTCTTAAAATATATCAAGGAGACATTGAATTATAGAGGTCATCCACGTACTAATTGTCAGTCATAAGACAAAGAGTTAGAAAAAGACGTCGAAGTTTAGGGTATTCGACATTTTCTTCTTCATCCTCCCGCATCCTATTTTTCTTTTTTCCTTTATAAAACCACTCATGACCTCCCATTACCATTATATTTCAATATAATATTTACATTTTAAGATAACCTCCCATTAGAAATGCAACGTTATTGATATTCGAGGTTTTCTTCTTTTTCTGTGCTTTCGTCGCTGAAATTTAAAGAAAATAAAATTTTATTTGTTTAAAATATTAATTTAATTTCATATGAAAAATAATAATAATAATATTTTATGAGAATTGAATTTAGTTATAGATCACAATAATTAAAATCGTAATAAATATTATTATATTATTTAAAGTAATTTGAAATGAATGTTTTAGGTTAAATATAAGTATGATTATACTAAAAGACTTTGATTCATTTTTAAATTATAATACCTTAAGTTTGAGAAAAAAATAAGTTGACCGATAAACTAAAGGTGTTAAGATAGAATATTTTGGACAAAAATGAAGATAGGTCAGTTAGAAAAAAATGTTGTTAAAAAAATGTTGTCAAAGTATAATTATCCAAAAATATTTAGACAAGTTAACAACAAAGATGCATCATACCAGGTCAAATATCGAGAAGAGACCGTGTGTATGGGGAGTAGTTAGACAGATCTAGACCAAAAATTAAGCATAATGGGTTGGGTCAAAAATTAAGGCAGATTAAGTTTGACGGTGGAGACTAGTTGACCCAAAATGAATGTTCGGAGAATAAGAATAAAGGTGCCATAAACATTTAAGGTTTGTTAAGGACTTGGCAATGTTGAGAGAGGATTCTTTTGGTTCTTGGTTCTCTGATTCTTATCAAAGATTAACATCTTTGTGGCACATATTTAATTTAGGGTTTCTTAGGTGCCTTAAACATTTATACCTATATTGTGGCGTTTCCATCATTGTCTTATGAACCATAAGTAAAATTTAAAAAAAGGTTGAGACGGACGACAAGGTCATCAAAGAGATTTGTCAGAATTCTAGGAACAACAAAAATTTTCTTAGGGACCAACGATATGTTAACAAAAATAAATTGTATTTTTCTTATCAAAGATTAACATCTTTGTGGAGAATCTTTCTTTTAGGGTTTCTTAGGGTCCTTAAACATTTATACCTACAAATAGGGACACCAAATACATATGTAGACATTTTGGAAGTCATAAATTTGCATTTGCAATGTTGAGAGAGGATTCTTTTGGTTCTTGGTTCTCTGATTCTTATCAAAGATTAACATCTTTGTGGCAAATATTTAATTTAGGGTTTCTTAGGTGCCTTAAACATTTATACCTATATTGTGGCGTTTCCATCATTGTCTTATGAACCATAAGTAAAATTTAAAAAAGGTCGAGACGGACGGCAAGGTCATCAAAGAGATTTGTCAGAATTCTAGGAACAACAAAAATTTTCTTAGGGACCAACAATATGTTAACAAAAATAAATTGTCTTTTTCTTATCAAAGATTAACATCTTTGTGGAGAATCTTTCTTTTAGGGTTTCTTAGGGTCCTTAAACATTTATACCTACAAATAGGGACACCAAATACATATGTAGACATTTTGGAAGTCATAAATTTGCATTTGCAATGTTGAGAGAGGATTCTTTTGGTTCTTGGTTCTCTGATTCTTATCAAAGATTAACATCTTTGTGGCAAATATTTCTTGTAGGGTTGCTTAATTGGGTGCCTTAAAAATTTATACCTATATTGTGGCGTTTCCATCTTTGTCTTATGAACCATAAGTAAAATTTAAAAAAGTCAAGACGGACGAGCAAGGTCATGAAAGAGATTTGTCAGAATTCTAGGAAAAACAAAATTTTTTTAGGAACCAACTATATGTTAACAACTTTTTTGACAATATACTATGTGACTATTTTATTGGTCTGTACATTTGAAATGGAGTGATCACGACTCCCACATAAGCTTCTATAAAAAAACTCGAATTTAAAAGCGACGACGATCAAAGATCAAACGAACTCTCAGAACAACTTTTATTTGTCACATTGAGATAAATTATTCTGAATAATTTAATAATTAGTTATTAGTATAAATGATTATGATATAAAAAAATAGTCTGAATAACATTATTAGGAAAATATTATGAATAACATTCTTTGCATTTCTTAATTTATAACGCTTTGAATCGATTCTTTATTACTTAGAATCGATTATATTAACTTAGCAAAATTGAGAATGGAATTATATGAATATAGAGGGGCACATCAAACTTTTTAACTTCAAGCCCTCTAAATCTCACCTTCTTCGCGGATGATTCAAAAGTAGACAATTTTTGGGGAGCGGGACATCATTTTGTTTTTGAATGAATCAAACTAAATTTATTGAATGATGTTTGAACATCAAATTCGGCGGGGCTTCGATGTTCATACAAGAAGGTGGAGTGTGGCAGTTACTAAGCATAATTACACGATGTACGTCATAAGTTCATTTGTAAATATAGCTTGAATTTCACATAATCCCTGCCTCCTGTTTCCGTATTTGACATATTATGATTCATGTTTTTTATCTCCTTTCCATTTTCTTTTCCATAGATATCTGAACATGTATGTTCTTTAAATTGCAATTTGCTTAGTTGAATTTCAAAGTGCCTCATTCATGTCTCAGTTCATATGAAGGTGGCCTTTGATATTCAAGTGAACAAAATGCTTTTTACAGTAAAGAAATGATTAAGTTATCTTACTGAAAGGAAAGTGCTTGGGAAAAAGAAATATGGCTCACAATATGTTTAATGGTGAAACTATTTTATGATCTAAAATAATTATATAAAGAAGATGTTCAACTTCAACATTGAACTATGTATGAATCGGTTTTTAAATTGTCTTGGAGTTGTCTTCTACCATTAGATTTCAGAGCTATTTGATTTCTTATGGTTGAAACAACTCCAAAACAAATTATATTTATTATGTTCAAGTCGAATGTTGAGTGCATTCGATGCGAAAAACTATTGATGTTTGAACGTCGAATTCAGAGGGGCCTTGACGTTTAGACAAGATAGTCAGTAAGCATAATTACACGATGTACGTCATCGGTTCATCTATAAATATTGCATCCATCACGTAATCCCTGGCTTCCAGTTTCCGTATTGAACATATTAGGATTCATGTTTTTTATCTCCTTGGCCTTTTGCTATCCATAGATTTCAAAATATGTTTGTTCTTTAAATTGCAATTTTCTCGCTTGTATGTCAAAGTGCCTCATTCATGTCTCAGTTCATATGAAGGTGGCCTTTGATATTCAAGTGAACAAAATGAATTTTACAGTAAAGAAATGATTAAGTTATCTTACTGAAAGGAAAGTGGTTGGGAAAAAGAAATATGGTTCACAATATGTTTAATGCTGAAATGATTTTATGATCTAAAATAGTTATATAAAGAAGATGTTCAACATCAACATTGAACTATGTATGAATCATTTTTTAAATTGTCTTGGAGTTGTCTTCTACCATTAGATTCCAAAGCTATTTGATTTCTTATGGTGAAAACAACTCCAAGACAAATTAAATTTATAAATTTGACGTCGAATGTTGAGTGCATTGGATGCGAAAGACTGCTCAATGACATGTCTACGTTTAGTCAGCAAGGAGTTCATAAGAATCCAAAGAGATTTTTTACTTTTTCAATGAATGATGATTGAACGTCGAATTCGATAGGGCTTCGACATTCAGAAAGTTAATGTCAAATATTTGTGGTTGAGGACATCCTATATCATTACTCATCATAGAAATATCTACGTTTAATCAGCAAGGAATTCTTAAGAATCCAAAGAGATTTTTTACTTTTTCAGTGAATGATGTTTGAACGTCGAATTGTGCGGGGCTTCGACGTTCAGGATATTAATGTCAAATATTTATGCTCGAGGACGTCCTATATCATTATTCATCATAGTAATGTCTACGTTTAGTCAGCAAGGAGTTCTTAAGAATCCAAAGAGATTTATACTTTTTTAGTGAATGATGTTTGAACGTCGAATTGTGCGGGGCTTCCACGTTCAGGATATTAATCATGTGTACTGCTTTTAAAATGATTTAGTTTTGCTACGCGGATCATCTAATTTTTAGTATTTTTTTCTTTTTATTTTTTAATCATAAAATGGCACGTCCGACTCTGTGGAGCAGTGGGACATTAATGGTGTGCATTTTCCAACGATATTTTTAACGTCTTTTGTTGGGGGCTGGACGTCAATTAGTTCTTATGGTGGAAAAAACTACAATATAAATTAAATTTATACGATTAATGTCGAGTGGTGACTGCAATCGATGCAAAGTTATGGAGATTGTGTCAAATATTTGTGATCAATGACGTCCTATATCATTATTTATCATAGAAATGTCTTCGTTTAGTCAGCAAGGAGATAATATCAGAATCCAAAGAGATTTTTTACTTTTTCAGTGAATGATGTTTGAACGTCGAATTTGGCGGGACTTCGACGTTCATACAGTATCAGAATCCAAAGAGATTTTTTTCTTTTTCAGTGAATGATGTTTGAACGTTGAATTTGGCGGGCTTCGACGTTCATACAATGTGGCAGTTTCTAATCATAATTACACGATGTACTGTTTTTATAATGATGTTTGAACGTCGTCATTTCATCTATAAATATAGGTTAAATTTCGTGTAATCCCTGACATCATGTTTCTCTGTTGAACATATTAGGGTTCATGTTTTTTATATCCTTTGTGTTTTTTTTTCTTAGATTTCGAAGCATTTATGTTCCTCAAATTGCAATATGCTCACTTGAATTTCAAAGTGCCACATTCAGGTCTCAGTTCATATGAAGGTGGCCTTTGAAATTCAAGTCAACAAAATGCTTTTTATAGTACACAAATGATTAAATTATCTTACTGAAAGGGAAACGCTTAGGAAAAAGAATAATGGTTCACAATATGTTTAATGCTAAAACAATTTCATGATCTAAAATAATTATATAAAGAAGATGTTCAACTTCATCATTCACCAATGTATGAATCATTTTTTAAATTGTCTTGGAGTTGTCTTCTACCATTAGATTTCAGAGCTATTTGATTTCCTATGGTGGAAACAACTCCAAGACAAGTTAAATTTATAAAGTTGACGTCGAATATTGAGTGTGTTGGACGCAAAGGCCTAGTGATTGACGTCTTCTTTTTGGGATCACCGACGTCCTATAACTTAGAGGATTTGAAAAGGAAATCTCCTCTTACAAAACACTTAATCTAAAATGAAGACCAAAGATGATGGAAGACATTATAACCAAAACCAGGAAGTAAAAAAAACAAAGGAAAAAGTTAACATGAATTTGGTTGCGGAAGTAATGTAGGATAGGTTTTGAAAGGGTCTACTTGAAATTCATAAGTGTTAACTTTTTCCTGTGTTTTCCCCCATGCCTTCATGGTTAACAAAGAAATGTCTTCGTTTAGTAAAGGAAAAGAAGGAAAACACAAGAAAAAAGTTAACATGAATTTGATTACCGAAGTTATGTGGAACCAAACATGCACGACATCTACCATATGCTGTGTTTATCAACAACATCCTGACCCTTCAAGGTGTGGATGTTAGTGGTGAAAAGAAATGCTCTTGTAACTGCTCAAATGTGATAAATCGAAACACCTTGACTTCCATTGGCCTTGTGAAGACCACAAAGGAATGGTGCTTCAAGGATGAAGAGAATATGGTTCAAACTGGAAGCACACCTGTACTAAATGAAGACCGCACCAACTTCGTCCCTGAAACCAATTTTGAAAGATTTGTTGTTGAAAAACTCAGGAGACTCGAACAGACGATAGACGCTCTCCATGAGAAAAAGAATAAAAATGATTCTCCAACTGAATATTCAAGTGAAGAGTCTAGTGAGGAGGATTAAATGGAAATATTCTGAATTAGAATAGAGGCTTAGAATTTTAGTATGGAGTCGATTTTGTGTTTTTGTTTTATTTCTGAAATTGAACTACTTGAAACGAAATCCAAATCTGTTAACTTATTTCTTATGTCTCCTATAGCTCTTTCATGCGTCACCCTAACTTTTGTGACCTTGGAAGAGCTATGAGGAACCATAAAAAATATGATATCAAATGACAAGTTATGACTAAATTTTATGAGTGGAGGACTAGATCAAGGATGCGCAAGTGTATTTATAAAAATGGACTTGATCTTTGACGTCAACTTTTACAATATGCGACGTAACATTCATTTTTTCCTATTTTTTAAAAAAACCCATAATAACATTAAATAACGGAAAAATATGAAAATATAACCACGAAAAATATATATTAAAATTTCAAATAGGGTTCAAACATACAAAAATATACTAAAATATATTAAAAAATTACATTAATTTTAGAAAAATAAACTAAATGGACTCTTCTTCCTAATCTGATTCAGATGTAGCCATAGACTCAACTTCTGTTGTGTCGTCTTTATCATCAGATGCACTTGCTGAGGGAGTTATGAGAGCATTGTCTTCATCTTATTTCTTGTGAATCATGATCAGAGATTTTTCAACTTTTGAAATTCTTGTTGAAAGCATTCGAAATTGATCCACAACAAATCTTTCAAACTCAGTCTATGGAGTGAAGGTAGAAGGACTTTCGTCAACATCCTTGAACACCCAACCATCTTTTGTTTTCTTTAGACCATTATGTCTCAATACCGCTTTTCCTATTTCATTTTATTCGGTGCACCAAATTGTTTTTTCACCAGTAAGATCAACTTGATGATGCTTCAATACACGGCTGATAAAAATACCATATGGCAGAATATGTCCATGACTACTTGCAATTTCAATCATGTGCTCACTCATGACAGCAACCCAGTTGGTTGGTATCCTGGTTTTTATGGCATGAACCAAAAATAAATCTGCAGTAGTTAGACGATCACGTAAACATCTTCTAGGTAGTATTACCCAAGTAAGTACAAAAGCACACATTTTTTTCTTCCATTTTCAAACCATCAAGTAGATACGGCTTGTATACCTTTAGCCTTGTTGGACTTCTCAGATATTCCTTATAAATTTTCTTCTTGTTGATCCATTGGTTAAGTTCAGAATTTCTTTCATGAGACATGAAGCCTTCTGCTTTGAGATCAGTAAAAGATCCATATTTCGTCATCAATTTTAATATCGACACCTTTCACCAGAGAGCATATAACACCATCGACAACCTTCAGATTGTGGTAGAAGACCTGTACCAGGTCATGATAGCAATCACCAGTCATTTCTACAAATTTTAGAAGACCAACAACATCCACAAGCCATTCTTGAAAGATAAACCCCTTCCTTCTGAATAATTCCACATCCAAGAACTTGTGAGGGACCACCTTGAAGAGTTTTCTATAACATCCAAATTTGTATCGTTCTTCGTCATCATTGATCCACCCATTTGGACTAGCATTTCTTAGAAGGTGTGCAGCCTTCTTTCCACGCCGTGAAGATGAAGAAGCCATCTAAGAACAGGATTTAAACATTTATAGGAAGGGTTTAAGAATTTTGTTTCTGACAATGATACATGATAGATTTAATCAAACTATATGACGGTTTATTTGCTTGTAGAAGTATTCATTTTTAAACCTTGAAGTTTATTAACTTTTAATTTCCCTGTTAAAGTTTGTCGTCAAATTCGATTTCTATTCGACGTCCTATATCTATTACTTGAATAAGAAAATGTTGGGAGCCACTAATGCGCCCCACTACTCCAGTGCCCATCAAGTCAATTCTTATTTTGTCATAGTTCAATTTCAACCGCATAATAAAATGTCGAACCCTTTAGAAAGTCGTCGCCCATCAAGACAATCCTTATATTGTCAGAGTTCAACTTCAACCGCATAATAAAACGTCGAACCCTTTTGACATTCGTCGTTCATGAAATTATTTTAATGGGATATATAAAATTAAAAATTTTAGTTGGGCCTGAAACTGATAAGAAGTGAGTGAAGAGTTACAAACCCTAGAAATGTGAAAGACATTCCAGAATCTGATCAGAAATGGCTTCTTCATCATCATCAAGAAGAAAATGGAAGGTTGCCCGAATTGCAAGGAATGCTAATCCTACAGGTTGGATTAGTCATGAAGACATTCGACGAAAGCTTTTTAGTCTAAGGAAGATTAAAATCATGGTTTCTCACAGATATCTGAAACTGGTGAGCGTGTTCTACTCCAACTTAAAGATGAGTGATGAAACATTTTGTAACAAAGTCAAGGGGGTTGATATGAAGCTGATCAAAGAGATTTGGATTGGGATTGTCGTTTATCAATCGATCAGCAAAGAAGGCTTTCTCTTTCAAATTTGGATTGGTCATCAAGGACATTCTGGATTCACCAAGATAAAAAATGATGATCATCAGCAAGTCTATCCCATATCTGATTCTTGGAGTGCAAACTAAACAGATTCGACAAAAATTGAAGAAGATGAGTGGGCTAGATGGTTATGCGGTGAAAATAGATTATATGTCAGAATCGCTCAAAAAGATTCTTTGGCTCAAGTAAATTGAAAGCTGACTGCAACAAAAGAATATGGATTTTCATTCTTTGATTTTAATTTTGTAATCAGTGACTTCTTAATCCATTTTTTGTTTTGCTGGTTGTAATCACCTTTTCTATGTCAGCATTGCTAAAAAGATTCTTGGGGCTCAAGTAAATTGAAAGTTGACATAATCATTGACAAAAGACTCTAAGGATTGAAAAATCACCGACAAAATGGAAAGGAAGGTGATGTGAACAACCAGAAAGGGATCAACAATAATTCTGCGACAAAAGAATATGGATTTTCATTGTTTAATTTTAATTTTGTAATCAGTGGCTTCTTAAGCCATCTTTTGTTTTGGTGGTTGTAATCATCTTTTGAATATTAATAAAATTCTCTTCTGGCAATAACATTAGTGAATGGTGATTGAATTGTTTAAATTGATTAAATCACTTGTATGATTGTAATTGAAATTTTTAATGTTACATCATTACATTGAATATACAATTGCACTAATTTTGAATGTTTATTCTTTTAGAACACCAATAGTACGTCGATTAGTAAAGCTACCCGACGTAATATTAATAGAAAAGTTATGACACGAAGAGGTTAACGTCATTCTTCAAACTTCGACGTATTATTGTCAGCCAGATTACTCCCTTTCTATTTCTTTTTCATTTAAACCAACAATAAACGTCCAATTTCTTGGGCATGTGACGTATTATTCGATAACCAAACCCAAAGATCGCTCCCTTTTTCTATTTATCCTTTTTAAATTCAAGTAGAACGTCCAACTTTATATGGGAAAATGCAGTTGGTTGGGCTTGATAAATGTTGTGTTAGAAACGAAGAGATCCACGTCATATACTTACACCACTCGATGTCCAGGTATATGGGAAAAGTCTGTTGGTAGGGCATGATAAATGCTACGTTAAAATAAAGAGATACACGTCCAATATTGACACCACTCGATGTCCACGTTGTTTGGGAAATACATAGGGACGTCATTTTGCCTTCACTATTCGACGTAAAATTATTTGAAGAATTTCTAAAAGAAATCCATTATTACGTAGGTTATAAATGGAAACGAAACAAAGGAAAAACATAATAACACTAAACATACGAAAAAAATGAAAATCAAACCACGAAAAGATCTGCAGGATTGTTAAAATGTAGAAGGATTTTGTTGAATGGAGGTTATAGCGTTTTGAAAGGGTGCAAAATCCAAATCTTTCAACCTTTTTCTTTGTTAAAATGAAGAAGGATTTTTTTGAATAGAGTCTGTTTTAAATTCATAAGTGTTAACATTTTCCTCTGGTTTGCTACCATGCCTTCATCATTAACAAAGAAATTTCTTCGTTTAGTAGCAGAATCGACAACAAACCAACGGAAAAAGTTAACATGAATTTGTTAAAGAAAGTTTTGTAGTTTAGTGAAGGAGGAGTAGCGTTTTGAAAGGATGCGAAATCCAAATCTATCAACCTTTTCGTTTGGTTTTCTATACTCCTTCAAGCTTTTTTGTGTCCTTGAAGGAGATAACAGAACACACAAAGAAAAAAATTAACACATGGAGTTCATAGCACAAATTTTATAAATGGATTTCTACATGTTATCTAAGGCTCCGAAACTGTATTTATAGAAAAAAAGAATGATTGTTGGGAAAGGCCTGATGTGGGGTGACCTTTGGCTTCAATAATAAAAGGTAGTCCCAAGGCAAAGGTTGCTCCTTTTTTTCTTTTTCCTTATTAAATTCTCATAGAATGTTGAACTCTAGGGACTTCGACGTGAAAGGTTTGTGAGTATTCATTTTTTGCTGTTACCCAAGGTTTTGCATTGACTCTATAAATATAATGCTTAAATCTATACACATCCACACTTTGATCGTTTTTGAATAATTCATTTGTTAAGTTTTCTTGAAGTTGTTTTGTCGGATGGTTTGAAAGAAAAAATTAAAAACATAATTTATGGCAAAAAATACGTCATTATACGCCTGACGTTGGTTGCTCCTTTTTTTTTTCTTTTTATCTTTCTTTATTTTCCTTTTTAACCTCCAATAACACGTTTATTTTGAAAATATTTGACGTCCCCTGTAGAGTTTGTTTTTGAAATGATTTGAAGGAGTTTATGAATTTTATGAATGTTGTAGCGTTTTGAAAGGCCTTGGAGTTGTTACAAGTTAACACAAAGAAACCTTGGAGTTGTTAAAAGAAATTTTATAAATGGATGCCTACATAAATAATTACTATTGGGAAAGGCCTGATGTGGGCCTGAAATGGGCTTCAATAATAAAAGAGAGACTACGTAAATGATATATGTCAATTTCTTCAGACTTCCAAAGTTTCTTTTTGGTTTAATTCTTTTTTTTTAATACAACAATAATCGTCGGATTCCTTGGACATCTGATGTATTATTCGTTATCAAAAGGAAAAGGTCGCTCTATTTTTTCTTTTTCCCTTTTATATTCCCATAGAACGTCTGACTCTAGGGGGCTTCGACGTGAAAGGCATTGGAGTCGTTGTGAGCATTAATTTTGTGCTGTTACCAGAGGGACATCCATGTTAATTGGGAATAACATAGGGATGTCTTTTCCTTCAGTATTCAGAGTAAATTTATTTGAAGGATTTCTAAAAGAAATCCATTATTACATAGGTTATAAATGGAAACGAAACAAAGGAAAAACATAATAACACTAAACATACGAAAACAATGAAAATCAAACCACGAAAAGATCCGCAGAATTGTTCAAATGTAGAAGGATTTTTGTGAATGGAGGTTGTAGCGTTTTGAAAGGGTGCAAAATCCAAATCTTTCAACCTTTTTCTTTGTTAAAATGAAGAAGGATTTTTTTGAATACAGTCTGTTTTAAATTCATAAGTGTTAACATTTTCCTCTGGTTTGCTACCATGCCTTCATCGTTAACAAAGAATTTCTTCATTCAGTAACAGAATCGACAACAAACCAACGAAAAAAGTTAACATGAATTTGTTAAAGGAAGTTTTGTAGTTTAGTGAAGGAGGAGCAGTGTTTTGAAAGGATGCAAAATCCAAATCTATCAACCTTTTCCTTTGTTTTTCTATACTCCTTCAAGCTCTTTTGTGTCCTTGAAGGAGATAACAGAAAGCACAAAGAAAAAAATTAACACATGGAGTTCATAGCACAAATTTTATAAATGGATGTCTACAGGTTATCTAAGGCTCAGAAACATTATTTATAGAAAAATAGAATGAATGAGGTTATTTGTGGCCAAAAATCATCGAATTGGTGAAAGAGTTCGACATTCTTTGGTTGGTTTAAAAGAAAAAAGAAAAAAAAGATGGACTGGGTTATTGTTAACGTTGTCTGTTCTGTTATGGAATGTTGAACTTTGACGTTATATGCGAGTACACATCAAAGCCAAATCCCCCCATAAATTAAAAAACATAATTTCTAGAAAATACAACGTCCAACGCGTAGAAGAACTCGACGTTATATGGTTGGTTTAAAAGAAAAAGAAAAAATAATAAAAAAAGGAACTAAATAACAAAACCTCTAAGCCAGTATAAAACTGACATTTTATGGGTTGATTTAAATGAAAAATAAACAAATAACTGGTAGTTGTAATATACAACGTCCTTCTCTTGTTACGGTTGACGTCATATTAATTAAATCGATATTTAGTATTTATTTATTTTGTACTGGACGTCGACTGCTTCACTTATTGACGTTATGTGATTACGACCATCACGTCAACCCCATAAAGTTTGGGACGTTATGTTTGGTTTATAAGAGAAAAGAAATAAAGAATAAAAAAGGGATTTACACTTTGGCTTCATGGTGGCATATAAAACGTCGAATATTTGACATGGTTGACGTCAAATGTGGGTAGGAGTGCTATTATTGGATGCAAACCACTATTTTGTTATTTTTTTTATTTTAAGTTGAACGTCAAATGTTTCTTAAGTTGATGTTATGTGATTCTAAGGTCATTGTTTTACGTCGATATTGGCCTTATTTAACGTTAATACATTTTAGATTACGTCAATATGTTTCTTGTTTGACATTAATACATTTTAGATTACGTCAATATGTTTCTTGTTTGACATTAATACATTTTAGACGGCGCACTATTTGAGTAATTGACGTGGAGCGAATCAATTTATTTACGAAAATGCCACCGGTCATTTTTAACGTTGCATATTTAGTGCTACGACGTTGAATGCGTGACGTTATACGTTGTTTTTGCAGTACTGGGGGTTTCTCAAAGGGATGAAGACGGCAGGAGAGGGCACATCTTGTTGTTGGTCTTTGTGTGTTGTATGCCTATATTTTGATTAAAGGATTGGAGAGGTGTTTCATATTTTTGACGTGGAGGTCTCTATAAAATCCTTGTTGTAAAATCCTTGATCATTATAGTGTATTTGCTTCCTGTTGAGGAAGGACACTGAATTTAGGCTTGGCCGAACCAGTCTAAAGAATAGTGTTTGATTTTTCTATCCCTACACTTTTACTTAATTGACTCTGTACTGCGTTTAAACAACTTTATTTCCGCTGCACTTAAAAATCTTTTTCTTTGTGTTTCAAGAAAACTTTTAAAGTCATCTACTTTGTGAAAAAGATTTAAAGAAAACATTGTTTTTGTATTTCACCAATTCACCCTCCCCCCCCTTCTTGGTGTTGAAAATTAAGCGATTTTATTTTAACAATCTTCATAATTCCCTATGGATAATTTGACCATCACTTGTTGATTAACTTCCATTTGCTTGTCCTTATTGATTTATTGAAGTTTATAAGGTTGAGGATGAGGAAAAGTAGTTAATCCAAGCTTGTTAATTAACCTAATGCTACAATAATTTGAACATAAGCCACTATCTTTTCGTGTGAGCTCTTGTGAACTAGGTTGATTATGGAGAATCCTTCTTATCATAAGAAGTTCTCCCTCACAAGGATGGGATCCTCACTTGCGCCAACTCTTCCACTCTCACTTTCACTTTCTTCATCTTGGCTACTATATTCATCCACACCCCTTAGGATCATGTCCCTTTTGGTGGGGCATTGTGATGCAATGTGACCTCTACTGTCGCAACCGGAATCGCGACGGGACGACGATCCAAAAAGAAACGGGTTTTGTAAAGAGATTTTGGAGTCGCCACCATAGTTTATTATGGAAAACTACGGAAAAAACCATAAAATGATAAGGCATGGTCTACAAGAACCAGATTCTAGGCTCGGGAGTCGGTTACGTGTAGGGAAGGTATTAGTACCCTACAACGCCTGCCCTAAGGCAATACCTTTAACTAAATACGCGAATATGATGTGGTTTTCAAAATGTTTAACTATCCCCTAAAATAAAACTCTAAAGAAGCAAAATATATTTTTTAGTTTTTTGGGCCCGACAAGGATTGACCTTGCTCCTACGTATTCTCATTCAAAATGAGAAATCAGGGTTACGTAGTTCTTTTGAATCTGTTTGAGAAATTTGTTTGGAAATTGTTTGAAAATTTGTTTTGAAAATGATTTTGGATTTTTAGGAAGTGAACCTGACAAGGACTAACCTTGCTCCTACGTATCTCCACTTTTGATGGAGAATCAAGGATAACGTAGTTCTGGCTAGAAATTGTTGATGTTTTTAGTTTCTGAAGATTTTATATTTTTTGATATTTTTATAAAATAAACGGAAAACGTATTTAGCACAAGGACGATGCGTGCGATCACACGTGTGCTGAACCTTTAAAATATTTTTTGTAATTTTATTTAAGAAAGAAGAAAAGGTTTTAGCACAAGGACGACGCGAGCGGTCACACGTGTGCTTAACCTTCAAAACGTATTTTTTGTAATTTTATAAGGAAGAAGAAAAGGTTTTTAGCACAAGGACGACGCGAGCGGTCACACGTGCGCTTAAACCTTTAAACGTATTTTTTGTAATTTTTATAAGAAAGAAGAAAAGGTTTTTAGCATAAGGACGACGCGAGCGGTCACACGTGTGCTTAAACCTTTAAACGTATTTTTTGTAATTTTTATAAGAAAGAAGAAAAGGTTTTTAGCACAAGGACGACGCGAGCGGTCACACGTGTGCTTAAACCTTTAAACGTATTTTTGTAATTTTTTAGAAAGAATAAAAGGTTTTTAGCACAAGGACGACGCGAGCGGTCACACGTGTGCTTTAACCTTTAAGCGTATTTTGTAATTTTCTATAAGAAAGAAGAAAAGGTTTTTAGCACAAGGACGACGCGAGCGGTCATACGTGTGCTTAAACCTTTAAACGTATTTTTTGTAATTTTTTTTATATATAAATATTTTATTTTTTATGTATTTTAAAATAAATAGATATTTAGAATAAAATAAAAACAATAAATAACCATAACAACAATAAAAAAACAAATAGAAAAAAACAAATGAAGGAACAAAATAAATAAAGAAAAGCAAATAAATAAATAAGTAATAAAAATAAAACAAATGGTGAGGAAGCCCACATGAAAAAAAAAATTGGGTGTCTAAACTAATTTTCCTTCTATAAACAGATGAAGCCTAAGCCCAAACTGAAAGGGGGTGAGGAAGTGAGAATAGGGGGTGCAGGCAAGAAAAAGAATCTTATTTCTTTTGTTATTATTTTTTAAGAACAGGATGGGCCTGAACCCAGGTCAAGAGAACGTATGGGGGTGCGTGGGTGAAAAACGAGGGTTGCGCGAAGGAGAAAGCGTTTTTATTTGTTAGGAACAGAACGGGCCTGAGCCCAAGGTAGGGGATGGACGTATGGGTGCAAGGGTGAGAGATGGGATGCGCGTAGTAAAGAAAAGAGTCCTTTTTTGTTTCTAAAACTATTTGGATCGGGCCCAAGGTTTTTTTTTTTGTTTCAAGCAGAGGCATTAGGGGTTCTGCCACTCTTCTTCCCATTCCAACATTCAGAAAACAGAGACCTAGAGCCCCTCTCCCGAACGAGGCAGGACCTCTGCCCGTTCGCGCACACGCGCCACCGCCTCCGCCAAAACGGCCGCCGTCGTCCACAAAACCAGGACACCACCAGTGCGCCGATCGCCACCACAGACCCTGTCGGTTGCCACCTCCGAACCAAACCGGCCCCTGCGACGAAGATGGCCACCGCGTCACTGCCTCCGCCAAAACGGCCGCCGCCGTCCACAAAACCAGGACACCACCAGTGCGCCGATCGCCACCACAGACCCTGCCGGTTGCCAACTCCGAACCAAACCGGCCCCCGCGACGATGATGGCCACCGCGCCACTGCCAGAGCCCATGTCGGCCCCAAGCTCCAATCAGCTCCTTCTCTTCTCCACCTCTTCGCGTGCGAGAGAGGGACTCTCGCCCCTCCGTGCCATGCCGACATCACCCCCAGCGAGGCCAATCACTGCGAGCCGCCGCGGCGTCACTCTCCTCCTCCCACTCTTCTTTTCTTTTTTTTTTTATTTTTGGTTGGTTTCAGTATTGTCTGATATTTTAGGCTTTGTGTATTGATTTGGGGTTGATGATGATGGCTGTTGGAGGTTATCACGGGTGCTGGAGATGTTGTTGTTGTTATTGTAGAAGAACATGATGTTGAGGAGAAGTTCAAGGAAGGGGTTAGGTTTGTAATATTATTGTTGAGGCCCGTGTTAATCACGTACTTGCTTGGAGAGGATTCAAAATCCTGATCAGATTAGAAGGAGAAGGTAGTGTGAGGAAGTGTGAATGATGATTGTGTTAGAAAACGTGGTGGAGGCAGAGGTTAGGAAAATGAGTGAATGAGGATGAAGGTTGGGGGATGGTAGGTTTCTGTGATGTAAGGAAATTCTGAAGAGGTGAATGCTCTGAGTGTATTGGCATGAAGCTGGGACTCGGTCTGTTTATTTCGTTTGCTAACAGTGCTATTTGTTAACAATGCTATCTCCGTTTGCTTTTTATTACATGTTTTCTGAATGCTAAGGGTATTGAGGCTTTGATGTTGGGGAGTATATGCTTTTTTTTTTTTTATAAATACTCGATGAGTCTCGCAGGTATCGAAATCACATTTAGAATGCAGTTTGATCCAAAGACAATGCCACAAAGAAAACCAACATGACTATGAACATTTAATCAAACATCACGCGCATAAAGGAGGCACATATAAGAGCAAAACCAAAGAGTCTAGGCATATGAAGACTTACCTTTGTCGCTTCCAAGAAAATGTTTTCTTTTGGTTTTAGTCTCCCTTCTCCCCTCCAGTAATGTTCTCCTTCTTAGTTGTCTCCGGAGCTAGTGGCTGGGATATGGTCGTGAGCTCTCTCCTGTTCTATGATGGTGAGGTGTTAGAGATCCTGGGAGTCTCAAAGTTGTATTTGGTTGTGGTCCTCTGGAGCCCGATAGGTGGAAGGCAACCACAGATGAATTCTTCACAGCTTTCAGAAACTTCTCCTTTGGGTTCGGTTTTCTTTTCCTCTTTGCTCTCTTCGATTTTTTAGTTTCGCCTCCTGGGCACCAAAGCTCACAATCCGATGAAGGCAAAGGCCATTCCCCCTTTTTTCTCTCACCCGAGGTCTTCCCTTTGAATGAACGTGATTCCCCCATTTTGAAAACTACCAAGCTCTTTTTCTGCTGCACTACTTCTGGGAGCTCTGGCCTGACCTGAGATCTTCCTTTGTCTTTTTTCTTTTTTCGTGTCTCCATTTTGCAGATGGCAGATACTCTTTCAAAAATCTTTCCCTTCCATGTATGGCTGCTGCTGCTTAAGAAATTTCGGCAAGAAAAACAAATACCTTTTTCAAGCTACCACCGTGTAAACATATTTTAAGCATTCTCTATGCTTGATCAGTGTAACGGATGGCTTCAGGAGGAGGGAACCTAGTTGACTTCTTTTTCTTGTGTCAGCAGTGCAAATATTTATAAAAAGAGTAACCTTTTCTTGAAAAAAATAAAATAAAATAAACTAAAATAAAAAATAAAAACAACTTTAAAAAGGGAAACCGCAAAATAAAAATAAAAATATAAAATATAAAAATGAGTAAACCTAAAAAGAGAAAATAAAATGAAATAACGTAAAGCAAAAGTGGAATAACATAAAATAAAGATGAAACAAAGAAATAAGAAGTAATAAGATAAAATAAAACAAAAAAATAAAAATAAAAATAAAAATAAAAATAAAACCAAATAAAATGAAGTAAAAATAAAAATAAAATAAAATATAAACAGGAAGGGAAATAAATGAAAACGAAACAAAGCAAAAATCAGGAATAAAAATAATAAAAAAAGGAAAACGGAATAAAATCATTTTTTAGACCTCGTATTATCTTGACCCGTTTATTTTATTTTATTATCTCTTGTTAACTCTAGATATTTTTTTAACTATCCGGACGAAATTGGGTATTAACAGCTGCCCCTCTTTACTTAGATTTTACTGGATAATATGACAAACAAAGTTTTTATATTATTAGAGTAAAAGATAAGTAAAGAAAGAAACACTAATTTCGTCCGGATTTCAAAATGAATGAGGAACAACAGAGAAGTTTAAACAAAAAAGAACAGGGCAAAGAGAATTGAGGTGTGCAAACCTCATGGAGAGTGTCATAAATCTATGGGTGAATAAGTGAGGTGTAACAACCTCGTGGAGGGTGTAACAACCCTATGGATGAATGAATGAGGTGTAACAACCTCGTGGAGGGTGTAACAACCCTATGGATGAGTGAATGAGGTGTAACAACCTCGTGGAGGGTGTATCAACCCTATGGATGAATGAATGAGGTGTAACAACCTCGTGGAGGGTGTAACAACCCTATGAACAAGTGAATGAATGAGGTGTAACAACCTCGTGGAGGGTGTAACAACCCTATGGATGAGTGGATGAGGTGTAACAACCTCGTGGAGGGTGTAACAACCCTATGGATGAATGAATGAGGTGTAACAACCTCGTGGAAGGTGTAACAACCCTATGGATGAATGAATGAGGTGTAACAACCTCGTGGAGGGTGTAACAACCCTATGCACAAGTGAATGAATGAGGTGTAACAACCTCGTGGAGGGTGTAACAACCCTATGGACAAGTGAATGAGGTGTAACAACCTCGTGGAGGGTGTAACAACCCTATGGATGAGTGGATGAGGTGTAACAACCTCGTGGAGGGTGTAACAACCCTATGGATGAATGAATGAGGTGTAACAACCTCGTGGAAGGTGTAACAACCCTATGGATGAATGAATGAGGTGTAACAACCTCGTGGAGGGTGTAACAACCCTATGGATGAATGAATGAGGTGTAACAACCTCGTGGAGGGTGTAACAACCCTATGGATGAATGAATGAGGTGTAACAACCTCGTGGAGGGTGTAACAACCCTATGGATGAATGAATGAGGTGTAATAACCTCTTGGAGGGTGTAACAACCCTATGGATAAGGAATGAATGAGGTGTAATAACCTCTTGGAGGGTGTAATAACCCTATGGATAAGGAATGAGGTGTAACAACCTCGTGGAGGGTGTAACAACCCTATGGATAAATGAATGAGGTGTAATAACCTCATGGAGGGTGTAACAACCCTATGGATAAATGAATGAGGTGTAATAACCTCGTGGAGGGTGTAACGACCCTATGGATGAATGAATGAGAGTGATCATAGGTTCGACAATTGTCCTACAGAGGAGCGCCGTCGTAGAAGGAAAACTTGTATTCAAATTTTTGAAACATTGGTAGATACTGAGCCGAACATTGAAGAGACTTAGAAGCAAAGGTTGTGTTAAACTTTTCACAACTTCTCTTTCCCCTTAAGGATTATTCACACATTTTTCCTTGCTTCTCATGAAATGTATGATGTAATGTCACGAGGGTGCATGAATGCATAAACACATGAGACCTTTATTTCGTTCTCTTCTCTTGCTCTCCTCCTTCTTTTCTTTCTTTCCGTTTTTTCATTATTTGTTATTATTTTTTTTTTGAAAATTCCGTGTTTGGAACCCGTTGTCAATATTGTCATCAAATTCGATGTACATTCAAAATGCATTTACTAAAAATAATGTCGGGAATTGGTGAGTCCTTTGATGAAAAGGAAAAGAGTGTAACTATTAGTTCAGATTCCCTTTATCGCTTTTTGCAATCCAAACTAGCTTGAACCCGAGAAAGTGTGAGAAATGGTTATGAAAAGTGTATGGCTGAGTGATGGTTTGTGAATGATGGTTTGGGGGAAACATTAACTTTCGTGCTCTCCCCATCCGCGGGGGTGTCGTTAATATTTCAACGATCAAGGCTTACAAGCCTGCCCCAACTTTGTTGTGCACAATAAGTGTGATTTGGAGAGGTGGACAGGTCTGGGTAGGAAGGAATGCCCCAGTTTGACGGTTCTCTCTTGACGGGGAGACTTCACATTATATTTTTCATTTTTCCTTTATGATGCTTTTCTTTTCTTCTAGCGATCGTGTCATTCGCCACATCGTTTCGTTCAAGAGTTAAGTTCATGAGAAAGATCAGGACAAACATTCTTCAGTCGGCGTGGACTTTAATTGGCTTGTACCGTGGTTAAAGGTCAAAGGGTTTTGAAAGAAACGGATAATGAAGGCCCAAATAAGTGTTTGACGGTCGAATTGTCTTAACAAGAATCATCTGCAAGGTGTCGAGTCAACTGTCTCTAGGAGTTTGGAACTTCGGACGTCCTTTTATTTTTCATTCATTTTTTTTTTGTTTTTGTCGTTGTTTTTTGTTGTTTTTTTTTCTTTGGTTTTTTTTTTCTTCATTCGTCTCGTTGCCTCTACTGTGACCCTTTTTGAAACTTTTCTTTTTTCATTTATCTTTTTCCACAAATCTTCTCCTTGACTTGGATGCCCTTGACGTTCCTTTGGATTGACATCGATATGCTAATGATTCTTGTTGAGGGTGATGAAGAAAAACAGTTATAACTTACGGCTCAAAGGGGGTGCAACTGGATAAATTTCTTTTATCACTTGAGTGAAGAAAAATGGCCACACGTCATTCTGAAGCTTGCTCGCCCTACTTCCCCCAACCTTAAACCTGAAGTGAAACTCTGCAGCGATTGACAAATCAACTTAATTTTCTTTTTCTTTTTTTCTTTTTTCTTTCTTTTTTTTTTTATTTTTCTCCCCGATCGACGAATCATTGGGTATGCGTATCCTGATGAAAACTGCCCCAGTATTATATTCATGACAATCCTCTATTTTAAAGGGGAACGAGAAAGCTAGGGGTTCAAGTAGTATGAATGCAGATGCTTCAGTAGGAAAAGAACACTAGTTACTATGAATCAGGAAAAGACTCAACACTAGCATTTTTCAAAACTTTGTTTGCTTTTGCTTTTCGAAAGTACTATGCCCTCGGCAGACTTTATTGACAACGAATTCAACATGTGTCTTTTTTTTTTATTATTATTTTTTTTTTTTACGACATCCCTCAGGAACGAGTTTGTGCTCGATGGATATACCTGTGATGCTTTAATTATTATCACTTTCTTTTTTCCTTACTTTACTTTAAAACCCAGTGCGACATGAATCGTGTCGAAAGAAAAATCGTAAAAGTTGAATAATGGATAAAACCGTATGGTATTTATTGAATGAAGTAACACAGAATACAACATAATTCAAAAACAGTGTTAATATCCCTTAGTGGCATCCCCTATCGCGGAATCATCATGCGTAAAACTTTTTTACCGCATCAGAATTAACCGGTAAAGGTAACTCCTCTCCATCCATCCTTGTGAGGATTAGTGCCCCTCCAGAGAATGCCCTTTTTACTACAAATGGTCCTTCATAATTTGGGGTCCACTTGCCTCTGTGATCCTTTTGTATAGGCAAAATCTTCTTTAACACCAGTTCGCCTTCGTGGAACTCCCTTGGGCGCACCTTTTTGTCGAAAGCCTTTTTCATTCTTCTTTGGTACAATTGTCCGTGGCACACCGCTGTTAGTCTCTTTTCTTCGATGAGATTGAGCTGGTCAAACCGAGTTTGAACCCACTCAGCTTCCTCCAATTGGGTTTCCATTAAAACTCGTAGAGATGGGATTTCCACCTCAAATGGAAGTACCGCTTCCATGCCATACACAAGCGAGAAAGGTGTTGCCCCAATTGACGTTCGTACTGATGTACGATATCCATGCAAAGCAAAAGGAAGCATTTCGTGCCAATCTTTATAGGTGACTACCATCTTTTGCACAATTTTCTTGATATTTTTATTAGCAGCCTCTACTGCCCCATTCATCTTTGGACGGTAAGGGGAAGAATTGAGATGATGAATTTTGAACTCCTCACATAACTCCGCCATCATCTGGTTGTTTAGGTTGGTGGCATTATCAGTGATAATCTGGTTAGGTAACCCGTATCTGCAGATCAAATCCTTTTTTATGAATTTGGTCACCACTTTTCTAGTCACGTTGGCATAAGAAGCAGCCTCAACCCACTTGGTAAAGTAATCGATCGTGACTAGTATGAAACGGTGTCCATTTGACGCTTTTGGCTCTATAGCTCCGATAACATCTATTCCCTACATTGAAAATGGCCACGGTGCAGACAACACGTTCAAGGTCGTGGGCGGCACATTGATATTGTCTGCATACATTTGACATTTCTCGCACTTCCTCACGTGTGTACAACAATCATTTTCCATGGTCAACCAGAAGTAACCAGCTCTCAAGATCTTCCTGGCCATTGAATGCCCATTCATATGTGTGCCAAAGGTACCTTCGTGCACTTCTTTCAGTATCATCTCGGCTTCCTTTGCATCCATGCATCTGAGGAGAACCATGTCATGATTTCTCTTGTATAAAATATCCCCATTTAAAATAAAGCTGCCAGCCAACCTCCTTAACGACCTTTTATCGTTTTCAGATGCCTTCTCAGGATATTCTCGGGTCTTAAGATAGTGCTTGATATCAAAATACCAAGGTTTACCATCTACCTCCTCGTCGATGAAATGGCAATATGCTGGCTCTGCATGGCACTTCATTTCAATCATTGGTAATTCTGCATCTTGGTCAACTTCAAACATCGAAGACAAAGTAGCCAAAGCGTCTGCTAATTGATTATCTTCTCGCGGTATGTGGTTAAATGTGATGGCGTCGAAATACTCCATTAATCCCCTGATGTAAGCTTGGTAAGGAATTAATTTCTCCCTTTAACTGGTGGATGACTAAGGCTGAATCTCCATATACATCCAGAATTTTCACTTTGGACTCTATTGCCGCCCAAATACCCATAGCGCAGGCCTCATATTCTGCAATGTTATTTGTGCAATTAAAGCATAATCTTGCCGTCATAGGTATGTACTGATGCTCTAGAGAGATGAGAACTGCCCCTATGCCATGCCCCATCACATTCGAGGCTCCGTCGAATAATAACACCCACGTTTCTTCGTCTCGGTTTTTTCTGCCTTCTTCTAATAGAGCCATGATATCTTCATCGGGAAATTCGGGTTGCATTGGCTGATAATCGCCGATGGGCTGATGAGCCAGGTATTTTGCTAACGCACTACCCTTGACGGATTTCTGAGTAACATACACGATGTCATATTCTGACAATAGCATCTGCCACCGAGCTATCCTTCCAGTAAGAGCAGGCTTTTCAAAAATGAACTTGATAGGGTCCACCTTGGATATCAACCAGGTTGAGTGACTCAACATGTATTGCCTTAAGCGATGAGTAGCCCACGCCAATGCACAACAAGTTCGTTCTAACGACGAATATCTTTGTTCGCAGTCTGTGAATTTCTTGCTCAAGTAGTATATGGCGTGCTCTTTCTTCCCAGCTTCATCGTGTTGACCCAACACACAACCCATCGACTTATCCAACACAGTCAAATACAAAATAAGTGGTCTTCCTGGCTCAGGTGGACGTAATACGGGAGGGTCTTGCAGGTATCGTTTGATTTTTTCAAAAGCGGCTTGACAGTCCTCGTTCCAAACCACAGCTTGATCCTTTCGTAACAACTTGAACATTGGTTCACACGTAGCGGTTAATTGGGAGATGAATCTAGCAATGTAGTTCAGTCTACCCAAAAAACCTCGAACCTCCTTTTCTGTTCTAGGCGCAGGCATTTCTATTATCGCTCGCGCCTTATCAGGATCCACTTTCTATCCCCTTTTGGCTAACCACAAAACCCAACAATTTCCCAGATTTCACTCCAAACGTGCATTTGGCGGGGTTTAACCTGAGTTTATACTTTCTCAATCTCTCAAATAATTTTTTCAAGTTGAGAACGTGCTCTTCTTCCGATTCAGACTTTGCAATCATGTCATCCACGTAAACTTCGATTTCCTTGTGCATCATGTCATGAAAAAGTGCCACCATCACCCTTTGATATGTTGCCCCGGCATTCTTGAGCCCAAAGGACATCACCTTATAACAAAAAGTTCCCCACAGCGTGATAAAGGTTGTCTTTTCCATATCTTCTGGCGCCATTTTGATCTGATTATATCCTGAGAAACCATCCATGAATGAAAATAGCGAAAACTTGGCTGTATTATCGACTAAAGTGTCGATGTGCGGTAGTGGGAAATTGTCTTTTGGACTTGCACGATTCAAATCACGGTAGTCAACGCACATTCGAACTTTACCATCTTTCTTGGGTACTGGTACGATATTCGCCACCCATTGCGGGTATTTCGCCACAGCCAAAAATCCTGCATCAAATTGTTTCTGCACCTCTTCCTTGATTTTCAAAGACATCTCAGGCTTCATTCTCCTTAGTTTCTGTTTGACCGGGAGGCATTCCGGCTTAAGAGGGAGTTTATGTTGCACGATATCGGTATCCAAACCGGGCATATCATTGTACGACCAAGCAAACACGTCCTTAAATTCCTTCAATAGGACACGCAACCTTTCTCTTACTTCCTCTTTCATGGTTGTGCCGATCTTGACTTCTTTTATCTCGTCTTTCTCACCCAAGTTGACTATTTCGACATCTTCCTGATAGGGTTTTATTTCTTTAGACTCTTGTTCCACTAACCTCATTAGTTCTGGAGAGGGTTCCGAACCATCTTCATAATCATCTTCCGTATCATCGACAGGGTGCTCCAGATTAGGGATATCGACATTGTTATTTTCAAAATATTCATTGTCATATCTGCATTATTTAAGTTTTTGAAAAAAGAATAAATAAACAAAAAAAACGATGGAGGAGGCTAAATGAGGATAAACACGATTCAAATATCACACTGAAAGCAAAATAAAAGCGTCAACCCGTAAGTCATGAATCCTAAAGCTCCGGGTAAAGCGATAGGATCAATTAATATATTACATTTCGTTCGAATTAAACATCACAGGTAAATCCACAGTCTTCCAATTGCTGAGTCGCGCATCTGGTGAGCAAGCCCACACGAAGTTCGAGCTTTCGGATCCAGCTTCCTCTTCCAAGACCGCTATAAGGCTAGTGTTCACCCATCCAGCGCTGCGAAAACTCTCCTTGATATCACAAATGTGAATCTTCCTCGTCCTTGGTTCCCGTCGTTCTATCCGAGCCAGACTACGCTCCCCCCTTTCCTCGATCAGCCTCTTCTTATCCCCCTTGCTGGGCTTGTACCCTAGGCCATACCTGCTTTTGTTCTCGACCACCTCCAATGGGAATGTCCGCCCCTGTCCGTGCTTGCCTAAACCGCTCCCGTACTTATAGCCTTCTTTCAGCATGACCTTGGCCGCCATGATAGAGGCACATGACAGATATGGGTTTACTGGAAATGGTTCCACATAGGTGTTTCCCACGATCTCCAATGATTGGAAAGCTGTCTCGAGAGCTTCCTCGGCTGCCTCTATATAACGGGCAGAGGATGGCCCACTCACAAGGAGATCCTCCTCTCCAGAAACTATCACTAGCTTATCTCCCATGACATATTTCAGTTTCTGGTGCAGTGTGGAAGGTACAACTCCCGCAGAATGGATCCATGGGCGACCCAATAAACAATTATAGGCTGGGAGGATATCCATGACCTGGAAGGTTATTTGAAACACACATGGGCCAATCTGGACCGGCAACTCTATTTCGCCCATGACTTCCCTCTTGCTCCGTCAAACGCCCTCACAATCATTGAGCTTGGCCTCATATGCATTCCGTCACAGGGTAGCTTCTCCAATGTTGACTTTGGCATGACGTTCAAAGAGGAGCCATTGTCCACCAAGACACGCGCTATGACGTGATCCAGGCATTTCACAGAGACATGAAGAGCCTTGTTATGCCCTCTGCCTTCAGTAGGTATCTCCTCATCGGTAAAGGTGAGGTAATTATTAGCAACGATATTGCCAACAATGCCCGCAAACTTGTTCAGAGAATACCTTGCTCCACATGGGCCTCACTAAGTATCTTCATTAACAACTTCCTGTGAGATGCAGAATGCATGAGCAGTTCTAGCAGGGAGATCCGGGCAGGCATGCGGTTTAGTTGTTCCACCACCTTGTACTCGCTCTGTTGTATGAACTTTAAAAACTCGCAAGCCTCTTCTTCGGATATCTCTCTCTTCTCTCCTTCGTCAGGGGTCTCTTTTTCTTGTACACCCTTCCCTTTCAAGAACTCCTTAGCTTTTGCGGCCATTGTTGCTTCCTTATTGTTGGCTCCCTCTCTTGTCAGCTCTGGTGGTGTAAAGATTCGACCACTTCTCGTCATTCCCCCGATGCCTGATATGTTTTCAATGGCTGGGTCAGCACCCTTTCCTTCTCCTAACGCAAATGCCCCATATCTCCAAGGGACAACTTTCTCATTTTTGTAAGGAAAGGGGGATGGGACACAGATAACCACAGACGGTTTTTCTTCAGTCATCGGTGCAGGAGTGGTTCTAGTGAAATGTATCACCAGCGGTTCCGGTAGAGTTACATCAGATTCCCCACCAGTTTGTGCAAACACTTCTTCCTCTTTATCCTCGCGGCATACTTGCATCAAACTTCTGTCAAGCAGGTCTTGCAGAATATCTTCTAATTCAACACATTCTTCAATAGAGTGCTCAGCATCTGGATGAAGTGCACATGATGTACCCATATCATAATCACCTTTCACTAGGCCCACTTTTAACAACGCCTCGAAAATAAACCTCCTAGAACTCCGGATTTCACTCACATCCCTTATCAACTCCTGTTTTTCGGCCTCGATGGCGTTTGTCGAGGTACTCCCATGCCCGGACAATGGGTTATCCTCGATGCTAGGCTTATCTTCTTGAAACTTTAGCCAACCAGAGTCGATTAGAGCCTGTATCTTATACTTGAAAGCCACACACCGCTCGGTTGAGTGACCAATGCCTCCTCCATGGTAACTACACTTGGCATCTGCATCATAACCCCTTGGGTATGGAGGTTGTACAGGCTTCATTGGGCAAATGGCAACCAAACCCTTTTTTACAAGTTGAGGCAACAACTCCGTGTAAGTCATAGGGATGGGGGTGAAATTAACAAATTGATTCCTTCTCGGGTTGGTGTTTTGACCCGCATTGATATTTGGACCCGCGTTTGCCCCGGCCCTCCACGCTTCAGTTGGGACTCGCGGTGGTTGATAATACCCTTGTTGTTGTTGTGGCCTAGTTTGATGATCGAACGAGGCGTTAGCTGCATAGGGGGGTTGGCCTAAGTATGGTCGATAACTATGAGTGGGAGCCTGACCTCTCCACGCAGGCATTATCGAGGCTGCATGCACCTCCCCTTCCTTCTTCTTTCCCGGATTGAAACCGGGTTTTTTGTAGTTTGTAGCTGCGGGCGGGCCATACACAATTTTCCCGTTTTTCAGCCCAATTTCTATCCTTTCGCCAATTATGATGACATCCGCGAAATTGACGGACACGTTCCCCACCATATGTTCATAAAACGGCGGCTGAAGAGTATTTACAAACATTGCCACCATCTCTCTATCAAACAAAGGTGGCTCAACTTGCGCAACCAATTCTCTCCACCGTTGGGCATATTCCTTGAAAGTTTAATTGTCTCTCTTCCCCATATTTTGCAACTGCAGACGGTCCGGTGCAACATGCGTGTTGTATACGTATTGTTTCACAAAAGCGTCAGCTAGATCCGCCCAACAACGAATTCTAGAGGGCTCTAAATGGGTATACCAGTTTAACGCCACCCCAGCCAAACTGTCTTGGAAAACGTGGATGAGTAGCGGGACATCATAGGCGTACGCAGCCATCTTTCTACAATACATGGTCAGATGGCTTTTAGGGCATGTACTACCCTTGTACTTCTCAAACTCCGGCGCCTTGAACTTATGCGGTATTTTCACACCAGGGGCCAAGCTTAGTCTTGCAACATCTCCAAAGCCGTAGCTTTCCACCCCTTCAATGGCCCTCAATCTTTCCTCAAGAATCTCCAGCCTACCTTTAGCTCCTTCAAGGTCACTGATTCTCCCATGCACTGCGGTTTGCGATGCGGCCCTAGCTGAAGATTCATGATTAGCGACCACGTACGGCATTGCAGTTACTCGTGTTCCTTCAACTGTGTTTGTTTCGTTCACCCGTGCACTCACCATGGGAGCTGACACGGAGACGGGTCCCTGAGTGCTGATTGGCGGTACATTGACAGTTGTGGGAAAGGAGAAAGATGCATGCTCTGTTTCTAAGTACTCTCCTACGGGAGGAGTGTAACCTGGGGGTAACCCATATGGCGGGAAAGGTATCGATTGGCTGGCGGTGTTCAACAACGGGGGATAAAAATGGGCATTTCCTCCGATCTGTGCGGACGAAGACTCTACAGTAGTCTTCAAGGATTCAAGGGCAGCCAAGATCTGGCCAACCTGGTCTTTCAACTGGCTAACTTCGGCTTTGATGGATTCTTGCGACTCCTCCCAGCTTTCCATGATCCTTGAATTGGCTCGAGTCCTGTAGGGATGTCGCGGAAAATTGGCCGTTGTTTTCCTCACTTGTACTGTTTTATTATTTGATTAACTTTAAATTAGATGAGAACGAAATAAAGAAAACATGATGCATGTTGGTAACAGGTGGAAATCACAAGATCACGATGACATTACTGATGGAAATCAATACAAGTTGATACCAGACAAACCTTCCATATCTTTCATTAAAATACTCAGTTCAATACATCGCATAAAGAAAACGAGACACAAGGATCTCAAAATACATCACGCTCGAGCTCGAGCGATAAAGGATTTCATCTCGCCTACCAACCATTTACAATGATTAATAAAAAGTTTTATCTCTTCCGGCGGGCTATAAAAATGAATACTCGCTTCGGCGTCCAACACCATCTTGGGGATGTCTTCAATTGCTTCGTTTGCCAAGGCTGCCAATTGGGAGAAACTTTCCTTCCAATGTCTCACAACCACTTCCTGCTCGGCGATGTGATCCTCCATTCGCTTTACCAAAGCCTGATGCCTTTCTTCGAACTCCGTCGACCTCCACCTTTCCTCTTGCTCCTCAATGTACTCCTCCATTTGTTTTATCATGGTTCGATACTCTTCTTCTACTTCTGCTAGCTTCCAACGCTCCTGGCTCATATCTGACTCACAAGACACGGCCATTTCTTTCATTTCGTGCCCCGCTTTTTCTACCTGAACCTGCGCTTCTCTTAGTCTTTTCAGGGCCTCTCGCTTATCTCTTTTGGCTTCTTTGTAGAGGTGCTTCCACTGTTTTCCCTCTTCTAACGCCGCATTCTTCTCCTTCACTCTCATGGCGAGCTCCTTGCTTGCAGCTGCAAGATCTTGTTTCAGTCGGAATGTATAATCTCTTTCGGCTTTCTGACTTCTGACAATTTCTTCATAGGCCTGTGCTTTTTCTTCTTTATCATTCCTCATATCAACGAAATCGTTGCGCACAGCTTGTAATTCCTTTCTCAACCTAGCATTCTTCTCCCTCAGTTTTTCCATCTCTATTTTCAACCCCTTCACCTCTCCGCTCTCTAGGTCTTGGGAGGACCCTTCATTAACCGGCTGATCGCTGATTGGCTTGAAAGGCAGTTTGACTTCCTTTACCCTTTCCAGGATCCAGGTATGATAACTAACTTTGCCGTCCACCACTCCCAACCTTAAATCCTTTTCAACTCGCTTAACGTTTTCCCAAGCACTTCTAACTTTCCTCAATGTTTCGGTGAGGTGCCCATCCTCATAATAGACGAACAATGTTGTAAGGTAGTCCGGTGAAGGTGCCCCTTTCATGGGATTTCCGAATTGCCTTTGAACCAAGACAGGGTTATAATTGATGCAATATCGGGTACCTATGAGGGGTACATTGGGAAAGTTGCCACAATGATGGATGGAGGGCTTAATCCCAAGCCAAGGAAGACGCCATTTTACTTTTCCACCATTCAAGCCAGCAAAGAATTGGGCCCACTCGTTTCCTCCTTTGTCCTTGGGCCCTTGGTGTGAAGGATCTTCCGATAGACACCTGACACTAACCGCCCCCTTACATACGCGCGCAGTCATCCACTCATACAGTGCCGGCAAACAACAAAGAATTTTCTTCCCCTTTCTTTCATGGCAAAAACTCATGGTCCCATAAACATCTGCGAGGACTGCTGTCACAGGGTTTTCTGATCTTGTCTTTCTTGCCACGAAGACATCTATCGCGGCATAATCCACAAAGTCCTCTACTTTGGGAAACAACATGACGCCATACACGGTAAGGGCTAACACGTCCATAAAAGTCTCCCACTCTTCCCCATCAGCTAGATGGTGCAAGTACTGTTCCAAATATCCTTGCGTCAGTTCGTGCACTTGATTCCTAGTCACCAACCTGTCTTCAAGTTCCTTGGGATGTACCTTCATTATGGCGGCGATGGTAGGGATGGAGGCGTGATGCTCCAAGTGTTGATACGGAGTGGTACCCTCTAGCGGCAATCTCAGGATGTGCTCAAACTCCTCTATAGTTGGCGCCAGCTGAAAATCTTGAAAGGTGAAGCATCTTATCGGAGAGTCGTAATACTGTGCCAGGGCTGTGATAGCAGGCAACTGTACTTCTACCTCCATTAAATCCAACAGATTCCCATACTTCTTGAAGTTTTCTCTCTTTATGGTCTTTAACCTTTTGCCTAAGTCTATCAACCCTGTCAAGTTCCCACTATGAGTCCTCAGGCGAGATTTTTTTCTTAACACGGCAGAGTCGGTCTGTTGTGTAGCACCAGATCCTGCATCAACTTCCATCTTGTACGAGATCAAGCGAATGCCTGTGATTTCCCCCTAAAACCAGCATGTTACCAAATGACGAATGAACATGATGCATGAAAATATAGTGAAGTAAAACAACATGACTAACAAAAATGTATGCATGGTATGAGAATGCAAAGTCATTATTTTCAAAAAAAGAACAAACAGAGTGAGGGTTACAGGAATGCACATTTCTCCCTTTGTGCCCTAATAAAGGTTCAGCGCTTCAGATTGAAAGTCAAGTACATGCAACCTCACAAGAATGGCTCTCTGAACCTAAAGGTCGATGGTCACTAGAGCTATGGCCCTTTTCATTGCTTCTCCACAACAGTCAGAGTAATCAACTAGATGTGGAGACACAAATGAAGAGAACAGACTCTAGCTGGAGTTCTCACGATAGCCAGACAGGAAGTACATCCTAGAATGACACCGCTACACAACTCCTCTAATTCTAAGTTACGCTCAGACCCGGGTATAGGGCACCACTCATGATATGCACAAAGTGTGTGTGTGAAGGGAGAATGCAATGCATACCCAAACCCTCACCTGCAAAACAACCAGAAAAATTCCCAGGCAGATATAAACATGTTTTCTACCCTAGGGTTCCATATTCAACAATTCACATGTAGTTATTCCAACTATCAAACACAGATAAAGAAAAAAAAAACAGGGAAAGAAAAACATAAAGAAAACATGTCAAATTCGCGCATCTAATTAAATGGCCTGACTCTCGACGTCCACAGTGGAGTCGCCATCTGTCGCAACCGGAATCGCGACGGGACGACGATCCAAAAAGAAACGGGTTTTGTAAAGAGATTTTGGAGTCGTCACCATAGTTTATTATGGAAAACTACGGAAAAAACCATAAAATGATAAGGCATGGTCTACAAGAACCAGATTCTAGGCTCGGGAGTCGGTTACGTGTAGGGAAGGTATTAGCACCCTACAACGCCTGCCCTAAGGCAGTACCTTTAACTAAATACGCGAATATGATGTGGTTTTCAAAATGTTTAACTATCCCCTAAAATAAAACTCTAAAGAAGCAAAATATATTTTTTAGTTTTTTGGGCCCGACAAGGATTGACCTTGCTCCTACGTATTCTCATTCAAAATGAGAAATCAGGGTTACGTAGATCTTTTGAATCTGTTTGAGAAATTTGTTTGGAAATTGTTTGAAAATTTGTTTTGAAAATGATTTTGGATTTTTGGGAAGTGAACCTGACAAGGACTAACCTTGCTCCTACGTATCTCCACTTTTGATGGAGAATCAAGGATAACGTAGTTCTGGCTAGAAATTGTTGATGTTTTTAGTTTCTGAAGATTTTATATTTTTTGATATTTTTATAAAATAAACGGAAAACGTATTTAGCACAAGGACGATGCGTGCGATCACACGTGTGCTGAACCTTTAAAATATTTTTTGTAATTTTATTTAAGAAAGAAGAAAAGGTTTTAGCACAAGGACGACGCGAGCGGTCACACGTGTGCTTAACCTTCAAAACGTATTTTTTGTAATTTTATAAGGAAGAAGAAAAGGTTTTTAGCACAAGGACGACGCGAGCGGTCACACGTGCGCTTAAACCTTTAAACGTATTTTTTGTAATTCTTATAAGAAAGAAGAAAAGGTTTTTAGCATAAGGACGACGCGAGCGGTCACACGTGTGCTTAAACCTTTAAACGTATTTTTTGTAATTTTTATAAGAAAGAAGAAAAGGTTTTTAGCACAAGGACGACGCGAGCGGTCACACGTGTGCTTAAACCTTTAAACGTATTTTTGTAATTTTTTAGAAAGAATAAAAGGTTTTTAGCACAAGGATGACGCGAGCGGTCACACGTGTGCTTTAACCTTTAAGCGTATTTTGTAATTTTCTATAAGAAAGAAGAAAAGGTTTTTAGCACAAGGACGACGCGAGCGGTCATACGTGTGCTTAAACCTTTAAACGTATTTTTTGTAATTTTTTTTTATATATAAATATTTTATTTTTTATGTATTTTAAAATAAATAGATATTTAGAATAAAATAAAAACAATAAATAACCATAACAACAATAAAAAAACAAATAGAATAAAACAAATGAAGGAACAAAATAAGTAAAGAAAAGCAAATAAATAAATAAGTAATAAAAATAAAACAAATGGTGAGGAAGCCCACATGAAAAAAAAAAATTGGGTGTCTAAACTAATTTTCCTTCTATAAACAGATGAAGCCTAAGCCCAAACTGAAAGGGGGTGAGGAAGTGAGAATAGGGGGTGCAGGCAAGAAAAAGAATCTTATTTCTTTTGTTATTATTTTTTAAGAACAGGATGGGCCTGAACCCAGGTCAAGAGAACGTATGGGGGTGCGTGGGTGAAAAACGAGGGCTGCGCGAAGGAGAAAGCGTTTTTATTTGTTAGGAACAGAACGGGCCTGAGCCCAAGGTTGGGGATGGACGTATGGGTGCAAGGGTGAGAGATCGGATGCGCGTAGTAAAGAAAAGAGTCCTTTTTTGTTTCTAAAACTATTTGGATCGGGCCCAAGGTTTTTTTTTTTGTTTCAAGCAGAGGCATTAGGGGTTCTGCCACTCTTCTTCCCATTCCAACATTCAGAAAACAGAGACCTAGAGCCCCTCTCCCGAACGAGGCAGGACCTCCGCCCGTTCGCGCACACGCGCCACCGCCTCCGCCAAAACGGCCGCCGCCGTCCACAAAACCAGGACACCACCAGTGCGCCGATCGCCACCACAGACCCTGCCGGTTGCCACCTCCGAACCAAACCAACCCCTGCGACGAAGATGGCCACCACGTCACTGCCTCCGCCAAAACGGCCGCTGCCGTCCACAAAACCAGGACACCACCAGTGCGCCGATCGCCACCACAGACCCTGCCGGTTGCCACCTCCGAACCAAACCGGCCCCCGCGACGAAGATGGCCACCGCGTCACTGCCAGAGCCCGTGTCGGCCCCAAGCTCCAATCAGCTCCTTCTCTTCTCCACCTCTTCGCGTGCGAGAGAGGGACTCTCGCCCCTCCGTGCCATGCCGACATCACCCCCAGCGAGGCCAATCACTGCGAGCCGCCGCGGCGTCACTCTCCTCCTCCCACTCTTCTTTTCTTTTTTTTTTATTTTTGGTTGGTTTCAGCATTGTCTGATATTTTAGGCTTTGTGTATTGATTTGGGGTTGATGATGATGGCTGTTGGAGGTTATCACGGGTGCTGGAGATGTTGTTGCTGTTATTGTAGAAGAACATGATGTTGAGGAGAAGTTCAAGGAAGGGGTTAGGTTTGTAATATTATTGTTGAGGCCCGTGTTAATCACGTACTTGCTTGGAGAGGATTCAAAATCCTGATCAGATTAGAAGGAGAAGGTAGTGTGAGGAAGTGTGAATGATGATTGTGTTAGAAAACGTGGTGGAGGCAGAGGTTAGGAAAATGAGTGAATGAGGATGAAGGTTGGGGGATGGTAGGTTTCTGTGATGTAAGGAAATTCTGAAGAGGTGAATGCTCTGAGTGTATTGGCATGAAGCTGTGACTCGGTCTGTTTATTTCGTTTGCTAACAGTGCTATTTGTTAACAGTGCTATCTCCATTTGCTTTTTATTACATGTTTTCTGAATGCTAAGGGTATTGAGGCTTTGATGTTGGGGAGTATATGCTTTTTTTTTATAAATACTCGATGAGTCTCGCAGGTATCGAAATCACATTTAGAGTGCAGTTTGATCCAAAGACAATGCCACAAAGAAAACCAACATGACTATGAACATTTAATCAAACATCACGCGCATAAAGGAGGCACATATAAGAGCAAAACCAAAGAGTCTAGGCATATGAAGACTTACCTTTGTCGCTTCCAAGAAAATGTTTTCTTTTGGTTTTAGTCTCCCTTCTCCCCTCCAGTAATGTTCTCCTTCTTAGTTGTCTCCGGAGCTAGTGGCTGGGATATGGTCGTGAGCTCTCTCCTGTTCTGTGATGGTGAGGTGTTATAGATCCTGGGAGTCTCAAAGTTGTATTTGGCTGTGGTCCTCTGGAGCCCGATAGGTGGAAGGCAACCACAGATGAATTCTTCACAGCTTTCAGAAACTTCTCCTTTGGGTTCGGTTTTCTTTTCCTCTTTGCTCTCTTCGATTTTTTAGTTTCGCCTCCTGGGCACCAAAGCTCACAATCCGATGAAGGCAAAGGCCATTCCCCCTTTTTTCTCTCACCCGAGGTCTTCCCTTTGAATGAACGTGATTCCCCCATTTTGAAAACTACCAAGCTCTTTTTCTGCTGCACTACTTCTGGGAGCTCTGGCCTGACCTGAGATCTTCCTTTGTCTTTTTTCTTTTTTCGTGTCTCCATTTTGCAGATGGCAGATACTCTTTCAAAAATCTTTCCCTTCCATGTATGGCTGCTGCTGCTTAAGAAATTTCGGCAAGAAAAACAAATACCTTTTTCAAGCTACCACCGTGTAAACATATTTTAAGCATTCTCTATGCTTGATCAGTGTAACGGATGGCTTCAGGAGGAGGGAACCTAGTTGACTTCTTTTTCTTGTGTCAGCAGTGCAAATATTTATAAAAAGAGTAACCTTTTCTTGAAAAAAATAAAATAAAATAAAATAAAATAAAATAAAATAAAAAATAAAAACAACTTTAAAAAGGGAAACCGCAAAATAAAAATAAAAATATAAAATATAAAAATGAGTAAACCTAAAAAGAGAAAATAAAATGAAATAACGTAAAGCAAAAGTGGAATAACATAAAATAAAGATGAAACAAAGAAATAAGAAGTAATAAGATAAAATAAAACAAAAAAAAAATAAAAATAAAAATAAAAATAAAACCAAATAAAATGAAGTAAAAATAAAAATAAAATAAAATATAAACAGGAAGGGAAATAAATGAAAACGAAACAAAGCAAAAATCAGGAATAAAAATAATAAAAAAAGGAAAACAGAATAAAATCATTTTTTGGACCTCGTATTATCTTGGCCCGTTTATTTTATTTTATTATCTCTTGTTAACTCTAGATATTTTTTTAACTACCCGGACGAAATTGGGTATTAAAATCTACCAAGACACTTAAAACATTTAATCTCACTAGTGTTAGTTTTAGATAATGTTCCCATCCCTGGCTTCTCTTTTTCTTCTCTTTTTTCTCTCTTTAGATTCCTAAAGGGTTCTACTTCTTCTAATTATTTGTCCTCCCTCTTATAGTTTTTCTTAATATTAGAGCTAGAGTGAAGCTTGCTTCTCAAAAGTTATTGTTCCACTTTGATGCTCAATTGTACCAAATCATTCAAATCTTGATAAGGTAGCAACTTCATTTTATCTCTAATTTCAAGTTTAAGACCACTAAGAAACCTATAGGTGGTGATTTTATTCTCCTCTTTAATTTCTATCTTTATGGTATAAAGCTCCATCTTTTGCCTATATTGTGCTACACTTAGATCTCCTTATTGGAGCCTTTGGATTTTATCCATTACCTCACGGTTGTAGTAGGAGGGAATGTGCCTTCTTCTCATGACACTCTTGAGCTCATTCCAATATTGAATTGGAGGGAAATTAGAGAGTTTTCTTTCTCTAACTAAGGAAGCCCACAAATGTAAGGCATTCACTTGAAAACTTAGGGTGGCTAGGGAGACCTTTCTTTCCTTACTAACTTGGTGACATTCAAAGAGTTGTTCTACCTTCATCTCCCAATCTAGATATGCTTCTACATCTTCTCTTACATGAAAATGGGGAAGATCCACCCTAATCTCTCTAGGAAGGTTCTCAATTTCACACTGGTGGTGGTTGATATTATTGGTTAAGAATCCTACTACCTACCTCATGGTGTGGGAGAGTGTGTGTAATTTGAGTTGGAATTCTTGAACTCGTCCTAGTATGACTTCTACTTCTACTCTTGCTCTTTCTTATTTCTTCTTGTGTTTTCTCTTGTTTAGCATTAAGAATTCTAAGCTCCTCATCTAATTTAGCAAGATATTCTTCTCTTTCCATCTTTTCTTTTTCCTTCAAAATAGTTTCTTGCTTTTGCAAATTTTAGTGACTTTAGTTCTTTGGCTAAGTTTTTCAAAGTAGGTTTGACCTCTTCACTAGAGTCACTACCAATTTCATAAGATGCGGTCTTAGACATTAAGTTTTTTAAAATATTCAATGCAACAAAAAAACTTGAATTCCAAATAGGTTTCTTTAAGAGATTTAAGGAAGCAAAAGAGACTTAAGTTCACTTCCACAAAAGAGAGGTGAATCACAATGGATTGCTTAAAACCCAAGTCTTTCCTAGCCAAAGTTTACCTCAAGTTCCTGTGCACCAAACTTCTCAAAGGGACTCAAGCTTGTACAATAAGTAAACAAACACTAAGCTACCACAATTAAGGAAAGCAATTAAATATACAATATGCGGCTTAATGATGAATTAGAATGAACTTTGGTTTCCTCTAATCAAAAACTACAAATAACACTTAAAATTAAGTGTCCAATGTTCTTATTAGGACAAACCCATAACAAGCCAAATTATATAAACCAAAAGAGAAATCAAAGACAATCTTAGAATGCAAAGAAAATACAATTAAATCACTCTCCCTCACCAAATGTATACTATCTCTACTTCTTGTTTTCAACCAAGACTTCAAGCTCTTCCCAATGCCTTCTTCACCTAACAGGCTACCTTAAATGATGTTGTCTCACCATAAGGCCATAAATCTACACCATAAAAGCGCCAATGAGAAAAGAAAGAAAATGTCAAAATAAACAAGGCTATCTCAATGGAATTTTTAGGTGACAAAACCAAGCTTAGCAAGGAGACAAGTGATAACAGTTGAATTTACCGTTCTTTGATACTTAATTTTGATACTAAAAACAACCTTTTTTACTTCGAAAGTAGCTTGAAATCATAGTTTTGTGTGAATAAGAGAGTTGAAGGTGAATTTAATGATTCAATGCTAGATTTCCTTATTTTCAACAGGAATTGAGATGATTTGGAAGAAGAGTTGAAGTAGTAAGGAGTTGGAACTCAGGAAAAGCTGGAAAAGCATCAGAAAGGAGGAACGTAGTAACACTAACTCACGCTTGGCTGCCCTTTTTCTAGAGCCCTCACCATAGGAAGTCCCTGTCTCGCGCCTGGGCGTCCTTTTTGGGGCGCTGAGCACCACTTCCTCGAGTCGCCCCCCGCTCAACCTTTTTGGGGCGTAGAAACACACCCTTTGAGCCCTCGGAGGCGGATTTGGATGCGAAAGCTCTTATCTTCAACTTCTAGGGTTTTATCTTTCATTCTTTTTCCATTATTCATCTAGTTTCACCATGTCAATGGTGAACTAAATTCTATTTGTTGTTGGGGAATGATGTAAACCTTTGTGAACTCTCATGTATTGAATTGATTCTTAATTTTATATTCTTCTTTCATTAATTTTATCTTTCATTCGTTTTCCATTATTCATCTAGATTCACCATGTCAATGTGAACTAAACTATATTTGTTGTTGGGGAATGATGTAAACCTTTGTGAACTCTCATGTATTGAATTGATTATTAATTATATATTCTTCTTTCATTAATTGTTAGGAAAACCCTAAAAAACTAGATGTCACCAAATCCGCCTCCAGAGAGTGAAAGAGTGTGCTGCTGCGCTCCTCCTGCCAAAGATAGAAAACCTAGGACGTCTGGGTCCTTTAAATAAAGCGAAAACAAAACAGAAACAAAGTCTGGTCCATGTTGTTGGCGCTCAAGTGCCCTAAGTGGGGTGCCCGGGCGTTGAACGGTACTTTCTGGCGCTTAAGTGCCCAAAAGGGGCGCCCAGGCGGTGTGTGGTACACTTTTGGCGCTCAACCCCCCCTGAGGGGCGCCCAAGCCTCGCGAATTTTTTCAGTACTGCGTTTTTTTCTCTTTTTCTACAGTTCTGCTCGCTCCTTCAGTTTCGACTCCTTCATACTTTGATTCTTATTCCAAATCACTTCATTAACCTACTAAAACAAGGGAATTTAGTCATAAAATCATTAAGTTCAACCTCAACCCTCTTATTCACACAACTTAACAGAAAATCATGATTTCAAGCAAGTTTCTAAGCAGAAAAAGGTGCATTTAGTATCAAAATTGCATCACAAATAACGGTATTTTAAACCGTTATCACAACCCCAAACTTAGAACTTTGTTTTTCCTCAAGCAAAACATATTGTAACTCAGCTTTTCAGAACAATTACTACAATGATTCAACGTTTTTCAAAAGCTTTTTCTTCCAGGACAAGAAATCACTTTTATCAACTTAGTATAAGGATGTCAGTCAAGATGAGCAGATGCTTTAATCCAATCAAAATCAATGTGATGCTCATATAATTCAACAGATGCTATCCTTAAGAATGATTAATCAACCAAACAAAGATGTAATCAGAAATTCAAAGAACTACTCCTTACCAAGGAAAGTGTTTCACTTAAGCACTCAAAAGTATATCACTCAAGCACTTAAAAGTGTATCTCTCAACTCACAGGTGTATAGTGAGGTGTTGGTGTCTTTTTCACTCTACTATCACCATGTCACACAAATTAACTTTGCCTTTCATTTAACCATAATCAAACATACTCACAAGCAAGTAGTTCAATCACAGAAAATTTGGGCAAAATCATTCATACTTCCAAAGTAATAACACTTATTCACAAAAACTCTAAAGCCCAAAACTCACATAGGTAAACTCTCAAGTCCTAGAATTTAGAAAAACACCCTGCTCAGTATCTCAATCAAATTTTACCTCAAGCACCTGTTTCATACACTGTGAGCCATCATCTGTATATCAGCACATCATGCATCATGTCAACATCAATCAATACACTAGAATATCACAAAGCAATACTCATCACAAAACACAATACAGTTGAATCAAAGCAGTGTAATTCATTCAAGCAGAGTACAATAGCAAAACAAATGATCAAAAGGAAAAGTTTAGAAAGCTAGGTTGCCTCCCAGGAAGTGCTTCTTTAACGTCACTAGCTTGACCCACTAAAGCTCAAGTTTGATTTTCAGTGTTGATGTGCTTCTTCCTTTCATGACACCAACATAATCTCAGCATCTTTCTTGTCACCAACTTGACTCTCCTAGAGTAAGGAACCTCAATCTCAAGAACTCCATTTGCCTTTATATCCTTGATAACCCATAACCTGTTCTTGAATTTCACTGGTTTGCCAAGGTAGGGTTCATTATTTTCCATCACAGAGTCAATGTGAACAAGTTTTTCTTCTTGATCTCCATCATCTTCCTTCAGCCTTGGAAAGCAACAACTATGATTCCTCTTGATCGTCTTGGCAGCTTTATCAGGTAAACTAGTCACTGATAGAACTTCGTCTTTAGCTTTAGGACTAGTCTTTGTTTCTTGTATTGGTTGCCCAGCTTCAAAGACATTGAAAGTCACCTCTTCATATTGGTCTTTCAACTTTATAACTCCATCATCCACTTGAATGACAACCTTAGTTGTCTTCATGAATGGCCTTCCAAGGATGAGCGGTATCTCTACATTTTCCTCCATGTCCATCACTACAAAGTCCACCAGAAATTTGAGTTTATCAATTTTAACCACCACGTCTTCTACCACACCATAAGGATGCTTAATCGACCTGTCTGTCATTTGCAAGATTGCTTTTGTAGGTTTGACCTCCAAACCACCAATCTTCTTAAGCATAAATAAGGGGATTAGATTGATATTAGCTCCTACGTCAACTAGAGCCTTCCCTATATCATGATTCCCAATGGTGTAAGGGATGGTGAAACTCCCCGGATCTTTGAATTTGGGAGGTAGCGTCTTCTGCAATATGGCACTACAATTACCCTACACTTCAATTGTTTCCTCATCTAGATATTTCTTCTTTTTGAGGAATTGCTTCATGTGCTTCGCATATGCAGGGATTTGCTGCAGTGCTTCGGTCAAGGGCATAGTAATCTCCAATTGCTTGAAAGTCTCCATGAAACGCCCATATTTCTTCTCTTTGTCATTCTTTGAAAAGCTCTTTGGATAAGGAAGGGGCTTCTAAAATATTTTTTCTTTTTCACTTTTTGCTTTCTCTTTTTCTTTTTCCTTCCCCTCATCTTTCTCTTTTCTTACCCTTTCTTTTCTCTCTTCATTCTCTTCTTCTACTTCACTTAACTTAGCTTTTTCTTTTCTCTCAACTTTTCTCTCATCTAACATCTTGTCACTTCTAGTCATAATGGCATTGCACTCCTCCTTAGGGTTAATTGCAATATTAACCCCAAAACTCCTGTCAAACATCTCCTCCAACTTTTTATCCAGTTGACCAACTTGTATCTCCAAGTTTCTAATGGCTGCTTTAGTGCTCTTCTGAGTAGAGACGGACACTTGCATGAATTGTTGAAGGGTGTCTTTCAGTTTTGTCATCTTTTCAGATAAAAAGGATTGTGGTTCTCACTGCTGCTATGGTGGTCTATTAATTTGCTCAGCTTTGTTGAAGGGTGTCTTTCAGTTTTGTCATCTTTTTAGATAAAAAGGATTGTGGTTCTCATTGCTGCTATGGTGGTCTATTAATTTGCTCAGCTTGCCCTTGACCCATGCTTGGGTGAGGTTTCCACCCTTGGTTGAAATTACCTAGGTGGTTCTGATTACCCATATAATTTACTTTTTCCTGGGTATTGGCTTGCATGGCACATTGTCCATTCACATGATCTCCACCACACAGCTCACAAAGTTGTTGTTGAACCTGTAAGACATTCTATCACTCCTTTGATGGCTGAGAAAGTTTCTTTGTCAAGACCTCCAATTGTTGAGTAATAATCTTGTTTTGAGCAAGTAGGGCATCATAAGACTGTAACTGTAGAACTCTCATAGGTTGTGATGGAGCTCCTTGATGAGTCAATATTTTGTTCACTTCACTTAGTTTATTGTGCTAGAATTAATCGGGGAATTGTGCTTAATTGTCCAGTATTTTCCCATTTTTACTAATTGTGCTTAATTTGACCAAAAATTCTAATTTTAATTAATTTGGATTATTTGAGCAAATTATTTGCATTATTAATTGCAGGGAGAATGTTGGAAATACAATTTGGAACATTTGGAGGTCAAAAGAAAATGCCACATCAATATACTTTAAACTAAAATGAGTGAGGAGGTGTGGATTTAAATTATGGGAGTGCACATGGAGATGGGCTTGATTGGAGAAGCTAAGAAGTGGTGCTGGAAGAAAAAGGGGGGCTCACGGGCTGAAGACCAAAAACAGCTGCCACGTCCACATGCTGCCACGTCCACACAGCACATCCAGCGGGTGTGCATGAAGGAATTCCACGCGGCCAGCCACAGTCCAGCAGGAGCAGATTGGTCACGGTCCAGTACCAGCTGCCACCGAGAGGGAGATCTTCATCCAACAGCTTGAGACGGCCCAACATGTTTCTTCATTTTTTTTCAGCAAGGCACACAAGTCCAGCGGAGATTGAGAGATGGAAGGTTACAAGATGGGCTGCATTTGGAGAGCACACAGGTTTGGCTTCCAACCACGGTCCAGCAGTAAGCGGTGCACACAGCAAAAAGAGAAGCCATCCAGCAATTAGGAAACACAGCACACAACTCTCGGTCCAGCACAGTAGCAGATAGCAAGGTCTTGGCTTCATTCATCACGCATCCAGCAGAGGGTAGCGCCCAACTTGCACAAGGTAGAAGCAGCAACACAGGGGGTGTACCCAGCAAGTGTCACGGTCTTCACGCGGACAGCAGCAGGAATCAACACGCGGTCCAGCATTCCACACTTGACTGCAACATCCAGCAAGTTTGGAGAGATTAGGAGGTGCATCCAGCAGCAGCGGGTGGTGTCCAGAGTGAAGCAAAGCGTGGAGCCTCCAGCAGCTGACGCGTCCAGCAAGCTATGGAGCATCACGGCCCAGAGAAAATTGGAGGTCTGGGCACGGGTTTTGCTGGCTGAAGCAAGGCACACGGGGACATTCATTTTTGGGCTGGTCCAGCAAGGCCCTTGAGGAGACACACGTCCAGCAGGCTGAAGGGAGTTTTAGCTTGGAGCAGCAGCAGTCGTGGGGGGATTTCAAATTATTTTTGGTAGCACGCTTGGATGGGAGGTTACGGGTGAGGGCTGAGGCACTAGGTCCAGCCGCCACTTGGGAAAGGAGGGAGAGAGGTGTTTCATTTTGGTTTTGATTCACGGCCTGGAGCTGGTGCAGCCGCACGGAGAGGAGAGAAGCACACTTTCATTTTGGTTTTGATTCTTTCACTTTTTTTATTTCAGCTTGGAGTAGTTTACTTGCTTAGTTTATTTTATTGGCTGCCACTTATTTGATTTTGATTCCTGGAGTGTTTACATTTTTCTTGTCTTTGCATTATTGCCGAATGAATGGCATTGATGACTGCTGCAAAATGACATTTTACTTCTAGCTCAAAAGTTGAATTCTAATAGCATTGAATGAGTTTTCTTGAAGTTAGTTCTCGCTACTTTAGTTTGGTTCAAGCATTATTTTATTGCATTAAATTTTGATTTCAGCTGTTGTGCTTCAAAACCGCAATCTACATTTTATTATTAGCTAGCACGTGCATTTTATGATTAAATGTATTTTCCTCGTTTAAAATTGGTTCAAGCGCTTTTTGCATATTTTCTTTTAGTTCCCGCGAGTTTGTGTTTTTAATGTTTTAATTTTTGCTTTTACGGTTTGCTTTCACTTCAACGCTTTTAAATCGGTTGTGTTTAATTTTCATTTTAAATTTAAATTTATCCGCATTCAAAAACACTTCCAAAATCCCCCCACTACGTGTTTGATCTAAGTCCCGAACCACATTTGGTCCTTGAGAGACGACCTAGGAGTCACTTCCTAGTCTATACTGCATTCTTTTATGCACAACTTTTGTTGGGAGGTGCGACCCTTTCATCAAAATGGCGCCGTTGCCGGGGACCAACGGTTCAGTCTTAGGTCTTTTTGTTGTGTTTGTGTGTGTTGTGTTTTGTCTTGTGTTGTGATGTGATGTGATGTTCTGTTTTGTGTGTGCGTGTTGCATGTATAAATGTGTTGTGTTTTATTTGTTTCGTGATTTTTAGTATTCTTCTTTTTCCATGTCTACCTATTTTGATTTCGTGAATACTGCTTATTCTGCCAGTGCCTCTGATTATGATTCTCCTTCTGCATGTTACTTTGATTGTGATTCATATTCTGCTGATTTTTATGCTGAGAACAATGTGGCTCATCCTCAAATTTCTGAGAGCTCTCTTTGGGAGCCGGTTCCACCTAATGAGGATGGTGATCATTTAGTTCTCACCACTGGACTGATGAATTTGTTGCCCAAGTTTTATGGTCTTGCAGGTGAATGCCCACATGAACATTTGGATAGGTTTTATCGAATTTGCTCTTTAATGAAACTTCCAAATGTCCCGGACGATCTAGTTTTCTTAAGAGCATTCCCGCACTCATTAGAAAGAGCACCAAAAGATTGGAAAGACTCTCTTCCTCCAGGATCCATTACCAGATGGGAAGATCTTGAGCATAAATTTCTGAGTAAATTCTCCCATGTGCAAGATGGATACGACAACGGTCTTGGATGGAATGACCCTACCTTGGGATGGTACAATGCTCCACAACATCAATATCAAGAACCACCATTCCAGAGTACCTTCATGCCTCCACCAGTCCAGCAATATCAGAGTCAGCAATATGATGCTTCTGCCGAAACAGCTCCTCAGCCTTCTACTTCTGAGCCTACATTGCAGGAGTTGTTGGAGCAGATGACCATGCAGAACCTTCAGTTTAGGCAAGAGAACATGCAGTTCCAGCAAGAAATAGGAGCTGCCATTCAGAGTATGACTGATCAGATAGGGCAGATGGCCACTCAACTCACTGAGGAACAGTCTCAAGATTCAGAGTTACCATTTCAGACTGTTCAGATTCCAGATGATGATGATAGTGGCATCAACATAGAAGATGGGGAGAAGAGTCATGAACTTACTATTGTGCCATCTACTTTCCCATCATCCTATGTCCCTACTCTTGCACCTGAGGAGAGTGATGAGTATTTTTAGGAGCAGGCAGAAATAAGCAGTAACCCTGAACCAGGTAGACCACCTTCATCTTCCCACACTTTAGCAATCTTCAAGGAAGAGGAGGTAAACATACCTCAATTTGATTATGTTGATGATTATATTGTTGAGGATTATGTTGATGATTATATTGTTGTTGAGTCTGATTTTAATTTCCCCTCTATGCATGATGAGAACCAATTTTTGCTGTCGCATCCGAATGTTTATTCTCCATGCATTGAACATGAATCTGAGTCTGTAGTTGATATTGCTTGTGATTTTGAAATTGATTCATGTTCTGAGGATGTATCTGAGGTTCAGTCTGATAAATTGGGATTGGGTGTTATACCTCTGCATGCCATTTCTTTGGAGCCACATTGCACTAACCATGTTGCAGGAGGTACACATGAATTTGACCAACATGCACCCACAGTGGAAAATAAAGGTGCTAACACTGGCAAAAGCTTCAAGATCAATAGGCACCAGCTGAACCTGCTCATCAACAATCACTTCTTCTTAGATCCAGCTGTGGATGATATTTTCCTGCTTGATCAAATCTGGAGGATGAAGCAATTCTTCCTCAAAACTTCCTTGCTGGATCCTGTGGTGGAAGACATCTCCCTGAAAGTCCAAAATTGGCAACTGCCACCATGATCAGGGGAGTTTTCTTTCTCTCTTCTCCCCCTTTTCCCTACTTTTATTGCACTTGTCCATGATCTGTTCACTGTTTTGATTTTCGATCTTATGCTTGTGACACATTGAGGACACTGTGTAGTTTAAGTGTGGTCTATTGGGGGAGATTTTTATTTGTCTTTGTTAGTTTTTGTTTTCTTGGGTAAATTTTTTCTTTTCTAGGTTATTTTTGTCGTGTCTTGTGTACAGTTTTACATGTTTCTCTTGATTTCTGGACTTTGTTTGGGTTGTAGACTTATCATTTCCTTCACTTGATTGATACTTATTTGTTTGAAATCCTTGCTTTTCTTTGCTTGGAAGATGATTATGATTTTTGAGAGGTTGAATTGATTGTGACAATTACCCTGTGTGAGATTTGAGCCACTTAATGTTCTTTCTTATGTGTGATATGTCTCTTGATTGCTTGCGCATATGTCTTGGCTTGACTCTTGTTGATAATTCTTGATTGATATGCATGTTTGGAGGTGATAAAGGCAGTTTTGTTCTTGAACCTCTCTGGCCAATTAAGCTTACCTTGTTTTAATCCTTTGATAACCCCCTTGAGCCTATACTTTTCCCCTGTTCTTTGTTTTCAAGCTCATTAATCACCCTTAAGTGAAAAACCATGATAACCTTAACCTTAGGGAATTTTGGAGCTTTGGAAGTGTCTTGGGAACAAGTGTGGTCTCCTTGGGGATTCTGATGAATTGGCTAGTTGGTTCCTCTTCTTGTTTTGTTTTTGTAAATATGTTGTGTATCTTGTCTCTTACAGTTGTGTCCTAAACAGAAAGAAAAGAAAAGAGACAAGATGAGAAATGAAAAAAAAATATATAGAGAAAAATGAGAAAAAAAATTGTGAATAATGGAGTCAAGAAGAGGATTGAATTAGAGGTTTTGGGTGTGAGTTGACTATGTTTACACTTGTTCCCCATTGCTCCTCTATTTCTTTTGGTTTGTAGCTTCTCATCCATATTTATCCTCCCTTGTCCTTGGTCCCATTACATCCATAAAAGACCTTTTGATTTGAACATGCATATATTTTGAGCATTGATATTAGAGGCTTGCCAAGTCTGTTGTGTTTGTTTTCTTGAGTGCATTGAGTTGACATTTCTTACCTTAGACACTAGAGAGAAACACTAATAGTGCATCTGTGAGGTTTTGTTACTTTTGATTCACCTCTTGAGCTGATTGATCATTTTGCCATGTCTTGAATTGCTTGGATGATTTCATGAGTATCTGCTTTCTCTGATTCATTCTGTGTTGGAATTGTCTACTTCTTTTCTCTGTCCAGATTTCTTGAGGACTGTGTAAATTCTGTTTGTTTCCTTGCGAGTCTTTGTTTTCTGTGTGCTAAGTTAGTGTCATACCCTGGATGTCCTTTGAACTATTCCCTGATCTGCGTCTTGATATTTTGCCCAGGAGTGCAAAAGACTAAGTGTGGTCTATTTTGATGAGTCAATATTTTGTTCACTTCACTTAGTTTATTGTGCTAGAATTAATCGGGGAATTGTGCTTAATTGTCCAGTATTTTCCCATTTTTACTAATTGTGCTTAATTTGACCAAAAATTCTAATTTTAATTAATTTGGATTATTTGAGCAAATTATTTGCATTATTAATTGCAGGGAGAATGTTGGAAATACAATTTGGAACATTTGGAGGTCAAAAGAAAATGCCACATCAATATACTTTAAACTAAAATGAGTGAGGAGGTGTGGATTTAAATTATGGGAGTGCACATGGAGATGGGCTTGATTGGAGAAGCTAAGAAGTGGTGCTGGAAGAAAAAGGGGGGCTCACGGGCTGAAGACCAAAAACAGCTGCCACGTCCACATGCTGCCACGTCCACACAGCACATCCAGCGGGTGTGCATGAAGGAATTCCACGCGGCCAGCCACAGTCCAGCAGGAGCAGATTGGTCACGGTCCAGTACCAGCTGCCACCGAGAGGGAGATCTTCATCCAACAGCTTGAGACGGCCCAACATGTTTCTTCATTTTTTTTCAGCAAGGCACACAAGTCCAGCGGAGATTGAGAGATGGAAGGTTACAAGATGGGCTGCATTTGGAGAGCACACAGGTTTGGCTTCCAACCACGGTCCAGCAGTAAGCGGTGCACACAGCAAAAAGAGAAGCCATCCAGCAATTAGGAAACACAGCACACAACTCTCGGTCCAGCACAGTAGCAGATAGCAAGGTCTTGGCTTCATTCATCACGCATCCAGCAGAGGGTAGCGCCCAACTTGCACAAGGTAGAAGCAGCAACACAGGGGGTGTACCCAGCAAGTGTCACGGTCTTCACGCGGACAGCAGCAGGAATCAACACGCGGTCCAGCATTCCACACTTGACTGCAACATCCAGCAAGTTTGGAGAGATTAGGAGGTGCATCCAGCAGCAGCGGGTGGTGTCCAGAGTGAAGCAAAGCGTGGAGCCTCCAGCAGCTGACGCGTCCAGCAAGCTATGGAGCATCACGGCCCAGAGAAAATTGGAGGTCTGGGCACGGGTTTTGCTGGCTGAAGCAAGGCACACGCGGACATTCATTTTTGGGCTGGTCCAGCAAGGCCCTTGAGGAGACACACGTCCAGCAGGCTGAAGGGAGTTTTAGCTTGGAGCAGCAGCAGTCGTGGGGGGATTTCAAATTATTTTTGGTAGCACGCTTGGATGGGAGGTTACGGGTGAGGGCTGAGGCACTAGGTCCAGCCGCCACTTGGGAAAGGAGGGAGAGAGGTGTTTCATTTTGGTTTTGATTCACGGCCTGGAGCTGGTGCAGCCGCACGGAGAGGAGAGAAGCACACTTTCATTTTGGTTTTGATTCTTTCACTTTTTTTTATTTCAGCTTGGAGTAGTTTACTTGCTTAGTTTATTTTATTGGCTGCCACTTATTTAATTTTGATTCCTGAAGTGTTTACATTTTTCTTGTCTTTGCATTATTGCCGAATGAATGGCATTGATGACTGCTGCAAAATGACATTTTACTTCTAGCTCAAAAGTTGAATTCTAATAGCATTGAATGAGTTTTCTTGAAGTTAGTTCTCGCTACTTTAGTTTGGTTCAAGCATTATTTTATTGCATTAAATTTTGATTTCAGCTGTTGTGCTTCAAAACCGCAATCTACATTTTATTATTAGCTAGCACGTGCATTTTATGATTAAATGTATTTTCCTCGTTTAAAATTGGTTCAAGCGCTTTTTGCATATTTTCTTTTAGTTCCCGCGAGTTTGTGTTTTTAATGTTTTAATTTTTGCTTTTACGGTTTGCTTTCACTTCAACGCTTTTAAATCGGTTGTGTTTAATTTTCATTTTAAATTTAAATTTATCCGCATTCAAAAACACTTCCAAAATCCCCCCACTACGTGTTTGATCTAAGTCCCGAACCACATTTGGTCCTTGAGAGACGACCTAGGAGTCACTTCCTAGTCTATACTGCATTCTTTTATGCACAACTTTTGTTGGGAGGTGCGACCCTTTCATCACTCCTCTTTCACTATGCATCTCATTGTCATTGGTAGCCTGATAACAGTTGAAAAACTGTTATTTTTATGATTAAAATTGACACTAAAAGCAACCTTCACACTTAGAAATTAGCTTGAAATCATGTTTTTCTTTATATTTTTAGAAATAAAATAGCTGGACAGGTTTATGCTTGATTTCAGTGTTTTTGTGCAGGTTTTAAGGTGAATTTGGGAAAAGAAGTGAAGAAGGAGAGAGATGAAATCAGAAAAGACAACAAAAAGTGCAAAAGGAGAAGCCGAAGTCACCGCTCAGCGGCAGTTTACCGCTGAGCGGCACTCAGGAGTTTGCGGGAGGTCCGCTGAGGGGCAAAATGGCCGCTGAGGGGAGAAAACAAGTCACGCACTCACCGCTGAGCGGTATTTTACCGCTGAGCGGTACTCTGGAAGTCACGGGAGATCCGCTGAGGGGCAAAATGGCCGCTGAGGGGAGAAAACAAGTCACGCAATCACCGCTAAGCGGTAGTTTACCGCTGAGCGGCACTTTAATGGGCTTGGACTTGACTTTTTATAATTTACGAATGATACATAAGCTTTAGGGTTTCCTAGGGTTAGGTATCTCTGGCTGGAACGAGGCAAACACTCTCTCTACCACCCCTTTGAAGGAGGATCTTGGATGCTGAGGCTTCCGCTTCACCTTTTTAGGGTTTATTCTTTCATTCTTTCATTGTAATTCATCTAGGTTCACCATGAATATGGTGAACTAACCTCTTTATGTTTGTTGGGGAATCAATGTAGTCTTGTGAAACTCTCATATATGGAATCTGTTTTTACATCTTTTAATTAAGACTTATGCTTTCTTTCATCATTAGTTAGGGTTTTTCCTCTTTGTTTAATGCTTGCATGGTTTAACTCATTCGATGCATGATTATTGGTTTTGTCGATACGGGCACGTACGGGGAAGTCTAGATCCGGGGAATTTCTCCCAATTTTATATTGGTTGTCGTTAAGCTCCTGCACTTATGAACTGATCATTAGGAATGCTAGGAATTGTATGAACTCGTGATTAGGGAGAAGCCTTCTGGAAAGGTACATTAGAGAGTGGCATTAACAATGATGATTTGATCGTTGAATTCCTAAAATATATGAGAGTGGATAAGATGAAATTGAACCCCAACAACATATCCATACATAAATTTCATTGAAAATGTTTATCTTTTGCTTTTTGCCATTGATCACAATTCATGCATACATGTTTATTTTCTGTCTTGCATTTTAAACCTCAATTAATTCGTTTGTAAGTCTTAGTTAATTAAGAAATCACATAACTAAACTAGGCCGTGAGTCCTTTGGGAAGAACGATACTTGGTCTTACCAAGTTTTATTACTTGAACGATTCGGTCATACTTGCCGATTGAAAACAAGTTTGTGACATCATAATTTGGTGTTCATAAATTTGTCCATCAAGTTTTTGGCGCCGTTGCCGGGGACTCGTGGTTTAACTGGTTAATTTGTGTGATTATTAATTATCTTTGACTTATTTTTTTTATTTTATTTTTAAATTTCGAATTTTTATTTTATTTTTCTGTTGTTTAATTTTTTTTTTTATTATTATTTTCTGAATCTTATATTTTCTTTTATATCTTTTTGTGCTAACCAAATTTTCTAGGGTTTTGTGTTCTTGTGTATGCAGGAGGCAATTCGAACTAGAAGCAAGAAAATAACAGAACCTCTGCTTGAAGGATTAGAAGACAGTAGACGGAGGAGAAGAATCAGAACATCTAGAGAACTTTTCCCTCCTCCGGAAACTCTGTTGCAACCATCACCACAAGGTTCTGACAATAGCACAGAAAATATGGAGAATAATAATATCAGAAGAACTCTTGCTGCTTACACCAATGTAACTGGACCTCAACATTTTAACAGCATAGCTAGACCTAGAGTCAATGCAGCCAATATGGAGGTCAAACCAGCATTGATCCAACTGGTGAAGAGTAATCAATTCAATGGGTTATCTCATGAAAGCCCATATGAGCACCTTACTACATTTAATGAAATTTGCAACACAGTGAAAATCAATGGGGTGCCAGACGAAGCAATCAAACTTAGTTTGTTTCCTTTCTCATTGGGAGGCAATGCTAAGCTTTGGTTGAACTCTTTTCCAGAAGGAAGTTTCACAGAGTGGGAAGCAGTGGTAACAAAGTTTTTGAACAAGTACTTTCCACAATCAAAGGTGACAAAAGGCAAGCAAGAGATATCTTCATTTAAGCAGGGCATGGAAGAATCACTGGGGCATGCATGGGATAGATACAAAAGTCTGCTAAGAAAAACACCCACGCATGGCTTTGAAGAACAGAAAGTAGTCTTAACTTTCCTTGGGGGGCTTGGTTCACAAACCAAGATGATGGTTGATACCTCAGCAGGAGGCAATATTAAATGGAAAACACCAGAGGAAGCTATAGAAATCATTGACAACATGGCTACTAGTGATAATGAGCTCAACAGTGAAAGAGGAGTTCCTATGCAACAAAAAGGGGTTCTCCAATTACAGACCCATGATGCCTTGCTAGCTCAAAATAAAATTCTAACTCAACAGCTGGAGACTCTGACTAAAACTCTTGCACAATTACCTAAAGAGTTGAAAACTGCTGCACAGGTACAAACCCAGTTGTGCGAATTATGTGGAGGTGATCATATCAATGGTCAATGTGCTTTTCCAGTGGAGGCCTTGGAGGATGTTAATTTCATGGCTAATCAATTTCCATACCGTCAAGGGAATTACAATCAAGGGTGGAAACCACATCCAAGCATTGGTCAAGGACAAACTGGGCAAGCAAATCAATATAATAAGCAGCAGCAGCAACCAACCTTTTGGCAACAGTTATCTATGCTTAATGAAAAATCAACAAGGTTGGAAGAAACTCTTCAGCAATTCATACAGAAAACCGAATCTTCTCAAAAGAGCACTGAAGCTGCTATAAAGAATTTGGACATTCAAATGGGTCAGATTACCAAGCAATTGGAAGAAAGGCCAAATAGAAATTTTGGGGCTAATACTGAGGTTAACCCTAGAGAAGAGTGCAAAGTGGTAAAGAGTGTGAATGAAGAGATAATTGAGTTAGAAGAAGGAGAAACAGAAGAAAGAAGAGAAATAGAGAGCAAAAACAATTTTCCTTTTCCAATAAATCAAGAGAAACAAATGGATTTCACAGAATTATTCAGAATGGTGGATAATAAAGCACCTTGGGAACAGATTTTACAGAAAATTGCAGTTTACACAAAATCTGATGAAGAAATTTCTACAAAGAAGAGACGTAGAGATGATGAGGCTAAAGAGTGTATAACTGTTAAGAAAGAGTCATTCCCTCCTAAAGCGTCAGATCCAGGTAGTTTTTCTATCCCTTGTACTATAGGGAAGAAAAAGGTAAAGAAAGCTCTCCTTGATTTAGGTTCAAGTGTTAACTTGATACCTTATTCTTTACTAGAGCAACTCGGCAATGTTAAAATGAAACATGCAAAGATTAAAATAGTAATGGCCGATGGATCTTCAAAGGAGCCATGTGGGATTGTAGAGGACATTATAGTTTGTGTTGGCAAACTTCAGTTCTTGGCAGACTTTGTGGTGATGAAGATGGAGACTGAGAAGATACCTATCATACTTGGAAGACCGTTTATGAAAACGGCCAGGGCTATCATAGATGTAAATGAAGGTATAGTGGTGCTCCAGGACAGAGAGGAGAGAGTGTTGGTAGATGTTTTCAAAGATGAGATGCAAGCAAAGGAGGAAGAAGCTAGTTATAAAGCTGCATTTCGAGATGCACCCATGACTAGCCGTAAAGCTGAAAATCTTGAGGTTTCAGGTAACCATTGTTTGTTGTTTCAGGTACCCAAGGTAGAAGAGATTGGAAGAGGAGTGATGGACAAATTTATGATCACCAAAATATGATGTCACAAACTTGTTTAACAATCGGCAAGTATGACCGAATCGTTTCAAGTAATAAACTCGGTAAGACCAAGTATCGTTCTCCCAAAGGACTCACGGCCTAGTTTAGTTATGTGATTTGTTGATTAGCTAAGACTTAAGAACAAAATAATTGGAGTTTAATATGCAAAAGACGAAAATAAACATGTATGCATGAGGTTGATCAATGGCTAAAACAAAAGACAAGCACTTTCAATGAAATATATTGATGAATATGTTGTTGGGGGTCAATTTCATCTTATCCACTCTCATATATTTTAGGAATTCAACATTCAAGTCATCATTGTTAATGCCACTCTCTAAATTACCTTTCAAGAAGGCTTCTCCCTGATTACGAGTTCATACAATTCCTAGCATTCCTAATAATTAGTTTTTTTAGCACAGGAGCTTAAGGCAACCAATATACTATTGGGAGAAATTCCCCGGATCTAGACTTCCCCGTACGTTCCCGTATCGAAAAAATCAATAATCATGCATTGAATGAGTTAAACAAAGCAAGCATTAAGCAAAGAGGAAAAACCCTAACTAATGATGAAAGAAAGCATAAATCTTAGATTAAGATGCAAGCACAAATTCCATATATGAGAGCTTCAAAAGATTACATTGATTCCCCAACAAACATACAAGGTTTAGTTCACCATATTCATGGTGAACCTAGATGAACAATAATGAAAGAATGAAAGAGATAGAAAAACCCGAGAAAGAGAAGAGGAGAGCTGTCACCATCTCACAATCTACCCCAAGGGGTGGAAGAGAGAGTGTTTGCTTCGTTTCTGCCAAAGATACAAACTCTAGGACGTCCTACAGCTTATATACTATTCCAAAAATACAGAAAAATTAGGCCCAAGCCCATAAAAGTGCCAAAAAACAGTCCAAGCCCATTTAGAATGGCGCTCAACGGTATTTTACCGCTGAGCGGTACTAGCGGTTGATCCATTTTGCCCCCCAACTGCTGTTTTGCCCCTCAGCGGTGATTTCGGCACCTGAAAACTGCCGCTCAGCGCCAAATTTCCGCTCAGCGCCACTCGGTCATACTTTTTCTGCGTTCTGGTTGGTTTTTCAGCATTCTGGTTGACTGGTTGACTTTTCTGGTTGACTGGTTGACTTTTCTGGTTGACTGGTTGACTTTTTTGGTTTCGGGTTGACTTTTCAGCACTCCAATCATTCGGTATTTCAATTCTTCTTTCAAATCATTCAATTAGCCTACAAAATGAAGGGAATCTTGCACAAAACCATTAAATGCACTTTCAACTCTCTTATTCTCAAAACTAAAGCAAAAATATGAGTTCAAGCTAGTTTCTAAGTCTTAAAGGTTGCTTTTGGTATCAAATTTAAGCATAAAAATAACGGTTTTTCAACCGTTATCACAACCCCAAACTTAAAACTTTGCTTGTCCTCAAGCAAACAAGATGTAACTCAATCTTCCATCAATCCATATAATGGTTCACCACATTCAAAAATCCTTCTTTCAAGATAAGTAAGTGCTCAATTCAGCTCATTTCAAAGATTTCAATCAAGACATGCACATGCTTTAATGTTCACACAATCACATACTATCCAACAAATGCTACCTTTCATGAATGATCAATCAACTAAGCAAAGATGTTCTTATATTTTCATGGAATCTTTCCTCACTAGATAAAGTGTTTCACTCAAACACACAAGTGTATAAGAGGTATTCACTCATTCACTCTACTATCACAATGTCACATGAATCAACTTTGCCTTTCATTTAACCACAATCAAAAACACTTATCAGCAAGCATCATCACAAGGACTTTTCTATGGCTTATAACGTGGCTGGGCTAACAAGAAAATTGGTTTTTCTAGATCACAAAACCCTTGAGTTAAGAGAAACATATAAACACAATCATTCTTATTTATTCCCAACTTTCTTTTGCATTGAGCTTTGCTTTTTCTTTTCTTTTCTTTCTCTTTTTCTTTTTCTTTTCACATACTTAATTCTTAGTTCTTAGCTCAATGCTTTCAATTTCCCTTTCTATTTTCCAACAACCCCAAACTTGAACATTTGTCAATACCACAAAATATTTTCTACTTAACTCAAGGTAAAGCTTTTCAACAAGGGTTTTCAAATCATGTTCAAGGCTAGAGGTTCAAAGGATATAACACATAGTGTTCTCTTTTAGTGGGCTCAATTTATGAATTTGGCTAATAGAAGGGTTATCAACAAATGGCCTTGATCATATGATGCAAACAAGCAAGTAATTCAATCATAGAAAACCTGGGCAAAGTCATTCATGCTTTCACAGTAATAGTATTCAACAATAACAACTCTGGAGCTCAAAACCTCACATATAAGCTCATTCACATTCCACATATAACATCCTGCTTAGAATCATAATCACAATCATACATCTTGCATTTGTTCATAATGCTTGTGAACCACCTGTATAAGCATATAATGTGCACATTCTCAACATCAATCAATATCAAAGCATCATCAGGCATTACTTATCAAACAACAATCCTAAGCAAACCATCATGACAGACAAAGTTTCCAATTGAGTACATCAAATCCTATTCTAAAAACAAAAGTGATTGATAAAACAAATCCTACTTTAGTGCTTTGAAAAACTCAGCCCCATCAATGATGCTCTCTCCCAACCCCAAACTTAGATGGAAAACTAGTGAGAAAGTGAGTGGAAGGGAGATTTTCTAAAGAGGAATGAAAGGAAAAATGTAGAGAACCTTTGGAAAAATGTTTAGGAGTGTGTGTGCAGAGAAGAATCTAAAAATAAAGGCCAAAGCGTGACTTAGGGTATAAAAATACCCTAATGGGCTCGGGTTCCGCTAAGGGGCAACCTAAGCCCCTTTTTCGATACCACCGCTCAGCGGCAATTTGCCGCTCAGCGGCACTTTTGTGTTGTGCTTTTCTTCTTCCTAGCTTACCCTAGGTGCCTTCTACTCATGCCCCTCACTTGCTCCCTGCAATTAATTTCTCAAATCACTCAAACATTCAATCCCTATCATGCAACTAAAGTAGAATCAAAATAAACAATACAGATAAAATCAATCAGTTGGGTTGCCTCCCAGGTAGCGCTTGTTTAACGTCACGAGCCTGACCCAAAATCCACCAACACCCATTAGTAGGTGTAACAAACTTACCAACACCCATCAGTAGGTGCAAAATTTTCTTACCAACACCCATCAGTAGGTGTTACAAACATAGTACCCTTCAGTAGATACTTAACCACCTAGCATCCTTCAGTAGATGCTATCTCTAACAAAATAGTTACAAAAATAAAGTCCACAAATTAAAAATTACAAAACCAAAATAAAAGCAAAAGTTCTTAAATCACTGGGTTGCCTCCCAGCAAGCGCTCTTTTAACGTCATTAGCTTGACCCAACCTCAAGTTCCTTCTTCTTTTTCTTCTTTCTACTGAACTTCTTCAGAAATTTGATCAAACCAGGAACCTGTTGCAATGTCTCAACCATAGGAACTTTAATCTCCAATTTCTTGAAGATTTCCATAAAGCACTTGAATTTCTTTTCCTTCCTATGATTCTTCTTTAGATGAGGATGTGATTTTTCATATGATTTCTTCTTCTTTCCTCTCATCTTTTTTTTCTTCCTTTTTCTCTCCCTAAATTTTCTCTTTTTCTTTTCTTTTATTTTTTTCTTCCCTTTTCTTTTTCTTTTCAACTTCTTTATTTCCACACAAATTTTCTTTCTCTCTTCTCTCTCAACCACTTCTTTCTCTTTTTCTTCATCTTTATTTCTCTCACTCAATTCTTCTTTTTCTTTTCTCTCTATCTTTTCCTCATCGCCCCCTATTTTTTTCTCATCAAGAATCTTGTCACTTTCAGTGATAATGGCTTGCCCTTCCTCCTTAGGGTTAACTTCAGTATTAACCTCATCATTCAATCTCTGACTAATGGAATGAAGCTGCATCTCCATCCTTTTACATGATTCTTCAATGCTTTTCTGAGTAGCGTCAGAATTTTTCAAAAATTGTTGAAGGGTGTCATCCAAACTTCCTGATAGAAAGGTTTGTTGTTGTTGCTTGTTAAATTGCCCAGTTTGTCCAGCTTGCCCACTTTGTTCCTGACCAATACTTGGGTGTGGTTTCCACCCTTGATTGTAGCTCCCTTGACGGTACTGATTGGTCATGTAGTTTACATCCTCTACGGCTTCAACTGGAAAGGCACATTGACCATTGATATGGTCACCTCCACACAATTCGCATAACTGGGATTGTACCTGTGCAACAGTCTTTAACTCTTGTGGCAATTGTTCAAGTATCTTTGAGAGATTCTCCAATTGTTGAGTTATTAACTTGTTCTGAGCTATCAAGGCATTATTGGATTGCAACTGTAGAACTCCTTTTTGTTGAATAGGAGCTCCTCTTTCACTGTTTAGTTCATTATCACTTGTAGCCATATTTTCAATGATTTCTGTAGCTTCCTCTGGAGTTTTCCATTTGATATTTCCTCCAGCTGAGGCGTCAAGCATCATCTTGGTTTGTGAACCAAGACCTCCAAGGAAGATTAGGACTACTTCCACTTCGTCAAATCCATGCGTGAGAGTCTTTCTTAATAGGCTTTTATATCTGTCTCATGCATGCCCCAGTGATTCTTCCATGCCTTGTCTAAATGAAGAGATCTCGTGCTTCCCTTTGTTGATTTTAAAGCTTTGTTGCTGCCATTGTTGTTGTGGTTGGTTCTCAAATTGTCCAGCAGCTTGCCAAAATTGGCTTTGATCCATGCTTGAGTCATGTTCCCACCAGTGGTTGAGATTACTTTGGTAGAATTGAGTGACCATATAGTTAAATTCTTGACCAAATTGCATTCTGCAGACATTAGGCACAAAACCCTAAAAACAATTGTTAGCACAAAAAGATAGAGAAAAAAAAATCAAAGGATATAATTGAAAAGATAAGAAGATAGGAAATAAAAACAGATAAAAATAAAAACAGAAAAATAAAATAAAATAAAATAAAAACAGAAAAATAAAATAAAATAAAATAAAATATAATCTAATCAAATAAAATAAAATCAAATAAAAACCGAAAAATAAAAAACAAAAAATAAAAACAGAAAACAGAAAAACAGAAAACAACAAAAAAAACAAAAAAATAAAATAAAATCAAATAAAATACAAACTGAAAAATATAAACAGAAAAATAAAATAAAATAAAATAAAAAATTCGAAATTTAAAAAAAATAAGTCAAAGATAATCAATAATCACACAAATTAACCAGTTAAACCACGAGTCCCCGGCAACGGCGCTGTCGCAACCGGAATCGCGACGGGACGACTATCCAAATAAGAAACGGGTTTTGAAAAGAGATTTGGAGTCGCCACCATAGTTTATTATGGAAAACTACGGAAAAAACCACAATACGATAAGACACAGTCCGCGAAAACCAGATTCTGGGTTCGGGAGTCGGTTACGTGTAGGGAAGGTATTAGCACCCTACAACGCCTGCCCTAAGGCAGTACCTTTAACTAAATACGCGAATTTGATGTGGGTTTCAAAATGTTTAACTATCCCTAAAATAAAAATAAAAATAAACAAAATATATTTTTTAGTTTTTTTTGGGCCCGACAAGGATTGACCTTGCTCCTACGTATTCTCATTCAAAATGAGAAATCAGGGTTACGTAGTTCTAGCTAAAAGATTGTTTGTTGTTTGGAAAAGCAGATGTTTTTAATTTTTGGAGATTTTATATTTTTAATATTTTCGAGAAAAAGAAGGTAACGAGTACTAGGCCGACGCGAACGGTCGCACGAGTACTCATTCCTTTAAAATGATATTTAAATACTTTTAATTATTTTTGAAAAGAGAGATAACGATATTAAGCACTAGGCCGATGCGAACGATCACACGAGCACTCATACCGTTATCTACTTATTTAGGAAAACTTAAGGGTATTGAGTGCTAGGCTGATGCGGACGATCGCACGAGCACACATACCATTATTTACTTATTTAGGAAAACTTGAGAGTATTGAGTGCTAGGCTGATGCGGACGATCGCACCAGCACTCATACCCTCGTTTAATATTACGTAAATAAGAGCGAAAAGTATTGAACACTAGGACGATGCGAACGATCACACGAGTGTTCAACCTTTAAACGTATTTTTGAAATTTTATTTAAGAAAAGAAGAAAAAGGTTTTTAGCACAAGGACAACGCGAGCGGTCACACGTGTACTTAACCTTCAAAACCTAATTTTTATGTAAATTTATTTAAGGAAGAAGAAAAAGGTTTTTAGCACAAGGAAGACGCGAGCGGTCACACGTGTGCTTAAACCTTTAAAACATATTTTTGTAAATTTTATTTAAAGAAGAAGAAAAAGGTTTTTAGCACAAGGAAGACGCGAGCAGTCACACGTGTGCTTAACCCTTTAAAACATATTTTTGTAAATTTTATTTAAAGAAGAAGAAAAGGTTTTTAGCACAAGGACGACGCGAGCGGTCACACGTGCGCTTAAACCTTTATATATTTTTGTAATATTATTTAAAGAAGAAGAAAAGGTTTTTAGCACAAGGACGACGCAAGCGGTCACACGTGCGCTTAAACCTTTATATATTTTTGTAAATTCTTTTTAATTAAACTATAAATATTGTATTATTAAATATATATTTTAAAATAAGTAGATATTTAAAATAAATAAATAGAATAAAATAAGACAATAAAGAAAAATAAAATAAACAAACAAAAAAAGAAATGGGAGAGGTTGAACGAACGTTGGGGACAGTATCAGAATAACGAGCGTTCGTTAGGTAAAGAACGAACGTTCGTTGGGGGAGAGGACGAACGTCCATTGGGGAACATAACGGACGGACGTTTAAAAATGTGCACTGAAACGACGAACGTTCGTTGCAAGAAACGAACGTTCGTTGGGGAAGATATCGGACGTTGTAAAGGGCACAAAATGACGAGCGTTCGCAAGGAGAGGACGAACGAACATTGTTGAAATGACGAGCGTTCGTTAAGAGACAAAACGAACGGACGTTGTTGAAATTACAAACGGACATTGGGAACGAAGGCTGAATGACGAGCGCTCGTTGTGGAAATGGCGAACGAACGCTTGGAACAAAAGATGTGGCGAACGGACGTTTTGAACGAAAGCAAAATAACGAGCGCTTGGATCGAAAGCAAAATAACGAGCGCTCATTGGTAAAGATAGTGAACGGACGTTCAAAAATGCAAGCTTAAGGACGAACGCTCGTTGTATGAAAAGACGAACGGACGTTCAAAAATTGAAGCTTAAGAATGAACGTTCGTTATTGAAATGGCGAACGGACGTTTAAAAATGGATGCTTAAGGACGAACGTTCGTTATTGTCATGACGAACGGACGTTCAAATGTGGAAGCTTAAGGACGAACGGTCGTTCGTTTGTATAACGAACGCTCGTTAGGTAGAAGCTGAGCGAACGGTCAAAAAAGCTTAAGTTTTAACGAACGCTCGTTTGTTTGGATAACGAGCGTTCGTTGTGGGGGAATGGTGAACGAACGCCAACTAACGAGCGCTCCAAAAAAGGCCCAATGCACCAGACGTACGCCCATTTCTGGGCTTGGCCCAGTCCAATGCTTTCTAACCTAGAATTTTCTAGGGGTTCAGGAGGTTCATCCTCATTCCCACTCCCCAGCTCACGTCTTCTCTGACCCAAGGTCCCCAGCTCTGCACCACGAACTCACCACCGCCTCTACCATAACCGGCCACCGTCACTTCAAACAGAACGCGCCTTAGCCTCGCCGGCGACACCTCGCGCCACCAGAACCACCACCAGCCACGACGTCACCGTCTCCGCCTTTCTCTTTTCGACAACAGCAATTCTCAGGGAGGGTCCTCCTCCGCGTTCATCTCCACGGCCACCAGATTCCCTTTCAACAGCCCGGGCTGCCGGGACTCAACGCCGTCGCGCCCCTAACCTCACCGGTGCCATCAACGCCACTCTTCTTCTTCCCCATTCGAGGATTTTCTCGAATGCCAAATGCTCCCCGCAACACCACTTTTCCTCTCTGCCTCTCCTAATCTTTATTGTTTATTGATTGATTTTAATGTTGATTGAATCTTGTCCATTTGGTATCGGAAACGATGAGTGCGTAGTGTGCATATGAGCATGAGTGGGATAGATGATTCTGTGACAATGGTATATGGGCTGGCGAGACAGGGGTGCATGGAGTTTATGCAGTAAGCATACATGATGAATCTGGATGCACAGGTGAAACAGAGACTTACCTGTAGTTATGGCCGCCGCTATCGCTCTGTATCCGATGACCTTCTCTAGCTTTTCGTCTTCTCTGCCTGTGCCAATGGTGAGTCTGAATGATGATTCCCCAATGATGGTCCTCGTGTGCTCTTTTTCCTTTTTTTCTCTCTCTGATCCAACCAAATCCTCTGCTCCCAAAATCTTGGAAAAATATTCTTTTCTAACAACCTGCCCCCCTCCTTCAGACACGCATCCCATACCATTTCCCACGTTTTCCTCTTTTTCTATTTTTTTTACTTTTTTATTTATTATTATTATTATTTTTTCAATTTTATTTTATTTTTTAATTATTTTTAATTTTAAGTTTATTTCTCAAATTTTTTTTACTATTTTGATTAATTGACTTTATTAAAACGAATTGCAGATAAGAAAAACAGAAATTGAATTAAAAGCAAAAATCTAAATACATAAAAATAGAATAAAACAAAAAGGTGAAATAAAATAAAAGAAAAATAATAAAAACATTTATTTACAACCCGGACAAAATTGAGTGTTGACAGCTGCCCCTCTTTACTTAGATATTACTAAATAATATGAAAATTTAATCTTTTCTTATTATTTAAGTAAAGCTAAGTAAAGATAAAAACACTAATTTTGTCCGGGTTTCAATCATGAAAGAAAACAGACAAAATGGTTCAAGTCCCGATGCCAAACGACCAATGTCAAGTAAAGTATCAGTAACAAAAAAAAACTGAAACCTGGATTTGACCATTGCCTCGCAGAGGGCCAAACTCGCAGAACATAAATTTAAATCCGACCATTGCCATGCAGAGGGTCGATAACAGAAAATTAAAACCTGGATTTGACCATTGCCTCGCAGAGGGCCAAACTCACAGAACAGAAATTTAAATCCGACCATTGCCATGCAGAGGGTCGATAACAGAAAATTAAAACCTGGATTTGACCATTGCCTCGCAGAGGGCCAAACTCACAGAACAGAAATTTAAATCCGACCATTGCCATGCAGAGGGCTGATAACAGAAAATTAAAACCTTGATTTGTAACTTTGAAAAGTTGATAAATGCCGAGTTAAACATGAAGATTTTGCAAACAATTCTCCTTGCTTTCTCTGAGATGATGTTATGTCATGATGGTGCATGAATGCATAGACACATGAGACTTTCATTTTGTTCTTTTCTTCTACTCTCGCTTCTCATCATCATTAAATTTTTTTTTTTTTTTTTTTTTGAAAGTTCCATGCTTGGAATCCATTGTTAATATTGTCATCAAACACGATGTACGTTCAAAACGAATTCCTTAAAAACAACGTTGATATGTATAAAACCCTTTGATGAGCAGGAAGAAAGCGTAACCCTGAGTTAAAATTCTTTTATCGCTTTTTGCAATCCAAATTAAATTGAACCCTGTGTGATGTGGAAGAATGGCTATGAAAAACAAATGAATAATGATTAACGTATGTGTGTCCCTCCTTTGGGGAAAAGTGCTATTAACATGTTGTGCTCCCATACTGCCCCAATTTTGCACAATGGAAAAGTGAAAAGATTTGGGTATGAAGGATTCCCCCAAATTGGATGATCTTCGATTGACAGGGAGACGTTTTTTTTTTTTTTTTTTTTTTTTTTTTTGAAAATAACACTGAATTGTGTCGTTCACCACATTATTCTGTTTCAAAGTTAAATTCGTGAGAAAGATTAGGACCAACAGTCTTCAGTCAGTGTGGACTTTTATTGGCTTGTACCGTGGCTAAAGGTCAAAGGGTTTTGAAAGAAAGGATAACAAAGGCCCAAATAAGTGTTTGACGGTTAAAGTCTTTAAACAAGAATCATTTGCAGGGTGCCCAGTCAATTGTCCTTAGGGATTTGAACTTCAAGCATATTTATTGTTGTTTTTTCTTTCATTCTTTTCATTGCCCCTGTTGTGGTCCTTTATGATACTTTCCTTTTCATTCTTTTTTTTTTTTTTTTCTTTGGATGCTTATGATGTACCCTTTTAAATTGACGTCGACCTGTTAATGATTCTTGTCTAGGGTGATGAAAACAATTATGCATTTTGGCTCAAAAGGGGTGCAATTGGATGAACTGTTTTTTGACGATTGGATAACGAAAAACGGTCACACGTCATTCCGAATCTTGTTTGTCTGACTTTCTCTTGAATTTAACCCTGAAACTAAACTATGTAGTGCTTGACACATCAACTTCATTTTTCCTTCTTTTTTTTTTTTATTTTTATCTCCCTGATCAACGGATTATCGGTAATATGTAACATAATGAAAACTGCCCAATTATTAGGTGTATGGCGAAATCCTTCATCTTATGGGAAGCGAAAACATTAGGGTTCAAGTAATGTGAATGCAGATGCTTTATCAAGAAAAGAACACCGATTACTCCCAAAACCTTGAATCAGGGAAGTATTCACCAACGGTATTTTTCAAAACTGTTTTCGAAAATACTGTCTTTGACAACTTTATTAACAACAAACTCAACATGTAACCCCCTTTTTTTTCTTTTTTTTTTCCTTTTCGACATCCTCCAGGACCGAGCTCGCCAACCTGATATACCTGTGATGCTTTTATCAACACGCGTTTACTTATTTTCGTTTTCATTTCCCCTTTACTACTTAACAGCTCAGCGTGACATGCAATATTTCAGATGGAATGCAAACAACCAAAATATGAATGAACTCATGTGAAATTTATTTAGTGAATAAAACACAGAGTACAATAAGCGTTAAAGACAATATCAACATCCCTTTAATAGCAACCACTATCACGGAATCATCATGCGTAAAACTTTTTTACTGCATCAGAATTAACTGGCAATGGTAACTCCTCTCCGTCCATTCTTGTGAGAATTAGTGCCCCACCAGAAAATGCTTTCTTCACTACAAATGGCCCTTCATAATTTGGAGTCCATTTGCCTCTATGATCCTTCTGTATGGGTAGAATCTTCTTCAACACCAGCTCACCTTCACGAAATTCTCTTGGGTGTACCTTTTTGTCAAATGCCTTCTTCATTCTTCTTTGATACAATTGTCCATGGCATACTGTTGTTAGTCTCTTTTCATCAATGAGATTGAGTTGGTCGAAACGAGCTTGGACCCACTCCGCCTCTTCTAATTGAGTTTCCATTAAAACTCGTAAGGACGGAATTTCCACTTCAAACGGAAGTACTGCCTCCATTCCATATACAAGCGAGAAAGGCGTTGCCCCAGTCGATGTTCGTACCGAAGTGCGATAACCATGTAAAGCAAAAGGAAGCATTTCATGCCAATCCTTATACGTGACCACCATTTTCTGCACAATCTTCTTGATATTTTTGTTAGCAGCCTCTACTGCCCCATTCATCTTTGGACGATAAGGAGAAGAATTAAGATGGTGAATTTTGAACTCCTCACATAACTCTGTCATCATCTGGTTATTCAAGTTAGTGGCATTATCAGTGATGATCCTGTTAGGGATCCCGTATCTGCAAATCAACTCCCTTTTTTATGAACTTGGTCACTACCTTTCTAGTCACATTAGCATAAGAAGCGGCCTCAACCCATTTTGTGAAGTAATCGATTGCAACTAATATGAAACGGTGTCCATTTGATGCCTTTGGCTCTATAGCTCCGATGACATCTATTCCCCACATCGAAAAGGGCCATGGTGCAGACAACACGTTCAAGGTCGTGGGTGGAACATTGATATTACTTGCGTATACCTGGCATTTCTCACACTTCCTCACATGTGTACAACAATCATTTTCCATAGTCAACCAAAAATACCCCGCTCTCAGTATCTTCCTGGCCATTGAGTGCCCATTCATGTGCGTGCCAAATGTACCCTCGTGTACTTCTTTTAGTATCAGCTCGGCTTCTTTTGCATCTACGCATCTAAGGAGAACCATGTCATGGTTCCTCTTATATAGAATATCCCCACTCAAAATGAAACCGCCAACCAACCTCCTTAACGCCCTTTTGTCGTTTTCTGATGCCTTCTCTGGATATTCTCGGGTCCTAAGATAATGCTTGATATCAAAGTACCAGGGTTTACCATCTACCTCCTCTTCGATGAAATGACAATACGCTGGCTTCGCATGACTCTTCATTTCAATCCTTGGCAATTCTGCATCTTGATCAACTTCAAACATCGATGACAAGGTAGCCAATGCGTCTGCTAATTGATTATCTTCTCGCGGTATATGATTAAACGTAATGGAATCGAAATACTCAATTAATCCCCTAATGTAAGCTTGGTAGGGAATTAATTTAGTATCCCTAGTCTCCCATTCTCCCTTCAATTGATGGATGACCAAAGCTGAATCTCCATATACATCTAGAATTTTTGCTTTAGACTCTATAGCTGCTCGAATTCCCATGGCACAGGCTTCATATTCTGCGATATTATTCGTGCAATTAAAACACAACCTTGCCGTCATTGGAATGTATTGATTCTTAGGAGAGATAAGCACTGCCCCTATTCCATGCCCCATTAGATTCGAGGCCCCATCGAATAATACCGTCCACGCTTTTTCATTTTTGTCCTCTTTATTCTCAGCAAATAAAGCCATGATATCTTCATCAGGAAATTCAGGTTGCATTGGCTGATAATCACTAATGGGTTGATGGGCTAAATATTCCGCTAAAGCGCTACCCTTGATAGATTTCTGAATAACATATACAATGTCGTACTCTGACAATAGCATCTGCCATCGAGCTATCCTTCCAGTGAGAGCAGGCTTTTCGAAAATATACTTGATAGGATCCATCTTGGATATCAACCAAGTAGAGTGGCTCAACATGTATTGCCTTAGACGATGAGTAGCCCACGCCAGTGCACAACAAGTTCGCTCTAACGACGAATATCGTTGTTCGCAATCTGTGAATCTTTTGCTCAAGTAATATATAGCATGCTCTCTTTTCCCGTCTTCATCATGCTGACCCAATACACAACCCATGGAATTATCCAATACGGTCAAATACAAAATGAGCGGCCTTCCTGGCATAGGTGGACGCAATACAGGAGGGTCCTGCAGGTATTGTTTGACTTTTTCAAAAGCAACTTGACAATCTTCATTCCAGACTACGGCCTGGTTTTTCCGTAGTAACTTGAACATTGGTTCACAAGTATCAGTTAATTGGGAGATGAACCTAGCAATGTAATTCAATCTTCCCAAAAACCCTCGAACCTCCTTTTCTGTTCTGGGCGCAGGCATTTCCGTTATCGCTTTTACTTTGTCCGGATCAACTTCTATCCCTCTTTGACTAACAATGAAGCCCAACAATTTTCCAGACTTTACTCCAAACGTGCATTTGGCAGGATTTAACCTGAGTTTGTACTTTCTCAGTCTCTCAAATAATTTCCTTAGATTGAAAATATGCTCCTCTTCTGATTCCGACTTTGCAATCATGTCATCCACATAAACTTCAATTTCCTTATGCATCATATCATGAAAGAGTGTCACCATTGCCCTTTGGTATGTTGCCCCAGCATTCTTGAGTCCGAAAGACATCACCTTATAACAGAATGTTCCCCACAACGTGATAAAGGTTGTTTTTTCCATATCTTCCGGTGCCATTTTAATTTGATTATATCCCGAGAATCCATCCATGAACGAAAATAACGAAAATTTGGCCGTATTATCAACCAGAGTATCGATGTGTGGTAACGGGAAATTATCCTTCGAACTTGCACGATTCAAATCACGATAGTCAACACACATTCGAACCTTCCCATCCTTCTTAGGCACTGGTACAACATTCGCTACCCATTGTGGGTATCTTGCCACGGCCAAAAATCCTGCGTCAAATTGCTTTTGGACTTCTTCTTTAATTTTTAGGGACATTTCCGGCTTCATTCTTCTCAATTTTTGCTTGACTGGAGGGCATTCTGGCTTGAGTGGGAGTCTATGCTGCACAATATCGGTATCTAGACCCGGCATGTCATTGTAAGACCACGCGAATACATCTTTAAACTCCTTCAACAGGACACGCAATCTTTCCCTCACCTCCGTTTTCATACTAGTACCGATTTTCACCTCCTTTATCTCATCATTTTCCCCCAAGTTGAGTATTTCAATCTCCTCCTGATGGGGTTTTATCTCCTTAGATTCTTGTTCCACTAATCTCAACAGTTCTGGAGAGGGTTCCACATCATCTTCGAAATCATCTTCCGTATTATCGATAGGGTGTTCAAAATTAGGAATATCGACATTGTTATTTTCAAAACTTTCATTGTCACGTCTGCATTATTTAAATTTATGAAAAAAAAGGAATAAATAAAAAAGGAAAAAAGATGACTAATGCGAAATGATGATAAAAACAAACACGATTCGATTATCACGCTGAGCACAAAAACTAAACGTCAACCCGTAAGTCATGAATCCTAAAGCCCCGGGTGAAGCTATAGGATTACTTAAAACTATTACATTTTATTCAAATTAAGCATCACGGGTAAACTCAGAGTTCCAATTGTTGAGTGGTGCATCTAGGGAGCCGGCCCGCACGAAACTTGAGCATTCAAAGCTATCTTCATCCTCCATGGCTGTTATATGGCCCGCGTTGATCCAACCAGCACTACGAAATTTCTCCTTGATGTCACGAATACGAATCTTTTCCACCCTGGGCTCACGCCTTTCTACACGAGCTAGACCGCGCTCTCTCCTTTCTTCCATCAGCCTTCTCGTTTTGTAAGGAAAGGGAGACAGCGCCCGGATGATGACAGACGACTTTTCTTCAGCCTCTGGCGCAAGGGTGGTTCTAGTGAAATAGATCACCAACGGCTCAGGCAGAGTTACGTCGGATTCTCCACCAATCTGTGTAAACACTTCCCCCTCCTTACCCTTGTAGCATACTTGCATCAAACCCCGATCCAGCAGGTCTTGCAGAACATACTCAAATTCACCACATTCCTCCATAGAGTGTCCATCATCCGGATGAAGCGCGCATGTTACATCCTCGTCATAATCACCTTTTAAAAGGCCCACCTTTATCAGCGCCTTGAAGATAAACTTTCTGGAACTTCGGATTCCACCCGCGTCCCTTATCAACTCATGTTTTCCATCCTCGATGGCATTCGTCGAGGCACTCCCGTGCCCAGAAAGTGGGTTAGTCTCAATGCTGGGTTTATCTTCTTGAAACTTTAACCACCCAGAGTCGATTAGAGTCTGTACTTTGTGTTTAAAAGCCAGACACCTCTCAGTTGAGTGACCAACACCTCCCCCATGGTAACTACATTTGGCCTCTGCATCATAACCCCTGGGATACGGAGGTTGCATGGGCTTCATTGGACAAATAGCAACCAAACCCCTTTGGACGAGTTGGGGTAACAATTCTGTGTAAGTTGTAGGGATAGGGGTGAAATTAACAAATTGGTTCCTTCTTGGGTAAGTATTTTGGCCCGCATTCTGATTTGGACCTGCAATTGCCCCAGCTCTCCAAGTATCAGTTGGGGGCAATGGCGGTTGATAATACCCTTGTTGTTGTTGAGGCCTGGCTTGATGAGCGAACGCCGCATTAGCTGCAAGAGGGGGTTGCCCCAAGTATGGTCGGAAGCTATGAGCGGGAGCTTGACCTCTCCATACAGGCATTGCTGATGCCGCATGCACATCCCCTTCCTTCTTCTTTCCCGCATTGAAATTGGTTTTTTTGTAATTTGCAGTTGCGGGCGAACTGTATGCAATTTTCCCACTTTTAACCCCAATTTCTATCCTTTCGCCTATTATAATGATATCAGCGAAATTGGCAGACACGTTCCCGACCATGTGCTCGTAAAATGGTGGCTGGAGAGTGTTCACAAACATTGCCACCATTTCTCTATCATACAAAGGTGGTTCGACTTGTGCAGCTAACTCTCTCCACCGTTGGGCATATTCCTTGAAAGTTTCGTTGTCCTTCTTTGACATATTTTGCAGCTGTAAACGATCTGGTGCAACATGTGTATTGTATATGTACTGCTTCACAAAAGCATCAGCCAAGTCTGCCCAACAACGAATACGAGTCGGCTCCAAATGAGTATACCAGTTTAATGCTACTCCAGCCAAACTATCTTGAAAAACATGGATGAGCAGCTGCTCGTCATAAGCATATGCAGCCATCTTTCTGCAAAACATGGTTAGATGGCTCTTTGGGCATGTATTTCCCTTATACTTCTCAAAATCTGGCGCTTTGAACTTATGTGGTATTTTGACGCCAGGAACCAAGCTCAATCTAGAAACATCCCCAAATCCATAACTTTCATACCCCTCCACAGCCCTCAATCTTGCCTCTAGGCTCTCCAGTTTATCTTTCGCCCCATCAACATTACTAATTACCCCCTGAAACGAGGTATGTGGTGCAGCCCCTGTAGAAAAGCCCTCTCCGGTAATCACAGGCGGCACCGGAGTTACTCGTATTCCATCAGACATGCTTGCATGCATTCCTTCATTTATCATGGGTGCGGACATTACAACAGGTCCCTAAATACTGATTGGCGGTATGTTGACAGTGGTAGGGAAAGAGAATGAAGCCTGCTCCCCTTCTGTGTATTCTCCCACAGGTGGGGTGTAACCTGGAGGTAATCCATACATTGGGAACGGAACAGATTGGCTCCCAAAACTGAACACCGGAGGGTAATATTGAGTACTTCCCTCAACTTGCGCAGGCGTCGCCCCTCCCGTAGTCTTCAGGGCTTCGAGAGCCGCCAAAATCTGGGCCATCTGATCCTTCAACTGGTTGACATCGGCCTTAATAGATTTGTGTGACTGCTCCCAATTCTCCATGACCTTCGAGTTAGCTCTGGTCCTGTACGGATGTCGTGGAAAATTTGTCGTTGTTTTCTCACTTGTACTGCTGATTATTATTTTTTTTTTATTAAATTAAATTAGATAAGGATGAAAAATGCAAAACAAAAGAAAACATGATGCATGCTAGTGATAAGTGGAAATCACAGGATAACGATGACAATACTGATGGAAAATTAACACAAGCCGATACCAACAAACATCCCTTATCTTTCATTTAAAGGAAATTTGATCCATTACATAGTCTAAGGAACAAAACACATAATTCCGATGTACATCAATCCCGCGCCCGGGCAATGAAAGATTTCATTTCTCCCACCAACCATTTACAATGATTAATAAACAATTCTATTTCCGCTGGTGAGTTACAAAAATGAGTGCTTGCTTCAGCATTCGACACCATCCTGGGGATGTCTTCAATTGCCCCGTTTGCCAAAGCAGCCAACTGAGAGAATCTTTCCTTCCAGTGCTTTACAGCCATTTCTTGCTCGGCGATGTGCTCTTCCATTCGCTTTATCAAGGCCTGATGCCTTTCTTCAAAATCTATCGATCTCCATCGCTTCTCCTGTTCCTCGATATATTCCTCCATTTGTTTTATCAGAGTTCGATGCTCTTCCTCTGCTTCTGTTAGCTTCCAACGCTCCCTATTCATATCCGCCTCAAACGACATGGCCATCTCTTTCATCTCATGCCCCGCTTTTTCTATCTGAATCTGCGCTTCTCTTAATCTCTTCAGGGCTTCTCGTTTATCTCTTTTGGCTTCTTCGTAGAGGTGCTTCCACTCCTTTCCCTCTTCTAAAGCCACCTTCTTCTCATTTACCCTCATGGATAACTCCTTACTCGCGGCAGCTAGATCCTGTTTCACTCGAAACGTGTAATCCCTCTCAGCCTTCTGGTTTTTGACAAGGTTTTCATAAGCCCGCGACTTTTCTTCATTATCATTTTTCATATCCACAAGATCATTACGCGCCCTTTGTAATTCGTTTTCCAACCTAGCATTCCTAATTTTCAATTTCTCCATCTCAGCTTTTAGTTGTTGCACCTCTTCACTTTCTGGAGCTTGGGATGGTCCTTCACTAGCTGATTGATCCTTGATCGGCTTGAAAGGCAGCTTGACTACTTTCACTCTCTCCAGAATCCAGGTGTGATAACTAATACTGCTATCCACTACTCCATCCCTCAAGTCCTTCTCTGCTCGAACAACATTTTCCCAGGCGCTTTTAATCTTTCTTAACAGTTCGATGAAATGCCCGTCTTCGTAATAAATGAGTAGGGTAGCAAGGTAATCTGATGAAGGTGCCCCTTTCATGGGATGCCCAAATTGTCTTTGCACCAAAAGGGGGTTGTAATTGATACAGTACCGGGCACCTATGAGAGGCACATTAGGAAAACTACCACAATGTTGTATAGCCAGTTTATTTCCAAGCCAAGGAAGGCGCCATTTTATACTTCTTTCGCTCAAGCCGGCAAGGAATTGGGCCCAATCGTTTCCTCCTTTACCTTTAAGCCCTTGGTGTGACAAAGTCTCCGATAGACTCTTGACGTCGACCATCTCCTTAAACACGCGTGTTGTCATCCATGTATACAACGCCGGTAAGCAACAAAGAATCTTCTTTCCCTTTCTCTCATGGCAAAAACTTAAAGTCCCATAAACATCTGCAAGAACTGCTGTTACAAGATTCTCTGATCTGGTTTTACTCGCCACGAAGACGTCTATCGCGGTGTAATCCACAAATTCTTCTATTTTGGGAAACAAGACAATGCCATATATGGTGAGGGCTAATACATCCATGAAAGTTTCCCAATCCTCTTTATCAGCCAGATGATGTAAATACTGCTCTAGATATCCCTGTGATAACCCATGCACTTGATTCCTCATCATCATCCTGTCTTCAAGCTCCTTGGGATGTAATTTCATGATGGTAGCAATAGTGGGTATAGAGGCATGATGCTCTAAATGTTGACAGGGAGTGGTGCCCTCCAATGGCAAACCCAAGATATGCTCGAACTCCTCTATGGTTGGCGCCAACTGAAAGTCTTGAAATGTGAAACATCGAAGCGGAGAGTCATAATATTGTGCCAAGGCTGTGATAGCGGGTATTTGTACTTCAACCTCCATTAAATTCAACAAATTTCTATATCTTCTCTGAAAGGTTTCTCTCTTTATAGTCTTAAGCCTTTTGCCCAAGTTTATCAGCCCGGTCAAGTTTCCAACATGGGTCCTTAGACTATACTTCTTTCTTAAATCGGAAGAGTCGGTATGCCGTGTAGCATCGGATCTTGTGTTAACATCCATCTCGTATGAAGTCAAGTAGGTACCTGTGATTTCCCTTAAAATTAACATGTTACTAAATGATGTATGAATATGATGCATGATAATAAAATAACATGACAAAACAAAACACATGCATGGTATGAAATGTAATATCATAAAAAAACGAACAGCGTGAGGGTTACAGAAGCATATATTCCTCCCATCGTGCCCTAACAAAGGTTCACTGCTTTGAGTTCAAGGTCAAGTATATGCAATCTCACAAGGATGGTTCCCTGAACCTAAAGGTCAAAGGTTACTAGAGCTATGGCCCCCTTCATAGCATTTCCACAACAGTCGAGTAATCAACTAGGTGTGAAAACACATATGAAGAGAACAGACTCTAGCTGGAGTTCTCACGATAGCCAAACAGGAAGTACATCCCAGAGTGACACCGCTACACAACTCCTCTAATTCTAAGCTACGCTCAGACCCGGGTATAGGGCCTCACTCATGATATGCCAAAAGTGTGTGTGTGAAGGGAGGAAATTATGCACACCCAAACCCTCACCTGCAAAACAACCAGAAAAAATTCCCAGGCAGATATAAACATATTGTCTACCCTAGGGTTCAATATTCCACAGTTATTGCAGTTATTCCAAATATCCAGCACAAATAGAGAAAAGGGAAAGAAAAACACAAAGCAAAACCACATCGAATTCGCGCATTTAATTAAATGGCTCGACTCTCTAACATCCCCAGTGAAGTCGCCATCTGTCGCAACCGGAATCGCGACGGGACGACTATCCAAATAAGAAACGGGTTTTGAAAAGAGATTTGGAGTCGCCACCATAGTTTATTATGGAAAACTACGGAAAAAACCACAATACGATAAGACACAGTCCGCGAAAACCAGATTCTGGGTTCGGGAGTCGGTTACGTGTAGGGAAGGTATTAGCACCCTACAACGCCTGCCCTAAGGCAGTACCTTTAACTAAATACGCGAATTTGATGTGGGTTTCAAAATGTTTAACTATCCCTAAAATAAAAATAAAAATAAACAAAATATATTTTTTAGTTTTTTTTGGGCCCGACAAGGATTGACCTTGCTCCTACGTATTCTCATTCAAAATGAGAAATCAGGGTTACGTAGTTCTAGCTAAAAGATTGTTTGTTGTTTGGAAAAGCAGATGTTTTTAATTTTTGGAGATTTTATATTTTTAATATTTTCGAGAAAAAGAAGGTAACGAGTACTAGGCCGACGCGAACGGTCGCACGAGTACTCATTCCTTTAAAATGATATTTAAATACTTTTAATTATTTTTGAAAAGAGAGATAACGATATTAAGCACTAGGCCGATGCGAACGATCACACGAGCACTCATACCGTTATCTACTTATTTAGGAAAACTTAAGGGTATTGAGTGCTAGGCTGATGCGGACGATCGCACGAGCACACATACCATTATTTACTTATTTAGGAAAACTTGAGAGTATTGAGTGCTAGGCTGATGCGGACGATCGCACGAGCACTCATACCCTCGTTTAATATTACGTAAATAAGAGCGAAAAGTATTGAACACTAGGACGATGCGAACGATCACACGAGTGTTCAACCTTTAAACGTATTTTTGAAATTTTATTTAAGAAAAGAAGAAAAAGGTTTTTAGCACAAGGACGACGCGAGCGGTCACACGTGTACTTAACCTTCAAAACCTAATTTTTATGTAAATTTATTTAAGGAAGAAGAAAAAGGTTTTTAGCACAAGGAAGACGCGAGCGGTCACACGTGTGCTTAAACCTTTAAAACATATTTTTGTAAATTTTATTTAAAGAAGAAGAAAAAGGTTTTTAGCACAAGGAAGACGCGAGCGGTCACACGTGTGCTTAACCCTTTAAAACATATTTTTGTAAATTTTATTTAAAGAAGAAGAAAAGGTTTTTAGCACAAGGACGACGCGAGCGGTCACACGTGCGCTTAAACCTTTATATATTTTTGTAATATTATTTAAAGAAGAAGAAAAGGTTTTTAGCACAAGGACGACGCAAGCGGTCACACGTGCGCTTAAACCTTTATATATTTTTGTAAATTCTTTTTAATTAAACTATAAATATTGTATTATTAAATATATATTTTAAAATAAGTAGATATTTAAAATAAATAAATAGAATAAAATAAGACAATAAAGAAAAATAAAATAAACAAACAAAAAAAGAAATGGGAGAGGTTGAACGAACATTGGGGACAGTATCAGAATAACGAGCGTTCGTTAGGTAAAGAACGAACGTTCGTTGGGGGAGAGGACGAACGTCCATTGGGGAACATAACGGACGGACGTTTAAAAATGTGCACTGAAACGACGAACGTTCGTTGCAAGAAACGAACGTTCGTTGGGGAAGATATCGGACGTTGTAAAGGGCACAAAATGACGAGCGTTCGCAAGGAGAGGACGAACGAACATTGTTGAAATGACGAGCGTTCGTTAAGAGACAAAACGAACGGACGTTGTTGAAATTACAAACGGACATTGGGAACGAAGGCTGAATGACGAGCGCTCGTTGTGGAAATGGCGAACGAACGCTTGGAACGAAAGCTTGATAACGAGCGCTCATTCAAGAAATGTGGCGAACGGACGTTTTGAACGAAAGCAAAATAACGAGCGCTTGGATCGAAAGCAAAATAACGAGCGCTCATTGGTAAAGATAGTGAACGGACGTTCAAAAATGCAAGCTTAAGGACGAACGCTCGTTGTATGAAAAGACGAACGGACGTTCAAAAATTGAAGCTTAAGAACGAACGTTCGTTATTGAAATGGCGAACGGACGTTCAAAAATGGATGCTTAAGGACGAACGTTCGTTATTGTCATGACGAACGGACGTTCAAATGTGGAAGCTTAAGGACGAACGGTCGTTCGTTTGTATAACGAACGCTCGTTAGGTAGAAGCTGAGCGAACGGTCAAAAAAGCTTAAGTTTTAACGAACGCTCGTTTGTTTGGATAACGAGCGTTCGTTGTGGGGGAATGGTGAACGGACGCCAACTAACGAGCGCTCCAAAAAAGGCCCAATGCACCAGACGTACGCCCATTTCTGGGCTTGGCCCAGTCCAATGCTTTCTAACCTAGAATTTTCTAGGGGTTCAGGAGGTTCATCCTCATTCCCACTCCCCAGCTCACGTCTTCTCTGACCCAAGGTCCCCAGCTCTGCACCACGAACTCACCACCGCCTCTACCATAACCGGCCACCGTCACTTCAAACAGAACGCGCCTTAGCCTCGCCGGCGACACCTCGCGCCACCAGAACCACCACCAGCCACGACGTCACCGTCTCCGCCTTTCTCTTTTCGACAACAGCAATTCTCAGGGAGGGTCCTCCTCCGCGTTCATCTCCACGGCCACCAGATTCCCTTTCAACAGCCCGGGCTGCCGGGACTCAACGCCGTCGCGCCCCTAACCTCACCGGTGCCATCAACGCCACTCTTCTTCTTCCCCATTCGAGGATTTTCTCGAATGCCAAATGCTCCCCGCAACACCACTTTTCTTCTCTGCCTCTCCTAATCTTTATTGTTTATTGATTGATTTTAATGTTGATTGAATCTTGTCCATTTGGTATCGGAAACGATGAGTGCGTAGTGTGCATATGAGCATGAGTGGGATAGATGATTCTGTGACAATGGTATATGGGCTGGCGAGACAGGGGTGCATGGAGTTTATGCAGTAAGCATACATGATGAATCTGGATGCACAGGTGAAACAGAGACTTACCTGTAGTTATGGCCGTCGCTATCGCTCTGTATCCGATGACCTTCTCTAGCTTTTCGTCTTCTCTGCCTGTGCCAATGGTGAGTCTGAATGATGATTCCCCAATGATGGTCCTCGTGTGCTCTTTTTCCTTTTTTTCTCTCTCTGATCCAACCAAATCCTCTGCTCCCAAAATCTTGGAAAAATATTCTTTTCTAACAACCTGCCCCCCTCCTTCAGACACGCATCCCATACCATTTCCCACGTTTTCCTCTTTTTCTATTTTTTTTACTTTTTTATTTATTATTATTATTATTTTTTCAATTTTATTTTATTTTTTAATTATTTTTAATTTTAAGTTTATTTCTCAAATTTTTTTTACTATTTTGATTAATTGACTTTATTAAAACGAATTGCAGATAAGAAAAACAGAAATTGAATTAAAAGCAAAAATCTAAATACATAAAAATAGAATAAAACAAAAAGGTGAAATAAAATAAAAGAAAAATAATAAAAACATTTATTTACAACCCGGACAAAATTGAGTGTTGACAGGCGCCAAAAACTTGATGGACAAATTTATGATCACCAAAATATGATGTCACAAACTTGTTTAACAATCGGCAAGTATGACCGAATCGTTTCAAGTAATAAACTCGGTAAGACCAAGTATCGTTCTCCCAAAGGACTCACGGCCTAGTTTAGTTATGTGATTTGTTGATTAGCTAAGACTTAAGAACAAAATAATTGGAGTTTAATATGCAAAAGACGAAAATAAACATGTATGCATGAGGTTGATCAATGGCTAAAACAAAAGACAAGCACTTTCAATGAAATATATTGATGAATATGTTGTTGGGGGTCAATTTCATCTTATCCACTCTCATATATTTTAGGAATTCAACATTCAAGTCATCATTGTTAATGCCACTCTCTAAATTACCTTTCAAGAAGGCTTCTCCCTGATTACGAGTTCATACAATTCCTAGCATTCCTAATAATTAGTTTTTTTAGCACAGGAGCTTAAGGCAACCAATATACTATTGGGAGAAATTCCCCGGATCTAGACTTCCCCGTACGTTCCCGTATCGAAAAAATCAATAATCATGCATTGAATGAGTTAAACAAAGCAAGCATTAAGCAAAGCGGAAAAACCCTAACTAATGATGAAAGAAAGCATAAATCTTAGATTAAGATGCAAGCACAAATTCCATATATGAGAGCTTCAAAAGATTACATTGATTCCCCAACAAACATACAAGGTTTAGTTCACCATATTCATGGTGAACCTAGATGAACAATAATGAAAGAATGAAAGAGATAGAAAAACCCGAGAAAGAGAAGAGGAGAGCTGTCACCATCTCACAATCTACCCCAAGGGGTGGAAGAGAGAGTGTTTGCTTCGTTTCTGCCAAAGATACAAACTCTAGGACGTCCTACAGCTTATATACTATTCCAAAAATACAAAAAAATTAGGCCCAAGCCCATAAAAGTGCCAAAAAAACAGTCCAAGCCCATTTAGAATGGCGCTCAGCGGTACTAGCGGTTGATCCATTTTGCCCCCCAGCTGCTGTTTTGCCCCTCAGCGGTGATTTCGGCACCTGAAAACTGCCGCTCAGCGCCAAATTTCCGCTCAGCGCCACTCGGTCAGACTTTTTCTGCGTTCTGGTTGGTTTTTCAGCATTCTGGTTGACTGGTTGACTTTTCTGGTTGACTGGTTGACTTTTCTGGTTGACTGGTTGACTTTTCTGGTTTCTGGTTGACTTTTCAGCACTCCAATCATTCGGTATTTCAATTCTTCTTTCAAATCATTCAATTAGCCTACAAAATGAAGGGAATCTTGCACAAAACCATTAAATGCACTTTCAACTCTCTTATTCTCAAAACTAAAGCAAAAATATGAGTTCAAGCTAGTTTCTAAGTCTTAAAGGTTGCTTTTGGTATCAAATTTAAGCATAAAAATAACAGTTTTTCAACCGTTATCAAGGAGAAGAAATTCCTAGAGACTGGAAGAAAAGAAGACTCCAACTTGGCACACCTGTTAGAATCAAGAACAAGTTGTGGGTTGTGAAGGGCTTTAAAGAGAAGGAGATGATAGAGATAGAGTCTCCATGTTATAGAAGAACCAAAACAGTTCAAAGGAAACAGCTGAGGAGTTGGTGGAATGACAACATCAACTACAAAGAAGATGGAACTTGAACTTTATTGGGTCAAGCTAATGACATTAAAAGAGCGCTTGCTGGGAGGCAACCCAGTGAATTTAAAAACTTTTGATTTGGTTTTGTAATTTTTTTTAATTTGTGAACATTATTTCTGTATTTATTTTGTTGGATATAGCATCTACTGAAGGATGCTAGGTGGTTAAGTATCTCCTGAAGGATACAATGGCAGTAACACCTACTGATGGGTGTTGGTGGATTTTGGGTCAGGCTCGTGACGTTAAACAAGCGCTACCTGGGAGGCAACCCAGTTGATTGAATATTTCTGTTTGTTTGTTTTAGTTAGGGTTTGCATAAGCATTTTGAACATTGAATTGCAGGGAGCCAGTGAGGGGCATGTCTAGGAGGCACGTAAGTTAAGAAAAGAAGGAGAAGAGCACTTCACGAAAGTGCCGCTGAGCGGTACTCTCGCAGAATGGGGTTTTAGTTCCCCTTAGCGGGACCCGAGCCCATTAGGGTATTTTTAAACCCTAAGCTGCGCATTCTTTCACACTTTCAGACTTTTCTTTGCACAAACACTCCCACATACCTTCTCCAAGGTTTTCCACATCTTTTCACTCTTCCCTCTTAAGAAAATTTCTCTTCCACTCACTTTTTCACTAGTGTGCCATCAAAGTTTGGGGTTGGAAGAGAGCATTCTAGCTTGGAAGCATTCTCATTGCATCTAGTATCTCCACCCAAGTAAGTAAAATGCATTTCGTTCATTCTAGGGTTTTTGATTTTGAATATGATTGTCAAAGCATGAAGATTTAGGGGTTTTGATTTCTTTGCATGATTTGATGATATATTTGATGTTTGAACCGATTAAACTGCATGATTATGAACTGGAAAACTGAAAATTGCATTTGGGTGGAGTTAGGAAAGCTTTAAAACAGGTTTTTCAAAAATCTGCAGAGTTACCGCTGAGGGGTAAACTGCCGCTGAGCGGCACTCTGCCAGATTTGATTTTTCTGGTTTTGTGTGATCTGGAATGTGGTACTGGTGGCGCTGAGGGGAATTCTGGCCCTCAACGGTGGTTTAGCTTCGAAAGGAGTTGTGTTTTGTGTTTTACTAATGATTAACATCATGTTCTGTGGTTTTGTGTGTGTTTTGAATGTAGGAATGGCATCCTCATCAGGAAAAAGATTGAAAACCATGGCAACCAAGAGAAAGGAAAAGGAACCAGAGCAACCCCATTCTAGCAGGTTCCTCTCTAGGAAACATGAGAAGCACTTTAAAGTGGTTCAGGACAGGAGACTTCTGATGGAGAGAAAGGTTGGAATGATACCTAACCTTGCTCCTCAATTTGGAGAGCAAATTTTAGGGAATGACTGGGGAAAGCTAGCCACTTATCCTGCACCTGCCAACATAGCTGTGGTTAAGGAATTTTACACCAATGCAAAGAAGATTGGTGATTATCCAGCTGAGAATTATTTGGGCTATGTTAGAGGCCATGCTATCAGGTATGATCCTGATTCAATTAATAACTTTCTGGACACTGTATGGGCTGGTGAGCAGTGCCAGTTTGCTCTTTGCATGGAGGAAGGTGTTGATTATGAGGATGTGGAGAGAGTACTGTGTATACCTGGAGGACACTTCCAAAGGAATAGATCTGGCTTAGTGGTTAACATTAGGAGGACGGATTTGACTCCTCTTGCAAAGTATTGGATGGCGTTTTCTCATGCCAACATTCAACCATGTTCACATGTGTCAGATATTACTCTCAGCAGGGCATTTTTCATTTATTGTGCTATCAGAAATTTGAATGTTAATATTGGGCAGGTGATAGTTGATGAGATTAGTGTGTGCGCTAATACTTCAAACAACAAAGCACCACTAGGACATCCTTCTTTGATCACGCACCTTTGCAAGATAGCTGGGGTGGACACTTCTGCTCCACCTTTTGAGAGGCCAAGAAAAGCTATTGATGAGGCCTACTATAGACAGTACTGTGGAGGTGATGATGAAGCTCAGCCAGTTCCACCACGCCGTGCTTGTAGAGAGAGAGGGCCAGCACAGAGCCAGACATCTGCTGAGACACATGAAGCAGAGCCATTCCAGATGAGGGACATGTATATGTCTCTTATAGGGGCTCAGTTGCAGTCCATTCACAGAGGGCAGGTGGCCACTGCTGAGATGATTGTGGGGATGTATGATACACCTCCAGCCCACAGGTGGACTATGGATGAATTCCATAATGTGGTAGCTTGGCCAGAGGAGCCAGTGCATGGAGGAGGAGCTGGAGCAGCTGAAGCTTCAGCTAGAGATATGGAAGAAGATGAAGCTGATGAGGATGATGCATTTGAAGATGATGCAGATGAGGAGGAAGAGGAAGATACAGAGGACAGCTCAGATTGATGAGGAGCTGAGATAGAATTTACTGATGAATGCTATCATGTGCTTATGCTTTGTGGTTTAAGTTTTCTGAACTTATTTGTTTTTGTTTTTAGATTAGGGTTTGATGTACTCTATGTTGAAACCTGGTTTCTTGTGATGGTTTGCTATTAACCGTGATTGTGTGATAAGTAATGTGGAATGATGCTTATGATTGATTGATGTTGAGATGATGTGCACATTAAAATGCTTAAACAGGTGATTCACAAGCTTTGTGAACAAATGCATGATATTATGATTGTGATTGTGAAATTAAGCAGGATGTGTATGTCAAATGTGAATGAGCTTATATGTGAGATTTTGAGCTCCAGAGTTGTTATTGTTGAATGCTATTACTTTGAAAGCATGAATGGTTTTGCCCAGGTTTTCTATGATTGAATCAATTGCTTGTTTTGCATCATGTGATCAAGGCCATTTGTTGAAAACCTTTTTATTGGCCAAATTCATAAAATTAGCCCACTAAAAGAGAACACTGTGTGTTCTATCCTTTGAACCCTTAGCCTTGAATATACATTGAAAACCCTTTGATTGAAAAATCTTTACCTTGAGTTAAGTAGAAAATCTTGTGTGGTATTGTTAAATGTTCAAGTTTGGGGTTGTTGGGAAATTATGAAAAGCATTGAGCTAAGAGCTAAAAAAGTAAGAATATGCAAAGAAAAAGAAAAGAAAAGAAAAAGAAGTAAAGCTCAATGCAAAGGCAAAAGAAAGTTGGGAATGAATAAGATGATTGTGTTGTTATGATTCTCTTAACTCAAGGATTTTGTGATCCAGAAAAACCAATTTTCTTGTTAGCCCAGCCACATTATAAGCCATAGAAAAGTCCTTGTGATGATGCATGCTTGTGAATGTTTTTGATTGTGGTAAAATGAAAGGCAAAGCTAATTCATGTAACATTGTGATAGTAGAGTGAATGAGTGATCATCTCTTATACACTTGAGTGTGAGTGAAACACTTGACTTAGTGAGGAAATATCACATGAACACATGAACATCCATGTTTAATTGATTGATCATTAATGAAAATAGCATTTGTTGGAATTTAAATGACTTTGTGAACACTAAAGCATGTGCACATCTTGATTGAACTCTTGGTCATAAGTTTGAGTGAAGTTTTTGCTTATCTTGAAAAGAAGATTTTTGAATGAAGTGAATCATCATATGAATTGGTTTAAAGATAGAGTTACATCTTATTTGCTTGAGGACAAGCAAAGTTTTAAGTTTGGGGTTGTGATAACAGTTGAAAAACTGTTATTTTTATGATTAAAATTGACACTAAAAGCAACCTTCACACTTAGAAATTAGCTTGAAATCATGTTTTTCTTTATATTTTTAGAAATAAGAGAGCTGGACAGGTTTATGCTTGATTTCAGTGTTTTTGTGCAGGTTTTAAGGTGAATTTGGTAAAAGAAGTGAAGAAGGAGAGAGATGAAATCAGAAAAGACAACAAAAAGTGCAAAAGGAGAAGCCGAAGTCACCGCTCAGCGGCAGTTTACCGCTGAGCGGCACTCAGGAGTTTGCGGGAGGTCCGCTGAGGGGCAAAATGGCCGCTGAGGGGAGAAAACAAGTCACGCACTCACCGCTGAGCGGTATTTTACCGCTGAGCGGTACTCTGGAAGTCACGGGAGATCCGCTGAGGGGCAAAATGGCCGCTGAGGGGAGAAAACAAGTCACGCAATCACCGCTGAGCGGTAGTTTACCGCTGAGCGGCACTTTAATGGGCTTGGACTTGACTTTTTGTAATTTACGAATGATACATAAGCTTTAGGGTTTCCTAGGGTTAGGTATCTCTGGCTGGAACGAGGCAAACACTCTCTCTACCACCCCTTTGAAGGAGGATCTTGGATGCTGAGGCTTCCGCTTCACCTTTTTAGGGTTTATTCTTTCATTCTTTCATTGTAATTCATCTAGGTTCACCATGAATATGGTGAACTAACCTCTTTATGTTTGTTGGGGAATCAATGTAGTCTTGTGAAACTCTCATATATGGAATCTGTTTTTACATCTTTTAATTAAGACTTATGCTTTCTTTCATCATTAGTTAGGGTTTTTCCTCTTTGTTTAATGCTTGCATGGTTTAACTCATTCGATGCATGATTATTGGTTTTGTCGATACGGGCACGTACGGGGAAGTCTAGATCCGGGGAATTTCTCCCAATTTTATATTGGTTGTCGTTAAGCTCCTGCACTTATGAACTGATCATTAGGAATGCTAGGAATTGTATGAACTCGTGATTAGGGAGAAGCCTTCTGGAAAGGTACATTAGAGAGTGGCATTAACAATGATGATTTGATCGTTGAATTCCTAAAATATATGAGAGTGGATAAGATGAAATTGAACCCCAACAACATATCCATACATAAATTTCATTGAAAGTGTTTATCTTTTGCTTTTTGCCATTGATCACAAATCATGCATACATGTTTATTTTCTGTCTTGCATTTTAAACCTCAATTAATTCGTTTGTAAGTCTTAATTAATTAAGAAATCACATAACTAAACTAGGCCGTGAGTCCTTTGGGAAGAACGATACTTGGTCTTACCAAGTTTTATTACTTGAACGATTCGGTCATACTTGCCGATTGAAAACAAGTTTGTGACATCATAATTTGGTGTTCATAAATTTGTCCATCATAGCCATGTTGTCAATTAATTCATAGGCTTCCTCTAGAGTCTTGCACTTGATATTGCCTCCAACTAAGGCATCCAACATCAATTTAGTTTGTGAACCAAGACCTCCAAGGAAAAGAATGACTATTGTTGCTTCATCAAAACCATGAGTAGGCGTCTTTCTCAGCAAGCTCTTGTACCTATCCCATCCTTGCCCTAATGTCTCCTCCATGCCTTGCCTGAAAGAAGAGATTTCATGCTTCCCTTTGTTGATCTTTGATTGTGGGAAGTATTTGTTCAAGAATTTTGCAACCACATCTTCCCACTCAGTCAAGCTATTTTCAGGAAAAGAGTTAAACCACAGTTTAGCATTGCCTCCCAGAGAGAAAGGAAACAAGGTTAGTCTAGTAGCATCATCTGACACTCCATTCAGCTTCACAGTATTACAGATCTCATTAAAAGTGGTCAGATGCTCATTTGGACTTTCATGTGACAGTCCATTGAATTGGTTGCTCTTCACTAGATGGATCAACGTAGGCTTCATCTCCATACTTGTGGCATTGACCCTCGGCTTTGCAATGTTTTTAAAATGGTGAGGGCCAACAATTGTTGCATAATCTGCCAAAGTACGTTTACCACCATTGTTGTCCATGCTTTCCTTATCAGATTGTGAGGCCTGTGAAATTTTCTCTAGAGAAGGTTCTCTAGATAATCTATTTCTTATTAGCCTTCTACTAGTCTCAAGTCCTTCAAGAAGAGGTTCAGAACTTTTGTTGCTCCTAGTCCTGACTGTATCCTGCATAAACTAGACACAAAACCCTAGAAAACACTGTTAGCACAAAAACAAAAACAAACGACACAAAACACAAATTAAAAATAAGATAAAAAAATAAAAATAAAAATCAAGTCAAAGTTAATCAAGAATCATACAAATAGAATAGTTTAAACCGTGAGTCTCCGACAATGGCACCAAAAACTTGTTGATAGATCGACTAGTGTACTGAATCGCACAAGTAATATAAAATGGTAAGACCAAGTATCGTGTCCCAAGAGACTCTCGACACTAAACATTCGTGTGATAACTTGATTAATTAAGACTTAAAGAAAACGACATCATTGGTTTCAAATGCAAAAACAGAAAATTAAATATGAATGCAAGTTCATCGATAGCAGAGTAGCACAATGATGAACAAATGTTGTTTAATATGAGATGAGTATGTTGTTGGGGTTAGATTTCGCCAAGTTCCCTCTCATGTATGTAAGAATTCTTCTTTATGCATTAATGTTAACATCACTCACTAAATCACTTAAACCCGATCCCTTGGCGAAATAAGCCTGTCCTTAATCACTAGTTCATGCAATTTCTAGCCTTCCTAGTAATTAAATGTGAAGATCAAGAGCTTTAAGACGACCAAGACTCATACCCTCATCCTTGAGAAATATTACTCTTGGGAGTAATTCAACAAGAACCTGAATTGTAAGAAACCTCCCAGCACTCATGTAATTCAGAAATCATGTTATTGAATGAGTTAAAAAAAAGCAAGCATTGTAACAGATTAATTACTCTGACAATTAATGAAAAAGCATATATTATTAAGAATCAATTCAAATACATGAGAGTTCACAAGGTTACATCATCCCCCAACAACAAATAGAAGTTAGTTCACCATAGACATGGTGAAACTAGATGAATAATGGAGAAGAATGAGATAAGAAAACCCTAAAAATTGAAGGCGGGAGCTCCCACATCCAAATCCGCCTCGAGAGAGTGAAAGAGTGTGCTGCTGCGCTCCTCCTGCCAAAGATACAAAACCTAGGACGTTTGGGTCCTTTAAATAGAGCGAAAATAGAACAAAAACGAAGTCTGGCCCATGTTGCTGGCGCTCAAGCGCCCGAAGTGGGGCGCCCGGGCGTCGAACGATACTTTTTGGCGCTTAAGCGCCCAAAGGGCCCCCCAGACGGTGTGCGGTACACTTTTGGCGCTCAACCTCCCTTGAGGGGTGCCCAAGCCTCGCGAATTTTTTCAGTACTGCGTTTTTTTCTCTTTTTCTGCAGTTCTGCTCGCTCCTTCAGTTCCGACTCCATCATACTTTGACTCCTCTTCCAAATCCCTTCATTAACCTACTAAAACAAGGGAATTTAGTCATAAAATCATTAAGTTCAACCTCAACTCTCTTATTCACACAACTTAACAGAAAATCATGATTTCAAGCAAGTTTCTAAGCAGAAAAGGGTGCATTTAGTATCAAAATTACATCACAAATAACGATATTTTCAACCGTTATCAAAAACCAAGGTGAAAACAAGAAAAATAAACTTAAGGCTTAAAGGGGTTTCCAATGAATTAATGTTAGGACAATTTTATTTGGTCAAGTAGCTAAAACAAGAAGTGCCTCAATCATATCAAATCATCAATATTCACCTTAGTTGCACAACACAAAATCAAGCAAAATATTAGAGTATCAACAAAACATGGGCAAATCACTCAAGAAAAATATATATGGCACAAGGTGGTCCATCCTTATCATTAGGCCCAAAATTCACATGGTTCACATTCCTTTCACAAAAGATTTAATCAGGAAATGCTCAAGTCAACTCAATCAACAAATCATAAAAGAAATCCACTCATATCAACATGACTCTTTTTTTTTCATGATCATCCCAGTTAATTATTCAAACTCTCACATCCATTGCAAATATTTATAAAAAAGAAACAAAATAGGGAACACAGTTAATTATTTCCCCACAAATTAATTTGAGGCCGATCATGCAGTTGACCAAAGTAAATTCTCAATCAAATGCAAGACCTTTCTAGATTATTCACAATAAATTCAACCAAAGTACATTCTCAATCAAATTCTATTGTGTTTAATCATGTCTATTCTTAAATCTCTTAACCAAATTAAAAGCTAATTAATCAAAGTAAATTCTCAATTAATTATAGTTGAAATTATTACTACCAATCAAAGTACATTCTCAATTGATAGCAAAAACTTGTTTAATCATATGAAAGTTCTTAAATTTAATCAAAGTAGATTCTCAATCAAACCTAGAAACCCTTGAACTCATATGATTAATATGCATGTAGATTCAAACACCTTATGATGCAAAAATCATTACTTTTAATATGATTGAGAGATGAAAGACATAAAAAAAGAGCAACTCAAATCAATAATCAAAAGAAACAATTGCATTAATTCAACTTAACCTCAAAATCCATAATCAAATTAAAGTGGAGGAGTTTGAGAATGAATGAGTTATGATTTCTACCTCCCCTGGGTTTCTTTAAATAGGCTTGTTGGGCTTGTACTCTGAATCTTTTGTTGATAAAATCTTTTATCTTATATCCAATAACTTCCAAATATTCAACATATTCAATCAGTTTTTGAGAATATTTGATAATATCTTTTCTAGATTCAAAAAGATTTGACAAATATTATCTTTTGATATTTATTGATATAGTTAAATAAGGTAATTATTTAACAATATGAAATAAAATATCTTCAGATATATTTTCTTCAAATTATCTTTTAAAATATCTAACAGATTTAAACTTGCCCAAAATTACATTTCAACCCTTTTTATTTTATTCAAAATTTCACATGAGTCTAGAATTTTCCTTTAATTACACTTTAGTCATATCTTTCTTTTCAAAATTGCATAGGAGCCTTGCGTTGACCAGATTGGACCGGCTTTGACCATTCAACTTCATGCTTTAAATGAATAAAATTCTAACTTCAGCTGCACAAATAAACATTAGAACATCCAAAATAATTTATGCAATTAAGAATCACATTTTAAGCATCTTTAATTCGCAAACCCAATAAATCCAATCGTTACAAATTCACTTTAAATCAATCATTTAAGCACAAGAATCTTATCAAAAATTTGAATTTTAAAACATAGATGTGGGCATAAATATGCACTCATCACAAGGAAACTTAGCTCGAAGAATCGAGGCTTCTGATACCACATGATGGTAACTTCCTTGGCTAGGTTGGGCCAAAGCTAGGAGATATGCATGGAGGGGTGTTTCCTTCGATGGATGGTTTGGAAATATGGTGGTGAATGGTCCAAGGATGATGAGCTAAGGTATGGATGGTGTAGAAGCTCAAGACCTCTAGGAGATATGATGGTGATGATGTAATGTTTGGTGGCTCCAAGAGAGGTGAGGTCTATTCAAGGAGAAAGGTGACTAGAGGGGCCTTTTCACTCTTAGGGTGTCATGTGACCACTTCTAAAAAGCAAATCCTCTCAAATGGAAGCATGACACATGACACACACTTTCCACTAGGTTTGGATGTCTAACTTAAGAAAAATCTACTTAGGCCTTAATACAATCCTTAAACAAACCTATACTACATGGCCAAATACAATGGCCTAGATATCCTACACTACTCTATAATTCATTCTCCATGATGGCTCCAAAGGTGCCCCACAAGACAAAGTTGATGTCATCTTCATGAATGACTCTCTTGAAAGTGTTTGACTATGGCTAGGAGATTTGTTATCATTCCTTACCTCTTGAAAATGATTTGCCCTCAAATCTTCAACATGGAACAAAGAAAACTTCCTTATCTTCTTTGGAGTTTTATGTGCTTCTCCACTATGATCAAATACCCATTTTATAACACAAGTTAGAGCCAATGTTATAATAGTGAGTAAATGAAGAATATTGTTCCCAATAATAATACACCTTAAATCAAATGAATGATGAATGTCTTAGAGAGTAGGAGCATCTTTGAAACTTTTATTTGTCTTGTGTTGAATGTATATTGAAAGACTATCAATTCCAACAAAAGAATTAATTTTTAGAATATGCGATAAGCACACCTAATGTTAACAAAACTTTAAACATAGTCTTTTATTGAGATAAACTAATACAAAATTATTTATTATTCGTGTTTATATCTCATATCTCCTCCTCCCATTTATTTCAATAATGTTGTTAGCTTTAGTGTAAGTATGATATTTCAATTCTTGTAAAATAGATAGAAAAAAAGACGTTTTTCACATTATTGTAAAATAGATAGAAAAAAAAAACGTTTTTCACATTATCTATTTTAAAATCTTCTATAACGTAAGTGATTTGATTTAAAAAATAAATAAAAACATAATCTTTTGATGCTAAAAATATAGAAAAATTAAACTTCATAAGGGGTCACTTTCACTTATATTTTATCCTCCGATGATAGATCACGAGTAGCCCCTCGTAAGCATTGGATGGGTGGGAGATTAGGAGCATGGTGGCTATTACTTTGAATGAAAAGAACTTTTGGTCTGTTCCCTCTCGCGTCATGATTGTTTATGCTTTTCTTTTGCCCTCAGAAAACGAAATTCAAAAAGTTGGTAGTTCCACTCTTTTCCTCTTCTCAATTGAAAAATGAAGGGGAATCCCACCAACTACACCACCTTCGTTTCTCAGAGAGACACGTGGCGATATGAATTACGTGTTTTAAGGTCCCTCCTCGTTCCGCGTGCTTTCAATCTCCTTAACAACCGCTTTTCCGCTCTCCATTGTCCACACGCAAATCACTCTCTATTCCTATTTTCGTCTTCAAAGTATTCTAATTTTTAGTTTAAGTTTTCTACTTTCACAACATTACTTTTAATTCTCATATTCGTTGAAATGCCTCCATTTTGCTTTAGTATTGAAAGATATTAGTTTTAAGAATTAAAATTTTGAAAACTATAGGAACGAAAAGGATTGGTTATGGAAGTTCCATACAATATGTTTTAACAAATTTGGACTAAAGAGTTATTACTATGCGTATATTAAAACAGTGACATATTTAAAATTAAAATAACTTTACAGTATCTATTTTATTTACGTTTTTTAAGATTGTCATGTTTCTGCACCAAAACAAAAATAATATTATTTTTTATAGCGAAATCCTATGAAATTTATCGTTTCCAAAACAATTTTATTGCTACTTTGTATACCCATCTAATAGTTCTTCCCACATTTCAAAATTAATTTTCGTAGCTTATAAAAAATGATATCTTTAAAAAAAAAGTGTTGGTTGCTTAACATTTTTATCATTAAAAAAACTTTACATATAAGTTTGTTTAAATATAAGTGACATAGTAAGAATCATTTAAATGTTTTAACATATAATTATTACTGTAATTTCTCTTCTGTAATATAAGTAATAAATAGTTCAATAATTACTAAATATAAGTGAAGTTGAGCCAACAAAAACGAAGATTTGAAGAATGGCATAAGTTTCACACTCTTTCACTGGCATTGAAGCTTCATTACAATTTGTTTGTCTATCGACAACCTTAGATGAATTTTATGTTCATAATGAAAGTACCAACATTCGTCCAAGTCTAACTAACGTGGAATAAACTAAACTAACACATATGTTCTCTGGGATGATCTATGGTGAAACTCTACTCATTTGTCTTGCAACCAGCTACTCTGCTTTTCAGTATCTTGGATTTTCTCCATTATGGACCACTGTTATAAATTTAAATATTAGATAATCATCGCTGAGACATAGGCATCGATTGCAAGTAGTATAATAATAAAAAAACTCTATGCAGCAGAGTACATACACTAGATTAGACACATGCCTCCCCCTCTACCCCTTCGCCACGTTCACGGGAAAACATTATTGGAACCCACAAAGGTGTACACTGCGCACCCCACCCCACCACCCTCTCTCCCCTGAAAAACAAAAAAGCTTCAAACTTTACACCACCCCACCTCCAAATATCAGGATCAGAACTCGTTTTGTTGAAATTTAACCCCTTTCTCGCATACCCATTGGGCTTTTGGTTCGTGTGACGGTTACTCCAGGAACTAAAGTTGAGCTTTTTTTCTTAGTTGGATTCTTTGCGTTTAACATTTTTTCATGTTTATGGCGATTGGCCTTCTTCTTTGGCTGTTACTGGCCAAGGGTCTTACCTCGGAGGGTTCTCTGGGGGTCACATTTTCTTCTAGGCTTGTTCACCGCTTCTCTGAAGAGGCTAAGGTTCATCTGGCTTCAAGAGGCAACGGTTCTGCACTTCAATCGTGGCCTGAGAGAAACAGCTCTGAGTATTTGAGGTTGCTTCTTAGAAGTGACGTGACACGGCAGAGGATGAGGCTTGGCTCGCAGTATGAAACTCTTTACCCTTCTGAAGGTGGCCAGACCTTCTCCTTTGGCAATGTGCTTTATTGGTGAGTAAGTCTGGGAAAGTTATCAGGAAAATAAAGTTCGAGTTTTTTGTTCTGTACTTTCTGATTCTTGCGTGACCCTATGAAGGTCTGGAGTACTGTGAGTTAACAAGCTTCGTTTCATTGTTATGGATGAACTATTCATTTGTTACATGAAGTTGTCCTCATTCTAAGTTTTAGTCTTTACCTGAGAAAACGATAAATCTTTTAGTTTTAGTCATTTCTAACCCTAGAGAACAATTTCTGGAGGTGTAAAATCGTTACAGAAGAGTGTTTATGGACTAAACCTTAAAATAGAAGTTACTTTAAGGATCTAATTAATGATTTGACATACATTTTTTTATGAACACTTTTTCTTATTGCAAATTATTCTGACATCCCTGTGGTTTTACTTAAAGGGCTCTTTTGTTTAGAGTACACACAATACCTCTGGCTTTTCTGTAATGCTTACAATGACCCCTTACAGGGCTAAATGGTTTGATGACTTGGGTATTGGGGGTGGAGATATCATGTATTTAACACTATTATGCAAGTTAACGTAGGGGTTAAAAGGACAGAAACATCAGGAACTGCAGATTTGTCTGTGTAATTTTTTTTTCTTTTTATTTAAAAATGGAACTTTGGTTGAAATTCACTGACCTTTTACTAGGACTACGAGTTGTTATTGAGGTGCACGCTCAGGGGTTAAATTTGAAATGGTTTAATTTGATGGATTTCCTTTTGGTTAAATGAATAGAAATAAAAGATAAAAGGGAGTTGTAGTGGATGCTATAGAATGTTGTCAATGGTGTCTATGAACCTCATCATTGTTGGATTTCAGGTTGCATTATGCATGGATCGACATAGGGACTCCAAACGTTTCATTTCTAGTTGCATTGGATGCTGGAAGTGACATGCTTTGGGTTCCCTGTGACTGCATTGAATGTGCTTCCTTGTCTGCTGGTAATTACAATGTGTTGGTAGGTCTCTGAAATGACTTCCGTTTTCCTTTATTTCCTTTAATACTTTTTCATCTCTCAATATTGTCTTGTTGTTGCTATAAGGAACTTACTGTTTGCTCCATTTATCATTTAAAGTCTTTTGTTCGTGTTGAAATATTCATTTCGAGAATCATTCATCTTGTAAGCATATAAGATTCTTTCGTAAAGAGCCTTTTTTTTTTGTGTTTATGGACACATGTGAAGTAGAGTGTTGAGGGCTATGGTAGGGGATAACAGAAGAAGCCCAATCTACAACTATCATAGTACAAGTATCTGTGCTATGCTCTGTGTCACTGCATCCATACTACTTAACTATCTGTTAATAACATTAGTCCTTCAAGTGTAGGCAATTCTTTTTTGAGTAAATAATAATACACTTTGAGTTCATATTTGGACTTCTACAACAGTTCTCCCAAATGAAGTAAGAAATTTAGCTGTTAATTTCAATGATTGATTGGTAGATGCTCCCTTTTATATGGGAGCATCTCTGATGCAGGATAGGGATATGAATCTATATACACCATCATTATCTAACACCAGCAGGCATATACCTTGTGGTCATAAGCTATGTGGTGAACAATCCTCTTGCAAAGGCCCTAAGGATCCTTGCCCTTACAGTGTTCAGTATGCCTCTGATAATACCACAAGTTCTGGATTCTTATTTGAAGACAAACTACATTTGGCATCTGATGGAAGACATACCGAACAAAATTCTGTGCAAGCCTCTATTATTTTAGGGTATGCTTAAAACTGTTTAATAGTTTTGTACTGCTTTGTTCTTTGAAGTTTGATGTGTTGGGCAAGATTATAAGCTGCAAGTTTGACTTGTGTTAGTGCTATTGACAATTGATTTATATAAGTGCAGTTGTGGAAGGAAACAAACTGGTGAGTATTTAGAAGGAGCTAGTCCTGATGGTGTTCTGGGGCTAGGACCTGGAAACATTTCAGTCCCAAGTTTACTGGCAAAGGCGGGACTTACTCAGAATTCTTTTTCAATTTGTCTTGGTGAGAATGAATCTGGGAGAATTATCTTTGGTGACCAAGGTTACGTGACCCAACATTCTACACCATTCTTGCCCATAAATGGAGAGTTGTAAGTATTGTATATAATCCCTTGAATTGCTGCTTCATTGAGATGCCATTTGTGTTGCGTGTTAATTGTTTGAGCTGTTGCAGTACTGCCTATATGGTTGGAGCAGAGAGCTTTTGTGTTGGGAACTTATGTCTCAAGGAAACTAGGTTTCAACTACTTATTGACAGTGGATCTTCTTTCACATTTCTTCCCAATGAAGTTTATCAAAAAGTTGTGATGGAGGTAATTCCTTTTACCATAAATATAGTGGTGTATGGTCATGCATAAATCGGGCTGAAAGTAATCTTCACTTGATACAGTTTGACAAACAAGTAAGTGCAACAAGGATTATTCTCTCACAAACATCATGGGATTACTGCTATAATGCCAGGTCAGTTACTAAATGATTAAGCATTTAGGTGTTCAATCATCTTAGTTTCATTTTAACGGATTGGCTTTTTCCATGTGACAGTTCTCAGGAGTTGATTAACATTCCCCCATTGAAACTCGCTTTTTCTAGGAATCAAACCTTATTATTTCAAAATCCTATTTTTACTGGTTTTGCCAGTCCGGTAAGCTAAACCTCCAATTCCCTCTTTTCTCTCCTGGGGCTGTGTTTATTTGGTTGAAATTGAGTTAATCTTTAGATATCGGTAAAAGATGTGATGTACAAAAGATAACCATCCATGTGGATCTAGGGCTGTGACAGTTTTGTCTTTTGATGAGTGGTACTTTGGTGTCTAGAGATTGCCACTGACAGAAAATGAATCTTATGATGAGGCTGAGTTTGGATGTAGCTAAAAAATAATGTCGGAAAAGTGATTGTGTTGAATAAAGTTCCATGCTTTACTGAATTCTCAAGAAAAATCAACCCCAAAACAAAACCATCTTACAACGATTCCTAAACTGCCTAAAAATTGAATATGGAAGAAAATCTCTTCTATTGAATTTGAGAGCGAATAATTACGGTGTGGACGAGAGTTTAAGACGCATAAAGAAGTGATTTTGAATGATCTGATATTATATAAACATTGCTCATTCATGAATAAAAATGCCAATCTTTGATGGTACAAGTATGTTCTGTGGCCAAAAGTTGACTTCCAAATTCCAGCATGTTGTATAGAAATTGAAGTGGATTCTTGAAACATTTTATGTCAACCTGTTCATGATTTCTTCTGACTGCTAGAGGATAAACTTTTGTTATTGTGCTGAACAAGTAAACATGATATCATACAAGTAATTCTCAGGTTGTAAAATTTCTTCTCTAATCAACCAGGATGTTTTTGCGGCTTATAATTCTAAATTTATTAAACTTTCCTTGCAGAATCTCTCCCCTCCCAAAATAATTCCTGTTAGAATATTTATCCTATTTATCATGATTATATATTATGACTAGGGTTATCCTATTTATCATGATTATATTGTGTCTAGGTTATCCTATTTATCATGATTATATTGTGTCTAGGTTACCCTATTTATCATGATTATATTGTGTTTAGGTTACCTATCATAATTATATTGTGTCTAAGGTTACCCTAATTATCATGTACTCTTGTATTAATTTATTTTTATAAATAGAAGATTGTGAGAGGATCAATCAAGCCCTCAAGAATTATTTCTTTTCAATCTGAAGTTGGTATTCGATTCCGCTTTGGTTTCTGTCTCGTAATATCTATCCAATGTCACAGTCCGTCGTCGCCCGCCACAGTCCGTCGCTGTCCGTCGCCGGCCACCGTTGTCCATCGCTGTCACAGTTTTGTTTGTCTAAACCCTTAGGGTTTTCTTGTTCCTCACTGGAACTATTCGTCTTCTCTAGAAATGGCGTCTGACAGTACTCTTTTTTCTCCGGAAGTTCATCAATTACCTCCGAGAAGCTAAATGGAAAAAATTATCTATCATGGTCTGCTGCAGTTAAAATGTGGTTCCTTGGCCAAGGGCATTATGACCACCTTGAGCAGATGGAAGCCATGTGCCTACTGAAAAAGTTTATTATTGGAAACAAGCAGATTTTCAGTTGTGTGTCCTGTTATGGCAATCGGTGGAACCCAAACTTCTTGTATCTTTGAGGGCTTTCAAAACTTGTCACTCCTTTTGGAAAAAAGCCCAAAGCATTTATGCCCATATTTATCATGATTATATTGTGTCTATGTTACCTTATTTATCATGATTATATTGTGTCTAGGTTACCCTATCATGATTATATTGTGTCTAAGGTTACCCTAATTATCATGTACTCTTGTATCAATTTAATTTTATAAATAGGAAGATTAAGAGAATGATCAATCAAGCTCTCAAGAATTATTTCTTTTCAATATCAAGTATTCCTATCTTGGCTATAATAATTCTGATAAAACACAAACTTCTGGTGCAGGAAAAGGAATACACCCTCTTTTGTTTGCCCATAGCTCCTACTGATTACGAATATGCTACCATTGGACGTGAGTATATCGCTGCCTACCATATGTGAAACATAATCACATAGCATTTCTTTTATGTCAGCAGTGCCTTTATGTGTTTTTCTGTTCAGTTTTTCAAATATTTCTATTTCCATTTGTTTTCTGGTATCTCAATCAAGTTTTAACAGCATATGCATGTAACTGTTCACACATGTATACTGATTGGCCAGTTAGTAGTTATGTTAGTTATTTCGATCGTATATTTGTATGAAACATGCACACTTATTCTGGCTGACATGGTTTAGTCTTTCATTTGACGCTTTTGTTCAGAGAACTACCTGATGGGTTATCGCATGGTCTTTGATAGGGAGAATCTGCGGTTTGGCTGGTCTAGATGGAATTGTGAGTATTTCCTAACACAATTTTTCCCAAATCTTCCTGAAAAAAATCTCCTGCTTGTTCAATTTGGATTCTCTTTCATTGGTAATCTCTTTACCAGCATAACTACAAAATGTTGTCTTTTCATGAACTTGTACTTTATGCTAATCACTCAGAATTTGCAGGCCAAGATAAAGCAAGTTTGGCATCACCTTCCAATGGTGGATCACCAAACCCTTTACCGGCAAATCAGCAGCAGAGTGTCCCTAATGCTCGTGCTGTACCACCTGCCATTGCCGGCCACGCCTCTGCAAAACCCTCTGCTGCCACAGCTGGGCTCATCTCTAAACATTCCTTAGTTTCAATGTTACTGATATGTCACCTTTGGCTTTTGTCATGTTGTGAAGTCTATCTAATTTGCTTGTAAATTTCCCTCCTGATCAGACGCAAATTTTATGGGGTTTAGTTTTTCAATTTTGTAGGGTGTTGTATCTATTGGGTTTAGTGGGGAACTTTTATTTATTTTGGTAAATTCTCAGTTGTAGCCCTTCTTTGTTCTCTTTCTTGTGCATCATTTTTTTTCTGCGAGTACACACCCATATTCTCGAGTGTTCCTATTATGCCAATTCTAGGAAATAATGATAGAATTGAAGTGAACCAAACTGGAACTATTGCACTTAATTGCATAGAATCAAGATTCTCAAACATAAATAACAACTTAATTCAAATAAGTTACCAAAGTTATATAAATTTAAATACACATGTCAGATTTTATGTTTAATCTTCTAATAATGACATTATCTCTCTTTATCATCCTCATCCAATTCTCTCTTATGAATGTTGTGTTTTTTTATTGTTTTTAAATGTTATGTTATTAAGATCAAGAGCATTCAGAGCACGATTTGTTGTATTCCATCTCAGTGAACATTTCACCTTCAACTTGTTTAATCTCAACATTGGTTTTTAAAGTTATCCAATCATCATTTGATTCAATGTCATTAAATAACAATTTTTTAATTTGTCTACTTTTCAACTTGTAGTTATATATCACAAACTAAATCAATCATTCTTTTTATGCAAACGATTCCTTATCTTTGTATGAACTTAAAATGAAATATAATATTTTTAGTGAAGATATAAACATAATAATAAAAATTATAAACTATAAATAATTTAAATTATCATTTCAAATGAGTTTCAATTACGCTCACATATAGAAGAACTACAAGTTAAGCTTAGAATTCGAATAACAAATCTCTTTAACTTTGAAGTTCCATTACCAAACTTATTCCACACCATTCACCCAGATTTAACTCTTTCTTCCACTCCTTTGCATCTTCCATTCCAAAAAGTCCTCTAGCACAATGAAATTCAACAATTTGTAAATTAATTTTTCTTCTTTTTGTCATTTCTGGTATCACCATCATCACATCTAAAGTTAGCTTCATAGTGGAAATAGAGGTTGAGAAAATAGCCAGTTGCATGCAAAGGCCTATGAAGTTGATTATCCCATCGAGCATCAATTATTCTCCAAACTTCTTCATAACTACATCAATCATGCTATATAATAATTTCACACATAAGTAATTAAACTTTGAATGAGTAAAAGTTTGAAAATTGACCTCTTTTTGATATTGTTATAGTTGGACCTAATCTTCTCTTTGCACAATCCATCTCTTCATAAATGAAACCCATAGCAAGTTTTAAATATGATTCCACTAATCTTAAGACCACCATAAGAGGGGTAGCAACTTTCAAGCATGTGGAGACATTCTTCAAAATCGGCTATCCAATACCACATGTTATACTTTTCTCCCCTCTTGTGAAGTTTCCAACTTGCTTGTCTTCCAATCCTCAGAGCTAAACATGATCAACAATGATGCCTTCAATTCACGAAGACAAACAAGAGTTAAATAAGCCATGGAAAATCTAGTCACACTTGGTCTTATCAAGTCTCTATCTTTAGTGAACTTTTTCAACAAGGAAATCAACATTGATCTTCCATAAATGTAAGTGGTAATCTTTCTTCCCTTCTTAATGGTCAATTCATTGACCTTTAATTTTTTTTCAAAATCTTCAAATATCAAATCAATGCAATGTGTTGCACGTGGAGTTCAATACATTTTTCCCTCTTTTGCATCAACAACTCTCTAGTTGCATTGAAATTTGCAGTATTATCAGTGACAACTTGAATAACATTTTCTTCTCAAACAAACTCGACAACATCATCTAACATTTTGAAAACTTTATCATTTATTTTTAAAATTTTTAAAGTGTCAAGTGAATAAAGAAAAACCGTCCCTTTAGGACTATTCACCAAGAAGTTGCAAATAAAATGTCTTTTTCTATTTGTGCAACCATTAAACATAATTGTATATCCAATTCTCTTCCATTCCTCCTTATAATCCTCAAGGATTGCATCTATTTTGTTCACAGTTTGTTTCAAGAGCTTCTCTATAATATCATGATAAGATGGTGGTTTGTATCCAACTCCATACTTACCAATCATTTCAAACATCTTTGCAAATGCTAGATTTCTAATTACATGAAAAGGAATGACACTAGTGTAAAAGAACTCGGCCACTTGAGCATCAACTTCTTTGTATCCTTTTTTCATCATTTGATTTATAGGTTCTTGAACTACCCCCTTGGTAGTAGTAACAACTTTTTGTTTTCCTTTAAAACTGAATACCTTGTGTCCTCCTTTAACACTCTCACTTTCTTCATCATCTTCATCAATGATATTTAACTTTCTTTTCTTTGATGAAGCATTATAGCTTCTATAACTATTTTTATCATAAAATATATTATTTCATCCCAAACAGAAGCACAAAGTTCAAAATTCTCCCTAATTCCACAAGATGATGCTTAAATCTAAATATGCTTCCACTCACAATCTTTAAGCAATAATTACATTTAACTTTTCTTCCATTACCATTAATATGAAATCCATGTTTCCAGATCAATTTCCCGGTACACTTTTACTTCTACTTTTAACTAATGAAGATGCACTTGGATTAACTTCCACTGAATTTGATGTGTTTCTGGACATAATGAGATAAGCCTTTTCACTACAAACATAATAAAATTCACAAGAGTTTAAAATATTGTAGCAACATAGCTTTTTCAATAGTGTAGTGTGCAATACTATATTTTTTGAAAAATAAAAAGAATGGTGTAGTGTTGTAAAATGTAACCCATTAATACTTTGTTGTTAAAACTTAAAATCAATTTACACAGTACAAATAATTTCAGTGGCATAGGGTTTACACTTACACAACCCAAGAGTTTGAAGACGTGATCCACGACGACATTAACGATGAAATCGACGATAATAGCGCGAGAACGGCGATGAACGACGAGATCGACAACGACGATGCGAACAACGAGAATGAAGGCGCGACGAAAGGCGAATATGATGAATGAAGGCGTGACAGAGGGCGAGATCAAACGACGACGAAGGGCGAAACTGATGACCAAGGGTGCGAAGGAGGGTGAGATCGACGACGAGAGTACGAGAACAGAGATGAACAGTGAGAACGAAAGATGTGAGTGAATCGCTTGAACGAAAGCTCAAAAAACCTAATATGGTGAGTGTCAACACCCAATTTCGTCCGGATGATAAATAATATAGGTCTTTCTTTTTTTATTGCATCTTATTTTATTTTATGTTTTTTATGAATTTTATTACTTTATTTTGTTTTTTTATTTCATTTGATTTTTCATATAAGTATTTTAAAGAGAAAGCAAAAAGAAAAAAAAAAAGAAGAGAAAAGGAAAAAGCGGTTACTCCCTCACGCACACGGACACATGCACTGCCCTTTTGGCTCTCCACCACCCCTCTGCTCCACACACACCCGTAACCACCCCAACAACTTTTCCTTTTTCACTCCCAACTCCATTACCTCCAAGGGGGAGGGCTCTCCGCATCACACAACACTCAATCCTCCTCCATTCTCTGTCAATGATGGCAACTCATATACACCTATTACCATAGCCATAGGGACACCGGGGGATCAGAATCTACCATTTTTATCCATTTTCTCTTCATTTCCATCTAAAACACCATCTCCAACATCATCAACACTTCCACGGCCAAACACCCATCCTCCATACTCACGCTCACAGCCCATATCCATCTTCATTTTTCATCACTCACGGCTACAAGAAATTCCTCAACCATGGCCTAATTTCAAATCTCTCTCTACCCTTCTCCATACTCTGTCGACACCGAAAGAACCCCTTATCACTTCCAATCCCATTATCATCATCAATCCTGACTTCTAATACCAAAATCCCCCAAATACCTTTTTCCTGCAAAGAAAAGAGAATCAATCCAAGCATTCAGTCAATACACATAACAAATCCAGCCTCCCCACACTCCTATGCGCACACCACGGGCTTACTGTTTCCCAGTAGACAAAATATCAAACGAAAAAAGATGATGAAGAGGGAAAGAGCTCCAGTGACGGCCGGTGATGGTCTTGACGGTGAGCAGCTGGGCTAGTGATGGTCTCGGCGGTGGACGACTGCGCTCGCAACACCTTGGGCTACTACTTGCAGTGTTTGATTTCAGTGGAAGGGAAGAAGATAATCATCTCCTCGCGCGTAAAGGGGAGAAGCAGGGAGGAAGACCCAATACGGCGGCTAGCAATCCCTCCGGAAGGGAGCATCGGCGCTGACAATGGTGGCATCCTAGTTTGTTTAGTGGTGGAGCTGAGGCGGTTGCCGGTGTGGGTCGCGTGCACCGGTAGCGAATCTGGGCCGTGCGAGAATAAGACTGGTGGAAGGTGGTGGCGTGGGGGCCGGTTTGGCGGCACGCAAGGAAGACGCCCCTTCATCGGATTTCTGGGCCGGGAGAGGAGTCAAGAGGTGGCGCGGTGGCTGGTTCGGAGAAGCTTGGCGCGACAACCAGTGGGTCTGTGGCGGCGATCAGCGCACAGGTGGCGCCCCGGTTTGCGGCTGGCGACGGCCGGTCTGGTGGAGGCCGCAGTGTGCTTGCGGAGGTGACGCCCGTGAGCCTCTTTGGTCCTATGCGGAAGAGGAAAGCCCTAAGTGTGCAAGGTCTCTGAATGAAAAATGAGATGAAGTTGAGGAACCCCTAATGGGTTTCTGATTGGGGTCAAGAGGCCTTGGGCCTGGTGTGGTTTGCTTCCCTTTTCCTCCTACCACATGCACAATTCTATTCACACCCCCTTCCATTTGGGCTGAAACCCATTCTGTTTCTGCAAACAAAAATAAAAGAAGAATTGGGCCTGTGCACACTATTTCGGGATGCACCACCATTTTCATCTTTACACCTTGGCAGATTCAAAGTTGGAGAAAAAGAACTTTGACCCAAACCAAAAGAGCCTCAATTTCACTCCACACCTCTGGTTTTTATTTCTGTACCCCTATTCATGTTGGGCTTTTCTCTTGCTTTATTTTTATGCTTTTGTTTTCTTTTTATTAGTTAGTTTTTTATTGCATGTAACCCCTTTATGATAGTCCACGCGCTTTTGTTTTTATTTATATCGGTTAGACTTGTTTGTTTTATTCTCCATAAAAATTACAAAAAATATTTTGAAAAGGTTTAAGCACACGTGCGACCGCTCGCGTAGGCCTTGTGCTGAAAATCTTTTCCCTTTCTTTTACAAAAGTTAAAAATCAAATAAAAATATTTTGAAAAGGTTTAAGCACACGTACGACCGCTCGCGTAGGCCTTGTGCTGAAAATCTTTTTCCTTTCTTTTACAAAAAGTTAAAAATCAAATAAAAATATTTTGAAAAAGGTTTTAAGCACACGTGCGACCGCTCGCGTAGGCCTTGTGCTAAAAACCTCTTCTTCTTCCTTAAATAAATATACAAAAATATGTTTTAAAGTTTTAAGCACACGTGTGACCGCTCGCGTCGTCCTTGTGCTAAAAACCTTTTCTTCTTTTCTTAAATAAAATTTCAAAAATACATTTTAAAGGTTTAAGCACACGTGTGACCGCTCGCGTCGTCCTTGTGCTAAAAACCTTTTTCTTCTTTTCTTAAATAAAATTTCAAAAATACGTTTAAAGGTTGAACACTCGTGTGATCGTTCGCATCGTCCTAGTGTTCAATACTTTTCTCTCTTATTTACGTAATATTAAACGAGGGTATGAGTGCTCGTGCGATCGTCCGCATCAGCCTAGCATTCATTGCTCTCAAGTCTTCCTAAATAAGCAGATAACAGTATGAGTGCTCGTGTGATCGTTCGCATCGTCCTAGTGCTTAATATCGTTATCTCTCTTTTCAAAAATAATTAAAAATATTTAAATATCATTTTAAAGGTATGAGTACTCGTGCGACCGTTCGCGTCAGCCTAGTACTCATTACCTTCTCGAAAATATTAAAAACATAAAAATCTCCAAAAATTAAAAACATATGCTTTTCCAAACAACAAACAATCTTTTAGCTAGAACTACGTAACCCTGATTTCTCATTTTGAATGAGAATACGTAGGAGCAAGGTCAATCCTTGTCGGGCCCAAAAAAACTAAAAAATATATTTTGTTTATTTTTATTTTTATTTTAGGGATAGTTAAACATTTTGAAACCCACATCAAATTAGCGTATTTAGTTAAAGGTACTGCCTTAGGGCAGGCGTTGTAGGGTGCTAATACCTTCCCTACACGTAACCGACTCCCGAACCCAGAATCTGGTTTTCGTGGACCGTGCTTTATCGTTTTGAGGTTTTTCCATAGTTTTCCATAATAAACTATGGTGGCGACTCCAAATCTCTTTTCAAAACCCGTTTCTTTTTGGATCGTCGTCCCGTCGCGATTCCGGTTGCGACAGTGAGCCCTAAAAACAAAGTCGTTTTATGTTTGTGAAATTTCTTCCCAAACTTGCAAAATCGGGATCATGCTCGTGATTTTAGGCGAGTTTATCGAGTCCACCACCGATTCCACTGATCCTACACCAGAACCGAGTTCGCCTACGAGTTAACTCGGAATCACTGTATGATCTCGTAAACTCGACCAAGTTAACTCGCGAGTTTAATAACACTACATATAACAAATAATTATTTCAAATAAATAAATTGTTCTTGTAGTTTCGTTTTCAATCTTGTATTGTTGCTCTTAAATATACCTGAGTTGAACTATAATGAGATTGAAAAGTAGTTTAGTTTGATCTACTAGTGACTGATGGACAAATTTGTAAGCACCAAAATATGATGTCACAAACTTGTTTCACAATCGGCAAGTATGACCGAATCGTTCAAGTAATAAAACTTGGTAAGACCAAGTATCGTTCTTCCCAAAGGACTCACGGCCTAGTTTAGTTATGTGGTTTCTTGATTAACTAAGACTTACAAACGAAATATTTGAGTTTAAAATGCAAGACAGAAAATAAACATGTATGCATGAATTTTGATCAATGGCAAAGACAAAAGATAAACACTTTCAATGGAATATATGAATGAATATGTTGTTGGGGGTCAATTTCATCTCATCCACTCTCATATATTTTAGGAATTCAACATTCAAATCATCATTGTTAATGCCACTCACTAATGTACCATTCTAGATGGCTTCTCCCTAATCAAATAGTTCATACAATTCCTAGCATTCCTAATGATTAGTTCATTACCGCAGGAGCTTAAGGCAACCAATATAATATTGTCAGTAAAATATTGGGAGAAATTCCCCGGATCTAGATTTCCCCGTACGTGTCCGTATCAACAAAACCAATAATCATGCATTAGAATGAGTTAAACAATGCAAGCATTGAGCAAAGAGGAAAAACCCTAACTAATGATGAAAAGAAAGCATATGTCTTAATTCAAAGATGTATTCAACAAATCCATATATGAGAGCTTCAAGAGATTACATTGATTCCCCAACAAACATACAAGGTTTAGTTCACCATATTCATGGTGAACCTAGATGAATAACAATGAAAGTATGAAAGAATAAACCCAATAAAGGTGAAGAGGTAGCCTGAGCATCCAAGATCCTCCTTCAAAGGGGTGAAAGAGAGAGTGTTTGCCTCGTTTCTGCCAAAGATACTAACTAAAGGACGTGCAAGCCCTTAAATACTAATCTAGAGTTACAAAAGATTATAAAAGTCCAAGCCCAAAAAGTGCCGCTCAGCGCCATTTACCGCTCAGCGGTGGTTACGCGTCTTCTTTCTTCCCCTCAGCGGCCATTTGCCCCTCAGCGGTTCCAACGCCACCTCTTGAGTGCCGCTCAGCGGTAGTTTGCCGCTGAGCGGTGCCTTCGACTTCTCCTTTTTGCACTCTTTCTTGTCTTTTCTAATGTCCTCTCTCTCATTCTTCACTTCTTTCACCAAATTCACCTCAAAACCTGCACAAAAACACTCAAATCAAGCATAAACCTGTCCAGCTCTCTTATTTCTGAAAATATAAACAAAATGCATGATTTCCAACTAGTTTCTAAGTCTAAAGGTTGCTTTTAGTATCACTTTTAAGCATGAAAATAACAGTTTTTCAACTGTTATCAGTGACCTAGTTTTGATTTCGTTAACCGATCGATCTTCAATGTGTCAATTCACTTAAGCAAGTCCATATAACCATTGATAACGATTGAAAATACCTGTTATCTATGATGTAATTTTGACACTAAATGCACCCTTTTCTGCTTATAAACTTGCTTGGAATCATGTTTTTGCTTTAGTTTTTGTGAATAAGAGAGTAGAGGTTGAACTTAATGATTTTATGACTAAATTCCCTTGTTTTAGTAGGTTAATGAAGTAATTTGGAAGAGGAGTCAAAGTATGAAGGAGTCAAAACTCAACGAGCGAGCAAAACTGTAGAAAAAGTGAAAAAAATGCAGTGCTGAAAAATTCCGCGAGGCTTGGGCGCCCCTCAAGGGGGCTTGAGCGCCAAAAGGTGCTGCACACCGCCCAGGCGCCCTTCTAGAGGCGCTTGAGCGCCAGAAGCCGCGCTCGGGCGCCCCTCGTGGGCTTGGACCTGTTTTCTATTATTTTTATGTTCTATTTAAAGGACCCAGGCGTCCTAGGTTTTGTATATCTGGTTGGAGCAGCACAACAGCACACTCTTCCACTCTCTGAAGGCGAATTTGGATGCGAAAGCGTCGTTCCTCTACTTTTAGGGTTTTTCTATCTCATGTTTTTCCATTATTCATCTAGTTTCTCCATGTCTATGGGGAACTAAACTCTATTTGTTGTTGGGGGATGATGTAACCTTGTGAACTCTCATGTATTTGAATTGATTCTTAATTCCATATGCTTTTTCATTAATTGTTAGAGTAATTCATCTGTGTATATTACATGCTTTGTTTAACTCATTCATCACATGATTTATGAATTACATGAGTGTCGGGGGGTTCCTTACAATTCAGGTTCTTGTTGAATTCTCCCAAGAGTAATATTTCTCAAGGATGGGGGTTATGAGTCTTGGTTGTCTTAAGCTCTTGATCTTCACATTTAATTACTAGGATTGCTAGGAATTACATGAACTGGTGGTTAAGGACAGGCTTATTCGCCGAGGGATCGATTTTAGGTAATTTAGTGAGTGACGTTAACATTAATGCATAAAGAAGAATTCTTACATACATGAGAGGGAACTTGGTGAAATCTAACCCCAACAACATACTCATCTCATCACAAACAACATCCGTTTATTATTGTGATCTTTTGCTATTGATCAAACTGCATTCATATTTAGTTTTCTGTTCTTGCATCTTAAACCAATGATCTCGTTTTATTTAAGTCTTAATTAATCGAGTTATCACACAACTGTCTAGTGTCGAGAGTCTTCTAGGATACGATACTTGGTCTTACCATTTTATATTACTTGTGCGATTTGGTACACTTGCCAATCCATCAACAACCATCTCTCAATCAAAGGCACACAAAGTGACAAATAGAAACAATAGAATGGGAGGTTTGAATAATGTTTTAAAGATTTTTTGAAAAACAATGTTTAATGAATTTTTTCAACGGTTAAGTGGTTTACAATAGTTATTAGACTTTTATGTGATTTAAAACGGTGTTTTGGAAAATGTTTATAAAGCAAAACAATAACATACAATTTGTATATTGGTTTGTTCTAACCTAAGATACATTACACTCTTCCTTAAGACCACTTAAGGAGTTCCATTAATGTTTAACAAATATTACAACGAATATTAACCACTCCTGGTTTATAACGATTATACTCAACAATTCCTGGTATCAATGAGTATTATCAACCCTTTCTAGTTCAACACTAGTCAACCTGACTAGATCGTTTAGTTCACCTAAATTAAACAAACAAGTATTTTGATTCAATCTTGAATTTATAAAAAACATCAAAATGTTTTTGAATACAAGTACATATTGAAATAACTCTCAAAGAGAGGATAATATTCAATACAACAAAATCTGACATTTGAAAATATTTTTCCTTTTGCAAAGAAAAACTTAGACAATATAAGCTTAGAAGAAGAATAACAACGTAAGGATTCAAAGAATTGTTGTTTTTTCTTCTACTCAGTGAGTCCTTTTTATATAACTATCTTTAAAGAAGATACATTACTTAGAGAGTTGACTTCCTTGAGAGTAGGTGACTTTAGGTACCAAGATATGTACTATTCTACATCTTGAGAAGAGCAACATTGCTTTAACAGTGATAATGTGTATGGCTTGGTTAGAGCATAAAGCTTTAAGGAAACATTTCCAAAATGTCTTCCTATCTCTTAATGTCTTTCTGATCTTATGCAGAGATTTTGAAAAAAAGCTTGACATTGTCGTTATTTGCACAAATGAAGAGAATAAAGCACAATAGACAAAGAGGTATAATACGTACATACATTAAACATTCTAACGTTAGATAACGTTTAGACATGTCTTGTTCTACTAAGCGTTTAACATAAGTATGTTCTTTTGAATAGTAAATCTTTTGATAATAAAATATATAACATTTAATACTCTTTGTCTTAGGCACATTTTGATGTTTTTTCAATCTTTCGATAATAAAATATACAATGTTTAATACTCTTTGTCTTAGGCGCACTTTTTATCAAACACTGTTTTCAACATTTATAACTTCATCTTTGGATACATCATGGATAATTTGCTTACACATTTCAAGGTTGTCTTTAGTGAAACACATCCTTTAGATGCTTCATTCATTAAATGATATTTCGTTAAGTATTGTTTATTAAACTTCAAAACATGAGTTGTTAGACAATTTAGTTTCTCTACACAATCTTGTTTTAACAATCTCCCCTTTTTTGATGTTTAACAAATACACATGCTAAATAAAATACATTTTAGAGGATTGAATGATATTGATCTATATTATTTAGATAGGTTTAAACGATATAGATTTAATAACGGTTGAAAATACCGTTATTTGTGGTGTAATTTTGCTACTAAATGCATTCTTTTTGACTTAGAAACTTGCTTTAACTCATGCTTTTGCTTTAGTTTTGTGAATAAGAGAATTGAGGTTATACTTGATGATTTTATCACTAAATTCCCTTGTTTTTGTAGGCTATTAGAATGATTTGAAAGAAGAGTTAAAGTACCAAATAGTTGGAATGCAGAAATGTCAATCAGAATGCAGAGAAGGCAAAAAAGTCAACCAGAGTGCAGAAAAGTCAACTAGAAGGCATAAAAGTCAACCAGAGTGCTAGTTTTCTTCTCGTATCACGCCCGGGCGCCCTTATAGGGGCGCTGAGCACTAGTTCCGTTGGATTGGACCTCTTTTCTATTATTTTTATGTTCTATTTAAGGACTTGGACGTCATAGGGATTGAACCTTTTGATGACTTGAGCATAGAAACAGACCTTGGGGGTAGATTTTGGGGATGTGGCAGCTCTCCTCTTCCTTGAGGGTAGATTTGGGGATGTGACAACTCTCCTCTTCTCTTTCTAGGGTTTTTCTATCTCTTTCATTCTTTCATTGTTCATCTAGTTTCTCCATGATGATGGGGAACTAAACCTTATTCGTTGTCGGGGAAAGTTGTAACCTCTTAAACTCTCATGTATTTTGAATTGATTTTTAATTATATATACTTCATTCATTAATTGTTAGGGTAATTCTTCTTCGCGTAATGCTTGCTTCGTTTAACTCATTCTTTAGCATGATGTATGATTTGCATGAGTACCGGAAGGTATCTTAGAACTCATGATTCGGAGAATTATTCCCAGAAGCAGTATTGCTCAGGAATGGGGGTATGAGTTCTAGTTCTCTTAAGCTTCTGTTTTTCAGAGTTAATTATGAGGAATGCTAGAAATCGTATGAACTAATAGTTAAGGGTATACTTTCTTCGCCGAGGAATCGGGTTTTAGTATTTTAGAGAGTGACATTGACATTAATGAAGAAGTAGAATTCGTATATACATGAGAGTAAACTTGGTGAAATCTAAATTCCAATAACATATTCATCTCATATTATCAATTTCATTAATCCATTCTTGTGTTTAGCCTCAATTGATCAAATTGCATTCATGTTTTTTTTTATTGCATTTGCATTCAAAACCCCAAAAATTGTTCTTCTTAAGTCTTAATTAGTTGAGTAATCACATAGTTGTTTAGTGTCGTGGGTCCTTTGGGATACGATACGTGGTCTTACCATTTTATATTACTTGATATGATTTGGTACACTTGTCGGGGACTCGTGGAACCATTCTATTTGTGTGATTCTTAACTGATTAGACTTTATCTTTAATTTTGTTTTATCTTTTCATCTTTTTATCTTTTCATCTTTTAATCTTTTCACTTTTTTATCTTTTTATCTATTTATATTTACTTTTTATCTTTTTATCTTTTTATCTTTTTTATCTTTTTATCTTTTTCTTTTTATCTTTTTGTGCTAATTGGGTGCTCTAGTGCATTGTTCTTTAGTGTCTGCAGGATAAAATCCAAAAATCTGTACTAGGAGTACAAGATCATCAAGAGAAGAAAGTTGAAGAAGGTCGCAGGGCATGCCTGGGCGTCCCATTGAGGACGCTGAGCGCCAACTTTCAAGTGCTATGTTCATCAAGACTCTATGCGTGAAGTGGTTAAAGATATCAAAGAGAATGGAGTTATTGAGATTGAGGCTCCTTATTCAAGGAGGGTAAAGATGGTGAATAGGAAGATGTTGCAGATGAGTTGGTGTGATGAAAGCAAAAGGAACACCAACAACATAGATGCAGATTGTGCTTAATGGTATCAGGCTCGTGACGTTAAAGAAGCGCTTATTGGGAGGCAACCCAATTTCTGATTTTTTCTTTTGGATTTGATTTTGTTTTGCAGGAATGACAACATCTACTGATGGATGCTGGTCAACATCTACTGAGGGATGCTAGGAGGACTCAGATGACAGCATCTTCTGATGGATGCTGCTATGATGAGGGTGGTGAATGATAGCGTTGATAACAGTTGAAAAACTGTTATTTTTATGATTAAAATTGACACTAAAAGCAACCTTCACACTTAGAAATTAGCTTGAAATCATGTTTTTCTTTATATTTTTAGAAATAAGAGAGCTGGACAGGTTTATGCTTAATTTCAGTGTTTTTGTGCAGGTTTTAAGGTGAATTTGGTGAAAAAAGTGAAGAAGGAGAGAGATGAAATCAGAAAAGACAATAAAAAGTGCAAAAGGAGAAGCCGAAGTCACCGCTGAGCGGCAGTTTACCGCTGAGCGGCACTCAGGAGCTTGCGGGAGGTCCGCTGAGGGGCAAAATGGCCGCTGAGGGGAGAAAACAAGTCACGCACTCACCGCTGAGCGGTATTTTACCGCTGAGCGGCACTTTAATGGGCTTGGACTTGACTTTTTGTAATTTACGAATGATATATAAACTTTAGGGTTTCCTAGGGTTAGGCATCTCTGGCTGGAACGAAGCAAACACTCTCTCTTCCACCCCTTTGAAGGAGGATCTTGGATGCTGAGGCTTCCGCTTCACCTTTTTAGGGTTTATTCTTTCATTCTTTCATTGTAATTCATCTAGGTTCACCATGAATATGGTGAACTAACCTCTTTATGTTTGTTGGGGAATCAATGTAGTCTTGTGAAACTCTCATATATGGAATCTGTTTTTACATCTTTTAATTAAGACTTATGCTTTCTTTCATCATTAGTTAGGGTTTTTCCTCTTTGCTTAATGCTTGCATGGTTTAACTCATTCGATGCATGATTATTGGTTTTGTCGATACGGGCACGTACGGGGAAGTCTAGATCCGGGGAATTTCTCCCAATTTTATATTGGTTGTCGTTAAGCTCCTGCACTTATGAACTGATCATTAGGAATGCTAGGAATTGTATGAACTCGTGATTAGGGAGAAGCCTTCTGGAAAGGTACTTGAGAGAGTGGCATTAACAATGATGATTTGATTGTTGAATTCCTAAAATATATGAGAGTGGATAAGATGAAATTGACCCCCAACAACATATTCATACATAAATTTCATTGAAAGTGTTTATCTTTTGCTTTTTGCCATTGATCAAAACTTCATGCATACATATTTAATTTTCGTCTTTTGCATATAAAATCCAAATATTTCGTCTTTAAGTCTTAGCTAATCAAGAAACCATACAACTAAACTAGGCCGTGAGTCCTTTGGGAAGAACGATACTTGGTCTTACCAAGTTTATTACTTGAACGATTCGGTCACACTTGCCGATTGAAAAACAAGTTTGTGACATCATATTTTGGTGTTCATAAATTTGTCCATCACCTATCACAAGAGGGATGATCAAGAAGCTACAAGATGAGTACTCTCCCAAAGGCCAAACCCTCTTTGCTATCTTTGGATGGAAGATTGGAGACCTAGAAGATGCTTTTAAGATGCCAAAACATGGAGAAGGGTAAAAGTGGACTTTGGCACATGGGGGGGGGGTGTGCGCATAGTAGCCTAAGGGGTAGTATTAGCTTATTTTAATTCCACTTATGCGCCTATGTAATAAGCCACGTGAATAATATGGCTTCTAGAAAGCCATCACACTTTGCACATGTGGGTGAGGTGGCACTTGATCCGTATTTTGTGGATCTCCTTACCTCACATGCATTGCATTGCATTTGACTTGAGATTTAGCTATATAATCTCCTGGGATAAGCATGTATTTCACTTTTGGAAATTTATAGAAGATGAATTTTGCACTTTGCATTTTCCTCTCATCCGAAAGTCCTCTCTATTTGCTTGCTCTTCCATTGCTATCTTCTTCCATTGTGGAAGCCGCCTGAGATAGCCTACCATTCCCTCAAGCCAACTTCCACTTCACCTCACCCTAATCACTTCAATCCGCTGCCAACATCTCATACAATCCAGCCAAAACCGATAGCCTTCTCTGCTATAATTTCTCCAGCACTGAACAATGCTTTCCGTTACTGTTGCATTGATTCTTTGGGTGCAGCAGAGCTGGTTGCTTCCTCCAATCTCACGGATCTGCTTCTATGCATCCTCCTTGATGCATCAAGATAGGTATAAAATATCCCATTCATAATTGGAATGAATTGAAAGCTTGTATGAGAAGAAAGTTTGTGCCTCGAGAAATTGAAAGAACCTTAGAACTTATGAAAGAGCTTATTAGAGAAGGTGAGTCATTCATTCAAAATTTAAGTGGGTTCTCTCGTAGGGAAAGTGAGTTTCTAGAAAAACTTAAGAGGTTATGGGAAGAGACAAGCAAATATAGAATTGAGAGATTAAAAAGAGAAAAACAAAAGCAAGAAGTAAGAGAGAAAAGCGAAAAAGAGAGAAGAGAAAAAGAAAGAAGAGAAGATGAAGAACGAAATAGAAGAGAAGAGGAAGAAAGAGAGAGAAGAGAAGAAGAGAAAAGAAGAGAGCAAGAAAGAATAGAAGAGGAAGAAAACAAGATAAGAAAAGAGGAATAAAGAGAGCGAAGAGACGAGGAAGAAAGAGAAAGAAGAACAGAAGAGAAAAGAAGAGAGAAAGAGAGAAAATAAGCACAGAGAAGAGAAAAGGAAGAAGTTGAAAGAATAGAAATGGAAGAAAAGAAAAAGCAATTAAGGGCAACATCTCCTCCTACCCTAGAAGTTAGATTCTTAAGGGAAGGTTTTCTATCCTCTCACTTCTATCCATTTATATTTGAATCTCCAAAATTTCACTTTTCTTTTAAAGAATTTGCCACTCAATCATTAAAAATGTTATCACTTTCAACACATGCAAAGTCACAACTTGGGTTATGGTTACCTTTGTGGTTACCAATAACTCAAGATACAAATAAAATTTCAAATGAAGAAAGGTTTCTTTGTTATATTAAAATTAAAAATTTCAAAATTAGGAAACCTTCTTCTACACATATTCTTTTATATATCTTACTTGGTCAAAGAAAACTAATTAGAGATATGTTTGATGCTTATTGCAGATGGATATTTGACCCAGGAGGAACCTTTGTGAAGCCAACGAAAATAAGTCTTCAGAAGCACCATCAGATTTGAGGACAAATCCTTTTCAAGAGGGAGGTGATGATAGACGGGGCCCAAGCCCAATTAGTTTAGTGTAGTATTTCTTTTACTTTTATTAAAGCATGTGTAAAAGGTGTTAGGCATGTGCTAGAAAGGAGGGACTTTTAGTCCTATATATAGACATGTCACCACCTCTTGTAAGACACTTTTGAGAATAATGAATTAAACTTTCTGTAGAGAGAACTCTAGAATTTAATTCCCTTGAAAGTCAAGGCTAGAGAATCCAAAAGGATCTCCTCTAGCCACCTTCCATTCACACCATCCGTTTTCTCATTTCCCATCATCAGTTTCTCGCTCATCTGTATAATCACCTTTCCTCCATCGAGCGGATGCGCTTGGCACGCGTCAGCTCTCCTTGCAGACACATCTCTTCTCTTCGCGTCATCAACCTTAGCAGCCACATTTCATTCTCGCCTTTCCTCACATGTGAACCCCAAACCTCATATCTCGCTCTCACAATTTCCTCCTGAACGAAGCCTCCGAGTCATTTTTCTCATGAGATTCTTCACCTCAGAATCTCAAACTCCTCACGTCTGCCAGTTCCACCGAACCACATATGCGTCTCTGCCTCACGACCATTCTCCACCGATTAGATCCTTTCTCATTGACTAAAATCACTTCTCCATCGCTCAAACCCGCTTCCGCATCAAACCTTATATTTTCAACCGAACAATCCTTGAATGGTTTGTTCATCACTGTTCCTCTTCGACTCCAAAACCAAGGGTTCTCGAGTCAATCCGTTTCTTCCGCTGCTTCCCGGTTCTTCAGCTCGATCAAGTCCAGATTTCACGTTGTCTCCTGATTCAGCTCAAGCCATCACCTATCACGGGGAAAGATGTAACCTCTTGAACTCTCATGTATTTTGAATTGATTCTTAATTATATATGCTTCATTCATTAATTATTAGGGTAATTCTTCTTCTCGTAATGCTTGCTTCGTTTAACTCATTCTTTAGCATGATGTGTGATTTGCATGAGTACCGAAAGGTATCTTAGAACTAATGATCTGGAGAATTATTCCCAGAAGCAGTATTGCTCAGGAATGGGGGTATGAGTTCTTTAGAATTAATTATTAGGAATGTTAGAAATCGTATGAACTAATAGTTAAGGATAAACTTTCTTCGTCAAGGAATCGGGTTTTAAGTATTTTAGAGAGTGACATTGACATTAATGAAGAAGTAGAATTCGTATATACATGAGAGTAAACTTGGTGAAATTTAAACCCCAACAACATATTAATCTCATATTATTTATACTTGATGATTTTATCACTAAATTCCCTTGATTTTGTAGGCTATTGGAATGATTTGAAAAGTCAACCAGAGTGTATACAAGTCAACCAGAATGTATAAAAGTCAACCAAAGTTTAAAAAAGTCAACGAGAGTGCAGAATTTATTGTTGTTTCGGGCGTGGGTGCCCTTCCAAGGTCGCTGAGCGCCAGATTGAGTGTCGTCATGCGCCCGGGCGCCCTTTCAGGGTCGTTGAGTGCTAGTTTCGTGGTCTTGGACCTGTTTTTTGTTATTTTTATGTTCTATTTAAGGACTTGGACGTCTTAGGGAGTGTATCTTTTGATGGCTTGAGCACAAAAACACACATTTTACCCCTTGGGGGTAGATTTTGGGGATGTGGCAGCTGTCCTCTTCCTTGAGGGTAAATTTGGGGATGTGACAGCTTCCCTCTTCTCCTTCTAAGGTTTTTCTATCTCTTTCATTCTTTCATTGTTCATCTAGTTTCACCATGTCAATGGTGAACTAAACTCTATTTGTTACTAAACTCTATTTGTTGTTGGGGGATGATGTAACCTTTGTAAACTCTCATGTATTGAATTGATTCTTGATATTATATACTTCTTTCATTAATTGCTAGGATAATTCTTCTTTGCGTAATGCTTGCTTCGTTTAACTCATTCTTTAGCATGATGTTTGATTTGCATGAGTACTTGAAGGTAGATTACAATTCATGATATGGAGAATTATTCCCAAAAGCAGTATTGCTCAGGAATGGGGGTATGTGTTTTGGTTGTCTTAAGCTTCTGTTCTTCAGAATGAATTATTAGAAATACTAGGAATTATATGAACTAATAGTTAAGGATATGCTTTCTTCGCCGAGGAATCAGGTTTTAAGTATTTTAGAGAGTGACATTGTTATTAATGAAGAAGTAGAATTCGTATATACATAAGAGTAAACTTGGTGAAATCTAACCCCAACAACATACTCATCTCATATTATCAACATCATCCATTCATTCTTGTGTTTAGCCTCAATTGATCAAATTGCACTCATGTTTATTTTTATTGCATTTGCATTGAAACCCCCCAAAAATTGTTCTTCTTAAGTCTTAATTAGTTGATTAATCACATAACTATTTAGTGTCGTGCGTCCTTTGGATACGATACTTGGTCTTACCATTTTATATTACTTGATACGATTCGGTACACTTGCCGGAGTCTTAACAATTATCAACTTCATTCATCCATTATAGTGTTTAGCCTCAATTGATCAAATTGCATTCATGTTTATTTTTATTGCATTTGCATTCAAAACCCCAAAAATTGTTTTTCTTAAGTCTTAATTAGTTGAGTAATCACATAACTGTTTAGTGTCGTGAGTCCTTTGGGATATGATACTTGGTCTTACCATTTTATATTACTTGATACGATTCGGTACACTTGCTGGAGTCTTGACAAGATTCAGAGTGTTTAATGAGATATTTCATAGCTTAAGAAATATATCCTAGCGTTTAAGCAAATCAAGCATGATATTAATCAAAGCAATAATTTAAAATCCTTTAACAGGATCAAATTTGATATAGATCAGAGCAATTTTAGGAGTAGTAATTTGATCTAGTCGATCAAGCGATAATATCAAAGCAATAATGATAGGAATGATATACGACTTCCATAAGTCATAAACCATTTATCCAATGCATATGTGTATTGGAGTGAATGTTGCAAATGTGTATCAGAGCAAATTCATTAATCCAAGATAAGAAAGATGATGATTGAATATCAAATCAAGTGTAAGTGTCAATAGATTATATATCAGAGCAAATAGTTTAGATTGTTTAGCATAATAATAAGGGTATACCTCCCTTGAATTAGATGTCCTGAATAATGTTTGACATTGTAAGTTTATTAGAGCAATATATGCAATATATTATGACACAATATAAATTGATAAATCCATTATTAAATAAGTATGTTATGATGATATATGACTTCCATAAGTCATAATCATTTAGATATATGAATGTAAGTCATCACATTATCAAAGCAAACATTTAGACATATGAATCCAATAAAAGCAAATGTATAAGATCATATCAGAGACTTAAATAGTTCAAAGAAGCAAAATGTATTAAAGTTTTAATAATGTAATGTATTAGAGATTTATTTTGTTGATAGGGGGAGTTGTACCTATCCTACATATTTATGTTTTTGATGATGAACAAGAAAATGGTTTTATTGTTTCTTGCACAACAAATGGAATAACAATTGCTTTATCTTTATTGTGTTTGTGCTTGATGTGCTTCATATATGTGTTTCATTATTTGTTGATGAATCATGCTCTAAAATAGATTGAACATTTCATTTCTGGAAGAAATAATCGGTTAAGCAAAGTATATAATCTGTTAGATTTCTCCGTATCACTTGTTTGTAATCTATTATATAATCTTGCGCATTATTTCAAACGAATTAAATTGCAATCAATTTCATAACTAACTGTTTCATTGGGTTTTACACATCAAGATTTTATCAAGAAACTGGGCTAAATTGTTCTTATTAGATCTGCACCCTTCGAGTGTACTTACAAGATCAATTTTATCATCTACAATCTGAGGATTGCGTTCCTTTGTAGGTGTGCTAGGGGAGAGGTTCGTGTGTGTTTTCATTAAGAGTTGGGATTGTTCTCAAGGTGTTGAGAGAGATGTATTGTTCTTTGTTTGGTAAGAGTGTGAGGATGTTCACCTCTTGTTTGCTATAGTGAGTTTGAGTGGGGTGAGAAGTAAATTGAGAGGCGATATCTCTGTATTCTTGTAACTCTATCATTATAGTGGAATCCCTTCAACTCAGGTTGTTGAAGGAAGATTGGATGTAGGCTTGGCCAAACCAGAATAAATTTCTTGTTTTATCTTTCTCTATCCTTTTCTCTTTTATTGTTGATTCATCATTCTTGTTTTAATGATTTCAAGAAAACCAAAGATTTACAAAATCTTTTGAAAAAATCAATTTTTTAAGGAAAAATCCAATTCACCCCTCCTCTTGATTTGAGAAATAAGACATCTCTTTTCTAACAACTGGCACTAGAGTTGGGAATTCAAAAATTATTCGAATTTTAATCGATTACCTTTTTTGTTTAATAGATTAAAATGTTCCTAATAACCAATATATCTTAGACATTTGGAGAAGGGGTATCCATAAATAGACCACCACTATTTGCGGGTGAGAATTACCCTTTTTGGAAAATTAGGATGGAGATTTTCTTGAAATCAGTGGACAAAGGTGTATGGGATGCTATTATCAATGGTCCCTTTGGACCAACAAAAATAGAGAATGGTAATACAAAGGTCAAGGAATTTTTTGAGTGGACTATAAATGAGAACATCATCTCCTCAACACTCATTATTGATGAATTCTACAGGATCTTTATGTGCCAACAACAAAAGAAATGTGGGATGTTCTAGAGGTCACCCATGAAGGAACAAATGACATTAAGAGTGAAAAAAAGAATTCTCTCATCCAAGATTATGAAAAGTTTAGAATGAAGGCTGGTAAAACTATCTATGATGTACAGAAAAGGTTCACGCATATTGTTAACCACCTTCTTACCTTGGGAAAGACTTTTGACAAAGAAGAAATCAATATCAAGATCTTGAAGAGTTTAAAGAAGTTGGAAACTAAAGGTCACTGCCATTTCAGAATCAAGAGACTTGACAACTATGAATATGGCTACAATGTTTGGAAAATTGAGGGGACATGAGCTTCAACTTGACATATTAAAAAAAGAGGAAGAAAGTGAACAAAAACACACAATTTCCCTAAAGACTTCAAGTAAAACAACTTCAAGGAAACACTTTGAAGAGGCTGGTTCAGAATCAGAAAATCAAGAGTTGGATGCAATGTAGTTAATGGTAAAAAGGTTTTCAAAGTTCATGAAATCTAGAAATAAATTCAATTCTGATTTTGCAGGAAACTCTAGAGTAAACAAGAAGAAAGGAAAAGTTGTTGCTGCTCCAACATGTTATGAATGTGGTAAAGTAGGCCATTCCAAACCTAAGCTAGATGACAGGACTATTCAAGACAACGGAAAGCACAAGCAAATGTAGGCCTATATAGCCCGGGAAGATAGTGACTCAAACTGCTCTTCAAGTGACTCTGATGAAAGCTTGGAAGAGGAGCCCAATCTGTGCTTGATGGTTGGTTTAGTCTGTTCAGATTGTAGTGCCAACAATTTTGGTGATGACTCTATAGAGGATAGGTATTATTAGTTGCTTGATGCTTTTCAAGAGCTACACGGTGAGGCTATAAAAATGCAGTATCAAGTAAATAGATTGAAGATTGAAAAGAGAGATCTAGAGAAGAGAAATGAAAACCTTGTAAATGAAAATGAATGCTTGAAAACAAAACTAGAAACTGTTATACAATCATCTAGGAAGGCTAAAGGTGAGAGTAAAATAAAGGTTGAAGAATGCTTAAATTGTCCTGATCACCTATAAAGAATTGAATACTTGATGAGTACTTTAGCAAAATTCACTCTAGGTAGATTAAACCTTGAAGTTGTGTTAGGTTCCCAAAGAAGAGTGATCAGTAAGCAAGGAATAGGGTATACTAGCAAGAGTAATAAATCCAATGTTAAGAAGTTTTCTGATCTTGGAAACCTTCTTCTATATCCTGTTTCTATTGCAACAATGTTAGACATTTATCTAAAGCTTGCTACTATAAGAAGGTTGGTGTTCCTAAAGGGAACCTTAAATGGATCCCAAAGGAAATTCAACAGGCAACTAACAATAAATGCCCCAAATTCATTTGGGTACCTGCAACCAAACCTTTCAATTGTTTGGTAGGAAATTGAAATAAAGTGGAGACATAGTTGCTCAAGGAAAGCTCAAAAGTGAATCATATACTCCTTGAGATCATCAAGTGTGGTAACAAACCTTAATTTTTGACAAAACGTTCATCAATCACATTCTGTGCAATCATTTGAATGTGTGTAATGTATGTTGATTGATTGAAATGAAAGCATTGTGTGGAAATCCATATTTGCATGTTTTAACCGATTATATAAATAATATAATCGATTAGCTTTTTCTCAATGCTTTCTCTGTTTACCTGAATCTGGGTTCTGCAATGATTTAATTTGTTATGAAACTAATGTAATCAATTAGAATTTTTCATTGTTTTCTTTGTATGCTGAAACTGTGATATGAAATGAACTTAATCTGTTAAATAAAGAGGATAATCAATTAGATCAGGTTATGTTTGGGCTTTTCAAGTTTTCAAATGGACTTTCCTCTAGACAAAATCTATTAGAATGGAATCGTAATATGCTAAATTTCTCATCCACTATCTTCTGAGACCGTCCTTCAATCTTCACCTCTTGCCCAACCTCTCTATCAAGCCCTTTGACTAATCTACTCACATGGCTTCATCTTCCCAACCAAAACGTACAAAAAGAATGGCACACAAATCTCATGCTCCTACTTTGGAAGGATGGATTAGTGATTACAAGCACAGATAAACATTGTTGATCATTGAAGAATAAGGAAGATTATTCCTCATAAGTACATGAATGTAAGTTTCTTCGGAAGATGATGAGTTGCTCCAGGTAGTCATTTGAACCAGATGTAGCGGAAGAGATTGCTTGGGGTTTGGTAGCAAAGGTGCAAGGATGAAATCAGTGGTGCAGGTGATGCTTGAAGAGTTGTTTTGTGTGGGTGGAAACTAGCTCAGGCGGCCTTCCTCTGGAAGGAAGCTAGATGGAGAAGGGAAGCTCATTGGATTGACTTTTGGGCAGAGTTTAGGGTGCTGGAAATGCATCAGCGGAGTAAAACTCAATATTCTTCAAAAGTGCTTTTACAAGATGACCAACGGTGAATTTATAATGGATCCACCTTGCTTTGTACGGTGCAAATCATATTCCTATAAGTGTGGATCTCCAGCCATGTAGTAGTGTGTGGAAAGTGTGAAGGCTATCTAGAAGAAGCACTTTAAAAATGTGCTTTTAAAAAAATGTGGCAGATTTGCTCCCGCTTAGCAGTAGGGGGTGGGCGCTCAGCACCACCCAGTTGCTTCTTCAAAGCTTCTCCTTCTTCATGGGTTGGGATGACTCTTGTTGGACCCTCTTCTAGTTTCCATTTGGAGTGTGCAAAGAGGTGTTGGCTTGTTTTCAAGTTCATTGTGAAGCCTTCTTTATTCTTCAAGTAAATGGTTCCTTGACTAATTGAGGGGCTTGAACCTAAGTCATCAGAAGAGAAGGTTTTAGCTTCTATGACTAATTGGATAATCAAGGGCTGAAGACATTCGTTGAACTCACGGGAGAAAGGTACCTTACCTAGTAAGGGTATTCTATTCAAATATGAAGATTAGTGAAGGAACACTCTGTTCCAAGGTTTAAGGGGTTGAAATAAAATTAACAGAAGAGGTTTAGTCCTCTAGTGCTGGATTTCACCCAGGGGATGGAAAGACCCATCTCGGAATTGAAGTTCTACATAAATTCTTTGTCTATTAAGAGTGTCTAAGACACTTTAATCAACTGTGTGACTACTCACTGTACAGAACAGGTGGAATGCAAAAGGATGATCACCTGTGTGCATTCGTTATTGCTTGGATTCTGCTTTCGAGGGGGAGCAATCATGCTCAACTAACTATTGAAGACATCTGCATCATCCATGCATTGAAAGAGAACATACAAACAAACTAGGTTGTTGCCATTATAGCTAACATGGTAAAAGTGACCACGATGGATACTACTTGTCTGCTTTATGTTGTGTTCATCTCGAAAGTCATTCAATTTTATAATGTTGATCTTGCTGAAGAGGCCACTGACTCATCTAGACAAAAAAGTTTGGTTTGCCTTACATCACATGGGTTTAAGGCATGTAGAAAATGGCTGGGTCTTAGAGAATGAAAATCTGAATGAAGAAGAGACTCATTCTACTGGTGCTTCGATAACAGTTGAAAATACCGTTATCTATGATGTAATTTTGACACTAAATGCACCCTTTTCTACTTAGAAACTTGCTTGAATTCATGTTTTTGCTTTAGTTTTGTGAATAAGAGAGTGGAGGTTATACTTAATAATTTTATTACAAAATTCCCTGGATTTTTTAGGATATTGGAATGATTTGAAAGAAGAGTTAAAGTACCAAATAGTTGGAATGTAGAAAAGTCAACCAGAATGCCAAAAAGTCAACTAGAGTGCATAATTTAGTGTCGTTTCGCACCCAGGCGCCCTTCCAGGGGCGCTTGAGCGCCAGAAAGTATCGTTCGACGCCCGGGCGCCTCATTTAGGGCACTGGAGCGCCAGTTTCGTGGGCTTGGACCTATTTTCTGTTATTTTTATGTTCTATTTAAGGACTTCCACGTCCTAGGTTTTGTATCTTTTGATGGTTTGAACACAGAAACACACTTTTCACTCCTTGGGGGTAGATTAGGGGATGGTGACAGCTCTCCTATTCTCTTTCTAGGGTTTTTCTATCTCTTTCATTCTTTCATTCCATTGTAATTTTATTTGTTGATTGGGGGATGATGTAACCTTTTAAACTCTTATGTATTTGAATTTATTCTTAGTATTGATACATGCTTCTTTCATTAATTGTTAGGAATATTCTTCTTCATGTATGGCATAAATCTTATGATTTGTCTAAGTATTAGGAGATTTCGTACTCCTAGGGTTGTACGTTTTGGGGAAGTGACAAATCTCCTCTTCTCTTGCTAGGATTGTTATCGAGAGATATCTTACAAATCACGATATAGGGAATTCTCCCAAAAGCAGTATTTCTCAGGGATGAGAGTATGAGTTTTGGTCGTCTTAAGCTCTTAATCTTAATGCAGAATTAATTATTAGGGATGCAAGGGATTATGACTTAGTAATTAAGGATAGGCTTTCTTCGCCTAGGGATCGGGTTTTAAGTAATTTAGCGAGTGATGTTGACATTAATGAAAGAATTAGAATTCTTATATACATGAGAGTAAATTAGGTGAAATCTAAATCCCAACAACATATTCATCTCATATTATCAACTTCATCCATTCATTCTTGTGTTTAGCCTCAATTGATCAAATTGCATTCATGTTTATTTTATTGCATTTGCATTCAAAAACCCCAAAAATATGTTCTTTAAAGTCTTAATTAGTTGAGTAATCACATAACTATTTAGTGCCTTGAGTCTCTTGGGAAACGATACTTGGTCTTACCATTTTATATTAGTTGTGCGATTCGGTACACTTGTCGATCCATCAACATGCGTTATCTGTTGCTTTCCCTTTTAGACCGAAAATAGAATTTGTGAAATTCATGGTTAGGTAAATGCATTCTATGTCAATTCTTTACCAATCTCATTTTAACAAGATAGACAAGGACATTGTTGTTATTCAAGAGAAATTGGGGATTTAGAGTTTGAATGACAATGATGAGAAAGAGGAGAATGATGAGGATGAAGAAGAAGCCATGAAAGAAGATGGTGAAGGAGATGATAACAAAGAAGAGAGTGAAGTGGAAGAAAGTGATCACAAAATTTTTCTTAGAGATATGATTAAGAATTTATTTAAAGTTTTAATCTGTTTTGGCAAGTTGTAGTCAACCCATAAGGCTTTGTCTCTGAACAATTTGTTTCTCGTTTGTTTAACCAAACTGTTTGAATGAATATCTAGTTTGATATATTCTGGTTTTAAGAACAATATCCTATATCTGACTTTTTGAATGCAATCTGGATGGTTGAATTAAGTTCTATGTTTGAATGGAGTGATTGACTTAAATTTGAGAATGAATGAATGTCTTGACAGGTTAAATGGTCAAACAATGTAATTATGATCATATATACAAAATTTAACAAATTAAACATTTTCATAATCTATTAAAGAATTCGAACTACAATTTTCTAAATCTGTTACATTAATAGTGTAATCAATTAAGTTATAAAATCTGGTTTTATATGCTTATATTTGCATTTTATATACATGTTTGGCATGAAACATATATCATATGTTGCATATAGCTCAAATTCCTTTTTAAATCTAGAGAAACTAGAGTTACTGCATAATGATAGAGGGATGATACGATGTTGTTGAAGCTATCAAATTAATACTACTTTTCAATTCAGTATTGCCAAGTCAGTAGTAAATAAAGTAGATAAGGTTAAAGTAACCCTGAGTTGTCTCCCAACGAATACAAAATTGCTTTTCAATATTTGAATCTTATGAATGCAATGCAATGCTCAAGAATAAAAGTGAGAAACTATGCTAATGGAATTAATGTTTGAAGAACAAAGAGGAAACTTAGAAACAATTATGATGGAATAGGTTAGTTCCACTACTTTTCCAAGATAGATTCATCATCGGTTATCCATAGATCATTGTTCAATTGATTATTGTTCAAGTTTCAAATTAATTAAAGTACATTCTTAACTAATTTGAGGGCGATCATGCAGTTAACCAAAGTAGATTCTCAATCAAATGCAAGACCTTTCTAGATTACTCACAATGAATTCAACCAAAGTGCATTCTCAATCAAATTCTATTGTATTTAATCATGTCTATTCTTAAATCTCCTAACCAAATTAAAAACTAATTAATCAAAGTAAATTCTCAATGAATTATAGTTGAAATTATTACTACCAATCAAAGTACATTCTCAATTAGTAGCAAAAACTCATTTAATCATATGAAAGTTCCTAAATTTAATCAAAGTAGATTCTCAACCAAACCTAGAAACCCTTGAACTCATATGATCAATATGCATGTAGATTCAAACACCATATGATGCAAAAATCATTACTTTGACTAGTGCAGAAAAGGCTTTAGACGTTTGTTATTTTCGGCTTTTTAGGTCTGATCCCGACCTGACGTCTATTCGGGGGACGTCGGACCCTAGTCAGACGTCTATATAGACGTCTGACCTGTACAGATCAAACGTATATATATAGACGTCAGACCTGAACAGATCAGACATCTAAAACATCGCCGTATTTGATTGGATATTTCTCTGCTTGAGGCCTCTCGGATTCCTCCTGGCTCATGGTGATTCGAGTTTACAACTTTATATTTTAGTTGAACAAAATGGATTGTACATTTTTTTATTGGATGGTTTTAAAAACGTAGTGGAGGGAATTGGAGGAGTGCAAAACGCAAGAAATCGCCACCCAAGAACGTCGTCCAAGGACACGAGCAAAACTGCACCAAAACCCAACGAAAATGCATTTTAATCGGTTCAAATGAAAGATAATTCATCAAAGAGTAAGGTAATTAAAGTAAAATTAATTGAAAACGGTACAAAATTGAGAAAACAAACCTGAAAAACGTAGCCCATGGAGAGAAAACGCGAGGAAGATAATGAACAGCGAGTTGCGCGTAACGGTTGCTTCGCGTTCCTGGTGTTTTAATGTAGACATTTAGAAGTCAGTTCCCCTCTAACAGACGTCTAAATGGCTTTAGAAGTCGGAGTGGCGGGATGAGACGTCTAAATGGAGTTAAAAAGTGACTTTTTAAATTTCTGGGCTAAGTATTTAGAAGTTGGTTCTCCCATAACAAACGTCTAAATGACTTTAGAAGTCGGAGTGGTGGGATCAGACGTTTAAATGGAGTCAAAAAGTGACTTTTTAAATTTCTGGGTTGAGTAATTAGAAGTTGGTTCCCGCCATAACTGACGTCTAAATGGCTTTAGAAGTCGGAGTGGCGGGATTAGTCGTCTAAATGGAGTGTAAAAGTGACTTTTTAAATTTTTGGGCTGAGTAATTAGAAGTCGGTTCCCGCCATAACAGACGTCTAAATGGCTTTAAAAGTCGGAGTGGCGGGATCAGTCATCTAAATGGAGTCCAAAAGTGACTTTTTAAATTTCTAGGCTGAGTATTTAGAAGTCAGTTCCCCCATAACAGATGTCTAAATGATTTTAGAAGTCGGAGTGGTGGGATCAGACGTTTAAATGGAGTCAAAAAGTGACTTTTTAAATTTATGGGCTTAGTATTTAGAAGTCGGTTCCCGGATAACAGACATCTAAACTGCTTTAGAAGTCGGAGTCTCCCATAACAAACGTCTAAATAGTTGTTTTATTTACAGAAAATGCCACCGGTCATTTTTTACATTGGATATTCACGGGTCGGATGTCTAAAGGGTGACATTAAAGGCCTTTTCTGGACTAGTGTTTTAGTATGATTGAGAGATGAAAGACACAGAAAGCGAGTAACTCAATTCAATAATCAAAAGAAACAATTGCATTAATTCAAATTAGCCTCAGAATTGTTAAAATAGAATGGCTTAGTTTCTCACACCAAGAGGGGGGGGAGGTGAATTGATGTAGTGCAAAAATATAAGCTTTCAAAATCTATTTCACAAAATAAGACGCTTTTACACTTTTCTTGAATCGCAAGTTAAAAGACATGCAATGCAGCAGTAAACTTAATCAAATATACTGATAGCTTAATCGACTTAATAAAAGAGTGTAGGGATCAGAGAATTCAAACCCTGATTTTTATACTAGTTATGCCAACCTGCCTACATAGTGTCCTTCCAACCACGGTAACCAAATGCACTATAAAGATCAAGATTTTTACAACAAGGTTTTTATAGAGACCTGACGTCAAAAGTGTAAAACACCTCTCTAACCCTCTTCTGTTGTCTATCCCTTTGAGGCACCCTCAAAGTCAAGAACATCGTTCTTCTTCCTACAAACACCGTAGGGAATCCAAGCCAATCTTCAAAGATTGCAAATCCTGATCGCGGAGAATACACTCAGTTGTGTATATTGATCAGATGTTCAAATCAATAAGCCTTTCTTCTCAAGAAACCTCAAGTCTTTGATCACCACGATCAATGTTGGTTCTTGGAGCTTTTGCTTTCTCTGTAAGATCAAACAACGTTCTGTAAAATATATGAAAGTGTCAAATGCACAAAAGTTCTTACAGAATTCAAATCAGCATCAATTTATAGTAATACACACATCATACGCATTTTAATCGATTTAGCTACTAATGTAGTCGAATACATCTTGTAGTTATAACAAACTAACATTAGTCAAGCTCATTAATTGAATGCACATTTAATACATTCGACTCACAATAAATGCTTGGTCAATATATTTAAAAATATGACTGTTAAAATAGTTATGTCAAGCATTCAACCAGTTTTCAAAATAACCACCAACTTAGTCGAATACAAATTGCATGTAGTCGATTAAGAAAAATCACTTAGCACAATTTTGAAAGCTTTTCTCTTCAAAATAACTCACAACACACTTGATAAAAGTTTGTGCAAACACACAAGTTTTAATCGATTCATCTCATAATGTAATCGACTTAAAATTGTTGTTTTGCTACACATTAAAGTTCAACCAAAGTTCTTATGGTTTTCCATTTCCAAAAACTTATGTCATGCATACACATATAAAATCACATATTAAACACAATGATATGCAATGAACAACACAATCATATTCACAAATATGAATATACAGATTTATCACAATAAGTAAAAACATATAACATGTAAGCACAAAACATGTAACACAGAATACTCATGTGTTATTAATTATGTGTTGTCATCATCAGAAACACAGATATCACTGAGATTGTGGGTTCAGCTAAACCAGTGTTCCCCTATCAACAATCTCAACAATCTTCCCCTTTATTTATGATGCACAACCATGATTAATAAATAACCATGTTGCACAAATCATAGAGATTATCTCAATATTCAATTACATCAAATTCTTCCACTTTCGGCATTATCAAGAAAGATATTCAGAGTAATTGAGACATTGATAATCACACATATAGAGATGCATGAGATAAGATAATAGAAATAATATGATGTTCCCCCTATCAATGATATTCACATGTAAATTATCAGCAATATGTAATGTTCCCCCTGTCATTATGCATGTTTCAATCTCAAATCACAGATGCATAATGCAGTACAATCGGAGTATATCTCATAGCATATAAAATCATATTCAAGCATTGTATCAGAACAAATATACCACAGTAGTAATTTCAGAGCATAAATGATACAATTTGAATCACCAATACAGTTTAAACACGTAATATGTCATAAACATATTCACAACGGATAAACATAGAGATATAAGATGTATAAACATTAAACAAATATTTATCAAGGTTTTAAAGATGACAGATATTCCCAGTTTGGAATCTTCAAACCCAATGTCAAAAACCAATCGATTTGATCATAATCATAATCGACTTCTTGTTGTTCAAAATGTTGATCTTCCATTTAATCTCAGTCAGCAAACATATTTCCTGCATAACCTTTCTAGGTTTTCCAGATCAAGCATTTTAGAATCAATGTATTATAGGAATTATCACAGATAATGTATAAGTATGCAATGATGTAAATGTGACAGTAAAACATATTCAATTGCATACATACAAAGTGTAATTGACTTTGTTACTCAGTTTCACTCAATCACAGATGTAATCAACCATTCACAAATTAAATTAGTATAAAATCTGATTTCATTGATAATCAATCATTGAGTACAATCAGATAGAAATAAAAGACAATGGCACATAATGCTAAACATTACAAAATAAAACATAAAATCACAAAAAAGTAGAAACATAACAACGTTGGACTCAAAATATATGATCCTATAGTCCTATTCTGATTCAGATATTTCCATAGAACCCGCTTCACTGGACTCATCATCTTCATCTGTTGATTCCTTTGTTGATGTAGAGCTTTCAGCGTAATTTTTGATAATTTCATCCATCTTCTCGTTCATTCGCATGATAGATTTCTCATCTTGCTAGCTCTCTTTGAATTTTTCTCAAATTTGTTTATTACAAATTTCTCAAACTCAGACTTCAGAGAGAAAGAGATCGAGTCATTTTCAAAATCAAATACTTCATCTTTGTCTTTGGTTGGAGTTTGTACATCACTAAATACCCATCCCAAGGCAGTTTTCTTCAAACCCATGCATGTTAGTGTTACCTTTCCAATTTCATTGGTTCTGTTACATGTGGCCTTAGTTTCACCAATAAGAACAATTTGGCTGAGTGACAAAATTTTACTGATAAACACATCATAGGGCAGATTACACCAGTCATTTACACCTGTGTCAATAATATCTTTCTTGAATGCAACTACCCAGTTTGTTGGTATTCTGAATAGCATTGCGTTCAACAAATACAGATCTTTTGATGTTAACTTGTCATAGTGAAATCTTGCAGGTAAAAATACCCAATCAAGGATGTATGCAATTATCTTTTCTTCTTTATCCAATCCTCTATGTAGAAATCCTTTTTATTTCTTGTATCTTCCAGGATATCTCATTCAATTCTTATATATTTGTCTTTTTGTAGTCCATCTGTTATGCAGAGAATTGGGTAACTATGACATGCATCCTTCATCGTTTAGTCTAGCAATTTGTAGCCATGTATCATTATTGATAACGATGTTCGTACCTTTTACACGTGAATGAATGTCACCGTTATCAACCTTGATATTGTTATAGAATACTCCAACTAAATCCGGATAGTAGTCACCTTTCATCTGAACAAAAGTGGATAGACCTTGATGAGCAAATTTTTTTGGAAATATAAATCCTTCTCTTCTGAATAGAGATAACTCAAGTGATTTGTGTGGAACGACTTCTTTAACTCTTTTCCAACCCATAAATCTTTCTCTTCTAGTGTTGTCACTGATCTATCCTGAAGGACTTGCATTTCTTTTAGATGGAGGAACCCTTCTGGCGCGCTTTGATGAAGAGAATGGTGCCATGTTCATAGGATTCAATAGAAAAGATCTTATACAACTTTTTAGGGTTTTACTAATGACAAACAATGATACACAACAACATATAAATTATTTTCAATCAGACATTTGTGAGGCCACGAGCCAAAAATCACACATACTAAAGCACATTTGAATTTTCAAAAATAAAAAGTCCATTACAGAGAATTAATCGATTTCATTCAATTCATAGTCGACTTAGTGTTTACAGAGTGTTACTTAAAATAGAGAAACAGACATACAGAACACATTCGACTCTATTCATAACACAATCGATTAACAATCGTTGATAACTCTCCAGTTTTGCATTCTTTTCTGTGTTTAGAAACTTTTGTTAGTGCATTTTAAGTTTTAATTGTTTAGTGTTGAGATTCTTGATAGGGGGAGCACTGATTTAGCTAAAAAACTCTATGAATTATGTGGTTGTGATAATATCAATGGTCAATGTGCTTTGCCAGTGGAGGCCCAAGAAGAAGTCAACTATATGTGCAATCAATTCCGCCAAGGTAATTTCAACCAAGGGTGGAAACCTCACCCAAGTATGGGTCAAGGTCAATTTGGGCAAGCAGCACAATTCAATAGACCACCGTAGCAACAATCACAATGGCAACAAATATCTGTGTTATCTAACAGAATTTCAAAGCTTGAAGAAACCCTTCAACAGTTTATTCAAGTGACTATCTCCAACCATAAGAGCATTGAAGCTGCTATAAGGAATTTGGAGATGTAGGTGGGCCAACTGGCCAAGAAGTTGGAGGATAAAGTTGAGAAGCAATTTGGGGCTAATAATGAGGTTAACCCTAAGGAAGAGTATAAAGCTATTGTGAGCATAAGTGATGAGAGAGTAGAGGAGAGAAAAGAAAGAGTTGAGTTGGAAGAAGAAAAAGAAGAGAGAATAGGTGAGGTTGAGAGAAAAGAGAAAGAGAAGAAGAGGGGAGAGAAAAAAATTGAAGAAATTGAAAAGATTCTTCCTTACCCTAAGGAGTGTAGTAGAAGAGAAAAAAAGAAGCAATTAAGGTGTTTTAAAGAAATCTTCAAGAAATTGGAGATTAAAATTCCTTTGACTGAGGCATTGCAACAGGTTCCTATGTATGCACAATTTCTGAAGAGATTCCTCAAAAAGAAGATATATCTAGATGAGGAAACCATTAATGTACAGGGCAATTGCAGTGTTATTTTGCAGAAGGCACTTCCTCCAAAAGTTAAAGACCCAGGAAGCTTTACTATTCCTTGCATCATTGGGAATGTTAATATAGTGAAAGCCCTAATTGATTTAGGGACAGACATTAATTTGATGCCCTTATTTGTGCTTGAGAGGATTGGTGGTCTTGAAGTGAAGCCTACAAAGGTTACTTTGCAACTAACGGATGGATCTACTAAGAAGCCCTATGGCATGACAGAAGATGTTGAATTTACCGTTATTTGATACTTAATTTTGATACTAAAAAGTCCCTTTTTGATACTTAGTGAAGCCTACAAAGGTTACTTAATTTACTGTCTCACGCTTCGCTGCCCTTTTTCTGAAGCCCTCAGCGCAGGAAGTCTCTGGCTCGCGCCTGGGCGCTCTTTTTGGGGCGTTGAGCGCCACTTCCTCAAGTCGCACCATGCCTGCTTGCCTTTTGAGCTAACCTTGAGCGTCATATGATTCGGCACGTCACCTAGGCGCCCTAAGTGAGGCGTTGAGCGTTGGCGATTAGGCTTTGGTTGTGTTTTCTGTTCTAATTTCGAACTATTTAATTATTTGGACGACCTAGGGAAGGGATCTTTTGACAGAAGAGGAGCAGAAACACACCCTTTGACCCCTCGGAGGCGGATTTAGATGCGGAAGCTCCTATCTTCAACTTCTAGTGTTTTATCTTTCATTTTTTTCCATCATTCATCTAGTTTCACCATGCTAATGGTGAACTAAATTCTATTTGTTGTTGGGGAATGATGTAAACCTTTTTAAACTCTCATGTATTGAATTGATTCTTAATTATATATGCTTCATTATTAGGGTAATTCTTCTTCACTCAATGCTTGCTTTGTTTAGCTTGTTCATTAGCATGATGTATGATTTGCATGAGGACCGGAAGGTATCTTACAATTCAGGTTTTGGAGAATTATTCCCAGAAGCAGTATTGCTCAGGAATGGGGGTATGAGTTCTGGTTGTCTTAAGCTACTAATTCTAATGCAAAATTAATTGTTAGGGATGCAAGGAATTATGACCTAGTAATTAAGGATAGGCTTTCTTCGTCGAGGAATCGGGTTTTAAGTACTTTAGATAGTGACATTGACATTAATGAAGAAGTAGAATTCATATATACATGAGAGAAAACTAGGTGAAATCTAACCCCAACAGCATATTCATCCCATAATATCAAATTCATCCGTTCATCTCTGCACTTTTGTCCAATTGATCAAGTTGCATGCATATTTACTTTTCTGTATTTGCATTTTAAACTAAAAGATTTTGTTTTCAAGTCTTATTTAATCAAGAAATCACATAACTGTTTAGGCCATGAGTCTCTAGGGAAACGATACTTGTCTTACCATATTTATTACTTGATACGATTCGGTACACTTGCCGGAATCTTAACAGCAGTAACACCCAAATGTGCAGATTGATCAGTCTTTGAAACACAACAGTCTTGCTCTTAAAGAAATCAAAAGTTGTTGATCACCACGGTCAATCTTGTTTCTTGGAGTTTTTCGTCTCTTTCTGTAAGATCACAGCTTTCTGTAAAGGATATGAAATTGTTAGAATCACAAAAGGTCTTACAGAATTCAAAATCTGCATCAATTTATAGTATAACACATATCAGACGCATTTTAATCGATTGAACTACTAACGTAATCGAATATAACAATCAGTTATAACAGATTTAGCAGCAGTCAAACAAATAACTAACTGTACAATTAATGCAATCGACTATCATTTAATGCTTGGTCAACATATTTAAAATATGATCGTTATGTTAGTTGTTACAAGCATTTAACAGATTTTCAAAACATCAACTAACTTATTCGAATACAAAGAGCATGCATTCGATTAAGTGAAATCTTTTTGCACAATTTTGAACACTTTTCTCTTTGAAAAATCTCACAAGACACTTCAAAAAAGATTGTGCAAACACACGAGTTTTAATCGATTCACCCCATAATGTAATCGACTTAAAACTGTTGTTTTTCCACACATTTAAAGTTTAACCATAGTGCTTGTGATTTTCCTTTTCCAAAAACATGTCATGCATACACATATGAAATCACATATTTAACATAGTGATATGCAATGAACAACACAAACATGTCCTCAAATATGCTTTAACAGATTTAACACATTAAAGAAAAGCATATAACATGTAAACATAGAACATTTAACATAGAATATACATGTGTTATTAATTATGTGTTGTCTCATCAAAAACTCATATATCACTGAGATTGTGGGTTAAGCTAAAACATGTGCTTTCCCTATTAACAATCTCAACAAAAATAATTTCGTATTCGTTGGGTGACGACTCAGAGTTACTTTAACCCTATCTACTTTCTTGACTACTGACTTGGCAATACTGAAGTTGCCTTGAAAAGTAGTATTAATTTGATAGCTTCAATGACAACATATCACACTACAAGCCATGTAAGTTGCTCTAGCCTTGACACTAGTGAAATTTATTTACAAAAGGGTTTTCTTGAACTGCTAAACGAGTTTGAAAAATTGGATGTTGCTCATAAAAAATTGAAAAATGAGTTTAAGGATTTAAAAGTTAAATATGAGAAGGCATTAGATGAAGAAGTTATTTTAAGGAATAAAATCTTCAATTTAGAAATGAAAGAGTCTTCAAATATTGAACATCTTGTTGAATGTCTTTCATGTAAGAGTCATATGCTTGATATTGATATTCTTGAAAATCTTCTTGAAGTGGCAACTACAAATAATAATGTTGAAATGCCTATATTGGTTAAAAAGGTTTACAAAAGTAAAAGTGTTCTTAAAAGTAAGAACCAAATTAAAAGAACCCGTAGGGTATGGGTTGAAAAAGGAAATGCTTTTTATAAAATTGTTGTCACATGTTTTTACTGTATGAAAAAGGGGCACACTTCTAACAAATGTTGAATCAAACATTTTGATGTTTCTAATGGAAAATATGTTTGGATTCCTGTTATAAAGTAACTTGCATAGAACCTTAAAGGACCCAAATAAGATTTTGGGGACCAAAACTCTATTATTTTATTTTTAGGTTAAGTTTTCAAAAGGATAAGAGAGCTCTATGGTATCCTAGTAAATTTTAAGAGCTTTGAAATAATTTTTGAATGTTAGATATGTCTTAGGATGAAAATTTGGCCAAAAATTTGCATTTTTCTGAAATTAACGTGCAATAATTGATTACCAAGGGTGATAATCGATTATCTTGATCTCAAAATATGAATTTTGATAATTTGGCTCGCAAATAATCGATTATCACAATGATAATCGATTATCTTAAGTTAAAACGTAAAAAAAATAAAAAATAAAAAGTTTTTTAAAATTTTTTTTTTGGAATATGTTTTTTATTGTAAGGGGAATATTACATTAAGGGGGAGTAATATTTTTAAAGGACCTAAATTCTTTTTAACTTAACTAATTTAGGGAAAGCATAAAGATTAGATGATTTTTTTATGATAAAAAGAGAATATTTTTATTGACATCTTATGTCATAATCTTGTGATAACTAGTACCTATTTGAAGGAAAGATATATGAGTTTGTTTGATATCTTGTTATTTATCTCTGTTCTAGATTAATTACTCTTTTCCCCTTATAATATTTCAATTACATCTCATACTCAATAATTTTATAATATTTGAATTGCATCTTTCTTTTACTAAGGGGGAGCAACACTTGAGGGGGAGATTTTATTATTTAGTTTTTGCTTATGATCAAAAAGGGGGAGAAACTTCTAACTAGTGCAATTATTACTAACATGTTTGTATGTTTGTAAGTCTGAAATCTATGCAGAAAATCAGGGATGGTTTTAAATAAGCGATTTTTTATCATCATCAAAAAGGGGGAGATTGTTACCAATGAGGAGCATTGGTATCTTGAACATAATGAAGTTTTGATGATGTTAAAAGATGAAGAATTAAAGACTCTTGTTGTACTTTCATTAAAAGCATTTTGTAGAAGAAATTGTATAGGAATAACCTTGATGATGTAAGAACAGTTCGAAGTTTTCCTGTTTAGAGAGTCTTTGCGCAAATAATCGATTATTTGGTGTAATAATCAATTATCACGAGCCTGTTTAGAAAAGATTTTTTCCCACAGATAATCGATTATTGGTTAGAATAATCGATTATCACTGTTTGATGTAATTTTGTTTAGGTCACGCAAATAATCGGTTATCCCCAAAATAATCGATTATCATAATAAAAAAAGGGGGAGATTATTGATAGGGGGATCAATGTGAATGCTAAACCCAATCCCTTATGTGTTTGGTTTTTGATGATGACGACACATATATGTTTCCATGACAAGAACAAAAATGTTTTAATTGTTTCTTGCACACATTATGCAAAGTTGTGCTTATATATTTGCTTGTGCTTGAACTATATGTTATGTATATTCATTGTGATTATATCTGGGATTATATTTGTGATATGGATATTCATTGTTTAAGAATAAATCTTTGAATATGTTGTTTTTGATGATGTACATGATGATGAACATTGTATAATGGACATTTTTGTTGATGGATATTAAAGATCTATTTTATAGTTATCTTGCACAAAATGGCGTAAGAAATGTTTGATATTATTGATGTGTGTGCTTGATACATGCATTAATGATTGGAAAAAGGTTTTTTTGGTTAAACAGATTGAAAATGTATTTCTGGTATAATTTAATCTGTTAAGCAATCCATGTAATTTGTTAAATTGTTTCAGATTTCTTGTATGCTTTATTGTAGGCACACTGTTCTAACATAATCTAGTATACAATATGTATAACTGATTAAGTAAGAACGTTAGTCAATACATGTGTTTCAAAAAAATGAAAATGTGATTTAAAAGAAGCTTGAAATTGAAATTTTGCTTAAGTGTTGGACATAACTGATTACATAAGTTGTATAATCGGTTAAGTCATTTTCATATGATGAATTCAATTTCTTTCAAGTGAATAATGTTATAACGGTCATATGGCATTTATTTTGGGCTGTTAAGAATTGTTTAATCGATTGCATGCGCCATAAAATCGATTAAAAGTAGAATTTCAAAATGTTGTAAAAAACTACTAAACTAGCAGGAGAAACGTATTCGATTACATTAATAGCGTAATCAATTAAAATGCGTCAGGATTTCAAAAATCCTATAAATAACTATCTTGCGCATTGTTTCAAATTAATATTTGGACATTTCATAACTAACATTTTGATTGAGTTTTGATTACAGGAGCGTCCAAGAACCATCTTGAAGAATCAAGTATCAAATTTGGGTTTATACATCTAGATTCTATCAAGAAGTGTGCTTAAAGGTTGTTGATCATATCTGCACTATTGTATTGTCTACTGTGAAGATCAGGTTTATCTTTTTCAATATGTAGATTGAGTTTTTGTGCATTTGAGCCAGAGGAGAGAACTGTGTGTGTTCTCATTTGAGAGTTGGGATTGCTCTCAAGGTTTTCTTAGAAAGTGGAATTTCTCTAAGGTTACAGAAAGTTGGGATTGCTTTCTGGGTTGTGAGAGTGTAAGGGTGTTCACATCTTGTTTACTGTAATTGATTTTGAGTGGGGAAGGAGAGCGCATTGAGAGGTATTCTTTGTATTCTTGCTTGTAACTCAATCATTATAGTGGTATCCTTCAACTGAGGTTGTTGAAGAAGACTGGATGGTAGGCTTAGCTGAACAAGTATAAATCTTGGTGTTAATCTTTCTCTTCCTTATCTCTTTTATTTGTTGATTCATTATATTTGTCATATTACATTCCAAGAAACATCAAAGATTTTCCAAAAGGATTTAACAAGAAAACGTTTTTATTGATTACCAATTCAACCCCCCCCTATTGGTAAGAGAAACAAGCCATAACTTTTATTACAACTACTCTCTACGTTTCTGTCCATAATTAAGGAAATAAAAATAAATCAAAACATCATGAGTAAGACTCAAACCTAAGACCTCACCCTTCAACACAAGGCTTCTAACTAAACCAATTTTCTCAACCTTTTAATATAATAATAATAATAATATAAATACATATTACTATATATTACCTACTTTATCTCATGCAAATATTTTTCTTAGGTCTTACACATCTTGGTGTGGGCTGCCATAACTGTATCGATCCGGGCCTCGTTCGAAGTGGCTAAATCATTCGCAATTTTCTCTCGTTCTATGCTGGGCTAACTTGCTCTGGTCTCTCCAAGTCTGATGTTTAGGATATTGATCTAGGTTGAAAAGGCGAGAGTGTCCATGAGTCTCTCCCATTCTATGCCTAATTGACTTACTCTGGTGTTGAGAAGATCAGTCTCAGCTTCTACTCGAACCCCGTTGAGTTGGTGGGCTATGCTCCCTTTGGGAGTTGTTGGGGTCTTCTAAGCCGGTCAACTTTTGTGGAAGAACCTAAAGCTCGTGGAGGTCCGCCTGTCGTTAGGTGCGTAAGGCTTTGAGCTCGACATTGTAATGTCTGTGTTGCTCATTGTTTAGCTGGATTAACACAAGCATTTGATGCTGCATGGTCGCCATTGGGTTGAATTCCATGTCGTGGGAAAGTTATGCTTGACTTTGTGTGGTGACTATAGGAATGTGAGGTTGGAAATGTGTTTTACTGAGGCCTCACGATGGGTGCCAAATGATTTTATTGAGATCTTGAACGTTGATCTATGGACAAGAGACAACGATCCTAACGATGACTTGAATGTTTTTGATGGTCAGAATGAGATTCCTTGTTGCTCGGATATCTACTTGCAAAAGATTCTACGCTCAATTTAATAAGAGAGTTTAGGATTTAGAAGTATGAGTATGAGATATTGAGTGAATATTACTTAGGAAATACCAGTTGTATTTACAGGATCCACGTAGGCCATAACCTATGTTATCATTGAAATAATATTTATCTCAAGTATATAATAACATAATAGTTAATAATAACAAAATAAAACTTCATCATGAATAATAATCATAATGCAAAATACCGATATTAGTTATGATATGTGAATATTTCCTAAAAGAGGTAGGTTTGGATTGTTTGAGAGTGAAGAAGTTTAATGGACCTTGTTAGGTTGTATTCTTTAGTATATCTATTAGAGCAAAGAAATTTATTTAAACGTTACTTTATCTTAATTTTGTAAAAAAAAATGTGAATTTTTTACAAAATTTGGAACTTATTCTTTGTTATTCATTAGAATTTATAAAAATTAACAAATCATTGTGAATTTTTTTCTTATTTAATAAATTTAATTTATAGTTTTATATTTTAATAAAATTTGTTTAACAATGACGAAAATATTAAGAAAATTGTGCTAGAAAGTTTGATGTTAACGGTTCTTATTTTTTTTAATACCTATAATTAGGAGGAGTCTAATTGTTTTCTTTTGCACAAAACGAGCACGAGTTGGGACAAAGAGTGAAGCATGAAGAAGGTCACAACAATTGTTTCAATCTTTTTGATCGCGCTACTTTGTTTGCAGGAACTCGTTCACGTATCTTCGTCACCATTCTTATACGCACGCCAGGTAATGGTGCATGCCTCTGCACTGGACTCTGAATAAACAAAATGTGCGATGTATAATTTCTTATACGCATTCTTTTATTTGAGATGAGCAAGATATTGTAGAAATTGCTTCAAAACAAACAGGCAAACTACGAAGGTTTTCGAGTTTGGGATATGGAAATTGGAATAGTGAGTTTTTAGGGTTCAAGTTCATTGTGTTGAGTTCCGAAGGATTTTAAGGTCACAAATAGTTCAAATGCTAGATTATAAGTGTTTTTGGTTGATTTAATTATAATCTTTACGTTTAGCATATATTTCATCTGAGCCATGATTTAGGAAGTTAATTCTCGTATTCTTATATTTTTTGCTCCAGGTCTATGAGGAATCTTCTGGTGGAAGGTATTTGAATGGATTCGCAATTTATTTATTGTTAATTAATTCCATCAGCCAAATATGTCGATGGTTTACTTTACTTTGATGTTTAGTTTTTGTCCCTAACTGACACAGTTTCCTTCCTAACTACTAATAAATATATTGAAGTCATATTCTTCTTCATAGTTTAGCTTGCCTTTCATGATTCAGTATCGTGCGTGACTCAGTTGTATTTCAATGTAGGAAACTTGAACAGGAACAGGGACAAGAACATGATCAAGAATTGCATTGCTCCAGGGAGAGAAGTAGGGCAGCTCGGAAAGTGATAGAGGAGGTATGAAAATTCCTTTGGCAATCATTATGAATTTGCGACATTGCAGTAGTCACTGTTAAGTTATCTTAATTTCTAATCAGATCCATGAATACTGTTAAAAACATGTTAATAAGAATTTTGGAAACACGTAGTTTCAATGTTTCAGGTAAACATAATCATTACGAAAATTGTTACTTTTGTATTTACTGTACTCATTAATATCAAATCCCTAGTTTAAACAGATTTTCAGGACACGCTTTTCTCTTTTTCTCTCTGAACGGACATGTTCCTTGTATGTTTTTGTAGTATTTGATACCATTTGTGGAACGAGAAAACTACCGGCTTTCAACTAAATGCAGACTTCACCCTGAAAATGATATATTTAGCGATCAGGAAGAGCATAAAATATTCATAGATAGACATGAATGGCAGTGTGGATATTGTAAGAAAAGCTTTCGGGAAGAGAAATTTCTAGATCAGCATTTTGATAACAGACACTACAATCTTCTGAATGTGGTATGTCAATTTTCATTCCTTTATCATAATGTGCAGTGCCAGCTTTTCATCTTTTAATTTTATCAAATTATTCGATAAGTTTGAAGTTCATAATTGGCTCAGTCATACTCACCGTGTTTTTGCACTGAGAAGTTATATACTTGTGTCAATATTTGGCTCTGTTGTGATCTGAATATTTACTTAAATGTGTCCTTTCTGTTGTCTTTCATTCCTTGTTCCTGTTAAATTGTAACTTTTTGTTATTTCTCAATACCTGATGAGGTCAACAACCAATATATGCTAATATAATTAAGTTATCTGACTTGTTCACTCAGTTTGTCCCCCCTATTATGGATGACTGCAAGGGGGATGGGGTTTGTTTGGTGGCAGGGACCACTCACCCTTCCTCCCTCAACTCCTCATCAAGTTTCCTTAAATTGATATTGTTAAGAAGTGGACTTCCAACAGATATAATTCAATGTTTTTCCTCGTGAGGGGATTAAGTTAATTTATTTGATGGCTACCATGAGGGGATAAACAGTTTTGTAGTCTGAGTATTTCTTACTGTATGATCAGTTAAGTCATTTAAATATTGGATGTGGAACCAGTGGACACAAAATTGTGCATTTTGTGGTAGTTTGAAAAGAGTTTTTGAATCTTACATCAACGTTACTAGCAGTTCTTTTTTATGCTTTATTATTTGTCAGAAAATGCTGTTTCCATTGGTGGGTTATTTAATGCAGAGTCATGGTAAATGCTTGGCTGATTTATGTGGTGCGATGCATTGTGATGCTGTGACGAATTTCAGATCCCCCAGAAGCAAATGTAATCTGGCAGCTGCTGCAAGAAATCGTCATCTATGTGAGGTTGCTTTCATTTTGTTTTGTTTCTTTCACTATCCATTGTATTGTCAACTATTCACCTAATCCATATCCACTCTTTACTCAGAGTCTTGCTGACAATTGTTTTCCTATAAGTGATGGTCCAGCAGCAGGCCGCCTTCATGGTATACTTCTATTTTTTTCAGTTTTTTCCATATTGTTCCATTACGATGTTTCTTGTCACTTTCCCCCACTTAATTTAATTAAATTGTGGTCTTTGTTGATTTATTTCTTACCCAATTTCCTGATATACTGGTAGAATTGTTTCTGCACCAATTTTGTGATGCTCACACTTGCTCAGGGAAACATAAACCCTTCTCTCGAGGAGGCAAGGTAAAGCCTGATTCATTGGGATATTCAATACGCCTTTGATTAGAAATCTGTCGTTGCTAACTCTATTGGTATATGGAAATCTATACTCCCACTAAAAGATGATCTATGTTGTGATGTTTTTGGCCTAATTGGCCAAGTTCCTCTGTAAAATGAAAAAGCCTTGTTGACATATTAGGTTAATGCTTTGACATTTTTGTGTTGCTCAAATTAGATTCTAATGTCAAAATTTGCAGTCACGGAGTACCTTTCCCTTTCTACTGGAAAGGTTTTAAAACTTTTAAGCGTTAGATTTTTGTCTTTTCAATTCATTATGCCATAATTTCTTTCGACTTACACTTTATAACTGATTTATGATTACAGTTAATTCTTGTCAATGAAGCTGTTATTTGTCATTCCTGATATTTTGCCACTGCAGGATCAAAGTAGTTTCTTCCGCCTGGCTGCTGGAGCATTGATCTTGGTGCTACTTCCTGTCTTCTATCTTTTTCTTTATTTGATACAAAGGTACTATTTCTATATTTTAAATGTGATTTAACCTATTATGGTTTTACTCCAAAATTTCTTTAAAACACTATTTTGGAAATTGTAGTGATGTGAGGAATCGAACCCAAGAACTTCGTCGCATTCCAAAAGCTGGATGGAAAACAAAACCATCATGATTGGTAATTATTTATCTCTTTTAGATGGGCATGTGTTGGTAATTAAGTGGCAGAATGGGATGCAATGACAACAAAATTTCCATTGATTGTTAGTGGAATATGTGTGTCTTGTTGAGATGAATACGTTTTTGAGACAGAATAGTTTTGTTTGTCGTTGCCATTAATTTGGAGCGCATACATATTCCTCATATTCTTGTCTCCAAATATTCTGCAATGCCGATTTCAGTCACAAATATTAATCCATATGTAGTTCCGTGTCTAGTGAAGGGTGACAGAAGACATCAATTTAAAAATGTATCTAATTTTATTTTTTCTAATAGTATGATGCTAATGTTGATTGTTTATATTTTGGTCTTAAGAAGTGATTTGCTTGAGGGCTAACAAAAGGGGTAAATTTTGGGGTGTGATAAATCTGTAATATTGAGCATAGTTATGAAAAACTCGAAACTAAATTAGTGTATATATTTGTAAGACATATAAAGTTGTTAGAAAATTGTTGTTTCATGATTTTAGCATATGGCTGATATATTTGTGCGTATTAGTAAAGTTTCCTGGTAAAAAATTCTTGATTTTTTTTTTTCAGTCTTGACTGTAGGGCCAGTACGAGAGACTAATTGGGAATGAATTTAAGAGACTGTTATTTGTTTGGATTGGAGCACAAGTACACAAGATGTGGAAGCCATTTAAACCTCTAATGGTGCCTTGTAATCAGTTCAACAGTGTTATCTTCATGTTGTAATTGAAGACGAGCTTATTGGTTAGTGCTCATTTGAATGCTCAGCAGCGCATTTAAACGTTCCATGCTATGTTGATAGAATCTAGCCGCTGATTTGTATCCATTTAAATGTCGTCCAACGGGCGTTTAAATGTACTCAGTTCACTTAGATTGGTATAAAACAATCTTACCAACTTTGTAGACTTTTGACAACCAAAAGGTACTATGTAACACGAAACAGTTGCTATTCTCTACTTCGGGAGTTCAGGTTTGTGCATATCAAACTTGAAAAAATCAAGGCCGATCTCATGAATTGCTAATGGATATCACCTTTTTATCGTCTCATGTATTAATTTTTTATGTTTTAAATGTATCACTAAATTCCTTGGTTTGGGAAAGCGGAATGATTGATTCCTCTTATTTAATTATACTCTTATGTAGCTTTCCGTATTCGTTCTTTTCTTGACCTATATTACTTTCACTTACCCCTAAGAACTCTGCACTCACATCTCACTACTTAAACTGGGTCAGGACAAATCATGTTGATTGTCTATCCCAGACAGCTTTAACAACTGGTTTATATCTCATACATATTTTTTCCTCTCATTGCCTCATGTCTCCAGTTTTATTATGAAATCCATTTCTTTTTTTCTTACCAAGGTGGTTGATTCGCTTACTTGTTAAGTATGGGAAAACAGACAATGCAAATCTTCACTTCAATCGCTGGAGCAGAGGATTGGATTCGGATACCCTAAGGATCCTACAATACCACAAAAAGCGTCATCATATTCATTTCTCTCGTGCTTTGATTTCTTTCATGTTAATTTTTTTTTCTTGTATCATTCACTTGTGAGGGGATTTTGTTCTGTTCGTAATGCTATTATTGGAATTGGGTTCAATCTCTTAATTGGTAAGGGGATTTTGTTCTGTTCGTAATGCTATTATTGGAATTGGGTTCAATCTCTTAATTGGAAACTTGGTTATTGAGTTGAATATTAAGAAATTTTACCATGGTTGTTGATGTCCCAATAATAAAGCTTAATTATGAGATATCATGGTATTTTCATGGCTTATATTAGTTGAGAACACTTAAGAAATTATGTTATGTATAAGGAAACAGAACACGAAACAAAACAGGTAAAGATTTGTCAGAAAAAAATCTATTAATGGCATATTCCACTATTTTCCATGCTACCAGAATAGTCAAAAAGTTTTACTAATGGCCGATTCCACTATTCTTCCATGCTACCAGAATAGTTAGAATAAAATGCTTAGAGAGAATGTGTCAAGAGAGAAGAGTCAATATTTTCCTCTCCTTTCTCTTTCCTCTAACAAAATTTGTATCCCTCGTCAGCACTCAAATCCACGTAATTTTGAGCTAACCCACTTCATGCGCATGCTTCTCTTGCAATGAGCCTTTACGTCTAGTGCATATCATTTTCATTCCTTACAATTCATTCCACTTTAAGGCTTTGTTCGGTTGAGAGTATTTGGAGGAGACGATTTGGGAAAAGTGATTGAATGAATTTAAGGGGATTTGAGGATAAATTTTTTGTTGTTTGTTTGAGTGAATTTGGAGGTAACTGAGGGTGAATTTAGGAGTAAAATTTGTGAGAATTAGTGTAGGATTTGATTGATGTGACAAATTTAAAAAATTTGTTTAATTGGTAAAAATTAAAGATTACCAAAATGCCCTTAGTTATTAAAGTAATATAAAATATTATTTGTTAATGTTATATTTAATTGTAAAAATGTTTATAAAGAGTAAAAAATTAACATTAATTATTAAAATTAATTTTAGTATTGTACAAAAATTTTATTTTAGTAAAATAAATTTAATTTTAGTAAATGTAATATTATTTATTACCAAAGAGGTATGATTTTATTTGAATATTTTTAAAGAAATAAATAATTAAACAAAGAAGTTATAACTATAACTACTGCTGCAACTATAAGGAAGGTTTAGATTCTGATTTATTTATTTGTTTGTTAAATTATAAATTGAAAAGAGATTCACGCTGGTGGTGAAAAACGTTTCTGCGACGGTGGAGCATCTCGACATCACATTGATTTTCAATGAGGAAAACCTTGCGGGTGTTGACATCCCCGATACCGCGCATCAAATTAGCACAGGTGCGTTCCTTCTTCTTAGCTGCGGTCTATACACTGCTACTGAATTGGGAATTATGAGATTGAATGAATTGGGGAATATTTTGCATATTCATGGTTTCAAGTGGAGTTTGTTCTGACGACGGGCATCAACAGCGCGTATGTGCTTGGATATTCATGGTGCATGCACCTTCACCACCAAGCTTCCAAAGAAATACGCCAAGGGAATCAAATAAGAAGACGTTGTAACCTAATACAGTATAAAACGCAAGCACACACACAAAAGGAACCGAATACAAAAGTTGGTAACCGAATACACCATTCTTATTGCCTACGAAGAAGCTCTCGCCAATGGTTGTGTTCAACACAAACAACCACTCACCCCTACCATACGTCTCGACTCTGGAGATTTGCGTCAACAACGATGTCGTCCAAGAAGAACGCTGGCCGAACACTTCCACCACCTGTTCCAACTTACATTTTGGAACCGAATATCACTTCCCGTAACCAAATAAATTTTATTCCAGAACTTTTCCTAGGTCTGGAACCGGATACCCCTTTGACGGAACCGAATACACATGTGCACAAATAACTTCGCACGAGGGTAACCAAATACGCCTCTGTTGGAACAAAATACGTCACCCTCTTCCTACCTTCCCACAGGGATGGAATTTAACAAATTGGTGGAGGGAACACATGACTTTTTAATTGCAATTCGCGTAAATCTCTTCCCCAACGCGGGTGACCAAAATTTGAAGAATCCCGCAAATCCGTCGTCGCTCATCCTTCCTCATCCTCTGAAGCGAACAGGACAGTAGAAGCATTTCATCGCTCGCAATTTCGCATGAACAATGTAATATGTTCATGCGAACACAGGCTAAAAGAAACTTTGTCCTCAAGGTTGAAGAATGGATATGCAACTATGAAAACATCTTTATCTTCCCATGTTGCATTAGATTCATCTAGACCTTTTCACTCATGCAACAACATCAATCCTCTCCGCTACTGGAAAAGGGCCAAAGTACCTTACATTTAGTTTCTGATTTTTTCTCAAAGCAACATTGTGTTGCCTATAAGGTTGAAGCTTCACCATAACCATATCACCCACAACAAACTCCTTAGGAATTCCCTTTTCATCAACATATTTCTTCATTACTTACTAGCTCTTTGTAAATTACTTTTCAATATAGCTAATGTAGCATCTCTGAGCATCAATTGATCTTGCACAATAGCAGAATCATGAGTATTAGGAGTGTATCTTTGTATTTGAAGAGGTTCTATCCCATACACTACTTAGAAGAGAGTCATACCAATGCTAGCTAGTATGATAAGTTGTGTTGTAAGAATATTCTGCCTATGATAGTAACTCATACCACTCCTTAGGATTATCAAATGTGAAGCATCTAATATACATTTCAAGGCATTCATTGACAACTTCTGATTGACTATTAGACTGTAGATTGTAAAACCCGTATAAAATATAAATATATATTTTTTATTATTATATATTTTATGGTATTAAATAATTTTATATGGTGTGTATTAGTGTGAAGAAAGTGCCCAAAACAATTTTGACAAATAATCCTAGACATTTGTAAGATTTTCAAAAATGGCTTATGCAAACAAACTTTTAGTATTTCAAATAAAATTCCTTAAAAGACTTAAGGAGATAAATGGATCTTAAGCTCACTTCTAGGAAAGAGAGGTTAATCACTAAGGATTACTTAAGTGTTAAGTTTTTCCTAGCCAAAGTTAACTTTAAGTCCTCTTAGGCCCTATTTCTCAAAGGTACTTATACTTGAAATACAAGTAAACACACATTAAGCTACCACAACTAAGGAAAACAATTAAAGCTAATATATGCGGCCTAATGGTGAAGTTAGAAGAAACTTTGGTTCCCTCAAACTTACCAACTAAAAACGCAATATTAATCAAAGTCCAATGTTATTATTAGGACACATCCTAAGAAGGACAAGATATAAAATCCAAAAGACAAAGCAGACACAATTTTACAAGGCAAAGAAAGATACAATCAAATCTCTCTTCCTCACCAAGTGTATACTCTCTTGTCTTCTTGTTTTCAACCATGACTTCAAGCTCTCCATAATGCCTTCTTCACCTAAGATGCTTCCTCCAAGATGTTAGGTCAGCACAAGGACAAAAACCTACACCAAGAGAGGTTAACACCACAAAAAAACCATAAGAGTGCCAAGGATAAAAGCAAGAAAAGGTCAAAATTAACAAGACTCTTCAAACGAAATTTTTAGGTGACAAAACCATGATTAACAAGGAAAAAATCAAGTAATTAAATGATTAAGAATAAAGGTGCAACACAACAAAAGAAATCCCTAAAGAAATGCTCTAGAATAGATCATAAAAACTAAAAATGACTAGAGTAAAAAATGTGTTTTTTTGTCCTTTAGCAAAATTTGAGCACATGGGGACATTAGGCCACACTTTGTAGCATCAAATCCAAGGAGAAAGTTTTTGGACCATAGGCTGGATGTGAACTTTGCAGAGGCAAACAACAAGAAAATCAAAATACAAATGCACACCAAAAAGTAGTGATGGTATTATGGAATATACCTTACTTTATGGTTTTTTCTTTTTGCTTTTGTACTTTTTTTGTTAACTTTTTCTTTTTGCTATTTTGTCTTTTCTTTTTCTTGTAATTTTCCAGAACATAAAAGACAACAGTACACACCACAAATCTGATTTCAAATGTGCTTTTATAAGTTTATAGGGTCACACCCATAAAATGGTAAAAAAATCCTACTAGAATCAAAATATCGAAAAAAACTCAAAAATGACATATATGAAACTTAACTCTATGAACTTGTTGATGATATAACAACCAGTATGAACTCAAATGTACAAAAAAAAATAACTCAAAGCTACTCAAATGAAATAGTTTCAAAAATTCTCAAACATATATTTTTGGTGATTTTTCAAAGGTTAAACTTGGAAATAAAGACATGTAAAGGACTAAACATGACTCTAGACAACTTGGATGGATTAAAGATCAAAATGAACAAACCAAAAGATGAATAAAGAATCAATAAAAACTAAGAACATGATATCCAACACATTTATGAGCATTTAAAAGGCATAAAATAGTAGCTAAAACTATCAAAACAGAACCTGAAAAACGTTGATGACAACATGTTGGTAGTTCTAACCTTTGTTGAGTGTTTTACTCATAACTTTCTTCATAGAACTCCAAATGAAATGTTTTTTTGTTAGAAACTAGATCTAAGGCCTTAATTTGACTATAAATACGTATTTTTTGGAAAATTGAGTTAGATGCAGTTTAACTTTGAAAATCATCACAATTTGCTATTAGAACAAAAGATAGATTGAAAAACACAAGACAAGAAAGGAAATAACATCAACAACAAGGAACAATAAATGATAGATAAGGGCCAAAAGACTTAGCTCTTGAAGAACCTAAGCTCTTGATACCACATGATGGCAGCCTCCTTAGCTAGGTTGGGTCAAAGCTAGAAGGATGGTATGGAGATGGTTCCTTGAAGATATATGGTGTGGGAATGGTGGAGGACCATCAAGGATAGGGGCTGGAAATTCGGAAGCTATGATGTTTGTAAGACTAGAAGCTCATGGTCATATGGTGGTTAAATGGTGATGGTGTAGTGTTTGAAGACTCTAAAAAAGGTTAGGTCAACTCAAAGAGGAATGTGAATAGAAGGGCCTCATGGGTTGCTCTAGTCTTGATCTTAAGATGAGTAGTATGACCAAAAATGGTCAAGATAACTTTACTCAACATCAAATATGATTACAAGATAGAAAACACCTCAATATATAGGCAATGATGTCTCCTAAGCATGATCTCACACCCTTGCATTCATTGGCCAAAAATGAGGTCCTTTAAGGAGTGAACAAGTGTCCACAAATCATCGCCAATGAGGGAAGGACATGTGACCACTCATAAAGCACAATTCTCTCCATTCCTAAAGTATCATGTGGCCCCTAATAAAGTTAAGTCCTCTCCAATGGAAGCATGACACATGGCACATACTTTCCATATGGTTTGGATGTTTAGCTTAAGGGAAAACCCTATACTAATTAGGCCTTAATATAAGCCTTAAACAAACCTACCTACTTGGTCGAAATACATGGTCTAAAGAAACCTTTACTACTTCAAGCTATGCTCCATGATGACTCTAAAGGTGGTTCAAAAGGTAGAGTTTATACCATTTTCATGGATGACTTCAACTCTTCTTGTAGATGTTTGACCATGGCTAAGGGGTATGCCATCATCCCCTCCCTCTTGAAAAGGATTGACCCTCAAATCTTCAACTTGGGCTAAGGAAAAATTCTTCATCTTCTTTAGAGCCATTGTCTCTTTTCCGTCAGGGTCAAATACCATTCTTATAACACAAATTAGAACAAGTGTTATGATAATGAGTAAATGAAGAAAATAACTCGTAAAATGATACACCTTAAATCAAATGAATGATCAAGGTCTTGGAGAGTAGGAACATCTTTGAAGCTTTTATTTGTCTTATGTTCGATGCATGTGTTTGAAAGACTATCCATTCCAACACAAAAGTCAAATTTTTGGGATATTCCATCAGTTGTCCCTCAAGGTATTGTATTTTTATTCATATATTTATAATTGTTTTATTCCATCGATCTTCCTCAATTATTTATAATCATGCTAATATATTGTAGTATAATAGACAAATCAACTTATATGAGTACAATTACTATATAATGTGTTGGATGACAACCACATGTCCATATTATAATTAGCTGAGAAATGATAATAATTGCATTGAATCAAATATTTTACAACTTTGAATTTTTATTTATTAATTGAAAATTTTCAAGAGTTCTACAGCAATTCTTAATAAGCTCTTTCATTTTTAAGGAAAGCTTGTACAAAATATATAATAAAAATATACAATATTATTTAATCGTTATAAGGATATCATAATTTGTAAGGTTTTGTAAACATTTAGCACATTTACAACTATCTAGATTCTGGCTTAACTATTTCTGTTTTGGATTTTTGTGTTGATTTTCTCATGTTTAATAAGTAGGATGAAACAAAAACAAAAAAAAGTATTTAAAAAAAAGACCAACATTAAGCTTTGATTATAGTCAAAACTAAAGCAGAAAGAAGTATTCGACTTCGATTCAGATCCTATAACGAAAGCCAAATACCCTTTAAAAAATAATTAAAAAAACATTAGGATTCAATTATCTTATAATTGTTACAGAAAAGACATTCAACCTTGGTTCTCTAATCACTAAAGCCAAATACCATTTCAAAAAAAAATTATTTAAAAGAAAAATCTTTCCAAAACCAAAGCCAAAGAGACCTTTCAAATTAAATAATTCTTTTACATCAGAAAATGTCTATGGTCTCGGCTTTGCTTATAATCAAGGTCAAATAACAAAATTATTTTATTTTTATTTTTTATTTGTGGTTTAATGCTTCGTGTTATTTAATCGAGGCAAAATACGGACCTTTTTGTTTCAGTTCATCATGAAAGCCAAAAATCCTCCTTGTTTCGATTGTAGAACCAAAACTCAATGTCGAAAACAATTGTTGTCGTATTCCTTTCCTACACTAGTGATTGAACTACAATGTATAAATCGTCTAAATTAGAGATTAGAGTTTCATATTCATGTGGTCCAACAAATTTAGAAGTGATATTACTCAAGAGGATGTTGTTGACACATGGAACAAGGTTTTGTGCAAGCATGAGATGGAAGCATCGTCATCTTATGCTTTTTATGAAGCAATACCACATGAATATTTATTGCATTCATCACATCTCGAGAACCTTTTTCATGTGATGATGCCATTATAATGTTCCTTTAAGACCGTTGCTTTCCCCAATGGACGCACTTGAAAATGTACTTGAGAATGCTACACGAAAGCCATTTGGTGAGAACAAGAGAAAAATGTTACATACGGTAGCACAATAACGTTAATGTGGGTGAAAATGAAACGAAAACCAAATTAGACCTCCTCATTGTCACAATTGTTAGGTGACCTTAGTGTGGAAGCTCGTGTAAAAAGAAGAGTGAAGAGAAAGTGAGGAGGCTCACACACTTTCTTCAACTTTTTTAAAACAACATAATGATAGATTCAACCGATGACAAATGCTAAACAACAATGTGACAATGAAGCTAGGATAGGCCAACATCAATTTTGAAATTGACGTCAGAAATAGGATGGGCCGACGCCAAACTTGATGAATTATTTACAAAAATATCACTACACATTTTTAACATTGGATATCACACTAGTACAAAATGTGTTTTTAAACTCACACATTAGACCTCTGTTTACACCAAACCGCTGCCTATCCAGACGCGGTGGCAGTTTCGTAATTAAAGAGACCTTATAGGCCTCGATTCAAAGAAGACCGGTGCAGAACAGCTCTACCACTTCGGTTTCAAAGGCAACTGGTGCCTAAACATGGTCAGAAAAAATGATACTGCTTCGGTTGCACGCAGAACCGAAGCATAAAGATCTGCAACACGTCAAATCAGTCAAGTCAATATCAATAGGCACCGGTTAAATTAAAGAACTGAGGTCGTATAGGCCCAGATCCTTTCTCTGCGGTATTACCAAGTGGGCCTAGACCTAATTAAGGGTGAAGCTTCTTTCCCTTAACGCGCACCGCACTAGATCCCTTTCTTTCCCTCGCACTAGATCCCTTTCGGAGCAAACCCACTCTTTTCCTTGAAGGCGCACCAGATCCCTCAGATCCTCCTCTTTCTCTTCAACGCGCACCAGCAACCACGCTTCTTCCCTTTCTCTTCTTCCCTTGAACGCGGACGAGCAGAGTGTTGTGATGGAGGTGAGTGGCCAGCGAAGACGTGGAGAGACGCGGCGAGGCGCGGCGAGGTCGCGTCTGATAGCGGCGAGGCGAGGCGCGACGAGGTCACGTCTGATAGTGGCGAGGCGCGGCGAGGAAGGCGGTGGCGCGTTGTGAGGAAGGCGACAGCGGAGTGAATCGATTTGGCATTTTAGGGTTTTTGAAATTTCATTTTCAGATTTGGGATTTTTTTCTTGTTTTTGCAATTTAGGGTTTCAGTTATTCATCTAATTTTGGGGTTCCAGTTGTGTTATCTGAGTTTGTGAAACAGCGTGGTGGTTATCTCCTCGGATTATTCATTTTGTTATCTGAGTTCTTGTTCATTTTTAACGTTTTTCAGTTCGTTTTTCAGTTTGGGGTTTGAAATTAAAATTTGAAATTGAAATCTGAAATTGAAATCAGAAACGAAACAGGCTAAAGAAAAAAAAAATATCCTACTACCTCGGTTTAGGTTCTAACCGAGGCCGTAGAGACAGACAAAATAACACGGTTTAGAACTGAGGCAAAAAGGCTACCACTTTTTGCCTCGTCTGAATATGCCTCGGTTCAAAAATCGAAGCCTATGAGTGAAATTAACTGGTGCCGTATCCTTTTCCTGCACTAGTGTCACTATGCGTGATGTCAAAACGATGACATTAAAAAGACCTTTTTGCACATGTGGACATACATATAGTCCTTAAACCTTCAAAATATTAAAATCCTAAAAAGCAATGATGGATTTTATAAAAAAATTAATTTTCATTAAAAAAATTAATTTAACTAAATTCAGTATGTGGCATACATGTGTTACTTTATGTGTAAGCGAGGGAGATGTTTTAGTGAAAAGTTGTTTGCCACGTTGGAAAAAAATTAAACTACTTTGGAAATGAGACTAAAATCATTGTTTTTTAAAGTAACTTTTCATTATAAGTAAGGGATACAAATATATTTAACACGTTTGTTTATCATAATTTTTCTTGTAATTTTTTCTTGTCATAATCATAATTTGAAGTTTTGTTTTCAATTAATAATATAATTTGTTTGAGAAGAATTTTTAAAGACACACAGAAAACATCAACAATTTGATCTACCACTAAAAAAAACAATAGTAGAATCAAATATAACAAAATAAACTAGGTTACTTTTTTTGCAAGAGCCAAACACTTATAGATCCACTTGTTAAGTGAAAAGCTTGAATAATAGAGAAATATCATTCATAGATTCATTAATGCAATTAAAAAAAAACTCAATATAGACAGGAAACTTACTTGACCTGAAACACAAAAAAACAAAATTGGTTATAAAGAAAATAAAAACATCAACAATACTATAATAAAATATAGCAGAAGATTCAAGCGACATAATATGAAAAATTTAAATGAGGTAAATACACGCACACACATAATGGAACCATAACAAAATCAGAAATCGTGAAGAAGTGGAAAAAATCAGACACACATATTGAACCATAACAAAATTAAAAATAATGAAGAAATGGAAAAAATTTAATCCTTTTCCCAAAATTGAGAAACAATAGTGTGTGTAAACTAATAAACTAAATGGAACCTTAACTAAATGCTAATATAAAAATGCTAACAAATAAATACAATGAAAAGATAATAATAAAAAAATACATATCAAAATCAATACAATGAAAAGGTGAGAGCAATGAACGCTAAAGTCAAAATATAGAGACATAGAGCTGGAAACCCCCATAAAAGACAAATCAATGATAAATGTCAAGCAATGTATGCAATCGAAAATCAGAATGAAAAACAAAAACATAGAGATATAAAAACAGTCAGTGTTGAAGCAGCGAAAACCCTAAAGATGAAAAACATATCAAAATATCAAAATCAATACAATGAAAAGATGAGAGCAATGTCATGCATTAAAGAATGGAAAACAATCTTTGAGAAGAAAAAAAATTACACAAACAATAAAGATCAAAAGAACAAAAAGACGTCTTTTATATTTTTTATAGAAAAATATTTTTCAACAACTTTCTTTTGACGATTTTTATATCATACTTAAGTGGTAGATTGTGATTAATTCATTTTAAATATATGAATCACTAAAATAATGACATGTTAAAAAGTTGTTAAAGAAAATTGTTAACATATGATGGTATTTTTTATATATGTCCGGAAATTTGCTTTTTACTTTAATTAATCGAATGAAGAAATGTAAAATTGAGATTACAACGCTGATCCACAAATCAATTGGTTATGTCAAATATTATGCTCATGTGAATATATAATTATGCTTTTATATATATATATATATATATATATATATATATATATATATTGTGACATCCCAAATATATAGCAGATATATATGCAAAGACATCACCAATTTATAATACTAGAAAGCAGTTAAGAGATGTACTAAAGTATTATAGGATTACAGTAATCCGAAATTTACTAAGAAATTAAAACTTCTAAGCACTAGAGTATTCCAAAATATGCCCAGAATTTGAAACTTAAAATATAACAAGGTATACTAAAGTACTTCAAAATACAAGAACTGGAATTGTTCAGAAACATGGAAAGCTATGGAATTCCTAGAGAGACTAAGCTGCAGCATCATCTTCATTCCTCTCCAATGTTACCTCCAAAGAAACCTCATCTTCCTCTGCTCACATCCAAGTGGATGATCATTGCAAAAGAAAATACATACAACAAGCACACAAACAAGCAAGGGTGAGCTAATTATATAAAAGCATGCCTCATATCAAGCACATAACATACAAGAGTTAATTTAAATCAAAGCAGTTTAAGGCATACATCCTAACATGTTATCTTCTAGACTTGACTCGTCCGGACTTCAGAATGATAGTCGAGCTATGGCGGGTCCTGCACTCGTGGTGACTTATGAAACTTGGGTTCCCCACCCTGCCACACTCACGAGGTTAGCCTGTTCCGGGCCTTGAGGCATACTGGAAGCCCCCAAGACTAAGACCTCCTCCTACTCCTCACCACATGGATTAATCCCTCTACTTGAGTATGATTAGCCATTGGAGTTTCAGAATGACCCCAAGACTGAGCTCCTACTTTCATTCTAAAACACTAAGGATCTCACCAAGAGATCCTACACTGATGGAACTTGATTTACAACTTGGATCATACTTTCATCACTTTATAATCATATACTTTCTACCAAAATCAACATATACACAATCTCAACAATATACATCATTCACCACTTACAAATTATAAAAATAACATCTCCACAATTAAACCTAAGTTAATCAATACCAAGAACCAAACAACTCCAACTAATTCATAACAGCTCATAAAATGCATCAATTTATACATACCTACAAGTAATATAATTATTTATTAACACTCATGTTTCAATATAATAAACAACTACCCTTACTTTATTTTATATATATATATATATATATATATATATATATATTATATTAAACTAATATATATATTATATTAAACATATATACAATACGTAAACGTAACTAATTAAACTAATATATATATATTATATTAAACATATATATAATACAATACGTAAACGTAACTAATATATATATATATATATATATATATATATATTATATTAAATTAATATATATTATATTAAATATATATATGTATATATTTATATATGGATCCTTACTTTGAATTCCAAACACACAGTGATAGATTTTTTTTAAAATTATAATTGACTAGAAATTAACACATGATAACTTTATGCATCTACAATCAACTTGTTTTATTTCATTTTCATGTAGAGATCTTTCTTTACTTCAGTTGGTCACCGGAGAGGACCCAGATGTTTGAACGCATCAAACTCACCTTCGACGCCAACACATATGACTAGTCACAACTGACTGGACCAGGCGAGGGCTGCTCTATGATCAGGGATGTGCCAACTCAGGTTTTTAAGGTTCCTCTATCCTACCAACAAAGAAAGGCTCTCAATAATTAACAATTAATTTATTTAAATTATCTACACTGTTCTCTTATGCTCTAAATCTGAAATGCCTAATTTTAATATTTTCACTTCCTCTCACAGCAACCTCAAACAGTACCTGTACATCTATTTAATACCTATATACATGCTATTACAGAACCCTTACTCCCAACCTTCCAACAAGATCAATTTTATCCAACAAACTCATTCAAAACAAATTAAATTCATCACATCACAACATGCACAATTTCACAATTTCAATTATAATACCCAATACAATAAAAGTCATAAAACAGTTTCACAAGAGCACACCGTTCAACATTCATATGCATATATTTTTATAACATAAATTCATACAAAAATAATTAGCTCCCCTTACCTGGTGGGTTGCTCAACACAGTTCACAGATGCTCTAACAGTACCCCCTACACCGTGCGAAACTGTACAGAACCTATAAATCACCAAATAGGTGCTAGACTTTAGCTCTTCGAGTCGGAATAAACCGAGAATGAAAGACAAAATCACACAGGGCACACGAAATCAGAAAATGGTACAACTTAGGACAAGAACAGTGAAGGGAAAGAGGGAAAATCTACTTACCCGCTGGAACGCAAAACCAATCGGATGGTTTCGTAGCTCTTGACTCCAGGAACAAGAAAACACCACCAAATTAAGATTCAATCGGTGGAAATGGCTGGAAACCTAGAGAGAAGTCAGAGCACTTGAGTTAGGGCAAGGTTTCTGTTCTAGAGAGAGAGGAATCTATGAAATGAAATCTGACTTGCAAGGAAAGAGCCCCTCCCAAGGTTCAAGTGTCCTTGGGCCTGGCTTGTCAAATTAGGGCCCAATGGCTTTATAAAATCTTCAGACCATTATATATATATATATATATATATATATATATATATATATATATATATATATATATGTATATATATATGATAACGTAATATGAAAGAAGATGGGAGATTAGAAGAAAAATCATTTTTTTTTTGTGTGTGATCTCTACGGGGCGCACATTAGAGTAATAGGATGAGGGTCTAGTATAGTGGAATAAGGTATGCAGCAATGACAAGAGGTAAAGTTCGGGTGCAGTGACTGTGGTTAAAATGTAGAGTCACGAGGAGTGAATGCAATGGGAGTTGAGGAATTAGGGTTAGAGGCATGCAATGAGAGTGCAGTTCAAGAGTTATGATTAGAGGGAAGAATGAAAAAAAAAATAATAAGAGTGAAAGAATGAAAAGAGATTTAAATATTATATATATTTTAATTATTTATATAAAAAACAAATAAGAATTAGTAATTGTATTTATCCATTGAGGTTTGAAATAAAGTTGGAGTATTTTACTCACGTCTTCAAAAAAAACATTTGATACTTAACAAGGTTAAAGAAACATCAGTTAATCAAATTTATTCCTAGGTTATATTAATATTTGGTAAATAACCTCTGTGAAATATAATTTTTTTTAGTATGTAGATATTAGATTGAGTTGTATTGTAAATGCATTTTATATGTGAGAGTTATGGTCTAAGACCCGTAAACAATTTGATTGATTTTATATTATGAAGAAAATTCAAACACTTGATATTAGATTAGTTGAATTAAATGCATACTTGACATTAGTCTAGTAAAAATCAAGAGTGGGTAAACTCAACTAGTGAACCTAACAAGTATTACTAGGATTGACTAGGTGTAACCAGGAGTGATGTTAATACTTAGGTCTAGTTAACGTAACGGATATCAAGAGTGACTAGGTGTAACCAATATGATACTAATACTTAGTTGTAATATTGTTGAGATTATAGTGGAACCATCTCAGAAGTCTTACACTAAAACTTGAAGTAGCTCAATGGAGTGAACCAGTATAAAACACTTGTTTGTTTATTGCTACATCTTTACAAAACATATATAAGCATTGCAGTTGCTTGCAATGTTAACCATTGATAAATGCTTGTGTTGTCAAACATAATTTTTCTTAAGAGTTGTTTTTCTTAAAACATTATAGTAGCTTTGCTAAAACATTTGAAAAACCTTTATCTCTAAACATGTAGTTTTAGAAGTACTTTATAAATCAAGCGTCTGACGAACTGTGTAAATCGTCTAACCATCACTAAAGTTATTAAACGTCTTGCACAAAAATTTCCACAACACTATTCAACCCCCATTCTAGTATTTTCCTGTAATTTCATGTACTAGATTAGTGTATATACATACAATGATAAAGAATGAAAAAAATTTAAGTATCTAGGAGGAGGACCCTATCCTTATAAATTCATGAATAAAAAATCCTGTCAACCGACATTCCCAAAACGCAGAAATGGTCTCATCGAGAAAGCATACGAGCTTTCAATCGTATGTGACAATGATATTGCTATTATAATGTTTTCTCTTTTTAAGCCTATCAACCACTTTTTTGGTTGAAGTAGGTGTGCATTCATCCTTTCATCACATCTTCCATTCCATTTCATTTCATTTCTTCTTGTTGTAGTTTCCTTAAATTTTGTTAATTTGATGAGAACAAATTTAATGCATCTCAAGGTCTACGAGAATGTTCTTCTAATATTTAAAGATCCTAAGCCACCTCGTGAAAAGAATGGTTAATAAATTGTTTACCATTTTTTAGTTGATTTGAAAGATAGAAAAAGTATTGAATTGTGTTTTACCTTCATCATGTATGTGTTTAAATACGAAAGATGTACAAAAAATAAGTACAAAAACTAACGTACAATAAATAGTAACCTATAATTATGCTAATAAAGACAAGTTTTATCCTATAATGATGTTGATGAATTATTACAGTGATTAAATTAAATAAAAAATATTATTGTGAATAGGTAAAATCAAGAGTAAAAAATGTTGAATAAAATATTTGATTTTGTTTAACTTTGGAGATCATAGAATAAATATTTTTAGAGGTTTTAGATAAAATGGTAAACAATTGTTAATAAAATACTTACAATATTTAAGTTGATTTGAAAGATAGAAAAAAAAGTATTGAATTGTGTGATTTACATTGATCATGTGTTTAAATAGAAAAGACATAAAAAAAAATATGCACAAAAACTAACATACAATAAATAGTAACCTAAAATTGTGCTAATAAAGACAAATACTATCCAAAAATGGTGTTGGTGACTTATTACAATGATTACATTAAATAAAAATTAATATTGTGAAATGGTAAAATCAAGATAGAATTCAAACACTTGTTGATTAACTGAGTTGAATTAAACGCATATTAGAAAATTGTCTAGTGAAAACTAGAAGTGGGTAAACTGAACTAGTCAACATAACAAGTGTTACCAGGATTGACTAAATGTAACAGAGTGTACATGGTACTATTTCTCAAATCTAGTTAGCGTAACAGGTGCTATCAAGAGTGACTAAGAGTAACTAGATGTGGTACTAATACTCAATTGTAATCTTGTTGAGATTATAGTGGAACCATTTGAGAAATCTTAAGGTAGAACTGGAAGTAGGTTAGTTGAGTGAACCAGTGTAAAACAATTGTCTTTATTGCTAAATCTTTACAAAACATATTTAAGAACTACAATTGCTTGCAAAGTTAGCCATTGATAAATTCTCGTGTAATCAAACACTATTTTTCTTAAGAATTGTCTTTCTCAAAACATTGTAATAGCTTTCCTAAAACACTTGAAAAACACTTTATCTCTAAACATGTAGTTTTATCAGTGCTTTATAAATCAAGCTTCTAACAACCAGTGTATATCGTGTAACCGTCACCGAGGTTGTAAAACATTTATTTGCTAAAAGTTTTCCACAACATTATTCAAACCCTTACAGTTTTTCCTTATAATTTCATGTACCAAATTAGTGTACATATATACAATGATAAAAAATGAAAAGATAAAAGCATCTAGGAGGAGGACCCTTTCCTTATAAATTCATGAATAGAAAATCCTACCAACCCGACATTCTCAAAACGTAAAAATGGTCTCATCAAGAAAGCCTATGAGCTTTCAATCCTATGTGACATTAATATTGTTGTTATAATGTTTTCTCCCTTTGGTTGTGTCAACCACTTTTCTAGTCGGAGGAGGTACGCATTCACCCCTTTCATCACATCTTCCATTTCATTTCATTTTATTGGTGTTGCAGTTTCCTTAAATTTTGTTAATTTCATGGTAATAAATTTAATGCATCTCAAGTGTTTCGTTCTTGCATTCTATGATAATGTTTAATTGATATTCCAAAATTCTGAGCCACCTTGTGAAAACAATTGTTAATACATTGTTTAGCAATTATTAGCTGATTTGAAAGATAGAAAAAGTATTAAATTGTGTTCTACAAAAGGCGTACAAAAAATAAATATAAAAACTAACGTACAATAAATAATATCCTATAATTATGCTAATTAATAAAGACAAATATTATCCTAAAATGATGTTGATGAATTATTACAGTGATTACATAAAATAAAAATTGTTATTGTGAATAGGTAAAATCAAGAATCATAAAAGCTTAATAAAATATTTGATTTTGTCTAACTTTAGAGATCATGGAATAAATATTTGTCATGGTTTTAAATAAAATGGTAAAATATTGTTAATAAATTATTTTTTTTGTTGATTTGAAAGATAGAAAAGAAGTAATGAATTGTGTTAATTACATTTATCATGTGTTTAAATACAAAAGACATACAAAAAATAAGTGCAAAAACTAATGTACGAGAAATACTAACCTATAGTTGTGCTAATAAAGAGAAATGTTATCCAAAAATAATGTTGATGAATTATTGCATTGATTACCGTAAATAAAAATGTATATTGTGAATAGGTAAAAACAAGAGAATTCAAACACTTGTGATCATGATGTAGCTCAGTTGAGTAAACTAGTATTAAAAAACTGTGTGTTTATTGCTTCATCCTTACAAAGCATATTATTTATAAATGCTCATGTCATCAAACATTATTTTTCTTAAGAGTTGTCTTTCTTAAAACATTGCAGTAGCTTTGCTAAAACACTTGAAAAACACTTTATCATTAAACATGTAATTTTATCAGTGCTTTATAAATCAAGTCTCTAACAACCTATGTAGATTGTGTAACTGTCACTGAGGTTGTTAAACGTCTATTTGCTAAAAGTGTTCCACAACATTATTCAACCCACATCTAGTGTTTTCCTATAATTTCATGTGACAAATTAGTGTATATACATACAATGATAAAGAATGAAAAGATTAAAGCATCTCCAAGGAGGACCCTTTCTTTATAAATTCATGAATAGAAAATCCTACCAACCGAACTTTCTCAAAACGCATAAATGGTATCATCAAGAAAACCTATGAACTTTCAATCCTATGTGACATTGATATTGTTGTTATAATGTTTTCTCCCTTTGGTCGTGTCAACCACTTTTCTGCTCGGAGGAGGTACGCATTCACACCTTTCATCACATCTTCCATTTTATTTCATTTCTTCGTGTTGTAGTGTTCTTAAATTTTGTTAATTTCATTATAGTAAATTTAATGCATCTCAAGGTTTGGTTCTTTCCTTCTACGAGAATGTTCTTTTGATATTCCAAGATTCTGAGTCACCTCGTGAAAACTATTGTTAATAAATTGTTTACCATTTTTTAATTGATTTAAAAGATAGAAAAAGTATTGAAATGTGTTTTACATTTATCATATATGTTTTTAAATACCAAAGACATACAAAAAAATAAGTACAAAACTAACGTACCATAAATAATAACCTATAATTATGCTAATAAAGAAAAATATTATCCTAAAATGACGTTGATGAATTATTAGAGTGATTACATTAAATCAAATTTGTTATTGTGAATAGGTAAAATCTAGAGACATAAATGCTAAATAAAGTATTTGATTTTGTCTAACTTTGGAGATCATGGAATAAATATTTTTCATGGTTTTAGATAAAATGGTAAAATTTTTTATATATTATTTACAATGTTTTAGTTGATTTGAAAGATAGAAAAAAAAGTATTGAATGGTGTGATTTACAATGATCATGTGTTTAAATATAAATGGCATACAAAAAATAAGAACAAAAATTAACATATAATAAATAGTAACCTATAATTGTGAATATTGTGAATAGGTAAAGGCAAGAGAATAAAAACACTTAGTGATTAGCTCAATTGAATTAAAGGCATAGAGGACAATTGTCTAGTGAAAACCAGTAATAGGTAAAACTCAACCAGTCAATGTAAAAGCGTTACTATGATTGACCAGGTGTAACAAGGAGTGCTGCTATTAGTCAGGTATAATTAGCATAACAGGTGCTATCAGGAGTGATAAGGAGTGATACTAATACTCAGTTGTAATCTTGTTGAGATTATAATGCAACCATCGAGTAGGTCTTAGAGGAGAACTGGAAGTACCTTAGTTGACTGAACCAATACAAAATAATTGTGTGTTTATTGCTTCATCTTTACAAAACATGTTATTGATAAACATTGCAGGTGCTAACCATTAATAAATGCTCGTGTCATCAAACACCAATTTTCTTTAGAGATGTATTTCTTAAAACATTACAGTAGCTTTGCTAAAATACTTAAAAAAACACATGAAAAACACTTTATCTATAAACTTGTAGTTTTAACAATGTTTTATAAATTAATCGTCTAACCACTTGTGTAGACTATCTAACCATCACCGAGGTTGTTAAACGTCTATCTACGTAAAGTTTTCCACAATTGTATTAACCCCTTCTAGTATTTTCTGTAATTTAATGTACTAGATTAGTGAATATACATACAATGATAAAGAATGAAAAGATTAAAGCATCCAGGAGCAAGACTCTCTCATTATAAATTCATGAATAGAAAATCTTATCAACCGACATTCTCAAAACACAGAAATGGTCTCGTCAGGAAAGCCTACTCGCTTTTAAACATATGTGACATTTGCTATTATAATGTTTTCCCCCTTTGGGCGTGTCAATCACTTTTCTAGTCGGAGGAGGTACGCTCCTTTCATCAAATCTTCCATTTCATTTCATTTATTCGTGTTGTACTTTCCTTAAATTTTGTTAATTTCATGACAACAAATTTAATGCACCTCAAGGTTTGATTATTTCCTTCTACGAGAATGTTCTTCTGAAATTCAAAGATTTTGAGCCACCTCATCAAAACCATTATTAATAAATTGTTTACGATTTTTTAGTTGATTTGAAAGAGATAAAAAGTATTGAATTATTTTTTACATTGATAATGTATGTGTTTAAATACAAAAAGGTGTATAAAAAATAAGTACAAAAACTAACTTACAATAACTAGTAACCTATGTTAATAAAGACAAATATTATCCTAGAATGATGTTAGTAAATTATTATAATTATTAGAGTAAATAAAAATAGCTATTGTGAATAGGTAACCTCCAGAGTCACAAAAGCTGACTAAAATATTTGATTTTGTCTATAGGTAACCTCAAGAGTCACAAAAGCTGACTAAAATATTTGATTTTGTCTATGGAGATTATGGAATATATATTTTTCATGGTTTTAGATAAAATGGGAAACAATTGTTAATAAATTGCTTACAATATTTTAATGGATTTGAAAGATAGAAAAAAAAGTATTGAATTGTGTGATTTACATTGATATGCTTTTAAATACAAAAGGAAAACAAATTAAGTACAAAAACTAATGTATAATAAATAGTAACCTATAATTTTGTTAATAAAGATAAATATTATCCAAAAATAAATTTGATGAAAATGATTACAACAAATAAAAATTGATATTGTGAATATGTAAAATTAAGAATCATGAATGCTGAACACAAAATTTGATTTTTCTAACTTTAAATATCATGGAATAGATATTTTTCATGGTTTTAGATGAAATAGCGCATAGTTTTGGTAATGTATTTAAGTTTTTCCTTGTTGTTTAGATTGTTAATTTGTGTTCTACTTCTCACGATGAATGACTTTATTCCATGGTGACAACTATGAGAGTGTTGAACACAAATTACGATTAAGAAAAAAAAATTGTTTTGCATGCTGACAACTCTCATCAAGATATTTTCATTTACTTTATAGATTTACTAGAATTAATTCAACTCCATCTAAAAATAGAGCAAACAATTGGAGAGTTAAGAAGGTGAAAATCAGAGAGAGTGATGTTTCAAAAATGGTTAGAATAGAAGAATCCTTATATTTATGAATTCAAAAAGTGGTAACGTAAAACAGGATTAATGAAAATAAAATAATGACAAGAAAATAGTATATGCATATGAAAATCTACATGATCATATTTAAAGTGAAAATACCAAACCCTTTGTATAAAGAAGACTTTACCACTAACACAACTTTTGTAATATGGTTAGTTTTAACACAACTTTTTGTAATAAAGTTAGTCATAAATAGAATGGCAAAAAGACACAATATCATACATAAGATCATCATGCCACATAATAATATGTATGTGTATAATAAATCAATTGGCCACTAAAAACATAATTTTTAGTTGTTGTTTGGGGTATGAAATATGTATTTGATTTGGAGATCATAAAATATGTCTCTCAAGATTCTTTTACTTTTTCTATTTCTTATTATTAATTTTTTAAATATAATACTTACAAAAATACGATTTTTTAATAGGATTTTATTTTATTGACAGTTTTAAATATCAATAAATACATTTCATAAAAACCGTCATCACTAGTAGAATTTCATAAAAGTCGCAGTAATTGTTAGAATTACTGAAAATAGTCGAGACGCCGAAATTTACATGGATTGACCAAAATTGTCAATTTTTTTGGATTTACATTTTTGGATTTTCAAAACCACGCAAATAATTTATTTATCTTTATTATTCAAATTATTTGATTAACATGAAATATGTTTAATAAGAAACCAAAATAATTATTATTATATAAACTAAAATTTAAATGATAAAAATACAATTAATATTTAAACATAAAAAATAACATATTTTGTCCTAAAAAACATGTTTTGGATGACAATGATTAATCTTATTGTTTTTTACTGATTTCCTTATTTGGTACATTTTCTTAATCATATACTTATTGTTTTACAATAGTATAAAATAATATTTAGTTGATAACATATTAAAATGAAATTATTAGCCAACTTTGATTATATATTCTTAATTTTTGATTATTTTTTACCATATAAATGATTTTGTGATTCAAATTACTTTTCTCACTATCTGAACAAATATTACAGCGGCCTCCATGCCTAAAATAACAATTGAAAAGAAAATAGAAGCAGGAATTGCCCAATTATCATGATAAAATATCCAACTCTGATTCCAAAGCCCCAGAAATTAAGCAGAGTGATCCAACGAAGTAGTTTGCATATTTCAAATGTATCCCTTGTGTCAAAGGGTGTTGCTCCCTCCACCACCATAAAATTTTATTTTTAGGGTTATTATTTTTTAATTTTACCCATTCACAACCTATTTCACTAATAACCTATTATAGCCAGTACATGAGTAAAATACTTTTCTTTGACTTTAAGGGGGAAAGAATTATCAAGCAGTCTCCCTCTCGTGATGCAGTGTCGCTCTCGTGGTGCAGTGCGTGGAGTGGTGCAGTGCGTGGAGTGGTTCAGTGCGTGTCGTGCTTCCTCGTATTCGAATAAACCTTGAAATAAAACCCTAAAATAAAAAACGTAAACGGAGGTGACATCCTTCAACAGATGTCCACATCCTTCAACGGATGTCCACATCCGTTTAAGGAAAAACGGATGTCGACATCCGTTCACTACAAAAAAGAAGGGCATTACCGAAGGCCAGAAGCCCTCGGAAACAGCCAGAAGTCGTCGGAAAAGGGTATTTACAGACGGCTTATCGACGGCCAAAAAGCCCTTGGTAAATCCCTTGTCACTAACATTTATCGAGGGCTTCCACCCTTCGGTAATTACCGAGGGCCAAAAGCCTTCGGTAATTTCCAAAGGCCAAAAGCCTTCGGTAATTTTCGAAGGCCAAAAGCCTTCGGTTATTACCGAAGGGTTGAAGCCTTCGGTAATTACCGAAGGGCGGAAGCCTTCGGTAATTATCGAAGGGCGGAAGCCTTCGGTAATTTCCGAAGGGCGGAAGCCTTCGGTAATTTCCGAAGGGCAAAAGCCTTCGGTAATTTCCGAAGGGCAAAAGCCTTCGGTAATTTCCGAAGGGCAAAAGCCTTCGGTAATTTCCGAAGGGCAAAAGCCTTCGGTTATTACCGAAGGGCTAAAGCCTTCGGTAATTACCTAACGTGGGTAGTTACCGAAGGACAAAAGCCTTCGGTAAGTTGGAGGGAAATATAAGGGATAATTATATTTCTTATGAAACCAACAACACAAACAGACCTGTATAATAGTTTTCAAGCACAAACAGACCTGCATAACAGTTTGTAAGCACATACAGACCTGCATAATGTGCATCTCAAAGATGCAATCATTGATCAAAATCTATAGAACATCCATTAATCCATAGAACATGTATTTATAGTTAAAATATAAAACAATGTAACATAATGATGTACTAACATCCAAATCATCCAATTGATCCAAATCATCCAATTGATCTAACATCCAAATTTATAAACTCCAAATGTTCTAATATCCAAATGTTTCTATAACAACTAATAACAAAATGAAACTAATAATGTACATAGTTATCATCAGAATGATCTTCATCATCCTGCTACTCTATTGATGGTTGGACTGGTGTGGGTTGGACTGAGGAGGGTTGGACTGATGTGGACTGCTAAGGGACAATGGGTGAGGAGGAGGGTCATGGTTGGGTCAGAGGGATATTCAATTCATCCTGTGAAGTTTCAGGCAACACTCTCATGACCAGGGCCTTAAAGTTTGTAAACTCTGCTCTCAAATCAGTGATTTCCTGGTCACGGTGCTCTAGTGCCTGCGTGAGGCGGAGAACGACCTCGTCAGCAGTAGTGGTGGAAGAAGAAGGTTGGTGCTTCAGAGTACCTCCTCTCGATGTTGTATAGTTTGCAGCAAGTTGTCCTACACCATACACTCGTCCCTTTTTCTTTCCACCAACGATGTCGACCCAACATTGTGTCCTACGGATGTCGTCTTCTGCATTACTGCCATCATCCGGTGTAGGAGCTGACTCATGTTCAGATCTAACCTGTGAAAGTCTCGTAGAAAATTCTTCCTGTTGAAACATTACAAGCAATCTTAGGGAATGATAGAATAACATAAATGAAAAATTAGTAATAGTAATAGTGTTATTTGCTTACATGAGTCTTCCGAGATCTTTCATCAACGAATTGATTAGTGCCTGTCAATACCCAATTTCGTCCGGATTATTTTTATAGTTTTATTGCATTTTGGTTGTCACATATTTAACCTTTTTATTATTCATTTACCTATTTCTTTTTTAGTTCTATTTATTTTATCTTATTGTTTTATTACCCTTTTTCTTTATTGCTTATTTTGTTTTTATTCTATCTCTTTCATTTATTTTACTTTTTTTTTTCCTTTTATTTATTTATTTATTATTTATTTTTATTTTCTTTTAATTCTTCGTTTTCATTTTAATTCTTATTTTTCTTAAATTTTTATCTTTTCATAATTATTATTAGTTAAAAGGTTTTAAAATTAAAGAAAAAAATAAAAATGAATCAAAAGAGTTAGAAAAGGACAAATTGGCAAAAAGGAGGGGACAGTGGAGAAAAACGGCTCTGCTGCGGGAGGCAAAAATTGGTTTTGTGCAGGCAAGGACAAGGCAAGTTTTGGGGGAGAGCAGAGGCGCGATTTGGTTTTGGCAGGAGGCACAGCAGAGGGATTGAATTGGCAAAAAGCAATGGAGAAGAGAAAGTGAAAGGTACACAACAGAAACGAGGAGGCGAGCAGAATCAAGAGAGGCTCTCTGAAAGAAGAAAAATATCTCCTCACTGTATCAAGAATCGACGACCAAGAGAAGCTAGCTTCCTGGGAGGTTTAGGCCTGCACCGAGAGAAGAGAAGGAGATTATCAAAAAATAAAAGAGAAGAAGGAAACTCCAGCATTCAGGTAAGTCGCCCATCCCCATTCTCCATCCTAGTTTGATCTTAAAGGTAATCAATATGATATGTTAATGTTCACGTACTCGATATTGTATTCTTTCTGCTACATTCACTGCCTAATGTTTCTGCTACCAACGTATCTCTGTTCCCTCCCCATGAGCACATGAATGCGCCTTACATCACGAGGCTTCACTGAATTTCCTTTTCTCCTGAGTTCCTGTCTTTCATAACACTCAACATCCCTTTTCATCTTCTCAAACTTATCCATAAAACGTCATGAGTGTCAAATCCAGAGAAGCATGGTTTCCCTTTTTGCTCAAGGCGCCATCGCCATAGCCTTCGTCTTGCTTCTCTCGGCCGGGGCAGCCATTCGGTTTCTCGCGTATACCCCATCCGTAACCACCTCCAGCATCATCATCTCTAACACTACTACCAACACCCCACAGCCAACCCATCATTTTCATCCCTTACCTTCTTCATTTTCAACACCTCATCTCCATCTTCAACCATAATCCACTCCCAAAGTCCCTTTTCTTCCTCTCACCACTTTCATCTCCAGCACCACTTCCAGCATCATCACTCTCATCTCCCCAACATCTCCGACGCCACCTCCAACAAGCATAACCCAATCAACATACAAGGCAGAACAATTTCTTCATTCACGATTCATACTCATACACACACCAACACATGCCAATGTATATCCTGCACAATGAAGCTATAGAAATCCATTTTCGGTCTCTCCTTTTCAAAGACCTGGAGCAGCACGAGCTCTGATTTTCCGCAGTCTTCAACGTTTCTGTTTCTCAACCAAATCCGTGCAAAATCAAGGTTGAACCAGTGAATAACGGTCCATAAGAAAACCAGGACGAGAGAGGAAGAGTGGGAGCGGCGGCAGGCGGTGCCCAAGGTGGAAAAGCTTCAACCCTAGGCTGGTGCGAGAGAAGCGAGGGAGAAGAGGCCGTGGCGCCGCGGTTGGCAGTAGGGCTGGTGGCCTGAGTTGTCGCCGGCGAGGCCAAGGCGTGTGCCGGTTGAGGCGATGGTGGCCGGCGCTGGTGTAGGCGGCGGCGAGCCCGCGAAGAGAGTAAGAGACCTTGGGTCTCTGGAGAGTGTATGAGTCGTGGGAGTGAGCTTACGGGAGAGTGTTTGAATCTGAGTGGGTGAGGAATGGAAGGGAAGGTGCCAAACCCCTAGGAGATTCTAGGTTAGAAATCACCCGGGTGGGCCAAGCCCATAAATAACGCACGTTAAGCCTTGTTAGAACGTTCGTCCCCTACCTCCTCAACGAACGTCTGTCCGTCCACTTCTTGGACGGACCATTTGGTGACCAACTCCCAACCGAACGTTCCTCCAAACCGAACGCTCGTCCAGCGAGCGCTCGTCATTCAACGCCAACAACGAACGCTCGTCCCAGCGAGCGCTCGTCATTCAACTCCCAAACCGAACGCTCGTCCCCAACGAGCGCTCATCATTCAACCCTTTCCCAACGAACGTTCCTCCAAACCGAACGCTCGTCCAGCGAGCGCTCGTCATTCAACGCCAACAACGAACGCTCGTCCCAGCGAGCGCTCGTCATTCAACTCCCAAACCGAACGCTCGTCCCCAACGAGCGCTCATCATTCAACCCTTTCCCAACGAACGTTCAACTCCAAACCGAACGCTCGTCCAACGAGCGCTCGTCATTCAACGCCAACAACGAACGCTCGTCCCAGCGAGCGCTCGTCATTCAACTCCAAACCGAACGCTCGTCCCCAACGAGCGCTCATCATTCAACCCTTTCCCAACGAACGTTCAACTCCAAACCGAACGCTCGTCCAGCGAGCGCTCGTCATTCAACGCCAACAACGAACGCTCGTCCCAGCGAGCGCTCGTCATTCAACTCCAAACCGAACGCTCGTCCCCAACGAGCGCTCATCATTCAACCCTTTCCCAACGAACGCTCGTCCCAAACGAACGCTCGTCCTTAAGCCTTTTTTCCAACGTCCGCTCGTTATTTCCACCAAGCGAACGCTCAATCTTTCTCCTCATTCTCGACGAGCGTCCGTTAACGCTCGTTCGTCCTCCTCATTCTCGACGAGCGTTCGTTAATCCCCGCAACGAACGCTCGTTATTTCACTTAATTCCCAACATCCGTGCATATTCCCCCAACGCTCGTTATATTTATTTGTTTGTTTTCTTATTTTATTCTATCTGTTTTATTTATTTTATTTATTTTGTTCTATCTACTTATTTTACATATTTACTTATCCTAAAATATATATTTAATAATGCAATATTTACAATTTAAATAAAGGAATTTATAAAGATATGTTTTTAAGGGTTTAGGCACATGTGTGATCGCACGCATCGTCCTTGTGCTGAAAACCTTTTCTCTTTCTTAAATAAAATTACAAAATATGTTTTGAAGGTTTAGGCACATGTGTGATCGCACGCATCGTCCTTGTGCTGAAAACCTTTTCTCTTTCTTAATTGAAATTACAAAAAATATGTTTTAAAGGTTTAGGCACATGTGTGATCGCATGCATCGTCCTTGTGCTGAAAACCTTTTCTCTTTCTTAATTGAAATTACAAAAAATATGTTTTAAAGGTTTAGGCACATGTGTGATCGCACGCATCGTCCTTGTGCTGAAAACCTTTTCTCTTTCTTAATTGAAATTACAAAAAATATGTTTTAAAGGTTTAGGCACATGTGTGATCGCACGCATCGTCCTTGTGCTAAAAACCTTTTCTTTTCCTTAAGTAAAATTAACAAAAAATATGTTTTAAAGGTTTAGGCACATGTGTGATCGCACGCATCGTCCTTGTGCTAACAACCTTTTCTCTTTCTTAAACAAAATACAAAAAGAGGTATAGAATCTTCAAAAAACCCGAAAACTTCAACAATTTTAAACAACAAATAGTCTTGCTACCCAGAACTACGTAACCCTTGATTCTCCATCGAAAGTGGAGATACGTAGGAGCAAGGCTAGCCCTTGTCAGGTTCACTTCCCCAAAAATCCAAATTTATCCGTAATCATTTTCTCAAACAAATCTTTCAATCTTTTTCTCAAACAAATCTCTCAAACTTTTTCAAAAAGAACTACGTAACCCTGATTTCTCATTTTGAATGAGAATACGTAGGAGCAAGGTCAATCCTTGTCGGGCCCAAAAAACTAAAAAATATGTTTTGTTTATTTTAGAATTTTATTTTAGGGGATAGTTAAACATTTTGAAAATCACATCATATTCGTGCATTTAGTTAAAGGTACTGCCTTAGGGCAGGCGTTGTGGGTTGCTAACACCTTCCCTACGCGTAACCGACTCCCGAACCCAGAATCTGGTTTTCGCGGACTGTGCTTTTTCGTTTTACGGTTTTTCCGTAGTTTTCCATAATAAACTATGGTGGCGACTCCAAAATCTCTTTTCCAAAACCGATTTCTTTTTGGATCGTCGTCCCGTCGCGATTCCGGTTGCGACAGTGCCCTTCCTTACATGAGTCTGTGCAAAGACCTCATCAACATGGACCGCTCGTCCCAGAGCTTGTGCCTGTAACATAATTTAGAATTAGAAGTGTACATCACAAATACAAAATACATAACTTATATATGAAAGAAAAAGTTATGTAATGAAATTTTACCATACGAATGACATGCTCATGAATGGTTATCAACCCACCAGTATGCAGGGTGCCACCCTTTTCAGATGCTCTGTTTCTCTACGCCTTGGCACACTTATTGCGAAACTCTACTGTATTCCAATGAGCCAGTAAACAGTTTCAAATTTGTTCACCCAACCAGTAAGGGCGCTCTCCTGCATTGCGGGCATCCCTAAACATCTCTGAGAGCCGATGAGATGCTTTCATGTGGAAATTTCTTTGTATCTGTGTTTCATGTTCAGGTTTCCATTGCACCTTCATCTGTAACATTAAACAGAACAAACATTGATTAATGAACATACTAAAATAAGGATCAAACGGTTTGTTTAATGGATTGTTCACCTGAAAGCGCTCCCAGAATGACTTTTTGTCGTCATCAGGTATTGCTCCCCAAGTAGGCCATGGACTTGAGAACTATTGCTTAATTGAACGTGTGATGGCCTGGGAAGCAACCCTAGATGGAATAAACTTGCATAATAAAAGTCCTTTCAATTATAGTATGGTTTAAACATCAAATTATATGAAGAGATTAAAATATTACCCTTTACCATACGACTCAATCCATGGTCGATCATGAAGGGGCGGGTCAACACCTTCACCATCACCACTTGAATCTGGATCAGCATATGGTGTGACAGTCTCAGAAGGCGGTATACAAGATGAGGAAGGTATAGAAGTAGGGTCAGGGAGAGGAGTGGAGGTAATAACCACAAGGGGAGGAGTGGGGGTTATAATCACAGGAGGAGGAAGAGGGTCTGCTGTAGGGGTAGTAGAAGGGTGTGCTGCAAGGGTAGGAGAAGGGTGTATTGCAGAGGTAGGAGTAGGGTCTACTGTAGGGGTAAGAGGCTGTATTGTAGGGGTAGGAGGAGGCCCCACAGATGATGTACCAGGGGCAGCAATGGTAGGTAGTCTACCAGGCACCCTCCCTAAGTACATACTTTGGTGCCTGCCGTTGTCTCTTTTTAGGCCTTGCTACCCCCTTTCCTTTATCAGGACGTTCTGAACCTTGACCTGTCATTACTGCATTGAAATGGTTACAAATAAAGCGAAAAAAAAGAAATGAATAAGGAAGGATCAATGGTTTTTAAAGTCAATGTATAAATAATTGCATACAACTTTTAAGATGGTATTTTAGATAACTCTATTCACGGGCCAGTTCAATTTGCTACAATAGATGACCAACATTCAATCGTCGTCATCATGATCTTCATCTTCATCTTCTTCATCATTGTCATCATCATCATCATCTTCTTCTTCTTCTTTGTCGTCATCATCCTCATCATCATCTTCTTCTTCTTCTTCCTCTTCTTCTTCTTCTTCTTCTTCTTCATCACCTTGTATTGTTGCTTCTAATTCATCTCTATCACCATCAGGGTCGACCAATGCGGTTATACGTTCAACTTCAATAATTTCTTGTGGTTGTGACATTTGGTCAAGTTGGTAGGCAACATCTTCCTCAACCTCATTTGAGTCAATGCGACCTCTAGGCTTGGTTTGTATTACTACGGCCCAACCACGCTTGTCAATATTGCGGAATGGTGGATATGGCACATAATAAACCTGTCTGACATTAGTTGGTAGAATGAAAGGATCAAACGGTCCATATCTTAATCTCTGGTTGAGTTCGACAATATTAAAGCGTGGATCCACTTTAGTACCAGCTCTAGAAGGATCAAACCATTCACAATAAAAAAGTACTACTCTGTTTGGAGAAGTAGTGCTGTTGTACTCTAGCTCATATATTTTATGAATGATGTCGTAGAAATCATCATAACAACCCTCTGTTAGGCCCTTGACATACACACCACAATTTGATGTTTTCTTTCCTTTAGACCATTCATGTGTATGGAATTTGTAACCATTGGTGAAGTAAGTGTGCCATTCTTTGACACATCTCATTGGCCAATTCGAGAGATGTCTTAACTCTTGAACCGTGGGAGTTAATGCCTGATTAAAAACCTACAAAGATACTAAAAAAATTATAAAATCAAGAGTCAAATTAACCTTGCTCTAAACGTAGGAAAAAGTACGAACCTGATTTCTAAACCAATAGGGAAACTCTGAGTGTATTCTAGCAGAAGTATTTCCTTCTGCGACTTGCTCAGCCACAACAAATGAGCTGGTACAAAAGAAATTCATTAGTGTATAAGAATTGTACCGTTGGAAAGATAAGAGATGGATGACGACATACTCAAGGTACGACTTTACTTCACTACAATTGATTAAGACATGGACATGAGCAGAGTTGAATTCAACATCAGTTAACCAATGAGTGAATTCTTTCCCTGTGTGACGGCCTGATTGTCGGAAAATTGATAATGCACCTTCACGTGGTTCAACTTGCCATTGCATTTCATTTCTGACATGAGTGGGGAACAACATGAAGTTTTTGAAATAATGTGAACAAAAATATGTTGTCTCTCTGTGCAAGTAAGTTGCACAAATTGAGCCTTCTACTCTAGCTTTATTTTTAACTAAACGTTTGGATTCTCCCATAAACCTTTCAAATGGATACATCCACCTGTATTGCACAGGTCCCCCAAGCCAAGCTTCATATTCAAGATGAATTGGAATATGCTCCATTGAATCAAAGAATGCAGGAGGGAATATTCTTTCTAATTTGCAGAGAATAATTGGGATATTTTCATCCATCTTTTTAAGGGAATTCTCCTTTAGTGTCGTGCAACACAAATCTTTAAAGAAGTTACTGATTTCTATCAGTGGATTTAACACGTGCATTGACAAACAACTGAACGCAAGAGGGATGAAAGTCTCCATGAATACATGACAATCATGACTCTTCAACCCTTGAATAGTACCGTTCTGAACATTGGCACATCTGGCATTCTAAGCTCCTTGATCCATCCACACACTATTCTTGCCTCGTCTTTTGACATGGTGTAATTTGCTTTTGGTTTAAATAATCGGCCGTTACCTTGCGCCTTCAACTCTAAGTCTTTTCGTCCACAATACAAAGGTAAATCTTTTCTTGCTTTCTCATTATCTTTTGTCTTACCTATAACATTCGTAACTGTGTTGAGGATATTGTCAAAGAAATTTTTTTCTGTGTGCATGACATCGAGGTTGTGTCTTAGCAAGTTGTCTTTCCAATAGGGAAGTTCCCAGAATATGCTTCTTTTAGTCTAATTATGTCATTCTCCAAACCCTTTTATCCTATTCTGACCAGAATCAGTGACTTTTGGATAGTCTTTCACTCTTCTCCAAACGTGTGATCCAGTCAACTTCGGCGGGGGCATAGCCGTTTCAACTTGCCCTTTGCGAAATGCCTTTTTGTTTCTTCTAAACGGGTGATCAATGGGCAAGAACCGTCGATGGTAGTCAAACCAACTACTTTTCCGATCATAACTCAATTGGAATGACTTTGTATGTTCCATGCAATATGGACAAGCTAATCGACCATGCGTGCTCCAACCAGATAACATGCCATACGCTGGAAAGTCATTAATAGTCCACATCAAGGCTGCCCTCATAAGGAAATTTTGCTTCCTTGAAATGTCATACGTCCAAACACCATTCCATAACTTCTTCAAATCATCAATCAAAGGCTCCAAGTAAACATCAATCAATGATTTGGGATTAGATGGACCTGGTATTATACACGATAAAAACATGTAAGGCTTTGTCATACACATCTCAGGTGGTAGATTGTATGGGGTAACTATCACGGGCCAACATGAATATGGTGATGCAGACGCCTGAATGTACGGGGTAAACCCATCAGAGCATAGACTAAGTCTGACGTTACGCGGTTCACTAGCAAAGGATGGATGTTTACGATTGAAGTGCTTCCAAGCTTCACCATCAGAAGGATGACGCAAAAATCCTTCAGTTTTGTTACCATCATGCCATGTCATGTGTTCTGTTGTTTGCATTGAAGTAAACATTCTTTACAATCTTGGAATTATAGGCAAGTAGAACATGGACTTTACGGGAATTGGTTTTATTTGCCTCCGTCCAGCATGCATCGTATGTGTCAATACTGAATTTCGTCCGGATCGGTTTTTGGACTTTACCGTAGACTGTTCTCTTTTGTTTTATTATTTCCCCTTTTTATTATTATTTTTATTATTTTATTATTTTCGTTTTATTGTTTATTTATTTATTTTCTTATTAGTTTATTTGTGTCTTTAGTTTTTGTTTTTTTTTAGTTTTTACCTTTTTATTTTATTAAAAAAAAAAAAAATTTAGGAAAAGAGGGGCGTTTTGTCTTTAGTAAAGTATACGAGAAAAAGAAAAGTGTTTCGGTTGGGTGTACGACGTGTACGTGTGTTGGAGGGGGAGGATGCACAAAACCGTTTCTGCAGAGTGCGCGGGGTGGCAGAGACGTTTTGGAGCCATGGCACACACCCGATTTGGTACGGAATGGCAGGGTGGCACAGAAAGCAGAGAAAAGCGTAGAGAAAGGGGAATTTGGAGGAGGAGCGAGGGGAGCCCCTTCATCAAAGGAGAGAGATCCATTTTGCTGGGGACTGGACAGAAAAGAGAGGAGAGTTTGGAGGAAGAAAGAAAAAAGGAGGATTGGGCACTGCTTCTGAGGTCCACCATTGTTGGCACCTGAAAAGACGAAGGTTAGCTTGAACGAAGGAGGAGGAGGCATTGGGTTAGCGGAGCTAACGACAACCAGCGGATCTCCGAGAGGTAAGTGTTGCCTTGCACTCCATCTTGCACATAGCTCTGTTGAATCTGCCATGCTTGCATGTGATCGTCGTTGAGTACATGTTCACTGTTGCATCGCCCTCCCCGCGTCCACTTCTATGATCCTATTTTCCTCTTCCAAACAAGCTCAAAGCAAATCCATCTACTATGCCCCTCACGCCTCTGTCCATCCCCAATCATCAGCATTGAAGTTGAAATTGAAACAATAAACAGGATCCTCACAAAATCATGTAACTGAAATATTAGAACAGTGTCTTCACCCTCTTAAACGAATCTCCACTCCCATTCATTCTCTGTTTCACCACGCTCTCTCTCTCCTCCCTAACTCTCACACTCACGGCTATTCCCAACAATCAAACCCCGTTCCCCCAATTCAAACACAACACCATCTTCAACCTGCAATCAATCAAAACTCAGAAACAGAAATCAAAACAAAACCCATACTTCACTCTTCACTCATTCTCGCCCAATCTAGGAAGCAGGGTTTCCAGCCTCTCAAGCTTACTGAGAGCTAGTGTCCCGTTCAAACTGTACAGAGTATCAGGCTAGAAGATTAGAAATTCGATATGGTCAGAAAAAGAGCAACGAGCAGATGAAGCAATATGTTCTTTTGTTGCACTCTACTCTCACGGCTACTGAGAGGACCATTTGCTGCATACTAGAAAACTACCAGAATGAAGATGAGGTGGAAGGCCGTGGTTCGGTGGCGTCTGAGACGAAGGTAGCGAAAGATTTGGGGTTCAGAGGGAGTGTTACATGGAGAAGAAGACGAGCTCGACAGGGAACAAGGGATCCGTAGGCGTTGCGGCCAATGGTAGTTCCGGTGGCTGGTTTGGTTCAGAGGTGGCGGTGGCCGGTTCCAGCCGAGGTGGCGGCGGCATGCCTCCCAGCCCTAGGTTTTCCTGGTCAGAGAGAAAGAGATCTGGGTCTCGATGGAGGGAGGCAGCTTTGAGCGTAGAGTGAGAGAACTCCTAGAGGAATTCTAGGTTAGAAGCCACCCGGGTGGGCCAAGCCCAGAACGAACTCACGTTTTGGCCTTTTTCGAACGTTCGGCATCTAATTGCCTAACGAACGCCCATCTTCCCAACGAACGCTCGTCCATAACGAGCGTTCGTCATCCGCCCATCTTCCCAACGAACGCTCGTCCATAACGAGCGTTCGTCATCCGCCCATCTTCCCAACGAACGCTCGTCCATAACGAGCGTTCGTCATCCGCCCATATTCCCAACGAACGCTCGTCCGTAACGAGCGTTCGTCATCCACCCATTGCCCCAACGAACGCTCGTCCATAACGAGCGTTCGACATCCGCCCATCTTCCCAACGAACGCTCGTCCATAACGAGCGTTCGTCATCCGCCCATATTCCCAACGAACGCTCGTCCGTAACGAGCGTTCGTCATCCACCCATTGCCCCAACGAACGCTCGTCCATAACGAGCGTTCGACATCCGCCCATCTTCCCAACGAACGCTCGTCCATAACGAGCGTTCGTCATCCGCCCAGATTCCCCCCAACGAACGCTCGTCCATAACGAGCGTTCGACATCCGCCCATCTTCCCAACGAACGCTCGTCCATAACGAGCGTTCGTCATCCGCCCATATTCCCAACGAACGCTCGTCCGTAACGAGCGTTCGTCATCCGCCCATCTTCCCAACGAACGCTCGTCCATAATGAGCGTTCGTCATCCAGCCTCATCTTCACAACGAACGCTCGTCCATAGCCAACGTTCGTCATCCAGCCGCAGCTTCCCAGCCAACGCTCATCCCAACGAGCGCTCGTCATTCGTTTCCCAGCGTCCGTTCTTCAGTTCCCCAACGAACGCTTGTCATCCAGATTCCCCCCAACGCCCGTTCGTCCTCTTCATTCACAACGAACGTTCGTTAAGCCACCGAGAGAACGCTCGACCTTTCTCCTGATCTTCCCAACGAGCGCTCTTCCAAAACGAGCGCTCGTCAGCCTCCTCCTCATTCTCAACGAACGTTCGTTAAATCCCCGCAACGAACGCTCGTTAGTTCACTTCATTCCTAACGTCCGTCCAGATTCCCCCAACGCTCGTTATTTTTTAATTGTTTGTTTTTTCTTATTTTATTTTATTCTATTTCTTTTATTTTGTCTATCTTACTTCATTTGTTTTATTTATTTCTTTTATTTTTATTTTTATTTATTATTTTATTTTGTTCTATCTACTTATTCTAGATATTTACTTATCCTAAAATATATATTTAATAATGCAATATTTATAATTTAAATAAAATTTACAAAAAATATGTTTTGAAGGTTTAGGCACATGTGTGATCGCACGCATCGTCCTTGTGCTAAAAACCTTTTCTTTTCCTTAAATAAAATTACAAAAATATGTTTTGAAGGTTTAGGCACATGTGTGATCGCACGCATCGTCCTTGTGCTAAAAACCTTTTCTTTTCCTTAAGTAAAATTAACAAAAAAAATATGTTTTAAAGGTTTATGCACATGTGTGATCGCACGCATCGTCCTTGTGCTAACAACCTTTTCTCTTTCTTAAACAAAATACAAAAAAAGGTATAAAATCTTCAAAAAAACCCGAAAACATCAACAATTTTAAACAACAAATAGTCTTGCTACCCAGAACTACGTAACCCTTGATTCTCCATCGAAAGTGGAGATACGTAGGAGCAAGGCTAGCCCTTGTCAGGTTCACTTCCCCAAAAATCCAAGTTTATCCGTAATCATTTTCTCAAACAAATCTTTCAATCATTTTCTCAAACAAATCTCTCAAACATTGTCAAAAAGAACTACGTAACCCTGATTTCTCATTTTTGAATGAGAATACGTAGGAGCAAGGTCAATCCTTGTCGGGCCCAAAAAACTAAAAAATATGTTTTGTTTATTTAGAATTTTATTTTAGGGGATAGTTAAACATTTTGAAAACCACATCATATTCGTGCATTTAGTTAAAGGTACTGCCTTAGGGCAGGCGTTGTGGGGTGCTAACACCTTCCCCACGCGTAACCGACTCCCGAACCCAATCTTTGGTTTTCGTGGACCGTGCTTTATCGTTTTATGGTTTTTCCGTAGTTTTCCAGAATAAACTATGGTGGCGACTCCAAAATCTCTTTCCAAAAAACGCGTTTTCTTTTTGGATCGTCGTCCCGTCGCGATTCCGGTTGCGACAGATGGCGACTCCACTGGGGAAGTTAGAGAGTCAAGCCATTTAATTAGATGCTCGATTCTGATGTGGTTTTGCTTTATGTTTTCCTTCCCATTTTCTTTATCTATGTTTGATATTTTGAATAATTGCATGAGTTGCTTGGATTGTCCTATATTGAACCCTAGGGTAGAAAACATGTTCATACCTGCCTGGGAAATTTTCTGGTTGTTTTGCAGGTGAGGGTTTGGGTATGCATTGCATTCTCCCTTCACACACACACTTTGTGCATATCATGAGTGGGGCCCTATACCCGGGTCTGAGCGTAACTTAGAATTAGAGGAGTTGTGTAGCGGTGTCATTCTGGGATGTACTTCCTGTCTGGCTATCGTGAGAACTCCAGCTAGAGTTTGTTCTCTTCACTTGTGTCTCCTCATCTAGTTGATTACTCGACTGTTGTGGAGATGCTATGAAGGGGACCATAGCTCTAGTGACCATTGACCTCTAGGTTCAGGAGACCATCCTTGTGAGATTGCATATACTTGACATCGAATCCAAGCCATTGAACCTTTATTAGGGCACAAAGGGAGAAACGTGTATTCTTGTAATCCTCACGCTGTTCGTTCTCTTTCGAAAATTATGTTATTGCATTTTCATACCATGCATGCATTTGATTCATCGTGTTGTTTTATTATCATGCATCATATTCATGCATCATTTAGTAACATGTTGGTTTTAGGGGAAATCACAGGTATACACTTGACTTCACACGAGATGGATGTTGACACCAGATCTGATGCTACACTGCATACCAACTCCGCCATTTTAAGAAAGAAGTCTAGCCTAAGGACACATGTTGGAAATTTGACCGGGTTGATAAATTTAGGCCGAAGACTCAAGACCATACAGAGAGAAGCCTTCGGGAGGAAATATGGGAATTTGTTGAGTTTAATGGAGGTGAAAGTACAGTTGCCCGCTATTACAGCTCTAGCTCAGTATTATGATTCTCCCCTGAGATGTTTTACCTTCCAGGACTTCCAGCTGGCGCCAACTGTAGAAGAATTTGAGCATATTCTGGGCTTGCCATTAGAGGGTACCAAGCCATATCAGCACTTGGAGCATCATGCCTCTGTTTCTACCCTTGCTGTTATAATGAAATTACAGCCCAATGAATTGGAGAACCGGTTGATAACGAGACATCAAATTCGGGGGCTGACACAAGGTTACCTTGAACAATATTTGCACGACCTGGGCGATAGGGAAGAATGGGAGACCTTCATGGATGTACTAGCCCTCACTGTGTTTGGCATTGTCCTGTTTCCCAAGCTGGAAGACTTTGTAGATTACACTGCTATTGATGTCTTCGTGGCAAAAAAGACGAGATCAGAAAACCCCGTAACAGCAGTCCTCGCAGATGTGTATGGGACTATGAGTTTTTGCCAGGAGAGAAAAGGGAAGAGGATTCTTTGTTGTTTGCCGGCGTTATATGCGTGGATGACGGCACGAGTATTTAAGGGGGTAGTCGATGTTAGAAGTTCACCTGAGAATCTGTCGCATCAAGGAGGTAATGGGTGGGCTCTTTTCTTTGCCGGTTTGAGAGAGGGAAACGTAAAATGGCGCCTTCCTTGGCTTGAGACTAAACCATCTATCCAACATTGTGGCAACTTCCCTAACATACCTCTCATAGGTGCTAGGTATTGTATTAACTACAACCCTATTTTGGTCCAAAGACAGTTCGGATATCCTATGAAGGGAGCGCCTTCACCAGATTATCTCACAGCCTTCTTCATCTACTATGAGGACGGACATTGTACTGAAATGTTGAGGAGAGTCAGAAGTGCCTGGGAAAATGTGGTGCGAGCAGAGAAGGACCTGAGGAGTGGAGTGATGGATAGCAGGGTTAGTTATCATACCTGGATTCTGGAGAGGGTAAGAGAAGTCAAGTTGCCTTTCAAGCCCATCAATGATCAATCGGCGAGTGAAGGAACATCCCAAGCCCCAGAAAGTGAAGAGGTGAAACAGCTGAAGGTGAGGTGGAGAAATTGAGGGTGAGGAATGCAGGTTGAAAATGAATTACAGAAGGCTCGCAATGATTTTGTGGATATGAGGAATGATAACGAAGAAAAGTCACGGGCTTATGAAAACATCGTCAAAAGCCAGAAAGCAGAGAGAGATTATACATTCCGAGTAAAACAGGATCTTGCGGCCGCAAGTAAGGAGTTATCCATGAGGGTGAATGAGAAGAATGTGGCTTAGAAGAGGGCAGACAGTGGAAACAACTCTATGAAGAAGCCAAGAGGGATAAAAGGGAAGCCCTAAAAAGACTAAGGGAAGCGCAAGTCCAAGTACAAGAATCGGGGCATCAAATGAAGGAAATGGCTACATCATTTGAAGCGGAGTTGAATCAGGAGCGCTGGAAGCTGGCAGAGGCTGAAGGGGAATATCGAGCCATGTTAAAGCAGATGGAGGATTACATCGAGGAGCAGGAGGAGCGATGGAGGTCGATGGAATTTGAAGAAAGGCATCAGGCCTTGATAAAGCGAATGAAAGAGCACATCGCAGAGCAAGAAACGGCCGTAAAGCATTGGAAGGAAAGCTTCTCTCAGTTGGCTGCTTTGGCAAATGGGGCAATTGAAGACATCCCAGAATGGTGTCGGAAGCTGAAGCGAGTACCCACTTTTATAGCCCACCAGTAGAATAGAGCTTTTTATTAATCACTGTAAACGGTTGATAGACGAGATGAAATCCCTCATCACTCGGGATAGGAATTGATGTATTTTGAGATCTTTATGATTTGTTTCCTGTAAGAAATGTAATGAACTTGTTTCCCTTTAAATGAAAGGTGTGGGATGTTGTTTAGCATCTGCTTGTGTTAATTTCCATCAGTGATGTCATTACAATCTTGTGATTTCCCCCTATTACTAGCATGCATCATCTTTTCTTTTGTTCAGCATGTTTCATTTCCATCTAATTAATTAAAATAATAAAGCAGTACGCGTGAGAAAAAACGACGACCAAATTTCCACGACACCCTACCGGACCCGGGCAAACTCAAAAGCCATGGCAAGCTGGGAGGAGTCACAAGAGTCTCTCAAAACGGATGTTGGCCAGTTGAAGGACCAGATCGGCCAGATCTTGGCGACGCTTGAATCCATGAAGACTGCTGGAGAGTCTTCATCTACGCATGTTGGGGGGAATGCTCACCCTTATCCCCAATGTTCAACGCTGCGAGCCACTCTGTTCCTTTCCCACTGTATGGTTTACCTCCGGGTTACACCCTCCTGTAGGAGAGTACTCAGAAGTGAGCACGCTTCATTCTCGTTTCCCGCGACTGTCAATATACCACCAATCGGCACTCAGGGACCTGTCTTAGTGTCGGCTCCCATGGTGGGCACGGGAATGAATGAGACCAACACCACTGATGGAATTCGGGTGACCCCAGTACCGCCTGTGGTTGCTAGGGAGGATTTTTCAGCCGAAGCTGCACCACACGCCACGGTGGTTGGGGGATTCGGTAGCCTCGTTGGAGCTACGGGTAGGTTGGAAAGTCTGGAGGCGAGGTTGAGAGCTGTTGAGGGAGTTGAGAGCTACGGGTTTGGAGATGCGGCCCGATTGAGTTTGGTTCCGGGCTTGAAAATCCCGCCTAAGTTCAAGGCGCCGGAGTTTGAAAAATATAGGGGTAACACTTGCCCTAAAAGCCATGTGACCATGTACTGCAGAAAGATGGCTGCGTATGCTCATGATGAGCAGCTACTCATCCACGTTTTCCAGGAAAGTTTGGCTGGGGTGGCATTGAACTGGTACACCCACCTGGAGCCATACCGAATTCGTTGTTGGGCGGATCTAGCTGACGCCTTCGTAAAACAATATGTATACAATACTCATGTTGCTCCGGACCGTCTGCAGCTGCAGAATATGACAAAAAAGGACAATGAAACTTTCAAAGAGTACGCCCAGCGATGGAGAGAGTTGGCTGCGCAAGTTGAGCCGCCGTTGTTTGATAAGGAGATGGTGTCGATGTTCGTAAACACACTCCAGCCGCCATTTTATGAGCATATGGTTGGGAATGTATCTGTCAATTTTGCTGACACCATCATCATTGGTGAGAGGATAGAAATTGGATTGAAAAACGGGAAGATAGCATATGGCCCACCTGCAGCTACAAACTACAAAAAGCCCAGTTTCAATCAGGGGAAGAAAAAAGAGGGGGAGGTACATGCTGCGTCGGTAATGCCTGCGTGGAGAGGACGAGCTCCCAATCCTAATTATCGACCATACTTAAACCCACCTCCTTATGCTGCTAACACCACGTTTGTTCACCAAGCTAGGCCTCAACAACAACAAGCGTATTATCCACCGCAGCGTATCCCAACCGAAGCTGCAAGACCGGTCGCAAACATGGGCCCAAATCTGAATGTGGGTCACAACAACAACCCAAGGGGAAATCAATTTGTTAGGTTCACCCCAATCCCTATGACCTACACTGAATTGTTACCTAACCTAGTCAAAAAGGGTCTGGTCGCCATTTGTCCGATGAAGCCTGTACAGCCGCCGTATCCTAGGGGTTATGACGCGAATGCCAGGTGTAGTTATCATGCAGGAGGCGTTGGCCACTCGACCGAAGGATGTATGGCTCTCAAATACAAAGTTCAGGCTCTGATAGATTCGGGTTGGTTAAAGTTTCAAGAGGACCAGCCCAACGTCAATACTAATCCATTGTCCGGGCACGGGAGTTCCTCGACGAACGCCGTCGAGGTTGGAAACCAGATCTGATAAGAGATGTGGGCGAAATCCGAAGTTCTAGGAGGTTTATCTTTGAAGCTTTGTTGAAGAAGGGCCTAGTGAAGGGCGATTATGATCTGGGTATAACGTGCGCACTCCATCCGGAGGCCGGGCACTCTATTGAGGAATGTATGGAATTCGAGATTTTTCTACAAGACTTACTTGATAGAAATCTGATGCAAGTGTGCCGCAAGGTCAGAGAGGGAAGTATTTGCACAAATTGGTGGAGAATCTGATGTGACTCTACCCGAACCTTTGGTGATCCATTTTACTAGGACCACCCCTGCACTGGTAACTGAAGGAAATCCGTCTGTGGTCATCCGAGTGCCAACTCCTTTCCCTTATAAGAACGAGAAAGCCGTCCCATGGAGATATGGGGCAACTGCATTAGATGAGGGAGAATATGCAAATCCGACTGTGGAAAACATATCAGGCATTGGTGGATGACCAGAAGTGGTCGAATCTTTACACCACCAGAATTGGCGAGAGAAAGAACCAATGATAGGGAAGCAACAATGGCTGCAAAAGCAAAGGAGTTCTTGAGGGGGAAGAACGTGGAGGCCGAGGAGACCCCCGACACAGAGGAGAAGAGGGAAATATCTGAAGAAGAAGTTGGTGAATTCCTAAAGTTCATACAACAGAGTGAGTACAAAGTGGTGGAACAGTTGAATCGCATGCCTGCCCGGATCTCCTTGCTAGAATTACTCATGCACTCTGCCTCGCACCGAAAGTTGTTGATGAAGATACTCAGTGAGGCTCATGTAGAACAAGGTATTTCTCTGAACAAGTTCGAGGGCATTGTTGGCAACATCGTTGCTAATAATTACCTCACCTTCACTGATGAAGAGATACCTGTTGAGGGGAGAGGTCATAACAAAGCCCTTCATGTCTCTGTGAAATGCCTGGATCACGTTATAGCGCGTGTCTTGGTGGACAATGGCTCCTCTCTGAACGTCATGCCAAAATCGACATTGGAGAAGCTCCCCTGTGATGGAATGCATATGAAGCCGAGCTCTATGATTGTGAGGGCATTTGACGGCAGTAAAAGGGTAGTGATGGGAGAAATTGAATTGCCCGTTCAAGTCGGTCCTTGTGTCTTTCAAGTGACCTTTCAAGTTATGGATATCCTCCCGGCTTATAGCTGTTTGTTGGGTCGCCCGTGGATCCATTCTGCAGGAGTTGTGCCTTCCACACTACACCAAAAGCTGAAATATGTTATGGGAGATAAGCTGGTGATAGTATCAGGAGAGGAGGACCTCCTTGTGAGCGGACCATCATCCTCCCGTTATATTGAAGTAGCCGAGGAAGCTCTCGAGGCAACTTTCCAATCTCTGGAGATCGTGGGAAACACCTACGTGGAGCCATTCGCGATCAGCCCACATCTGTCGCGTGCTTCTATCATGATGGCCAAAGTCATGTTAAAAGAAGGTTATATGCATGGGAAAGGTTTGGGTAGGTATGGACAGGGGCGAGCATTCCCTCTGGAGGTCGTCGAGAACAAGAATAGGTATGGCCTGGGATACAAGCCCACCAAGGAGGATAGGAGAAGGCTGATAGAAGAAAGGAGGGAGCGCAGTCTGGCTCGGATGGAAAGACGGGAGCCCAAAGTGGGAAGAATTCGTATCTGTGACCTCAAGGAGAGCTTTCGCAGTGCTGGTTGGGTTAACACTGGCCACATAGCAGCTGTGGGAGATGAAGATGGATCGGAAGGTTCCAGTTTCGTGTGGGCCTGCTCCCCGGATGCACGACTCGACAACTGGGAGATGCTGGATTTGCCCGTGATGCTTAATTTGAATAAGATGTAATAACTTTAATTAATCCTATAGCTTTACCCGGGGCTTTAGGATTCATGACTTACGGGTTGACGCTTTTAGTTTATTATGCTCAGCGCGATAATCAAAGTGTGTTTGTTTGTGTTTTATCATCATTTTGCATTCCTCGTCGTTTTTCGTTTATTTATTTCCTTTTCATAAACTCAAATAATGCAGATATGACAATGAATGTTTTGAAAGTAATTATGTTGATATTCCTGATTTTGGGCGCCCCGTCAATAATACGGAAGATGATTGTGATGATGACCCGGAACCCCCTCCTGAACTGTTGAGACTAGTGGAACAAGAGTGTAAGGAGATGAAACCTCACCAGGAAGATGTTGAAGTACTCAATTTAGGGAATGGGGATGAGGTAAAGGAGGTGAAGATCGGTACAGCCATGAAAGCAGAAGTGAAAGAAAAATTGCGTGTGACTTATTGAGGGAGTTCAGGGATGTGTTTGCTTGGTCTTACAATGACATGCCAGGCCTCGATACAGATATTGTACAACACAAGCTCCCACTCAAGCCGGAATGCCCACCGGTAAAGCAAAAGCTAAGAAGGATGAAACCGGAAATGTCCTTGAAGATCAAGGAGGAGGTACAGAAGCAATTCGATGCAGGGTTTCTAGCTGTGGCGAGATACCCAGAATGGGTAGCAAACATTGTACCGGTGCCTAAGAAGGATGGTAAAGTTCGGATGTGTGTCGATTATCGAGATTTGAATCGCGCAAGCCCAAAGGACAATTTCCCATTACCACACATCGACACCCTGGTTGATAATACAGCCAAGTATTCACTGTTTTCGTTCATGGATGGTTTTTCGGGGTATAACCAGATCAAGATGGCGCCAGAAGATATGGAAAAGACTACTTTTATTACATTGTGGGGCACATTTTGTTATAAAGTGATGTCTTTTGGACTCAAGAATGCTGGGGCAACATATCAAAGGGCGATGGTGGCACTTTTCCATGATATGATGCACAAGGAGATTGAAGTTTATGTGGACGACATGATCGCGAAGTCCGAATCAGAAGAAGAACACGTCCTCAACTTGAGAAAGTTATTCGAGAGATTGAGGAAGTATAAGCTTAGGCTGAATCCCGCCAAATGTACATTTGGAGTGAAATCCGGGAAATTGTTGGGCTTTATTGTCAGCCAGAGGGGGATAGAGGTGGATCCAGACAAAGTGCGAGCGATAATGGAAATGCCTGCGCCTAAAACGGAAAAAGAAGTTCGAGGGTTTTTGGGTAGATTGAATTACATTGCTAGATTCATCTCCCACTTAACTGCTACTTGTGAACCACTGTTCAAGTTGTTACGAAAGAATCAGGCTGTGGTGTGGAATGAGGATTGTCAGGCCGCTTTTGAGAGAGTCAAACAATACTTACAAAACCCTCCTGTATTACGTCCACCAGAACCAGGAAGGCCACTCATTTTGTATTTGACTGTATTGGACAAGTCAATGGGTTGTGTGTTGGGTCAGCATGATGAGGATGGCAAAAGAGAGCACGCTATATATTACTTGAGCAAGAAGTTCACAGACTGCGAACAACGATATTCATCGTTAGAGCGGACTTGCTGCGCATTGGCGTGGGCCGCTCATCGTTTAAGGCAATACATGTTGAGTCATTCCACATGGTTGATATCCAAGATGGATCCTATCAAGTATATTTTTGAAAAGCCTGCTCTTACTGGAAGGATAGCTCGATGGCAGATGCTATTGTCAGAGTATGACATCGTATATGTCACTCAAAAATCTGTCAAGGGTAGCGCACTAGCAGAATACCTGGCTCATCAACCCCTTTGTGATTATCAACCAATGCAACCTGAATTTCCTGATGAGGATATCATGGCTCTATTCGAAGAGAACAAAGAAGACCGAAACGAAAAAGCGTGGACGGTGTTATTCGACGGAGCCTCGAATGTGATGGGACATGGAATAGGGGCAGTGCTTATCTCCCCAGAGCGTCAGTATATACCAATGACGGCAAGGTTGTGTTTTAGCTGCACAAATAACATCGCTGAATATGAAGCCTGTGCCATGGGTATTCGAGCAGCAATTGAGTCTAAGGCAAAAATTCTGGATGTGTATGGAGATTCGGCTTTGGTCATCCATCAACTGAAAGGAGAATGGGAAACTAGGGATACAAAATTAATTCCCTACCAAGCTTACATCAGGGGATTAATGGAGTATTTCGATTCCATCACATTTAACCATATACCTCGAGAAGATAATCAATTAGCAGACTCACTGGCCACCTTGTCGTCAATGTTTGAGGTTGATCAAGATGCAGAATTACCAAAAATCAAAATGAAAAGCCATGCAGAGCCCGCATATTGCCACTTCATCGAGGAGGAGTTAGACGGTAAGCCTTGGTACTTTGATATCAAGCGTTATCTTAAAACCCGAGAATACCCTGAGGATGCGTCTGAAAACGATAAAAGAGCACTAAGAAGGTTGGCCGGCAGTTTCATCTTAAGTGGGGATGTTTTATACAAGAGAAACCATGACATGGTCCTCCTAGATGTGTGGATGCAAAGGAAGCCGAGTTGATATTGAAAGAAGTGCACGAAGGTACATTTGGTACACACATGAATGGACATTCGATGGCTAGGAAGATCTTAAGAGCTGGTTACTTCTGGTTGACCATGGAAAACGATTGTTGCATACACGTGAGAAAGTGTGAGAAATGTCAGATATATGCAGATAATATCAATGTGCCACCCACTACTCTGAACGTGTTGTCTGCACCATGGCCATTTTCGATGTGGGGAATAGATGTCATCGGAGCTATAGAACCAAAAGCGTCAAATGGACATCGCTTCATACTAGTCGCAATCGACTATTTCACCAAGTGGGTTGAGGCTGCTTCGTATGCCAACGTGACTAGAAAGGTTGTGGTTAGATTCATAAGGAAGGAGTTGATCTGTAGGTATGGGCTACCTAACAAGATCATCACTGATAACGCTACCAACCTGAACAATCAGATGATGGCGGAGTTATGTGAGGAATTCAAAATTCACCACCATAATTCCTCTCCTTATCGTCCAAAGATGAATGGGGCAGTAGAGGCTGCTAACAAGAACATCAAGAAGATTGTGCAGAAGATGGTGGTCACCTACAAGGACTGGCACGAAATGCTTCCTTTCGCTTTGCACGGATACCGCACATCAGTACGAACATCAACTGGGGCCACGCCGTTCTCGCTAGTGTATGGGATGGAAGCGGTACTTCCATTTGAGGTCGAAATTCCCTCCTTACGCGTGTTAATGGAAACTAAGTTAGAGGAAGCTGAGTGGGTTCAAACCCGATTCGACCAACTCAACCTTATCGAAGAGAAAAGGTTAACAGCAGTGTGTCATGGACAGCTGTATCAAAGGAGAATGAAAAAGGCGTTTGACAAAAGGGTGCACCCAAGAGAGTTTCATGAAGGCGAACTGGTGTTGAAGAGGATTTTGCCCATCCAAAAAGATCATCGAGGCAAGTGGACCCCAAACTATGAAGGGCCGTTTGTGGTGAAGAAAGCATTCTCTGGTGGGGCACTAATTCTCACAAGGATGGATGGGGAGGAATTACCGTTACCGGTTAATTCTGATGCGGTCAAAAAGTTCTATGTATGATGATTCCGTGATAAGGGTTGCCGTTAGCGAATATTAACATTGCCTTTCCAATTGTTGTAATCTGTGTTATTTCATTCAATAAATACCGCATATTAAATTTTTGTCAATACTTTCTGAAATTATTGCATGTCGCGCTGAGCTGTTTAGGTAAATAAAGAGGAATGAAAACGAAAATAATTGAACGAATGTCAATAAAAGCATCACGGGTATTCAGTCGGCTCAGCTCGGTCCTGGTGGGTGTCGTAAAAAAGTAAAAAAAAAAATAATAAAAAAAAAAGCAAAAGAAAGGACACATGTTGAATTCGTTGTCAATGAGGTTGTCAAGGGCGTAGTGTTTTCGAAAAGCGAAAGCAAAATAAATTTTGAAAATACCAAAGTTGGGTCTTCTCCTGATGCAAGGTTTCGGGGGTAACCATCGTTCTTTTCCGGCTAGAGCATCTGCATTCATACTACTTGAACCCTCAACCTTTTCATTTCCCATTAAAACAAAGGGTTGTCATGAATACAATACTGGGGCAGTGTTCATCATGGTACACATCCCCAACGATCTGTTGATTGGGAGATAAAAAAAAAATAAAAAAAAAAAAAAAAAAAAAGAAAAAAAAAACAATGAAGTCGATGTGTCAACCACTACCGAGTTTTATTCCAGGGCTAAGGTCGCGAGAAAGTAAGGTAAGCAAAGATTCAGAGTGACGTGTGGCCATTTTTTCTTTATCCAAACGTTAAAAGAAGTTTATCCAATTGCACCCCTTTTGAGCCATAAATTATATTTGTTTTCATCACCCCCGACAAGAATCATTAGCACATCGATGTCAACCTAAAGGGTACATCAAGGGCATCCGAAATCAAGGAGGGGATTTCTGAAAAAAAAAAAGAAGGAAAAAGAAATAAAAAATATATAAAGTCTCAAAGAAGTACACAACAGAGACAACGAAGCAAGCGACCCAAAAGGGGAAGAAAAAAGAAAAAAAAAACAGCAATGAAAATAAAAGGATGCCCGAAGTTTCAAATCTTTAGGATAGTTGACTCGACACCTTGCAAATGATTCTTGTTGAAACAATTTAACCGCCAAACACTTATTTGAGCCTTCATTATCCATTTCTTTCAAAACCCTTTGACCTTTAGCCACGGTACAAGCCAATAAAAGTCCACGCTGACTGAAGACTGTTTGTCCTAATCTTTCTCACGAATTTAACCCTGAAACGAAATGATGTGGTGAATGACACAATCACTCAAAAAAAAAAAAAAAAAAAAAAAAAGGAAAGAAAATAAAAACATCGAAAAAGAAAAGAGAGCAAAGACAAAAAATGTGAAGTCTCCCCGTCAATCAAGAATCGCCAAATTGGGGCAATCCTTCCTACCCGAACCTTTCCCTCTCTCCAAATCAAGTTTACTATACGTAACAAAGTTGGGGCAGCCCTTGCGGGCCATGCATGTGTAGGTACTAACAACACCTCCCAATGTAAGAAAAATTCAAATGCTAACCTTACCCACAGGTAGTCATTCAACCATCTGCCTTTCGTACTCATCTCCCGCACCCTTTTCAGGTTCAAGCTAGTGCTAGAGGGAATTTGAACCCCTAGTTACGTTCGCTTCCTTGCATCAAAGAACCCACTGCTCCTTGCCATTATTTTGACTGAATGCATTTTGAACGTACATCGCGTTGGACGTCAACATCGACAACGGATTCCATGCATAGAATTTTCCAAAAAAAAAAAAAAAAAAAAAAAAAAAAAAAAAAAAAAAAAAAGAAGAAGAAAAAGGTGCAAGATAGAGAAAGCGAGAGCAAAAGATGGGAACGAAACCACTGGCTCATATGCATTCATGCACATATTAACCATAACATCATTTCATAGAAAGCAAAGGAAAATTGTTCAAAAAATCCGTAAAGGGAAAATGAAGTGGTGAAAAAGGTTAGCAGACCTTTATATCCAAATCTCTCTAATGTTTTGCTCAGTATTTACCAATGTTTCTTCAAAAAAAAAAAGATCTGAATCCAAGAGTTTCTTCTGCGATAGTTCACCTCAAGGCACTCGTCGAGCCTATTGATCCTCATTCCATTCATCCATAGGGTTTGTACACCCTCCACGAGGTTAGTACACCTCACATCATTCATCCATAGGGTTTGTACACCCTCCACGAGGTTAGTACACCTCACATCATTCATCCATAGGGTTTGTACACCCTCCACGAGGTTAGTACACCTCACATCATTCATCCACAGGGTTTGTACACCCTCCAAGAGGTTAGTACACCTCACATCATTTGTTCAGGGTTTGTACACCCTCCACGAGGTTAGTACACCTCACATCATTCATCCATAGGGTTTGTACACCCTCCACGAGGTTAGTACACCTCACATCATTCATCCACAGGGTTTGTACACCCTCCAAGAGGTTAGTACACCTCACATCATTTGTTCAGGGTTTGTACACCCTCCACGAGGTTAGTACACCTCACATCATTCATCCACAGGGTTTGTACACCCTCCAAGAGGTTAGTACACCTCACATCATTCATCCACAGGGTTTGTACACCCTCCACGAGGTTAGTACACCTCATAGCATTCATACATAGGGTTTGTACACCCTCCACGAGGTTAGTACACCTCACATCATTCATCCACAGGGTTTGTACTCCCTCCACGAGGTTAGTACACCTCATATCATTCATCCATAGGGTTTGTACACCCTCCACGAGGTTAGTACACCTCACATCATTCATCTATAGGGTTTGTACACCCTCCACGAGGTTAGTACACCTCACATCATTCATCTATAGGGTTTGTACACCCTCCACGAGGTTAGTACACCTCATATCATTAATCCATAGGGTTGGTACACCCTCCACAATGTCTACACATCCCAATCCTCTTAGCCTTGTTCATTTTGTTTAGATTTCCCTGTTTATTTCTCTCTCATCCTGTTTGAAATTCAGACGAAATTAGTATTTCTATCTTTACTTATCTTTTACTCTGATAATATAAAAACGTCGTTTGTCATATTATCTAGTAAAATCTAAGTAAAGAGGGGCAACTGTCAATACTGAATTTCGTCCGGATCGGTTTTTGGACTTTACCGTAGACTGTTCTCTTTTGTTTTATTATTTCCCCTTTTTATTATTTTATTATTTTATTATTTTCGTTTTATTGTTTATTTATTTATTTTCTTATTAGTTTATTTGTGTCTTTAGTTTTTGTTTTTTTTTAGTTTTTACCTTTTTATTTTATTAAAAAAAAAAAAAAAGATTTAGGAAAAGAGGGGCGTTTTGTCTTTAGTAAAGTATACGAGAAAAAGAAAAGTGTTTCGGTTGGGTGTACGACGTGTACGTGTGTTGGAGGGGGAGGATGCACAAAACCGTTTCTGCAGAGTGCGCGGGGTGGCAGAGACGTTTTGGAGCCATGGCACACACCCGATTTGGTACGGAATGGCAGGGTGGCACAGAAAGCAGAGAAAAGCGTAGAGAAAGGGGAATTTGGAGGAGGAGCGAGGGGAGCCCCTTCATCAAAGGAGAGAGATCCATTTTGCTGGGGACTGGACAGAAAAGAGAGGAGAGTTTGGAGGAAGAAAGAAAAAAGGAGGATTGGGCACTGCTTCTGAGGTCCACCATTGTTGGCACCTGAAAAGACGAAGGTTAGCTTGAACGAAGGAGGAGGAGGCATTGGGTTAGCGGAGCTAACGACAACCAGCGGATCTCCGAGAGGTAAGTGTTGCCTTGCACTCCATCTTGCACATAGCTCTGTTGAATCTGCCATGCTTGCATGTGATCGTCGTTGAGTACATGTTCACTGTTGCATCGCCCTCCCGCGTCCACTTCTATGATCCTATTTTCCTCTTCCAAACAAGCTCAAAGCAAATCCATCTACTATGCCCCTCACGCCTCTGTCCATCCCCAATCATCAGCATTGAAGTTGAAATTGAAACAATAAACAGGATCCTCACAAAATCATGTAACTGAAATATTAGAACAGTGTCTTCACCCTCTTAAACGAATCTCCACTCCCATTCATTCTCTGTTTCACCACGCTCTCTCTCTCCTCCCTAACTCTCACACTCACGGCTATTCCCAACAATCAAACCCCGTTCCCCCAATTCAAACACAACACCATCTTCAACCTGCAATCAATCAAAACTCAGAAACAGAAATCAAAACAAAACCCATACTTCACTCTTCACTCATTCTCGCCCAATCTAGGAAGCAGGGTTTCCAGCCTCTCAAGCTTACTGAGAGCTAGTGTCCCGTTCAAACTGTACAGAGTATCAGGCTAGAAGATTAGAAATTCGATATGGTCAGAAAAAGAGCAACGAGCAGATGAAGCAATATGTTCTTTTGTTGCACTCTACTCTCACGGCTACTGAGAGGACCATTTGCTGCATACTAGAAAACTACCAGAATGAAGATGAGGTGGAAGGCCGTGGTTCGGTGGCGTCTGAGACGAAGGTAGCGAAAGATTTGGGGTTCAGAGGGAGTGTTACATGGAGAAGAAGACGAGCTCGACAGGGAACAAGGGATCCGTAGGCGTTGCGGCCAATGGTAGTTCCGGTGGCTGGTTTGGTTCAGAGGTGGCGGTGGCCGGTTCCAGCCGAGGTGGCGGCGGCATGCCTCCCAGCCCTAGGTTTTCCTGGTCAGAGAGAAAGAGATCTGGGTCTCGATGGAGGGAGGCAGCTTTGAGCGTAGAGTGAGAGAACCCCTAGAGGAATTCTAGGTTAGAAGCCACCCGGGTGGGCCAAGCCCAGAACGAACTCACGTTTTGGCCTTTTTCGAACGTTCGGCATCTAATTGCCTAACGAACGCCCATCTTCCCAACGAACGCTCGTCCATAACGAGCGTTCGTCATCCGCCCATCTTCCCAACGAACGCTCGTCCATAACGAGCGTTCGTCATCCGCCCATCTTCCCAACGAACGCTCGTCCATAACGAGCGTTCGTCATCCGCCCATATTCCCAACGAACGCTCGTCCGTAACGAGCGTTCGTCATCCACCCATTGCCCCAACGAACGCTCGTCCATAACGAGCGTTCGACATCCGCCCATCTTCCCAACGAACGCTCGTCCATAACGAGCGTTCGTCATCCGCCCATATTCCCAACGAACGCTCGTCCGTAACGAGCGTTCGTCATCCACCCATTGCCCCAACGAACGCTCGTCCATAACGAGCGTTCGACATCCGCCCATCTTCCCAACGAACGCTCGTCCATAACGAGCGTTCGTCATCCGCCCAGATTCCCCCCAACGAACGCTCGTCCATAACGAGCGTTCGACATCCGCCCATCTTCCCAACGAACGCTCGTCCATAACGAGCGTTCGTCATCCGCCCATATTCCCAACGAACGCTCGTCCGTAACGAGCGTTCGTCATCCGCCCATCTTCCCAACGAACGCTCGTCCATAATGAGCGTTCGTCATCCAGCCTCATCTTCACAACGAACGCTCGTCCATAGCCAACGTTCGTCATCCAGCCGCAGCTTCCCAGCCAACGCTCATCCCAACGAGCGCTCGTCATTCGTTTCCCAGCGTCCGTTCTTCAGTTCCCCAACGAACGCTTGTCATCCAGATTCCCCCCAACGCCCGTTCGTCCTCTTCATTCACAACGAACGTTCGTTAAGCCACCGAGAGAACGCTCGACCTTTCTCCTGATCTTCCCAACGAGCGCTCTTCCAAAACGAGCGCTCGTCAGCCTCCTCCTCATTCTCAACGAACGTTCGTTAAATCCCCGCAACGAACGCTCGTTAGTTCACTTCATTCCTAACGTCCGTCCAGATTCCCCCAACGCTCGTTATTTTTTAATTGTTTGTTTTTTCTTATTTTATTTTATTCTATTTCTTTTATTTTGTCTATCTTACTTCATTTGTTTTATTTATTTCTTTTATTTTTATTTTTATTTATTATTTTATTTTGTTCTATCTACTTATTCTAGATATTTACTTATCCTAAAATATATATTTAATAATGCAATATTTATAATTTAAATAAAAGAATTTACAAAAAATATGTTTTGAAGGTTTAGGCACATGTGTGATCGCACGCATCGTCCTTGTGCTAAAAACCTTTTCTTTTCCTTAAATAAAATTACAAAAATATGTTTTGAAGGTTTAGGCACATGTGTGATCGCACGCATCGTCCTTGTGCTAAAAACCTTTTCTTTTCCTTAAGTAAAATTAACAAAAAAAATATGTTTTAAAGGTTTATGCACATGTGTGATCGCACGCATCGTCCTTGTGCTAACAACCTTTTCTCTTTCTTAAACAAAATACAAAAAAAGGTATAAAATCTTCAAAAAAACCCGAAAACATCAACAATTTTAAACAACAAATAGTCTTGCTACCCAGAACTACGTAACCCTTGATTCTCCATCGAAAGTGGAGATACGTAGGAGCAAGGCTAGCCCTTGTCAGGTTCACTTCCCCAAAAATCCAAGTTTATCCGTAATCATTTTCTCAAACAAATCTTTCAATCATTTTCTCAAACAAATCTCTCAAACATTGTCAAAAAGAACTACGTAACCCTGATTTCTCATTTTTGAATGAGAATACGTAGGAGCAAGGTCAATCCTTGTCGGGCCCAAAAAACTAAAAAATATGTTTTGTTTATTTAGAATTTTATTTTAGGGGATAGTTAAACATTTTGAAAACCACATCATATTCGTGCATTTAGTTAAAGGTACTGCCTTAGGGCAGGCGTTGTGGGGTGCTAACACCTTCCCCACGCGTAACCGACTCCCGAACCCAATCTTTGGTTTTCGTGGACCGTGCTTTATCGTTTTATGGTTTTTCCGTAGTTTTCCAGAATAAACTATGGTGGCGACTCCAAAATCTCTTTTCAAAACCCGCGAGTTCGATTTCTTTTTGGATCGTCGTCCCGTCGCGATTCCGGTTGCGACAGTATGATATCGAGGTGAGCCATAAAACTTGCATTCCAACAACAATGCATCATTTTTGCCACTGTCATTGTCATAGAATAACATACATCCATTAACACAACAATCAATCTTCTTGACTTCCAATCCCAACTTTGAAACACATTTTTGGCTTGGTAATAATTCTTCGGCATAAAATTGTTTGGTGGTGTCAAATCTAACATCAATTTTGTATAGAAGTCCACTGCTTGAATGGGAACGTTCCAATTAGATTTGCCAGCCATGAGTCTAATGCACACTGACAATTTTGACTCAGATGAACCTTCAAATACAGGTAGATTTGCCTCTATCAGTAAATTGTAAAACCTCTGAGTGGTTTCATTTGGAGACTCTTCATCATGACTATTGTTTGCTTCTTGTTCAGCATGACGACGAAGAGCATTGTCGACCATCTCTTGCATATAGGAAAATTGATCTATCTCAAATGTATGTACAATAGTATTCGAACCTGATGCAAGCCGCTTTTCAGCTGCAGTGGAGGTCGATGGAATTTCTTCACCATGATATGTCCAAACCGTGTAATTAGGCATGAACCCTTTTTGGTAAAGGTGAAGTTTGACCACTTCATCTTTCAAAATCCTTGTACATTCGCACTTGATGCATGGACATCGAATCCCTCCATCAAGGGCATAATATTGACATCGTCAGGCCGTCTCCACAAACTCTTCAACTCCGAGGACAAAAGATTCCTTCAAATCTCTCCTTCCACTATAACAACGGTCGTACATCCATCCACGATGATTGGGAAAATGGGCCATGTTCTGTGACAAGCCAAAGAAATCAAAACTTAGCCAAAACAGCAACACTCCATGTGACATAAGTAATAAACCTATTACTACTCAAGTCGAACATGGAAGGCAATTTGAACACTATTGTCATAGGCATTCAATAAGGGCATGCAAAGACAAATCCTCGGTATTCAAATGTCTTTGACATCCTAAGTTGTTGCGTATTAAATTTGGGGGAGTCAATTTTCTAACATTACTGAAGTCCTATTTTATAGAGTACTTCCACATATTTCATACATTGTAAGTGTTTAAGGTACTTTCACCCTTCTCATTCCATTGAGAATGTGTGTAGTACCATAGGACTTTAAAAGACTACTTAACTTAATCAAGTTGTAGCCTAATAAATGAACATACAATATATACATCAACATACAACATATACATGAACATTCACTCATGGTGTAAATGTAGGTTTGATAACAAATTTCTGCAAGGAAATAAAATTCTCATCTACTTTAATCTATTTATAGGTGTTCAATAGTCAAATTTTGTTTTTCTTTTTATTTTTCAATTGAGACTTCATTTTTATCTTTCTTTTATCTTTTAAAAGTGGTGCAGATAGTTAGTTTACTATTTTGCTGAGTACTTTAATAGACTTTGCATTCTTTGCACTTTTAGTGTATTTTAGGTACTACTTTTAGGTTTCAAGTTGTCAAATTTAGAGTTTTAGGTTTTTTTTGTAGTGTAAATTCTTAATTAGCTAGGTTCTACCATTCTTAACTTGTTAGGATAGTTTACTTCTTGTATATTTTCCTAGTTTAGTGCAGTTTGCAATTGTAGTACAACTTTTTTGAGGTTTGAGTAGTGATTTTTAGCTATTTCATCTACTTTTTTAGGTGCCAAGTACGCAAACTTTGAGATATAGCTAGGTCATCTATTGTGTCATGTTTCTTAGCTTCCTTTAACAACTTTAAAATTGTTAGGATGTGTAGAATACACAGTCTTAGGTTACTTTAGGTCAATTCCCATTTTGTAACATACTTAGTACACTGTTTAGGTCTAAGTAGCCAAATTTTGAGATTTTGGTACTTGATCCAATTTGACATATTTCTTAACTTTATTTAAGTACTTTATACTTGTTAGGATAAGAACATTACACATTCTTAAGTTAGTTTAGGTGAATTTCGAAATTGTCACCTATTTAGTACACTTTTGAGGTTCTAGGGTGTCATATTTTGAGTTCTAGGTTGTTTTTGTAGTGTGAGTTTGTAGTTAGACTTCTTTATGAATGTTCTATACTGTTTTCGATCATATAATTCCATCTGGAAACATCATACCAGCTTTTGCCAATCCAAAAATAAAGAATAAAGTTTGGCAAATTTCAAACAGCACATGAAATGCACACTGCACCAGAAAATGACTTTGAAAATGGTGGTTTCAAGGCCAAAAATGCTTGGAAGTGTTTCAACAGCTAAAATGACGCTTCAAGCAACTTTATATCATCAATTTGAAGGTGTGCAATCACTTAAACAATAAAGATAAAGACTACAGCAGAAAATTAGTGGTCTACTTCCAATTTTAGGCAAAATTTGGTGGTTTAAAGGGTGATTTTGCACAAACACGTTTGGACACATAATTTGATGTTTTGAGAAACTTTGTATCATCAATTTGGATGTGTTTAAACACTGAAATAGCAAAGAAACACACTGCAGCAGAAAATCACTAGTTCACTTCCAATTTTAGGTAAAAGTGATGGTTTAGGAAGTCATTTTGTATAATGGCTCAAATTTGACCAAATGAACAGTGCATACAAGTTCCAAATGACAAAATAAACTTGCACTAATGGTAAAAATGCACTGAAACAATCAGATTCATCAAATCACCCTTGCTGCAGCCAATTATGCAACATTTTTTACACCATATTTGCACCAGAATTGAAAACAAATACTAGAATCAAACATGACCAGCACAAACAAAGCTTATGGAAGTCCTAATTCACTAGATCTAGCTGCAGAATATTAGCTACGAGATTTTTAAAGACATAAAACACATGCAAGGATATCAATCACGGTGAAAAGATTGATTACAATCTGCGACAACACTTTGCTAATGGATTTGAAGCAACTTAGATATGCTTTTTCCATTTTATGGATTAATACAAGTTGCCACTACTTGAGACATGTGTAATAACATCAAATGAATGTGTTCAAATCTTGAGAACAACAAAATGTGCACTGGAATAGGTTTTCGATATTGCACCAGATTTGAAAATTATGTGCAGACTTTGAAAACCAGAATAACTTTTTTTATGCTTTAGCTTATATCATCCAGGCTAGACATTGCCTCATTGCCTTTTATGGATTGATATATTGCTAGACATGCATCTAAACACAGATTTTCAAAGAAAACACAGAAAATAAAGGCTGGAACAGAATCAACACTTCATGACAGAAATAACACTGCACATAAGGCACATGACTTTACACAACTAGAAAATGAATATGCAAGCTGGAATTCAACTCAAGCAAACGAAATTCACTGATGAAGAAACACTAAGGAACACTGGAAGTACAAGCACAACAAGTACAAACACGATTTAAACCAATTTCTCACCTTTTTAGTACACTTTTTTAGGTTCTAACTACTCAAAATTTGAGTTTAAGGTAATTGTTTGCTTTTGAGTAGTTTCCTTGTGTCATTTCACTACTTTAGACTTGTTAGGATATTAACATTAGTTATTGTTAGTCTACTTTAGGTGAATTGCCTCTTTCTCACCCTTTTAGTAGACTTTTTTAGGTTCTACATACTCAAACTTTGAAGTTGAGGTAATTCTTTGCTTTTGACAAATTTTCTAGCTTCATTCTACTAGTTTAAACTTGTTAGGATGTTAAATATAGTAGTACTCTTTTTAGGTTTTAGGTAGTCAAATTTTGAGATTTTGCTACTTGATCCAATTTGACATCTCTATTAGCTTCATTTAAGTACTTTAAACTTGTTAGGATAACAACAATATACTTTCTATGGTTATATTAGGTGAATTTCAAAATTGTCACCTATTTTTAGAACACTTTTTATGTTTTAAGTACTTCAATTTTGAGACTTCACAATTGAAGTCCAAAATCATATGTTGAACTTTGACTTTAGAGTTCACTTTCACAATTAAAGTCCAAATTGATGTACAGGTTGTTGGAGACTTTAAGAGACGTATCTTTTAACATGTTGAAGGCCACATTAATCACTGGAGTGCCCTTAACAAAGTTAATAAAGTTTTACCTAAGAGATGGTCTACTTTAGCCTTAGTAAGGAATTTTCAGTTTTTTAGTTAATATATAAACTATAAAACAACTATCACTTTGGTTCCTCCTTCTAGTTTGGCTACTTGGGGGATTCAAGATAGTATATAACCAACATATATGCATATTGGTTTGTCCTTGTACTCTACTTCATCCTTATAGTTACTCATTTTAAGTCTTACCCTATATTGAAAGAAATTTTTAAGGGTGTTGTCATGGTCTTTTTCCAAGAGGGAATTTCGGTTGAAGGGTGGGGAACAAGGTGTGGAGATTACATATAAGAAGAATATGCAACACAGACAACACAAGAGAGAAGACAAAAGGCGAAAGAGAAAGAGAGATAAAAGGCAAACAAAATAAAGCAAAATAAAGCAATGTTTATTTATCAAATTGTTGCATGGCTATAGGCTTTTAGACAGATCAATCAGGAGCAAAATAAAGCAAGGCAAACAGAATAAGACATCATTTACCTACCTGGAAATGATGAAGTCTTCGACACTTGAGTGTAGCCCTTAAACAATGACACTTTTGCAACTAACTTTAACCCACTCCGTTTGAAGCTTCCAAACGTTATGTGCTCCTAATTGAAACCCCAAAACCTTGTACAATAATGGACAATTTTAATTAGCAAAATGCAACAACAACAAAAGATTGATCATCAAACACCCTATATCCATCCCAAACCTAAACAACTTTAACTTTAAGGTTTCTCACAATATTTACCAGAATCTACTTATGCAAATAGTTCACTTGTCAAAGTAACATGTGTTTCCACTAACTCTGTCCGTGAATTAATTTGGTCCATGAGCCTTGTCCATTTGGTTTTGTCATATAAGATAATTCTGTTGTCCACTCACGGTCAGATTATAAACAAAGCTACTTACTTCTTCATCATACACAATTACCACTTCTTATTATATATATATATATATATATATATTTGTTCAGATTCCATGGTGGCTAATATTACTTGACTGTCATATGCAGAGATTTCTACACCAACAAAATAAGACTTGTAGTCCACCATTTCAAATGATAATAAAACTAGTTCAGCTACTTTTTGAAAGATCTCGAATTTAGCTCCTAGTAGGTTGTATTGTTAACTAATTAATCAAGGCCTTTAATTAAATAAAACTCTTTAATAATTTGTGGAAGAGAAATAACAAAATAAGGATAAGATGGTCTTTCCTCTAATATTTTATCCATGAATCATTTACTTAATCATATAACTTCCAATTCAGAGACATTAAGTCATTTGCTCTTTTTCTCTTTAACCTATACTGCATTTCCTCATTATTTTCTCTAACCACACCTCATTATTTCATTTTTAATACATTATGTCAAGCATTTTCCACTTTTTAACATCAACTTATTCATATAAATATTTTCACAGTTTATTTAAAGATTTCTAATTAGATTTCAGAATCTAAATCATACCAATAGAAGACTTAGTACTCTGGAAACGTAATCAAGAGGGAGCAGATATGATAGCAACGAGGACTCTACACATAGAGGGCATACAGCCTTAAATATGTTTGCACATCAGTATGTTAAGTATTTTGGCCAAAAGTAAACCTTTACGGTTACATTATCATTGTTCTAGTTCCAAACCGGTAAAGAAGGTTATAATTTGAATGTAATAGGTTGGCTATCAAAGAAGGAACATAACTATCCCGGGTACAACTCTTGTGCAATTATACTACAAGAAAGAGTAACTCATGACCTCAAAGCTCATGCAGTAGACAGTTGATAATAGTTGAAAAACTGTTATTTTCATGCTTAAAATTGATACTAAAAGCAACTTTTACACTTAGAAACTAGCTTGAAATCATGCTTTTCTTCATATTCTCATAAATAAGAGAGCTGGACAGGTTTATGCTTGATTTCAGTGTTTTTGTGCAGGTTTTAAGGTGAATTTAGTGAAAGAAGTGAAGAAGGAGAGAGATGAAATCAGAAAAGACATCAAAAAGTGCAAAAGGAGAAGCCGAAGTCACCGCTCAGCGGCAGTTTACCGCTGAGCGGCAATCAGGAGCTTACGGGAGGTCCGCTGAGGGGTAAAATGGCCGCTAAGGGGAAGAAACGACTCACGCACTTACCGCTGAGCGGTACTTTACCGTTGAGCGGCACTTTTATGGGCTTGGACCTAATTTTCTATAATTTACGAATAATATATAAGCTTTAGGGTTTCCTGGGGTTAGGTATCTTTGGCTGGAACGAAGCAAACACTCTCTCTGATGGTATCGGAGGGGGTATTTTTCGAAGAGTATAGCGCAGCGAAATTAACACTCAGAGAGCGGAAAGCGTATTCGATCACAATTAAACTTAATTTGGTCCTTTTAGTAAAAATAATTTTCTTTCAGAAAATTAATCAAACAGTTGATATACGTAAAATAAAATGAGTGTAGGGAATAAGAAGATCAACTCAGAATTTTTATCCTGGTTCGAATCAAAAGATTCTACGTCCAGTCGTTAATCACTATAAATAGTGATTAACCTTTTTCACTAAACAATTGTTTAACAGATTACAAGATAATAAACAAGAATAAAATGAATAGAACCACTCTACCAACTTGAAGAGAACCGCTTCAGCAATCGACCAACGATTCACAAGCTTCTCCTTTCACAAGACCAGGCAGAGCACCTTGCTAACTTGAAGAGAGTCTGCTCCGACTATCGACACACGATACGCGAGCCTCTCCTTTCACAAGACCAAGCAAGGGAACAATGAACAAAAAGCTTTCTGAGAACGTTCCTCTGACACACAGTGTTCTAAGCTTTCTCAGTTCAAAAACGTTACTTTCTAATTTCTCCAAAACAAAATATATAGCCAGGTACACTGAGTGCCAAAGGTCAGCTCCCAACTGCCATGAATAATTGATTATTGTAAGTGATAATCGATTATTCAAGTCCGTTATAGGTTTTCAAAAATGTGATAATCGATTATATGAAGTGATAATCGATTATTCAAGTATGACTTGTGATAATCGATTATTGCTTAATCATAATCGATTATTGTAGTTAAAAATGCAAGTTTACAAGGTTTACAAGAATTTCCTACTACATTTAATTTCTACAAATTGCTTTCAACTAATTCTAATATCTTCTGCAACTAAAACTTCTTGTAGCATCATCAAAACAAATTTCTTCAAGATTTACCAATACTCCTTATTGGTAACAATCTCCCCCTTTTTGATGATGATCAAAAATTCAATTTTAAAAGCAAGTTTGGCTTACCTGCAAAACATACAAGCTAACAAACAACAACAAGGTTAGCAATACCTGTAATAATTTTTACTTCTCCCCTTGTATTATTCTTCTCCCCCTTTTTGATCAGAAGCAAAAAGATCGGATGTTAAAGGCTCCCCCTAAATATGATCTCCCCCTCAATTAATCAAAGGATGCATATAATCAAGAGATCATTTTATTTATGAAAATAAAGATTACATTATAAGAAGACACATAACAGACAGAATTATAACATAGATGAAATGACAAGTAAACAACAAAACAATCTAACATAGAACCTATATCTAAAACTCAAGACTAGGAGATCTCTCGGGAGGTTGAATGTTGAGATGATTCTCGATGTTAGATAGACGAACATCAAGATCAAGAAATTGATCAACCATGTATTCATCAACAGATCGTTGCCACTCATAAATCTCCTCAAAGTGAGTCTTTTGTGCAAGACTCATATCCTCCAATTGTTTAGATAACCTTGCAAAATGTTCTTCCATAGAAGTGGAGGAAGAGGAGGGTATGTTGGATGGTCCAGCATCAGACGGAGCAACAGCACTTACTGGGTCAGCCATATGAGTATCCATGTCATCATCTTCATCTACATCAGGATGATCATCATCTTTGTGAATAAGGACTCTTCCTCTAGTAATGAATCCCATTTGACGAAAGGTTGTATCTCCAATTTCTGATCCCACAACTTCAATATTTTGAACTAGTTCTCCTTCAACAGGTACACCTTTGAATTCTAAAATCCTAGAGATAAGAAGAGCATAGGGAAGTTGATATGAATGGGATTTCTTGGCTTTTACCATTGTGTCAGCAATGAGAGCAGGCCAGTCGATGTGTATGTGATTTAGAATCCCGTACAATAGAAGTAAATCCTGCTCAGAGCATTGAGCATGGTTGGTTGCTCTAGGACATAAAATCCAGACAATCAAGTAGTGGATCATCCTTTCTTCAACTTTAAAACCTCCAACCAGTAATTGCCTTCTATTTGTTTGTCGTTCAGGATGACGTAGGAAGGATTGAAAAGTCATCATCCTGTTGAAATCTTCAAGTCCTAAGTGGACTTTGACAGCATCATCCCAGATGGGAAGTTGAGCAACATTGGTCCATATGTCATCATCTAAAATGATGCGTACTCCCTTGACCTTAGTAGATATTATCCCATCTCGATAGCGCAAGTTGAAGTAGAAGACTCTTATCAGATCAGGATAAATGCAGCCTTTTTGTTCTAACAGATGCGTTAACCCGTGCTTAGCAAAAGTGTTTGGAAATTGAAAGCCATAGAAGCGGAAAAAGTCAAGACGAATAAACTTTACCGCCATGATCTTCCTTTCTTCCCAAGAATTAACAAAGTCTACGTGTTTCCCTTGATCTGAAATCCATCCATCTATGTTTGCAAGACGTGGTTGAGAAGAAGAGGATGCTCCAACAGCTCTGCGGCGATGTCTCCTTGAATCTGCCATGGAGAAAGGTTGAGGGAGAGATAGTTTGAGAAAGTGAGTAAAATTGGAGAGATTGGAAGCTCAAGATTTTGATTTCAGCAGTTTCTGGGTGCAAAGAGATGGCTAATAATCGATTATAGGGGCCTATTTATAAGAAGAAGTGAAAAACTAGCCGTTTATGGCCGTTTTGAGCCGTTATGGGAGGCTCCAACGACTTTATTTTCAAAACTGTTAGCGTGATAATCGATTATTCAAGTCCGTTATAGGTTTTCAAAAATGTGATAATCGATTATATGAAGTGATAATCGATTATTCAAGTATGACTTGTGATAATCGATTATTGCTTAATCATAATCGATTATTGTAGTTAAAAATGCAAGTTTACAAGGTTTACAAGAATTTCCTACTACATTTAATTTCTACAAATTGCTTTTAACTAATTCTAATATCTTCTGCAACTAAAACTTCTTGTAGCATCATCAAAACAAATTTCTTCAAGATTTACCAATACTCCTTATTGGTAACACTCTCTTCCACCCCTTTGAAGGAGGATCTTGGATGTTGAGGCCTCCTCTTCACCTTTTTAGGGTTTTATCTTTCATTCTTTCATTGTAATTCATCTAGGTTCACCATGAATATGGTGAACTAAACCTTGTATGTTTGTTGGGGAATCAATGTAATCTTTTGAAGCTCTCATATATGAAATTTGTTGTTACATCTTTTATTTAAGATCTATGCTTTCTTTCATCATTAGTTAGGGTTTTTCCTCTTTGCTTAATGCTTGCATTGTTTAACTCATTCGATGCATGATTATTGGTTTTGTCGATACGGGCGCGTACGGGGAAGTCTAGATCCGGGGAATTTCTCCCAATATCATATTGGTTGTCGTTAAGCTCCTGCACCTATTAACTAATCATTAGGAATGCTAGGAATTGTATGAATTCGTGATTAGGGAGAAGCCTTCTTGAAAGGTACTTTAGAGAGTGGCATTAACAATGATGATTTGAATGTTGAATTCCTAAAATATATGAGAGTGGATAAGATGAAATTGAACCCCAACAACATATTCATACATATATTTCATTGAAAGTGTTTATCTTTTGCTTTTGGCATTGATCAAAACTTCATGCATACATATTTAATTTTCGTCTTCTGCATATAAAATCCAAATATTTCGTCTTTAAGTCTTAGCTAATCAATAAACCACACAACTAAACTAGGCCGTGAGTCCTTTGGGAAGAACGATACTTGGTCTTACCAAGTTTATTACTTGAACGATTCGGTCATACTTGAACGATTCGGTCATACTTGCCGATTGAAAAACAAGTTTGTGACATCATATTTTCGTGTTCATAAATTTGTCCATCAAGTTTTTGGCGCCGTTGCCGGGGACTCGTGGTTTAACTGGTTAATTTGTGTGATTATTGATTATCTTTGAATTTAATTTTGAATTTCTGTTTTTATTTTCTATTTTTATTTTTTCGGTTTTTATTTTATTTTATTTTAGTTTATTTTATGTTTTCTATTTTTATGTTCTCCTATATCCTTTTGTGCTAACCAAATATTCTAGGGTTTTGTGTTCTTGTGTATGCAGGAGGCAATTCGAACTAGGAGCAAGAAAACAACAGAACCTCTTCTTGAAGGTCTAGACGAGAGTAGACGGAGGAGAAGAATCCGAACATCTAGAGAACTTTTCCCTCCTCCGGAAACTCTGTTACAACCATCACCACAAGGTTCTGTTCATAGCACAGAAAATATGGAGAACAATAATATCAGAAGAACTCTTGCTGACTACACCAATATAGCTGGACCTCAGCACTTTAACAGTATAGCTAGACCTACAGTTAATGCAGCTAACATGGAGGTCAAACCAGCACTGATCCAACTGGTGAAAAGCAACCAATTCAATGGGTTATCTCATGAAAGCCCATATGAGCACCTCACAACCTTCAATGAGATTTGCAACACAGTCAAAATTAATGGGGTGCCAGATGAAGCGATCAAACTTAGTTTGTTTCCTTTCTCATTGGGAGGCAATGCTAAACTTTGGTTGAATTCTTTCCCAGAAGGAAGTTTCACAGATTGGGAAGCAGTGGTGACAAAGTTTTTAAACAAGTACTTTCCACAATCAAAGGTGACAAAAGGCAAGCAAGAGATATCTTCATTTAAGCAGGGCATGGAAGAATCACTGGGGCATGCATGGGATAGATACAAAAGTCTGCTAAGAAAAACACCCACGCATGGCTTTGAAGAACAGGAAGTAGTCTTAACTTACCTTGGAGGGCTTGGTTCACAAACCAAGATGATGCTGGACGCCTCAGCAGGAGGCAATATTAAATGGAAAACTCCAGAGGAAGCCACAGAAATTATAGAAAACATGGCTACTAGTGATAATGAGCTGCACAGTGAGAGAGGAGCTCCTATGCAACAAAAAGGGGTTCTCCAATTACAGACACATGATGCCTTGCTAGCTCAAAATAAAATTCTAACTCAACAGCTGGAAACTCTGACTAAAACTCTTGCACAATTACCCAAAGAGTTGAAAACTGCTGCACAGGTACAAACCCAGTTGTGCGAATTATGTGGAGGTGACCATATCAATGGTCAATGTGCCTTTCCAGTTGAACCTGTAGAGGACGTTAGTTTCATGGCCAATCAATTTCCATACCGTCAAGGGAATTACAATCAAGGGTGGAAACCACACCCAAGCATTGGTCAAGGACAAACTGGGCAAGCTAGTCAATATAATAAGCAGCAGCAGCAACCAACCTTTTGGCAACAGTTATCTATGCTTAATGAAAGATCAACAAGGTTGGAAGAAACTCTTCAGCAATTCATACAGAAAACTGAATCTTCTCAAAAGAGCACTGAAGCTGCTATAAAGAACTTGGAGATTCAAATGGGTCAGATTACCAAGCAATTGGAAGAAAGGCCAAATAGAAATTTTGGGGCTAATATTGAGGTTAACCCCAGAGAAGAGTGCAAGGTGGTAAAGAGTGTTGATGATGATAAAGTTGAGTTAGATACATAAGAGAGAAGAGACATAGAGAGCAAAAGTACTTTTCCTTTTCCAATCCATCAAGGGAAACAAATGGACTTCACAGAATTATTCAGAATGGTGGATAATGAAGCACCTTGGGAACAGATTCTACAGCAAATCACAGTTTACACAAAATCTGATGAAGAAATCTCTACAAAAAAAAAAGACGTAGAGATGATGAGGCAAAAGAGTGTATAACTGTTAAAAAAGAGTCATTCCCTCCTAAAGCATCAGATCCAGGCAGTTTTTCTATCCCTTGTACCATAGGGAAGAAAAAGGTAAAGAAAGCTCTCCTTGATTTAGGTTCAAGTGTTAACTTGATACCTTATTCTTTACTGGAGCAAATCGGCAATGTTAAAGTGAAACCTGCAAAGGTTAAAATAGTAATGGCCGATGGATTTTCAAAGGAGCCATGTGGGATTGTAGAGGACATTATAGTTTGTGTTGGCAAACTTCAGTTCTTGGCAGACTTTGTGGTGATGAAGATGGAGACAGAGAAGATACCTATCATACTTGGAAGACCGTTTATGAAAACGGCCAGAGCTATTATTGATGTAAATGAAGGTATAGTGGTGCTCCAGGACAGAGAGGAGAGAGTGGTAGTAGACGTCTTCAAAGATGAGACGCAAGCAAAGGAGGAAGAAGCTAGTTATAAAGCTGCATTTCAAGATGCACCCATGACTAGCCGGAAAGATGAAAATCTCACGGTTTCAGGTAACCATTGTTTGTTGTTTCAGGTACCCAAGGAAAAAAATATTGGAAGAGGAGAAATTCCTAGTGACTGGGAGAAAAGAAGACTCCAACTTGGCTCACCTGTAAGAATCAAGAACAAGTTGTGGGTTGTGAAGGGCTTTAAAGAGAAGGAGATGATAGAGATAGAGTCTCCATATTCTAGAAGGACCAAGACAGTTCAGAGGAAACAACTGAGGAGTTGGTGGAATGACAACATCAACTATAAAGAAGATGGAACTTGAACTTTATTGGGTCAAGCTAATGACGTTAAAAGAGCGCTTGCTGGGAGGCAACCCAGTGGATTTAAAGACTTTTGATTTGGTTTTGTAATTTTTAATTTGTGAACATTATTTTTGTAATTATTTTGTTGGAGATAGCATCTACTGAAGGATGCTAGGTGGTTAAGTATCTACTGAAGGATACTATGTTTGTAACACCTACTGATGGGTGTTGGTAAGAAAATTTTGCACCTACTGATGGGTGTTGGTGGATTTTGGGTCAGGCTCGTGACGTTAAACAAGCGCTACCTGGGAGGCAACCCAGTTGATTGAATATTTCTGTTTGTTTATTTTAGTTAGGGTTTGCATAAGCATTTTAAACATTGAATTGCAGGGAACCAGTGAGGGGAATGTATGGGAGGCATGTAGGTTAAGAAAAGAAGGAGAAGAGCACATCACGAAAGTGCCGCTGAGCGGTAATTTACCGTTGAGCGGTACTCTCGCAGAATGGGCTTTAGTTCCCCTTAGCGGGACCCGAGCCCATTAGGGTATTTTTAAACCCTAAGCTGCGCAAGTTCTCATACTTTCAGGCTTTTCTCTGCACAAACACTTCCACATACCTTCTCCAAGGTTTTCCACATCTTTTCACTCTTTCCTCTTAAGAAAATTTCTCTTCCACTCACTTTTTCACTAGTGTTCCATTCAAGTTTGGGGTTGGAAGAGAGTATCTTAGATTGGAAACATTCTCATTGCATCTAGTATCTCCACCCAAGTAAGTAAAATGCATTTTGTTCATTCTAGGGTTTTTGATTTTGAATGTGATTGTCAAAGCATGAATATTTAGGGGTTTTGATTTCTATGCATGATTTGATGATATATTTGATGTTTGAACTGATTAAACTGCATGATTGTGAACTGGAAAACTGAAAATTGCATTTGGGTGGAGTTAGGACAGCTTTAAAACAAGATTTTCAAAAATCTGCAGAGTTACCGCTGAGGGGTAAACTGCCGCTGAGCGGCACTCTGCCAGATTTGGTTTTTCTGAATTTTTGCGTGTTGGAATGTGGCACTGTTGGCGCTGAGGGGAAGTTCTGGCCCTCAGCGGTGGTTTAGCTTCGAAAGGAGTTGTGTTATGTGTTTTACTAATGATTAACATCATGTTCTGTGGTTTTGTATTTATGTTTGAATGTAGGAATGACATCCTCTTCAGGAAAAAGATTGAAAACCATGGCAACCAAGAGAAAGGAAAAGGAACCAGAGCAACCCCACTCTCTAGAAAACATGAGAAGCACTTTAGGGTGGTTCAGGACAGGAGACTTCTGATGGAGAGAAAGGTTGGAATGATACCTAACTTTGCTCCTCAATTTGGAGAGCAAGTGTTAGGGAATGACTGGGGAAAGCTAGCCACTTATCCTGCAGCTGCCAACATAGCTGTGGTAAAGGAATTTTACACCAATGCTAAGAAGATTGGTGATTATCCAGCTGAGAATTATTTGGGCTATGTCAAATGCCATGCTATCAGGTATGATCCTGATTCTATTAATAACTTCCTGGACACTGTATGGGCTGGTGAGTAGTGCCAGTTTGCTCTTTGCATGGAGGAAGGTGCTGATTATGAGGATGTGGAGAGAGTACTGTGTATACCTGGAGGACACTTCCAAAGGAATCGATCTGGCTCAGTGGTTAACATTAGGAGGACGGATTTGACACCTCTTGAAAAGTATTGGATGACGTTTTCTCATGCCAACATTCAGCCATGTTCACATGTGTCAGATATTACTCTCAGCAGGGCACTATTCATTTACTGTGCTATCAGAAACTTGAATGTTAATATTGGGCAGGTGATAGCTGATGAGATTATTATGTGCGCCAATACCTCAAACAAAGCACCACTAGGACATCCCTCTTTGATCACGCACCTTTGCAAGATAGCTGGGGTGGACACTTCTGCTCCACCATTTGAGAGGCCAAGAAAAGCTATTGATGAGGCTTATTACAGGCAGTACTGTGGAGGTGAGGAAGCAGCTCAGCCAGTTCCACCACGCCGTGCTCGTAGAGAGAGAGGGCCAGCACAGAGCCAGACATCTGCTGAGACACATGAAGCAGAACCATTCCAGATGAGGGACATGTATATGTCTCTTATAGGTGCTCAGTTGCAGTCCATTCACAGAGGGCAGGTGGCCACTGTTGAGATGATTGTGGGGATGTATGATACACCTCTAGCCCACAGGTGGACTATGGATGAATTCCATAATGTGGTAGCTTGGCTAGAGGAACCAATGCATGGAGGAGGAGCTAGAGCAGCTGAAGCTTCAGCTAGAGAGATGGAAGAAGATGAAGCTGATGATGATGATGCATTTGAAGATGATGAAGATGAGGAAGAAGAAGAAGATACAGAGGACAGCTCAGACTGATGAGGAACTGAGATAGCATTTACTGATAAATGCTATCATATGATTATGCTTTTGTGGTTTAAGTTTTCTGAACTTATTTGTTTTTGTTTTTAGATTAGGGTTTGATGTACTCTATTGAACACCTGGTTTGTTATGATGGTTTGCTATTAACTGTGATTGTGTGATAAGTAATGCTGAATGATGCTTATTGATTGATTGATGTTGAGATGATGTGCACATTAAAATGCTTATACAGGTGATTCACAAACTTTGTGAACAAATGCATGATATTATGATTGTGATTGTGAAATTAAGCAGGATGTGTATGTCAAATGTGAATGAGCTTATATGTGAGGTTTTGAGCTCTAGAGTTGTTATTAAATGCTATTAATCTGAAAGCATGAACGACTTTGCCCAGGTTTTCTATGATTGAATCAATTGCTTGTTTTGCATCATATGATCAAGGCCGTTTGTTGGAACCCTTTTTATTGGCCAAATTCATAAAGTTAGCCCACTAAAAGAGAACACTTATTGTTCTATCCTTTGAACCCTTAGCCTTGAACATACACTGAAACCCTTGATTGAAAATCTTTACCTTGAGTTAAGTAGAAGATCTTGTGTGGTATTGTTAAATGTTCAAGTTTGGGGTTGTTAGGAAAACATGCAAATGCAAAGGCAAGTTGGAATGAATAAGAATAATTGTGTTGTTATGATTTTCTTAACTCAAGGATTTTGTGATCCAGAAAAACCAATTTTCTTGTTAGCCCAGCCACAGTATAAGCCATTGAAAAGTCCTTGTGATGATGCATGTTTGTGAATGATTTTGATTATGGTAAAATGAAAGGCAAAGTTGATTCATGTGACATTGTGATAGTAGAGTGAATGAGTGATTACCTTTTATACACTTGTGTGTTGAGTGAAACACTTTACCTAGTGAGGAAATATTCCATTAGCACATGAACATCCATGCTTAATTGATTGGTCATTCATGAAAAAGAGCATTTGTTGGGTATTAACTAACTTTGTGAAACACTAAAGCATGTGCACATCTTGATTGAACTCTTGGTCATAAGTTTGATTGAAGTTTTTACTTATCTAAAAAGAGGATATTTGAATGAGTAAACCATCATATGAATTGGTTGATGATTGAGTTATATCTTGTTTGCTTGAGGACAAGCAAAGTTCTAAGTTTGGGGTTGTGATAACAGTTGAAAAACTGTTATTTTCATGCTTAAAATTGATACTAAAAGCAACTTTTACACTTAGAAACTAGCTTGAAATCATGCTTTTCTTCATATTTTCATAAATAAGAGAGCTGGACAGGTTTATGCTTGATTTCAGTGTTTTTGTGCAGGTTTTAAGGTGAATTTAGTGAAAGAAGTGAAGAAGGAGAGAGATGAAATCAGAAAAGACATCAAAATGTGCAAAAGGAGAAGCCAAAGTCACCGCTCAGCGGCAGTTTACCGCTGAGCGGCAATCAGGAGCTTACGGGAGGTCCGCTGAGGAGCAAAATGGCCGCTGAGGGGAAGAAACGACTCACGCACTTACCGCTGAGCGGTACTTTACCGCTGAGCGGCACTTTTATGGGCTTGGACCTAATTTTCTGTAATTTACGAATAATATATAAGCTTTAGGGTTTCCTAGGGTTAGGTATCTTTGGCTGGAACGAAGCAAACACTCTCTCTTCCACCCCTTTGAAGGAGGATCTTGGATGTTGAGGCTTCCTCTTCACCTTTTTAGGGTTTTATCTTTCATTCTTTCATTGTAATTCATCTAGGTTCACCATGAATATGGTGAACTAAACCTTGTATGTTTGTTGGGGAATCAATGTAATCTTTTGAAGCTCTCATATATGGAATTTGTTGTTACATCTTTTATTTAAGATCTATGCTTTCTTTCATCATTAGTTAGGGTTTTTCCTCTTTGCTTAATGCTTGCATTGTTTAACTCATTCGATGCATGATTATTGGTTTTGTCGATATGGGCGCGTACGAGGAAGTCTAGATCCGGGGAATTTCTCCCAATATCATATTGGTTGTCGTTAAGCTCTTGCACCTATGAACTAATCATTAGGAATGCTAGGAATTGTATGAACTCGTGATTAGGGAGAAGCCTTCTTGAAAGGTACTTTAGAGAGTGGCATTAACAATGATGATTTGAATGTTGAATTCCTAAAATATATGAGAGTGGATAAGATGAAATTGAACCCCAACAACATATTCATACATATATTTCATTGAAAGTGTTTATCTTTTGCTTTTGCCATTGATCAAAACTTCGTGCATACATATTTAATTTTCGTCTTCTGCATATAAAATCCAAATATTTCGTCTTTAAGTCTTAGCTAATCAATAAACCACACAACTAAACTAGGCCGTGAGTCCTTTGGGAAGAACGATACTTGGTCTTACCAAGTTTATTACTTGAACGATTCGGTCATACTTGCCGATTGAAAAACAAGTTTGTGACATCATATTTTGGTGTTCATAAATTTGTCCATCAACAGTCCAAACAAAAATTCCTTTGCATATATCATATTATTAAAAATCAAAACCAGATTCAAATGTTGCAATACTAAAACGTTCAGTGGGTCCTTGTTTTAGTTTCCATTGGATTAAGCTACTGATTTCATGAGCTATTATGTTCTTCATGGATTTAAAATGACTGAGGGTAATAGCTCTGCATCCCAAGGCCGAAACAAGTCTGATCATTAAGGAAAACCCTGAAAAATCCACACTAAAAGAGTAGAAGGATTTTAATACAACAAATTCACTCTCGGCTACAAATCTCATAAATATGTTTTGCCTTCATTCACCCTCATCAGATTGGAATACAATTTAATGAGCAAAGGTGTCTTTGGTGCCAACTAATTCCTACGTATATTCATGCTCACAAGGCCACGATTTTAAAGAAAAGAGAAATGAAGTAAAGCTTGGTTTTCCTGATGAAAATATCTGAAAAAATACAAACTAAGGAGGCACCTTCAAACAACTGAACCAACTAATAAGAGTAACAAATGAGGAAGGTCACCATACACTTTTGAGTGGAGACAAAACCAAGGACAAAGCTATCCCAAACTTCAACCATCTAACGTGAAAACTAGAATACGAGGCCACAGTTCTCTAGCTCATAAGCCCACTTTGAATTGGGTCCGTCTAAAATGATGGATCAGTCATAAAAAAATATTGATTATAAGGAATAATGAAAGCCAAGCCAACACCGTGACTAGAGGGATGACCAACATTGGTTAGTTTGAAGTCTTCAAATAAATATTTAGAGAAGGAAGGACGACCCACTAGCTCAGCCAACAACGTGAATAATTGAGGAGAATTGAGACAAAAACAAGTTACATTGGAAGACTGATAACAGTTGAAAAACTGTTATTTTCGTGCTTAAAATTGATACTAAAAGCAACCTTTATACTTAGGAACTAGCTTAAAATCATGCTTTTCTTCATATTTTCATAAATAAGAGAGTTGGACAGGTTTATGCTTGATTTCAGTGTTTTTGTGCAGGTTTTAAGGTGAATTTGGTGAAAGAAGTGAAGAAGGAGAGAGATGGAATCAGAAAAGACATCAAAAAGTGCAAAAGGAGAAGCCGCAAGTACCGCTCAGCGGCAGTTTACCGCTGAGCGGCACTCAGGAAGTCACGGGAGGTCCGCTGAGGGGCAAAATGGCCGCTGAGGGGAGAAAACTACTCATGCACTCACCGCTGAGCGGTACTTTACCGCTGAGCGGCACTTTTATGGGCTTGGACCTAATTTTCTGTAATTTACGAATAATATATAAGCTTTAGGGTTTCCTAGGGTTAGGTATCTTTGGCAGAAACGACACAAACACTCTCTCTTCCACCCCTTTGAAGGAGGATCTTGGATGCTCAGGCTACCTCTTCACCTTTTTAGGGTTTTATCTTTCATTCTTTCATTATTGTTCATCTAGTTTCACCATGAATATGGTGAACTAAACCTTGTATGTTTGTTGGGGAATCAATGTAATCTTTTGAAGCTCTCATATATGGAATTTGTTTTTACATCTTATATTTAAGACCTATGCTTTCTTTCATCATTAGTTTGGGTTTTTCCTCTTTGCTTAATGCTTGCTTTGTTTAACTCATTCAACGCATGATCATTGATTTTGTCGATACGGGAACGTACGGGGAAGTCTAGATCTGGGGAATCTCTCCCAATATTATATTGGTTGTCGTTAAGCTCCTGCACTTGATGAACTAATTATTAGGAATGCTAGGAATTGTATGAACTCGTAATTAGGGAGAAGCCTTCTTGAAAGGTACTTTAGAGAGTGGCATTAACAATGATGATTTGAATGTTGAATTCCTAAAATATATGAGAGTGGATAAGATGAAATTGAACCCCAACAACATATTCATACATATATTTCATTGAAAGTGATTGTCTTTTGCTTTTGCCATTGATCAAAACCTCATGCATACATGTTTATTTTCGTCTTTTGCATAGTATAATCCAAATATTTCGTTCTTAAGTCTTAGCTAATCAACAAACCACACAACTAAACTAGGCCGTGAGTCCTTTGGGAGAACGATACTTGGTCTTACCAAGTTCATTACTTGAACGATTCGGTCATACTTGCCGATTGTAAAGCAAGTTTGTGACATCATATTTTGGTGTTCGTAAATTTGTCCATCAAAGACCAACTTTGTTCTAATCGACATCTGCCAAAGAGGAATCAGGTAGAAGAATACTATCCTACCTATGCTTATCTTATAATACAATTAACAAATTATTACTCCTATCCATGCTTATTTAAGGTAGAAAACGCACACAATGAAATATAAAATGTTCCTCTTTAACTTCAATTTATTAACAGTGGTTCCATCATATAAGCATAATCAAAAATAAATTCTTGACAGTAGTAAACTATTCTGCACATCTAGGAGAATCGCTTCATCGAATCTAATTGTAAAAATAAATATAAGGCTTAGACAGACACAGCGAACATACCTCGACGCAATGGTCTCCCAAGAGCCTCCCTTGACGAAAACAAGCACCCTCCTGACAGCAACGTCCACACACCGTGATGTTAACGGACCACCCTCCTCACTATAAATGCACTGCAACTAGATAAAAGAGTCAAGCCTTAGCTGGAAAAAAAATTCTGCACTAGAAAAAGTCCTTAGTTTGGTGGTTTGATACTAAAAAACATATGCAACTGATTTAAACACACAACTGAATGTTCAAGTAACTTTATTTGATGATTTTAATTGTCTTGAAACTCTAAAATGAGTTATAAACAGCCTACAACTCAAAATCACTACTCCACTTCTATTTTAACTCAAAAAGTGATGGTTTTCACCATGTTAAATGTCCTTGCAATGTCCAGTTCGAGTTTGATCACGCTTAGTTGTTCTTTTCAAGCTTAGTTTAGTGCATTTACACTTTCTACAGTCATTTGCATTGATAGCTAGCTGTTTGAATCATTATAACTTAGAATGAGGTGTGTAGTTGTTTAATTTGCTACATTATTAGCTGTTATAAGGTCAAATTTTGGAATCTACTATTTCTATGCCAAATAATAGCTCAAAAGACTTTGTTTTGTTGATTTAAAGTTGTTCTAAAATTCTAATTTGACTTATAACCACTGTTGTGCAATTTCACAACTCAAAACCTCAATTTACAGTTCATTTTTTCTAGTGCAAAGTTGAATCCAACTCTGATTTTTGAATTTGTGCATTTGTAATTGGTTTGGGTTGTAACAAAAGCTAGGTTGTGATTTGAATTGAAACATGTGAAAAAGAAACATTATACAGGTGCTAAAAGGCATTTACTCTAATGGTTTGATCATGAGCACACTCTTTTTGGCAAAAATTTATTGATTCTAATGCTTGAGACAAGTGTATTTGATACATTCATACATGTTTCAAGTGCTAACAATCATAAATTATCACTGAATCTCAAAAAGAGTAGTTGAGTTGATCATTTTGCTAGTTTTATCATTGTTTCTGTTTTTTGTAGAGCTTTGCACCGTGCTTTAGTCTTTGAGTGGTTTTAGGTCACTTCATATCTCCTAGTTGATAGTCTGTAGCTAGGTCTAGTTGATTAGGACCTTCTTATGCATTTAATTGAACCACTCAGCCTTGACTCTGCTGTTTCACCATTTTGCAACAATTATTAGTGAAATTTTCTGTATTTATGGGAACTGCCACTATCACTTGTTGATTCTATGTGTTTCTGTGTTGTTTCAATGTTTGTGCACATCTATTTTACCATTTGAAACTTATGTGCACTGTTCATTTGGTCTTTTTCCAGCCAATATGCAAAATCACTTCTTAAACCATCAATTTTGACTAATTCATCTATTGTGTCATGTTTCTTAGCTTCCTTTAACAACTTTAAACTTGTTAGGATGTGTAAAATACACAGTCTTAGGTAACTTTAGGTCAATCCCTATTTTTTAACCTACTAAGTACACTTTTTAGGTCTAAGTAGCCAAATTGTGGGAAGCTATAGTGATTTTGATGGCCAAACAGATCAGAATTTAAGTTTAAGTTTGGCTGATCTTGTTGTCTTCAAAGATTTGAAGAGTCTCAACTTGAGCTATAGTGATTGGGCATTAGATTGTGCGGACAGTGAAGGTTATTCTACACATTCTATTTCTTGATCACTATGTTAAATATGAATAATTTTTTCCATTTAATTTTAATACTTTGCAGGGTTGGAAAATCTGGAAGTCCTTGACTTGAGTGTGAAGAGAGAGCTGGATAGTTTCACTGTTATCCTAGTTTGTTTGAATTTCCTTCCATCTCTCAAGTCTTTATATTTATCATCCAATAGGTATTTATCACACAACATGTTCAATGTATTCAACGGTAAGGATATATATTATAATGATGATGATGTGTGATAAACATCTTTTTAATTTTTACTTCAAAATTGGTTGGCTTCTTCTACTACCTTTGAGTACTAACACATGTGCATTCCTTTAGATTTTGAAACTCTGTCATCGAAGTTGCTTAGATTAGAAGTCCTTGACATAAGTTGGAACTATTTGACTAATGACATCTTGCCATCTCTCGAGGGATTCACGTCTTTGGAAGAACTCTATTTGTCTGGCAATGAATTTGACTCAGATAGTCATATCCAAGGTGGAATAATTTTCCCATTTCATTTGTAAAGCTAAGGATACTGATAAGTTTCAGGATACTATATATACGTATGTAATGTAAGACACTTTACCTTGCAGGTTTATGGTCTATGTTGAAGAATCTTGAGGTCCTTGACTTGTCTTACAACAACTTCAATGACAGCGATATTGCATTCTCAGTGGACTTTCATCTCTAAAGTCTTTAAATTTAGGATATAGTGAATTGACTCCAAGATCAATTCTTAGTATGTTACACTTCCTACATTTCAATTCTTCATCATGCTTTTTGGTTGAAAATATATGAGTGTAATGAGTATGTATATTACTAGATATATCAAACATAAGGTCTCTGGAGATTCTTGAGATGGAGGGGAACCAGTTGAATGAGACTATTTTTTGGCATTTAGGTTAGTTGTGCTTATTCTTTATTTTACCGAAGTAGATTCGAATCAATGCAAATATGGATACTCCTTATTTAGTGTGTACACTCATAATTAGATGTTGTCAATTTTGTTTCTATTAGAGAATGATGGATTTACGTGGCCACCCAATTTACAAGTCCTAAAGCTGACTTCAAACAGTTTCTCCAATGATTTTCTGTCATCTCTAAGTGGGCTTCAACGTCTCAAATCCCTTGATTTAAGATCAAACCATTTAAACGGATTGCTCGATATAAGTGGTTAGTATGACTATTTTTTTTTATGGTGGTTGGACTTAGTCTTAAACCTAAAATTTGTAACCTACAAGTCCTACTAAGTACACTTTAAACCATTCAATCAATATCAAACTTCATTTCTAATAAACACTTTTAAATAATTAAAAATAACATAAGCTCTGCACCCATACAATTCTTTTAAAAGGAAATCATTTTATTGATTTTATAACACTCTTCATTCTAAGATACTTGTTTGGAATATGCAAGAAATTGGCTTTGAATGGAATTATAGTGGTGCTAACAACAACAAATGAAATAAGGGGTTTGGAAGCAGTGGAAAGATTGAAAGAGTTTGGACCATCAGACTTTGTGGTTTTTCATCAACTTCATGTGACACACACTTCCAATGTTACATACTTAGCATATTTCATCACATCCAGATTTAGAAAACTTTATATATTGGTCAGTGTTACTATCTCCTTCCCTCCTTTTCAATTTTTGATCATAAAATTTTAACACATGTAAACCTGAGTGTTGCAGGTGGATTTCAATGTTTTTTAAAGCTTCATTCCTTTGCTTCTTATATATGACAAGTTCTATGTGGATGAAAGTTCAAACTCTATATGAGGAGTATTGGACCATCCATGTTTGAAGCAGAGGCTCTTGGTTTAGAAGCTATGTACGAAACCGGGACTATTTGTGTACCTAAGCCATATAAGGTGACTTGTTGCTAGGAGTTGTAGTTTGGACCGCTACCTACTGGTGGTTCTTTCATCATCATGGAATTCATACAATTTGGTGCATCTAGAGGTTATCAGATCAGAAACCTAGAAATTACTTCTGATAAGGAAAGTTATAGTATCAACCATTTACAATATATAATATTATGTGTACGTTGATTGGAAGCAGGTCAAGGGGAAGTTAGAGGTTGAAAGGTTCATTTCGTAGTTGAAGTTTTGCGTAGTTAGAGCACACAGTTGCACGCATTAAAAGCAAAGGCAACAGACCAATAAACTTTCTCAAACAACATCATACATTGCTGCCACAAGAACATCAAACAGATTCAACAACATTGTAACTCCTAATGAATTATTAAACGCACAACTTACCTCGACCAAGAAAGCCCATGACGATGGCAACCTTTGTACAACACGACAGCCACACAAGACCACAACGACCCCTCCAACGAAGTTCCTCAACCTAGTTCCTTCAACTTCTAAGCACACCGTCCTGAGGTCGCCACAACATCATCGTCACGCCGCGACCACCACCTTCGAACAGCCCCCTCGGAATAATGTACTCCCTCAACCACCACCCTCCTCACCATCACTATCCTAACGTCGACACAACAATTGCAGCAAAAAAGGGGTTAATTTTGATTTCAGAACGAAAGAGGAAGATGCTTGGGGGTTCAGAGGTGAGAGACAAAAAATTGGGGGAAAGCTTCTGTGGAAACTAAAATTTGGAGAATGGGAGAGGGAAATCCCAAATTTTCATTTCATTAGGTCGATGCTTATACCGACGGCCTATGGGGCCTTCGGTAAACTCAAAAAGCCTTCGGTAATCAACCACTTACATGATCGTCAGTACATCCTTCGGTAAATCAACTTTACCGAAGGCCCCAGAGGCCGGCGGTATTATTCCTTCGGAAATTAACGCTTTTCCTGTAGTGGTTTTACCTTAAACGGATGTTGACATCCGTTGAAGATGTCACCTCCGTTTAAAGGTTATGTTTTTTATTTTAGAGTTTGTTTTATTAGGGGACATTCGTTGAAGGATGTCACCTCCGTTGATGTATACTTCCTCATGCTGGTTGATGCTCTGGATGCTCCTCGATGTTCCTCCACACCACGGCGACGACACTCCTTCACACCATGGCGCTAATGGAAGCTTTCAAACAAAAAAAAAAACAACTGGGAAGAAAAAGGAATGGAAGTGCGGGAGGTGGGGAGGTGAAACGAAAATGGGGAAAGGGGAAGAGAGTTTCGTGGGTGGGTGTTGGGAAAGTAAAATTAGGGTTTCAAATTATTTAAATTAGGGTAAAAGTAAAAATCTTTTTAACTTAAGGATATAATTGTATTTAAAATAATGTGGGGAGGTGGAGGAAGTATAGGGTGGTGGTGGAGGGAGCAACACCCTGTGTCAAATATTTCTTACATTAATAAAGAGGCAATTAACAACTAATTCAATATGGCAAACACACATCAAGAGACTTACCAAAAATGCTACTATTTTTCCTGTGCCTGTCATGGCATTGGCAAGGACATCCTTACCCAAAAATGTTAATTGGAATAAGTGCCCCCATAATAAATAAACTCAAGAAATGTGAGAACAATAGACCAAATATGGGATAAATTCCTCTCTTGTTTAATATTATCAATTAGGAATAACCCAATAATCTAAATATAGATTCTTAACATAGAATGATATTTGCAACAAAAATTATAATATAGCCTCCACACGAAAAGGATACAAAATGTAAGAGACGAAAAGGTCAGAGGGTTTGACAGAATACAGAATTATATAACATGACATCTCTTCCAAACAGGCAAAACATAACCACAAAAAATGATTATATCTTAAAATTGTTTTCTTATTGTTCCATTCTCCATGAACAAGCAAAAAAGACTAACATTTGAGAATTATTGGAAGAGTAGCCTCTTGCACAACTGTCATTTTCTCATATCCAGCATGCTTTACTCCTTTAAGTGACAGTTGGGAGACTGAAAATTGGTCAAATCTGTGGCATCATACCTCAAAAATCAGACACTCATAACACAAAGGCAGCACAACATAATAAGATTAAAGTATATCCCAGTGTACATAAGGTAAACATCACAAATATACAAGCAAAAGGCCACCTTTCTCTTTGTATCAATTTCATTCCTATCCCTCTATAAATACAGAACAACTGGCATTTAACATGTGCCCAACAAGCAGTTATTGTAGCAATAGACAATTTGTGACAAAATAACTTAAAAAGAGGAGATAATTGAATATTATTACTAACAATCAAGTTACCTAAAAATGAAGAACTCAATAGTCTTCAAATCTTAAGCATCATTTGAAAAGTTAGATTGCAAAGCAATATCGCAGATCCTGATTGTACCATCAGTAGAACAAGTTGCAAAAGAAATCCCCCAAGACAACCTCTAGCTAGCAGTGCATGCAAGAGATGGATCATTCATATTTTCACAACTATTAAAACATTGAACATGTTAAATATGCTATTAAAAGTCATAATAACAAACATATTGTTGTAGTAGCTGACAATAATAGAATAAAGATCACGAAGAAAAGACTTCCTAAGGCATGTAGATCACTGTCCTTAAGAACTTATCCGCGGTGTATTGCGCAAGCCCCCTAGGATACAACAGAAACTTCCCAGAATATTTCTGAGGATCTTAGAATTAGCAACAATCTCTAAAGAGAGAATATTATAAACCCAGAATAATTTTAACAAATAAAAGAAAGGAGAGAAAACACAAGAATAATAAGAGAATGAGAGAAAGAGAAGAGTGTGTAAGTCTGTGTCTTTGGAATGGATGAAAGGCTTTATTTATAGAGCTGGGAGAGAGCCAACATGCCCACTACACCAGGAAAATATCCCGTAAAATATAGAGAACGTTGAAACTAAAATATAAATGTTGGCAGCGTGCCTTACAGGAAAATCTTTAAGCAAACGTTGCAAGCACACTAGGCTTGCGGTAGACGTGAAAGCTTGAGACTTGCGGAAGGCTACTGTGCATATCAAGATTTGGTCAAAGCCCATAAAAATCTTCTGCATTTTATGAAACATATCTTTTGCAACTTTATATTCAAAAATAATAACAGTCCCCCACATATTGCAAAACATAAGAAACAATGATTGAAAGAAAGAAAGAAGAAAAACCTTGGGTTTTATAAGATGTTGATGGACGAGCACCCGAGAAGATGACGATAGAGGCTGTGCGAGCACGTTTCGGACTCCTCGAAGCTTCTCCGACGAGTAAAGACGCAGCGGAATGGAATAGAAGTTAGAGATCGAAGGGAAAACTAAGGTTGAACACATGGAACCCTATGATCTAGGATTTAATCTGTGGAAACCTGAGAGGCACGAATGAAACCCTAGGAGTGGGAATAGACTCGATTTGGACCGATTAAACGGTGATAAATGGAGATTGAACGGTGGAAAAGGGTTTGATTGGAGCAAAGGAGGGTTTAGTCGGTGGAAATTGAAAACAAATGGTGATAATGGCAGGAAAAGACAACATGATGAAGAAACCCTAGGTTTAGATGTGGTTGGAAGGTGGCTAGAGGGAGTCTTTGGACTCTCTAGCCTGACTTTCAAGAGAGAATAGTTTCTATTTCAGAAAATCTAATTCTCATTAATCTCAAAAGTGCCGATACAAGAGAGGAGCTGGGTATTTATAGTAACCCATGCTCTTTACAAGCTAAAATACGTGCACAATAAAATGTGAAAAACTACAAAAAGAGGACACTGAGAAACACATAAGGCAGGATTTCATCATACCCTCCCTCTTAAAAAAAAAGATTTGTCCTCAAATCTGGCAATCGCCTTATGAAGAAGCTCCACACAATCTTTGGAAGCATGGCCATCTTGGAGTGGCCTTATTCTTTTATATCCACTTTTTCTTCCTCCTGGATCAAACACAAATCTGCAATAAACATCAAATATATTTTCAATTAATATCAATCCAAGAAAGAATTTTTCTATAAAATCAAGGAAATAAAGACTTCTAATATTTTTGTTTTATCACATTTGAAAATTCTAGAAGTCCAAATCCACTTTTGTCTTGAGTTATTTTCTTCCTAAAAGATAAGAATAATTCAAGATTTGAATTGTCATATTTTGAAAAAGTTTGCATAGAATATGATATGACAATTTGTTTGAAAGAGAAGTCCATATTTGAAGAATAAACCATGATCGGAAAAGAAGTAAAGATTTGGAAACCTTCCCTTTTAGGTTCTATAGTCTTGAAAAGAATAGAATTTGTCATCAGCAACAATTTCTCCTTTTCTTTCTTCACTCTTTCTTGCCTTTCTCTCTTTTCTTCTTCTTTTCTCTCTTTTTCTTTTCTCTCTTCTTCTTTTCTTTTATCTTCTTTTCTTTTATCTTCTTCTCTTTCTTCCTTTTCTTCTTCTCTTCTTCTTCTCTCTTCTTCTCTTCTTAATTCCTCTCTTCTTCTCTCTTCTCTTTTCTCGTTTTCTTCTCTCTCTCTCTTCTCTTCTTCTTTCCTTTCTTCCTTTTATTTTCTCTCAATCTCTCTTTCTCTTTTCTTATCCTTGATCTCTTTAAGTCTTGCCCCAAATTCTAATTCTCTACGAAGAAACCCATGATCATTTAAACTTTCAAGAAATAATTTTCCATCATCAATGTAATCCCTAATTAGTTTTAGGTTTCTTTTAATGCTTGAAGGCACAAACTTTCTTCTCATGCATCACCAAATTGTGTCTCAATTGTATATGTTTATTCTTTCCATTGTAATTCTTGTTTTTAGCTATAGCTATTGCCGATTGGCAATCACAGTGTATTGACACCGATGGGGTTGGTTTCATTCCTAGTGAAATGTTTGCTAAGAAGTTTTTCAACCACTAAGCCTCACTATCAGCCATCTCAAGAGCGAAAAACTCAGATTCCATTGTTGATCTTGCAATAATAGTTTGTTTAGTTGATCTCCATGTAATCGCACCACCCGCAAGTGTGAATACGTAACCACTAGTGGATTTTGTCTAATCTGAATTAGAGATCTAGTTAGCATCATTGTACCCTTCTAGTACAATGGGAAATCCACTATATTCAATAGCATAATCCATTGAACGTCTTAAGTATCTCATAAGCCTGGAAAGTGCATCCCAATGTTCTTGATTAGGACATTGAGTGTACCTACTCAGTCTACCTACTGCATAGGCAATATCAGGTCTAGAAAAGCTCATCAAGTGTAGTAAGCTCCCAATTAACTGGGCATACTGAGGCTGAGATAACGATTCTCTTCTATTTTTCATTAATTTAGAGTTAGCATCGTAAGGGGTACTCACGAGTTTGAAATCAAAATACCCAAACTTCTTAAGAAGTTTCTCAATGTATTGTTCTTGGGATAGTAATATACTATCTCCCTTCCATATGATTCTAAACCTAAAAATTACTTGGCTTCACCCAATGTCTTTCATTTCAAAATTGATCCTAAAAACAATTTAGTTCTAATGACAATCTCATTACATGTACCAAAAATTAACATGTCATCCACATATAAACATATAATGACACAATCACCATTTTTAGATTTAGAGTACACACATTTATCAGCATCATTAGGTGAAAAACCATCACATAGCAATACATTATCTAGTTTTTCATGCCACTGTTTTGGTGCGTGTTTCAACCCATACAAAGATTTTAAAAGTTTACAAACTTTATTCTCTTGACCAAGTACAACACAGCCTTCAGGTTGAGTCATATAAATTTCCTCCTCTAAATCACCATTCATAAAGGCAGTTTTAACATCCATCTGATGTATTACTAGTTTATGGATAGCTGCTAAAGCTAACGGCACTCGAATGGAGGAAATCCTAGTCAAAGGGGCAAAGGTATCAAAATAATCTATGTTGGGTTTTTGAGTAAAACCTTTTGCTACTAATCTTGCCTTATACTTCTCTATAGATCCATCAGGATATACTTTTTTAAAGATCCACTTACAACCAATTGGGTTTGATCCTTTAGGCAAATCTACTAAGGTCAAAGTATTATTTTCTGAATGATTCAATTTCAATTTTAATGGCTTTATCCCACTGTTTTGCATCAGGAGCACTAATGGCTTCTACAAAGTTACTTGGATCATTATCAACTAGATAGGTATAGAAATCATTACCAAATGAAGTTTCCTTCATTTGTCTTTTACTTCTTCTTAATTCCTCACACAAGCATCACTATTATATTATTGTCTATAGGTTGAGACGTCTCACTAACCTTTAAAGGAAAAACATGTTCAAAAAACTCAGTATTTTTCGTCTCCATTATAGAATTTCTTTCAAGTATATCACTTTTAAGAACTAGAAACCTATAGGCGGCACATCATAGCCTAAGAACATACAGTCAGAGCTTTTAGAGCCTATTTTCTTTTTCTTAGGATCGGGTAACATCACCTTAGCTAGACACCCCCACACTCTTAGATATTTAAGGTTAGGTTGATAACCTCTCCACAACTTATAGGGAATTTTACTAGTTTTCTTATGATGTATTCTATTTTGTAAAAAACACGCAGTAAGCAAGGCTTCTCCCCAAAGGTTATCAGGTGCACTAAAACTAATAAGCATAGCATTCATCATCTCCTTAAGAGTTACATTCTTTCTCTCAGCTACTCCATTAGACTCAGGTGAATATGGTGGAGTTACCTTAGGGATGATACCTTCTTTAACACAAAAGTCATTAAACAAAACATATTCACCACCTCTATCTGATCTAATCCTTTTAATTTTCTTATTTAATTGATTTTCTACTTCTACTTTATAGGTTAAAAACACATCAAAGGCTTCATCTTTATGTTTGATTAAGTATACTTTGGTGTATCTAGAATAATCATCTATAAAGGTCACAAAATAATTTTTACCTCCATTAGACATAGTTTGTTTCAAATTAGCTAGATCAGTATGATATAACCCTAACAGTTCAGTTTGGCGTTCTACAAATTGTTATTCTAGATTCTACACATATATCACATTTACTACTCTGTTTGTCATGCATATTAATTAATCCTAGTTGTTGTAATTTCATAACATAGGAAGAAGTCAAATGTCCTAATCTAGCATGCCATATATCATATGAATCAACAATATAAGCAGAAGAAGACGATTCATTAATATTTTCAAAAATGTACAAAGAGACCTTGATCACAATATTTATTCCCCACAAAAATATTATTTCATGTCATTACAATCTTGTCTGACTCGAATGACACTTTAATCCCCACTTTTCCCAGTAGTGCTACAAAGATTAAGTTAACTCTGATTGATGGCACATGTAGCACATCACTTAAGGCCAAAGTCTTTCAAGATGTGAGTTTGAGAAGAACTTTCCCTTTTCCCATAACAAGAGTGGTCCTGGAATCACCGAGGTACACATTTTGTTCTCCATCCCCTACACTAGTGTAAGAGGTAGAGGCACTTCTGTTTGCACAGATATGCCTGGTAGCACCAGAGTCTACCACCCACTTGCTCACATTGGTCATCAGATTTAGTTGAGAAACGACCCCAACAATAATGTCATCTCCTTCGGCTATATTGGCGTTAGAAGAATTGTCGTTTCTTGCTCTACGCCTGCACTGCGATGCATCATGGCCTGGCTTCCCACATACGAAGCAATTTCCTTTCTTCTTAAAGGTGGGGTTAGATGTGTTGGGGCAATATTTTCAAAAATTATTTTTCTTATTGTGAACAGGTTTGTGTTCGTACCTTTTTGGAGTAGGTTTGTCTTCTACCATGTTTGCTTTTGCAAATAATGCTTTGCCCTCACAACAGCACATTCTTTCCTGTTGGTATCCTCAATAATTATGTGTGTGATCAGCTCTAAAATTGACATTTACTTGTGCCTATGTTTTAGTTGTTGCTTATAATCAGTCCAAGAAGGCGGTAGTTTCTCGATCAGAAGCTCTGAAACAAAATCATTTGGTAGAAGAATGTTCTCCGCTTTGATGTCTTCGAGTAGCTTGTGGTACTCATTGATTTGTGACTTTATGTCCTTGTCTTCAACCATTTCCCAGCTATAGTAATTCCCATCTGATGAATCATTTTCTGACTATATCTTCAGTAGTGTATTTGAGAATCAACGAATCCCAAATGTCTTTCGCTTCCTTATAGGAACAATACACATTGAACAAATCGTTAGAGAGTGCACTAAGTAAAGTATGATGGCATACCTTGTTTGCATAAACCCAATCTTCAACTTGTTTTGAATTTGGAAGGAGACTGGAGTCCGGTTTTGAAGATGAAAGAGCAAAGGCGACTCCGTACATGTCTAACAGGGTTGACACACGTTCTTGCCAGCGCTGAAAATTCTGACGAGAGAAGACTTCGATTTTTGATACATCCAGGAAAGGTTTCACGAAGACCGTATAAGTTATGGAAACAATATTCTGATTCTCCGGGATTGAGTTGTTGTTGTCAGCCATAAGTCCTTAAGATTGTTGTAGTAGCTGACAATAATAGAATAAAGATCACGAACAAAAGACTTCCAGAGGCGTGTAGATCACTGTCCTTAAGGACTTATCCGCGGTGTATTGCGCCAGCCCCCCAAGATACAACAGAAACTTCCCAGAATATTTCTGAGAATCTCAAAACTAGCAAGGATCTCTAAAGAGAGAATATTATAAACCCAGAATAATTTTAAGAAATAAAAGATGAATAAGAGAATGAGAGAAAGAGAAGAGTGTGTAAGTCTGTGTCTTTGGAATGGATGAAAGGCTCTATTTATAGAGTTGGGAGAGAGCCAACGTGCCCACTACACCAAGAAAATATCTCGTAAAATAAAGAGAACGTTGAAACTAAAATATAAATGTTAGCAGCGTGCCTTGCGGGAAAATCTTTAAGCAAACGTTGGAAGCACACTAGGCTTGCGGAAGACGTGGAAGCTCGGGACTTGCGGAAGGCTACTGTGCATATCAAGATTTGGTCAAAGCCCATAAAAATCTTAATCATTTTACAAAACATATCTTGGCAATTTTATATTCAAAAATAATAACACATATTACGTAAAACATCTACCTGGTTCACATCATGGATGTCATAGATGTAGAGACTATGATCTCCATAAACAACAACTGTATAGAAAATATTAATACGTCAGTGCAGAACACAAGATTATGTCAAATAGAATTAGCAAAACAAGTAGAAGATTTAGCAATCACCAATCTTTTCTAAGGCCGAAAACTAACAGGTAATTGCATCAGACATGGGCGAGTAACTGTTCAAAACCTGCTCTGGAACTATAGTGTGACTAACTAAATTGCTTCCTTTAAGTAACTTTTTTGTCTTTGAATACAATATACTACCCACGTATTCTAGAAAGATGGGGGTGAATAATTGGATTGTTCCATTATTGCATGCACAAAAAATTAGCTTTGTTGAGGTTGATAATGCAAAAGCTTTTCGAACCTGAAAATGAGAATTTGGGAATAATGAAAATTTCAAGGAACTGACCGTCTACATAATTGTTAGAAAAGAATTGCCTTGGTTCTTTTACCAAGAGGGAGTGAATTGGTAATCAATAAAAACAATTACTTTTTAAATCTTTTTGGAAAATAGAATGATCTTTAATCTATCTTGAAACACAAGCCATCAAGCGTATCCAATGAAAGTAAAATAGACAGGGAAAGATATACAAACAGAGGGTTTATACTGGTTTGGCCTCAATGCTTACATCCAACGTCCTTTCAATCAACCTTAGATTGAAAGTCAATTGCACTATAAAGATTTGAGTTTTTACAACAAGGCCCATACAGAGATCACTTATCAAGTGTAATTACCTCTCTAACTCACTAATCTAATATAGTCAATAACCAAAACCCTGCAGCAAGCCTTGTGCTTAATTAGGAAAAATGCCATTTTGGGTCATAAGATTTCTTCCAGGGGAATTGAAGTTGATAAAGCCAAAGTGGAGGTCATTGAGAAACTTCCACCACCGACAAATGTGAAAGGAATTAGAAGCTTTTTGGGCCATGTTGGGTTTTATCGAATATTTATTAAAGGCTTTTCGAAGATTGCCAAACCCTTAAGCAATCTTCTTGTTAAAGATGTGCCTTTTGTGATGAGTGACGAATGTTTAAAGGCTTTTGACATCTTGAAGAGTAAATTGGTGTCGGCCGTAGTGATTGTAGCTCCAGATTGGAATCAAAACTTTGAACTAATGTGTGATGTCAATGATTATGCTATAGGTGTTGTACTTGGACAAAGAAGAGAGAAGGTGTTTCACACTATTTATTATGCTAGCAAAGTTTTGAATGAAGCCAAGTTGAATTATGCCACTACTGAGAAGGAATTTTTGACTATAGTTTATGCCCTGGAGAAATTTAGATCTTATCTTATCGGGTCTAAAGTGATCATCTACATGAATCATGCAGCTATAAAGAATTTGCTAACAAAGTCGAACTCTAAACCACGTTTGAATAGATGGGTGCTCTTGCTACAAGAATTTGATGTGGAAATCCGTAACAAGAAGGGGAGTGAAAATTTGATTGCTGATCATTTATCTCGGTTAATTAATGGTGAGCTTACAAGTAAGGAAAAAGAAATCTAGGAGTCTTTCTCAGATGAAACACTCCTGTATATTCAACAAAGGCCATGGTTTACTGATATGGCTAATTTTAAAGCTGCAGGAGTAATCCTAGAAGATTTTAATTGGCAAAAGAGGAAAATGTTTCTGCATGATGCAAAATAGTTTATCTGGGATGATCCTTTCTTGATTAAAATTGGAGCAGATAATCTGCTAAGGCGTTGTGTAACAAATGAAGAAGCGGAAAGAATTCTCTAGCACTGTCATGATTCATCTTATGAGGGTCATTTTAATGGAGAAAGAACAACTGCAAAAGTTCTCCAATTAGGATTTTATTGGCCTACCTTGTTTAAAGATGCTTATAATCATGCTAGAAATTGTGATAAATGTCAAAGGACGAGAACCATCTCAAGTAGTCATGAGATGCCATTACAAGGCATTTTAGAGGTTGAAGTTTTTTATTGTTGGGGCATAGATTTTGTTGGACCTTTTTCACCATCTTTCAATAATGAATATATATTGGTGGTAGTAGATTATGTGAGTAAATGGGTAGAAGCCATGGCGTGTCCTAAGAATAATGCTAGCACTGTTATTAAATTTTTGAAAAGACAATTTTTTTCTAGGTTTGGAACTCCCAGAATACTCATTAGTGATGGAGGATCTCATTTTTGCAACTCTCAACTTACAAAGGTACTCAAGCACTATGGCATGAAACATAAGGTGGTTGCACCTTATCATCCACAGACAAATGGAAAAGTAGAGGTGTCCAATAAGGAAATAAAGAGGATTCTGGAGAAAACAGTTGCTTCATCAAGGAAAGATTGGTCTCAAAAGCTAGATGATGTTCATTGGGCGTACAGGACAACAATGAAGACAATTATAGGGCTATCTCCTTTTCAGTTAGTTTATGGAAAAACATGTCATCTACCAGTGGAGATGGAACATCGAGCTTTGTGGGCTTTGAAGTTCTTAAATTTTGATCAATTTGATATTAATAATAGGAGAAGAAGGCAAATTCTTGAGCTTGAAGAGATGCGGTTGCAAGCCTATGATTCCTCTAGGAATTACAAAGAAAAGGTAAAATTTTATCATGACAGGAAGTTGGTAAAGAAGGTTTTCCATCTAGGACAGTGGATGTTATTATTCAACTCACGCTTAAAGCTTTTTCTTGGGAAGTTGAATTCTAAGTGGTCTGGTCTGTTTATAGTTAAGAATGTTCATCCACATGGAGCAATTGAGTTGACAAATCCGGCTGCTGAAGATCCATAAAGAAGTTGGGTGGTGAATGGGCAACGTCTCAAGCATTATTTGGGTGGTGAGGTTGAACGCCTTTCCATAGTCATGGAGTTGGTTGATCCTTGAGCTTATGGTGTCAAGCTAGTGACGTTAAAGAAGCACTTGCTGGGAGGCAACCCAATTTTCTAAACTTATCGTGATTTTTATTATTGAACTTATTTGCTTCTATTATTAGTATAGGATTTGATGTACTTGGCTTAAAACTTAATCTGTGATGCAATGGTTTGATGATGATATGATGTTTGTGATGAGTGTGCTTTATGATGCTGATTATATTGATTGATGTTGAGATGATGCATGATGCTGATATACAGGTGGTTGCTCACAATATTGTGAAACAGATGCATGAGGTAAACTTGTTTATCTAAATGTTGGAACTTGAATTAGCCTGTGTGAGGATTGAACTCCAGAGTTTTTGTGAGTGATTGTTATTACTTTGAAAACATGAATGATTTTATCCAGGTTTCTATGATTGAATCACTTGCTTGCTTGTGTCATATGATCAAGGTCATTTGTTGTTATCCCTTTTTAGCCAATGCATGATTTTAGCCTAATAAAAGAGAGCACAATGTGTTCTATCCTTTGAACCTTTAGCCTTAAACATGATATGAAAACCCTTTTTGAAAATATTTACCTTGAGTTAAGTTGAGAATATTTGTGTGGTATTGATAAAGGTTCAAGTTTGGGGTTGTTGGGAAATTTGAAAAGGGAAAATAAAAAGAATAAGCATTGAGCTAAGTATTGAGCAAATGAAAAGAAAAAGAAAAAGAAAAGAAAATAAAGAAAAGAAAAGCTCAATGCAAGGGAAAGTTGGGAATAAATGATAATGGTTTCTTGAAAAAGAGAGATTATGTTTAAATGATGAAATTATGAATGACTCTTTTAACTCAAGGATTTTGTGATTCGGAAAAACCAATTTTCTTCTTAGCCCAACCACATTACAAGCCATAGAAAAGTCCTTGTGATGACAAATTGCTTGTGAGTTTGATTGATTGTGGTTTGTTAAAATATAATGGCTTAACTTTCAACACCAAGAGAGGGGTGAATTGGTGAAATAGAAAAACAATGTTTTCTTTAAATCTTTTTTGCAAAGTATGACTTTAAAATTTTTTTTGAAACACAAAGAAAAAGATTTTTAAGTGCAACGGAAATAAAGTTGATTAAACGCAATACATAGTTGATTAAGTAAAAGTGTAGGGATAGAAAAATCAAACACTGCTTTTAATACTAGTTCGGCAAAGCCTACATCCAGTGTTCTTCCTCACCAGGAAGCAAATGCACTATAATGATCAAGGTTTTAACAACAAGGCTTTTATAGACACCTCCACGTCAAAAATATAAAACACCTCTCTAACTCTAATCAAAATATAGGCATACAACACACAAAGACCAGCATCAAGATGTCCCCTCTCCTGCCGTCTTCAACCCTTAGAGAAACCCCTCAAAGTCCATAACACAGCATGTCCTCTTCCTGTAGTCACAATAGGGCAACAACACCAATCTTCACAAGATTGAATTCTTGATCACCAAAACAAACACCTTTAGTGCAGATTTGATCAGACAGTAAAAGCACACAATCCTTGCTCTTCAAGCTATGTCCAAAGATGAACACCACGGTCTTCTTTAAGAGTTCTTGGAGCTTTTCCCAAATCTGTAAGATAACACTAATCTGAAAATTATCACACAATTCGTTAGATTCTCAAAACTTCTTACAGAATTCAAATTTGTGTCAATATATAGTTTTTCACAATTCTAACGTTCTTCAGTCGACTTTGCCACTAATGAAGTCGAATACAGTCATGACAGTTATAACAGTTAGTAGCAGTCATAACAATTAATTGATTACGCAATTAATGCAGTTGTTTCACAATTAATGCATGGTCAAACATATTTAAAACTATAGCCGTTAGACACTTTAAGACAAGCATTAACAAAATTTCAAAACATAACAAACTTATTCGAATGGCTTGCGCACATAGTCGACTTTGTAACAGTTAAAAACATAGTTTTGAAAAACTTTGTCTTCAAAAATTCTCACAGCACACTTTGAAAAAGTTTGTGCAAAGCCACGAGTTTTAATCGACTTACTTCATAATGAAGTCGACATAAAACTGTTGTTTTGCTACACAATTTAAGTTCAACTAAAGTGCATGTGGTTTTTCTTTTCCAAAACAATTTTCATGCAATCATAGATTAAATCTCACATATATAACATAGTGAATTGCAATGATCAACACAACACAAAAATGTTCTCATATAATCATAATCATGAAAGTAATGAACATGAAACACATAAACACATGTGTTATTAATTATGTGTTGTCATCATTAAAAATCAAAAGCTCTAAGATTGTAGGTTTAATTAAACCAGTGCTCCCCTTATCAACAATCTCAACATGGTTAAATGAAAGGCAAAGTTGATTTATGTGACATTGTGATAGTAGAGTGAATGAGTGACCTCTATATACACCTGTGTGTTTGAGAGAAACACTTTTCCTGGTCCTTAAATTCATCTTCAACTCTCTTATTCACACAAAACTATGATTTCAAGCTAGTTTCTAAGTCAAAAAGGGTGTTTTTAGTATCCAAATTAAGTATCAAATAACAGTAAATTCAATCGTTATCAAAACCCCAAACTTAGAACTTTGCTTGTCCTCAAGCAAACAAAATGTAACTTAGCTTTCAAACAATCAATACAATGATTCCAACACATTTCAAAACCTTTTCTTTCAAGATAAGTGTTTCTCTCAAGAATGGGGGTATGAGTTCTAGTTGTCTTAAGCTACTAATCGTAATGCAGAATTAATTGTTAGGGATGCAAGGAATTGTGACCTAGTAATTAAGGATAGACTTTTTTCGCCGAGGAATCGGATTTTAAGTACTTTAGATAGTGACATTGACATTAATGAAGAAGTAGAATTCGTTTATACATGAGAGCAAACTAGGTTAAATCTAACCCCAACAACATATTCATCCCATAATATCAAATTCATCCGTTCATCTCAGCACTTTTGTCCAATTGATCAAGTTGCATGCATATTTACTTTTCTGTATTTGCATATTAAACTAAAAGATTTTGTTTTCAAGTATTATTTAATCAAGAAATCACATAACTCACTACAAGAAATAATGGAATTAGATACGGAACATTATATACGGATCTAGAGTTGTATGTAAAGCGGGCATTATATACGGAAATTATGTACGGATGTTAAAGAAAGGCGTTATATACGGATATTATATACGGAATTTTATATACGGATTATCCGTATATAATATCCGTATATAATGTTGGCGCGGGGTGGGGGGAAAATTACCCAAGGATAGGATCTGTATATAACCTGTATTATCCGTATGTAGTTGGAACCAAATTTTATCTGCAGATATTATATACGGATTTGGGAAATAATTTTAGAAAAATGTATTTCTAATTACGCGGAAGCTGGAACCCTATGTTCACTCTCAGCTCGAGCTTTCCTCTCTTTCGAACCTGGTGCTTTGTTTTCTCTTGAACCCTGGTGCATTCTTATCTCTCTCGAACCCTGTCGCATCCCTTCTTTCGAGCCCTTTCGGTCTGGTTGTTGTTGTCTCCATCCCTCTTCGGTGTGGCTTTGGTTCTTCGTCGTCTCTTTGTTTCGAACTGTGACCTTCATCAATCCTTCATCAAACACTGTCGTTGGGCCTCATTGTTCGGTGCAGTGCCGTAGTTGGGCGCTGAAAGAGTAGCTTCATCTGGTAAGTAAATTGTAATGCTTAGTAATTGTTTAATGGTGAAAATCGTGAACCCTAATCTCATTTTTGTGTGTTTTATTTGTCACATCTATGGTTCGGGTCGCAAGCCGTGGTTGGAGTGTTTGGAAGCATCGATTGAGGCTACTGTGTGGCGGGTTAAGTAGATTCGTACTGGTTTTATGGAGTGAGACATATAGCATCTGGAGTTGCGAATGTGAGTGAGTTCGTTTGCCTTTAAAGTTTGTTAGATGTAGAAAAATGATTTGTATTGTGTTATTTTGCTTCGTTTGGTAAACAATATGTTGTTTTGTATTTGAATTGTATAGACTGGTACGATTCTTTCTTCTTTAGTGTCACAGTGACTAAGTCTCTTTCCTTGTCAAGTGGCTGGGCCTGTAAATATTTAATGCAGTGCTAGAATGTTCTGTATCAAATTTTAGTATTGCAATAAGTTGGTAGTAAAGGAAGAAGTTGGTTTCATGCATAAGTTCTTTGTATCAAGTACTGGTTAGGTTATATATATATCACATAGTTGGAAGAAAAAGGAAAGAAGGGTAGAGTGATTGTGGAAGGGCCTTGGGTTAAACGAAGAGCTACGTGAGTTGATATGAGTGAGAGATAGTGGTGTAAGCTAGGTAAGAACAACGAGAATGAGCGAATGAGAATAGTGTATAGGATGAAGGGTTTTTGGGTTGAGTGAGGTGTGAACATTGAAGGGAATGAGAGTCGATTGGTAGAATAATTATGGAGAAAGGAGGTGGTGGGTGTAGGTGTTGTGGAAAAGGAGTATGAGTGGAAGAGAGGGAGAGGTTGGTAGGTTGCAGGTGAAGGACTTAATAGTGAGAGTGCCTCGGGTTGGGTAGCATGAATGAAATAATGTGTGAAGGGCTTAGTTTCTCATCGTGGTTATGTTGGGAAAGAAAGATAATAAGAAAGGGTTCGGCATGTGCAGGGAACATGCAAGGAATATTGTAACTAGGAAATATAGTTGGTTTTAGGGTGGAGATGATTCCAGGGGTCATAGTGAGTTTAAGGGTAAATTATTTGGGAAGAATAATGGTGGTATAGGGGTATAAGGGATTATAGAAGGGTTGAGCAGGGAATGGGTATACACATTCATTAGATTGTACTAACTAACCCTAAACATATATATAACTAAGCGTAATTAGGTGTATAACCAGCCATAACAAACCTCTCAAATGCCATTGTGAAGGGTTTCAACTCTTGAAACGATGCATGTATTGTTCATGTGTTTTTTCAAATCATAATTGTAAACAAAAGCATTACAATTACTAGAACTTGCCACTGTTTTCAATGGCAGCAGCTGGAAGAGATAGTCTTAGCTCCAAATCTGGTTCTGGGGTGTTGAAGGATGTTCCACCAAGGTCTACCACTGTTAAATGTTTAGAAGTAATTTAGAAGTGCCACTCTATTTTAGATAAAATTTAGAAAAACTTGGCATCACCACAACTTTGTGACGTTAGTCTTGATGATATTGATGATCAACACTTCCTGTGCTAATTAGTTGTTTTTAGACCATTATTAGTGTAGTGTCTTAAATTGATAGATTTCACTCACTTAGTTTAGTAGTAGTTTAAATTGTTTGGCTTTTCATTCTAAAATTGATTTGAATTTCACCAAAAGAAGTACTTCTTAGTTGTGTTAGATGAACATTAAAAATTGTTTTAGACAACTTAGTGGATTTTTAGATTACCCTTAGATAGATTTTGTTGTAGTTAGTGTGCATGTTAGTTGAACTGACTTTGTGGATGCCCACACTGGCCACCTGCTAGCAGGGTTTAGCTCTGCAACTCCTTTCTCTGCCTCATCAAAAAACATCCTTGTCCTCTTTATCTGTCCCTTCATGAATTTACTAGGTTTATCTATAACTTTACCCAAGAAAATGTCATCATCTAAAAGCCTAGCTTTTGCCAATTCATCTTGTCCCTCCTCCTAGTTTACTTCCCCTTTGTTGAGAATGGCATAGTACCTTATCTGCTACTCTTCTTTCTCTTAATTACGAATAATCTTCTGCAGATCAAGCTTTGTTTGTCAAATCTGCTTCTACTTCTTTTACTGCATTATTTGTTTAGGTGGATGATATTGTTTTAATTAGCAATGATATGGCAGAAATTAATCATCTTAAGCACATCTTAGATACCAAATTTAAAATCAAAGACCTAGGATCTTTAAGATACTTTCTCGGTCTTGGAATTACAAGGTCCAAATCTGGAATTCACATGAATAAGAGAAAATATATTCTTGAACTTCTCGATGACAGTGGTTTGATTGGTTCTAAACCTACTAACACTCCTTCTGATCCTTCTATTAAACTTATGGCAAATCATGGACAACTTTTATGTAATGCTGCTGGTTACTGGCAGTTAGTTGGAAAACTTTTGCACCTCACCATCATCAAGCAAGATATTGATTATGTGTACAACAACTCAGCCAATTTCTATGCAAACCTCTTGATACTTATTACAATGCTGCTCAAAGAATCTTTCATTACCTCAATGGATCCCCTGCTCATGGCTTGTTCTTCTTTGCTTCATCAGACCTTAGAATCTCGGCCTTTGCCAATTGAGATGAGCTTGCTGTTTGGATACCAGAAGGTCTATCATGGATCCCTTGCTCGTGACCAACCATCACTTCAAACACTCCATTCTCTCAGTTTTTCTCATGCCATCACCATCTTCATCTTCCTCTGCATATTCCCTTTACAATTCTTACATGGTTTCCAACTTCATGGTCTCTATCATAGTCCCCTTATTCCTCTTCTCCTTGTTTGTTGTTCATGTTTCCTCTTGTAGTCAGATTGATAAACTCTCCCTCTTGGCTTTCTCTGGGAACATATCCACCTCTCCACCTTTTCCTTATCTCAATTGGTCTGATTCTCTTGACTGTTGTGCTTGGGAAGGCATTACTTGTGATGGGGATCTTAGAGTCACACATCTTTTGCTACCTTCTAGAGGCCTCACTGGCTTCATCTCCCCCTCTCTCACAAACCTCTCTTGTCTCTCTCACCTTAATCTCTCCCATAAGAGATTATGTGGTGGTCTCCAGCACCAGCCTTTTTCATTGCTCAGTCACTTGGTGGTTCTTGATTTGAGCTACAATCATCTGTCTGGTGAATTGCCACCTTTTGGGATTGAAAACAGTGGCAAAAATAGCAGTGGTGCTGCTATCCAGGAGCTGGATTTGTCCAGCAATTTTTTCAACGGGACACTTCCAAATTCTTTGCTCGAGAACTTGGCAGCTGCTGCAGCTGGAGGAAGTTTGGTGTCTTTGAATGTTAGTAATAACAGCTTCATAGGTCATATTCCCACTTCCCTGTTTTGCATTAATGACCGTAACTCCTCCTCTCTAAGATTCTTGGATTATTCCTCCAATGATTTTGATGGTGCCATTCAGCCTGGACTTGGAGCATGTTCCAAGCTGGAGAGATTTAGAGCAGGCTTCAATTTTCTGTCATGGCCTATTCCAAGTGATCTTTTTGATGCTGTTTCTCTCACAGAAATCTCATTGCCCCTCAATAGACTCACTGGAACAATTGAAGATGGTATAGTTGGCCTTACCAACCTCACAGTTTTGGAGCTCTACTCCAATCATTTCACAGGTTTCATCCCCCGTGAAATTGGTAAACTCTCCAAGTTGGAACGGCTACTCCTTCATGTCAACAATTTGACAGGTACTATGCCCCCGTCTCTGATGAACTGTGTTAATCTTGTGGTGTTGAATTTAAGGGTCAATCTCTTGGAGGGAAATATCCCTGCATTCAATTTCTCAGGATTCCTCAGCCTTACTACACTTGATCTTGGCAACAATTATTTTATCGGTGGTTTACCACCAACCCTTTATGCATGCAAATCACTTTCAGCTGTGAGGTTTGCATCTAATCAGCTTGAGGGAGAGATTTCTCCCAGTATCCTTGAACTAGAGTCTTTGTCTTTCCTATCAATTTCTACTAACAAGTTGAGGAATGTTACTGGGCCTCTGACAATACTCAGGGGGCTCAAAAACCTCAGTACCCTTATGCTCTCCAAGAATTTTTTCAACGAAATGATACCTCAAGATGTGAACATAATAGAGCCAGGTGGATTTCAAAAACTGCAGGTTTTAGGATTTGGTGGTTGTAATTTCACTGGTTGTATAAATATAAATAAATAAAATGAAGGGTCAAAAAGAGAATGAGGCTATGTGTTAACTTATTGTTGTGGTTGCGTCAAATATAATTTTAGATAATAACAAAATTCAATACTTGGTTTTTTTATTTACCCCACTGTGTCCCGTGACCATGTCTTTTAAGTAAATATAAAAATACCATTTATTTACTATTTCATTTCACTAATTGAAAAATATAGTAAATATATATATATATATATATATATATATATATATAAATAAAATTGTAATAAAGTGTGACAGACTCCATTTATCCTGACTGGAAACTTTTTATGTAATTATGGTATAGTTAATAATATAGGTGATATGTATGTCTTATGATTTAAATAAATTTTGACTCTGAAATTAATAGTGACTTTAATATTTGGTATTTATTAATTTTGTATCTGGCCGTTACAATGTATGTGCACAGAGTTGAAAAAATAAACATATCAAGACAAAAATAATTAAGTAAATAATTAGTATACATATTATTGAAAGATTTCTTCTTAAAAGTATGCCATATTTGTAACAACACATATGGAGATGATAACAAGTCTGAAGGGTTACTTACAATATTAATTTGAGCAACCCACATCTATTAATTTGACGTGCCAATTTAGGGACTTGAGCAACCCACATCTATCAAACCAATTTAGTACAATATAGTCCAACCAGAACAGCAACCTCCAGAACAACAACAACCACCACACCAGCAACCACAAGATGGAAATGATGATTACATGCATTATTATTTAGAACCACAACTACAATCTGTTTATGAACTTATCAAATGTTGCAGTTATATTTACATTCTACAATATTTATGTATTCATATACAATGTTTTCTTTGTAGATTAAGTGTATCTAAAAACCTTATTAAATTTATATGTCAATGTGCAATGTATAATGTCCAGGTTTGCTTATAACAATGCTGAATGTTCACTATAATGTCCAGGTCTGCTTGTATATTGTGCATGGGGAACTGCTATATGCAGAGAATTTATTTAGCTCTTGTTAAACCATTATATACGGATATATCCGTATATAATTTCCGTATATAAGTTATATACGGAAATATCTGTATATAAGTTATATACGGAAATTATATACGGATTTATCCGTATATAAGTTATATACGGAAATATCCGTATATAATTTCCGTATATAAGTTATATACGGATATTTTCGTATATAATTTATATACGGATATTTCCGTATATAACTTATATACGGATAAATCCGTATATAATTTACGGATATAATTTATATACGGATAAATCCGTATGTAAACTTAGCTACGATGGTATTATATACGGATTTTTGTCCGTATGTAATCCATATATAAACACAGAATATATACGGATTTTGGGTCTTATATACGGATTTTTGCTGTATGTAATACACTTTTTTCTTGTAGTGACTGTTTAGGCCGGGAGTCTCTAGCGAAACGATACTTGGTCTTACCATCTTTATTACTTGATATGATTCGGTACACTTGCCGGAGTCTTAACAACATAGTAGTAGAGAGTTACATTAGGGGTTGATGGTACTTTTAGATTCATATGCAAGGTTTGTGTTCCTACTAATGTGGAGTTGAAGAGATTGATCCTTAAGGAGGGACATTAAATTCATTTTAGCATGCATCCTGGCATGACTAAAATGTATCAGGATCTCAAGGAGTCTTTCTAGTGGTCTAAGATGAAAAAAAGAGATGTGGCATAGTTTGTTTCTTCTTGTTTGACCTGTCAAAGAGATAAGGTGGAGCATCAGTGACCTGGTGGTTTGTAGCAGCAGTTGGATGTCCCTTAGTGGAAATGAGATAGCATAGTCATGGACTTTGTTACCCATTTTCTACAAACAATTAGAGGTCATGATGTTATTTGGGTTGTAATGGACACGTTAACCAAGAGTGCTCATTTCTTGGCGATGAATCTGAGGATATCTATGGCAAAGCTTGCATAGTTGTATATTAGAGAGATAGTGAGGCTGCATGGGGTATCATCAAGCATAGTGTTAGATAGAGATCCACAGTTTACATCCAGGTTTTGGCAGTCTCTATAGAGTGAGTTGGGCAGCAGGTTATAAATGAGTTGTACATATCATCCAAAGACGGAAGGTCAGTCTGAGAGAACAATCTAGTCTTTAGAGAATTTGTCGAGGATGTGTGCATTGGATCACTTGGGAGTCTAGGATGAGGTGTTACCTTTGTTTGAGTTCACCTACAATAACAGTTTACAAGCTAGCATTGGTATGACACCGTTTGAAGCATTGTATGATAGAAAATGTTGGACGTCTCTGTGTTGGTTTCAGGAGGGAGAGTTAGTGTTGATTGGGCCTGAGTTGATTCAATAAACCATAGAGAAGGTGAAACTTATACAGGAGAGGATGAAGGCATCTTAGAGTAGGTAGAAGTCCTACGATGATCAAAGACGGAGTTTGGAGTTTTTAGATGGGGACCATGTTTTCCTTATAGTGACTCATACTACTTGTGTAGGCAGAGTCATTCATTCTAGAAAGTTGTCTCCTAGGTTCATTGGTTCTTATCAAATCTTGAGGCGAGTAGGGCCATTGGCATGAGACAACCATGCCTCCTCAGTTGGCGAATCTTCATCCAATGTTTCACGTTTCACAGTTTAGGAAGTATGTGTCTAACTCCTCTCATGTGCTTCAATTGGAGGATGTGCAAGTTAAATATGTCACGATTATGGAGAGCGAGACAAAGCAACTTAGAGGGAAGAACATTAGTCTAGTCAAAGTTGTTTGGGATAAAAGGACATGGGAATTAGAGAGAGTCATGAGAGAGTCCTATCCTCACTTGTTCTCTAGTAAGTCTAATTTTTGAAGTCATTTTTTTTTTGTTAAGGACAATGTAAGAACCTAGAAAATAGAGTATTATAGTTATTATGTGTTTTAAAATAATGAGACTGATTATTTTATTTTAAAATAATTCAATATTATAAGTAGAATTTCTTAAACTCGTCTCATTACTTAAAACGTCATCTATCTCTCTAAAACTCTTTCTCTTTGTTTTCTCTCACTTCTCTCTAAGATTTCTCATCCCTTGATCACGTATTTGATGATCAGGAAGTTCCTAGGAGATCACATCTGAGTTATCTCCACTTCTACACGATCAGTTCTCTGTTTAGAGTAAGTAAGTTTCTACTTTTTCCTTTGTAATTTCAGTTTTTGGTCATGCAAAGAATTCTATTTTTGCATGTATCAATAGTGTTCCATTCCTTGATTCTTGGCCAACTTGTGTTTCTAAGGCTTGTGTTATATGGGGAGCCTAGTCTATATATATTGGTTTTTGATGATGAATGGTTTTAAATGATATATTTATCTTGGGACAAATTTCGACCTGGGTAAACAACTACAATTGATGAAATAAACATAAGAAAGTGTATGTGCTTATGAATTAATGGAAAGTCGTGTGAAGCAAATGATAGTTTTTTTTTTCTAAAGCATCATTAACCTTGAAAACACGCCATATCTTTAAAGAGAGAAAATTTTCATTATAGCCTTTAGAACTAAAATTACGATAAATATTTGAGACTAAATGTTATATGCAAGTTCTGCATATATGCATATTCATGCACTAGAATTTTTCACATAAAAAAAAATTAGCATAACAAAAACCTAACCATTATTTCGAAGCAAGCTATACAATAACAAGAGAGAAAGAGGACTCAACATCGTCGGAGGAGTCAATGGCGAGAATGGCTTAGACGAGCTTCCGTTGGAGTTCATAGGAGGAGTCAGCGAAGGACTCCATATCGTCGAAATGTTGTTTAGTTGTCCATTCGCCGCCAGAGTTGCGTACGATGCGAAGACTCCCATGGCTACTTTTATGAAACCTTAATTCGAAACTAAAGACTCGTAGAGAGCGAAATGGAAGAACGAAGAGAGGAAGAAAGGGAATGAGACGATTCTAGGAAGTTTCAAGAGGGAAGAAGGAGTGAAAATTTTTGAAACAGAGGTAGACAGTGGGAAATTTAGGAGGGATGAATGAGAGTAAAAAATTTTGGGATTTGCTTACGTATAAATGTTTTAGAAATTGGGGAAAAAAAATTTAAGTGTAAAATCATAAGAGGGAAGAGATGTAAAAAAAGTGAAAAGAAATGAATAAATGTATTATAATTTGAAGAGATTATGTATAAAATCTCTACAATTATTGTCATTTACACCGTCTAAGGGAATCATCCCAAATTATGTCACTGTGTGGGATTATTTTATAACTTCTGTAAAATAACCTCCACTAGGTAACATTTCTTTTGTAATGACCATTTTTCTTATAGTGATAAACATTGGACATAGAAAAGGTTAGTTAAGTTAAAGAACATTTTTAGACGCTTTACTTTTAACCCTTTACTCTCCATTCTCCTTCTTCTTTCAAACTATACGTAATCCTCTTAGCTTTTATTAAAATAAATAGGATCCTAATCTAATTTATTGGAATTAGGATAACACTAAAAGTTGTGTGCAGTGTAGTTCAATAAATCATTTGGATTTGCCGTAGTAAAAATTAAATTTGTTTTGAATGTGAAATAGAGAAAAAACAATTGTTGTTTCGTGTTAGTTATTCTTTTTTTATTATTATTAATTTGTAATACAAGGGTGATCTGAAGTACATTTTCTATTCACATGATCATATATATGATCATATATGATCATCATGTACTTAGTTAATCTTACACAAACCAAGTGTGAAGCTATAACATGCTTCACATTTATAACTAAAAATGAGGATGAGAATGGGACATAACATCTGAACTATAATAGCTTGCATGTGCCATTATGAAGGATGGATGGATGGTATGTGTCATTGGGCATTGAGATGCTGATGTTGATGTGTATGAGGATGAGTTTGAGATTGTTGTTTAGACTGATCAAATTCTACAGGTTCATTCTTGGGTGCTTCCACGTGTGAGGTAGTGATTGGGATGTTGACCTGTGCATGTGGCATCATATCTGGCATGTCGGGTCCCACCATGTCATGTTGAATATGATGATGAGGATACAACGTGTAACATTGAGGCCATGGTTGAAGGGTTCCATCACTTGGATTTGACACATGACATTCTCCTATGCCTCGTGGATCAGCAACATTTGAACTTGTCCCTTGAGAAAATGAACCATACACTGTGGAAGACAAGTCCCTGAACATATCTTATCTTATTATTAGTAATCAACAATGTCATGATGTAATTGTTCTGACAAATATGATTTTTTTCTTTCTTTTCCGTAAAAAAATGTTGTCCTCCATTCATTTGTTTATTTTTATTTGTGTTCAATTTTCTGTTTTAAAAATTTGATGTTATCCTCGTTGTAATGTTTCAAAATATATTGATTTTAATATTAATTTTTACTTAATATATTTTATATCAGTAAATTAGTGTAGTTTAAAAGTATCAGAGCGAATTAACATCAGTATCCTAGTAAAACATATAAATTAATCATTTTAATGTAAGATAAGAACTTCAATAAGTAACATAATCATAAATGTTTCTATTTTATCGTTTTCCTACATAATAATAATAATATATATATATATATATATATATATATATATAATAATAATAATAATAATAAATATAAAAATATACGAGAGATAAATAAAAGTGAAAACATGATTGAAAACCTAAGCATTTGTAATTTAAATAAAAAAAAGTTATGATTAACGAAACTGGTAAGGTGTATAATAATGTCTGAGTTTTATGCATGTAAAGTATGATGAAAATAAAATGCTCAGTAAAATATTATATATTTTTTTATATTTTATATAATTCATTATCTGTGTATAGATTACAAATGTTGTATAAAGTTATATGTGGGTTGGAAACACAGATGTTCTTATTATTATATTATATTAGATATATACATATTATATATATATACATATTATATATATATATATATATATATATATATATATATATGTGTGTGTGTGTGTGTGTGTTATCCATAAAAGAATTATAATCATCAAAAAGGAAATGTCATAATTAAAAAAATTATAAACACATGCAATAGAAACCTGAGAGGATCTAAAGGAGCAGATGCATCAAAAATCTGAGCATGGTTTTGATTCCCATCCTGCAACCAACCTACATTGTCGAAAGAGGTTGGTATTCCCTGCGCATAATTATATAATTCTATTTAGTTAAGATACTAAATGAAAACCTATATTACAATCTTACTACTTATATTATTATTAAAAATATTATATAATAACTTGATCAAAATAATTTTATATATTATTTTTCAATAATTATAATAAAATACAACAACTGTATGCATGATAATATGCCAGTTTTCATAAAAAAAAAATACATTTATAATCTTTTATAGTATGAAAATTGAGCTCAATTAATATATTATCATAGTGAAATGTTGACATGTTTATCATATAAGATATATCACTATAATTACTTTTAGATATCATTATAAAGTTCAGTAAACTTCATTATTATAAATAATGATTTTTAAATATATTATAGTTTGCAAAATGTTAATATTGTGAATAGAGTCTAATTAAATTTATATAAAAGAATTTATTCTATTTGAAAACACAAAGAAATTATAATTAAATATTTTTATAATTATATAGTCATAATTTATTTAAAATGTCAACTAACTTATAGTTTTTATTTTCATCCAAAAAAAATTATTCTAAGTGTATATATGTGTGTATATCTTAATATTTACATTCATTAATTACCTGAATACTGGATGGGTCAAAAGAAGATAGATGGTGGCTCATTAAGTATTCCTGCAACACCATGAATAAATAATAAGTCACATTGTAGAATAAAATGGAAAAAGTACTACAATTTTGTGAAAAACTGCATAATTTTTAATGAATATGTTCTACTTGAATTTGGCAAGAAAAGTTTATTTATTAAAATCTATTATGATATTTACTTTTCATTCTTTAAATTATTAACTAAAGTAGTACCTAAAATTGGGAAAATGTAAAGTATATTTTTATAAGGATAAAAGAAGAAACAAAAAAAGATAGCATGAGTTAAATGAGAGAATGTTTGTAAACTAAATGAACAGATATTCGAAAGTCAAATATCTAAATTTGCTTAATGCGTCTCTTCTTGCTAAATATGGATATGAAGATTAAAGAATGAATAAAAGAGTATATATATGGAAAGATTTATTATAGTAAAACTATATGAAATACATGAAGACATGAAAGGTAGAGGTAAAAACAAAAAACAATATAGATGATGGAAGTAATTAAAAGAGGTATGCAGATATAGGAATGGAAGTGATTGGTTTGAGAACAATGTTAAATAGAATGTAGGAAATGGAAAAAATATAAAGTTTTTGGAAGATAAGTGGTTAGAAAAGGCACCATTGGCAAAGTTTGCGGAAAAACATAACAAGGAGAAATATGTTTATTCTATGCCAATAAAGAATCTTCTAGTGGAGAAGGAAGTTGGTACTTGACCAAGTAAAAAATGGAAAAGTGAAATAAAAGTTTTCCTATAAGCTTTAAACCTGGAATTAAAATTGTCATGAAGGTAGAAGTTGATGACTCATTGCTTTGGCATTGGAGATTTGTCCACTTAAACAAACTAGCCTTAAAGCTTTTATATTATAGAATATGATGAGAGATTTTTCATGCTTGAAGGAGAGTAATGAATCATGCGAAGGATGTCTTCTTGGAAAACAACATTGATTACCATTCTCAATAGACAAAGCATGGAAAACAAAAGACTTACTATAGTTCATTCATACTGATGTTTGTGGACCGATGATGATACCTTCACATCAACAGGTATTTCATCCTCTTCACTGATGATTTCTCTAGAATGACATGAGTATATTTCTTAAAGGCAAAGTTAAAAGTCTTCATAGTATTCAAGAAATTCAAGGCCCTTGTTGAGAAGCAAAGTGGATAAAAATACATATAAGTGATCGTTGCAAGGAGTAAACATCTTGTCATTTTGAAAAATTCTGCGAAGATGAAGGCATAGCGACAACTTACAATCATATATACTCCAGAACAAAATAGTGTGTCAGAGAGAAAGAATTGCACAATCATGGAGATGGAAAGACCAATGCTAAACTAGAAAAGTATGTTTAACACTTTTTGGATTGAAGTAGTATATACTACAGTTTACATTATAAAAAGATGTCTAAGTAAGGCAATCCAAGACAAGACTTTTATTGAAGCTTGGAGTTTAAGAAAGCTATTAGCTAAACACTTATGAGTATTTGGATATATCTTCTATATACATGTTCCTAATCAAAGGAGCCACAAGCTTGAAGACAAGACAATACGAGGAATATTCTTAAGATATAACACACAGTCAAAAGAATATTGAGTCTACAACTTACAAACAAAAGGCCTCATCATTAGTCAAGATGTTCTAGTTAATGAAAATGCTTCTTGGAATTGAGAAGAAGAAAAAGGTTTTAAAAGTAACATTATAGTTCTAATGCAACAATCTGAAGAAGCAACTCAAGAAAAGAAAGAAGATTTAGGTATGCTTTCTCCACCTCCACAAAAACAAGATTCTTCACCTAAATCCACTCCAAGAAAAGTAAGATCTTTGGTGGACATATACGAAATTTACAATATGGTCATGATTGAGTCTAACTATTATGAAGAAGCATCAAAGCAAGAAGTATGGGTAAAGGCCATGGAAGAAGAGACTAAAATGATTGAAGAATAAAACCTAGGAGCTCGTAAACTACCTTTAGGGAAAAGACATCATTGGAGTGAAAAGGATATATAAAACAAAACTCAATCCTAATGGAACTATATAAAAGCACAAGGAAAAACGCTAAAGGCTACGTACAACAACCAAAAATTGACTACAACGAGACATTTGCTCTAGTTGCCCGCTTAGATACAATTAGAGTTTTAATAGCTCTTGTAGAAAAGAAAAGGATGGAACATTTATCAATTAGATGCCAAATCAGCCTTTTTAAATGGAGTGCTTGAGGAAGATATTTATGTTGAACAACCACAAGGCTTCATCAACAAAGGCAATGAAGCAAGCTCCTTAAGCATGGTAAAGCAAGATTTATCACTACTTCATTAATCAAGGATTCAGGAGAAAAAGTGTGTCAACACTATATATTAAGACACAAGGTCAATATCATCTCATTGCTCCTTATATGTCGATGATCTTACCTATACAGTAAACAATATGAAGATGATGAAAGAATTTAAAGAAGACATGATGAAGACATTAGAGATGACTGGCCTTGGATTAATGAACTATTTCATCAGTATAGAGGTGAAACAAAAAAAAAAGGTATATTTATCTCTCAAAATAAATATATTGAAGATTTATTAAAGAAGTTCAAGATGTATGATTGTAAACGTGTTGCTACTCCATTGGTGGTAAACGATAAGCTACAAAAAGATGATGGTGCATAAGAAGCAGATGCATCACGCTACAAGAGTTTGATTAAAAGTCTTATGTATCTCAACAACGACCAAACATTATGTATGCTACACGTCTTCTATGAAGATTCATGCAAAAGCCAAGTTAGATTCATTATAGAGTAGGAAAAATAATTTTAAGATACCTGCAAGACACAAAGAAGTTTGGTACATGGTACAAAAATTTGACTAACTCAAGGATGATTGATTACATAGATAGTGATTAGGCAGGATCAATTGACGACATGAATAGTACATTAGGTTACACTTTCTACTAGGATCAATTATTTTATCTTGGGCATAAAAGAAGCAAGCAATCATGGTACAATCAACAATAGAAGCAGAGTATGTAGAGTATGTAGCGGCTGTTGAAACCACGAGTCAAGCAATATGGCCAGGAAGAATACTTGAAGAAATGGGTGAACCACAAGATGGGCTGACTATTATCTATTACGACAACAAATCGACAATAACAATAACAAAAAATTCACTTCATCATTACAGAACAAAACTCAGCCATTAAATACCACTTCATTCGAAATGAAAAGACAACTAAATAAATTTGACCCAACAAAAGATCAAATTGTAGGTATTTTGATGAAGGTGTTACCAAGACCAAGATTTGAACTACTACACATTATGCTTGAAGTTATCGAATTTGCATTAAGAAGGAGTATTAAAGTGTAATGCAAATTCTAGAAGATATAGAAAATCTTAAGATAGAAGTATTAAAATGTAATAAAAAAATTCTAAAATATTGTAGGAAAACCTAATATAGGAAGAAAAACATCAAGAACATTTTATATAGGTAAAAATTTAAAACTCTACATAAGTTGTGGCTACCATTTTCTAGAATAATCTATCTGTCTATAAATACTCATATACTCTACCATTTAATGAAAGGCAACATCTATCATAACTAAGATAACTACAAAATATACTTATTTCAACTACTACTTTCAAATTCTATTATCTCCATATTTTCTATATCTATAAATTATTCTTCTCACAACCTCAATATACTAACGGGATTGAGAAATTCAAGTATAACTATTTATGCATATTTTTTTTTTGCCAATATATATACATATAAATAGTTTGATATTTATCAGTGGGATTTATCCTACTACTCCACACTATTTTGAAGGAAAACTATATGTACAGGTGAAACTCTTCGAGATGTACCCTTAGATTCAAATTGTTAATTGTAATCATCTTTCTTTCATAAACTACACTGCCGTATACATATTAGATAGCCTAAATACTCCCTTCATATATTCTTTTTTTCAAATAAAAATTTCAATTTTAACAAAAGAGAAAAAGACTGATATAAAGCATATTAGCAACCTTTCTCTGCATGACTCGTGTCAAGACATCTAAAAGGTGTTTTTCACTGTTTTCAAGATCGGCCATTGACGACATCTTTAATGAGTCGGGTTCATATAACCTGTGTTCATTATTGAAAAATAGAAAATAAATAAATAAGTACTTAAAAGGAAAGTAAGCATAACTTATTGTATTTTTATTGTCAAGGAACCTTATCTGCTCTTCGGCCATTTGAAGTTGCTGTTGTAGCCTATTAACTTCTTGTTGGAGTTCCTATAAAATGAAGAAGAAATTTTCAACATTTTGAAAGATTATTGAAAATGTGTTCTTATTGTAATTCTTTTTTTTATTTCATTTTGGTTTATGTGCTGCAAATTGATGAATTTACGTTGGGTAGTGATTTTTGTCACCATGGTTGGAAGAGAAAATTTAGAGCAACTGCATGGTTTTCTTACCTCAATCTCAGAGTTAATGTCTCCCGGACTTGTTGATGCAGTAGATGAAACAGTGGGAAAGGAAAAAAACAAAAATTAGCACAATTACACCTTCCAAAATATTCTTAAGAAAATAATTGGATTTTTAAAATATTTAACATTATACGAACTTGGCCAGTTGAAGAGCTATGTCATTTTCATTCCTCAGTTGCTGAAGTGTCCTTAGCAAATACTACAAAGGGAACATTTATTGAAGTAGCGAGGTTTGGAAGAAAGAACAACCAAAGTAAATTTTAATTGGGAGGTGTTTAGAGGAAATTTTAAGAAATTTAATTGAGATAATTCAATCCTATAAAGCATTAGCAGTTACGATTAGACTCTTGAAAGTCATTTATTGTGTTTGTATAAACTCTTTCTGTAATTTATATGAAAGACTATTAAAATGATTAGCTTTTATTGAACTAAATTATTTACAATACATGAATGAAAATACCTCCTTATTCTGAATACCCCTGCAATAAGTAAATAAGAAACTAATTAATGCACTGAACAAATACTATTAAGTATTATATTACAAATAAAATAATGAGAAGTAGAGAAAGTAAAAAACAAAAGAAAAAGAAAAAAAAAGGTGTTCTTGAGAGATATATACCTGCGGTATGGTAGTTCTGGAAAACTTACAGCACTGCATGAAACATATAATAATTAAAAGTGAAGAACGTGATAAAAAAAAAGGAAAAAATTATAACCAGCACCCTTTCGAATGAAAAATATCAAGTTGCATGTTTATAACTTACTTATCTCTTTCTTGGTCTGGAAGATTAATGTAGCGAGTAAAAACATCCTCAATTCTGATAATAGTAACAATATGATTATAACTCTTTTTAAAAAACCAAGAAGACACCTTTAATAAAATAATAATAATAAATGGTAGCAATCATATTTAAATCCAGATACTTCAAAAGCTAGTTAAATAATAAATGACATATAAGGTTTAGTTAATTCTATACTATATTTCAATCTATCAAAAGCGATGGTAAATATTTCCATTAAGGAAATTAATTTAAAAAGCTACGTGATTTAGCTCTTAAACTTTGCATAACCTGCCCCTTTTTCTGGAAAAATTTAACTACTTGGTATTTGAGTTTGTTGGGATAATAATATTAGTTGCTTCTTTGCTATATAAATTGTGAAGGTTTAACTTTGAAAAATGAAAAAAATAAAATAAAATATGCTGGTCAAGATCCCAATTTCCAGGGTATAGAGCCATTCGGTGAAAAAGTAAAACAAACATTAACAGTCTAAACAAGAACAAACAAAAACCTAACTAACTACGAAACTATGCGCCATTTCATAATAGATTTCATGTTCTCCAAATCAATATCGTAAAAGTTATTAGCAATTGTTTTCACGGGCTTAAAACCTTGGAATGCATTCTAGTATGGAACAACCAAACCTTGACATGCACCAACGTTTTCATATGAAATCAACGTAATTAAGGAAATGACAACATGCGTACCTCCTCCGACCAGAAAAATGGTTAACACGACCCGAAGGCGAAAACATTATGACTGCAATATCAATGTCACACAGGATTGAAAGCTCATAAGCTTTCTTGATAAGGCCATTTCTACGTTTTGAGAATGTAACTTGTCGATTGACGGGATTCTCTATTCTCTTTATCTCGAGTTTAACACGACCCATGACGATGATATTGATATGTAGGGATGGTTTAATGTTATTGTTAATGTTAATATTGTGCAACTAGAAAGTGTGGAGTATTGTATTGGATGTTGTATGCATGCAAAAAAGGAAATGAAGAATCTGAAGGAGGAAATCTAAATTGCCCTCTCTTTTTTAGAAGAAGATGTGAAAACTTTAATGTATGGAAACATGCATGACGAAGCTTAAAAGAAGGAGCAGTTGAATATGAGAGAGAGAAAAGGGAATGGTTATGGAGGGGAGAAAGGAGAAAAGGAAGGGAGGCGGAGAGATTCATGAGTTTAGAAAGAAAGGGTCCTCTCCTACTATATGCTTTAATCTTTACATTCTTTATCAATGTATATATATACAAATCTCGTGCATTCCATTTTTTATATATATAACTAAGTTGTATTAGCCTTTTCTTTTTGATAAATTATTCACACTTGTAAGAGAAAAATTGTTTAAAACTGTGAATGATTTCATAATACATGATCAACAAAGTTTTATTTTATTAAATAAAATCAACTACAAAAATTACATGATTTGTTTAGTGAAGTTAAGATTGAAAGTTATTATTGTAATGTTAGAATTATGTAGTATTTAAATATTATTATTATTATTTATAATAAAAAATTTGTATAAATAATAAAGTTAATTAAACAAGTTATGATAAGAGTAAAATTGATAATAAATTCTATCACTATGGTTACAAAAACGTTATAGTGAGGAATTTTTAATCTTAATACTAGTGAAAATATTTGCGTGTATATATGTTTTTTTTATAACAACAAAAAGATTACTATCATAAAAACAATTATAAATAAATTTTTACAATTTTATAAAGTTTTTATATTTTGTAGATAATTTATTATTATACATAATTATTTTAATTTAAAAATGGTTAAAATAAAAAATACGGTGAAATCGAAAGAAGTTAAATTTAAAAATTTCACCTAAAAGGTAAAATTGGTGAAATAATTATTTTAATTTAAGAAAAAGATTATTACTTCAATCATAAAATTGGACGAAAAATATGTATATCAAAAGAGAAAATCTCCTACCGTATACCTATATAATGGTATACATTTATAAATATCTATGAAAAAAAAAGTCATCAATATGTTATTCTAATAATAAATGGCAAATGAATTCGTCTCCATAGATATTTTGTGAATCCGTTTCCGTTTTATCGAAAAATATTTAACTATCTTCATCTTCATTTCATTCATATTTAATTATTAAAATATTTATAATTATTTTTTCATTAACTTGGAATATATATATTCAGGTGTTTAATTGCGTAAAAACCATTATTTATTAGGTAAAAATCATTCTTTTTTGTCTTTAATATTTTATTATTTGAAGAACTTTTTGTTTCGTTCAAGCAATTTCATTATTTTTCAACAGTTTAAATTGGATATCTGAAAAAAAATTTCAGATCCTCAAGGTATTTTTTATTTTATGATACCTTAATTGTAATTTTTTTTCTTTCAACAATTTTGTTTAATGGGTGTATCAAATATTTTTTAGTTTACACATTTTATCATTTTTACTTTTTCTTAATATTTTTATTTGATACTTTTTATCATATAGAATATTCTTTTAATTATTTTTTATATAATTATTTTTTATTTTATCACTCATTATCATAAATGTAATTTTACTATCATAATTGTAATGTACCTTTCATTTACAATAATATAATAATGTAATGTATTGTCATGAAATTCCAAAAAGGAAATATCTATATCTAAATTAGAATTATTATTCATTTAGTATATTTTCTTTATTTTGGATTTGTATTTAAGTAGTGTATTATAAAGTGTTGTCAAAATGAGTTAAAACTCGTGGGATAACCAAGTCCACTACAGGTTCAGGTCAGGTTGTGTCAGAACCAGTAAAATCCACGCACGTATCGTTTTAGTGGAGTTCATGTGGCAAGAGGGAATCTCGACACTCAGATGACGGACGCCAGGTGTCAAGCGAAGAAGATCCGGAAATCAGATAATGGAATGCAGGTGTCGGCAGATGAACGGACGCTCGTTTTGACGTGGGAAGCAAAACTTGGATTTTCAGAAAATCTACTCCACTCTCTGCATAAGCTCAATGCAAAGGCAAAAGAAAGTTGGGAATGAATAAGATGATTGTGTTGTTATGATTCTCTTAACTCAAGGATTTTGTGATCCAGAAAAACCAATTTTCTTGTTAGCCCAGCCACATTATAAGCCATTGAAAAGTCCTTGTGATGATGCATGCTTGTGAATGTTTTTGATTGTGTTAAAATGAAAGTCAAAGTTGATTCAGGTGACATTGTGATAGTATAGTGAATGAGTGATTACCTTTTATACACTTGTGTGTTGAGTGAAAATACTTTACCTAGTGAGGAAATATTCCATTAGCACATGAACATCCATGCTTAATTGATTGGTCATTCATGAAAAAGAGCATTTGTTGGGTATTAACTGATTTTGTGAAACACTAAAGCATGTGCACATCCTAATTGAAATCTTGATCATAAGTTTGATTGATGTTTTTACTTATTTTGAAAAGAAGATTTTTGAATGAAGTGAACCATCATATGAATTGGTTGAAGATGGAGTTACATCTTATTTGCTTGAGGACAAGCAAAGTTTTAAGTTTGGGGTTGTGATAACAGTTGAAAAACTGTTATTTTCATGCTTAAAATTGATACTAAAAGCAACCTTTATACTTAGAAACTAGCTTCAAATCATGCCTTTCTTCATATTTTCAGAAATAAGAGAGCTGGATAGGTTTATGCTTGATTTCAGTGTTTTTGTGCAGGTTTTAAGGTGAATTTGGTGAAAGAAGTGAAGAAGGAGAGATATGGAATCAGAAAAGACATCAAAAAGTGCAAAAGGAGAAGCCGAAGTCACCGCTCAGCGGCAGTTTACCGCTGAGCGGCACTCAGGAGCTCACGGGAGGACCGCTGAGGGGCAAAATGGCCGCTGAGGGGAAGAAACGTGACACGCACTTACCGCTGAGCGGTATTTTACCGCTGAGCGGCACTTTAATGGGCTTGGACCTAATTTTCTGTAATTTACGAATAATATATAAGCTTTAGGGTTTCCTAGGGTTGGTATCTTTGGCTGGAACGAAGTAAACACTCTCTCTTCCACCCCTTTGAAGGAGGATCTTGGATGTTGAGGCTTCCTCTTCACCTTTTTAGGGTTTTATCTTTCATTCTTTCATTGTTATTCATCTAGGTTCACTATGAATATGGTGAACTAAACTCTGTATGTTTGTTGGGGAATCAATGTAATCTTTTGAAGCTCTCATATATGGAATCTGTTTTTACATCTTTAATTAAGACTTATGCTTTCTTTCATCATTAGTTAGGGTTTTTCCTCTTTGCTTAATGCTTGCATTGTTTAACTCATTCGATGCATGATTATTGGTTTTGTCGATACGGGCGCGTACGGGGAAGTCTAGATCCGGGGAATTTCTCCCAATATTATATTGGTTGTCGTTAAGCTCCTGCACTTATGAACTGATCATTAGGAATGCTAGGAATTGTATGAACTCGTGATTAGGGAGAAGCCTTCTTGAAAGGTACTTTAGAGAGTGGCATTAACAATGATGATTTGAATGTTGAATTCCTAAAATATATGAGAGTGGATAAGATGAAATTGACCCCCAACAACATATTCATACATAAATTTCATTGAAAGTGTTTATCTTTTGTTTTTTGCCATTGATCAAAACTTCATGCATACATATTTAATTTTCGTCTTTTGCATATAAAATCCAAATATTTCGTCTTTAAGTATTAGCTAATCAAGAAACCACACAACTAAACTAGGCCGTGAGTCCTTTGGGAAGAACGATACTTGGTCTTACCAAGTTTATTACTTGAACGATTCGGTCATACTTGCCGATTGAAAAACAAGTTTGTGACATCATATTTTGGTGTTCATAAATTTGTCCATCACTGGTGGCGGCGCCATCTACCGTTGTCGGCGGCGTCATCGTCTACCGTTGTCACTACTGGAGTTCTAGTTTCGATTGACGATCACATGATTTTGATTGTCTCAACCAAGCGACCATCATGCCATCAACGACCCTTTATCGGAGCTCTTACGCGCTCTTAGCACCTTTTAAAGTTATGGATTTGCTCCCTTTTTCGTAGTGCATTATGGCATGTGTAGTAGCAATTAAGAGTATCGAAGTCGCTCGTTTTCCTCTTTTAGGTTCATCGTGTGTTGTCGCACGTCTCGTCTCCTCTCAAGCAGTTATTTAGAGCATCGATGTTGCTCTTGTGCCTTGATTGGAGAATCTTAGATTTTTTAATATTTCTCTCTCCTATTCATCCATGGCTTCTTCCGCTGCTGTCTCTTTTGACCTCTCTTTTGTCACCATTGTGTTTGACCCGTTCATATATGTTTTTTTCCCATGGAAAAGATGTTTTTGTTAGTTTATTTATAGCTGTGTGGCTCTCTAACAATTACCTCTTTATCCACTGGTGGCATTCCTCAAGGGCGATTTGCAAGAAGAGATTTACATGGAACAACCTCCCAGATTTGTTGCTCAGGGAGAGTTTTCTAGGTTGATATTTCGTCTTCTATGTATCTTGCAAATCATTAGCAAATTGATGTCACTCGAGTGCAGAAACAGATATTTTCACTGAGTCTTTATAGATTATATTAGTAACAAGCTTGATATATACGATTTGTATACACTAACTTGAGAGAGAATGTTAGATATATTATCTTTATTTTATATTTATCTTTAGTAAGTTATGAAAGCCTTAAAAAATCTCTCATGATCACTTTGTGCAAGACAAATTCTGTAAAACGTCATACTACTCTGATGGTGAATCTCCTCTCACTCTCACGGTGACTCTACTCTCACTTCAGTGTCTCTCCAACCCAATTTAGTTGTTTACATTCCTGTACAGGTTCTTAGTTGATGCTGTTTCGTTCCAATTTTCTTGTCACATATAATAATTACTGATTAGCTTGAAGAGCATGTATGTTTTGTCCTGCCGTTTGTTTGGATGGTTTCACTTTCTAATTTGAGGTTTTAAGAACCGGGTGTCAGTATTCTCTCTTTGGTTCATTTTAAAAATATGGCTTCATTGCATCACGTAAGAACTTTCTTTCAACAAACCCTCCTGTGAATACTTGGAAAGGAACTTACTCTTTTATGAGTATAATTATACAAACTAGAAGACATGTGCCTTCCAATTTTTAGAAATGCCATGTGTGGTGTGATCTTGCTTTAAATATATTAGAATCTAATGATTATGGATATAACGTCATTTTTATTCGTATAGAGCGGAAGGAGAGCCCTTGATGAATTATTTTGAAAAACATATTAAAATAATATTTTTATTCATATATTAAAATAATGATGTTTGTCTCATTATCATTTACTTCCAAATAATAAGGTAGTCACCTATTTTACTCTAATTGGTTAGCGTCAAAGTCATGATGAAATTTTACGGCGTCTCAATATCAAATCTGTACATGAATTTATTACTCCTTTCTGTTTCTTTTCCTAGAGTTAATAATTTTGTTTAATGTTGATTGTGGTGCACGAGTATCTATCGGAAAGATGAAAGCCAGTGATGTAATAAAGTCCTAGTGAACTAGTAAGCCTGGCCTTGGTGACGAATTGGTCATGGGTTCAAATTCAGAAATAGTATTTTGTATTTTAAGGATGAGGTTTTGCACATATATATAAACACTTCTGCACCTTCACATCATGTGAAATTCTGTGATAGTGCGGCATGTCAGTTTTTTTTAAGGACCAGAAGAGATGGAAGTGATAAAATATGTTTTATGTAGAAGTTATTTGGTTTTGTGGGTTTAATTTTCGGGGATACAACATTTCTGATGCCCACAAAAGACCATGGGCGAAATTCAGTTTGAACTTTAAAGCATATCAGAAGATCTCAATAAGTATAGTGAGAAAACAAAGTCACTAATACGATTGATAATGTGAAAACAGAGTGAGAAAAAAAGTTCAATTTTCTCTTTTCCTTTCTTCTAATATATATATATATATATATATATATATATATATATATATATATATATATATATATATATATATATATATATATATATATATATATATGATTAATTGATTTTGGTCTTGCAAATGCCCCTATGAGATTTTGATGATTTGGTTTCTTAAAATAACATGTTTTGCTGTGTTTGTATTTCTATTTAAAACCCATGAAATAGATGTTCTATCAAAAGAAAGATTTTGCACCCCTATTTACTACATTTACCATATTCTCTTGGTAATATTTTAGGAAAATGTTTATTTGACAACCGTTATTTTGTCAACTTTTTTACAACTATATATGTAGTTTGTTGATTGGTTTGTTTAATATGTTTTTTGGAGAAAAGGTGAAATGGGTTGACGAGGGCCGTTTTGAAAGAAAAAAAGTTTTTCACACTTTCATTTCAAAGAACCTTGCACGTTTTTTCTTGGTTTGTGAAACTAGATGAATAATAGAAAAGAATGAAAGATAAAACCTTAGAAGTTCAAGATAAGGGCTTTCCCATCCAAATCCGCCTCCGTGGGGTCAAAGGGTGTGTTTCTGCGCCTCTTTCGTCCAAAGATACAATCCCTAGGACGTACAAGTCCGTAAATAGAACATAAAAATAACAGAAAACGGGTCCAAGACCACGAAACTGGTGCTCAGCGCCCCACTTAGGGCGCCCGGGCAGTGTGCCGAATCGTATGACGCTCAGTGTCAGCTCAAAAGGCAAGCAGGCGTGGTACGACTCAAGGAAGTGGCGCTCAGTGCCCCAAAAAGGACGCCCAAGCGCAAGCCAGGGACTTCCTATGCTGAGGGCTTCAGAAAAAGGGCAGCCAAGCGTGAGACAATGTACTCCGGCGTTGAGGGCCCCTAAAATGGCGCTCAACATTGCTATGATCCTCCTTTTTTATGCTTTTCCAACTCTTCCTGAGTTCCAACTCCTTACTACTTCAACTTTTTTTCCAAATCATCTCAATGCCTATTAAAAACAAGGAAATCTAGCACAAAATCGTTAAATTCACCTTCAACTCTCTTTTTCACACAAAACTATGATTTCAAGCTAGTTTTTAAGTCAAAAAGGGTGTTTTTAATATCAAAATTAAGTATTAAATAATGATAAATTCAACCGTTATCAAATTTTCATATTGATAATTTCATTCAAGGCGAACATTTTCTCATAATTCAAATTCTAGGAAAGGCATAACACAAGTACCAGACACAATAGAGGCAAAAAAAATGTCACCCTGAAATAAAATCCTCACCTGACTAGGCTCCCATGTTAAGTAGAAGTTGCCCCGACTTGAGACTGCAACATACCTTCCACTTGGAGAGCGATTGACACTATTGAAAGTCCCAATGTAATAACTTGCACCACTAATACCACTAAAAACTGTTTTGAAGAAGCAACACAGATAGATAAATGCCTTGACAAATAGAAATTGAAAATGTTCAACATTCACATAATACAAAAGATAACCCAATGAATGAGTTTTTGAAGCACAAAGTCAAATGAGCAAACTTCTTCAACAAACAAACGCATCAACACTCATCGTACACTAGTGCAAAATTGATCTTTAACGTCACCCCATAGACGTCCGTCCACCAAAACTCCAACGTAAATAATTGACCGGTGGCATAAATGTAAATAATTGCGTGTGGAGACGTCCGTCCTGAAAGGGGCCGGACGTCTATAATATTGTAGACGTCCGACCCCTCTAACGGACGTTCAAAAGCCTGACGGGAGAGTTGAAGATTCAGCCTTTTGAACGTCCGTCCTGGAGGGAGCCGGACGTCTATATATATTAAACGTCCGGCCCATAAGGGACGGACGTTCAAAAGACTGACGGGTTAAACTACCCTGTCAGCATCTTGAACGTCCGTCCTACAGGGGGACGGACGTTTAATATATATAGACGTCCGTCCCCCTCCAGGACGGACGTTCAAGAGGCTGACAGAGTACTTGAACCGGTCAGCCACTTGAACGTCCGTCCTGGAGGGGGACGGACGTCTATATATATTAAACGTCCGTCCCCCTCCAGGACGGACGTTCAAGTGGCTGACAGGTTCAACTACTCTGTCAGCCTCTTGAACGTCCGTCCTGGAGGGGGACGGACGTTTAATATATATAGACGTCCGTCCCCCTCCAGGACGGACGTTCAAGAGGCTGACAGAGTAGTTGAATTGGTCAGCCACTTGAACGTCCGTCCTGGAGGGGGACGGACGTCTATATATATTAAACGTCCGTCCTCCTCCAGGACGGACGTTCAAGTGGCTGACAAGTTCAACTACTCTGTCAGCCTCTTGAACGTCCGTCCTGGAGGGGGACGGACGTTTAATATATTTAGACGTCCGTCCCCCTCCAGGACGGACGTTCATGGGACTGATGGGTTGAACTTCTGTCAGTCTCTTGAACGTCCGTCTTGGAGGGGGACGGACGTCTACTATATTATAGACGTCCGCCCCTGCCACAACGGACGTTCAAAAGACGTTTAAAATAAGGACTTACTAACCAAAACGCGAACCCGCGAGGAGTTATGCGAACCCGTGAGAGTTCCCTCTGCGCCTTGCATTTCTAGGTTGGTTTTTATCTGTTTTGGACCGTTTAATCTTACTTTTATTCCGATTAAATTGTTCAGTGATGAAATGTCTTTCATTTGGACCGATTAAAAATCGTTTTCTGTGCATTTTTGTGCAGTTTGTAGAGTGTTCTTGGGCGGCGTTTTTGGCCTACGTTTTAGGTCGTTTACTCCTCCTTCTCCCTCCATTTTCATTTCGAATCTGCTCTTCAGATGTGTTGTAGTGCACAAAAAAACATCCAAAACCTGTAGTCCTAAATAACCCGTAAATAACCCTAAATAACCCGTCTAATAAAGCCCTTTCTGCAGTAGTGTATAGACGTCCGAGAGGTTCGCAACGGACGTCTATATAGACGTCCGCCTGACACAGCGGACGTCTATATAGACGTCCGGCCTGACACAACAGACGTCTATATAGACGTCCGGCCTGACACAACGGACGTCTACATAGACGTCACCTGTAAAGACGTCGGTCGAACGTCGGACGTCAAAAAGCCTAAAGAACGGACGTCTATTGCCCTTTCTGCACTAGTGGTACAACATAACTCAAACATTTCAATTTTATTAACACATCACTTACTATTTTGAATGAGTAGCATTAGGACACTACATGCCATATCTGTGACAATTCAATACATACATAGACAATTGTGCATTATTGGAAACTCACCTATTAAGAGTAGCTGACACAGTTTCCTCAGCAACAGCTCTCTAGTTGTAACCCCTGTTAACAGTAACGTATATTGCACCTTCGTTAGTAACCATCTCTACACTCTTCTCACCAGTTGCTTTTATGTACACCTGCAATACATCCCATTACATTTCAAAACAATTTTAACAACACATAAATAAACACAAATATTATTATTAGAATGAATAACAATGCATAAGCATAACCAACCTTCTTTTTGGACCTTCTTTTTCGATTGTCAATCGTCTTCTTCTTCAACATTCAATTTACCCCTCTTCTGCCAAACCTGGTACATTTTACTTCAAAACTGTTGATGAAGCAGATTGTTAAAGTGGCTTACAACAATTCGGGAAATTCAATTCTTGCATTGGCATCGAATAGTATTCATGTGGTTTGGCTCTGGCCATTGATGAAAAATTTATGAACACCGAAAAACGGCGCCAAAAACTTGTTTAACCCTCGGCAAGTGTGACCGAATCGTATCAAGCAATAAACTCGGCAAGACCAAGTATCGTTCTCCCAAAGGACTCACGGCTTAGTTAGTTATATGATTTCTTGATTATTTAAGACTTGAGAACAAATTGTTATAAGTTTCAAATGCAAAAGACAAAAAGTAAACATGTATGCATGTGATGATCAATGGGAAAGAAGAACAGAAACACTGAACGAATTATATGGATGAGTATGTTGTTGGGGTAATCAATTTCTACTTATCCACTCTCATATATTTTAGGAATTCATCATTCTTTTCATCAATGTTAATGTCACTCTCTAAATCACCTTGCAAAGAAAGCCTATCCTTAATTACGAGTTCATACAATTCCTAGCATCCCTAATAATTAATTCTGAAGCACAGAAGCTTAAAGGCACCCAACCCTCATATCCCTATGTCTAGACAATATGTTATTGGGAGAATTTCCCTGGATCTAGATTTCCCTGTATGTGTCCATATCGACAAAATCAATAATCATGACATCGAATGAGTTAAACAATGCATGCTTTGAGCAAAGAGGAAAAACCCTAACTATTAATGAAAGAAAGCATGTATCTCAAATAAGATGTTTAAACACAAATTCCATATATGAGAGCTTCAAAAGATTACATTGATTCCCCAACAACAAGAAGAGTTTAGTTCACCATATTCATGGTGAAACTAGATGAAATACAATGAAAGAATGGAAGAGATAGAAAAACCCTAGAAAGAGAAGAGGAGAGTCGTCACCATCTCCAATTCTACCCCCAAGGGGTGAAAAGTGTGTTTTGCGTCTTCTCCAGCCAAATATACAAACCCTAGGAAGTCCTAAAGCTTATATACTATTCGAAATATTACAGAAAAGTGGGCCTAAGCCCAAATTGCCGCTCAACGGCAAACTACCGCTCAACGGTAAGTGCGTGTGTTGAATTCTTCCCCTCAGCGACATTTTCACCCCTCAGCGGAGCCAACAGGTGTTCATTAGTGCCGCTCAGCGGTAAACTGGCATTGAGCGGTACTTGCGGCTTCTCTTCTTTTGCACTTTTTGAGTTCTTTTCTGATTCCATCTTTATCCTTCTTCACTTCTTTCATCAAATTCACCTTAAAACATGCATAAAACACTGAAATCAAGCATAAACCTGTCCAACTCTCTTATTTCCAAAAATATAAACAAAAGCATGATTCCAAGCTAGTTTCTATGTGTTAAAGGTTGCTTTTAGTATCAATTTTAAGCATGAAAATAATAGTTTTTCAACTGTTATCACAACCCCAAACTTAGAAATTTGCTTGTTCTCAAGCAAACAAGATGTAACTCAATCTTCTACCAATCAATAGAATGGTTCACTCCATTCAAAAATCCTCTTTTCAAGATAAGTAAGTACTCAATTAAGCTCATGACAAAAACATCAATCAAGACATGCACATGCTTTAGTGTGCACACAATCACCTAGTATCCAACAAATGCTTCTTTTCATGAATGATCAATCAACTAAGTATGGATGTTCATGTGCTCATGGAATCTTTCCTTACTAGATAAAGTGTTTCACTCAAACACACAAGTGTATAAGAGGTAATCACTCATTCACTCTACGATCACAATGTCACATGAATTGACTTTGCCTTTCATTTAACCACAATCAAATACATTCACAAGCATGCATCATCACAAGGACTTTTCAATGGCTTATAATGTGGCTAGGCTAAGAAGAAAATCGGTTTTTCTAGATCACAAAACCCTTGAGTTAAGAGAATCATATAAACCCAATCATTCTTACTTATTCCCAACTTTCCTTTGCATTGAGCTTTGCTTTTTCTTCTCTTTTCTTTCTCTTTTGCTTTTTCTTTTCACATTCTTAGTTCTTAGCTCTTAGCTCAATGCTTTCAATTTCCCTTTCATAACTTCCCAACAACCCCAAACTTGAACATTCGTCAATACCACAAAATATTTTCTACTTAACTCAAGGTAAAGCTTTTCACAAGGGGTTTTCAAATTATGTTCAAGGCTAAGGGTTCAAAGGGTAGAACACATAGTGCTCTCTTTTGTGGGCTAAAATCATGCATTTGGCTAATAAAAGGGTTACCAACAAATGGCCTTGATCATATGATGCAAACAAGCAATTGATTCAATCATAGAAAACCTGGGCAAATCATTCATGCTTTCAAAGTAATAGTATTCAATCACAAAAATTCTGGAGCTCAAAACTTCACATATAAACTCATTCACATTCCACATATACACATCCTGCTTAGTATCATAATCACAATCACAACATCATGCATTTGTTCACAAAGCTTGTGAATCACCTGTATAAGCATATAATGTGCACATCTCAACATCAATCAATATCAAAGCATCATCAAGCATTACTTATCAAACAACAATCATAAGCAAACCATCATAACAGACAAAGTTTCCAATTGAGTACATCAAACCCTATTCTACTAACAGAAGCAAATAAGTTTAGAACAAAACAGAGGATAAAAAAAATCCTGCTCTAGTGCTGATAACATCCATCAGTGAATGCTATCTCAGTTCCTCATCAACTCATGCTATCAACTCATGCTATCATCAACTTATAGTCTTGATTATTTTGCCCGATGGCGAGGCCATCCCTGCATCAAACATAATTCACAAAACCACAAGACACATTGTTAAGCATTAGTAAACCACAATGAAGAAATCAGCCCGTAACAACAATGCTCTCACCAAACCCCAAACTTGAATGGAAACTTGATGCAAAAATGAATGGAAGAGAGGTTTTATGAAGGGGGAAGAAAAATAGAAATGAAGGGAACTCTTGGGAGATTGCTTGAGAGTGTGTGGGAGGAGTGAGATCTGAAAATAGAGGCCAAGGCGTGACTTAGGGTATAAAAGTACCCTAATGGGCTCGGGTTCCGCTACGGGGCAACCTAAGCCCGTTTTGCGATACCACCGCTCAGCGGCACTTTCGTGTTGTGCTTTTCTTCTTCCTAGCTTAACCTAGGGGCCTTCTACTCATGCTCCTCACTTGCTCCCTGCAATTAAGTTCTCAGATCACTCCTGCATCCAATCCCTATCATACAACTAAAGCAGAACAAACAACAAAGATACAATCAATCAACTGGGTTGCCTCCCAGGTAGCGCTTGTTTAACGTCACAAGCCTGACCCAAAATCCTCCAGCACCTTTCAGTAGATGTAAATCTTTCTTACCAACACCCATCAGTAGGTGTATACAAACATAGTATCCTTCAGTAAATACTCTTCCGCCTAACATCCATCAGTAGATGTAAACCCTGTAACAAACTTATAACAAAAACAAAAATACCCAAAAGTTCAAAATTACATCACCAAACCAAAAATTAAAAGTTCTTAAATCACCGGGTTGCCTCCCAGCAAGCGCTCTTTTAACGTCACTAGCTTGACCCAATAAAACTCAAGTTCTTTCTTCTTTTTCTTCTTTCTACTGAACTTCTTCAGGAATTTGATAAAACCAGGAACCTATTGCAATGTCTCAATCATAGGAACTTTAATCTCCAATTTCTTGAAGATTTCCATAAAGCGCTCAAATTCCTTCTTCCTATGATACTTCTTTGGATTAGGAAGAGGTTTTTCATATGATTCTTTCTTTTTTTTCTCTCGTCCTCTTTTTCTTTTCTCTCACTTTCTTTTTGCTTTCTCTTTTTCCACTCACTTTCTTCATCTTCACACAAATTTTCTCTTCTTCTTTCTCTTCTCTCTCTTTTCTCTCTTCTTTTTCCGACTCAACTTTTTCAACATTTACACTCACTAGCACTTTACACTCTTTCCTGGGATTAACCTCAATATTAGCCCCAAAATTTTTGTCATGCCTTTCTTCCAACTGCTTAGTAATTTGACCCATTTGTATCTCCAAGTTCTTAATAGCAGTTTCAGTGCTCTTTTGAGTGGATGCAGTTGTCTGTATGAATTGCTGAAGAGTTTCTTCCGTTCTTATTGATCTTTCATTAAGTGTAGCTATTTGTTCCCATAAGGTTGGTTGTTGTTGTTGCTTGTTAAATTGCCCTAATTGTCCAGCTTGCCCACTTTGTCCTTGACCAATACTTGGGTGTGGTTTCCACCCTTGATTAAAATTCCCCTGACGGTATGGAAATTGATTGGCCATGAAGTTAACATCCTCTAAAGCTTCCACTGGAAAGGCGCATTGACCATTGATATGGTCATCACCACATAGTTCACACATCTGTTGTTGAACCTGTGCAACAGTCTTTAACTCTTGTGACAGTTGCGCAAGTGCCTTTTTGAGATTCTCCAATTGTTGAATTATTATTTTGTTCTGAGCTAACAAGGCATCATTGGATTGCAACTGTAGAACTCCTTTTTGTTGAATAGGAGCTCCTCTTTCACTGTTCAGCTCATTGTCATTAGTAGCCATGTTTTCAATTATTTCGGTTGCTTCCTCTAGAGTCTTCCATTTGATATTGCCTCCAGCTGAGGCGTCTAGCATCAACTTGGTTTGTGAACCAAGACCTCCAAGGAAGAATAGGACTACTTCTACTTCGTCAAATCCATGCGTGGGAGTCTTTCTTAATAGGCTTTTGTATCTGTCCCATGCATGACCTAGTAATTCCTCCATGCCTTGCCTGAAAGATGATATCTCTTGCTTCCCTTTGTTTACCTTGGATTGTGGGAAGTATTTGTTCAAGAACTTTGTCACCATAGCTTCCCACTCTGTAAAGCTCCCTTTTGGAAAAGAGTTCAACCAAAGCTTAACGTTGCCTCCCAATGAGAAAGGAAACAAGCTAAGTTTGATTGCTTCGTCAAGCACCCCATTTATCTTCACTGTATTGCAAATTTCATTAAAGGTTGTGAGGTGCTCATATGGGCTTTCATGTGACAACCCATTAAATTGGTTACTCTTAACCAATTGGATTAATGTCGATTTCACCTCCATGTTGGCTGCATTGACCCTCGGTCTTGCTATACTGTTAAAATGTTGAGGGCCAACCACATTGGTGTAATCTACAAGAGTCCGTCTAACATTATTATTCTCCATCTCCTCAGTGCTATGGTGAGGACCTTGTGGTGAAAGTTGTAAAAGATCTTCCGGAGGAGGGAAAAGTTCTCTAGATGTACGGATTCTTCTCCTCTGTCTACTCTCGTCTAAGCCTTCAAGAAGAGATTCCGAGGTTTTCTTGCTTCTAGTTCGCATTGCTTCCTGCATACACAAGAAAACAAGTCCCTATAAAAAATTGTTAGCACAAAAAGATAGAGAAGATATAAAATAAGAGATAAGAAGATAAAATAAAAACAGAAAATAAAATAAAATAATAACCGAAAAATAAAAACAGAAAATAAAATAAAATAAAATAAAATAATAACCGAAAAAATAAAAATAAAAAATAAAAACAGCAAAATAAAAACAGAAAAATAAAAACAGAAATTCAAAAATTTGAAATATAAAATTCAAAATTCAAAAACAAGTCAAAGATAATCAATAATCACACAAATGAACTAGTTAAACCACGAGTCCCCGGCAACGGCACCAAAAACTTGATGACAAATTTATGAACACCAAAAAACGGTGCAAAAAACTTGTTTAACCCTCGGCAAGTGTGACCGAATCGTATCAAGTAATAAACTCGGTAAGACCAAATATCGTTCTCCCAAATGACTCACGGCCTAGTTAGTTATATGATTTCTTGATTATTTAAGACTTGAGAACAAATTGTTATAAGTTTCAAATGCAAAAGACAAAAAGTAAACATGTATGCATGTGATGATCAATGGGAAAGAAGAACACAAACACTAAACGAATGATATGGATGAGTATGTTGTTGGGGTAATCAATTTCATCTTATCCACTCTCATATATTTTAGGAATTCATCATTCTTTTCATCAATGTTAATGCCACTCTCTAAATCACCTTGAAAAGAAAGCCTATCCTTAATTATGAGTTCATACAATTCCTAGCATCCCTAATAATTAATTCTGAAGCACAGAAGCTTAAAGGCAACCAACCCTCATAACCCTATGTCTAGACAATATGCTATTGGGAGAATTTCCCCGGATCTAGATTTCCCCGTATGTGTCCATATCGACAAAATCAATAATCATGACATCGAATGAGTTAAACAATGCATGTTTTTAGCAAAGAGGAAAAACCCTAACTATTAATGAAAGAAAGCATGTATCTCAAATAAGATGTTTAAACACAAATTCCATATATGAGAGCTGCAAAAGATTACATTGATTCCCCAACAACAAGAAGAGTTTAGTTCACCATATTCATGGTGAAACTAGACGAAATACAATGAAAGAATGGAAGAGATAAAAAAAGACCTAGAAAGAGAAGAGGAGAGTCGTCACCATCTCCAATTCTACCCCCAAGGGGTGAAAAGTGTGTTTTGCGTCTTCTCCAGCCAAATATCCAAACCCTATAGGAAGTCCTAAAGCTTATATATTATTCGAAATAGTACAGAAAAGTGGGCCTAAGCCCAAAATAATGCCGCTCAGCGGCAAACTACCGCTCAACGATAAGTGCGTGTGTTGAATTCTTCCCCTCAGCGGCATTTTCACCCCTCAGCGGAGCCAATGAGTGTTCATTAGTGTTGCTCAACTATAAACTAGCGCTGAGCGATACTTGCGACTTCTCTTCTTTTGCACTTTGTGAGTTCTTTTCTGATTCCATCTCTATCCTTCTTCACTTCTTTCATCAAATTCACCTTAAAACTTGCATAAAACACTAAAATCAAGCATAAACTTGTCCAACTCTCTTATTTCCAAATATATAAACAAAAGCATGATTCCAAGCTAGTTTCTTGGTGTTAAAGGTTGCTTTTAGTATCAATTTTAAGCATGAAAATAGCAGTTTTCAACTGTTATCAGCCATGCACTGGCTTTAACTTGGATGGCAAGGTAATTCACCTTCTTTTATATCAAATCATGAAATTAGGGAAAACATGGCAGAAAAAGGAAAGACTAAGATATATATTTACTGCTAATAGAGGTCACTGTTGAATACAAAAAATGGATACATGAATTGAAAAAGTGTAATTCAGGATTTAGGAAAAAGGAAGTGTATCTGATGGAAAACCATCAAGAAATCACATTGGACCTCTTACTAGAGCAATGGCTAGGAAGATTCAAGAAGAAGAAGGATCATCTAACATTTTACTTCTATGGAAGGTTACTTATAAAAATCCTTCTTCTCTTAACTAAAGCACTTATATTTTGTTTTGTAGGAATTAATAAATTTTGGAGAATATGATTGAGCCATTCGAGAAAGAACCAAGCAAAGGAGCCAAAAAGCAAAGGAGGTGCTTACGGCATGCACCAGCATTTTCCACGTGAATGTTGGCTGATTTGGAAGGAAGCACACACCTTGCTGGATGAGCTGGAATGAAGCATGGATTTTGCTTGATCAAAATCTGAATAATTTGAATTTTAGGAGGGAATTACAAACAGAATTTAGGCTCCTCTTCACCTATAAATAAGAGGGCCTTTTCTTTGTATTGGGTTACTTTTGAGCTTAGTAAATTGCTGCTGAAATTCATTGCCAGCCCTATTGCTCTTGAGTCACTAATTCTCTCTACTTTCTCTTCCCTTTCCTCTAGCTTCCTTCCATTGTAGGAAGGCCTTCTGAGCTGTGAGGTTCCCACACATACTTATTCCACTCAAATACACCAAAATCTCACCCAATTGCTACTGCATCCACTCTGCTGTATTTCATCCACTGCACCAATACTGTTTTTCATCCGCTGCATCTGTTTTGTCTGCAAGGCCAGGACATTCAAGCATGGATAAGCTTCCATCAAGTGGTATCCAGAGCTTAGGTTCTCCACGCACCAAGGAGCTAAGCATTTCTTCTCATTCTGCAATTTAATTCTGCTGAATTCCATCTCTGTTTCTGTTTTCTGTTTCTGTTTTCTATTTCTGTTTCAGTTTTAATTTTGCTTCTGTAATTCTGTTCCAGCCTTTAATTCTGTGTTCTTACAGTGCCTTATGTCCATCTTTCATTTTAAACGGTGAATTTTATTTGTTTGAGTCATTTCTACCTTTATTTTTTTTCATTTTCCAGTAATGTCATGGTCATGTCCTGTTGTGCAGTTTTTCAACTCTGTCATCAAGTATTTGATTCTGTTCTAGCTTTCATTTTCGTTTTAAGTGTGTCCTGAGCAATTGCTAGCTCTATGTTGATCATATAAAGCAATGGCAACATGTCCAGCTTTGATCATTTGAGCCAATTAGCATTGCAAATATTGATTCTAGTAGAAAAATCTGCATAAAACATCATTTCTGGATTAATTTGATATCAGCTGATGCAGTCCAGATTTCTTTATTTTCAAGCTTTGTACAAGTTTGTTTACTGTTTTTACATGTGTTTGAAGTGATAGCAACTCCTAATAATCATAGAATTGAAAAATGAGTGGTTGAGTTGCTTGAAATCTGGTTTCAAATCACTGTTACTGTTTTAATCCAAGCTTTTCACCGTGCTAAGTTTCCTTGAATTGTATAATCTGAGTTTGGTCATGCTAAGCACATTAAATCTAGCTTAGATCTGTGTTTTTACACTTCTTAGAGTCATTTCCTTTGCTGTCCAGTTTTTGATTCCATGAAAAGCTAAATTTGGTTGGTTCATTGATGGTTTTTGTTGCATAATTTGGCCATAGCAAGGGTGATTTTCGAATCCTGCTATTTCTGTGTGTTTGGACAGTTTGAACAAGTCTAAATGGATGATTAAAAGTTGCTAATACTGTTCATTTGGTCAAAATTGAAGTTATATGCAGATTGGATACTTAAACCATCAATTTTGAGTTAAAATTGGAAGTGGACCAGTGAATTTGAGTAGTAAGCATTAATTCAGCTGTTTAAGAGTTTAAACATGTTTAATATCATGAATAAAAGTTGTTTGAACATTCATCCAAGCTGCTGAAACACTGCTACTCATTTTGGGTTCCAAAACCACCATTTTAGTTCATTTTTCTAGTGCAGTTTCTGTTTTCCAGCCACTGTTTTGGTAATTTTAGTGTAAAATTCATTGCTGGATTGTGAAAAAGCTGGTTCAATGTTTAAAAATGAAAATACATGATCAAAAGAAGAAGTATCAAGTGTTAAAAAGCTGATTAGAACCAACCAATCCAGATTACAGGCCCTGAAAAATCAAAAACAAAATCTGAAATTCATTGGGGCATTTTATCAAACACTTCTGAAAATTATCAAACAGTTTGCATTTGGAATAATTTCTGAGCTGTGCTTGTGTTTTTCTTGCTTTCTTCATCCATTCTAGTACCTTTGATAAGTTCATCTTGTGTACCTACTTTCATTTGTGTGCTGTCCAATTGTTTGTGTCTATTTTTTTTGGCATCTAAAGTGTTCAATACAGCAGCTTATACTGGTGCAGTGTGCAGAAATTTGGTGCAAATTTTTAATCTGTTTGGTGTGATTTTGCTGAGTTTTGGAGTGTATGTGCAAGCTGTTTGGGGCATCCAGCACCAGAATCCTTCTACTACATTGGTAGCCTCCTAGGAAGTGGTTTGAGCATTGAAAGTGGAGCAAGAAGGAAGACTCAACAGCAGCCCAAACACCACTGTCCAGCAGCTGGAAACTTCTGTTACAGCAGCATTTCAACCCTGGAAAAAGAGCAACTCACACCTTCATTTTGAGTGGCTTTCTGCAGCAGCAAGAAGACAAAGCTCACATTACTTCTAGGCCTCATTTCAAGTTTATTTACATCAAATATCACGAAATTTGCTGTTAGAAATTGTATATTTTTTTTCTTTGCTGTTTTTGAGCCAAGTGACTTGGAAAAATGCTCTTGAAGCAATTCCAAGTTCACAATTGAACATTGTAATAGTCCAATTTCGTTTTCTTAGTGTGGAAGTGTGTCAAGGGGCTCCAAGTGTCACTTGCACTTTCACTTAGGGCCGTCTAGCATTTACATTCTTGCATCTTTATTGCTTTCCTTAAATGTCTTGAGTAATCCTTTTGTTTTTAGGTCTCCGTGGTATTTAGGATAGCATAGCATATAGTAAACCTTTCTTTGGTTTGTAGGTTCATAACATTTAAAAAGAATTTGAAGAATTTCTACTTAGAAACTAAAGTAAAAGAACATTCTAAGGAAACTCTGGCTAAGGAAGAACTTGGTTTCTAAGCTTGTCCATTTGTGACTCACCTCTTCTTCCTGGGAGCTACTTAGAAACATCTTTTGCTTCTAGAATCTCTTTAGAAATTTTTCACCAAAAACAAAGAAAGCTTGTGAAAATCTTTTCACTCATTACTTGTCAAATATTTTGAAAACTTTGTGAAAACCTTTTCCTTTGACAAGAATGAGTCAATCAAGTGTGCAAGGAAGTTTGAAACCCAATAGTGAAATGTCTTTAAGGGAAGAATTTGAGCAAAGATTTGAACAAAGGGATAAAGAGATTAGTGAGCTCAAAGATATGATTAGTCAACTTTTGATTAATCAAGATAAAAAGAAAGAGAGGTCTTCCCATAGGAGAAGAGAAGAATCATCATCTTCTCCAAGTGAAATTGAGCAAATTAGTAGTCATCACAATGATGACCACTACCAAATGCCTCCTAGAAGACAACATAGAGTTAGAGAGCATTACCCAAGAGAGCCTAAAACTGATCTACCTTCTTTTCATGGAAAGGATGATGTGGAAGAATATCTAGAGTGGGAAATGAAAGTTGAGCAATTGTTTGAGTGCCACCAAATAGATGATGAAAGGAGAGTCACCATGGCTTCTCTAAGCTTTCAAGGCTATGCCTTAATTTGGTGGACAGCTTTGATCAAAGATTATAGGCTAAGACACTTACCTCCCATTAGATATTGGAATGAGTTAAGAACTGCCTTGAGGAGGAGGCATGTACCAGCCTACTATGATAGGGAGATAATGGATAAACTCCATAAACTCCAACAAAGGAACATGAGTGTTGAGGAATATAGACAAAAAATGGAGTTACTCATGTTGAGAGCTGGGATAAGAGAAGAACCTAGGATAACAATAGCTAGGTTTCAAAGTGGACTTAACTATGACATAAGAGATAGGGTTGAACTTATACCCTACAATGATCTCAATGAGTTAGTCCAACTTTGTGTGAGGGTTGAGCAACAACTAAAGAGGAAAAGCTCCACCAAGAAAGATTACCCTCATAATTCTTACCATAAGAAAGAGTATAAGAGGGAGGGTAGTCAAACCAAGCCAAGATATGAAAACAGAGAGAGAGAGAGGAAAAGAAAAAGTCAAAGAACCTTCAAGAGATCATAAGAGTAAGGAGACTAAGTGCTTTAGATGTGGGGAAAAAGGGCATTATGCATCTGAGTGCCGCAATAGAAAGTCAACTTACATCCTTGAGCATGAGAGTGAAAGTGAGGGTTCTTCATATAGTGAGTCTGAGACATCCACTTCTGAAGAAGAAGAAGCTTTACCTTGTGATGGTGACTTACTTATGGTAAGGAGACTCCTGGAAAGTAAACATGTAGAATTAGAACAGTCACAAAGAGAGAACCTATTCCACACAAGATGCAAAGTTTTAGAAAAGACATGTTCAATGATAGTGGATAGTGGCTCTTGTTGCAACTGTTGTAGTTCTAGAATGGTAGAGAAGCTTGGTTTAACCATTACTCCTCATCCTAAACCTTACAAACTTCAATGGATCAAAGAGGATGATGGAATAGTAGTTAAAGAACAGGTAAGTGTACCTATTTCCATTGGCAAATATGAAGATCAAATTGTTTGTGATATAGTACCAATGGAAGCTTGGCACATATTACTTGGAAGACCTTGGCAATATGATAAACAAGCTTTACATGATGGAGTCACCAACAAAATCACCATTCAACACAAGGGAAAGAAAATTATTTTGTGTCCTCTTACACCTTCACAAGTAAGAGAGGACCAAATAATTCTTAAGAAGAAGTTGGATGGGGAAAAGAAAAAAGAAAATAAGAAAGAAAGAAAGAATTTGGTAACCCATGCCTCAGCCCATGAAGTTGTCCAACCTCAAACCTTGAATATTTCCAAAAATATTTTTCTTGGACAACCTCATTTCCTTCTTTATTGCAAAGAGGCATTTGTTTCAATCACTCATGAACTTGGTTCTCTACCGAAGGGGTTGCAAAAACTTTTAAAGGAATTTGATGATATATTTCCCAAAGAGCTACCAAGTGGATTACCACCTTTGAGGGGAATAGAACATCAAATAGATTTGGTGCCTGGGGCAAGCTTACCCAATAGGCCAGCCTATAGAACCAACCCTATGGAAACAAAAGAAATAGAGAGACAAGTTAATGAATTATTGAACAAAGGGTGGATCCAAAAGAGTTTAAGTCCCTGTGCTGTGCCTGTGTTGTTGGTCCCTAAAAAGGATGGGTCTTGGAGAATGTGTACAGATTGTAGGGCCATCAACAACATAACTGTCAAGTATAGGCATCCCATTCCTAGGCTAGATGACATGTTGGATGAATTACATGGAGCAAATCTCTTCACCAAAATTGATCTTAAAAGTGGATACCATCAAATAAGAATTCATGAAGGAGATGAATGGAAAACTGCTTTCAAGACCAAGTTTGGTTTGTATGAATGGTTAGTCATGCCCTTTGGCTTGACCAATGCTCCAAGTACATTCATGAGATTAATGAATCATGTGCTTAGGGAATGCATAGGTAGATTTGTAGTGGTCTACTTTGATGATATCTTAATCTATAGTCAAGGCCTTCAAGAACATCTTAACCATGTCAGAAAAGTCTTGCTTCTTCTTAGAGAACATCATCTCTTTGCCAACTTTGACAAATGTACTTTTTGTCAAGAAAGTGTGATTTTCCTTGGATTCAAAGTGGGAAAAGAAGGTGTACATGTTGATCCAGAGAAGATCAAGGCTATACAAGAATGGCCAACCCCTAAAAATGTAGGAGAGGTGAGAAGTTTTCATGGGCTAGCAAGTTTTTATAGGAGATTTGTGAAAGATTTCTCCACCATAGCTGCTCCTTTAAATGAGCTAGTCAAGAAAGATATGCCTTTTATTTGGGGTGATAAGCAAGAGTTGTCTTTTGAGACTTTGAAACACAAGTTAACACATGCACCTATTCTAGTTTTGCCTGATTTTTCCAAAGCCTTTGAACTAGAATGTGATGCATCTGGGGTAGGAATAGGAGCTGTTTTAATACAAGGAGGACATCCCGTAGCTTACTTTAGTGAAAAACTTAGGGGGCCTACCTTAAACTATCCTACCTATGACAAAGAGTTGTATGCCCTCATTAGAGCTTTGAAAACTTGGGAGCATTACTTGGTAACTATAGAATTCATCATACACACTGATCATGAATCTCTCAAGTACATTAAAGGGCAAGCAAAGCTAAACAAAAGACATGCAAAGTGGGTGGAATATCTTGAGCAATTTCCCTATGTCATCAAACACAAAAAGGGGAGTACTAATGTTGTTGCGGATGCTTTATCTAGAAGACATGCATTATTAGTAACCCTAGGATCTCAAATATTAGGATTTGATGACATAAAAGAGTTATATGAAAATGATGAAACATTTGCATCCACTTATTCATCATGTCTTAAGAAGCCTTTTGATGGATTCTATCTTTCTGAGGGGTATCTTTTTAATAAAGGAAAACTTTGTATACCCCAAGGATCCATTAGAAAACCTCTTATCAAAGAGAGTCATGGAGGAGGACTCATGGGCCATCATGGAGTTGATAAAACTCTAAACATTTTGAAAAGTAAATTTTATTGGCCACACATGAGAATAGATGTTCAAAGGCATTGTTCTAAATGTATAGCTTGTTTGCAAGCTAAGTCCAAAATTATGCCTCATGGACTCTATACACCTCTTCCTATAGCTAATACCCCTTGGGAGGACATAAGCATGGACTTTGTCTTAGGAATTCCAAGAACTCAAAGGGGGTATGATTCTATATTTGTGGTAGTAGATCGTTTTAGTAAAATGGCTCATTTTATACCCTGCCACAAAGTAGATGATGCTAGCTATATCTCTAGACTCTTCTTTAAAGAAATAGTGAGATTGCATGGTTTACCCAAAACTATAGTGTCTGATAGAGATGTGAAGTTTCTAAGCCATTTTTGGAAAACTTTATGGGAAAAGCTTGGAACTAAACTTCTATTTTCTACTACATGTCACCCACAAACTGATGGGCAAACTGAAGTAGTAAATAGATCTTTATCTACATTATTAAGGGTAATATTAAGAGGAAATAACAAATCTTGGGATGAACATCTACCTCATATTGAATTTGCTTATAATAGAGTAGTCCACAAGACTACTAATCTTTCTCCTTTTGAGGTTGTTTATGGTTTTAACCCTATCACACCTCTTGATTTACTACCTCTTCCAGAATCATCTTCTTTTCTTCATAAAGAAGGTGCTTCTAAAGCGGAGTTTATCAAGAAGTTACATGAGAAAGTTAAAATCCAAATTGAAAAACAAACTCAAAAATATGCAGAATACAACAACAAAGGGAGAAAGAAAATAGTTTTTGAAAAAGGAGACCTAGTTTGGCTTCATTTGAGAAAGGAAAGATTTCCCTCTCAAAGAAAATCCAAACTTAGTCCAAGAGGAGATGGTCCATTCAAGGTGCTCAAAAAGATAAATGATAATGCATACATATTAGACCTTCCTGAAAGTTATGGTGTCAGTCCTACTTTTAACATCTGCGATTTAATTCCTTTCACAGGAGATGATCAACAGGATGAAGCAGATCTGAGGACAGATCTTTTTCAAGAGGGAGGGTCTGATGGAAAACCATCAAGAAATCACATTGGACCTCTTACTAGAGCAATGGCTAGGAAGATTCAAGAAGAAGAAGGATCATCTAACATTTTACTTCTGTGGAAGGTTACTTATAAAAATCCTTCTTCTCTTAACTAAAGCACTTATATTTTGTTTTGTAGGAATTAATAAATTTTGGAGAATATGATTGAGCCATCCGAGAAAGAACCAAGCAAAGGAGCCAAAAAGCAAAGGAGGTGCTTACGGCATGCACCAGCATTTTCCACGTGAATGTTGGCTGATTTGGAAGGACGCACACACCTTGCTGGATGAGCTGGAATGAAGCATGGATTTTGCTTGATCAAAATCTGAATAATTTGAATTTTAGGAGGGAATTACAAACAGAATTTAGGCTCCTCTTCACCTATAAATAAGAGGGCCTTTTCTTTGTATTGGGTTACTTTTGAGCTTAGTAAATTGCTGCTGAAATTCATTGCCAGCCCTATTGCTCTTGAGTCACTAATTCTCTCTACTTTCTCTTCCCTTTCCTCTAGCTTCCTTCCATTGTAGGAAGGCCTTTTGAGCTGTGAGGTTCCCACACATACTTATTCCACTCAAATACACCAAAATCTAACCCAATTGCTACTGCATCCACTCTGCTGTATTTCATCCACTGCACCAATACTGTTTTTCATCCGCTGCATCTGTTTTGTCTGCAAGGCCAGGTCATTCAAGCATGGATAAGCTTCCATCAATATCAATCAATGAAATGCAGGAGGAAGTTTAAGCAAATGTAAAGAAGATGAATGTATAAATATTTCATGGAATGAAGCCTAAATCGGGATGATGAAAAAAGAGGGGAAAGAAATAGATAGATTGGAGTATGGATCCGTGAGAGGAAGTGCGATAGTGTTTAGCGTGAGGTAAGACCTTGCACTATTCTACGATGTTGAGGAGGTCCTACTCTCTGAAGCCAATGAGGAATTGGGCCAAGCCTTCAACAAATAGCGCTGCTTGATACGTAGTGGTCACGCTCATTATGTCCACAAGAACGCTCTACCTCACGCGGTTCGCGTAAAGAACCAGACTCACCACCTCTTCCATATGTGCCTTAACGTCCGCGCCCACAGCCTCCTTGGCAGCTATTAACTCATTGGCAAGTGTACCAAATCGTATCAAATAATATAAAATGATAAGACCAAGTATCGTATCCCAGAAGAGTCACGACACTAAGGGCTTGTTCTTTTGAGTGGATTTGAGGGAGTGAATTTGAGAGGATTTGAAGATAAATTTTTTTGTCGTTTATTTGAGTGAATTTGGAGGTAAATGAGAGTGAATTTGGAAATAAATTTTTTTAATTTGTCACGTCAATACAATTCTATACCAATTCTCACAAATTTTATTTTCAAATTCACTCTCATTTACTTCTAAATTTACTCAAACAAACGACAAAAAAATTTATCTTCAAATCCTCTCAAATCCACTTAAAAGAACAAGGCCTAAACAATCGTGTAATTACTAATTAAGACTGAGAAGCTATTTTGTTGGTTTTTAAATGCAAATGCAACAAAAGTAAATATGAATTCAAATTAATCAATTGAGGCTAAAACACAAATGAATGGATGATGTTGATGATATTATGTTGTTGGGGTTTAGATTTCACCTTCCTTACTTTTATGCATATAAGAATTCATCTTCTTCATTAAAATGTTAATGTCACTTTCTAAATTACTTAGAACCCGATCCCTCGGTGTAAAAAGCCTATTCTTAATTATTAGACCATAATCCCTTGCATCCCTAATAATCAATTTTGCACTATGAACAAAAGCTTAAGATAACCAAATGTTTTATCCCTATGCGTAGGCAATAGTCCTTCAGGTGAAATTGTTCAGATGATGATTCGTAAGTTATTTCCCAATACTCAGACAAATCTAACATCAAACTATGAATGGCCAAAACATAATTAGCATTACGAATAGAAGAAAATCACTAACATTCAATGAAAGAAGCATAAGATATTTAAAACATATTCAAATACATGAAAGTTTAGAGGTTACATCTTCCCTAACAACAAATGAGTTTAGTTCTCCATGGTCATGGAGAACCTTGGCTTACAATGGAAGAATGAGATAAAAACCCTAGAAAGAGAAGAGGAGAGCTCCCGCATCCCCAATCTGCCTCCAAAGGGGCGAAAAGTATGTTTCTATGTTTCAGCCATCAAAAGATACCAACCTTAGGGCGTGCAAGTCCTTAAATAGATCAAAAATTGGCCCATAAGCCCAAGGCGCTGGTGCTCAACGCCCCAACTAAGGGCAAGCAGGCGAAACTGCGAGAGGAGTGGCGTTCAGTGCCCCTCAGAGGGCAAGCAAGCGCTCAATGATGTAGTTGGCTGGCGCTCAGTGTAAGACCCGTGTGAAATGCAAATACCTTTTTAAGTTATTATTATATTTTATAGTATTACATGGTGTTTTTTGGTGTGTTGTTGAATGAGGAAAGTGTGTTGGAAGTGATTAAGAAATTCAGTTATTTAGTTTTATTTAAATTCTCAAAATTTCTTAAAGTATGGTTTAAATGTTGATGTTTGTCTCATGTTATCAATTAAATGGCCTTAGTCTAGTGGTGTTGGTGGTTACTTGAAAGGGTAGGAATCCGGCTTGGTTAGCAAATACTTTATAGCTGCATGATCTGTGTAGATGATCACTTTAGACCCAATGTGATAAGGTCTAAACTTCTCTAAAGCATACAGAATAGTAAGAAATTCTTTTTGTGGTGGCATAATTCAATTGAGCTTCAGTCAAAAACTTTGCTAGCATAATAGATAGTATGAAATACCTTCTCTTTTCTCTGACCCAGCACAACACCTATTGCATAATCACTGGCATCACACATCAATTCAAAATTTCGATCCCAATCTGGAGCTACAATCACTGGGGCTGAGACCAATTTACTTTTCAAGATGTCAAAAGCTTTTAAACATTCTTCATTCATCACTAAAGGTACATCTTTAACCAGCAAATTACTTAATGGTTTGGCAATCTTTGAGAAGTCTTTAATAAATCTTCTATGAAACCCAACATGGCCTAAAAAACTTCTAATTCGCTTCACATTTGTTGGTGGTGGAAGTTTCTCAATGACCTCTACTTTGGCTTCATCCACTTCAATCCCCCTAGCAGAAATCTTGTGCCCTAACACAATTCCTTCTGTTACCATGAAATGACATTTCTCCCAGTTAAGCACAAGATTCGTTTGAACACATCTCTTGAGGACAACATCCAGATTCGCCAAACACCTTTGGAAAGAATCTCCAAACACCGAAAAATCATCCATGAAGACTTCAATACACTTATCTATGAGATCCGCAAAAATTGCCTGCATATACCTTTGAAACGTAGCTGGAGCATTACATAACCCAAATGGCATCTTTCTGTAAGAAAATACACCAAATGGACACGTAAATGTTGTCTTCTCCTGGTCTTTTGGATCTACCACAATTTGATTGTATCCAGAATACCATCTAGGAAGCAATAAAAAGCCTGACCTACCAATCTTTCCAGCATCTGATCCATAAAAGGAAGGGGAAAATGATCCTTCCTAATGACCTTATTTAACTTCCTGTAATCAATGCACATTCGCCATCCAGTAACAGTCCGAGTAGGAATAAGCTCATTCTTCTCATTATAGATTATTGTCATCCCACCTTTCTTTGGCACTACCTGTACTGGACTCATCCATTCACTGTCAGAGATCGGATATATAATGCCAGCTTCCAGAAGCTTCAATACTTATTTTCTAATCACATTCTTCATCACTGGATTTAACCTTCTCTATGGTTGAGCACCTGGTCTATAGTCATCCTCCATAAATATTTTATGCATGTAGTAAGTTGGACTTATACCCTTGAGATCTGAGATTGACCACCCAATAGCTTCTTTGTTGGCTTTCAATATTTCCACCAACTTTTCTTCTTCTTCAGGAAGTAAAGAATTACTAATGATGACTGGCTTAGTTCCATCTTCTCCTAAGAAAACATACTTCAAATGTGGTGGTAACATCTTTAACTCCAACTTCTTTTCTTTGACTTCTTTTTTGGTATCAATCATCTCAAAATTAGCCTCCCCCACTGGAATCTCCTTCAATGTCTCCAAATCTGTCATACATTCATCAATTAATTTTTCTTCCTCTTCATTCAAGTCTTCACAAGCATCAATAAGAGTTTTCTCTAACGGAGAAGAACAACATATCATCCTTTCTTGCACCATACAAACTTCATCAAGTATATCAAATTGGAAACATGCTTTATCATCTTTAGGATGTGTCATGGCTTTGAATACATCAAAATTCACTTCTTCAACTTGAACTCTTACTTTAAGCTTGCCATTCTCCACATCAATTAAAACTTTAGCAGTCTTCATAAATGGTCGCCCAAGGATGAGAGGCACATCTCCATTCTCTTCCATCTCCATTATGACAAAATCCACTGGAAATACAAATTTGTTTACCTTCACCAATACATCTTCAACCACCCCGTATGGGTATTTAAGAGACCTGTCCGCCAATTGGAGTGTCGTTCTAGTAGGTTTGAGTTCCAAACCTTCAATTCTTTTGAACATAGCAAGCGGCATTAAATTAATGCTAGCTCCCAAATCAATCAATGCTCTTCCAACTTCCAATTCTCCAATGGTACATGGAATAGTGAAGCTTCCTGGATCTTTAAACTTAGGAGGTAATTTTTGTATGATTGCACTACAGTTACCTTGCACTTCAATGGTCTCCTTCTCATTATATTTTCTTTTCTTTGTAAGGAGCTCCTTCAAAAAATTTTCATATGACGGCATCTGTTGCAATGCTTCAGAGAAAGGTATAGTAATCTCCAATTTTTTAAATATCTCCATGCTCAAGCTGTTTTTCTTTCTCCTTCCTTGAATAGATCTTTGGATAAGGAAGTGGTTTTTCAACATCTTTTTCTTTTTTTTTTCTCATCTACCTCTTCTTCCTTTTTTTCTTTCTCAATCCTCTCTTTCCACTCAAGTGTTTCTTTCTCACTCTCATTTTCTTTCTCTTTTATCTCTATTTTTCTCTCATCTAACACTCTGTCACTTCTAGTAACAATGGTCTTACACTCTTCCCTAAGATAACTTTTTGCATTCCTCTCAAAAATCTCCATCTTATTGACCAATTGCCCAATATGCATTTTCATACTTTTAAATGCAACCTCCACATTCTTACAATAAGAGACGCTCATCGTCATGAATTGCTGGAAAGTTTCCTCAAGCTTTATGGTTTTCTTAGATGGAGTAGGTTGTTGTTGCCATCTTTTGTGTTGCCACTGAACCAGTGAAGCATTCTGTATCTCATGTGGCAATAGAGAGTTTCTTCGTCACTTCTTCCAACTGTTGAGTGATAATTTTATTTTGTGCAAGCAAGGAATCTTGAGATTGCAATTGTAAGACTCCCTTCTGTTGAGGTGGACCTCCTCTTTCACTATGCATCTCGTTGTAGTAGCCATGTTGTCTATCAATTCAAAAGCTTCCTCTGGAGTCTTGCATTTGATATTACCTTCAACTGAAGCGTCTAGCATCAATTTGGTTTGTGAACCAAGACCTCCAAGGAAAAGAATGACTATTGTTGCTTCATCAAAGCCATCAGTGGGCATCTTTCTCAACAAGCTCTTGTATCTATCCCATGCTTGACCTAGCATTTCCTCCATACCTTCCCTGAAAGAGGAAATTTCTTGCTTCCCTTTGTTGATTTTAAACTGTGGGAAGTACTTGCTTAGAAACTTTGAAACCACGGCTTCCCATTAAGTAAAGCTATCCTCCGGGAAAGCATTCAACCATAGCTTAGCATTGCCTCCCAATGAGAAAGGAAACAAACTAAGCCTTATAGCGTCATCCGGCACACCATTGATCTTCACAGTGTTGCAAATCTCGTTGAATGTGGTTAGATGTTCATATGGACTTTCATGTGACAATCCATTAAATTGGTTGCTCTTCACCAATTATATCAACGCCGGTTTCACCTCCATGTTTGCAGCATTGAGCCTCGGCCTAGAAATGATGTTAAAGTGATGAGGGCCAACAACAGTGGTGTAATCCGTCTGAGTACGTCTACCATTGTTCTCTCCGGTCATCTCTTCAGTACTCTGGTCAAATCTTTGTGGTGAGGGTTGTAAAAGTGTCTCCGGAGAAGGAAATAATTCTCTAGATGTTCCAATTCTCGTCCCCCTTCTACTCTCGTCCAATCCTTTAAGAAGAGGTTTTGAATTTTTCTTGCTCCTAGTACGAATTGTATCCTGCATACACAAGAAAACAAAACCCTAGAAACAATTGTTAGCACAAAAAGATAAAAAAGATAAAAGATAAAAAAATAAAATAAAAATATAAAAATATAAAAATCAAGTAAAAACTAATCAATAATCACACAAATAGAATAGTTAAACCACGAGTCCCCGACAACGGCGACAAAAAAACTTGTTAACACTTCGGCAAGTGTACTAAATCGTATCAAGTAATAATAAATGGTAAGACCAAGTATCATTTCCCAAGAGACTCAAGGCCTAAACAGTTATGTGATTTTGTTGATTAAATAAGACTTGTAAACGAAATCATTGTGTTTATATTACGGAAAAGTAAACATGAATGCAAGTGTTGATCAACTGGATTGAAAGATGCAAAAGTGATTGATGTAAAATATGGAATGATTATGTTGTTGGGGTTTCCGACTTATCCTATCCACTCTCATGTATTTATGAATTAATCTTTTTTCATTAATGTTAATGCCACTTTCTAATTTACCTTAAACCTGATGTCTCGGTGAAGAAAGCCTAATCCTAATTACTAGTTCACAATGTCTTGTCTCCATAGAAATTAATCATGCATTACATTCGCACAGAAGCTTAAAGGCAACCCATCCTCTTATTCTTATGTCTAAGTAATATTGCTTCCGGGAGAATTTCCCCAGTTCTAGATTTTCTCATATGTGTCCATAATGACAAAATCAATAATCATGCAATTGAGTGAGTTAAACAAAACATGCATAGAGTATAGAGGAAAAACCCTAACAATTAATGAAGTAAAGCATATATAATAAACAATAAATTCAATACATGAGAGTTTCAAAGGATTACATCATTTCCCCAACAACAATGGAGGTTTAGTTCACCATAGACATGGTGAAACTAGATGAAAATAATGAAAAGAATGAAAGATAGAACCCTAAAAGTTCAATATCGGAGCTTCCGCATCCAAAATCCGCCTCTGAGGGGTGAAAGAAGTGTAATTCCGCCTCTTTCTGTCCAAAGATATCAACCCTAGGTCGACTAAACCCTAATATAGTTTATTAAAAATACAGAACATTGACCCAAGCCCAAGTAAACAGCGCTCAACAGTAGAATTGCGCTCAGCGGTAAGTGCGGTACTCAGGATAACAGTTGAAAAACTGTTATTTTTATACTTAATTTTGACATAAAAAACAACCTTTATGACTTAGAAACTAGTTTGGAATCATGCTTTTGCTTATGTTTTGGAAATAAGAGAGTTGGATGGGTTTTATGCTTGGTTTTCCTTGTTTTGCAGGAAATGAGATGAATTAGAGGAAATAAGTTGAAGTATAAGGAGCTGGACTCAAGAAAGGAAGTGAAAGTGCTTAAAAGAAGAGCCGCAGTCACCGCTAAGGGCCAAAACTACAGCTGAGCGTCAATTCTAAAGACCCGCACTTACCGGTGGCGGTAAAAGTGCCGCTGAGCGCCATTAATATGGGCTTGGGCCTATTTTTTGTAATCCTTAGGAAACTGTATAAGGTTTTAGTCGAATTAGGGTTAGTATCTTTGGACAGAAAGAGGCGAAATCACACTTAACCCCTTGGAGGAGGATTTTGTATGCTCAAGCTCTATTCTTCAACTTCTAGGGTCCTATCTTTCATTCTTTCATTGTTTTACATCTAGTTTCACCATGTCTATGGTGAACTAAACCTTTATTGTTGTTGGGGAACCGAAGTAATCCTTTGAAACTCTCATGTATTGAATTGGTTCTATATTCTATATGTTTTCTTTCATTAATTGTTAGGGTTTTTCTTCTATACTCTATGCATGCTTTGTTTAACTCATTCAATTGCATGATCATTGATGTTATTTGTATGGACACATATAAGTAAATCTAGAACTTAAGAAATTCTCCCAAGAGCAATATTACCTAGACATAGGGATAGGAGGATTGGTTGCCTTTAAGCTTCTGTGCGAATGTAGTGCATGAATAATTGCTAGGGAGACAAAACATTGTAAACTAGTGATTAGGAGTAGGCTTTCTACACTAAGACATCGGGTTTAAGGTAAATTAGAAAGTGACATTAACATTAATGAAGAAAGATGAATTCTTGAATACATGAGAGTGGATAGGATGAATTGGAAACCCCAACAACATAATCGTTCATATTTTACATCAATCGTTTTTGCATCTTTCTATTCCATTGATCAAAACTTTGCATTCATGTTTATTTTCCGTAATTCAACAACAATGTTTTCGTTTACAAGTCTAATTTAATCAACAAATCACATACCTGTTTAGGTTGTGAGTCTTTTGGGAAACGATACTTGGTCTTACCTTTTTATTATTACTTGATACGATTCAGTACACTTGCCGAGTGTTAACAATGACGCCCATGCGTGAAACAGTGCACCTAACAGCAGACTCTAGCGCTTGATAACGGTTGAAAAACCGTTATTTTTATGCTTAAAATTGATACCAAAAGCAACCTTTAAGACTTAGAAAATAGCTTGAACTCATATTTTTGCTTTAGTTTTATGAATAAGAGAGTTGAAGGTGAATTTAATGGTTTTGTGCAAGATTCCCTTGATTTTGTAGGCTAATTGAATGATTTGAAAGAAGAATTGAAGTACCGAATGATTGGAATGCTGAAAAGTCAACCAGAAACCAGAAAAGTCAACCAGTCAACCAAAAAAGTCAACCATAATGCAAAAAAAGTTGCGAGCGAGTGGCGCTGAGCGGTAATTTTCCACTGAGCGGCAGTTTTCAGGTGCCGAAATCACCGTTGAAGGGCAAAACAGCAGCTGGAAGGCAAAATGGATCATGTGCTAGTACCGCTCAGCGGTAAAATACCGTTGAGCGCCATTCTAAATAGGCTTGGACCGGTTTTTTGTTACTTTTATGGGCTTGGGCCTAATTTTCTGTATTTTTTAGAATAGTATATAAGCTTTAGGACGTCCTAGGGTTTGTATCTTTGGCTGGAGAAGACGCAAAACACACTTTTCACCCCTTGGGGGTAGAATTGGAGATGGTGACGGCTCTCCTCTTCTCTTTCTAGGGTTTTTCTATCTCTTCCATTCTTTCATTATTGATCATCTAGTTTCACCATGAATATGGTGAACTAAACTTTGTATTGTTGTTGGGGAATCAATGTAATCTTTTGAAGCTCTCATATATGGAATTTTGTGTTTAAACATCATATTTATGATACATGCTTTCTTTCATCATTAGTTAGGGTTTTTCTTCTTTGCTCAAAGCATGCATTGTTTAACTCATTCAATGTCATGATTATTGGTTTTTTCGATATGGACACATACGAGGAAATCTAGAACTGGGGAAATTCTCCCAAAAGCAGTATTGCCTAGACATAGGGATGTGAGGGTTGGTTGCCTTTAAGCTTCTGTGCTTTAGAATCAATTATTAGGGATGCTAGGAATTGTATGAACTCGTAATTAAGGATAGGCTTTCTTCGTCGAGACATCGGGTTTAAGGTAATTTAGAGAGTGGCATTAACATTGATGAAAAGAATGATGAATTCCTAAAATATATGAAAGTGGATAAGATGAAATTGATTACCCCAACACCATACTCCTCCATATAATTCGTTCAGTGTTTGTGTTCTTCTTTCCCATTGATCATCACATGCATACATGTTTACTTTTTGTCTTTTGCATTTGAAACTTATAACAATTTGTTCACAAGTCTTAAATAATCAAGAAATCATATAACTAACTAGGCCGTGAGTCCTTTGGGAGAACGATACTTGGTCTTACCGAGTTTATTACTTGATACGATTCGGTCACACTTGCCGAGGGTTAAACAAGTTTTTGGCACCGTTTTTCGGTGTGCATAAATTTGTCATCAGCGCTCAGTGGTAGAAATTCCGCTCAGCGGTGACTGCGATACTTGAATTAGCCCTCAGCGATTGCGCTTAAGCGTCAGATAGAGAACTCAATCAGAAAGCTTGGCGCTCATCGGTGAAATGGCGCTCAGCGGTGGCTGCGATTCTTCTTTTGTGCAATTTTCCTTCCTTTCCTGAGTCCAACTCCTTCCTACTTCACCTTCTTCATCCAATTCATCTTACTTCTTGCCAAAATAAGGAAAAACAAGCATAAAACCCATCCAACTCTCTTATTTCCACAACTTAAGCAAAAACATGATTTCAAGCTAGTTTCTAAGTCATAACGGGTGTTTTTTATGTCAAAATTAAGTATAAAAATAATGGTTTTTCAATCGTTATCAGTAGTTAAGACGAAGTAGGAAGAGGGCTCACATTAGGGGTTATAAGGAAAATGAATTAAATTGGAACAAATGGGAGAAAGAGAAAATATATGGGAAAAAGGGGTTTATAGGTTACGTAAAGATTAAGTGTATAGAAATAAAATAGAAGAAAAAGGGTGGAGTGTTTTGGGTCTTTGATTTAGAGAAAATATGGGAGATGGAAATTAATAGGCAAAGGGAAGTGATGTGTGGATGGTCCTAATGTGAGTAAGGACGTGAATGGATATTGGATGCGTAGAAGTATGGGTGTGAGAGATAAAGATTGGGGAAGAAAAGGGAGGACGTGATTGTTACTGGTAGGAAATAGACGAATGAAGTTTAGTAGGGGTGTATTAGAGATGAATATAGATTTAGCGTATGACATTTATTTGCTTGTAGATGGGCGTCCAAAGTATTATGAAAGAGAAAGGTGGAAGTTTTCTTGAGTAGAATGAGGGACGTAGGTCTCTTTGGGTAAGGAAAAAATGGAAGTAAAGAGGATGGGGTTGCATTAAGTGAGAGGAGAAGAGTATAATTTGGAGAGAGAAGTGAGATCTTTGCTTGGAAGAAAAACCCACATCCAAGGGCTGTCATTATAGAAGAAAGTGGTTGTTCTGTGTTGAGCAAATGAGAGGTTTGAGTTAATTATTATCAAGACAGTTGCGGGTTGAGATAGCACTGGTAAGAAAAGGAGTGGGCAATGTGTTTGTGAAAGATGAAGGGTAATGATAGGAGTATTAGTTGTGGATGGGCCATGATGTATGAATGGGGAAAAACTATAGAAATAAGACGTTTTAGTAGGGTTAATGGAGAGTAAGGTGTTGTTCTGCATGAAGGAGCCTTTTTACGTCCAAGGTTACGAGAGAAAGAAGGGTGAAAGCTTGCTTTTTAGGGTAATAAATAGTGTGGGTCCCACGCGAGGAAATAATGAAAAGGAAATGATGAAAAGTCAACCAGAGTGCAGAAAAGTCAACCAGAGTGCAAAATTTTTGTCCAACATTGCGCTCGGGCGCCCCTCTGGGGCACTTGAGCGCCAGAAATGCACCGCACACCACCCGGACGCCCTTCCAAGGGTGCTTGAGCGCCAGACGGTGCCGCACACCACCCGGGCACCCCATTTAGGGCGCTTAAGCGCCAGTTTCGTGAGCTTGGACCTGTTTTCTGTTATTTTTATGTTCTATTTAAGGACTTGCACGTCCTAGGTTTTATATCTTTTAATGGCTTAAGCACAGAAACACACTTTTCACCCCTTGGGGGTAGATTTGGGGATGGTGACAGCTCTCCTATTCCTGGAGGGTAGATTTGGGGATGGTGACAGCTCTCCTCTTCTCTTTCTAGGGTTTTTCTATCTCTTTCATTCTTTCATTCCATTGTAATTCTATTTGTTGATTGAGCGATGATGTAACCTTCTGAACTCTCATGTATTTTAATTGATTCTTAATAACATATGTTTTATTCATTAATTGTTAGAGTAATTCATCTGTTCTTATTACATGCTTTGTTTAACTCATTCATAGCGTGATGTATGAATTGCATGAGTGTCGGGAGGCTCCTTACAATTCAGGTTCTTGTTGAATTACTCCCAAGAGTAATATTTCTTAGGGATGAGGGAAAAAGTATTGGTCATCTTAAAGCTCTTGATCTTCACATTTAATTACTAGGAATGCCAGAAATTGCATGAACTGGTGATTAAGGACAGGCTTATTTAGCCGAGGGATCGGGTTTAAGTAGAGCCGTCAAAATGGGTTGAAACCCGTGAGCCAACCCGGCTCACCACGGGTTTGAGCCGGGTTGGGTTGGAAAAAAATGTCAAATTTTTTATGCGAGCCAATTTTGACCCGGCTCACATGGGTTGAACTCGTGGTGGGTTGGGTTGGCTCACCAACCCACCCTTTTTTTTTAATTAAATCAAATTAATTAAATTAATTATTTAAATTCTATGTTTTTATTAAAATTAAATTAATTATTCAAAATGTATAACTTTTATTTAGTAATATATAGTTTTTTCACAAGTTCTTCTCTACAAATAAAACCCTAAGTTCCCCTACCCTTACGCTCCCTTCACTCGACGTAGCCTTTCCCCTTAGTGCAGCAAAAAATTCGTCTTAGCAGAGCCGTGCAGCAGACTCTCTCCTTCCCCTTCTTGAAACCCTTGTTGTCCTCTCAAATATCTCAGGTAAGAAACGATTTATATTTTTATAGCTTTCAAATTTCGTTTGCTCACGTTTTTGCCATAATAAAGTGTAATGTGAGGGGTGCTTTATTTTGAAAGTGAACCGTGCATTGATTCCAGGAGCTTAGTGCTTGAGATATTTTGATTTTGGAGCAATGATAACCCTACGGTCATAGCAGTCCAGTCCTAAGTCTAGAAAGTCACAATTTCATTTTTTATTTGGTTTCATTCTTTGAATGAAATATCCTCCCTGCTAGTTGTTACGTAAGACCCCTCCATCATGCATAAAAAAAATGAAACAATAAAACCCTTTTGCCCCCACATATCCAATCAACTACCAAGGAATCATTACTGGCCCCACGTGAATATTTCTTTTCCTTTTCTCATTCCAAACCCGCAGACCCCTAAACTAAGGGTTTTTAAACCCTTTTTGTTTCTTTACCTATTTGATAATTGAATTTAATGTGGAATAAATTGTTGTTTAAAAATATTGTGTGTATCTTTTGTTGTGATCATTATATTAACAATATTGTATAATTATTACAGAACAAAATGAAATCTGAAACAGTAAATGATGAAAGTGTTCATGATCATTTGAAAGATGGTTCACCACCTAACATAAAAGACATTGAGAATGAGGATAAAGATTTTGATAGAGAAACTAAGAGACCTAGGTTAAGTACTTCAAAAGTTTGGGATCATTTTACGAAAATTGGTATTAAAGATGGTAAAGAAAAGGCAAAATGCAATGCATGTGGAACAGAGTATGTTGCTGGTGGTATGAAAATAGGGACCTCAACAATGTTGCGTCATTTGTCAAAGTGTTCGGTCCTAAAGAAATTAAAAGACAATGACATAGGAAAAATGATAATTGATCATGCTAGGAAATTAAGATCTAGAGAAATTGACCAAAAAGTTGTAGATGACCTTATTTCAATGGCTATTATTCAACATGGACTTCCATATAATTTTGTTGAATATAAATGGATTAAAGAATTACTTCTATATCTAAATCCAGAAGTAAGAGTTCTAAGTAGGAATACAGCTGTGTCTAATATTTCAAAGAAATTTCATGAACACAAAGAGAGGGTTAAACTTGCGATGTGTAAATCTCATAGTAGAATTTGTTTGACATCTGATTGTTGGACTTCTATAAATCAAGAAGGGTTTATTTGTTTGACTGCTCATTTTGTTGATGCTAGTTGGAGGTTGAATAGTAAGATTATTGCCTTTTGTAAAATGGAACCTCCACATACAGGTCATGATTTGGCACAAAAAATATTTGCTCTCTTGCTTGATTGGGAAATAGATAGGAAGATTTTTTCTATTACACTCGACAATGCTAGTGCCAATGAGGTGTTGCAAAAAATTTTGAGTGAGCAATTGAAATTGCAAAATAGTTTGATATGTAATGGTGATTACTTTCATATAAGGTGTAGTGCACATGTCTTGAATATTATTGTGCAAGAGGGATTAAAGGTGGCTTCTGATGCTTTGCAAAAGATTAGAGAGAGCATAAAATATGTGAGAGGATCAGAGGCAAGAAAAATTGCATTTAAAGAATGTGTTATGCAAGTGAGGGGTACTGACACCAAAGTAGGTTTGAAAATGGATGTTCCTACTAGATGGAATTCTACCTATCTTATGCTTGAGAGTGCAATTCGATATCGACGCGCCTTTGGAAGTTTGGCTATCCGTGATAGAAATTATTTTCATTGTCCGTCAAATGATGAGTGGAAAAAGGCTGAAAAAATGTGTGAGTTCTTGAAGCCGTTTTATGTAATGACTAATTTGATTTCAGGTTCTTCTTATCCAACTTCTAATCGTTACTTCATGCAAGTTTGGAAAATTGAATGTTTGTTACGAGAAAATGTAAAAAGTGTTGATATGACGATTAAAGATATGTCATTGAGTATGATGAACAAGTTTAGTAAGTATTGGGATCAATATTGTGACATTCTTGCTATTGGGGCTATTCTTGATCCACGGATGAAGTTTGAAGCCATTCGATTTTGTTATAGAAAGATTAATCCTTCTACTTGTGAAGAAAAAATTAATGTTTTAAAGGATAACATGTATAAGTTGTTTGAAGAATATGTCAAATTAAATTCAAATGAGTCAAATACTTCAAGTTCTCAAGTTGCTCCTCCAACACAACAACCTTCTTTTACTAATGATGAGTCAGTGATGGATGCATTTGATGTAAGTCTTTAATTCTTATATTTGCTTTATTTTATTATGTATATTTTATTTATTACTTGTGACTAATGACATATTAACTTTGTTTGATGTCTTAGGAATATGTTGATTATTTGAGCCAACATGTTAATGACACTGGAAGGTCTGAATTAGATCTTTATTTAGATGAAGGGAATCTTGATCCAAAGTTTTTTGATAAGTTGGATGTATTAAGTTATTGGAGGGATCGTCAAGATCGTTATCCAAACTTGTCTAAGATGGCTTGTGATGTTCTTAGCATTCCAATCACTACAGTTGCTAGTGAGTCTGCCTTTAGTCTTGGTTCTCGTGTGCTAACCAAATATCGTTCATCCATTCTTCCAGAGAATGTTGAGTCACTTATTTTAACTCAAAACTGGTTGCATGGTTTTGAACTAACAGGTAACATTATTGTTATTCTCATATGTCTTTAATTATTTATTACTTTGTGTTTCAATACTATTAGTTAACACTATTTTTTATTGTATTGTAGATGGAGATAAAGAAGAAGATGCTTCAAGAGAGCATAATCCTATGGATTTATTCATTCAGGACTCAAATTTAATAGATGGATAATATTATAGATTGGATAATTCAGGAATATATCATTTGTTTTATCTTGTTTTTAGATCTATCTACAAGCATGACAATTTTATCTTGTATTATATATTTTTGTTAATGGCTATATGTAATTACGTATGTCTCATTAAACTAAATTAACAAAATTTTATGCTTGATAGCTTAAAATATATATAACAATATATTTCTTTTGTTTCATTTTCTTTTATATTAATTGATCATATTATTATTGTTTCAATTTGATCGATCAAAGTAACATGTTTTAAGAATCTCGGAAGAAGAGAGTGAAAAAGAAGTTAATTAAGTGAGCCAATGAGCCAACCCGTTTAACCCACCAACCCGTGGTGGGTCGGGTCAGGTTCGAATTTTTTCGGCTCGCTAATAAATGAGCCGGGTTGGGTTGGCTCAGTAAGTGACCAACCCGTGGTGGGTCGGGTTGGGTCGGGCCGGGTTACCCGTTTTGACAGCTCTAGGTTTAAGTGATTTAGCGAGTGACGTTGACATTGATGAAAGAAGAATAATTCTTATATACATGAGAGTAAATTAGGTGAAATCTAAACCCCAACAACATTTTCATCTCATATTATCAACTTCATCCATTCATTCTTGCGTTTAGCCTCAATTGATCAAATTGCATTCATGTTTATTTTATTGCATTTGCATTCAAAAACCCCAACAATATGTTCTTTAGAGTCTTAATTAGTTGAGTAATCACATAACTATTTAGTTCGTGAGTCTCTTGGGATACGATACTTGGTCTTACCATTTTATATTACTTGTGCGATTCGGTACACTTGTCGATTCATCAACACATCACTTAACAATTCCAACCTAGCTTTTAATACAGAACCACCGAGGGAATACTACAACTCATTAACATTTCTTCATCTCATCTTCTTCAGTATGGCCAAGATTTCAAAATAACTCCATTTGTCTATGTCAATGACCAAGGTACTGGTATGACCTCCATGGTATCTAAATGACCAATCATTCACAAACTTACCCCCATGGTGAAACACCACCTCAATATCAAAGTTGGACATTTTCTTTAATTGTCAACTGTTATATGCCTATATAAAAGTAGGTGTCAGACTACATGCATCTACTATCAATATGCATGAACCACAGAATAAACAACAACCACAGAATAAACAATTTCATATTCAAATGGGGACCAAAAACATACAAACAGTACACACAACAAAATGAAACACAATAAAGAAGGGGACCACAACATATCCAACACAACACACAACGGGGACCCCAACAGAACACACTAAGGGGACAAGAAGACAACATACTTCCATGGGGGGACCCCAACTACATAAAATAACTCATAAAAAGCGCACCTTCCACCTTTTCACTTCGAAGAAATACCGCACTCACGAACCGTAATCGCTCCCCCACCATAATCGCTGACAAACCGTACTCATTCACCAACGCTTTTCGGTCAATAATCTCCTTCGAAAAAACCAACCAATTCACATATGCTCACAGAACGAAGAAACCAAAGAAACCAAGCAATTGAACCCTCAATCAAAATTCCCAAATTTAAAATTGACCTAATTTTTGTATTGATTTTATTTCCCATTTAAAAACCCTAATAATTTTAATTCCCCAATTTACATAGAGGTAACCCCACTTTGGCTGCCACGTTTACTGATTTTAGGCCAACTAAATGTCACGTCAACATTTCTTGCATAGCTCACACCATAGTCACTTCAACGTTATCAATTTTAACACCATTAAACGGATATGACTGAAGTCAAATGATTTTTATAACATAGGAACCTAATGTCTACACTTTTAAAATCGGGTACCAAACTGAAAATTACCACTGAACATAGGGACCAAGTAAGCATTTAAGCCTTTATTTTATTTGAAAGTTTTCAGAATCAGTATTTTTATGCTAAAAGAGATTATTTGATATTTTCATTTTGAACAGACGACGTTCATAGTTATGTTTTGCTTCCACATTTTAATCAAACAAAGTTGGATTATCTAAAATAAATGTTTTATAGAAAAGTTTTGAAAAAAAAAATTACACCGTGACATCTCAAAATCGGGGTGTTACACCAACACTCACTCATGCTCCACTCTCACCCACAAGTCAATCTAACCCTAAACATAACCATTAACCTCAATCTTTGATTATCATCATGTTCCACAACTCCTTGGGTTTGGTTCACGTCCATTCTTCATCAAATTCGTCATTTTTCTCCAAAATGCAATGTGATAACTGATTATTACTTCAAATAATCGATTATCTCAGTGAAATTTACCCAGAAACATCACGCAAGAAGGGATAATCGATTATCATCCCAAATAATCGATTATTCCCGAAACCAGACTCAAAACCAACGCGTAGATAATCGATTATTGCTGAATCGAAACACATCCCGGACATGATTCAAGCATTCAAACATACATACATCAACCCTAGATCACGTGGAAACATAGTTAACACATCATACATGCATTCAAGCATCACATACTCATGTAAACATACTCAAAAACATATAATACATCATTTGAATCATCCAGATCCAATCATTGACATGTAATACCGCCAATAATAGGGTACAAAAGAGTCTCCGATAAAAACACCAAATATGATTTTCAACCAGCCAAACTAACTAAGCATAATGCTTACAAATGAGAACCAAGAAGATAAAAATTATTCAAAATAGAGTTGTTGAGGCGAGGCTGTTTTATCCCAAATTAGACCTGTGATTGACAATCTCAACGGTTAGAATGAAGAACCATACGTTTGGAACCTATTGCCAAAATTTAGCCCGATCCATTGATAAACGACATCACAATGATAAAAGCACCAGTGCAGGTTTATGTTATGCAGGAATGACTTCTTCTCTTCCTTTCTTTCTCACTTGACTTTTCCCTCGCTTCAAATAACTCTAATGTGTCCTACTAATTTGACCCATCTCTACTAAAACAAAGTGAGACATAATGGTCCACATTTTTTTTCTTATTCTCAACATAGGAAGGGACTCAATAATCCAACACTTACCACATATATTTGCATGGAAACTCCCAAGCATCATAACTTTGTTGTCCCTTAGCATCAAACCCTTTGTTGGGATAACACAACAAAACATACATAATACATTCATAGGGAAAACTTATCACAAATATTACATAAACCATATACTCATTCAAACACAAACTCTTACCCAACAATAACCACAAATAATCATGACCATATACACAAAACAAGGATTACTGTTGATAGGGGGAGCAATATGAGTGGTAAACTCAATCCCTGATATGTTTGTTTTTTATGATCACAACACAGTGATAGTAACAACACATAGATGTTGTCATGAAACAACAGAAATGTGTTTTTTTTTTTGATTGATACATTTGTGGATATGTAAATGCTTATTGTTGATTAATGCATATGTTGACATATTGTTGGTTCTGCATACTAATGATCATGATGTGTTTATACCTTTGTATGCATATTGTATGTTTTTGTGTGATGAAAACCACAAGCACAAAAGCTAATATGCATGACATAATCGATTATAGTATTGTTGTAATAAATTAAGTTCATCAGACAACTTATGTTTTGAACTGTGGCAAAACAACAAGTTTGAATCAATTACATTAAGTGTCAAATGGATTAAAACTCGTGTTAAGTGCTTACCTTAATCGATTACACATGTTATGTAATCAATTAAGTCTGGTATCTTTTGAAAATTGTTTTCAGCTAAGTCATAACAACTATAATGGTCATTTATTTAAATATGTTTGACTAACATTAAATTCAAATCGATTACATTAATTGTGTATTCAATTAGAGTTGTGTTAGTTGTAATTCTGTTACATCTGATTTTAATGTAACCGAATACATTACAAATGTAATCGATTATTTTGTGTCTGTCATGATGAAAACTATAAATTGACGCATTACTTGCAATTCTAAAAAGAATGATCATTTGTACATTTTCATATCTGATATCTTTGATCTGAGAAAGTTTTACAGATTGCTTAGATGCTCCAAGAATCAGGACTTGAAGAATTTGAGGAAACTGGAAGGATTCTTGAGAGGAACCTTGTGGACGTGACTGGTTGATCTTATCCGCACTATTGAGGTGTATCTACTTTGATCAGAAAAGTATTCTGCAATGGTTGATTGTGTTGTTTCCCTGTTCGTGAAGCTCTTGGACTTTGAGAGGTGTTTCTCAAAGGGGTTCTGTAGCAAGAACGCGTGGTTCTGTGTGTGCAAGTGTTTTCTTTCTATATTTGATTGTTGAGTGGGAAAAGTGTTTACATTTGAGAGAGCTTTGTCAAACCTTTGGTGTAAAACTCAAATCATTATAGTGAAAGATCCTTAAATCTAAGGTTGATTGAAAGGGAAACTGGATGTAAGAATTGAGGCCGAACCAGTATAAATCTGTTGTTTGTATCTGTTTCATTATCTCTTTACATTTTATTGCATATGCACTTTACTTACATTGCAAGAAAATTTAAAGATCATTCTAACTTTGCAAAAAGATTTGAAAAGCGTTCGATTTTATAAATCACCAATTCACCCCCCCCTCCTGGTGTTGAGAAACAAGTCTCTTTATTTCTAACAATTACCAATCAAGATAATTAAGAACACACATATAACATACAATCATAAACAAAAAAAAGGTAAGCTTCCCCATACCTTAGCCAATCATAAGGCTTTATCTACAACCTTAAAACACCATCAATCTTCCTTTACATTAAGAGTATTCCTGTCGCTCTCTCTCTTCTTCTCCCAAAATGTGAATCTCCTCTCTTCTTCTGTTTTCTCTCTTTGATTTAGAGTTTCTAGGGTTTCTAAACACCAAACCTCCCTTTATTTAATTTCTACACCAATTAAATAAAGGTAAAAGACCTTTTTGCCCCTAGGCAAAAATATAAAAATAAAGAAATAATATACTAATAACGGTTGAATTTATCGTTATTTGATACTTAGTTTTGATACTAAAAACACCCTTTTTGACCTTAAAACTAGCTTGAAATCATAGTTTTGTGTGAATAAGATAGTTGAAAGTGAATTTAATGGTTATATGCTAGATTTCCTTGTTTTCAACAGGAATTGAGATGATTTGGAAGAAGAGTTGAAGTAGTAAGGAGTTGGAACTCAGGAAGAGCTGGAAAAGCATCATAAAGGAGGAACGCAACAACGTTGTGCGCCATTTCAGGGGCCCTCAGCGCCAGATTACACTTTTCACGCTTGGCTGCCCTTTTTTTGGAACCCTTAGTGTAGGAAGTCCCTGTCTCGCGCCTGGGCGCCCTTTTTGGGGCACTGAGCGCCACTTCCTCGAGTCACACCACGCTTGCTTGCTTTCTAAGCTGACCCTGAGCGTCATATGAGTCGGCATGCCACCTGGGCGCCCTAAGTGGGGCGCTGAGCGCTAGTTTTGCGGGCTTGGACCTGTTTTTTGTTATTTTTATGTTCTATTTAAGGACTTGGACGTCTTAGGGATTGGATCTTTGGACGGGAGAGGCACAAAAACACACTCTTTGAGCCCTCGGAGGCAGATTTGGATGCGGAAGCTCTTATCTTCAACTTCTAGGGTTTTATCTTTCATTCTTTTTCCATTATTCATCTAGTTTCACCATGTCAATGGTGAACTAAACTCTATTTGTTGTTTGGGAATCATGTAAACCTTTGTGAACTCCCTTGTGTTAAATTGATTCTTAATTATATATGCTTCTTTCATTAATTGTTAGGGTAATTCTTCTTCGCTCATTGCTTGCTTTGTTTAACTCATTCATTAGCATGATGTATGATTTGCATGAGTACCGAAAGGTATCTTACAATTCAGGTTCTGGAGAATTATTCCCAAAAGCAGTATTGCTTAGGAATGAGGGTATGAGTTCTGGTTGTCTTAAGCTTCTGTGTGTATGTAATGCAGAATTAATTGTTAGGGATGCAAGGAATTGTGACCTAGTAATTAAGGATAGGGTTTCTTCGCCGAGGAATCGAGTTTTAATTAATTTAGATAGTGACATTGACATTAATGAAGAAGTAGAATTCGTATATACATGAGAGAAAACTAGGTGAAATCTAACCCCAACAACATATTCATTCCATAATATCAAATTCATCCGTTCATCTCTACACTTTTGTCCAATTGATCAAGTTGCATGCATATTTACTTTTTTGTATTTACATTTTAAACTAAAAGATTGTGTTTTGAAGTCTTATTTAATCAAGAAATCACATAACTGTTTAGGCGATGAGTCTCTAGGAAAACAATACTTGGTCTTACCATCTTTATTACTTGATACGATTCGGTATACTTGCCGGAGTCTTAACACATACCAATTATGTTCTAACAAAAATATACACTCAAGAACACTAATTTCCAAACAAAAACCCAAAGCCTCAAAACTACTTTATTTTTAAAACCCTTCTTTTTCCGGATCTTACATTAGTGTTAGTGTCAAATGTCATTGTCTTATATTCAATTCAGTCCCCGTATTTGTTTATTCAATTCGGTTTCAAAATTTAATTTTAAAATAGAGTAATTTTTTCTTCAAATTGAGACCAAATTTAATTTTTATATAAATGTTATAATGATAGTTTTATTAAATATTTGTTGAATTTTTATTAAATATTTGTTATTTTATTCACATACGTTAATAAAAGTATTTTTAACAAGATTATACTTAGAGATGGTTTAAAAATAATTATAGAAATATTTAATAAAAATATTAGTATATCATTTATATAAAAATTAAATTTAGTCTCAATTTATTGAGAACCAAAACTGCTTCTTTTAAAATAATTTAGATTAAATTGAATCAAATTAACAAATATATTAACTCAATTGAAATAAGAATATGACACTTGACATTGACATTCACACATGGCATTGTTAGGCACGCCACTAATTTGACACATGGACAATTTATAAAAAGTTTAAAAAAAAGTTAAAAAAAATTGTAACACTAATAGTACAAATAGAGATATTAAATTAAATATAAGACAATGACATTTTGTATTGATATTGTCACTGGGATGTTGCACGACACAAACTTGACACCTAAATAATTTAAAAAATTAAGAAAAAGTTTAAAAAAGGCAAAAAAAATTACGAATGGAAATGAGACACGTATTTATCATTTTTTATACAATTACAATGAAATGATCAAATTACATCAATTTTTCAATTTTTCTAAAATAAATTTAGCAGACCAATTTGAAATATCTTGATAAAAATTAGAATAAAAACATGTTTAAATCTAAACTAAATTATGAATTAGAAAAATAGACTAATAAATATTAATATACTAGTTATATAAATATATTCTTAAAAAAGTATTAAGACATTAAATAGAAATGTATTGATATATAAAGAATTGATCAGTAATAATTTTTCTTAATAAAAAAAGCTATTGTAATGAGTCAATTTAATTAGTATATATTTATATATAATTATGTGAAATAGATATTTAATTATATTAATATTTATAAATAATATTAATAGAATAAAATTATTTATGATGTTATTAATGCTAATAATATATATATATATATATATATAATTAGTAATTAGTATATTTAAATTATGTATATTATAATAGTATTAAATAAATGATATTTATTTGTAACATGTATTATTAGAGAAGTGCTTTGTTTGGGCCTAATATTTGAGCGTGGTTGAAGAAGTTGGGCCAGTCCCATTTATTATTGGGTGTTGGAGGTGGTGGGTGAAACGCCCTTTATTATTTTGGCGAAGCCTAAGTAATATGTAGCAGGAGGAATTAGGGTTTATAAGGGCGAAGATCTAGTTGCAGTCGGAAGAGCGAGCAGGACAGCCACAGCAGCGGAGAAGGTAAACGGCGGCGCCGTAGTTGCCGTAGAAGACAATCACCATGGTCCACGTGTCCTTTTACAGGAACTGTGAGTAGATGGATGAACTCTCCCTTACAACGCCGTTTTGTGATGTTGGACAAGCGTAATAACAACATTGATCTATTTTGTTTTGTGTGTGTGTGGCAGATGGAAAGACGTTCAAGAAACCGCGTCGTCCGTACGAGAAGGAGCGTCTGGACGCGGAGCTGAAGCTGGTGGGGGAGTACGGGCTGCGGTGCAAGAGGGAGCTGTGGAGGGTGCAGTACGCCCTCAGCCGCATCCGCAACAACGCGCGTAACCTCCTGACTCTCGACGAGAAAAACCCGCGCCGGATCTTTGAGGGCGAGGCTCTCCTCCGCCGCATGTTTCGCTACGGTCTCCTCGACGAGACCCAGAACAAACTTGATTACGTCCTTGCACTCACTGTCGAGAACTTCCTCGAGCGCCGCCTCCAGACCCTCGTCTTCAAGTCTGGCATGGCCAAGTCTATCCACCATGCTAGGGTTCTCATCAAGCAGAGACACATCAGGTCCTTTTCCATTTCCAATTCCAATTCCCCTCTTGTTTTCGTTTTCGTATCGATTGTGTTTTTCGTGTTCATTATTACTAATTGTATAGTGAAATATCATGCGTATAATGAAAAAATGCAATGATCTTGATATGTTTTTTTTATATACATAAATTTTTACTTTGTTATTCTTGGAGAGTTTACTATGGAAATGTTTGTCAATTAGGTTATATTTGGATGCTTCAAATTACTATAGAACAAGGAAATTATTAATAGAATGAATTCATTTTCTTTCGTGGATTAAAATGAGCTTAATTTGCCCATGAAATTTAATTCGTTGTACCTCCTTTTTGGGGTAATATATGCAAATGGATTTCATAATTGGAGATGAAATAGGGTTATTAAATTATTTTTGTAAGATCTTTGTATGGAAAGAGCATATTGAAATAAGCCAAAAACAACCTGTGAATATATTGTGGGCCGTTTTTGGATGTTCTCTCTAGCACTTGTATCAAGTGTTACAAAATGCTCTGTTTTGCCAGAACTGAGTGTTAATGTATCAGCTCTCTATTTCTATTTTGACTTTTGAATTCTTTTAACTTAAAGAGCTGAATGTTTTGCAATAACTGAATGTTAATGTATCAGTCCAATTTGTTTGATGTATTCTTTTACATGCATTGTTTGGAGAATGACCTTTGTATTGTGACATCTGGGATGAGGCAGGGTTGGTAGGCAAGTTGTGAACATCCCATCTTTCTTGGTGAGGGTTGACTCACAGAAGCACATTGACTTTTCTCTTACAAGTCCCCTTGGTGGAGGTCGCCCTGGAAGAGTGAAGAGAAGGAACCAAAAGGCTGCTGCTAAGAAGGCCGCAGGCGGAGATGGAGATGAGGAAGATGAGGATTAGGCTATTAATTATCTCTTTCTGTATTGCATTTACACTTTGTGCCATTACGTGCCTAGATTATCGTTTTTGACTGTTACACATTTTCATCCTAGGTTCCTTGTTTGGGAAAACATTTGCTTGACATACTATTCTTTTGAACTTAAATATCAAGATTTTGTTTAAAAAGTTTTGATGTTCAACTTCTAATGGGCCATTGTTTGAGCTTCATTTTCTTCTGGTAACATCACAATGAAAGTGCGTTTGAATGAATTTCTTTGGTGAAATACTTAGTTCTTTAAGAATCGGGTACGTGGCTCAAGTTTTATACGCATTTAAATATCACATTATTTTTTTAAGATATCGGACAGGAATAAGTAGGTGCTCTAATCATAGAAATCGGGCTATAGAAATGTGAGTGATTTAGGATATAGGGTTTATATTGGCCGATGTCCATTGTTTTGAATCATATAACAAAATGGTATAATAACAAAAACATCACACTCTTAACAATGATGCTCTGTAATCACCCTAGTCCTACTTTCTAAGCTGCTGATAGAATTGATGATGTAGCTGTACAAAATCAGAGCCAATACAGAACCACCTTTTCCATTTTCTTTTTTACTTATTGTCAAATTTGTTTATATTTTTTATATTTTAAACTTTCTGCTAATCTACCTATCAACGTTGTCCACTTGAACTAGTGGAGCTTAGACAGTAATTTATTTTTGGCTCGCCGTTAAAGTGAGGGGAATCGAGGTTGTCTACTTTTATCTCAATACACAAATGTTTGATGTTATGTTTCAGATTTGTGATCTAGTTGTGACTTCTATTATTCTGCTTTTCTTCTATATGTTTTAGGGTTTAGTTTTTCTTTTCTAGAATTTTGTCATTTGTTCATTAATGCATTCATTCTGTTTTCTTTTTCATTCCGTTATATATATTTTGTTAGTGTTGTATGTAAGGTAGTGAGCTCTTGACTAATTGCTTATAATAGGTATGTAAATAGTAATGATGTACTGTGATATGTGTGTGAAACGTAAAATTTCAAAATATATATATATATATATATATATATATATATATATATATATATATATATATATATATTATCTTTTTCTTTTTCTTTTCTGTATTTTTTAGTGTGTTCTCATGTGGTATCTAGAGCTATTTTCACTGAAGATATATATGCAAATTTTCTGTATTTTTTTTTCTGCATTTTCACTGAAGATAAAATGAGCGTAATGTTTTGGTTTATAAGAAATGTTGAGAATTTTAAAGAATGATGTTCAAGAATTGAGAGAAAGTGTTACGAAGGTGCAAATAGCAACCATAGGGAATCTAAAAAAAGATTGTAAAGTTCTCCTATTGATCCATCAATGCCAAAGCGAAAATAAAATGTTAAGATTGTATGGAACTAATGCAATTTCTAACGAAACTTATTGATATGAGCAAATTTTTTAAAAGTTACATTGATGGACAAATCGTGTTTGGAAAACATGATTCAAAATGAAAAAGTCATATTTTCTCAAACACGGCTTTAGAATAGTAAAATTTAATTTGTTCTTTGAAAAAAATAACTTTACTATACCAAATTTTGGTCCCTAGTTTTGTTAGTTGTGTTCAAAGTGATCCTACTATTTTTGAGTTGTTTACATTGGTTCTATATTTTATAATAACGGTTTAAGTATGTCTTTTTTTCTTACGGCGTTAAAAACACTAATGATGTAATTGTCACCTTATCCAAAAGTGAATGAGTTGTCGAGTTATTGATTGCATGGCAAGTTGAGGTCAACTGACTTGGCAACGTATGTGAAAATGTTAAAAGTTGAAGGAAAGGATTAAGGTTTGTGTAAGTTCTTCCTTGAATTGAGCAAAGTCGTTGTGGCGAGATAGGAATTGTTTCTTCCTAAGGTTGTTTTTCTTGTTCCAATACATGGGGCAAAGGAATTTCCCATTCCTAACATGGCGGTGGTTGGAGGGGAGGTGGGATAATCCTTATTTGCAATTGTGATGATATTGCTATAACCAAAGTGGCCAAAACGGTCAAGCATGCTGGTAGACAATTTTGGGAATGTCGTCATTACAAGGCTTTATGATACAATCCCTGACTTTGAACCTATTTTGGTGCTTAATTTGGTGAATAACAGGGTGAATCTTCAATTGTCATGCAAAGGAGGAGGATATGTGATCTGGAAAATTTAGTGAAAGAATTGTAGAAAAGGATAAAATTGTTAGTTGGAGTTGTGTGTGTTGTTATTGCGCTGAACATTTTGATATTGTGGTTCTGTTTAGGTTGATGTTGTTAGGTGGGCAATGTGGTTGTATGTTTTGTTCATGTAATGTTAAGGTGAATGTGAAGGTGAATGTTTAAGTTCAGGTGTTTAGGTTGATGTTTGCAGGTTCATGTAATGGATGATGTATTAGTCTCTGTTATACTGAGTTGAAATGAATAATTTGATTTCGTTGTTGAATGTTCAATTTAGTCCCTCTTTAGGGAAAAAAATGTGCAATGTGGTCCCCTTTTGATTAAAAAAATGTGCAATGTGGTTCTTAATGTATATGACTATGATATATATGAAAGATACCTGACAGAATATAGTAACAAAAGTGTTATAAATAATTTAATAAGATAAGATTATGACGTAATAACATAATAACATTATAAGAAATGCAACATCAAAGTACTTAATATCAATACATTTAATATAAGTGCTTAATATGAGTACATATACACCATCAGAGTACTTAATTAAAGTTGATCAAACATACATCACCATCAAAGTACATAATTAAAGTGGTTAATATCAATACAAAATACATCCAAATTTTCTCAATGAAAGTAAATAAATTGACATCTAAGGATATTTTCTTCTGATATGTAACTTGTTCCTTCTCATTGGTGGAGTTAAATTTGGAATGGATTCTTGAGTTGGCCTTGGTGGCTGAGGGGATTGGGGACATAGTGGTTGTGATGTTAGAGGGGATTGGGGAGGAGATTGAGGACTTGATCGCTGTGATGGTAGAGGGGATTGGGTACTTGTTGGTGGCTGTGATGGTAGAGGGGATTGGTTACTTGGTGGTGGTTGTGATGGTACATGGGATTAAATAGTTTGTGGTTGTGATGGTTATGTTGGTTTTATGATGTTTGGATGTAAAGGGCAGTGATTTTTGTTGTGCTCAAGTTGAAGGTAGATGCTACATTTCGTTATCCATTGTGAACTTGTTTCTAATGATTGAAACATGTCTAACCTCAAACATTTTTCGTGTAGACCAGCTGAAAGAAATAAAGGATATAAAGATAAATGAAAAATGGACATAAACATAAATGAGAATTGGATATGAACATAAAAAGAAAGTATTAACTCAAAGTATCATAGATTCACATTATCCATTTTTTTAAATATTTGTATTATAACATAAATTATTAATTTTGTAAATTAATAATGTAAGTATGGATGTTGGTGCATGCATTGCGTAGGTAGATCGATATTTTTATAAGTACGACTAAGTATACGCATGCGTATTTGTGTTTGTGTAAGTGTTTATTACAAATATTTTAAAAATGTTTATGTAGTTTAAATATAATAATAATTATATTAATTTTCTTAATGTAAATTTAAAGAGAAAAATAATAATAATAACTTGTGCATACACGCGTCTATGACTAGTTTTTTTCCTAAAATCGTGTTCTAGACTTACGATTTTAACATTTTATTATTTTCGTATTTCTGATTTGAGATATATATATATATATATATATATATATATATATATATATATATATATATATATATATATATATATACTTTTTTATTGACTTAATTAATATTTTGTTCACAATGTTTCTCAAGCTTGTTCTATGTGATTTTTTTATCATTAATTTGATTCTCGTTTTATTTAAAAGAATTTAATGTACTTCATTATATTAAACTAATGTTAACATTTTTTTCAAGGTAACCACGTGTCACTTTTTTTATGTGTGCTTCTGAATTTTGCTTTTGTTTTTTTCTCTCTTCACTTTTCATCGCCACCTCTCTTTTCCATTACATACCACCTTCCACCCTCGTTATGAAACCAACCACATATTATAACAGTTTCCATATTTAGCCTTTGTTTTTAGATGATTTGGGGAAAAAAATGTGCAATAGTTTGGTTCCATTTATTTGGATTGATTTGCAATGGAAGAAAGTTGAAGGAGCATGTGGGACTCCCTCTTAACACGATAAAGAAGAACAAAGTCACATAAAACTTATAAATTTACACGAAAATCCTTGATTTTTCTTTATATAAAACATGATTCACAAAGCTCAAATCTTATTAATTGTGCTTATATAATATATTTCTGGTCTTTTGTTTGGTTAGTTTCATAAAGTGTGACGGTAGAATTCTAAGATTTCTGGTAGTAGTGAGCCAAATATTGCATCGTTGAGCGTTCGGCTACGTTTAGAGGTAAGGGAAGCTTGGAATTTAATTATAATTCTTGTTTGATGATGATTTATTGGATGGAATGATGTTATGTTTGATGAGTTGGTTGATGCAATACTGCATGTTTGTTTGGGTGTATTGTTGATTTATGAAAAGGTATAACTGGGTAGGAATATAGTTGATCGTGATTCTGCATTAATTTGCAGAATTCTGTAAACTGTAACCGAGAGTCATTATTGACCTTTCGGTTTATCCTTGGGTATTTGGTCTGAACTGGATTCTTCTTCTGTGAATAACTTCAGTTAATGACCGATCGATTTTCTCTTAGTATAATTGTAAGTAAGTGTTCGGTCTAAGTATAGTTGCTCCTTTTATGCTTCCTAATCAGTTAGTTAATATATTCTATAATATTTAAAGTCGTAGACGATATCTTTATCCTTCATTGAAAATAAGTGTTGTGTAATTGTATATATATTCTCCTTCATTCTTAATATAAGTTCAGTAGCGTTCGATTCAAGTAGTGCTCGGTTTTGAACCAAGCGCTCGGTCTCCATAGTGATTGGTCTTTAACCAAGCGTTCGGTATTTTTATTATATTCCTATATTTTAACTTAGAGTGTTCGGTCCAAGTCAATAGTATTCGATTTAAGCTTGTAGGATTCGGTTTAAGTTCTTAGGTCTCTTCAATAATTATTATGATTTTTAGTTAAGTCTAAAATATATGTATTCTTTAGTATTTGATTCAATATTAGAAGTTCTGTCTAGTAAAATAATGTTTCGTAGTAACTATTGAGTAACCAGTAAATGTCCAAATAGTGTCACGAGTGTTCGGTTTATAATGAGTATTATCTAGAATGAATCGTTCGATTCTATTCTGTGTATAAGTGGAAGACTGCTCGATCTTACACTAAGTGTTCAGCTGTGTTAGTCTAGAAAGTATTCAAAATGTTCGGTATTGTCTCTAGGGTGGATGTTATTGTTCAGTTTGGTTCGGTTTGATTATATTATGGTATATGAATGGAATAGTATGGAAATGAAAGAGTATTCCAGGGAGGAATATCTCATGAGTAGTTATTGAATGGTAGAGTATGAATATGAATAAAGCTTAGCTGGCGTTTATCCTGATATTCCGTGATTGCTCATTCTCACGTAGAGAAGAGTAACTCATGTGTAGGAATGACAGGAGGTCCTAGACCATAAGGTGAACTTGGGCGGAATGGATTAACCTTGGGTGGTAACTGTTGAGAGTATCCCAACTATTACAACACCCGGGTGCAAAAACGTCGTAATTACACAGAATTCATACAGTCCGGATAGTCAGAGTCAAGTGATCGATCATTGCATGCTTTTACATATAATTTTGGTAATAAATGTATGATTGAATGGTTGTATGATTGCCTTATGGATGTATATCAGATTTATGTGAAATATATGTTTTATAGAATTAATTAAATTACATAAGCTTACCCTATTTTTCTGTCTTGTCTGTATTGTCTGTTCGGTCGGATTTGTGATGTTGCAATGATCATCCTGTGGATGTGAGCATAAGGGAAAGAGTTGCTGGAAGAGGCTCTGGAAGGTGTGGAAGTGAAAGCTGAACCATAGGACCGTTCGGTCATTAGGATGGGTTCTATTTTGTATAACTGTTCGGTGCATGTTTAGGTTGAAATCGTTCGGTCTAGATTGTAGTTTTGTAAAGTTTGAATTCAGTAGCATTTTCGTAAGGTCGTTCGGCTGTGAGCTCACTTATTCTCTTTCAAAACTAAACTGTAATATTGTTAATATGTGAATATTCTAGATATGATTTTATGCTGGGATGTTACAATATTAGTGATATTTCATATTATTATCTATATTATTATATGATGAAAAAGATTTTTCATTTTGGTGTACATATTTATTTTTCACTTTTACCCTTTAAATAAATATTTTTTAAAATTAAAATAGTTACTTTACCAATTTTACTTTTTTTAAAACTGATATTTTCTATTTAATATTTTAAAATTTAACCATTTTTTTAAACTAAAATAATTATTTATAATAAAATTGTAAACATAACTTATATGTACTTTTATAATAATAATAATAATAATTTGGGTTAAATACGTTTTTAGTCCCTAAACTATTGACCGTTTCTGGTTTTCGTCCCTCTTCCAAACTAAGGTACGATTTGGTCCTCAATCTTTAAAAAACGTTCGTTTTAGTCGAAAAAACGAACGTTTTGAGGACTAAAACGAGGACTAAAAACAAAAATTTGAGGACTAAAAAGAACGTTTTTCTAAAGAATGAGGACCAAATCGTACCTTAGTTTGGAAGAGGGACGAAAACCAGAAACGACCAATAGTTTAGGGACTAAAAACATATTTAACCCTAATAATTTTATTATTTTAATTATCATAAAAAAAATTGAACACACATGAGCATAGTTCATGTGTTTTCACTAGTGATAGTAATAAAAATAAATTTATACAAATCATAAATTATAAATAATAATACTATTTTAAATAATAAGTAATAATATAAATAAATTTATATAATATATAGTAAGTTTGTAAAAATAATGATAATCAAACTAAATTTATAAAATATTAATAATAATAATTAGAAAATCATACATAACAATAAAAAAAATACAATTTTAACTTAATTTAAGCTAATTATATTTTATTTTTAAAATTATAATCTTATAATTTTATCAATTAAAATATTTTTTTAAACTACCATACCAATCACAATACTCATTAATTTTTTTCTCATTTTCCTTAATCTAAACTACCAAATCTCGTCTCTTTTTCAAATTCAACCATTTTCACTCTCCAAAATCATCATTCAATCCAAACATAAGCTTATATATTTACTATTCGCATGCTACTAGAATAGATGAAAATATTTAATCACAAACTGTGTTTATAGAACAATTTCCTTTAATTATTTTATTTAAACCAAATGTATAAGGAGGATTAACATGCACTCACTAGTATAAAAACATCGTATAATGTCGATGTTTTTTGGTCTATCACGTTGAATTCGAGACTGTCATCATATTCGACGTTCCTAGTAAAGAAAATTGACGTCGGATATTGTTTTATGTCTGACACCAATTAACATCAAATTTTGCATTATCTGACGTTAATCAATTTTTTTTATTTTTTTAATTAATTGTGATCCATTTTTATAACTATATGAGACCTGAAAAACAGAAAAAAAAAAAACCAAATATAGTCCAGTTTTTGGTGTTTTATACAACATTAACTATGAACTATAAGCAAAAACACAAAAGCTATGACAACAATACTAGTATGAACTTGGAATTCTTGGTTTTTGATAGCTATGGTTATCGGTTTTTGTTGAATCTTTTTTTACCATTCCTTAACTCCTAGTTCATGGAAAAACACCAAGAGCTCTTACTTTGATGTGTGAAGTATAAAAGTTATTTGGAAAGTGAACAACCATACATCTTTAAACGATCATAACTTTTGTTTCATTGTCCGATTTACTATTATTAAATATGGATTTCGGGTAGAAAGAAATTTCTGCTACCGTGGTAGCTCGTGTAGCTAGCTAATCCTTCTAGATTCTCCAGAAAATGTTGTTTTCTACTTTTTGAAACTTTATTTTGTTTTTTTTTTCAAACTTTGCAAAAGTATTTAAAATAGTAAAACTTTGAATTTTGATAAAATTTTTTGTGGGGGCTTCTCATGATATTTTGGTGCTTTGAACAAATTTTCAGGTCATTTTGAGTTGTTTTCAATATACTTTCAGTTCTACTGTAAAGCTTAGATGTATAACGTGTAGTGTACTATGAACAACAAACAACAACAACAAAAAGGTTCTTGAAAATGAAATCAAAAACTAACCTTCGAAAATGTGGGTTTGTTGGAATAAAGTGTTGTCACTAGTGAGAGAGAAAGCAAAATGTGCCTATGAAGGAGAAGAACATGAAAATAATCGGTCAAAACAAACGAAAATCATACCTAAAACAGTTAATCAACATGCATTTGTATCAAATGAAAGAAAGATTACATGTGTTGGTCGCCAAACTCCGTTCGAGAAAGGTTTGAGCAGAGAAGAGAATCTCGCGCTAAGATAAAGTGAACAAATTTTCAACTTCCCGCCCAAATTTTTATTCACATATAACGTCTGATTCTAGGGCATTCGACGTCTTATAACTTTTGACGTCTAATTCGCCCAAATTTTTGACATCTAATTCTAGAGCATTTGACGTCATACATAAGTACATTTTCACCTTCTCGCCAAACATTTTTGCGAAATTTACCTAGTAAGACGTCACACTTCTAAAAATCCGATGTCTTATAACCAATTGACGTTGAACAAGAATAAATTCAACGTATAAATTGAACTTTTATTTATAAAAATGTCATCGATCATTTTTAACGTTGACTATTTAGTGGTTAAACGTTGAACGCATGGTATCATACGTTGTTTTTTATCACAGGAAAAAAATTAAAAGAAGAAAGAGAAAAAAGATGGAGGAAGATTTGGTAAAGAAAAAGACAAAAAAAAAAAAGTGATGGAAGATAGAAGAGTAGAGAGAAGGTAACAGATTGAAGGAAAAAAGAAAAATAGAGATTAACACGTAATATTTTTCAAATATATTAGTATCATTGAATATTTTAATTTAAGTATTAACTGAATTAAGGAGAAAAAAAAATTAAAAAATCACATTGGATTGAGGAACATTGAAATTAAAATATTAACTAAACTTTTTTGTTTTATGCTTTTGAAGTTGTGCACATTTCGTTTTTTCTTCAAAAACCTTTGTTTTTTTGTTTTCCAACCATTTTTTCTTATAACTACATATTTTTATTTTCAATTTTATTTAAAGAATTTAATTAATGGATTGTTTTAACTTTTTACATGTTTCTGAATTTTTATATAATCATTTTTTTTATTTTGAGATATTTATTTTGATAATTGTTTATATCCTAAAATACTTATTTTAATTGATATATTTTTTTACTATTTTCAATTTCATTTAGATATTTGTTTAAATAATTTTTATTACGAATTTTATGTGTGATTTTATAATTTTATTATTTTAAATAATTTTATATAATCATATTTTGTTATTATTATGCATTCTAATAGGTAAGAACCAATCATACTTTGTTAATAATTTTTAAATAATATGTAAACATATTATTGTTGTATATAATATGAAAAAAATCATTATATATATATATATATATATATATATATGTATATATATAAATATTTAGAAAAAATAAAAAAGTTAAAAAAAGAAAGAAGCATGTAGGTTTTGAAAAAAGAAATCATGTATTAAAAGCACAACTTCTAAAAAATAAAATAAATGATAAAAAATATGCAAATGTATATCACAATAGAAACAGAGAAAAGAAAGATGAAGTACGACTTCTAAAAAATTGAAATAAAAATGATAATAAAGTCATATATCTAAAATACAGTTTTTAAAAAATTCAAAAACGTTACCTCAAAACACAATTTCATCTTTATTATTATAAAATTGTGTTTGAAAAACATGATTTTTGAAAATTTTAAAATCGATTTTTTTTAAAACACAATTTTCTCCCTTGTGTAATTTTTAAAAAATTTATCCAATGCTAAATTTCTTTAAAATTTACACTAATTTAGTGGACAAAGCAATAAGATTACAGTCTGATACGTGTACATTAAGTTGAATGGAAAACTTTAATAGTTTTATAGATAAACATTCAGCGGTTCCGTGTAAATAAAGTCAACTATTAAGTTATTAGTTAATCAAATTAATTTATTAGAAGAATAAAAATAATAAAAATTAACATGTAATGATGCAAAAGATGAAAAAGTGAAACAAAATATAAGGCATGCTTTGCTGTTAATCTGCTCATTACTGGGCTTTTCTTTATTGCATTTTTGTCTTTATATTTAAATTCAATTAAACATTGAACACTTGGACCCCACAAAAATGCACCAATCAAACTTCATGCAACCATCATCTTGCTTCTTACCACTGTCTTCTACCTCAAACATTAAATACTGAGAGTTACTACACGCAAAAACAGGTACATTTTCTTCTATTTTTTTTTTTTATATTTTGACTTTCACTATATATAAAATATTTTTAATTCACACTCAATTTTGCAAAAAATATTAAATAAATTTCACAGTTTTAAACCATCTTTGCTGTATGATCCAAATAAATAAAAATGTAATCAATTATAAAATACAACAATGAAAAAACTTAAAAAATTAAAAAATTCGGTTGAAAAATCAGCATTTTCATTTTAAAAATATTTTAAACTGAATTTTCAAACTATTTATTTAAAAAGAACTTTTAGAGATTAGAGAGAAGAAGCGTGATGGTGTTTTTGTAAGCTAGCTCCTGAAACTACTACTTAAGCTCACATTTCTTGTTTCACTATGCACTCTCATCAGAAACTCTACACTTGGAGTTTCATCTTCATCTTGTTCCTTTGAGGTATTATTTTTTCACACTCAAATTATGGTGATTTTATATAGATCTGATTTTTGTGTCAACTTTCTTTTTCTCTCTATCAATTTTACAAATGTTTCTGTTTTGGTTCATTTTGTGTGGATAGATCTATTGTGTGCATATCAAATTCTTTCCTAAAATGTTTCCGAGAATGTTTTTTTGTTTTAAGATATAGTCTGTCATGTACAGAGTCTAATTCTTTCTCCCATGGTCATTTTTTTGTGTCAGATTTCACATCTTTCTAATAAATGTGTCGGAATATACATTTTGGCAGAGGAGCCATGTGCCATATCATAGCAAAACATTTTTCTTACGAAGGTTTTCACTGTTTTTTTCTTTTCAACGAGATTGTTCTTAATTTTTTTTTACAAAAACACTGATAGAAGAAAAGAAAATAACTACTTAGAATTCTTTTAATTAAAATGGCTTTAAAATGTTATAATTTCAGTCAAATTTTTATGTAATTAATTTTTCTATGGAAAGAAATTTTTTAATCAAAACAACGTATTTTCATATGTATCTTATTCGGAAGGCGAGAGTGTTATTCCATAAATGGCGTCTCATTTAAAATAAAAGCAATTTTTACTAAACAAACATGCTTTCCATTGAGAATTTTTTTTTTTGCATTTTGCTTTTGTTTTGTTTTCTGGATCCTTTGGACCTCTGTATAAAATAATAGTATAATAATAATAACTACTATTTCTATACACTTTACCTTTCCTTTTAATTATTTTTTATTATTATTGTCTTTTCTGGGAAAATAAAATATAATCCAATGTCTAATAAATGAGGTTAATGACACACGTCACTTTTTATGTCAGTGTGCAAACTTTCATGATCTCTTTAAGGAACTTCAACTTTATTTCTGTATAATCTTTCTTCTTCACTTATTTTCTCTCTCTTTTTTTTGTGTTTTTTTTTTCTGCAGAGACAGCACAAGAAGAGAATATCCTTCTGGTAAGAAGCAACGTTGACCGTTGTCTAATGCTTCACTCTCCGCTTTTGAAGTTATGTTCATTTATGTCTGTTTTCTGTTGAAAATTGCAATCATTTCGTTTTTAAGTTATGATAATTTATTTGTTCTAAGAAATTATGATATTTATGTACGTTTTTTTTTTTTTTGAAATATTTTATACACATTCCTTCAAAATTAAACAGGCGTACTTTTATTTAAGGCATGTTTAAGCTTTGGTTAAATTCAAGATTCGGAGGAAAAAAAAATCATTCCGTGGTTTTAATTTTGATTGAAATATTTGGATCATATCAACCCAGTTTAAATTAATTTCGTTTTGTTAGATCCAGTCAACTTTTATAATTCTTTTGGTTTATATTAGCTTAAATAATTTAGAAATACTCTCAATTCTCAAATGTAGATATACATACAATTTTTCTTCATACCCAATAATTTTTTTTATCTAAATAATGGAATAAAAGGACATTAATACTTTTTATATTCCGTTCAGGAAAATTATTTGTGTAGAGGATCTTTTACTCTTTTCCTTTAATAAAAACTTTGTAGACTATTGGTATAATAATTTTTTTAAACTATCTAAGGAGACATATATATTCATCTGCATCTATTATTTGAAATTTCTGTAATTGCAATTTTACTCTTATCTCCTTCATCATTGCATGGTTTGTAATTCTTTTTTTCTTGATCAGAATTTGACAATCATATTTATCTAAAACAAGTCCATAGTCTTTTACTGACATTCTTCTATTCCAATATTTTGAGAACTAAGTTGGTAGCAGGTTCATTCACAATGGAAAATATGGTAAGAACTGTTCACTCTTTTAGTATGTTACAGTATATTTAATTTATATATCTATATATTTGTAGTTTATCTGTATTTGATAAAATAAAATAGAAAAAAAAGTGTAAGTGTATTTGATTGCTGTTTTTGCAACTCGAGTAGGGTTAGTATGTGTGTAATATGGAAAGTCACTAATGTCTTGATTTTGATAGTCAAAACCGATATAAAATGACTATTTATGAAAAAAAAATGAAGTATGTGTGTGAAAAATTAAAATCTAAACAGTATACCATTTTTTTTATTATTATGTATCATAATGAATAGTAATAGAAGTTATGAGCAATAAAATAGTTTAAAATTCTACCATGTAAACAATATATGATAAATTAGTTTTTAAGAAGACAATGTCTTATGAATTTAATCATTTTATTGTAGAAAATAATAATTTCTTTAAATACATTCTTATGATTTTATTGTTGGAAACAAATTGTTTCACATAATACAAAACACGGTATAATTTTCTTAAATCCCACTCGAAGTTAACTTTTGCAGCTCATTCTTTGTCTTTCAATTGCGTCTAAAACGTCACCCTAATGAATTTTCTGTAGTTATCTAAAATAAATTCCATTTAATAATATTTTCGAAATTCTACAAACTGAAATTTAGTGCTTCTAGTATACTTATAAAATTTTCACTAATTCGTATGCCTAAAAATTCTTAATATTTTAGAAAACTATAAGTTGTTGCCATTGCAATTGTGATGGCAAGTGCAATGAAAGAAAATTTAAAAGTCTATTTCAATCATAAATACAAATTGATTGTAATTTAAAAACTTATTATTATTATTATTATTTGTGCAATTTTAACTTCCATAATTTACTTTTATTATTATTATTACTATTTTTATTTTTATTTTTATTTTTATTTTTATTTTTATTTTTTTCATTAGAAATAATCTTCTGAGACAATTGTTATTCTCAAATTCTCTTTCCTATATCTATTTAAACTTGAACATGTACATTTTATTAGAATCAGTTCAAATCCATCGGTGAACCTATTGCACCTCAATTCACTACTGGAGCAGAGGTAACTTCAATGTTAGCTGCTCCTAGTTCGGCAGAAAACCAGGTAAACTCAACCCTCCATATTCATATAAAATTTATATTACGTTGTGTGCTTAAATGTATTCAGGTTTTTACGATATCGATTATTACTTTTCGCAAAATATAAAATCGTGTTAACTAAAATGAATATTTCCAGAGTATATATTTTAATAATAATGGTCTTGTATCTCATTCCATTTTTCATTTTGGATGATCCTAATTTACTATGTTATATAGTAACTAAACTCTTCACCACCATCCCACTAGTCCTAGTATACTGATCAAAATTTGGGTAGTTTACATGACCTTCTATGGTCTAACTTTATTACCATAATTGTTAGCACTAAATGAAACACTATTTACCCTTCATTTATCACCTTTCCCTTTCAATGTCTCATGATAAATGTTGATGGCATGTCTTCATTCATATGCATTTATGACAAGCCCATATATATATATATATATATATATATATATATATATATATATATATATATATATATATATATATATATATATATATTGTTGCTAGATATTTATGTGAATATATTATTAGAATTATCCTTGGTCATATAAATAAATGGATGAATCAAGGTTATTTTTCTTAAATTAAACCTCGATAAATTAATTTTATTTAACTTTGATCATTTGATTAGGTGGCCTTAATGCCAAGAGGAGGAATTTCCCAGATTCAGGGGCAAAATTTTTCCAGAGGTTATGATCTGTTATCCCAAGTATTTCAAAAGGAGAATTCACCTATGTAAGTTTTATTTATTTTGTTCTATGAATATTTTAACAAGTTTTTTTACATACACTATTATGCATGTCTTATATATCCTTTATAATTTTTGTTGAACTTATGTATAATATATGTTCTACATTTCTTTTATTGTACACAGGCATCCTTTTGCCATTTCAAATGACTACACAGCTAGTTCTAGTCAGGTATTGGATCAAAATGTCTGAAAAAGAAAACATATATAATCAATCATGTCTATTCATCTTTAATTCAAGAACATATAGTGACTAAAGATATTTAAAAATATTGTTCAATAATAGGGATGTCATTTGAAGGGTTAATAGAAAACACAAGAGTAATAGAGGTCAAATTGAATTTGTATTACTTTTCAAAACTTTTTCTCAGAAACAATTTGTTAAAACACACTATTCTCAATCCATAAAGCTCCTTATGTAAAGTTTTCTCATTTTCTAGTAGAGCTTTGTACATAAATATTACATTTCTTTATTTTCCATTAACACCCATATATAGGAAAACCTTCTTTTTATCAGAAAAACGTAAATGAGAATTTAAAGCAACGTATACAAATCATTCATTTTAATGCAATAACTAATGCTGCTTGTAATTTCCTGCACAAAAGTTATGTTTTTGTTGATGCTCAGACTCTTAAGGCTAAACAATGTACTCAATACTGTTATCATTTTAATATGCTACAAGATTAATTTTTCTTCACACTTCACACACAACTTGGTGTATTTTTCATTCAAATTTGAATGCTTTCTGATCCATCAATTTTCATAACCTTCAATAATCTCTAATTGTACTATTTTTATTGGTATTTTATTATTTATTATAATTCATGAGCAGACAATGAGGACAACTGAAAGATCTGCAATACCACCACCTCTTCAGAGTGATGCTACACTGAACTCTCCGAGGGCTTGGAATCCTATGTGGTGATAATTCAGTACCTTTACGAATCCATTTTTATAATAATTTTATATTTTGTATGCTCTTCATGAATAGTGTGTTTCTTGAATTGCAGGCTCCAACAGAATCAATTATCTGGTGCTGCTGGTGCTGCTGGTGCTGCTGCTAATAGTTCACAGTCCTATAATAATTACATGCAGTATGATTCTTCTATACTTATGTGCACTACATTGTGCTAGAGATCAATTAACAAAAAAATAAACAAGTAATACCTATATATAAACCTTTTTTGGGATACCTAGACAATTTATCACTTTACTACATCAAAAGTATTCACATCTATTACACATGTAGATGGTTTTTAACTTATAAGCTTTACTTTTAATGTAATTTCCTAATTTTCAAACTAATCCTAGATGTTCTTCTATGTAGTGTGTGTTAAATTGTTTTATCAAATTGAATCTGCTATTTTGTTATTAAAAAGTTGGCATGCAAAAGTAAATTATTATTATTGGGTAGGAGCATAACTAATTTTTCATTGGGAAGAGTAACTCAAGTCTTGATTCAATCTAATATATAATCCATTGAGATCGAATTTGTGATTTAAATTCTATATATAGAAATGTATTATGTATCATCCATAAGTTGGTCCTATGCAATAACAATAAAATATTTGTCTTATTTAATTCTAAGACTCCTAGGTATCAAATGAAGCTATATGGTTTTCTCATTATAGGTATGCCCCAGTCTATAATCCAAACAACCAATCCCAAGTTGCTGTCCGTACTGCTTATGGAGATCAAATTATTCATCCTGCTCAATTCTCCAGGTAGTGACTGTTGTATATTCGTTCTCATAAAGCAAGATATGACATTTTATGCCAATTTCATATTTGGAATTGTTAGAAAAAAGAGCTTTAAAAATGGTTTTTGAAAAGTGAACTTATAACAATTTTATTTGAAGATGAAAAAAAAAATCGTTTTTAAAGTTTACATATGAATATGTTTTGTACATCTATAGTATTTAACAATCATACCAGCATGTATAATGCATTTATTTTTAAAAGTAGGTCCTTGTTGTGACTCCATATCTAGGTGCATGTTAAAGACATAAACCAACGTCTTCCTTTATAGTTTCCACATAAGTTCTCGACACATCTTTTCAGTAAAGAATTTTGTCAAGTTGGTTGAAGTAAATTTTTATCGTTTTATTGCGTATTTCTAGACATGGCTCTAGATTAAGAAACTTTCCGTTAAGTATCTTTCATCGTGTTGAAAGCATTTTTGGTAACTACAATAGAATTCAAGTTTAAAAACAAGTATAAATCAATTTCATAAATCAACTTATTATAAGGTAAGAATAACTTATGAGTCTTATAACCTTACTCTGACTACATCTAGTTGGTGTAGGACCATACACTTCATTAAAAGTACTTTTCAATCTTTTGCCTTGCAATACTTAATTTTTGTATTAATGTAGTTTCACTGCACATCAAATTATGAGTGTTAGTACTGTGCTTCGTTTTTGGTTAAACTGGGTGATTCAATCATATAGGTCTCATTTTTCTAACATTGCTGTGTCGTTATTTTATTGATGCTGATTTTGGATTGAACTAGGCTGGATCAATCAATTGCTCAGATGCGTCAAGCTCTCCCTGCTAATGCAACAATTCCTGAATTTCCACCTCGAAAGTAAGCATTTACTTCAACTATTTTCCAAACCTAATAGTACTTCAACTAATGATATGTGTGAACACTAACTGAAAATTGTTTAGGTCATAGCTATCATTACATAGTATTAATCTCTCTCGTTATGCTTGCTTTTGTTCACATTTCTATCTCAAATAATTCTTAATTAGGTGAAGAGATATTTGATAAATATAGTCATTTTTTATATATATGTTGATCCGTAGTTCAGTCAGTTGTAATTAAATTGTAAGCAAATGGATTTTTCTTTCTTATAACTTGTCTACCTCTATTGTATTTCTTTATTTATTCATTTATATGGTTGATTTTGCATAGGTCACTTTTTCCAAATCCATTTGCCAAGAATCCCAAAGGAAGGGCTCGATTAGGTGAACAATATAAGGCTCTGATGCAAAATCAGGGACAAAACTGGATGATGGGAAGGGTAAAATTTTCGAAATCACTTTTTATGATTCTTAAGCCTTTGATGTCGAGATACAATCACTTTTAAAATATACTCGATTCTGTGGTTCTAACACACAAAAACAAGGATTATAGAACTTGAAAGGATCTGAGGAGAAAGGAAAATATAGCTTTGGTTAAATATACAAATTTCAAATGAAATTTGCACTGCAGGGACGAGTAGAACGACCATGGGATGCTTCAAAATTGGAAACTGGGGAAGGCTCATCTTCTAAACGTCATAAGGTACCACATTTTAATGTTTATGATTTGTAGTTGGATCAAATTATAAAAAAAAAAAACTTTATACTGTTTTAACATTCTTTTAGAGTTTATAACTTCTATGTAATTATAGCGTGAACTGTAAATCAATTAAAAATATATCATAACAAGTATACTTTTTATTAAACGTTTAGTTGATTAATTGGTTAATCAAAAACTAAAAAGGTTGTGCAGAAACATGTAACTTTGGGTTCATTTTAATTCATCCAATTGAATTGTCTTTTTCTTTTGAGTTTGTATTCTCTTTTAGGGCTTAACATGTTAAAAATTGTAGTGTAGAAAGTGTTAACCCTAGCTGGGATTTTGAGGTTCTTATGGTTGTTTTGTTTTTCTATTGTAGCAGACAAATTCACCAACACCAAAGCAAGGACCTAATGTAGGCCCTGCACTCCAGGGACCAAACAATGCACCTGAAAATACAAGGGTTGTGGATCTGACCAATAACTCTGGAAACAATAGGGAATTTATTAGGTTTGGTTCTCCAATCCTCATAGTTCTTAGCTCTTTTTTCACATTATCTGTTGTGATTTTAACAGTCATGTTTTTGTGAGTTTCAGCAATTCTCTCTATGACCCTGCTTATGAGACTCTTGGCCTACCAATTGACCCTCATCTCAGATTGTTCGAAGCAATGGCTGGTAATTGCAATCAACCTTTTTCTTTAAACTGTAATGATTATAACGTGCACAAATTCATAGTAGTTCATATACTTTCATTGTGACGTGCCACAGAAAATTTTCAATGTTGAGCCGAAAATCTTCGAGAGTTTCTTACAAGAATCTTCTTGTTCTTAATGCAGCTCGCGGGGAAAAAGGGTATCGCATGTACGATTGAAAAGCGCATGCGTGGGATTCTCATGAGGATTCTCTTCAGTGTTCAATCAATCAAATCCTCAAACTTGAGAATGTGTTTGTTGGCTTGCTTTCAGTTTACATCAAGAGTGTTCTTGATGAGACCTATGTTTCCTGTTTCTGTTTGGTAGAGACATAAAACTATCGTTGTTGCGTGTTTAATAATTTTCATGCTATGACTTGCATGGATCCCGTCTTGACTTATATGGGCTTGGTTTATTAAAGTATACAATCGTTATTAGACTATTATATTTGGCTTATATGGTTTCAATTATTTATTGATGGATATGTGGTAGTTAATTGCTAAAGTTATGGATGGTTAGATTGTTTTTTTCAACAGTGTGTTTATAAGAACACCAAAGAAAAGTTAAACTATTTATAACATTTAGATTTTTCAAAATCTTCCTTTTAATTTATGCAGAGGTTAATAATTTTAAGTTATGAAAACAATTTTTAAAACTTTTTTTTAGATTTTTTTTTTTTTACATTTTTTACATTTTTAGTGCTTGTTCAAGGAATTTATGGGTCCTTGGGCACATATTTTGAATATTATTTATAATGGAAGAAACATGCAGAGTGAACTGAGAAACAGATTTAGCAAATATAATGGTTTTCAAAATGTATAGGTCCAACTATTTTATATAATACTATTTCTTTAAAGCGACTATGGATATTATGCTATCTATATAATTCTTTAAGCATTTCATAATATTTTTTCTTTTCTCATTAATAACTGCGGTGTTCTGTTTTGTCCCATTTTTCAATTATTTTTCGCAACTTTTGTCCAACTATTAAAATATTGGCTTGAGTCATTCAAGAAAAAGTGATGCACCTTTAATTTCTTCTATTTTGAAACTATTTGTTTTATACAATCTCTGTTACGGATTGGTTATGATACAGAAGAAATATAGAATGACAGAGATTGAGAAACTGAGAGCTATTTTTCATTAATGAAGGAATGGTACAGACAAGAGTATATACGCAGTATAGAATAACAATACTGCAGACTAATAGAATTTGATAGTTAGAAGATATTTGGATTAACTCAACACCAAGTAGCCTTCTCAATTTTACAAATCTGTTTTGTCTCAATGCTTTGGTAAAGACATCAACAATTTGATCTTCAGTTGGACAATATATCAGCTCTAGCCTGCCTTTGCTGACTTGATCCCTCAAAAAATGGAATTTTGTTTCAATGTGTTTGCTTCTTCCATGAAAAATTGGATTTTTGGACAAACTAATAGCAGATTTATTGTCTACTAGAAGTTGTATAGGTTTCCTACACTCTAGCTTCAATTCATCAAAGAGTGTTTCCAACCATACACATTGGCAAGTTGTCTCTGCAAATGAGATATATTCTGCTTCACATGATGAGAGGGCAACCACGTTTTGCTTTTTAGAACACCAAGAGATTGGTGCTCCCATGTATTTGACCAAGTAGCCGTATGTGCTTCTCCTATCAACCTTATCACCACACCAATCAAAGTCACACCATACCTCTAGAACTTCTTCAACATTTGTTGTCATTTTAGGAAAGAAAAGACCGAGATCTGTTGTTCCTTTCAAATACCTCAGAATATGTTTGGCTGTTATCAAGTGTGTCTGCCTTGGATCACCCATAAACCTGCTGATTAACCCAACCTCATAGCTAATTTCGGGTCTGCTATCACAAATGTATCTGAGAGATCCAACAATTTGTTTATAAAGAGTTGCATCTACTTTCTTCTCACTTGCTTGATCAGTTAGGTGCAGGTTTGCCATTACTGGTATAGGAGCACTGTTACAGTTCCCCATATTGAACCTTTTTAACACTTCATTTATATATCTTTTCTGGTGAAGAAACATTCCATCTTCTGTCTGCACAAACTCCAAGCCCAGAAAATAACTCAGATTGCCAAGATCTGTCATTTCAAACTCTTCCTTCATTCTCCTTTTGAATTCTTCAATCTCATCTTCTGAATCTTCAGTTATTATCAGATCATCTACGTATAGGCAGATTATCAGAATTCTTTCCTCTATAACAGATCTTACATAGATACCTGATTCCACAACACATTTCTGGAACCCGAGTCTGATCAGCAACGAGTTGATGTGATTATTCCAAGCACGAGGTGCCTGTCTGAGCCCGTATAAGGCTTTATTCAATCTGTAAACTTTCTGCTCCTCTCCTTTTTCACAAAACCAGGAGGTTGTCTCACAAATACTTCTTCTTCTAGTGGTCCATTCAAGAAAGCTGATTTAACATCCATTTGGCATATTTTCCAATTCTTGAAGCTAGCCACTGCAACTACCAGTCTCACGGTTTCAAGCCTCGCTACTGGTGCATATACATCTGTAAAATCAACTCCAGGCTTTTGTAGGAAGCCTTTTGCCACAAGTCTGGCTTTAAACTTTGCTACCTCTCCATTTGGTTTATACTTGATTTTAAACACCCACTTAACATCAATGGAGTGTTTATGTTGTGGCAATTCTACCAGCTCCCACGTTTTGTTTTTCTCTATAGCCTTTAACTCTTCCATCATCGCTTTTTTCCATTCTCTTATAACTATACCTATTTCCATGTCAATGTTTCTGCATCAGCCAAGAACGCAGAGTGCACAAGCTCACCAGTACTGGTTATATCGTTGTCTTCAAAGATTTCATAATCTGTGAGTCTAGTGGACGAAAATCTGGTTCTCTGTGACCTTCTATTATGAGATCCATCATCTGTAATGATGTTTTTCGTAGCAGAGGTTTTGTTCTCTAGCCAACTTGGCACAAAATCTGGTTGCAAATTCATTTCACATTCTTTCCAACTCAATGTTGCAGCCTCATCCACTATCACATCTTTGCTTATAACAATCTGCTTCTTTTTTGGGCTGTATAATCTGTATGCTCCTGTTGAATGATATCCAACTAAGACAAAAGTCTCACTCTTGTCATCCAACTTCCTTCTTCTTTCATCTGGAACATGTTTATAACAAACAGATCCAAAAATTCTCAAATGGTGAACCACGGGCTTGCTTCCTGACCATGCTTCTTCAGGTGTACAATATGGTAAAGCCTTGGTTGGACTTCTATTCAACAAATAAGCTGCAATAGATACAGCTTCTCCCCACAGATAATGAGGTAACTTCTTCCCTTTGATCATACATCTAGTCATGTTGAGCAACATCCTGTTTCTTCTCTCAGCTAACCCGTTATGTTGAGGTGTATATGGAGCAATGACTTCATGTATGATTCCTCTATCATCACAAAATTCACCAGTCTCTTTTGAATTGAACTCACCTCCACCATCTGTTCTAAACATTTTTATCTTCAAACCAGATTGTCTTTCTACTAAGGAACAAAACTTCACAAAATATAAGAATACTTCTTTCTTTTCTCTTAACAAGTAAATCCAAATTTTCCAAGTCCATTCATCTACAAAAATCAAGAAATACTTGTTACCTCCAATTGATAGCACATCGAATGGACCACACACATCTGAGTAGATCACATCAAGAGGTTGCTTTGCTCTCTTGTGTGCATACTTCTTGAACTCCTTTCTGGTTTGTTTCCCAATAGCGCAGCCTTCACATACTTTGCCAGGGATGGATATTAGTGGAACTACCTTCACCATTTCTTTGTGTTTCAGAAGACCCAAACTCTTAAAGTTTAGATGTCCAAATCTATAGTGCCATAACCATCCTTCTTCTTCAACATTCACAGTAGATAAGCATTGAACTGCTATAGTATTTAGATTTGAGGACTGAACGTTGCTTTCTGTCAAACACTTCTATATAATTTTGTTACATGGACATTGTATATCCTTTCTCCAGAAGTTTCCCCAGACTCAGCAAATTATTCTTCATTGTGGGAACATATAAAACATTGTTCATATATGTTGGTTTGCCATTTCTGCGTGAAACCAACACTCTTCCAGTTCCCTCAGCCATGATTGTGCTATTATCAGCAAATCGCAAGCTGCTCTTTATACTTGTGTCAATATCTATTAACCACTCCCTTTTTCCTATCATATGATTGGAACAACCTATGTCAAGATACCAACACGTGTCATCTTCTACATGATTCATGGTACTCATCAACAACACGTGGTCTGAATCTGTTTCACATGCCTCTTCTTGTGCCAGATTTGCTTCATCGTTCTTGCTGTTTTTCTTCACCATTTCATTGTGCCAACATTCTGAGGCATAATGTCCATATTTGTTACACGTATAGCACTGGATGCTTCTTTTATCATAGTATTTCTTGCCTCTGCCTCTACCATTGGACAACCTTCCTCCTCTTCTATTTTCTTCCTTCTAATAACTACCAATTTCATCACCAGATTCTTTATACGGCTTCTAGCTTTGCAATCCAATCTCCTATTTTCTTTATACGGCTTCTTCATCTCATCTGTATCATTCTTTGAAGGTTCTTTGACACCTTTCTTCACAATTTCATCCACTTCTTGGAAACCAAGAATTGCATCCATTTTGACACACCAATCATCATATCCTTTGCCATCAAACACCGGTAGATTACTTGAAATCATCCCTCCAGTAGCCATCAAAACTTCTCCACGAAGCTCTCTTCTCTTCTGCATAGGTTTTCTGGGACCTCACACCACTTCTGACAGGTTTTCGCAACCTTGCTCTGATACCACTGTTACGGATTGATTATGATACAAAAGAAATATAGAATGACAGAGATTGAGAAACTGAGAGCTATTTCTCATTAATGAAGGAATGGTACAGACAAGAGTGTATAAGCAGTACAAAATAACAATACTGCAGACTAACAGAATTTTACAGTTATTACAGTTAGAAGATATTTGGATTAACTCAACAATCTCCTCATCAACCCCTTGAACTATTATCCAACTCCATCTTCAATTTAACCTCGGTCTATTAACATGCAAATGTTTGAATTTTTTTTTATGTTGAAACTTTTCTTATCTAAAGATAAATTCAGAATTTGAGTATTTTTGTTTAGATTCAACTCTTAACTACTGAAGGAGTTTGATGACATCTTTCCTAGTTTTATATTAAGTAGACATTTTAGGTGGAGTTGAAGAATGTATTAGAATGAAGTTTGGTGTGGTGTGTTCAAACTTTATTTTTTTTTTAATTGTGAATTTTTTTTGTTTTATTGATAAGGTTATTTTGGCTTATCAGTGAGTTAATGGTGTTGGATTTTTTTCAATGGACTTAAAATTTGGAAAATTTAGGATACAATTTTTATTTTTTTTAATTCAATGTTTAAAAGTCTTGGGAGTGCAGTCATATAAAAGTTGTCAAGATCCTCTAAGTGAACCTAATTGTATTTTTACATTTGGGTGAGTAGAATTGGTTACTGTTTGAGGGTTTTTTTTTTTGTTTTAGTTCTATAAATTACTTTTGGAGGATGAAAAGGAGGTTATGTTATGAGTTAGGGATCATGACTAATTTGTTGATATGATGCTGGTAGTTTGTATGAAAATATGACATTTAAACTTGGTTATTTATTGTTAATATTTTTTTAGTACTCGTAATTGTATTAGATTTTCACAGAAAAATATTTTCATCGATTGAGGTGTACCTATGTGGTTGAATCGTTACTATGAAAAATTTGTTAATTTAGATAATTGCATTGAAGTCTAGGAGATAGGGATTAAGTTGTTGTAGAAGATTTGTTGATATAAATATTTGTGCCAAATTTTCAGTTAAAAGGATATGTTTGCCTTTGTGAAAAATGTATGGTTAAAATCACATCTAAGAGAAGGTGAATTTGAACTTAAAAATTAGCATCGTGTAAGTAAAAATTTCTTTTCAAAACTTTGATGAAGAGGATAAAAATAAGCAATGGTAATTTCTACAATGAATATCAAAGAAAATCATGATAATATATGATCAAGAAAAAAACACTAGTGCAGCGAAGAGAAACGACAGTAGTTGTTTTTGACAATACGTTTCGGTTGTCGAACCGAGGCATATCCTGGCAAGGTAAAAAGGTAGGGACCTTTTCGCCTCAGTTCCAACCGAGGTAATATTTCAAAGGGTACTGTCTCGGTTCATCAGCAACCGAAGTAGTAAGGAAGAAAAAAAAAAGAGGGGGAGGGGTTATTACCTCGGTTCAATCGAGGTAATAATGTGGACTTATGAGAGCGGTTCTAGCTTCAACCGCTGCCAAAGCCCTATTTTTAAAAAAAAAAATTCTCGTGCACCCTATGCATCGGTTGTGGCTGAACCGAAGTCATAAACAAGTTTTCTACCTCGGTTTTGTCTTCAACCGAGGCCTATTCTCCTACAGTGTTTTTTAATAATAGGTCTTTTTTTGTGATATCCACTATCACAAAAATAGACCTGCATATCAAACAACAAAATAACAACACATATTCAACACAATAGTCAATATTTACATCACATAATGTTTAAAGCATAATGTACAAAGTCTAATAACAATAAATCAACATGTGATAATGTTTTGCAAGTGCCTTCCTTAGCTATGTAAGTGGCTTCCTAGGAAGTAAAATTGGAGTCTTGAATCTCTACACAAGACACATGATATTAATTAGTGTATATGAATTTCATTTGAAGCCTTGTATGGGAGAAGATGTCGAACACCTTTGTGTTGGTATCACGATGGGGAAACGGTGACAGTGGGGCCTGAGTTGTTGCATCAAACCACAAAGAAGGTAAAGTTGATTCAGGAGCGAATGTGGGCAACTCAGAGCAGGCAGAAATCTTATGCAGATAAGAGAAGGAGACCACTAGAGTTCGAGACAAGAGATCATGTGTTTCTACGTGTGACATCGACAACTGGAGTTGGAAGAGCTATTAAGTCAAAGAAGTTGTCACCGAAGTTTTGTCGGACCGTATGAGATTCTTAGGAGGATCAGACCGATAGCTTACGAGGTAGCGCTACCACCACAGTTGGCGAACTTGCATAATATGTTTCATGTATCTCAGTTGAGAAAGTATGTTCCTAATGCGACTCATGTGCTAGAGGCAGATGACATCCAAGTTAGAGAGGATCTCACTTTGGATGTTGGACCAGTGCGGGCGTTAGAAAAGCAAACTAAAAACCTAAGAGGAAAAAATATACGCATGGTGAAGGTGCTTTGGAATGAGGGGACTCAGGAAATGACTTGGGAGTTAGAAGAGCATATGAAGAAAGAGTATCCGTATCTTTTTCGGAATAAAAACATTTTCGAGGACGAAAACTTTTGAAGATGGAAAGATTGTAAGACCCTAAAAATTATAGAACATAAATATAGTATTATATCTTGGTCTACCTTTAAGATTACTAATTATCGTGTTTTCACAAAGGTTTTATAGACGTTGGTGATAACTCCTAGTTGAGCTAGTGATTTTGTATTCTAATTTTACCGAATAAATAAATAAATTATTTGTTTTATTAAATTACTGTTTGATATACAATGTGGTATGGATATTTGTATGTCTTTTGTGTGTACTAATCAAATGAAAATTTGTAGCATAATGATTACGAATTTGTGCCTTTATTTTAATGGTAAGGGTTCAAACCTTTACTGTGGAGCTTAGGTTAGAAATGGTTGTGCTTTGGTTATTAATTATTTTATTCATCATGGAGTCTACGTGCTTTAAAGGAATTAAGGTGTGGTGCCGAGAAAAGTTATTAGTGGGGCCACTTAGTTCAGTTAAAACTATGGTTAGTAACAATGTGAATAAAAAAAACAAAATCGGAGAGTTAGTTTTTTAGTGGTTTTATGAATATCTTTGCCGAAAAGAAAGGCAACTAGGGGCGAACCGTTAGGGTTAGTGGAATTATGGGTTATTAAAGTAGAGAGGTTAAGGGAGATTATTTTATTTCTGGTTACAAAGTTTGGAAAACAGAGAGAAAAGTAGTGAGCGCATTGTGAGATAGTAGCTAGAAAATCAAAAGAGTAGTTTGAAGTTACTTGAGGCAAGAACATGAGCTTGAAGGAGGTGAATGTTTTGGCTGGAAACCTTGGGTAAAGAAAGGAATTTAGGATCCACTAGTGTAAAAACAACGTATAACGTCACACGTTCAACGTCGAACCACTCAATAGCCAAGGTTAAAAATGACCGGTGGTATTTTTGTAAATAAATGCAATTATTAAACATCGTTTATAATTGTAATTCGACGTAAAATGATATAAAATGTCGAATGCCCCAGTGTTAGACGTCAAAAGGTTAGTGAATTCAATAAAAAATTGAGCGGGAGATTGAAAATTCATTCACTTTATCTTAGCACGTGAGACCCTCTTCTCTGCTCAAACTTTTCTCGAACGAAGTTTGACGACTATCACATGTAATCTTTCTTTCATTTGATACAAATGCATGTTAATTTACTACTTTAGGTATGATTTTCGTTAATTTTGACCTATTATTTTCGTGTTCTTGTCCTTCATAGGCGCATTCTGCTTTCTCTCTCACCTGTGGCAACACTTTATTCCGATGAACTAAGGTTAATTTTCATTTTCGTTTTCGTTTTGAAGAACTTATTTGTTGAACTTGTTTGTTGTTATTTTTTGTTGAACTTGTTTGTTGTTGTTGTTTGGTTGAACTTGTTTGTTGTTGTTGTTTGATTGAACTTGTTTGTTGTTTGTCATTGTTGTTTGTTGTGGATACTCTATTACACGTTCATAGTTCATGCTTTACAAAATACTAAAAACTGAAATTTGTTGTTTTTCTGCTTTTCAGGTCTCGTAGAGTTGTAAAAAAGGATCACGATTAATTAAAAAGAATAAAAAAATTGATTAACATCGTTTATTGATAAAATTCGACGTTAAATTTAACGTCGAATTTTTTAAATTTGACGTCAATTTAACGTCTCCTGATATGACATCGTTCTCGAATTCGACGTGAAAGGCCTAAAATATTCGACGTTGTATGCTGTTTTTGTACTAGTGATCATCTAAGGTAAGGGAAGCTGACCATTGTTATGTGTTTAGTAATTGTTATTCTCCACTATTTTTCTCGCTATGCTCTATCTCAATACTACTTGTTATTTGATCAAAACATGATATAAACTATAGTGCACGGTTCCATGAACACAAGGTTTTTCGTAATGTAAGATAAGGTTATAAATTCCTTTCGTGGTAGGGTTAGATACACATGTATCATATTTAGAATATATAATATTGTTTTCATTGCATTGTGATGTTTGTAGTATTTGGCATGACATGTAATGATATGAATTTGATGTTAGATATGAATCTATCTTCACACAATACATGCAGAGATGTTTTGTGGGTGGTGACTGATGACCATGTCGTTCCTTTTTATAAGGCCGTGTTGAAAGTATTGGAGTTTTTACTCATAAGTTTTGAGAAGCAGGGGAGATAGATCTGAAGCTACGCTGGAGGATGACTCGAACTGTCCTGTTTTGGTGAACGGGTATCCTGTTTTGGTGAACAGGTGTCCTGTTTTGGTGAACATGTTTTATATGATAGAGTACAAAAAGACAATGTGTGTCTTCTGGATTTATTTGGTTGTGGTGTACTTAATTGAATATGTCATGTTAACAATATTATTTTGTTAACTAATAATTGATGTGTTGATGTTTTATTAGATGATGAATATGGTAGCTTACCCTTATTGTTTGTGTGTGAATGCGATGATCGTATAACTCATGTTGTTATACGGGAGCAGATGTTAATACAGATGTTCCAGTTGATGATTAGAGCGGAAAGAAGTCGGGAATGTGTCGCAACCAGATTCGCGACGGGACGACGATCCAAAAAGAAAACAGGTTTTGAAAAGAGATTTGGAGTCGCCACCATAGTTTATTATGGAAAACTACGGAAAAACCTCAAAACGATAAAGCACGGTCCACGAAAACCAAAGATTGGGTTCGGGAGTCGGTTACGCGTGGGGAAGGTGTTAGCACCCCACAACGCCTGCCCTAAGGCAGTACCTTTAACTAAATGCACGAATATGATGTGGTTTTCAAAATGTTTAATTATCCCCTAAAATAAAATTCTAAATAAACAAAACATATTTTTTTAGTTTTTTGGGCCCGACAAGGATTGACCTTGCTCCTACGTATTCTCATTCAAAATGAGAAATCAGGGTTACGTAGTTCTAGTTGAAAGACTGTTTGTTTGTTTGAAAATGTTGATGTTTTTAATTTTTGAAGATTTTATGTTTTTTATATTTTTGATAAAAAAAAGAAGGTAATGAGTACTAGGCCGACGCGGACGGTCGCACGAGTACTCATACCTTTAACATGATATTTAAATATTTTTAATCATCTTTTTTTTGTTAAAAGAGAAATAACGATATTAAGCACTAGGACGATGTGAACGATCACACGAGTACTCATACCGTTATCTACTTATTTAGGAAGACTTGAGAGTATTGAGTGCTAGGCTGATGCGGACGATCGCACGAGCACACATACCCTCGTTTAATATTACGTAAATAAGAGAGAAAAGTATTGAACACTAGGACGATGCGAACGATCACACGAGTATTCAACCTTTAAACGTATTTTTTGAAATTTTATTTAAGAAAAGAAAAGGTTTTTAGCACAAGGACGACGCGAGCGGTCACACGTGTGCTTAACCTTCAAAACGTATTTCTTTTGTAAATTTATTCAAAGAAGAAGAAAAGGTTTTTAGCACAAGGAAGACGCGAGCGGTCACACGTGCGCTTAAACCTTTAAATATTTTTGTAATAATTTTTATAAGAAAGAAGAAAAGGTTTTTAACACAAGGACGACGCGAGCGGTCACACGTGTGCTTAACCTTTAAAACAAATTTTTATAATTTTCTATTTTATATGTGTATATAAGTAAAATTATTATATATATATATTTTGAAATAAGTGGATATTTAAAAGAAATAAATAAAATAAAGTAATAAAATAAAAAATGAAATGAAATAAGATAAATAAAAAGGCAAATGAATAATTAAATAATAATAAAAAATGGGGGTACCAAAATAAAAATAAAATAATGTCGAACGGTCAGTCGAAAAGCTTGGATAACGAACGGTCCGTGGTAAAGGCCGAACGTATGTTGGGAAAGGATTCAGAGTCACGAGCGCTCGTTGGGGAGAATTTGACGAACGTACGTTGAGGAAAAAAAGACTGAGTGACGAGCGTTCGTTGGGTGATATGACGAACGTACGTTGAGTACAGGAAGGTAGATGACGAGCGTTCATTGGATGATGTGACGAACGGACGCTGAGAAGAGGAGGCTAGTCGACGAGCGCTCGTTCGGGACGAGCGTTCGTTGGGTAGATGAGGTGGGATGACGAACGCTCGTTATGGAAGAGCGTTCGTTAGGAAGATGTGGGAAGTGGAGGCCGAATGACGAGCGCTCGTTTGGGACGAGCGTTCGTTGGGAAGATGAGGCTGGATGACGAACGCTCGTTATGGACGAGCATTCGTTGGGAAGATGTGGCTGGTGGAGACCGAATGACGAGCGCTCGTTTGGGACGAGCGTTCGTTGGGAAGATGAGGCTGGATGACGAACGCTCATTGAAGAAATGACGAAGGGACGCTTGGAACGAACGCTGAATAACGAGCGCTCATTAAGGAAAGATGGCGAACGGACGCTAAATGACGAGCGTTCGTTGTGGGGAGATGGCTAACGGACGCTAAATAACGAGCGTTCGTTGTGGGGAGATGGCTAGCAGTCGCTAAATAACGAGCGTTCCAAAAGAGGCCAAAGATTCCCGGACGTACGCTCATTTCTGGGCCTGGCCCAGTTGAATGGTTTCTAACCTAGAATTTCCTAGGGGTTCAGGAGGTTCATCCTCATTCTCCACTCCCCAGCCCACGCCTTCTCTAGAGACCCAAGGTCTCTTGCTTGGCACCACAAACTCACTGCCGCCTCTGCCATAGCCGGCCACCGTCGCTTCAAATAGAATGCGCCTTGGCCTCGCCGGCGACACCTCGCGCCACCAGAACCACCGTCAGCCAAGACATCATCGTCTTCACTCTTCTCTCTTCGAAAACCAGCAATTCTCAGGGAGGGTTTTCCTCCACCTTCATCTCCGATCCGTTCGTGTCATCATCAACCATTAACATCAACTTTTACCATCCATGACGAACACAAACACTGCCACCATAAAGCTCCCCGTGCCTATCCTCGTCCTCCTCCTCGGCCACCTCCACGGCCACCTACACGGTCACCATCACACAGCGGACTATCACTTCCAAACCGCCAACCACAAAGCAACCAGCCACTCCTTTCCTCTCAAGCCTACCCAAAGTAGAGGCATTAAGCCATCGCCTCCAGCGTCCCATTCATCCTCACCGAAAGAGCGAATCCAGTGGAGGAGATTTCGAATTTCAGAGGGTCCATTTGAGTCTCGGGACGTAAGGGTTTCACGAAAAATGGTGCAATGAGTAAAGTGGATATTACTGGGTTAGCGTTTTTTGGCAGTGATTTTTACTGAGTTTCCAACGAGAGTATGATGTATGTATATGGTAACTATGGAATCAAGCTGACCGATGATGATAGCAAGCGGTCATGGAGAAGGATGATGACCACACACCATAGTGTTTTTGAACAGATTATAGGTAATCCTCGTATGCGTTATCATTCTAATTTTATCATACTTCATGAGAAAGAGAATAAAGGATAAGCTGCATACCTGAGAATGCCTCTGGTATTCGTCACTTCAGATCTCCTTTGCCTCCCTCCGATGATCTCCTCTCGTCACCCTCTAAAACCTTTCTTTTCCCCTCTGATCCCTCTCTCCGCTCTCTCCTTCCCCCTCTGGCCTTTGTCTTTCCTTTCCGGTGCCAATGGTGGATACCCTTCTGTGACTGGATGATCGCTCCAGATGAACGTCCCTCGTGTGCCTCCCTTTTCCTTTTTTTTCTCTCTCTGATCCAACCTCCTTTCTCTGCCCAAAATCCTGGAAAAAATCCCCTCTGTAACCACCTTGTCCCCTCCTTCCAGACACATCCCACATACCCCTTTCCCACGTTTCCTTTTTTTTTTTATTTCCCCTTTTTTTAATTTTTATTTTATTTTTTTAATTATTTTCAGTTTTAATTTTATTTTTCAATTTTTTAATTATTTTGATTAATTAACTCTATTAAAACAAATTGAAGATAAGAAAAATAGAAATTGAATTAAAAGCAAAAATCTAAATACATAAAAATAGAGTAAAACAAAAAGGTAAAATAATAAAAAGGAAAATAATAAATAACCAAAAAAAATAGAATTTTTTTACAAGCCGGACAAAATTGAGTGTTGACAGAATGGAACGGGGAAAGATTTCTTTTGGTTTTCGAACATTTTTAGTTAATTTGATTTATGTTATTTTATTTTAAGTTGACTTGGAAATTACAAGTTTGTAATAAATGTCCTTTTAATTTGTTTTTAATGGATTATTGTTATTTCCTCAGTCTAAGCTTTATATGAATGTTTTCTTTTGTTTTCACTTAAAAAAAAAATTCTTTTGTAATAATCTGAAATGGGCACAAATAGTGTGGGTCATCCAATACATTACATAGTATTTTCACTCATATGACCCACTATATATGTTACACTAATATATCATCACAGTTGTAAATAGTTAGTGAGAATCATTAAAACAAAACAACTATAAGAAAATATGACTTTAGCATATGTCAAACCTTGAGAGCAACTCATGCAAGCTTTCTACCATTAGCAGTTGATCTGCCAACCAACATCATATGTGCTGCAATGGAACTATAAAAAAAAGAGGCTTTAACATTCATTTATATAACAAAGAAACCATGCAGCATAGCTCTCCAGTACAGTAACAATAAGTAGCTGCCAATGGTGCCTGAAAGTGATAATAACTTAATTTTTATATATTAAAATCACATATGGAACTTTGAAAAGCTGTTGGTGAGATATGTTGTGGTGTCATTGATGCACAAATTTATGATCACCAAAATATGATGTCACAAACTTGATTAACAATCGGCAAGTATGACCGAGTCGTTTCAAGTAATAAACTCGGTAAGACCAAGTATCGTTCTCCCAAAGGACTCACGGCCTAGTTTAGTTATGTGATTTGTTGATTAGCTAAGACTTAAGAACAAAATAAGTGGAGTTTAATATGTAAAAGACGAAAATAAACATGTATGCATGAGGTTGATCAATGGCTAAAACAAAAGACAAGCACTTTCAATGAAATATATTGATGAATATGTTGTTGGGGGTCAATTTCATCTTATCCACTCTCATATATTTTAGGAATTCAACATTCAAGTCATCATTGTTAATGTCACTCTCTAAATTACCTTTCAAGAAGGCTTCTCCCTAATTACGAGTTCATACGATTCCTAGCATTCCTGATAATTAGTTTTTTTAGCACAGGAGCTTAAGGCAACCAATATACTATTGGGAGAAATTCCCCAGATCTAGACTTCCCCGTACGTTCCCGTTTCGACAAAACCAATAATCATGCATTGAATGAGTTAAACAAAGCAAGCATTGAGCAAAGAGGAAAAACCCTAACTAATGATGAAAGAAAGCATAAGTCTTAGATTAAGATGCAAGCACAAATTCCATATATGAGAGCTTCAAAAGATTACATTGATTTCCCAACAAACATACAAGGTTTAGTTCACCATATTCATGGTGAACCTAGATGAACAATAATGAAAGAATGAAAGATAAAACCCTAGAAAGGTGAAGAGGTAGCCTGAGCATCCAAGATCCTCCTTCAAAGGGGTGGAAGAGAGAGTGTTTGCTTCGTTTCTGCCAAAGATCAAACCCTAGGACGTCCTAAAGCTTATATACTATTCTAAAATTACAAAAAATCTAGGTCCAAGCCCATAAGTGTGCCGCTCAGCGGTAAAGTACCGCTCAGCGGTAAAGTACCGCTCAGCGGTAAGTGCGTGAGTAGTTTCTTCCCCTCAGCGGCCATTTTGCCCCTCAGCGGTTCCAACGTGAACTCCTGAGTGCCGCTCAGCGGCAGTTTACCGCTGAGCGGCAGTTGCGTCTTCTCCTTTTGCACTTTTTGATGTCTTTTCTGATTTCATCTCTCTCCTTCTTCACTTCTTTCACCAAATTCACCTTAAAACCTGCACAAAAACACTGAAATCAAGCATAAACCTGTCCATCTCTCTTATTTCTGAAAATATGAATAAAAGCATGATTTCAAGCTAGTTTCTAAGTGTTAAAGGTTGCTTTTAGTATCAATTTAAGCATGAAAATAACAATTTTTCAACTGTTATCAGTCATCAAAATTATTTCTTTCGTGAGTGAGTTGGGGATCAATGAACCCATAGACATCATTGTACCCCAAGTTGTTACTTACACCAAACATATACCTGAAATCAAAAATTACATTTGATATAAGTATACTTGATATATAAATCAATTTTATATAAATAATTGCTCATAGACTTACATCATCCATAGCTGAATTAATGTAATATTCAACTCTTCTCTTCCTGACGCAAGCACCCTGACATCTTGGCTATGCAAGTATAATTGGGACCTTAGATCCTCTCCCAAATACATTAGCATCATATTCAACCTTCATAGGCTCATTTGCAATTATGTCACAAAGTTGTTGGAATGCACCAAGAGGATCGTCCTCAGATAAATGAATCTTCTCCTATCCATGCATCTGTTGTTACATGGAAAACTAGGATAAGTTTCAACATCAATAACATGTAAACTTTAAAATTGAGAAGTATAAAGTAGAAGTCCATACCGAGGGGTCAGAAACCGAACCAACCAAGTGTTTAAGCCAAGCAATAAAAGACTGGAATGCCTGTGCCATAGTGAAAATCTCATCTGTGGGTAGAGGAACTAAGGCATCTGGTATGATAATGTCGTCTACTGAGACCTTCACCTCATCCTCTGATAGCTCCACACCATGAACAACAATCACTGCTTGAAACACTTTTGCACGAGCTACCAGCATCTTCTCAGTACCATCTAAAACGTATAGCATACATGAACTAGCATCGTCCATGTCATCCCTTGGGACGCATGGTGTTGAACAACTTCCTTTCCCACTTTGCCCTATCAGAGTAAATGTTAGATTATACAAATAATAAATTATTCAACCTAAATGTTTATTAGTTTTACCTGTGGGAGGCACAATAGGTTCTTGTACTAGAGATGGATGTGGACGCATCCCATAACTCTCAAATTGTTGTTGGAACTGGTGCATAACTTTGTCAGTCACTTCTGTAGTGACTTCATCATACAATTCTGCCCTAATCTCCTCCCTAAGCTTTGTCCTAAGCTCCGCCTTGAGCTTTTTTGAGATCTCTTGTGTCAGCCTTTGTTCTTGTTCTTCGTTGTATGCATATGAAGTCTGACGCGAAGAACTCCAAAATAATCTCTAATGCCTACTCCAGTATCAGCAACATGTACTCGTCCAGGGTGCTCAGGACGTCCAATTTTGTGGTAAGAACATCATGGCGACCCTCTAGAGTGAATTGACCTTGGGAGCTCTGCTCAACCAAGGAGTCCTGTAACATAAAAAAGTTCAATGTAGTATGTATAATGAAACTATTATTATTTTGGGAATAGGATAACTTACAATTCTTTCAGTATTTCTCATGCAGTCTCAGAAGAGTAGTCCCCCGATGATCTTAAATGAGTCAACTTCAACTTCTCATGCTGAGAAGGTGGAGAAGGAGGCTAAAGGTTATTACCCTTAGATGAGGGTCTACATTTTGTCTTTTGCTTGAGGATTTTCTCCTCATGCTTCCTATACCCACCACGATTGTTGTTGCCTGTCACATATAAATTTGTTAATGAGGAATTGAATAATATCAACTATATTAACCTGTCATTCCTCTTATGTCCAACTCTCTACAAATTGGCGCTAAGTCTCCTCATCAATGGTCTTATATTTTGCACATGGAGACTCATTTTTTTGGCTCCAAATACATATCTCGAGGTCAACTTAGTCTTAAAACCCTGAAATCTTTTAGCAATAGATGATAAACACTTATTTCTAAGTGTTGCGACATTTGGAATGTCAAATGTCATCTGCAATAATCATAATAAAGTTGTATCAATATAAAATTATCAATATAAACAAAGTGTAATTCAAATGATATTAATTAACTTACCAATAGATTGTTCCATATAATGTTTCGATCAACCTCGAACACATTGTCAAAAGATGGAGTAAGAATATCAATCCTATCACGTGCCAGTACTCCAAGGTATGATCTGAAGACATATGCATTTGGGCCAGATGTCACACTAGTGATCATATTAAAATCCACAGGTGTTCTTTCACCACTATTTCTTCTGACCATCAGTTGTCTCAACCTGGTGGCTCCTTTAGTAGGTCTAGATGAGGGAGCCTCATCCCCTGATGAATGTGGGTGGTCAGCCATAAATCTATCAAAATAAATAACATGAAATATTAATAAAAGACATCTGTAATATCATATAATTTAACAAAACATGTAATAACAGTCACATGAAAATTAATAAAAAGACTTATGTAATATTAATAAAAAACTTATACATAAATTTGAAATTCATACATAAATAAATGGATTGGTCATATGTATATTCCCTCATCATGATCTGACCGAATTTCATGTACATCGTCAAGTAGAGGGTGATCATCTTAATTTTGTCATTGTTTTCAATGAATGGTTGTCAACAATATGAATATTAATTAGATTGTCTTCGTTAACTTCAATTTGTTTTTTGCCTTGAAGAGCGACATACCAATGATCAAACACAAGATCTTTGACATAAAAAACCTGAGATGTTTGATGTACCATAATAAACGGTTTATCTCAATAACCCACCTTTCTAAAATCAACTAGTGTCTACCATTCCAATTATGTTACTTAACATTTTATAATTATGATGATATCTTGTAGTATAATAGACAAACCGAGTCACATGAGTGTGGTTACTATATCATGTATTGGATGATGACCACTATTCGTGCACACGTTACCAATGGATGGAAAACGGTAAAATTTTGGTTTGAATTTTATTTTCTCTATAGTTTATATTTCATATACACCAATTGAAATCATTGTGTTTTATGTAGAGATTCAATTCTACTACTTCAATTTCAGAGAAGTCACTTAAACTCATAAGGAAAGCACTGACTAAGTATATAATTCAATTGTATAATAGTATGTAGATAATAGGATATAGTAAGTTCTAAGTTTATGTTTCTAAGTTGATTTATGCTTTGTACATTATTATTAGTTTAACTTTGTACATTGGATTGATTTATGCTTCTAAGTTAATTTATGATTACATTGAATGAATTTATGTTTTAATATAATTTTTATTGAAAACATATGCTTTTGGATTGTTCTGGACTGTTTTGAGTTGTTTGTATAAATGCAGGTCTGTTTTTGTAGTTGGGAATGTTGCAAAAACAGATATGTTCTTAAAAAAATAGGGGAATACGTCTCGGTTGTGACCATAACCGAGGCAGAAAGCCCTCTATGGCATTTGTTCAGGTCACAACCGAGACAGAAAGGTTGGTGAAAAAGCAAAAAATAGAAGTAAAAAGCACTTTACTACCTCGGTTGAAGTCCCAACAGAGGTAGTACAGTCTGAGATACTACCTTGGTTCAGAAGGAACCGAGGCGAAAAGTCCTTCGACAAAAAGAAATTAAAAAAGGAAAAACCTTATTGCTTCGTTACCTGTGAACCGAGGCCAATCCTACCCATTTTTGCCTCGATTCACAACCGAAGCAAAAAGGGGTAAACCTTTTGCCTTGCCTGTATATGCCTCGGTTCATTAATCGCTGCCTATGGGCGAAAATAACCGATGTCGTTTCCCTTGACTACGCTAATGTCATTTCCTTCTCTTGAATTTCTCTCTCTCAATTCCTTCTCTTGAATTTTTTCTTCCTCAATTATTTTTCATTAATTTCTCTCTCTCAACTCCTTTTCTTTAGTTTCTCTATCTCTTATCTCATTTTTCTCTAATTTTTTCTCTCTCAACTACTTTTCTTTAATTTATTTCTTTGTTCTTCTTCATCTCTCTCTTCCATCATAATTTGAGCATACTTTTGCAATATCCATCAAACATTTTTTATTTATCTATATACCTCTTTCTTTGTTTTCCTTTTTCTCTTCTCAAAATTTTCTTTTAATTATCTATTCATATCTAAAACAAACTCATCAACAAACAATTTGTGATAAACATCAAGTTGAATGACACTTTTATCACAAGTAAATAAATTGTAAGTATATATATATATATATATATATATATATATATATATATATATATATATATATATAATCTAATTGAATATCAAGAATCAAAGTTATGGTATCAACTGAGAAACCATAGGGGGCAATGATATTCAGTTTCCTTTTCAGGAAGGATATTGACGTTACACAAAAAAAAGATGAGAAAGTAAGTGATAAGTCATGGGATTGCTCGCTACAAGTTATCTTGATAAGATAAAAATTGAGGTTCTTATAAAGTAGAACTCCAAAAAACTCTCACATAGAGAAAACTCAAAAGACTCTCCAAGATCATATAAGTAGATGTTAAAGGAGTGTTCATTGTAATTTAAGTTAAGACATGATTTTGAGTAGTAAATAAATACCTAAGAACAACCTTTTCATGCTGTAATTGGTGTTTGTGTCTAAGCATGTGTTTAGAATTATTGTCCTCATAGTAAAGAAGTTAAGCCTCTTTTGAAGAGAAAAGAAACACATGTTGAAGATCATTTTAGGTTTGGGAATATATGATAACTTTATTGCATAATACTAACATATGGTCTTTGGCTATGAATTTTGCAGGTATAAAAATCTACAACAATAATAATAGAAGGTCAGACTATTTCAAAACACTCTCTTTTGACACCATGAAAGCTAAAGGATTTTGATATGACTAACTCTTATATGTATGAATTAGTGGAGGAGGAAATTTGGTTTTGGAACTTTGAAGATGCCACCACTCACTACTACAAAAAATAGGTTTGACGTATGTTATTTTTAACATTCGAAAAAACACCGACGTCATATTAGGAGACATTAATTGATGTGAGAAAGTAAAAAAGACTTTAATTGACGTTGTAAAACAAACAATTTGACGTCATATAGCATTGTGCCACACACCCTTCCCGCTTAGCGAAGATCTCTTGGGTATTCACTTAATGTAATCAACTCAACTTATGACAATTAGGTGTTTTTAGAAGTAAAATAAAAGTATTCACTTAATGTTATTTATTTTTGTTATGTCATCGAAAGTATACCATATCCATTACCAACATGTACAAAGAATATATTGACAAATTTGAATGTAAGTTTTATATTAGAAAATGAATTATTAAATAAGTAGCAAGTAAATTTATTGTTTTAAGATTTTGAATGGAAAGCGGTGTTTTTGTTATATTTCTTTGTTGTCTCCCAATAAAATTATATATAGATAAACACAATAGGATAATGATGTGGTGAAAGGATAAAGGTTGACAAAGTTTGCTTAATTTGGTAAGTGAGCCCAATCCAATGTTGCTTAAGCTTAGCGGAGGTCAATTGGTGTTATATGTATTGGTAAAAGGGGGTATTTGACATCGGAAGGGTGCATTCTGATTTCCTTTTCACTAGGCCACACCCTTCCCGCTTAGCGAAGGTTTGTCTCTAGAGTGACAATGTAAGGTTTTTAGCGTCTAAAAGTGCACTTTTCAGTGTCAATTGACGTCGAAAAGTGCACTTTCCAACATCCCTTTTGTGGCTTTTTTATAAAAGCTTCATTTTTATAGTTTTACCAAACTTGAAAAGTAGAAAACCAGTTTTGGCATTTCATAAATCCAAAAATCATATGAACAAAGTTTGTACTAATCACAATTCAAAATATAAACTAAAGTTATGACAATTCAAACTAAAAACTAAAGTTATGAAAACAAAAAGAATTGAAAGTAAACTATTGTATGCCTAACTCCATCTCTCCAAAAGATATATTGTCTATTCCTATTGTATCTTCATCATTGTGGCCTCTGTTATTGGGAATGGATTGTTGAACCACTAAAAAAACATGACAACTTTACTATATTTCCATTCTAATGTTAAAAGTTGAATGTGATTTGTAAGATGTGAAAGATATATTATTACCTCAGTCTAATCATCTCTAATTCCTGCTCAGATAATGGTCTTGATCCAAGACATGATGTAGTACCCACATGTCCATGAGTTTGACTGCTTGTTACACTAAACATGGCAAAGAAAATAGTCAAATATGATGGTTTAAATTTCACATACGAAAATTAATAAGTTAAAGATCAATGAAGCCTAACCTTTGGATAGATTATTTGAATTTGTTGTGCTCGTCCGACCTACAACTCCAATTAAATTTTGAAACATAGGTTAATATATTAATATCATAATGAATTGATATGAATGTAATACTTATGTTTGTAACAAGGATTTCAAGTCAAGTTCCATCTTCTTATGCGGGGAACAAAACCATACAACTTGGCATTCTCTTGGTATATAACTAACTAAATTTAACCAACTTTGTTAAATATATTTTAAAACAAATTAATTAACAAGAATGGGAAATAAAGTTGGCTAATAGTACGAATCTATATACACTAAGTATGAACAAAAAGCAGGAAAAATTATATAAGGGGTGAGTTTGATTATTTATTATATCATTTCATATGTTTTCATTTATTTTTTAACTATTTAATTCTTAAGATTTCACATTTTGTCCGGACGCTGAGTGTGACACTTGCTGACATGACACTCTTGACTTATTTAAAGGCTTTTACGTGATAAGGAGGATATCTTTTAATGGCTGAAGCACAGAAACCCTAATTTCGACCTCTTTGAGCAATATTGGGCGCGTGGGAGCTCTCCCTTTCTCTTCCTTGGGTTTCCATCTCTTTCACATTCTTCCATTGTAAGCCAAGGTTCTCCATGACATTGGAGATCTAAATTCATTTGTTGTTGGGGAAAGATGTAACCTCTGAACTTCATGTAGTTGAACATGTTTTGAATATATTAAGCTTCTTTCATTGAATGTTAGTGATTTTCTCCTGTTCTTAATGCTTGTTATGTTTTTGGCCATTCATAACTTGATGTTTGGATTTATTTGTTATTAGGATATAGCTTATGAACCGTGATTTGGAGTAATCTACCTAAAGGAAATATTATCTAGAAATAGAGATAGTACCTTTAGTTTTCATAAACTTCTTTTCCTAATGCAAAATTGATTATTAAGATTTTTCAAGAGATTGATGTCTAATAATCAAGTCTAGGCTTTTTACATCAAGGAATTAGGTTTGAAGTAATCTAGAAAGTTGGCATTAGCATTTTAATGAAGAAGATGGGTTCTAATATGCATGAAAGTGAAGTAGGTGAAATCTAACCCCAACATCACCATCTCATATCATATTAATTTCATTCATTCACTCTTGCTTTAGCTACAAAAGATCAATTTACATTTAAAGTATCATGTTTAATTTCATTGCATTTAAATTTCATTCAATGGGATCATTCTTTAATCTTAATTAGTTAAGTCATTATATGATTGTTTAGTGTTACTCGAGTCTCTTGGGAAACGATACTTGGTCTTACCATTTTATATTACCTAAACGATTTGGTATACTTGCCAATGTCTATTACCTCGGTTGTTTAAAGAACTGAGGCATAAACGAGCTGAAATTTTTATTTTTTATTTTTTTGAGAGGGTTTAGGCATCGGTTCTTTATAGAACCAAGGCCATAGACCCTTATTGCCTCGGTTAAAACAATAACCGAGATAATAACATGTGTTTAGGGTTAAATTTCACGAACAGAGACAGAAGTTGCGCCGCTCCTCTCTTTTCTCCCATTTTCTTTCGTTGGCGAGAGGGAGGCTTCCTTCCTCTTCTCTGTCCCGATGGAGGCGCGGCGGAGGGATCATCAATGGCGCGACGGAGACGCGACGGACACGTGGCAGGAGCGCAAGGGCGCGGTAGTCGTTCTCGTTCTTCTTCTTCTTCTCTCCGTTCTGATTCGCAGTGAAGGAGGAAGCTTCCTTCCATCCCCTTTTTCTGATTTTGATTGGGTTGTTTTATGTTTGATTGATTCTCTACAGGAGTGGGGGTGTTTGATTGATTTTTTGCAGGTGGTGGTGGGAGCGCGCCGTTCTCGTTCTTTGTTCTTCATAGTTGGAAATCTTTGATAATGGTGGTGTGAGATGGAGCGGTGGGCATTGATGGATTGCGGCCAAGGGCTAACAACTCACCTAACGAATGGTGAAAACAAAAAAAAATAAAAAATAAAAATAAAAAACCCCTCTATTGCCTCTGTTGGATTTGAACCGAGGCAAAAGCACACACCTTTTTGTCTCAGTTCAGAAACGAGGCAAAAAGTCTATCCTTTTTGCCTCGCCTGTATATGTCTCGGTTGCAGAACCACTGCGTATAAGCTAAAATAACCGTTGTCGTATCCCTTTACTGTACTAGTGTTAACTTGTTTTTTTTATATATTTATTTTTATTAGTATCGTTATATTTTTATTTTTAACAATAATAAATATATCTTGTTGACATTTGATAAGGTTTTCAGAAAAAGAAAACGTGAAAGAAAAATATATCTAAGAATTGAAAGAAAAAAAAAAGTATTTTTTTAGTTACCTTAAAGATGTTTAAAACGATGCCACACAATCTAGATGTCATGCGTAGTAAAAACAAATATATGTGACTACATAATAGGAATATTGATGGAATTTGAGAAAAAAAAAAAAAGGATAATATAAACTTCATATTTGATTTAGTCCGTATTGGTATACGTTCATAGCAAGAAAAATACACATTTTTGTATTTACGTTATTACTATGTCATCTTAGAAAAAAATATGTTTTGTCAAATTTCAATTAATTTAAAAGTTTCAGCCCGCTATTCATTTAATATTTCTTGATGTGTAAATATCTAAAGGAAAAAATATATGAAATAAAATGTTATGATTGTTATGTATTTTTTATCGTTTTTTTCTCTCTTTCAATTCATGGTGTTCTTTAGGAAGTTTGTAGAACCCCTAATTCAACTAATTGCTTTCGGAAAGTTATGTTATAAAACAATAAGTTTAGGCACTTCACACTTGCTAGAAAAAAACCATAATTTTAACATACAGAAAATATTTTCTTCTTTTTTTCTTGACATAATGATCCATCTGCCCAGTCATTTAGTCGATAGAAAAAATATTGCTAGTCTAGCGTAATATCATTGGGTGTATCTTATTGAAAGGTACCTTTGTAGGCTTAAATGATATGTAAGAAAGAAGGATCATTCATAAAGATATATATAATTGAAGCTTATATTGGACAAGAGTGTGCACCTTTGTCTGAGATATTTAGATAATATTAAATAGATATGGAAGAAATTACAAAAATGATCTAGATGAGCTAAATAAATCAAATTTAAAAATTTTCTACAAGTTGAAAATTCATTGCATACCAAAGGTTGTGTTCATCTAAATTTATATCTAATTTTTTTAGACTAACTGAGGCCTATAAAAATATTAAATAGAAGTATACAGAAAACTACAATAAATTAGAAATACTTAAAATTAAGTGTACATAGTCTAATCTAACTTTATGTGAAAAGAAGAAACTTATTACTAAAACAAACTCTTTAAAATCGATAAATAAATATCTAACATATAATCTTAAGATAATCTTAATAAGCGAAGTTTTGAATATGAAAAACTTATAAAAGAAATAAATGACTGTTAAGATGTCGGCAAGTATACCGAATCATATCAAGTAATAATAAATGATAAGATCAAGTATTGTTTTCCAAGAGACTCACAACACTAAACAGTCATGTGATTACTCAACTAATTAAGACTTTTGAAGAACAATTTAAGATTTTGAATGCCAAAACAAGAAAATAAATATGAATGCACTTTTCATCAATTGAAGAAAAACACAAAGGTTAATGAATGATATTGAAATTAGGAGATGAGTATGTTGTTGGGGTTTAGATTTCACCTAGTTTACTCTGATGTATATAAGAATTCATCTTCTTCATTCAATTGTTAACATCACTTTCTAAATTACTTAAAACTCGATTCCTCGACGAAGAAAGCCTAACCTTAATTAATAGACCACAATCCCTTGTATCCCTAATAATTAATTATACATTACGATTAGAAGCTTAAGATGACCGAAACTCATACCCCCATCCCTGAGCAATACTGCTTTTGGGAGAAATTCTCCAGATCGTGATTTTTAGGTATTTCCCAATAACAAAAAAGACCATAAAGTCATGCCATGAGTGATCAAAACATAACAAGCATAGACCAAAGGAGAAAATCCCTAACAATTGATGAAAGAAGCATAAATAAAGTGGAATCAATTCAAATACATGAGAGTTCACGAGGTTACATCATCCCCCAACAATAAATTGAATTTAGTTCCCCCTTGTCATAGAGAACTAGATGAAAAATGGAATGAGAATGAAAGATAAACCCTAAACACTGAAGAGAAGAGCTTCTGCATCCACTTCTGCCTCTAGAGAGTTGGAGAAAATATGAGTTTGTGTCAATTCTGTCAAGATACCCTCTCTAGGTCGAGCAAATCCTTAAATAGGGCTTAATTGGGTCATGTGCCAACGTTGACACCACTCAACGCCCCTACTTAGGGCGCCCAAGCGAGCTTGCGAGAGGATGGCGCTCAACGCCCCAGGAAGGACGCTCAGGCATGAGATGTTACAGGAAGATTGGCGCTCAGCACCCCAAAAAGGGCGCCTAGGCGTGAATGCGAAGTTCCAACGTTGAGGGTCCAGAAAAGGGCGCCCAAGCGTGAGTGCGACCTTTTGCAGCCTTTTCTTTTGGTGCTCTTTCTGTCCTTTATGAGTTCCAACTTCTTGACAACTTAGCCCCTCTTCCAATTCAGCTCAATTCCTACAAAATCAAGGGAATTTAGTGATAAAATCTTCAAGTATAACCTCAACTATCTTATTTACCAAAACAAGCTAAAACCATGAGAACAAGCAAGTTTCTAAGTCAAAAAGAGTTCATTTGTTATCAAAATTTACTCTCAAATAACGGTGACTAAGAAATTAAGGATAATAGAAATATAAACGATTTAATTGTTGAGAATAACACATTAAGGAAACTTTTGTCATGACCTAATAATACACATTAAGAATTCTACGAACTCTTATGATAAAATTGGAATTAGATTTGAAAAGAAAAATGTCTCAAGAACAGAATTAACACACTATATACCATTTAGTTATCTCGTCTAATCACAAGAAAAGAGTACTCCAAAATACAAAATTGTATTCAATGCACACATACTAATGCAATGAAATGTCATGCACTACACATCAAGAGGTGTTTTTTTTCTTTCACATGATACGCTGATGAAAATGTGATGTAATTTTAACATCCGGTATAAATCATCATATATATTTATAACACATGGAATATAATAGTTTCACAACTTATTTAATCAAGCAAAGAACATTGATCAACATCATCAAAAACACTTATACAGTTATTATCAAACCATTTTGAGTTACTTGGTTTGAAGGGTTCCCCTTTCAACATCCACCACATCATCTCTCACTCTCTTTTTCAGTTTTTCTTTCATTCATCGTGTATAACACCTCATTCATTGAGTGTTAAGCTTCTTTGATTGATTCCAGTGTAATTTCCTAATGGATAATGAGGTTAGAATAAAATAATTTCTTTGTTCTTTTTACTATTGTTCTAATTGTTATTTATCTTTCTTTTGTCTCTAAATTAAGTAAAAAGTAATGATTTCTACATCTAATTAAGGTGTTTTAATCTATATGCATATTAATCATAAGTCTAATTAAAGTTAAGAGTTTTCATGTGATTGAACGAGTTTTTACCAATAATTGAAAATGTATTTTAATTAAAGTTAAAAACTTTAACAAGAGTTGATTAAGAATATACTTTAGTTAATTAACTTTTTACTTAAAAAGGAGACAAAAGAACATACAGATTAAGCATAGCATAATTTAATTAAAAATGTACTTTAATTAAATTTAGGCTTAATTACCTACTTAGTCCCCATGTTCGGAGGTAATTTGCTGTTTAGTACCCGGTTTTAAAAATGTAGGCATTTGATACCTATGTTTTGAAATTTGTATCAATTGAATCCTACCCACTTAACGCCGTTATAAATCTAACGTTTTTCTGACATCAACTTTGAATTGTGGACGAGCGGTTGTGGACGATCGTCCAAACAGAGGAGGACGCTCGTCCAACACTGGAGGACGCTCGTCCAAACAGAGGAGGACGCTCGTCCAAAAGTGGAGGACGCTCGCCAAACAGAGGAGGACGCTCGTCCAACAGTGGAGGACGCTCGTCCAACAGTGGAGGACGCTCGTCCAAACAGAGGAGGACGCTCGTCCAAACAGAGGAGGACGCTCATCCAACAGTGGAGGACGCTCGTCCAACAGTGGAGGACGCTCGTCCAAACAGAGGAGGACGCTCGTCCAACAGAAGAGGACGCTCGTCCAACGATGCTCGGACGCTCGTCCACTACCGCTCGTCCACAATTCAAAGTTGATGTCAGAAAAACGTTAGATTTATAACGGCGTTAAGTGGGTAGGATTCAATTGATACAAATTTCAAAACATAGGTATCAAATGCCTACATTTTTAAAACCGGGTACTAAACAGCAATTTACCTCCGAACATGGGGACTAAGTAGGTAATTAAGCCTTAAATTTACTATGAATTATCTAAAAAGGTTTTACTTTTAATTAAGAATCTACTTAACGTCAACAAATTAATTAAAAATTACTTCAATTAATTTGAAATAAAAACAATAATCATCTATATATAAGTTATAATGTAAAAACAATGGAATCAATTTGTTTTACTTGTTTAAAAGTATTTTATTAATTTGTTGTTTCATTTATTATTATGAAATTTGTTTTTATTTTTTTACATATCATTCTTAATTATTAATTTTAATTCCATTAGATTAGATTTTTATTTTTATCTTTTAATATTTGCATTGTGTTTTATGAAAAATGATTTTGTATTCATTGAAAATATTGAAAAATTGATTTAACGACTTAGTATTAACTTTACTCATCTAAATTGTTAAATACTGAGAATAATGAAGTTTCTATAGTTAAGTAAGGTTAATTTTATCACATACAAACACCAAAAGGTAAAAAACAAAAAACAAAAAACAAAAAACAAAAATAATTTTATTTTTAAATTTTTTATTTTTATACTTTTAATATTTTTTATTATTTTCTAGAAAAATGTGTATATATGAAATGTTGGATGTCAAGTAGTAAAAGAAAAGGTGGTAAGAATAGTGAAATAGGTGTTACAACAAAGGACTAAAAATAAAAAGTGGTGGGTAAATAAGAAATGATGTGTGTAAAGAGACAACAGTCCAACCCAAAAATGAAAAAAGTAGTTGTGCAAGTTAGTAAAGTGATGGCTTCAAATAGAAAATAAGCAGTTGAACCCAATGATTAAGGTGGTGGTTTGCATGGTATGTAAAAACAGGGTGTACAAAACAAAATTAAAACAGACCAACAAGAAATAAAAGCAAACAAGTGGTATGGAGTTAGTAAACACGAGGGTGCATGAAGTAGCAACCTAGAAATTAAACAAAATAAGCACAAGGGTGTTGAGAAGTAAAACAGGTGTTCATCCCCTTCTTCATGAGTTCATGCAAGGGGGAAGCACGGCAGTAGTCCGTGGTGTGTGCAGGCTTATGAATCTCTTTATTAAATCTCAAAAGTATAATATACAATTGAGATTACCTTGTAAGAAATATCTCTATCACACAAAAGTAGTTTTAAACTTGATGCATAGAGATGCATGTCTACTCTATCTCGCCCTGAAACTTAGTCATGGAAATTCTGAAACATGCCAAGGACCAATTAGCCAAAAGTCTCATGTTATAAGGTGGAAGTTCATGATGAATGTCTTTACTACATCTGTGTCAGATTCTACTTGCAAAACCAACCAAGAAATCAGCAAGTATAAAAATATCTGATGTTTGGTTAGATGCAGTGCAATTAAAGAGTTGTAATATTAATATCAGAAAAAGATATCTAAATTCTAAAATGCCCGCCTACTTTGAAATGCTATATCAGAGATGAAATTCAGATGAACAATAAATTTTAATGTTCCGGGGCTGCTTATAATTCATAAAGTATTTAATGTGAAATAAATCTAACATTCCCACGTATATAAATATCTTTTCATTCTCTCCTTAGCCAAAGGCACAAACTTCATATTTCCAAAATATATCGCTACAGAAAAAGATTTTGACCCTTACCAATAGAATACTTATATAAAAAGAAAATGAAATGTAATTGATGAGCCCCACCCATCCCAGAAAAAGCATAAATAAAAATACTTCACAAAAAAAGTCTTCAGAGCATGACCACAGATCTTATGAGCTAAATGAAAAAGAAAACTCAATATCGTGAGTTGTCAAACACCCATGGCTCATGTGCAAACAACTCCCGGCCATTCATTTGCACTGTTCCTGCTGCAATATCTTCTGCACGTTTCCTGGATACTTCAGCCCTGCTGGCTGATACAGCAGCATCCTGAAACAGTACACAATCAATTTTGAGACTACAACAGATTATAATGGTAATTCTCTACATTAGAATAAAGTCTCTCACAAAACTAGCTTGAAAGAACTTCCAATCTATTCAACTAAAACCTTCAGCAGGGCAGTTCAATATATTGCTTGAACATTATCCCAAGTGATAAATGACTAGACCTTCGATTAATCAAATTGAAGAAATATTTGCACTTCGTCAACAAAATTGTACATAAATATATATCCAGTCCCTTTTCCCGGTCTCGTGATAAAAAGTCAGAAAAATAAAATACCCAATCCCAATCTGTAGATTCAGAAAAGCATAAGTTGGAAAAGGTCAACCTTTTGTTTATCTATCGTGATTTGCATTCCAAGGATCTTCTTCATTGGTCCCAAATCTTTCATGTCAAATTCTTTTGATAACTGCTTCTTCAAGTTTTTGATCTCGATCATATCTGAACCTCCCACTAACATATCATCGACATAAAGTAGCAAATGATATAACTGGAGTTGTACCTCTTGAAGAAACAAGAATGGTCAGCATTGCACTTCTTAAACCCTTCCTTGTGCATGAAGCTCTCAAAATTCCTATACCACTGTATTGGAGCTTGTTTCAGGCCATACAAGCTCTTCTTTAATCTGCACACCATATTTTCCTTCCCCTTCTCTAAGAAACCTTTAAGTTGATGCATGTAGATCTCTTCATCCAAATCTCCGTGAAGAAACATCGTCTTCACATCCAATTGCTCTAGGTACAGCTCTTCACTGGCAACAAGACTTAACACAAACTTGATAGTATTCAGCTTCACTACTGGAGCAAATATCTCAGTGTAATCTACTCCTTCCTTTTGTTGGAATCCTTAAACAACTAGTCGGGCTTAAAGCCATTATGTTCCTCCTTCACGCGATACATCCATGTTTAATTGGAGATCAAAGACTTCATTTCATCTTTCATGGCAAGTTCCCACTTGCTCACATCTGCGGTTTGACATGCTTCTAAGTAGTCTTTAGGCTCTCCTTCATCTGTTAACAACATGAAGGAACTCGAGAAGACCTTCTCAATTCAAGAGTTAGTGTAAGTTGCTCTATTCTATCAAGTTGTTGCCCTCTGCCTGGTTCAATTAATTCCTCTGACTGACAACTCTCGACTACAGGACTTTCTAGAGCATCATCCACCTCTACATAAAATGGCCCAATCGGTTTTGAGTTGTTGGCACTTGTACTATGCTTGTCCTTATACATCACTCATTCATTGAAGATCACGTCTCTACTGCAAATCATCCTTTTTTTTTCATCATCCCAAAGACGGTAGTCAAACTCATCTTCACCATAACTAATGAAGGTGCACCTTTTTGATTTGGAGTCAAGTTTGTGCCTTCCTTGATCACTAATGTGCACATGAGTTGTACAACGCTGTCTCATTTTCTACCATGGCTTTCCACATCTTGAAAGCTTCAAATACTTCATACTTATGTTTTAGAAATTATACCCATACATTTCTGGAGTGATCTTCAATAAAATTCACAAAGCATTGCTTCCGACTAATAGATGAGACGGTTGTTGGTCCCTAAACATCAAAGTGAACAAGCTTGAGTCTCTCCTTCTTTGGGGTTCTTCCACTTTTCTGAAAGCTGACTCTCTTTTGCTTTCCAATATACAGTCTTCACACATGTCAATTTCTACCGACTAAAGACCTGGAAGTTTGCCCTTCGAGTGCATGAACTTCATCCCTTTCTCACTCATATGACCAAGTCTTTGGTCATAGATTGGGAATTTCATTTACTGCAACAACTATCAAATGGCATGCTCCTACTTCTTTTTGCCGCGAGCTATTGTCATTGCATCCTTTGAAATTTTCCACTAATCTCCAAGAAAGATTGTTGTTTAGCCATCACTGGCCAACTGAGATTAAGTTTTTTGTTAGGTCAGGAGTGTGTCTGACATTCTTCAATTCCCAAACAGATCTGTTCAATTTGATCTTCACTACACATTTTCCCACAATGTCACAAGATTGTTCATTACCAAGGTAAACTTTACCAAGATTTACTGGGACATATTCTCAAAGAGTTCTTTTTGTGAGGTTGCATGAAGGATGCTCTAGAGTCTAACACCCAAAACTCTTCCTTGTTTTCCAAAAGAACATATCAACGCATCACCTCCTCTTGAGGTCAAAGCAAGTTTGCCTCATTTTCACCTTTTGTTTCTTCGAGGAACTCTTGCATTGATTTTTGTAGTGACTGGTCTTCCCACAATTCCAGCATTCGATAGTGTTTTATTTGTTAGAACTATGATGATTTCTAGATTCGGAAAATCTGACCTTTGATTTACCACGTTCGCTTCCTCTGGTTGAACTCCTACCTCTTGACTCTGTATGCAATACTAAAGAGATTGATGATTAACCCATCTCTCTCCAGCAGATTTCTTCTCTAAGGACCAAGTCACGAACATCGTCAAATTTTAACTTGTTTTCTTGATAAACTACTCAGAGTTGTGATAATAGCATTCCAACTTTCTGGTAAGGGAGAAAGAAGTATTAAAGTTCGTACTCCTTCATCGAAATCGATTCCAACTGAACTCAACTGGATTGTAACTCTGTTGAGTTCGTTTAGATGTTGCGTTGTTGATGGGCCTTCTGTCATCCGTAAGTTGAACAACTACCTCATCAAATGAACTTTGTTTGAGGCCGATGGCTTTTCATACATGCTGGAAAGAGTTGTCATAAGACTAGTCGTAGTCTTTTCTTTTGTAATGTTGAAAGCAACATTACAAGATAGCGTCAATCGGATGACTCCAAGAGCTTTTCTATTTGGAAGACTCCACTCATCTTCCTTCATAGTCTCTAGTTTCTTGCCTATGAGAGGTTGTTGCATGCCTTAAAGCTACAAATAATCCTCTATTTGCCTCTTCCAGAATCTGAAGTCATTGCCATCGAACTTCTCAATCTTCACCTTTCCTTCTTCCAATACCATTGCTCCTTCTGCTTTGAAAAAAGCTCTCACTGCTTCTCTAAACTGAGATTCCCAAGAACAAGAGAAACATATTTTCTAATGTGGAAGATCAGACAAAGCTACAACCATAGAGAATACTAAGAAATTGACTCTGACCAAATCTTTTCTGGTGTGGAAGATCATACAAAGCTGCAACCACAGAACATACTAAGAAATTGGCTCTTGATACCAATTGTTAGGAACAAGACAATAAAGAGGAAGAGAGAAATAAACAACACAAGAGTTTGACGTAGTTCGACATATAGTGTGTATGCCTACGTCCACACTACATTAGGAAGTATGTTTATTTTGGAGCATTTGTAAACCTTACATAAGGTTTGCTTATATCGCAAAATGGAGAGCTCAATCTCACAATATTAAGCAATGTGAGACTAAATCAAACTACAAAAATAGTAACAATTCTCCTACTTAGAGTTTGATTTACATTATCACCTAGTATAGTTGCCTTAATCATCAATTATACTTGAAGGCCAATTGGACAATACAAAGCCTCAACTTATCTGTTGTAACACCCTTTGTCAATATATTTGTTGGGTTCTTACTTCCTAGAATCTTCTTCAACGTTAGTACCTCATCCTCAAGTAGAGATATAATGAAGTGATAACAGAGATCAATGTGCTTCGTTCTAGAGTGAAATTTTGAATTCTTAGCCAGATGTATTGCACTCTAACTATCATTGTGCAAACATGATAGGATCTAAGGTAAGAGGATAAAAGACGGGAAAATGAGAGAGCGGTTAGGAAAGGCGGGATGGGAGATCTTATATAAATATAGTTCTATTCATTGTTAGAAGGCAGCTAGCTAGTCATTTTCTTTCGTATAGACAGGTCTTGGACATTGTGAGGGAGGTTAGGCTTCCGTAAGATGAAGGGAGGTTATGCTCCCAGATACTGATTGTACGCTACTTCTGTTGATGAGAATACAGATAATTCATTCTTTTCCAATCGTTTTCTTGCTAAGATTGTGTGAGTGAGTTGTCATCGTTAGGTTTCATACGCAGAAACCTAACAAATTGGTCCGACCTGCCGGATCCGCTTGAGAGGGGATTGTCGGATCTTCATCGGAGGAGCGAACAGAGCGCGTGTGAAGAAGAAGAATGGAGGGAAGAAATGAGGGATGCCTGAACGTGGTAGAAAGCCGGCTAGACGCGGTGGAGGTTGCAATAGACGGATTGAAGGTCGAAATTGCGGTATTGAGACAAGATTCGGCGGCCATCCACCAAGATCTTCAAGAAGTGATCCGATTATTGGGGGGACGGCACCGTACTCAAGGGAAACAGTCCAACGACAGTCCGACGCCTGTAAACGCCAATAGGAGTACGAGACGCGAGGACGAAATTGGGGGCGAAGAAGGTGAGCGGTTCAATTGGAGGAAGAGGGTGGAGTTGCCTATGTTCGAAGGATTAGATTCATTGAATTGGACCAATTGGGCGGAGCGATTCTTCGAATTATATGGAGCAGCGAAAGAGGAAAAGGTACGATTGGCGTATGTGAGCATGGAAGGGAGCGCTAGCTACTGGGTCAGAGCTTGGAAGGAGAAAGCCAAGAATCGTTCATGGGATGGTTTGAAGGAAGCCCTGGTGATAAGGTTTGGAACCATTGTTGAGTGGTTGGAGACATTGAGACAGGCGACGACAGTGGACGAGTATGTACAATACTTCAAGATATTGGCGGGTCAAACGAAGAGTGTTGGACGAGCAACTGTTAAGATATTTTCTTGCGGGATTGAAAGAGGATATCCGGAATCAAGTCCGACAGCATGACCCGCAGGAATGGATGGTGGCGATGCGGATCGCAAGGGATGTTGAGGAGTTCCAGAGAGTCGTCGAACTATCCGAGGACAAGTGCTATAGCCCATGCCGATCGGGAGTGGCCGAGTGGTCCAAGGCCAATCAGCTAGGCCGATCGGTAACCGCCAAGAGTGAAGAATTCCAAGGAAGCAAAAAGGAGAGGACGGTCGGATCCGAACAGGAGAGGACTGTTGGACCCGAACGGGAGAGAACCGCCGAATCCGAACGGGAGAGAACCGCCGAATCCAAACGGGAGATGACGGTCGGAACCAAACGGTCTTACTGTTACAGTTATATTCCGCACAGTCTTACAGTCAAAACGGTCACCCAGTCATTGGCCGAGCAGTCCGAAGCCATAGAAGACCAGTCGTCTGGGGGACGAACGAGCAGTGAGGAGACAAGGTCTGAGGCTAAACGCTATAACCCAGGCCGATCGATTGTTGCCGAGCGATCCGAGGCCTTGTGCAACAGCCCAGGCCGATCGGGAGTTTCCGAGTGGTCCGAGGCTAATTACCCAGGCCGATCGGGAACCACCAAGAGTGTGGGGTCAATACGGAAGATGCACGGTGTGATAAGGGACCGAACAGTATTGGCCATTAAAGGACGAACGGTAGCAGAACGAAGAGGAGAAGTAACTCTAGACTGGGAAGATCTGGCAGCAACTCTGTTCAGGGTTGTTAACGCGAGTCGAACGGTTGAATGCAGGGGGAGGAGCCGAACGGCATAAAGATAGGGAGAAGAGATCCGAACGGCATAACGAAAGGGAGAAGAGAGCCGAACGGTATAAAGATAAGGAGAAGAGAGCCGAACGGTAGAGGAAGTTATTTTACAAGAAAAGATAAGAAGCTCCTCGCCTTCAAGGAAATAATACAGAGACGAAAATGGACCCCTAATTTTTATCTCTCAATTCGACCACCACCTAAGCCTCCAGACCAGAAGTTGCAGGTAGTAGCCAGCGGGTTCTCTTCCTGTGATAAGACCATATCAAAATGCCATGGGCTCAAACTTCATTGTTCCAACCTTGAGGACAAGGTTGTTTTCCAGCAGGGTGTAATGATAGGATCTAAGGTAAGAGGATAGAAGGCGGGAAAATGAGAGAGCGGTTAGGAAAGGCGGGATGGGAGATCTTATATAAATATAGTTCTATTCATTGTTAGAAGGCAGCTAGTCATTTCCTTTCGTATAGACAGGTCTTGGACCTTGTGAGGGAGGTTAGGCTTCCGTAAGATGGAGGGAGGTTATGCTCCCAGATACTGATTGTACGCTACTTCTGTTGATAAGAGTACAGATAATTCATTCTTTTCCATGTTTTCTTGCTGAGATTGTGAGTGAGTTGTCATCGTTAGGTTTCATACGTAGAAACCTAACAAAAAAACTCTTTTGTTAACAATTCTTGAAGTCATATCAATTCTATGCTAACTTCTGTTATAGTTACATACTTAGCCTCTATAGTAGATAGAGCAACGATCTTTTGTATCCGGGACATCCAACTAACAGTTGTAGTTTCAACCGTAAATATCTAGCAGTGGTACTTCTTCGATGATCAATTTATCCTCCAAAGTTTGCATCTATGTAGTCAAGTACTTTTAATTCACATTTAGTAAAGCAAAAAAACTTCTCCTTATAGGCTTGTAGATATCTCAAAATCCATTTCACAGCTTCCCAATGAGGTTTTCCTAGATTTGACATAAACATGCTTACAACACATGGCCTTGTGCAAACCATCACATACATCAAACTTCCAATGGCCGAAGGAGAAGAGCCTCCCTAAACTTGGTTCCTCCGTCTTTATATTTCTTCTAAGGCACTTTTTCAAATGCAACCATTTAGTTTAAAAACACTGTGTGCAACCTTCTACATTTGTACTCTTAAGGGATACAGGAACTACTCTACTAAAATAATCACATGTAATCAAGGAATCCATTAGGAACACAACATGGTCAATCATCCAATCAAGGAATCCACTACAGGATTAAATTATTGGATAGAAATTATAAAATACCCTAATTTCGAATTTCCTCGTGAAGTTTAAATAATTTTAAAATAAAATAACGGACACAATAATGAGAGAGAGAGAAAGAAAAACCCTAATTACGAAATTGGGAAAAGTGAAAAATGAAGAGACCTTTTGGCGTTTCCATGAAAGGAACTGTTCCTGTGTGAGAATAGTCTTTGGCCTCTCTTGTGTGAGTTTCTCCTGCGATTCAGTTTCAGCTCCCATCGTTGTTTTGCTGTTAAAGACCTTCAGATTCTTTTTTCAGAAAACTACGACAAGGTGCATCCCTTAACTAGTTGCTACAATTATAATAAATATATTACAAATTTACAATTTTCTTCTTCAAACTTTCATTTACTATTTCGGTTTTTAATATTAAAAAACTCATATTTTTAATTTAGTTTTCTTTCATTTTGTTGCATTCAATCGATAAATCTAACATATTCACTTTTTTAGAAAATATATTCACTTAAAATGTTTTTAAAATTTAATTTAATTAATTAAACTGAAAAATAAATATTTTTTTAAACTTAATCTAAATTGTTAACCTTTTAATAAACGCATATTAAATCACATAGAAAAATATTAAAACTGTAATTTAACTTAAAATATAGTATAAAAATATGTTTGACTTAATGTTTAGGGATATAAATTATGGTTATGATGATAATGGATAGGTAGGATAATGTACTATTAGTATCTTTTAAAAGAGACAAAACACTTTGGCATACTTAAAATATTTATATTCATTTTATACTCTTTTTTATTTTTTACTTTTTCTTTCTCGAAAAAATATAAAAATTTACTTCTCATATGACTATTTTATTTTTGTATTATGTCAAATAAATTTAAAAGTGTGTAATTTAATCATTATTTATTTTAGCGTTAAATATGTCTTTAGTCCCTAAACTATCCAGCGATTTTATTTTTATTCTCTCTTTGAAACGTTGGTACACTTTGATCTTTCTCCTGAAACCATAAATTTTCGTCCTCCAAAACCAACGGCGTTAAAAAGAAGTTAAGGTGGCTAACGTCTGACCACGTGTGATGACATCTTTCCTTTGTAACGTTTGCCACATGTGATGACACCTCTACATCATGACCCGCCCCACCTCCATCTACCTCCTCGACTTCTTCTGCTACCGTCCTTCAAATCACCTTACCGTCCACTTCCAAAAGTTCATCCATCACTCCACCCTCACCGGCAACTTCCTCTCATCCTCCCTCGATTTCCAGCGCAAGATTCTCCTCTGCTCTAGCCTTGGCGAGGAAACCTACCGTCAGGGAAGAGGCCGAGCAGGTCATGTTCGGCGCCCTCGACAACCGCTTCGCCAACACCCGTATAAAACCCAAGGACATCGGAATCCTCGTCGTCAACCCCACGCCCTTTCCGCCATGATCGTCAACAAGTACAAGCTTCATGGTAATGTCAAAAGCTTCAACCTTGGCGGCATGGGCTACAACGCCAGCGTCATCGCCATCGATCTCACCAAAGACATGCTTCAGGTTCACCGCAATACTTATGCCGTCGTCGTCAGCACCAAGAACATCACTCAGAATTGGTACTTTGGGAACAACAAGGCCATGTTGATACCCAATTGCCTCTTTCACGTCGGTGGGGCTTCCATTCTCCTCTCCAACAAAAGCTCTGATAAAAGGTGAGCCAAATACAAGCTTTTGCACGTGGTGAGGACTCATAAAGGGGCGGATGACAAGGACTTTCGGTTCACGTACTAGGAACAAGACGATGCTGGAAAAACCGACGTGTCTTTGTCGAAGGATCTCATGGCAATTGCTGGTGGGGCTCTTAAGACTAACATAATCACTCTAGGTCCCCTCGTGTTGCCTATAAGTGAGCAACTTCTTTTATTTCTCACACTCGTTGTGAAAAAGCTTTTCAATGCGAAGATGAAGCCTTACATCCCTGATTTCAAGCTCGCGTTTGACCATTTATGCATTCACATTGGTGGGAGGGTCGTTATCGATGAGTTGGAGAAGAATATGAAGCTTCTGCCTCTGTATATGGAGGCTTCGAGGATCTGCACAGGTTCGGGAACACCTCATCGAGTTCGATTTGGTATGAGTTGGCTTACACGGAGGCGAAGGGGCGGATGAGAAAGGGGAACAGAGTGTGGCAAATTGCGTTTGGGAGTGGATTCAAGTGTAACAGTGTGTTTGTGGCTAATCACACGTGGCAAACGCCACAAAGGAAAGATGTCATCACACGTGACCAGACGTTAGCCACCTCAGCTTCTTTTTAACGCCGTTGGTTTTGGAGGACGAAAATTTATGGTTTCCTTAAGGAGAAGGATCAAAGTGTACCAAAGTTTGAAAGAGTGACTAAAAACAAAATCGCTTGATAGTTTAGAGACTAAAAACATATTTAACCATTTTTTTTAAAAATGTTCTTAACGTTATATGCTCCATAAATGTTTATATATTTTAATTTTTAAAAGATGAAAATAATTTTTTTAAAAAATAAATCTTTAAAATTTAAACTTAGATAATAGAATTATTTCTTTAGTACAATTTAAATTAAATTTCTCAATAAAATATTAATGTAAATAAAATTAGTCTTTTTAAAAAGTAAATTCAAATAAGATGTGTTAAAATGTAAATTTAAAACAATTAATCACTTTTAAAAAATACTTAATATATATATATATATATATATATATATATATATATATATATATATATATATATATATATATATATATATATATATATATATACACACACACACGAAGTCATATTATAAACTATTTTCTCATAATTTATATATTGTTCACTAATAATTTTATATTGATTATTTGAATTTTAAAAAAATATTCAAATAAAAATCTCTAATAATTATCACCATGCGATAGGTATGGATGAGTCGAATATCATGATACTCATATCCCCATTAACAAATGAGTATTTAAATACTATAGATGACAATGTGGGACGAGATAAGCGGACTGCCTCACAAGTTTGCACGAAAAAAGTGCGGGAAATGACCCAATAGAGGTTGACATGCATAACTTGCATTAACTTAAATTTCTAAAATCTAGCGACACCAACATAACATGTATTTTAAGCAACTTGCTCATTGTTGTTTCTTCTTTAGTTCATCCAAAATTAGTTTTCTTGTTTATGTCTAGTCCATCCAAAAGTAATTGTCTCATTTAGGTTTCTTTCTTTCTTTCAGTTCAAAGTCTTTTCTATTGTCAATATACTTATACTTCAAAGTTATAAATTATATAATTATGAATATTACTTACTTTAATAAATTCTCTTATAGAAATTATTATTTCTATTATTTTAATTAAATATAAATAAAGTTATTAAAATCTTCTTGTGGATCGAGCTATAAACTCGCAAACCAAACCTTATGGGGTGTTGCTCCCTCCACCACCATCGTATACTTCCTCCACCTCCCCACATTATTTTAAATACAATTATAACAATTATATCCTTAAGCTAAAAAGTTTTTTACTTTTACCCTATTTTAAATAATTTGAAACCCTAATTTTACTTTTCTAGCACCCACCCACGAAACTCTCTTCCCCTTTCCCATTTCCGTTTCATCTCCCCACCTCCCGCACTTCCATTCCTTTTTCTTCAGTTTTACGAAATTATTACGTTTAAAAACTAATTATATATCACATCCAAAATTTAAAATTTAAATATACACTAATATAAATATACATTATTAAAATACATTAAAAATATATTCAAAAATAATAAATCAAAACATTTAAATTAAATTATTAAAATATCTAATAAACTAATAAAACAAACCCTAAAAAAACGAAACCTTTAAACGGATGTGACATCCTTCAACGGATGTCAACATCCGTTTAAGTTAAAACGGATGTCACCTCCGTTTAAAGGTTTCATTTTTTATTTTAGGGTTTTATGTCATGGTTTATTCGAGTACATACCTGGAGGAAGCACCACACACGCACTGCACCACTCCACGCACTGTACCACGAGAGCGACACTACACCACCACGAGAGGGAGACTGTTTGATAATTCTTTCCACCACCACCAACCTTTGCAACTTGTAGTATCTCACAACAGACCAAAGAAAGAGAGGAACAAGTATAATGTTAAAATGAAAGAAAAATATTTTACTCATACACGGTACTACAATAGGTTATTAGTGAAATATGTTATGAAGGGGTAAAATTAAAAAATAATAATCCTAAAAATAAAATTTTACTGAGGGGCAAAATAGTAAAGGAAAGGTGGAGGGAGAAAGGTGTGGTGGTGGAGGGAGCAACACCCAATGTGGAGAGTACCAAAGCAATTAGTTTGCATTTCTTTTGTAGGACGGGCTAACTTAATTTGCTTTTTGCAAACCAAAATAGGATGAACCACCCCGCATTGTCATTCTTGTAAAATACTCATAGTCATTACCCATGAGTATTATATCTATTTAGTATTCCTAACAAATATTGGTAGGTAGGAATTATTTTATAATTCTTATATGGAATTTAAATGAAGGAACATAGAATTGTTTTTTTTTTTTCATTTAAATGAGTAAGGTTAACTGATTTTTAATAAGGTTAATTATCTTTAAAGTCTCTAAACTTATATACAAAATTAGAATTTATCCTTATCTCAAACTTTTTAATACATTTTGATTTTCAAACTTTATAAATGGATAAATATAATCCTTTTAACATAATAAAGTTAACTCTTTTTTTAACGTTTTAAATGATCTTCCAACTATTTGACATATTCCAACTTTACTGTGTAGAACACTATTTAACACATAGTTGTGTTAAAATGTATAAGTTTAAGGAGTAGAAAGATGCTGGACCCTTTTCAATATAAGTCTTACAGTAAGAATTTTTTTTTATTCTAAATCCTATCAACTAATTATTTTTAAGAGAGTTTATTAACGAGTACGATAAAATTAAAATTTTTACAACATTTTATTTATAACTTTCTGCAGCTTAAAATTAAATTATTTTGTTTTGTTAGGACTCGATTTTTTTTTAGAATTCTTTTCATTTCACATTAGCATGTTCTAATAGAAATATGTTTATAAAACTAAAAATTTTAATTTAAGAACGAATAACTATCAGGCCACATTGATGACGCTTCTGGTTTACCATAACATTACTTTATATGAACATGAATAATTTGTAATGTATGGTGACAACTCAATGAAGTTAAACAGCCATTTCTCGATTTGAACAGTCTTTTCTGTCTTGCACACCAAGTGTTTCAAAAAATTCCTCAAGTAATTTCTTTTAAATCTTTTATTCTCTATAATTGTGTTTACTTTCCCTTTTCATAGCATACATAATTTCCTGTGATTATTCAATTAAGGTATGATAGAGACTATACTTACTCATTATTCTGTTATTTGAACAAGTTGGTAATCTTATCAAAATCCCAACATGGAACTCAAATAGCAAAACGATTGGTCACAGCAAATAAAAGTAGGATGCACTTTAATTACATCTATATCTTTATTTGAATTATATTTGAGTGGTCATTCAAAAGAAACATCATTCCCTGTCCAAAATTGAGATGTTATAACAAGGTGGTTTAGAAACCCCATCCAGTATAGGATGGCATGATCCCTTTTTCGGTATAGATGTTCAGTTTGTGTTATACAAAATATATCACCCAAATTTATGTGCATTGATATCGAATTATGCACTAACATTTTAAACAAAAACCAAACCCTGTGCAATAGATGAAATTCAGAATGGGTGCACAGACACATGATAAGAATCAAGCTCTTGCAATTTTGGCAGAAAGGCATGCATCTACGGCTTCTCCGACAGTAAGGAAAACCCATTCTTTTCCAATCTTGTCTACAAAGTGTGCCAGCTTAAGCTTGTGGATTACTAGCCACCTTGGATTCACCATAGCTAACTGTAAAAACAACATAACACCAAGTGTTAGAACATAAAGGTTTGGCCAACCCTGTGTGCAAAAATATTAACATTACAATGTAATACAATACCATGTCACTTCAACACTTTTACTAAATATTGGATGAGTAAAACTATACAATAAAAATGGTGAAATCAAGCTAGAATAAAATGGAGACACTAAATTCAAAGAATGTAATTAAATCCTTGGTGGCCTCACTTCTACTCCACGGGAAAGCAATCTCTTGTGCAGTTCCTCAAGTGCTAGAATTCCAGAAGTGTCAACATTCATCAGGTCTGTTAAACAGAATATCAAAGGGTCAATGGCGTAATATCATCAAATTTTGTTGTGCATTTTCTGTCACTGAAGTTCTTTAGATCTGAAAAATGTTTACAGAAACTCACTAGTCATGTCCAGAATTACTGCTTGGACTCGACCCTTGGTGGCTTCTTTAGGGTCATCTTCATCTTGCGAAACCCACTTGAGTATTCTGGAACAAGTGAAAAAATTCATACATGGTTCTAATTTGGGCTAAAGCCCTCTGAAAATCATTTGTAAATTGCTTGCCTTTCTCTGACAAAATTAGCATTTGCAAAGCAGAGTGAGCCAGAACTTATGCGAATCACTGTGATGCCTGGAGTGCTTATGGCCATGGGATATTGAGTAACATCACAGAAGGCTTCTGTTCTTGGAACTCTACCCAGAACTTCTATTCCTGGTCGAATTGATTGAATCAGTATCTTTGCAAACGAAATTATCACCTGCACAGTAACAGGAAATTGTCACATAATTAGAATACATTGTGTAAAGTTTATTGCATTTGAAAATCATCATCTTTGGTAACAACAACTACTTTAAAAGTCACATTTTCATTTTTTTTTTGTTTCTCTCTACAATAACAATGAAGTCTTTTCTGACTGAGGTCTATTTTATGTCTCTAATCAAAGAAATAACAGCACATAAAGTACAATAAAATAAGGGAGAGAAAATTTATTTTATTTTTCAGCAGGATCATGAATGGAGAGTGGTGATTTCCATTGGTGCAGCAATTGAAAGAAGTTTAAATGGTCAATGACTTACTGCAACAAGAAGGCCAATCTCTACTGTTGCAAACAAGACCCCAAGAAATGCACCAATACAGGCAAGAAAGTCCAATTTGTCAACCTTCCAAATATAGCAAGCCTCACTTAGGTCAATTAATCCAGGAAGAGCAGAGAGAATGATAGAGGCAAGGATAGCCACAGGGGTGTAGTATAAGAGCCTTGTAAACAATTCCAGGGACAAAAACACTGTAACAGCCATCACAATATTTGACACTGCTGTTTGACATCCAGCACTAAAATTCACTGCAGTTCTTGAGAAAGAACCTGAAATTGTTCACCAAGAAACTATAAACAACTTGGTGCACCAGAAACATAAGTGGAGCTTTACAAATTAATTGGCAAAAGAAATCACCCGTTGCTACATAGCATGAAGTCAAAGATCCTGCAATGTTCATGAAGCCCATTGATAACATTTCCTTGTTTCCATCAAGATGGTATCCCTTAATGGAAGCAAAAGATCGACCAACCGCTATAGCTTCCTGAATCAGAACATGAAGTTACTCAACTGGGGAAAAAGTAATAATAAAAATTTGGAGAAAAGAAGAAAATGAATTGACTTACAGTCAGTGCTATAACTGCACAAATCAAACCAATTTTAGCTGCTTGTCCAACATGTGGACCATGGAGTTGCAACTGGTGCAGTGAACTTGGATTCAGACCTCCTTTAACATGCTTTATTATATTAACACCATGTTTATCAGCTCTAGACATATATACGATCAAAGTTGATAGTATAACTGATAGAAGGGGAGCAACGGCAGGCAACCAGAAAAACTTTCTGTTTCTTCTGCCCTGATATCAGCAGTTACATCACATACATCAATAAAACTTAAAATTTATCAAAAAGGTAGTGAGGTGGGTAAATAGCAGAAATTTAAGTACTTACAATAAAACGGGTAATTAGAATGAAAATCAAGAATGAACATCCGAGGACAAAATTCAGAGGATTCCACTGTGAAATAAATAAAGAATGATGTCAGATATTAGCTAGAAGTTCAGCTAAATATAAGTTACAAGGATTCAAGTTTATGGATAAGAAACTTCGTAACTTTTATATGATTGTAAGTGAAATTTATCAGAACATGAAAAGCGAAAGTAAATCCAACTCACTTTTTCTCCCGAGGCAATTTGATGATGTAGTGACTTATAAACAGATGCCAAAACTGATACTACATCTGTTTTGGAGGTAAAGTGACTAATCCCCAGCAAACCTTTGAGCTGCTGAAGACCTATAATGACGGCAGCGCCTGCCATGAATCCAACTAAGGCAGCATGCGAAAGAAAATCCACAAGAAAACCCAACCTGCAAGTGTTGAAACATAATGAAAAGTGAGAACTACTAACTAGGGGAATGCTTGATTTCTTTCTCATGTTTTTACTTTAAAAAACTGTTTTATAACACAATTCCATGTTATTCATAAATGATTTGTTATTCAAAATCTATTATGTTTTGAGAATTGTTTCATAAATGATGTTTTCTCGTTTTCTTCTGTTTTGTGGTCTTAGCTCAAGGGTGAGTTATCTGGTGTTACATGCCGTAAGTCATGGACTTTGGTGTGATAATAGTTTCTGGAAACAAAAACTTTCATAAACTGATGAGGAAACCACCTGAAAACACCAAATGCAGTTTGGAAAATTCCAGTGAAGAAAGTCACAGTAAAGACAAGATTTCTGTAGGCATGAGCATTGGCAACAGGATCTTCCACTTTTGGAACCAGAGAAGATAACAGCATTGACACCACAGCCACAGGTCCAATTGCAATTTCTCTTGAGCTCCCCATCACAGCATAAATAAGAGGAGGAATAACACTAGTATCTGAATGGAACAAAACAAAACAAAACCAACAATGAAATTTAAGAAAGTAGATGTTAATCCAAAAAACAAAAGCACATTTTTCTTTTTTTCTATTCTGGTTATGCCAGCTTCTGATGTGATATATCAGTAACAGAGTAGACTTAACCCAGGTACTTACACAGGCCATATTCAGGAGCAACTTTTGCTAACGTAGCATACCCTATGCTCTGCAATATTCAAATGAGAAATTAAAGAATGAAGGGAGAATATGTAGGGGAATGTATTCAATTTCCATTGCATGCATTGCACTGAGAAAAGGGAAATAACATCGGTGAACTAAGTACCTGAGGTATGCTGAGGCTGGCAAGAGTTAAACCAGCCAAGAGATCATCTTTGAACTCAGAGGCTTTGTAATCTCTTAACCAAGTAATGATAGGGAACAGATTCTGAAAGCATGAGAAAGCACGTCCACGGGAAGTTTTCCTCTTGGATGAGAAGCAGAATTTGTTCCCATGAGGCAGAATGGTTTCTTTGACAGAAGTAAATATTTTTTCCCAAAGAGGGGGTGGATTGGGAGAATCAAGCACCCATTGGGACCTCTCTGTCTGACCATGTTCCTCAAGATGAAAGACTGCTTGTTCTCTCATATTGGAACTTGGAAGCTTCAATGCATGGTTGGTTGAAGTGTTTGGGTGAACTTTGGTCAGCTGTACTTATTGTACAATCTTGTCAGTTAAATACAGCCAACACCACTCCTTCTTTTGACATACGGGGGTCAATTTACTTTGATGATTGCATGAAAGGGGTAGCAGAGAGGTGATAGAAGGCTATGCTGGAAGAGGCATTGTTGTGACACCACCTTCATTGGTTTGTGTCAAAAGTTGTGACTGGTTGGCTCGTAGTATATAGAGTATATAGAGTATATAGAGACCCCTTTAATGTGAATCCATCACAGAGCATCTATTCCTACTTATGGGTAAAATTTTCTCTCAGGATCTAGCTAAATTTCATTTCTAGCATCATTTCATTTTGCATGTAATGGAAGGGGAATATAGACAATTATATGTGGTTGGTACCTCAAGCTCTAGGATAATAAAGCTAATAGTTATCATTGTATGGACTGCAATAATTCAAATAAGAATTTCATGTGAATATCAACAAGTGGTCGATTTTAGTGTATGGATTTGGATTCTTTAATTAAATGGTTAGAACTTTGAATCCTAATTTATGCATCACCCAGATGATTATTTTTATGATATGTTTGATTAAGACGAAAGAAAATGCATAGAAAAGAAAATTCAGACGATTTTGTTTTTTTAGTTGAAAAAAATAAAAGGAAGAGAAAATTTAACTTGTAACTACTGCTTCAAGTTTCATAATTTTCTTCCTTTCTTCTCTTTCTTGCTGTTATTCCAATTATTAGCCAAGTGTCTTCATATTTGTAGGAAGAGATTAAAATGAAGAATGAAAAGAAAAATACCCCATAATGCGTAGAAATACAAAGGATTTCATGAGAACTGGAAAAGGAATAAAAATCGTGGCAGCCATTGTTGTCAGCAGTGAAAGAATCAGAATTTTCGATGTATTTTCAGATAAAAAATCAATGCCAGGTCGACAAGTATTCACAATCATTGCATCATATATTCATTGTAGTATTTGAAATTTTACAGTGGAACAGAATTTGTAATTTTAAGAACTTTTAAATATATTTAATTTAAATTTGTAACATCCCAAAAATACAGTACAAAACTATATAATAGAATAATCACATTAATTAATAATTCAGATCAGTCTTTACACTAAAATAAAACCGAACGTACGTTTACGGCCGAACGTCCTTACAAAAAAGTGATTGCAAACTATATAAGATAAGCAAACTTGACCAAACGGTTTACAAAATCTATACCGAATGGTCAAAATAACTCAAAAGGGGAAAGGTGATCGAACGACCACCTTACAATAAACTACACTAATAACCGAACGTCCTACTCTTCAGTCTTCACTTCTAACTCGACAAAATTTTCTTCTTCCAGCGCCTCTTCCAGCAGCTCATCTCCTTCTGCTCACATCCACACGGATGATCATTGCAATGACAAAGACGGACGTACCAAACAAGATAGGACAGGAAAACACAGGGTAAGCTTATATAATTTAATTCAAGTATAAACATATATTTCTCACATTCAAACACATAATATATTTTTCATCATACGTTTCAAGCAAGGCCTAATACTAGACTGACTGTCCGAACTGTATGAAATTTGTGTAGCTACGACGTTCGTGCACCCGGGTGATGTAGTAACTAAAATACCCTCATCAGCTGCCACCCGAGGTTAGTCCTATCTATCCAAAGTAACCCTAAGGACTAGGACCTCCTGCCGTTCCCACACATGACCTACTCCCCTCTACGTGAGGACGAGTACTCACGGAACATCAGGATGAATCGCCAGCTTAGCATAACCACATTCATACTTTACAATTTCAATATTCATTCATGAGTCGTTCCTCCCTGGAACGCTCATTCATAATCCACAACATTTCATCCATCTCATATTTTCTTCATCTTTCATTATCAATCGTTTAAATTCCATCTTTGTTCAAGGATTATCAAGGACATCAAATACCGTACGTTCCACCCTCACTCAGAACTAGGACGACACTTGGAACGAGTCAGAGAAGTCTCCCGTTCCAGAATAGAATAAGACCGAGAGGGTTACTGTCAGGTTGAGGAAGAAACCGAGCACCTCTATATGTCACAAGAACGAACGTTACTTATACCATGAGTCAGTTAAATGAACTGACTCTCGTGAGCTCAAACCAACACTTCAAAGAACATGTCAAGTACTAAAGCTCTAGACTAGAACCAATGAATGTAGACACGTCAAGACATTTAAAGAACCATACTTAGAATAATTCACATATAGAAACCTAATGCCAGTCAATTACCGAACAATGTAGAGGGAAATTCTATTGAAGTTGGACGAACGCTATTTTCCTCAAGATAGATTATAAAGAAACGAGCCCGAATGATTGGTGTAAGACCGAGCACTACTAACTTATAATAGAAAGCTTGATAAATATAATAAGATTTTATCATAATAGTGTTTAAAAATAACTAAAATATACAAATACATATATTTATAACATTTAAGTTTATCACAGAATACTCAGATGCAACTACGCTTGGCCGAATGCTCAAGCATAGTATTACCACACTAAGACGCTCGTCCTCAACTAGGATTCTTTCCAAATGAAAGAATCCAATTTCAACCTAGTTTACTAGAAACACCGAACGGTCAAGGACCGTTCAGTACCGAACGTACACTTTCATAGTGGAAATTCATACCAGAATCATTTATCTTCAGCTCATTTCTTAATACAAAACTTCGTAACTTTATAAATTCATATCATAATCAATTTTCATACTTCGTACAATCCATATCATACTAATTAATCATATTCCATATAAACAAGCATATCAGCATTCATACGTTATATACATTCAACCACTTAGCAACATGCATTCATTATCAACGAACGTGTAAACGAACATACAATTAAATTAGATAAGCTTCCCTTACCTCTGAGCGTGAACGATCGTCCTAGTGACAGAATACGGTTCGTCTGACTACAGATCCTTCTACCCTTACGTTCCACAACTCTTCAAACTAACCAAACAGCAAAAAAAAAAAAAAAACCAATAATGGTTCAGACAAGATAACAGCATGCAACCGGTACTTGGTTTGCATGTACCAGAGAACGAACGGCTAAGGAAAAGAAAAACTTACCAGTTCAGAACTCGAAACTGTTCAGTTCAAACTGAAGCTCTGGACGCTGGGAGTGTTTCTACGGTGCCTGAATGGAGATCGGAGTAGAGAAAGGGTGAGTTTTGGTAGAGAGAAGGGAGAGCTTTTTAGAGAGAAGGAGGAGAAATGAAAGATCAGAGTTTTGGAGAAGAAGGTGCATGCAGAGAGAGTGTGACGTAAACTTTCAAAAACTCAGTTTTGCCTAAAACGAACGTCCGCTCATCTGCTGACACCTGCATTCCACTATCTGATTTTCGGATCCTCGTTGCTTGACACCTGGCGTCCGTTCAGAGGGGTTTTGGGTGCGTTTTTAATGAGGTCTGACAAAATTATTTTTATTTTAAGTTATTTAATTTTTTAAATGTTCAGTTTTGATAAGATAATTTAAATATATTAAATTTTAATTTTTTTATTTGAAAAGAATATTTTGATTACCATTAAGCACAAAAATATCAAATATAAAAAATAATATTTCAACACTGCATACCACAATAAAAAAAATAAACATTATATACTTTAATCTAACATAACATAGTTGACGTTCATTAAACATTGTCCATTTTGTTTTCTTTTATAGTATACTTCGGTTAGAGAATTTAAACGCATTTATACATAGTATACATGATGGATTAGGTTTTGATTAACTGATGTGAACCACAGGGAGGATCTTTAGTGTTAGAAGTTTGAGAAAAAAATTTCAAAATTTAGTAAAAGAAATGGAGACAAAGATATAGTCAAGAAACGGTGTGCTTATAAAATGGTGTAAAACATCACGTTCTAAATTATAAATTAGGCTAAAAAACAATTAATTAGGATATCTAGAACGAAAGTTATGAATAAAAGATAAAACTAGACAAAAATTGAGATTCTATAAATCGAGAAAAAGAAAGAAAAACAAAGAGACAAATATAAACAGAAGGAAAAAATCACTCTTCTACAGGAGACAACACACAAGGATGGAAAGTCCTTTGATACAGTCAAAGATTCTTGAATCACTCAAGAACTTAGAAGAATCACTCTTACTAAGATAGAAGGGATAAATCCTAATTTATTTGCATAAAAACTTACTTGTCCGTTTGATGAAAATAGTTAAGCTTATAAGGACTGATGTCTAAGTTTCCAAATTGGACCCTTATTAAAACTTGAAAATAAAGGTAGCAAGAACAAAATATATATATTTGGTGTTTGAAACCTTTTTCACCTACTCAAGTGTTTACACTCAACAGATTGGCTTTTACTCTAATGAAACTCTCTTGCCTTTCACCACTCAAATTCTCCTTGGGTTCTTAGGAAATTCAAGAGATTATGGCCACACAAAAAAAACCACCAATATGTGCATGATAAGGCTAGGTCGACAAAGAAGAAGACAAGGCTAACATAACAATAAAGGACTAAACGAAAATTGGTAAACAAGAGAATTAACAACAATCCTTCAAGAACACCAATATATTACCTTATGACAAATTGCTCTCAAACATGAATCATTCAACCTAATATTTTTTTAAATGCTATAATACTTTTTTTTACAAGGGCCTAACTTCTACCATGATTCAGCATAAGCACAAATAATATGAAAATGAGGTAATGAATTGGTAAAAAGAGAGAGAATTGTTGATAAGGGAGCAATGTAAACCCAATCCCTGTGTTTTTTGTTTTTGATGATGATAACAACAAAAATGTTTTTATATGATTCTTGCACAACTTTGAAACGTTTTTTATATGCATAACTGCATTTATATGTTTGTGTGTGCTTTAACTGGTTGATTTGCATACTTACTATGGTTATACATGTGTTTACATCTATTGTATGCATACTCATGTTTTATATGACAAAAACCACTTGCACAAACCATATCTGTACGAAGTAATCAATTACAGTGTTTATGTAATCAATTAGTCTAATCAGATATCAGCAAAATGCTTGACTGTAGCAAACTGCAAGTTTTAATCATTACATTATATGCATAATCGATTAAAGCTCGTGCCTTTGCTAACATCTGTTTGCTGAGTGTTGTGATGAGTTTTGAGAAGAAAAAGTTTTCAAAATTTGCTTAAGTGCAATACTTAACCGATTACACAATTTACTTAATCGGTTAAATTTGGTACATATTGAAAATTGTTTGCAAATTAAGTCTTAACTATAATAACGGTCATATTTTCAAATGTTTTGACTTATCATAAATGTATTATCGATTACATTATATGCTTAATCAATTAAATCTATTTTAATATAAATTTGACATAGCACTGTTAAATACTTAACCGATTACATCAATTTCGTAATCGATTAAAATGCGTCAATATTGTGAAAATCTTTTAAATACATATCTTGTGCACTATTTCAAAATGAATATGAGAAAATACAATTTCATAATTGACTTTTGATTGAGTTTTGATTGCAAAAAGCGCCCAAGCTTCATCTTGAAGAATCAAGGATTAAATATGGGTTGATACATCAAGATTCTGTCAAGAAGTGTGCGCAAAGGTTTTTGATCATATATGCACTACTAGAGTGTCGATTGTGAAGATCAGGTTTATCTTTTTCAATCTATAAATTGAGTTTTTGTGCATTTTGTGCTAGAGGAGAGGATTGTATTTGTTCTCATTGAGAGTTGGGATTGCTCTCAAGGTTTCTTAGAGTTGGGATTGCTCTAAGGTTATAGGAAGTTGGTATTGCTTTCTGGGTTGTAAGAGTGTGAGGGTGTTCACCTCTTGTATGCTGTAATCGATTTTGAGTGGGAAAAGAGAGTGCATTGAGAGGTAATCTCTGTATTCTTGCTTGTAAACTCAATCATTATAGTGGTATCCTTCAACTAAGGTTGTTGAAGAAGATTGGATGTAGGCTTGGCCAAACCAGTATAAAAATTTGTGTTGGTTTTTCTATCCCTTAAACTCTTTCACTGCATTATTGTTTTATTGTCTTATGTGTTAAAGATCATTCTAAAGATTTCCAGAAAGATATTAAAGGAAAGTATTTTCATTAAAAACCAATTCATCCCCCCTCTTGGTAAGAGAAATAGGCCTAACATTTCTTACAAGAAGGATAAGATATTACCAATTTGACGTTTAAACCCTTAAACTGAAGCTCTGAATACCACATAATGTGAACCACATTTACAAAAGGATTGATTGATGATCTTTAGGGTTAGAACCTTGAAAAGAAATTTCAAAATTTAGTAAAAAAATGGGGAATAAAATTTTCAAAATGTCAATATATTGAGCTATAGAACTCCAACTGGGTGTTTCCAAAATGGGGTGAAAGATCACATTCTGAAATACAAATTAGGCTCAAGAAACACTCAATTTGGATGTATAGAACGAAAGTTGTGAATAAAATATAAAATTGACAAAAATTGAGATTTTATAAATCGAGAAGAAGAAAGAAGAACAAATAGACAAAGATAAACAGAAGGAAAAAATCACTCTTCTAGAGGAGGCAACACACAAAGGATAGAAAGTCCTTTGATACAACCAAGGATTCTTGAACCACTCAAGAACTTAAGAGAATCACTCTCACTGTGATAGAAGGGATAAAACCCTAATTTATCTGCATAAAAACCTGACTTATCCATTTGAGGTAAATAGTTAAGCTTATATGGGCTAATGTTTAAGTTTTCAAATTAAGCCCTTATTACAACTTAAAAATAAAGTCAAACTAAAGCCTGCTAATTGAATGACCCAAAGACATAATTTGGTCAACTAATTTAAAAAAAAAAAACTTATAAAACAAAACAGTAGCAAACAATTGATGGACAACACTTGTTTAAGAGTTTCCTTTGCTTTCTTTGCTCTGGCCCTTGTCATAGGTCTTTCAAGTCCTTTAAATGGATCATTTCCCTTACTCTTGGTCACGTCCTCATCATTTAAGGTTTAAAATGGGAGAGCTTAGGTTTTGATTCTTTACCAAAGTCTACACTTCATGAATAGGCTTTGGTTGTTAAGTCTACCGAAATTCAAAATAATCTAAAAATATTTTAAATCAGAAAATAAAGAAATGCTCACCAGTTATAGGATATAACGAAGGCTACACTTCAAGATTAAGTTTCAATTCTTTGTATAATCAAAACCTATTGTGACTATGTTTCAGTTTCCTAAATAACCAAAGCTTTTTGTTGTTTATTATTCAAAATAATTAAAAAGTATTTCAAATAAAAAAGCAAAGGAATAGACTTCAATTCTTCGTATAACTGAAGCCTATTGTGATTACATGCTTCGATTCTTTAAATAATCGAAACCTATTAACCATTAAACACAATAATTAAAAAATATTTAAAATTAGAAGGCAAGAGAATAAGCTTCAGTTCCTCGTATAACCAAAGCCTATTGTGACTATATGCTTCGATTAATGGAAGCTTATTCTTTACCATATGTTTCAATTTGTATTATAACTTAAGCCTATTATTATTATTTTAAAATAATTTAATGTTTTGGCTTCTATGTACAAAATAACAAATCTAGACAAAAACAAAAAAAAACACACCAAAAAGAATTTTAAAGAAAAAAATGTAAATATAAAAATGTGTAACAGAAAAAAAATTAAATTGTATTTCTTAGATAAAATTTAAAATTTCATAATTTGAATAATTAAATCACTTTAATAAATTTTGAATTTTTTAAAATTATAGTCGGTGTACATCCAACAATCAAATAAAGAAAAAAAAAGGAATATACTATGAGTTGTCGTTGGAACGAAAACATACTTTATGGTGATTCTTAACTCAAGGGTTTAACTCTATGGATATCTTTTTCTAATCTTTATTTTTCCAATATGATTCCGATTCCACTTTTTTTCTTTTTTTTTATGTAATATTAATCATTTAAGAAAAAAATGTTACATCTATAGAAAGTTTGTGAACTGGTTACAAGATATGATAATGCTTGTATAAAGATAAATCTAAAAGATATATTAGTTTCTTAAATGTATTTTAGTATATAAAAATTAAGATTAATTATAAAAGATAAATATCTAGATAATAAAGCAGTTGTTGATGGAGCGTGAATCATTATGGTGATAAAAGAAAAGAAAATAAATAGGTAAAGAATAGAAAATAATATGATATAAGTTGTTTGATTGAAAAAATGAAAGTAAAGTTATCTCTATTCTTTTCTTGGTTTAAAAATAGTGAACTAATGAATTATAAACATAATTGATTAAAAAGATAAACCAATAAAGAATAAAAATATATTTTTTTTACAAGAAAGAACGCCTTTCACCGATATGAATGTTGTTTATGTTTATGTTCTAAGAACCTAAAAAATTAAAGTATAGAGTGTTAAAGTTGACAGATGTTTTAAAACAATGAGATAAAATATTTTAAAGTTAAAATAATTCAATAATATTAATAGAATTTCATAAACTCGTCTCATTATCTAAAACACTAACTATCTCTCTATAACTCTTTGTCTGAGTTTCATTTTCCTTCTTTCTCTAAGATTTTTAACTCATTGATCATTTGTTTGACAATCAGGAAGTGCTTAGGAGATCACTGCAGTGTAATCTCCACTTTCCTTCGATCAGATTTCCTTCTAAATCAAGTAAGTTTCGATCAGATTTCCTTCTAAATCGTAAGACCATGCTTAGAAATTTCTTTGCATTTGTCATTTTTGTTCTTTTCCTGGTTCTTTGATAATCTGAGGTCCTAAGGGCTTACTTTGATCACAATTTGGTGATTTGTAGGCATTTCTAGAGTTCCTTATGCTTGAAACAACTAGTGTGCATGTTTAGAGCTTGGTAGCGTGTTTGTTTAAGGTAAGGGGAGCTAATGACCCTCTTGATGCTCTTTTAATTTGAGATTTCATTTGGAATATGTTGAATTTGGTTAAAATGTGAAAAGTTTGATTGCTTTAGTAGAAATTGTGATTTGAATTATTTTCTTTGTTAATTGGTGCTTGGTATTGATATGAATGTATTGATCCGTGATGAATCTGTTTATAATTAATCTTGATTGGTGAATTGGTTGTGATTGTGAAGTTAGTAATAATATGCGGTTGAGGTATTGGGAAAGAAAAACAAATTAAGCTAGGTTATGAGTTAATTTTGGTCTAAAATGGAGTTTTAATAGTTCAATTTAAGAAATGAGGGTCAAAATGAAGATATGGTGATTTAGGATCTGTTAGGTAGTTAATTGAAACTTGGTGGGGTGGTGAATTTACAAAAAATTGATCTATGAGTGTAAAGTAGACCATAGGTGGTGTCTTGAAATGAATTTGAAACATTTTAGGGGTTTTGGAGAGTGAGATTTTGATTTGAAAGGTTGTAGGTAAGTTTGAGTGTTTAAGGTCGGTCTTTGAGTCAATTGTGACTTCTTCATACCCCTAAGTGGCTTAGTTATAAGCCAAAACTAGTATAATTGACTTATGGTCTATAGAGTAGAGTTTTAGTTGTTTGTGAATTGAAAATTCTTGATATGATGAGTTAAACTTGGTTGTTGTTGAGGTACAAACTCATGGATAGGTCAATGAGGATTTAGAACATCAAATGGAAGTGATAGAAATTAGTAGGATGGATTAAAATAGATCATGATAGCTTGGAAGGAGGCACATTCTACAAAATTGGTGTTCTATAGAGGGTTCACTAAGCAAGTTTTAGAGGGTTTTGGTAGTGAGTTTCATAAGTTAGGCGAACCAACTTGTTGGGCTTGTAGAGCTCACTGCTTTTGCTCTTGCTGGACGAGTGGTTAAGCTTGCTGGGTGAGTCTTAGAGGTTTTGGGCAGTGAATTTCAAGGGCTGGGCGAGCTCCCTCGCTAGGCTTAAGAAACCCTCTGTTTGGGCTTTGCTGGGCGAGTGGTTTGTGCTCCCTAGGCGAGTGGGCTTGAGTTGCTTAGGTTGTTTTGTTTTTTGTTCCTCTTCTATGCTTGGATTTAAATAGTGGAATGTTTTGTTTAATGCTCAATGATGTGATTTTGAATGAATGATGGTATGGAAATTGTGATTGAACTCATGAATGGTTTGGAAAGAATTTCTGGTGAAATTCATAGTGATGGTTTCAAGTAAGTGATATATTGATGTAGTGACTTAGTCTTGGAAGTTATTTTGACGCTTCAATAGTTATACCATCTCAACTAGAAAAGGGGATTATGTGGTGAGGAGTAGCAAGAGATCCTAGTCTATGGTCTGGTGTTCTTTGTCTATAGGTGGTAAACGGATTAACCTTATGTGGTAGCTGCTTGGTGGGTGGTGACGGGGTAGTTGTTTCACCACTACAAGTGCAAAACTTGCCATAGTCTAACATCAATACATCTATCCGGATGGGTTTACTGTTAAGACTCCGGCAAGTGTACCGAATAATATCAAGTAATAAACATGGTAAGACCAAGTATTGTTTCCCTAGTGACTCATGGCCTATACAGTTATGTGATTTCTTGGTTAAATAAGACTTGAAAACAAACTCTTTTAGGTTTAGAATGTAAATACTAAAAAGTAAATATGCATGCAATTTGATCAATTGGACAAAAATGCAAAGATGAACGGGTTTGATATTATGGAATGAATATGTTGTTGGGGTTAGATTTCACCTAGTTTACTCTCATGTATATACGAATTCTACTACTTCATTAATGTCAATGTCACTATCTAGAATACTTAAAACTCGATTCCTCGACGAAGAAAGCCTATTCGTAATTATTAGTTCATACGATTCCTAACATTCCTAATAATTAATTATGAAGATCAGAATATTCATACCCCCATTCTTGAGCAATACTTCTTCTACAAATAATTCTCTAGAACATGAATTGTAAGATACCTTCCGGTACTCATGCAAATCATAAATCATGCTAATGAATGAGTTAAACAAAGCAAGTAGTACGAAAAGAAGAATTACCCTAACAATTAATGAAAGAAGCATATATAATCAAGAATCAATTCAATACATGAGAGTTTACAAAGGTTACATCATACCCCAACAACAAATAGAGTTTAGTTCACCATTGACATGGTGAAACTAGATGAATAATGGAAAAAGAATGAAAGATAAAACCCTAGAAATTGAAGATAGGAGCTTCTGCATCCAAATCCGCCTCCGAGGGATGAAAGAGTGTGTTTTTGTGCCTATTCTGTCCAAAGATGTGAACCCTAGGACATCCAAGTCCTTAAATAGAACATAAAAATAATAGAAAACGGGTCCAAGCCCATTAGAGTGGCGCTCAGCACCCCACTTAGGGCGCCCAAGCGGTGTACGGGTAAGAACTGGCGCTCAAGGTCAGCTCGGAAGGCAAGCAGACGTGATGCGACTCGAGGAAGTGGCGCTCAGCGCCTCTGAAAAGGGAGCCCAGGCGCGAGCCAGGGGTATCCTGCGCTAAGGGCTTTAGAAAAAGGGCAGCCAAGCGTGAGACAATGTACTCTGGCGCTGAGGGCCCCTAAAGTGGCGCTCAGCGCAGCTGCGATCCTCTTTTCTGATGCTTTTCCATCTATTCTTGAGTTCCAACTCCTTACTACTTCAACTCTTCTTCCAAATAATCTCAACTCCTATTGAAAACAAGGAAATCTAGCATAAAACCATTAAAATCACCTTCAACTCTCTTATTCATCAAAACTATGATTCCAAGCTAGTTTCTAAGTAAAAAAGGGTGTTTTTAGTATCAAAATTAAGTATTAAATAATGGTAAACTCAACCGTTATCATTTATTTAGGTCAATAACATAATTAGGATGATTGGTTTGACTTAATTGAAATGGAATGTGTAATGGAAATCTAAATGTGCAATAATTGTGTATTCTTTTTTATTATTAGTTCACCCTTCTTTTGTTTACTTTGTTATTTGTTTGTATATGTTGATTTTCTGTGGCGATGATCATCTGGTGGGTATGAGCAGAGGGAGATGATATCTCAGTAGAGCAGGCACTCAGTGGAGATAATGTAGACATGTAGATATTCTCTTGTATGTTTTTCTTTTAGTTGTTTTAGAGAACTAGATATGTATGTAGTTTTGAGTTAGTGGTTTGTATATAAAGTTTAATTGTAGTTATGTTTATATAACTCTTATAAGACTTTGTATTTCCTGTTTAATTAACTGTTATATCGTATTGAACTTGTGATGATTCTTGAATAGTATTTTAGACTATTTAATTTTTATGGATGTTATATATTTAGTTGGATTTTTTAATAAAAAATTATTGGTTATGATTTTCTAGTATGTCATGTACATTAATTTAAAAAAATAGAAAAGTTAGTTTTTTTTTTCTTATAAGCAATTTTTGGAATTATTTTTAAAAAAAATGCGATACAAGAAAGAAAATTCCAAAAAAAAAAACACAAATGTCTTTTTGAATTTTTGTTGCACAAAATTACTCTTGAGTAAAGTAGTATTTCACCGTATTTACTTAATCTCCTTCTATGTAAAAATTTTTGTTTTCAAATATCCTAAAATAGAAATTCCTCTTGTACCCACTCTAAAAATAACTCTTTCTTTTCTACGCTAGTTCTCTCAAACTTCTCCTTTGTTCATCTCATCTCACTCCTTTCTCTCTTTCTTTTGACTTTGGTTTGTAGTTCAAGGTAAGTGCTTTCTCTTCACTATCGTTACGTCGATTCATTCTCCCATTCTAAACATTCGATCTCTAATTCTTATTTTATTTCAATTTTGTAGAGCTTTTTTGGTTCTTTGACTTTTAGAGAGAGTAAAAATTTGTTCAACATTCCTAATGTGAAAGAAGTTAAGTTTTCTTATGAAATGTATGTTGATTTTTTGCCAAATTTTTAATTGGATGTGAAATTTGTGGGTTAGTATCACTACTGCAAAACAAAGCTTTTGAAATTGTTTAAAATGCTTTGATTTTAAGAAAAACGAAGTCACTAGTACAAAAATCGCATACAACGTCGAATATTTTGGGCTTTTAACGATGAATTCGCGGACGACGTCATATTAGAAGATGTCAGACCTCATTAAAAACGCACCCAAAACCCCTCTGAACGGACGCCAGGTGTCAAGCAACAAGGATCCAAAAATCAGATAGTGGAATGCAGGTGTCAGCAGATGAGCGGACGTTCGTTTTAGGCAAAACTGAGTTTTTGAAAGTTTACGTCACACTCTCTCTGCATGCACCTTTTTCTCCAAAACTTTGATCTTTCATTTCTCCTCCTTCTCTCTAAAAAGCTCTCCCTTCTCTCTACCAAAACTCACCCTTTCTCTACTCTGATCTCCATTCAGGCACCATAGAAACACTCCCGGCGTCCAGAGCTTCAGTTTGAACCGAACAGTTTCGAGTTCTGAACTGGTAAGTTTTTCTTTTCCTTAGTCGTTCGTTCTCTGGTACATGCAAACCAAGTACCGGTTGCATGCTGTTATCTTGTCTGAACCATTATTGGTTTTTTTTTGCTGTTTGGTTAGTTTGAAGAGTTGTGGAACGTAAGGGTAGAAGGATCTGTAGTCAGACGAACTGTATTTTGTCACTAGGATGATCGTTCACGCTTAGAGGTAAGGGAAGCTTATATAATTTAATTGTATGTTCGTTTGCACGTTCGTTGATAATGAATGCATGTTGCTGAGTGGTTGAATGTATATAACGTATGAATGCTGATATGCTTGTTTATATGGAATATGATTAATTAGTATGATATGGATTGTACGAAGTATGAAAATTGATTATGATATGAATTTATAAAGTTACAAAGTTTTGTATTAAGAAATGAGCTGAAGATAAATGATTTTGGTATGAATTTCCACTATGAAAGTGTACGTTCGGTACTGAACGGTCCTTGACCGTTCGATGTTTCTAGTAAACTTGGTTGAAATTTGATTCTTTCATTTGGAAAGAATCCTAGTTGAGGACGAGCGTCTTAGTGTGGTAATACTATGCTTGAGCGTTCGGCCAAGCGTAGTTGCATCTGAGTATTCTGTGATAAACTTAAATGTTATAAATATATGTATTTGTATATTTTAGTTATTCTTAAACACTATTCCGATAAAATCTTATTATATTTATCAAGCTTTCTATTATAGGTCAGTAGTGCTCGGTCTTACACCAATCGTTCGGGCTCGTTTCTTTATAATCTATCTTGAGGAAAATAGCGTTCGTCCAACTTCAGTAGAATTTCCCTCTATCGTGTTCGGTCATTGACTTGCATTAGGTTTCTATATGTGAATTATTCTAAGTATGGTTCTTTAAACGTCTTGACGTGTGTACATTCATTGGTTCTAGTCTAGAGCTTTAGTACTTGACATGTTCTTTGAAGTGTTGGTTTGAGCTTACGAGAGTCAGTTCATTTAACTGACTCATGGTATAAGTAACGTTCGTTCTTGTGACATATAGAGGTGCTCGGTTTCTTCCTCAACCTGACAGTAACCCTCTCGGTCTTATTCTATTATGGAACGGGAGACTTCTCTGACTCGTTCCAAGTGTCGTCCTAGTTTTGAGTGAGGATGGAATGTACGATATTTGATGTCCTTGATAATCCTTGAACAAAGATGGAATTTAAACGATTGATAATGAAAGATGAAGAAAATATGAGATGGATGAAATGTTTTGGATTATGAATGAGCTTTCCAGGGAGGAACGACTCAAAAAATGAATATTGAAATTGTAAAGTATGAATGTGGTTATGCTAAGCTGGCGGTTCATTCTGATGTTCCGTGAGTACTCGTCCTCACATAGAGGGGAGTAGGTCATGTGTGGGAATGGCAGGAGGTCCTAGTCCTTAGGGTTACTTTGGACAGATAGGACTAACCTCGGGTGGCAGCTAATGAGGGTATTCCAGTTACTAAATCACCCGGGTGCACGAACGTCGTAGCTACACAGATTTCATACAGTCCGGACAGTCAGTCTAGTATTAGGCCTTGCTTGAAACGTATGATGAAAAATATATTATGTGTTTGAATGTGAGAAATGTATGTTTATACTTGAATTAAATTATATAAGCTTACCCTGTGTTTTCCTGTCCTGTCTTGTTTGGTACGTCCGTCTTTGTCATTGCAATGATCATCTGTGTGGATGTGAGCATAAGGAGACGAGCTGTTGGAAGAGGCGCTGGAAGAAGAAAATTTGGTCGTGGTAGAAGTGAAGACTGAAGAGTAGGACGTTCGGTTATTAGTGTAGTTTATTGTAAGGTGGTCGTTCGATCACCTTTCCCCTTTTGAGTTATTTTGACCATTCGGTATAGATTTTGTAAACCGTTCAGTCAAGTTTGCTTATCTTATATAGTTTGCAATCACTCTTTTGTAAGGACGTTCGGCCGTAAACGTACGTTCGGTTTTATTTTAGTGTAAAGACGGATCTGAATTATTAATTAATTTTATTATTCTATTATATAGTTTTGGACTGTATTTTTGGGATGTTACAGAAGACGTTAAATTTACGTCGAATTTAAAAACTTCGAAGTTAAATTTACGTCGAATTTAAAAAATTTGACGTTAAATTTACGTCGAATTTTGTTAAGATATTACGTTAACTTAATGTCGAATTTTGTCAATATTCGACGTTAATCAATTTTTTTATTTTTTAAATTAATTGTGATCCTTTTTTACAACTCAAAGAGACCTGAAAAGCAAAAAAAACAACAAATTTCAGTTTTTGGTATGTTATAAAGCATGAACTATAAACATGTAGTCTAGTATCAACAACAAACAATTATAACCAAACAACAAACAAGTTCAATCAAACAACAACAACAAACAAGTTCAACAAAAAAAACAACAAACAAGTTCAACAAATAAGTTCTTCAAAACGAAAATGAAAACGAAAACTAACCTTCAAAAGGGTGATTCGTGTTGGGTACAAACAAAGTCCCACATCGGATAAAATAAGAAATAGACATGGGTTTATATACACATAAGATACCTCCCTTGGTAAGAAGCCTTTTGGAGTGGTACCAAAAGCAAATTCGTGAGGGCTTAGCCGAAAGCGGACAATATCTTACTAGTCTGGAGATCTATGGATATGTGTGTATATTGAACCTATACAACATATGGTATCAGAGCCAATGGTTCAGGTTTGGTGACCGGGAAAAAAAAACTTCCTCTATATGGGAGGTAGAAGAACCATAATCCTTTGTTTGAGGGGAGGATGTTGGGTACAAACAAAGTCTCACATCGGATAAAATAAGAAATAAACATGAGTTTATATACACATAAGATACCTCCCTTGGTAAAAGGCCTTTTGGAGTGGTACCAAAAGCAAATTCGTGAGGGCTTAGCCCAAAGCGGACAATATCTTACTAGTCTGGAGATCTATGGATATGTGTGTATATTGAACTTACACAACATATGGTATCAGAGCCAATGGTTCAGGTCTGGTGATCGGGAAAAAAAACCTTTCCCTATAGGGGAGGTAGATGAACCATAATCCTTTGTTTGAGGGGAGGATGTTGGGTACAAACAAAGTCCTACATCGGATAAAATAAGAAATAGACATGGGTTTATATACACATAAGATACCTCCCTTGGTAAGAGGCCTTTTGGAGTGGTACCAAAAGCAAATCCATGAGGGCTTAGTCCAAAGCAAACAATATCTTACCAGTGTGGAGATCTATGGATATGTGTGTATATTGAACCTACACAACAGTTCGTCAGAATAAAGTTTCGTCACAGTGAGAGAGAAAGCAGAATGCACGTATGAAGGATAAGAGCACGAAAATAATCGGTTAAAACAAACAAAAATCATACATAAAGTAATTAATTAACATGCATTTGTATCAAATGAAAGAAAGATTACATGTGATGCTCGTCAAACTTCGTTCGAGAAAAGTTTGAGAAGAGAAGAGGGTATCGCGCGCTAAGATAAAGTGAATGAATTTTCAATCTCCCGCTCAAATTTTTATTGAATTCACAACCTTTTGACATCGAATTTAAAAGTTATTCGACATTTTATATCCTTTTACGTAAAATTACAATTCTAAACGACATTTAATAATTGCATTTATTCAAAAAAATGCCACCACTCACTTTTAACGTTGGTTATTCAATGGTTGGACATTGAATGCGTGACGTTATATGCTGTTTTTGTACTAGTGAGTCTTTCAAAATACAGTGGCATTTTAAAAAAATTTGTACAACTATACTGGTATATGCTTCAGCTCTTTAAAGAATCGAGACATAAACCTTTTCAAATAATTTCAAAAATGCCACTGATGACATTTTTATAAATATTTGCATAACTATAGGTTTCGGTTCTTTACAGAACCGAGACCTATAGTTTTTGGCCCCAACACACATGGGCTATGGCCAAGTCCTATGAGATGTTCTAATTTGACAGGTATATTTGTCAATACTTAATAAGCTCAAAACATTCTTCAAATTCATAAATTGTTTTTCTCATTTTATTTTTTATTGAAACTTGAGTCATGAAAAGTATGTTATAACTAATGTGTTTTGAAGATACAAAAACTGTCGAATTCAAACTTTTGGAACATTCAATCAACTCAAGTTGTCTAATCTTAATTACTAACACTTGTATCCCCTTTGGCTTTGAATATATGCAATAATGTTTCCTTTCCTAATATGGTACTTCAATTAAAATTCATAGTGTTTCTTCAAAACTATATTGATCTTCTCTAAAAGAAATTGTACATCCTTTATTACTTAATCTATTATAATCTAGATTGTATTACGTGCTCCCAGTGGAAAAATAAGCCAATTACATAAGAATACAACCTCATTTCTACTTAGCCATGTCCAATTATTGTAACATTTTCCATAGTCTCAAATACTCGACTTTGACCTTTAACATTCTCCATGGCCTCAATGAGTTATTGACTTTTGCCTCCACTTCTTCTCAAGAACTAGAGCAACAATAAATTTTTTTTCTAGCTATTGACCTTACATGGACTTTATAATGATTATTCACATGTTCATGATCAGATTTTGGGTCCCCCGGTTGTACCTACCTTTACTTCTACTTGTTTCACCCCATTGCATGTGTCGATTAAGTCAATTGTTGAAATACCTTCTTTAGTCACTTTTGATGACTCTTAACCATTGGTATCTCATGTTGAAGTAGATAAGCCCTTCATGATAATAGAGTTTTGATGATAACAAAACACTTATACTACAAAATGAGGGAGTCTCTAGTTAGATGAGAAACTATTGATAAGGGAAGCCTTGTGAGTGTGTTAAGACTCCGACAACTATACCGAATCGTATCAAGTAATAAACATGGTAAGACCAAGTATCGTTTCCCTAGAAACAGTTATGTGATTTCTTGATTAAATAAGACTTGAAAATAAAATCTTTTGGTTTAAAATGCAAATACAGAAAAGTAAATATGCATGCAACTTGATCAATTAGACAAAAGTGCAAAGATGAACAAATGAATTTGATCTTATGGGATGCATATGTATTTGGGGGTTAGATTTCACCTAGTCTGCTCTCATGTATATACGAATTCTACTTCTTCATTAATGTCAATGTCACTTTCTAAATTACTTAAAACCTGATTCCTCAGTGAAGAAAGCCTATCCTTAATTATAGATCATAATGTCTTTCATCATCCCTAATAATTAATTCTTACGATAAGAAGCTTAAGACAACCAAAACTCATATCCCTATTCCTTGGCAATACTACTTTTGGGAATAATTCTCTAGAACCTGAATTGTAAGATACCTTCCGTTACTCATGCAAATAATACATCATGCTAATGAATGAGTTAAACAAAGAAAGCATTGAGCGAAGAAGAATTATCCTAACAATTAATGAAAGAAGCATATATAATTAAGAATCAATTCAATACATGAGAGTTTACAAAGGTTTACATCATTCCCCAACAAGAAATAGAGTTTAGTTCATCATTGGCATGGTGAAACTAGATGAATAATGGAAAAGAATGAAAGATAAAACCCTAGAAGTTGAAGATAAGATCTTCCACACCCAAATCCACCTTCGAGGGGTCAAAGGGTGTGTTTCTGCGCCTCTTCCGTCCAAAGATACAATCCCTAGGACGTCCAAGTCTTAAATAGAACATAAAAATAACAGAAAATAGGTCCAAGCCCACGAAACTGGCGCTCAACGCTCCACTTAGGGCGCCCGGACGGCGTGCCGAATCATATAACGCTCAGGGTCAGCTCAAAAGGCAAGTAGGCATGGTGTGACTCGAGGAAGTGGCGCTCAGCGCCCCAAAAAAGGCGCCCAGATGCGAGCCAGGGACTTCCTGCGCTGACAGCTTCAGAAAAAGGGTAGCCAAGCGTGAGACAGTGTACTCCGGTGCTGAGGGCCACTAAAATGGCGCTCAACGTTGCTGCGATTCTCCTTCTGATTCTTTTCCAGCTCTTCCTGAGTTCCAACTCCTTACTACTTCAACTCTTCTTCCAAATCATCTCAATTCCTATTGAAAATAAGGAAATCTAGCATAAAATCATTAAATTCACCTTTAACTGTCTTATTCACACAAAACTATGATTTCAAGCTAGTTTCTAAGTGAAAAATGGTGTTTTTAGTATCAAAATTAAGTATCAAATAACGGTAAGTTCAACCGTTATGAAAGTGCTAAACCTAAATCTTGTGTTTGTTTTTGATGATGACAACACATTGATTGTAACAACACAGATTGACACAACGAAAATGTGAATATATAAATGCTTATTGCTAATTAATGCATATGTTGAACATATTGTTGTTTCTGTATACTACTGTGATTATGATGTGAATATATCTCTGTATGCATACCGTATGTTTCTAAGTAATGAAAACCACAAGCACAAAAGCTTAAGTTTTGAACTGTGGCAAAAGCAACAAGTTAGAATCGATTTCGTTAATTGGTGAATCGATTAAAGCTCGTGTCTTTGCATATATCATTTTCAAATGTGTTGTGATGAGTTTTTCAAGAGAAAAAGTTTTCAAAATTTGTTGAAGTGTTAAGCTTAATCGATTACACATGTTATGTAATCAATTAAGTCTGCTATCTTTTGAAAACTATTTTTTCAGCTGAGTCAAATTGCTCTAACAGTCATATTTTTTAAATATGTTTTGACTTGCATTAAATGAGAATCGATTACATTTGTTTTGCATTCAATTAAGAGATGAGTTAGTTGTGATTCTGTCACATCTATTTTTTTATTATGTAACTGATTACATTACTAACATAATCGATTACTTTGCGTCTATTATGACAAAAACTATAAATTGATGCATTGCTTGTATTTCTGTAGACCACTTGATCATTTTACATTTTCATATCTGGCAGTTTTGATCTGAGAAAGTTTTACAAATTGCATTGATGCTCCAAGAATCAAGAAGAAAAGATCTTGAAGAAACTTGAAGGATTCTTGAGAGGAAATTTGAGATCTTGACTGATTGATTGTATCCGCACTGCTGAAGTGTATTTGCTGTGATCATAAAAGGATTCTACACTTGTTGATTGTGTTGTATCCCTGTTCGTGTGCAATAGGAAGAAGAGCGAGGAGCTCTTGGAGATCAAAAGCATATAACATGTAAATATGGAACATGTAACACATAATATACATGTGTTATCAATTATGTGTTGTCATCATCAAAAACTCAGATATTACTGAGATTGTGGGTTAAGCTAAACCTTTGTTCCCCTTATCAATAATCTCAATAATCTCCCCCTTTTATGATGCAGAACAATGATTAATAAACAACCATGTTGCACAAATCAATACAAATTATCAACCAAAGGGGGAGAATTATGATGATTGGTAATTAATTACCAATCATCATAATTCTCCCCCTTTGGGCATTAGCAAAAAAGGTAAGCAAACAATGATTGATATATAGATAATCAGTAACATAGAGATGCATCAGATATATCAAAAAGAGATTATGATGCTCCCCCTGACAATACTACTCACATGATTTAGGATTTTCTCCCGCTGAAATGAATACATGTGAAATAGATCAATGATATGTAATGCCCCCCTGTCATTATGCATGTTACAATCTGAAAACACATATGCACAATGCAATAATCAGATTATATTTCAGAGCATGTGAAAACATGTTTCAACATTGTATCAGAGTAAATGTAAAACAGTAATAACATATCATATTTGATACAATTTCAATCATTAAACACAATTTATTCTCTTATCATCTCAGAGCAAAGATACAACGAATAAACATTAAGATATAAGCTAAATAAACATTCACGGAATATAAAGCAAGGTTTAAAGATAACAGATATTCCAAAGTTTGGAATCTTTAACCCCTGTTGGTATTCAATCATTTCGATCTTAGTCGTAATCGACTTCTTGCTTTCTGTAAGTTGGTTTTCCATATCGCCTCTGTCAGCAATTGATTTGCGTGCAAAACCTTTCATGGTCTTTCTAGATCAAGCCCTTTAGAATCAATATAGTGCAGGAATTATCACAGATAATATATGAGTATGCAAATGTATGAATGTAACAGTAAGTAATACTTCATTTGCATACAATCATTGTGGAATCGATTTAAGTACTATTTGTTTTACTCAATCACAAGTATAAGTTTTCATTCACAAATTGAGCTAACCATAAACTCTAATTTCATTGATATTTAATCGGGAAGTACAATGAGATCAAACCAAAACAAAATTGGCATATAAAGCCAACAATACAAAAAAAAAAAACAGGAAACACTACAATAAGAACACAAAAAACTAAATGACTTAAAACATAAACACAAGACTCAAGATGTGTAATCTCAAAGCCCTATTTTGAATCAGACGAGTTCATAGAGTGTTTGTCAAAAGATACATCTTCTCTCTGATGTTGAGCATTGTCAAGTTTTCTCTCATGGTTTGTCACCCTTTCATTTAGATTTCTGAACTAGTCAGCTACAAACCTCTCAAAAATAGTTTCAGGAAGAAAATTGGTTCTGTCTTCATTTACAGTAGGTGTGCTACCTGAACTATAGACCATGTCTTCTTCCCCTTTGAAGCACCACCTTCTCATTGTCTTTGCTAACCCAAGAGACGCAATAGTGTTTCGGTTAATATAATTTTACAGTTACATGAGCATTTCTGTTCTCCATCAACATTTACACCTTGAAGAATTAATATTCTGCTGACCAGAACTGCATATGGCAGATAGTGTGATTGACTTAGGGCAGCTTCAGTCATGTGATCTTTTAAAACCTCAACCCAGTTGGTGGGAACATCATTCTTGATCGCATATAACAAATAAACATCTTCTGTGGTCATTCTATCCTGCAACAATCTTTCAGGTAGAATCACCCATGCAAGAAGATATGCTGTTATCTTTTCTTCCATGTTTAAACCTTCATGCACAAAGAGTCTTTCAATAGTGTATTTTTCCAGAAATTTCAGCCAGCTTCTGTCAAGATCTTTTTTCTTTAGCCAACGACTTGTTTATAAGTTTGGTAAATGAGATAGTATTCCTTCATCTCTTAGTCAACCAACTTGTTGCCATACATTATTATCAATGCATATACTCACACCCTTCACCTTTGACCGAATATCACCATTCAAAATTTCCAAATTGTGATAGAACACCCTAACTAGATCAGGGTACCAGTCACCCTTCATTTGAATCAATGTAGAGAGTTCTTGAGTTTCCAGCCATCCCAGAAATAGAAAGTTGTCCCTTTCGAACAAACTTAAGTTTAGATACTTGGGAGGAACAACAATCTTGTTTCTTCCATCCAGAAATCTTATTCTTGTCTCATCATCATTGATCCAGTCTGAGGGATCAAGATTTATTGTAATTGCCACTGCTTTTCCTCTCCTTTCTCCTGAGCGACGATTTGAGGATGCCATATGATATTGAACTCTTGAACACTCTTCTTCTATTCTAGGGTAGTGAAGATTACACAAATTGAACACACTAAATACTAACACAGTTTTACAAACTTCCAGTGTATGAGGGCGCGAACAACAAACACATTCAATCAAGCCCGCTTAAGTTTTTCAAAATAGAAAAGCCCAAAAATAGAGATTATTAATCAGTTTCATTAAAGACAACGTCGACTCGAGTATTACAGAGTGTTACCAAAATAGAGAAACACATTCACAGAGTATGCAGATCCTGCCATGAAACATAAATTTGACTCCTCTTCAACGCTACAATCATCATCTCTTGAATAATCTCCATCACTATTTTCCCAAGCAATATATGCTTTCCTTTGCTTTCTGTTCTTGTCCTGAGGATAGTTGGTGAATTCTTTCTGCTTGTTCTCCAAGTTTGGACAGTCAGGCTTGATATGACCATCCTTTCCACATTCATAACATTGTACAACATTGCTTCTTGAACTCTTCTTTCCTCCTCTTAAAAAGCCTGCATTGTTAGTTGTATAATTTTTATTCTTAATGAATCTGTTAAATTTTCTCACAATCATATTCATGATTTCTTTTTCTAGTACTTCTACATCTGATTCAACTTCAAATTCAGCCTTCTTGGAGGATTTCTTGGTTGTGGCTTTTAGAGAAATTGATTTCTTTTCTTCAATTTCTTCTTCCTCTTTCAGCCTTCTAAGTTCCAGTTCATGCTCCCTGAGCTTGCCAAACAAAGTAGTCATATTCATGTTAGTCAAATCTCTTGATTCAGATATGGATGTTACCTTTGGCTGGCAGCTCCTGTTGAGACTTTTCATAATCTTTATGTTTATCTCCCCTTTATCAAACACTTTGCCGAGAGCCATGAGATGATTTACTATGTGTGTGAATCTTTTATGTACTTCATAAATCATCTCACCAGCCTTCATTCTGAATAATTCATACTCTTGTACAAGGGAGGTTTTCCTGGCATGTTTTACTTCATTTGTGCCTTCATGCGTCACCTCAAGAACGTCCCACATTTTCTTTGCAATCTTGCATTGTGATATCCTAAAAAATTCATCCATTGTTAGCGTAGAAGCAATTACATTTCTAGCTTTAACATCATATTGTGCTCTACGGTTCTCATCCTGAGTCCACTCAGAAAAGTTTTTCAAAACAGTTTTTCCATTCACAATTTGAGTGGGTTCATATGGACCGTTTAGAGTTGCATCCCAAACTCCTTTATCCATGGATTCAAGAAAGATTTGCATCCTTATTTTCCAAAAAGCATAGTTTTCTCGAGCAAATAGTGGTGGTCTATTTGTGTATGCACCTTCACCAAAGGTCTGAGAATTGAAAGTCATTTTCCAGGATCAATCGATTAAACAGAAATAGTAATCGATTAGTTTTTCAAATATTTTATGAAAATAAGCTCTGGTGCCAATTGTTAAAATAGAATGGCTCAATTTCTCACACCAAGAGGGGGGGAGGGGGGTGAATTGTTGAAATGTAAAAAAATAAAATCTTTTAAAATCTTTTTCACAAAAATGATGCTTTAATATTTTTCTTGAATTGCAAGGTAAAAGATTTTTAATGCAGCGAAAATTTTATTGAATGAGTGCAGAACGTAATCGATTGAATAAAGAGAGTAGGGATGAGAAAATTCTAACACTATGTCTTTATACTGGTTCGGCCAAGCCTACATCTAGTGTCCTTCCAACCACAGGAATTCAATGCACCATAATGATCAAGGGTTTTACAAAAAGGCTTTTATAACGACCTCACGTCAAAAATATGAAACACCTCTCTAACCCTCTAATCAAAATATATAGGCAATACACAACAAGACCAGCAGCAAGAATCCCCTCTTATGCTGTCTAAACCCTTTGAGACACTCTCAAAGTCAAGAACGCCAACAGGGAACTTCAAACCAATCTTCAAAAGATTGTAGAATCTGATCTCTCAATGACGCCCAAATGTGCAAGTTGATCAGCCTTTGAAAAACACAGCAATCTTGCTCTTCAAGAAATCGCAAGTAGATGATCACCATGGTCACTCTTGTTTCTTGGAGCTTTTCTTCACTTTATGTAAGATCAACACTTTCTACAAAAGATATGAAAATGTTAGAATCACGCATGCAATCGATTATGCAACAATGTTAAGCATAGTTTTGAAAAACTTTCTCTTTGAAAATTCTCACAACACACTTGAAAAACGTTTGTGCAAAGACACGAGTTTTAATCGATTCACCCTACAATGAAGTCGACTTTAAACTGTTGTTTTGCCACACATTTAAAGTTCAACATAACTGCTTGTGAGTTTTCTTTTCGACATCATATGTCATGCATTCACACATAAAAACACATATGTAACATAGTGAAATGCAATGAACAACACAAACTTGCTCTCATATATGCTTAAACAGATTTAACACAATGATCAAAAGCATATAACATGTAAATATGGAACATGTAACACAGAATATACATGTGTTATTAATTATGTGTTGTCATCATCAAAAACTCAGATATTACTGAGATTGTGGGTTAAGCTAAACCTTTGCTCCCTGTCGCAACCGGAATCGCGACGGGACGACGATCCAAAAAAAGGAAACGGGTTTTGAAAAAGAGATTTGGAGTCGCCACCATAGTTTATTCTGGGAAACTACGGAAAAACCATAAAAAGGATAAGGCATGGTCTACCAGAACCAGATTCTGGGTTCGGGAGTCGGTTACGTGTAGGGAAGGTGTTAGCACCCTACAACGCCTGCCCTAAGGCAGTACCTTTAACTAAATGCACCAATGTGATGTGGTTTTCAAAATGTTTAACTATCCCCTAAAACAAAATATATTTTTTTAGTTTTTTGGGCCCGACAAGGATTGACCTTGCTCCTACGTTTTCTCATTCAAAATGAGAAATCAGGGTTACGTAGTTCTTTTTGAAAATGCTTGAGAGATTTGTTTGAGAAATTGATTGAAAGATTTGTTTGAGAAATTGATTGAAAGATTTGTTTGAGAAATTGATTGAAAATTCGTTTTGAAATGATTTTGGGATTTTTGGGAAGTGAACCTGACAAGGACTAGCCTTGCTCCTACGTATCTCCAATCTTGATGGAGAATCAAGGATCACGTAGTTCTGGGTAGCAATTTGTTTGTTGTTTGAAAATGTGAATGTTTTATATTTTGGTATTTCTTTTATGTGAGAAGGAGAAAAGTTTTTGGCACAAGGACGATGCGAACGATCACCCATGAAACCTTTTAAAATATTTTTGTTATTATTTGAGAAAAGAAGAAGAAAAGGTTTTAGCACAAGGACGATGCGTGCGATCGCACATGTGCCTAAACCTTTAGAATTTTTATTATTATATGAGAAAAGAAGAAGAAAAGGTTTTAGCACAAGGACGATGCGTGCGATCACACATGTGCCTAAACCTTTTAATGTATTTTTGTTATTATTTGAGAAAAGAAGAAGAAAAGGTTTTAGCACAAGGACGATGCGTGCGATCACACATGTGCCTAAACCTTTTAATGTATTTTTGTTATTATTTGAGAAAAGAAGAAGAAAAGGTTTTAGCACAAGGACGATGCGTGCGATCACACATGTGCCTAAACCTTTTAAAATATTTTTATTATTATTTGAGAAAAGAAGAAGAAAAGGTTTTAGCACAAGGACGATGCGTGCGATCACACATGTGCCTAAACCTTTAAATGTACTTCTGTAAATTCTTTTATTTAGGCTATAAATATTGTATTATTAAACATATATTTTAGGATATGTAGATATCTAGAATAAATAGATAAAAAAAATAAAAATAAAATAAAATAAGACAAAAAAATACAATGAAAATAAAATAAATAAATTAAAAATAAAATAAAACAAAAAAACAAATGAAATAAGATAAAGAAAATAAATGAAATAAAAAGAGAAATAAAAAAAACAAATAAGTAAATAAAGCAAATAATGGGGGCCCAAATGAGAAAGGGAGTGCCGAACGGCCCGACGAACGGACGTTGGTAAAGGATTCAGAATGACGAGCGTTCGTTGGGTGAGGTGACGAACGTACGATGAGAATGAGGCGGAATAACGAGCGTTCATTGGGGGAGATAACGAACGTTCAAAAATGTGGCTGAAAGACGAGCGCTCGTTGGGGAGATTATGAACGGACGTTAAAAAATGTTGCTGAATGACGAGCGCTCGTTGGGTGAGATGACGTACGGACGTTGAGAAATGGAGGCTGAATGACGAACGCTTGTTTGGGAGATGACGAGCGGACACTGGGAAAGAAAGCTGAATGACGAGCGCTCGTTGGGGAGATGACGAGCGGACACTGGGAAAGAAGGCTGAATGACGAGCGTTCGTTTGGGAGGTGACGAGCGGACACTCAAAAGTGTTGCTGAATGACGAGCGCTCGTTGGGTGAGATGACGTACGGACGTTGAGAAATGGAGGCTGAGTGACGAGCGCTCGTTGGGGAGATGACGAGCGGACACTGGAAAAGAAGGCTGAATGACGAGCGTTCATTGTTGGAGCTGGTCACCAAACGGTCCGTCCAAGAAGTGGCCGGACGGACGTTTGGAGAGGAGGCCGGTGACGAACATTCAAAAAAGGCTTAATAACATGCGTTTATTTCTGGGCTTGGCCCACCCGGGTGGTTTCTAACCTAGAATCCCCTAGGGGTTTGGCATCTTCCCTTCCATTCCTCACCCACTCAGATCCAACACTCTCCCGTAAGCTCGCTCCCTCAACTCACACACTCTCCAGAGACCCAAGGTCTCTTACTCTCTCCGCAGGCTCACTGCTGCCTATGCCAGCGCCGGCGACCGTCGCCTCAACCAGAACGCGCCTTGGCCTCGCCGGCGACAACTCGCGCCACCAGACCCACTGCCGACCGCGGCGTCACTACCTTCTCTCCCTCGCTTCTCTCGCACCAGCCTAGGGTTGAGGCTTTTCCACCTTGGGCACCGCCTGCCGCCGCCTCTGCCAGAGCCGGCCACCGTCGCCTCTAGCTGGAGCGCGCTTCTTCACCGGCGCCACCAGCGTCACTCTCCTCCCTCTCCCTTCGAAGATTTTCTCACCTGCTAATCGTCCCCGCAACACCACCTTTCCCTCTCTTCTTCCCTTAATTTTTATCGTTTTTTATTGATTTACTGATTAATTTGGCATTGATTGATTTGACGTTTTACCGGGATTGAAAATTACGAGTGTGTTGTATACATCTGAATGTGAGGGGTGAATGCTGGATTTGTTCTGCCTTGTGTGTTGATTGGGTTATGCTTGTTGGAGGTGGTTACGGGTGTGAACACGATGACCAGAGGAGTAGAGGATCAAAGGGGTTGACGGAGGCTTGCGAGGGAGGGAGACAAAGGTTGGAGTCGGGAAATGGGTAAAGATGGTTAAGGGTAGGATGAGGCTGGAATGGAATCTGTTTTAGTGCTCTCTGTTCGTGACCTTGGGTGCTTCAGGGGCTGAAATATGATAATGATGATGGTGGTTGTTTGCTAGCGATGCAGATGCGAAGTGGAAGCTGGAGCAAGAGCCCTACGTGAATGACAGCTTATTCGGTCTAGCAACCGAAGGAAGACAGTATAATGGGGATCACAACTCGGATTAAGGTGATGCGAGCATGAATATTGAATGTAAATGAATGGAATAGTGGACGAAACAGCAGGATAATCGAAAATTCATACCAGTATGACTATGAACGAATGCGGATAACATAAATTAGGGATACTTACCTTCAATGAAACGATTAGCCCTCTCCTTCCTCTACTGTGGACTCGCTTTCGCTTTTCCTCTGCTCTTCCCACCCCTTGCACACTCCTCTCTTTGCTCTCCCATCTCCAGCAATGGATCTCTTTTCCTCTTTTCCAGGCCCCCGAAACTCTCCCCCATATCCCCTTTCTCTATGCTTTTCTGTGCTTTTTCTGCCACTCTGCAATTCCGTATACCAAATCGTGTATGTGCCAATTCTGTAGACTCCAAAACGTCTCTGCCACACCCGCGCACTCTGCAGAAACGGTTTCCTGCCCCCCTTCCCGCACACACACTGTTTCCCTTTTCTTTTTTCACTAAAGACAAAAACGCCCCCTTTTCTTAATTCTTTTCTTTTCTTTTTTTAATAAACTAAAAAGGTAAAAACTAAAAAAACAAAAACTAAAGACACAAAAAAACTAATAAGAAAATAAATAAATAAATAAATAGAAATAAAAAAATGAAAATAATAAAATAAAAATAAAAATAAAAATAAAAATAAAAATAAAAATAAAAAAAAGGGTAAATAATAAAACAAAGGAGAACAGTCTACGGTAAAGCTAAAAAACCAATCCGGACGAAATTCGATATTGACACTCCCCTATCAACAATCTCAACAGGGTTGATATGAGGGGAAGACACAATCTAAGCATGGAGAAACTACCAAGAACCTCGAGAGAGGGCTTGCATCTTCTCTTTTGGTTTCCATTTCTTCCTTATCTCTTTAATTTGTAGAACCTTAAATTCTCAACCATGGTGAGCCATCCCTACTTGTAAAACATGGAACTCTTGTGTTGTTAATAACATATGCTTTTCTAATGCATGTTAGTATTCAATTTCCATGCTTAATGCTTGATGTGTATTGGTCATGCTTTATTTCTAGTTTTTGATCTATTGGGAAATATGACTTGAACATAGAACTGAATTTGAATACCTAATGAAGCTTGTATCTAGGGATAAAACATGATTCATTAGTTATCTTAAGTCTCTTGGATTTAATGCATTATTGCTTGTTGAGGATTCAAGAGATTAGAACTTTGATAACAATTGATTTTACCGTTATTTGTGATTCAACTTTGATACTAAATGAGCCCTTTTTGACTTAGAAACTTGCTTGAACTCTTGTTTTTAGTTAAGTTGTGAATAAAGAGAGTTGAAGTTAGAACTTATGATTTTTATCACTAAATTCCTTTGATTGTGTAGGAAATTGGAATGATTTGGAAGAGGAGTTAAAGTACCAAGGATTTGGAATCCAGAAAAGACAGAAAAAGCACCAGAAAAGAAGGCTACAAAAGGTCGCAGGACGCCTGGTTGCCCCTTTCTAGGGCCCTCAGCGCAGGATGTGTCGTATGGGCGTTTGGTTGCCCTTTTTTGGAGCCCTCAACGCAGGATGTCTCATAGAGCGCCATCCTCCTTGTATCGTACACCGCCTGGTTTCCTTTTTCAGGGCCCTTAGCGCCACTCCTCTTGTTACAGCGCTTGACTGCCCTAATTAGGCGCGCTAAGCGCTAGCATGTGGGCTTGGACTCTGTTTTCTACTCTATTTAAGGATTTTTTTCATCTTGGGGTTTGTATCTTTGGGCAGTAGAAATGTAAAAATACGCTTTTTCACTCTCTAAGGCATAATTGGATGCGGGAGCTCTCCTCTTCAGTTTCTAGGGTTTTTCTATCACTTTCATTCCATTGTACATCTAGTTTTTCCATGATTATGGAGAACTAAACTCATTTGTTGTTGGGGAAGATGTAACATCTAAACTCTCATGTATTTGAATTTGTTTTGAATTATTATATTCTTCTTTCATTAATTGTTAGGGATTTTCTCCTTTGCTCTATGTGTCTTATGTTTTGATCATTCATGGCATGATTTTATGGTCTTCTTTGTTATTGGAAAATACCTAAAAACCACAATATGGAGAATTTTTCCTAAATGCAATATTGCCCAGGGATGGGGATAGGAGGTTTGGTTGTCTTAAGCTTTTGTTTGTAATGCAAAATTAATTATTAGGGATGCAAGGGATTGTGGTCTAATAATTAAGGATAGACTTTCTTCACCGAGGGATTGAGTTTTAAGTAATTTGGATAGTGACGTTAACAATAAAATGAAGAAGATGAATTCTTATATGCATGAGAGTAAAGATGGTGAAGACTAAACCCCAACAACATACTCATCTTATATTATTAAAATCATCCATTCACTTTTGTGTTTTGCCCCAATTGATCAAATTGCATTCATATTTACTTATTCTGCATTTTGCATTCTAAACAATTGAAATTGTTCTTAAGTCTTAATTAGTTAAGGTATTACATGACTGTTTAGTGTCGTGAGTCTTCTAGGATACGGTACTTAGTCTTACCATTTTATATTACTTGATACGATTCGGTATACTTGTCGCTGTGTTAACAAACTTGATGAGTTATCGTAGGCTCAAAGCAATTAGGAATAGGATTTTAGTATATTGGTGAGTTGATTTTGATATGAATATGGAATTGGGGTGTTTGTTAGTGCATGAGAATGAAGTGGACTAACTCTAGTCTTAACAAATTTTAAATACTCTATGTTACATTTCCCTAAATACCAACTGTTTGATAAAAATACAAAAATAGTTTCTTGTATTTTTGTTATTTTTATGTCTAGTTTAGTTGTGAATTATGAGAGTTGTCAAATGTTGCACAAGTCCCTTAGGGGAGAATGACATTTATCATTTGCTACATTACGATCGGTGCATCTGTCGTTGGTTTTGCAGCCATCATATACAATTTAATTCAACACACTTTTTAAGATAATTAAGTGATTTAGAAATATAGCATGACTTTGATTCTATCTTATAATATATAAAAAAGAAGTATAGTGTAAACTTAATATAATCATATTAAGTTGATTTGTAAAATGAGGTTTGTATCAATTATAATTATAATGTAATATTATTTTTAGTAGACGTATAATATCTGATATAGTATAGAAAGAAATTATTAAAAAATATAATTCAACTTTAATAATTTTGTATAGTAAAAGAAAAACAAAAAACAAAATTACCAATGGACAAAATTCATTAGTAATCTCAAAAATTTGTCAATAAATCAAATATCGATGAATTATTCTTTGATAAAATGCTCATCGATAAATTTAACCAATGGATAAGAAAAATTTGTTGCTAAATCGAGGACTAAAATTTATCAGTAAAAAATTACTAGTAGTTAGCCATCATTGTCTCCTCCGCTACCATCACCACTACCACCTTTGGCTCCTTTTTTTTCCTTCTTCTCCTACTTCTTCTTGTTCTCCTCCGTCACTACCACTACCATTGTTGTCGTTGTTATCGCTATTGCTTTCAACTCCTTTTCCTCTTCCTTCTTCCCCTTTTCTTCTTCTTATATATCTCGAATTAATTTATGACCAATTTTTATTGTCAAATTTGGTGACCATTTTACTAACAAATTTAGCAATGAATTTTGAAAAAATCAATGACCAACAAATTTTAAAAAAGTTCAATTATCAACAAATTTATCAACAAACTTTTAAAAATTCAATTACTAACAAATTTACTCACACCTTTTTAAAAATCCATTAATAACAAATTTATTAATGAATATTAAAATAAATTAATTATCGATGAAGTTTTCAAAAAATGTCATGAAGTCCAAAGCGAAAACTTTGACATCCATTTTATTGATAAAAATATTTGTTGGTAATAAAATTTCTAAATTATTAATATATAGATCCACGGTCGAAAAATACTTTTGTTGATAATAAAAATTCTAATTTACTAACAAATTTTACCGATAAATTCATTACTTATTATAGATATTTTTGTCAATAGTTAAAATTCTAAAATTTGTTGATAAAGTTTTAATAACTAGTTTTTATATTGATACTTTAATAATGTTTTATAATGCTATATATGGGAAGATTAATCTTAGTGTTGTTGTGCGTAAGTATCGTATTGTTTATGATTAAATGTAAAGAATAATTTAAATATTTTTTTTCCATAATTCTCTAATATGAGAAATAAAATCATGATATAGTTTTGATATCGAAAACATACAATATTTTAGATATGATGATTAATTCTAATAATGTTATTTGAGTATTTTTTCCGTGAATATAATTTTACGTCGTTTAAAAGTTGACATGACAGACAATTTAAATACGTTTTTTTTCTTATATTTTCTCATTACTATCTTATTTGGAAATCAAGACACTCATTATTTTTATTTTAACTAATACAAATACAATTAAACCGGATACGCAATGACAGACCGTAGTTATGATTTAGGAAAACTTGACTTTCCCAATAAATATATATATATATATATATATATATATATATTTGAAAATAATTTTTTTAGAGTTAATATATTTTATATATTTGACACTAACTAATTTTTTTTCTTATAAATTATTGAAAATACACTGATAATGTACTAAGTTTTTGACTTCATAGAAATGACAATTTTGGAGTTTGGAAGGCTATACGTGGATGCCCCCAAATTTCAAAGATGCGCTTCTTTATGTATGATTATAGCTTTAGTGGAAGTCACCTTCTTACTCATCAATTTGGTTGTGTTATATTCTCCTTTTGCTGAAAAACATTCGTAACTAGTCAACTGAAGTGGGCATTGATTCTGGACGCAATACGGAGCACATTCAATTATAGGGATAAGTGAAAAAGTGTACCAAATTATCAATTTTTTTCTTTAAAGCATTGCACCTCTTTCTTAAAAAGGACAAAGCTTATCCACATGTTTTTAGTAGACAATAGACTCCATTTCTTTTAAGTAAATTTTGAATTTCAATATTGTAATTAAGAAAAGGTTACCATTAAAATAAAACAATTACTAAAAATGTAAGTTTTTCTACGATTAAAATTTAAAAAAGTGGTTATAAAAAAATAAAAAGCTTTCAAGTGTCAAAATATGTTCCTAAAGAAAAGAAAACTCCTTTAACTTTAACACGATTATTTTATCTTTGGAACGTGTATTTCAAAAAGCAACTCAGGTTTTATTTTATAATAACAGTGATTTCAAGTAAAATTTTAACGTGGGAATGCTATTTAAAGGAAAATTGTATTATATAAACCATTTGAACCTTCCTCATTTGTTATTATTATTTTTGGACCAAGTGTATGAATATTTGTGAAATAACAATATATAACTTGCAAAATAATAATATATAATTATATATGTAAATAAATAACGAAAATTTTAATTGAGATTCTTGTAATTTATTTACATTGTAGATACTCGTATTTCTTTATTTTATTTAAGCAAGTAAAATTTTAGAAATTATAAAATAACCCACCTTAACATAATTTCAAGAAAAAAATTTAAGAAATTTAAAAATAGAATATTAAGTTTTAGTTTATAGTTTTAGTGTTGCGCTACCTAGCTTGTATTGTGTATAAAAGATTATAATATATAAAACAAATTTTTGAAGAAAAGTCATTCAATTCAAAAAGTTAAATCTTCCACCCATCTTTTTTTATTGGATTAATTTCAAAATTAAAAAAAAAAATCAAGATCTACTACTCAATCACTATACAAAGTAATTTTATTTTTTAAAAGAATAAAATAAAAAATAAAAAATAAAAAATAAATTACATATAATTAAAAAAATTAATTTAAATTTTATAAGCAAAGATAATTTTCTTATTTACGTACATTAATTCTCATATAAATCATTTTAAATCGTTTTACATCTTCCTTTATAAAAATAAAAAGCATCGAATGTAGAAATATGATTATACTGTTTTTAAAAAGATAAATTAATAAAACAATTCATTAGTTGGTGATTCTACAGTATTGTCTTTTCAATTCCACGTATTTATTTTTTCAAATTGATAACTCAATGTAAAAAAATTATTTTTTATTAAATTAAAATGGTTGGAATTACATTAACTTTAATTAAATTCAAATAAAATAAATTAAGTATTTTATATATGATTTCTTTTGGTTAAATGTGTTTTTAGTCTTTAAACTACCAAGCGAATTTGTTTTTAGTTCCTCTTTCAATCTTTCAAAGTAAGCTATATTTTGATCTTCTCCTTAAGGAAACCATAATTTTTCGTCCTCCAAAACCAACAACGTTAAAAAGAAGCTGAGCTGGCTAACAGTAGAGTGTCACATCAATTTTTTTTTTCTATCACTCCTACCATGTCAACATCTCCTTCAACCCTTCTCCACAAAACCCTAATTTCCCTCAGAAACCCTAGTCGCCGTAATGCCGCAAGCCGCTGTCAATGCCACACTGCCAACACAATGTCGCATCGGCCAGCCACCATGCCACTGTGAAGTCGTCGCTGCAGAAATCCTAGTCGTAGCCGCCATCCTTAAATTCAAGATCGTACAGTACTGCGATGAATCAGAAGTGGGAGAATAAAACTGAGAAGATATCATTACTCAAAACAACTAGGTCTAGAGGGACTACTGATTCGGTGGCATCAGAGAGCATGTGGACGAATCCCGTGGCCAGAATCACCCCGGCGGCAAAGGCCTTGGCACCCATAAGGGCTATTGTCGCGAAGGAGAAACGGGCTGGAATTTCTTCCCTGTAGTAGCACGTTGGAGGTTTTGATTTAGGGTCTGCTTACACGTTTGATGGCGTCGCAAACGGAGGTGGTGAAGCACTGTGGGGGTTGCGCGAGCTCATGGCATGCGTTAGGTTTCTGTTTTGGGTTTGATTTGTGGTTTTTCGGGCTGCTGCATTTTCTGGGTTTTGTCTTGCAGGTTAGGAGGAGAAAGTCGCGATGAGCTTCGTCGCTTGGATGTTCGACAGCATTGCTTGCGGCGTAGAGAAAAGTCTCACAATGCAGGTTTCCTAGAGAATTGAGGGGTTTTGTGATTCTGATGGTTACGACTGTGGAGGCTCACGACGACGACGAATGGTTGCTCATGGTGGTGGTCCGATGCGAGCTTGGAGGATGACAAGGTTTTGATGGCGGCCTCGCGATGATGAAGGGAAAGTGGTGGCGCGATGAGGTTGTTCGCGTCTGAGAGTTGATGGTGGAGGGCGTGATGGAGGATGGCGGAAGCTAGGGTTTCTGCGGCTGCGGCTTCACGGCGACATGGTGGCTAGTCGACGCGACATTGTGTTGGCAGTGCAACATTGACGGCGGCTTGCGGCATTATGGCGAATAGGTGTTTCTAAGGGAAATTAGGGTTCTGTGGAGAAGGGTTGAAGGAGATGCTGACACAGTAAGAGTGACAGAAAAAAATTGACGTGACACTCCACTGTTAGCCAGCTCAGCTTCTTTTTAACATCGTTGGTTTTGGAAGACAAAAATTATGGTTTCCTAAGGAGAAGGATCAAAATGTAGCTTACTTTGAAAAAGGGACTAAAAATAAATTCGCTTGATAGTTTAAGGACTAAAAACATATTTAACCCTTTTTTTTCAAACATTAAATCAATTTAACCTTTGCAAAGGCCAAAATTAACTTTATATTATGTGTGTTGTTAAAAAAACAACTAAACACAAACAAAAAGGTGGATTGGTCTTAAAACAAAATAATATTTCAAAAGCATATTTTGAAAGTTTTTATGAATCTTTTGACAATTGAATTGAGATGTCATACTATACCCTAGTGACCGATCGACGAAGGAGAGATCTGTAGCCAAAATAGTCAACCGACCGACTGTCTGACAAGCGCAAACCAGGAAAGGTAGATATCATTAATGACCAATTAATACGTTTAATGGCCATATTAAGAACGAATATACGGTATTTATGAGTGATTGACAGATTATATTGTCCTAAAATATATTGCACTAATGATTAATCAATGGACTTGGTATCCAAGTACAAATATTTTTTACTATCCCAATAAAATAGTGACCTCTTTATGAAACATATCTGACTTGAGCGTCGAGTGTCTTCTACAGGTCAACAACCCATCGGAGTGGATTGCATTCTCGGAGAGGATTGGATGATCGAAAGAGAGCAGAGCAAGAAAGGACGACTGACCCTCGGACAATTTCAACCGAAACAAAAGACAATAAAAGTACAAGATACTCAAGATTTTTAGACTGGTACGACTTTTTTACATGACTTTATATCCACTTATCCAACAACTTGAGCTTTAAAGAACGAATAGAGTTAGATTAGAAGAATTATTATAACTTATACTTTAAATGTAAAATCTGAGAAAAAATAGAGTTTATAAATAAGACTTGAGTATGTTTTATTAGAATTTGCATGAGTTTAAAAGGTGTTGTGTAACTCAGTTGGTGTGCAAGTCTTGAGTAAAACATAAAGTTTTATATTATTTATTTATTTTGTTGATATAAGTATAACACATGTTATTGTATGACTTTTAAACTTGTGATGTCTTCTATTTTTAATGTGATGTGTTAGTTTATTGGTAGAGATGGTTGTTTATGATTGAATGAATTTTAGTTCAAATCCTAAAGAAAGGTTTATGTGAAACCTTTGTCTGGTTTTATTTATATTTTTATAGGGAACACTACTTAGATGGTTTCTTTTAGTTATAATATAATTATTTTTAAAGATAAAAGAAGATTTATTACAGAAAAATAGAAATAGAAAAAAGAAAAAAGGGGAGCGTTATCCTTGAAGTTTTAAAGCTTTATAATTGATTAAGGTATGAGAAGCTTACCTTTATTTTATTGTTGTACTGAATGATGAATTTGGGGATATATTTGATTTTCTTTTTTTAGTATGGGAAGCTAAACTTATTTTTGGTATTTTATGTGAAACTATTTATTTGCTTGTTCGGAATGTTGCGAGTTTATAGTGTTGTAATTGGATAAGCCTTGTTGCTATGAAGAGAATATGATAAAATAAGGATCTTGGTGAATATACTTCTGAATATGAAGAAAATGGTTGATTCTAAGTATCTGTTTTGTTTCTGGATTGGTGAATGAAAGTATTGGATAAATCTGAATAGGACCACAAGGTTAAGATGCGAGTCTGGATATTACTAAAGTTTTATGTGTTTTATTTTTTTGTTGAGTGTCGATGGTTACTATGAAAATAATTGTTATAAAGGGGAAACATGAATATTTTTTTTCATGAAGTAATTGGAGATATGCTTGCACAAAATGGTACGGTATCAATATGTCAAAATTTGAGTTTGTATTGGAGGTGATATTGGAGTGGATTAATTGTTTGAAATATATTAGTATATGTATTTCCTTGGTTTTCACATTCTCGTGGTTTAGTAAATTATGAACAGGACATGTATTGGTAACGGAGTACGTTTTGTTAAGTTCTATTAGGCTGAATTAGATGTAAAATGTTATATATGTTTTCTAGATTTCTAGTTCCTCGGGGATAAGTGATAATGAGGATTTTAATGTATGTTTTATTTGAATGAGATTGGGGAAATATGTGTGAGTGGATGATATTTATGTTATGGGTATATTTTATATTAAATAAAAGATAATGGGATAAAGGTTAGTTTACGTGCTTTTAATAACCATCTGAACAGTCATGGGTGTAACCAGTGGTTGTATGTTAACCAGATATTTGATATCTCATCCTGTTAAAAGGTTAACAGAATATGATATATTAAGACTGAAGCTGAATATAGCATACTAATTATTAGAATTCAGTTTTAATGAATAGATAGTGTGATTGACTACATGTTTAAAAGTGTTGCAATATGAATGGTGAGACTCTATTTTTGCAGTGTTAATTATGAGTTGAATAGAATGGCTTTGAATTGATAATTTCTTGAAACTAGGGAGATATAATTTAGGAATGGCGTAATTGTAAATCTGTTACAATCTGAAATACTCATATGAAGTAATTAGTTTTAATATTAAAAGACGTCAATTCTATTTAATAGGATAAATATTCAATATGTTAATGTTTAATATCTAATTCACATTTTTGTGTATTAATGATTATCACTGTTTATTAATAGGACAAATAGTTATAGATAGTTAGTATGGATTTATGATAAATTGTGTATGAAATATGTTTCAGTATTCTGGGTCCGAGACCGCGGTTCCTCCTATTTCTTGGTTCTGCTGATAAAATCTTCCACTTTTCAAAGTTTCTTTCACGTTACCGGTCGGTTGTTCCTTGCAAGAAAATACTCTGACGCTCAATTCAGAATAGTTTTTCAGGAGATCAAGGTAAGATTATTCAAGAAAAATGTGTCTTTACCTGGACTTAAATTGATCAAGGTAAGATTATTCAAGAAAAATGTGTCTTTACCTGGACTTAAATCTTTTACTTATAGTCCTGAGTCATCGTAACGACCATTAGCCGCTAATTAATACTATATCAATGCCATATATTCTCTTTCTTACTGCTCATTATTTGGTCATTAAAGTCATACGTTCCGTTTCTGGTAACATTAATTGATCTCTAACCTCTAACAATGATCACCCAGCCGCATCTTTTTGGGCCCCTCCATCTTAGCCGATCGTCCCACATCTTCGTGAGCTCCTCCGCCTTAGCCGACCATCCAACCTTATTTCCTCTAGGATTTATCATACCGAGGTATACTACAAAATATAATTGAATATATATAAGGTCGAGGTGTGATGGTCATATATGGCTAAACGTGAATATTCATGGAAATCATATTGAGCATGTAACTTGAGTTTTTCCTGTTAATTTTACAATTTATAACAATTTACCTACTGATAGTAGAGGAATATTTCTTATGATGTTATCTAATATATCCATAGGTGGAGTAAGATGTTTAAATATTTGCCCGAACATATTCTTCCCGAGGCATATGCTTCAGATCTACAGATTTAAATTGAGCTGCCAATTGTTTGGCTTTGTGAAAGTATTGCAACAACTGATCGTCCTTGACCTCTTTAAAGGCCTCCTCACATTGACCACTCCAACTTCCCTTGGCATCCTTCTTCATTATCCTCAATATAGGTCGTATGCGTTCGGCTAGTCTAGGAATAAACCGAGATAAAGAGGTTAGACGTCCCACTAACCTTTGGACTTCTTTGATATTTCTTGGGCTTCTCATTTCCAGCACTGCCCGACACTTATCAGGATTAGCCTCGATTCCCCGAGCGGTCAACATAAAACCTAGAAACTTTCCCATCGGCACACCAAACGTACACTTTGTCGAATTTAACCGCATTCCAAACTTGCATACCTGCTTAAATACTTCTTCCAAATCCTTCACATGTTCTTCCATCGATTGACTTCTCACCACCATGTCATCTACATATACCTTCATGCATTTCCCGATCTTCTGTTGGAACACCTTATCCATAAGCCGTTGATATGTGGCTCCCGCATTCTTCAAACCGAAGGGCATCACATCATAACAATAATTAGACCGCTCGGTTATGAATGTCGTTTTTCGCGGTCCGGGTGGTACATGGGAATTTGGTTATATCCCAAATACGCGTCCAAAAAACTGAGCACCTGATACCCCGAAGCTCCATCGACCAAGCCATCAATACTAGGAAGAGGATATGAATCCTTTGGGCATGCCTTGTTCAAATCAATAAAATTCGTGCACATCCACCACTGTCCGTTGGATTTCTTTACCATCACTACATTTGCCAACCAAGTCGTATACTTCACTTCATGAATGAACCCTACCTCCCTCAACTTTCGGACCTTTTCCTCCACCGCCTTCCTTTTTTCCGCTCCCAACCTCCTCTTCTTCAACGCAACCGGGCAGACATTCTTAAACAATGACAACCTGTGGGAAATTATGCTAGGATGAATCCCTGGCATGTCAGCTGCCGTTCACGCAAACAGATCCTTATTCGTGATCAGAATTCGACCCACCGCTCGGCTCTGGAACTCTGTAAGGCTTCGGCCAATGGTAGTTTTATGCTCTTCTGTTGTCCCTAGTACGAAAGGTTGTACCTCCCCCAACGACTCCATTCGATCTTCTGTATTAGCTCTAGGATCAAGTTCTGCCATGGCCACTTCTGAACGCTTAACCTTCTTATCTGAAATCCAGGGTTTTATCCATAATCCCGCGACATATCACTCCCTAGACACCTTCTGATATGCTCGAACAACACAGATTTTTCCACTGTCAAATGGATATTTCAACGTCAGATGGGGAGTGGAAACAATAGCCCCGAAAGCATTCAAACACGGACGACCAAGCAAAACATTGTATGAGGTATTGGCTTCCACCAATAGAAACCTGATCTTCAACTCCTTAGCATCCTTCTTCGTCCCTAAGCACATTCTTAGGTCGACATAACCCCTCGTGTCCACTCTCTCCCCCGCAAATCCTAAAATTTGTTCGTGAAACGAGATGATCATGTCCCCCGACATATCCATCTGTTGAAAAGTTTTCCAATATAAAATATTGGTCGAACTTCCCTGGTCAACTAGTACCTTTCCTACACTGTACCGAGCAATTACCGCCGTTATGACCATAGGGTCGTCTTGGCTAGGGTCAGGAGCATGAAAATCTTCATTTGAAAACGTAATGCTCGGCATTGACCTTTTCACCATCTCTACACGATTAACGCTGTGTAGACTTCTCAGATGTCATTTTCGTGCTAACACCGAAGGTCCGCCACCAGCAAATCCTCCTAAAATAGTGTTGATAACACCTCTCAAGGGTTGTTCTCTGCTCCTACTCCGACTCCTCCAATCCTTCTTTTCTCGGTCGTCTCTCTTGAAATGATTACTTCTTTTGGATGGACGCCCGACACTTCCTGTAGGGCTCAACCTCTTACCCTGCACATACCCTCGTAGATGTCCTACCTGTATTAAACTTTCCAACTTATCTTTCAAAGTTATACAATCCTCCGTAGTGTGTCCCAAGTTCTGATGTTGACAATGCTTCCGTCCATCAGCTCCCTTGGGAGTAGGCGATTGAGTTAAAGTTAACAAATCGGCTCTTATTGCTTCTTCCATCACCCTTGCTCTAGGTGCATTCAAAGGTGTATAATGGACGTATTGAGGCGTCCTAGGAAGATCTCTATGCCTCTGGTCATTCATTCCTTCATTTCTTCTAAGCATTTTTCCTCCATCCTTTCGTCCTCGGTTTGGCCTGCCGGACGGAGCCACTTCCTCTCTATGTTTCTTGGAAAGCGCATCCCTCTTTAATCCGAATAAACCTCGTTGCCTTGGCCAACGTTTGAGGCTCCTCCGCATATAGAAAATCAACAAAGGGCCCTGAGCTTAGGGCTGTCGTCAGGGCACCTATTATCAACTTCTGATCTACGTTCCTCACCTAACGCGCGATTTGATTAAAACGATCCATAAACGTCTTAAGAGTCTCCTCCCTTCCTTGCCTCATCCGAACTAGAGCAAGATACGTCAACCCCTGCATTCTGTTTGATGCATACTGTTGACTAAACAAATACCTTAACGTTGCAAATCTGTCCACAGTCTCAAGCTGTGGCGAATGAAACAAATCCAACGCCTCGTCTTTCAAGGATAGCGAAAACACTCTACACCAGACTAAGTCATCCGAAGAGTAAATGGCCATGGCATCCACAAAGGACCTAAGATGCTTCTCAGGATCTGTTAATCCCCCATATTTCTCCATTATTGGGAGCACTTTATTCTCTGGCATAGGTGCCCTCATCACCCCTACGGTAAAGGGATGAAGCCCCTCGGCTTGATCAGGGTGTTCCACAAGTACCAGGAGGTTTTCCCAAACCACATTATCAATCGGGGCCTGATTTTCCCCACTATGACCAACCCTCGGCTTGATTTTCTGCGTTTCGCCCTCCACCCTGATTATTACGCCTTGACACATTAGTTAGCTCCCCACGATGGGCGCCAAATGTTTCAGTATTCTGGGTCCGAGACTGCGGTTCCTCCTACTTCCTAGCTTTGCTGATCAAATCTTCCACTTCTCAAAGCTCCTTTCAGGCTACCGGTCGGTTGTCCCCTGCAAGAAAACACTCTGACGCTCAAGTTAGAATAGTTTTTCAGGAGATCAAGGTAAGATTATTCAAGAAAAAATGTCTTTACCTGGACTTAAATCTTTTACTTATAGTCCTGAGTCATCGTAACGACCATTAACCGCTAATTAATACTATATCAATGCCATATATTCTCTTTCTTACTACTCATTATTTGGTCATTAAAGCCATACGTTCTGTTTCTGGTAACATTAATTGATCTCTAACGTCTAACAATGATCACCCAACTGCATCTTTCTGGGCCCCTCCCGTCTTAGCCGACCGTCCCACATCTTCGTGAGCTCCTCCGCCTTAGCCGACCGTCCAACCTTATTTCCTCTAGGATTTATCATACCGAGGTATACTACAAAATATAATTGAATATATGTAAGGTCGAGGTGTTATGGTCATATATGGTTGAACGTGAATATTCATGGAAATCATATTGAGCATGTAACTTGAGTTTTTCCTGTTAATTTTAAAATTTACCTACTGATAGTAGAGGAATATTTCTTATGATGCTATCTAATATATCCATAGGTGGAGTAAGATGTTTAAATGTTATGTGTCTCTATCTGTTTAGTGGGTAGGTATTTGTTGTACAGCCAAATTGTTTTAGTGGTGGGTAATATGCCTGAAATTTTGACAGTATGTGTTTTGAATATGGGTATTGAAATTATAATGTTTGTAATAAAATTTTAATTGGTATATATAAGAACTACTCCTGTTAAGTAATAAATTTGAGAAGGTGTTCTTAATGATCTAGTGTAATGTTATGTCGATTGAATGTTAGTATCATGGAGTATTATGAATTAAAGTGTTTATTTTTGTTGTTGTTCTTGTATTTGATGTAACATAATTAAAGATAATAGGATATTAGTTGGAATGTATTTTGGTGTAGTCATGATATAGCTAATGAGGATATTAATGATGATAATGGTATATAAATGATTCAGTTAGTAGAATAACGTTGTAGATAGTTGATTTATTATTAAGTTGTGTTATGGTAGCTTATCCATATTTGTTGTGTTTGTGGTTGTGTATGTCTTGTGATGATTGTATAACTTTTGATTATACGGGAGCATATGTTGTAGATGCTCTAGATGCATGATAGAGACACGAGAGTGAGAAAAAGATTTTTTTTTTTTTTATTTAAAGTTGTTTTTTGTGTTATAAATGTTAGAGACAATGTAACTGATTTTCTTTATTTCGTTTTATTTTACCAATTTTGGTATTATATAATTGAATTTCTACAATGACATGACATTATGACTTTAAAAATTTTAAATTTTACTCGGGACATTCCAAACAAAATCGGGATATTAAATTAAATACAACCAAAACTTAAAGGAAACTCTAAATCTCACCACATAGGTTAATTGCAATAAAATATACAAATTTACAATTTTTACGTATCTTTAGAATATCAAAAAGTTATTTTCAAACGAGACGATACAAGATTTAAAGAATTTTACCATTAACCGATTAACTTAAAATCTTAATTGATTAATCTGTTCTTCGCAATGCCCAAAAGCTAAAGGAATCATATATTAATCGGTTATTATTAGTTCTTAATTAATTAGATGTGAAATCAATTTGGTCACTTATATATTGATCGATTAAATGGGAAATGCATGTTTTTATTAGTTTGCAGAAATAATCAATTATATTAGTACTTAACTGATTAAATGCTAAGTGAATAATCTTTCATTTACCTTAACCTTAATTAACTATGCAGATTAAATTGATAGCTTTTACAGTGAACATTTGAATTTGATTAAAAACATTAAGACTAATCAATTATTATATTAATTAAGATTGATTAAAATAAGGCACATGATTTGTAACGTGTGTAATAAAAAAGAGAGAGAAAATGTTAATACAAGAATAAAATAAGAATATAATAAAATAACTTTATAATTTTTAAAAGAGGAAAATGAAAAATAGAAATGTAAAAAGATGGGATGCACTTATGTTTTTCTTTCTTACAAATTCTCACCAAAATCCTCATTCTTCAATCTTCTTTTCTTAATTTCTTTCTCCATGATGTTTCATTTCAAAATTTGATAGCACATATACTTAGACGAAGGTTTAAGGATCATTTAGAACTAGGATGACAACGGGTCGGGTTGGGCCCAAGTAGTGCCTACTCACAACTCAACCCGCCAGATAAAATTATACCTGCTATCCGTTTAAAAAATATCCGCGAGTATTTTAAAACCAGCGGATACCTACAAAACAAAAATATTTAATATATTTTTAAAATAAAATTTAAATAAAATTACAATATATATATATATATAATATAAATTAAAATTTAATTTTAATTAAATTTAACCTAATAAAATATAATTTTATTTTATTTTTAATTAAATCAAATTAAAAAATGTATAAATTATTTTTTTTTAATTTTTTGCTGGTAACGGGTACCCGTGGGGCGGGTAGTATACTACCCGTGCCTTACCCGTTTAGAAGCGAATATTAAAATACCCGCTACCCGTTACCCGCGGGTAGTAAATATGTGCGGATAGTTACTACCCACCGTAGATTTTACCCGCAGATATCCGTGCCCGTGGGTAAAATTGTCATTCCTATTTAGGACTGATTGGTAATAGAATAAAATATATTAAATTTTTATTTTTTTTCTTTAAAGTAATTTGTTTCCTCTTTTTGCATGTGACCTTTTCGACTATACGTGGTTTTTCTACACTTTAGACATATTTTTATATGTTAGTGATCATAAAATCATGCTTTGATCGTTGACTATACTCTTCTTTGTGTATAATAGAGCTATTTTAGGCTTCAAAGTTGTGTAATGGAAGAGAAATATTAGGAATCTATATAAATTATTTGTTTTAAACATTGAATGTAGTAAACTGTTCTATAAAAGTATGGTTAATAAGAAATATAAAATTTGTGGATGTGAGTAGTTAAAGTAGAAGGAATGTGGAGTTTATTGAGGGTCTTATTATTGAGAAGTTGAGTAGTTAAAGTAGAAGGAACGTGGAGTTTATTGAGGGTCCTATTATTGAGAAGTTTATGATTTTACTTGACATCGTTTCAATTTGCATTTTTTGATTAGAACATGAAAAATGATTTCTATTTGATGTAGAGATATGATTGAATTAATAAATCTTTGGGGTTATATGAATAAAGTTGGGATAATCGATTTGATAGTGTAGTATGGAATTTGACGTAATGCTACCATTTTTTTATTGTAGTATGTAGTTGTTCTAAAGTATATATTATAAGTAGAAGCTAATTTTCTTTTTATATTGTATGTTTTACCGTTGAAGTATGTGATATTGGTATAATTAATTTTGATTGAATGTTGCTGAAGTTTGAGAAATTTTCTATAAAAAGTGAAAATCTAATGAATAGTTTTTAAACTTGTGAGTATTTTATTTTATATGGAGAAAGTTACGACATTTGGGGAGAAAAAGAAATTGGTATGTGATGTGAAATTAACAAGGGTGTGTAAAATTGAAGGATAAATTAAGTTGGGATTGACATTGTTCTATGGAATTGGTATAAAAGAGGTGATAGAAGAGTTATATGGTAGAAAATTTGAGGAATGAGTGTGATTCTTTGAATTGTACGACTAATTGATTCTTTTGTGTTGGTTTGATTGAGTGTCTATAATATAATAAGATGATTTTTCTCATAACTCTAACAATATATGAAGCTTAATGTTTAAAGAGATTTGGTGCATTGAAAAATCTAATTAAACAGTTACTAATATTTAAATTTCTTTTGATTGATGGGAAATGTAGAATGTGACTTGGGCTAATAGTGATTGATTGTTAGATGGGAATGATACTTAGCCAATGAGATGAAAATACCTAAAACTGCACTAAAAATAATTTTTGTTGCATTATCGTTGGGTGACAATTAATCACCGCTAAGCGCCACCACACAATTTTGGTAAAAAGGATGTTCTAGGGGCCTCACCGATGGGTGACACTAAGCTACTATAGGATACTGGTGAGACAGTGAGCCCTTGACTTTGTGGCACTATGTGGTACTATGAGACATTTCTTTTCTACTAGAATTGGTTTATATTGTACTAAATAGTTACTTTTGCATGGCCTTATTATATTTATGATTGTAGTGAGTATGTTTGATAATGTAGGATCATTTAATGAAATTGTAGAGTGTTATCCTTGTCCAATTAGTTATTTCCAAGAGGAAATGCTAATCTAGGGTGAGTCCAAATGTATTGAAAGAGACTTTGGGAGCGAGACTATCATGACTCAACTAGTATCTCACTCACATAGTGTCAAATATCTAGGTGGTGTGAGTCGAAGGATACTCCACATGATAGATGATATGATATGAAAGAGGATAATATAGAAGCTAGTAGGGTTAACCATATCATGGCTTGATTATGAAGATTGATCTTGAGTATTGGAACATCATAAAAAGGATTTGAAATCAAGCATGACAAGTGCATAGTTTCAACAATCCATTCAATACACTAGTCTTTTGGGAGTAGTGTCAATATGTATTTCTTTGTTTGAACTTTTTTTGGATTAATGCACTTGAGGCTTTGGATAAAGCTGTGTGGACTGGTGTTGGATAGTTATTTTTTATGAATGTGAACTATTTTGTGATTTTAAATTGATTTTTATTGAGAATGTTCATTGAATGAAATAACTTGAGATTTTGTTAAAGCCTTAAGGGTTATAATGTGGTTGAATTGAAAGAATAATATAGTCAGACTGGTTTTGATAAGGATTGTATGCTCTACATGTATAGTAGTTGTAGTAAAGGAAAACTGAGAAAGACTAACCTAAGAACTTATTTTGTTTTAGAAATATGATTTGATAATTATTATAATAAGTTATTATTTCTTTTATATTGAGTTTTTTTTAAATGCATTAGTTTATCCTTATTTTTTCCTTTTTGTATTTATTTATTTTCTTGTAAACATGTGGATTATGGTAGAGTCTCTTGCAAAGAAGAGAAAATCATGTCATGTTCTCAAAGTCTAGCTAGCAGAATTGGGTATCTAATTAGGGGTATTAAGAATAGAAAACGTCTTGGTAAGAGTAGTGAGGGTGCACACTCATGACTTGATATCAGAGATGATTTTCCTTTCATAATTCTGAAGATTTTGAGAAAGAAAAATTTTATGAATTTAGTGTTGTTGTCATGTTCTTGTCTTTGTGGAAGTGGTTTATAGTCCATAGTGGTAGATGAATATATGAGAAAGGAATATTCGCACTTGGTTGAGTAGATGCACAATTTTCGAGGGCAAAAATTTTTGGAGTTGGGGAGAATGTAAGACTTGTATAAAATGAAAATAAATTTTATTTTTATTTTACTATTTTTAATAATAAATATTTATTTATGGTATGTTGTTGGGTGATAAAAGTGTTTAGGATTGTATGAAAATTAATTTATATTTGTTTTATTTTAAATTTTGAAAATGCATGAAGTAAATGTTTATATATTATTGTTTATGTTTCCTTGTGCTTGTTTTTGGGTTGACTCGTTGGTGGGTCCCGCACTGGACACGTGACACGAGAAAGAGAGGGAAGAGGACGTTGATTGTGTAGATTTAATGAGGCTAGCAAAGAGACTTAATGCTCTCTCCTTTTATTCATTTTTGGATCCCGATATGTTAACAACAAATTGTTAACAACATTTTGACAACCGAGAGGTGTCAAAATGCTATTGGGTCATTTAAAATAATATTTTTTTGAAAAATTTGGCATGCAAGAGTGCTGGAAATTGGTTTCCAAAAATACCCCTCTCATTTTCATTTTCATCCTCTCTCTACTCTCCACTTTCATTTTCATTTTGTGCGTGCTCTCTCTCACAACGTGTGGTTCCTCTCCTTTCTTTTTCATGAAGAAAGCATAAAAGGTCATCTTCTCAAGCGAGACAATCCGGTGAGACTCCGCTAAAGCAATGGAAAACTGCGGTAAGAAGTATTCCCATGTCCCCTTTCCCCTCTCCCCTTTCCCCTTTTCACTTACTCCATTTTGATGTACCCTTTAGCATTTTCAATATACCTATTTCCATTTTACCCTTTGGTCATTGATTTATTTTTCATGCAGTTGAATGTGCATCATTCTTTCAAAACAAAGTATGTTGATGATTTGAATGGAAGATTGGCCCCCACCAGAGGAAGTTAATTGCAAAGACACCATTTAGTTGATTTTTACAATTGTTTGACAATGTTAAGCAAGATAGAAATCCGTTGAATGAGTTATTAGTTAGATAGGTAGACTCTAGTGGTGAGTTTTTTTTTCTGGAGAAAAATTTTGTAGAATTCAAGGAAATGGATGTGCTTAATAAAGATAATTGTATTATTTTTTAGGATGACTGTCTTATTTTTTATGATTAATGTATAACGGTATCATTGTAATGAACATGGTCAGGTTAATAGTAATGGAATACAATGAACCTATGTGGTCATCATTGAATGTTAAAATATTTTACCATCCTTGCACTTAAAAAACAACCATTCACATTCAACTCACTCACTCAACTAAAAAAAATGAGCAAAAACAGAGCAAAACCCTTCATGGGGGAGTGTTGTTCATCCAATTGGGGAGTATAGTTGAAAATTTTGTACAAATGGCCCTCTAGCCTATAGTAATTGATTATAATACCCTTATAATCGATTACCAAGGAAAAAAATGGCCACCAATACTCATGGACCTAATCTAACTTACATGAAAGATCATAAATGACCTTTTTTTCTCAACAATTCGATGACTTAACATTTGCATTGGTGCACTAAACACAACCCATGACCATTAAACTCACTCACCCATATAAAATAAGAAACATGAAAGAATAACTTAAAAGTACACTCATTTAGGAAACTTAGAAAAATGTTGTTTTTGGGAGATTAACTGCATTTATTACAGTGGTCTAAATATTATGGGTAGGTAGTCATTTGAAAGCTCTTTGAGTCTAGATTCCAACAAAACAAGAATCAACTCATTTGGACTTCAGTGGAGAAAGTTAAGAACAAAATAACCAGCAAAGGTCAGAGTTGGCAAGAATATATATAATCGATTACACGAACAAAAATCTAGTTTTGTACAAAAACTTGTGTTGTAGGACCTAGTTGTGGGCACATAAGTAGCCAAAGACATTTTACGTAATTTTTTCATATTTCTTAAATGGATGAGAGTTCTTTTTAATGTTTAAGTGTGAGTAGAGCCCGAAAACTAGGTTTTCGGCAGTCCTTGATGGAGGAAAGACCTAATGTTGGTGTCATGACCAAGTTAGGTGAAGTCCTGAAACAAGTGTAGGCCATTTTGTCTCTTGTAATCGATTACAAGGGCCTTGTAAACGATTACACGAACAAAAATATGGTTTTGTACAAAAAAACTTGTGTTGTAGGACGCAACTATGGGCACATAAGTAGCCAAAGATATTTTACGTAATTTTTTCATATTTCTTGAATGGAAGAGAGTTATTTTTAATGTTTAAGTATGAGTAGAGCCTAAAAACTGGGTTTTGGGCAATTCTTGTTGGAGGAAAGACCCAATGTTGGTGTCATGACCAAGTTAGGTGAAGTCCTGAAACAACTGTAGGTCATTTTGTCTCTTGTAATCAATTACAAGGGCCTTGTAAATAATTACACGAACAAAAATCTGGTTTTGTACAAAAACTTGTGTTGTAGGACCCGACTATGGGCGTATAAGTAGCCAAAGACATTTTACGTAATTTTTTCATATTTCTTGAATGGATGAGAGTTCTTTTTAATGTTTAAGTGTGAGTAGAGCCTGAAAACTAGGTTTTCGACAGTCCTTGGTGGAGGAAAGACCCAATGTTGGTGTCATGACCAAGTTAGGTGAAGTGTAGGCCATTTTGTCTCTTGTAATCGATTACAAGGGGCTTGTAAACAATTACACGAACAAAAATCTGGTTTTGTACAAAAACTTGTGCTGTAGGATCCAACTGTGGGTACATAAGTAGCCAAAGACATTTTACGTAATTTTTCCATATTTCTTGAATGGATGAGAGTTCTTTTTAATGTTTAAGTGTGAGTAGAGCTTGAAAACTAGGTTTTGGGCGGTCCTTGGTGGAGGAAAGACCGAATATTGGTGTCATGACCAAGTTAGGTGAAGGCCTAAAACAAGTGTAGGCCATTTTCTACGTTGTAATCGATTACAAAAACTTGTGCTGCAGGAACCAGCTGTGGGCACATAAGTAGCCAAAGGCAATTTGAGTGAGATAACATGTTGTCAACTTTGACCTTTGCTGGCTATTTTAATGGTAACTTTTTCCACCGACCTCCAAATGATGTGATTTTTTTTATTAGAAACTATACTAAAAAATCTTTCCAATGACTACTAATTTGTAATTTTTGGACATTTGAGTAGGTACATTTTATTCCTTAAAGTTAATTTTTTATGTATTGCTACCAACTCTAACCTTTGCTGATTGTTTTGCTCTTAACTTTCTCCACCGAACTCCAAATGAGTTGATTCTTGTTTTGTTCGAATCTAGACTCAAAGAGCTTTCAAATGACTACCAACCCATAATTTTTAGACCATTTTACTAGATGCAGTTAATTTCCTAAAAATATTTTCTTTCTAAGCTGCCTAAATGAGTTTACTTTCAAGTTATTGTTTCATGCTTCTTATTTTAGATGGGAAAATTACAAATTAGTAGTCATTCGAAAACGTTTTGAGTCTATTTTCTAATAAAAAAGAATCAACTCATTTGGAGTTCGGTGGAGAAAGTTAAAAGCAAAACAATTAGCAAAGGTCAGAGGTGGTAGGAATATATAAAATGTTAACTTTAAGGAATTAACTGTACCTACTCAGATGTACAAAAATTACAAATTAGTAGTCATTGAAAAGCTTTTTGAGTCTATGTTCTAATAAAAAAAGAATCACAACATTTGGAGGTCTCTGCAAAAAGTTATGATTAAAATAATCAGCAAAGGTTAAAGCCCATATATGTTTTTGAACCAAGGTAGGTGAAGTCTATGACCATTTTTGTCCAAGTTATGCCTTGGTCATCAATTACAGGGTCTTGTAATCGATCACTAGGGGCTAATTGCTGGTTTTTAAAAAAAGTAATATGTGACTTGCTAGTTGGAAGAACTTGACTCCCCAAGATCATTTTTTATGTCTTTTTGGATGATTTTGGTTGTGTTTTTACGAGATTTATTCTATTTTTAGATGGATGATTGGTTTTATTTGTCGATATTGCAAAAAACTCCTTTTCTCACTGAGCAAAGCCCAAACCTTAGAGAAAGGAGATATTTTTTCTCGTTGATGGAGAGCGCGAGAGAGGTAGAGAGGCATAATGCTACAATGCTGGTGGAGCAACGTTGGGAGAGGTCACTTTCAATGTCTCAATGGATGAGGAAACAAGAGCAAATCGCGAGAGGAAGACAACACAAAAATGCGAAAACAAAATGAGACAACAGAGAGATGAAGAGGGATTTCAGTGGATGTCACTGTGGTTGGTGAGAACAATGTGCAACCAAGAGACAACAGTGAGAAAAAGACTTGAGATAGAGAGATTTCAAGTTGCTGAGAGGAAGAAGATGAACCCATTTTCTTGTTCCCAAAACACCCTCTGCATAAGATTTCATTTCTGAAAATATTATTTGAAATGGACCAATCAAATGCCAGCCACTTGGCGTGGTTAAAAAGTTCACAAAAATGAGTTGTTAAAGAAACTCTTTCCTTCTTTTTTTTTTTACGTTGAGCAGGGAGCTTTTCGAGTAGGGAATTTAACTTTCCCTTCATTTTGATTGGCTTTATAGGGGTTTAGAATAGAGAAACCACTAGTAAAAAATCAGGTTTTTACAGCGCACATTATGCCACGGTTCAACGAAAACCGCAGCATAATGGTGCGCGGTGGCAGTTTTGTAAATAAAACGAACATATATGCCGCGGTTCTACTGGGAACCGCGGCATATACCCCAGTCAACCATTGCCTTTGACGCCACGTATGAATAAAAAATTAAATAACAGAGTATATGCCGCGGTTCTCTGCACAACCGCGGCATATACCCAGCCAATTTATTGCAGGTGCTGACTGGGTCAGAGAATTTCAGAAGTTACAGGGGGTATATGCCGCGGTTCCCCAGAGAACCGCGGCATATACCCCTGTAACGTCTCAACTTCTCTGCCAGTCAGAGAATTTCAGAAGTTACAGGGGGTATATGCCGCGGTTCTCTGGGGAACCGCGGCATATACCCCCTGTAACTTTTCAAATTCTGTGAAAGGCAGTTGGGGAGACAGTTGTGTTGAACACGTTTCAGGGGTATATGCCGCGGTTCTCTGGGGAACCGCGGCATATTCTCCTATATGAAATTAATTTAATGTTTATTTGAAATATTTCGAGGTTTATGCCGCGGTTGCCCGCTGAACCGCGGCATATAGTTTGAAAATAATTTCAAAAATGCCATTTAGGATTATTTATTTAATTAGTATATGCCGCGGTTGGGCGTGAAACCGCGGCATATACCTATATTATACCGCGGTTAAGTAGTGAACCGCGGTAGATTCCCCCGTTCAGAGTTAAAAATTAAAACTTTGAACAGTGATCGTCTTCTTCCCGAAAGCCTCTGTTCTTCGCGTTTCCTTCTTCTCCCAACCACCAATCATCTCAGATATTGCGTTTTTCACCGTTTAAACTCAGAATTGTTCGGTCATTATTGATTTTTGACGATAAAAACGAGTTTTAGCCGATCAAAAACGTGATTTCGTTGCGTTTTTCACCCTCTCCGCCGCCGTTCCTCTTCCAGGTATTTATGTCCTTTTGCATTCTTAACGTGATTTCTTCATTAGTTTTTCAATAATGCTATAGTTTTGGTAATGTATGTAGTTTCTATGGTTTTGGTAATGTATGGTATAATTTTTGCTTTAATTTTGATAATGCATGAAATTGTTATAGTTTTGGTAATGTATGGTATGGTTTTTGCTATAGTTGTGGTAATGTGTGTTGTAGTTCTTGTATTATTTATAAACCTTAAAATATTATTTATGTAATATTTAGGAATATGGATCGAAATTGGATTAATTTACCACGTATTAGTGCTGAGTACGAGAGAGGTGTAGAGGAATTTATACAATTTGCGCAACGTAATGAGGGGAGAACTGATGATGAAGTGAAGTTTAGATGTCCTTGTGTGAACTGTTTGAATGGGAGAAAGTTGAACGCAACTCAAATTAGAGAACATCTTATATGTGATGGTTTTCTAAGATGCTATACAACATGGATCTGGCACGGCGAAGAAATGGATTTTCCCACTGACTCTCAAAGTGTAAATGTTACTGATTCCACCATGGAAGAAGATCGACCGGATGAAGACAAATTGGAGGACATGATCCGCGATGTTGGAGCAGAAAATTTTGCCAAAGCTCATGTGTATGAGACGATGTCGACTGATGCGGAAACACCTTTGTATGTCGGTTCAACTAAGTTCACACGTTTATCAGCGGTGTTAAGGCTCATGAATTTGAAGGCGAGCAATGGATGGACTGATAAGAGTTTTACAGAACTGTTGACGTTGTTGAATGAAATGTTGCCAGATGGAAATACACTGCCCACTCGTAATTATGATGCGAAGAAAATTCTTTGTCCAATGGGTATGGAGTATAAAAGGATACATGCTTGTCCCAATGACTGCATTTTGTATAGGAAAGAGTTTGAATTTTTGACAAAGTGTCCAAAATGTGGCTTATCACGATACAAGTCAAAAAACAATAGTGAAGATAATGGTCAGATAGAAAAAAATGGATCTGCTTTGAAAGTAGTTTGGTACCTTCCAATAGTGCCCAGACTTAAGCGTTTGTTTGCGAATCCCAAAGATGCTAAAAATCTTAGATGGCATGCAGATGAGAGAAAAATTGACGGGCTGCTTCGTCATCCAGCTGATTCAAAGCAATGGAAAAATATTGATCGACAATTCCCCGAATTTGGTAAAGAGTGTAGAAATCTTAGGCTTGGTTTAGCCACTGATGGAATGAACCCATTTGGTAATCTGAGTACCAATCACAGTTGTTGGCCAGTTATATTGATAATTTACAACTTATCTCCTGCATTGTGCATGAAGAGGAAGTACATGATGTTATCTATGATGATATCTGGTCCAAAGCAGCCTGGAAATGACATAGATGTTTATCTAAGCCCACTAGTTGAAGACTTGAAGGTTTTGTGGGTTGACGGGGTTGAAATATTTGATGCATTCGCTTCAGAGACTTTTATGATGCGTGCAATGTTATTTTGCACCATTAATGACTTTCCTGCTTATGGTAATTTGTCAGGATACAGTGTCAAGGGTCATAAAGCGTGTCCTATATGTGAAGAAAACACTGCAGCTCATCAATTGAAACATGGAAGAAAGACGGTGTATCTGCGTCATCGGAGATTTCTAAAACGTAATCATCCATATCGAAGGTTAAAAAAAGCATTCAATGGAGATCAAGAGAGGGACGAAGCACCAAATCCACTTACTGGCCTTGAAGTTCTTCAAAAAGTTAATAAAATACATCATGTATTTGGGAAAACATCGAAGAAGTCATCTGTAACGACCCCTTGGAAGAAGAAATCAATATTCTTTGATCTTCCATATTGGTCAAAGTTAGATGTTCGACATTGCATAGATGTGATGCATGTAGAAAAGAATGTGTGTGATAGCTTGATTGGTACATTACTCAACATTCAGGGAAAGACAAAAGATGGAGTGAATGCTCGTTTGGATTTGGTTGACATGAATATCCGAGAAGAGTTGGCACCGAAGGAGATTGGTAAACGTACTTATTTGCCCCCTGCATGTTACACAATGTCTAGACAAGAGAAGATAAGTTTTTGTGTATGTTTAAAGAGTATCAAAGTACCACAAGGATACTCTTCAAATATGAAGAGTTTAGTGTCAATGCAGGACTTAAAGCTTGTTGGCATGAAGTCTCACGATTGTCACGTCTTAATGCAACAGTTGTTACCGGTGGCTATTCGTGGAATTTTGCCCAAAAATGTTAGGCACACCATAAACAGGTTGTGTTCATTTTTCTCGTCAATATGTAGTAAAGCCATCCATCCTACAAAGTTAGATGAACTTCAAGGCGAGATTGTTATCATCTTGTGTCAACTAGAGATGTTTTTCCCTCCATCTTTTTTTGACATCATGGTACATTTACTTGTTCATTTGGTTAGAGAAATCAAGTTGTGCGGACCGGTATACTTAAGATGGATGTATCCTATTGAGCGTTATATGAAGATTTTGAAAGGGTACGTTAAAAATCCATATCATCCTGAAGGTTCGATGATTGAAAGGTATATTGCTGAAGAAAGTATCGAGTTTTGTTCAGATTACATGACATCAACGAATCCAATAGGAGTTCCTCGCACAGCATGGTTGAATAAATTTTCTACAAGTAAAAGCATCCGAGGTGTCAATGTGGTGACAAAAGATCGCGAAGAATTGTTGCAAGCGCATCTTTATATATTGAACAACACAGATGAGGTGATCCCTTTTTTGGAAGCACACAAAGCCATTGTTAAGAATAAAAATCCAAGACAATCAGAGAAATGGCAATTGATGGAGCATAACAAAACATTTATGTCTTGGTTCAAATCTGAAATTGACAAAGAGCCACATTCTTCTGAAACTTTATTGTGGCTTGCAAATGGTTTGAAGTTTGATGTCGTGTGTTGTACAGGTTATGAAGTCAATAATTGCACATTCTATACGAAGACTTTGGATGATAAAAGCACAGTACAAAATAGTGGAGTCAGTTTAGAAGCTGAGTCACTTCAATTTTCCACATCAAAAGATCAATCTCCTGTACTTGGATCAATGAGATATTATGGTATAATAGAAGAGATATGGGAGGTTGATTACACCAAGTTTTCCGTTCCATTGTTCAAGTGTAAGTGGTTTGACAATAAGAGTGGTGTGAAAATAGATGACTCGGGTATGACACTGGTTGATTTTCGCAAGGTGGGTTATCGAGACGAACCGTTTATCATGGTACATCAACCATCTCAAGTTTTTTATGTCAAAGATCCTTCGTCTGACCATTGGTATGTTGCTCTTCAAGGCAAAAAACAAATTGAAGTTAACGAAGACAATCTAATTAATATTGATATTGCTGACAACCATTCATTTCAAACTACAACAAAGTTGGATGACCAATCTGTAGTTGACGATGATGTACATGCAATTCGGTCAGATCATGATGAGGGAATATACATATGATGAATCCATATCTTTATGTATGAATTTTCAATTTGGATACTATTACATGTTTTGTTAATTTATATGATATTACATAAGTCTTGAAAGAAAATTTAATGTTGTTATTTATTTTGACAGATATATGGCTGATCATCCACATTCTTCAGGGGATGAGGCTCCCCCACCCAGATCCACTAGAGGACCCACTAGGATGAAACAACTATTAATCAGGAAAAATAGTGGTGAAAGAACTCCGGTGAATGTGAATGTCACCACGGGTGTGGCAACTGGCCCCTATGCAGATGACTTCCGATCATACCTTGGAGTAGTGGCACGTGATAAGATTAGCATTCTCATTCCATCTTTTGATCATGTGTCCGAGGGTGATCGGAACATTATTTGGCAAGATATATTGGTAAGTTAGTTAATAGCATTTGAATTATAATTTGTTTATATTGATAATTTTGTACTAATACAACTTTATTATGTTTTTTTCAGATGACATTTGACATTCCAAATGTCCCAACACTTAGAAATAAGTGTTTGTCAACTGTTGCAGAAAATTTCAGAAACTTTAAAAGCAAGTTGACATCAAGGTACATCTTTGGACACCTTAAACATAAAACTCCATGTAATGCATATAAGTCCATTGATGAGGAGACTTGGCGGGTTTTTAAAGAGAGTCGGATGTCAGAGGAATGGCAGGTTAGTGTAGTTCATATTATTCAATTCCTCATTAACAAATATATATCATATGAACTCATTAATTAATGTGTATGTGACAGGCAATTAGAAGCAAAGCACAAGGAACAAGTGCTAAGAACAAAAACCCCCACCTATTATCTCGTGGTGGGTATAGGAAGCTTGAGGAGAAAATCCTCAAGCAAAAGGCAGATGCTATACCACCATCTCAGAGTGGTAGCCCTCCTCAGCCTCCTTCTCCACCGTCTAGACATGAGAAATGGAAGTTGGCCCGTATGCGACCATCGGGCACCTACTCTTCCGACACTGCACGAGAGATTTCTGAAAAAATTGTAAGTTATCACTGTTCCTAAAATAATAAATATTTTCATTATACATACTACATTAAACTATTTAAAGAATAATGGTGTTTTGTAATGTTACAGGACGCCTTGGTTGAGCAGAGCTCCCAAGGCCAATTCACTCCAGAGGGTCGCCAGGATATTCTTGCTGCTGCAATTGGACGACCTGAGCACCCTGGACGTGTACGTGCTGCAGGTCCTGGAGTAGGCATTACGGATTATTTTGGGAGCTCTTCTCGTCAGCCTTCATATTCGTACAGCGATACACAAAGGATGACAGAAGAGATCACAAAAAAGGTCCGACAAGACCTTATGCAGGAGATCAGGGCCGAGGTGAGGGCTGAATTCCAGATGCTCTACCAGGAGCAGTTTCAGAGCATGCGCCCGATGCAGTCTCCTATAGAGGAACATGTGGTCCCTCCCCCTCCCACAGGTAAACTTAATAAACATTTATGTGCAATTATTTCTATCTCTTGTATAATCTAACATTTACTCTGACAGGGAGAAGCGGCAAAGGAAGTTGTTCCGCATCAGCCATCCCAGAGGATGACATGGACGATGGTAGTCCATGTCTGCTATACATTTTAGAAGAAGATGAGATGGTGCTGGTAGCTCGTGGAACAGAGTTTAGGTCAGCGACTGTATGTCATGGTATGCAACTATTAGAGGATGAGGTGAAGGTCTCAGTGGATGAAATGATCATGCCAGATGCCTCGGTTCCACTGTCCACGGAAGAGATTTTCACTGTGGAACAAGCATATAAGTCGTTTATCACTTGGCCTAAATTTTTGGTTAAACCAGTTTCTGACCCCTCGGTATGAAATTCTTCTTTACACTTCTCAATTTTAAAGGTTTTTGATGTCAAAACTTATCTTATCTTTTCATGTAACAACAGACGCAGGAACAACAGAAGATTCCTCTATCTGAGGATGACCCTCTTTCTTCATTGCATCTACTTGCTGACATCCTTGATGATAAGCCTTTGGAGGTTCAGTATGATGCTAATGTATTTGGGCATGGCTCTGAGGTCCCAATATACCTTAATAGCCAAGATGTCCGTGAGCTTGCGTCGGGAACACAAGAGTTGAATATTTCAATTATTCAACTATGGACGATGTAAGTCTATGACCAATTATTTATATATAAAATTGATTTATATATCAAGTATCCTTATATCAAAGTTAATTTTTGATTTCAGGTATATGTTTGGGGTCGCTAATAAGTTGGGGCGTTCTGATGATTATGGATTCATTGATCCCCAAGAAATTCATGAATCAAATGATTTTGACCATATCAACATGAGTCTGATAAGAAGTTTTGGAAGGGGCAAGAAAATATACTTTTTGCCTTATATATCCGGGTAAGTGAACTTTGTTAACATAATAATGTTCCATATGTGATTTTAATATTTAATAGTTACGTTATTATGAATTTCAGGCGCCATTGGCAACTTCTTGTTATGTCTGTGCAAGACAACTATGCTTTGTGGTTCTGCTCATTGCACAGGCCTCCTCCCACACAACTCAGACAAGCAATTGATTGGTAAGAACCTCAATGTTTGGACTTTCTTTGTTATATAACTGAATGCTAAAACATTTTTTTATATACAGTTCTATTCCAGCAAGTATGATGATGGACGGGAGATCAATTGCTAAGAGTAGAAAGATTGCTTGGATTTCTCTCAAGGTTTGACATATGCTAAAGTCTGACTTTGTTATAATTGTTTTATAACAAATGTTATTCACTAACTATTATCAACTGTGATGATATATTGTAGTGTAACAGACAAAATGGGTCATATGAGTGTGGATACTATGTAATGTATTGGATGACCCATATTGTTCGTTCTCACATCACAAGAAGCTGGGAAACGGTAATATTTAACTTTAACAAATTTTGATTTTTTAACAAATGTTGAATTCATATACACTAATTAAAATGAATTGTCTTTTGCAGAGATTCAAGACTACTACACCAGTTCCTGAGAAGTCACTACTATTCATTAGGAACGCTGCTGCGAAATATATAGTTAGATTATACAATAGCTCTTAGATTTAGATTTAAACAATGCATTTGATTAGATAGAATTTTCTTAGACTCTCTACTTTATTTGATGTTGAAATACATTTGAACATGTGTTTGTTATGTTGAAATTGAATTTCTGTAAATGTTTTTATATGCAGGTCTGTTTTTGTGGTAATGGATATCACAAAAACAGACCTGCAATTTTAAAAAACTGCAGGGGAATATGTCGCGGTTCTAACCACAACCGCGGCATATAGTGCTTCGTTTTTTTCACAAACGAGACATATGGCCGCGGTTATGACACTAACCGCGGCATATTCGTCGGCCTATATGCCGCGGTTGAACCGCGGCATATAGTGCATTTTTTAATTTTTTTTTAAAATTTTTTTAGGGTTTAGGCAGCGGTTCCCTAGACAACCGCGGCATATTCCGCAGCCTATATACCGCGGTTCGAACCGCGGTATAAAGTGTCTGACTTACTACCGCGGCTGAATATGCCGCGGTTCAAGAACCGCGACGTATAGTGAAAATGAACCGCGGTAAAAGCCCTTCGCTGCACTAGTGAACCCATCTTTTTGTTACAATGCATGGTTCATGCGTCAGTGGAGAAGGAAAAACTTTGTATTATACCATTCACTGTTTTTGGTTTCGTGAAGTATAAGAGAGTAGCTAGACTATGTTAGTCCTTATATATGGTTTAGGTGTTGTTCAAGGGAAAGCTTTAGAGTTTTTTTTCTTCTTTTTCCATACATTGCCTTTGACGTGGTTTGGGGAGAGTGGGTTCCAGGGAGTGGTTGCTTTGAGCAAATAATGCCTCGAGAAAGAGGGAGACAAAGATTAGGGTGGAGAGAGTAGAGAGAAATTGGAAGTGAAAGTTGGGTAAAAGCTTTCGCGAGGAGAGAATTGGAGAAAATGAAAAAGAAAAATCCAAAATTTTGATTTAAGTGTATGCCTATATTAACGTGCAAAAGCTTTCGGTAATTATGTTGTCTATTACCAACGGACACAGACCTATGTAATCACCATCTCACATGATCGTAGTAAAGCCTTTAGTATATTAACTTTACCGGAGTCCAAAGGTCTTCGCTGATAATCCTTTAGTAATTAGCGCATTTCCTATAGTAAAGAGTTGGGTTGTTTTTCCTCGCATGCGTATAACACATGAAGAAGAGCTTTCTTTTGCATGGCTTAGGAAAATACAACTATATACATTAAACTCACCGTTTTACATCTCTAGACATTAGTGTTATTTTAGGAAAATGTTTTAAATTAGAGAGGGAGTTGGGCCGGATTTGAATGTATAATAGTCTAGGGCTTTAGGGAGTATTTAGTTTATACGTTTAGGTTAAGACTAGAAAACAAAACACACTAAGCAGCCGAGTGAGTTGGAGAGAAAACCCTAGCTCTATCTTTTTCAAACTGTGAGAGAGGGTTTGAGGGGTTGAGGGAGAGAAAGCCTCGCTCCTTGGATCTGGTGGCAGTCCAATGAGCGTGTGGTGATTCCTAGAGGGAGTGAGCATCCTAGGAATGATTTTGGGCATTCAAAGAACCGTAAAGAACCGTAAAGAACTCTCTAAACACCCAGGTAAGGGGAGTAGCTACGGTGTATGATTTGTAATGGGCTTGGGTGGTGCTTTTGATATTACTTTCGCTGTTACAGTTAGATGGTTGTTTGTGAATGAGTGCGTTATGTAAATATGTTGAACGATTTCTAATGTTTGAAAACCCTTCTTGTATGGCGGGTGTATTATGGTTAGGGCTGTTTACTCTCTAAACTAAACTGGGTTAGGGTTTAAAAGTCTCAGGTTGAGGGAATGGAGAACCCTGTAACGTATTGGGTGGTATTGGGTATTGGGGGATAAGAGTAAGAAAGCTATGGTTACGGGTTGGAAATCATGGGTGTTGTGTAGAAATACATGAGGAGATAAAGGAGTGGAGTAAAGGAAGGGAAGTAGACTCACTGTAAAGGTTTTGAGAGGGAGTGTGTGAATGGAATGAAGGGTGTAAGCGGGCGGTGTGTGAATGTGTGTGTGAAGTTAAAGTAAGAGAGTTTCGGGTTATTGTGCGTAGGAGGAGGAATAAGAAAGAAGTAGTGGTGCGTGTTGGTAAAATGGATAAATTAGGGAGTGTAAAATGACGAGAAAGAGAGGAGACTTTGCATGGAGCCTTGGTTACGTGAATAGGGAGTGACGTGAGAGAGAGATTGTGAGTGAATGTGCAAGAGGAAGAAGCTATAGAAAGTGTTATGATAGGTTAGGGTTTTATGAGTAAGGAGGGAAGTTGGGTTCATTAGTGCAATGAAGGGAAACGACATCGGTTGTTTTTGACAATACGTTTCGGTTGTGGAACCGAGACATATACGGACGAGATAAAAAGATAGGAGACTTTTGGTCTCGGTTCCAACCGAGGTAATATCTCAAAGGATACTGCCTCGGTTCTTCAACAATCGAAGTAGTAAGGAAGAAAAAAAAGGGGGAGGGTGGAGCTATGGCACCGGTTCTAGGTTGAACCGCTGCCAAAGCCCCTTTGTCTTTTAAAAAAAATCAGTATTGGAGAAAGAACTGATCTTGAAAGAAAGGGAAACTCTTGATGTGTTGAAAGAATTGGAAAGTATCAAAAAGCTTGTTGAAGAATTGAAATCAAAGATACAGAAGGAACAGTTTGAAGTGAACTTGAATCTTCAGCTTGGCGAATGTGATAGAAAATCAGTTGTTGAAGAGAATGAAGAAAAGGAAAACCAGATGAGTCAATTGAATGTTCTTCAACATTTCAGACAAGGTTTTTCTTCCCATCTTCCATCTGTGTCGGGTTTAATATTACAGGAATTGAAGCATGCCAAGTTGAATTTAACCAGAACTACTGTTGATCTCGCTGATGTCCAAACTTCTGTCGAATCTCTAAATAAGAAGTTAGAGAAGGAAAGAATCTCACTTGAGAAAACGCGTGAGAGGTTAGCTCAAAATACTTCAAAAATATCTTCTCCTAAGGAAGAGCTAAACCATACCAGATTAAGGCTGCTAATAGCAAAAGGGGTTGAAATTAAAGATGCTTCAGATGATCCTTCGGTTATTACTAGAGAGCTCCAGCGATTGAGTTTTGAGGCCGAGAATTTCAAAATAATGGGAGAATCTGCAAAAGCAGAAGTTCTGAGAACAATGTCTGAGATTGAACAGACAAAAACCATGATAAGAACGGCTAAAATCAGATTGGTTGCTGCCAGGAAAATGAAAGAAGTTGCAGAAGCTTTTGCCCTTGTAGAAATTAACGCATTATCTAATAATGAAAATGAGAGTTTACCTGAAAATCATATTATTCTTTCATTTAAAGAGTATATCGTTCTGACATGCAAAGCCCATGATGCAGAGGAACAATCTAGGAAGAGAGTTACAAATGCAATGCTTGAAGTTGATGAAACAAATTTGTCAAACGTGAACATTTTGAAAAGGGTAGAAGAAGCTAAAGAGGAAGTTAAAACCAGCAAGAAGGCCCTTTTGCAATGACTTAAGCAACATAACAAGCAAACTTGTTGACCTAACACAGAAATGCAGATTCAAGAACAAACAAAAAAATTGAATATCATTCAGACCTTTAACAAACAGTTCATAAGCAAAAACTGAACTATTGAAACCAGCCAAGCAATGCTCCACCAGTGGCGCACCAACATGTTCAAAAATATCCAGCTGAAAAATCAGATCCGAAAGTGCATCAAACACCGAGGAATATTCAGTTGAAAAGAAAGAGATTACTAAAGTGTAATTAGAGGAAATTTCTGGACTTCTATGTAATTTTGAATAAAATAAAAAGGGTTGAAATGTAATTTTGGGCCAGTTTAAATATGCTAGATATTTTAAAAGATAATTTAGAGAAAATATATCTTAAGATATTTTATTTGATATTGTTAAATAATTACCTTATTTAACTATATCAATAAGAATCAAAAGATCATATTTGTCAAATCTTTTCGAATCTAGAAAAGATATTATCAAATATTCTCAAAAACTAACTAAATTTGTTGAATATTTGAAAGATATTAGATATAAGATAGAAGATCTTATCAACAGAAAATTCAGAGTCCAAGCCTAATCAAGCCTATATAAAGAGACCTAAGGGAGAAAGAAATTATAACTCATTCATTCTCATACTCCTCTACTGGAAGCATTCATCCACCACTCCTCTCACTTTTATTTTGCCATGTATTCTACTCCATCCATGGAGGGCTAAGCTTCTAGGGCTATTCCATTGTAATTTCATTATGGATTTTGAGGTTAAGTTGAATTAATGCAATTGTTTGTTTTGATTATTGATTTGAGTTGCTCTCTTTCTATGTCTTTCATCTCTCAATCATATTAAAAGCAATGATTTTTGCATCATAAGGTGTTTGAATCTACATGCATATTAATCATATGAGTCCAAGGGTTTCCATGTTTGATTGAGAATCTACTTTGATTAAATTTAGAAACTTTCATATGATTAAACGGGTTTTTGCTATCAATTGATAATGTACTTTGATTAGTGGCAATAATTTCAACTATAATTAATTGACAATTTACTTTGATTAATTAACTTTTAATTTGGTTAGGAGATTTAAGAATAGACATGATTAAACACAATAGAATTTGATTGAGAATGTACTTTGTTTGAATTCATTGTGAATAATAGAAAGATCTTGCATTTCATTGAGAATCTACTTTGGTTAACTACATTATCGCCCTCAAATTAATTAAGAATTTACTTTAATTAATTTGAAACTTGAACAATAATCAATTGAACAATTATTTGTGGATAACCGATGATGAATCTATCTTGGAAAAGGAGTGGAATTAGCCTATTTCATCATAATTGTTTCTAAATTTCCTTTTTCTTCTTCAAACATTAATTCCATTAGCACAGTTTCTCACTTTCATTCTTGATCATTGCATAGCATTCATAAGATCCAAATATTGAAAAGCAATTTCGTATTCGTTGGGAGACGACTCAAGGTTACTTTAACTCTATCTACTTTCTTGACTACTAACTTAGCAATACTGAAGTTACCTTGAAAAGTAGTATTAATTTGATAGTTTCAACAATAGCATATCAAATTTGGCGCCGTTGCTGGGGAATACGGTTAGTATTTTGAATATTTTGATTCTTATTTTGATTCTTTTTTTTATCTTTATTTGTTTTTTTATTTAACGCAAATACATTTAAGTTAGTTTGAGTTATTTTATAGCCTTTAGTTATTCTTATTGTTAGATAAATCTTTGTGCTTGTTTTAATTAAGAATTTCTCTTAGAAATACTTGAGGTCAGTTTGAATATACTCTGTCTAGGAAAGACTTGGTACTTAAGTTGTCCATTGAGATACACCTCTCTTTCTTGGGAGTGAACCCAAACAAAGTCTCTCTTATCTTTTATTTGAAATCTTTCTCTAAAGCAAGAATAAAAGAAAAAAAAAAGAGAAGTCAAGAACAGAAAAACAACTTCAAGCAGACTACGCAGTGCATGACTTGAGCTAACTCGGGAGAATTTTATCAAATTAACCCGGAAGTTGAAAGAAATTTGTGTAAGTTGCGAAAAAGTTTGAAATTTGGGTGTTCTACTAAGGGAACACTTCCTACATCTGAAGTCATTCCACCTTCATTATCTCCAGTCACAAATATACCATATAATCCTTTACCTGGTCCTAACCCAAACAAAATGGCACAAAGAACAATCAGACAACTAGCCACCTCCAACAATACAGTTATCCACAATAACATTGAATATCCTAATGAGGAGTGGGAGTCGAGACCTGACTTATTAAATGCGCAACCAAAATTCAGTGGGTTATCAAGGGAGAATCCACACAAACACCTTAGACAGTTCCACATGTTGTGTGAAAATTTTAGATCTCCCAAGATCATGATAGAAAATCTGAAGATGAGAGCTTTTCCCTTTAGTCTTCAAGGAGCAGCCCAGGATTGGTGGTATTATCTCTCTACACGGATTACTAATTGGGAGAATAGAAAGACCTTTTCTTGAAAAATATTTCCCAGCATCTCGAGTATCTGCCATCCGTAGAGAGATACAAGATATAAGGTAAAGAGATAGAGAAACGCTTAGCGAATATTGGGAGAGATTCAACAAATTTTGTGCTTTATGCCCTCAATTTCAAATAGAATATTTCATTTTAAGCTTTTATGAAGGCTTAAGTACAACTGATAGGTCATGGGCAGATGCTGCAAGTGGAGGATCCTTCTTAGACAGATCACCGAAAGACGTTATAGATCTAATAGAGCGAAAGACAGTAGATAGCCAGCAGTTTGAAATAAGAGCACATTTAGTGACCCTGTTAAAAGGAGTTTATGAGATGGAAACTAGTTCAGTAAAGATGATAAATGAAAGAACAGACGGACTAGAGAAAAAGCTCAACAAAATTGTGAGCTTGATTAAAACTTCAAATCCACAAGTTTCTAAGGTGTATGGAATTTTCTCTTCAACAAGACATTATACTGAGAAATGTCCTAGTCTAACAGAAACTACTATGGAGGAACCATCTCAAGCTTTTGTTGCAAACATGTTTGGAGGCAATAAACCATATTAGCAACACAAACAACCTTATGTTCCACCTCAGCAAAGGCAACAATTCCAACATGAAATGTCACTGCAAGATTCCATGAAGATATAGTTGAGCAAAATTCAGAAATTAAGAAATCAATTGTAGAATTGACTTAGAGGATGGATAAGTTAGAGGCTAAGGAGTCAAATAAATTGTCTGCACAAAAAATGATCAACCTGCGAAATGTAAATGCCATTACTTTAAGAACGAGGAAGCAAGTACAAGGCTCTGAGGGAGCCCAAGAGGATGAAGATAAGGAGAAAGAAGAAACCCAAATTGACGACAATGGAGTACCAAGTGAACCATCACCTAAGACTATCGCTAATAAATCCAGGTTAGTATCCTCTAACTCTTCTTCTAAATATTCTTCTTCATCTTATTCTCCACCTCCACTATATCCAAATCGGTTGAAGCCGAGAAACAAAAAAATGGAGGAATTAGACCAAGAGATCTTAAATACTTTCAAAAAGGTGGAGATCAACATTCCCTTTCTAGATTGTTAAGCAAATCTCTAAATATGCCAAGTTTTTGAAAGAACTTTGCACAAATAAAAGGCGTATTAGGGATAATGAGGTTGTGAATTTGGGACAAAACGTGTCTAGTTTAGTTAAGAAACATATTGAGATACCATACAAATGCAGGGATCCATGTATGTTTTTTGTTCCTTGTGTTATTGGAAGTTCAAGGTTTGACAATGCCATGTTAGATTTAGGAGCTTCTATAAATGTAATGCCTTTATCAGTGTTTATTTCTCTATCTCTAGGACCTCTTAAGACTACTGGTGTGGTCATTCAACTGGCCAACCGTAGCATAGTTAACCTTGCAGGTGTGCTTGAGGACATCCTTGTCCGAGTAGACAAGTTAATTTTTCCTGCAGATTTCTACATCTTGGATATGAAGGATGAGGAAGGACTCAAGTCATCAATTATTATCTTGGGAAGACCTTTCATGATGACAACACGAACCAAGATAGATGTGCATGCAGGAACATTGACCATGGAGATAGGAGACGAGAAGATGCATTTTAACGTATTGGAAGCCATGAAGCACCCAATGGAAGAGCATTCTCTGTTTTGTATTGATGTATTAAGTGATGTTGTAAACAATTTTTCTTTTAGTTTCTAGACGTTTTTTTAACTTTTTCTCCATCTTTGGATTTTTTTTTTCAAATATGTCGTACCTAACTATGGACGACGAAGAAAATTGCAAAGCATGTGATATTGAGGACACAATGTTAATAGATGATACCTCTGTGGCGTCCGAGTGTGATGTTGAGGTGACTGAGATTACCTTAGGCAGTAAAATGTTGCCATTTGTGGTACAACCACCCATTTTAGAGTTGAAACCTTTACCATCCCATTTAAAATATGCTTATCTTGAGAAGGATGGGAAACTCCCTATTATTATATTTTCACTACTTATTGATGAGTAGGAAAAACAACTGTTACAGTTTCTTAGAGATCACAAGAAAGCAATAGGCTAGACTTTGGCAGATATTCCTGGTATTAGCCCTTCTTTTTGTATGCACAAAATACTTTTGGAGGAGGATGTTAAACTAGTGAGACAACCTCAAAGAAGACTTAATCCTCAATTGGTGGAGGTTGTGAAGAAAGAGGTCACCAAGTTGCTACAAGCAGGTATTATATATCCCATTTCTGATAACACTTGGGTAAGCCCTATACATGTGGTTCCCAAGAAATTTGGAATCATAGTGGTAAAGAACGAGAAGGATGAGTTGATTCCTACTCGTATTCAGACTAGTTGGAGGGTTTGTATTGACTATAAGAGATTGAACCAAGTCACTCGAAAGGACCACTTTCCTTTGTCATTCATGAATCAGATGCTAGACCGTTTGGCAAGTAAGTCACATTATTGTTTTCTAGATAGATTCTCTGGGTATTTTCAAATCTGTATAGCCCTGGAGGACCAACATAAGACTACCTTCACTTTTCCTTTTGGTACATATGTTTATCGGAAGATGTCATTTTCCCTTTGCAATGCTCCTGGTACGTTTCAGCGATGTATGCTAAGTATTTTTACAGACTTATTGGAGCATTGTATTGAGGTTTTTATGGATGATTTCAGTGTGTATGGTTCATCTTTTGATAATTGTTTACCTAATCTTGTAAGAGTTTTGCAGAGATGTGAAGAAACTAACCTTGTTTTGAATTTTGAAAAGTATCATTTTAGGGTGGAACAAGGTATAGTTTTGGGTCACGTTGTTTTCCAAGAATGATATATCTATAGATCTTGCTAAAATTGATGTCATTTCACAATTACCTTACCCCTCTTTTGTACGAGAGGTTAGATCTTTTCTGGGACATGTAGGGTTTTATAGGAGGTTTATACAGGACTTTAGCAAGATAGTTAATCTTGTCTCTAACTTACCTCAGAAGGACATACCATTTGACTTTGGAGAGAGGTGCAAAGCCATTTTTGATTCCTTGAAAAGACTCCTATCATTCAACCACCTGATTTGACATTGGATACTGCACAGGCAAATTATACCACAATTGAGAAGGAATTACTAGCTGTTGTATTTGCCTTAGATAAATTTAGATTGTACATACTTGGATCCAAGGTAATTGTTTATACAGATCATGTTGCATTGAAATTCCTTCTAAAGAAAGCAGATTCCAAACCAAGGTTGATCAGATGGATGCTACTGCTCAGAGAGTTTGACATTGAGATTCAAGACAGAAGTGGAGCTCATAATCTAGTAGCAGACCATCTTAGTAGGATTGAAAAATAAGATGATGAAATTCCTATTCAGGATGATTTTCCTGATGAAATCCTACTAGCATTGACTATTGTAAAAGGTATGTATCATGAACGTTGGTTTGCTGACATTGTTAATTATTTGGCCGTTTCACCTATTCCTCCATCTTTCTCCAAATTTGAGAAGGCCAAATTGAAAAGTGAGGCGAAGTATTATGTATGTGATGAATCATTCTTATGGTGCATTGGTAGTGACCAAGTCATAAGGAGGTGTGTTCCTGACATAGAGATACCTTCTATGCTTGAATTTTGTCATTCATCACCTTTTGGAGGACATTATGACACACAAAGGACAGGAAGGAAGGTGTTGAATTGTGGATTATATTGGCCTACCATCTTTAGAGATGCATGGGGGATATATGAAAATTGTAAGCAATGTTAGAAGGCAGCCAGATCCATCACCAGAAGGGAAGAGATGCCTCAACAACCCATACTATATTGTGAGGTATTTGATATTTGGGGTATTGATTTCATGGGTCCTTTTCCTTCCTCTTCTGGATTTACTTATATTTTACTTGTTGTAGACTATGTTTCCAAGTGGGTGAAAGCCATAGCTACAAGGACTAATGATGCTTGAGTTGTTATGAGTTTTGTCAGGTCTAACATTTTCTGTAGGTTCGGAATACCACGAGCCATTATTAGTGATTAGGGGACCCACTTTTGCAATAAGCTGTTAGAGAATATGTTGAAAAAGTATGGGGTGACGCATCACATTGCTACACCATATCACCCCCAAACTAATGGATAAGCTAAGGTCTCTAATAGAGAGATCAAGAAGATATTGCTAAAGCTAGTGAAGCCAAATAGGAAGGATTGGGCTGCAAGATTGGATGATGCACTTTGGGCACATCGGATGACCTTCAAAGTACTAATAGGCATGTCACCTTTCAGGGTTGTTTTGGGAAAGGCTTGCCATCTACCTGTGGAGATTCAACATCGAGCCTATTGGGCTATGAAAGCTTGTAACTTGGACATGGATGGAGCAAGGAAAGAGCGAAAGCTCCAATTGCAAGAACTAAAGGAGATTAGGCTCACAACTTATGAAAACTCGAAGTTCTACAAAGAGAAAACCAAGAAATTCCATGACCAAAAGCTTGTGACCAAAAAGGATTTCAACATAGGTCAAAAGGTGTTATTGTACAAGTCTAGGGTAGGGCCTATGAGTGGTAAATTGCGCTCCAAATGGGAAGGCTCATTCATTGTAACCCAAGTATTTTCCTATGCAGCAGTGGAAATCAAGGAAGAATCTTCTGACAGAATCTTCAAAGTTAATGGCCATCGTGTGTGGACATTCAATGAAAATCAAGACATGCTGAACAAAACGATGGGTGGGATGAATTTGACCACTCCAACACTCATTTCACCATGAAGGAGGTAAGTACCTTTCTACTTTCCCTTTGCATTCTATATAAGGCATACATTGAGGACAATGCATAGTTTAAGTGTGAGGGTGTGGGAAACAATTTGATTTGTTCCCCCATTTTGTTTTTTTTTAATAAATATTTGCAATGAATTTGAGAGTTTGAATCAGTAATTGGGATGATAATGAAATTAAGGAAAAAAATGAGTCATGTTGATATGAGTCGGTTGCTTCTATGATTTGCTGATTGACACTAGTACAAAAACAACGTATAACGTCACACGTTCAACGTCCAACTACTGAATAACCAACGTTAAAAATGAGCGGTGACATTTTTGTAAATAAATGCAATTATTAAACATCATTTAGAATTGTAATTCGACGTAAAAGAATATAAAACGTCGAATGCCCTTTAAATTCGACGTTAAAAGGTTAGTGAATTCAATAAAAATTTGAGCGGAAGATTGAAAATTCATTCACTTTATCTTAGGGCGCGATACCCCTTCTCTTCTCAAATTTTTCTCGAACGAAGTTTGACGAGCATCACATGTAATGTTTTTTTCATTTGATACAAATGCATGTTAATTAACTACTTTATGTATGATTTTTTTTTTTAACCGATTATTTGCGTGCTCTTGTCCTTCATAGGCACACTCTACTTTCTCTCTCACTGGTGACGAAACTTTATTCCGATGAACCCACCTTTTGAAGAAGGTTAGTTTTCGTTTTTCGTTTTGAAGAACTTGCGTGTTGAACTTGTCTGTTGTTTTTTTGTTGAACTTGTTTGTTGTTGTTGTTTGGTTGAACTTATTTATTGTTGTTTGATTGAACTTTGTTGTTGATACTACACTACACGTTCATAGTTCATGCTTTATAAAATATCAAAAACTGAAATTTGTTGTTTTTCTGCTTTTCAGATTTCATAGAGTTGTAAACAAGGATCAATATTAATTAAAAAAATTGATTAACGTCGAATATTAACAAAATTCGACATTAACATTAACGTTAACGTCGTATATTGAAAAGATTCGACGTTAATTTACGTCGAATTTTTTAAATTCGACCTCAATTTAACTTCTCCTGATATGACATCGTTCGCGATTTTGCCGTTAAAAGCCCAAAATTTCAACGTTGTATGCGATTTTTGTACTAGTGTGAGTAGATTTGAGAATTTCTTGATTAAATTTTTTGTGAAAGAAATTTGAACTATCTGAATTTTGGGTTCAATGTTAAGGAGCTCAATAGAAATCATCATTAACAAAAATTATAATATTTTTCAAAATTCATTTAAATATACTTATGACAATATATATATATATATATATATATATATATATATATATATATATATATTTTGTTTTATTATTCTAGAGTAATGTTTTATATTTTAAATATTCTCTCGGAGTCCTAGTACTACGTGACAATAAAAATAATGGTTCTGTTGATGAAACTAACGATAATAATATTATAATACTATTAATAAAATAAAATAACAAGATTGTGTATATTACCTGCGTTTTCATGAATCAAAGTAGTTCTTTTGAAATATAATAAATTTTAACTATTTCTAATTTTTTTAATATTATTTTCCTAAAGTATTTGAACGTAATAAATCATTATCAGATATAGTTTTTATTTTGTCAATTTAATAACGAGGAAATTTCAAGAAAAATATTAGGTAATCACGAAAATTTAATATAATTAGTTGATCTATATGTGAATTCATTTTATATATATATATATATATATATATATATATATATATATATAAGTAGAAATACTGATAATTCTAAAATTAATAATAATAATTAATAATATTATTACATAATAATAAGATAATGAAAAAACCAAAATATACTTATATATTTAGTATTTTTATGGTAAGAGTTTAAAATATTGTGTTTTAGAACTAGTATGTTTGAAATAATGAGATTTAATTATTTTAATAATAAAAGTTTAAAGAGTAAATAGAATTTTTATAAATAATTTTCACTATCTTAAAATTATAATATTTTTAAATTTTTTTTTTTCTCTAGAGCTATCTAATTTCTATCTTGAGTTTCTAACTGTCAATTCATCTATTTGAATATAGAGGCTGTAGATTGATTATTGAGACAAACTCTCCACTTTTATTTATTTAGTTTTTCCAATAGAATAAGTTGGTTTATGTCATTTTCTTCGGTTTTTTTGTTCTTCGTTTGTATGTAGACCATCTTGATTTACATGTGGTGTTTGACTCTTTTATAAGATTTTCTACTGATTAGTGATCTTAATGGTGTGTCATTATTGTATTTGTGTTGTTCGTAGGAACAGATAAAGCTTCATGTGCGTCTAAAGGTGTTTTGAGGGTTTTTGACTTATTGATCTGTCCTTTAGGTAATGGAAGCTAATTGCATTAAAGTTATAGATGTTTTGAGATTTGTAATTTTCATTTTTAAGTTGTATAATAATGTTTGATTTGCTAATGTTGGTTTATTCTAAATGTTACTTTTTTGAATTTATTGGTTGAGTAGAGTTGACTTGGGAAATGAGGACCTGATCAATTGATATTGCCGTAACATTAAAATTTGTTTTTGACTCAAGTACTAAGGAGGAAATATCAATTTGACCATCTGAACAGGTTCCACTTTCATAAATCGCAAGATTTTCATTTGTTGATATATGATATAGCATTGAGCGGTGGCAAGCTACCTTGAGTGCCAGTTTATTGCATAGGTCTGAGAGCACTTTAGTTTTAGATTGTTGAGTGCTAGTCTTGTACCGTGAGCGTAGAAAAATGTGAATGTTTTGGTGTTAAGCGATAGTAGGGCACCATGACATTTTCCACTACAAGTCTAGAGAAATTTTAGTTCCAAGATGTTGAGCAGTAAAAAGGTACCGCTGAGCGCTAAGACTGTCGCTAAGTGCTAGGATTATCGCTAAGCGCTAGGATTATCGCTAAGCGCCAGGATTATCGCTAAGCGCCATCTTTTACGAAAGGTTTGGCATTGAGCGCCACCTCTAAGCGGCAATGTATATGTTAAAATTTTCTTATGCTTTGACTTGTTTGAGATTGATTTACCATGGTTTTTCTGTATGTTTAAGATGTATTATGATGTTCTTATGGATCGAAAACATTGTTGTGAATATGTCTGGTAAATGTTGTGGAAGAAATTTCAAGGAGAAGTTTCTTGTGGTGATTTCGGTAGTGTATGTATTGATATATGGATTTCGTATTAAGAGTTATCTTGTCACTAAACTAACCATAGAATCAAGTAGAGAAGGGTGGGGTATGTGGTGAGAGGAGCACGGGGTCCTAGTCTAGGGCCTTTACCATGGTCCAAGATGTTAATAGATTAACCTTCTGTGTGGTTGGATGAAACCCATTAATTGGCAATGGCTCTACAGAGCAGTAGAGGCTACCACAAGTGCATAACTTGCGAAATTATGATATCAATACATGTATCTGAATGGTCGAGTCTAGTATGAATAAGCATATGTGCAAGGATTGTTGATATCAATGATTTACTTGTGTGAATATCTCTATACCTATTATATGATTGCTCTTTTTGCACATTAGCTTACCCTTTCTTATGTGTTTGGTTGTCTATGTTCTATTTGTTTGCAGTGATCACCTTAATGGTGTGAGCACATGAGGAAGAAGTAGTGGATCTAGTGTAGGATAAAAGTATGTAGTGTAAGGATGATCTGGTCATGCTTATGTTTTTTTTTTTAGAAATTTATTATGATTTTGAATTAGTGTAATAATATATTTTAGTTGTATAGGTTCTTTGTGTATTGTTTCGGTTGAATTGGTCGAGGGTTGGTCGTCTTTCCTTGCTCTGCTCTCTTTCGATCGTCCAATCCTTTTCGAGAATGCAATCCACTCCGAAAGGTTGCTGACTTGTAGAAGACACTCTGACACTCAAGTCAGATATCTTTTTCAAAGAGGCTTTTATTTTATTACGATATATCAAGGTTATTTTGCATGGACATCAATCATATATTTATAGGACTTGTGGCAACCAAGCCCATTGATTAACCATTAATACCGTATATTCATATTTGATATGGCAATAATGTCGTATATTCATTTTTTATACGACAATCAAACCATTAATACATGTTAACCGCCCATAAATGATCGTTAACTCTGATCGATATATTTCATATAGTACATAAGTCCCTTAAGCCCAAGCAAGCTCTTTATTGAAAGAGATTCGCAGGGATTATTATGAGCTTTAAGAGAGGTTGCTCACGTTGTATTTAGAGAGTCTATTTTCGATGCGTTTTAAGTCTTCATTCCTCTCTGCACCGAATGACAGACTCTAGGAGTTCTCTTCGAAACGGTTCCCTAGATTAAGCAGGAAACGCTAGGATTTCTCTTTGGAACTATTTCCTAGGTTGAGTGTACGAGTTCTCTTTGGAACTTTATAATGAGACGCCATTAGAACCTGACAAGGTTGAACTTTGGTGGTCCAACTGACCAAGTGGTAAGGGATTGAACATTCATGTGCAGGATATTTTTACTCACAAAAATATGCGTTAAATAAAATATTCAATATTTTATTTTTATAATGAGAAGCTATTATAACCTGATAAGGTTGAATGTTGGTGGTCCAATCGACCAAGCGGTAAGGGATTAAACCTTCATGTGCAGGTTATTTTTACTCACCAAAATATGTGTTAAATAAATTATTCAATATTTTATTTTTATAATGAGAAGTCATTAGAACCTGATAAGATTGAACTATTTTTATAATGAAAAGTCATTAGAACCTAGGTTGAACTTTGGTGGTCCAACTGACCAAGTGGTAAGAGATTGAACCTTCCTGTGTAGGATATTTGTACTCATAAAAATATATATGGGTTAAACACAATATTTAATATTTTATAATCTTCTTTTATAATGAAGAGTCATTTTGGAACCTGACAAGGTTGAACGTTGGTGGTCCAACTGAGGACGCAGTAAGGGATTGAACCTTCCTGAAAGTTATAAAAACAAAAGACATGCCTTTAGAATTTATTATGAAATTTTTTTTCTTGTTGCAAAACCTGGTATTGCCCGAAGTAGCAATGACGAGACTGAGTGCACGTCTGGTTCTTCGTGGTTTAATGGAGATATCATTCGACCCATGGTGGACACCAAATATTTCGATTGAATTGATCGAAGATCGATCATCCTTCCTTGTCATATATTTTTTTAGTGGAAACATGTACATATATTTTTTTATTATAATTATATTTGATATTATTGTAATATATATATATATATATATATATATATATATATATATATATATATATATATATATATATATATATATGAGTTATATGTTAAATATTAGAGGTGTGATGTGTCTTTTTAATAGTTATATGATGTTATTTTTATTACATTAAAATAAAATAATTAAAACAATAATTTTATTAGAATGATTAAAAATTGTATATGGCGTTTATTTTTAAATACATAAATCATATAATTATGTTTGAGTAAAAAGGTTACTAGAGGTTGTACAGTATTTTAATAAATAAAAAATTACTTTTATTTTGCTAAAGAATAAAATTGTACAAGTACTTATATTTCATTAACTTATTAGTTATACAATTTTTTGCAACATGGTTAATTAGTTTTAAACTTTAACAAATAATTTAAAAGAAAAATTATAATTTAAAAAATTAATTTAACAACTTCAACTAATACCATTTAGTTATTATCTAGCTTTAGCAATGACTTAACTTATGCCCTGATCAGTGTACTGATAAAATACAAATATTTGTTTTGGATGTTGTACAAATATATTTAATGTCATGACATTTAATGCTCTCGGTCAAGAACCTTATACAAATGTATTTAATTTTATAGGATTTAAGTCTTTCGGTTGAAAATACTGTAACCCTTGCTGCTGCTACAGCTACATAATGTTCTTTCAATTGTTTCTGAACCTAAGGTCTGAGGCTGTTGCTTTGCAATTATATCCTGTATCTGAACCGATTGCAGGTATATCGCTACACTGAAGAGTCCAAAATCAAATTGTACAATTATTTCAATAGGGTTGTTGATAATTGCAAATTGCTGTTTCCAACGCGGTGCGAAATTATTGCTGCAAGTATGGGAATGACTCTTGCCTTCATAAATATTCGGCTATTTGATAATGAAAATATTTCCTCACAATATCACTTACCGCTCAATAAATACTGTATAAAATTAGAAATGTTTATTATATTTGTTGTTTACATTTTGATAAGAGGAGATAAAATTGGATTGGCGGAAATTGTGTGAATTCATAATAATATAAAATAATAAAATCTTCATAATCTTATCTTACAATAAAAATATTACTCTGAAATTAAATTGATAAAAATTGAGATATTCTTAATTATTCTTAAATAACCACATAACAAATCACTTGTATTTTGTAGTTTGAGATATTCTTAAATTTCAATCACTAATATTATCTCAATAAAGTAACTATAAAGTGAAAATAAATAAATAAACTGTTAGAATTTTTCAGTTTCATATATTATTTAAATATGTTATTTAAAATTAAAGTTAAATATGTATTTTATTCCTTAATTTATTATAATAAAAGTTTTAATTATCGGATAATAACTGTCAAATCCGTCGGTAAATGGTGATTATCGACAGAATTATCGACGATTTGTTATTTTATCGTTATTGACGAATATGGATCGTTGGTAAAGTCTTTGATGAAATGAGGACAAAATTATGATTTTTCCTCTCTCGATTTCATTTCGCACCAAACCCTTATTCTTTCTATCGTCCCCAATCTTACTACTATAGCACGAAACCCTTGCACAAAACCTTCTCCATTGTTGGTGTTTTCTCCTAATCTCATCACTTTCTCACGAAACCCTTATTCATTCATTGTCGATGTGGGTTTCGCCTGTCTCCATTCTTGTTCAATAGTAACATGGTGGGTAAGGAGGCTTCACTAAAGTTCAATCATAGAGGTACAACGATTTCGTGGGTCGTGGAGGCTTTGTGGTTCATGGATGTTGGCGTGAGGACATGACAGAGTCGTGAGGAAGGGCTCCTTGGTGCATTGAGTAAGGTGGGAGGTTGGTGCAACATTGGGCTTCAACGATTAAGTCATCTTCTTTTGTGTAAAGTATCATGTTAGTGTTAATTAGTTAACCATTTTGCAATGAAATTTGAATCCAATTTGTTTGTTAATTTTGTGATTGCTTCTGCTATTTGAATGTTGAATGTTGTCAATGTTATGGGACGCTGGTTATTTTAGTTCAGTTTATGTATTTAACAACATGATAGTTGTATATGAAGTGTTTTATGAAATGCCAACTCTATGGGAGGGCTCGTGTTGTGAACATGTTAAAAGAGTGCTAGTGTTCTTAGACTCTCATTTTGCATCCATTAGAGAAGGATTTTAGTGGATGATAGTGTATTAGTTTCTTTCTTTAGTTTGTTTAATGTGAATTGTGACTTTACTAAGTGGTGTGAGTATGCTATAATTTTGTAAAGTATGGTCCTAAGATTTGGAGTGCATGAATAATGGATAAAAATCTAAAACTTGGTCAAGAATCTAAATTAGTCACCCACCTTAAATTTAATTAAGGTTCTAACTGGTCAAATAATATGTACATTGGTGTGTTAGTATTTGATTTGTATATGCTTCCAATCTATAAAAAGAGAGAAGCATAGGGTATTTTGAATTTATTTCCCTTTTCTAGAGCTTCCTCTTTTGAATACCTCAAGCTTGTCTATGGTGAATGAGCCATTTGCTTCAAACGCCTCCTTGAAGTATTGCGTGTTTGTTGCATAAACTCGAATGTTAAAATTATCTCGTTTTTCTTAACTAACCAACCCCCGAAATCAAGAATTTAACTTACTAAATCAAGACTTCTGATAAAAATAACAAGTTCTCACATCAATAATGTGTATGTCTGGTTTCAATACTAGTTATGTTTAACAAATTATTTATGCTTGGTTCTAGATTGATAAAATCATTTTAGTCCTTGAATCCTCTTTTAGTTGAAACAATTTAGGTGTGTGATTGGATTATATTCAATCTCTTCTTAACTGATTCCAATTCCACATTGCAAATGAAAACCACACACAGTTTCCTAGACTATTTAGAAAATAAAAATTCGAATACAACAATCTAAATAAAAATGAAAGATGTTGTCAAAAAGTATAATGTGAAAATGTCCTTAATTATATCTTTAGTGCTAAATTGGTAAATGAGATTTGTCGTGTGATTTGTTTGAGTAAGTAGACATTGTTCGAAGTACTCAATACATCTTATCAAGTAGGTATGGTTATAATCTATAATTCATTGATTACATGGGACAAGATCATCCCAAGAATCCTAAAAGTGGGTCCCAAAAAGAAGGCCTACCCCACCTTGGTCTGTAGGGTCCAATGAAGTTCTGGCCAAGGAAACTAAGAACATGGGCCCTTTTTCTCTTCATCTCCATTGACCTTGCCAGGAGAAACCCTACCAAATCTATTTGGAATTGTTTCTTGTAAGCATTCGTTGTGCTCTCAAGAGCACCATGGATAAATACCCTTCCTTTGTTCAATGCACTTGGCCTTTTGTCCACAACACTTTGTGGCACCTGCACTCTCCCAACCAAACAAAACTTACTCAAACATGCACTTTTATGAATAATAAAACTCTTTCTCATACACCTAGGTAGGCCTAACACTACATTGAAACTTGTCCATTTACTCTCTTGGAGGCTTTGATCTCTCAACCCTTACACCTTGTTCTTCGAATCTTGTAGACCAAAATTGTGCTACGTACTACAACAAGTATTCTGTAACATCCAAAATTTCTTTAGGGTATTACAAGTAGTAAAACAAAATTTAAATTTAATATTTGATCTCCATAATAAAAAATTTATTTCGATTCAACAACGGTTTCAAACTTACAAACCTTAAACAACATACTCTTCACGACTTAACATAAGTTCGAATTTAAATTTACAAGTCTTAAACAACATAGTTTTCTTATACAAATTTATTTTTAACAAAACAATCCCGAATGTTTTTCTCAGCATGTCTCTCATTATCCCTATGCATTTTCAACTACATTTATAACATTATCTATTCATGTATAACACGAGTTATACAATCATAGCACAAACAAATAAGGATAAACTAACTATAACATATACAATCATTGAACATAGTCATCATATATAATTACAATTTCTATACGCAATTATCCATATATAATAAGTCAAGATAAATCAGACTAGTCCATTTTACCGTCCCTACTCAATTATAGATTTATTTTAATACACCTTAAAATTATATATTATTTAATAATCATATTTAAAGAATAATATATATATATATATATATATATATATTCTATTAATTCACCAAACTTTAAGATTAAATTTTGAACTATTAATGGTACTATCTTAATACAATCAAAGGTCTCAACATTTCATCTCGGAAAGTTGATAAGAATTATTGCAAAATTAATGCACGAGATCCCAATATAAGTCGATTCGAATCCTTGTTTATGACATTATATATGAGTTCATAAAGGCTATCCCTATATAGAAAGATATAAATAAAACCATTGTACTTTACTACTTTACGTAGAAAAAAAAGAGAAACAACTGGTATCTCCTTGCAAAGTGGAAGCACAACGAATGTGATCGTGAAAGCGGCTTCATTCAGCATTTTCCTATAGCGTTGCACGTGTAGGGCCACCCGCGAAACCCAAAGAAGCATCACCAAACGTACGCAAAACAAATGAAAAGTCTTTTGCACTTTTGACTTTTCAATAATGGTTACGCCCACAGCCTACAAACAAGTGTGTGCCTCTAACTCTGAACTCTACATCGGTTTCTACTTCACCTACGTTAGACATTAATAAACATTAAAACATCAAAAACGTTTTCAGATTTCCTCTGTTTTATGCATGAAAAGAACCAGCTATTCAAACCTCAATTTATTTTTCCTCTTAAAGACATGTCACATTTCGTTCACCCTTTTTCTCCTTTCGTTTTTTTAATTTTCGCAACCAAACACGGCCTGGCTGGAGAACAAAATGGAAAATCCTTTAACGAGATAATGTTCATAGAACCTGGACAGGAATTTGGCTACGCGGTTTCTTTAATTTGAGTGCCACTTTTCGTTGACGGTTTTCAAAGTTTCAAAAATAAAATCGAGTCTTTTGGTGAAGACACACGAGAACCATCGATTGTGGAGAATTGAAAACCAAGCTATAACTGTTTCCGGGTACTCTCTCTTTATGTGTAGAGATACATATAAATATATATCTTTTTCCCTTTTCGTCACTTTTCTGTTTTGTTTTACTTTGTGCTTCGACGAAATTGTGACAGGGTGAGATTGGGATCCTCCACTTTCAATGGCTTGCGTGAGAAGTTTAGAAAGAGAGGTTAGTTTTTGAGTTGGACTTTATTCTTCAAACTCGTTATGATTTTTGAATAGACACTTAGTGGCTCTTGAGGGTTTGAAAAAAGGTCATGTTTTGGTTCTGTCTTGTTCTCATTGAAGGAGGTGTCCAATTCCTCTCCATTGTGTGTATGTGCTTACACAAAGTGAAGACTAAAAGTTTAATGTTGTGGCGCCACGTTAAGGATTGTGTATCTTACTTCATATTATTATATTGGATGGTAGATTGTGCTGATTCTGTTGAACGGTCAAACATGATTCTGCTTGCCATCTTTTTATTTCCAATGGTGTTCTGGAACTTCATTAAGGTTTAAGAATTTGATTCCTTTTTATTCTCTCTCCAGAATGACATTTGAAAGCATAACCTTTATTACTTAACAGTAACAGAAGGCATTTGATAATCATGTGTCCATAGACAAAATATAAAATTTAATGTGTCTTTGGTTAACTTATTTTGTATGTACAGTGACCTTTTGGTTTTTTCTCATGGTAATTAGAGCTTAATCTTTTAGGGGTGGAATTTTGAGGTATCTCCTTCTTAGTTGAAGACAGGTTTATGTTTAACTCAACTTTATTTCACTTATATAATATAATATGATCTTAATGTGAAATTTCTGAAAGAGATTTACAGTAAAATTCCTTGCGTCTTTCAACTTAAGTCCTTCCCACTGACTCAGCTGGTGTTGTTAATTGAGTCACACGACTCATTTAGTTTTTGGTTGATAAAGGTTTTATATTTAAAAATAAGTTAAATTTGAAGATTCACAATCACACCTATCTCTCATGATAAATTTCACCATCAACTTCCTCAATTCCAAACTGATTTGTCAGATTCTTTTAGTTTATATCCCACATGCTGTTGTCCTAATATACCCCACGCTTTCGTTGTGATTAAATCAATATTAATGTTTGACATAGAAACCAACATAAAGGCTTCTATTCTATACCTAGTTGTTACGAACCACATTTCAACTTTCTATTTTTACTTTTTGGAATCGTTGGTTTTTAAGTAAGCACCAGCCATTGCAAGTTGTCATAATTTAATAATATTATACTAATTTGTAGTAGCTGCTAGTTATACCTTCTCATACTATATATTTCTTCTCCTCCATTCTTCTTACGAAACAAACTAGTGATTGTTACATGCGAAACTGAATTAACATTCATGGATTGTCTGGTTGGAATTTAATATTCTTCTGTTGTTGTTTATTTTCTTTTTCTTAATCATGCATAACACTGACGTGCATTTGATTCTGGTTCACACCTTATTGTGGTACGTTTTCTGTTTCAGCTTGACTTTAGCTTTTGACTTGAACAAATATAATCCGAACTAGCTTCACGGCAGTATTTCTGTTCAAGAAGTCTTTAACTATTCAACCAGTCAACTTCACCATTCTCTCTGCGTCCTCTCCCTTTAATCAGGTTGGTTAACATTTTATTTAGTTATTGCTCAGTTAGTGTGGCCACTTTATCATAAGTGTACATCTCAAATCCCAGAGGACCTCATGTGTCTTATATTCTTTTGGGTTGAACACTGGAGCTGCAAGCATCATGGTATGCTTCTGAAGCAAAATCTACTAGAATTGAAGGGTGTATCCTTGTAGGAGGCTGTCTTGAATTTAACATGAACATTATATGTTTGTTGTGATTCAATGCTGCAGTTAAACTGTTCCATTACTCAGATATAAAATTTTCTCCCAGTGTTACAGCTGAAAGTCATTGCTGATGTCCTCAATGGGTGGTTCAGCTGATGAAAATCTTGAAACTAAAGAGACACATGTGAGAAGTTTGTCATCTTCACATGGTCAGGAACCATATGTCCACAAGGTTGGAATTCCTCCGCGGCAAAACCTTTTCAGGGAATTCCAATCCACTGTAAAAGAAACATTTTTCGCAGATGATCCACTACGGTCCTTCAAGGATCAAACTAAGTCCCGGAAGCTGATCCTTGGCATTGAAGCCATATTCCCCATACTTAGTTGGGGGAGAACCTATAATCTCGCAAAATTTAGAGGGGATCTTATTGCTGGTCTAACTATTGCAAGTCTCTGCATTCCTCAGGTGAATTTTCCATAAAATGGTCATTCTTAGCGTTTAAAGTACAATAGAATTATATATCATAGTATAAAGCATTATAATTCCTACTTCTTAGTCTATTCTGAAGATTTTGGATTGTAATATTTTCTTTGAAAAACAGGACATTGGATATGCAAAGCTTGCAAATTTAGATCCAGAGTATGGATTATGTAAGACTCATCTCTCATTAACAGCTCAACTCCCCTATGTGTTTACCGTTCTTTGGATATTGGATTGTGATTTTGTTTCTTTTCTTATATCTCTTACAGACTCCAGCTTTGTTCCACCACTGATTTATGCTGTCATGGGTAGTTCTCGTGACATTGCAATAGGACCAGTGGCAGTGGTTTCTCTCTTGCTGGGGACATTACTTCAGAGTGAGATTGATCCTATTGCTAACCCAATAGACTATCGAAGACTTGCTTTTACTGCCACTTTCTTTGCGGGGATTACTCAAGCAACACTTGGGGTTTTAAGGTATGACACTTTCTTCCTAACATGATGTTTGTACATGTGCTAGTGCTACCATCATCCAAATGAAATGCTCTATTATTAATTCATCTTGGTGTTGGTGGATCTTTTGATCAGATTAGGATTTTTGATTGATTTCCTATCTCATGCTGCAATTGTTGGCTTTATGGGGGGAGCTGCCATCACAATTGCCCTTCAACAGCTTAAGGGCTTCCTTGGGATTCAGAAGTTCACAAAGAAAACTGATGTTATCTCTGTGATGTACTCAGTTCTGTCATCAGCCCATCATGGTGTATGCTTTCTCTTTTCCTCTCTAGACCTGCACACAAAAGTTAGTACTGAAGTTTTATTCTGAAGATGCATGTAACACTAAAACTGATCACTATCTATCATAATGCAGTGGAATTGGCAAACTATAGTAATTGGAGCTGTTTTTCTGGCTTTTCTTCTGTTTGCCAAGTATATTGTAAGCTCACTAATTCACCTGGTTATATATTCCCAAAACAGATTATGAAGATTGTAAATTATTTTCTCATTATTTTATGATGATACGTGGATCAGGGAAAGAAGAACACGAGATTCTTCTGGGTGCCAGCAATTGCACCGTTGATATCTGTTATTCTCTCTACTCTTTTTGTATACTTAACACGTGCAGACAAGCATGGTGTTGCAATTGTAAGTATATATATTTATTACCTTTCTCATGCCAAATATAGCAGATTGTAACTGTAGTCATATGATTAAATGAAAACTAAGATAATAATGCTTTTTTCTTCCCAAATGCTGATTGAAAACCGTACTAAGTTGGTAGGACTAACTAATTGCGATAGTGGTAAAGCTTTTTCTTTTCTATTGATGTGTGAAGGTAAAACACATAAAGAGTGGCATCAATCCTTCATCTGTGAAGGAAATTTATTTCACTGGTGATTACCTTGGGAAAGGTTTCAGAATTGGCATCGTGGCTGGCATGATAGCATTGACTGTAAGCAAAATTATCCTCATATGAAGAATATTTTTCCATTTACTTTTTATGTGTTGTTATGAACTCTTTCATTTTGGTTATCATCAGGAAGCTACAGCAATTGGAAGAACATTTGCTTCCATGAAGGACTATCAACTGGATGGAAACAAAGAAATGGTGGCATTAGGTGCTATGAATGTTGTTGGTTCATTCACTTCCTGTTATGTGGCAACCGGTTAGTTCAAATATATTCTTTGCTGTAAGAAACATACATGCGGTCACAGCTAATGAAAGAAATTATAATGCTTTTCTTTTAGCTGATATAAGCTATAATTCATAATAAAAATGATGAAAAAGGGAGAAGAGAAGTTATCATTATTTGGAAAATTACACTTTATGCCCATGTGTTTTACTTATTCCAAAATATCCCCATTGTTTCTTGCTATCGGTTAGCCCACTTCAAATTTGGTATAACTGGATAACTAGCTTTTCGGTTTACTTCAATGGTAGTTCAACACTTTTCTCATCCTAACCCCCTTTCAAAGGTTTAGTTTTTCAAGAGGCTGATGTGTAAAAAAGTAACAACTTTTTATGGGATAGGTTGAGAAGGTACTTGTATGAGAGAACTTTTCTTTTTTTGAAAGAATTTAATATGTTTTGTTGTGAAATATGTTGTTTGGACCAAAAAGTTTAAGAAAAATTTGAGGTTGTAGAAATTTATGAAAGTTTTGATTACTTAAAATTGTAAAATGTTAAATAATACCTTCAAATAAACAAAGTAAGAATTTGAAATACTCTCACCTTTTACTCTCTTTTCATTTCCCATAATATTTCTTTTCTCTTTTTTTTTTTCTCTGAATCAGTCCTCTCTTCCCCTATATTTTCTCTCTTTACTTCTTTCTTTTTCTTAGTACACATCAGTCTTCTTAATGTCCATCGAACTAAAAAGGGTCAAAATTTGTACTTTTAAATTATTAAACATTATAAATTTTAACTAGAAAAAAATTTAAAAATTGACTAATATTTATTTTCATAAAGTTTATTATTAAAATTTCAATCACTCAAGTATATATTTAAAATTAGTTTTTCATTTTGTAGAAATTAAATGTCATACAAACTAAGAATGTTAAATTTAATAAATTTAAATTGATTTATTCAACAAAATATATAAAAATTGAAGGAAATTTGAAGAAAAAGTAATTCAGATTTCAAACACTTAAAAAATCTCTGAAATTTCAAAATTCCTCGTTCGAATGCAGCCTAAAGAAGTTGTGTAACATGAACTGCTGTGTTAATGTTAAAAGTTATCTGAAAAATTAATTATTTTCATTATAAAACAAGGTTGTAAGGGTTAAGTAACTACACCCAAGAGAAAAGGATGGTAGGGTTATTTGAAGAAAGGAGAAAGTCCAGGGAATAAAGTGATATTTACTCTAAAAATTTTATGGTAGTATGTTTCATAATCAATCATGAATTCTGTGCTAATTTTTCATAGGTTGAAAACTAATCTCTTGCTATCTACAGGTTCTTTCTCTCGGTCAGCAGTAAACTACATGGCTGGCTGCGAAACTGCAGTATCTAATATCGTCATGTCTGTTGTTGTGTTCTTAACCTTGGAATTCCTCACACCTCTTTTCGAATACACTCCAAATGCCATTCTTGCTACAATAATTATTTCTGCTGTCATCAACCTTGTGGACTATAAAGCAGCGATTTTGATATGGAAGATTGATAAATTTGACTTTGTTGCTTGCATGGGAGCATTTTTTGGGGTTGTTTTTGCCTCAGTTGAGATAGGACTTTTAATTGCAGTAAGTACTAAGACAGTTATCCCATGCTGCATAATGTTGATGTGTTTCTGGTAGGTAATATTAATTTAGATGTTGTTGTGGTAGGTCTCTATATCCTTTGCAAAGATCCTATTACAAGTTACTAGGCCACGAACTGCAATTCTGGGGAAGATCCCTAGGACTACGGTCTATAGAAACATCCAACAATACCCTGAAGCCACAAGGGTTCCTGGTGTACTCATCATCAGAGTTGATTCTGCAATATATTTTTCCAACTCCAACTATGTTAAAGAAAGGTAAAATTGTTCCTTCTTTGTACTTTCCAAGCTATAACTGTCTACATCTGTTATCCATGCATTTATATCCATCAGATACAGTTTTTCACTACTGAATTTTTGTCTCAATAATCTAAAGTGATCACAGAATTGTTATATTGTTCTGAAAATATCAGGGATACTAGATATGCTACATGTTGTATGAAGTTTCAATGATGTACCAGGAAAATAACACAATCAATATCAAATATCGAACTATTCTACTGAACTAAATTGTTTCTCTCTTCCCATTTACAATATTACTCTAAAATGATAACTTCACTCACAACCTATTTCCTTGTTTTGGTAATTTTGAAACGTATTTCTTATGCCAATCATTGACTAATTATCTCATGCAGGATATTAAGATGGCTGATGGATGAGGAAGAACAAGTGAAAGTAGACTACCAAACAAGAATCCAATTTTTGATAGTTGAGATGTCACGTGAGTGTCAATTTTTTTTTTTCCCTTTCTTCTTGTCCCATTTTCCTATAGTAAGCACAAAATTTCATATCGTTGTTCTTAAAGTGTGTCCATTGCAGCTGTCACTGACATAGACACAAGCGGCATCCATGCACTTGAAGAATTATTTAGAAGTCTTCAGAAAAGAGATGTTCAGGTATTAATCATCAAACCAAATACTGTAAGAATTCTAAATGATATCATGTGGCAAATATCTTACCAAAGAAAGCACCACTTTGAGCAGCTTGTTCTGGCAAACCCTGGGCCAATAGTAATAGACAAGCTCCACACATCAAACTTTGCTGCTTTGCTTGGTGAAGACAAAATCTTCCTCACTGTTGCAGAGGCTGTTGCATACTGTTCTCCAAAGTTGGCTGAGGACCCTTGAAGAACACTTTGAAAATGTGGTTTTGCCATCGTTAGGGAAATGAGGCGAAGAAATGAAGTGGGGGATGGTAGAGATCAACCTCTGGCTTTCAGCCGAGTTAGCTTTTCAAGAGATGGTCACTACAAAAAGTCGTTACAAATTGCCCGTAAATTTGTGCTAGTTAGTGCTTTTGGGGTCCCTATAGGGAAAGAAAAATTATTCATGTTCACCAGAAAGCTACATCAACACTTAATATACTTACAGAAAGAACAAAAATGATAAGTTTATAAAATGTGTATAATTTGTGTAAACAAAATCAAGATGTATGTTTATCATTGCTCTAAGTGAAAATAAGAAAGATTCGTATAAAGGTGCGCTTGTTTTGCACTACAACCAGCATTAACTCAGCACTGGATTTTCACTGGAATCTATATAAAGTTTCTTTTATTGTATTATAAGCTCCAGTGTGATACCTTGGAAATGCTCTTATTTTCCATTACATGTGCTGAATGACAATTACACCTTCACAAGGGAAACTTGCCATTGCCTCTTCCAAATTTGCTCTTTTTCTTCCATTTTGTGATTGTAATTCTTGTAGCAGTGAGGTTTGGATTGACAAGATTAATGAAGCAGGTACATTACTTTTCTTTTCTTTTTTCAGTGACAGGTAGATTCGATGTGATGATTTTATCTTTTCTATGTCGAACAAGGTCGCAAAATGAGCCACATTCATAATGCAAACATACTTTTTAGGATGTGAACATTAATATATCTGTTAAAAAGCTTCATGACACGCACCAAAAAGAGTTAAGAATTTTTGTTAGGGTTAAATAGGTTTTTTCTTTTCAAACTATCATGAAAAGTTATTTTTATAAATTAAATTATAAATTATTTTATTTTTAAACTTATGAAAATTATGTAAAATATCATTTTTAACAAAACAATATCAAAGTTATATTTTTAACATATGAAACTTTATTTGTTAATTGAAAAATATTTTATATATTATTTGTTGGAGAAGAACAATTTCTTACAATAATTTAAAAACAAAAATTATGTTTAATTCATTTTTTTAAAATGGACTTCAAGAACCTATAAATTATATAAAGTAAATTGCGCTAAACTACACTTCAACATTTTTCAGATTAGACTCATGCTAATTTTGTTACAAACTTTAAAATATTACACCAACTTCCATTTTAATATTACATGTAAATTTAAATTTTTTTAAAAATGATCCTATAAATTGAATCCATAGTCTTTTCCACCTTTTTCAACTTTACCATAGCTAATCTTATAACTCCGAGAAATTCTCCGAGTTTGTAATATCCAACTATATTAAAAGAAAGGGTTAAATATGTTTTTATCCCTTAAGTTTTAGTGAAATTTGAAATTAGTCTCTCTTCAAAACTTTGGCCTAATTTAGTTCCCAAACTTTAAAAATGTGTGAATTTAGTCCTTTGAACTAAATTTTGTTAGGTTTATTTGATATTTCAAGTGCGTTTCATGATAGCATTTGAGTTGTTTATACCATTTGACACATTTTTGCTTCAATGTTAATTGAGAAATGCGTTTGAAACATCAAATAAAGTTAACAAAATTTGGTTAAAAGGACTAAATTCACACATTTTTAAAGTTTGGGGACTAAATTAGTCCAAAGTTTTGAAGAGGGACTAATTCCAATTTTCACTAAAAGTTAAGGGATCAAAAACATATTTAACCCTTTAAAGAATTTAAATTCTAACCTATTTAATCAAATATACAAAATTAAATGGACATGAAAATACAACACCAAGATAAAATATACATATCAAAGAAAGGAGGCCCTTTTCAAGAGATACTCAATCACCATAGACGGATACAAGGGAGGTAAGCATGGGTTGTGACTAGAGTTGTCATTAAGGCCAGTCCTAGCCTCTTTTTAAAATTAGCCTACTTTTTTTTACACACATCTTAGGGGCTTCAAGCCCCTAGCCCCCAAAACCCCATGAAATGGGTTGGGATTGAATTAGAGCTGGGTTATCCCCTAGGCCCATTGTTCTACGACGTTGGAATATTTCCATTTTGGGTTACTCCCTCCACCACCACAACTTGCTTCCTCCACCACCCCATTCCCCTTTTACCCTTTTCTTTATTTTTTCATTCCTATTTTACCCTTATTAAAATTTTAGGGTTAATATTATTTAAAATCTCACGTGGACATTCATTCTCTTTATCATTCTTCCCTCTTTCTCTTTATTATTTTTCTCAGGTTGTCTCTTACGGTCCACTATCCTTGGGTTGTCTCTCATGTTCCACTTCTTCTTCTCTTTTATAGAATTATGACGTGAGAGTATGGTGGACTTTGTGTTTAGTAAGATTGAAAGTAGGGAAAACAATTCATCTTCAGCCGTGAGTGTGGTGGTGCTTCAAGGTGCTGGTTCAGAAGCGCGAGAGTTTCAGAGGCATGAAGGTGCGTAATAAAACCCTAAAATATAAACCGTATAATCTTTAAACGGATGTGAGCATCCGTCAACGGATGTCAACATCCGTTTAAAGATTACAGTTTATATTTGACAGTTTTTTTTATATTAATTTTGAAGATATTTAAATAATATAATTTATATTTTTTGATATATTATTTATATTTACACCGCCCCCACCGTCGAACCGCTGAAGGAGAAAGAAAACTGATATGGAGAAAAAATGGAAGATGAGAAACGAATATGATGGAGTTTGGGTGAGAATCTGAGAAGCTTGGGAGGTGGGTGAGAAGGGGTAGAAAGATAGATTTTAGGGTTAAAGTAAATAATTAGGATTAAAAATTATAAAGGTTATTTTTGTAATTGTAAAAGGTTAGTTTTGTAATTCAAAAAATATGTAATAGAATTGGGGAGGTGGAGGTGGAGGGAGAAAATGTGGTGGTGGAGGGAGTAACACCCTTCCATTTTCTTCTACCCTTTATAACTTTCAGAACTTGCAAGAACTACTGATAGGCTGTCGTTGAAGCTATCAAATTAATACTACTTTTCAAGGCAACTTCAGTATTGCCAAGTAGTATTCAAGAAAGTAGACAGGGTTGAAGTAACCCTGAGTCGTCTCCCAACGAACACGAAATTGCTTTTGAATATCTGTGACTCTTACGAATGCTATGCAATGCTTATGAATAAAAGTAATGGTTGAAGAGTGTTTAAAGAATAAATAAGAAACTTAAAAACAGTTACGATGAAATAGGCTAATTCCACTGCTTTTCCAAGATAGATTCATCATCGGTTATTCACGGATAATTGTTCAATTGATTATTGTTTAAGTTTCAAATTAATTAAAGTACATTCTTAATTAATTTGAGGGCGATCATGCATTTAACCAAAGTAAATTCTCAATCAAATGCAAAACCTTTCTAGATTATTCACAATAAATTCAACCAAAGTACATTCTCAATCAAATTCTATTGTGTTTAATCATGTCTATTCTTAAATCTCCTAACCAAATTAAAAGCTAACCAATCAAAGTAAATTCTCAATTGATTATAGTTGAAATTATTACTAATCAATCAAAGTACATTCTCAATTGATAGTAAAAACCATTTAATCATATGAAAGTAGATTCTCAATTAAACCTAGAAACCCTAGAACTCATATAATCAATATGCATGTAGATTCAAACACATTATGATGCAAAAATCTTTGCTTTTAATTTGATAGAGAGATGAAAGACATAGAGAGAACAACTTAAATCAATAATCAAAATAAACAATTGCATTAACTCAATCTAACCTCAGAATCCATAATGGAATTACAGTAGAATTAGCCCTAGATGCTTAGCTCTCCATGAATGGAGTTGAATACAAGATGAAAGAAAAGTGAGAGGAGTATGAGAGAATGAATGAATTAAGTGAAGTCCCTGGGTCTCTTTATATAGGCTTGATCGGGCTTGGACTCTGAGTATTCAGTTGATAGAATCTTTTATCTTATATCTTCCAAATAACTAAAAGATTTAAATAATTATAACATTATTTGGAAGATATTTTCAGTTGATATTCCCAAATTAAATTAATTCAACAACTGAATTTTATCTTTTAGCTTTTCTGAATTTCCAAAATTGCACAAATGCCCTGAAATTTCCTCTATCTGCACTTTAGCCCCTTCTGAGTTTCTGAAATTGCAAGAAAGCCCCTCAGTTGACCAGACTTTGACCAGAGGAGGATGCACCAATGGAAGCTCGCCACGTGGCTGCCCTCTTCCTTCCCCAATTAGGGTTTCAGATTGGGGAAAACGAGAAAGGTCTCCTCCTGCGCCGTGAAGTGATTTTTTTGCTGGTGTGCGAGAATGATGGTGGCTGCACGGCGACGACGCTGGTTGATGGAGAAGACGGCCATGCGAGGAGGTTCTCTTGATGGTGGTGTTTCGCGAATGAAGGAGGAGCTTGGTCTCACCGTTTGTTGATGGCGCGACGGGCATGGGGCTTCTGCGGCAGCGCGATTGGGTTTTCTGGTTTTTTTGGATTTGTAGGTCTGAGATGATGATTGGCCGTGGAAGAAGCTCGTGCGACGGCTACAAGATGGTTGTGACCATGGCAGCGGCGGTCCTGTAGTGGCAAACACCGAGTGGTGTGGACGCTGCGTGTTACGGTGGTTGCTGTGCGTTGAAGATTGGTGGCGGAGCGGCGTTGAAGGAAAGGATGGCGACGACGTGGAGAAGAAAGGTTGCGCGATGGTGGAGACGGTGGCGCGATTGCAGCGCGGCGACACATGGTGACCGGCGGCAGTTGTGGATGTGCGGCGGTGGTGACGGCGGCACGACAGTGGCGTTGGGGCTTGCGGCGTTGGCGGCATTAGCGGCTAGGGTTTCTGTGGAGAAGGTGGAAGATGATGCTCATGGTTTAGGGCTGAGGTGGCGCGTTCTGACTGGTTCACTAGTGAGTGCAAGGATCAGTGATGTGGCATCATCTGAGTGGTTCAATATGTTAGTGGTGGACTGCCACGTGGCATGATCTGGTGAAGTTTGGCTTAGGAGGGGTGTGTATAGGAAACTTAGGGAGGTGTAGTAGAAATGGCTTAGTGTTTGGGTTTGGTCTTTGGCCTGTTTCAGAAATAGGAGTGTATGTAGGGATTTTAGGGGGTGCAAGGGTAAAGTTTGCCTGTTTGGCCCATCTGTACATTATTTTCCAAATAAAACCTGATTTTGGGCCTTGAATTGCCATTTGGACCAATAGAACTTATAATTTCAGCTGCACAAATAAACGTAAGAACATCCAAGAATATTTTATGCGCTAAAACTCACGTTTTACGTCTCTTTAATTCCCAAACCCAACAATTCCAATCATCACAAATTCACTTAAAATCAATCATTTAAGCACAATTATTCTATCAAAAATTTGAATTTTAAAGCATAAATGTGGGCATAAATATCCATTCATCAACTACGAAACCCAATTCGACCCTTTTCTCTCAATTACCCTCTTGCTTGTTGATTTCACACTATCCATTTTGGAGGTACTCACTTCGTTCTCACCTATTTCATGCTTATTTGCCTCTCTAAGTTTAGGTTTTACTTATGAAATTATGGTTTGAAAAGAAAGAGAAATATTTTATACAAATGCCCCCAAATTATTGTTGACAAATGTGTTCCCAAATTTTAGATATTTATTCTCTGTAGTCTTAATCAAATTATAGAGGAGTGTAGCATGAAGATGATTTCGTTTCTTATGAGAACTTGTCTATAATCCATCCACTCAGAAGTTCACTTTTGACATGAATTAAACCCTTTAGAAGCTTTAGAAGACTTGGTGAAGGAATGCTCAATGTTGCACTGCAATTTGTGTGTTTAATAGTTTCTTGGTTTGTGAGGTATAATTTCTGCAATGACAACGTTTTGGAACGCTGAAGCTGCTTTGGGAGTAAAGTTCGAAGACATGCTTCATTTGGAGAAAAGCACTCCTTCGTGTTAGGGTTCGAGCAAGAGAGAAAGAGGAGGCTGAATCGGTAGAGGAAATGAAGAAGGAGGTTGAATCAGTAGAGGAAATGAAGAAGGTGATCAAAGGGACGAGACGCGAGCTCGTAAGCAAAGTAAAGAGGGTTGTCCGATTAAGAAGTGTAAACCGTCGAGAAGAAGTTTCTTTTTCCTATATACGTGGGTTTCCTTCTACAATGTATACACAACACAATTTTACATTCTACAGTTTTACATTCTTTAGTTTAGGTTTTTACGCTTTCGTAGAGATAAAGTTATTGGTCTTGGCGATTGGATTTCACTGAGAGGCTTGCAAGGGTTACAGACCGCAAGTGGATTGGTGAGTCCGGTAATGTGTAATTTCGTTTTCGTGTTAATAAATTTCAATTTCGTGTTCTTGTTCTAGTCTAGTTAACATTTTGATTTTGTTATTGAATTCAGTGTTATTTCTATGTTTTCTTGAATTTGGTTGTGAATTTTAGATTGATGAATAGGCTAATAGTAGTTTCTGCCAGTTGGTTTTAATTAGGAATTTAAATGTTTTATAGTAGATTGTATGTTTTAATTGCATTCAGATGAGGTTGTGCATCTGATATTGGTTAAAAATGAAAATTTGGGTTTGGATTCATTGTGGTTTTGGTAAACTGAGTGATGATCATTTATTCTTAAGTTCTAAAATGAACTTTAAGACCCTGAAATGGGCTTATTTTTACATGATGTCTTCTTAAAATATGATTAACTACTCTGTTCACCAATTTTATATGAATTTTACTCTAATTTTTGTTCTAACCAATACTTCTTGTTCTGATTCTTTGATCTTGGTTTTCCTGTGAATAAAGATTATGTTCAGTAGCTTAGATTTTGAAATTTCCATTCTTTTGGTTCTAATACATGTATATACTACTTCTTTTATGCATCCTTAGTTTTATTATTCAGTTTTAATTTTAGTTTCCTTGCATTGTTAATTTTTAGCATTCATAGGTTAGTTAGTAGTTACTACTGTTTGGACTTGTATGCTTAGTTAGATTCCATATCTTTCCATTTCTTCATCACTTTAGCTTAGGTTTTAGTTCTTTACATTTTATTTCCTTATTTTCCTTTTAAACAGATTTCATTTCTTTACTCTTTTCTTTTTAATTTCTTTCTTTTCATTTAATTTCTTTCCCCACCTTACATTAGTAATTAGGTAGTAAATAAATAATTACAAGAATTAACCAAACACTTTAAACTTAATTTTTTTGAATCCAAGGATTGATATTCTGGTCATTCCTATACTTCATTAGTAGGGAAACCAACTTTATTCTGTTTTAGGCCACTAAAAAGCAGTTTAACAAAGAGCATATATATTCTTTTCAAATGTGTGAGAAAAAAGTTTGGATTATATGAAGGAAAACATGTTGTAGCATTTACCCTTTACAATTGAAGCAGAAAAATCAACATATTTGATCATTTTATTCAAATTTTATACATGAAAGATTTGGTAAAAAAAAGGTTCATGGGCTAGCTCGACCCATAGGGCTTTGGGGGTGTTTATCCTTGTGGGCTTTTTATTAAAAGATTTTCTTTTGGCTCTATGGACTCTTTTGGCTCTAACCCACATGGACTAGGGTCAAATCCTATCACATGGACCAACTTGATAACTCTAGTTCTAGCTCATCTTATTTAAGAAAAATATAAATTCAAAACTTGTTTGAGAAGTCAAAAATAATTTCTTTGTCAAAAAGTAATTGTGTCTTTCGCACTTTTAATAAGTGATTTACAAGTTGCAACCTTTCGTCTTCCTATTCAACTTTCGCAAATACAAAGCCAAAGGACCTCGCACACAACTCAATTGTTCTTAGTTAATATACTACAACCTATAGGTAAAAATATTTCATTATTGTCTTATTAATATTCTCATTTAACCTTCAATTCATGAATGTCTTTTGATTCATTTTTATCAATGATATATAGGATGAGGACATTCATCATTATGGTAAACTCATCTATAATTGATGCATATTTTAAATGAAAAACTACTGAAACTTCTCAATCTAGCAACTCCTTAACCACTTGTTGGACTACTATAGAAGTGAGTCATGTTCATCAATTTTTCTCAAATTTAGCGTTGATTGTAAATGTTATGACTGTTTCTCCTAAGAGACATGATCACTTACAAACTACTCAAGAAACAATAATTGCAAATTTAATTTCTACTGATGATATTGAAATTTGTTGTGGACTCAATCAAATAGTCACTTTACAAAGATTTGCAGATACTCGAAGTTCTTCAAAAAGCTATAGAAGAAGGTAATTTTTCCCTCTATAGTGATTGAGAAACAAATTTTTAATCCCCGAAAACGGAGTCAAAAACTTGTTAAGAGCTCGGCAAGTGTACCGAATCGTATCAAGTAATAATAAATGGTAAGACCAAGTATCGTTTCCCAAAAGACTCACGACACTAAACATTTATGTGATTACTCAACTAATTAAGACTTTAAAGAACAAATTTTGGGGTTTTTGGATGCAAATGCAATAAAATAAATATGAATACAATTTGATCAATTGAGGCTAAACACAAGAATGAATGGATGAAGTTGATGATATTGTTGTTGGGTTTAGATTTCACCTAATTTACTCTCATGCATATATGAATTCATCTTCTTCATTAATGTTAATGTCACTTTCTAATCTCACCAAAAGACAGTGTTTCACTCAAGCACTCAAAAGTGTATAGTGAGGTGACTCTCTTACACTCTATCATCACAATGTCACATGAATCAACTTTGCCTTTCATTTAACCACATATCAAACACACTCACAAGCAAGTTATCATCATAAGGACTTTTTGTGGCTTGTATATTGAGGCCGGACTAAGAAGAAAATTGGTTTTTCTAAACAACAAAATCCTTGAGTTAAGAGAGTGCAAAATTTATTCTCATTAACAATCAACTCTCTTTCTTCTTTTATGTGAGAAACCAATCTTGAACTTATTCCCAACTTTACTTGCATTGAGCTTAACCTTTTCTTTTCTTTTCTTTTTCTCTTTTTTTTTTGCTTTTGCTCAATGTTCTTTAATGAATTTCACAAAGTTCTTTCTGGTTTCTCACAACCCCAAACTCGAACCATTCTCCATTACCACATAAAACATACTTTATTCAACTCAAGGTAAGGATTTCAGAAAGGGTTTTTCAACTTTCAATTTTTAGCTCAAGGTTCAAAGGGTAAAGAGAAACATTGTTCTATGTTCGGTTCAACTTCCAAAGTTCACAATTTCCCCAACTACAAAGGTGCTTTCAACTTCAAAAGGTCCTAGAAGCTTCCTTTGCCCAAGGGGAGTGAATAAGAGTCTTTCCATTCACCAATCTTCCAAGGGGGATGCATGGGAACCTCTCCCTTAAATTATCGGCTAAGGGGGATGTTCCTCCACTCTTCCAAGTCGAAATGACTCTTCCAAGGCCCAAAGTGGCATTAATCAAGCTCCAAGGCCCAAATGTGGTGCTAATCCTTCTAATACTTGCACTAAGCTACTTTGTAATGTAATCACTAGTGCAGAACGGGCTATAGACGTCCGTTCTGTGGGCCTTTTGACGTTCGACCTCCAACGGACGTCTATGCGGGTGACGTCTATGTAGACGTCCGTTGTGCCAGGCCGGACGTTTATACAAACGTCCGTTGTGTCAGGCCGGACGTCTATATAGACGTCCATATAGACGTCCGGCACCTCGACCCTTGACGTCTACTTGGCTGTATTGTTAGTGGTAGGGGCTGGGGGGTTGGACGTCCGTTTGTGCACTGCCGGAACGGCCTAAGAATGTAGCCCAGAAACAGTCAAAGGAGGGAAATCGAGGAGGGAACGACATAAAACGTAGCCCAAAAACAGTCAAAGAATCCGCCCAAGAACATGCAAGAGACTGCAAAAAAGTACCGAAAACAATTTTTAATCGGTTCAAATCAAAGGTATTTCATCACAGAGCAATGTAATCGGACTGAAAGTTAATTTAAACGGTCCAAAAAAGAGAAAACGCACCTGGAAAATCAATGGAGCAGACAGCGTTCGCGGGGAGAAGACGAGCGTAACTGCTCGCGGGTTCACGTTTACAATATTAATACTGTTATAGACGTCCGCCCCCTCCCAAGACGGACGTCTATAATATTATAAACGTTCGCGCCCTCCCAGGACGGACGTTCAAGTGGCTGACACATGGGGAGTTGAAACGTTCAGTGTTCAGCCTAGTGAACGTCCGCGCCCTCCTAGGACGGACGCCTATAATATTATAAACGTCCGCGCCCTCCCAGGATGGACGTTCAAGTGGCTGACACATGGGGAGTTGAAACGTTCAGTGTTCAGCCTAGTGAACGTCCGCGCCCTCCCAGGACGGACGTCTATAATATTATAAACGTCCGCGCCCTGCCAGGACGGACGTTCAAGTTGGCTGACACATTGGCAGTTGAAACGTTCAGTGTTCAGCCTAGTGAACGTCCGTCCTGGGAGGACGGACGTCTATAATATTATAAACGTCCGCGCCCTCCCAGGACGAACGTTCAAGTGGCTGACACATGGGGAGTTGAAACGTTCAGTGTTCAGCCTAGTGAACGTCCGCGCCCTCCCAGGACGGACGTCTATAATATTATAAACGTCCGCGCCCTCCCAGGACGGGCGTTCAAGTGGCTGACACATGGGGAGTTGAAACGTTCAGTGTTCAGCCTAGTGAACGTCCGCGCCCTCCCAGGACGGACGTCTATAATATTATAAACGTCCGTCTCGCCCCAGGACGGACGTTCTAACGACTGACCATGGGGACTGAAACGTTCACTTGTTCAGCCTACTAGACGTCCGTTACCCCCAAACGGACGTTCATAATATTATAAACGTCCGTCTTGCCTCAGGACGGACGTTTTAACGGCTAACCATGGGGACTGAAACGTTCACTTGTTCAGCCTACTAGACGTCCGTCCCCCCAGACGGACGTTAATAATATTATAAACGTCCGTCTTGCCTCAAGACGGACGTTCTAAGGGCTGACCAGGGGGATTGAAACGTTCACTTGTTCAGCCTACTAGACGTCCGTCCCCCTCCCACGGACGTCTATAATATTATAAACGTCTGGCTCGACTAAGGACGGACGTCTCGAGTTTTACTTATTTACGAATATGCCACCGGTCAATTATATACGTTGGGGCTTTTGTGGACAGACGTCTTTGGGGTGACGTTAAAAGCCAATTCTACACTAGTGAATCAACACTAAAACAAAGTTCTTGGCCCAAATACAAGGCCTAAAAGAAATATATGTACAAGTTTTACAAAAGTTTTAAGAAAAAAGAATAAATTAATAAGGAATCCTCTACATAAGTAGAATTCTTTAAGGTCCATCTCCCTTTTCCATCCTCTTTGTCGTTACTCTAGTGAGAGGTCCAATGTGTCATTTAGATGGTCCTCCATCAAGTTGTTGAATTAATTCATGATAATCATGACAATTTAACCGAAGTAATTTTTTATCTTTCATGGATACAACTCGTTTAAAATTAGAAAAGTAACCTAATGGAACTTTCACACCTTGTAAAAAATCACAAAAACATCTCTTCTCTTGTTTACACAATGTGCGACACGTTGGAGGAAAGTATGTTCGCTTAACATTTGATATTTGAGCTAATTGTTCTCTTATACCCATTTCAAGCAAGTCCAAACGAGTATTGAGTCCATCTTTCATCCTGCCTTGAATATTAAGGAGTGTTTTGATAATACTATCACAAGCATTTTTCTCTATATTCATATTATCTAAACAGTGTTTGACATCAAGCACCTTCCAATATGGGAGATTAAAGAAAGTTGACCTTTTCTTTCATATGTTGCTTGAAGTGCCTTTTTTTTCATCTTTCTAAGAATAACCCTAATGTCATTCACCTGCTCATATACTTGTGATCCACTTAAAGTTATTAGAAATAATTCGTTTTCTTTACACCTGCTAAATGCTTTCTTTAATTTACGATATGGATTATTTGTACTAAGAAACCTTCGATGTCCAAGGTATATTGTTTTCCTTTCATGCTATAGTTAACGTTGACATGTGTCTTTTTCACATATAAGACATGCTTTGTGACCCTTAGTGTTATAGCCACTTAAATTACCATAAGCTGGAAAGTCACTCATTGTATAAAGTAATATGACATGCAACTTGAAGGAATCACGGACGTACCCATCAAAGATATCAACACCTTCCTCCCATAATATCTTCAAATCTTCAACTAATGGGGCTAAATAAACATCAATGTTGCTTCTTGGTTGTCTTGGACCTGAGATCATCAAGGATAACATCACATATTTGTGTTTCATGCACAACCACGAAGGTAAATTGTAAATCACTAACATCACAAGCCATGAGCTATGTTTACTACTCAAGTTTCCATATGGATTCATTCCATCTGTAACAAGTCCAAACCTAATGTTTCTTGAATCATTAGACAAATTAGGAAACATAGAATCAATATTCTTCCATTGCAAACTATTTGTTGGATGCCTCAAATTCCCATTTTTTATACATTCATCTACATGTCATCTTATGAGTTTTGCATCATTTAGGTTACTGAATAAGTGTTTCAAATATGGAACAAGAGAAAGATACCACAATAATTTTGCAAGAGGACCTTTACTATCATATTTAGACTCACCATCTTTTTGTTTGTATCGTGATACCACATATTATGGACATTGATGTAACTTGGCAAACTCGCTCTTATACAAGACACAATCCTTTGAGCATGAATGAATATTTTTATACTTCATACCCATAGGACACAATATCTTATTCATATCATAATTGCATGTTAGCAATGTGTTACATTTTTAGGAAGCATGTCACTCAACTACTCAAGCAATTATGTGAAGCTTTTATTAGTCCATCAATTTCTTACCTTCTTAGTGAACAATTTTAATACCATTGACAATCGAGTATACTTAGTGCATTCTAGATACAAAGATTTTTCTACGTCATTGCACAAGTTATTATATACATGAGCACGTTGGAAGGAATCATGTCCAACATCACTTATCATGTCTTGTAACTAATCACCCATCTTCTACTTGAGACTGAGTTACACTTGGCATGTCTATTAATTAACCATGTCATGTCCACTTTGCGTAAATTTTTAGGAACCCATCATAAAGAACATGCTACCGAATAACTTTAGTTGGTAGTTTTCACTCATTCAAACAACTAACACATGAACAATAGAATTTTCGTTATTGTTTGGAACATTTATCTTTGCAAATTCAAGAAATTGTTTACTCCACTCTCACATTCATTTGTTGTGCATATAAAATTTATCCAGCTGATCCATTGTTATATGTAAAAACCAACGCCTGTGGTTTTAGGTGAAACTAAAAAGCAGTTAAACATTCAGTCCAATCTTTAAACTCAACCCACCACACCATAAGCGCGACCCAGCATACCACTACTGCACTAACAATGAAACCAAGAACGATTCAGCGCAAAAGGAAAGAGCGAATAAAGCAACGTCAATGCCACCACAACATGACCAAGCCTTTACAATGACGACAACCACCGAACATCGAAATCAACGATGACAATCAGCATGAAAAGGGCACCGCTAGAAAAGAGGAACAACTGAACACCACGAGCAAAGAGGAACAACACAGTGATGAACAAAATCAAGTGTAGAGAATATTAGTGAGAACAACGCAGTAGACGAAGTGAAGCATCGAAGGAAGAAGGAGACGAATATTAAATATTCAATATCAATTATAGTGACTAACCAGTATAGAAAATGTCATTTAATATTACAATTTTACTACCGCGACACTTTTTATACTAGTTCAAGGTCTAATATCTTTGTAATTTATTACAGTTATGCCATCACGCCACTTCCTATATCAATTTTGGATTCAACTAATATATAAAAGCTTTGTAATTTATTATAGTTTTGTCGTCGTGTCACTTTCTATATTGGTTTTAGGTGCAACCGATATAGAAAAGCTTTGTAATTTTTGCAATTTTATCATCATACTATACCAGTTCTGAGTTCAATCGGTATATAAAAAATTATCATATTTAGGATACTGTCATCATGTCACTTGCTATACCTGGTAGATTTCAACCAATATAAATATCATTACTAAAAGCCTATTTTAGACTAGTGAATTATCTATTTTCACTAACTATTAATGTTTGTGATCTCAAATCAATACAAAATGTCATTAAGATCAATCATCACATTCGAAATTTTAAAGCTTAATCTCTCTGTAATGATTTTACCCTTAAAATACTTCTAAATATATTACAAGAACAACATTTAAATAAAATAAAAAATCTTAATTAATGTAAAAACATGAATACAACTACCAATATTTATCTTTAATTTATATGTATGATTTTCCTAACATTTTATCGTTACTAATATTCTAATTAATTGAAAAAAATTATCAACTATCTCAAACTATCTAACCATTTTTCTTCTTGTGAGCACTTCATTTTTTAATTGTATTTTACCTATTTATTTATTTTTTATCTCAATTCAATTTTAATAATTTTAAAGAAAACTAGTAAGATTTAAGTTATTTTACTTTAGATACAAATTACAATTTATATATTCAATTATATTTATAAAATTTCAATAATAATAATATAGATTATATTAAAAAAATTTATTTTAGTTATATAAAATCATTTGGAATGCAAAAAAAAAGGAAAATACTGAGTGACACGTTCGCTTTTGAATTTTGAATATTATTAGTACAAAAGTATGTTTTTCACATTAAATAGTTTTGCTTCAATGTAAGTCAATTGTCTTTATCACATGTAATAATAGTTGATGAAGAACATAATTATGTTCCTTTAAATTATGATAACTAGTTATTTCATATATAAATATATTATGATATTATGATTTGAAACATGTGAGGAATTGAAAATATTGTTCAAGTACTCTCTTAAGCTGTGATTTTTTTTTAAGTTTTAACTAAATAACTAATAAATTTGTTAGTTATTAAAATATTTACCGACTCCTGTTACTAAAGAAATCATAATTTATTTAATATTATTTTTTCAGAATAGGTTTAATCTAGAATTTAATAATAACTTCTTAATTTAGTTATTTATCCTATATTTATTTGTTTTGTATTAATGGGATGATTTTTGTTCAATAATGTGCATGTTTTTTATAATTTCTTGTTCTCTTAAACTTCATCAAACTTATCATAAATTAAAAGTAACTAGTAAGTTTTTCTGTGCGAATAATTTGAAGGAAGAAAACACCAATTTGAATAGACTGAACATGAACAATTATATTATACGATAAAAAAATTCATCAAAACGGACAGAAACTGTGACTGTATTTTTGTTTGTGATAAAATTTATTATTATTTTTATTTTGTCGTGGCATGCGAATTTTGGATAGTATCGAATCAAATACAATACGTTACCATTCAATTTTCAAAATTATAACCTTTTATATTTTTTACATATAATATTAAATATTTTAATTGTGATGGATTATATGTAGAAAATTTTGATATTACATGATCAATTAACTTTGCATTGTGACTCTTTTGTCTATTTTCTATTTTATAAAAATGAAAAATATCATTAAGGATAAATCATAATACATATTTATTTGATTATATATGTTCATTATTATTTGATAAATTTAAAGTAATTTTAAAAATTTTTGTGAAAGTAAAGTTTAAATAAATAATAAATCAACCCCTAACCAAAATTAAATAATGATCATAATTGATATTATAATCCGACCAAAACTATATTATTTTTATGTTTGATTAAAAAAATCACTAAACCAAGTCACTTTACTAAGTAAATGTATTTCTTATTTGTTTTAGTTGACAATTTTTTATCTTAATTATTATTAGATAATTTTGGAGAGAATTGGTGTGATTGAACTCATTTCCATTGAATAGATGATAGTAAATATTTCAAAATTATAATTCAATCTAACAACGAACAAATTCCTTTAATTAAAAAAATTGAACTAGATTGAACTCACATTTTATATTGCTCTAAAATGACATTTTTCCTTTAGAACTTGTACTCCACCACAAATAAAACTGCATGCTACATTATGGATGACTCTTCTTACACCATAGGATAGTTAACATTTTTTTGTACTAGTATCCAACATTTTCATGATTTTAGGCATGACATTCTTTTTAATGCTTATTACTCTATTCTTAGCCTTGATAGCCTGCACAATATCCATAGTCAAGCCTCCTGTATTCCTCTTAGTCTCTTTCAAAATTATTTGTTTGAGTGAAATAATCCAACAAGACTTCTTGTCTTGGGAGATCTTCAACCAAATCATGAACTCAATTACATTCTTTGATTAAGTTTTCAAAAGTATAATGTAACCTATATGTTTTAGTTTGATCAACTTGATTAGGAATTTTAAATGGTTGTCGTAGTACTACTAATTCAAGATTGAAATCTTCTTTAAAGATCACTTTCTTGTAGGGAGTATATTACTTAGGTCTCCTTATAGAATATTGGCAAGGAGAAAAGAAACCATAAGTGTGACTAAGGCGTGGAATACACTTAGTGAATCTCAACCATTAATCTAGATCTAGGAACTTGAATTTGAATTTTAAATACCACTCTATTTTATCATTTGAATTTTGAACCAATTGACTAGAAATAGTTAATGTCTTTCTTTGTAAATCATTTCTAATTATATGAGAAATTGAGTTTTGATACATTTATTATTTATGAGAGTGATTATGTTTCTTTAAAACTTATCTTAATATCTTAGAATTCAAGCCACTCTCTTAAACACTTGTGTGAAGATGATTCTCAACTTATAGTGGTGTGTTTCAATTTTTTATTTTTCTTTGGTTACTATTCTTTATGTTATTGTTCTTGTTTTCTTCATTCTGACCTTCTTATGTTCTAGAATCTTTGATTTATAATCTCTAATAATTCATTTCATGATTCAAGATAAGAATAAGATTATCATGGTTTTATAATTTCTCGTTTTTAGGTTATTTAAGTTTTTAATGCCTACATATCATTCCTTTGTATGTTCTTGTATTTGATTTTTTTTTCTACATTTCATCAATATAACTTTGAAGTTTTTATGTATAAATCTTCCATCCATTTCATTTGTTGATGAGTTTAATTAATTTTGACTTCTCATCAAAACTATGTAATGGTTGAACCTTGGAAAATTATTCTACCATGACTAAATGTTCTTACAAAAAAATGATATTCTTATGATCAAACAATGTATAAAAGTTTATAAACATTTTGTGTCAGAGTTGAGATGTTGATTGAACTGAGCATTGAACACAACATTAAATGCTGGTAGATAAATATAAATTTGTACAATTTTGTATTACACTATTTCAAAATTACTTGTAAATATATATTTGTTTGATCTTTTCTCTTATTTTCAATTACTTTTTTTACTGTCTCTCTATCACATTACATATTACATTTATCATTTTATCACTACTTATTTTTCCATTTTTTTTTCTTTCCAACCTAATTCACCTCAAAAATAAAACAAATAGTTTTCCTTATTCGAATGACAGCACAATTTATTCTATAAAATTTTAATTCTTAAATATTATGCAAAGGAGTAATGTTTTAGGTTTTGTTCTGGACAGTTTGATGTGGTCCCCTTATAAACCACCACGACCGCCGCATCCCTTATGTGAAGGGGATTGTTGCCCCTTCACTTCCTTACTAACTTCTTTTTATTTTAATGTTTTTTCCATCGTCCATTAAAGAATAAACAAAATGCGATTGAGAATGACTCCATTCAATTTGGTAAACGGTATCATAAACAACGTTAGCTACATTTTTTCTAACAATGCTTTTTTTTTTTTGCTATTTACTAATAAATATTCCTTAAACAAATTTCACAAACGCTAATTTTTTAAGTTTTCTGCCACAGTGTAAGACCTTGAATTTTTCTAAGTTCTTTTCCCATATGAATCTATTTATCTTTCATCACTGGTGAGTTATAGGGTGTAAAGTGTGACTTATTCCACACCTAGCTGACTAGTCACTGTTTCTTCCTCCTGATGATATCACCGACTTAAAATATGACTGTAAATTTTTCTACTTGTTTTTGGATTCTATAAAACTGTAAGTTTTATTGTGATAGTTTGTGTTTAGTCATAGTTGCTCTTTGTCAAGTGCAATCATCAACTAATAATATTTAATATCTTCTAACATGTCAATAATAAAAGAGCTCAAATACGACAAAATATTATAAATTATGATTGTTTGCTAAACTGATCAAATAAGGTCAGCCACAACATCAATGATTAGATTTTTATTCATGATACTTTATCAATAAATTATTTGAAAAACAAGACTTGCTTGCAGTAGCACCCTTCTTTTTTTGGAACAAATAATTCTTTCTTCGTTTCAAAACCTATTTACCAATAAAAGTATGAAGATGGTTTCTTTATTCAGAAAACATATTTGTCTCTATTGCCTACAAAAATGGAAAATGTATGAGTGAGCACAATGCATTATTGGCAGCACCAGTGGGAACCAAGAGAGATATTCTGATTATTATTTTATTTAATCTCGTTTTCTTTTTAGTTAAATGTTTCATTAAACAAAATATAATCAATGAAGATGAACAGTGGAATTTACAAATTGAGAAACAGAATCTATGGCTACATACATCATAGTGATTCCACATGAATTATTCATTCGTGAACCTTCTTGTACGTATCTCACACATGCCACTGTTTACTGTTTTTAAAGAAAAAACGAACAGAAAAATTAGGCTATTTTGTTCCCAATGACAAGCCCTACCAGTGATGAATGTTTATTTATTATTTATTATTTATTATAAGTCTCTGCAAGGTCCCGCAGTCTGTTTCGTGATATTCAATCTGCACCACAACTTGCATTTACAGCATTGTAGTATAGTATGACTGCACCAAAGGTTGTTCTTGTTGGTTAAACTATTACCTAGAAAAGGTTATTTATCTGATGCTTTTAAGTGTCAAGTTGTTGATACCAATATATTGTTTACTGTTAATTTTAGCACTATCGACAGATTGGACAAATATATCAAATCTTTGAGATCCTGTAGATGAGTCGACCTGCTTCTATCTCGTTGCTTAGTTGTAAAGAAAAAAAGTTGCAAAACCTATATAAATCTGCATCCATGAAATGCCAAAACTTGTTGTGATTACTTTATATATTTTGTTCCTTTTGATCAGGCCTTTGGAATTGCCTCAAACACCCGTTTTAATGAGATAACACGCATAGATTGATTTGACGGATTCATTACTCAAAGAAAAAAAAAATCAGGATCTGTGTTATGCAATACTTGCTTATAAACAGAAATTTATTCCTTTGAGGAATCACCATTAACAAAATTCCCACAAACACGCATGGTTCTTCGAAACAACGAACCAAGTGAAATAAGGATATGAAATTGCTCGTGGTGAAAACTGTGAACTAATATTCAAACATCTGCAAGTGTTCATAATTAGAGTTTCGAACTGCAGAAAAAGAAAACTAGACAGCAAAAGCAGCAACAGTGGATTCAATTTGAATTTCAATAATTATATCTATGGATTCTAAATCCAAAGGGGATTGATCACTACAAGGTACTTCCAAGTTCCAAAAATAACACTCCTCCAGTTTGCGCGTGTAAGCAAGGAAAGCCACCCGTTCCCATTATCCAAAAAGTCGCCACGCTAAAAAAGAGAATAAAGAGAAAGAGAGGGAGCTATAAAAACACGTTTTTGACATGTTGGGTTTGGATTTCACATCTACAACGCCACCACGGTGGTTTCGCCCTTGGTGGTGGCGGCGATTTGAGAACCAGACGGTGGAGGAGCCACGACTTGCTTCTTCGACGCCGTCACAAACTTCTCTTTCCTCTCGTCCTGGATCATCTGATGCTGACGACACTCCAGGCTGCAGAAAGCATTATCACCCCTACAAATTAAAAAAAAAAAAAAGTTCCAATTATACAAATAAAAAGAATCAGAAGGAATTCAGATTTAAGAAATAAATAAATAAACTATGGAGATAACGGGAACAGTTGAGAATGCAACAGAGTTAAACCTGTACATGTAGATGTCTCGACCGGGTGCGAGACGGCCTTTGCAGAGGGCACACGCGCGCAGGAAGTGTGGTGTGTCTACGAAATCCGAAGAATGTCTTCTGAGACTTTTTGGTGTTAACGCGCCGCCACCAGCACCGCCACCAGAACCTGATCTCCGTTGGTCGGTTGCATCGGAGGCGGCGGCGTTCAGATCCAACGTTATTTCGGACATGCTGGTGGTTCTCTTCATTGGAGGACGAGGTCTCTTACCCAGCAACATCTTGGGTAATTTCGTTGTGCTCTCTCTCTCTCTCTCTATTCCTCTCTCTCTCTAAAGTTTCGGTTTGGTATGAGCAGTGAAGAAGAAGAAGAAGAGAGAAGTGAGTGAAGGAGGGTGAAGGTGAAAACAGTGGTCCGTTTGGGGTAGATAAATAAATAAAACAAGAGCCTGAAACCGAGGAGTGAAGCAACACCGTTGATTTTTACGTGATGATGCTCATGATTCATCAATCTTCGTTAATTGGAAAGGAAATCTCACGTCAACACTCTCTTTTCAATTCAAGTAAACTCTACTAAGGACTGTTTCTGTATGAGTTAATTTAAAGATGAACCAAAAAAATAAATCAAATAAATTTCAATTTCTTTTAGATTGACGATCATGACTTTGAAATTTTATTAATGCAATTTTATAAAAATACATCTAATGGACATTTCTTCTAGTTATTTAAAGTAAATTTACATGTTATTAGTTGTGTAAAATTACTTTTAATAATATATATTAAATAATGGTAAAATGCTACATAGTTCTATAATACTCAATTATCCTGCTGATTTATTTACTTTACTTTATTTACCCTTCCTTTCATTTATCTTTAAACTTATCAATTTTTTTTCTCATTTTTATAAAATTCAATATTAGTAATACACCTATATCAAAGAAAGACAAAAATCTTGTTACCAATAAAATAATGGACTAGAAAGAAATGGAATAAGAAAAGATAACTTTCTTTATATTTTTTTTTCTTATATGAAATAAGAAGAATGAATAATTAATATCAAATATTTAACATCTAACAAGTCCTATTAGCATATATAAAAATATTTTAGTTCTCAGATAAAATTTGTTACATTTAATAAGGGATATTTCAAACGGAATAATTTAATATTCATTTATAAATTAATAGGATATAAATATTATATTACTTGGGGATATTTATAAATATCTATGAATTTTAAAAAATCTAATAATATTTTCTTAATGCATATTCAATAAGTAACAAATAATGAATTAAATTTTCTAATACAGGTCGAATAATAATAGAAATTATCCATCTTCGACTCTACTGTAACATCCCTTCCATCTAGTTTAAGTACTAATTATTACTAGTGTGACATTTAAATAATTTAAATTTTATTCTTAAAATAATTGATGTATAACGAGTTTAAATTTCAACGACATATACATGAGTGATTGGATTATGCATAAAAAGAAACATTTTTCACTTACAAAATTATAATGTCTCTTTCATATAAGAAAAATATTTTAAAATATATAAAATTTAAAATTGATCTTTTTGCTACTGTTATATATCTTTCACATTTATTTTAGATTCATAAAACATATTGAAAATAATTTATTAGCTTATCTTCCTAAATCCTTGTTTTTCCAATTACAGTTAAATATTTATTCATTTGAGTTTTAAATATTTTTATTAATGTAGATAAAATTCTTAATTAGACATTTTTATAATATTTTATTTATGCAAGTAAGAATACTTATGTTTATTTTAAGTTTTATTATATTCTATTTTGTATATGTAAAATTAAATGAGCTTGACTTTTACATCAAAGAAAAACTCAATCAGTAATAAATTTTAAAATGAAATAAATACAAAAGTGAATAGTATGAACAAACACATTGAGTTGTCAATATCGTACCTAATGCATCAATAGTATACCATTTTTATTATATTTCTTTTAATTATCAAATGAAATTTTAAAGTGAGAAAGTTAATTTAATCAGTTAAAATCTATAAAAACAATTCTGTCAATAATTGAAATTACGCATCAACTATACTATGAGAACTAAAAAAATAACTATTTTTAGTTTTCTCCGTAGTGTCAAAATAGGGATTTGGATACTTTCGAGTCATAAAGACAGATGTCACTTTTCCTGAATCTGATTGGCTAGCCGAAGGTCCACGTCACTACGCAAAATATTGAAAAGAATTTCTAGATCTTTCAATCAATGACTTTATTAAAAAAATTGCATGACATAAAACGTACTTAATATTTAAGTTTTTCCCTTTTTAATTAGTATAATAATTTAGTTATTAAATTAATTTTTAGGTAAAAATTTAACACTAACTTTGAGAAGCTAATACCGGTGGGTTATCGTATGATAATGATTAACGAGAATGATTATTTCATGATTTTCTTAAATAAGTATATCTATTATTACAGGATAACAATAAATGATATTTTTTATATAATTAATATATACTTTTGATTTCCTTTTTCAGTAATATAATAGTTATTAATTAATCTTGTTACAAGATAAATAATTAATGATATTTTAGAAAATTAATGATATTTAAATAATAACAGTATTTTTTAATAAAAGTATTATTAATAATATTATACTTTTAGAAAATTAATAACAGTATTATTAATTGTTTGAAGATATCATTAAATGAGTTTCTGTACAAATAAATAAATAAATAAGTTTTTATGTAATAAACATAATATACTTTCAGTTTCATATTCTAGTAGTTTTTAAAAACTAACACACGTTATAATATATTAGTTTGTTTGATAATTTAACAACTTCAATATAATTTCATGTGACATCTTCTTATGAAGGGGTAATTTTACAATATTGATGATTCTCACTTTCAATTTAATATATAAAACTTTTATTTTTCTTTCTTGTATGATACTCTTAACTTAATGTATCATTACAATCTCATCACGGTCTTCAATATAATTTTTATATCACATCACATATCAACAATGCTAAATTGTTTCTTTCACGTTGAATTGCATCATCATTAATCATACTATAATTAATACATACATTGATTTCATGTAGTATCTCCTTAATTCAAATCATATAATCAAAATATAACACTAGTAAAAAATGTGCTTTTAAACTCGCACATTAGACCTCTGTTTACACCAAATCGCTGTCTATCCAGACGCGGTGGCAGTTTCGTAATTAAGGAGATCTTATAGGCCTCGACTCAAAGAAGACCGGTGCAGAACAGTTCTACCACTTCGGTTTCAAAGGCAACCCGTGCCTAAATATATACTAACTTTCTAGGCTTTTCGTTTGAAATGGTCAGAAAAAATGATACTGCTTCGGTTGCACGCAGAACCGAAGCATAAAGACCTGCAACACGTCAAATCAGTCAAGTCAATATTAATAGGCACCGGTTAAATTGGAGAACCGAAACAGAAACATAGTAATATTACCTCTGTTATATTTTGAACCGAGGCCGTATAGGCCCAGATCCTTTCTCTACGATATTACCAAGTGGGCCTAGTCACCTAATTAAGGGTAAAGCTTCTTTCCCTTGAACGCGCACCGCACCAGATCCTCCTCTTTCCCTGGCGCACCAAATCCCTTTCGGAGCAAACCCACTCTTTCCCTTGAAGGCGCACCAGATCCCTTTCGGAGCAAGCCTAGATCCTCCTCTTTCTCTTCAATGCGCACCAGTAGCCACGCTGTTTCACTGAAGCTTCTTCCCTTGAACGCGGACGAGCAGCGAGAGTGTTGTGATGGAGGTGAGTGGCCAATGAAGACGTGGAGAGACGCGATGAGGCGCGGCGAGGTCACATCTGAGAGCGGCGAGGCGCGACGAGGTCGCGTCTGATAGCGACGAGGCGCGGCGAGGCGCAACTGATAGCGGCGAGGTCGCGTCTGATAGTGGCGAGGCGCAACTGATAGCGGCGAGGCGCGGCTGATAGCGGCGAGGTCGCGTCTGATAGCGGCGAGGCACAGCTGATAACGGCAAGGTCGCGTCTGATAATGTCGAGGTCGCGTCTGATAGCGGCGAGGGGCGACGAGGCGCGGCTGATAGCGGTGAGGTCACGTCTGATAGCGGGGAGGCGCGGCGAAGAAGGCGGTGGCGCGTTGCGAGGAAGGCGGCAGCGGAGTGAATCGTTTTTCGATTTGGCATTTTAGGGTTTCTGAAATTTCATTTTCAGATTTGGGGTTTTTGTTTTTGGTTTTGCAACTTAGGGTTTCAGTTATTCATCTAATTTTGGGGTTCCAGTTGTGTTATCTGAGTTTGTTGAGTTTGTGAAACAGCGTGGTTATCTCCTCGAATTATTCATTTTGTTATCTGAGTTCTTGTTCATTTTTAACGTTTTTCTGTTTGGGGTTTGAAATTAAAATCTGAAATTGAAATAAAAAACGAAGTAGGCTAAAGAAAAAAAAAATCCTACTACCTCGGTTTAGGTTCTAACCGAGGCGTAGAGACAAACAAAATAACACAGTTTGGAACCGAGACAAAAAGGCTACCACTTTTTGCCTTGCCTGAATATGCCTCGGTTCAAAAACCGAGACCTATGAGTGAAATTAACCGGTGTCGTATCCTCTTCCTGCACTAGTGTAAATATATCATAATAAGGTTTTACATCAATCAATCTGTCAAAATGTAAATCATCTCTCTAACTCAATAATCTAATATAGCCAATAACAAATCCCTGCAGCAAGAACAATCATCTTCTATAGTTACCCTTTGAGACATCTCTCAAAGTACAAAGAATTTCTCGCTCTTCTTCCTAGCCGCAAGCACAAGGAACAACATAATCCAAGATTGCCAAAAATCAAAATCTGATCAGTCAAGAGTACACCTCAGTAGTGCAGTAGTTGATCAATAGTGAAAACCAAATATGTTTTTCAAGAAACCTTTAAGATTATCAACTTTTGTATATCTTGTTTCCTGGAGCGTCTGAACACACCTATAATTCTTTTCTCAATTCACAAATATCAGATATGAAAGTTTAGAATGATCAAAAAGTCTTGAGAGTAGTGTGCACTGCGTCAATTTAATAGTTTTCCCATAACAGATGCAATTCAATCGATTACGTAAGTAATGCAATCGGTTACATTATTTATAGTTGTTACAAAATTATAATTAAAACAGTGCTAATTGAATGTATATTTAGTGTAATCAATTGCTAATAAATGTTAGTAAAAATATTTGAAAATATGACCGTTATCACTGGTATGACTTAGCTTGAAAACAATTTTCAAAGAATAGCAAACTTAATTGATTACATAAACAATATAATCGATTAAGCTATACATTTAAACAGATTTTGAAAACTTTTTCACTTCAAAACTCATCACAACACATTTCAAAAATATGTTTGCAAAGACACGAGTTTTAATCGAGTATACACTTAATGTAATCGGTTAAAACTTGTTTTGCCACAGTTTAAAACATAAGCTGTCTGATGAACTCAATTGATTATAACATCAATGTCATCGATTATTTCATACAGAGTTGCTTTGTGCTTGTGGTTTTATCACATTAAAACATTTAGTATGAATACAGAAGATATAAACACAATTAAGATCACAATACTATGCAGACCAATCAAGATCACTAGTGAAGTAAAGGGAAACGACACCAGTTATTTTCGTCTATACGGAACGATTCATGAACCGAGGTATATACAGGCGAGGTAACCTTTTTGCCTCAGTTCTGAACCGAGGTAGTATGTGGGGGTCTTTTACCTCGGTTGGATTCGAACCGAGGCGGTAAATGCCTTTTTTTTAAAAAAAAATTGGGAGTTTTGCCTATTCTGAGAAAAGGCGACCAGACGGTGAAGTCGTGGTGGCCCTGGTAGGTGTCGGGGACGGCGGTGGGGAGGGAGATCTACGGCTATGGTAGGAGGCGTGGAGGTGAAGTGCGTGTTAGTAGACACCGATGCAAGAGTTGGGGTTGTGGCCGGATAAGGTGACCTGCATGGTGAGAGAAAAAATGTTGAGGATGAGGGAAGAGAGGTTGGAGGTGAAGAGGGTGGCGTCTTGGAGGGTGAAGCGGGCTTGGTGGGCGGAGGATAACATATATGAAGAAGATAAGCAAGAGGACTAGGAGGATGAAGGCGGTGACGCCGATAAGGATGAAACGGAGGAGACAATGACCAGTGATGGAGGCAACGACGACAACTAGTGGTGGAGGCAGCAGCGACGACCAACAGTGGAGGCAGCGACGGCAGAGTGACAATTTGTTCGGGCAAGATTGGAAGAAGCATTTCTCGTTCTCTGGCGGAAGATGAAGAAGAAAGACTGAAAATGTGGTTACTATGTTTACGCTTTTAGAATTTAACAATCGAAGAGGCTATTACCTTAGTTATAAAAACAACTGATGCGTAAACCTTCTAGAAAAAATTCAAAATAAAATTGTGAATGAAAAATTTGAAAATATCTACTAATTATAGGTCTCGGTTCGCGCTTAAACCGAGGCATAAAGGGCTTATGACATCGGTGAAAATGGAACCGAGGTAATAGAGGTTGACAAAATGGATTTGAAACGTTCAAAATCAGTTTCTTGTAGGACATACTGCCTTAGTTGGTCAGAGAATCGAGGTAGTAGGCCTATTTCAGAAAAGTTGTCAGGGTTTTTGCCTCGGTTAGTTAGACAACAGAGGTAGTAGGCCTATTTTAAAAAAACTGTCAGAGTTTTTTGCCTCGGTTCGTTAGAGAACTGAGGCAGTAGACCTATTTCAAAAAAGTTGTCGGGTGAAAAGTCTGATTCAGTAGGGTTTTTTGCGTCAGTTGGTCAGAGAACTGAGGCAGTATACCCCTTAGGCATTGGTTCAAACTAAATTGAGGCATATAGTGTCGCCATAATTACAAAATTGCCACTGTTTTTTATACGCTTCGGATTTTTTGAAACCGAAGCGTAATGTGCGAGTTAAAAAGTTGTTTATTTACTAGTGCATGTCATCATATTTATCAATCATAACGAAAGCATTTACATACTAACATATGTATCAATCACAAATACACATTTTTGTTGTGTCATGAAAACATATATGTGTTGTTACAATCAATGTGCTGTCATTACCAAAAACCAAACACATTAAGGATTGAGTTTAGCACTTATATTGCTCCCCTTATCAACAATGTCCTCCTTTTTTAATGATGCACAACCATGATGTATAAAACAACCATGATGTACAATTCACAACCATAAATTCTTTTCAAACAGTTATATTCAGATACATAGTCACAAATATTTCATCTATCTCTCGTTAGTTCAATTAGTATTAACAAACAATTTCAACTATCTCTCCCTCTTTGGGCATTAGCAAAAAAGGTATAAGTACACAATGTATATTTGAAGCAAAGAGACAGTCAATCAATCATGCAGATATACATCAAACTGTATATGTATACACTAATGAAACACGTATATCATTAAAATGAGTGGTTCAAATTAAATGATTTAATAGTAAGAAATTTGAAACCACATTCACGCAATTTAATCGATTCTACTACTTTTGCAATCGATTAAATTTTGTAGAACAACTCATATCTCATTTCAGATCAATGCTAGTTCCTGTAGACACTTTTTATATAGTCACAGACCTACAAATCACATTCTTCTCAATCTTTGTTGAGTGTTAGTACAGTTTTAAGTGTAAATGTGAAAAAACAGAATCATCAAATCAAGTATGATTATGCAAAAAAGACAAGTATGACAATGAATAACACAGTTTGCGTACATACAACAAATATAATCATTAAATGTTATTTTGCACAGTTTTGATCAAGAATTCCCAATTCATTCCTTATAGTATAAAATCTCTCTTTCTTCAGAGGCTTTGTAAAAATATCAGCTTATTGATATAAGGTATCCACATATTTAATTAAGATTTGACCTTTCAAAATCTGATCTCTTATAAAGTGGTGCCTTATTTCAATGTGCTTGGTTTTGGAATGAAGTACAAGATTTTTGGTTAAGTTTATGGAACTTATGTTGTCACATTTAAAAGGTATATGATTTAACAGAATACCATAGTCTTCTAGTTGGCTCTTAATCCAAAGAGACTGAGCACAACAACTTCCTGCTGCAATGTACTCGACTTCTGTGGTTAACAGTGCCACACAAGCTTGTTTCTTTGAATGCCAAGTCACTAGAGAATAGCCTAGAAGGTGACATATGCCACTAGTTCTTTTCCTATCTAGTTTACAACCACCAAAGTCAGAATCACTATAACCTTCTAGAAAAATATTTGAACTATTAGGGTACCATAGTCCAACACTAATTGTTGCCTTTAGGTATTTTAAAATACGTTTTACAACAATGAGATGTGATTCTTTTGTATTTGATTGAAATCTAGCACAAAGACAAACAATATGCATTATGTCAGGATGACTAACAGTTAGATAAAGTAAGGAGCCAATCATACCTCTGTATAGTTTTTGATCAATTGGTTTACATTTTTCATCCAGGTCAACGCAAACATTTGTTGCCATAGGTGTAACAACTTCTTTGCATTCACTCATTTTAAACTTTTTCAAAAGATCAATGCAGTATTTTGACTGGTGTATAAAGATGCCATTTTTGACTTGTTTAACTTGTAGACAACGAAAGTAAGTTCTTCCATCATAGACATCTCGAATTCATCCTGCATAGTCTTCGAAAAATCCTTGCACAGTAGAGAATTAGTAGATCCGAATATGATGTCATCAACACAAATCTGTACAAATAATTAGTCTTTACCAGACTTTTTAATAAAGAGAGTTAAGTCAACTTTACCCCTTAGGAATCCCTTTTTGATAAGAAATTCACTCAACTTTTCATACCATGATCTTCGTGCTTGTTTTAAACCATACAGAACTTTCCTTAGCTTAAACACATGGTCTGGATACTCAAAATCCTGGAAGCCAAGGGGCTATGCAACCAATACTTCTTCCTTAATGTAGCCGTTTAGAAAAGAACTCTTCACATCCATCTGGTATAACTTGAATTTCATCATTGAAGCAATGACTAGAAGAATTATGATTAGTTCGGCCACAGGAGCATAAGTTTCATTGTAATCCATTCATTCCTCTTGGCAGTATCCTTTTGCTACCAATCTGGCTTTGTTCTATATAATCTCTCCAGAATCATCCATTTTATTGTGAAAAACCCACTTAGTGCCAATGCCTTGTTGAGCCTTTTCTCTTGGAACAAGTTCCTAAACATTGTTCCTCTTAAATTGATTAAGCTCATCTTGCATTGCCATTAACCAGTTTTCGTCAAATAGTGCATCTTCAACCTTTTTGGGCTCAATCTGGGATACATAGGCCACATTCATACAAAACTAATTGAGTTTCCTTTGAGTAGACACACCTCTAGTGATATCTCCAATGATATTACTTGTTGACACATTTCTTGGAGTTTTATATTCCTTAAACGATTCAGTTCTGGAGGTTCTGCAGTAATCTCTGAAGTTTGATTTTCTTGAATTTCCTCACTTTCATGCTCTTCACCTATAAAGTCACCTGCATCTACACACTTTCTAGAATGCATTTGGTTAGTAGCATTATCAATGTGTTCATCAAATGCAACATGTACCGATTCTTCAACACATAAAGTTCAGCACAATAATCTTCAAAGCATTCATTCTAAAATTCTCTCCCATGATCACTCTTGATTGACTTGATTTTGAGCTCCTTCTCATTCTGTATCATGGCTGCAAACTTCTTGAATACCCTGAAAGTATCACTTTTGACAAAAAGAAAAAATGTCCAGGTATATCTAGAGTAGTCATCTACAATTACCAATCCATAAAGATTTCCTCCAAGGCTTTTGATTCTAGAGGAACCAAACAAATCCATGTGAAGTAGCTCAAGAGGTCTAGAAGTAGACATTTCTCTCTTGGTTTTAAAAGAAGTTTTTTTTTGTTTTCCCTTTTGGCAAGCATCAAAAAGCCTATCATAAATATATTTTATGTTTGATAAACCAACAACAAGATTCCTAGAAGCAAGTTTATTTAACTGTGGCATATGAATGTTTGTTAGCCTCTTATGCCACAACCATGCATCAACATCTTTAGTTAGAAAGCATATAACAGATTTAAAGAAGGCTTTTCTAAAGTCAATCATGTAGATATTATTGCACCTCTTTCCAATTAGCAAAATTTCATCTGTAGAGCCATTACTTATAAGACAATGATTATGTTCAAATGTTATTTTTAACCCTTTGTCACAGAGTTGACTTATGCTAAGTAGATTATGTTTTAGTCCTTCAACAAGCAACACATTTTCTATTTCATATGAAGATAGTGTTTGGATTTTACCATAAGTGACATGGCCGCTTGTCTTGTGAGAGAGACTTGTGAATCTGGTTGGATCTCCTGTCTTTTGTCACGAACATCCATTGTCCAGATACCACAGGGATTGCTTTTCATCTTGTTTGGAACTTGTTCTAGCTGTCTTTGACTTTGCCATCATACTAAGATTAGTACCCTGTAAATCTTGGTCCTTGCTCATCTCTTGATCATTCCTGAGATCTATATTTGTCTTCTTTATGTTCAGGAATCTAGTGAATTTTTCTTCCACCAATTTTTCTTTCCTAAGAGGAATTCTGAAATATCCCTGTCTTAAAAGACTCATAAAAACCATTAATAGTAGAAATTCATTTATCGTTACAAGTAACATACATGCAATCATTATCAAATTCACTCTTTCTCATGATTGAAGAAACAAAGGCCATCAGGATCAATTAATCGATTTCATGGAAAATATAATCGATTATATTTTGAGTAATTTTCAAAAACCTACTCTAGTGCCAATTGTTAGAAAATATATGGCCAGTTTCTCTTACGAAGAGGGGGAGTGATTTGGTGATCAATAAAAACAATTTCTTTATAAATCTTTTCACAAACTAAGAATGATCTTCAATCTTTCTTGAAATCCAAGCAATAAAGCGCATGCAATGAAAGTAAAATAGATAAGGAAAGAAATACAAGCACAAGGTTTATACTGGTTCGGCCTCAATGCCTACATCCAGTGTCCTTTCAATCAACCTGAGATTGAAAGCCAAGGCTTTATAGTGACAAATCTGTCAAAATGTAAACCACCTCTCTAACTCACTAATCTAATATAGCTAATAACAAATCCCTATAACAAGAACAATCTTCTTCTATAGTCACCCCTTTGAGACACCTCTCAAAGTACAAAGAACTCCTCGTTCTTCTTCTTGGCCACACGCACAGGGAACAACACAATCCAAGATTGCCAAAAAACGAAATCTAATCAATCAAGAGTACACCGTAGTAGCGCAATAGTTGATCAACATTAAAAACCAAATATGTTCTTCAAGAAACCTTTAAGATTATCAACTTTTGTATATCTTGTTTCTTGGAGCGTTTCAGTACACGTGTAATTCTTTTCTCAGTTCACAAATATTAGGTATGAAAGTTTAGAATGATCAAAAGTCTTTACAACAGTGTGCAAGTCAATTTATAGTTTTCTCATAACAGACGCAATTCAATCGATTACATAAGTAATGTAATCGATTACATTATTTATAGTTGTAACAGAATTACAATTAAAACAATTCTAATTGAATGTACATTTAATGTAATCGATTGTTATTAAATGTTAGTCAAAATATTTGAAAAATATGACCATTATCACTGTTATGACTTAGATTGAAAACAATTTTCAAAGAATAGCAGACTAAATTGATTACATAAATAATGTAATCGATTAAGCTATACGCTTAAACAAATTTTGAAAACTTTTTCATTTCAAAGCTCATCACAGCACATTTCAAAAAGATGTTTGCAAAGACACAAGTTTTAATCGATTATACACTTAATGTAATCGGTTAAAACTTTATGTTTTGCCATAGTTTAAAACATAAGTTGTCTGATGAACTTAATTGATTACAACATCACTGTAATCGATTATTTCATTTCGAGAAAGCTCTAATCAGTACGGGGAAAAAGGAAAGGCATAATGTTCAAGAGCAGACGTTTTGTATCTAGCTCTAAGAACAATATGAAAGACAAATGACGAGAAGATACAACTGTCTATTTCGAGTGCAATAAACCTGAACGTTTTAGATCAGAATGTCCTGAGATTGAAAAAATGAAGAAAAAGTCAATCAGACCCAGATATGAAGAGAAAAAGATGTTGATGAGCGCCTTAGTAGACTTGGACACATCTGAAGAGGACGAAGATGCCAAAATGTGCCTTATAGTAGGGAATGTTGAGGGTACATCAAACCCCTTCCTTACCAAAAGAATTATTCTAGGAAGAATAAGGAAAAATAGTTTGAGCATTTCATGGAAATCTTCAAGAAATTGGAGATTAAAATTCCTGTGATTGAGATATTGCAACAGGTTCCTAGCTATGTTGAATTCATGAAGAAATTCAACAAAAAGAAAAAATATCCAGAAAAGGAAACAATTGAGGTACAGGGCAATTGTAGTGTTATCTTGTAGAAGGCACTTCCTCCAAAGGTTAAAGATCCAGGAAGTTTCACTATTCCCTGCACTATTGGGAGTCATGAAATAGGGAAAGCTCTAATTAATTTAGGGTCCAGTATCAATTTGATGTCCTTATCTCTACTTGAAAAGATTGGTGGTCTTGAAGTCACGCCTACAAAGATGACCTTGCAAATGGCGGATAAATCCACTAAGAAGCCCTATTATGTGATGGAGGCTGTTGTGATTCGAATAGATAACCTTAGATTCCTGGTGGATTTTGTGGTGATGGAGATAGGGGAAAATTTGGAGATCCCTATTATTCTTGGAAGACCATTCATGAAAATGGCCAAGGTTATCATCAATGTTGATGATGGAACTATAGCCCTCAAAGACCAAGAAGAGGAGGTGATGTTCAACGTCTTGAATGCTGAGCAACAGATCCAGGTGGAGAAGACTAGGCTCAAAGCTGCATATGAAGATGGACCCGAGACTAGTACAAAAGCTGCTAAGCCAGGCAAGAAAGGTAAAAATTTTTTTGTCACAAGTGAAGGAAGAAGAAAAAGATAACAAAGGAAAAGGTGTTCATCAAGACTCCCTGGAAAAACATGAAGAATTCAAGCCCGACATACCAGTGAGATTCATCAATAAATTCGGGGTGGTGAAAGAACTTAAAGTTGATGGATTGATAGAGATTGAATCTCCAATTTCAAGAAGAGTCAAAAAGGTGAACAGGAAGCTGCTCAAGATAAGTTGGTGTGGAGACAAAAAAGGGAACACCAAGATCAAAGATGTGGCATGAGCTTTATGGTGTCCAGCTAATGACGTTAAAGAAGTGCTTACTAGGAGGCAACCCAGTGTTTTAAAAACTTATTTTAATTTGTTTATTATTTCTTTTATTTTCATTTTGTTATTTGAATTGAATTTAGTTTTAGGATTGTTTGTTTTGAATTTGTTAATTGTTGATTGCTTTAAAGTGTGCATAGTTTGTGTTTAGTGATGGATGTTTGTGGGGGTGAAGAAAGATTAATTGTTCGATTTAAGTGTTGATGTGTGAGTTGAGGAAAAGAAACTTGAAAATTTGAAGTTGAATATGAGGGCGCTTGACTAGGAATCCCTAAAACAAGCCAAAAAACGAAGGGGGACAAGTCACGCTCAACGCCCTCTAAGGGGCGCTGAGCGCGACTTTTTGCAGCTTTGGGTTTTTAAGTTGGGCTTAGCGTGAGGGGCGGCCTACTTCACTCTTTTTACACCCTAGGGTTGCCCAAGCTCCTTCTTTTAGATTTCACTCTTCCTAGCCTCTCTAAACACTCTCCCTGATAACTCTCTTCACTTTCCCCTTAACTCTCCCATAAAAAACCCTACTTTCCACTCATTTTGCGTCATCCATCCATCCAAGTTTGGGGTTTTTTACTTGCTCTACTACTAGAGTTATGATTTCTTCAACTTATTTGAGCATGATTCACTGATCTTTGTGCCCTCAACAAGTAAGTTCATGTTATTTTATGATTTAAGCATTTGAAAGTATGATTCTTGATGAATGTTGATGACATAGAATGATTTTGATGAATGGTGATGTCTATTCATGATTTACTGGATTTACTACTATTTGAACCGATTAAACTTGATATTGATGGTTGGGACTGAGTAGAAATTGTTTGGATAGCATGGAAGGCCAGCTAAGGTCGTTTCTTTTGAGATTCTCTTATCGCGCTCAACGCCCTCTGAGGGGCACCCAGGCGCGACTCGACATGTTGTTCTATTCTTGTTTCTAGTTGTTCTGGTAGTTTGATTCAGTGCAGGTGACGCTGAGGGTCCTCTATTTTTCCCTCAACGCTGTTAAGAAGCAGTGTTATGAGTTGTTTTAATTTCAAGTACTGATGTTTGATGATATTTGTTGTTTTGTGAATTTGTGTGGTGCAAGAATGACTTCTTCATCAGGAAAAATGGTGAAAACCATTGGACACAAGAGGAAGGAGAAAGAACACATTTACTCCAACAAATTTCTCACTGCTGCACATGAAAAATACTTTCCAATAGTGGAAGGCAGAAGACTGATAATGGAGCGCAAAGTGGCAATCATACCATCTTTGGCTCCACAATTTGAAAGAAAGTTGGATAGAAGGAACTGGAGGAATGTGGCATCTTACCCTACTCCTTCCAACATTGTTGTGGTCAAAGAATTTTATACAAATGCAAGGGCAATGGGTGGAGAGAAAGAGACGTACACTAGCTACGTAAGGGGTAAGAAAATATCTTTTGATACTGATTTAGTGAACAACTTTCTAGGCACAGACTGGGATGGAGAGCAATGCCAATTTGCACTTTTTGTGGAGGAAGGTGTTGATTTTGATGATGTGGAACGAGTTTTATGTGTCCTTAGTGGACACTTCGAGAGGAACAGGCAGGGGGCACCTATTCACATTAGACGTTGCTATCTGACAGCCCTGGCCAAATACTGGATGGCCTTTACACATGCTAACATCCAGCCCTACTCCCATGTTTCTGACATTACTACCCATAGGGCCATTTTCCTCTTCTATGTTCTAAGGGGATTAAACATCAACATTGGGAAAGTAATAGCTAATGAAATCCATAACTGTGCTCGCTCTGCAAATAATAAGTCACCCCTTGGACATCCCTCTTTGATCACTCATCTGTGTGAGATTGCAAGAGTTAATGTGTCCACACCACCATTGGAGCGGCCTAGGAAGAAAATCGATGCCTCATACTACACTCAGTATTGTGCATTAGACGAGGCAGGATATCCAGTGCCACCACCACAGCCTCCTAGGCCTCATAGGCGAGCACCACAGCCAACCTAGGAGCTAGCTCATGAGGCTGACCCATTTCAGATGGGGGATATGTACATCTTCTTAATTGTGGAGAGGATGAATGCTTTATATAGGGGCGAGCAGGAGCTGTTGAGGACACTAACGTCCGCCTTTCCTGATCGATAGTTTATATCTCAGGAGCACTTTGCAGCCCGAGTGGCATGGCCTATGGCCCCGTCACAAACAGACGGTGGAGCTGGAGCAGCTAAAGCTTCAGCTATGGAAGAGGACGCTGAGGATGAAGATGAGAATGAAGAGGAAGCTGAAGATGAAGAGGACTCTGATGATTATTATTGAGTATTGTAGATAGCATCTACTGAAGAAAACATACTTTAGACAACAATTCTAGTAAAAACTGAGGCAAACAATGTTTATTGCCTCGGTTTCGGATCCAGCTAAGGCCATAAACCCTTTAATTAATTAATTTTAAGGTCTACTACCTCATGTAGAACCAGAACCGAGGTAATAGATCCTCGGTCTGAAACAATACTCCATGACACCCCATGCAATCTTACTATTTCTCAGATGTACAGCTCTACCAACTTATCCAACAACATCTTTTGATTGATCGACAGAAAGTGAACACACTTTGTTGACCTGTCGATAATCACCCAAATAAAGTCATGACCTCTAGACGTCCTTGGTAATAAGTTAGAGAGTCCATCGAGATATTGCCCAACTTTTATTGAGGTATATCCAATTGTTGCAACATCCTCCAAGTCTCTCATGTTAAAACTTAGGTTTATGACAAACCAAACATGTCAATACAACTCTGCCACACCCTTCTTCATTCCATCCACCAAAGTGATTCCGTCAAATCTTTGTACATCTTAGTCATACCTGCATGTATGCTAAGAAGATTCTTATGTCCTTCTTCTAGATTCAACAACTTGAATTTTGACTTCGCTGGAATACATACTAAAGTACCTGAAAAAATCTAGAAGGGGGAGGGGGGAGTGGGTTGAGTAGTGTTAATGAAAAAATTCTTTTTGCAACCCTTATAATATAGCACATTGTCGAGCTTTAAGATTTCTTTTAAACTCTTAGATGCTGGACCTAATAAATAATTATAAAAGATAGTTATTTTTGTCATGCTATTCAGAATGTACGCTGTAAAGTTTGTAAGAACTTCCCTTGTTGCAGATTAATCGTTTAGCTTTGATGGTTCTTTTGTTTAGAAATGAAATCAAACTACAAATTTTGTAAGACAAGCGTTTAGGCAAGAGAAGAGATAATTGCATAGACATCTTTATACTGGTTCACTCTAACTAAGCTACATCTAGTCTCCGCAGTAGAGGGTTTCACTATAATCTTCAGAAAATTGCAATTGAGTAATGAGATTCCCTTCTTCATCTAGCGTGTTGCGATAGACCCATTTTTCTCCAACTACATGCTTTCCATGGGGTAACTCAACGAGTTCCCATACCTCATGTTTCTTGAATTGATCAAGTTCTTCTTTCATAGCTTCAACCCAAGAGTTGTCTTCAAGAGCCTGATTGACGTTTAGCAGCTCAATTTGAGATATGAGAGCAATGGTAATAGGCTTGTGATACGATCTTGTTCTCACGGGCTCTTCTAGATTTCCAATGATTTTCTCTGAAGGATAGACCTTGATGATTAGACAGTGTAGGCTGTTTAGTTCTCTTCTTTCATTACTAGTATCGTTGGGTGACTCTTCAAGTTGACTCTCGACTTGACCGTCGGGTTCCTCTTATGCATTTGACTCCTTGAATAGATTATCATTTACTTGCATTTTAGAGAAGGAGTCTTCTAGCTCTAACTTATTTCTGTCAGGCTCATGATTAAATATCACATGAATGGTTTCCTCAACTTTTAAGGTTCTAGAGTTGTAGACTCTAAATGCTTTTGATGTTTCTGAGTACCCAACCATGATCCCTTCATCACCTACAGAATCAAACTTTTGAAGATTATATTTAGTATTTCGTATAAAGCATTGACTGCCAAAAGAATGAAAATAAGAAATATTTGGTCTTTTTTTCTTCCATAATTCATAAGGTGTTTTGTTGAGGATTGAGCTAATGTAAACTTTGTTTTGAATGTAGTAGGCAATGTTAATTGTTTCTGCCCAGAAGTATTTAGAAGAGTTAAAAGCGTTTATGATAGTTTTATCCATCTCTTGTAGAGATCTATTCTTCCTTTCAACAACGTCATTTTGTTGTGGAGTCCTTGGAGTTGAAAATTTGTATGTAATGCTAGAGTTATCTCAAAAGTTTTCAAAAAGCTCATTTTCAAATTCTCCTCCATGCTCACTTCGGATAGATATAATTTTCAAATTCTTTTCAATCTCTACCCTTCTACAGAGTTTGCAAAAAGCGTTAAAGGCTTCATCCTTATGAGTTATAAATAGAACACAAGTCCACCTAGAAAAATCATCTACTACTACTAACCCATAACGTTTACCGCTCATAGACGTAGTTCTTGTCGGTACAAATAAATCTATATGAAGCGACACAAGAAGTCATTTAGTTGAAACAATGTTTTTACTTTTAAAAGATTTTTTGACTTGTTTGCCCTTCATGCAAGCACTACAAAAGATTGTATCATTGAATGTACTTATGATAGTCCTCTAATGAGATCATGGCGTTGCAACCTTGATATTAATCTCATGCTTATGTGTCCATAACTATTATGCCATGTTATTGCCTTGTCTTTCATAGATATCAAACATGAGCGCATGAGACTACAATTCATCTAGTTGTTTTGTAAAAGTTACCTTGTCTGTTAGTTGTAAAAACTAAGGAGTTGTTATTTTCTAATACCCTACATTGGCCTTATTCAAAAAACAACATTATATGCACTGTCACATAATTGACTTATGCTAAGCAGATTATGTTTAAGGCCATCTACCAACAAAACATTTCAACAAGAGGTCTGCAAAGACACGAGTTTTAATTGATTTAATGTTAACTCATTGGCAAGTGTACCAAATCGTATCAAGAAATAATAAATGGTAAGACCAAGTATCGTATCCCAGAAGACTCACGACACTAAACAATCGTGTAATTACTTAACTAATTAAGACAGAAAAGCTATTTTGTTGGTGCTTAAATGCAAATGCAACAAAAGTAAAGATGAATGCAAATTGATCAATTTAGGCTTGACACAAGAATGAATGGTGTTGATAATATGAGATGGTTATGTTGTTGTGGTTTAGATTTCACCTTCCTTACTTTCATGTATATAAGAATTCATCTTCTTCATTAAATTGTTAACGTAACTTTCTAAATTACTTAGAACCCAATCCCTCGGCGTAAAAAACCTATCCTTAATTATTAGACCACAATCCCTTGCATCCCTAATAATCAATTCTTCATTACGAACAGAAGCTTAAGACAACCAAACATCTTATCCCTAGGCAATATTTCTTTTCGGTGAAATTCTCCAGATCAAGGTTTCTAGGTATTTCCCAATAACAAAGGAATCCAAACATCATGCTATGAGTGATCAAAACATAACAAGAATTGAGTAGAGGAGGAAATCACTAACAATTAATGAAAGAAGCATAAAATAATTCAAATCATATTCAAATACATGAAAGTTTAGAGGTTACATCTTCCCCAACAACAAATGAGTTTAGTTCTCCATAGTCATGGAGAACCTTGGTGTACAATGGAATGAAAGTGAGATAAAAACCCTAGAAAACGAAGAGGAGAACTCCCGCAACCAAATCTGCCTCCAAAGGGTCGAAAAGTGTGTTTATGTGCTTCAGCCTTCCAAAGATGTGAACCCTAGGGCATGCAAGTCCTTAAAGAGATAAAAAATTGGCCCATAAGCTCAAGTCACTACGCTCAACGCCTCTCAGAGGGAAAGTAGGTGCTCAACGGTGTATTGAAACTAGTGCTCAACGCCCCTAGAAGGGCGCCCAGGCGTGCTGCGGTGGAGAGTGGCGCTTAGGGCCCCAAAAAGGGCAACCAGGCGCCTTGTGCTGGTGTTGAGGGCCCCAGAAAAGGGCAATCAGGCGTCTTGCTACCTTTTGTAACCTTCTCTTCTAGTGCTTTTTCTGTCCTTCGTGGGTTCCAATTCCTTGATACTTCAACTCTTTTTCCAATTCATTCCAATAACCTACAAAATCAAGGGAATTTAGTGATAAAACCATCAAGTATAACCTCAACTCTCTTATTCACAAAAATAAACTAAAAACAAGAGTTTAAGCAAGTTTCAAAGTCAAAAAGGGTTAATTTAGTATCAAAATTGCATCACAGATACCGGTATATTCAACCATTATGACATTTAACACTTAATGTAATCGATTCAAAACTTGTTGTTTTGCCACAGTTTAAAACATAAGATGTTTGATGAACTTAATTGATTACAACATCACTATAATCGATTAACTCATACAGAGTTGCTTTGTGCTTGTTGTTTTCACACACACAAACATTCAGTATGAATACAGAGATATAAACACATCATGATCACAGTAGTATGCTGACTAAACAGTATATGAACATATGTATTAATCAACAATAAACATTTTCATAGCCACATACATATGTATCGATCACAAATACACATCTCTATTGTGTCATGACAACATCTATGTGTTGTTACAAACAATGTGTTGTCATCATAAAAAACAAACACTTTAGGGGTTGGATTCATCACTCATATTGCTCCCCGTATCAACACTATCTTTCCAATTCCTATTATTTTTCCTATTTGGTTTCCTCCAAATGTGACCAATTTTCCTTTCTTGTCCCTTAGGTTTAGAAACATACACCTTTCTCTCGTCATGTGACGTGAGCAGGAATTGTCAAGGAACCATGATAGGTTTTTCTTTTGGTCATCCAACAGCTCTACAAAAGGAATTATTTGACTTTTAGGTAACTGTAACAAGTTGGGTCCCGAGTTGTTAGACACATACATTTTCTTCTTTTCAGAAATCAATGTATTCTTCTTTGACCTAGTAAACCTAATGTGATTAATCTTATTAATGTGTTTTGTGTTTGGCTTTCTATAACCTAGACCTTGTTTGTTGAATGGATGTCTACTTTCTCTTATCATACGATCTAACCTAGCATTCCCCTTAAGTGTTTTACTTAGTATTTTAGTGAGGGTATCATTTTTATGCCTAAGGGATTCTATGTGTTCTACATTCTTGGCTACTATTATATCTTCTACAAGCTTCTTATTTTGCCGCCTAGTTTCTTCCTTATCCTATTCTGAGACACTCAACTCTAACCTAAGATTGTTAACCTCTTCTTGTAGTGTCTTCACATTGTCCCTAGATTTAGCTACTTCTTCTTTTAGATTATTCCTCTATGTGAGGAGTTTTGTTCATTGATTACATAAATTTCTACATGTACTGGACAATTTGGATGAATATGATAGCAGTTCATAGTATGCATTTCTTCCTAGAATAATCTCCTCCTCTCTTTTTTTCTTTTCTTCCCTCTCTCTTTCCTTTTTTTTTTCTCTCACTCTCTTCTTTTTCTTTCTCTTCCTCTACATCTTTCTCTTTTTCACTCAACCTTTCTTTTTCTTTTCTCTCCATTTTTCTCTCATCTAAAATTCTTCCACTTCTAGTAACAACGACTTTGCACTCCTCTCTAGGGCTAACTTTCATATTACCCCCAAAATCTTCCACCTTCTAGACTAGATGACCGATCTGCATCCTCATCCTTTTGATTGTCGCTTCAATGTTTTTATGATGAGATACAAACATCTACATCCCCATCCTTCTGAGTACCGCTTCAATGTTTTTATGATGAGATACAAACATCTGTATCAACTATTGAAGTGTCATCTAGCTTTTCCATTCTTTCTAAAAGAGAGGATTGTTGCTGCCATTATTGTTGTTGTTGTTGTTGTGGTGGTCTATTGAATTGTCTAGTAGCTTGCCCAAATTGACCTTGTCCCATGCTTGGATGAGGTTTCCATCCTTGATTATAATTGTTGGGACGAAACTGGTTACCCATGTAGTTAACTTCTTCATTAATATTCTCGGGCATTGCACATATACCATTAATATGATCACCATCACATAATTCACAAAGTTGTTGCTGAACTTGTGAAACATTCTGGAATTCCTTTGGCAATTGAGAAAGTTTCTTTGTCAAAGTCTCCAATTGTTGAGTAATAATTTTGTTTTGTGCAAGCAAAACATCATGGGATTGTAACTGTACAACTCCCTTCTGTTGAGGTGGAGCTCCTCTTTCACTGTGCATCTCATTGTCATTGGTAGCCATGTTGTCAATCAATTCATAGGCTTCCTCTAGAGTCTTGCACTTGATATTGCCTCCAGTTGAGGCATCTAACATCAATTTTGTTTGTAAGCCAGGACCTCCAAGGAAAAGAATGACTATCGTCGCGTCATCAAAACCATGAGTAGGCATCTTTCTCAGCAAGCTCTTGCATCTGTCCCATGCTTGTCATAACGTCTCCTCCATGCCTTTCCTGAAGGAAGAAATTTCCTGTTTACCTTTGTTAATCTTTGATTATGGGAAGTATTTGTTCAAGAACTTTGCAACCACATCTTCCCACTCTGTAAAGCTATTTTCAAGAAAAGAGTTCAACCACAATTTAGCATTCCCTCCTAATGAAAAGCGAAACAAACTGCTTTATAGCATCATTTGGCACTCTATTTAGTTTCACAGTATTGTAGATCTCATTGAAAGTCGTCAGATGCTCATATGGACTTTCATGTGACAGTCCATTGAATTGGTTGCTTTTCACTAAATGAATGAACACAGGTTTTGATGGGGAAGTGCATACCTAGAGAGAATATACTAAATGACATTTAAGAAATGGAAGAGAAATTAAAAATGGAAGAGATTAGAGAAAAGGAAACTTAGGAAATGAAGATGCGCCACTTGAACAAGCTTCCAAGATAAGCATCAAGAGGAGGACCGCCACTTGCTTGAACAAGATAAGGTCTGCCCAAATTTGGGACTTTAGAGACAGAATTCTATCTCAAAGAGGATTGCAAAAGTGCAAATCAACTCAAATTCATTAAATCAAGGTAAGGTGTACAAAAAGGAGACCCCTAAGCCTTCTTATATAACCTTTGGAGTGAGCTAAGATGCAAGATCTAGGAGATGTGGGACTTTTGAGGGTGTAGTCCGTCCAGCAGCTGCTAAGGACTTTTGAGTCCCACATTGCTCAATTCTCTCCACTCCAAAGGGTTTATAAGGCAACTAGTTCTCCTATAGTTCAAAATATGAAAACTATTTATGCTATCTAATGCTATATGCCTAAAAATGCTCACTTTCTCTTCTATTCTTTTTAAGACCAAGCTATGGAAAGTCCCACATTGCTTACTCTTAAAGAGAAAGAAGAGTTTATAAGCCATTATTCACAAGAACTAAGAGAAAGAAATCAAAAGGCAAATACACGCCCAAAGAGAACCTATTGTACTCTTTTTTATGCTTGTTGTCACTTTGAAAGCTCTTCATTACTTGACCCATCCATGATCACATCAGGTTTCATCTCCATACTTGCGGCATTGACCCTTGGCCTTGCAATGCTGTTAAAATGATGAGGGCCAGAACTGTTTAACAATCTGCCAAAGTATGTTTACCACCATTGTTGTCCATGCTTTCCTGATTAGATTGGGAAGTCTGTGAAAGTGTCTTTGGAGAAGGTTCTCTAGATATCCTGTTTCTTCTTGTCCTTTTGCTGTTCTCCAGTCCTTCAAGAAGAGGTTCAGAACTTTTTCTGCTTCTAGTCCTAATAGTATCTTGCATACACTAGACACAAATCCCTAGAAAGCACTATTAGCACAAAAGATAAAAACAAAACAAAACACTAGACTAAAATAAAAATTAATAAAAAATAAAGATAAAGGAAAATAAAATAAAAACAAGTCAAAGTTAATCAAGAATCACACAAATAGAATAGTTTAAACCGTGACTCCCTGGCAACGGCGCCAAAAACTTGTTGAGTCACCGACAAGTGTACCGGATCGTACAAGTAATATAAAATGGTAAGATCAAGTATCATGTCCCAAGAGACTTTCAGCACTAGATAGTCGTGTGATAACTTGATTAATTAAGACTTAAAAGGAACGAAATCATTGGTTTAAAATGCAAATACAGAAAATTAAATATAAATGCAATTTTGATCAATTGAAGAGTAACACATCGATGAACGAATGATGTTTATGTTATGAGATGAATATGTTGTTGGGGTTAGATTTCACCAAGTTTACTCTCATGTATATTGAATTCTTCTTCTTTCATTAAAGTCAACGTCACTCACTAAATTACTTAAAACCCGATCCCTCGGTGAAGAAAGCCTATCCTTAATTACTAGTTCATATGATTCCTAGCATTTCTAATAATTAATTCTGAAGACCAGGAGCTTAGGACGACCAAGACTCATACCCCCATCCCTAAGAAATATTGCTCTTGGGAATAATTCTACAAGAACCTGAATTGTAAGGAACCTCCCAGCACTCATGCAATTCATACATCATGCTATGAATGAGTTAAACAAAGCAAGTATTGATCACAGAAGAATTACCCTAACAGTTAATGAAATAAGCATAAATTATCAAGAATAAATTCAAATACATGGAGTTCACAAGGTTACATCATCCCCCAACAACAAATAGAAGTTAGTTCCCCATTGTCATGATGAAACTAGATGTACAATGGAGAAGAATGAGATAGAAAAACCCTAAAAGTTGAAGATGGAGGCTCCCGCATACAAATCCGCCTTTAAAGAGTGGAAGAGTGTGTTGTTGCGCCTCCTCTGCCAAAGATACAAAACCTAGGGCGTCTTGGTCCTTTAAATAGAGCGGAATCACAATAGAAACAAAGCCCAGGCTCATCTCGCGGGCGCTCAACGCTCTACTTAGGGCGCCCAGGCATGCTACGATACTAAAACTAGCGCTTAACTACACTCGGAGGGCAAGCAGGCGTGGTTCTTCAGGAAAAGTGGCGCTCAACCCCCCAAAAAGGGCGCCCAAGCGGTGTGCGGTAGGCTTTGGCGTTGAGGGCTCCAAAAAGGGTGCTCAAGCTTCGAGCGTTCCTACTTTCTGGTGCTTTTTCAGATCTTTCTGAGCTTCATCTCCTTGGCACTTCAGCTTTACTTCCATATTATCTCATTTCCTGCCAAAACAAGGGAATTTAGTCATAAAATCATCAAGTTCAACCTTAACTCTCTTATTCATACAACTTAACAGAAAAACATGATTTCAAGCAAGTTTCTAAGTAGAAAAGGGTGCATTTAGTATCAAAATCACATCACAGATAATGGTATTTTCAACCGTTATCACTATACTATCTCATTTCCAAAGCAAAAATTTCTCTGTTGCAACTTCCAAAACAAAGTGAATACTCCAACTTTGCTTCTTCAACTTGTCAAACTAAACCATACGCATTTCTTGACTCACTGGCTTTCTATCATACTTAGACTTACAACTTCCTCGACTTGAGATCACTAGCTTAATCAGTATCAAGCCCACGTATAATAAATCTCAAACTAGGATTGTCCAAACTGCGCTTTCTCAACCATTTTGAGACGCCCACTAGTTATAACATTTGAACTATACTAATAAAATCACTTCACCACTTCACTATAGACTCCAATCTTCATATTCTTCAACCAATTCTTACTCAATTCTTATAAAACCAAGAACCTAAATCTTCTCTTTGTTCAAACTATCTGTTAACATTTCCTTACCTCTAGATCGCCCTTATAACTCAAAACTATGGCTCAAATCATCTCTTCCGTCCGCTGACCCACTATTTCTATTCCAAATCCATTAATACTTCCTAACATTAAAGTTAACCCTGTAGTTTGAAACCATAGACTCCCTTATCTTCTTTGCCTGATACCTATTGCTTTCATACCCTAATCACTTCTAACTCTTGAGAATTTCCAACCACTCCCGACTCATTCTCATAGAACACCACCAATACTGTCTTAGAGAAACTCATCCCTCACAAACCACCAATCCATGATTAATAGAACGCTTCGCCCACACCACTTACTGATAAGAACCTACCCACTAACATTTGTTGCGCTACTCTGACTCTTATGCTTCCTTATTCATCAATCTACTGAAAGAACACTTCCTTCATACCAATTGTAACCCACAAAGATTCACCCTCGAAGGACCTACTTCGAAACTTGCATTACGTACCTTGTAAAACCCTGATAACTCCTCTCTTCCCTAATAACCTTGTCATTCCATTTCCTCAACACTGTTTCTACTCCTCAAAATGAACATGCTCGAAATCACTCCTGATGGTTAAGACGTATACCAGACTGTTCCAACCTGTCCTCTATTTCTCTTTTGAGATTCTTCAACTCTGTAGTTCTCCCTATGATTACACTAAGTCCAAACTCTACTGCTCTAACCAAGTTTCCACCTTCTTCTTGTACTACACAACTTCAACAAGAACCATTCATAAGGATATTATTACCAGTTCTGCTAAGACACCATTCCAAAGTGAACACCACTTCTCCAAGGTATAAAAATTCCATACTTGTTGCGGAACACCAACCGAAATCCTTACACCAAAAAGATCTATCTTCTTTTCTCCACTTATCCTTGCTAAACTTTTCTGACTTCTACAACCCTTCATCTTCTCTTTTATCACTTGATCCATTTCTAATGCATAACCATTGGTTTTCCTTCTCAACACACAACACTTCTTTTGAAGGCCATAACCACCCAAAACAAGTTGAACAATTAAACCTCTCTTGTGATCTGATAACGTTTGAAATACTATTATTTTTATACTTAATTTTGATATTAAAAACACCCTTTATGACTTAGAAACTAGCTTGAAATCATGCTTTTGCTTAAGTTGTGAGAATAAGAGAGTTGAAGGTGGTATTATTTGTTTTATGCTTAGTTTTCCTTGTTTTGACAGGAATTAAGGTGAATTGGATGAAGAAGTTGAAGTAGCAAGGAGTTAGAGTCAGGAAAGGCTGGAAAAGTAACACAAAGAAGAATCGCAGATAGCGTTGAGCGTCATTTTGGGGCGCTGCGAGCCAATTCAGAGGTGCAACCACTGTTTCACGCCTAAGCGCCACCGTTGAGCGTCAGTCTGGTGCTGCTGATAACGGTTGAAAAACCGTTATTTTTATACCTAATTTTGATATTAAAAACACCCTTTATGACTTAGAAACTAGCTTGAAATCATGCTATTGTTTAAGTTTTGGAAATAAAAGAGTTGGATGGGTTTTATGCTTGGTTTTCTTTGTTTTGACAGGAAATAAGATGAATTGGATGAAAGAAGTTGAAGTAGCAAGGAGTTGGAACCCAGAAAAGACAGAAACAGTACCATACCGAACGATAAGATACGGAACAATCCAAACTGAACTATTAAGAAACAGGACCGAACGATTATTGAGATTGACCGAATGGTCAGATAGAAGAGAAGACAGGGACCAAACGGTTCGTAACAGAGACCGAACGGCTAGAGAAAAACGTAGGAAAACTGAACAGTTTGTGAGAGGAGAAGCTGAATGAAGTGGTAGAAGTCATGCCGAACGATCAACAGTGTAAGACCAATCGGTCAAAAGTGAAACCGAACGGTCATGCGTCATTTGAGTGCTGCAACTACCGCGGAGCGTCAAAAGTGCCGCTAAGCACCGACGACGTGAGCTTGGACCTGTTTTCTGTTATTTTTATGGGCTTGGACCTGTTTTCTGTTATTTTTATGTTCTATTTAAGGACTTGCACGTCCTAGGGATTTTATCTTTTGATGGCTTGAGCACAAAAACACACTTTTCACCCCTTGGGGGTAGATCTGGGGATGTGAAAGTCTATTCTTTTCTTTCTAGGGTTTTTCTATCTCTTCCATTCTTTCATTCCATTGTTCGTCTAGTTTCTCAATGATAATGGAGAGCTAAACCTTATTTGCTGTTGGGAAAGATGTAACCTCTTAAACTCTCATGTATTGAATTGATTCTTGATTATATATGCTTTACATCATTAATTGTTAGGGTTTTTGCTCTTTGCTCTTTGCTCTTTGCATGCTTTGTTTAACTCATTCAATTGCATGATCATTGATTTTGTTGATATGGACACATACGAGGAAATCTAGAACTCGGGAAATTCTCTCGAAAGTAATATTACCTAGACATAGGAATAGGAGGATCGGTTGCCTTTAAGCTTCTGTGCGAATGTAATGCATGATTAATTGCTAGGGAGACAAGGACATTGTGTACTAGTAATTAGGAGTAGGCTTTCTTCACCGAGACATCTGGTTTAAGGTAAATTAGAAAGTGGCATTAACATTAATGAAGAAGATGAATTCATGCATGCATGAGAGTAAATTAGGTGAAATCTAAACCCGGCAACAATATCATCAACTTCATCCATTCATTCTTGTGTTTAACCTCAATTGATCAAATTGCATTCATGTTTATTTTATTCCATTTGCATCTAAAAACCCCAAAATTTGTTCTTTAGAGTCTTAATTAGTTGAGTAATCACATAACTGTTTAGTGTCGTGAGTCTCTTGAAAAACGATACTTGGTCTTACCATTTATTATTATTTGATACGATTCGGTACACTTGCTGAGGTGTTAACAAGTTTTTGACTCCGTTTTCAGTGATTAAAAATTTGTTTATCAAGTTTTTGGCGCCGCTGCTGGGGACTCGTGGTATAACTATTCTATTTGTGTGATTCTTAACCGATTAGACTTTATCTTTAATTTTCATCTTTATATTTTTTCATCTTTCTATCTTTTCATCTTTTTTTCTTCTTATCTTTTTATTTTTTTATCTTTAATTTTTTTATCCTTTTATCTTTTTATATTTCTATCTTTTCATCCTTTTATTTTTTTATCTTTTTCTCTTTTTATCTTTTTCTCTTTTTATTTTTTCATCCTATTATCTTTTTATCTTTTTCTATTTTTATTTTTATTTTATTTTTTAATTTTTTTTATCTTCTTATCTTTTTATCTTTTTCTCTTTTATTTTTTTTATCTTTTTCTCTTTTTATCTTTTTATCTTTTTTATTTTTTTATCTTTTTATTTTTTCTTTTTATCTGTTTATCTTTTTTTTTCATCTTTTTATGTTTTTATGTTTTGACCTTTTTATTTTATTTCTTTCTATCTTTCTATCTTTTTTTTCTTTTTATCTTTTTATCTTTTTATCTCTTAATTTTTTTTTTCATTTTAATTTTTTATCTGTTTGTGCTAATTGGGTGCTATAGTGTAGTGTTCTTTAGTGTTTGCAGGATAAAATTCGAAAATCTGTACTAGGAGCACAAGATCATCAAGAGAAGAAGCACAACATCTACTTATGGATGCTAGGTGATTGAGTATCTACTGAAGGATACTATGCTATCAGACACTTACTGATGCGTGTTGATGAAAAGGATTTGCATCTACTGATGGATGTCAGTGGAAGAGTATCTATTGAAGGATACTATGTTTTTATGCACTTACTGATGGGTGTTGGTGATAAAGATATGCGTCTATTGAAGGATGCTGAAGGATTTTGGGTCAGGCTCGTGACTTTAAAGAAGCGCTACCTGGGAGGCACCCCAGTTTTCTAAACTTGTCTTTTTATTTTTGTGAACTTTAATTTGCTTTTGTTTCTAGAATAGGTTATGATGTACTTGGCTTAAAATTTAATCTGTGATGCAATGGTTTGATGATGATGTTATGTTTGTGATGAGTGTTGTTTTATGATGCTAATTTATTGATTGATGTGGAGATGATCATTGATGCTAATAACACAAGTAGTTGCTCATAATATTGTGAAACAGATGCATGGCGAATTGTGATTGTGATTATGATACTAAGCAGGATGTTTATCTAAATGTTGGAACTTGAGTTAACCTATGCGAGATTGGGCTCCAGAATTTTTGATTGATTGAATAATATTGCTTTGGAAGCATGATTGATTTTGCCTAATTTTCTATGATTGAACCACTTGCTTGCTTGTTACAAATGATCAAGGCCATGTTTTTCTTCTCCCTTAGAGCCAATGTTTATAGGTGAACCCAATAAGGATCAATTTTTTCTCTAACCTTTGCACCTTGAGCCTAAATTTGAAAAGTGGAAAAACCCTTTTTGAAATCCTTACCTTGAGTTAAGTAGAGTATGTTTTTTGGTAATGGAGAATGGTTCAAGTTTGGGGTGGTGAGAAACCGGAAAGAACTTTGTGAAATTCATTAAAAAGCATTGGGCAAAACCAAAAAGCGAAAGCAAAAAGCAAAGGAGAACAAAAGAAAGAAAAGAAAAGGTTAAGCTCAATGCAATTAAAGTTTGGGAATGAGTTGAATATTGGTTTCTCACATAAAAGGAGAAAGAGAGTTGAGATTTAATGAGAATAAATGAATTGTGCACTCTCTTAACTCAAGGATTTTGTTGTCTAGAAAAACCAATTTTCTTCTTAGCCTAGCCTCAATACAAGCCTTGAAAAATCCTTGTGATGATAACTTGCTTGTGAGTGTGTTTGATATATGGTTAAATGAAAGGCAAAGTTGCTTCATGTGACATTGTGATGGTAGAGTGTAAGAGTGTCACGTCATTATACACCTTTGAGTTGAGTGAAACACTTTTGAGTGCTTGAGTGAAACACTATCTTTGGTGAGGAATAATTCCATGCACTTTATGATAACATTCTTGCTTGGTTGTTGATTATTCATGAGGTTTGCATCTGTTGTGTATGTCTTGATTATGTGACCACCATAGTTGAAGCTTGATTGGCTAAAGCATCATTATATCTTGACTGATCTTTCTATGATGAGCATTCATGAGTGATTTACTTGTCTAAAAAGAAAATGCTTTTTGATATGCTTGACCATTGTAGTATGATTATTTTGTTAAGCCAAGTTACATTTTGCTTGAGCACAAGGAAAGTTTCAAGTTTGGGGTTGTGATAACGGTTGCAAAAGCGTTATTTTTATACTTAATTTTGATATTAAAAACACCCTTTATGACTTAGAAGCTAGCTTGAAATCATGCTTTTGTTTTAGTTTTGGAAATAAGAGAGTTGGATGGGTTTTATGCTTGGTTTTCCTTGTTTTGACAGGAATTAAGATGAATTGGATCAAAGAAGTTGAAGTAGCAAGGAGTTGGAACCCAGAAAAGACAGAAATAGTACAATACCGAACGGTAGGATGCGAGAGAATCCAAACCGAACGGTTAAGAACCCAGACCGAACGGTTACTAAGACTGACCGAACGGTCAGATAGAGGAGAAGACAAGGACCGAATGGTGGGAAGGTGGTGGAACTAGGCCGAACGGATTGAGCAAGAAAGACAACTGTCGAACGGTGTAACTGAGGACCGAACGGCTAGAGAAAAACGTAGGCAAATCGAATGGTTTATGAGAAGAGAAGCTGAACGAAGTGGTAGAAGTCATGTTGAACGGTCAATAGTGTAAGAACGATCAGTCAAAAGTGAAACCGAACAGTCATGCGTCATTTGAGTGCCGCAGCTACCACTGAGCGTCAAAAGTGTCGCTGAGCGCCGACGACGTTGGCTTGGACTTGTTTTCTGTTATTTTTATGGGCTTGGACCTATTTTTTTTTATTTTTATGTTCTATTTATGGACTTGCACGTCCTAGAGATTGTATCTTTTAATGGCTTGAGCACAAAAACACACTTTTCACCCCTTGGGGGCACTAGTGCAGAATTGGCCTTTAACGTCACCCAATAGACGTCCGTCCACAAAAACCCCAACGTAAATAATTGACTGATGGCATATCCGTAAATAAGTGGGACTGTAGACGTTCATTCTTGTAGGGCCACTCCAGAACGGATGTCTAAGTTGTTGACAGGGTAGTTGAAGAGTTAATGGCGTTCAGCCTCTTAGACGTCCGTTCTGGAGGGGGCCGAACGTCTATAATATTATAGACGTCGGGGCCCCTCTAACGGCCGTTTAAAAGGCTGAAGCAATGAACTCTTCAACTTCCCTGTCACCAACTTAGACGTCAATCTGGTGGGGCCGGATGTCTATAATATTATAGACGTCCCGCCCCCTCCATTACGGACGTCTAAGTTGCTGACAGGGTAGTTGAAGAGATAATGGCGTTCAGCCTCTTAGGCGTCCGTTCTGGAGGGGGCCGGACGTCTATAATATTTTAGACGTCGTGGCCCTTATAACGGACGTTTAAAACCCCCCGCGAATATCAATATTTAAAACCAAAACACGTCATATTAGTTACTGCCCCGACGTCTATAATCGGGGCCTTCTAGTAACGGACGTCTAGTGGCATTTATACTAAAACGCGAACCTGCGAGGAGTTACGCTCACTGTTCAAAGACAATTCATGTGACATTGTGATAGTAGAGTGAATGAGTGATTACTGATGGACAAATTTATGAACACCAAAATATGATGTCACAAACTTGTTTTTCAATCGGCAAGTGTGACCGAATCGTTCAAGTAATAAACTTGGTAAGACCAAGTATCGTTCTTCCCAAAGGACTCACGGCCTAGTTTAGTTGTGTGGTTTCTTGATTAGCTAAGACTTAAAGACGAAATATTTGGATTTTATATGCAAAAGACGAAAATTAAATATGTATGCATGAAGTTTTGATCAATGGCAAAAAAAAAACAAAAGATAAACACTTTCAATGAAATATATGTATGAATATGTTGTTGGGGGTCAATGTCATCTTATCCACTCTCATATATTTTAGGAATTCAACATTCAAATCATCATTGTTAATGCCACTCTCTAAAGTACCTTTCAAGAAGGCTTCTCCCTAATCACGAGTTCATACAATTCCTAGCATTCCTAATGATCAGTTCATAAGTGCAGGAGCTTAACGACAACCAATATAATATTGGGAGAAATTCCTCGGATCTAGACTTCCCCGTACGCGCCCGTATCGACAAAACCAATAATCATGCATCGAACGAGTTAAACAATGCAAGCATTAAGCAAAGAGGAAAAACCCTAACTAATGATGAAAGAAAGCATAGATCTTAAATAAAAGATGTAAAAACAAATTCCATATATGAGAGCTTCAAAAGATTACATTGATTCCCCAACAAACATACAGAGTTTAGTTCACCATATTCATGGTGAACCTAGATGAATTAACAATGAAAGAATGAAATATAAAACCCTAAAAAGGTGAAGAGGAAGCCTCAGCATCCAAGATCCTCCTTCAAAGGGGTGGAAGAGAGAGTGTTTTCTTCGTTCCAGCCAAAGATACAAACCCTAGGAAACCCTAAAGCTTATATATTATTCGTAAATTACCGAAAATTAGGTCCAAGTCCATTAAAGTGCCGCTCAGCGGTAAGTGCGTGTCACGTTTCTTCCCCTTAGCGGCCATTTTGCCCCTCAGCGGTCCTCCCGTGAGCTCCTGAGTGCCGCTCTGCGGTAAACTGTCGCTGAGCGGTGACTTCGGCTTCTCCTTTTGCACTTTTTGATGTCTTTTCTGATTCCATATCTCTCCTTCTTCACTTCTTTCACCAAATTCACCTTAAAACCTGCACAAAAACACTGAAATCAAGCATAAACCTGTCCAGCTCTCTTATTTCTAAAAATATGAAGAAAAGCATTATTTCAAGCTAGTTTCTAAGTATAAAGGTTGCTTTTAGTATCAATTTTAAGCATGAAAATAACAGTTTTTCAACTGTTATCACAACCCCAAACTTAGAACTTTGCTTGTCCTCAAGCAAACAAGATGTAACTCCATCTTCAACCAATTCATATGATGGTTCACTTCATTCAAAAATCTTCTTTTCAAGATAAGTGAAAACATCAATCAAACTTATGATCAAGATTTCAATCAGGATGTGCACATGCTTTAGTGTTTCACAAAATCAGTTAATACCCAACAAATGCTCTTTTTCATGAATGACCAATCAATTAAGCATGGATGTTCATGTGCTAATGGAATATTTCCTCACTAGGTAAAGTATTTCACTCAACACACAAGTGTATAAAAGGTAATCACTCATTCACTCTACTATCACAATGTCACCTTAATCAACTTTGCCTTTCATTTTACCACAATCAAAAACATTCACAAGCATGCATCATCACAAGGACTTTTCAATGGCTTATAATGTGGCTGGGCTAACAAGAAAATTAGTTTTTCTGGATCACAATATCCTTTAGTTAAGAGAATCATAACAACACAATCATCTTATTCATTCCCAACTTTCTTTTGCCTTTGCATTGAGCTTTGCTTCTTTTTCTTTTCTTTTCTTTTTCTTTGCATATTCTTACTTTTTAGCTCTTAGCTCAATGCTTTTCCTTTTTCATGTTTTCCCAACAACCCCAAACTTGAACATTTAACAATATCACACAAGATCTTCTACTTAACTCAAGGTAAAGATTTTCAATCAAGGGTTTCAGTGTATGTTCAAGGCTAAGGGTTCAAAAGGATAGAACACAAAGTGTTCTCTTTTAGTGGGCTAATTTTACGAATTTGGCCAATAAAAAGGTTTCCAACAAACGGCCTTGATCATATGATGCAAAACAAGCAATTGATTCAATCATAGAAAACCTGGGCAAAATCATTCATGCTTTCAAAGTAATAGCATTCAACAATAACAACTCTGGAGCTCAAAACCTCACATATAAGCTCATTCACATTTGACATACACATCCTGCTTAATTTCACAATCACAATCATGATATCCTGCATTTGTTCACAAAGCTTGTGAATCACCTGCATAAGCATTTTAATGTGCACATCATCTCAACATCAATTAATCATAAGCATCATTCAACATTACTTATCACACAACCACAGTTAATAGTAAACCATCATAACAAAACAGGTGTTCAATAGAGTACATCAAACCCTAATCTAAAAACAAAAACAAATAAGTTCAGAAGACTTAAACCACAAAAGCATAATCATATGATAACATTTATCAGTAAATGCTATCTCAGCTCCTCATCAGTCTGAGCTATCCTCTGTATCTTCCTCTTCCTCCTCATCTTCATCATCTTCAAATGCATCATCATCATCAGCTTCATCTTCTTCCATCTCTCTAGCTGAAGCTTCAGCTGCTCCAGCTCCTCCTCCATGCACTGGTTCTTCTGGCCAAGCTACCACATTATGGAATTCATCCATAGTCCACCTGTGGGCTGGAGGTGTATCATACATCCCCACAATCATCTCAGCAGTGGCCACCTGCCCTCTGTGAATGGACTGCAACTGAGCACCTATAAGAGACATATACATGTCCCTCATCTGGAATGGTTCTGCTTCATGTGTATCAGTAGATGTCTGGCTCTATGCTGGCCCTCTCTCTCTACGAGCCCGGCGTGGTGGAACTGGCTGAGCTGCATCCTCACCTCCACAGTACTGTCTGTAATAGGCCTCATCAATAACTTTTCTTGGCCTCTCAAATGGTGGAACAGAAGTGTCCACCCCAGCTAGCTTGCAAAGGTGAGTGATCAAAGAAGGATGTCCTAGTGGTGCTTTGTTGTTTGAGGTGTTAGCACATACACTAATTTCATCAGCTATCACCTGCCCAATATTAACATTTAAATTTCTGATAGCATAGTAGATGAATAGTGCCCTGCTGAGAGTAATATCTGACACATGTGAACATGGCTGAATGTTGGCATGAGAAAACGCCGTCCAATACTTTGCAAGAGGAGTCAAATCCGTCCTCCTAATGTTAACCACTGAGCCAGATCTATTCCTTTGGAAGTGTCCTCCAGGTATACACAATACTCTCTCCACATCCTCATAATCAGTACCTTCCTCCATGCAAAGAGCAAACTGGCACTGCTCACCAGCCCATACAGTGTCCAGGAAGTTATTAATAGAATCAGGATCATACCTGATAGCATGGCCTCTGACATAGCCCAAATAATTCTCAGCTGGATAATCACCAATCTTCTTTGCATGGTGTAAAATTCCTTTACCACAGCTATGTTGGCAGGTGCAGGATAAGTGGCTAGCTTTCCCCAATCATTCCCTAACACTTGCTCTCCAAATTGAGGAGCAAAGTTAGGTATCATTCCAACCTTTCTCTCCATCAGAAGTCTCCTGTCCTGAACCATCCTAAAGTGCTTCTCATGTTTCCTAGAGAGGAACCTGCTAGAGTGGGGTTGCTCTGGTTCCTTTTCCTTTCTCTTGGTTGCCATGGTTTTCAATCTTTTTCCTAAAGAGGATGCCATTCCTACATTCAAAACACAAATACAAAACCACAGAACATGATGTTAATCATTAGTAAAACACAGAACACAACTCCTTTCGAAGCTAAACCACCGCTGAGGGCCAGAATTCCCCCTCAGCGCCACCAGTGCCACATTCCAACACGCAAAAATTCAGAAAAACCAAATCTGGCAGAGTGCCGCTCAGCGGCAATTTACCCCTCAGCGGTAACTCTGCAGATTTTTGAAAATCTTGTTTTAAAGCTGTCCTAACTCCACCCAAATGCAATTTTCAGTTTTCCAGTTCATAATCATGCAGTTTAATCGGTTCAAACATCAAATATATCATCAAATCATGCATAGAAATCAAAACCGCTAAATATTCACGCTTTGACAATCACATTCAAATTCAAGAACCCTAGAATGAACAAAATGCATTTTACTTACTTGGGTGGAGATACTAGATGCAATAAGAATGCTTCCAAGCTAGAATGCTCTCTTCTAACCCCAAACTTTGATGACACACTAGTGATCAAGTGAGTGGAAGAGAAATTTTCTTAAGAGGAAAGAGTGAAAATATATGGAAAACCTTGGAGAAGGTATGTGAGGGTGTTGGTGCAGAGAAAAATCTGAAAGTGTGAGCAAGTGCGCAGCTTAGGGTTTAAAAATACCCTAATGGGCTCGAGTCCCGCTAAGGGGAACTAAAGCCCATTCTGCGAGAGTACCGCTCAGCGGCACTTTCGTGATGTGCTCTTCTCCTTCTTTTCTTAACCTACGTGCCTCCCATACATGCCCCTCACTGGTTCCCTGCAATTCAATGTTTAAAATGCTTATGCAAACCCTAACTAAAATAAACAAACAGAAATATTCAATCAACTGGGTTGCCGCCCAGGTAGCGCTTGTTTAACGTCACGAGCCTGACCCAAAATCCACCAACACCCTTCAGTAGGTGTTAAATTTTCTTACCACCACCCATCAGCAGGTGTTGCAAACATAGTATCCTTCAGTAGATACTTAACCACCTAGCATCCTTCAGTAGATGCTATCTCCAACAAAATAATTACAAAAATAATGTTCACAAATTAAAAATTACAAAACCAAATCAGAAGTCTTTAAATCCACTGGGTTAACTCCCAGCAAGCGCTCTTTTAACGTCATTAGCTTGACCCAATAAAGTTCAAGTTCCATCTTCTTTATAGTTGATGTTGTCATTCCACCAACTCCTCAGCTGTTTCCTTTGAACTGTTTTGGTCCTTCTAGAATATGGAGACTCTATCTCTATCATCTCCTTCTCTTTAAAAACCTTCACAACCCACAACTTGTTCTTGATTCTTACAGGTGTGCCAAGTTGGAGTTTTCTTTTCTCCCAGTCACTAGGAATTTTTTCTCCTCTTCCAATCTCTTCTTCCTTGGGTACCTGAAACAACAAACAATGGTTACCTGAAACCTTGAGATTTTCATCTTTACGGCTAGTCATGGGTGCATCTCGAAATTCAGCTTTATAACTAGCTTCTTCCTCCTTTGCTTGCGTCTCATCTTTGAAGACGTCTACCACCACTCTCTCCTCTCTGTCCTGGAGCACCACTATACCTTCATTTACATCAATGATAGCTCTGGCCGTTTTCATAAACGGTCTTCCAAGTATGATAGGTATCTTCTCTGTCTCCATCTTCATCACCACAAAGTCTGCCAAGAACTGAAGTTTGCCAACACAAACTATAATGTCCTCTACAATCCCACATGGCTCCTTTGAAGATCCATCGACCATTACTATTTTAACCTTTGCAGGTTTCACTTTAACATTGCCGATTTACTCCAGTAAAGAATAAGGTATCAAGTTAACACTTAAACCTAAATCAAGGAGAGCTTTCTTTACCTTTTTCTTCCCTATGGTACAAGGGATAGAAAAACTGCCTGGATCTGATGCTTTAGGAGGGAATGACTCTTTCTTAACAATTATACACTCTTTTGCCTCATCATCTCTACGTCTCTTCTTTGTAGAGATTTCTTCATCAGATTTTGTGTAAACTGCGATTTGCTGTAGAATCTGTTCCCAAGGTGCTTCATTATCCACCATTCTGAATAATTCTGTGAAGTCCATTTGTTTCCCTTGATGGATTGGAAAAGGAAAAGTACTGTTGCTCTCTATGTCTCTTCTCTCTTCTGTATCTAACTCAACTTTATCATCATCAACACTCTTTACCACCTTGCACTCTTCTCTGGGGTTAACCTCAGTATTAGCCCCAAAATTTCTATTTGGCCTTTCTTCCAATTGCTTGGTAATCTGACCCAATTGAATCTCCAAATTCTTTATAGCAGCTTCAGTGCTCTTTTGAGAAGATTCAGTTTTCTGTATGAATTGCTGAAGAGTTTCTTCCAACCTTGTTGATCTTTCATTAAGCATAGATAACTGTTGCCAAAAGGTTGGTTGCTGCTGCTGCTTATTATATTGACTAGCTTGCCCAGTTTGTCCTTGACCAATGCTTGGGTGTGGTTTCCACCCTTGATTATAATTCCCTTGACGGTATGGAAATTGATTGGCCATGAAATTAACGTCCTCTACAGCTTCAACTGGAAAGGCACATTGACCATTGATATGGTCACCTCCACATAATTCGCACAACTGGGTTTGTACCTGTGCAGCAGTTTTCAACTCTTTAAGTAATTGTGCAAGAGTTTTCGTCAGAGTTTCCAGCTATTGAGTTAGAATTTTATTTTGAGCTAGCAAGGCATCATGTGTCTGTAATTGGAGAACCCCTTTTTGTTGCATAGGAGCTCCTCTCTCACTGTGCAACTCATTATCACTAGTAGCCATGTTTTCTATAATTTCTGTGGCTTCCTCTAGAGTTTTCCATTTAATATTGCCTCCTGCTGAGGCGTCCAGCATAATCTTGGTTTGTGAACCAAGCCCTCCAAGGAAAGTTAAGACTACTTCCTGTTCTTGAAAGCCATGCGTGGGTGTTTTTCTTAGTAGACTTTTATCCCATGCATGCCCTAGTGATTCTTCCATGCCCTGCTTAAATGAAGATATCTCTTGCTTGCCTTTTGTCACCTTTGATTGTGGAAAGTACTTGTTTAAAAACTTTCTTACCACTGCTTCCCAATCTGTGAAACTTCCTTCTGGGAAAGAATTTAACCAAAGTTTAGCATTGCCTCCCAATGAGAAAGGAAACAAACTAAGTTTGATCGCTTCATCTGGCACCCCATTAATTTTGACTGTGTTGCAAATCTCATTGAAGGTTGTGAGGTGCTCATATGGGCTTTCATGAGATAACCCATTGAATTGGTTGCTTTTTACCAGTTGGATTAGTGTTGGTTTGACCTCCATGTTAGCTGCATTGACTCTAGGTCTAGCTATACTGTTAAAGTGCTGAGGTCCAGCTATATTGGTGTAGTCAGCAAGAGTTCTTCTGATATTATTGTTCTCCATATTTTCTGTGCTATGAACAGAACCTTGTGGTGATGGTTGCAACAGAGTTTCCGGAGGAGGGAAAAGTTCTCTAGATGTTCGGATTCTTCTCCTCCATCTACTCTCGTCTAGACCTTCAAGAAGAGGTTCTGTTGTTTTCTTGCTCCTAGTTCGAATTGCCTCCTGCATACACAAGAACACAAAACCCTAGAATATTTGGTTAGCACAAAAAGATATAGGAGAAGATAAAAACAGAAAACAGAAAATAAAATAAAATAAAAACCGAAAAAAATAAAAACAGAAAATAAAAACAGAAATTCAAAATTAAAGTCGAAGATAATCAATAATCACACAAATTAACCAGTTAAACCACGAGTCCCCGTGATGAGTCGATATTTTATTCACTTTACTTAGTTTATTGTGCTAGAATTAATCAGGGAATTGTGCTTAAATGTCCGGTATTTTCCCGTTTTCACCAATTGTGCTTAATTGACTAGTAATTCTAATTTTGATTAATTTGAATTATCTAAGCTAATTATTTGCACTATAAATTACAGGGAAAATTTGGAAATACAATTTGGGATATTTGAAGGTTTAATAAAAAAAATGACAACTGGACCGAGAAAAATCTGGCAGCATCCAAAAATGCAAATGGGTTTGGACGTGAAAATGGTCTTGAATGTGAAAGGGGTAGTCATTCATCTTAAAGCAAAATTATTGGTGCAAAGCCATGAAGGGGTCACCACATTGAGACACACACGACCCACGTGGAGAAGAGATGTGCAGATTTTATTCACCATGTTTTTCATTTCACATCAGTTTTTTATTATTCAATTGATAAACAAAAAAAAAAAGCACATGGCCCATGGACAAGTCACGTTCGCAAGCTCCAAAATGCAAAGTGCTGAAGAAGTGAAATGATGGAGGGCCCACGTTCCATTCACGGTTTTGGTTGGGAGAAGTGTTATTCTATTTTATTACTTTGAGGCCAGTATTTCACGTAAAGAATGTGTAACACAAACCACACGGCAACCCATTTATTTTGGCAAGCATTTTGAATTAAACAAAGAAAGAGGGCCACGGCCCACCACACGTCCAGCACCTGGACCCAGCTGCAACTTTGGAGAAGGGCTTCACGGGAGCTTCATTTTCCATCAGCTTCACCACGTGATCCTATCCAGCAGGCTGCACGGGCTTAAGGTGTGTGCTTGGAGAGAAAGCGGTGCACACAGCAAAAAGGAGGAGTTCCAGTAGGGTAGGAGAGTAGTGTAGGGCAGAGAGAAATATAGAAAAAGAGAAGCTCACGCTGTTGCAGTGGGGGGCTGGAAGAAGACACACTGCCTGGTGTCCAGCCGCCACACTCTGTTACGTTTTTTTTTTGTTTTTTTCTTTTCTCGGGCGGTGGAAAACACTTTGTTCTTTTTAGGGGGAATGAATGAAGAATGGGCACGCTGTTATTCTGGGATTATGCTCTTGGTTTTTGGAATGTTGTTATTGAATGAAGAATGAATGGGCAGAACGCTGTGAGTTCGAGGATCAATTTATTTGTTTTTAGAAAGTTGGTGCTGATTCATCTTTGTTGGAGAGAAGAGACGTACTCCATTTTTCATTCTATTGCAATGTGCACACACGGGTTTTCATTCACATTTCTTGAAAAGCGCTGGCATTAAATTAATTCCTTTTAGATAAGCATGAAGTGATTCATTTACTCTTTCCACGCTGTACGGTTCTGGACAAGGGAATTTCTTTTATTTGCAAACAGAGGCACACGGTGCATTTCATTTGGGAGAAAGAGGTTAACACGTTTTACTGGAAGAAGCGGTACTCCAAGGTCTTCATTTCAATTACATTTAATGCTTAGCTCTAGGATGCATTCACACGTTGATTCAAGGGAGGCCCACATTGCACTGGGAAACTTTGGTTCAATCCTTTTATATTATATGCATTTAGCTTGGAAGCATCATCTTTATTTCAACTTACTGCTCACGCATTTATTCTAGTATTTCTTCCGCATAAATATGCATTCCATTTTATTTCAATTGCATTGGGCTTCAAGGGGTGACGCTTTGAAATTCAATAGTGTTAAATGAGTGTTCAGATTTCTCTAATGCATTTAAATTAGTTTTGGCTTTAGGAATGTTTAATTACTGTTATCATGTTGTCTGTTCTGTTCAGTTTATTTATCTTCTTGCATTTCCAATTTCCTCACTTGTTTTAGAAACCGTTCGGTATTCACGCTTTGTTAATTCATTTCACTGTTTTCAATTATGTTTGGTTGTATTTAAATTTCAGTCTTAATTTACATCATTTTCGAATCACAAAAACACTTTCAAAACCCCCCCAATTCGTGTTTGACCTAAGTCTCGAATCGCATTTGGTCCTTTAGAGACGACCTAGGAGTCACTTCCTAGTCTATACTGCATTCTTTTATGCACAACTTTTGTTGGGAGGTGCGACCCTCTCATCACCCCGGCAGCGGCGCCAAAAACTTGATGGACAAATTTCTGAACACCAAAATATGATGTCACAAACTTGTTTTTCAATCGGCAAGTGTGACCGAATCGTTCAAGTAATAAACTTGGTAAGACCAAGTATCGTTCTTCCCAAAGGACTCACGGCCTAGTTTAGTTGTGTGGTTTCTTGATTAGCTAAGACTTAAAGACGAAATATTTGGATTTTATATGCAAAAGACGAAAATTAAATATGTATGCATGAAGTTTTGATCAATGGCAAAAAAAAAACAAAAGATAAACACTTTCAATGAAATATATGTATGAATATGTTGTTGGGGGTCAATTTCATCTTATCCACTCTCATATATTTTAGGAATTCAACATTCAAATCATCATTGTTAATGCCACTCTCTAAAGTACCTTTCAAGAAGGCTTCTCCCTAATCACGAGTTCATACAATTCCTAGCATTCCTAATGATCAGTTCATAAGTGCAGGAGCTTAACGACAACCAATATAATATTGGGAGAAATTCCTCGGATCTAGACTTCCCCGTACGCGCCCGTATCGACAAAACCAATAATCATGCATCGAACGAGTTAAACAATGCAAGCATTAAGCAAAGAGGAAAAACCCTAACTAATGATGAAAGAAAGCATAGATCTTAAATAAAAGATGTAAAAACAAATTCCATATATGAGAGCTTCAAAAGATTACATTGATTCCCCAACAAACATACAGAGTTTAGTTCACCATATTCATGGTGAACCTAGATGAATAACAATGAAAGAATGAAATATAAAACCCTAAAAAGGTGAAGAGGAAGCCTCAGCATCCAAGATCCTCCTTCAAAGGGGTGGAAGAGAGAGTGTTTTCTTCGTTCCAGCCAAAGATACAAACCCTAGGAAACCCTAAAGCTTATATATTATTCGTAAATTACAGAAAATTAGGTCCAAGCCCATTAAAGTGCCGCTCAGCGGTAAAATACCGCTCAGCAATAAGTGCGTGTCACGTTTCTTCCCCTCAGCGGCCATTTTGCCCCTCAGCGGTCCTCCCGTGAGCTCCTGAGTGCCGCTCAGCGGTAAACTGCCGCTGAGCGGTGACTTCGGCTTCTCCTTTTGCACTTTTTGATGTCTTTCTGATTCCATATCTCTCCTTCTTCACTTCTTTCACCAAATTCACCTTAAAACCTGCACAAAAACACTGAAATCAAGCATAAACCTGTCCAGCTCTCTTATTTATGAAAATATGAAGAAAAGCATGATTTCAAGCTAGTTTCTAAGTATAAAGGTTGCTTTTAGTATCAATTTTAAGCATGAAAATAACAGTTTTCTACTGTTATCAATTACCTCTTATACACTTGTGTTTGAGTGAAAAACTTTACCCAGTGAGGAAATATTCATTGAGCACATGAACATCCATGTTTAGTTGATTGATCATTCATGAAAATTAGCCTTTGTTGGATATTAAGTGACTTTGTGAAACACTAAAGCATGTGTACATCTTGATTGAAATCTTTGTCATGAGTTTGATTGAAGTTTTACTTACCTTGAAAAGAGGATTTTTGAATGAGTGAACCATGATAAGGATTGGTAGAAGATTAAGTCACATCTTGTTTGCTTGAGGACAAGCAAAGTTCTAAGTTTGGGGTTGTGATAACAGTTGAAAAACTGTTATTTTCATGCTTAAAATTGATACTAAAAGCAACCTTTAACACTTAGAAACTAGCTTGAAATCATGCTTTTTGTCATATTTTTAGAAATAAGAGAGCTGGACAGGTTTATGCTTGATTTTAGTGTTTTTGTGCAGGTTTTAAGGTAATTTGGTGAAAGAAGTGAAGAAGGATAGAGATGGAATCAGAAAAGACATCAAAAAAGTGCAAAAGGAGAAGCCGCAACTGCCGCTCAGCTGTAGTTTACCGCTGAGCGGCACTCAAGCAGTCACGTTGGATCCGCTGAGGGGTGATTTGGCCGCTGAGGGGAAGAAAACAACTCACGCACTTACCGCTGAGCGGTAGTTTACAGCTGAGCGGCACTATTTTTGGGCTTGGGTCTAATTTTCTGTAATTTTAGAATAGTATATAAGCTTTAGGATGTCCTAGGGTTTGTATCTTTGGCAGAGACGGAGCAAACACTCTCTTTTCCACCCCTTTGAAGGAGGATTTTGGATGCTCAGGTTGCCTCTTCACCTTTCTAGGGTTTTATCTTTCATTCTTTCATTATTATTCATCTAGTTTCACCATGAATATGGTGAACTAAACCTTGTATTGTTGTTGGGGAATCAATGTAGTCTTGTGAAACTCACATATATGGAATTTGATTTAATGTCTTATATTAAGATATATGCTTTCTTTCATCTTTAGCTAGGGTTTTTCCTCTTTGCTTATTGTTTGCTTTGTTTAACTCATTCATTGCCATGATTATTGATTTTGTCGATACGGGAACGTACGGGGAAGTCTAGATCCGGGGAATTTCTCCCAAAAGCATATTGGTTGCCTTTAAGGTCCTGCACTTGAAGAACTAATTATTAGGAATGCTATGAATTGTATGAACTCGTAATTAGGGATAGGCCTTCTTGCAAGGTAATTTTGAGAGTGGCATTAACATTGATGATAAGAATGATGAATTCCTGAAAATATATGAGAGTGGATAAGATGAAATTGATAACCCCAACAACATACTCATCCATATAATTCATGAAGTGTTTGTTTTGTTCTTTTCCATTGATCAACCTCATGCATACATGTTTAGTTATTGTCTTTTGCATCAAAACCTATAATCAATTTGTTCTTAAGTCTTAAATAATCAACAAATCACATAGCTAAACTAGGCCGTGAGTCCTTTGGGAAAACGATACTTGGTCTTAGCTTGTTTTATTACTTGATACGATTCGGTCACACTTGCCGATTGTTAAACAAGTTTGTGGCGCCGTTTTTCGGTGTTCATAAATTTGTCATCAAGTTTTTGGCGCCGTTGCCGGGGACTCGTGTTTTAACTAGTTCATTTGTGTGATTATTGATTATCTTTGACTTGAATTTTGAATTTTGAATTTCTGTTTTTATTTTCCTGTTTTTATTTTTATTTTTATTTTATTTTATTTTCTGTTTTTATTTTATCTTCTTATCTCTTATATTATATCTTCTTTTATATCTTTTTGTGCTAACCAATTTTTCTAGGGTTTTGTTTTCTTGTGTATGCAGGAAGCAATTTGAACTAGGAGCAAGAAAACTGCAGAACCTCTTCTTGAAGGTTTAGACGAGAGTAGACGGAGGAGAAGAATCCGTACATCTAGAGAACTTTTTCCTCCTCCAGAAACTCTGTTACAACCATCACCACAAGGTTCTAACCAGAGCACAAAAAATATGGAGAATAATAATGCCAGAAGAACTCTTGCAGATTACACCAATATAGCTGGACCTCAACACCAGAAGACCAAGGGTTAATGCAGTCAACATGGAGGTTAAGCCAGCATTAATTCAACTAGTGAAGAGTAATCAATTTAATGGGTTGTCTCATGAAAGCCCATATGAGCACCTCACAACTTTTAATGAGATTTGCAACACAGTGAAAATAAATGGGGTGCCAGATGAAGCAATCAAACTTAGCTTGTTTCCATTCTCACTAGGAGGCAATGCTAAGCTTTGGTTAAATTCTTTTCCAGAAGAAAGCTTTACAGAGTGGGAAGCAGTGGTGACCAAGTTTCTAAACAAATACTTTCCACAATCAAAAGTTAATAAAGGAAAGCAAGAGATCTCATCATTCAGACAAGGCATGGAAGAATCACTGGGGCATGCATGGGACAGGTATAAAAGCTTATTAAGAAAAACACCCACAAACCAAGATGATGCTTGACGCCTCAGCAGGAGGAAATATAAAATGGAAAACTCCAGAGGAAGCTACAGAAATCATTGACAATATGGCTACTAGTGACAATGAGCTCCACAGTGAAAGAGGAGCTCCTATACAACAAAAAGGAGTTCTACAATTACAAACCCATGATGCCTTGCTAGCACAAAATAAGATACTAACTCAACAACTAGAGACTCTTACGAAAACTCTTGCACAACTACCAAAAGAGTTGAAGACTGTTGCACAGGCTCAATCACAATTGTGTGAAGTATGTGGAGGAGACCATATCAACGGTCAATGCATTTTTCCAGTAGAAGCATTAGAAGATGTAAATTTCATGGCCAATCAATACCGTCAGGGGAATTTTAATCAAGGGTGGAAACCACACCCAAGCATTGGTCACGGACAAACTGGGCAAGCTGGACAAACTGGACAATTCAATAAGCAACAGAAACAACCAACCTTATGGCAACAGATGGCTATATTAAATGAAAGGTCAATAAGGATGGAAGAGACTCTTAATCAGTTCATACAGAAAACTGAGTCTACTCAAAAGAGCACTGAGGCTTCTATTAAGTATTGGGAGACTCAAATGGGTCAGATTACCAAGCAATTGGAAGAGAGGCCAAACAAAAATTTTGGGGCTAATACTGAGGTTAACCCCAGGGAGGAATGCAAAGTGGTAGAGAGTACAAATGATGAGAGAGTTGAGTTAAAAGAAAAGAGAGAAAAGAAAGAAAAAGAAAAAGAAGAGAGAGAAAAAGAGAGAAAAGAGAAAGGAGAGAGAAAAGAGACAGAGAGTAATGATATTTTTCCTTTTCCAATGAATCAAAAGAAGCAATTTGATTAAACAGAATTATTCAAGATGGTGGACAATGATGTACCTTGGAATCAGATACTACAACAAATTGCAGTTTATACTAAACCTGAAGAAGAAGTCGCCACAAGAAAAAGACGTAGAGAGGATGATACAAAAAAGTATAAAGCTGTGAAAAAGGAGCCATTCCCTCTAAAGGCAAAAGATCCAGGAGGTTTCTCCATTCCATGTACAATAGGGAAGTAGAGGATAAACAAAGCCTTACTCGACTTAGGATCAAGTGTTAACTTGATACCTTATTCTCTACTGGAGCAGATCGGTGATGTTGATTTGAAACTTGTAAAGGTTAATTTAGTCATGGCAGAAGGATCTTCAAAGGAACCCTGTGGAATAGCAGAAGATATTATAGTTTGTGTGGGCAAACTCCAGTTCTTGGTAGACTTTGTGGTGATGAAGATGGAGACTGAAAAGATACCAATTATTCTTGGAAGACCGTTTATGAAAATGGCCAAAGCTATCATTGATGTAAACGAAGGTATAGTAGTGCTCCAAGACAGAGAAGAGAGAGTTGTTGTAGATGTCTTCAAAGATGAGAGGCAGATGCAGGAGGAAGAAGCTAGTCATAAAGCTGCATTTCAAGATGTACTCATGACTAGCTCTCAAGATGAAAAGCCCAAGGTTAAAGGTAAGCATTGTTTATTGTTTCAGGTACCAGAAAAAGAGAAGATTGGAAGAGGAAGATAAGTTCCTGATGGCTGGATGAAAGAACAACTTCAACTGGGTACACCTGTGAGAGTCAAAAACAAATTGTGGGTTGTGAAAGGCTATAAAGAAAAGGAGATGATAGAGATAAAGTCTCCATATTCTAGAAGAGTCAAAACAGTACACAGGAAGCAGTTGAGGAGTTGGTGGAATTTGGACATCAACCAGGAAGAAGGAACTTGAACTTTATTGGGTCAAGCTAATGACGTTAAAAGAGCGCTTGCTGGGAGGCAACCCAGTGATTTAAGGACTTTTAATTTTTGTTTTGGTGATGTAATTTTGAACTTTTGGACATTATTTTTGTAAATATTTTGTTGGGATATAGCATCTACTGAAGGATGCTAGGTTTGTTAAGTGTCCACTGAAGGATACTAGGTTTGTTACACCTACTGATGGGTGTTGGCAAGAAAATTTTGCACTTACTGATGGGTGCTGGTGGATGTTGGGTCAGGCTCGTGACGTTAAACAAGCGCTACCTGGGAGGCAACCCAGTTGATTGACTATATTTTTGTTTGCATGATTAATCTGAGCATAATATTGCATGAAGTAAGCGAGAGGCATGAGTAGGAGGCACTTAGGTTAAACTAGGAAGAAGAAGAGCACTTCCCGAAAGTGCCGCTGAGCGGTAGTGTTGCAGACTGGGCTAAGGTTGCCCCTAAGCGGGACCCGAGCCCATTAGGGTATTTTTATACCCTAAGCTGCGCATTAGTGTCTCTTTCCAGATTTGTCTTTGCACACACACTCCTACATACTTTTTCAAAGGTTCTCTACAACTTTTCCATCATCCTTCTTGAGAAAATCTCTCTTTCACTCATTTTATCACTAATTCCATCTAAGTTTGGGGTACGAAGAGAGAGCATCATAACTTGAAAGCATTCTCAGTTCATCTAGCATCTCCACCCAAGTAAGTCAAGCATTTTTCATTCTAGGGTTCTTGAATTTGAATTTGATTGTTAAACCATGAATCTTTAGGGGTTTTGATTTCTATGCATGATTTGATGATTTAATTGAAGTTTGAACCGATTAAACTGAATGATTTTTATCTGAAAGACTGAAAATTGCATATGGGTAGAGTTAGGGCAAATAAAAATGAATTTTTCAAAAATCTGCAGAGTTACCGCTCAGCGGTAAACTGCCGCTGAGCGGCACTCTGACAGACAGGTTGTTTTTGCTGAATTGTGTTCTGGATTGCAACACTGGTGGCGCTGAGGGATGATTTTGACCCTCAGCGGTGGTTTAGCCTCGAAATTAGGTGTTTTCTGTGTTTTTACTAATGATTAACAAAATGTTTTGTGGTTTGGTATCTATGTTTGATGTAGGAATGGCATCCTCTTCAGGCAAAAGATTTAAGACCATGGCATCCAAAAGAAAACAAAAGGAACCAGAACATCCTCTTCATAGCTTGAACCCTTAGCCTTGAACATACACTGAAACCCTTGATTGAAAATCTTTACCTTGAGTTAAGTAGAAGATCTTGTGTGATATTGTTAAATGTTCAAGTTTGGGGTTGTTGGGAAAACATGAAAAAGGAAAAGCATTGAGCTAAGAGTTAAAAAGTAAGAATATGCAAAGAAAAAGAAAAGAAAAGAAAAAGAAGCAAAGCTCAATGCAAAGGCAAAAGAAAGTTGGGAATGAATAAGATGATTGTGTTGTTATGATTCTCTTAACTCAAGGATTTTGTGATCCAGAAAAACCAATTTTCTTGTTAGCCCAGCCACATTATAAGCCATTGAAAAGTCCTTGTGATGATGCATGCTTGTGAATATTTTTGATTGTGGTAAAATGAAAGGCAAAGTTGATTCAGGTGACATTGTGATAGTAGAGTGAATGAGTGATTACCTTTTATACACTTGTGTGTTGAGTGAAATACTTTACCTAGTGAGGAAATATTCCATTAGCACATGAACATCCATGCTTAATTGATTGGTCATTCATGAAAAAGAGCATTTGTTGGGTATTAACTGATTTTGTGAAACACTAAAGCATGTGCACATCCTGATTGAAATCTTGATCATAAATTTGATTGATGTTTTTACTTATCTTGAAAAGAAGATTTTTGAATGAAGTGAACCATCATATGAATTGGTTGAAGATGGAGTTACATCTTGTTTGCTTGAGGACAAGCAAAGTTCTAAGTTTGGGGTTGTGATAACAGTTGAAAAACTGTTATTTTCATGCTTAAAATTGATACTAAAAGCAACCTTTATACTTAGAAACTAGCTTGAAATCATGCTTTTCTTCATATTTTCATAAATAAGAGAGCTGGACAGGTCTATGCTTGATTTCAGTGTTTTTGTGCAGTTTTAAGGTGAATTTGGTGAAAGAAGTGAAGAAGGAGAGATATGGAATCAGAAAAGACATCAAAAAGTGCAAAAGGAGAAGCCGAAGTCACCGCTCAGCGGCAGTTTACCGCTGAGCGGCACTCAGGAGCTCACGGGAGGACCGTTGAGGGGCAAAATGGCCGCTGAGGGGAAGAAACGTGACACGCACTTACCGCTGAGCGGTATTTTACCGCTGAGCGGCACTTTAATGGGCTTGGACCTAATTTTCTGTAATTTATGAATAATATATAAGCTTTAGGGTTTCCTAGGGTTTGTATCTTTGGCTGGAACGAAGAAAACACTCTCTCTTCCACCCCTTTGAAGGAGGATCTTGGATGCTGAGGCTTCCTCTTCACCTTTTTAGGGTTTTATATTTCATTCTTTCATTGTGATTCATCTAGGTTCACCATGAATATGGTGAACTAAACTCTGTATGTTTGTTGGGGAATCAATGTAATCTTTTGAAGCTCTCATATATGGAATTTGTTTGTTAGGGTTTTTCCTCTTTGCTTAATGCTTGCATTGTTTAACTCATTCGATGCATGATTATTGGTTTTGTCGATACGGGCGCGTACGGGGAAGTCTAGATCCGGGGAATTTCTCCCAATATTATATTGGTTGTCGTTAAGCTCCTGCACTTATGAACTGATCATTAGGAATGCTAGGAATTGTATGAACTCGTGATTAGGGAGAAGCCTTCTTGAAAGGTACTTTAGAGAGTGGCATTAACAATGATGATTTGAATGTTGAATTCCTAAAATATATGAGAGTGGATAAGATGAAATTGACCCCCAACAACATATTCATACATATATTTCATTGAAAGTGTTTATCTTTTGTTTTTTTGCCATTGATCAAAACTTCATGCATCCATATTTAATTTTCGTCTTTTGCATATAAAATCCAAATATTTCGTCTTTAAGTCTTAGCTAATCAAGAAACCACACAACTAAACTAGGCCGTGAGTCCTTTGGGAAGAACGATACTTGGTCTTACCAAGTTTATTACTTGAACGATTCGGTCACACTTGCCGATTGAAAAACAAGTTTGTGACATCATATTTTGGTGTTCATAAATTTTTCCATCACCTAACTTTGCTCCTCAATTTGGAGAGCAATTGTTAGGGAATGATTGGGGAAAGCTAGCCACCTACCCTTCACCTGCCAATATAGTTGTGGTAAAAGAATTCTACACTAATGCAAGAAAGATTGGTGATTATCCAGCTGAGAATTACTTGGGTTATGTCAGAGGCCATGCTATCAGGTATGATCCTGATTCCATCAACAACTTCTTGGATACTGTGTGGGCTGGTGAGCAGTGCCAGTTTGCTCTCTGTATGGAAGAAGGAGCTGATTTTGAGGATGTAGAGAGAGTTTTATGTGTGCCTGGAGGACATTTTCAAAGGAATAGAACTGGCGATGTGGTAAACATTAGGAGAACTGACTTGACTCCTCTTGCAAAGTATTGGATGGCATTTTCTCATGCCAACATTCAGCCATGTTCTCATGTGTCAGACATTACTCTTAGCAGGGCACTCCTCCTTTATTGTGCAATTAGGAACTTGAATGTCAATATTGGACAGGTAATAGTTGATGAGATAAGGGTGTGTGCTAACACAACAAACAACAAAGCACCCTTAGGACATCCGTCCTTAATCACACACCTCTGCAAGATAGCTGGGGTGGATACTTCATCTCCACCCTTTGAAAGGCCAAGGAAAGCAATTGATGAGGCTTATTATAGACAATATTGTGGAGGTGATGAAGCAGCTCAACCAGTTCCACCACGCCGTACTCGCAGAGAAAGAGGGCAAGCATAGAGTAAGGCATCTGCTGAGACACATGAAGCAGAACCATTCCAAATGAGGGACATGTACATGTCTCTTATAGGTGCACAATTACAGTCTATCCACAGAGGGCAGGTGGCTACTGCAAAGATGATTGTTGGAATGTATGATACACCTCCAGCACATAGGTGGACTATGGAGGAATTTCATAATGTGGTAGCTTGGCCAGAAGAGCAGGTACAAGGAGGCAGAGCTGAAGCAGCTGAAGCTTCAGCTATGGAGATGGAGGAAGATGATGAAGCTGATGATGATGATGCCTTTGAGGATGCGGAAGATGAGGAAGAAGAGGAGGATACAGATGACAGCTCAGATTGATGAGGAGCTGAGATAGCATGTACTGATGAATGCTATCATAATTAGAGCAGGACTTATGCTTTATTTGGTTTTGTGTTCTGAACTTATTTACTTTTGTTTTAGAATAGGGTTTGATGTACTCAATTAGAAACTTTGTCTGGTGTGATGGTTTACTTATAATTATGATTGTTTGATAAGTGATGCTTGATGATACTTTGATATGGATTGATATTGAGCTGTGCGCATTACATGCTTGTACAGGTGATTCACAAGCTTTGAGAACAAATGCATGATATTATGATTGTGATTGTGATATTAAGCAGGATGTTATGTCAAATATGAATGAGCTTATATGTGAGGTTTTGAGCTTCAGAATTTTTGTGATTGAATGCTATTCCTTTGAAAGCATGAATGACTTTGCCCAGGGTTTCTATGATTGAATTACTTGCTTGTTTGTATCATATGATCAAGGCCATTTGTAGGTAACCCTTATATTAGCCAATTTCATTAACCACTAAAAGAGAACACTGTGTGTTCTATCCTTTGAACCCTTAGCCTTGAACATGATTTGGAAACCCTTGTTGAAAAGCTTTACCTTGAGTTAAGTAGAAAATATTTTGTGGTATTGATAAATGTTCAAGTTTGGGGTTGTTGAAAAAATAGAAAGGGAAATTGAAAGCATTGAGCTAAGAGCTAAGAATAAGAATGTAAAAGAGATGAAAAGAAAAGAAAAAGCAAAGCTCAATGCAAAAGAAAGTTGGGAATAAATAAGAATGATTGTGTTTATATATTTCTCTTAACTCAAGGGTTTTGTGATCTAGAAAAACCAATTTTCTTGTTAGCCCAGCCACATTATAAGCCATTGAAAAAGTCCTTGTGATGATGCATGCTTGTGAATTTATTTGATTGTGGTTAAATGAAAGGCAAAGACAATTCATGTGACATTGTGATAGTAGAGTGAATGAGTGATTACCTCTTATACACTTGTGTTTGAGTGAAACACTTTACCTAGTGAGGAAATATTCATTGAGCACATGAACATCCATGTTTAGTTGATTGATCATTCATGAAAATTAGCATTTGTTGGATATTAAGTGACTTTGTGAAACACTAAAGCATGTGTACATCTTGATTGAAAAATATTCATTTGTAACTCACTAAAGCATATTAAGTGAGTTACATCTTGTTTGCTTGAGGACAAGCAAAGTTCTAAGTTTGGGGTTGTGATAACAATTGAAAAACTGTTATTTTCATGCTTAAAATTGATACTAAAAGCAACCTTTAACACTTAGAAAGTAGCTTGAAATCATGCTTTTTGTCATATTTTTAGAAATAAGAGAGCTGGACAGGTTTATGCTTGATTTCAGTGTTTTTGTGCAGGTTTTAAGGTGAATTTGGTGAAAGAAGTGAAGAAGGATAGAGATGGAATCAGAAAAGACATCAAAAAAGTGCAAAAGGAGAAGCCGCAACTGCCGCTCAGCGGCAGTTTACCGCTGAGCGACACTCAAGCAGTCACGTTGGATCCGCTGAGGGGTGATTTGGCCGCTGAGGGGAAGAAAACAACTCACGCACTTACCGCTGAGCGGTAGTTTACCGCTGAGCGGCACTATTTTTGGGCTTGGGCCTAATTTTCTGTAATTTTAGAATAGTATATAAGCTTTAGGACGTCCTAGGGTTTATACCTTTGGCAGAGACGAAGCAAACACTCTCTTTTCCACCCCTTTGAAGGAGGATTTTGGATGCTCAGGCTACCTCTTCACCTTTCTAGGGTTTTATCTTTCATTCTTTCATTATTATTCATCTAGTTTCACCATGAATATGGTGAACTAAACCTTGTATTGTTGTTGGGGAATCAATGTAGTCTTGTGAAACTCTCGTATATGGAATTTGATTTAATGTCTTATATTAAGATATATGCTTTCTTTCATCTTTAGCTAGGGTTTTTCCTCTTTGCTTATTGCTTGCTTTGTTTAACTCATTCATTGCTATGATTATTGATTTTGTTGATACGGGAACGTACGGGGAAGTCTAGATCCGGGGAATTTCTCCCAATAGCATATTGGTTGCCTTTAAGGTCCTGCACTTGAAGAACTAATTATTAGGAATGCTAGGAATTGTATGACCTCGTAATTAGGGATATGCCTTCTTGCAAGGTAATTTAGAGAGTGGCATTAGCATTGATGATAAGAATGATGAATTCCTGAAAATATATGAGAGTGGATAAGATGAAATTGAATACCCCAACAACATACTCATCCATATAATTCATTGAAGTGTTTGTTTTGTTCTTTTCCACTGATCAACCTCATGCATACATGTTTAGTTATTGTCTTTTGCATTAAAACCTATAATCAATTTGTTCTTAAATCTTAAATAATCAACAAATCACATAGCTAAACTAGGCCGTGAGTCCTTTGGGAAAACGATACTTGGTCTTACCTTGTTTTATTACTTGATACGATTCGGTCACACTTGCCGATTGTTAAACAAGTTTTTGGCGCTGTTTTTCGGTGTTCATAAATTTGTCATCACAGTTTCTTGCGTGTTCTTGGGCGGCGTTTTTTGGCCTACGTTTTAGGTCGTGCACTCTTCCATTTCCCTCCATTTTCATTTCGAATCTGCTCTTCCGGTTAGCTTCTTCGTTAATAATTTTTTTATACGCATGTTATTGGGTTTTGTGTATGCATGTTTTTGACTTTAAGGTATGCATGTGTTATTGGCTTTTGAATATGCATGTATTAGTTGTGTTATTATAATTTTCATGTTAGATTATAAGTATCAAATCATTGAGTGACCCTTAGTTCCCGTTTGAAATTTAACACAAACGATTAATCTTTTAATCGTTTGTGTTAAATTTTGAATTGTCCGATTGGACAGTTTGAGAAAATTAATTTTCATAATTTGCAATAACATGTAAGTTGGAGTCTATGGATAAGATTGATAAACTTTCGGTTCAGTATTTGTGTTGTTCTCCGGATGAATATTTGATTGTGGTCATCGTTGACTACTCTCATTTCGTGTTTTTCGGAGACCAATGCGAAATGCTGTCGAAATTTTATCAAATTTATGATGTAGACTTCTTTGCACGTGTCTTAGAAAATTATGAAAATTAATTTTTTTGAATAGGTAGGGCCTAACCTTGTGAGAGTTAAAAACTTACATTGATGATTTGACGAACATAGAATGGATCGAAGATGGATGAGTGAACGTCGCATCAGTGAAGAATATGATAAGGGTGTTGCGGAGTTCTTGCAATACGTTGACCAAAATGCTAAGTCTGTGAATGGGACATATTTTTGTCCTTGTGTGCGTTGTCTTAATCAAATACGACAAGACTTAGGCAATGTGCGTGACCATCTATTCATGTTCGGCATCATGAGGACTTATACCGTTTGGACTTGGCATGGAGAAGTATTGGACCAGCCTACCACGTCACGAGGAACGGATTATGTGGAAGAATGGATGAGTGATCATTTAGAGGACATGATACGTGATGTCAGTGAAGATAATTTTGGAAGAGCTAATTTGTATGATTCTCTTATAAATGATTCAGAGCAACTGTTGTTCCCCGGATGCTCGAACTTTACACGTCTGTCTACAACTTTAAAGTTGTTTAGTTTAAAAGCAAGGAATGGATGGACCGATAAAAGTTTCACCGAGTTATTGGAGTTGTTGAAGGAGATGCTTCCATAAAATAATACTCTACCTATTCGTAATTACGAGGCAAAAAAATGTTTATGTCCAATACGTATACCTTGTTGGAGTTTCACCGGGCAACACGAGGCCCGATGAAACTCCCACGCCACCTCGTGTCAACACTAGAGGATCATGCTCTGCTATAGAACCTACTCAATACAGCGGTCAATATGAGTTGTTGGTTGATGGGGATCCCCCACGCATTATGGCTGTCGGACGAGTGCTTGAGGGAGGGCTCACTATTCATGGTGTTCCCATATTACCCCACCACGTGCTGTGACGATTGACGAGATTCGGGATCCCCAGACTCAGGTGCCTGTACCCACTCCAAAAATTAATTTTGTGGGGGAGGCCATAGGCTCATTTATAGTCTGGCCTCGAGCATTGATCATGTCACACATCGCTACTCCACAGGTATAATGTTTTTGTTATTAGTATTTCTATGTTAAGTTTAAAAATATTTGTTGATAACTCTTTGATGAAATTCTTATCTTCAGTTCACACGTCCTCAGAAGCAGCCGATTCATGACAAAGTCATACATGAAGATGATGGCATGGCTGAAGCAGAGGATGATCCTCTATCAAAGCTAATGACAAGATTACCCAGGTTGAAGAGAGCACCATTAGAACTATACTGAGATTTGAGAGTATTTGGTCTGCCCTCCCATGTGCCAGTATATATCACATTGCCTGATGCATTGGAGGTGATTGAGGGAGACAGGATGTTGAATATTTCCATCATTCAACTGTGGTGCATGTAAGATAGTTAATTTTGTCTTCCATATGTCTTTTTGTTTGATTCCTATAGTTTCTAACAACTTAACTTTGATCATTTAGGTACATGGACACAATCGTTGTAGACCAAGGTCGGTCTTCCATGTACGAATTTGTTGAACCTCAGGCCATTCAACCTTCTGGTAACACACTTGAAAACATACAACATTATTTGCAAACATGGATGGATGAGTCAAAAAGAGACGTATACCTTGTGCCATACATTGATGGGTAGGTGTTGTAATATGTAAAATTTCATTATTAAAGTTTCCTTAATTACTTAGTTAAATAACTATTTGTCCTTCGTGATAGGTCGCACTGGCAGCTGATGGTCATCATTCTCAAACAATGTAAAATTATATGGTTTTGTTCGTTGCACAGGAAGATGAAAAATGACCTGAGAACCATGCTTCAAGGGTAAGTGTTTCTCCAAAAATGACTTTGAATTTGATGTTCCCCTTAAACTTTTATGATAAATATAGTTATGATAATTTTACTTTGTATTTTTAATCTGTACAGAGTTATTGGTAAATCTCGAGGTCAACTAGTTCAAATTTTATATCCAAAGGTTGATTGTCATTTATAGTTATAATTCATTTTGTATGTTATTGAATGATCTAAATTATTGACGATTTGGTGCATCATTTTAGTGTAACCAGCAGCAGGATTCATGGGAATGTGGCTTCTATGTCATGTGTTGGATTAAGACCATCATTCGAGCTGTCATTACAGATGACTAGAATTAGGTAATGATGCATACCTTGAATACATTACAAATCAAATTCATCTTTAAACATATATGAAACCATAATGAATCTTTCTTCAATTTTGCAGCGCTTCAAGAGTACATCTCCTATACCAGAGGAAACGATTAGGCAAATAAGGCAGGAGTGGACAGCTTATCTTCTGCAAAGATGGAGTTAGGAACAGTTTTATTTATTGTTGAACATTGATTAATTTTAGTTTTATAAGTTTATATATTGATAGTTTTGGTATTGGATTATTTTGTACATTAAGTAGAACTTTCTTTATATGAAACGCAAATATACTATACTATATACTGTTCTGGGACGATTTTCTGTTTTTCAGGTGTGGTTTTAATGCAAAAATAAATTGATTTTTAAAAAAAAAACGCCTAGTAGACGTTAGTTAGTGCACAAACGGACGTCTATAGACGTTTGGCAGTGCACAAACCGACGTCCAAACCCGTAATCCCTAAACAACCCGTTCAGCCATATAGACGTCCGGGGTGGCTTCGCCGGACGTCAATATAGACGTCGGGCCTGACACAACGGACGTCTATATAGATGTCCGACCTGATGATAACAGTTGAAAAACTGTTATTTTCATGCTTAAAATGGATACTAAAAGCAACCTTTAACACTTAGAAACTAGCTTGAAATCATGCTTTTGGTTATATTTTTAGAAATAAGAGAGCTGGACATGTTTATGCTTGATTTCAGTGTTTTATGCAGGTTTTAAGGTGAATTTGGTGAAAGAAGTGAAGAACGATAGAGATGGAATCAGAAAAGACATCAAAAAGTGCAAAAGGAGAAGTCGCAAATACCGCTCAGCGGTAGTTTACCGTTGAGCGGCACTCTGAAACCCACATTGGCCCCGCTGAGGGGTGAAAAGGCCGCTGATGGGAAGAAACGACTCACGCACTTACCGCTGAGCGGTAGTTTATCGCTGAGCGGAACTATTTTGGGCTTGGGCCTAATTTTCTGTATATTTTAGAATAGTATATAAGCTTTAGGACGTCCTAGGGTATGTATCTTTGGCGGAGACGAAGCAAACACTCACTTTTCCACCCCTTGAAGGAAGATCTTGGATGCTCAGGCTACCTCCTCATCTTTCTAGGTTCTATGTTTCTTTCATTCATTATTGTTCATCTAGTTTCACCATGAATATGGTGAACTAAACCTTGTATTGTTGTTGGGGAATCAATGTAGTCTTGTGAAACTCTCATATATGGAATTCGTGTTTTAACATCTTATTTTAAGATATATGCTTTCTTTCATCATTAGTTAGGGTTTTTCCTCTTTGTTTAAAGCTTGCTTTGTTTAACTCATTCATTGCCATGATTATTGATTTTGTCGATATGGGAACGTACGGGGAAATCTAGATCCGGGGAATTTCTCCCAATAGCATATTGGTTGCCTTTAAGCTTCTGCACTTCAGAATTAATTACTAGGAATGCTAGGAATTGTATGAACTCGTAATTAAGGATAGGCCTTCTTGCAAGGTGATTTAGATAGTGGCATTAACATTTGATGAAAAGAATGATGAATTCCTAAAAGTATATGAGAGTGGATAAGATGAAATTGATAACCCCATCAACATACTCATCCATCTAATTCATTAAAGTGTTTGTATTCCTCTTTTCCATTGATCAAATTCATGCATACATGTTTAATTACTGTCTTTTGCATTTAAACCTACAATCAATTGTTAACAAGTCTTAAATAATCAACAAATCATATAGCTAACTAGGCCGCGAGTCCTTTGGGAAAACGATACTTGGTCTTACCTAGTTTTATTACTTAATACGATTCGGTCACACTTGCCGATTGTTAAACAAGTTTGTGGCGCCGTTTTTCGGTGTTCATAAATTTGTCATCACCTGACACAACAGACGTTTGACTAACGTCACCCACAAAGATGTCGGGTGCAGGTCGGACGTCAAAAAGCCAAAAGAACAGACGTCTAAAGCCCTTTCTGCACTAGTGGGGTAGATTTGGGGATGCGGGAGTCTCCTCTTCTCTTTCTAGGGTTTTTTTATCTCTTTCATTCTTTCATTCCATTATTCGTCTAGTTCCTCCATGATAATGAGAGCTAAACCTTATTTGTTGTTGGGAAAGATATAACCTCTTAAACTCTCATGTATTGAATTGATTCTTGATTATATATGCTTTACTTCATTAATTGTTAGGGTTTTTCCTCTTTGCTCTTTGCATGCTTTGTTTAACTCATTCAATTGCATGATCATTGATTTTGTCGATATGGACACATACAGGGAAATCTAGAACTCGGGAAATTCTCCCCGAAGCAATATTACCTAGACATAGGAATAGGAGGATCGGTTGCCTTTAAGCTTCTATGCGAATGTAATGCATGATTAATTGCTAGGGAGACAAGACATTGTGTATTAGTAATTAGGAGTAGGCTTTATTCACCGAGACATCGGGTTTAAGGTAAATTAAAAGTGACATTAACATTAATGAAGAAGATGAATTCATATATGCATGAGAGTAAATTAGGTGAAATCTAAACCCAACAACAATATCATCAACTTCATCCATTCATTCTTGTGTTTAGCCTCAATTGATCAAATTGCAGTCATGTTTATTTTATTGCATTTGCATCCAAAAACCGCAAAATTTGTTCTTTAGACTCTTAATTAGTTGAGTAATCACATAACTGTTTAGTGTCGTGAGTCTCTTGGAAAACGATACTTGGTCTTACCATTTATTATTACTTGATACGATTGGGTACACTTGCCGAGGTCTTAACAAGTTTTTGACTCCGTTTTCAGGGATTAAAAATTTGTTTATCAAGTTTTTGGCGCCGTTGTCGGGGACTCGTGGTATAACTATTCTATTTGTGTAATTCTTAACCGATTAGACTTTATCTTTAATTTTCGTCTTTATATCTTTTCATCTTTCTATCTTTTCATCTTTCTATCTTCTTATCTTTTTATTTTTTTATCTTTGAATTTTTTATCCTTTTATCTTTTTATCTTTTTATCTTTCTATCTTTTCATCCTTTTATTTTTTATCTTTCTATCTTTTCATCCTTTTAATTTTTTTTATCTTGTTCTCTTTTTATCTTTTTATCTTTTTCTCTTTTTATTTTTTCATCCTATTATCTTTTTTATCTTTTTATCTTTTTATTTTTATTTTTAATTTTTTTTAATTTTTTTTATTTTTTTTTATCTTTTTCTCTTTTATTTTTTTCTCTTTTTATGTTTTTATGTTTTTATGTTTGAATTAAAACAAAAAAACATAAAAAGTTATGGTTGAATTCTTTCCTAGAGGATAGCTTTACTGAATGGGAAGCTGTGATTTCAAAGTTTTTGAACAAGTACTTCCCACAGTAAAAAATCAACAAGGGTAAGCAAGAAATTTCTTCTTTTAGACAAGGCATGGAGGAGACGTTAGGTCAAGCGTTGCATAGATACAAGAGTTTGATGAGGAAGACGCCCACGCATGGCTTTGATGAAGCAACAATAGTCATTCTTTTCCTTGGAGGTCTTGGTTCACAAACCAAATTGATGTTAGATGCCTTAGCTGAAGGTAATACTAAGTGTAAGACTATAGAGGAAGCTTTTGAATTGATTGACAACATGGCTACTAATGATAACGAGATGCATAGTGAAAGAGGAGCTCCACCTCAACAGAAGGGAGTTCTACAATTACAATCTCAAGATGCCTTGCTTGCACAAAATAAAATTATAACTCAACAGTTGGAGAATTTGACAAAGATACTCGCTCAATTGTCAAAGGAGCTGAAAAACGTTTCACAGGTTCAACAACAACTCTGTGAATTATGTGGTGGTGATCATATCTATAGTCAATGTGCTTTTCCAGTGGAGGCCCAAGAAGATGTCAATTATATGGCCAATCAATTCCAATACCGCCAAGGAAACTTCAACCAAGGGTGGAAACCTCACCCAAGCATGGGTCAAGGTCAAAATGGACAAGCTGGACAAGCAAGACAATTTAATAGACCACAACAACAACCATCAATTTGGCAACAAGTATCTGCACTAAATGAGAGATCAACAAAGCTAGAAGACACTCTTCAACAATTTATGCAGGTGACTATCTCCAATGACAAGAGCACTGAAGCTGCTATAAGAAATTTGGAGATGTAGGTTGGCCAACTGGCCAAGAAGATGGAAGACAAAGCGGAAAAGCAATTTGGGGCTAACACTGAGGTTAACCCTAAGGAAGAGTGTAAAGTTATTGTGAGCATAGATGATGAGAGGGTGGAAGAGAGCAAAGAAATAGTTGAGTTAGAGAAGAGAGAAGAAAGAGAAGAGAGAATATGTGAGGCTGAGACGAAAGAAAAAGAAAAGAAAAGGGGAAAGAAAATTTGTGAGAAAATTGAAAAAGTCCTTCCTTATCCTAAGGGGAGTGAAAAAATAGATAAAGAAAGACAATATGAGCGTTTTAATGAGATCTTCAGGCAATTGGAGATTACTATACCTTTGACCGAAGCACTACAGCAAATTCCTGCTTATGCTAAACACATGAAGCAATTCCTCACAAAAAAGAGATATTAAGATGAGGAGTCTATGGATGAACAAGGAGATTGTAGTGTTATTTTGGAGAAACCACTTCCTCCAAAAATGAAAGATCTAGGATGTTTAACTATTCCTTGCGTCATTGGGAAGGTGAATATAAGGAAAGCCTTAATTGATTTAGGGTCAAGCATTAAGTTGATGCCCTTATCTATGCTTAAAACGATTGGTGATCTTAAAGTCAACCCAACAAAGGTGACTTTGCTTATAGCGGATGGATCTTCCAAGAAACCCTATGGTGTAGCAGAAGATGTTGTGGTTTGTATAGAGAAGCTTAAATTCCTGGTGGATTTTTTTTGTGATGGAGATGGAGGAAGATGAGAAGATCCCAATTATTCTTGGAAGACCGTTTATGAAAACGGTAAAGGTAATCATCAATGTGGATGATGGGATGATAATGCTTCAAGACCAAGAGGAAAAGGTGATCTTTAATGTCTTCAAAGTTGAGCAGCAGATTCAAGAGAAGAAGACTAATCATAAAGCTGCATGTAAGGATGCATCAGTGATTAGCTCTAAAGTTGTCAAGCCGGTTATCAAAGGTAAAAATTGTTTCTTGTCACAAGTGTTAGGGAAGAAGAAAAAGATGACAAAGGAAGGATGGTTCATGACGACTTGGTGGATGCACAATTCAAACTTGGTACGCCTGTAAGATTCAAGAGCAAGTTATGGGTTGTGAAAGATTTTAAAGAGAATGGAGTGATAGAGATTGAAGCTCCATATTCAAGATGAGTCAAGAAGGTGGACCAAAAGCAATTGATGAGTTGGTGTGATAAAAGCAAGGAGAACACCAACATTTAAGATGGAACTTGAGCTTTATTGGGTCAAGTTAATGACGTTAAAAGAACGCTTACTAGGAAGCACCCCAGTGATTTAAAAACATTAATTTTTTTTAGTTATTGTTTATTTTGGTGATGTAATTTGAAACTTTGGAACATTGTTTTATTTTGTTATGAGACTGTTATGGAATAACATCTACTGATGGATGCTAGGTGACAAAGTATCTACTGAAGGATATTATGCTTATACACACCTACTGATGGGTATTGGTGAGAAAGATATGCATCTACTGAAGGATGCTGGAGGATTCATGAGTCAGGCTCTGATGTTAAACAAGTGCTACCTGGGAGGCAACTTAGTTGTTTGAATTTGTCTTTGTTCTATCTACATTATAGGTTCTTAATTGTTGAATGTTTGAATGGTGTGAGAGATTAAATGCATTGATTGAGAGAGAGTATGTGAAGTAAGTGGAAAATACATGAAATTCGAAAAATTGAGAGTTGAAGTTGAGTAAATATTGGTTAACTACGATTAGGGAAAGCAAGAAAAGAGGAAGAGTGAACCGCGCTCACCGCTCAACGCCAGTTTGGGGCATTGAGCGCGACTTCTGCATATTTGGGTTTTAGTTTAAAATTGGGCTCAGCGTTAGTTGGCCCATGAGATGCTTTCCTTACCCTAGGCCTCGCTCTAGCCGCCCTATTCACTCTTCACTCTTTCTATCCACTTCAAAACACTCTCCAAAGGTTTTCTCTCCACTTTCTCCTTCATCCTCCTCCGTAAAACCCTTTCTCCACCCATTTTGCATCACTTTTCCATCCAAGTTTGGGGTTTGTTGAGAGCACTGCTATTAGGGTTTGGTTTCTCCAATTTCATTTGGCATTCTTCACACATTGAGCATCTCCAACCAAGTAAGTGCATGCATTTTACATTCTAGGGCATTTGAAAGTATGATTTTGAATGAATGTTGTGGTTCAAGCATGATTATTGAGGAATTTTGATATCTATGCATGCTTTAGGTGAAATAATCACTATTTGGACCGATTAAAATGTTTGATTGATGATTGGAACTGTGAAAAATGCATGTGAGTAGCGTTTAATTCTGGCTAAGGCCATTTTTCTTGGATGAATTGTCTGTGCTGAGGGCCTTATTAGGGCCCTCAGCGCGATTTCTACAGAAGTTGTTTTTGTGGATACTGGCCATTTGTTGCTGTTTGGTTAGATGTTTTTGTTGCAGGTGACGCTGAGGGCCCCTGTTTTGCCCTCAGCGGTGATAAGAAGAGTGGGTTTGGATTGCTTTTGATGGTTCATGTACTAATGCTTGATAATGCTTCTTGTGGTTTTGTGAATTGTTTTGGTGCAGGGATGACCTCGTCATCAGGGAAGAAAGTTAAAACCATGGGAAACAAGAGAAAGGATCTAGAACGTTTCTATTCAAACAAGTTCCTTTCTCATAAGCATGAGCGACACTTCCAAATATTTCAAGATCGAAGGCCTTTGATGGAGAGAAAAGTGGGGTGGATACCATTCTTGGCCCCACAATTTGGAGAGGAAGTAGAAAGAAGAGAATGGGAGAATGTAGCTGCTTACCCTACACCAGTAAACATAGCCGTGGTCAAGGAATTTTACACCAATGCAAGGCCATTTGGTAATACTCATACAGAGAGTTACATGAGCTATGTGAGAGGAAAGATTATTCGGTATGATCCTGATACTATTAACAGGTTTTTGCATACTGAGTGGGCTAGTGAACGGTGTCAGTTTGCATTGAGTATGGAGGAAGGAGCAGATTTTTTATGATGTAGAGAGGACATTGTGTACCTGGAGGACACTTCCAGAGGAACAGGAATGATGTGCCTATTCATATTAGGAGATCCCAATTGACTCCTCTTACAAAATACTGGATGGCATTCATTCATGCCAACATTCAGCCGTGTTCTCAAGTGTCTGATATCACTGTTACTAGGGCCATCTTCCTTTATTGTGTGCTAAAAGGGTTGAATATTAATATTGGGGATTTCATAGCAAATGAGATTTAGACTTGTGCCAATTCTGTGAACAACAAAGCACATCTGGGGCATCCATCTTTGATCACACATCTCTATGAGTTAATTGGGGTGAATACTTCCACACCGCCGATGGAGCGACCAAGGAAGGAGATTGATGCTTCCTATTATAACCAGTATTGCATGATGGATGAGGCGGCCCAACAAGTGCCACCACCACATCCTCCTAGAGTTCACAGGAGGGGACCACCACCAGCACATGCGCAACCTCAGGATGCACAGCCTTTTCAGATGAGGGATATGTATATGTCCCTAATGGAGTCTAGGATGCAGGCATTTCATAAAGGGAAAGTGGCCACCGTAGAGATGATTATAGGGTTGTATGATACATCCCCTATGATGGAATCCTACTTGACTTAGTCTTCCTTTTGTATTTTTACCTTTCCTAGCTTAGTTCTTAAGGAGCATGGGTTACTATAAATACCCAACTCCTCTCTTGTATTAGCACTTTTGAGATTAATGAGAATTAAATTTTCTGAAATCAGAAATAATTCTCTCTTGAAAGTCAGGGTAGAGAGTCCAAAGACTCCCTCTAGCCACCTTCCAAGCACACTCTCATTCTTTCATTTCTCCAAAATTCTACGGTGCTTTCTCTCTCCTCCTCCACGCTATCTCTCCTTCACTGCCACTTCCCTTGCACGCGTCAGCGTCTCAGTACGCCTCTCACGTCTTCAGACCGCGCCTTTCATTTCTCATTTTTCCTCTCGCGCATCCTCATTATTCACATTTCCACTTCGCAGAAACCTCCTCTGCTAGGGTTTCTCCCTCTTAAACGCATCATCATCATAGTAAGCCTCTACTCCATTTCTCTCTTCACAGATTCCATATCCTTTTCATCATTTCTTCAGTTTCTTTGAGTTTTGGCCGATTAAACACCTCTCCAACCTTTGTTCTTTCCTTTTCACCGTTTAAAACACCATTTCCACCGATTAATCGGTCAGTTTAGTGATTCCTCACTGTTTTAGGGTTTCCTTCGTGTTTATAAGGTTTTCCACCGATTAAACCTTAGATCTTAGGGTTTCCTTGAATCTGATCATAGTTTAGTAGCTTTCCTTCGAATCATTCTTCGATTTAGAGCTCCCTCTCCATTCCGCTGCGTCTTCACTCGTCGGAGAAGCTTCGAGGAGCCGCGTCGCGCCTTTGGTCACTTCTCGGAACCACTCGTCCATCAAGTGGTATTCAGAGCAAGGTTCGAGCACGCGTCAACAGATAAGTTGTTCTATCTGTTCTGAATGTTTTTTCTCATTTGCTTTGCGTTTGTTTGTTTTTGGTTTGTTCTTGTTTGTGATTCATTTTTTTTCTCTGATTCACGAAATGTTGATTCAAGTCTTCTGTTGAATCTGTGTCTGTGATATCTTGATTTTGAGTTTCTGTTTCGTGTTTCTGTTTCGCATCTCTGTTGCGTTTTTCTTCATTTACGTGGTGTTCATTCATCTTATTTTGTCTCGGTTTGCTTTTGATTCTGAGCAATTTGTGCTGTTCTTTTAATTTCTGATTTGTTCATCATTTTCTATTACTGTCTTGTGATCTGGTTTGTGTCTTCATTGAATCAATTCCAGGTGTTTTCTGGTTTGATGTTGAACTCATTTTCTGATTTTGTGTTTGTCTGTGCCTTGAGTCAATGTTTTTTTTATCATTTTATTCGGTGAATCCGATTTGTTTGAGTCTTTTAATTTGAAAATCCATTTCTGTTTTGTCTATGTCATGTTACTTTGTTTTAATTGTCAATTAAATCTGAGTTTAACTGATTCAATTGAATTTTTGCTTTGAGTAAGATCTGTCCATCATCATAAGCAGTGACATTCAATTGAATGAGCTTGATGACAGACTTCAACAGCAGTTTTAATGTCATTTCATTTATCTGAAGCTGTTGAGTTTTTGATGCTGACTATTACATGTAATTGTATTGCATTTCTGAAATTCTGTGAGCTGAAAGTTGAATCTGCTTGTGGATAGCAAATGCACACCAATTAAGCTATGAAATGTTGCATTGAGCTTGGGTGCAAGATGCTTACAGCAACATCAGTCTCTAATTTGGCCAGCTACACCGAACTGGTTTTTCTTTGAAGAGTCTGTGAGTCATTCATACTTGGTTTTAAATTCTTTGCCAAGTTCTGATTCAAATATTTTTTCCAGTATTGTCTTCGTTTCATTGGCATCTATTGAGGTATATGAATCTGCAGAATTGCATTAAAACTGTTTACAACAGTGATTGAACTTAGTTTGAACTTCTGAGTTTGTGATCCATAATGTGCATTCACTGTTTTCACTTTGTTATCAATTATGCAATTGAGAATAAATTTTTGGTCACTCAAGGAAGCCTAAACCAGTGATATTGAAATTATAATTGTGGCTGAGAGTGATTAACCTCTTGTTTTTCCTTTAGATTTTTTTTGAGTTGAACCATGTTCACTTTCCTTTGGCAAAAGTCTGATTAAGTTGCAAAACTGATTAGGTGATCTGTTGTGAATTGTGACTAAAAATAGCAAGTGCTAAAGTGTTATCCAACTCAGATTTGGCTATCAAATTGAAAAAAAAAAAAAAGAGCAAAGAGAATTGGGTGCAATTCACATTATTGTTCACTGTTTCAGTAAACTATTTCTGCCAAAATCAAATCAGATATAACTTTCTTTAGTCATAACTGGTTCAACTTAAGTCCCTTTTCTTGCTTTACTCATCTGTTCTAGTTCTATTCCTTAGGTTCTATTTGTTGTGCTTACTTTGATCAAAGCTTTGTTTCTTGTTTGTCTTAATTGAATTTCCTGGTTTTGTCTCAATGCATGTGAACTCTGATCTGCTGTTCTTAATTTGAAGCTTTTGTTGCTTTCATAATCTAATCTAGAGTCTGTCTACAGTGGTTATTGTATTGTGCTGTCAATTCCTTTGCTTTAGTGGTTGTTCTGTTCTGTTCTACCTGTCTGTCCATTACTTTGCCTTAGCATAGCCTTGTCTAAAATTGAGAAGTTTTTACACTTTGGTTTATGGAGTTTGAAGGAGGTTTGTGTGCTTGGTAGCATCTTAGGTGGTGGTGGTCTAAAAGACTCTCAAGCCTTGAACTGCCAAGGGAGAATCTCCCTTCGAAATCTTTCATTTTTTTTTATGTGCTTTAAATTTCAAAAGAAAAGCCTGAGTGTTGTGAGTTTTGTAAGCTGACTTGGCCTAATTCCTTGGCAATTTGAAATAGAGAATTTCATTGTTCATCTAACTGTGTTGTTGACTGTGCATTGTGCAGGAAAAGGAGTTTGAGTGATCAAACTAAAGCAGCTGTGATTATACTCATTTTAATTTGCTCTTGCATTCATTTTGAACCTTAATTTGTTTGTTGAATCACTGCTACTTTACCTGTTCTGATTGCATTTTGAACTTCTTCATTTTGTTGCATCAACACTGTTTTAATTGCCAATTCCTGATTACACATACTTCTGTACATACTGCTGCACATTGTATTTCATTGGTTTGATAAGATTGGTCTGCTACTTTTGATTAATCTCGAACATTGTTGCCACCAGTTTGGTCCATTGATTATGACCAGTTTAATTCACTGATTTGCTATACAGGCTATACTGGTCATTTAATTGTGAACCAACTTATTCTTCATTTTTCCTGCATTGTATCATGTGGTGTATCTACTGTTTTTGGTGTAGCTGTGTAGACCTGATTTAATTGGTGTCATATAGCTAGTGCATCAGTTACAAGAATGCAGTGTAGGATGTCTACAAGTGAAGAATGAATCTGCTGATTAGTTGAGCACGAGGAAGAACCTACAACAAAGTCCACTAAAGCCAACAACTAGAAATAGCATTAATTAGAGAAGTTGCTTAGCTATATTGCTTCTGTTTGTTTAAACTGTTTGTGTTATAGCTTGCAATTTGTTGGATGTTGTGATTTGCTGAATTGGGTGTGATTTTCTTGCAGTTTATTCCTAGAGAGCAAAAGACATCTTCTTTGTGACTGCATCAAGGGCACAAGACCGAGAAAAGGGAAGTGCTTACTGCCATATATATATACACATCACCTTGTGTAATCTGTTTTTTTAACTAAGGAAATTTTGACTGAAGATCTGTGCATTTGTTTTTGTAGGAAACTGATCAGGAAAGACCAAGAGAAGATTCCAGAAGCACAAAGTGGAACAACAAAGCTGAATGAAGTGGACAGGACCGTGGCAGGGGGCATGTTTTGTATTTCTTTTGTTCCATTTGATGTGTAATAGGTTGATAGGCTAGCTTTCTTTTAGTTTCATTTTTGTTGTAAAAGGGCCTTTTATAAAGTCCAAGTGTTTAGGAAGAGTCCTTGGTGCTCTTTCAAAATCTTGGCAACTTTACTTGCTTTAAATTTAGCATAGGTAGATAGATGAATGTGTGATTTGATTTGTGTTTCTCGTAGGGGTCATTAGAGTCCGCTGGATTCTTTAGTGTTTTTGTTTCTTTGATTTCTATGTTCACGTTTAGGGATGATTAGGCTAAAAGGGATTAAACTCTAAGCCTTTTCACATTAGAGTCCGAGAGTTTAGTCTTTTATTTGTGCTTAATTGTTTGAGTTGTGTACTTTGTTTCTAAAGGTGATTTTAATTTAAGGGGTAATTAGTTAGTAGCCTAAGACATTTCTGGCAAGGTAAGACTTGGTACTTAAGCAGCTCTTTAGCTCACCTCTCTTACCTGGGACTTGTCTAAGTGAAAGTTTTGAACCCTTTAGATTAAGAAAACTTTTAAAAACAAAGATGTCTTCTTATGGTTCATATAGGTCTTCTAGGTTAGATAAAGCTGATGAAATGTTTAAACAAGCTAGGAATCTTCCATCATTTGGTAAAGACATAGGTGCATTAACATACCTAGCTTGGGAAAAAGAAATTGATAAAATAAATCCTTGGTTTTGTGAAGAGAGTGAATATTATGTTCTTAGTATATATCTCTCTAAGTTAGAAGTGCATGCAAGAGAGTGGTGGAATGAAAGACAATATCATGTTAGGAAAGGTAGAAAGTCCTCCATACGTGATTGGCATGATTTAAAAGCTTGCATGAGAAGAAAGTTTGTGCCTTTAAGCATTAAAAGAAACCTAGAATTAATTAGGGATTGCATTAATGATGGAAAATTATTTCTTGAGAGTTTAAATGATCATGGGTTTCTTCGTAGAGAATTAGAATTTGGGGCAAGACTTAAGGAGATCAAGGATAAGAAAAGAGAACGAGAGATTGAGAGAAAAGAAAAGGAAGAAAAGAAAGAAGAAGAGAAGAGAGAGAGAGAACAAATAGAGAAAAGAGAAGAGAGAAGAAGAGAGGAATTAAGAAGAGAAGAAGAAAGAAAAGAAGAAAAGAGAGAAAGGCAAGAAAGAGAGAAGAAAGAAAAGGAGAAATTGTTACTGATGACAAATCCTATTCTTTCAAAGACTGTGGAACCTAAAAGGGAAGGTTTCCAAATCTTTACTTCTTTTCCAATAATTGATTACTTTTCAATTTTTGACTTCTCTTTCAAACCAATTGTCATTATATTCTCTATAAAAACATTTTCAAAATATGACAATTCAAATCTTGAGTTATTGTTATCTTTAAAAAAACAATTAACTCAAGATAAAATTGAATTTGGACTTCTAAAATTTTCAAAGATTACAAATCAAAGTATTAGAAGTTCTTATTCTCTTGTTTTTAAAGAAAAATTCTTTCTTGGATTAATATTAACCAAAGATATATTGGATGTGTATTGCAGATTCGTGTTTGATCCAGGAGGAAGAAAACTAGATCTAAAAGAATAAGGCCACTCCAAGATGGCCATGCTCCCAAAGATTGTGTGGAGTTTCTTCATAAGGCGATTGCCAGATTTGAGGACAAATCTTTTCTTAAGAGGGAGGGCATGATGGAATCCTACTTGACTTAGTCTTCCTTTTGTATTTTTACCTTTCCTAGCTTAGTTCTTAAGGAGCATGGGTTACTATAAATACCCAACTCCTCTCTTGTATTAGCACTTTTGAGATTAATGAGAATTAAATTTTCTGAAATCAGAAATAATTCTCTCTTGAAAGTCAGGGTAGAGAGTCCAAAGACTCCCTCTAGCCACCTTCCAAGCACACTCTCATTCTTTCATTTCTCCAAAATTCTATGGTGCTTTCTCTCTCCTCCTCCACGCTATCTCTCCTTCACTGCCACTTCCCTTGCACGCGTCAGCGTCTCAGTACGCCTCTCACGTCTTCAGACCGCGCCTTTCATTTCTCATTTTTCCTCTCGCGCATCCTCATTATTCACATTTCCACTTCGCAGAAACCTCCTCTGCTAGGGTTTCTCCCTCTTAAACGCATCATCATCATAGTAAGCCTCTACTCCATTTCTCTCTTCACAGATTCCATATCCTTTTCATCATTTCTTCAGTTTCTTTGAGTTTTGGCCGATTAAACACCTCTCCAACCTTTGTTCTTTCCTTTTCACCGTTTAAAACACCATTTCCACCGATTAATCGGTCAGTTTAGTGATTCCTCACTGTTTTAGGGTTTCCTTCGTGTTTATAAGGTTTTCCACCGATTAAACCTTAGATCTTAGGGTTTCCTTGAATCTGATCATAGTTTAGTAGCTTTCCTTCGAATCATTCTTCGATTTAGAGCTCCCTCTCCATTCCGCTGCGTCTTCACTCGTCGGAGAAGCTTCGAGGAGCCGCGTCGCGCCTTTGGTCACTTCTCGGAACCACTCGTCCATCAAGTGGTATTCAGAGCAAGGTTCGAGCACGCGTCAACAGATAAGTTGTTCTATCTGTTCTGAATGTTTTTTCTCATTTGCTTTGCGTTTGTTTGTTTTTGGTTTGTTCTTGTTTGTGATTCATTTTTTTTCTCTGATTCACGAAATGTTGATTCAAGTCTTCTGTTGAATCTGTGTCTGTGATATCTTGATTTTGAGTTTCTGTTTCGTGTTTCTGTTTCGCATCTCTGTTGCGTTTTTCTTCATTTACGTGGTGTTCATTCATCTTATTTTGTCTCGGTTTGCTTTTGATTCTGAGCAATTTGTGCTGTTCTTTTAATTTCTGATTTGTTCATCATTTTCTATTACTGTCTTGTGATCTGGTTTGTGTCTTCATTGAATCAATTCCAGGTGTTTTCTGGTTTGATGTTGAACTCATTTTCTGATTTTGTGTTTGTCTGTGCCTTGAGTCAATGTTTTTTTTATCATTTTATTCGGTGAATCCAATTTGTTTGAGTCTTTTAATTTGAAAATCCATTTCTGTTTTGTCTATGTCATGTTACTTTGTTTTAATTGTCAATTAAATCTGAGTTTAACTGATTCAATTGAATTTTTTCTATGAGTAAGATCTGTCCATCATCATAAGCAGTGACATTCAATTGAATGAGCTTGATGACAGACTTCAACAGCAGTTTTAATGTCATTTCATTTATCTGAAGCTGTTGAGTTTTTGATGCTGACTATTACATGTAATTGTATTGCATTTCTGAAATTCTGTGAGCTGAAAGTTGAATCTGCTTGTGGATAGCAAATGCACACCAATTAAGCTATGAAATGTTGCATTGAGCTTGGGTGCAAGATGCTTACAGCAACATCAGTCTCTAATTTGGCCAGCTACACCGAACTGGTTTTTCTTTGAAGAGTCTGTGAGTCATTCATACTTGGTTTTAAATTCTTTGCCAAGTTCTGATTCAAATATTTTTTCCAGTATTGTCTTCGTTTCATTGGCATCTATTGAGGTATATGAATCTGCAGAATTGCATTAAAACTGTTTACAACAGTGATTGAACTTAGTTTGAACTTCTGAGTTTGTGATCCATAATGTGCATTCACTGTTTTCACTTTGTTATCAATTCTGCAATTGAGAATAAATTTTTGGTCACTCAAGGAAGCCTAAACCAGTGATATTGAAATTATAATTGTGGCTGAGAGTGATTAACCTCTTGTTTTTCCTTTAGATTTTTTTTGAGTTGAACCATGTTCACTTTCCTTTGGCAAAAGTCTGATTAAGTTGCAAAACTGATTAGGTGATCTGTTGTGAATTGTGACTAAAAATAGCAAGTGCTAAAGTGTTATCCAACTCAGATTTGGCTATCAAATTGAAAAAAAAAAAAAAGAGCAAAGAGAATTGGGTGCAATTCACATTATTGTTCACTGTTTCAGTAAACTATTTCTGCCAAAATCAAATCAGATATAACTTTCTTTAGTCATAACTGGTTCAACTTAAGTCCCTTTTCTTGCTTTACTCATCTGTTCTAGTTCTATTCCTTAGGTTCTATTTGTTGTGCTTACTTTGATCAAAGCTTTGTTTCTTGTTTGTCTTAATTGAATTTCCTGGTTTTGTCTCAATGCATGTGAACTCTGATCTGCTGTTCTTAATTTGAAGCTTTTGTTGCTTTCATAATCTAATCTAGAGTCTGTCTACAGTGGTTATTGTATTGTGCTGTCAATTCCTTTGCTTTAGTGGTTGTTCTGTTCTGTTCTACCTGTCTGTCCATTACTTTGCCTTAGCATAGCCTTGTCTAAAATTGAGAAGTTTTTACACTTTGGTTTATGGAGTTTGAAGGAGGTTTGTGTGCTTGGTAGCATCTTAGGTGGTGGTGGTCTAAAAGACTCTCAAGCCTTGAACTGCCAAGGGAGAATCTCCCTTCGAAATCTTTCATTTTTTTTTATGTGCTTTAAATTTCAAAAGAAAAGCCTGAGTGTTGTGAGTTTTGTAAGCTGACTTGGCCTAATTCCTTGGCAATTTGAAATAGAGAATTTCATTGTTCATCTAACTGTGTTGTTGACTGTGCATTGTGCAGGAAAAGGAGTTTGAGTGATCAAACTAAAGCAGCTGTGATTATACTCATTTTAATTTGCTCTTGCATTCATTTTGAACCTTAATTTGTTTGTTGAATCACTGCTACTTTACCTGTTCTGATTGCATTTTGAACTTCTTCATTTTGTTGCATCAACACTGTTTTAATTGCCAATTCCTGATTACACATACTTCTGTACATACTGCTGCACATTGTATTTCATTGGTTTGATAAGATTGGTCTGCTACTTTTGATTAATCTCGAACATTGTTGCCACCAGTTTGGTCCATTGATTATGACCAGTTTAATTCACTGATTTGCTATACAGGCTATACTGGTCATTTAATTGTGAACCAACTTATTCTTCATTTTTCCTGCATTGTATCATGTGGTGTATCTACTGTTTTTGGTGTAGCTGTGTAGACCTGATTTAATTGGTGTCATATAGCTAGTGCATCAGTTACAAGAATGCAGTGTAGGATGTCTACAAGTGAAGAATGAATCTGCTGATTAGTTGAGCACGAGGAAGAACCTACAACAAAGTCCACTAAAGCCAACAACTAGAAATAGCATTAATTAGAGAAGTTGCTTAGCTATATTGCTTCTGTTTGTTTAAACTGTTTGTGTTATAGCTTGCAATTTGTTGGATGTTGTGATTTGCTGAATTGGGTGTGATTTTCTTGCAGTTTATTCCTAGAGAGCAAAAGACATCTTCTTTGTGACTGCATCAAGGGCACAAGACCGAGAAAAGGGAAGTGCTTACTGCCATATATATATACACATCACCTTGTGTAATCTGTTTTTTTAACTAAGGAAATTTTGACTGAAGATCTGTGCATTTGTTTTTGTAGGAAACTGATCAGGAAAGACCAAGAGAAGATTCCAGAAGCACAAAGTGGAACAACAAAGCTGAATGAAGTGGACAGGACCGTGGCAGGGGGCATGTTTTGTATTTCTTTTGTTCCATTTGATGTGTAATAGGTTGATAGGCTAGCTTTCTTTTAGTTTCATTTTTGTTGTAAAAGGGCCTTTTATAAAGTCCAAGTGTTTAGGAAGAGTCCTTGGTGCTCTTTCAAAATCTTGGCAACTTTACTTGCTTTAAATTTAGCATAGGTAGATAGATGAATGTGTGATTTGATTTGTGTTTCTCGTAGGGGTCATTAGAGTCCGCTGGATTCTTTAGTGTTTTTGTTTCTTTGATTTCTATGTTCACGTTTAGGGATGATTAGGCTAAAAGGGATTAAACTCTAAGCCTTTTCACATTAGAGTCCGAGAGTTTAGTCTTTTATTTGTGCTTAATTGTTTGAGTTGTGTACTTTGTTTCTAAAGGTGATTTTAATTTAAGGGGTAATTAGTTAGTAGCCTAAGACATTTCTGGCAAGGTAAGACTTGGTACTTAAGCAGCTCTTTAGCTCACCTCTCTTACCTGGGACTTGTCTAAGTGAAAGTTTTGAACCCTTTAGATTAAGAAAACTTTTAAAAACAAAGATGTCTTCTTATGGTTCATATAGGTCTTCTAGGTTAGATAAAGCTGATGAAATGTTTAAACAAGCTAGGAATCTTCCATCATTTGGTAAAGACATAGGTGCATTAACATACCTAGCTTGGGAAAAAGAAATTGATAAAATAAATCCTTGGTTTTGTGAAGAGAGTGAATATTATGTTCTTAGTATATATCTCTCTAAGTTAGAAGTGCATGCAAGAGAGTGGTGGAATGAAAGACAATATCATGTTAGGAAAGGTAGAAAGTCCTCCATACGTGATTGGCATGATTTAAAAGCTTGCATGAGAAGAAAGTTTGTGCCTTCAAGCATTAAAAGAAACCTAGAATTAATTAGGGATTGCATTAATGATGGAAAATTATTTCTTGAGAGTTTAAATGATCATGGGTTTCTTCGTAGAGAATTAGAATTTGGGGCAAGACTTAAGGAGATCAAGGATAAGAAAAGAGAACGAGAGATTGAGAGAAAAGAAAAGGAAGAAAAGAAAGAAGAAGAGAAGAGAGAGAGAGAACAAATAGAGAAAAGAGAAGAGAGAAGAAGAGAGGAATTAAGAAGAGAAGAAGAAAGAAAAGAAGAAAAGAGAGAAAGGCAAGAAAGAGAGAAGAAAGAAAAGGAGAAATTGTTACTGATGACAAATCCTATTCTTTCAAAGACTGTGGAACCTAAAAGGGAAGGTTTCCAAATCTTTACTTCTTTTCCAATAATTGATTACTTTTCAATTTTTGACTTCTCTTTCAAACCAATTGTCATTATATTCTCTATAAAAACATTTTCAAAATATGACAATTCAAATCTTGAGTTATTGTTATCTTTAAAAAAACAATTAACTCAAGATAAAATTGAATTTGGACTTCTAAAATTTTCAAAGATTACAAATCAAAGTATTAGAAGTTCTTATTCTCTTGTTTTTAAAGAAAAATTCTTTCTTGGATTAATATTAACCAAAGATATATTGGATGTGTATTGCAGATTCGTGTTTGATCCAGGAGGAAGAAAACTAGATCTAAAAGAATAAGGCCACTCCAAGATGGCCATGCTCCCAAAGATTGTGTGGAGTTTCTTCATAAGGCGATTGCCAGATTTGAGGACAAATCTTTTCTTAAGAGGGAGGGCATGATGGAATCCTACTTGACTTAGTCTTCCTTTTGTATTTTTACCTTTCCTAGCTTAGTTCTTAAGGAGCATGGGTTACTATAAATACCCAACTCCTCTCTTGTATTAGCACTTTTGAGATTAATGAGAATTAAATTTTCTGAAATCAGAAATAATTCTCTCTTGAAAGTCAGGGTAGAGAGTCCAAAGACTCCCTCTAGCCACCTTCCAAGCACACTCTCATTCTTTCATTTCTCCAAAATTCTATGGTGCTTTCTCTCTCCTCCTCCACGCTATCTCTCCTTCACTGCCACTTCCCTTGCACGCGTCAGCGTCTCAGTACGCCTCTCACGTCTTCAGACCGCGCCTTTCATTTCTCATTTTTCCTCTCGCGCATCCTCATTATTCACATTTCCACTTCGCAGAAACCTCCTCTGCTAGGGTTTCTCCCTCTTAAACGCATCATCATCATAGTAAGCCTCTACTCCATTTCTCTCTTCACAGATTCCATATCCTTTTCATCATTTCTTCAGTTTCTTTGAGTTTTGGCCGATTAAACACCTCTCCAACCTTTGTTCTTTCCTTTTCACCGTTTAAAACACCATTTCCACCGATTCATCGGTCAGTTTAGTGATTCCTCACCGTTTTAGGGTTTCCTTCGTGTTTATAAGGTTTTCCACCGATTAAACCTTAGATCTTAGGGTTTCCTTGAATCTGATCATAGTTTAGTAGTTTTCCTTCGAATCATTCTTCGATTTAGAGCTCCCTCTCCATTCCGCTGCGTCTTTGATGGACAAATTTATGAACACCAAATTATGATGTCACAAACTTGTTTTCAATCGGCAAGTATGACCGAATCGTTCAAGTAATAAAACTTGGTAAGACCAAGTATCGTTCTTCCCAAAGGACTCACGGCCTAGTTTAGTTATGTGATTTCTTAATTAACTAAGACTTACAAACGAATTAATTGGGGTTTAAAATGCAAGACAGAAAATAAACATGTATGCATGAATTGTGATCAATGGCAAAAAGCAAAAGATAAACACTTTCAATGAAATTTATATATGGATATGTTGTTGGGGTTCAATTTCATCTTATCCACTCTCATATATTTTAGGAATTCAACGATCAAATCACCATTGTTAATGCCACTCTCTAATGTACCTTTCCAGAAGGCTTCTCCCTAATCACGAGTTCATACAATTCCTAGCATTCCTAATGATTAGTTCATAAGTTCAGGAGCTTAACGACAACCAATATAAAATTGGGAGAAATTCCCCGGATCTAGACTTCCCCGTACGTTCCCGTATCGACAAAACCAATAATCATGCATCGAATGAGTTAAACCATGCAAGCATTAAACAAAGAGGAAAAACCCTAACTAATGATGAAAGAAAGCATAGATCTTAAATAAAAGATGTAAAAACAGATTCCATATATGAGAGTTTCACAAGACTACATTGATTCCCCAACAAACATAAAGAGGTTAGTTCACCATATTCATGGTGAACCTAGATGAATTACAATGAAAGAATGAAAGAATAAACCCGTGAAAGAGAAGAGGAGAGCTGTCACCATCTCCCAATCTACCCCAAGGGGTGGAAGAGAGAGTGTTTGCTTCGTTTCTGCCAAAGATCCCTAACCCTAGGAAACCCTAAAGCTTATGTATCATTCGTAAATTACAAAAAGTCAAGTCCAAGCCCATTAAAGTGCCGCTCAGCGGTAAACTACCGCTCAGCGGTGATTGCGTGACTTGTTTTCTCCCCTCAGCGGCCATTTTGCCCCTCAGCGGATCTCCCGTGACTTCCAGAGTACCGCTCAGCGGTAAAATACCGCTCAGGGGTGAGTGCGTGACTTGTTTTCTCCCCTCAGCGGCCAATTTGCCCCTCAGCGGACCTCCCGCAAACTCCTGAGTGCCGCTCAGCGGTAAACTGCCGCTGAGCGGTGACTTCGGCTTCTCCTTTTGCACTTTTTGTTGTCTTTTCTGATTTCATCTCTCTCCTTCTTCACTTCTTTTACCAAATTCACCTTAAAACCTGCACAAAAACACTGAAATCAAGCATAAACCTGTCCAACTCTCTTATTTCTAAAAATATACAGAAAAACATGATTTCAAGCTAATTTCTAAGTGTGAAGGTTGCTTTTAGTGTCAATTTTAATCATGAAAATAACAGTTTTTCAACTGTTATCACAACCCCAAACTTAAAACTTTGCTTGTCCTCAAGCAAATAAGATGTAACTCTATCTTCAACCAATTCATATGATGATTCACTTCATCCAAAAATCTTCTTTTCAAGATAAGCAAAAACTTCACTCAAACTTATGACCAAGAGTTCAATCAAGATGTGCACATGCTTTAGTGTTCACAAAGTCATTTAAATTCCAACAAATGCTATTTTCATGAATGATCAATCAATTAAACATGGATGTTCATGTGTTCATGTGATATTTCCTCACTAAGTCAAGTGTTTCACTCACACTCAAGTGTACAAGAGATGATCACTCATTCACTCTACTATCACAATGTTACATGAATCAACTTTGCCTTTCATTTTACCACAATCAAAAACATTCACAAGCATGCACCATCACAAGGATTTTTCAATGGCTTATAATGTGGCTGGGCTAACAAGAAAATTGGTTTTTCTGGATCACAAAATCCTTGAGTTAATAGAATCATAACAACACAATCATCTTATTCATTCCCAACTTTCTTTTGCCTTTGCATTGAGCTTTACTTCTTTTTCTTTTCTTTTCTTTTTCTTTGCATATTCTTACTTTTTAGCTCTTAGCTCAATGCTTTTCATGTTTTCCCAACAACCCCAAACTTGAACATTTAACAATACCACACAAGATCTTCTACTTAACTCAAGGTAAAGATTTTCAATCAAGGGTTTTTAATGTATATTCAAGGCTAAGGGTTCAAAAGGATTGAACACAAAGTGTTCTCTTTTAGTGGGCTAATTTTTTACAAATTTGGCCAATAAAAAGGGTTTCAACAAATGGCCTTGATCATGTGATGCAAAACAAGCAATTGATTCAATCATAGAAAACCTGGGCAAAACCATTCATGCTTTCAAAGTAATAGCATTCAACAATAATAACTCTGGAGCTCAAAACCTCACATATAAGCTCATTCACATTTGACATACACATCCTGCTTAATTTCACAATCACAATCATGATATCATGCATTTGTTCACAAAACTTGTGAATCACCTGTATAAGCATTTTAATGTGCACATCATCTCAACATCAGTCAATCATAAGCATCATTCAGCATTACTTATCACACAATCACAGTTAATAGCAAACCATCACAAGAAACCAGGTTTCAAATAGAGTACATCAAACCCTAATCTAAAAACAAAAACAAATAAGTTCAGAAAACTTAAACCACAAAACATAAGCACGTGATAGCATTCATCAGTAAATGCTATCTCAGCTCCTCATCAATCTGAGCTGTCCTCTGTATCTTCCTCTTCCTCCTCATCCGCATCATCTTCAAATGCATCATCCTCATCAGCTTCATCTTCTTCCATATCTCTAGCTGAAGCTTCAGCTGCTCCAGCTCCTCCTCCATGCACTGGCTCTTCTGGCCAAGCTACCACATTATGGAATTCATCCATAGTCCACCTGTGGGCTGGAGGTGTATCATACATCCCCACAATCATCTCAGCAGTGGCCACCTGCCCTCTGTGAATGGACTGCAACTGAGCCCCTATAAGAGACATATACATGTCCCTCATCTGGAATGGCTCTGCTTCATGTGTCTCAGCAGATGTCTGGCTCTGTGCTGGCCCTCTCTCTCTACGAGCACGGCGTGGTGGAACTGGTTGAGCTTCATCATCACCTCCACAGTACTGTCTATAGTAGGCCTCATCAATAGCTTTTCTTGGCCTCTCAAAAGGTGGAGCAGAAGTGTCCACCCCAGCTATCTTGCAAAGGTGCGTGATCAAAGAAGGATGTCCTAGTGGTGCTTTGTTGTTTGAAGTATTAGCGCACACACTAATCTCATCAGCTATCACCTGCCCAACATTAACATTCAAGTTTCTGATATATCTGACACATGTGAACATGGCTGAATGTTGGCATGAGAAAACGCCATCAATTACTTTGCAAGAGGAGTCAAATCCATCCTCCTAATGTTAATCACTGAGCCAGATCTATTCCTTTGGAAGTGTCCTCCAGATATACACAATACTCTCTCCACATCCTCATAATCAGCACCTTCCTCCATGCAAAGAGCAAACTGGCACTGCTCACCAGCCCATACAGTGTCCAGAAAGTTATTAATTGAATCAGGATCATACCTGATAGCATGGCCTCTAACATAGCCCAAATAATTCTCAGCTGGATAATCACCAATCTTCTTTGCATTGGTGTAAAATTCCTTAACCACAGCTATGTTGGCAGGTGCAGGATAAGTGGCTAGCTTTCCCTAGTCATTCCCTAAAACTTGCTCTCCAAATTGTGGAGCAAGGTTAGGTATCATTCCAACCTTTCTCTCCATCAGAAGTCTCCTGTCCTGAACCACTTTAAAGTGCTTCTCATGTTTCCTAGAGAGGAACCTACTAGAGTGGGGTTGCTCTGGTTCCTTTTCCTTTCTCTTGTTTGCCATGGTTTTCAATCTTTTTCCGGATGAGGATGCCATTCCTACATTCAAAACACAAAACCAAACCACAGAACATGATGTTAATCATTAGTAAAACACAGAACACAACTCCTTTCGAAGCTAAACCACCGCTGAGGGCCAGAATTTCCCCTCAGCGCCACCAGTACCACATTCCAGATCACACAAAACCAAAAAAATCAAATCTGGCAGAGTGCCGCTCAGCAGCAGTTTACCCCTCAGCGGTAACTCTGCAGATTTTCGAAAAACCTGTTTTAAAGCTTTCCTAACTCCACCCAAATGCAATTTTCAGTTTTCCAGTTCATAATCATGCAGTTTAATCGGTTCAAATATCAAATATATCATCAAATCATGCAAAGAAATCAAAACCCCTAAATCTTCATGCTTTGACAATCATATTCAAAATCAAAAACCCTAGAATGAACAAAATGCATTTTACTTACTTGGGTGGAGATACTAGATGCAATGAGAATGCTTCCAAGCTAGAATGCTCTCTTCCAACCCCAAACTTTGATGGCACACTAGTGAAAAAGTGAGTGGAAGAGAAATTTTCTTAAGAGGGAAGAGTGAAAAGATGTGGAAAACCTTGGAGAAGGTATGTGGGAATGTTTGTGCAAAGAAAAGTCTGAAAGTGTGAGAGAATGCGCAGCTTAGGGTTTAAAAATACCCTAATGGGCTCGGGTCCCGCTAAGGGGAACAAAAACCCTATTCTGCGAGAGTACCGCTCAGCGGCACTTTCGTGAAGTGCTCTTCTCCTTCTTTTCTTAACCTACGTGCCTCCTAGACATGCCCCTCACTGGCTCCCTGCAATTCAATGTTCAAAATGCTTATGCAAACCCTAACTAAAACAAACAAACAGAAATATTCAATCAACTGGGTTGCCTCCCAGGTAGCGCTTGTTTAACGTCACGAGCCTGACCCAAAATCCACCAACACCCATCAGTAGGTGTTACAGCCATTGTATCCTTCAGTAGATACTTAACCACCTAGCATCCTTCAGTAGATGCTATATCCAACAAAATAAATACAGAAATAATGTTCCAAAATTACAAATTATAAAACCAAATTAAAAGTTTTTAAATTCACTGGGTTGCCTCCCAACAAGCGCTCTTTTAATGTCATTAGCTTGACCCAATAAAGTTAAAGTTCCATCTTCTTTGTAATTGATGTTGTTATTCCACCAATTCCTCAGCTGTTTCCTTTGAACTGTTTTGGTTCTTCTAGAACATGGAGACTCTATCTCTATCATCTCCTTCTCTTTAAAGCCCTTCACAACCCACAACTTGTTCTTGATTCTAACAGGTGTGCCAAGTTGGAGTCTTCTTTTCTTCCAGTCTCTAGGAATTTCTTCTCCTCTTCCAATCTCTTCTACCTTGGGTACCTGAAACAACAAACAATGGTTACCTGAAACCTCAAGATTTTCATCTTTACGGCTAGTCATGGGTGCATCTCGAAATGCAGCTTTATAACTAGCTTCTTCCTCCTTTGCTTGCATCTCATCTTTGAAAACATCTACCACCACTCTCTCCTCTCTATCCTGGAGCACCACTATACCTTCATTTACATCTATGATAGCCCTGGCCGTTTTCATAAACGGTCTTCCAAGTATGATAGGTATCTTCTCAGTCTCCATCTTCATCACCACAAAGTCTGCCAAGAACTGAAGTTTGCCAACACAAACTATAATGTCCTCTACAATCCCACATGGCTCCTTTGAAGATCCATCGGCCATTACTATTTTAATCTTTGCATGTTTCATTCTAACTTTGCCGATTTGCTCCAGTAAAGAATAAGGTATCAAGTTAACACTTGAACCTAAATCAAGGAGAGCTTTCTTTACCTTTTTCTTCCCTATAGTACAAGGGATAGAAAAACTACCTGGATCTGACGCTTTAGGAGGGAATGACTCTTTCTTAACAGTTATACACTCTTTTGCCTCATCATCTCTACGTCTCTTCTTTGTAGAAATTTCTTCATCAGATTTTGTGTAAACTGCAATTTTCTGTAAAATCTGTTCCCAAGGTGCTTTATTATTCACCATTCTGAATAATTCTGTGAAATCCATTTGTTTCTCTTGATTTATTGGAAAAGGAAAATTATTTTTGCTCTCTATTTCTCTTCTTTCTTCTGTTTCTTCTTCTTCTAACTCAATTATCTCTTCATTCACACTCTTTACCACTTTGCACTCTTCTCTAGGGTTAACCTCAGTATTAGCCCCAAAATTTCTATTTGGCCTTTCTTCCAATTGCTTGGTAATCTGACCCATTTGAATCTCCAAATTCTTTATAGCAGCTTCAGTGCTCTTTTGAGAAGATTCGGTTTTCTGTATGAATTGCTGAAGAGTTTCTTCCAACCTTGTTGATTTTTCATTAAGCATAGATAACTCTTGCCAAAAGGTTGGTTGCTGCTGCTTATTATATTGATTTGCTTGCCCAGTTTGTCCTTGACCAATGCTTGGATGTGGTTTTCACCCTTGATTGTAATTCCCTTGACGGTATGGAAATTGATTAGCCATGAAATTAACATCCTCCAAGGCCTCCACTGGAAAAGCACATTGACCATTGATATGATCACCTCCACATAATTCGCACAACTGAGTTTGCACCTGTGCAGCAATTTTCAACTCTTTAGGTAATTGTGCAAGAGTTTTAGTCAGAGTTTCCAGCTGTTGAGTTAGAATTTTATTTTGAGCTAGCAAGGCATCATGTGTCTGTATTTGGAGAACCCCTTTTTGTTGCATAGGAACTCCTCTTTCGCTGTTGAGCTCATTATCACTAGTAGCCATGTTGTCAATAATTTCTATAGCTTCCTCTGGAGTTTTCCATTTAATATTGCCTCCTGCTGAGGCATCAAGCATCATCTTGGTTTGTGAACCAAGCCCTCCAAGGAAAGTTAAGACTACTTCCTGTTCTTCAAAGCCATGCGTGGGTGTTTTTCTTAGCAGACTTTTGTATCTATCCCATGCATGCCCCAGTGATTCTTCCATGCCCTGCTTAAATGAAGATATCTCTTGCTTGCCTTTTGTCACTTTTGATTGTGGAAAGTACTTGTTCAAAAACTTTGTTACCACTGCTTCCCACTCTGTGAAACTTCCTTCTGGAAAAGAGTTCAACCAAAGCTTAGCATTGCCTCCCAATGAGAAAGGAAACAAACTAAGTTTGATTGCTTCGTCTGGCACCCCGTTGATTTTCACTGTGTTGCAAATTTCATTAAATGTAGTCAGGTGCTCATATGGGCTCTCATGAGATAACCCATTGAATTAATTACTCTTCACCAGTTGGATCAATGCTGGTTTGACCTCCATATTGGCTGCATTGACTCTAGGTCTAGCTATGCTGTTAAAATGTTGAGGTCCAGCTACATTAGTGTAATCAGCAAGAGTTCTTCTGATATGATTATTCTCCATGTTTTCTGTGCTATTGTCAGAACCTTGTGGTGATGGTTGCAACAGAGTTTCCGGAGGAGGAAACAGTTCTCTAGATGTTCTGATTCTTCTCCTCCGTCTACTGTCTTCTAATCCTTCAAGCAACGGTTCTGTTGTCTTCTTGCTCCTAGTTCGAATTGCCTCCTGCATACACAAGAACACAAAACCCTAGAAGATTTGGTTAGCACAAAAAATATAAAAGAATATAAGATTCAGAAAATAAAGACAGAAAACAGAAAAAAATAAAATAAAATAAAAATTCGAAATTTAAAAATAAAATAAAAAAATAAGTCAAAGATAATTAATAATCACACAAATTAACCAGTTAAACCACGAGTCCCCGGCAACGGCGCCAAAAACTTGATGGACAAATTTATGAACACCAAATTATGATGTCACAAACTTGTTTTCAATCGGCAAGTATGACCGAATCGTTCAAGTAATAAAACTTGGTAAGACCAAGTATCGTTCTTCCCAAAGGACTCACGACCTAGTTTAGTTATGTGATTTCTTAATTAACTAAGACTTACAAACGAATTAATTGGGGTTTAAAATGCAAGACAGAAAATAAACATGTATGCATGAATTGTGATCAATGGCAAAAAGCAAAAGATAAACACTTTCAATGAAATTTATATATGGATATGTTGTTGGGGTTCAATTTCATCTTATCCACTCTCATATATTTTAGGAATTCAACGATCAAATCACCATTGTTAATGCCACTCTCTAATGTACCTTTCCAGAAGGCTTCTCCCTAATCACGAGTTCATACAATTCCTAGCATTCCTAATGATTAGTTCATAAGTTCAGGAGCTTAACGACAACCAATATAAAATTGGGAGAAATTCCCCGGATCTAGACTTCCCCGTACGTTCCCGTATCGACAAAACCAATAATCATGCATCGAATGAGTTAAACCATGCAAGCATTAAACAAAGAGGAAAAACCCTAACTAATGATGAAAGAAAGCATAGATCTTAAATAAAAGATGTAAAAACAGATTCCATATATGAGAGTTTCACAAGACTACATTGATTCCCCAACAAACATAAAGAGGTTAGTTCACCATATTCATGGTGAACCTAGATGAATTACAATGAAAGAATGAAAGAATAAACCCGTGAAAGAGAAGAGGAGAGCTGTCACCATCTCCCAATCTACCCCAAGGGGTGGAAGAGAGAGTGTTTGCTTCGTTTCTGCCAAAGATCCCTAACCCTAGGAAACCCTAAAGCTTATGTATCATTCGTAAATTACAAAAAGTCAAGTCCAAGCCCATTAAAGTGCCGCTCAGCGGTAAACTACCGCTCAGCGGTGATTGCGTGACTTGTTTTCTCCCCTCAGCGGCCATTTTGCCCCTCAGCGGATCTCCCGTGACTTCCAGAGTACCGCTCAGCGGTAAAATACCGCTCAGCGGTGAGTGCGTGACTTGTTTTCTCCCCTCAGCGGCCAATTTGCCCCTCAGCGGACCTCCCGCAAACTCCTGAGTGCCGCTCAGCGGTAAACTGCCGCTGAGCGGTGACTTCGGCTTCTCCTTTTGCACTTTTTGTTGTCTTTTCTGATTTCATCTCTCTCCTTCTTCACTTCTTTTACCAAATTCACCTTAAAACCTGCACAAAAACACTGAAATCAAGCATAAACCTGTCCAACTCTCTTATTTCTAAAAATATACAGAAAAACATGATTTCAAGCTAATTTCTAAGTGTGAAGGTTGCTTTTAGTGTCAATTTTAATCATGAAAATAACAGTTTTTCAACTGTTATCAGTCTTCACTCGTCGGAGAAGCTTCGAGGAGCCGCGTCGCGCCTTTGGTCACTTCTCGGAACCACTCGTCCATCACCCTAGCTGGTAGTGGACGATGGATGAGTTTAACACTATGGCGGGATGGCCAGAGGATCAGGCACATGCTAGTGGAGCTGGAGCAGCTGAAGCTTCGGCCATGGAAGAGGATGATGATGATGATTATGAAGATGGTGATGAAGAAGAGGAAGATGATGAGGAGGAGGAGGACTCAAATTGATATTAGAGGATGATGATAGCATTTACTGATGAATGTTATTTGTAGTAGAACAAGATATTTCTTATCTTTGTCTTGTGAACTTTATTTTTCTTCTATTTTTAGAATAGGTGTTGATGTACTTAGTGTGAGACCTATGTCTGATGCGATGATTTGATATTGATTTACGTGTGATGAGTATTGCGTGATGATGCTTTGATATTGATTGATGTTGAGATGTTGCATAAGATGCTGATATACAGGTGGTTGTTCACAAACTGTGTGAACAGATGCATGATGTTATGATTGTGATTATGATGCTAAGCAGGATTGTGTTTGGTGTATGCGGAACATTGAATTAGCTTAACTGTGAGGTTTTGAACTCCAGAGTATTTGTTGTGAATGATTACTATTCTTTTGAAAGCATGAATGATATTGCCCAGGTTTCTATAATCAAACTATTTGCTTGCTTGTGTCATATGACCATGGCCATTTTTTATTATCCCTTTTCTTAGCCAATGTATGATTTTAGCCCAAATAAAAGAGAGCATGAAGTGTTCTACCCTTTTTGAACTTCAAGCCTTAAACAGATCCTTTGTGAAAATTTTTACCTTGAGTTAAGTTGATAATCATGTTGTGGTATTGATAAAGGTTCAAGTTTGGGGTTGATTGGGACAATTGAAAAAGAAAGTAATGAAAAAAGTTGAGCTAAGTATTGAGCAAGTATGAAAAAGAGAAAAGAAAATAGAATGCAAAGAAAGAAAAGCTCAATGAAAAAAAGGGAAAGTTGGGATTGAGTGACATTGGTTTGAATGATAAATTTATGAATGACTCTCTTAACTCAAGGATTTTGTAATCTTGAAAAACCAATTTTTCTTCTTAGCCCAGCCACGTTACAAGCCATGGAAAGCCCTTGTGATGATACTTGTTTGTGAGTATGTTTCATTGTGGTAAATGAAAGGCAATTTTGTTCTATGTGACATTGGGATAAGTAGAGTGAAGGAGTGACCTCTATATACATTTGTGTGATTGAGTGAAACACTTTGTCTGGTGAGGAATAGTTCCATGAATACATGATTACATCTATGCTTAGTTAATTGATCATTCATGAAAATAACATCGGTTGGATATTATGTAATTATGTGAAAACCATGATGAGTGATTTTAAACAAGGCCTGTGTACATCTTGACTGAATTCTGTTTGATGAGCTGATTTGAGTAATTACTTGTTGTTTAACCCTCGGCAAGTGTAACCGAATCGTATCAAGTAATAAAACTGGTAAGACCAAGTATCGTTCTCCCAAAGGACTCACGGCCTAGACAGTTATGTGATTGATTGATTATTTAAGACTTGTGACCAAAATATTGTAGGTTTAAATGCAAAATACTAAAAAGTAAATATGAATGCATGCATTGATCAATGAGCAAGAAGAAACAAAAGACGTGGTATGAAATATACAAATAAATATGTTGTTGGGATTTATCAATTTCATCCTATCAACTCTTATGTATTCTAGAATTCATCTTTCTTCATTAATTGTTAATGCCACTTTCTAAATTACCTTAAACCCGATGTCTCGGCGAAGAAAGCCTAATCATAATCACTAGTTTACAATGTCTTGTCTCCCTAGCAATTACTTATGCATTATAAAGCACAGAAGCTTAAAGGCATCCAACCATCATACTCCTATGTCTAGGTTTATACTACTATTGGGAGAGATTCCCCAGATCTAGATTTCCCCGTATGTGTCCATATCGACAAAATAAAAAAATATGACATCGAATGAGTTAAACAATGCATGCTTAGAGCAAACAGGAAAAACCCTAACAATTAATGAAAGAAAGCATGTATCTTTAAAAGATCTTCAAGAACGAATTCAATACATGAGAGCTTCAAAGGATTACATTGATTCCCCAACAACAATAAAGGTTTAGTTCCCTATGTTAATGGTGAAACTAGATGAAATACAATGAAAGAGTGAAAGATAAAACCCTAGAAAGGTGAGAAAGGAGCTATAGCATCCAAAATCCTCTTCCAAGGGGTGAAAGAGTGTGTTTGTGCTTCGTTCCAGCCAAACATGCTTGACCTAGGTTAACTAAAACCTTATATAGTATTCTAAAAATTATAGAAAAGTAAGCCCAAGCCCATAAGAATACAGCTCAGCGGTAAGTGCGGCACTGGCGCTCAGCGAAATTTGACGCTCAGCGGTGATTTCGGCACTTTCAAGCTGCCGCTCAGCAGAATTTATTGCTCAGCGCAACTTTTTCTGCACTCTGGTTGACTTTTATGCATTCTCGTTGACTAGTTGACTTTTCTTGTTGACTAGTTGACGTTTCTTGTTTCTGGTTGACTTTTCTGCATTCCAACCATTCGGTACTTTAACTCTTCTTTCAAATCATTCAAATAACCTACAAAATCAAGGAATTCTAGCACAAAACCATTAAATTCACCTTTAACTCTCTTATTCACAAAACTAAAGCAAAAACATGAGTTAAACAAAGTTTCTAAGTCAAAAAGGGTTGATTGATTGTCAAAATTAAGTATAAAAATAACGGTTTTTCAACCGTTATCACTTGTCTTAGAACAAAGAGTTTTTGAATGTGTTGAACCATTGTATTGATTGGTGGAAGACTGAGTTCTATCTTGTTTGCTTGAGGACAAGCAAAGTTCTAAGTTTGGGGTTGTGATAACGGTTGAAATATCGTTATTTTTATGCTTAATTTTGATATTAAAAAACACCCTTTATGACCTAGAAACTAGCATGAAATAATTCTTTTGCTTAAGTTGTGAGAATAAGAGACTTGAAGGTGGTATTGTTGGTTTTATGCTTAGTTTTCCTTGTTTTGACAGGAATTAAGATGAATTGTATGAAGAAGTTGAAGTAGCAAGGAGTTAGAGTTAGGAAAGGATGGAAAAGTAGCACATAGAAGAATCGTAGATAGCGTTGAGCGTCATTTTGGGGCGCTGAGCGTCATTTTGGGGCGCTGAGCGCCAATTTAGAGGTTCAACCACTGTTTCACGCCTGAGCGCCATCGATGAGCGTTAGTCTGGTGCTGCAACCACTGTTTCACGCCACCGTTGAGCGCCAGTTGAGAGGTACCACCACTGTTTCACGCTTGAGCGCCACCGCTGAGCGTCAATTGAGTGCTGCAACTACCGCTGGGCACCCTTTTGGAGCGCTGAGCACTGACGACGTGGACTTGGACCTGTTTTATGTTATTTTTATGAACTATTTAAGGTTTTGGACGACCTAGGGTTCATACCTAGGGTGCATAAATACTCCTTTCATCCCTCGGAGACGGATTTTGGATGCAGAAGCTCCGATCTTCAACTTTTAGGGTTTTATCTTTCATTCTTTTCATATTTTCATCTAGTTTCACCATGCCTATGGTGAACTAAACCTCCATTTTTGTTGGGGAAACGATGTAATCCTTTGAAACTCTCATGTATTGAATTGATTTATATTATAAATGCTTTACTTCATTAATTGTTAGGGTTTTTCCTCCACGCTCTATGCATGTGTTGTTTAACTCATTCAATTGCATGATTATTGCTTTTTTCGATATGGACACATATGGGAAAATCTAGAACTGGGGAAATTCTCCCAAAAGCAATATTACCTAGACATAGGGATAGGAAGGTTGGTTGCCTTTAAGCTTCTGTGTGAATGTAATGCATAATTAATTGCTGGGGATACAAGACTTTGTGATCTAGTAATTAAGAGTAGGCTTTCTTCACCAAGACATCGGGTTTAAGGTAAATTAGAAAGTGACATTAACATTAATGAAGAAGATGAATTCATAAATACATGAGAGTAAATTACGTGAAATCTAAACTCAACAACAATATCATCAACTTCATCAATTCATTCTTGTGTTTAGCCTCAATTGATCAAATTGCATTCATGCTTACTTTATTGCATTTATATTCAAAACCCCCAAAATTTGTACTTTAGAGTCTTAATTAGTTGAGTAATCACATAATTGTTTAGTGTCGTGAGTCTCTTGGGAAACGATACTTGGTGTTACCATTTCTTATTACTTGATACGATTCGGTACACTTGCCGATGTGTTAGCACCCACTAAGACCGATCGCTAGATTCAATCGAATACTAGTACAAGACCGATCGGTCATTAACTGAAGCTCCACGGAAGCAGAACTCAGTTAAGACCAAACACAATACAAAACTTAACACTACTAAGAACGAACGCTAATACAAAATTGAGTACAGCTAGTAACGAACGCTAATACATAACCAAGTACGACTAGTAACTAACGCTAATACAGAACCAAGTACGACTAGTAACAAACGCTAATAAAAAACTGAGTACGACTAGTAACGAACGCTAATACAAAACTGAGTATGACTAGGAGACCGACCACCCACCTAATACCGAACATAAATTCCCTAATTTCACCATCATACTTCCTCACAATTCACTCGGCTATTGAACCAAAATTCTGCAGAAAGCCAAACCTCATGAACATAGCATATAACAGTTCACACAAGGATCACCGAACATCAAATCATTTAATTTCACACACATGCAGAATCATCAACCAAACAATTAAATTAACTAGCTTCCCTTACCTCATAATCGAACGAAATCTTCTACCCTTCCAGAAATTTGCTCACACTTCCAGAAAATCTCAATAACACCTATAGCTCACTGATAGATGAGGATAGACCACCAAAAGACCAGAAATGTGATCAGAAATGGGAAGAGGAAGCTGATGAACACATGCAATCAGAAACTTGGCTTGCATGTGTCAAAAAGTTTCGGAATCTCACAAGAGCTCAAGAAATCGAGACTTACCAGCTCTAAACAAGACTTTGATCGGTGGAAAAGGATGTTTTTGACTCCAAGATTACTTAAGTTTTGTCTGATTGAAAATCAGATGAAGTAAGATGAGAGATTTTTAGAGAGAAGGAGGAGAAAAGAAGTGAGAAGAAGATTTGGAGAGAAATAGTTGTATCAGAAAATGGGACGAACATTTGAAATCTTCCTTTATATAGTAATATTATTTTAATATAAATCATTCGGTCCCATTATTCCTACACACCTCAAGAACTTGTTTATTTCATCATGATAGTTCATCCTTAAGTTGAATACTACTTGAGCAGCTACTGCTCCTTTCCTACACAACTGTTAAACGATTTTGATGCTGGTACCCATTTGAATTTAGGTCCTATCTTGTTAGTAGAAGGAAATTGTTCCTTGTGAACCCCTTTGGAACACCAATATTTCTAAAATAGCAGTTTCTAACAGTGTGACAAATTGTATTGCAGTAAAAGCATGCATTAGTAGTAGGTTTACTCAGATCAATACATTTCTTTGAGTTTATCCTATTACTTTTGGCCTTATAACCAATACCTTGTCTGTAGATAACTCTTCCAGATGATCTTAACACAACATCAAGATTTTCTTTGCCTTCAGTGAATTTTGCCAACGTGCTGGTTAAGTACTCAATTTTCTCAACATGTAGAGGACAATTACAACATTCTTTCTCAACAACTTGTACTTCGATTTTTATTGTCTTTGTAGATTTCAGAGCTTCTTCAAGATCTTTTTCAAGATTTTCATTATCCTGTACAAGATTATCAATTTTGTATTCATAATCTCTTCTCTCAACTGATAATCGATTCACTTTATACTGAAGTCGCATGGCCTCTGCATGAATTTCTTGAAATGCATCCAGTAGCATGTAGTACTTGACTTCTATTGGTTCATTTTCAAATTCACGATCACTATCATCATCAGATTGTGCAGAGCCTGCCATAAAGCATAAGTTTGAATCTTCTTCAACACTATTGTCATCATCACTTGAAGAGTCTTCATCACCATTTTCCCAGGTAATATAAGCTTTCCTCTTCTTCCTGTTCTTGTCCTGAGGATACTTGGAGAATTCTTTCTGCTTGTTCTTCAAGTTTGGACAGCCAGGCTTGATATAACCATCCTTTCCACATTCATAGCATTGAACAATGTTGCTTCTTGAGCTATTCTTTCCTCCTCTTGAGAAACCCACATTGTTAGTTGCAGAATTTTTATTTTTCATGAATCTGTTAAATTTTCTTACCATTATATTCATCATTTCCTTTTCTGGTATATCTGCATCTGATTCATTTTCAAGTTCAAGAATCTTTGTAGCTTTCTTGCTTGTGGCCTTTAAAGACATTGATTTCTTTTCTTCAATTTGTTCTTCCTCCTTTAGCCTTCCAAGCTCTAATTCATGTTCTCTGAGTTTTCCAAACAATGTAGCCATGTTCATGCTGGTCAAGTCTCTTGATTCAGATATAGCAGAGACTTTCGGTTGCCAGCTTCTATTGAGGGTTTTCAAGATCTTTATGTTGATTTCTTATTTATTAAACACTTTCCCGAGAGCCATGAGGTGATTGACTATGTGTGTGAATCATTTCTTACCTCATAGATCGTCTCTCCTGCTTTCATTCTGAACAATTTATACTCTTGTATAAGAGAGTTCTTTCTGGCCTTCATGTGTAACCTCAAGAACCTCCCACATTTCCTTGGCAGTCTTGCATTGTGATATCCTGAAAAATTCATCCATTGCTCTACGGTTTTGATCTTGAGTCTACTCAGAAAAGTTTTTCAAAACAGTTTTTCCATTCACAATTTGAGTGGGTTCATATGGACCGTTTAGAGTTGTATCCCAAACTCCTTTATCAACAGATTCAAGAAAGATTTGCATCCTAAATTTTCCAAAACACATAGTTTTCTCCAGCAAATAGTGGTGGTCTATTTGTGGATGCACCTTCACCAAAGGTTTGAAAATTGAAAGTCATTTTCCAGGATCAGTCGATTTAATGAAAACAGTGATCGACTAGTTTTTCAAATATTTTATGAAAACCAGCTCTGGTGCCAATTGTTAAAAAAGAATGGCTTAATTTCTCACACCAAGAGGGTGGTGAATTGGTGAAGTATAAAACTTAAAACTTTTAAAATCTTTTTCACCAAAAATGATGCCTTTATGACTTTCTTGAAACGCAGGGTAAAATACTTGTTTATGCAGCAGAAATTAAATCGATTGAGTACAGTAAGAAGTCGACTGAATAAAAGAGTGTAGGGATAGAAAGATCAAACACTGACTTTTTATACTAGTTCGGCCAAGCCTACATCTAGTGTCCTTCCAACCACAAGAAGCCAATGCACTATAATGATCAAGGTTTTTACAACAAGGCTTTTATAGCGACTGATGACAAATTTATGAACACCGAAAAACGGCGCCACAAACTTGTTTAACAATCGGCAAGTCTGACCGAATCGTATCAAGTAATAAAACAAGGTAAGACCAAGTATCGTTTTCCCAAAGGACTCACGGCTTAGTTTAGCTATGTGATTTGTTGATTATTTAAGACTTAAGAACAAATTGATTGTAGGTTTCAATGCAAGAGACAGTAATTAAATATGTATGCATGAATTTGATCAATGGAGAAAAACAGAATACAAACACTTCAATGAATTAGATGGATGAGCATGTTGTTGGGGTTATCAATTTCATCTTATCCACTCTCATATACTTTTAGGAATTCATCATTCTTATCATTAATGCTAATGTCACTCTCTAAATCACCTTGCAAGAAGGCTTATCCTTAATTACGAGTTCATACAATTCCTAGCATTCCTAGTAATTAGTTCTTAAAGTGCAGGAGCTTAAAGGCAACCAATATGCTATTGGAAAAAATTCCCCGGATCTAGACTTCCCCGTACGTTCCCGTATCGACAAAATCAATAATCATGGCAATGAATGAGTTAAACAAAGCAAGCAATAAGCAAAGAGGAAAAACCCTAGCTAAAGATGAAAGAAAGCATATATCTTAATATAAGACGTTAAAACAAATTCCATATATGAGAGTTTCACAAGACTACATTGATTCCCCAACAACAATACAAGGTTTAGTTCACCATATTATGGTGAAACTAGATGAACAATAATGAAAGAATGAAAGATAGAACCCTAGAAAGAGGAGGAGGTAGCCTGAGCATCTAAGATCTTCCTTCAAAGGGTGGAAAAGAGAGTGTTTGTTTCGTCTCTGCCAAAGATACAAACCCTAGGACATCCTAAAGCTTATATACTATTCTAAAAATATGGAAAATTAGGCCCAAGCCCAAAAATAGTGCGTGAGTGCGTGAGTTGTTTTTCTCCCCTCAGCGGCCTTTTCACCCCTCAGCGGATCCAACCTGACTGCCTGAGTGCCGCTCAGCGGTAAACTACCGCTGAGCGGCAGTTGCGGCTTCTCCTTTTACACTTTTTGATGTCTTTTCTGATTCCATCTCTATCCTTCTTCACTTCTTTCACCAAATTCACCTTAAAACCTGCACAAAAACACTGAAATCAAGCATAAACCTGTCCAGCTCTCTTATTTCTAAAAATATGACCAAAAGCATGATTTCAAGCTAGTTTCTAAGTGTTAAAGGTTGCTTTTAGTATCAATTTTAAGCATGAAAATAACAGTTTTTCAACTGTTATCAGCGACCTCACGTCAAAAATATAAAACACCTCTCTAACCCTCTAATCAAAATATAGGAAGTATACAAATAGACTAGCAACAAGAATCCCCTCTCCTGCAGTCCAAACCCTTTGAGCCACCCTTAAAGTCAAGAACGCAACAAGAATCCCCTCAATCCAATCTTCACAAGATTGTAGCCTCTGATCTCTCAGTTACACCCAATGTGCAGATATGATCAGCCTTTGTACATGCACTTAGCTTGCTCTTCAAGAATCCACAAGTAGATGATGACCACAGTCACTTCTTGTTTCTTGGAGCTCTTTCTCTCTTTCTATAAGAATGCACTTTCTGCAAAAGATATCACAAACTGTTGGATTCACAAAAGTTCTTACAGAAATCAAATTCGCGTCAATTTATAGATAAACACAACTCTGACGCATTTTAATCGACTAAGCTACTAATGCAGTCGAATATAGCAATTTTGTTATTGTAGTTAGCAGCAATCAATGTAGTTAATTGAATATACAATTAATGCAATCGAATTTCATTCAATGCTTGGTCAACATATTTAAAAATATAGTCGTTGTGACAGTTATATCAAGCATTAACAGTTATATAAAACATAACAAACTCAGTCGAATGCAACATGCATGTAATCGACTTTATAACAGAGTAAAACAGTTTTGAAAACTTTTCTCTTTTGAAAAACTCTCACAACATAGTTGAAAAAGTTTGTGCAAATACACGAGTTTTAATCGACTCACCCCATAATGAAATCGACTTAAAACTGTTGTTTTGCCACACAATTTAAGTTCAACAAAAGTGTTTGTGGTTTTTCTCTTCGAGAAACATATGTCATGCATTCATGTATGAAATCACATATATAACATAGTGAAATGCAATGAGCAACACAAACAACACAATCATGTTCTCAAAAACGCATATAACATGTAAGCATAAAACATGTAACACCAAATACATGTGTGTTATTAATTAGGTGTTGTCATCATCAAAAACTCAGATATCACTGAGATTGTGGGTTCAGCTAAACCAGTGCTCCCCCTATCAATAATCTCAACATATTTTGTTTCATAATCTTGAGCATATTGAGAAGTCCTAATTCAAAAGTCATTTTGGGTTTGTCTTGAGTTACTTGTTTCCACAAGGATAACAATAACTCAAGATTTGAATTGCCATATTGTGAAAAGAAATTGCATAGAATATGGAATGACAATTGATTTGAAAGAAAAATTAATAGTTGATGAGTGCACAATTATTGGAAAAGAAGTAAAGAATTGAAAACCTTCCCTTTTAGGTTCCATGGTCATTGTAAGAGTAAGTACCAATTGTTCCTTCTCTCTATTTTCATCTTCTTTCTTCTTTTCTTCTTCTCTTCTATTTTCTTCTCTTCTCTCTCTTTCTCGTCTCTCTTCTTCCTTTCTCTCTTCTTCTTCTCTTCCTCTCTTTTCTTTCTCTTTTCTCTCCCTCTCTTTTCTTTCTTCTTCTTTCCTTAGCTCCTTTTCTCTTCTCTCTTTTTGTTCTCTCTCTCTATTCTGTTCTTCTTTTCTTTCACTACAAGAAATTGGTGTATTACCGAAGGGTTTTTACAGACGGCCTCTTGCCCTTCGGTAAAAGTGTGTTACCGACGGTCGGATAGATCATTACCGAAGGCCATGGTGAAATTCACTCATTACCGAAGGCCTTTTTTCGAAGGTCTTTGGGCCGTCGGTATTGGCTTTGGTGAATTAACTTACCGAAGGATATATGACCCTCGGTAAGGTGCTGGTGTAATTAAACCCCAGGGGACTTGGTTTCCCTCTGCTAACTTTCATTTTTCGAGCCAAAATTTACCCTTTCTTTCTTCGAACCCTCACCAGCATTCCCCCTTTGTCGGAGACATCAAGCCCTCACTAGCTTTCCCGTTTGTTCGAGCCATTGAACTGTCACCAACATTCCCCAAATTTGAGAAGTTTTGTTGTCGGACGTCGTCTCAGTCCTTCGCGCAAGCATTCTGCGGTGGCGGTTCGTTCTGTGGTTGCAGGGGCTGCGTGACAAATTCGTTGTCGGTGCGTCAGGAGGGTTTCGTGGAGGAGGCGACAACGGTGACGAGGGGCTTCGTGGTGCGTGGAGGGGGCAACAACCGAAGACAACACAGCTGCTCGACTTGTCTCGCGTCAATTTGTAAGTCTCTTCACTCCTCATTTCTCCTATTTTTCATCTTCTTTTCACTGTTTTGCTTTAATTTTTAGCTTTGTGAATTTGTTCTGAACTTGTTCTAAACCATTTAACCATAGAAAATATTAGTTGGATGTCATATTTTATAATTTTTACTAATTTTCCTATTTTTAGCTTTAATTCTGCTCATATGTTGTCTTGTAAAAGGTAGACATTCACATTATTCTTCACATTATTGTTCAAATGGCTTGATGAAATGGTACTGATTTCTAGCTCATACATCAGGTGATGGTACCCTATTGGAAAACATAGACATATGTATAGATGATTTAACGGATGGCAAAGTGTTCATTACTTTTTTTTATTTAAATTTTCGTTCTATCCTATACTTGAGAAGTGTCCAGCAACACAAATTTGATCTTCCACTAGAACCATTTTTTTCATGCAAATGTAAAACTACAAATATGTTGTGCAGAATCGAAAGTTTTATTGAACATGCAATCCTTCATAAAAAACTTTATGTTGCTTGTCATATAGCTATTGCTTGAGCAAATTCTAGATAGATACAACTCCAATTTACAAGTGAACTTTTTTTTGTGGTCATTTATTTTATCAGGCAAAATTGAACCTTGAGCTGGAAAAGTTGAGAATTGAGCTAAGACATGTCGAAGGACTTCATGTAGTAGCTCAAAGTGAGAAAGTTGAAGCATCCCAAAAGGTAACATCTGTTTTCTTATTGCCAAAAACACTTTCTTGTACCTAATAAGTACAATAATTTAATGGGACCCTTGCACCGTAGCATACCTAAGTTGTTTCCTTGTTAGGTTCTTTGCTTTGACATCCATAAAGATACATTACCCTATTATACCAATTGGAAGATGAATTCACCTTCCATATTCGGATTTGAAGATGCTCTCTTTAGTGTAGTGTGTGCTTTCTTGCTGCCAAAGAGTGAAAGTGTTCTTCTTATAATAGTAGGGTTGGGCACCTTGGACTTAAAAAGAGACCTAAAGTTGAAAAATGAAGTCAGTTAACAAGGAAGAGGGAGAGGATTACCGAGCACGTTGTAGGGGTGGTGTGTGAGCTTTGTTAGCAAAGGGTAACAATGTTCTTTGACTTGGTCTGAACTGTTTTTTTTGTGGAGATCAAGGTTGTTGAGAGTAATTAGGTGATTAAATATAGAGATATAAATTATAATTAAGTTTTTTTCTTTTTGTTTTCTCTATGAATTAAGTTATATAACATTAAAAAAAATCAGCAAAAACATGAAAATAGATACTTTCATATCAGAAAAGAAAGAAAAAGTTTGGAGAATGCATGTTCGTTGTTAAATCAAATATGCGTGAGAGTTTAGATTTAAGAGTGTGAATATATGCTGATATGGGAAATATGAATATACATTTTCTGGGCCATCATAAATTCATAATGCAGGTATTAGAAATTAGAGGTCATAAATTTGTTTGGCAAGAAATTAGGAAATTCCACCATGGCTGCCTCTGGAATTTCTTCCTAGGTTAATGGAGGTGTTTAATGCAGTGAGGGGTTCCTGAAAGAATGAATGAAGTTGATTATGATTAGGATTCAGGCTTCAAATAAATGATGGTTTTTACTTGTCTAACAAAGGGTAATTTTTGTTAGTCAATGTTGCACTTTTTGAGATATTAATGAACGTGAGATATTTTTCTTTCACCTTTATGATCATGCTGCTTTTGTGCTTCTTTTAATTTCTTAGTCATGGTGCAACTCTTTCTTCTTGGCGGATGAATAAAAGTAGTATTCCCTTTATCTCCTTTTCTCATATTAATCATACTATTCTCTGTTTTTTATTACATTGTTTCTGCCATAAGCTACCACCTTATATTATCATTTTATTTCATAATACATGAATTATGTAGTCTTTATAATACAAAAAATAAAAAGCATGTTTAAATATATATAAAAAAAGCTTTATGAATTAACCCCATTTTTTGTTGTTGTTCCTAAAATGGTTAAGTTTGCTTTCAATTGTAGAAGTTGCTGGTGCTAAAGTAGTGGAGTGTGCTTGTGTGATTGGTCTCTCTGATCTCAAGGTAATGGCTAAACTGAATCACTGTTTTTGTAAGTTGTTTTTTAGTAGCTAGTCTTAGAATTATGTACCGTAGAGGTGAGTTGTTGATTCAAATTATTGCTTCAAATTATGTACCTTTTGGTGGCTACCCCGTTTGTCATGCATGTGTGAGTTAACCTGAATATATTTGTATTGCTTTTGGTTCACATTAGACATTTTGTTTAACACTAAATATCATTGGAAAATTATTGCAATTGTAGTGTTGCGTTGAAGGTCGAGTGAAGCACAGTGTAGGGAAAAAGTGTGGTGTTAGGAGGCTGTCTTCGTCCAGGGAGGTTGTAGTGTGGAGGTAAGCTCTTTGTCTCTGAATGAAGTGAGCATTGATGTAGAATTATGGTTAAATGTTGAATAAAAATGTGGTTGCATTACTAGAACAATGAGATTGTATTATTAGAGTGTTTTGAGTTCATCTTAGGAATTACATTGCTTGTATTACTAATCCTTGTTTGGGAAGGATTGAAACCACAGACTGCTATGGTCATATTAGGTTGAATGCTATTTTTTCTTATATTCCAAGCTATGTTGTATGTGTGAAATGTAGTGTTATGGCCAGATTGCTAAAGGGTATGAAGCTTTTAAATGTATTAAAGTCCTAGACATTTGATTCAGTTTTGTTTGAGTATATTAGAATAAATGTTGTTGTGAAACCGATCATGATATCATGGTATGTGTGCATGTGATATAGGTACTTAGTTAGTTGTTACCTTTGATTTAGGTACTTAGTTAATTGTTACCTGTCTTGTTGATTCGTTTTCTAGTTTTAGCTCTTTGCTTTAGCCTATATAAAGGCTTGACTGGTCATTTAGAAACCAAAACACACAAACACGGTAGTTGAACGTGAATGCAATATGTTTTGAGTTTAATCCATTCATATTTGGCAAGTGACTTAATTGAAATAGGGCCTAGATCACATTAAGAATTCACATCAAATGATCAATTATGAAGAGAAATAATGCAAGGCCTAGAATGTCATTTTCATGAATGCACACACAAGAAAAAATGAAGTTCAAATCTGTCAAGCTTAACTTTTGTCAAAACTGTTCTTTGGAAGTGATTCATGATGTAAAAATCACTTAATTCAATGTATGAAACTATACGAACATGACTACAAATTATGCACTCAAGTTAGACAGTCTATTTATCATCTACAAATTAAGAGTTAAGCTAGCAAAATGAGAAATGTGCAAATCTGCAAAAACTAGTAAAAACAGAGGTAAAATTTATTCAAGGAACTTTAAAATGACTAAAGAAAGCTAGAAACCAAGTCAAATTAAATTGTACAGTAAACTCAAAATTTTACTACTCAACCTACAAAAACACTCTAAAACTAGGTTAAAGAAGGTAAAAGTAAGAACTAAACTAAAACAGAAAGAATACCAGTAAAGAAACAACCTAAGCAAGTCTTAAATGACTAAAGAAAACTTCAAAAGTCAGTAATTGTAAGAGATTCTAAAACTCACTAGTGAAAGCCTAAAAAGTATGCTAAACTAGTTTTAAAATGAGGATTGCACTAAACTGATATGTAGAACTGTTCAGACACTTTGTAAACAAGTTTTAAATGGTAAAAGAATGTCAAAACTAATATAATCAGTACAAACAATCAGAATTGCCAAATTCACCCAAACAAACCCAAAAAATGCTATATGAACCAAGTAAGAATAGGAATGTAAGTATGTAGACAAGTTCACAATGCTAAAATACTAATAAAGACTTAACTAATCACTACAAATCAGTAAGAAAACAAATTCTAACTATGGACGTAAAAATTAAAGCACTTGAACCAGTAAGAGTAAACCATATAAAACTGCACTAAGTTTAAAATTGAGTTCAAATCTCATTTGAACATGTTTCCATTCATCAAACTAAGTTGCTGAAGTGGTTAGTTATGATAATTAGACTTGTTTGAGTAAACCACTACTAAACCTTAAAATGAGTACTAAAAATGTACTATAATGGTCAAAATGTGCAAACTGCACTAAACTAGCCTAAGAAACTTCAAAGAAATTGTCCTAACAAGTTTAGAATGGTAAAACCTAGCTAATTAGAAACTCACACTACAAAAACAACCTAGAACTCAAAATATGACATCCTTGAACCTAAAAGTAGTAACAAGAATAGGCTAAATGTGGTCATAATGCATATCGTATTAAAGTACTACCCAAAACAGTTATTAAACTATCTATACAAGGTTTAAAACATAAAAGAAAGATAAAAATGAGGGCTGAATTCGAAAATACAAAAAAATACAAGATTTGACTATTGAGAACCTAAAATTACACTGCTTAAAACATAATAAGTGTACTAAATAGGTGACAATTAGGTGTGTATATATATCTGGTTTATTTTTAGAAGCTTATAAGTTGAGCCCCTGTTCTTGATAATAGGGTGTTTGATGATTAATCTTTTGTTGTTGTTGCGTTTTGCTAATTAAAATTGTCCATTATTGTACAAGGTTTTGGGGTTTCAATTAGGAGCACATAACGTTTGGAAGCTTCGAACGGAGTGGGTTAAAGTTAGTTGCAAAAGTGTCATTCTTTAAGGGCTACACTCAAGTGTCGAAGACTTCATCATTTCCAGGTTGGTAAATGATGTCTTATTCTGTTTGCCTTGCTTTATTTTGCTTCTGATTGATCTGTCTAAAAGCCTATAGCCATGCAACAATTTGATAAATAAAACATGCTGGCCCCTCCTTTTGGTAAATAAAATTTTGTCTGCCTTTTATCTCTCTTTCTCTTTCGCCTTTTGTCTTCTCTCTTGTGTTCTCTGTGTTGCATATTCTTGTTATATATAATCTCCACACCTTGTTCCCCACCCTTCAACCAAAATTCCCTCTTGGAAAAAGACCGTGACAACACCCTTAAAAATTTCTTTCAATACAGGGTAAGACTTAAAATGAGTAACTATAAGGATGAAGTAGAGTACAAGGACAAACCAACATGCATATATGTTGGTTATATATTACCTTGAATCCCCCAAGTTACCAAACTAGAAAGAGGAACCAAAGTTATAGTTGTTTTATAATTTATATATTAACTAAAAAACTGAAAATTCCTTACTAAGGCTAAAGTAGACCACCTCTTAGGTTAAACTTGATTAACTTTGCTCCAACTGGTAGTGGTTAAGGGCACTCTAGTGATTAATTTGGCCTTCAACATGTTAAAAGATATGTCTCTTAAAGTCTCCAACAACCTGGACATGAATTTAGACTTTAATTGTGAAAGTGAACTCTAAAGTCAAAGTTGAACATATGATTTTGGACTTCAATTATGAAGTCTCAAAATTGAAGTACTTAAAACATAAAAAGTGTTCTAAATAGGTGAAAATTTCAAAATACACCTAATATAACCAAAGAAAGTATATTGTTGTTATCCTAACATCTCCTAGCTAACATTTTCCAGCTAGAATCCAGTTGCTTAGGACCTTTCTTACATGTTTGTTGATCCATCCAGCATTGACTCTGTTATATTTTTAATTCCTGGTGTTGTTTGGCCATTTTTACTACATAGTTGCCAACTTACAAGGTGATTTTGAGAATTAGTGTCCTTCTGTACTATTTTAACGTTTGTGGAAGTATAATTGGCCATTTCAAACTTGTCTGCACTGTTCAATTGGTCAATTTGCAGCTTTGGTGCACCTTCACATTTGAAATACTCACATTTTGTTAAATTTTGGGAAGTGAACCACTGAATTTCTGATGTGGTTACTTTCTTTGTTGACTAAGTGATTGTACACATTCCATTTCATCATCTAAACTTGCTGGAAGTCTCAGCTGAGCTTTAAACATAGTACCATTCATTTTGGACACTGATTTTTCCATTTTCCAACCACATTTTCTGGTACAATTTTGATTAAAAGTGCTGCATAATTGGCTACAACTGCTTTGAATTGTTGAGTCTGGATGTTTCTGTGATTTGTATATGTTTGCACAAGTTTATTTCATCATTTCAAACTTGTGTGCACTGTTGAAATGGTCATTTACAATCCTATATGCAAAATCACCATCCAAACCATCAAATTTGCTTCAAATTGGAAGTGGATTAGTGATTTTCTGGTGTAGTATTTTCCTTTGCTGTTTAAGTGTTTGCACACATCCAAATTGATGATATAAACTTGCTTGAGGTCTCAATTAAGCCTTAGACACCCTGCCATTCATTTTTGCCACTGCAAGCACCACTTTAAGTGTCATTTTCTGGTGCAGTTTGCTTATTTTTGTGTTGTTTGATATTTCCAATCTTTTAATTTCATTTCTGGATTGGCAAAAGCTGGGTTTGATGTTTCCAAATGGAATTATTTGATCAAAAGAGTATAGAACAATCATAAAAAGCAAGTGAAAACCACGCAATCCAGTTTTGACCCCTAAAACCAAAAATCTCAAAATATGAAATTCATTGGGGACTTTCATCAAGCAGTTTGCAAAATTATCAAACATTTTCACTACACTTGATTTTTCTCTTCGTTTTTGCTTTTTCTTGGTTGTTTCATCTGTTCTAGTGCCTCTTCTTTTATATTTATAACCTTGCGAACTTGTTATTACGTACGTGTATTCATTCTAAAATTATCCCTACATCCTTTTACATGGAAACTTTAGACAAATTGTTTTCCCTTTTTTCCTACAGTATCTTTGAATTAATTACTGTTTTACTAAATTAATTTTTAATCACTTCACAATTTTTATTAGCCAGTATAAAATAGCTATTATAAATTAATATAGAGTTAGCAATCAAGCTATATATTTCATCTAATTTTGGCCTCCATCTTTCTCAAATTACTCTTTCATCCACTCCCACACTTCTGTACTGTACTTTATTTATTTTTTTGAGCTTCAAGTGTTATTAACCCCAGCTTAATATAATAATTATCACATTATGGTTCTGATGCTACATTATCACAATATGGAACACATTTTTCTCATAAATGGAAAGAAGAGTAAAATTAGACTATAAAGGAAAGGAAAGGGTTGCTTCAATACAAGTCAAGATTTGGAATTATATGCAAATACTGAAAAGCTTAATATTATGTTTTATCAAATAAACCAGTACCTTACAAGTTTCATAAATCTTAAATATAGCACTACTTTAATCACTTAACTCAATTGTCAATCTACTTGGTAAATTCATCTCAGTTAGAATAACTGTGAACCCGTGACAACAACAAGGATTAATTTTAATGTAGTCCATTAATTAAATAAGTGAAGAGCTAAGCCCTCAGCCTAGGAAATAGTCACCATCTTAACTATTTTTAAAAGAGAAGATGCTTTGAGATCAAACAAGAAGCAAGCAGATGCGTTTTTTATCTGAATGAAATGCAGTAGAAGATAGAGAGGGTAGAAGAAAACCAAAGGTTGGAGAGAAGAAAGAAGAAAGTGGAGGGAGGATGTTGATATTAAGAAATAATGAGATGCGTTCAATGGTTGCAATGAATGGCGTAGATGGAGAGTGACAGAAAGGGATGTGGCATCTTAATCTAGTTATAATAATAAATTGATTATAGCTTAGCTTGCAAAAATCACAATTAGGCAACATTGACTTCCTGGTTGATAACGCCTAAGCTTTTTGGGCATTTCACTGATAGCATCAACCACTGTATTTGATTTAGAGCTCCTTTCATTATGGTTAGATTCACCCTTTTAGTTCCCAATTTCACTAAAAAATGAGGTTTGAATATGCAAATTGCACATAGATGAATCTGGCTTAAATTTGAATGTTGTAACAAGTTTAAAACAACAATTAGGACTTGTTTAAACTGCCAAATAGCACAAAATCCCTGCTGCACGAAAATAGACACCCAATACAACTTTTTCTTCTTCAAAATGACTACTAAAAATGCACTAGAATGGTTAGAATTTGCAAACTGCACTAAACTACCCTAAGAGACTTATAAGAAGCTGTCCTAACAAGTTTAGAATGGTAAAACGTAGCTAATTAGAAACTCAGACTACAAAAACAACATAAATCTCAAAATTTGGTGACTTAAACCTAAAATTAGACCTAATGTAACCTTATTTTAACTAATGTGAACATCGTAACATGTCTACGAGTAGTGAAATGGACCTAGTCAACTATTCAAAAGCAAAGAATTCCATAAACCACAAATTATAGTATATATCCATGCTTTTATAGATATTTGATTGCCTAAATTATGTTGATGTCTATATGGTATGTTCATTTACCTTGTATTTCATTTATTAGGCTATAACTTCATTAAGTGAAGTAGTCATTTAAATACCTATGGTACTACACACATTCTCAAAGCAATGAGAAGGGTAAAAATACACTAAACACTTAGAACCTACAAAATATTCGAAAGTACTCTAGAGAAGAGAACTTCAGTAGTAATAAGTTGTCTCCTCCAACTTTAATACACAGCCCCCCTTAGTATGTCTAAGGCATTTCAATACTGAGGACTTCTCTTTGCATGCCCTTATTGAATGCCTATGACCATAGTGTTCAAATTGCCTTCCATGTTCGACTTGAGTAGTAATAGGTTTATTACTTATGTCACATGGAGTGTTGCTATTTTGGCTAAGTTTTTATTTGTTTGGCTTGTCACAGAACATGGCCCATTTTCCCAACCATCGTGGATGGATGTACGACCGTTGTTATAGTGGAAGGAGAGGTTTGAAGGAATCATTTGTCATTGGAGTTGAAGAGTTCGTGGAGACGGCTCGACGATATCAATATTATGCCCTTGATGGAGGGATTCGATGTCCATGCATGAAGTGCGAATGTACAAGCATTCTGAAAGATGAAGTCGTCAAAGTTCACCTTTACCAAAAAGGGTTCATGCCTAATTATACGGTCTGGACATTTCATGGTGAAGAAATTCCTTCGACCTCCACTGCAGCTGAAAAACGGCTTGCATCAGGTTCGAATACTGTTGTACATACATGTGAGATAGATCAATTTGCCTACATGCAAGAGATGGTCGACCATGCTCTTCGTCACCATGCTGCAGAAGCAGACGATAGTCATGATGAAGAGCCTCCAAATGAAACGACGCAGAGGTTTTACAATTTACTGACAGAGGCAAATCTACCTGTATTTGAAGGTTCATCTGAGTCAAAATTGTCAGTGTGCATTAGACTCATGGCTGGCAAATCTAATTGGAACGTTCCCATTCAAGCAGTGGACTTCTATACAAAACTGATGTTAGATTTGACACCACCAAACAATTTGATGCCGAAGAATTATTACCAAGCCAAAAAATGTGTTTCAAAGTTGGGATTGGATGTGAAGAAGATTGATTGTTGTGTTAATGGATGTATGTTATTTTATGACAATGACAGTGGCAAAAATGATGCAATGTTGGTGGAATGCAAGTTCTGTGGCTCACCTCGATATCAGACAATGCATGCTGGACGGAGGCAAAAAAAACCAATTCCATTAAAGTCCATGTTCTACTTACCTATAATTCCAAGATTACAAAGATTGTTTACTTCAATGCAAACAGCAGAACACATGACATGGCATGATGGTAACAAAACTCCGGGACTTTTGCGTCATCCTTCTGATGGTGAAGCTTGGAAGCACTTCAATCGTAAACATCCATCCTTTGCTAGTGAACCGCGTAACGTTAGACTTGGTTTATGCTCTGATGGGTTTACCCCGTACATTCAGGCGTCTGCATCACCGTATTCATGTTGGCCCGTGATAGTTACCCCATACAATCTACCACCTGAGATGTGCATGACAAAGCCTTACATGTTTTTATCGTGTATAATACCAGGTCCATCTAATCCCAAATCATTGATTGATGTTTACTTGGAGCCTTTGATTGATGATTTGAAGAAGTTATGGAATGGTGTTTGGACGTATGACGTTTCAAGGAGGCAAAATTTCCTTATGAGGGCAGCCTTGATGTGGACTATTAATGACTTCCCAGCGTACGGCATGTTATCTGGTTGGAGCACACATGGTCGATTAGCTTGTCCACATTGCATGGAACATACAAAGTCATTCCAATTGAGTCATGGCCGGAAAAGTAGTTGGTTTGACTGCCATCGACGGTTCTTGCCCATTGATCACCCCTTTAGAAGAAACAAAAAGGCATTTCGAAAAGGACAACTTGAAACGGATATGCCCCCGCCAAAGTTGACTGGATCACACGTGTGGAGAAGAGTGAAAGACTATCCAAAAGTGACTGAATCTGGTCAGAATAGGCTAGAAGGGTTTGGGGAATGGCATAATTGGACTAAAAGAAGCATATTCTGGGAACTTCCCTATTGGAAGGACAACTTGCTAAGACACAACATCGATGTCATGCACACAGAAAAAAATTTCTTTGACAATGTCTTCAACACAATCATGGATGTTAAAGGTAAGACAAAAGATAATGAGAAAGCAAGAAAAGATTTACCTTTGTATTGTGGACGAAAAGACTTAGAGTTGAAGGCACAAGGTAACGGCCGATTATTTAAACCAAAAGCAAATTACACCATGTCAAAAGACGAGACAAGAATAGTGTGTGCATGGATCAAGGAGCTTAGAATGCCAGATGGATATGCTTCTAACTTGTCCAGATGTGCCAATGTTCAAAACGGTACTATTCAAGGGTTGAAGAGTCATGACTGTCATGTATTCATGGAGACTTTCATCCCTCTTGCGTTCAGTTGTTTGCCAACACACGTGTTACATCCACTGATACAAATCAGTAACTTCTTTAAAGATTTGTGTTGCACGACACTAAAGGAAGATTCCCTTAAAAAGATGGATGAAAATATCCCGATTATTCTCTGCAAATTGGAAAGAATATTCCCTCCTGCATTCTTTGATTCAATGGAGCACATTCCAATACATCTTGCATATGAAGCTTGGCTTGGGGGACCCGTGCAGTACAGGTGGATGTATCCCTTTGAAAGGTTTATGGGAGAATCCAAACGCTCAGTTAAAAATAAAGCTAGAGTGGAAGGCTCAATTTGTGCAGCTTACTTGCACAGAGAGACAACTTATTTTTGTTCACATTATTTCAAGAACTTCATGTTGTCCCCCACTCATGTCAGAAATGAAATGCAATGGCAAGTTGAACGACGTGAAGGTGCATTATCAGTTTTTCGACAAACAGGCCGTCACGCAGGGAAAGAATTCACTCACTGGTTAACTGATGCTAAATTCAACTCTGCTCATGTCCATGTCTTGATCAATTGCAGTGAAGTAAAGTCGTACCTTGAGTATGTCATCATCCATCTCTAATCTATCAAACGGTTTAATTGTTATACACTAATGAATTTCATTTGTACCAGCTCATTTGTTGTGGCTGAGCAAGTCGCAGAAGGAAATACTTCTGCTAGAATACACTCAGAGTTTCTGCATTGGTTTAGAAATCAGGTCCGTAGTTTTTCCTACGTTTAGAGCAAGGTAAATTTGACCATTGCTTTTATAATTTTGTTACTACCTTTGTAGGTTTTTAATCAGGCATTAACTCCCACGGTTCAAGAGTTAAGACATCTCTCCAATTGGCCAATGAGATGTGTCAAAGAATGGCACACTTACTTCATCAATGGTTACAAATTCCATACACATGAATGGTCTAAAGGAAAGAAAACATCAAATTGTGGTGTGTATGTCAAGGGCCTAACAGAGGGGTCTTATGATGATTTCTACGGCATCATTCATAAAATATATGAGTTAGAGTACAACAGCACTACTTCTCCAAACAGAGTGGTACTCTTCTATTGTGAATGGTTTGATCCTTCTAGAGCTGGTACTAGAGTCGATCCACGCTTTAATATTGTCGAACTGAACCAGAGATTAAGATATGGGCCGTTTGATCCTTTCATTCTACCATCTAATGTGAGACAGGTTTATTATGTGCCATATCCACCATTTCGCAATATTGACAAGCGTGGTTGGGCCGTAGCAATACAAACGAAGCCTAGAGGTCGCATAGACTCAAATGAAGTTGAGGAAGATGTAGCCTACCAACTTGACCAAATGTCACAACCACAAGAAATTATCGAAGTTGAACGTATAACCGCATTGGTCGACCCTGATGGTGATGGAGATGAATTAGAAGCAACAGTACAAGGTGATGAAGAACAAGAGGAAGAAGAAGAAGAAGAAGAAGAAGAAGAAGAAGAAGAAGAAGAAGAAGAAGAAAATGAAGAAGAAGAAGAAGAAGAAGATGATGATGATGATGACGATGAAGAAGAAGAACAAGAAGAAGAAGACGATGATGAAGATGAAGATGAAGATGATGATCATGATGACGATGATTGAATGTTGAACATCTATTGTAGCAAATTGGACTATCATTTCATTACCATTATCTAAAATACCATCTTTAAGTTGTATGCAATTACTTGTACATTGACTTTGAAAACAATTCATCCTTCTTTATTTATTTATATTTATTCGCTTTGTTTGTAACCATTTCAATGCAGTAATGACAGGACAAGGTTCAGAGCGTCCTGATAAAGGAAAAGGGGTAGCAAGGCCTACAAAGAGGCAACGGCAGACACCAAAGTATGTACTTAGGGTGCCTGCTAGACTACCTACCCCTGCTCCCGGTAGTTCATCATCTGTGGGGCCTCCTCCTACCCCTAGTATACAGACTCCTACACCAGCAGTAGACCCCACTCCTCCTCCTCGTGCAGTACACCCTTCTACTACCACTGCAGTAGACCCTTCTCCTCCTCCTGCAGCACACCCTTCTACAACCCCTGCCACAGACCCTCTTCCTCCTCCTATTATTGCCACCCCCACTCGTCCCCCTATTGTTATTACCCCCACTCCTCTCTCTGACCCTACTTCTATACCTTCCTCATCTTCTGTACCTCCTTCTGAGACCGTCACACCACTTGGTGATCCAGATTCAAGTGGTGATGCTGAAGATCTTGACCCGCCCCTCCATGATCGACCATGGATTGAGCCCTATGGTAAAGGGTAAGTTTATAATCTGTTGATATCATTTGATGTTTAAACCATATTGTAATTGAAATGAGTTTTTTTATGCAGGTTTATTCCATCTAGGGTTGCTTCCCAGGCCATCACACGTTCAATAAAGCAACAGTTTTTAACTCCATGGCCTACTTGGGGAGCAATACCTAAGGACGACAGGAAGCCATTCTGGCAGCGCTTTCAGGTGAGCAATCTATTACACTAATGTTGGGAATATTTTAGTATGTTCTGTAATCAATGTTTGTTCTCTTTAATGTTACAGATGAAGGTGCAGTGGAAACCTGAACATGAAACTCAGATACACAGAAATTTCCACATGAAAGCATCTCATCGGCTGTCAGAGATGTTTAGGGATGCCCGGAATGCAGCACAGCGCCCTAACTGGCTGGGTGAGCACATTTGGAACTCTTTACTGGCCCATTGGAATACAGTAGAGTTCCGCAATAAGTGTGCCAAAGCCCAGCGGAACAGAGCGTCTGAAAGGGGTGGCACCCTGCATACTGGTGGGTCGATCACCATTCATGAGCATGCCATTCGTATGGTATAATCTCATTACATAACTTTTTCTTTCATACACAAGTTATGTATATTGTATTTCATATGTACGCTTGTAATTCTTAATTATGTTACAGGCACAGGCTCTAGGACGGGCGGTCCATGTTGATGAGGTCTTTGCACAGACTCATGTTCGGAAGGGAACTAATGAATTTGTTGATGAAAGATCTCGGAAGACTCATGTAAGCAAATAACACTATTACTAATTTTTTATTTCTGTTATACTGTCATTCTCTGACATTGCTTTTAATGTTTCAACAGGAAGACTTTTCTACGAGACTTTCACAGGTTAGATCTGAACATGAGTCAGCTCCTACACCGGATGATGCCAGTAATGCAGATGATGACATCCGTAGGACGCAGTGCTGGATCGACACCGTTGGTGGGAAGAAAAAGGGACGAGTGTATGGTGCGGGACAGCTTGCTGCAAACTATACAGCATCCAGAGGAGGTACTCTGAAGCACCAGCCTTCTTCTTCCACCAGTACTCCTGACGAGGTTCTTCAACTCAGGCAGAAACTCCATCAACGTGACCAGGAGCTCACTGATCTCAGAGCAGAGTTTACAAATTTTAAGGCCCTGGTCATGACTGTCTTGCCTCAAACCTCACAGGACGTACAAAATATCCCTCCCACCCAATCACGACCGTCCTCATCACCTGCTGCCACTCAGCAGCCCACTTCAGTCCAACCCTCATCAGTCCAACCCTCATCAGTCCAACCCACACCAGTCCAGCCATCAATAGAGGAGCAGGATGATGAAAATCATTCTGATGATAGTTATGTACATTATTAGGTTTCATTTTCTTATTACTTGTTAGACAAACATTTGGATATTAGAACATTTTGAGTTGATATCATTTCAATGTTAGATGTACTTACAGACTTTGGATGTTACAACATCCTTGTGTTACATTGTTTTATGTTTGAACTATAAATACATTATTTATACATTAATGGATGTCCTGTGGATTATTTGATGTGCCTTGGATATTGATCGTTGATTGGATCTTTGAGATGCACATTATGCATGTTTGTATGTGTTTGAAAATTGTTATGCAGGTCTGTTTGTAAATTAAATTTGTTATACAGGTCTGGGTTGCAGAGGGAAAACCATTTCTCTAAAACCTGCTCTGCATTTTACCGAAGGCTTTTGCCCTTCGGTAAATGCCCTCGTCTGGCCATTACCGAAGGCTTCCGCCCTTCGGTAAATACCCTCGAATGCTCATTACCGAGGGCTTCTGCCCTTCGGAAATTACCGAGGGCTTTCGCCCTTCGGTAATTACCGAAGGCTTTCGCCCTTCGGTAATTACCGAGGGCTTTCGCCCTTCGGTAATTACCGAAGGCTTCTGGCCCTCGGTAATTACCGAAGGGCAGAAGCCCTCGGTAATGGTTAGCGACAAGGGATTTACCGAAGGATTTTTGGTCGTCGATAGGCCTTCGGTAAACATCCATTATCGACGGCTTTTGGCATTTTCCGAGGGCTTCTGGCCTTCGGTAATGCCCTACTTTTTTGTAGTGTTTGTTCCTCTTTGTTTCTCTCAATCTCTCTTTATATTTTCTTAACCTTCATTTCCTTAAGTCTGACTTCAAATTCTAGTTCTCTAAGACGAAAACCATGATCTTTTAAACTTTCAAGAAATGTTTTTCCCTCCTCAATGTTATCTCTCATTAATTGTACGTTTCTCTTAATAGTTGAAGGCACAAACTTTCTTCTCATGAAAGATTTTAATTCATACCAATCACGAATGAAGGACTTTCTACCTATCCTAACATGATATTTCCTTTCATCCCACCACTCTCTTGCATGTTATTCAAATATAGAAGTGTAGAGACTAAGGACATAAGATTCACTCTCTCTAGAATTGAAATAGCATTCTGATTTACTTTTTCTAACAATGAATGGACACATGTCATCAATTTCCCTTTCCCAAGCAAGCTATGTTAATGCACTTATATCCTCACCAAAGAATGGAATATTTTCCCTAGTTGATGATATAAATCATCCTCAATCCTATCAAATTCCTCAAATGAACAAGTCTTTCTTCTAGCTTTGTCAAGTTTTCTTTTAATGTCTTTGAAACTAATTAGCTTATCAAAATTAGAAATCCTAGATGACCTATATGAACTACAATAAGACATCTTTATTTTAAAAGTTTTTCTAATCTAAAGGGTAGAAGCTTCATTCTTAGACAAGTCTTAGGTAAGAGAGGTGAGCCAAAGGGCTGCTTAAGTATCAAGCCTTACCTTGCCAGAAATGTCTTAGGTTACTACCTAGTTACCCCTTAAACTAAAATCACCCTTAGAAACAAAGGACTCAAACAATCAAAAACCAGACTACTAATTTTTGGACTCTAATATGACAAAAATTACACCAAAACATGTGAAACACGGAATTCAAATGCAAACAAACAATATAAAATTCTACTTCGATGGTGAGGCTTGTAGCTTTGGCTCACAAGACACACTCACCTGTCTAAACTATGTCAAATTTAAAGAAAGCAAGTAAAGTTGCCAAAAGTTTGAAAGAGCACCATGGACTCTTCCAATGCACTTGGACATTTTAAAAGGCCTTTTACAAAACAAGAACAAACATTGACAGTAGGCTAACACAAGCCCATTACAAATCAGATTGCAAATGAAATACAAAATAATAGAAAAATGTTGTTGCCCACTATACTGGTCCACTTGATACCACTTGATGGAAGACGTTTGAAGAGAAAATCGTACGTGCAACGTTTGAAGAGAAAATATTTACTTTTCTGTCTTTGCATCTTAAACCAAAGATCTAATTTTATTTAAGTCTTAATTAATTGAGTCATCACACAACTGTTTAGTGCCGAGAGTCTTCTAGGATACGATAGTTGGTCTTACCATTTTATATTACTTGTGCGATTTGGTACACTTGCTAATTCATCAACAAGTTTTTGGCGTCGTTGCCGGGGATCAAAAATGTTGTTAACAAGCTTTTGGCGCCGTTGCCGGGGACTCACGGTTTAAACTATTCTATTTGTGTGATTCTTGATTAACTTTGACTTTATTCTTCTTTTTGTTTTAATTTTTAATCTTTTTATTTGTGTTTTGTGTCAATTATTTTTGTTTTTGTGCTAACAAATTTTCTCGGGTTTTGTGTCTAGTTTATGCAGGATACAGTTAGAACAAGGAGCAACAAAAGTGTTGAACCTCTTCTTGAAGGACTTGAGACTAGTAGGAGGCCAAGAAGAAGTAGATTATCTAGAGAACCTTCTCTAGAGAGAATTTCACAAGACTTACATTCTAATTAGGAAAGCATAGATAACAATGGAGGAAGACGTACTTTGGCAAATTATGCAACAGTTGTTGGCCCTCACCATTTTAACAGCATTGCGAAGCCGAGGGTCAATGTCGCAAGTATGGAGATGAAGCCTGCGTTGATCCATCTAGTAAAAAGCAACCAGTTCAATGGACTGTCACATGAAAGTCCATATGAGCATCTGACCACTTTCAATGAGATTTGCAATACAATGAAGCTGAATGGAGTGCCAGATGATGCTATTAACTAAGCTTGTTTCCTTTCTCCCTAGGAGGCAATGCTAAACCGTGGCTTAACTCTTTTCTTGAAAATAGCTTTACTGAATGGGAAGATGTGGTTGCAAAATTTTTGAATAAATACTTCCCATAATCAAAGATCAACAAAGGGAAGCAAGAAATCTCTTCTTTCAGACAAGGCATGGAGGAGACATTAGGGAAAGCATAGGATAAATATAAAGGCTTACTGAGAAAGACACCCACTCATGGTTTTGATGAAGCAACGGTAGTTATTCTTTTCCTTGGAGGTCTTGGCTCATAGACCAAATTGATGTTGGATGCCTCACCTGGAGGCAATATCAGGTGCAAGACTCTAGAGGAAGCTTATGAATTAATTGAAAACATGGCTACCAATGACAATGATTTACACAATGAAAGAGGAACTTCATCACAACCTAAGGGAGTGTTACAGTTACAGTCTTATGATGTCTTGCTTGCTCAAAATAAGATTATCACTCAACAGTTAGAGGTGTTGACAAAGAAGCTTTCTCAGCCACCAAAGGAGTGCCAGAATGTCTCACAAGTTCAACAACAACTTTGTGAACAATGTGGTGGTGATCATATCAATGGTCAATGTGTTGTGCCTAAGAATATCAATGAAGAAGTTAGTTACATGGGCAACCATTTTCGTCCTAACAATTATAATCAAGGGTGGAAATCTCATCCTAGCAATGGACAAAGTCAGTTTGGGCAAACTGGTGGGCAATTAAATAGACCATCACATCAACAACAACGGTGGAAACAACAACCTTCTCTATCTGACAAAACTACAAAGCTTGATGAGAGACTCTTCAACAGTTCATACAGGCAAGTCTTTCCACTCAGAAAAGCACTAAAGCTGCTATAAGGAACCTAGAGATGCAAGTTGGTCAAATGGCTAAGAAGTTGGAAGAGATGCCTATCAGAAGTTTTGGGGCTAATACTGAAGTTAACCCCAAAGAAGAATGTAAGGCTATTGTAAGTATGAAAGATGAGAGAGAGAAAGAAAAAGAAGAGTTGAGTGAGAAAGCAAAAGAAGAGAGTGAGAGAAAAGAAAAAGATGAGAAAAAATAGAGAGAAAAGAAAAAGAAAATTTGATAGAAAAAGGAAAAGAAAGAGAGGAGATTGAGAGAGAGAAAAATGAAGAGGTTGAGAGAGAAAAAGAAAAATTAGAGAAAAAGCTCAATCACCCTCAAGAGTGTCCCAAAAAAGAAAAGAAAGACAATTAGAGTGCTTTGAGGAAATCTCTAGAGAATTGGGGATTAGAATTCCTGTGATTGAAGCATTTCAACAGATTCCTGACTATGCTGAGTTTTTGAAGAAACTCCTCAAAAGAAAAGAATATTTACAAGAGGAGACAATGGGGGTACAGGAAGAGTGGTGTGATCTTACAAAAGGCACTTCCTCCTAAGGTTGAAGATCCAGGAAGTTTCACCATTCCCTGTACTATTGGGAATCATAAAATAGGGAAAGCCCTAATTGATTTAGGGTCCAGTATCAATTTGATGCCCTTATCTGTTCTTGAAAAGATTGGTGGTCTTGAAGTCAAACCTGCAAGGATGACTCTATTTATGGCTGATGGATCCACTAAAAAGCCCTATGGTATGGTGGAAGATGTGATGGTTCAAATTGAAAATATCAGATTCCTTGTTGACTTTGTGATAATGGAGATGGGGGAAGATTTAGAGATCCCTATTATTCTTGGAAGGCCATTCAAGAAAACGGCCAAGGTGATTATTAATGTTGATGATGGAACTGTAGCACTTAAAAACCAAGAAGAGGAGGTGATTTTCAATGTCTTCAAGGCTGAGCAACAAATCCAGATAAAGAAGACTAGTCTCAAGACTTCAAGTGGAGGTACATCAGAGACCAGTGCTAAAACTGCAAGGCTAGAAAAGAAAGGTAAAAAGTTTTTTTTTGTAACAGGTAAAGGAGGGAGAAAAAGATAGCAAAGGAGAAAGTGTTCATCAGGATCCCTTGGAGAAACATGAAGATTTTAGACCAGGGATTCTAGTGAGATTCAACAAAAAGCTATGAGTTGTGAAAGAACTCAGAACTGATGGACTGATAGAGATTGAATCTCCAATTTCCAAGAAAATTAAAAAGGTGAACAGGAAATCGCTCAAGACCATTTGGTGTGGAGAAGGAAAAATTAACACCAAGATCAAAGATGTGACATTGGGACAAGCTAGTGACGTTAAAGCGCTTGTTGGGAGGCAACCCAGTGTTTTAAAAACTTTTATTTGTTTATTGTTTCTTTAAGTTTGCAATTTTTCTGTTTATTTTATGTTTGCTTTGGGTCAAGCTAGTGACGTTAAAGAAGCGCTTGCTGGGAGGCAACCCAGTGTTTTACAAACTTTTATTTTTTGTTTCTTTAGTTTCTGTTTGTGTGTGATTTCAATGTGCGTAGTCTGTAATAGCTGAATGTTTGAGGGGTGAAGAGAGATTAATTGATTGATTTGAGAGTTGTTGTGAGGGCTAGGGAAAGGAAACTGAAAAATTTTGAGCTGAATCTGAGAACCCAGGGCCAGGAATACCCAAAATCAAGCCAAAAAGCAAAGGGGGAAGAGTATCGCCCGCCGCTTGAGCGCCCTCTAAGGGGCGCCCGGGAGGCACGACTGCAGACTTGGTTTTTAAGTTGGAGCTTGAGCAGGATTTCAGCCCACTTCATTATTTTTACACTCTAGGGTTCGCCCAAGCCCCCTCTCTCAGATTCTCCTCACTCTAGCCTCCCTCAACATCTCTCCCAAGTCTTCTCTTCACTTTCCCCCTTCACTTTTGCACCAAAAACCTTATTTCTCACTTGATTTGCACTTTCCAACCGTCAAAGTTTGGCGTTTTTGACTGTGTGGCTGCTAGGGTTCTATATGGTACACTTAATTTGAGCTCCAATCTCTATTTTCTTATCTCCAATCAAGTAAGTTCTTGTTAGGTTATGAATTGAGCACTTTAAAGTTTGATTTATGAAAGATTTGGATGAGAAAGTTTGACTCTTGATGCATTATACTATTTATGCTTGATTTCCCACTGTTTGGACCGATTAAATTGTGCCAACATACTGGTGTTGAGGGTTCTCTGTTATACCCTCTTTCTGAGTAATAAGAGTTTGTGATTTTTGGGAACTAATGCTTGATGATTTCTGGGTTTGTTTGTAAATTTTTCTGTGCAGGAATGGCATCTTCTTCAGGTAAAAGGATTAAAACCCTTGATTCCAAATAAAAGGGAACAAAGAGGAAGGATAAGGAGCAGTTTCACTCAAACAAGTTCAGAACCCTTGATCATGAAATATACTTCCCACAAGTTGAGGGAAGAAAGTTGTTAATGGAAAGGAAGCTGGCCTCCATACCATCCTTAGCTCCCCAGTTTGAAAAAGAGCTAAACAATAGAGACTGGGGCCACCTAGCAGTCTAGCCCTCTCCCGCCAATGTTGACATAGTCAAAGAGTTTTACACAAATGCCAAAGCATTGGGGGAGAAGAAGAGACGTACTTCAGTTACGTGAGGGGTAAGAGGATTCTTTTTTATGCTGATGCTATTAACTGCTTCCTTGGTATAAAGTGGGAGGGAGAGTGATGAGTCGTTATTTCTTGAATTATATTTAGTTTATTGCACTTAAATAAACCAGGGAATTGTGTTTAATTGTTTGTTATTTCCCCGTTATCCGAATTCTGCTTAATTTGGTCGGAAATTTGTAATTGTGCTAATTTGGGTTTTCTGAGCTGATTAAGTGCATTTTTGAAGTGCAGGAAAATTTCGGAAATACATTTTGGGACATCAGGAAGAATGCCGAATAAATTCAAGACTTTCCACACAGACAATTTTGAATTAATTAAATTGTAATTCAGTAGTTTAGAATTTTTGAGTCAACTCTTATATTTTGGGTCAATTTTTGGTAAATTAGATTAGACCCAAAAAATTAGAAATGAGTGACTTGGACCTAGGGTTTTTCTTTTGTGTGGACCCCATCCCTATTAAAGGGAGGACACACGTCCTTAGAAAGGGCCCAGCCGCCACGCATTTTGGCACTTTTTTTACACTCTCGGTCTTGAGGTTTTTGGAGACGATGGTAGTTCTGAAAATTTTCTGAGGGGCTGAACGTTGCTTTTGAATTGAAGGAATGGAATGATTTTTTATCATGTTTGCTGATTTCTCATTGCCGCTTCCATTTGGTTACTACGCTTTTATTGAATGTTGTTTTTGTCTTTTAAATTCAATATGCTGATTCACTTTGCTGGAGGGAAGCTCTCGGTGTAGTGGAGAAGAGAGCCATGTGCAACCTTGGAGGTGTGAATTTATTTTTGCTGGACGGAAAGGGAACCACATAAGCTGGTTTGCTTTGCTGGAAGTAGCCACCGAGAGGGAAAGAAAGGTAGCGCGGGGGAGCAAGGCAAGGAAGTGAGTGATTTCGGAAGAAGGGTGCAGTGTTTTTCATTTGGAGAATTTATTTGTGTTCAGAGAAATGGAGTCACGGCTGGAAACTTTGAAGGAAGCACACGGTCGGTAGAAGCGGTGCAGTAGGATTGGAAAAGAATGGAACGGTGATGGTTGGGAGCAGAAAGCACACGGTTGAAGGCTGGGATGCAAGCAAGGTAGGAGGTGCTGTCACAGGGAACGTACGGGAATGGTGATTCAAGGTGCTCGAATGAGGTGCTCCACGGAAGATTGGCAAGGAGCTGCAGAAGGTGTGTGGTGAGCACGGTGATTACTAGGGCAGTGGTGTGCATATGATGAAGTGTTGAACGGTGGCAGTGAGTGGTCATTGAAATGTAAGTCATTGTAATTAAAATTTAGAAAAAGGGTTATTTAGAAGAATGGCACATGCGATGGTGGATAAAAAAATAAGATGGAAATTAGATTGGAGTAAGTGTCACGGCATTGGGGGATAAGTAATTTAATTCTCATGGTGCAACACGTTAATGGGTGGAGCTTCAATTGTTTATTTTATTTCTTTCTTGGTGGATGTACCAGCTGCAACGTTATGGTAGTTGCCATTTGGAAAAAGTTCAATTGTTTGGTAAAAAGAAATGTTGCACGGAGATTAAGGGAAGAGATTCATATTTTATTTCCTTTCTTTAAGTGAAGCACATATTTTTTTTTTTTTACGGCTGAAGCTTGCATTCCTTTCTTTAGGAGAAGATCATAACCATCACACTTGTTGTAGTGCACACGGCTTACTCCACAAAATTTCCTTTCTTTTCTTCCGTTCTTAGCATGGACCGAGACACATTACTCATTAAGCATTTATTTCTTTTTTTTTTTTATCATTAGTACCGTGATGAATAGTATTTCAGCTAAGTGTTTTCTTCATATTTCTATAATCTGTTGCATTATTGAACATCGTTTCCTAACCTAAGTCACCACTGTTTTAATCCTGTGTTTACATTCGTGTTTTAAAGTTGAGTTCAATTGCATTCACAAACCTTTCACAACCCCCCCCCCCCCACTACGTGTTCGATCTGAGACTGAACCGCAATTTGGTCCTTGAGAGACGACCTAGGAGTCACTTCCTAGTCTGTACTGCATTCTTTTATGCACAACTTTTGTGGGAGGTGCGACCCTCTCATCAAAATGGCGCCGCTGTCGGGGACCAATGGTTCGGTCTTAGGTCTTTTTGTTGTGTCAGTGTGTGTTGTGTTTTGTCTTGTGTTGCGTGATGTGTTTTAGGATGTTTAGTTAGTCTTGTTTGGGTTTACTTCTTTTATCGATTTTTGTGTTTTTTAGATTTTTATCATTTTTTGTATTTTGTCCATTTAGTTGTTGTTTCTGGAAGTTTCAAATTATGTAAATAATGGTTTTCCCCCATGTTATGTTTCTATATGTTTGGTTTAATCTTTGTTTGAAGTGGAAGTCCAGGTCTGAGACAGGTTTTGCACTACAATAGAGGAGATGACAGATTCTCAAGACTGGATATATGATCTGATCAAGAGTCTTCCCAAATTCCATGGGTTGGCACATGAAGATCCATACAGGCACCTCAGGGAGTTTTGTTTGGTGTGTTTGTCGATGAGGCCTCCTGGTGTTTCAAAGGAGACAGTGTTGATGAAAGTGTTTCCAATGTCCCTTCAAGGTGCAGCAAGAGACTGGTTCCTATACCAGTATCCTTTTGATAGTTGGCAGGAAACACAACAGAGATTCCTCAACAAGTTCTTTCCAGCAGCAAAGGTAAGCAACATTAGGAGGTAGATCACTACCATTGAGCAATTTCAAGAAGAAAGCCTGGCAGATTATTGGGAGAGGTTTAACAGGCTCTGCACAGCCTGTCCAAACCACCAAATTTCAGAGCATTTGCTCTTGATTTACTTTTATGAAGGGCTCCTGGACAATGAAAGGATATTAGTGGATGTAGCTGCTGGTGGATCTTTGATGGACAGAACTCCAACAGAGGCAAAGAAATTGCTCTGCAAGCTGGTGGGTCAAAATCCAAGTGAGGTAGTAAAGGAAAAACCTGAGCAGGTTTACTGTAAACTTGAAATCCCTACTCATGTATCTGAGGTTCAAGTAAATTTTAATGCTTTTGAATTGGTAAAACTTGAACCATTTAAGCCTGTTTTGGATTCTGATATTGATACACATGTGCACACTCATGTTGTGGATTCATTATTCCCTGTAGAGCACATTGACATACCTGATGTTCACTATCCTTGCACTGACCTTGATTTAAATGATAGCCTTGAGGATGCAGCTGATGATTTGGAGATTGGTAAGAAACATTTCAGTGAGCAAAAACAGGTTTATTCTGAACTTGAGATTCCAAACACTTTACCTGATTTGCTTATACATTCAAATGCCTGTGATTTGATGCACACTGATTCTATAGGATTCATGACTGATACTGATACAAATTTGATTGACCATTCTAAAATTTTTGATTCAGTATCAGCCATTGAACCCATTGGTCTAAAGGTTGTTTTGAATGGACATGATTACCGTGATGAAATTTTGAATGATAATAGCCTTGAACTGACCTTTGATTCTGTTGATGATGCATATATCAATATTGATTTTGAGGTGGAAACTGTGCAATCTGATAACTCTATAGAGTTAGGACTGGACTTTGATCTGACACAGTTCTCTGAGAACTTTGAATGTGATTGTGAATCTGGTTCTTGCCCGATTTGTATTGAAATTGATCATGTGCTACAGACAGATTCTAAGCGTATAACAGATACTATTAATTGTGAGTTTGATGACCATGCTGCAGAATTAAATGAGAATGCAGGTGCTGACATTAAGGAAATCATGATTAATGAAGGAGAGTGTACTGCTACTTCTTTGACTGAGCCAGAGATCTCCATTCTGGTGTCACACACTGAACAACTGCCAGTGGAAGGAAAGCTACTGATGGAACAGTTTGCTGGGAAAAGAAAGAAGAAACATCTCGTTGTGGATGATATGGCAGTACTGATGAAGTTGTTCCTCCTCAAAACTTGTTTGCTGAATCCTGTGGTGGAAGACATCTCCCTGATAGTCCAAAATTGGCAATTGCCACCATGACTAGGGGAGTTTTCTTTCTCTCTTCTCCCCCTTTCCCTACTTTTATTGCACTTGTCCATGATCTGTTGACTGTTTTGATTTCTGATCTTATGCTTATGACACATTGAGGACACTGTGTAGTTTAAGTGTGGTCTATTGGGGGAGATTCTGATTTTTCTTTGTTAATTTTTGTTTTCCGTGTTAAATTTTTTTCTTTTCTAGGTTGTTTTTGTTTTGTTTTGTGTACAGTTTTACATGTTTCTCTTCATTTCTGGACTGTGTTAAAGTTGTAGACTCGTCTTTCACTTCACTTGATTGATACTTATTGGTTTGAAATCCCTTGCTTTTCTTTGCTTGGAAGATGATCATGATGTTTGAGAGTTGAATTGATTGTGACACAAATGCCCTGTGTGAGAATTTGAGCCACTTTGTGTTCTTCCTTGTGTGTGATATGTCTCTTGATTGCTTGCACATATGCCTTGGCTTGACTCTTGTTGATAATTCTTGATTGATATGCATGTTTGGAAGTGATAAAGGCAGTTTTGTTCTTGAGCCTCTCTAGCCAAATAAGCTTACCTTGTTTTGATCCTTTGATAACCCCTTTTGAGCCTATACTTTCCCCCATTTCTTTGTTTTGAAGCTCATACACTAGCCCTAAGTGAAAAACCATGATTACCTTAACCTTAGGGAATTTTGGAGCTTTGGAAGTGTTTTGGGAACAAGTGTGGTCTCCTTGGGGTTTCTGATGAATTGGCTGGTTGGTTCCTCTTCTTGTTTTATGTTTGTAAATATGTTGTGTATCTTGTCTCTTATAGTTGTGTCCTAAACAGAGAGAAAAGAAAAGAGATAGGATGAAAAAATATAAAGAAAAAAAAATGAAAAAAAAAGAAAAAAAATATTTTGTGAATAATGGAGTCAAGAAGAGGATTGAATTAGAGGTTTTGGGTGTGAGTTGACTGTGTTTACACTTGTTCCCCATTGCTCCTCTATTTCTTTTGGTTTGTAGCTTCTCATCCATATTTATCCTCCCTTGTCCTTGGCCTCATTTCACCCATAAAAGACCTTTTGATTTGAACATGCATATGTTTTGAGTGTTAATATTAGAGGTTTGCCAAGTCTGTTGTTGTTTGCTTTCTTGAGTGCATTGAGTTGAAATTCTTTACCTTATACACTTGAGAGAAACACTGATAGCGCATCTGTGAGTTTTTGTTGCTTTTGATTCACCTCTTGAGCTGATTGATCATTTTGCCATGTCTTGAATTGCTTGGATGATTTCATGAGTATCTGCTTTCTCTGATTGATTCTGTGTTGGATATTGTCTACTTCCTTTCTTGGTCCAGATTCTTGGAGAACTGTGTAATTCTGTTTCTGTTCCTGTTTTGGAGTCTTTGTTGTCTGTCTGTCGAGTCTGTGTCACCTCCCTGATGTTTGAGTAGTTCCCTGTTTTCGTCTTGGTTTTGTCCAGGAGTACAAAAGACTAAGTGTGGTCTATTTTGATGAGTCGTTATTTCTTGAATTATATTTAGTTTATTGCACTTAAATAAACCAGGGAATTGTGTTTAATTGTTTGTTATTTCCCCGTTTTCCGAATTCTGCTTAATTTGGTCGGAAATTTGTAATTGTGCTAATTTGGGTTTTCTGAGCTGATTAAGTGCATTTTTGAAGTGCAGGAAAATTTCGGAAATACATTTTGGGACATCAGGAAGAATGCCGAATAAATTCAAGACTTTCCACACAGACAATTTTGAATTAATTAAATTGTAATTCAGTAGTTTAGAATTTTTGAGTCAACTCTTATATTTTGGGTCAATTTTTGGTAAATTAGATTAGACCCAAAAAATTAGAAATGAGTGACTTGGACCTAGGGTTTTTCTTTTGTGTGGACCCCATCCCTATTAAAGGGAGGACACACGTCCTTAGAAAGGGCCCAGCCGCCACGCATTTTGGCACTTTTTTTACACTCTCGGTCTTGAGGTTTTTGGAGACGATGGTAGTTCTGAAAATTTTCTGAGGGGCTGAACGTTGCTTTTGAATTGAAGGAATGGAATGATTTTTTATCATGTTTGCTGATTTCTCATTGCCGCTTCCATTTGGTTACTACGCTTTTATTGAATGTTGTTTTTGTCTTTTAAATTCAATATGCTGATTCACTTTGCTGGAGGGAAGCTCTCGGTGTAGTGGAGAAGAGAGCCATGTGCAACCTTGGAGGTGTGAATTTATTTTTGCTGGACGGAAAGGGAACCACATAAGCTGGTTTGCTTTGCTGGAAGTAGCCACCGAGAGGGAAAGAAAGGTAGCGCGGGGAGCAAGGCAAGGAAGTGAGTGATTTCGGAAGAAGGGTGCAGTGTTTTTCATTTGGAGAATTTATTTGTGTTCAGAGAAATGGAGTCACGGCTGGAAACTTTGAAGGAAGCACACGGTCGGTAGAAGCGGTGCAGTAGGATTGGAAAAGAATGGAACGGTGATGGTTGGGAGCAGAAAGCACACGGTTGAAGGCTGGGATGCAAGCAAGGTAGGAGGTGCTGTCACAGGGAACGTACGGGAATGGTGATTCAAGGTGCTCGAATGAGGTGCTCCACGGAAGATTGGCAAGGAGCTGCAGAAGGTGTGTGGTGAGCACGGTGATTACTGGGGCAGTGGTGTGCATATGATGAAGTGTTGAACGGTGGCAGTGAGTGGTCATTGAAAAGTAAGTCATTGTAATTAAAATTTAGAAAAAGGGTTATCTAGAAGAATGGCACATGCGGTGGTGGATAAAAAAATAAGATGGAAATTAGATTGGAGTAAGTTTCACGGCATTGGGGGATAAGTAATTTAATTCTCATGGTGCAGCACGTTAATGGGTGGAGCTTCAATTGTTTATTTTATTTCTTTCTTGGTGGATGTACCAGCTGCAACGTTATGGTAGTTGCCATTTGGAAAAAGTTCAATTGTTTGGTAAAAAGAAATGTTGCACGGAGATTAAGGGAAGAGATTCATATTTTATTTCATTTCTTTAAGTGAAGCACATATTTTTTTTTTACGGCTGAAGCTTGCATTCCTTTCTTTAGGAGAAGATCCTAACCATCACGCTTGTTGTAGTGCACACGGCTTACTCCACAAAATTTCCTTTCTTTTCTTCCTTTCTTAGCATGGACCGAGACACATTACTCATTAAGCATTTATTTCTTTTTTTTTTATCATTAATACCGTGATGAATAGTATTTCAGCTAAGTGTTTTCTTCATATTTCTATAATCTGTTGCATTATTGAACATCGTTTCGTAACCTAAGTCACCACTGTTTTAATCCTGTGTTTACAGTCGTGTTTTAAAGTTGAGTTCAATTGCATTCACAAACCTTTCACAAACCCCCCCCCCCCACTACGTGTTCGATCTGAGACTAAACCGCAATTTGGTCCTTGAGAGACGACCTAGGAGTCACTTCCTAGTCTGTACTGCATTCTTTTATGCACAACTTTTGTGGGAGGTGCGACCCTCTCATCAGAGAGCAATGTCAGTTTGCCTTATCCATGCTAGAAGGGGTGGATTATGAGGAGGTGGAGCGGACCTTATGTGTTCGTGGAGGGCATTTTCAGAGGAACAGGTCTGGGGCACTCATCCACCTTACTAGGCCCCATCTGAAGCCACTAGCGAAGTATTCGATGGAATTCTCTCATACCAACATTCAGCCCTGCTCTCATGTTTATGAAATCACTGTTCCTAGGGCTATCCTCCTCTACTGTATTCTCAAGGGCCTTAATATTGACATAGCCCAGGTCATAGCTGATGAGATCCAGAGTTGTGCCCGTGCTGCAACTAGCAAGGCACCCTTGGGACATCCTTCATTGATCACCCACCTTTGTGAGGCCGCAGGCATTGATGTTTCTAGGCCACCATTGGAGCGTCCAAGAAAGGAGTAGGATGCAACTTACTTTACTCACTATTGTGCAGTGGATGAGTCAGGCCATCTAGAGCCACCACCACAACAGCCTAGGCAACACAGGAGGGCGCCACCACCAGCCCAAGAGCTAGTCCATGATGTTGCTCATTTCTAAATGCGAGACATGTACTATTCTCTGCTGGATGCTAGGATGGTTGTTGTATACAGGGGCGAGCAGGCACTACTGAGGACACTGACATTCGCATTCCCTGAGAGACAGTTCATGTCTCAGGATGAATTTGCAGCTTATGTGGCATGGCCCGCTGACCCGACACAGGAGGGTTGTAGAGCTGAAGGAGCTGAAGCTTCAGCCATGGATGAGGATGTTGAGAATGAGGATGAGAATGATGATGCTGAGGCTGAGGATGAGGACTCTGATGATGAGTGATGATTTGTATTGGGCATCTACTAATGGATGCCATGTTTGTTTCAAAACAGGATATTTGTTATTTTTCTATTTTTTTTACTTGCTTTACTTTTATTTTGTCTCTATTTTTATATTTTTCCTTTTTAATTATTTGTTTGATATTGTACTTTGCTTTAATGGATTACACTGCTTTGGTTCAACTGTGATTGTTTTATGATAAGTCTTGCTTTGTGATATTCTACTGTGTGGATTGATGTTGAGGTGATGCATGATGTGCTTATATACAGGTGATTGCTGATAAAGTATGAAATAAGTGCTTGAGGTAAAGTTTGATTGCGATACTAAGCAGGGTATTTTTCTGAATTTTGGGACTTCAGAGTTTACCTGTGTGAGTTTTGGGCTTCAGAGTTGTTGTGAATAATTGCTATTACTTTGGAAGCATGAATGATTTTGCCCAAATTTTCTATGATTGAACTATTTCCTTGCAGGTTTCATATGATCAAGGCCATCTTTTGCCCAAATTTGTTTTACCCTTTGAACCTTGAACCTTATGCATCTGTTGAAAACCCTCTGTGATAATATTTACCTTGAGTTAAATTGAGAACATTTGTGAGGTATTGATAAAGGTTCAAGTTTGGGGTTACTGGAAAAATTGAAAAGAAAAAGCATTGAGCTTAGTAGTGAGTATTTGAAAAGCAAAAGCAAAAGAAAAAGAAAAATGAAAGAAAAGAAAAGAAAAGCTCAATGGAAAGGAAAATTGGGAAAGAGAAAGAGACTGGTGCTGAACAACTTCCTTTCCCGCTTCTCCCTTTTAGAGTAAATGTTAGATTATACAAATAATAAATTATTCAACCTAAATATTTATTAATTTTACCTGTGGGAGGCACAACACGTTCCTGTACTGGAGATGGCTGTGGGCACATCCCATAACTCTCAAATTGCTGTTGGAACTGGCGCATAACTCTGTCAGTCACTTCTGTAGTGACTTTATCATACAATTCTGCCCTAAGCTCTGCCTTAAGCTTTTTTGAGATATCTTGTGTCAGCCTTTGTTCTTGCTCTTCGTTATATGCATATGAAGTCTGACGCGAAGAACTCCCAAAATAATCTCTAATGCCTACTCTAGTACCAACAACATGCACTCGTCTAAGGTGCTCAAGTCGTCCAATTGCAGTGGTAAGAATATCCTGATGACCCTCTGGAGTGAATTGACCTTAGGAGCTTTGCTCAACCAAGGAGTCCTATAACATAAAAAAACACCATTATTCTTTAAAAAGTTCAATGTAGTATGTATAATGAAAGTATTATTATTTTAGGAATGGTGATAACTTACAATTCTTTCAGATATTTCCCATGCAGTCTTAGAAGAGTAGGCGCCCAATGATCTTAAACGAGCCAACTTCCACTTCTCATGTTGAGAAGGTGCAGAAGAAGACTGGGGGCTACCAGCCTCAGATGAGGGTCTACCACACCTTCTACCTTTTGCTTTAGGATTTTCTCCTCAAGCTTCCTATACCCACCATAAGATAATAGGAGGGGGTTTTTATTTTGGGCACTTATTCCTTGTGCTTTGGTTCTTGTTGCCTGTCACTTATAATGAATTAGTTCATATGATATAAATTTGTTGATGAGGAATTGAATATTATCAACTATACTAACCTACCATTCCTCTGATGTCCGACTCTCTACAAATTGGCGCCAAGTCTCCTCATCAATGGTCTTATATTTTTCACATGAAGACTCATTTTTTAGGCTCCAAATACATATCTCGAGGTCAACTTAGTCTTAAAACCCCGAAATTTTTCAGCAATAGACGATAAACACTTATTTCTAAGTGTTGCGACATTTGGAATGTCAAATGTCTGTCTGCAATAATCATAATAAAGTTGTATCAGTACAAAATTATCAATATAAACAAATTTTAATTCAAATGATATTAATTAACTTACCAATAGATCGTTCCATATAATGTTTCCATCAACCTCGGACACATGGTCAAAAGATGGAGTAAGAATATTAATCCTATCACGCGCCAGTACTCTAAGGTATGATCTGAAGACATCTGCATTTGGGCTAGATGCCACACCAGTTATCACATTAACATCCACAAGTGTTCTTTCACCACTATTTCTTCTGACCATCAGTTGTCTCAACCTGGTGGCTCCTCTAGTAGATCTGGATGAGGGAACTTCATCCCCTGATGAACATGGGTGGTCAGCCATATATCTGTCAAAATAAATAACATGAAATATTAATAAAAGACTTATGTAATATCATATAATTTATGCAATATTAATAAAAAACTTATACACAAATTTGAAATTCATACATAAATAACTGGATTGGTCATATGTATATTCCCTCATCATGATCTAACCGAATTGCATGTACATCATCAAGTAGAGTGTGGTCATCAAAATTTGTCGTTGTTTTCAATGAATGGCTGTCAACAATATATATTAATCAGATTGTATTCGTTAACTTTAATTTGTTTTTCTCCTTGAAGAGCAACATACTAATGATCAGACGCAAGATCTTTGACATAAAAAACCTGAGATGCTTGATGTACCATGATAAACGGTTCGTCTTGATAACCCACCATTCTAAAATCAACTAGTGTCATACCCGATTCATCTATTTTCACACCACTCTTATTGTCAAACCACTTACATTTCAACAATGGAACATAAAACTTAGTGTAATTAACCTCCCATATCTCTTCTATTATACCATAATATCTCACTGATCCACGTACAGGATTTTGATCTTTTGATGTGGAAAATTAGAGCGACTAAGCTTCTAGACTGACTCCACTATTTTGTATTATGCTTTTATCATCAAAGTCTTCATATAAAATGTGCAATTATTGATTTCATAACTTGTACAACATACGACATCAAACTTTAAACCATTTGCAAGCTACAACAAAGTCTGAGAAAAATGTGGCTGATGAGTCAATATTTTGTTCACTTCACTTAGTTTATTATACTAGAATTAATCGGGGAATTGTGCTTAAATGTCTGGTATTTTCCCATTTTTCCTAATTGTGCTTAATTTGATCAGAAATTCTTATTTTAATTAATTTGAATGATTTGAGCTAATTATTTGCATTATTAATTGTAGGGAAAATTTCGGAAATACAATTTGGGACATTTAGAGGCTAAATAGTAATCTGAGGAGGTGTGGATTTAAATTATGGGAGTGCACATGGAGATGGGCTTGGTTGGAGAGGCTAAGAAGTGGTGCTGGAAGAAAAAGAGGCTCACGGCCTGCACCCAACAGAAGCACGAGCGTCCAGCAGCTTCAGCACACGCCCACGACGAGCGTCCAGCAGATGGCACGCACGTCCTGATTTGGCTTCTCGCGGATAGCACGAGCGTCCAACACTTCAGCGCACGTCCAGCACGTCCGCACACATCCAGACAACTGATGGACAAATTTGTAAGCACCAAAATATGATGTCACAAACTTGTTTCACAATCGGCAAGTATGACCGAATCGTTCAAGTAATAAAACTTGGTAAGACCAAGTATCGTTCTTCCCAAAGGACTCACGGCCTAGTTTAGTTATGTGATTTCTTGATTAGCTAAGACTTAAGAAAACAATGATTGAAATTTTAATATGCAAGACGAAAATAAACATGTATGCATGAATTGATCAATGGCAAAGACATAAGATAAACACTTTCAATGGATTAAATGAATGAATATGTTGTTGGGGGTCAATTTCATCTCATCCACTCTCATATATTTTAGGAATTCCTCTTTCAAATCATCATTGTTAATGCCACTCTCTAATGTACCATTCTAGATGGCTTCTCCCTAATCAAATAGTTCATACAATTCCTAGCATTCCTAATGATTAGTTCATGAGTGCAGGAGCTTAAGGCAACCAATATAATGTTGTCAGTAAAATATTGGGAGAAATTCCCCGGATCTAGATTTCCCCGTACGTGTCCGTATCAACAAAACCAATAATCATGCATTAGAATGAGTTAAACAATGCAAGCATTGAGCAAAGAGGAAAAACCCTAACTAATGATGACAAGAAAGCATATGTCTTAATTCAAAGATGTATTCAACAAATCCATATATGAGAGCTTCAAGAGATTACATTGATTCCCCAACAAACATACAAGGTTTAGTTCACCATATTCATGGTGAACCTAGATGAATAACAATGAAAGTATGAAAGAATAAACCCAATAAAGGTGAAGAGGTAGCCTGAGCATCCAAGATCCTCCTTCAAAGGGGTGAAAGAGAGAGTGTTTGCCTCGTATCTGCCAAAGATACTAACTAAAGGACGTGCAAGCCCTTAAATACTAATCTAGAGTTACAAAAGATTATAAAAGTCCAAGCCCAAAAAGTGCCGCTCAGCGCCATTTACCGCTCAGCGGTGGTTACGCGTCTTCTTTCTTCCCCTCAGCGGCCATTTGCCCCTCAGCGGTTCCAACGCCACCTCTTGAGTGCCGCTCAGCGGTAGTTTGCCGCTGAGCGGTGCCTTCGACTTCTCCTTTTTGCACTCTTTCTTGTCTTTTCTAATGTCCTCTCTCTCATTCTTCACTTCTTTCACCAAATTCACCTCAAAACCTGCACAAAAACACTCAAATCAAGCATAAACCTGTCCAGCTCTCTTATTTCTGAAAATATAAACAAAATGCATGATTTCAAGCTAGTTTCTAAGTCTAAAGGTTGCTTTTAGTATCACTTTTAAGCATGAAAATAACAGTTTTTCAACTGTTATCACAACCCCAAACTTAGAACTTTGCTTGTCCTCAAGCAAACAAAATGTAACTCCATCTCCAACCAATTCATATGATGGTTCACTCATTCAAAATCCTCTTTTCAAGATAAGTAATAACTTCACTCAAACTTATGACCAAGAGTTAATTCAAGATGTGCACATGCTTTAGTGTTCACAAAGTCATTTAAGTTCCAACAAATGCTATTTTTCATGAATGATCAATCAATTAAGCATGGATGTTCATGTGCTTATGGAATCTTTCCTCACTAGGTAAAGTGTTTCACTCAACACACAAGTTTATAAGAGGTAAAGTGTTTCACTCATTCACTCCACTATCACAATGTCACATGAATCAACTTTGCCTTTCATTTAACCACAATCAAATACATTCACAAGCATGCATCATCACAAGGACTTTTCAATGGCTTATAATGTGGCTGGGCTAACAAGAAAATTGGTTTTTCTGGATCACAAAATCCTTGAGTTAAGAGAGTCATAACAACACAATTATTCTTATTCTTCCCAACTTGCCTTTGCATTTACTTTTGCATTTGCATTGAGCTTTGCTTCTTTTTCTTTTCTTTGCTTTTTCTTTGCATATTTTTACTTTTAGCTCTTAGCTCAATGCTTTTCCTTTTTCATGTTTCCCCAATAACCCCAAACTTGAACATTTAACAATACCACACAAGATCTTCTACTTAACTCAAGGTAAAGATTTTCAATCAAGGGTGTTCAGTGTATGTTTAAGGCTAAGGGTTCAAAGGATAGAACACAACGTGTTCTCTTTTAGAAGGCTAACTTTATGAATTTGGCCAATAAAAAGGGTTTCAAAAACACGGCCTTTGATCATATGATGCAAAACAAGCAATTGATTCAATCATAGAAAACTTGGGCAAAGTCATTCATGCTTTCAAAGTAATAGCATTCAACAATAACAACTCTGAAGCTCAAAACCTCACATATAAGCTCATTCACATTTGACATGCACATCCTGCTTAATTTCACAATCACAATCATGATATTATGCATTTGTTCACAAAGCTTGTGAATCACCTGTATAAGCATTTTAATGTGCACATCATCTCAACATCAATCAATCAATAAGCATCATCAAGCATTACTTATCACACAATCACAGTTAATAGCAAACCATCACAAGAAACCAGGTTTCAAATAGAGTACATCAAACCCTAATCTAAAAACAAAAACAAATAAGTTCAGAAAACTTAAACCACAAAAGCATAATCATATGATAGCATTCATCAGTAAATGCTATCTCAGCTCCTCATCAGTCCGAGCTCTCTGTATCTTCCTCTTCCTCTTCATCATCATCTTTATCAAATGCATCCTCCTCCTCTGCTTCATCTTCCTCCATATCTCTGGCTGAAGCTTCAGCTGCTCCAGCTCCTCCATATACTGGTTCTTCTGGCCAAGCTACCACATTATGGAATTCATCCATAGTCCACCTGTGTGCTGGAGGGGTATCATACATCCCCACTATCATCTCAGCCGTGGCCACCTGCCCTCTATGGATGGACTGCAACTGAGCACCTATAAGAGACATATACATGTCCCTCATCTGGAATGGTTCTGCCTCATGAGTATCAGCAGAAGTCCTGCTCTGTGCTGGCCTTCTCTCTCTACGAGCCTGGCGTGGTGGCACTGGCTGGGCTGCCTCCTCACCTCCACAGTACTGTCTGTAATAGGCCTCATCTATAGCTTTTCTTGGCCTCTCAAATGGTGGAACAGAAGTGTCCACCCCTGCTAGCTTGCAAAGGTGAGTGATCAAAGAAGGATGTCCCAGTGGTGCTTTGTTGTTTGAGGTGTTAGCACACACACTAATCTCATCAGCTATCACCTGCCCAATATTAACATTCAAGTTTCTGATAACACAGTAGATGAATAGTGCCCTGCTGAGAGTAATATCTGACACATGTGAACATGGCTGAATGTTGGCATGAGAAAACGCCATCCAATACTTTGCAAGGGGAGTCAAATCTGTCCTCCTAATGTTAACCACTGAGCCAGATCTATTCCTTTGGAAGTGTCCTCCAGGTATACACAATACTCTCTCCACATCCTCATAATCAGCACCTTCCTCCATGCTAAGAGCAAACTGGCATTGCTCACCAGCCCACACAGTATCCAGAAAGTTATTTATGGAGTCAGGATCATACCTGATAGCATGGCCTCTAACATAGCCCAAATAATTCTCAGCTGGATAATCACCAATCTTCTTTGCATTGGTGTAAAATTCTTTCACCACAGCTATGTTGGCAGGTGATGGATAAGTGGCTAGCTTCCCCCAATCATTCCCTAACACTTGCTCTCCAAATTGAGGAGCAAAGTTAGGTATCATTCCAACTTTTCTCTCCATTAGAAGTCTCCTGTCCTGAACCACCCTAAAGTGCTTCTCATGTTTCCTAGAGAGGAACCTGCCATTATGGGGCTGCTCTGGTTCCTTTTCCTTTCTCTTGGTTGCCATGGTTTTCAATCTCTTTCCTGAAGAGGATGCCATTCCTGCATTCAAACACAAATCCAAAACCACAGAACATGATGTTCATCATTAGTAAACTCAGAACACAACTCCTTTCGAAGCTAAACCACCGCTGAGGGCCAGAATTTCCCCTCAGCGCCACCAGTGCCACATTCAAACACGCAACAAACCAGAAAAAACAAATCTGGCAGAGTGCCGCTCAGCGGTAAATGCCGCTCAGCGGTGATCTGCAGATTTTTGCAAATCTCTTTTTAAAACAGTCCTAACTCCACCTAAATGCAATTTTCAGTTTTCCAGTTCATAATCAAGCAGTTTAATCGGTTCAAACATCAAATATATCATCAAATCATGCATAGAAACTAAAACCCCTAAGTATTCATGCTTTGACAATCACATTCAAATTCAAGAACCCTAGAATGAACAAAATGCATTTTACTTACTTGGGTGGAGATGCTAGATGATATGAGAATGCTTCCAAACTAGAATGCTCTCTTCCAACCCCAAACTTTGATGGCACACTAGTATAAAAGTGAGTGGAAGAGAAATCTTCTAAAGAGGGAAGAGTAGAAAGATGTGGAAAACCTAGGAGAAGAGGTGTGGAAGTGTTTATGCAGAGAAGAACTTGAAAGAGTGTAAAAACGTGCAGCTTAGGGTTTAAAAATACCCCAATGGGCTCGGGTTCCGCTAAGGGGAACTTAAGCCCATCTGCGTTAGTACCGCTCAGCGGTAAATGCCGCTCAGCGGCACTTTCGTGATGTGCCCTTCTCCTTCTTTTCTTGACCTACGTGCCTTCCTAGCATACCCCTCATAGGTTCCCTGCAATTCAATGTTAAAAATGCTTATGCAAATCCTAACTAAAAATAAACAAACAAAAACAATAAATCAACTGGGTTGCCTCCCAGGTAGCGCTTGTTTAACGTCACGAGCCTGACCCAAAATCCACCAACACCCATCAGTAGGTGTTTCAAACTTACCAGCACCCATCAGTAGGTGCAAAATCTTCTCACCAACACCCATCAGTAGGTGTTACAAACTTAGTATCCTTCAGTAGATACTTAACCACCTAGCATCCTTCAGTAGATGCTAGATCAAACAAAATAATATCCAGAATAATATTCACAAATTATAAATTACAAAACCAAATCAAAAGTTTGTAAATCCACTGGGTTGCCTCCCAGCAAGCGCTTCTTTAACGTCACTAGCTTGACCCTGTTAAAGCTCACGTTCCATCTTCTTTATAGTTGACGTAGTCCTTCCACCAACCTTTCAATTGCTTCCTTTGGACTGTCTTAGATTCTCTAGAATATGGAGACTCTATCTCTATCATCTCCTTCTCTTTAAAGCCTTTAATAACCCACAACTTGTTCTTGAGTCTTACAGGTGTGCCAAGTTGGAGTCTTAATTTTTTCCAGTCTCTAGGAACTTCTTCTCCTTTTCCAATCTCTTCTACCTTGGGTGCCTGAAAATACAAACAATGGTTATCAGAAACCTTAAGATTTTTATTTTTACCTCTCGTTATGGGTGCATCTCGAAATGCAGCTTTATAACTGGCTTCTTCCTCCTTTGCTTGTATCTCATCTTTGAACACATCCACCACCACTCTCTCCTCTCTGTCTTGGAGAACCACTATACCTTCATTCACATCAATGATAGCCCTGGCCGTTTTCATAAACGGTCTTCCAAGTATGATAGGTATCTTCTCGGTCTCCATCTTCATCACCACAAAGTCTGCCAAGAACTGAAGTTTGCCAACACAAACTATAATGTCCTCTACAATTCCACTTGACTCCTTTGAAGATCCATCGGCCATTACTATTCTAACCTTTGCAGGTTTCATTTTAACCTTGCCAATTTGCTCCAGTAAAGAATAAGGCATCAAGTTAACACTTGAACCTAAATCAAGGAGAGCTTTCTTTACCTTTTTCTTCCCTATAGAACAAGGGATAGAAAAGCTGCCTGGATCAGATGCTTTAGGAGGGAATGGCTCTTTTTTAACAGCTATACACTTCTTTGCTTCCTCATCTCTACGTCTTTTCTTTGTAGAGATGTTCTCATCAGATTTTGTGTAAACTGTGATTTTCTGTAGAATCTGCTCCCAAGGTGCTTCATTATCCAACATATTAAATAATTCTGTGAAATTCATTTGTTTTTCCTGATTTATTGGAAAAGGAAAATTATTTTCACTCTCTATTTCTCTTCTTTCTTCTGTTTCTTCTTCTTCTTCCAACTCAATGATCTCTTCATTTACACTCTTGACCACTTTGCACTCTTCTCTGGGGTTAACCTCAGTATTAGCCCCAAAGTTTCTGTTGGGTCTTTCTTCCAATTGCTTGGTGATCTGACCCATCTGAATCTCCAGATTCTTTATAGCAGCTTCAGTGCTCTTTTGAGAAGATTCAGTTTTCTGGATGAATTGCTGAAGAGTTTCTTCCAACTTTGTTGATCTGTCATTAAGCATAGATAATTGTTGCCACAAAGTTGGTTGCTGCTGCTGCTTATTAAACTGATTAGCCTGCCCAGCTTGTCCTTGGCCAATGCTTGGATGTGGTTTCCAACCCTGATTATAATTCCCTTGACGGTATGGAAACTGATTAGCCATGAAGTTAACATCCTCCAAGGCCTCCACTGGAAAAGCACACTGGCCATTTATGTGATCACCTCCACATAGTTCGCACAACTGGGTTTGTATCTGGGCAGCAGACTTCAACTCTTTAGGTAATTGAGCCAAAGTTTTTGTCAGAGTCTCTAGCTGTTGAGTTAGAATTTTATTCTGTGCTAGCAGAGCATCATGGGTTTGTAATTGAAGAACCCCTTTCTGTTGCATAGGGGCGCCTCTTTCATTGTGAAGCTCATTATCACTTGTAGCCATATTTTCAATAATTTCAGTTGCTTCCTCTGGAGTTTTCCATTTGATATTGCCTCCAGCTGAGGCATCCAGCATCATCTTGGTTTGTGAACCAAGCCCTCCAAGGAAAGTTAGGACTACTTCTTGATCTTCAAAGCCATGCGTGGGAGTTTTACGTAACAAGCTTTTATACCTATCCCATGCATGTCCAAGTGATTCTTCCATGCCCTGCTTGAATGAAGATATCTCTTGCTTTCCCTTAGTCACTTTAGATTGTGGGAAGTATTTATTCAAAAACTTTGCAACCACTGCTTCCCATTCTGTGAAACTTTCTTCTGGAAAAGAGTTCAACCAAAGCTTAGCATTGCCTCCCAATGAGAAAGGAAACAAGCTAAGTTTGATAGCTTCGTCTGGCACCCCATTGATCTTGACCGTGTTGCAGATCTCATTAAATGTTGTAAGGTGCTCATATGGGCTTTCATGTGATAACCCAGTAAATTGATTACTCTTTACCAGTTGAATTAATGCTGGTTTGACCTCCATGTTGGCTGCATTGACTCTAGGTCGAGCTATGCTATTGAAGTGCTGAGGTCCAGCAAGATTAGTGTAATCTGCAAGAGTTCTTCTAGCATTATTATTGTTCTCCATACTCCCTGTGCTGTGAACAGAACCTTGTGGTGATGATTGTAGGAGAGTTTCAGGAGAAGGGAAAAGTTCTCTGGACGTTCTGATTCTTCTCCTCCTTCTACTCTCGTCTAGTCCTTCAAGTAGTGGTTCTGTTGTTTTCTTACTTCTAGTTCGAATTGCCTTCTGCATGCACAAGAAAACAAAACCCTAGAAAAGATTTGTTAGCACAAAAAGATATAGAAGAAAATAAAGATCGAAAAGATATAAGAAGATAAAAGATTTAGAAGATAGAATCAAATAAAATATAATAAAACCTAATCTAAAAAATAAAATCTAATCTAAAAGATAAAATAAAATAAAATCTAACCTAACCTAAAAGATAGAATAAAATCTAATAAAATAAAATCTAACCTAACCTAAAAGATAAAAATAAAATCTAATAAAATCTAACCTAAAAATAAAAAACAGAAAACAGAAAAACAGAAAACAGAAAAATAAAATAAAAATTCGAAAATAAAATAAAATCTAATCTAAAAAGATAAAAATCAAATCTAACCTAAAAGATAAAAATCAAATCTAAAAAAATAAAATCTAATAAAAACAGAAAAAATAAAAACAGAAATTCAAAATCAAAGTCAAAGGTAATCAATAATCACACAAATTAACCAGTTAAACCACGAGTCCCCGGCAACGGCGCCAAAAACTTGATGGACAAATTTGTAAGCACCAAAATATGATGTCACAAACTTGTTTCACAATCGGCAAGTATGACCGAATCGTTCAAGTAATAAAACTTGGTAAGACCAAGTATCGTTCTTCCCAAAGGACTCACGGCCTAGTTTAGTTATGTGATTTCTTGATTAGCTAAGACTTAAGAAAACAATGATTGAAATTTTAATATGCAAGACGAAAATAAACATGTATGCATGAATTGATCAATGGCAAAGACATAAGATAAACACTTTCAATGGATTAAATGAATGAATATGTTGTTGGGGGTCAATTTCATCTCATCCACTCTCATATATTTTAGGAATTCCTCTTTCAAATCATCATTGTTAATGCCACTCTCTAATGTACCATTCTAGATGGCTTCTCCCTAATCAAATAGTTCATACAATTCCTAGCATTCCTAATGATTAGTTCATGAGTGCAGGAGCTTAAGGCAACCAATATAATGTTGTCAGTAAAATATTGGGAGAAATTCCCCGGATCTAGATTTCCCCGTACGTGTCCGTATCAACAAAACCAATAATCATGCATTAGAATGAGTTAAACAATGCAAGCATTGAGCAAAGAGGAAAAACCCTAACTAATGATGACAAGAAAGCATATGTCTTAATTCAAAGATGTATTCAACAAATCCATATATGAGAGCTTCAAGAGATTACATTGATTCCCCAACAAACATACAAGGTTTAGTTCACCATATTCATGGTGAACCTAGATGAATAACAATGAAAGTATGAAAGAATAAACCCAATAAAGGTGAAGAGGTAGCCTGAGCATCCAAGATCCTCCTTCAAAGGGGTGAAAGAGAGAGTGTTTGCCTCGTATCTGCCAAAGATACTAACCAAAGGACGTGCAAGCCCTTAAATACTAATCTAGAGTTACAAAAGATTATAAAAGTCCAAGCCCAAAAAGTGCCGCTCAGCGCCATTTACCGCTCAGCGGTGGTTACGCGTCTTCTTTCTTCCCCTCAGCGGCCATTTGCCCCTCAGCGGTTCCAACGCCACCTCTTGAGTGCCGCTCAGCGGTAGTTTGCCGCTGAGCGGTGCCTTCGACTTCTCCTTTTTGCACTCTTTCTTGTCTTTTCTAATGTCCTCTCTCTCATTCTTCACTTCTTTCACCAAATTCACCTCAAAACCTGCACAAAAACACTCAAATCAAGCATAAACCTGTCCAGCTCTCTTATTTCTGAAAATATAAACAAAATGCATGATTTCAAGCTAGTTTCTAAGTCTAAAGGTTGCTTTTAGTATCACTTTTAAGCATGAAAATAACAGTTTTTCAACTGTTATCAACAACGCACGTCCTGATTTGGCTTCTCGCGGATAGCACGAGCGTCCAACACTTCAGCGCACGTCCAACACGTCCGCACACATCCAGACAGCGCACGTCCAATAGTTGCGGTCCAGCACACGCCCATTCTTTCACGCTTCCAACTGATTCGCATCCAGCGCCTTCTTCCATTCAGCAACAGCGAAGCCACATGGGAAGCAGCGGTGCATCCAGTAGAGTCCAGGAGGCATCACGCATGAAGGAGCTTCACGGTCCAGCAGAGGAAGTGGTTTTCATTTTTCCAGAACTTGGTTTATGCACCTTTGGAGCTTTATTCCAGCAAGCACGTCCAGGAGGTCCAACAAGTATGAGAGGTGTGTGCTTGGAAAGAAGAGAGGGCCAATGAGAAACAAAAGTGAAAATTCATTCTCACTTTGCACACGTAAAGAAGCTTGAATTTCCAATTGAAAATTGAATTTACTCATGGGCTGAAATGAGAAAAGGGCACACATCCACGCTCATTCTTCACGGTCAAGGGGTGCATCCAGCGACACTTAGAAGCACACATGAAAGTTGGTCCAGGAAGTAGCATCCGGAAGCACGTCCAGCAAGGTCTCCACGGGAATTGAAGCACACGGCCCACACTTAGGAGGTGGCATCCAGCAAGCAAGGGTGTGATGGGCAGCTTTCTTAGGTGGCAAAAGAAGTAAGCACACGTCCAGCACACGCATCCAACAATGTAGGGGTGCACTGTCCAGTGAGGCCCACCACGGCCCAAGGCCTGGGAAGCAGTTTTGGGGGTGCATCCAGCACTGATCCAGAAACGTGAGCGTCCATGGCAGCTTTCTTAGGTGGTGCGTGAAGAAAGAAGAAGCACACAGCAGCAGATGTTGCGTTGAAAAGAGGGAGGTGCACGAAGAAGCCAAATGAAAGTTGGTCCAGAGGAATGGGCGAGAAAAGGGCACAAGTCATCTTTCATTTTTGGGAAGTTAAGACCCAGCCGCCACCTTGAGAGGCATTATTATCTTTCACTGAGAAAAAAAAAAGTACTGGAAAGATGGAGGGTGATGTAGCTTGAAGTTCTTGGTGCCTTCTCCTTCGATTTTGTACACTTTTCCATTTAAGCTTTTATTCATCTGCTGTTATCATCTTTGTATTCTATAAACTGCACTCTGTATTCTGTTTGTGCAAGTTGTTATTGTAAATTGAAGCTTTGTAATTTCATTTTTGAAGTGTTTCATTTCTTTTCATTTGTGTTGAATAGTCACGGCTGTGTTAGTGTTATTCTCCTTTCTTCATTTAGTTTTCTTTGATGCAATTGGGTGAATGTTTTTATTGTTCAAAGCTTGAAAGTTTCACGGCTGTCCAAAACAGAGAAAGAAGAATCACAGTACAGAAAATGGAGTTTACGGTTGATGCACTCATCTTCTTTGCTGTAATGTTTAATTTTCAATTTAGGTTTCTTGTTCTTTGTTGTAATAATTTCATGCACAATTTAATTTCTAAGCAAAGTTTGGTTTCAAATTCTGTTTCTAAATTTCCAGATTTTACAGTCTCTTTTTACTGCTGCAATTTAATTTCTGTTGTAATTTAATTTCAGTTGTTGTTTTCTGCAATTTAATTTCTGCTCTTCTTTATTTTTGCATGTTGATCATTTACTATAATTTTATTTTCTGTATTTTATTGCAGTGATTTTGATTCTGTTTTTACTGTTTTCTAAATTTACTGTTTTCTGTATTTACTATTTTCTGTATTTTATGTTTTTCTGTATTTTCGTTTTTTTACTGTTCCAGATTTATTTTCACTGTTTCTTGTTACTGTATTTTCGTTTTTACTGTTTTAATTTCATTTACTGTACCAATTTCATTTTACTGTTTTAAATTTCGTTTTACTGTTTTGAATTTTATTTCAACGCTTTTAATTTTTACCGCAACCAAAAAAAAAAATCACAAACCCCCCACTACGTGTTTGATCTAAGACTGAACCCAAATTGGTCCTTGAGAGACGACCTAGGAGTCACTTCCTAGTAACTGTACTGCATTCTTATATGCACAACTTTTGTGAGAGGTGCGACCCTCTCATCAAAATGGCGCCGTTGCCGGGGACCAATGGTTCGGTCTTAGGTCTTTTTGTTGTGTGTGTGTGTGTGTGTTGTGTTTTGTCTTGTGTTGTGATGTGATGTGATGTTCTGTTTTGTGTGTGCGTGTTTGCATGTATAAATGTGTTGTGTTTTATTTATTTCGTAATTTGTAGTATTTTTCTTTTTCCATGTCTACCTATTCTGATTTCGTGAATACTGCTTGTTTTGCTAGTGCCTCTGATTATGATTCTCCTTCTGCATGTTACTCTGATTGTAATTCATATTCTGCTGATTTCTATGTTGAGAACAATATGACTCATCCTTTAATTTCTGAGAGTGCTCTTTGTGAGCCGGTTTCACTTAAGGAGGATGATCTTCATTGCGATCTCACCCCTGGACTGATACATTTGCTGCCTAAGTTTCATGGTTTTGCAGGAGAATGCCCACACAGACATTTGGAGGAGCTCCACATCATGTGCTCTTCAATGAAACCTCCAGATGTCCCTCTTGATTACATTTTCCTGAGCGCATTTCCGCATTCATTACAAGGAGCAGCTAAGGATTGGAAAGACTCTCTTCCTCTGAGATCCGTTACTGATTGGGGATATCTTGAGCATCAATTTCTGAGCAAATTTTCCCTTGTGCAATATGCTTACAACAACGGTCTTGGATGGAATGACCCTACTTTGGGATGGTATAATGCTCCACAGCATCAATATCAAGAACCACCATTCCAGAGTACTTTCATGCCTCCACCAGTCCAGCAATACCAAAGTCAGCAATATGATGCTCCTACTCAAATAGCTCCTCAGCCTTCTACTTCTGAGCCTACATTGCAGGAGTTGTTGGAGCAGATGACCATGCAGAATCTTCAGTTTCAGCAAGAGAACATGCAGTTCCAGCAAGAAATAGGAGCTGCCATTCAGAGTATGACTGATCAGATAGGGCAGATGGCCACTCAACTCACTGAGGAACAGTCTCAAGATTCAGAGTCATCATTTCAGACTGTTTGGATTCCAGATGATGATGGTGGCATCCACATAGGAGAAGGGGAGCAGAGTTATGAGCTTACCACTGTGCAACCTACTTTCCCACCTTCAGATGTCCTTACTCTTGCATCTGAGGAGACTGATAAAGATCTTAAGGAACAGGCAGAAATAAGCAGTAATTCTGAATCAGGTAGACAATTTTCATCTTCCACCACTTTTCCAATCTTTAGGGAAGTGGAGGAAAACATACCTAATTTTGACTATGCTGTCGATGATTATGCTGTTGATAGGTATGTTGGTGATTGTATTGTTGATGAGTCTGTTTTTAATTCTTCCTCTCTGCATGATGAGAATAAATTTTTGATATCAAATTCATATGTTTATTCTCCATGCACTGAACATGAATCTGAATCTGTGGTTGATATTGTTTCTGAATTTGAAATTGATTTATGTTCTGAGAGTTTATCTGTTGTTCAGCCTGTTACACTGGGATTGGGTGGTATACCCCTGCATGTCATTTCTTTGGAACCACATTGCACTAACCATGTTGTAGGAGGTACACATGAATTTGACCAACATGCACCCACAGTGGAAGGAAAAGGTGCTTACATACACACTAGTTTCAACAGCAATAGGCACCAGCTGAACCCGCTCATCAACAATCCTTGCTTCTTAGATCCGGCTGTGGATGACATTTCCCTGCTTGATCAAATATGTAGGATGAAGCAATTTTTCCTCAAAACTTCCTGGCTGGATCCAATGGTGGAAGACATCTCCCTGCAAGTCCAAAATTGGCAACTGCCACCATGATCAGGGGAGTTTTCTTTCTCTCTTCTCCCCTTTTCCTCACTTTTATTGCACTTTGTCGATATCTGATGACTGTTCTGATTGTTTGATCTGCTGATTGTGACACATTGAGGACACTGTGTAGTTTAAGTGTGGTCTATTGGGGGAGATTCTGATTTTTCTTCGTTAGTTTTTGTTTTCCGTGTTAAATTTTTTCTTTTCTAGGTAGTTTTGTTTTATCTTGTATACAATTTTGCATGATTCTCTTCATTTCTGGACTGTGTTAAAGTTGTAGACTCGTCTTTCACTTCACTTGATTGATACTTATTGGTTTGAAATCCCTTGCTTTTCTTTGCTTGGAAGATGATCATGATGTTTGAGAGTTGAATTGATTGTGACACAAATGCCCTGTGTGAGAATTTGAGCCACTTTATGTTCTTTCTTGTGTGTGATATGTCTCTTGATTGCTTGCACATATGCCTTGGCTTGACTCTTGTTGAAAATTCTTGATTGATATGCATGTTTGGAAGTGATAAAGGCAGTTTTGTTCTTGAGCCTCTCTAGCCAAATAAGCCTACCTTATTGTGATCCTTTGATAACCCTTTTGAGCCTGTACTTTCCCCATTTCTTTGTTTTGAAGCTCATACACTGGCTCTAAGTGAAACACCATGATTACCTTAACCTTAGGGAATGTTGGAGCTTTGGAAGTGTTTTGGGAACAAGTGTGGTCTCCTTGGGGATTCTGATGAGTTGGCTAATTGGTTCCTCTTCTTGTTTTGTTTTGGTAAATATATGTGTATCTTGTCTTTTACAATTTTGTTTTGAAAAGAGGGAAAAGAAAAGAGACAGGATGAAAAAAAAAAAAAGTAGAGAAAAATGAGAAAAATAAAAAAAAAAAAATTTTGTGAATAATGGAGTCAAGAAGAGGATTGAATTAGAGGTTGTGGGTATGTTTGAATGTGTTTACACTTGTTCCCCATTGCTCCTCTATTTCTTTTGGTTTGTAACTTCTCATCCATATTTATCCTCCCTTGTCCTTGGCCCCATTACACCCATAAAAGACCTTTTGATTTGAACATGCGTATATGTTTTGAGTGTTGATATTAGAGGTTTGCCAAGTCTGTTGTTGTTTGCTTTCTTGAGTGCATTGAGTTGAAATTCTTTACCTTATACACTTGAGAGATACAGTGATAGTGCATCTGTGAGGTTCTGTTGCTTTTGATTCACCTCTTGAGCTGATTGATCATTCTGCCATGTCTTGAATTGATTGGATGATTTCATGAGTATCTGCTTTCTCTGATTCATTCTGTGTTGGAAATGTCTACTTCTTTTCTCTGTCCAGATTTCTTGAGGATTGTGTAAATTCTGTTTGTTTCCTTGCGAGTCTTTGTTTTCTGTGTGCTAAGTTTGTGTCATACCCTAGATGTCCTTGGAACTGTTCCCTGATCTGCGTCTTGATTTTGCCCAGGAGTGCAAAAGACTAAGTGTGGTCTATTTTGATGAGTCAATATTTTGTTCACTTCACTTAGTTTATTATACTAGAATTAATCGGGGAATTGTGCTTAAATGTCTGGTATTTTCCCATTTTTCCTAATTGTGCTTAATTTGATCAGAAATTCTTATTTTAATTAATTTGAATGATTTGAGCTAATTATTTGCATTATTAATTGTAGGGAAAATTTCGGAAATACAATTTGGGACATTTAGAGGCTAAATAGTAATATGAGGAGGTGTGGATTTAAATTATGGGAGTGCACATGGAGATGGGCTTGGTTGGAGAGGCTAAGAAGTGGTGCTGGAAGAAAAAGAGGCTCACGGCCTGCACCCAACAGAAGCACGAGCGTCCAGCAGCTTCAGCACACGCCCACGACGAGCGTCCAGCAGATGGCACGCACGTCCTGATTTGGCTTCTCGCGGATAGCACGAGCGTCCAACACTTCAGCGCACGTCCAGCACGTCCGCACACATCCAGACAACGCACGTCCTGATTTGGCTTCTCGCGGATAGCACGAGCGTCCAACACTTCAGCGCACGTCCAGCACGTCCGCACACATCCAGACAGCGCACGTCCAATAGTTGCGGTCCAGCACACGCCCATTCTTTCACGCTTCCAGCTGATTCGCATCCAGCGCCTTCTTCCATTCAGCAACAGCGAAGCCACATGGGAAGCAGCGGTGCATCCAGTAGAGTCCAGGAGGCATCACGCATGAAGGAGCTTCACGGTCCAGCAGAGGAAGTGGTTTTCATTTTTCCAGAACTTGGTTTATGCACCTTTGGAGCTTTATTCCAGCAAGCACGTCCAGGAGGTCCAACAAGTATGAGAGGTGTGTGCTTGGAAAGAAGAGAGGGCCAATGAGAAACAAAAGTGAAAATTCATTCTCACTTTGCACACGTAAAGAAGCTTGAATTTCAATTGAAAATTGAATTTACTCATGGGCTGAAATGAGAAAAGGGCTCACATCAACGCTTTTAATTTTTACCGCAACCAAAAAAAAAAAAAATCACAAACCCCCCACTACGTGTTTGATCTAAGACTGAACCCAAATTGGTCCTTGAGAGACGACCTAGGAGTCACTTCCTAGTAACTGTACTGCATTCTTATATGCACAACTTTTGTGAGAGGTGCGACCCTCTCATCAGTGGCTCTTTGTCAACTTCAGATTTGAGCCAAGACATAAATGTTCTGTTATGCTCCATCAACTACCATTTCTCTAATTGTCTTGGATTTTTATTCTTCACATTGACTTTGTGTGCTTGCAAAAAAGGGATCACCTCATCTGTGTTATTCAATATATAAAGATGTGCTTGCAACAATTCTTCGCGATCTTTCGTCACAACATTCACACCTCGGATGCTTTTACTTGTAGAATATTTATTCAACCATGATGTGTGAGGAACTCTTATTGGATATGTTGATGTCATGTAATGTAAACAAAACTCCATACTTTCTTCAACAATATACTTTTCAATCATTGAGCCTTCGGGATGATATGGATTTTTAACGTACTCTTTCAAAATTACGAGTGGGTAGTGTATTTCCATCATAATTACAAGTGGGTAGTGTATTTCCATCAGCATGTATCCTTTTATACTCCTTACCCATCGAACAAAGAATTTTCTTCGCATCATAATTATGAGTGGGTAGTGTATTTCCATCTGGCAGCATTTCATTCAACAACATTAACAATTCTGTGAAACTCTTATCAGTCCATCCATTGGTCTCCTTCAAATTCATAAGTCTTAACACTGTTGACAATCGTGTGAACTTAGTTGAACCGACATACAAATGTGTTTCCACATCAGTCGACATCCTCTCATACACATGAGCTTTGGCAAAATTTTCTGCACCAACATCGCGGATCATGTCCTCTAATTTGTCTTCATCTGGTCGATCTTCTTCCATGGTGGAATCAATAACATTTTCAGTTTGGGAGACGGTCGGAAAGTGTATTTCTTCACCGTGCCATATCCATGTTGTATAGCATCGTATTTCTTCACCGTGCCATATCAACTTTCTCCCATTCAAACAGTTTCGCAAATTGTATAAATTCCGCTACACCTCTCTCGTACTCAACACTAATGTGTGGTAAATCAATCCAATTTCGATTCATACGTAAATATTCTACAAAATTAGAATCATACAATTATACAATATATTCAACATACAATCAATTCAATCATACAATCATACATCATTAATCATATTCAACATACAAAAAATTAAAAATTAACAAATTGAAAATTAATAAACAAAATAATAAGAACCTGAGAGTGTGAAAAACCACAAAACAATGGAGAAGATGCATCAATCTACGATCTCAAACGGAGCAAATTTCAAAGCAAAAACACAATACCTAAAAAAAATACAACAAAACATAAGTTTGATCATCCAAAATAATAAAAAACGCATCAAACCAACCCAAAAACGCAAAAAAAAAATGAAAAAATTTCGGCGACCAAAGCCAAATTTGATCGGATACAAACGTAAGTGATGAAAAATGAGAAAGGAAGCCCTTCTACAGTGAAGACGACAAGGCAACAGTGGCAAGGAAAAAGAGAGAAAATCGCAGCGTCGCAATGTGGCAAGGAGGAAGAAGAACTTACATAAAACGCTAGAGAAGAAGGAAATGTTCGCGCTTTCATGAGATTTTAACCTGGACAGGGGATACTACCTCGGTTCTACAAGGAACCGAAGCAGTAGAGGACATACTACCTCGATTCTACAAAGAACCGAAGCCTAAACTCCACGAAAAAAATTTGAAATTAAATTTAAAAGGCATTTTTGAAATTATAATCAACCATGCTACCTCAGTTACGCCCCCAATCGAAGCAAAATAGGGTTATTACCTCGGTTCTTAGGAAACCGGTGTCAAAAGCTATAAAAAAATATATTTTAATTAATTTTTAGATCAGATCGTTACAACTGACATCAGGTCTATTGCCTCAGTTCTTAGAGGAACCGAGGCCATAGACCCCACTCAGATAAAACTGTCACTTCAAACATGAAAGTGCTTAGGGGGAATGTCAGTGGGTTAGAGGGTTTTTGGCTTCGGTTCTGAGAGCAACCGAGGTCAAAACCCCTGCACAAATATTTTTTCTGGTGAAAAGTCTTTTGATAGCAGGTTTCGCAGACTTTATGGCTTTGGTTACCTTCATAACCGTGGTAGTATAAACCCTATGGCTTCAGTTAACAAAGAACCGAGACATATATGTTAGCGAAAATTTAAAAAATGCCACCGCGCCATATTATGCTTCGGTTTCTTGTCAACCGAAGCATAATAGGCGCGTTAGTATCCTCCTTTTTTACTAGTCGCACCAGAACTTGAAACCAGTTCCCACTCAATCCCAAACTCAACTCAAATTTATTTAATATTGAATTATGTAAGTTGTGTTAAATTTTACTCACATTAAAAAGATATAATATTTTTTCAATCTAATATAATTGAAATTTATGATGAGTCCAATTAACTTATGAATCTATTTTGATACTCTAGGAATTCTTAAATCACATGAATGAAAAATGTGTTCCAATCAGTGTATACTAACCACAAAATTATTCCAAAATTCCAATTTAATGTGGTACAATTTACTCATATGAATTAAATATTTTCTTACAAAAAAGAATGATTAAATATATAAAAATTATCCTTTTGAAAATCAATATTTTAAAAAGTTATCCTCGTTTATTTATTGTAAACCTAAATGACTAGTCCAGAATTGTTAAATAACAAATAACAAGTACAATAATTATTTTTATCTTTAAATGTTTTGTGATTCTAATAGTTAATTATATATTACCATTTTCATTTCCCTCAATTATTTGTTTCATTTTGTTACAAATAAATTATTTTTGTCATCTAATCATACCTTGTCGCGCATGTTCTTTACATATATAGTTTATTAAAACATAATAAATATTTTATTCCAAAAACATGTGTGACAGGAATTCAGTTTTTCAAAGACGTGGCTCAATTGTCACCAAGGTTTGTGCTCCATTTTGTAAAACGTGCTTCTGGCGCCAGGGTTTACTATTCTCACAAAAGGTGAGATTTGTGTGGATGATTAATTTCTCCTTCAAATTCAAGATCCCATAATCTTTTTTGCTTTCTATTTCTTCTTGGTATATATCATTTTAATTAATTTACTCAAATTCAGAAGTTGTGTTAAATAAAAAATTCAAAAACCACGCTTTATTTACAATGTTAAATAACTTTTTTTCTTCACCTTAACCTTCTTTCTAATATTTTATCAACTTCAATGTATAGTCACTATTGACGCAATACATCCTCCTATATAAAAAGATAAAAAGAAACACAAGAAAGTGCAAAAAAAACAATGATTTAATCAGAAATTAAAAACAGCTTTTGGAAAATATAACACTTCGTACAAATTCTACAAAGTGACATGGATGAAGAGGAAGAAACACTTTAAAATTGTAAGTTGTGAAAAGGAACAGAGATAATAAGACAGATATTACATGGACCTTATGTGGTGAAGACTATGATGTAATGCGCACAATGTTATTATAGTAAAAAGGAGGAAAATTGATGTAGAAAGCGAAAGGTAAAGATAACCACAATGGTAGTGGGAAATTTACGCAATACTATGTAAGCTATTTAGTAATTTAGTAGAACCCATTTGGATAACGTAAGCTTTTGTTTCGTTAGAAGTATAAGAATATAGCTCTCAAAATCGGTCACAGTCCGCGGGCCAACTCGGTACACCACGGGTTTGAGTCGGGTTAGATTTGAAAATTTTGTATTTTTTTTATGTGGGTCAGATTTAAACCCGGCTCATGCGGGTTGAATCCTTGATGGACAGGGTTGGCCCACCCACCTACCTACCTAATTTTATTTTATTAAAATTTAATTTTAATTTTATAAAAAAAGATTTATTATTTTGTTTTTCTTGAAAAAATTATTTAAGTTCCTTATTTTAAAAATTAATTAAACACCCTTGTTGGAGAGTGAAATTTGTTTGGATTTGAATTATAGAAAGTTTGTAATTTTTTTTATTTTAAAAAAATTGTAATTAAATGAGCCAGTGAGCCAACCCGTTTACCCACCAACCCGTGGTGGATCGGGTCGGGTTCGAATTTTTCTGACTCGCTAATAAATGAGCCGGGTTGGGTTGGCTCACTAAGTGACCAATCCGTGATGGGTCGGATCAGATCGGACCGAGTGACCCGTTTTGACAGCTCTTTCTTAAGTTTAGAAATGAAAAAAAAAATCGAATATAAAATAAAGACACTTATAAAGTTATTATCTTATAGTGTGTTTAGAAAGAGAATTTGAAAAAGGGTATTTCACTTTCAGAAAGTTTTGAATGCTTTGTGACAAAAATATATTATTTGAATGATAAATTTTAAAGAACTTAAAGTTTTAGAATTTCATCACGCATGACTTCAAAATTAAAAAAAATCAAATTCTATTTATAAAATAGTAAAAGTTTAAATTTTTTGTAGAATTAGAGTTTTCTTAGTCAATTTTAGGAAAACTACTTTTCTTAGGTTTTTTTTTCATCAGACATCTGTTGTGTTTTTTTTTCAATGTCTATATTGATTTTTATCAATAGTTTGTTAGGATTCTTTTATTGTTAATTGGAAATTTTCAGCAAACATTAGCTAATATTATTTTTTAACTAATGTCAATTTAGAAAATATGCTAGTTGATACTGAGATGAAAAAGTAAAAAAACAACAACTTTGATGGTCAATAACAAATAAGTAACTTTGATGGTTGTGAGGCTTAACAATTATACTAATGTAAGTTTACAACTAAAATCAATACAATTTTTTTCTTTTACAAAACCGCGCAGGTTGATTACTAAGTAGAAACATCGTGATTTTACAGCTTAATTAAAGATCGATTACTATTCTTCTACTAAAATTCTTTGCATGGTTTCAAGAAATGAAAAGACTGAGGGGATGATGTATTGCATATGATCAAAGACCTGTTGACTCTGTCAATAATGATCTCTTTAAGACAATTGATTGCTTAACAAGTCTTGCATTCTGATTACAAATGTGTCCTCTTTTAAAACACTTGAAGCATTGAACACCTCTTTTTCTAGTTTCTTTAGACTCTTATTTAAGAGTAATTAGGTCTACTTGAAAAAAATGCTTTTGTCCACATTGAGTTATTTGTAACTTGTTAGGAAACAACAACTCCAAGTGTGATTTTTCAAAACCTATTGAGAAGTTTAAAACAATGAGGAGTAGAAGTAGAGTTAAAATTCTTTAAAAGTAAAGGTTGGAATTAAGAAATGAGAATCATGAATGAAATGTTAAGAGTTTTAAGATTGGAAAGTTCTCATTAAAATTCTTGACTTAATTATAATTGTGGGAGGACTTTAAAGAACTTGTGATGGAAATCCACCCAAGGAGCTACAACATTCAACATGGTTAGGAGAATGGAAGAAGAACAAGGACTTCAAAGAAATCTACTATTGTAGAGAATAGTTTATTAGCTTATCTTCCCTTCTCTTAAGCTTTGTAAATATGTAAATAAGTTTTTTCTTTAGGTCTTGTATTTGGGCCAAGCTTACATTTCATTTGGGTTTGTATCTTGGACATTTTTGTTGATAAGTTTCTGATTTAATGGATTATAAAACCTATAATTGATTAAAATAGACAATATAAAAAAAGTAAAATTTTCTGATTTAATCAATTATGGGATATATATATATATATATATATATATATATATATATATAATCAATTAAACCAGATAACTTTATGAAGAAACTACAGTTTTTACTTTTTAACTTGATTCTTCAATGGCTATGCAAATTATGTGATTCGTTAGGCTTGCTTGGGCCTCAAGTAAACCTTAGAACATTACTTAGATGCTAAGGCACATTGTGCATGCATCCTCACCCTTGAAGAAGGTTCTTGAAGATTTTTGATTCAATGCACTTTCTTTCACTTGAGTTAACTCCTCCATTCTATAAATAGAGTACCAAAGATTTCTAAATTCAACCTTAAAATAATATAGAGAAATTATGCCAACTTTGAAGCTTTCCTTGTGTAAGTTCACTAGGATAGATGTCTTCTAAATGTCTTCTAAATGTCTTCTAACCTTTCCTTTATGGTTGACCCAACCACCTTCAATATACACATCCAAACCACTCTCAAAATACATTTACCTTCATATTTACATGCTTCCACATCCAACACATCATCTCCATAGAGTCTCCTTCAACTTGTGTGAATAGGGGTTTCATCATTTATCACCCAATTAGGCTTCAAAGAATTATACTCTTCTGGGGAATACTTTATTAGCTTATTATCCCTTCTTTTAAGCTTTTAAAATACGTAAACGAGTATTTTCTTTAGGCTTTGTATTTGGGCCAAGCTTCATTTAGGGTTAACATCATTTGAGCTTGTATTATTGCCATTTTTGTTGATCAGCATCTGATTTCATCAATTATGTAAAACTCATAATATATTAAAATAGACAAAAATTTGAAAAAAGTTCAGTTTTCTAATTTAATGAATTGTGGGGTTTACAAAAATCAATTAAAATAAATAGTTATTTGTAGAAATTGTAATTTTGACTTTTTAACTTTATGCTTGAGTGACGATGCGAACTAAGTGGTTCTTTGGGCCTTCTTGGGTCTCAAGTAACACTTAGAACATTAGATGGAGGCTAAAGCCACCTTTAAAGGTGCATGCATCCTTGCTCTTGAAGGTTCTTGAAGCTTTTAAATTCATTGAACTTTCTTTCACTTGAAGCTTTTAGATTCATTAAACTTTCTTTCACTTGATTAACTCCTTCATTCTATAAATAGGAGTACCTAAGCTTTAAAAATGCAACTCTCACTTAAACATAATTAGTATTTCACTTGAAGCTTTTAGATTCATTGAACTTTCTTTCACTTGATTAACTCCTTCATTCTATAAATAGGAGTACCCAAGCTCTATAAATGCAAATTGGAAATAATATAGAAAATTTGTGCCAAAATTATAGCTCTTCCTTTCTAAGTTCACTAGGATAAATGTTTTCTTAGTGTCTCCTAACCTTTTCTTGATGGTTAACTCGTTCAAGAAACACATCCAACCCACTCTCCAAATACATTTATATTCATCATTTCAAACTTCTACATCTAGACACACCATACCCATGGAGTCTTCTTCAACTTTCTGAATTTGGTTTCCATCAATATGGCATCAAAACTTGTTCCTTCATATAGGTCATGTTGCATCTTTTGGATCATGTTCCATAAATGGTGTCAATTTAGCAAATTAATGAAGAATGTCTTATACTTCCATCGTTTGGTTTTGGAGCAAGCCATTTATCCATCATTTGGTATCAGTGACAGAGGTTACATCCTTTTGGCATCAAGAGCATTGTCTTCTTTCATGGTTCTTCAAGAGATAAGTGTTTATGGTGTAAGTTCATGTTGTGTCATGCTTTGCTTACATGTCTATATGTGTTTGTGTTGAGTGATATATGTGTTTTATCGTGTCTTTAAAATTGTTCTTCTTGAACCTTTCATTTGTACAGTAGGATTATGTTTTAATCGATTAAGAGAAATTTGTATAGATTAAATTGTGCAGTTTTTGTGTTTTGTGTCTTTTTCTGAATTTTATGATCTTAGGATTTTATCTATTGTCATGTTTAGTTCGAATTTTCATTACTTCTTGATTTAACCCTTTTTTTTTGTTTTACATCATTAAAATCTAAAATCTACAAAATATTTGAGCCTTGTTGAGTCCTTTGTGCTTTTGTGTTATGATAACGGTTTAAAATATCGTTATCTATGATGTAATTTTGACACATGAGAGTTCACAAGGTTACATCATTCCCCAACAACAAATAGAGTTTAGTTCCCCATAGACATGGAGAAACTAGATGAACAATGGAAAAGCATGAGATAGTAAAACCCTAAAAGTAGAGGAGGAAGCTCCCGCCTCCAGATCCACCTTCAAAGAGTAGAAGAGTGTGTTGTTGTATTGCTCCAGCCAGAGATACCAAACCTAAAGCGCCTGGGTCCTTTAAATAGAGTTGGAACAGAGTAGAAACAGGGCCCGATCCAAAAGAGTCGAAACAGAGCAAAAACGGGGGCCTAATCCACGACGCACGACGCTTCGGCGCCCCATTTAGGGCGCCCGGGCAATGAGGGGACCTCAAGTAAGGCTTGAGCTTCCAGTTTGGCACCCAAGCTTCAAGGCTCGACGCTCATGGGCGCCCGGGCGGTAGACGTCAATTTCCCAGGTGCTTTTCCAGGCCTTTCTGAGTTCTGTCTCCTTGGTTTTTCATCTCTACTTTCCGTATTCTCTCATTACCTATCAAACCAAGGGAAATTAGTCACAAAATCATCAAATTCAACCTCAACTCTCTTATTCACATAACTAAATGAAAAAGCATGATTTCAAGCAAGTTTCTAACTGAAAAGAGTACAATTAGTATCAAAATCACATCACAAATAACGGTATTTTAAACTGTTATCATCAATAGATATTATTTATAAAATATTATTTAAAAGATCAAATATATTTACTTATATATTACTATAAATTTAAATTTAAACATTATTATATAAATTCTTGATAACTCTCCCATTATTTGTTTCTTTATGTGAAATATGATTCTATTTTATACACGAATAAATATTTATATAGGTAAGACAGTTGAGCTTGGAAGAAATCACCACTAGTGCAGTTAAGGGAAACGACAACGGTTATTTTTGCTTATAGCCAGTGGTTCCTGAACCGATGTGACGGAAGCCTGCCTAGGCTTGGAACTCGTAGGTAGCAACTCCAAACAACAAGCATTGATGGTGCAGCGGAATGAATGGAGATGAGTGGTGTTTTGGTGTGTTTTTAATCGAAGGAGTGTATGTAGAGACCTAATTAATGCAAATAATTTATGTATATGTGCAATCAAGTGAGGTGTTACAATGAAATTTTTGTAATTTAAGAAAATTACTTAAATTAGGTATCAGAATATAATGGCTTAACAAATAGAAATAAAAAAATAGCTTAACATAAAATCTCATAAATATTTTCACATACTAAATATCACAGTATGAAAGAACAGTTTGTCTAATATGGTCAAAGTAGCTTCATTCATTTTCATATATACTTATTCATTTATATTTAGGTTTAATCCTTTCGAACATCCCTGTTTGCGTAGGTTTGTCTCAAATAGATTCTCGTATTCTAAATTATCTTAATTAGGTCCCTCATTGTGTAAAATTGAATCAATTTGGCTCTCGCCGTTAATTATGTTGGACGGTGTTAAAAATTATGGTTTATGGCTTGGTGACTCAACAAATTTTATTCACGTGGTAGCATTTGGACACCTGAGCTGGATTTTATTTATTTATAATTTTAGAAATCTTTATTTTAATAAAAACACAACATTTTACTTAGGGAAAACTGATTAAAAGTTAGGGATTAGTGGTTTTATTGTTGAGTGCGTAGATTGGGGAAATTTGAAAAAAAAAATAGGGTTTTTCTTGGCTTGGTTATTGTGATTGGAAATCGGGGGCTTCTTCTTTGGGTTTCTTCTTGCAGGTTCGGGTTGTTGATGGTTGAGAAGTGCGAAGACAAAGGTTGATGGAGGCAAGTTGCGCGACGGCAGCAAGGAAGGTCACGTTAGGGTTCGAACCCTTGCCTCTCTTCGTGATAGGTTTTGCCTCTTCTCCTCCGCGGTGCTGCTGATGCTCTGTGGTGGAGAGATGAAGGTTCGAATGGTTGGTTGGGTTCGCGTTAGTGCTGGTGGCGGCGAGGAGCGAGAATGTAGAGGTTATCACGGTGGTGATTTAGGTTTTTAGGTTTCTTTCAGTTTGGGATATTTCTGTGGGTTTCAGGGGGGAATCATGGTGGTTCTGTTGGAGAAGATGAAGATTCATGATGGTGATGTAGGTGGCGGGTAAAGGTGATTAGAGAATGGCGGAGACCCGATTTGCTTCATTTGGGTTTCGGACAGGTTTCCGGTGTAGTGGTTGTAGGTTCTCGCATTGAGTGGCGCAATTCTTACGGCGACAACAGCCTGAAAAGGGCTTTGCAGCACGACAGCGATGGTGACGGCCTTGCGGCGGCTTGTGCGTGGTGGTGGTGCGAGGCAGTGGCGGCGATGGAGGATGACGGTGTTGTGGTTTTTTTGAGGCTTGGTTGTTGTGGTTTCCCAAATTTCCCCAATTTGGCACGTACTCAACAATCAAACCATTAATTTTAACTTTTAATCAGTTTTCCTTAACTAAAAGTTGTGTTTTGATTAAAATAAAGTTTTTTTAAACTGTAAATAAATAAAATCCAGCTCGCTGAAATGCTGCCACGTGAATAAAATTTGCTTAGTCACCAAGCCACCAACCACAATTTTTAACGTCGTCCAGCATAATTAACGGCGAGACCCAAATTGATTCAATTTTACACAATAAAGGGCCTAATTGAGAGCATTTAAAATACGAGAACCTATTTGAAATAAACCTACACAAATAGAGATGTCCGAAAGGATTAAACCTTATATTTATTAACTACTTAAAGAACTAGCTATTAGCTTCACAAAGACAAATTTAAGAAGTAAACATTTTCTAAAAACTTTACAAACTCATATTAATTTATCAGAATATTTAAGTACACTTTGGGTGGCCCTTTTAACATGCATTTAACCTTTTTAAAACAATGAGAAATTTGATATATTCTTAAATAAACTAAATCAAACATGAATTTAAATTTTGTATATGTATTATTTCTTAATAGAGAGAGGAATCAAATATAATAGAAGATATGCAATAATGGAGTTAGTTACTTTCATTGTGGAGTACAAATATTTTTACCTTTAATTTCGTGTAAGATATGGTTGAATAGAAAAGGAAAGTGAGCTTATCTTGTTTATGTGCTGCATAAATGTAGTCATGCAATGTAGGTTATAGGCTTGAAGGAATGTCATGTTAAAGCACGTCCACTTTGTTGACATAACGAATAGGACACTATGTGACCCTAAACGCATTTTCTTTTCTAGAGGACACTATGGTTGTAATTCAAGTGGCATAGGGGTATAGCCTTTTGAGGTAAATTGATCTTCAGAAGAATAAAAAAAAAACAGGTACAAACTTGATACTTTTATTATACAAATAACTTTATGTTAAATAAAACCAACAATTTGAGAACTAAGACAATTCGTTAATAGTTATATTATAATTATAATTAATTAGTAAAATGAAGTTATTATTTGGTTATATATTTAAGCGAAGTTTTCAATGTATTATCACACTGATATTGTTTTTCATCAATAACTACTTAAGATTTTATTTTTGTAATGTTGATTGAGAAAACTTTTCACTAACAACTAAGATTATTTTTTTAGCAATGGCAGTAAGAAAAACGTTTTAACAAACATTAATAAAAGAATTGACAACAAAACTTAAATCAACAATATTATAAGAATAATCTTTATTATTGTTAGTGTAGATAATGATGGTCAATATTAATTAAAAAATTGAGAAATAAAAATTCCATATTAATTAAAAAATTAAAATTGTATACTATTCCAAAATACTTTTATGTTTAGTGATAATTAAAATATTTTATCAAAAAATTAAAATAAATATTTGAAAAGGAGATAAATTGAAATCACAATCAATTAAATATCCTACAACTCACAAAATTTTCTATGAAAACAAGGTTAATTTAGTCCAAAAATTAAGGGTTGTTAAGATTAGTAATTTATTAAAAGTATTGAATTTAAAAGAGTTAATAATCGAAATGAAAATTCTTTTTGTAAATCATGGGTGTGTAGATAAATTAGAGAGAAATTAATAAGCTTAACCTATGAAGGATGATGATGTATTAATCTGAGTATGGTTGTGATTACAATGATTGGAAAGTACATAAAAGGGAAACTGGTTGAGTTGAGATAATGAGAGACCCCATCCCATTCTCCCTTTGTCTCTTTCCCTCAATGGTGGTCCACTCTTTATTGAAAGCTTTAAAACTCCCACTTACATCCAGCTCAATGAAGCTGGAATGCCCAATACTCCACACACCAAACCAATCACTTTCTACACAATAATTACTCAACTCAACCCATATCTAGTACTTCTAAATTACATACACTCTCCAACTTCCCATTAATGGATTCTTTTTCTACTTCAATACTCCTAAGTTCTTTAAGAGTCAAAGGTTAAGAATAATTTAAATCATTTTTTTATTTTTTAAAATATCTTTAAGACAAAATCACTCATGATAAAAATTATAAAGAAGTTTGATCTCAATTAATCGTTTTTCAATTTGCATATAGTTGAACATATTTTTGGTATAAAACTTGTAACTTTAAATTCTTATAATAAGTTCGGACATCTAAACTATTAAGAAAAATCACTTTTCAAAAATTGATTACACAATAATGCTACAAATATGAACATTTGAACATCTTTCATCTTTTCCTATATTGAATAGATGTGTTCCACGGGTGGGGATTCATGATTTTTGGTTGGATGTGGAAATTAAATGAGTTAGCAAGCAGTGAGTCATGGGTTTGCATTGTGAGGAAGAATAGGGAGAAAAGAGAAATTATATAGTTTTGATTGTAGTGGGGACCTGGTGTTAATAGGGTCTAGAAAGAGTGAGAATCTGATAATAATGATGTTTCCCACCGGCATGGTCATGGACAAAACCTATGTCCCCATAAAGTTTCTTGGGTCACTTCTTGTTATCATCCATGGATACCACCACATATGTTTACTTCTTCAATCTTTTCATGTTTGTGGTGGTAAATTCTCTCACACAATTACCAACATATATCTTATTCATTGCTGCCAGTTTTTAAAAGACATGTCAATTTCAAAAGTACTTTTTTATTCATAAAACTCAAATAAAAAATCTATAATCTTATACCATTTTGTTCAATACAACACGTACACTAAGCATTATTAAATTTTAGTATATAAGAAAACGTAAAGTATATATTTAGCTTTTAATATATCAATTGGTTTATAAGCAAATCATTTTAAAAAAATAGAATAATAGTTTTCAAGTTACAATAAGTGAAACTATAAATTTGAAATTCAAAGAAGGAGATTCAAATTTAGCTGAAATTTGTGTCTCTATAAAACATATTTAATGTAATCTTTTAGGAAAAGTTCTAAATTGGTGATTGGTCATTCACCAAATGAAATCTAAACTGCTCTGCATCCGATTTGCGACTACTCAACTAAATATAATAATTACAAAACGTATATGTACAAAAGTTTCTCATTTATACGATTGATATTGTATTTATAGATTTGTGAAAATTTATTTCTTTTGTTTCATTTTTCATTAAAAATAGATATTTAGTTCTCTAGAACGAAAATTTTAAATTTATGTTTAGTGTATGAAGAAAAAAATATTAGAATTTTACTTTCAGTGACATAAATTAATTAGAATTTAAATGAAGTGAATACATTAAGAAACTAAAAATTAGAAGAAGAAAACCAGTAAATAGATGTTGATCGTAATGAAAAATCTTATGAAGTAATATTTGGCAAAACTAGTTGATAAATTATTAGGTAATTGATAAATTAAATTTCTAAATTCTTTTGTTTGAAGTGCATGGTAAACTACCGAATAAATTAGTTATTAAGTGTAAAATAAGATATTGTTAAAATAGGATCTAGCACGTTCCAAATTTGTTTGGATTATGTTGTAAATTTTGTTTTTACAAATAATTAAATTAGATGCAAATAATTTGTGTGTTTGACAAACACAATGTAACTTGTATTTGTATAACTTCATATGATAAGTAAAATACTCTACTCATACATAAATTTAAGTATTAAAAATGCATTTTGAATATTTTAATATTTATTTTATGTAAGTAGGGAATCTTCATCTTTTCATTATTCTTTTTAGAGAATTTACTTTTAAAATGTGAATACCAATATTTCTTGAAGAACGTGTTTAAAGATATTCCATGCCAACAACTCCTTTAATGTGTTAGGGTATATGCTTAGAAAAGACTTTCAACCAAGTATAGTCATTGCTTTTCTTCAATTTAGAAAAAAACTCTATATAACCAAGGTCTAATAAGTGATAATATTAAAGTGTGACACAAAGAACAAATTTGCAACTAATGATGCAAAGAGAACATATAATGGATCCTTAAGCTCCAAAAGCATGTTGGACAAACGATATTTGAAGAAGATAAATTTTAGTTTGTCTCACAATGGCTCCAAAAGATTTAGTTACTTTTCTCTTATATCGCTTTATAAAGATTACCTCATGAATGAAGAAAGACTAACAATCATGAGGACAATAATCATGACAAGAACAATAAAGCTCTTAAGTTATCATTAACTCTCTATGTGAGAGCAGGAATATCTAGTGTGTTCATAATAATTTAAAATAGTGCTTATTATCTTGTATTTGTCTTAGTATGTTATCCTCTTTTAGTTTACAATATGGGATCCTATAGATCATATCTTTTTCTTCTTTTTTTAACAAAGTGATTTAGTTAAGAGTGGTTGAATCCAAATAATACTTATGTTTAGTTAAGAGTGATTGAGTGCAAAGAATACATTTTGCTTAGCTACAAGTGTTTGGGTCCAACTGTTAAGACAAAATAGTCTATAAGACTTATATGTCTAAATGGTCTCATATTTTGAAATTTAATCAAATAACATTAAATGAGATAAGAATTTGAAAATGCTTAACTAGAATAATAGAATAGGTAGAAACATAAGTGCTAGGAACAAAATCCCCAATCATCTAGCAACATAAAAAAGCCTTAGAAAAACACTTAGGATTTATATGAAACGAAAAACAACTAAGTTAAAGCTTCCAAATACAAAACTAAACGAGTTACAAGTCAAAGCATTTAAGAGAGTTATGTTAAACGTGTAAGCTATATTATACCCAATCATAATTAGTTGAATTCTCAATAAGTGAAAAGGTGTCGAGACAATGTCTCTAACTAAAACCTTTAAAAGTCTAAAATAAATATTCAAACACATGTAGAAAATGAAACCTGTTAAATGCTCTTGCTCTAAAAATGCAATATTCCAAAAAGTGTTTACAACAGACTAGAGGATATCATGAACTAAAACTTTTACTTTATCCAACAATGAAGTTCTTACTCAACACTTGGTATCTTAGAGAAAAACTTAAATGATAAACGACAAATGATAAAATTTGCTTATACATATGATTAAATTAGATACAAATACTTTGTGTGTTTGACAAACATAATGTAACTTGTATTTGTTGAACTTTATATGATAAGAGTAAAATACTCTTATACATATATTTTGAATATTCTAATATTTATTTTATATATGTAAGGAATCTTCATTTTTTCATTTGTTTTAGAGAATTTACTTTTAAATTGTGAACACCAATATTTCTTGAAGAACATGTTGAAAGTATTCTATTCCCACAATTTCTATCGGAAAAGACTTGCAATCAAGTATGGTCATTACTTTTTTTGTATCAGAGCATGACACAATGAAGAGATTTGCAACTAATGTTGCAAAGAGAACATTTAATGCATTTCGTATCCAAGCATGTTGGACAAATGATATTTGAAGAAGATGAGCTTTAGTTTGTTTCACAACAACACCAAAAGATTTGGAATGACTTTTTTTCTGATCATCTCTTTATAAAGATTACCTCCTGAATGAAGAAAAACTAACAATCATGGGGACAACTATCACGACAAGAACATTAAAGCTCTTAAGTAATCATTAGCCATCTATGTGTGAGCAAAAATACAAACTGTGTTCATAATAATCTAAAATAGTGTTTATCATCTTGTATTTGTTTTAGTATCTTGTCCTCTTTTAGTTTAAAATATGGGATCATGCACATCACATCTTGTTTTTTTTTAACAAAGTGATTTAGTTAAGAGTGGTTGAATCAAATAATACTTATGTTTAGCTAAAAATGATTGGGTGCAAAGAATACATGTTGCTTAGTTACAAATATTTTGATCCAAATAGTACTTTCCTAGTAATTTACATCGTTAGTTTACATTAGTAGAACCTTGATCGTGTTGATCAAGAACTAGACGTAATTTGAGATATCAAATGAATCATTATAAAAAACACCTTTTCTTAATATCTTTAATTTTTTATCCTTTAAACATTACATGTTATTAATCATTAAATAATCTTGGAAGAAAATATTTACCAAAATCAAATTTTGAAAAATATTTTGAATAAGATGTCTATCAACTATATCTATCAACTTAAGGTTGAGTATGACATTCATACTCATCATATGTCTTGAATTGGTATATATTAGAACCCAACCTATAAAGGGTTGAGCGCCTTATTGTGTCCAGAGGAAAGATCAATATTATAGTTACTTGAATTTATAATAACTTTTTTTTATTTGAATTACATAAAAAAATGTTAACAAATAACCCAATTGATACTAGAAATGGGATAATAATGATCCGTCTTTATAAATTTCAAATAAATAGTAATAAAGAAATTAAAGATTAATATATTAAAATATAAGACTTTAGTAATGGAAGAAAATTGAAAGTTACAAGTTATAAATTAAAAATTAGCTTGAGTAGCTTATAACTTATAAACTATAACTAACAAGGCCAAAATATTTATGTTTTCTAAAAAAAATCTCTCATAATTTTGTTGAGTTTTCGAGAAAAAATTTATATTGGAGAGATTTGAGTGTAATGGATCATAAACAAATCACATAAGAGAATATTACACTACCTTCAATCTAAAAAATTTAAGAATACGTATTTGTGAGTCTTTTATTTTTATTAATGTTGATCAACTTTATGATTTTTGTGAAATTTTCAACTTAATTCTTAATTGTCTTCCCGTCAAGCATGATTTAGGTTTTATCATGAGTTTTTTTCTTTTTTTAAAAAGAAAAAAAGAGGAAAAGAAACTAACAATCCTAAATCTCTAGCCCTAATTATTATTGAATTTTTTCATAACAAGGGATGTTTGTCTCAGTTTCAGTTAATTAACAAGATAAATTTTGGACCACTATCTTTAAGATTTTTCTAGGAGATGAGCTAAGGAGATTTGAAACCAATAAATAATTAATAAATCATATAAGAGATGATGACAATATTTCAAACTAAAAATTTTAAAATTGTGTATTTGTGAGTTTTTTCCTCTTATGTTATCCAAATTTCTTCTTATTCATTATAGGATCCATGCTTAAATTCCTAACAAATTTTAGCTTCTTAATTTTTAAACTAAATTTTAATTTTCTTATAAGTTTTTTCTAATTTTAGTTTCACAGTTTTTTCATATTATTTTTGTTGAGACACAGGCTTAACCAAGGTGAATGTTGAGACATTATTATATATATTTCATTCTATTAGTGTTGTTTCTAATTTTTTTTAGGTTAAAGTTAATTATAATTATTTTTTGATAGTCCTAGTTAAAATTATTTATATTTGACAAGATTAACCATGATTTTACGTTACGTCAAACACAATCATTCTTGTACATCAATAAATAATATTTATAGTTTATGTTAGTCGCAGTTTCTTTTAGTAACATTGATTAAAATATATATTTTAGTTATTTTTCAATTAATGATCAAAGTTTTTTTAATTAATAGAATTATTTTTCAGTTAATTAAGTTAGGAATTTTTTTATCTGTATTAATAAAACTATTTTTCAAATGATGTAAAAAAGAGTTCTTTTTAGTTATGTTGATATTAACTATTTTTTATTTTTTATTTGAGATTATATATTTATTAATATATGTGTGAGAACTATTATTAATAGATAGTTGATATAGCTTTCAACTAATGAAAGTGAAATAATTGTTATTTTTTAATAATTTTTTTTATGCCTACATAGTAAAAGTTACTTTTATATTTAGTGGTCACTAAACAAGTTTATTCAAATAAGAAAATTTAACTTTCAATATATTTAAATTATTTTATTCGAACAAAAACATTTATGAAAGTAGACAATTTAAAATAAAAATTATTCAAATTCAATATATTGAATTTTTTTTGAAAATTATAAAATTATAAAGGTAAGAAAATACAAATAAGAGTCTCATTATCAATCCACAATTGATTTACTAATAAATCAAGATTTAAATTCAAAGATGATAAAAGCATCCTTAGTGCAAGATTTTCATTGAGATATTACATACAAGATCTTACTTTTACAAGATATCCCACTGAAACAACATTCATCTACAACATGAAAGAATAATTCTTATAAAAGTACTCCCAATATCTCAAGAAAATATTTTTCTTATACTCTCACACCATTAAAAGTTAAACTGTGAGACTAACAAAAGCTTAATTAAAATCTAAAAATAAAATCTATCATTAGAGAAAATATAGATGAAATCCTATTTGGCACTATAAAACCCAAGAAAATATATTATAACATCTAAGGTGATGCTCCATATGACATTTCCATTGATTGTCACCATAATGGAAGTGAAACGTAGGTCCCAGGGAAAATTTAGAGGACGTTTTTATTTACATCGTATTTTAACTTTTTAAATATAAATGTCACTTTATTTTCAATTTTCTTCTCCTTTTAGACATTTACATAAGAAAAAGAACACGATTTTTTTTTTTATGTTTTCTCTATTCAAGCATAAATATTTGAAAACAGAAAAAAATTAAAAACACGATGATAATTTTATAATTTTAAAAACATAAACAAAGCAACAAAATAAAGTAAATGGCCCTTATTTTTTCTCCAGAGAGAAAAATTTCTAAATTTTATGTAACCATTATTGATTATCCACTCTAAATTCCAAAACTTGTTGGCATTCTTGAGAGCCCAATAAGCCCACCCGAACGTGGCTTGCCCATAAACATCTATTTGGGCCGTAGAAAATCTTTGGAAGTCCTCCTTTGGGTGTTGCTTCCTCTACCACCACCCTATACTTCCTCCACCTCCCCACATTATTTTAAATACAATTATATCCTTAATTTAAAAAGATTTTTACTTTTACCCTATTTTAAATAATTTAAAACCCTAATTTTACTTTCCCAGCACCCACCCACAAAACTCTCATCCCCTTTCCCCATTTTCGTTTCACCTTCCCACCTCTCGCACTTCCTTTCCTTTTTCTTCCTAGTTTTTTTTTTGTTTGAAAGCTTCCATTGCCGCCGCGGTGTGAAGGAGCGTCGCCGCCATGGTGTGGAGGAACATCGAGAAGCGTCCAGAGCATCAACCAGCGTGAGGAAGTATACATCAACGAAGGTGACATCCTTCAACAGATGTCCCCTAATAAAACAAATCCTAAAATAAAAAACATAACCTTTAAACGGAGGTGACATCTTCAACGGATGTTGACATCCGTTTTTCCTTAAATGGATGTTGACATCCGTTTATGTTTTTTATTTTAGGGTTTTATTTCAAGGTTTATTCGAATACGAGGAAGCACTCCACGCACTGCACCACGAGAGCGACACTGCACCACGAGAGGGAGACTACTTGATAATTTTTTCCACCACCACCAACCTTTGTAACTTGTAGTATCTCAAAGCGACGAAAGAAAGAGAGAAAGAAATATAATGTTAAAATGAAAGAAAAGTATTTTACTCATGTACGGGACTATAATAGATTATTAGTGAAATAGGTTGTGAATGGGTAAAATTAAAAAATAATAACCCTAAAAATAAAATTTTACTAAGGGACAAAATAGTAAAGGGAAGGTGAAGGGAGAAAGGTGTGGTGGTGGAGGGAGCAACACCCCTCCTTTGTAGCATTATTAACTCTCCAATCAGCAAGCCATTCACTTTAGTTGTAATTAATATTTAGTTTAAAATTAAATTATATAAAGTCTAGAATAAAATGGATCTAAATTTACATTAAATTAAATATCTATTTATTTTTCATTTGATGTATTCGAAATAAAAAACAATAAACATATATAAAAGTTCATAATCAGATAACAATTGTACATTTTTAAAAACCTGAAAACTAAATATTGCAAAAGATAAAAACGATTTTAAACAAAATTATATAATTGAATGTAAGTAAAGCATTCTAGTGGCAAGTGGTCATGGTTAATTAAATAAGACTTAGATAAGTTTTAAGGGTTATAAATTAAATATTTTAGACTAAAGTTTAATAAAAAATAAAAATGAACTTTAATCTAATTCAATATTCTAAAATCACTTGGTAAATTTCTCTATCTCATCATGTCAATAATCCACTACTTAACTAGGTTTGTATATTTATTTATATTTTTGTATACACACTAATATATTTATATATCAAGATCTAAAGAAAACTTTCTAATAAATAACATCATAAGCTTAATAAATCAAACTAAGTTTGAACGATTTTGATACTTATTAAAAAGTTGATTTTAAATCTAGTTTAGTTTATAAAATTAACTTGTAAAATAAGATTTGTGCTTAATTGTATATTATAAATTTATTTTATTTTTAATTGATGTAAAATTTTTAATATAGATAAATAAATATAATTAAGAGAAGAGATTATGATAAAAGTTGACTTATTAGATAAAGCTTGATAAGTATAAAACAATTATAATTCACTTTTCATGATTAGGAAGGGGTGATATGATGGTATTATTATTAATTAAAATAAGAGATGGACACTTGTGAGAAAAGGAGGTATGAAGTTGAGTTGATGGACTTACTGTGTCCAGAAGAAGGCATTGTCTAGTGCGTGCCAGAAACCACCCACATAGGGCCAGGGTGCATTAGGATAACTTGCTATCCACCACCCTACTGGAATTCTGGCACCATTTAATCCATTACTCCTCATTTGCACACTAACACAAAAATAACTTTTAACGTATTATTTTGTATTTTAATGTTTATTAAATGCCCGACATTATAACGGGAGACGTAAATTGATGTCTGTTTTTTTGAACAGACGTTAATTCACGTTAATTGACGTCTGTTGTAAGAACAATAGACATCAATTTATGGGTTTTTTTTCTAAAAAAACAAATCCGTCGCTGTGAAGGAGAGGGAGTAGACAGGTGCCACTGTGAGGGTGAGGAGAAAAATGCCCACAATAACGGTTCAAAAATCTTTGCCGCAGTTGTCCTAGATTGCGCCCAAGAACTACACCAAAAGTTAATGAAAACGAATTTTAATCGGTGCAAATGAAAGATAATGGTTCCAAACGTAATATAATCGGTGCAAAATGATTTTAAACGGTGCAAAGTGGAAGAGAACTTACCTAAACGTTAATGGCGAATGAGAGAAAGTAGAGGAAGAAGATGAACGCAGCTAGAGAGAAAACGCGTAACTGGCGAATGCGAACGAAGCAAAAAATCAAACGAAAACGCAAAAGAAAGTGAGACTCGCATTCTGAGTGTTTGGGGTTTAAAAGGGCATTTGATGTTGGCCCACCTATAGATCCAACGTCTAATTGGTAAAAAAATCCATTTTGGCGCTACTTTTGGGATATTTTCGCAGCGTATTGACGTTTGGGGAAGGGGATCCGACGTCTAGGGAAGGGGATCCGACCTCTAATGTGTATTAGATGTCGGCTCCTACTATGCTCGACGTCTAATGTCTGCAAAAGTGACCTTTCAATTCTGATTTTGCAGGTTCTGACAAAGGAGTTGACGTTTGATCTAGGGGCATCGACGTTTATTTTCGGACCTTTTTGACGTCTGATCTTGGGGACCTGACGTCTAAAGAAGGATTTAACGTCTAATTTGGGGGTGTCCGACGTCTATGTCGTAAAAAAATTAATATTGGCGCTTAAAATGAGATATTTTTGGACCTTTTTGACGTCTGATCTTGGGGGCCCGACGTCTAAAGAAGGATTTGACGTCTGATTTGGGGGGCCTGATGTCTATGTCGTAAAAAAAATTAATATTGGCTCTTAAAATGAGATATTTTTGGAGCTTTTTGACGTCTGATCTAGGGGGCCGACGTCTAAAGAAGGATTTGACGTCTGATTTGGGAGGGGGGAGGGGACGTCTAAAGAAGGATTTGACGTTTGATCCTAGAGCAACCGACTTCTATATGACGTTTTATTTACAAAAATGTCACCGATCTTTTTTACGTTGGATTTTGGGTGGTCGGATGTTATACGCGTGATGTTAAAGGTCATTTATGCACTAGTGGCAACTATGATTGTTCCTCCTCCAAACTCAACATAGAGATATTTGCTTGTTGTCACATACTTGAACTTAAGATCAGTTCCATCCTGCAAAAGTTGAGATAAGGGATTAATTTTGCATGAAACAAAACAGCTATAGTAAGCCTATATGGAAAATATGATAATTGTGACAATGTTTATGTATTTACACACCAAGAAATCTTTATTTGGAATGCCATCGAAGAGGGAAGGTTTCATCCAACCTTCTATCACCAACCACCCACCAAGATTAATTGCTTTCACTCGAAACTTGGTACTTGGTCTTTCATGGGACAAAGAAAGAACATTGTACAAGGTAAGCAAGTTAAGAAGCCATGTTTTAAGGTTGACGCAGCTCGTCATGTTTGGATGTGTATGTGATCTTTGTCTATCTGCCTTACAATGATTCTGCTAAGGATTTATACATATAGAGGAAGAAGAAGTGAAGTTAAAATCTAGAAGCTCATACACCAATCGCACTCTACTATATATGGTATTAAATACATAGATACATTGGAATTGGCTCTTAGTTGAAATGCCACCACCAGATTACTTCCACCAAAGTCCATATATATTTAACACATTTTTTCTATCGATTTTCATTTCTTAAAAAATTACCTATTTTTGTATGTCCTATTTTTGTAATTTTGTAATCCATTTAATGAATTATAGAGCGTGTTAAAAAGAGTGTACCAATAAATCTAGAAATTTTCTGTTGGTTGCTCTATTTGAGAGCTGTTAGTAAAGGTCAATTTTAAACTATCTAATTTATAGCTAAGTTTAGTAATTTTTTCGGTAGGGATTAGTTCAGGACCGAGAGGCTAACCTTTCCGAGTGCCTTGATTGTCAGAACCGCTCGCTTCCAGTCTGGATCGCTCGCTTGTTGATTGCTCCGCTTGGTTGTCATCGACGCTGATCGGTTGTACTCTTGATCGGAGGGGAAGGTACCTGCAAAAGGCACTCCGACGCTCAAGTTAGGCGTGTGCTTGAAGAGCTTTTGCTCACAAGTGAATTGTTATCACTATTTGGATAGAGTGTGAGATTTTCGTAAGTAGAATGTAAGTGGAACATACCTAGCTTTTGACACTGTCATTGTATTTATAAGTGTTTCATAGACCAAATAATAACAAACTTACCTAGATATTCGGTTAGTTATTCATCAACGACTTTAACAATATCTCTAATCAAATATCTTTGATTATTTTAACCGTCTGCTGGACTTTTGACCCAATCATGATTTAAACAGTAATAACTTAAACGTTGACCTAATTATGACCCAACATTGATGTAGCGGATGGACCGACCGATACTCAATGTTAACCGTTCGGTCCTAGGTGTATACCATACAGTAGTAATAATTAAGTTATCTATTATAGGTTGAAGCAGCCTAGAAAGAATAAATAATTGTTTCGTTGGAGCGTTTAACAGTTGAGGGAAATAATTTATATGTGGCACTTGTTTATCTTTGTTTATTTGGTTTGAGTTTATTTTTATTTGTATTTTTATTTTTTATTTTTTTTATTTTTGGGTTTTGTTTTTAATTCGGTTATTGTGTGAATATCTTTTTTCCTGTGTGTTTAATTTTTTTTAAAAAACAATTGAATGTTGGAGGGGTGGAGATACTTGAATTGTTTGATTTTAGTGTTGTTGTAAGAGCTAGGGAAAAGAAAATTGAAAATTTTAGGTGAATCTGAGAACTCAGGGCCGGGAAAACCTAAAACAGTTCAAAAATTAAGGCGTATACAGTACCGCCCGCCGCCTAGGCGCCCTCTGAGGGGCGCCCGGGCGGCGGCTTTGTAGGTGGGTTTTTTAAGCACGAAGCTTGAGTGGGCTTGGCCCAATTTCACTCTTTTTATCCCCAAGGGTTTCGCCCAAGCCTCCATTATCTGATTTCCATCAATCTAGCCTCTCAAAACACTTCTCCCAAGTGCTCTCTCCACTTTCCCCCTTTCTATTTCACCAAAATCCTAAGGTTTCACCACTTTTGCACCATCCAACCATTCAAGTTTGGGTTTTGGAGTGTATGTCAGCTAGAAAGCATCTACTGATGGATGCTATGTGATTAAACATCTACTGATGGGTGTTACTGAAAGCGTCTACTGATGGATACTGAGGAAGATGAGAAAGATTGACATCTATTGATGGATGTTGGAAGATTCAGATGAACGCATCTACTGATGGATGCTACTAAAACAAGATTTCTTTTATCTCTATTGCTTTTATTTATTTTTATTATTGCTTTTATTTCTTTTTATATTACTGTTTTTATTGTTTTTCTGTAGTATAGGAATGATGTACTTTACTCTATCTTATTGCAGTGGTTTGGTTCTTCTGATGTTATGTTTTGATGAGTATTACGTTTTGATGCTTATTGTTTGCGTTGATGTTGAGATGATGCATGATGTGACAATACACATGTGGTTGCTTCTAATATGTGAAACAGGTGCTTGAGGTAAAACTTGTTTGAGATATTGAGCAGGGTGATTTTCTGAATTCTAGGACTTGAGAGTTTACTTGTGTGAGTTTTGGGCTTCAGAGTTGTTGTGAATAATTTCTATTACTTTGGAAGCATGAATGATTTTACCCAAATTTTTTGTGATTGAACTACTCGCTCGCAGGTTTCATATGATCAAGGCCATCTTTTGTTATCCCTTATTTTTTAACCTACTCATGAATTTTTTCAAATAAAAAGAAAACAACTTGTTCCATCCTTTGAAGCTTTAGCCTTAAGCATGTTTTGAAAACCCTATTTTAAATTCTTTACCTTGAGTTGAGTTGAGAATATTTGTGATGTATTAAAAAAGGCTAAAGTTTGGGATTGCGGGAAAATAAGCAGTGAGCAAAAAGAAAAAGAAAAATCAAAAGAAAAGAAAAATGAAAAGAAAAAAAAAAGAAAGCTCACTGCAAGGGAAAAAGGTTGGGAAAGATCTTCTTGAAAAGAGAACCTATGTGCAATTGTTAATTTCATAAATATCTCTCTTAAGTCAAGGATTTTGCATTCCTGAAAAACCATGTTTCTTCTTAGCCCAACCAAGTTACAAACCAAGAAAAAAAAGAGCCCTTGTGATGAAAACCTGCTTGTGAGTATGTTTGATTTTGGTAAAATGAAAGGCAAAGTTAACTTGTGTGACATTGTGATAGTAGAGTGAAAAAGACACCAACACCTCACTATACACCTGTGAGTTGAGTGATACACTTTTGAGTACTTGAGTGACACACTTTTGAGTGCTTGAGTGAAACACTTTCCTTGGTGAGGAGTAGTTCTTTAAATTTCTGATTGCATTTCTACTTGGTTGATTGATCATTCTTAAGGATAGCATCTGTTGAACTGTTTGAGCATCACACTGAGTTTAATTGAATTAAATGCATCTGTGCATCTTGATTGATATTCTTATAATGAGCTGATTGAAGTGATTACTTGTCTTGGAAAAAGATTTTGAAAAACTACTGAACCACTGTGATATTTATTAAGAGCTAAGCAACATTTTATTTTGCTTGAGGACAAGCAAAGTTCTAAGTTTGGGGTTTTGATAACGGTTTAAAATATCGTTATTTGTGATGTGATTTTTATACTAATTGTACCTTTTTCCACTTAGAAACTTGCTTGAAATCATGCTTTTTCATTAAGTTGTGTGAATAAAAGCATTGAGGTTGAATCTGATGATTTTATGACTAATTTCCCTTGTTTTGATAGGTAATGAGAGAATGCGGAAAGCAGAGATGAAGTGCTAAGGAGTTAGAGCTCAGAAAGGCCTGGAAAAGCACCAAAAGGAGGGACCGCACGAAGCTTGGGCGCCCTATCTGGAGGCTTGAGCCTCGAAAAAATAACGTCCATCGCCCGGGCGCCCTCCTAGACCGCCTAAGCAGAGGACCCCGAAGCCTAGGCGTCCACCGCCCGGGTGCCATAAATGAGGTGCCCGAGCGACGTGCGTCGCAGATCGAGCCCAATTTTTGCTCTGTTTCGACTCTTTTGGACCGGGCCCAGTTTCTACTCTTTTCCGACTTTATTTAAAGGACCTAGGCGCTCTAGGTTTTGCATCTCTGGCTGGAGCAGCACAACAACACACTCTTCCATTCTCTGAAGGCGGATTTGGATGCGGGAGCGTCCATCCTCTACTTTTAGGGTTCTTTTATCTCATGCTTTTCCATTGTTCATCTAGTTTCTCTATGTGTATGGGGAACTAAACTCTATTTGTTGTTGGGGAATGATGTAACCTTGTGAACTCTCATGTATTTGAGTTGATTCTTAATCATATATGCTTTTTCATTAATTGTTAGGGAATTCATCCGTTTCTATGCTTGCTCTATTTAACTCATTTAGTAGCATGATTTATGAATTGCATGACTGTCGGGAGGTTACTTACAATTTAGGTTTTTGTTGAATTCTCCCAAGGGTAATATTTCTCAGGGATGAGGGTATGAGTACTTGGTCGTCTTAAGCTCTTGATCTTCAGACTTAATTTTCTAGGAACGCTAGGAATTACACGAACTAGGAATTAAGGCAGACTTATTGCGCCGAGGGATCGGGTTCTAAGTAATTTAGTGAGTGACGTTAACATTAATGTAAAAAGAAGAATTCTTATATACATGAGAGTAAACTTGGTGAAATCAAACCCTAACAACATAATCATCTCATTTTATAAACATCCTCCATTCATCATTGTGTTCTTCGCTATTGATCAATTGCATTCATATTTAATTTTCTGTTTTTGTATCCCAAATCAATGATCTCGTTTCTTTTAACTCTTAATTAATCGAGTTATCACACAATTGTTTAGTGCCGAGAGTCCTCTGGGATACGAATCTTGGTCTTACCATTTTATATTACTTATGCGATTTGGTACACTTGTCAATCCATCAACACTAAACAAGAAGAAAAGCAACAGGGATCAAAAGGAAAATAAAGGGAGCGTATCAAAAAGCAATCTCATCATGATGGCAAAATCTAAAAAGGAGAAAGCTTGTTTGGAACAAGACGTAAAGGATTCCATGTGGTATCTAGATAGTGGATGCTCTAGGCACATGACAGGAGATCCAACTAAATTTACAAGCATCTCTTACAAGACTAATGGAAACGTCACTTACGGTGACAACAACAAAGGAAAGATCATCGGTATTGGTAAAATTCAAACTCCCTCCACATATGAAATTGACAATGTGCTAATTGTTGAAGGATTGAAACATAATTTGCTCAGCATTAGTGAGTTGTGTGATAAAGGGCTGAAGATTATTTTTTAACCAAAGTATTGTTTGATTTGCAACGGGTTAACTGACGAGCTGTTATTAATTGGAAAAAGATATAACAACATTTACATAATCGATTTTAGAAAGACTTCATTCAACTCTGTTATTTGTCTGATGTCTAAAGAAGATGATGCATGATTATGGCACAAGAGACTACCTCATATTAATATGGGTCAATTGAACAAGCTAGTGTCTAAAGATCTTGTCATTGGTCTTCCTAATATATGCTATGATTTAGAAAGATTGTGTGATGCTTGCCAAAAAGGAAAACAGACAAGACAATCCTTCAAAAATAAAAGAGAAATGTCACCCACTAGGCCTCTGCAACTGCTACACATGGACTTATTCGGTCCCTCAAAAGTAAGGAGTCTTGGAGGAAATTTGTATGGCTTAGTTATTGTTGATGATTATTCTCGGTTTACTTGGAGCTTCTTCACTAATTCACCCCCCTTCTTGGAGGGTTAGAGAGGTGTTTTATATTTTTGACGTGAGGTCTCTATAAAAATCTTGTTATAAAAACCTTGATCATTATAGCGCAATGGCTTCCTATGGTTGGAAGGACACTGGATGTAGGCTTGGCCGAACCAGTATAAAAACTCAGCGATTGATCTTTCTTATCCCTACTCTGTTACATTCAATCGATTATACTTTTTACGCATTCGATTAAATTTTCATTGCATTGAAAATCTTTTAACTTTGTTTCAAGAAAATTATAAAGGCATTTCTTTTGGTGAAAAATATTTTGAAAGTTTTAAATTTTATACTTCACTAATTCACCCCCCTCTTGGTGTGAGAAATTGAGCCATTCTTTTTTAGCACTTTCATAATTTGTTCACTTGAATGAATTCAAGGGAGAATGATTGAATGAATTTGAGAGGATTTGAAGGTAAATTTTTTACTGTTTATTTGAGTGGATTTGGAGGTAAGTGGGAGTGGATTTGGAAGTAAATTTTTTTTAATCTATCACATCAATCTAATCCTACACTAATTCTCACAAACTTTACTTCCAAATCCACTCTCACTTACCTCCAAATCCACTCAAATAAAAAAAAAGTTACCTTCAAATCCTCTCAAATCCATTCAATCACTTTCCCCCAAATCCATTCAAGTGGTCAAAGCCTCAGAGATTCATCCTTCTCCTACTTGGTATTCACCAGTTCTGCAGGTGTTAGCTCTTGTGTCCGACTGGATGCATAGTGTCTCTCAAAAAGGGATTGCACAATGGCAAAACAATCCACTATATTCGAAGGAAGGGTGTTATACCACGATAATGTCTCTCCCTTGAGTAATAATGAAAAGGCTCTGCACATAACTGGGCCACTACTCGTGTAGAATGCCATTGCATTTACAAATATCCTAATATGATCATTCGGATCTGTTGAGCCATCATACTTATCCACTACGGGAGGAGTTCTTTTCGGCATTGCATGATTGTCGCTAGGAATGGCAATAGACTGATAAGTCTTACGGTTTGCAGAGGTGTCAGTTTTCTCCTGTTACAATTTCCATTTGGGTTACCGTTCGGATTTCCGTTCTTGTTACCGTTCAGGTTGCCGTTCGAGTTTCCGTTTGTGTAACCATTCGGATTGTCGTTCGGGTTGGTATGGTGGGATTGCTCTTGGTTGTGGTGAGTTTCATTATTTTTTTCACCATTATGGCCCCATTGCACCGACGACACTAAGTGCGGCTCGAACTATTCTTGACGAGTCCGTTCGGCTCTTAGTATCGCCATCTCCTCTTCATGTTTCCGCTACATCTCCTGCTGAGCCCGAGTCTGTGCTTTTATTTGTGCTTACAAGGCTCGTGTTTGTGTTTGCATTTGTGCCTGCAATTGTGCTATCAGATCTCTGGTGGTCTACTGCTCCTCCATGCTTCTTGTGGTCACCATTAGGTTTCTTCAGCTTCTCTCGACCGCACGTTGGGCGACAAAATGTTTCGGTAGGGATTAGTTTAGGACTCAAAGACTAACCTTTCTAACGTGTCCTCCTTGCTTTCGAACGCTTGGATCGTTTGGACCGCTCGCCTTGATTGTCAGAACCACTCACTTCTAGTCTGGATCGCTCGCTTGTCGACTGCTCCGCTCGGTCGTCACCGGCGTCAACCAGTTGTACTCTTGACCGAAGGGGGAGGTACATGCAAAAGGCACTCTGACGCTCAACTTAGGCGTGTGTTTGAAGAGCTTCTGCTCACAAGTGAATTGTTATCACTATTTGGCTTCAACGCTCAAGTTAGGCGTATGTTTGAAGAGCTTCTGCTCACAAGTGAATTGTTATCACTATTTGGATAGAGTGTGAGATTTTCGTAAGTAGAATGTAAGTGGAACGTACCTTGCTTTTGGCCCTGTCATTGTATTTATAAGTGTTTCATAGACCAAATAATAACAAACTTACCTGGAGATTCGGTTATATATTCATCAATGACTTTATCAATATCTCTAATAAGATATCTTTGGTTATTTTAATTGTATGCTGATAACAGTTGAAAAACTATTATTTTCATACTTAATTTTGACCTTAAAGACAACCTTTATGACTTAGAAATTAGCTTGGAATCATGCTTCTGCTTAAGTTTCGGAAATAAGAGAGTTGGATGGGTTTTATGCTTGGTTTTCCTTGTTTTCGCAGGAATTAAGATGAATTATATGAAAGAAGTTGAAGTAGTAAGGAGCTGGACTCAGGAAAGGAAGTGAAAGTACACAAAAGAAGAGCCGCAGTCACCGCTGAGCGCCAATTTTACCGTTGAGCGACATTCTGAAGTCCCACAGTCACCGTTGAGGGCCAAAACTGTAGCTGAGCGTCAATTTTGAAGACTCGCACTTACCACTAAGCGGAAAAAGTGCCGCTGAGCGCTATTTATTTGGGCTTGGGCCTATTTAATGTAATTTTTAGGAAACTATATAAGGTTTTAGTCGAATTAGGGTTAGTATCTTTGGACAGAAAGAGGCGAAATCACACTTTCTTCACCCCTTGGAGGAGGATTTTGGATGCGAAAGCTCCTTTCTTCAAATTCTAGGGTTCTATCTTTCATTCTTTCATTGTTTTAAATCTAGTTTCACCATGTCTATGGTGAACTAAACCTACATTGTTGTTGGGGAACCGATGTAATTCTTTGAAACTCTCATGTATTGAATTGGTTATATATTTTATATGCTTTACTTCATTAATTGTTAGGGTTTTTCTTCTATACTCTATGCATGCTTTGTTTAACTCATTCAATTGCATGATCATTAATGTTATTTATATGGACATTTTAATAAATTAGTTTTAACGGAATTTTAAGTTCAGACCTTATGGTAAGATGTGAGACGATTGAAGAGTCTTGATGTATATTCCTGATCGCTAAAACACAGGGGCAGATTCACCTGTAAATGACTATTGCTCAAATTAGTAAGAGAATTTGGATCTTTTTTAATAAAAGAGAGTGTGTATTTCCTAGTGAAATACTATGTGTATTTATAGGATTTTTTAGCTTTGTGACTCATGTGATAAAACTGGTAATATAATGAGGATATCAAATAATATCGACAAATATAATGACTTACTGTATATATAATAATTAGTGAGATAATAACGATAAGGTGACACATGACTTGATTTACCAAATATTCTATAAATATATAGTATTAAGGAATATAACAATCTAATCGAACTACTAATATTTGACACATATACGGTTAATATATGAATATTTGTGCCAACAAATATATCTCAGAATATCTTATAACAACTTTAGGTTAGCAAAGTTGGCTGGACCTTGTTGGATCATATGTCTTAGCATATTTTTTAGGTTGAGTATGTACATATGTCTCCCAAACTCAAAAGTTTGACTAGAAAAGAAAGGATATTCATCTTTGACCATTTGGTCGAGTTGTAGTATTGGCTTCAAGGTTTACAGGTGGATTTGCCATCTTACCAGGCTGTAAGTGGTCATCTTTGACCATGTTGAGTGTATTGTTAACTCAGGTCGTTCTTGACCAATGAAACTAGCTTGAGTATGCTTTGTTGCATGAGTATTGTCAACTAAGACAATATTTGTTTGGTGTTGTTGACTTAGGTAGGCTTTACTAGTGTTGCTGACTTAGGCTGACATTAATGCTCTCGTCTTACCAATGTGGTGATAACTTTATAGGTAATTATAGGGAATTCATGAAGGATTTTTTTGAAACGTTTTGTTGATTTCCTTGCACTAAGAAGTGTTTGATCACATTAAATGCATCAAGTGGTGGTTGATGCGGCTGCATCTAAGTTGGTCGAGCTTGGAAGGTGAAACGCCAAGGGCTGTGATGTCCTTTGGAGGGAAGTGACAGGGTTATATCTAAGCAGCCGAGTTTGGAAGACAAAACGCCAAGGGTTGTGATGGAGGGAAATGATGTTTGATAAGTCGTCATTTCATTTCAAGTTCTTTGCTTTTAGGCTCTACTCCTTTGCGTTCCTACTTCACATTTGGCATTTCCATCCTTGAGTGTCAATCGTCTTCTTCATTCATGATTTTGGTTTCTACAGGTCCTTCTCCTTCTTTCCCATTCTTCGATCCATCTTCGTGTTTGTAGGTATGTCTTCTTCTTCTACTTTTAATGTCAACTATGGTCATTGTCGTTCATTAATGGAAAGGGAGATTACCCTTATGTGTAAGGGTTCTTTTCATTTTCCTAACGAGATGGTTTCTTCACTAGAACCTCTCATCATCACTTGTCCATTGTGGCTTACTTTTGGGTTACTTTTGTGGCTTCCAAGAAAAAGAAGCAAAAGAAGGTGGTCCAGCCACCTACATCGGCGGTCAAAAGGCATGATCAATTTCCTCCTATTAGTGACTCTAGGTATATTTGGACCTAAGACGATGTGACCTTTTATGCATCTGAGTTCATGTTTGAGGTGAAGAAACACATATGGTTTCATACCATTCTTTAGTAGGTTAGAGGGTTGTTGAGGACAAGAAGCACAACCACCTCCCTCTTTAGTTGTTGAAAAGTGGTTTTGCCTTTTGCGCTAGGCATGGAAAGAAATGAGATAGTGAGACTAACTTCTCATTCAAACTCTAGACCTCCTTTAGGTTGGTCAAGTTTCTCATGCCAAGTATGGCCTCACACTTGTCCAGGTTAACTTCTATCCTACGCTAGGTTATCATGTAATTTATATGGTTTTTAAGGCTTTGTGACTCATGTGATAAAACTCGTAATATCAATAAGTTATCAAGTAATATTGAAAAATACAATGACTTACCATTTATATGATAATTAACGAGATAATATGGATAATGTGACACCTTATTTGATTTACCAAATATTCTGTAAATATATGCTACTAAGAAATATTACAATGTAGTTAAACTACCGAGATTTCTTCATATATTGTTAATATATAAATATTTGCATTAATAAATATATCTTAGAATATTCTTTAACCACTTTATGTTAGCAAAGCTTGCTGGGTCTTATTGGATCGTATGTTTTAACATATTCGTTGGGTCGGATATGCATATAATATATGAAAATTATATTACAATTTATTGTAAAGTTTTTGTTTTATATATAAAAATTATATTACAATTGTATAATTTTTGTTTATAAATTATATTATAATTCAAACTTTTCATGTGTTGTTTATTAAAATTATATCTTTATATAATTTTAATGAAGTATAGACACGAAATAAATTTAAGTTTAATTTAAGGATGAATAATAATTTTTAAAAATATTTTAAAAATGAAATATATTTAATAAAAAGAATAGCATAACATTAGGATGAAAGAATGATTTATGCTTTAAAACATTGTTTTTGGTGGACAATTTTGCTTTGCAAAATTATTTTTTTTAAGTTGCAACTTATTTGAGAAGAAATTATTTTGAATAGCTTTCTCTCCTAATCATATTTTTACTTTCTTATATTTTGAAAAGGCTAATAAATACATGAAAAATTACTAATAAGTCATTAGTTTAAGTGGTAATAGATTCAACTCTCTTAATATAAATATGTATTGGTGAGAAAATTCTTCTAGATGAAACATACGTAAAATTAAAAAACAATCATTATTTATCCTTAAAAGAAAAGTTGTAACAAACAAACAAACCCACTTTAAATAAGCACGTAATTCGAAGAAAATGATTTGAGTGTGGTATTTCTCAAAAAGTGATATAGGAAAAGTGAGACCAACTTGTGATCCATAAAGGTTTGATCACTTGTATTTAGTTTCTATACTTTGATATAACCGTTGTTGATCATCCACTCCAAACTCCAATGGTTGTTAACATTTTTGAAACCCCAATAGGCCCACCCAAATGTGGCTAGACGCCCATAAACGTCTAATTGAGCTCTGGCAAATCTTTCATAATCTTCTTTTGAAGCTCCATTGACTTTCCATTCAGCAACCCATTCACCTTCAATTTACAATAATAATATATATTTAGCCACTTTGAATCTATTAAAATAACAAAAAAAATTGACTAAGTCTACATGTTATTTTTAACTTTTATTACAAAATTTGAAATGAGTGTAGATTGTGTTTACTTACCATATACATTAAAATAGCTTTCCTATAAAAGAGTAATGTTGAAATTTGAACTGTCTATTGAGTATTTAGCGTTATTCTTTTTTTTGTCGAATTTTTAAAATATATAAATGAACACTCATTTTTATATTTTAAAATATGTCAAAAACTTCTTTTATACCAAAATTAGTGTATTTTAAAGGTTCAAGAAAAGGACAATTCCAAAAGCTTAATAAATGTGAACTTGTATTACTATAAAATATGGACTTAGATTCTTTATTAATTTTGTGGTTAAAACTTTTTTAATATATCAAACAATATAGTGTGAAAGGTTTTACGTAAGGAAAACATGAGAGAAGCTGAAGTAGTAATTCATACCAACAAAAGTAAGAGGGCCTTTTGAGGTTGTAACATACGAGAGCTCTGATGAGCGATTGTTGTAGATGAAATCAATGTTCTGTTTAACAGTCATGCCATTGAATAGATCTTGGAAGAGGTTGTAGTAGTGAACATCAATCACAGATAGCTCGAAACCTTTTGCAAGAGGGAAGAATTCTCTGGGATCCGCAGGTCCAATCCTATTTGATAACACAACATAAGCTGTGGAAGAGTGCTTGCGCACTGCTTCATAACCAGCCTTATAGTACTTGTTCAAGGTCTCTACTGTCACACCAGGAGACAAAGGCTCATTTATCAGCTCAATTGCATAAAGGCTTTGGCTTTTTGCATACCTGAAATTCAACCAATATATATGGATCTCACTATACTTCTTGCATGCAAAATTGGAAGTAGAATGTCACAATCAGAACACAATTGATAACCTTGCGGTGAGAAAGTCTATCACACCAACTGTTTGTTGAATTGTTTCATCAGTTTTTCCCCATTCTAGTGAACCATCTCTTGAACTACTGTGCTCAAAACCATTTTGGGAACCCGGTGCAGCATGAAGATCAAGGATGATTTTCAATCCATATTTCCTGCAGTTAGTTCAATATTATTCTTTGCGTATAGTTATCATCAACTATACTCATATAAGAGTTTGTATATTCAAAAGCTAATATTTAGAAAATATATTTAGTTTGAAAAGTTTAAAAAAGAAAGTGAATGAAGTTATGAGTTCAATTATTTTCAATAATAAAATACTAAAATCTAATATTTCTCAATAAATAAATAAAAAAAACTATAATCATATAAGAAGAAAGTTGATTTAGTTTATGGACTTACTCTGACCACAAAAAGGCATTGTCTAGTGCTTGCAAGGAACCTCCAACATATGGTTGTGGTGGGTTTGGATCCCTTGCTATCCACCAACCAATTGGAATTCTAACAGCAGTAAGTAAATTACTGGCTATGTACTTGAAATCATCTTCCACAATAAAAGTGTTCCAGTGTTCCTGTGGAATCACACAAACCGTCAACTATTCAGCAACAACTTGCGAAACTTACATTTTCAACACTCTAAATCAATAATCAATAAGTAGTAATGGATGACAGTTGTATAGAACTTTGCAACTAAAAGTCAGCCATCATTCTTGAATCACAAAGGGTTTTCAATTGGCCCATTCTTTATGCGTGCATAAATGTAAGAAACAACCGAAGATGTTAATGATAATAATAGTAAGGCAGGAAACATAAATAGTAGAAACAACTGGAAAAGTTAATAATAATAATAATAATAATAATAATAATAATAATAATAATAATAATAATAATAAAAATAATAATAATTCATTAAACATAAATTTAAGAAAAAACTGGTATTATTTTTTGCAAAAACTTTGATTTAGGGGAGGACTTTTAATTTCTAAACTTTTGAAATTGAGGTGGTAGTTCATTCTTTTGACCCATTACTCTCCTATATCTTAAGGATATTAGTGTAATTTGAAAATAAAATTATTAAAATGGATCACGTTTTAAAAATGTTATGAAGGTTGGTAATATGATACGATTTTATATGATTGATATAAATAAATAATATTAATAAATAATTTATCAATTTGAACAATTTATTAACTATTTGATTTTTAAAATTTAATTATACTTAATATAAATAAATAATATTAATGGTCCATTTATTAATTTGAACACTTTATTAATTATTTTGATTTTCAATATTTTATTAAAATTAATATAAATAAATAAAATTAATGATTAATTTATCAATTGGAATATTTCAAGATGACTTTGTATTTTAATATTTATTTTGTGAATACGTTAAATTTCAATTATAATTAATTAGATTAGATTGATAAAAAATAAGTCTTGCAACCTAAGACACTAATTTTCAACTAGAGAAAGGTTCTTTGAGCCATTTGAGAATCATATGACACTAACGTAAGGTATAATAGTTTTAAAAAAGTGAAGAAAAAAAAAATGTTTGATACTATTTGTTAATCATTTTACATGTATATACAGTCATATAAAAAATTAAACTTTTGTAGTAAAAAGAGAGAAAATAAAAAGTAATAAAAGATAAGATGGAAATTATTGTAAAAATATTGTTACCTTCATAACTTGGGAAGCTTTGGCGGGACCATAGCCATTTGTGACTTGGAATTCTCCTTGCATCCTTCCAGCAATTGTCATTACAAAAACAGATGGATCATCGTCTCCCCAACCGTTGACCTTTGATGCATCAGCAGTCACCACATCCTCTGTCTTTGCCTGCAACCACCACATAACATTAACGGTCCATATGCATAGATTATTACACACTTTCAATTATAAAATGGTCGGATACCATAGTTTGTATACTTATTTTATGTGAGTACAAACTGAGAGATTAATAAACTTCTAAACCCAATAAGTGTTTGTGACAACAGTTTCTATCTTTACATTGTGGCACTATCATTTTATTTCCTTATAATTTCACCTTCTTCCACCAAAAGAAAAGCAGAAAAAACAAAGAAACAGTTCAAGAGGAACAATCACCTGCAGGAAGTGTCCATTGGAAGCTCTGATTCTAACACGGGTCGAATTACCACTTTCCTTTACAACATTAAACGTCGAAGAATTAGTAGAGATATTGGAAACAGCAACGACTTTAACCCCATCTAACCCCACAAACTGTTTATTGAACACCCTGAATCTGAAAGTGTTCTCGTCTAGCCTCCACAACTGCAACACGATACAACATCATGACCAAAATGTAACATGAAATCACTTTTTTATCGCAATTGGATTATAATCATTTCATGAATATGCTCACTCACTGAGAATGTTTCCCAACCGGAAGCAGCAGAACGGTTTGCAACTATGATGGTTCCTCCTCCAGACTCAGCACAAAGATATTTGCCTGTTGTCACAGACTTGAACTGAAGACCAGTTCCATCCTACACAAATTGAGAGAAAGAATTGATTTTGCATGAAATAAGACGGCTATAATAAGTCTAACAAATATGATAATTGTGACAACTGTTTATGTATTTACAGACCAAGAAGTCTTTATTTGGAATGCCATCGAAGAGAGAAGGTTTGATCCAACCTTCAGTCACCAACCACCCGCCTAGATTAACTGCTTTCACTCGAAACTGGGCAGTTGGTCTTCCATGGGATAAGGAAACAACGGTGAACAAGGTGAGCAAGTGAAGAATCCATGTTCCGAGGTTGACGCAGCTCCTCATGATTAGATGTATCAGTGATATTTGTTTCTCTAACTTCAAATCAAGAATTATATATACACTTATAAAGTTAGGATTTTAATGTTAAAAAATAGACTTTTGTTTAACCAAATTTAAGAAAATCGACTTATTATAAAAAGTTTCGAACTATATATATATATATATATATATATATATATATATATATATATATATATATATATATATATATATATATAAGATAAGATAAGACTTTAATAATTGATAATAATTCAATAACAAATAAAATAATAAATTCAATAAAAAATATAATAAGAAATTAATTTTAAATGTAATTTAATTTTATAAAATTAGTTTACAAAATAAAATTTACGTATGATAAATATTTTTAACATGTTTTTTATATCAAAGAAATAAATAGTTAAAAATTATATTTAATAGTCTCTCTGTCCTTTAGACATCAAGATAAAAAATAATCTAAATATACTTTAATCCTTTGCAATTATATAAATTTTGATAAAATATTAATAAAAGTTTTAAATTTCAATTGAGAATATTTTAAATAAAGTGATTGATTATAGCCATGTTAAAAAAAACTTACATAACTTAAATTCTATAGCAACCAAAATTCACAATAAAAATACACTTTGATATTGTATTAAATTATAATTTTAAATTTTAACTCGTTTCTAGAAATTATAACCTGAAAATTATCTCAGTCCATTGTGAGGTCGCACAGAGTCTCACCAATCAGAGTTTGCGTCGCCTCTAAAGTCGAAAGAGAAGTCTGACGAATGATAGTTTCGTGGCCGCTAAAGTCGAAATAGAAGTCTGACGAATGACAGTTTGCGTCGATGACGTTGAATAATACCGAAAATAATAGTTGAAACTCCACTACCGCATTCCTTTTGCTTCCACATTTGGCTTTACTTTTTATTGACTGATGGTTTCAGTTGACTTTTATTTTCTCGTATTTAGGCAACTTAAGAAAGCTAACTTTAACTTACCAAACGTCCATAAACTGATTAGTAATGGATAACTTCTAACTCAAATTACTAGATAGTTGATATAAACTTATAACATAAAAGGATAATAAAACAAAAAATTAAATAAGTTTAAATCTAACGTTGCACTTTAACTGTTACATTATCAATAATCATGCAATTTAACCACACCGAAATAGTTAGCATAAGATTAATTTATATTTATCCTATAAAGTAAAGTTTTTCAAAATAAAAGATAAACAAAATAATTGAGAAGAATATAACTATTTTACCTAATCCATATTCAAAATTATCTATTCTTTATTAATTTGTCTCAATTGAAACTTACAAGATTATTTATTCTTGTGTAAAAATAAAGCTAAACTATGTTGAAAAGATTTAAGAACATAATCAATCAAATTCATCATTTATATCAAAAACATGAAATTACAATATACTGACATCATATCACTACTTCATGAAGACTTGCGCATTAAATCGGACATCAAAGATTCTTTACTATGAACATTTAGAAGATTTTGTCAATTACCACCTCAGACTCTGCCCTTCCTAAAAATATATTTAGACTTAAGTCCTCTTCACATGACAGGATTTATGCATTACCGTATGTCAAAATGGTTCTCTTTCACACCAAATCTCATTATCGAGACTTCTATTGACTCTCACCACCAAAATATCTTCTTGTATGCGAGTTAGATTATCTAGTAGAATCTGGGTAATCTTGTCAAGGACTCCTTTATTCACTACCTAAAGTTACACAATATTTCCTCCTTGAAAATACCTCAAATAAATCATATACATAACCATTATTCAATAACATCGTACATTTGGCCATGATACCCAGGCTCTAATTAGCCTATTGATGACAAATTTTTGAACACTGAAAACGGCGTCAAAAATTTGTAACATCGGCAAGTGTGACCGAATTGTATCAAGTAATAAACTTGGTAAGACCAAGTATCGTTCTTCCAAAGGACTCACGGCCTAGTTAGTTATATGACTTCTTGGTTATTTAAGACTTGTGAAAATAAACAAATTCTTGAGGTTTCGAATGCAAAAGACAAAAAGTAAACATGTATGCATGAGTTTTGATCAATGGAAAGAAGAAAACAAACACTTGGAACGAATTATATGGATCAGTATGTTGTTGGGGTAATCAATTTCATCTTATCTCTCACATATTTAGGAATTCATCATTCTTTTCATCAATGTTAATGCCACTCTCTAATTTATCTTAAACCCGATGTCTCGGCAAAGAAAGCCTAATCATAATCACTAGTTTACAATGTCTTGTCTCCCTAGCAATTAATCATGCATTATAGTGAATGGAAGCTTAACGGCAACCAACCATCATATTCCTATGTCTAGGTTTATACTACTGTTGGGAGAGTTTTCCCGAATCTAGATTTTACCGTATGTGTCCATATCAATAAAACCAATAATCATGACATCGAATGAGTTAAACAATGCATGCTTTGAGGAAAGAAGAATAACCCTAACTAATGATGAAAGAAAACATGTATCATAAATATGATGTTTAAACACAAAATTCCATATATGAGAGCTTCAAAAGATTACATTGATTCCCCAACAACAATACAAAGTTTAGTTCACCATATTCATGGTGAAACTAGATGAACAATAATGAAAGAATGGAAGAGATAGAAAAACCCTAGAAAGAGAAGAGGAGAGCCGTCACCATCTCCAATTCTACCTCCAACGAGTGAAAAGTGTGTTTTGCGTCTTCTCTAGCCAAAGATACAAACCCTAGGACGTCCTAAAGCTTATATAATATTCTAAAAATTACAGAAAAGTAGGCTCAAGCCCAAAATAATGGCGCTCAACGGTAAAATACCGCTCAACGGTAAGTGCGTGTGTTGAATTCTTCCCCTTAGCTGCACTTTCACCCATCAGCGGTGCCAACGAGTGTTAAGTAGTGCCGCTCAGCGGTAAAATGGCGCTTGGCGGTACTTGCGGCTTCAACTTTTGCACTTTTTGTGTCCTTTTCTGATTCCAACCCTGTCCTACTTCACTTCTTTCATCAAATTCACCTCAAAATCTGCATAAAACACTGAAATCAAGCATAAACCTGTCCAACTCTCTTATTTCCAAAAATATAAGCAAAGCATGATTCCAAGCTAGTTTCTAAGTGTTAAAGGTTGCTTTTAGTATCAATTTTAAGCATGAAAATAACAGTTTTTCAATTGTTATCACAACCCCAAAATTAGAACTTTGCTTATCCTCAAGCAAACAAGATGTAACTCAATCTCCCACCAATCACTACAATGATTTACCGCAATGAAAATCCTCTTTTCAAGATAAGTAAGTACTTAATTAAGCTCATGACAAAGACTTCAATCAAGACATGCACATGCTTTAGTGTTCACACAATCACCTAATATCCAACAAATGCTACTTTTCATGAATGATCAGTCAACTAAGCATGGATGTTCATGTGCTCATGGAATCTTTCCTCACTAGATAAAGTGTTTCACTCAAACACACAAGTGTATAAGAGGTATTCACTTATTCACTCTACTATCACAATGTCACATGAATTGACTTTGCCTTTTATTTAACCATAATCAAATACATTCACACGATGTGGCTGGGCTAACAAGAAAATTGGTTTTTCTAGATCACAAAACCTTTGAGTTAAGAGAATCATATAAACACAATCATTCTTAGTTATTCCCAACTTTCCTTTGCATTGAGCTTTGCCTTTTCTTCTCTTTTCTTCTCTTTTCTTTCTCTTTTTCTTTTTCTTTTCACATAATTAGTTCTTAGCTCAATGCTTTTTATTTTCCTTTTTTCTAAATTTCCCAATAACCCTAAACTTGAACATTTATCAATACCACAAAATATTTTCTACTTAACTCAAGGTAAAGCTTTTCACAAAGGGTTTTCAAATCATGTTCAAGGCTAAGGGTTCAAAGGATAGAACACATAGTGATCTCTTTTGTGGGGCTAAAATCATGCATTTGGCTAATAAAAGGGTTACCAACAAATGGCCTTGATCATATGATGCAAACAAGCAATTGATTCAATCATAGAAAACCTAGGCAAAGTCATTCATGCTTTTAAAGTAATAACATTCAATCACAACAACTCTGGAGCTCAAAGCCTCACATATAAGCTCATTCACATTCCACATATACACATCCTGCTTAGTATCATAATCACAATCAGAACATCATGCATTTGTTCACAAAGCTTGTGAACCATCTGTATAAGCATATAATGTGCACAATCTCAACATCAATCCACATCAAAGCATCATCTAGCATTACTTATCAAACAAAAATCATAAGCAAACCATCATAACAGATAAAGTTTCCAATTGAGTACATCAAACCCTATTCTAAAAACAGAAGCAAATAAGTTCAACAATATAAAACCAAACAAAAGCATAAAATAAATCCTGCTCTAGTGCTGATAACATCCATTAGTAAATGCTATCTCAGTTCCTCATCAATTTGTGTTGTCATCTACATCCTCCTCCTCTTCTTCATCTTCAGCATCCTCAAATGCGTCATCATCAGCATCATCTTCATCCTTCTCCATGGCTGAAGCTTCAGCTACTTCAGTCCTACCGCCTTGGGTCTGCTCCTTTGGCCAAGCTACCACATTATGGAACTCAACCATAGTCCACCTGTGTGCTGGGGGTGTATCATACATTCCAACAATCATGTCAGCAGTGGCCACCTGCTGATGCGGGCTGTCACGGCCCATCAAATTTGATGTGCATTAAAGAATGCAGTACAGTGCTAGGAAGTGACTCCTAGGTCGTCTCTCAAGGACCAAATGTGGTTCGGGTCTTCGGACAAACACGTAGTGGGAGGGTTTTGAAAGTGTTTTTGTGATTCGAAATGAACTAAATTAAAACTGGAACATAAACAGAGATGCAAACACAGAATTAAGACATTTGGTCACTTAAGCTAACATTACAACTAAATTAAAGATAACTTGCATGACTTTCTTGAATTAAAATTGCTAAATCGGAAATGCATCTTCCATTAATTAACGGCAATAGCATAATGCAGTGAGAAGAATTAAATTACCAATTCCTTGAACAAATTGAACACAACGAATGAAAAGAAAATGCATCTTGCGGCTGGAATAAAAGAAACTACACTTTCATCTTGCATGGACCAAATTAAATACACCTAAATCTAATGAATCTACCACTCCATCACCGGAACATCACTAAGCAAAATACTTGAACAATAAACAAAATTATAAGATTGAAAACCAAATTCATTTCAGCTGAAAAAGAAAGAAAAAAGAAGATATAGGCATGCAATGATATTAAATGAAACGCTTTAGGCTAAAACAGAAATGCACATTGGTGCTTAAAAACACCGTGCAGCTGGAATATAAAAGTGTGAAACAATTGAAGGTATTATGCAAAATTCACAAGCAGCTGGAATCAATTTTAATGCACGGTGGACAAAGCTCATAGCAAATGGAAAAGGAAAGGTTTAGCTAAGAAAATTAAAATCATCACGACACAAGGTACTAAGAAAAGTGGTGAGTTCAACAATTGGAATATAAAATTCGTATTTCAACAATTGGATGATTCACAGCAAACGCCGGTGGCCCATTCAATAGGATTATAAAATTCATTCTATGAATACAATAAAAGAAAACCCTTTTGGAGCTACTCCCTCCTGATGTGCCCACTCCTCTTTCTTCAAAGTGAAAGGAAAGCTTCCAAAAGCAATTCATCACCGTGTGCCCCTATTTTTTTTAGTTGTGCTTCTGCTCCACTTCCCGTGCCAACTCCTCCAAGAAAACTCTGAATGTGATAAAAGATGTCCTGGTGTATGGCAGCTGGCGCACGCCACCTTCTCTCCCGTGTGCACCTGCTTCTCCAGCCAAGAAAAAAAATGAAACTAACAACTCAACCATAATCCATCTCTCCGTGCACACCTATTCCTATCTCTCCACAACAACCCGTTCATGCATCTAAAGAAAGAAGGTTTAAAGCATTATGCTGCTGGAATAAAAGAACGTGTGCTTCCAAACACTGCTCCACTTTAGCCGTAGCCCTTCATCCTTGTGGCTGGAGACTCTCACTTCTACCTAGGCTACCCAAAATTAAATCAGCTACATTTTTTCTAAGCCAAAAGAATGAATTCCCTACACCTGGCGGCTGCCCCCTTCCCGTGTGTTGTGTGTTTCCATTAAATGAAAGATCAAAACCAATCCCCAAATCCCACGTGTTGCTGCCCTCACCATGTGCTTCCTAAATATTTCTTTCCTTGCTGGACCTGCTTTATGGACCAAGGCTTCTATTTCCCCAAGCACACCTCCTAAACTGCTGTCCGCGTGTGGATGCAACCCGTGTGCTTGCTCTAGCCTGCTGAAAAAAATGAATTGTTCTTCCTCCTGCTTTGGCCCGTGTGCTCTTTCCATAATGAAACTCCTAAGCTTGCCTGACTTTGTGCTTGTCCTCTTTCTTTACGAGCACGGCGTGGTGGAACTGGCTGAGCTGCCTCCTCACCTCCACAGTACTGTTTGTAATAGGCCTCATCAATTGCTTTCCTTGATCTCTCAAATGGTGGAGCAGAAGTATCCACCCCAGCTATCTTGTATAGGTGTGTGATCAAAGAAGGATGTCCTAAGGGTGCTTTGTTGTTTCTTGTGTTAGCACACATCTGTATCTCATTAGCTATTACCTGTCCAATGTTAACATTCAAATTCCTGATCACACAGTAGAGGAGGAGTGCCCTGCTAAGAGTGATGTTTGAAACATGAGAACATGGATGAATGTTGGCATGAGAAAATTCCATCCAATACTTTGCAAGAGAGTTCAAGTCAGTCCTCCTAATGTTTACCACAGAACCAGTTCTGTTCCTCTGAAAATGTCCTCCAGGTACACATATAACACTCTCCACATCATCAAAATCAATGCCTTCTTCCATACATAGAGTAAACTGGAACTGCTCACCAACCCATTTAGTACCCAAGAAGCTGTTGATAGAGTCAGGATCATACCTAAGAGCGTGTCCTCTGACATAGCCTAGGTAATCCTCAGCCGGATAATCATCAATCTTCCTTGCATTGGTGTAAAATTCCTTCACCACAACTATATTGGCTGGTGCAGGGTATGTGGTTAGCTTCCCCCAATTCCTTCCCAGCAGTTGCTCTCCAAAATGAGGAGCAAAGTTAGGTGTCAATACCAAATTTCGTCCGGATCGTTTTTGGCTTTACTGTAATCTATTATTTATTTCTTTGTATCTTTATTTTTATTCTCGTTTTTGTCTTGTATTTATTTATTGTTACTTGTTTATTTGTTTTTTATTATTATTTATTATTATTTGTTTTTTTTTTGTTTTATTTATTATTATCATTATTTTTGTTTTATCTATTTTTATATGTTATCTTATTTTTCTCCATATATATGTATATATATTTTTCTTACGTTATTTTTATTTTAAAATTTTACTATTTAGTTATTGTTTTTATTTTTTATTCTATTTTCATTTTAGTGTTAAGTTTTACCTGTTTTAAATATTTTGTTTAATACGGCTAAAAAAGAAAAAAAAGAAAGGAAAAATATAAGAAAAAGATTTGAAAAAGAAAGAGAGGTTGGCTGTGGAGGTTGGAACGTGGGGAGCAGAAAAAAAAAACGATTTTCTGTAGAGAGCAAGGTGGTGGCAGAGGCGTTGGGGTGTCGTACGGATTTGGTACAATTTGGTTTGGGCATACGGAATCAGAAAAAAGGTTGGAGCACAAGGTTGGGGCAGGGAGAAAAAACAGAAAAAGAAGAAAAGGGGGATTTGGAGAGGGGACCAAAAGGAAAAACGAGAGAGAGCCTTCAGGAAGAGGATCATTGATTCCTAGTGGGGGCATCCAGATTTTTCACCCGCAAAGAAAGACAGAGGTCGGCTAGGAAGAAGGAGAAGGGATCACCGGTTTCACGTACCAAGCAATAACACAGGAGCTCCAAGAGGTAAGGAACTCCTTCACTGGTTCATACTGTCATATATACTGGAATAAGCACTCCCTGCTCACACCCTGTTCATATAAGCTGGCGGCATTGTATGCCATTTTATGCTTGATTTTTCTCTGTTTGAGTATGATATTATGGTGTGAATGTTTTCCTTTCTCTGGTCCAACGCATAAACACACTTCCACTTTAACCTGAAACATGCTTGATTCATTCCTTGATTCCTATTCCATCTTTGCCGCCAAAATCATCACCATCTCCATTTTCATCCTTTTGGATACACCTATTCACAGTTCCCCTGCATTAAAAAACAACAAAGAAACAATGAATGGAAGAAACCAAATCCATCCCAACTCACGCACTACATCTATCATCCTCCCCAGCCACCACTGATTTCAGTTTCTCTGCTCTTGAAACCCATCCCATTCGGTCAACATGATCACCTCCAACACCATCATCCTCAACCTGCATTGCACAAAGCCACAACCAACCAAGAACAATGACCAATTTCCAGCACCCAAACACAAGCTCGTACTTTACCTTCACTGAATCAAAGCCAGAATTTGCCACTGTACCATCCACCATCGCCATCAACCATTCAACACCGATCTCCACTTCCATTCATTCTCTGTTTCACCATGCTCCCTCTCTCCTTCCTAACTCCCACGCTCACGGCCAATCCCAACAAACCAAACCCAAAACCCACTCGGTGCCTAGTCTCAATCATGTTTTCCCATCACCATACACACACACACACCCGTGACAACCAGAAAATAACATTCACACATGGCACCCATTACACAATCAAAGAAAGAGGGGACTAGCTGGAGCGACGGCCGATGATGGTCTCGGCGGTGAGGGGCGGAGCTGGCGACGGCTTGGGCGGCGACTCGCGGCTGTCGGTCGGATGGAGGCTTGGGGCGTGCGTGGAGGAGCAACTCCTTTTGGTCAGAGAGAAGGAGACGTTGGTCTCATTTGAGAGGAACGGCGTGAATGAGTGAATGAGAGTGAGAAGGTGATGGACAAATTTATGATCACCAAAATATGATGTCACAAACTTGTTTAACAATCGGCAAGTATGACCGAATCGTTTCAAGTAATAAACTCGGTAAGACCAAGTATCGTTCTCCCAAAGGACTCACAGCCTAGTTTAGTTATGTGATTTGTTGATTAGCTAAGACTTAAGAACGAAATATTTGGAGTTTAATATGCAGGACAAAAAATAAACATGTATTCATGAGTTTTGATCAATGGCAAAAGCAAAAGACAAGCACTTTCAATGAAATATATATATGAATATGTTGTTGGGGGTCAATTTCATCTTATCCACTCTCATATATTTTAGGAATTCAACATTCAAATCATCATTGTTAATGCCACTCTCTAAAGTACCTTTAAAGAAGGCTTCTCCCTAATTACGAGTTCATACAATTCCTAGCATTCCTGATAATTAGTTCATCAAGTGCAGGAGCTTAACGACAACTAATATAATATAGGGAGAGATTCCCCGGATCTAGACTTCCCCGTACGTTCCCGTATCGACAAAATCAATAATCATGCATTGAATGAGTTAAACAAAGCAAGCATTAAGCAAAGAGGTAAAACCCTAACTAATGATGAAAGAAAGCATAAATCTTAGATTAAGATGCAAGCACAAATTCCATATATGAGAGCTTTAAAAGATTACATTGATTCCCCAACAAACATACAAGGTTTAGTTCACCATATTCATGGTGAACCTAGATGAATAATAATGAAAGAATGGAAGAGATAGAAAAACCCGAGAAAGAGAAAAGGAGAGCCGTCACCATCTCCAAATCTACCCCCAAGGGGAGGAAGAGAGAGTGTTTGCTTCGTTTCTGCCAAAGATACAAACCCTAGGACGTCCTATAGCTTATATACTATTCTAAAATTACAAAAAATCTAGGTCCAAGCCCATAAGTGTGCCGCTCAACGGTAAACTACCGCTCAGCGGTAAGTGCGTGAGTAGTTTCTTCCCCTCAGCGGCCATTTTGCCCCTCAACGGTCCTCCCGTGAGCTCCTGAGTGCCGCTCAGCGGTACACTGCCGCTGAGCGGTACTTTCGGCTTCTCCTTTTGCACTTTTTAATGTCTTTTCTGATTCCATCTCTCTCCTTGTTCACTTCTTTCACTAAATTCACCTTAAAACCTGCACAAAAACACTGAAATCAAGCATAAACCTGTCCAGCTCTCTTATTTCTGAAAATATGGATAAAAGCATGATTTCAAGCTAGTTTCTAAGTGTAAAGGTTGCTTTTAGTGTCAATATTAAGCATGAAAATAACAGTTTTTCAACTGTTATCAGAAGCCAGAACCCCTAGGGGAATTCTAGGTTAGAAACTACCCCGGTGGGCTAAGCCCAGAAGTAAACGAACGAACGCTCGTTATCCAAACGAACGAGCGCTCGTTAACCTTAAGCCTTTCTCGACTGACTGTTCAACCTTCTCACCAACGAGCGCTCGTTATCCAAACAAACGAGCGCTCGTTTACCTTAAGCCTTTCTCGACTGACCGTTTAACCTTCTCACCAACGAGCGCTCGTTATCCAAACGAACGAGCGCTCGTTAACCTTAAGCCTTCCTCGACTGACCATTCAACCTTCTCACCAACGAACGCTCGTTATCCAAACGAACGAGCACTCGTTAACCTTAAGCCTTTCTCGACTGACCGTTCAACCTTCTCACCAACGAGCGCTCGTTATCCAAACGAACGAGCGCTCGTTAACCATAAGCCTTTCTCGACTGGCCATTCAACCTTCTCACCAACGAACGCTCGTTATCCAAACGAACGAGCCCTCGTTAACCTTAAGCCTTTCTCGACTTACCCTTTCAACCTTCTCACCAACGAGCGCTCGTTATCCAAACGAACGAGCGCTCGTTAACCTTAAGCCTTTCTCGACTGGCCATTCAACCTTCTCACCAACGAACGCTCGTTATCCAAACGAACGAGCGCTCGTTAACCTTAAGCCTTTCTTGACTGACCATTCAACCTTCTCACCAACGAGCGCTCGTTATCCAAACGAACGAGCGCTCGTTAACCTTAAGCCTTTCTCGACTGACCATTCAACCTTCTCACCAACGAGCACTCGTGATCCAAACGAACGAGTGCTCGATAACCTTAAGCCTTTTCGACCGTTCGCTCAGCCTTCTCCCTAACGAGCGCTCGTTATCCAAACTTTTCGACCGACCGTTCGGCAGCCTCAGCCTTCTCCCCAACGTCCGCACGATAGCCTCCGATCTCTTCCACGGACCGCTCGTTAACCAAGCTTTTCGACTGACCGTTCGACACCCCTTTTTTATATTATTTTTATTTTGGCACCCCCATTTTGTTGTTTTTTTTATTATTTATTTATTTATTTGCCTTTTTATTTATCTTATTTCATTTTATTTTATTTTTTTACTTTATTTTATTTATTTCTTTTAAATATCCACTTATTTCAAAATATATATATAATAATTTTACTTATATACACATAAAAAAATAAAATTTACAAAAATATATTTTAAAGGTTTAGGCACATGTGTGATCGCACGCATCGTCCTTGTGCTAAAAACCTTTTCCCTTTCTTAACTAAAATTACAAAAAATATATTTTAAAGGTTTAGGCACATATGTGATCGCACGCATCGTCCTTGTGCTAAAAACCTTTTCCCTTTCTTAAATAAAATTACAAAAAATATATTTTAAAGGTTTAGGCACATGTGTGATCGCACGCATCGTCCTTGTGCTAAAAACCTTTTTCCTTTCTTAACTAAAATTACAAAAAATATATTTTAAAGGTTTAGGCACATGTGTGATCGCACGCATCGTCCTTGTGCTAAAAACCTTTTCCCTTTCTTAAATAAAATTACAAAAATATATTTTAAAGGTTTAGGCACATGTGTGATCGCACGCATCGTCCTTGTGCTAAAAACCTTTTCCCTTTCTTAAGTAAAATGACAAAAATATATTTTAAAGGTTAAGGAACATGTGTGATCGCACACATCGTCCTTGTGCTAAAAAAACATTTTCTCTTTATTTTATAAAAATACAGAAAACAAGAAATCTACAAAAAAAACTAAAAATATCTACAATTTCAAACAACAAACAAATGGCTAACCAGAACTACGTGATCCTTGATTCTCCATCAAAAGTGGAGATACGTAGGAGCAAGACTAGCCCTTGTCAGGTTCACTTTCCAAAAAAATCCAAATTTATCCGTAATCAATTTCTCAAACAAATCTTTCAATCAATTTCTCAAACAAATCTTTCAATCAATTTCTCAAACAAATCTCTCAAACATTTTCAAAAAGAACTATGTAACCCTGATTTCTCATTTTGAATGAGAATACGTAGGAGCAAGGTCAATCCTTGTCGAGCCCAAAAAACTAAAAAATATGTTTTGTTTATTCTAGAATTTTATTTTAGGGGATAGTTAAACATTTTGAAAATCACATCATATTCGTGCATTTAGTTAAAGGTACTGCCTTAGGGCAGGTGTTGTGGGGTGCTAACACCTTCCCCACGCGTAACCGACTCCCGAACCCAGAATCTGGTTTTCGTGGACCGTGCTTTATCATTTTATGGTTTTTCCGTAGTTTCCCATAATAAACTATGGTGGCGACTCCAAATCTCTTTTCCAAAACTTGATTTCTTTTTGGATCGTCGTCCCGTCGCGATTCCGGTTGCGACAGATGGCGACTCCACTGTGGAACGCGAGAGTCAGGCCATTTAATTAGATGCGCGAATTTGACATGATTTTTCTTTGTGTTTTTCTTCCCCTGTTTTTTTTCTTTATCTGTGTTTGATAGTTGGAATAACTACATGTGAATTGTTGAATATGGAACCCTAGGGTAGAAAACATGTTTATATCTGCCTGGGAATTTTTCTGGTTGTTTTGCAGGTGAGGGTTTGGGTATGCATTGCATTCTCCCTTCACACACACACTTTGTGCATATCATGAGTGGGGCCCTATACCCGGGTCTGAGCGTAACTTAGAATTAGAGGAGTTGTGTAGCGGTGTCATTCTGGGATGTACTTCCTGTCTGGCTATCGTGAGAACTCCAGCTAGAGTCTGTTCTCTTCACTTGTGTCTCCTCATCTAGTTGATTACTCGACTGTTGTGGAGATGCTATGAAGGGGGCCATAGCTCTAGTGACCATTGACCTCTAGGTTCAGGAGACCATCCTTGTGAAATTGCATATACTTGACCTCGAATCCAAGCCATTGAACGTTTATTAGGGCACAAAGGGAGAAACATGTATTCTTGTAATCCTCACGCTGTTCGTTCTCTTTCGAAAATTATGTTATTGCATTTTCATGCCATGCATGCATTTGATTCATCGTGTTGTTTTATTATCATGCATCATATTCATGCATCATTTAGTAACATGTTGGTTTTAGGGGAAATCACAGGTATACACTTGACTTCACACGAGATGGATGTTGACACCAGATCTGATGCTACACTGCATACCAACTCAGCCATTTTAAGAAAGAAGTCTAGCCTAAGGACACATGTTGGAAATTTGACCGGGTTGATAAATTTAGGCCGAAGACTCAAGACCATACAGAGAGAAGCCTTCGGGAGGAAATATGGGAATTTGTTGGGTTTAATGGAGGTGAAAGTACAGTTGCCCGCTATTACAGCTCTAGCTCAGTATTATGATCCTCCACTGAGATGTTTTACCTTCCAAGACTTCCAGCTGGCGCCAACTGTAGAAGAATTTGAGCATATTCTGGGCTTGCCATTAGAGGGTACCAGGCCATATCAGCACTTGGAGCATCATGCCTCTGTTTCTACCCTTGCTGCTATAATGAAATTACAGCCCAATGAATTGGAGAACCGGTTGATAACGAGACATCAAATGCGGGGGCTGACACAAGGTTACCTTGAACAATATTTGCACGACCTGGGCGATAGGGAAGAATGGGAGACCTTCATGGATGTACTAGCCCTCACTGTGTTTGGCATTGTCCTGTTTCCCAAGCTGGAAGACTTTGTAGATTACACTGCTATTGATGTCTTCGTGGCAAAAAAGACGAGATCAGAAAACCCCGTAACAGCAGTCCTCGTAGATGTGTATGGGACTATGAGTTTTTGCCATGAGAGAAAAGGGAAGAGGATTCTTTGTTGTTTGCCGGCGTTATATGCATGGATGACGACACGAGTATTTAAGGGGGTAATCGATGTTAGAAGTTCACCTGAGAATCTGTCGCATCAAGGAGGTAATGGGTGGGCTCTTTTCTTCGCCGGTTTGAGAGAAGGAAACGTAAAATGGCGCCTTCCTTGGCTTGAGGCTAAACCATCTATCCAACATTGTGGCAACTTCCCTAACATACCTCTCATAGGCACTAGGTATTGTATTAACTACAACCCTGTTTTGGTCCAAAGACAGTTCGGATATCCTATGAAGGGAGCGCCTTCACCAGATTATGTCACAACCTTCTTCATCTACTATGAGGACGGACATTGTACTGAAATGTTGAGGAGAGTCAGAAGTGCCTGGGAAAATGTGGTGCGAGTAGAGAAAGACCTGAGGAGTGGAGTGATGGATAGCAGGGTTAGTTATCATACCTAGATTCTGGAGAGGGTAAGAGAAGTCAAGTTGCCTTTCAAGCCCATCAATGATCAATCGGCGAGTGAAGGAACATCCCAAGCCCCAGAAAGTGAAGAGGTGAAACAGTTGAAGGCTGAGGTGGAGAAATTGAGGGTGAGGAATGCTAGGTTGGAAAATGAATTACAGAAGGCTCGCAATGATTTTGTGGATATGAGGAATGATAACGAAGAAAAGTCACGGGCTTATGAAAACATTGTCAAAAGCCAGAAGGCAGAGAGAGATTATACGTTCCGAGTAAAACAGGATCTTGCGGCCGCAAGTAAGGAGTTATCCATGAGGGTGAATGAGAAGAATGTGGCTTTAGAAGAGGGCAGACAGTGGAAACAACTCTATGATGAAGCCAAGAGGGATAAAAGGGAAGCCCTAAAAAGGCTAAGGGAAGCGCAAGTCCAAGTACAAGAATCGGGGCATCAAATGAAGGAAATGGCTACATCATTTGAAGCGGAGTTGAATCAGGAGCGCTGGAAGCTGGCAGAGGCTGAAGGGGAGTATCGAGCCATGTTAAAGCAGATGGAGGATTACATCGAGGAGCAGGAGGAGCGATGGAGGTCGATGGAATTTGAAGAAAGGCATCAGGCCTCGATAAAGCGAATTAAAGAGCACATTGCAGAGCAAGAAACGGCCGTAAAGCATTGGAAGGAAAGCTTCTCTCAATTGGTTGCTTTGGCAAATGGGGCAATTGAAGACATCCCCAGAATGGTGTCGGAAGTTGAAGCGAGTACCCACTTTTATAGCCCACCAGTAGAAATAGAGCTTTTTATTAATCACTGTAAACGGTTGATAGACGAGATGAAATCCCTCATCACTCGGGCTAGGAATTGATGTATTTAGAGATCTATATGATTTGTTTCCTTTAAGAAATGTAATGAACTTGTTTCCCTGTAAATGAAAGGTGTGGGATGTTGTTTAGCATCTGCTTGTGTTAATTTCCATTAGTGATGTCATTACAATCTTGTGATTTCCCCCTACTACTAGCATGCATCATCTTTTCTTTTGCTCAGCATGTTTCATTTCCATCTAATTAATTAAAATAATAAAGCAGTACGTGTGAGAAAAACGACGACCAAATTTCCACGACATCCCTACCGGACCCGGGCAAATTCAAAAGCCATGGCAAGCTGGGAGGAGTCACAAGAGTCTCTCAAAACGGATGTTGGCCAGTTGAAGGACCAGATCGGCCAGATCTTGGCGACGCTTGAATCCATGAAGACTACTGGAGAGTCTTCATCTGGGCATGTTGGGGGGAATGCTCACCCTTATCCCCCAATGTTCAACGCTGCGAGCCAATCTGTTCCTTTCCCACTGTATGGTTTACCTCCGGGTTACGCTCCTCCTGTAGGAGAGTACTCAGAAGCTGAGCACGCTTCATTCTCGTTCCCCGCGACTGTCAATAAACCACCAATCGGCACTCAGGGACCTGTCTTAGTGTCGGCTCCCATGGTGGGCACGGGAATGAATGAGACCAACACAACTGATGGAATTCGGGTGACCCCAGTACCGCCTGTGGTTGCTAGGGAGGATTTTTCAGCCGAAGCTGCACCGCACGCCACGGTGGTTGGGGGATTCGGTAGCCTCGTTGGAGCTACGGGTAGGTTGGAAAGTCTGGAGGCGAGGTTGAGAGCTATTGAGGGAGTTGAGAGCTACAGGTTTAGAGATCCGGCCAGATTGAGTTTGGTTCCGGGCTTGAAAATCCCGCCTATGTTCAAGGCGCCGGAGTTTGAAAAATATAGGGGTAACACTTGCCCTAAAAGCCATGTGACCATGTACTGCAGAAAGATGGCTGCGTATGCTCATGATGAGCAGCTATTCATCCACGTTTTCCAAGAAAGTTTGGCTGGGGTGGCATTGAACTGGTACACCCACCTGGAGTCATCCCGAATTCGTTGTTGGGCGGATCTAGCCGACGCCTTCGTAAAACAATATGTATACAATACTCATGTTGCTCCGGACCGTCTGCAGCTGCAGAATATGACAAAAAAGGACAATGAAACTTTCAAAGAGTACGCCCAACGATGGAGAGAGTTGGCTGCGCAGGTTGAGCCGCCGTTGTTTGATAAGGAGATGGTGTCGATGTTCGTAAACACACTCCAGCCGCCATTTTATGAGCATATGGTTGGGAATGTATCTGTCAATTTTGCTGACACCATCATCATTGGTGAGAGGATAGAAATTGGATTGAAAAACGGGAAGATAGCCTATGGCCCACCTGCAGCTACAAACTACAAAAAGCCCAATTTCAATCAGGGGAAGAAAAAAGTGGGGGAGGTACATGCTGGGTCGGTAATGCCTGTGTGTAGAGGACGAGCTCCCGATCCTAATTATCGACCATACTTAAACCCACCTCCTTATGCTGCTAACACCATGTTTGCTCACCAAGCTAGGCCTCAACAACAACAAGCGTATTATCCACCGCAGCGTATCCCAACCGAAGCTGCAAGACCGGCCGCAAACATGGGCCCAAATCTGAATGCGGGTCACAACAACAACCCAAGGGGAAATCAATTTGTTAGGTTCACCCCAATCCCTATGACCTACACTGAATTGTTACCTAACCTAGTCAAAAAGGGGCTAGTCGTCATTTGCCCGATGAAGCCTGTACAGCCGCCGTACCCTAGGGGTTATGACGCAAATGCTAGGTGTAGTTATCATGCAGGAGGCGTTGGCCACTCGACCGAAGGATGTATGGCTCTCAAATACAAAGTTCAGGCTCTGATAGATTCGGGTTGGTTAAAGTTTCAAGAGGACCAGCCCAGCGTCGATACTAATCCATTGTCCGGGCACGGGAGTTCCTCGACGAACGCCGTCGAGGTTGGAAACCATGATCTGATAAGAGATGTGGGCGAAATCCGAAGTTCTAGGAGGTTTATCTTTGAAGCTTTGTTGAAGAAGGGCCTAGTGAAGGGCGATTATGATTTGGGTATAGCGTGCGCACTCCATCCGGAGGCCGGGCACTCTATTGAGGAATGTATGGAATTCAAGATTTGTCTACAAGACTTACTTGATAGAAATCTGATGCAAGTGTGCCACAAGGTCAGAGAAGAAGAAGTATTTGCACAAATTGGTGGAGAATCTGATGTGACTCTACCCGAACCTTTGGTGATCCATTTTACTAGGACCACCCCTACGCTGGTAACTGAAGGAAATCCGTCTGTTGTCATCCGAGTGCCAACTCCTTTCCCTTATAAGAACGAGAAAGTCGTCCCATGGAGATATGGGGCAACTGCATTAGATGAGGGAGAATATGCAAATCCGACTGTGGAAAACATATCAGGCATTGGTGGAATGACCAGAAGTGGTCGAATCTTTACACCACCAGAATTGGCGAGAGAAAGAACCAATGATAGGGAAGCAACAATGGCTGCAAAAGCAAAGGAGTTCTTGAGGGGGAAGAACATGGAGGCCGAGGAGACCCCCGACAAAGAGGAGAAGAGGGAAATATCTGAAGAAGAAGTTGGTGAATTCCTAAAGTTCATACAACAGAGTGAGTACAAAGTGGTGGAACAGTTGAACCGCATGCCTGCCCGGATCTCCTTGCTAGAATTACTCATGCACTCTGCCTCCCACCGAAAGTTGTTGATGAAGATACTCAGTGAGGCTCATGTGGAACAAGGTATTTCTCTGAACAAGTTCGAGGGCATTGTTGGCAACATCGTTGCTAATAATTACCTCACCTTCACTGATGAAGAGATACCTGTTGAGGGGAGAGGTCATAACAAAGCCCTTCATGTCTCTGTGAAATGCCTGGATCATGTGATAGCACGTGTCTTAGTGGATAATGGATCCTCCCTGAACGTCATGCCAAAAGCAACCCTGGAGAAGCTACCCAGTGACGGAACGCATATGAAGCCAAGTTCTATGATTGTGAGAGCCTTTGATGGTAGTAAGAGGGAAGTGATGGGAGAGGTAGAACTACCAGTCCAAGTCGGTCCGTGTGTCTTTCAAGTGACATTCCAAGTCATGGACATCCTCCCGGCCTATAGTTGTCTGTTGGGTCGCCCATTGATCCATTCTGCAGGGGTTGTGCCTTCTACACTACACCAAAAGTTGAAGTATGTTATGGGAGACAAGCTGGTGATAGTGGCAGGAGAGGAGGATTTCCTGGTGAGCGAACCATCATCCTCCCGTTATATTGAAGCAGCCGAGGAAGCTCTCGAGGCAACTTTCCAATCTCTGGAGATCGTGGGAAACACCTATGTGGAGCCATTCGCGGTCAACCCGCATCTGTCGCGTGCTTCTATCATGATGGCCAAAGTGATGGAAAATCATCAAGAAATCACATTGGACCTCTTACTAGAGCAATGGCTAGGAAGATTCAAGAAGAGGAAGGATCATCTAACATTTTACTTCTATGGAAGGTTACTTATAAAAATCCTTCTTCTCTTAACTAAAGCACTTATATTTTGTTTTGTAGGAATTAATAAATCTTGGAGACTATGATTGAGCCATCCAAGAAGAACCAAGCAAAGGAGCCAAAAAGCAAAGGAGGTGCTTACGACATGCACCAACATTTTCCACGTGAATTGGCTGATGTGGAAGGAAGCACACACCTTGCTGGATGAGCTGGAAAGAGGCATGGACTTTGCTTGATCAAAATAAATCTGAATCATCTGAATTTAGGAGGGAATTAGAATTAGAAATTAGGCTCCTCTTCACCTATAAATAAGAGGGCCTTTTCCTTGTATTGAGGCACTTTTGAGCTTAGTAAATTGCTGCTGAAATTCCCTGCCAGCCCTATTGCTCTTGAGTCATTTATTCTCTCTACTTTCTCTTCCCTTTCCTCTAGCTTCCTTCCATTGTAGGAAGGCCTTCTGAGCTGTGAGGTTCCCACACATACTCATTCCACTCAAATACACCAATCATCAATCAATCTCACTCAATTTCCGCTGCATCCACACTGCTGTTTTTCATCCACTGCACCAATACTGTTCTCGGGTTTTTTTTTAAGCTCTGTCTGCAAGGCCAGGTCATTCAAGCATGGATAAGTTTCCATCAAGTGGTATCCAGAGCTTAGGTTCTCCACGCACCAAGGAGCTAAGCATTTCTTCTCATTCTGCAATTTAATTCTGCTGAATTCCATCTCTGTTTCTATTTTCTGTTTCTGTTTCAGTTTTAATTCTGCTTCTGTAATTCTGTTCCAGTCTTTAATTCTGTGTTCTTACAGTGTCTTATGTCCATCTTTCATTTTAAACAGTGAATTTTATTTGTTTGAGTCATTTCCAGCTTTAATTTTCAATTTCAGTGTTGTCTTGGTCATGTGCAAGTGAATATTGTAGTTTTAAATTCTGTCACTGCTTTGGTATTCTTTTCTGCTGGTTTAATTCGTTTTGCTTGAGTTCAAGTGCTAGATAAACTATATATCAACCAATAAAGGCAAGGAGAATTTGTTCTAGCCTTGGTGATACAAGCTAAAGCACTAGAAATCCATTTTGATTTCAAATCTGTGTTGAACTCTGCTGCAGAATTTCAATTCTGTTTTAAAATCATGAATCTGTTTTCCAGTTGATTTTTTTTAATTCTAGTGCTTCATACAAATTTGGTTGATGATATTGAATGATGCTAAAAGTGTAGCAGATCATTACAAGCAATGAAATGCAATTTGCATAGCTTGGTTGCTCACAATTAATAGCATTCCACTGCTGCAGTTTTAATCTAAGCTTTTCACCGTGCTAAGTTTCCTTGAATTGTCTAATCTGAGTTTGGTCTTGCTAAGCACATTAAATCTAGCTTAGATCTGTGTTTTTACACTTCTTAGAGTCATTTCCTTTGCTGTCCAGTTTTGAATCCATGAAAAATTAAAAGTGGTTGGTTATTTTGGTGCCATTTACTGCATAAGTGGTACAGCAGTAGGGATTTTCGAAAATCTGCTGTTTCCTTGCTGTTTTATAGCTTGAGCAAGTTTCAATTGATGGTTCAAAGTTGCTAGTACTGTTCATTTGGACAAAACATGACTTATATGCAAATTTGCATTTGAAACCATCAATTTTGAGTTAAAATTGGAAGTGGACCAGTGAATTTGAGTAGTAAGCATTAATTCAGCTGTTTAAGAGTTTAAACATGTTTAATATCATGAATAAAAGTTGTTTAAACATTCATCCAAGCTGCTGAAACACTGCTACTCATTTTGGGTTCCAAAACCACCATTTTTAGTTCATTTTTTTTGTGCAGATTTTGATTTTTTCCAGCAACTGTTTTGGTAATTCTGGTTTAAATTACATTGTTGGATTGTGAAAAAGCTGGTTCAATGTTTAAAAAAAGAAAATACATGATCAAAAGAAGAAGAATCAAGTGTTAAAAAGCTGTTAGAACCAACCAATCCAGATTACAAGTCTTGAAAAACAAAGCTGAAAGTCAGTGAGGCATTTTATCAAACACTTTTGAAATTATCAATCAGTTTGTATTGGAAGAATTTCTGAACTGTGCTTGTGTTTTTTTTCTTGCTTTCTTCATCCATTCTAGTGCCTTTGATAAGTTCCTTTTGTGTACCTTTCATCGGTGTGCTGTTCCAAATTGTTGTGTCTATTTTTTGGCATCCTAAATTTCAAAACAGCAGCATAGTTTGGTGCAAACAGCAGCATAGTTTGGTGCAGATTTTTTTAAACTGATTAGTGTGATTTTGCTGAGTTTTGGAGTGTATGTGCAAGCTGTTTGGGGCATCCAGTACAGAATCCTTCTCCTACTTTGGTAGCCTCCTAGGAAGTGGTTTGAGCATTGAAAGTGGAGTAAGAAGGAAGACTCAACAGCAGCTAAACAACACTGTCCAGCAAGCTGTAAACTCTGTTACAGCAGCAACTTGCATCTCCAATTCAATTGGCTTTGTGCAGCAGCAAGAAGACAAAGTTTTCATTAAATTCCTGGCCTCATTCCAAGTCTATATCACGGAATTTGCTGTTTGAAAAGTGTATTTCAGTTTATTTTTGCTGTTTTGAGTTAAGTGACTTGGGAAAATGCTCTTGAAGCAATTCCAAGTTCACAATTGAACATTGTAATAGTCCAATTTCGTTTTCTTTAGTGTGGAAGTGTGTCAAGGGGCTCCAAGTGTCACTTGCACTTTCACTTAGGGCCGTCTAGCATTTACATTCTTGCATCTTTATTGCTTTCCTTAAATGTCTTGAGTAATCCTTTTGTTTTTAGGTCTCCGTGGTATTTAGGATAGCATAACATATAGTAAACCTTTCTTTGGTTTGTAGGTTCATAACATTTAAAAAGAATTTGAAGAATTTCTACTTAGAAACTAAAGTAAAAGAACATTCTAAGGAAACTCTGGCTAAGGAAGAACTTGGTTTCTAAGCTTGTCCATTTGTGACTCACCTCTTCTTCCTGGGAGCTACTTAGAAACATCTTTTACTTCTAGAATCTCTTAGAAATTTTTCACCAAAAACAAAGAAAGTTTGTGAAAATCTTTTTCATTCATTACTTGTAAAACATTTTGAAAACCTTTTAAAAAAAACTTTCCTTTGACAAGAATGAGTCAATCAAGTGTGCAAGGAAGTTTGAAACCCAATAGTGAAATGTCTTTAAGGGAAGAATTTGAGCAAAGATTTGAACAAAGGGATAAAGAGATTAGTGAGCTCAAAGATATGATTAGTCAACTTTTGATTAATCAAGATAAAAAGAAAGAGAGGTCTTCCCATAGGAGAAGAGAAGAATCATCATCTTCTCCAAGTGAAATTGAGCAAAATAGTAGTCATCACAATAATGATCACTACCAAGTGCCTCCTAGAAGACAACATAGAGTTAGAGAGCATTACCCAAGAGAGCCTAAGATTGATCTTCCTTCCTTCCATGGAAAAGATGATGTAGAAGAATACCTAGAGTGGGAAATGAAAGTTGAGCAATTGTTTGAGTGCCACCAAATAGATGAAGAAAGGAGAGTCACCATGGCTTCTCTAAGCTTTCAAGGTTATGCCTTAATTTGGTGGACAGCCTTAGTCAAGGACCATAGGCTAAGACACTTACCTCCCATTAGGTATTGGAATGAAATGAGAGCTGCCTTGAGGAGGAGGCATGTACCAGCCTACTATGATAGGGAGATAATGGATAAACTCCATAAACTCCAACAAAGGAACATGAGTGTTGAGGAATATAGACAAAAAATGGAGTTACTCATGTTGAGAGCTGGGATAAGAGAAGAACCTAGGATAACAATAGCTAGGTTTCAAAGTGGACTTAACTATGACATAAGAGATAGGGTTGAACTTATACCCTACAATGATCTCAATGAGTTAGTCCAACTTTGTGTGAGGGTTGAGCAACAACTAAAGAGGAAAAGCTCCACCAAGAAAGATTACCCTCATAGTTCTTACCATAAGAAAGAGTATAAGAGGGAGGGTAGTCAAACCAAGCCAAGATATGAAGACAGAGAGAGAGAGAGAGGAAAAGAAAAAGTCAAAGAACCTTCAAGAGATCATAAGAGTAAGGAGACTAAGTGCTTTAGATGTGGGGAAAAAGGGCACTATGCATCTGAGTGCCGCAATAGAAAGTCAACTTACATCCTTGAGCATGAGAGTGAAAGTGAGGGTTCTTCATATAGTGAGTCTGAGACATCCACTTCTGAAGAAGAAGAAGCTTTACCTTGTGATGGTGACTTACTTATGGTAAGGAGACTCCTGGAAAGTAAACATGTAGAATTAGAACAGTCACAAAGAGAGAACCTATTCCACACAAGATGTAAAGTTTTAGAAAAGACATGTTCAATGGTAGTGGATAGTGGCTCTTGTTGCAACTGTTGTAGTTCTAGAATGGTAGAGAAGCTTGGCTTAACAACTACTCCTCATCCTAAACCTTACAAACTTCAATGGATCAAAGAGGATGATGGAATAGTAGTTAAAGAACAAGTAAGTGTACCTATTTCCATTGGCAAATATGAAGATCAAATTGTTTGTGATATAGTACCAATGGAAGCTGGGCACATATTACTTGGAAGACCTTGGCAATATGATAAACAAGCTTTACATGATGGAGTCACCAACAAAATCACCATTCAACACAAGGGAAAGAAAATTATTTTGTGTCCTCTTACACCTTTACAAGTAAGAGAGGACCAAATAATTCTTAAGAAGAAGTTGGATGGAGAAAAGAAAAAAGAAAATAAGAAAGAAAGAAAGAATTTGGTAACCCATGCCTCAAGCCCATGAAGTTGTCCAACCTCAAACCTTGAATATTTCCAAAAATCTTTTTCTTGGACAACCTCATTTCCTTCTTTATTGCAAAGAGGCATTTGTTTCAATCACTCATGAACTTGGTTCTCTACCAAATGGGTTGCAAAAACTTTTAAAGGAATTTGATGATATATTTCCCAAAGAGGTACCAAGTGGATTACCACCTTTGAGGGGAATAGAACATCAAATAGATTTGGTGCCTGGGGCAAGCCTACCCAATAGGCCAGCCTATAGAACCAACCCTATGGAAACAAAAGAAATAGAGAAACAAGTTAATGACTTGTTGAACAAAGGGTGGATCCAAAAGAGTTTAAGTCCCTGTGCTGTGCCTGTGTTGTTGGTCCCTAAAAAGGATGGGTCTTGGAGAATGTGTACAGATTGTAGGGCCATCAACAACATAACTGTCAAGTATAGGCATCCCATTCCTAGGCTAGATGACATGTTGGATGAATTACATGGAGCAAATCTCTTCACCAAAATTGATCTTAAAAGTGGATACCATCAAATAAGAATTCATGAAGGAGATGAATGGAAAACTGCTTTCAAGACCAAGTTTGGTTTGTATGAATGGTTAGTCATGCCCTTTGGCTTGACCAATGCTCCAAGTACATTCATGAGATTAATGAATCATGTGCTTAGGGAATGCATAGGCAGATTTGTAGTGGTCTACTTTGATGATATCTTAATCTATAGTCAAGGCCTTCAAGAACATCTTAACCATGTCAGAAAAGTCTTGCTTCTTCTTAGAGAACATCATCTCTTTGCCAACTTTGACAAATGTACTTTTTGTCAAGAAAGTGTGATTTTCCTTGGATTCAAAGTGGGAAAAGAAGGTGTACATGTTGATCCAAAGAAGATCAAGGCTATACAAGAATGGCCAACCCCTAAAAATGTAGGAGAGGTGAGAAGTTTTCATGGGTTAGCAAGTTTTTACAGGAGATTTGTGAAAGATTTCTCCACCATAGCTGCTCCTTTAAATGAGCTAGTCAAGAAAGATATGCCTTTTATTTGGGGTGATAAGCAAGAGTTGTCTTTTGAGACTTTGAAACACAAGTTAACACATGCACCTATTCTAGTTTTGCCTGATTTTTCCAAAGCCTTTGAACTAGAATGTGATGCATCTGGGGTAGGAATAGGAGCTGTTTTAATACAAGGAGGACATCCCGTAGCTTACTTTAGTGAAAAACTTAGGGGGCCTACCTTAAACTATCCTACCTATGACAAAGAGTTGTATGCCCTCATTAGAGCTTTAAAAACTTGGGAGCATTACTTGGTAACTAGAGAATTCATCATACACACTGACCATGAATCTCTCAAGTACATTAAAGGGCAAGCAAAGCTAAACAAAAGACATGCAAAGTGGGTGGAATATCTTGAGCAATTTCCCTATGTCATCAAACACAAAAAGGGGAGTACTAATGTTGTTGCGGATGCTTTATCTAGAAGACATGCATTATTAGTAACCCTAGGATCCCAAATATTAGGATTTGATGACATAAAAGAGTTATATGAAAATGATGAAACATTTGCATCCACTTATTCATCATGTCTTAAGAAGCCTTTTGATGGATTCTATCTTTCTGAGGGGTATCTTTTTAATAAAGGAAAACTTTGTATACCCCAAGGATCCATTAGAAAACTTCTTATCAAAGAGAGTCATGGAGGAGGACTCATGGGCCATCATGGAGTTGATAAAACTCTAAACATTTTGAAAAGTAAATTTTATTGGCCACACATGAGAATAGATGTTCAAAGGCATTGTTCTAAATGTATAGCTTGTTTACAAGCTAAGTCCAAAATTATGCCTCATGGACTCTATACACCTCTTCCTATAGCTAATACCCCTTGGGAGGACATAAGCATGGACTTTGTCTTAGGATTGCCAAGAACTCAAAGGGGGTATGATTCTATATTTGTGGTAGTAGATCGTTTTAGTAAAATGGCTCATTTTATACCCTGCCACAAAGTAGATGATGCTAGCTATATCTCTAGACTCTTCTTTAAAGAAATAGTGAGATTGCATGGCTTACCCAAAACTATAGTGTCTGATAGAGATGTGAAGTTTCTAAGCCATTTTTGGAAAACTTTATGGGAAAAGCTTGGAACTAAACTTCTATTTTCTACTACATGTCACCCACAAACTGATAGGCAAACTGAAGTAGTAAATAGATCTTTATCTACATTATTAAGGGTAATATTAAGAGGAAATAACAAATCTTGGGATGAACATCTACCTCATATTGAATTTGCTTATAATAGAGTAGTCCACAAGACTACTAATCTTTCTCCTTTTGAGGTTGTTTATGGTTTTAACCCTATCACACCTCTTGATTTACTACCTCTTCCAGAATCATCTTCTTTTCTTCATAAAGAAGGTGCTTCCTAAAGCGGAGTTTATCAAGAAGTTACATGAGAAAGTTAAAATCCAAATTGAAAAACAAACTCAAAAATATGCAGAATACAACAACAAAGGGAGAAAGAAAATAGTTTTTGAAAAAGGAGACCTAGTTTGGCTTCATTTGAGAAAGGAAAGATTTCCCTCTCAAAGGAAATCCAAACTTAGTCCAAGAGGAGATGGTCCATTCAAGGTGGTCAAAAAGATAAATGATAATGCATACATATTAGACCTTCCTGAAAGTTATGGTGTCAGTCCTACTTTTAACATCTGCGATTTAATTCCTTTCCCAGGAGATGATCAACAGGATGAAGCAGATCTGAGGACAGATCTTTTTCAAGAGGGAGGGTCTGATGGAAAATCATCAAGAAATCACATTGGACCTCTTACTAGAGCAATGGCTAGGAAGATTCAAGAAGAGGAAGGATCATCTAACATTTTACTTCTATGGAAGGTTACTTATAAAAATCCTTCTTCTCTTAACTAAAGCACTTATATTTTGTTTTGTAGGAATTAATAAATCTTGGAGACTATGATTGAGCCATCCAAGAAGAACCAAGCAAAGGAGCCAAAAAGCAAAGGAGGTGCTTACGGCATGCACCAACATTTTCCACGTGAATTGGCTGATGTGGAAGGAAGCACACACCTTGCTGGATGAGCTGGAAAGAGGCATGGACTTTGCTTGATCAAAATAAATCTGAATCATCTGAATTTAGGAGGGAATTAGAATTAGAAATTAGGCTCCTCTTCACCTATAAATAAGAGGGCCTTTTCCTTGTATTGAGGCACTTTTGAGCTTAGTAAATTGCTGCTGAAATTCCCTGCCAGCCCTATTGCTCTTGAGTCATTTATTCTCTCTACTTTCTCTTCCCTTTCCTCTAGCTTCCTTCCATTGTAGGAAGGCCTTCTGAGCTGTGAGGTTCCCACACATACTCATTCCACTCAAATACACCAATCATCAATCAATCTCACTCAATTTCCGCTGCATCCACACTGCTGTTTTTCATCCACTGCACCAATACTGTTCTCGGGTTTTTTTTTTAAGCTCTGTCTGCAAGGCCAGGTCATTCAAGCATGGATAAGTTTCCATCACAAAGTCTTGTTAAAAGAAGGTTATATGCATGGGAAAGGTTTGGGTAGGTATGGACAGGGGCGAGCATTCCTTCTGGAGGTCGTCGAGAACAAGAATAGGTATGGCCTGGGATACAAGCCCACCAAGGAGGATAGGAGAAGGCTGATAGAAGAAAGGAGAGAGCGCAGTCTAACTCGGATGGAAAGACGGGAGCCCAAAGTGGGAAGAATTCGTATCTGTGACCTCAAGGAGAGCTTTCGCAGCGCTGGTTGGGTTAACGCTGGCCACATAGCAGCTGTGGGAGATGGAGATAGATCGGAAGGCTCCAGTTTCGTGTGGGCCTGCTCCCCGGATGCACGACTCGACAACTGGAAGATGTTGGATTTGCCCGTGATGCTTAATTTGAATAAAATGTAATAACTTTAATTAATCCTATAGCTTTACCCGGGGCTTTAGGATTCATGACTTACGGGTTGACGCTTTTAGTTTGTTATGCTCAGCGCGATAATCAAAGTGTGTTTGTTTGTGTTTTATCATCATTTTGCATTCCTCGTCGTTTTTCCGTTTATTTATTTCCTTTTCATAAACTCAAATAATGCAGATATGACAATGAATGTTTTGAAAGTAATTATGTCGATATTCCTGATTTTGGGCGCCCTGTCAATAATACGGAAGATGATTGTGATGATGACCCGGAACCCCGTCCTGAACTGTTGAGACTAGTGAAACAAGAGTGTAAGGAGATGAAACCTCACCAGGAAGATGTTGAAGTACTCAATTTAGAGAATGAGGATGAGGTAAAGGAGTTGAAGATCGGTACAACCATGAAAGTAGAAGTGAAAGAAAAATTGCGTGTCTTATTAAGGGAGTTCAGGGATGTGTTTGCTTGGTCTTACAATGACATGCCAGGCCTCGATACAGATATTGTACAACACAAGCTCCCACTCAAGCCGGAATGCCCACCGGTAAAGCAAAAGCTAAGAAGAATGAAACCGGAAATGTCCTTGAAGATCAAGGAGGAGGTACAGTAGCAATTCGATGCAGGGTTTCTAGCTGTGGCGAGATACCCAGAATGGGTAGCAAACATTGTACCGGTGCCTAAGAAGGATGGAAAAGTTCGGATGTGTGTCGATTATCGAGATTTGAATCGCGCAAGCCCAAAGGACAATTTCCCATTACCACACATCGACACCATAGTTGATAATACAGCCAAGTATTCACTGTTTTCGTTCATGGATGGTTTTTCGGGGTATAACCAGATCAAGATGGCGCCAGAAGATATGGAAAAGACGACTTTTATTACATTGTGGGGCACATTTTGTTATAAAGTGATGTCTTTTGGACTCAAGAATGCTGGGGCAACATATCAAAGGGCGATGGTGGCACTTTTCCATGATATGATGCACAAGGAGATTGAAGTTTATGTGGACGACATGATCGCGAAGTCCGAATCAGAAGAAGAACACGTCCTCAACTTGAGAAAGTTATTCGAGAGATTGAGGAAGTATAAGCTTAGGCTGAATCCCGCCAAATGTACATTTGGAGTGAAATCCGGGAAATTGTTGGGCTTTATTGTCAGCCAGAGGGGGATAGAGGTGGATCCAGACAAAGTGCGAGCGATAATGGAAATGCCTGCGCCTAAAACGGAAAAAGAAGTTCGAGGGTTTTTGGGTAGATTGAATTACATTGCTAGATTCATCTCCCAATTAACTGCTACTTGTGAACCACTGTTCAAGTTGTTATGAAAGAACCAGGCTGTGGTGTGGAATGAGGATTGTTAGGCCGCTTTTGAGAGAGTCAAACAATACTTACAGGACCCTCCTGTATTACGTCCACCAGAACCAGGAAGGCTACTCATTTTGTATTTGACTGTATTGGACAAGTCAATGGGTTGTGTATTGGGTCAGCATGACGAGGATGGCAAAAGAGAGCACGCCATATATTACTTGAGCAAGAAGTTCACAGACTGCGAACAACGATATTCATCGTTAGAGCGGACTTGCTGCGCATTGGCATGGGCCGCTCATCGTTTAAGGCAATACATGTTGAGTCATTCCACATGGTTGATATCCAAGATGGATCCTATCAAGTATATTTTTGAAAAGCCTGCTCTTACTGGAAGGATAGCTCGATGGCAGATGCTATTGTCAGAATACGACATCGTATATGTCACTCAGAAATCTGTCAAGGGTAGCGCACTAGCAGAATACCTGGCTCATCAACCCCTTTGTGATTATCAACCAATGCAACCTGAATTTCCCGATGAGGATATCATGGCTTTATTCGAAGAGAACAAAGAAGACCGAAACGAAAAAGCATGGACAGTGTTATTCGACGGAGCCTCGAATGTGATGGGACATGGAATAGGGGCAATGCTTATCTCCCCGGAGCGTCAGTATATACCAATGACGGCAAGGTTGTGTTTTAGCTGCACAAATAACATCGCTGAATATGAAGCCTGTGCCATGGGTATTCGAGCAACAATTGAGTCTAAGGCGAAAATTCTGGATGTGTATGGAGATTCAGCTTTGGTCATCCATCAATTGAAAAGAGAATGGGAGACTAGGGATACAAAATTAATTCCCTACCAAGCTTACATCAGGGGATTAATGGAGTATTTTGATTCCATCACATTTAACCATATACCGCGAGAAGATAATCAATTAGCAGACTCACTGGCTACCTTGTCGTCAATCTTTGAGGTTGATCAAGATGCAGAATTACCAAGAATCAAAATGAAAAGCCATGCAAAGCCAGCATATTGCCACTTCATCGAGGAGGAGTTAGACGGTAAACCTTGGTACTTTGATATCAAGCGTTATCTTAAAACCCGAGAATACCCTGAGGATGCGTCTGAAAACGATAAAAGAGCACTAAGAAGGTTGGCCGGCAGTTTCATCTTAAGTGGGGATGTTTTATACAAGAGAAACCATGACATGGTTCTCCTCAGATGTGTGGATGCAAAGGAAGCCGAGTTGATATTGAAAGAAGTGCACGAAGGTACATTTGGTACACACATGAATGGACATTCGATGGCTAGGAAGATCTTAAGAGCTGGTTACTTCTGGTTGACCATGGAAAATGATTGTTGCATACACGTGAGAAAGTGTGAGAAATGTCAGATATATGCAGATAATATCAATGTGCCACCCACTGCTCTGAACGTGTTGTCTGCACCATGGCCATTTTCGATGTGGGGAATAGATGTCATCGGAGCTATAGAACCAAAAGCGTCAAATGGACATCGCTTCATACTAGTCGCAATCGACTATTTCACCAAGTGGGTTGAGGCTGCTTCGTATGCTAACGTGACTAGAAAGGTTGTGGTTAGATTCATAAGGAAGGAGTTGATCTGTAGGTGTGGGTTACCTAACAAGATCATCACTGATAATGCTACCAACCTGAACAATCAGATGATGGCGGAGTTATGTGAGGAATTCAAAATTCACCACCATAATTCCTCTCCTTATCGTCCAAAGATGAATGGGGCAGTAGAGGCTGCTAACAAGAACATCAAGAAGATTGTGCAGAAGATGGTGGTCACCTACAAGGATTGGCACGAATTGCTTCCTTTCGCTTTGCCCGGATACCGCACATCAGTACGAACATCAACTAGGGCCACGCCGTTCTCGCTAGTGTATGGGATGGAAGCAGTACTTCCATTTGAGGTCGAAATTCCCTCCTTACGCGTGTTAATGGAAACTAAGTTAGAGGAAGCTGAGTGGGTTCAAACCCGATTCGACCAACTCAACCTTATCGAAGAAAAAAGGTTAACAACAGTGTGTCATGGACAGCTGTATCAAAGGAGAATGAAAAAGGCGTTTGACAAAAGGGTGCACCCAAGAGAGTTTCATGAAGGCGAACTGGTGTTGAAGAGGATTTTGCCCATCCAAAAAGATCATAGAGGCAAGTGGACCCCAAACTACGAAGGGTCGTTTGTGGTGAAGAAAGCATTCTCTGGTGGGGCACTAATTCTCACAAGGATGGATGGGGAGGAATTACCGTTACCGGTTAATTCTGATGCGGTCAAAAAGTTCTATGTATGATGATTCCGTGATAGGGGTTGCCGTTAGCGAATATTAACATTGTCTTTTAAATTGTTGTAATCTGTGTTATTTCATTCAATAAATACCGCATATTAAATTTTGTTCATACTTTCTGAAATTATTGCATGTCGCGCTGAGCTGTTTAGGTAAATAAAGAGGAATGAAAACGAAAATAATTGAACGAATGTCAACAAAAGCATCACGGGTATTCAGTCGGCTTAGCTCGGTCCTGGTGGGTGTCGTAAAAAAAAATAAAAAAAAAAGAAAAAAAAACGAAAAAAAAAGCAAAAGAAAAGACACATGTTGAATTCGTTGTCAATGGGGTTGTCAAGGGCGTAGTGTTTTCGAAAAGCAAAAGCAAAATAAATTTTGAAAATACCAAAGTTGGGTCTTCTCCTGATGCAAGGTTTCGGGGGTAACCATCGTTCTTTTCCGGCTAGAGCATTTGCATTCATACTACTTGAACCCTCAACCTTTTCGTTTCCCATTAAAACAAAGGATTGTCATGAATACAATACTGGGGCAGTGTTCATCATGGTACACATCCCCAACGATCTGTTGATTGGGAGATATAAAAATAAAAATAAAAATAAAAATAAAAATTAAATAAAAAAAAATAATAAATAAAAAAAAGGAAAGAAGAGAAAGAAAAAATAATGAAGTCGATGTGTCAACCACTACCGAGTTTTATTCCAGGGCTAAAGTCGCGAGAAAGTAAGGTAAGTAAAGATTCAGAGTGACGTGTGGCCATTTTTTTTTCTTTATCCAAACGTTAAAAGAAGTTTATCCAATTGCACCCCTTTTGAGCCATAAATTATAATTGTTTTCATCACCCTCGACAAGAATCATTAGCACATCGATGTCAACCTAAAGGGTACATCAAGGGCATTCGAAATCGAAGAGGGGATTTCTGAAGAAAAAAAAAAGAAGGAAAAAGAAATAAAAAATATATATAAAAACTCAAAGAAGTACACAACAGAGACAACGAAGCAAGCGACCCAAAAGGGGAAGAAAAGAAAGAAAAAACAGCAATGAAAATAAAAGGATGCCCGAAGTTTCAAATCTTTAAGGATAGTTGACTCGATACCTTGCAAATGATTCTTGTTGAAACAATTTAACCGCCAAACACTTATTTGAGCCTTCATTATCCATTTCTTTCAAAACCCTTTGACCTTTAGCCACGGTACAAGCCAATAAAAGTCCACGCTGACTGAAGACTGTTTGTCCTAATCTTTCTCACGATTTTAACCCTGAAACGAAATGATGTGGTGAATGACACAATCACTCAAAAGAAAAGAAAAAAAAAGAAGGAAAGAAAATAAAAACATCGAAAAAAAAAGAGAAAAGACAAAAAATGTGAAGTCTCCCCGTCAATCAAGAATCGCCAAATTGGGGCAATCCTTCCTACCCGAACCTTTCCACCTCTCCAAATCAAGTTTACTATACGCAACAAAGTTGGGGCAGCCCTTGCGGGCCATGCATGTGTAGATACTAACAACACCTTCCAAAGTAAGAAAAATTCAAATGCTAATGTTACCCACAGGTAATCATTCAACCATCTACCTTTCATACTCATCTCCCGCACCTTTTCAGGTTCAAGCTAGTGCTAGAGGGAATTTGAACCCCTAGTTACGTTCTCTTCCTTTCATCAAAGAACCCACTGCTTCTTGACATTATTTTGATTGAATGCATTTCGAACGTACATCGCGTTTGACGTCAACATTGACAACGGATTCCAAGCATAGAATTTTCAAAAAAAAAAAAAAAGAAGTGTAAGAAAGAGAAAGCGAGAGCAAAGGAAGGGAACGAAACCAATGGCTCATATGCATTCATGCACCATCATAACATAACATCATTTCATAGAAAGCAAAGAAAATTGTTCAAAAATCCGTAAGGGGGAAATTAAGTGGTGAAAAAGGTTAGCAGACCTTTATATCTAAATCTCTCTAATGTTTTGCTCAGTATTTACCAATGTTTCTTCAAAAAAAGATTTGAATCCAAGAGTTTCTTCTGCGATAGCACACCTCAAGGCACTCGTCGAGCCTATTGATCCTCATTTCATTCATCCATAGGGTTTGTACACCCTCCACGAGGTTATTACACCTCACATAATTCATCCGCAGGGTTTGTACACCCTCCACGAGGTTAGTACACCTCACATCATTCATCCACATGGTTTGTACACCCTCCACGAGGTTAGTACACCTCACATCATTCATCCACAGGGTCTGTACACCCTCCAAGAGGTTAGTACACCTCACATCATTCATCTAGAGGGTTTGTACACCCTCCACGAGGTTAGTACACCTCACATCATTCATCCGCAGGGTTTGTACACCCTCCACGAGGTTAGTACACCTCACATCATTCATCCACATGGTTTGTACACCCTCCACGAGGTTAGTACACCTCACATCATTCATCCGCAGGGTTTGTACACCCTCCACGAGGTTAATACACCTCACATCATTCATCCACATGGTTTGTACACCCTCCACGAGGTTAGTACACCTCACATCATTCATCCACAGGGTTTGTACACCCTCCAAGAGGTTAGTACACCTCACATCATTCATCCACAGGGTTTGTACACCCTCCACGAGGTTAGTACACCTCACATCATTCATCCACAGGGTTTGTACACCCTCCAAGAGGTTAGTACACCTCACATCATTCATCCACAGGGTTTGTACACCCTCCACGAGGTTAGTACACCTCACATGATTCATCCATAGGGTTTGTACACCCTCCATGAGGTTAGTACACCTCACATCATTCATCCACAGGGTTTGTACACCCTCCACGAGGTTAGTACACCTCACATCATTCGTTCATGGTTTGTACACCTCGTTCCCCTCAAGCACGGTTTTGGTTCAGCGTTTCAAGCGCAGTCTTGTCTGGCGCCTCTAGTTTTTCTGTGATTTTGGGCCCTCTGCTCGGCAATGGTCGTTTATGTTGGAATCTCACATTTTTCATGGATTTGGCTAATCTTATGTCTTATATTCATCTTCCTTCAATTCGCCTCCTTAGAAATCTGGACGAAATTAGTATTTTTATCTTTACTTATCTTTTACAATATAATATGAAACATCACTTTGTCATATTATCTAGTAAAATCTAAGTAAAGAGGGGCAGTTGTCAATACCAAATTTCGTCCGGATCGTTTTTGGCTTTACTGTAATCTATTATTTATTTCTTTGTATCTTTATTTTTATTCTCGTTTTTGTCTTGTATTTATTTATTGTTACTTGTTTATTTGTTTTTTATTATTATTTATTATTATTAGTTTTTTTTTTGTTTTATTTATTATTATCATTATTTTTGTTTTATCTATTTTTATATGTTATCTTATTTTTCTCCATATATATGTATATATATTTTTCTTACTTTATTTTTATTTTAAAATTTTACTATTTAGTTATTGTTTTTATTTTTTATTCTATTTTCATTTTAGTGTTAAGTTTTACCTGTTTTAAATATTTTGTTTAATACGGCTAAAAAAGAAATAAAAGAAAGGAAAAATATAAGAAAAAGATTTGAAAAAGAAAGAGAGGTTGGCTGTGGAGGTTGGAACGTGGGGAGCAGAAAAAAAAAACGATTTTCTGTAGAGAGCAAGGTGGTGGCAGAGGCGTTGGGGTGTCGTACGGATTTGGTACAATTTGGTTTGGGCATACGGAATCAGAAAAAAGGTTGGAGCACAAGGTTGGGGCAGGGAGAAAAAACAGAAAAAGAAGAAAATGGGGATTTGGAGAGGGGACCAAAAGGAAAAACGAGAGAGAGCCTTCAGGAAGAGGATCATTGATTCCTAGTGGGGGCATCCAGATTTTTCACCCGCAAAGAAAGACAGAGGTCGGCTAGGAAGAAGGAGAAGGGATCACCGGTTTCACGTACCAAGCAATAACACAGGAGCTCCAAGAGGTAAGGAACTCCTTCACTGGTTCATACTGTCATATATACTGGAATAAGCACTCCTTGCTCACACCCTGTTCATATAAGCTGGCGGCATTGTATGCCATTTTATGCTTGATTTTTCTCTGTTTGAGTATGATATTATGGTGTGAATGTTTTCCTTTCTCTCGTCCAACGCATAAGCACACTTCCACTTTAACCTGAAACATGCTTGATTCATTCCTTGATTCCTATTCCATCTTTGCCGCCAAAATCATCACCATCTCCATTTTCATCCTTCTTGATACACCTATTCACAGTTCCCCTGCATTAAAAAACAACAAAGAAACAATGAACGGAAGAAACCAAATCCATCCCAACTCACGCACTACATCTATCATCCTCCCCAGCCACCACTGATTTCAGTTTCTCTGCTCTTGAAACCCATCCCATTCGGTCAACATGATCACCTCCAACACCATCATCCTCAACCTGCATTGCACAAAGCCACAACCAACCAAGAACAATGACCAATTTCCAGCACCCAAACACAAGCTCGTACTTTACCTTCACTGAATCAAAGCCAGAATTTGCCACTGTACCATCCACCATCGCCATCAACCATTCAACACCGATCTCCACTTCCATTCATTCTCTGTTTCACCACGCTCCCTCTCTCCTTCCTAACTCCCACGCTCACGGCCAATCCCAACAAACCAAACCCAAAACCCACTTGGTGCCTAGTCTCAATCATGTTTTCCCATCACCATACACACACACACCCGTGACAACCAGAAAATAACATTCACACATGGCACCCATTACACAATCAAAGAAAGAGGGGACGAGCTGGAGCGACGGCCGACGATGGTCTCGACGGTGAGGGGTGGAGCTGGCAACGGCTTGGGCGGCGACTCGCGGCTGTCAGTCGGATGGAGGCTTGGGGCGTGCGTGGAGGAGCAACTCCTTTTGGTCAGAGAGAAGGAGACGTTGGTCTCATTTGAGAGGAACGGCGTGAATGAGTGAATGAGAATGGGAAGGCAGAACCCCTAGGGGAATTCTAGGTTATAAACTACCCCGGTGGGCCAAGCCCAGAAGTAAACGAACGAACGCTCGTTATCCAAACGAACAAGCGCTCGTTAACCTTAAGCCTTTCTCGACTGACCGTTCAACCTTCTAACCAACGAGCGCTCGTTATCCAAACGAACGAGCGCTCGTTTACCTTAAGCCTTTCTCGACTGACCGTTCAACCTTCTCACCAACGAGCGCTCGTTATCCAAACGAACGAGCGCTCGTTAACCTTAAGCCTTCCTCGACTGACCATTCAACCTTCTCACCAACGAACGCTCGTTTAACAAGCGAACGAGCGCTCGTTAACCTTAAGCCTTTCTCGACTGACCGTTCAACCTTCTCACCAACGAGCGCTCGTTATCCAAACGAACGAGCGCTCGTTAACCATAAGCCTTTCTCGACTGGCCATTCAACCTTCTCACCAACGAACGCTCGTTATCCAAACGAACGAGCACTCGTTAACCTTAAGCCTTTCTCGACTGACCGTTCAACCTTCTCACCAACGAGCGCTCGTTATCCAAACGAACGAGCGCTCGTTAACCTTAAGCCTTTCTCGACTGGCCATTCAACCTTCTCACCAACGAACGCTCGTTATCCAAACGAACTAGCGCTCGTTAACCTTAAGCCTTTCTCGACTGACCATTCAACCTTCTCACCAACGAGCGCTCATTATCCAAACGAACGAGCGCTCGTTAACCTTAAGCCTTTCTCAACTGACCATTCAACCTTCTCACCAACGAGCGCTCGTGATCCAAACGAACGAGCGCTCGATAACCTTAAGCTTTTTCGACCGTTCGCTCAGCCTTCTCCCTAACGAGTGCTCGTTATCCAAACTTTTCGACCGACCGTTCGGCAGCCTCAGCCTTCTACCCAACGTCCGCACGATAGCCTCCGCTCTCTTCCACGGACTGCTCGTTAACCAAGCTTTTCCACTGACCGTTCGACACCCCTTTTTTATTTTATTTTTATTTTGGCACCCCCATTTTGTTGTTTTTTTTTATTATTTATTTATTTATTTGTCTTTTTATTTATCTTATTTCATTTTATTTTATTTTTTTACTTTATTTTATTTATTTCTTTTAAATATCCACTTATTTCAAAATATATATATAATAATTTTACTTATATACACATAAAAAAATAAAATTTACAAAAATATATTTTAAAGGATTAGGCACATGTGTGATCGCACGCATCGTCCTTGTACTAAAAACCTTTTCCCTTTCTTAACTAAAATTACAAAAGATATATTTTAAAGGTTTAGGCACATGTGTGATCGCACGCATCGTCCTTGTGCTAAAAACCTTTTCCCTTTCTTAAATAAAATTACAAAAAATATATTTTAAAGGTTTAGGCACATGTGTGATCACACGCATCGTCCTTGTGCTAAAAACCTTTTCCCTTTCTTAACTAAAATTACAAAAAATATATTTTAAAGGTTTAGGCACATGTGTGATCGCACTCATCATCCTTGTGCTAAAAACCTTTTCCCTTTCTTAAATAAAATTACAAAAATATATTTTAAAGGTTTAGGCACATGTGTGATCGCACGCATCGTCCTTGTGCTAAAAACCTTTTCCCTTTCTTAAGTAAAATTACAAAAATATATTTTAAAGGTTAAGGCACATGTGTGATCGCACGCATCGTCCTTGTGCTAAAAAAACTTTTTCTCTTTATTTTATAAAAATACAGAAAACAAGAAATCTACAAAAAAAAACTAAAAATATCTACAATTTCAAACAACAAACAAATGGCTAACCAGAACTACGTGATCCTTGATTCTCCATCAAAAGTGGAGATACGTAGGAGCAAGACTAGCCCTTGTCATGTTCACTTTCCCAAAAAAATCCAAATTTATCCGTAATCAATTTCTCAAACAAATCTTTCAATCAATTTCTCAAACAAATCTCTCAAACATTTTCAAAAAGAACTACGTAACCCTGATTTCTCATTTTGAATGAGAATACGTAGGAGCAAGGTCAATCCTTGTCGGGCCCAAAAAACTAAAAAATATGTTTTATTTATTCTAGAATTTTATTTTAGGGGATAGTTAAACATTTTGAAAATCACATCATATTCGTGCATTTAGTTAAAGGTACTGCCTTAGGGCAGGCGTTGTGGGCTGCTAACACCTTCCCCACGCGTAACCGACTCCCGAACCCAGAATCTGGTTTTCTTGGACCGTGCTTTATCGTTTTATGGTTTTTCCGTAGTTTCCCATAATAAACTATGGTGGCGACTCCAAATCTCTTTTCCAAAACTTGATTTCTTTTTGGATCGTCGTCCCGTCGCGATTCCGGTTGCGACATTAGGTATCATTCCAACTTTCCTCTCCATAAGGAGCCTCCTATCTTGGACCACCTTAAAATGCTTCTCATGTTTGCGAGATAGGAACCTACTATAGTGGGGTTGTTCTGGTTCCTTATCTTTCCTTTTGGATGCCATGGTCTTCACTCTTTTTGATGGACGAGCAACCAAGGAGAGGTCGATTGAAGTTGTGCGAGCACGATTTGAACTCCTTGAGCCTTCCTCGACGAGATAAGACGCAACGGATATGTAAACGAAGCTCTAGATTGAGAGTTGACTCGAAGGAAACTGAGAGAAACGAAATCAATTGTAGAAAACCCTAAAATCATGAACGAACCCTAGAAAAGAGGGAAAACTCAAAATGAATTGATTAATCGGTTCAAAATCAAGATTGAACGGTGGAAAAGGTTTGGAACGGATCAAGAGTGATTTTAATCGACAAAAATCAGAGAAAATGATGAACGAAGAAGAAAAACCTAGGGAAGGCCATAGAACGAAGTACTATTCGGTGAAGATGATGCACTGTGAACGAAAATGGATGAAACGAGGAAGAAGTGGTGGAAGAAAATGTAGATCTGTGAAGAAGATAACCTGATTTGGAGTGTGGAGACGCGAGAAACTTGGAATGGAGAGAAATGAGAATGAGGCTCTCTGATATGCGCGAGAGGGAATAATGATAAGGCACCGTGAATGTTGACGCGTGCGTAAGGATGTGTCAGCGAAGGAATGGCTGACGCGTATGGAAGCAACATTATGGAAATGAGAGAAATAAGGTGGAGCATGGTGGAATTCAAGGAAAATGAAAATGGAGGCAGTGTGCAAGGAAGGTGGCTAGAGGGAGTCTCACTAGTGCAGAAAGGGGTTTTAACGTCCGATATTTTGGCCTTTTGACGTCCGCCGTATGCCCGACGTTTATGTGGGTGACGTCGCTCAGACGTCCGTTGTGGCAGGACGGACGTCTCTGTAAAACGTCCGTTGTGTCAGCACGGACGTCTACATGAACGTCCGTTGTGTCATGACGGACGTCGACATGAACGTCCGTTGTGTCAGGAGGGACGTTTACATGAACGTCCGTTGTGTCTGGACGGACGCCTATATAAACGTCCGTTGTGTCTGGACGGACGTCTATATATACGTCCGCCTCCTCCCCCCTGACGTCTACCTTGCTGAAATGTTTTAGGTAGGAGCTGGGGGGTGGACGTCCGTGTGTGCACTGACAGACGTCTGTAGACGTCCGACTGTGCACTAACGGACGTCTACTGGGCGTTTTTTTTTTAAAAATTAGTTTATTTTTTCAATAAAACCACACCTGAAAAGCAGAAAAATGTCCCAGTACAATTTTGCAATAATATAAAAATGCGTTTTATATAAACAAAGTTCTACTTAATGTGGAGTTCAATCCACTACCAAACTATCAACATAAAACTTAAACTAAAAAACTAAACAATGTTCAACAAGAAATATAACTATTCCTAACTCCATCTTTGCAGAAGATAAGCGGTCCACTCCTGCCTTATCTGTTTAATTGTGTCTTCTGTAATAGGCGATGTAGTCTTGAAGCGCTGCAAAATTCAACAAAGATTCATTATTGTTTCATATATAGTTGTAGATGAATATGATTTGTAATGTATTGAAGGTATACATCATTACCTCATTCCAGTCATCTGTAATGACTGCTCGAATGATGGTCTTAATCCAACACATCACATAGAAGCCACATTCCCATGAATCTACCTGGTGGTTACACTAAAATAACAAACTAAATAGTTAAGAATTTAGATCATTCAATAACATAAATGAAAAGGAAACGTTAAATGACTTACAACCTTTGGATACAAAACTTGAACCAGTTGACCACGAGATTTACCAATAACTCTGTACAGATTGAAAACACAAAGTATAATTAATATGACTATTTTATCATAAAAGTTGAAGGTGAACATCAAATTCAAAGTCATTTTTGGAGAAACACTTACCCTTGAAGCATGGTTCTCAACTCAGTTTTCATCCTCCTGTGCAACGAACAAAAAAATATAATTTTACATTGTTTGGGAAGGATTACCATCAGCTGCCAGTCCGACCTATCACGAAGGACAAATAGTTATTCAACTAATTAACGAAACTATAATAATAAACTGACCACATATAACAACACCTACCCGTCTATGTATGGCACAAGGTAAACGTCTCTTTTTGACTCATCCATCCATGTTTGCAAATAATCTTGTCTGTTTTGAAGTGTGTTACCAGACGGTTGAATGGTCTGAGGTTCAACAAATCCGTACATGGAAGACCGACCTTGGTCTACAACGATTGTGTCCATGTACCTAAAACAACAAAGTTAAGTTGTTAGAAACTATATAACAATGTAAATAAAAGTAATATGAAAGACCAAATTGAGTAACTTACATGCACCACAGCTGAATGATGGAAATATTCAACATCCTGTCTCCCCCAATCACCTCCAATGCATCAGAAAATGTGATATAAACTGGCACATGTGGGGGAAGACCAAATACCCTCAAATCCCAGTAGACTTCTAATGATGCTTTCTTTAATCTGGGTAATTTTGTCACTAACTTTGATAGAGGATCATCCTCCGCTTCAGCCATCTCATCATCTTCATGTATGACTGTATCATGAATTGGCTGCTTCTGAGGACGTGTGAACTGAAGATAAGAATTTACGTCAAAGTTTTGTCAACAATTATATGAAGAATAAACATAGAAATACTATTTTAAAAGACATTATACCTGTGGAGTAGCGATGTGGGACATGATCAATGCTCTAGGCCATGCAATAAATGATCCTATGGCCTCCCCCACAAAGTTAATTTCTGGAGTGGGTACAGGCACCTGAGCCTGGGGATCCCGAACCTCGTCAATGGTCACACGCACGTGCTGGGGTAATATGGCAACACCATGAATGGTCTCCCCTCCCTCAAGCACTCGTCCGACAGCCACAATGCGTGGGGGATCCCCATCAACCAACAGCTCATATTGACCGTTATACTGAGTGGGGTCTACAGCAGAGCATGATCCTTTAGTGCTGACACGAGGTGGTGTGGGAGTTTCATCGACCCCCATGTCGCCTTGCGTCATGGAATGCAGCTTTTCTTCAAGCGCTCTTTGTATTTGTTTTTGTTCTTGTAGCTGCTCCATGAATCGTTGCTCCATTGATCTCATGCTTTGGTTGAGTCTTTCCTCCCATTGAAGATCCATCTGCCTCAGTGTCTCCTGACTCATTGATTGGGGGGTTTTCTGTGTAGGGCCAAAATAGTCACGAAGACCAATCGCCCCAGGAACTCCACGTACACGTCCTGGGTGCTCGGGCCTTCCAATGGCCGTTGTCAGAATGTCGTCCCTACCTTGGCCAGCAAATGTGCCCTGAGTCTGCTGCTCAACCAACTCATCCTGCACATAAAAAAACCAAGTTACTTAGATTAGAAGACATGCTGTGATAGATACACAATCAAATAACTGCTTATAATTTGAACTTACAATTCTCTGTGAGATCAAGGCAGCTGAGGAAGATGTCATGTTCCCATCAGATTTAGTCCGAGCAGCCTTCCACAGCTCGTACCTAGCAGGTGCAGGTGCTAGGTCGGGCGACTCAAGTCCCAAGGCATCGGCTCTAGACTTTCTCAGTTTCTTCTCCAATTTTGCATATCCACCTCGTGATAACAAGTGGGGTGCGTCGTTTAACTTTTGTCTTTCTTGGGCGGCTAACCTTTTATCCTGTGAAACCATGTATATAAGTAAGTGTATAATCATAAAAAGTCAATGAAAGGCGATCTTAAGAAACATACCTTCCATTCCTCAGACTCTCTAGATGCACGAAACTGCATCCAATCCTCCTCTGTGAAGGTATAATGCTGAGATGGATTTTCATGTTGTCTATCTCCAAAGACATATAGTCGTGTCAGCCTTGTCTTGAAATCCCTCCATCTTATCGCTATATGCGATAACACTTTCTTTCTGATTTGCATTGTGTTTGGAATATCAAAATGTTGCTGTTTAAAACCAAAAACTTGTTACCAAAAGAAAACATAACAGATAAGTATATCACAAATTGCATGAAGTATAAACATACCTGAACATCTTGCCATAAGAGGTTCTTGTCGACCTCTGGGACGTCATCCCAACATGCATGAAGGATAGAGACATGACTTTTTGCTAACTTGCCCAGATAACTCCTAAACCTATCAGCATTTGGCCCTGATGGATGACCTGATCTGGGGTCAATGTCAACATGCCTCCTCTGACCATCCACGCGTCCGGATGTCACATCTGTCACTCGGGTGACGCCTCGTCCACGTCTGCTCTTTCCCGATCCTGAGTCTGAGGCCGACATACCTAAAAAAATTATACAACGTTAGTAATAATTCAATTATGATGAACATACATATAAAGTCAATAAAAGTGAAAATATTAACCTATTAATTAATTGTTTTTTCCCAAATGCCTTCGTTGTGATCACTACGAATTGCCTGCATTACATCGACAACGTCATCAACTGGGTCTTCAGTGGGTCTACATGCAACAGATGTTGTCTCAAGTATATCAAGAGAATCGTCATCCTCATGTTCATGCATGTTTCTACCTTCTAAAACCACTGACCATTTGTTATTCGATGGATCACTTACGTAGAATATTTGTCTTGCTTGACTAGCCATGATAAATGGTTCATCAGTGTAATTCATCTTGTTCAAGTCTACCAATGTGAAACCAAGGTCATCCATCATGACACCAGAATTTATATCAACCCATTTACACTTGAAAACTGGTACTCTAAAAGTAACGTAATCAACTTCCCATATTTCTTGTATTATTCCAAAATAACTGATGGATGCTGTGATTGGATTTTTGTCTTTAGAACTAGCAAAGTGCACAGCCTCAGCTTGTAGTGTGACGCCACTATTTTGAACTCTGCTTTTGTCATCTTCTACCTTTGTCTGAAACGAAATATTGTTTATATAGTACCCACCATATGTAATGACCTCTGTGTTCGGCCCACGAGATAACCTCAATAAAGTTTCAGAAACATGTGGAGTCGCATACATCTTTTTCTTAAACCATCCCAAGAAGGTTTTCACATGTTCATTAAGATGCCATTTTTCACTCATTTTTGGGTTTGCTGCCTTTATTTCATTAACGTGGTCAGAAATGTAAGGAATCACATCAACAGTGTTGTTTAAGACGTACAAATGAGCTTGGTCAATTTCTTTTCTGCTAACACTTTGAATTCTCACACCTCGAACACCCTTACCTTCACCTTTTCCTTCATTTTTGCTCTTCGGAAGACCGACGGGTTCACAAGATGGCATATAACTTGAACAAAATTCAATGGCTTCTTCTGCAACGTATCGCTCTATGATTGAAGCTTCTGGTCTATACTGATTCTTGACATATCCCTTTAAGATCTTCATGTATCTTTCAACTGGGTACATCCACCTTAAGAAGACCGGCCCACATATTCGAATTTCTCTGACTAGATGAACAATCAAATGTACCATGATGTCAAAAAAGGAAGGTGGAAAATACATCTCCAATTGACATAGTAGTCTTATTCCCTCATTTTCCAATTCATCTAAACTTCGAGGGTCAACAACTTTCTTGCAAATGGCATTAAAGAAAAAACTCAGACGTGTCAGAATACCCCTAACAGAAGGAGGTAATATACCTCGAATAACAACTGGTAACAACTGTTGCATCAATACATGACAATCGTGAGACTTTAAACCAACTAGCTTTAAGTCTTGCATAGACACAAGGTTACTAATGTTTGAAGAATAACCTTGCGGAACCTTTACACTTCTTAAACAGTTACAAAAACTTTGTTTTTCTTTTTTGGAAAGTGTGTGACAGGCTGGGGGCAGATAGGTGCGTCTTCCTATTATCTGTGGATGTAACTCAGATCAGATTCCCATGTCAGCCAAATCTTGTCTTGCTTTTATTCCGTCTTTGGTCTTCCCTTTGACGTTTAATAAAGTTCCGATAACACTGTCACAAACATTTTTTTCAACGTGCATCACATCAATACAATGTCTAACATCAAGTTCACACCAATATGGAAGCTTAAAAAATATCGATCGTTTCTTCCAGATGTTCTTTGCATAGGTACTTTTATGATGTTTTCCAAACACAATGTCAATGTTTTTCACTTCGTTGTACACCTCTTCACCATTCCGGGGTCTGCACACAACCTCATCCTCAGCACTTCCATTAAATGCTTTTTTCAATCTACGATAAGGATGATTACGAGGAAGAAATTTTCGATGTCTTGTATATACTGTCTTCTGACCATGCTTCAACTGAAGGTAACTAGTGTTTTCTTCACATATGGGACATGCAAAATGACCTTTAACACTATAACCGCTCAAGTTTCCATATGCTGGGAAATCATTTATAGTGCAAAACAACATTGCACGCAAACGAAACTGTTCCTGAACATGTGAGTCAAACACGTCGATGCCTTCTTCCCACAACAATTTCAAATCATCAATTAAAGGTGCTAAGTAAACATCAATGTCATTTCCAGGTTGTCTAGGACCCGATATCATCATGGACAACATCACATATTTTCTCTTCATGCACAACGAAGGAGAAAGATTGTAAATCATCAACATAACTGGCCACGAACTGTGTTTGCTACTTAAGTTTCCATAAGGATTCATACCATCAGTTGCAAGTGCAAGCCTTAAGTTTCTTGGATCTGCACCAAATTCAGGAAATTTGTCATCAATCTTTTTCCATTGTGGAGAATCAGCAGGGTGTCGAAGAAGATTATCGCACTTTCTTTCGTCAGAGTGCCATTTAAGGTTCTTTGCATCTTCTTTAACAGAGAACATACGTTTGAACCTAGGTATTATAGGCAAATACCACATCACCTTAGCAGGTGCACCATCATTACCTTCATCACCAGTGACTCTGTCAGATTTCTTTTTAAAACGGGATAAACCACATGTTGGACAATACTTTAACGAAGCAAACTCCTTTGTGTACAAAACACAATCATTAGGACAAGCATGTATCTTTCGATATTCAAGACCCATTGGACATAAAATTTTTTTGGCCTCGTAATTACGAATAGGTAGAGTATTATTTTCTGGAAGCATCTCCTTCAACAACTCCAACAACTCGGTGAAACTTTTATCGGTCCATCCATTCCTTGCTTTTAAACTAAATAATTTTAAAGTTGAAGACAGACGTGTAAAGTTCGAGCATCCTGGGAACAACGGTTGCTCTGAATCATTAATAAGAGAATCATACAAATTAGCCCTTACAAAATTTTCTTCACCGACATCACGTATCATGTCCTCTAAATGGTCACTCATCCATTCTTCCACATAATCCGTTCCTCGTGACGTGGTTTGCTGCTCCAGTAGTTCTCCATGCCAAGTCCAAACGGTATAAGTCCTCATTATGCCGTACATGAATAGATGGTCACGCACATTGCCTAAGTCTTGCCGTATTTGATTAAGACAACGCACACAAGGACAAAAATATTTCCCGTTGACGGACTTAGCATTTTGTTCAACGTATTGCAAGAACTTCGAAACACCCTTCTCATACTCTTCACTGATGCGACGTTCCTTCATCCAGCTTCGATCCATACTATGTTCGTAAAATCATTAGTTCAAGTGTTTTAACTCTCACAAGGTTAGGCCCTACCCATTCAAAAAAACTAATTTTCATAATTATATCAGCCACGTGCATTGAAGTCTACATCATAAAATTGATAAGATTTCGGCAGCATTTCGCATTGGTCTCCGAAATACACGAAATGAGAGTAGTCAACGATGACCACGATCAAATATGCATCCGGAGAACAACACAAGTACTGAACCGAAATTTTATCAATCTTATCCTTAAACTCCAAATGACATGGAATTGCAAATTATGGAAATTAATTTTCTCAAACTGTCCAATCGGACAATTCAAAATTTAACACAAACGATTAAAAGATTAATCGTTTGTCTTAAATTTCAAACGGGAACTAAGTGTCACTCAATGATTTGATACTTATATAATACACAACTAATACAGATATATTCAAAAGCCAATTACGCAGTCACATTTTACAGTAAAAAACGTGCATTCACAAAACTCAATTACATGCATACAAAAAAATTTCAACCAACAAGCTAACCTGAAAAGTAGATTCGAAATGAAAATGATGAAAACGGAGGAGTGAACGGCCTAAAACGCAGTCCAAAAACAGTCAAAGAAGCCTCCAAGAACACGCAAGAGTCTACAAAAAAACGGACCGAAAACGATTTTTAATCGGTTCAAATCAAAGGTATTTCATCACAGAGCAATGTAATCGGATTGAAAATGAATTTAAACGGTCCAAAAACGAGAAAACTCACCTGGAAATCAATGGCGCAGCAGCGTTTTGCGGAGGAAGACGATGAACAGTGCGTTTCCAAACGTTAACTGGTCACTGGTTCGCGGGAGCACGATATTATACTCTTAGACGTCCGGCGAGCTTGTGGACGGACGTCTATAAGAGTATAGACGTCAGGTTCGTCACTAATGTGACGTCTTTGATGATTTAAAAATGATATTCGCGGGTGGGTTTAAACGTCCGTCCTTGGGTGCGCCGACGTCTGTAATATGATAAACGTCCGTTTTGGGGAGCTGACGTCTATTATATTGAACAAACTGAACGTTTCAACTCCCCATGGCAGATCCTCAACGTCCGTCCTACGAGGGCTCTGACGTCTATAATAGTATAAACGTCGGGCCCCGCATATGGGACGTCTCTGGACCTGAAGAGAATTAAATATCCAACCACCCTGTCAGTACATTAAACGTCCGTTATACGGGCTCGGACGTCTATAATATTATAGACGTCCGTGCCCTCTTAGGACTGACGTTGAGGGCCTGGAGAGAATTAAATATCCAACCACCCTGTCAGTACCTTAAACGTCCGTTATAGGGGCACGGACGTCTGTGTTTATTATAGACGTCCGAGCCCTCCCAAAACGGACGTGTAAGGTCCCTACTTGGGAAATTGAAACGTTCAGCCTCGTAGACGTCCATCCCCCTGAGACGGACGTCTAAGGGCTGCAATGGGTATAAACGTTCAGCCTTTTAACGTCCGTCTCCGAGGACGGACGTTCGCTAGAGTATAAACGTCCGTCTCGGCCAGGGACGGACGTTCAAAGCCTGCAAATGGTTTTCACTGTTCAGCCAAATGAACGTCCGTCACTTAGGACGGACGTTCACTCAAGTATAAACGTCCGTCTCGGCCAGGGACGGACGTTCAAAGCTTCCACATGGATTTTCACTGTTCAGCCTAATGAACGTCCGTCACTTAGGACGGACGTTCACTCAAGTATAAACGTCCGTCTCGGCCAGGGACGGACGTTCAGAGCCTGCAAATGGTTTTCACTGTTCAGCCAAATGAACGTCCGTCACTTAGGACGGACGTTCACTCAAGTATAAACGTCCGTCTTGGCCAGGGACGGACGTTCAAAGCTTGCACATGGATTTTCACTGTTCATCCTAATGAACGTCCGTCACTTAGGACGGACGTTCATTCAAGTATAAACGTCCGTCTCGGCCAGGGACGGACGTTCAAAGCCTGCACATGGATTTTCACTGTTCAGCCTAATAAACGTCCGTCACCTAGGACGGACGTTCACTCAAGTTTAAACGTCCGTCTCGGGCAAGGACGGACGTTCAAAGAGCTGATAGGTGTTTACTAGTTCAGCCTATTAAACGTCCGTCCCCCAGGACGGACGTCCAGAACATTATAAACGTCCGTCGCGACCAAGGACGGACGTCCAAAGGGCTGACACGTGTTCACTTTGTTCAGCCTATAAACGTCCGTCTCCAAGGACGGACGTTCATAACATTATAGACGTCCGGCTAGCCCTAGGACGGACGTCTATAGTTCCACTTATTTACTAATATGCCACCGGTCAATTATATACGTTGGGGCGTTTGTGGACGGACGTCTATTGGTAGACGTTAAAACCCCTTTCTGCACTAGTGTCTTTGGACTCTCTAGCATATGACTTTCAAGAAAGAATTATTTCTGAATGTCAGAAAATCAAATTCTCATTAAGCTCAAAAAGTCCTAATACAAGAGAGGAGTTGGATATTTATAATAACCCATGCTCCTTAAGAGCTAAGCTATGAAAAGGATTCCATCATACCCTCCCTCTTAAAAAAAAAGATTTGTCCTCAAATCTGGCAATCGCCTTATGAAGAAACTCCACACAATCTTTGGAAGCATGGCCATCTTGGAGTGGCCTTATTCTTTTATATCCACTTTTTCTTCCTCCTGGATCAAACACAAATCTGCAATAAACATCAAATATATTTTCAATTAATATCAATCAAAGAAAGAATTTTTCTTTAAAAACAAGGAAATAAGGACTTCTAATATTTTGTTTTATCACATTTGGAAATTCTAGAAGTCCAAATTCACTTTTGTCTTGATTTATTTCTTTCTTAAAAGATAAGAATAATTCAAGATTTGAATTGTCATATTTTGAAAAAGTTTGCATAAAATATATAATGACGATTGGTTTGAAAGAGAAGTCAATATTTGAAGAATAAACCATGATTGGAAAAGAAGTAAAGATTTGGAAACCTTCCCTTTTAGGTTCCATAGTCTTGGAAAGAATAGAATTTGTCATCAGCAACAATTTCTCCTCTTTCTTCTCTCTTTCTTGCCTTTCTCTCTTTTCTTCTTTTCTCTCTTTTACTTTTCTTTCTTCCTCTTTTCTTAATTCCTCTCTTCTTCTCTCTTCTCTTTTCTCGTTTTCTTTTCTCTCTCTCTTCTCTTCTTCTTTTCTTTCTTCCTCTTCCTTTCTCTCAATCTCTCTTTCTCTTTTCTTATTCTTGAGCTCTTTAAGTCTTGCCCTAAATTCTAATTCTCTACGAAGAAACCCATGATCATTTAAACGCTCAAGAAATAATTTTCCATCATCAATGCAATCCCTAATTAGTTCTAGGTTTCTTTTAATGCTTGAAGGCACAAACTTTCTTCTCATGCAAGCTTTTAAATCATGCCAATTATGTATGGAGGACTTTCTACCTTTCCTAACATGATATTGTCTTTCATCCCACCACTCACTTGCATGCTCTTCTAACTTAGAGAGATATATGCTAAGGACATAATATTCACTCTCTTCATAAAAACAAGGATTTATTTTATCAATTTCTTTTTCCCAAGCTAGGTATGTTAATGCACCTATGTCTTTACCAAAAGATGGAAGATTCCTAGCTTGTTTGAACATTTCATCAACATTATCTAACCTAGAAGACCTATATGAACTATAAGAAGACATCTTTGTTTTTAAGAGTTTTCTTAATTTAAAGGGTTCGAAACTTTCACTTAGACAAGTCCCAGGTAAGAGAGGTGAGCTAAAGAGCTGCTTAAGTACCAAGTCTTGCCTTGCCAGAAATGTCTTCGGCTACTAACTAATTACCCCTTAAACTAAAATCACCTTTAGAAACAAAGTACACAACTCAAACAATCACAAACAATTAAACACTAAAAGACTACACTCTTCGGACTCTAATGTGAAAAGGCTTAGAGTTTAATCCCTTCTAGCCTAATCACCCCTAAACGTGAACACAAAATCAAACAATATTTAAAGTCTACTCCTATGGTGAGGCTTGTTGCTTTGGCTAATGATGGACAAATTTATGAACACCAAATTATGATGTTGATAACAGTTGAAAAACTGTTATTTTCATGCTTAAAGTTGATACTAAAAGCAACCTTTAGACTTAGAAACTAGCTTGAAATCATGCCTTTTGTTTATATTTTCAGAAATAAGAGAGCTGGACAGGTTTATGCTTGATTTAAGTGTTCTTGTGCAGGTTTTGAGGTGAATTTGGTGAAAGAAGTGAAGAATAAGAGAGAGGACATTAGAAAAGACAAGAAAGAGTGCAAAAAGGAGAAGTCGAAGGCACCGCTCAGCGGCAAACTACCGCTGAGCGGCACTCAAGAGGTGACGTTGGAACCGCTGAGGGGCAAAATGGCCGCTGAGGGGAAGAAAGAAGACGCGCAATCACCGCTGAGCGGTAAATACCGCTGAGCGGCACTTTTTGGGCTTGGACTTTTGTAATCTTTTGTAACTCTAGATTAGTATATAAGGGCTTGCACGTCCTATAGTTAGGCATCTTTGGCAGAAACGAGGCAAACACTCTCTCTTTCACCCCTTTGAAGGAGGATCTTGGATGCTCAGGCTACCTCTTCACCTTTATTGGGTTTATTCTTTCATACTTTCATTGTAATTCATCTAGGTTCACCATGAATATGGTGAACTAAACCTTGTATGTTTGTTGGGGAGTCAAAGTAATCTCTTGAAGCTCTCATATATGGATTTGTTGAGTACATCTTTGAATTAAGACATATGCTTTCTTTCATCATTAGTTAGGGTTTTTCCTCTTTGCTCAATGCTTGCATTGTTTAACTCATTCTAATGCATGATTATTGGTTTTGTTGATACGGACACGTACGGGGAAATCTAGATCCGGGGAATTTCTCCCAATATTATACTGACAATATTATATTGGTTGCCTTTAAGCTCCTGCACTCATGAACTAATCATTAGGAATGCTAGGAATTGTATGAACTATTTGATTAGGGAGAAGCCATCTAGAATGGTACATTAGAGAGTGGCATTAACAATGATGATTTGAATGTTCAATTCCTAAAATATATGAGAGTGGATGAGATGAAATTGACCCCCAACAACATATTCATTCATATATTTCCTTGAAAGTGTTTATCTTTTGTCTTTGTCATTGATCAATTCATGCATACATATTTAATTTTCGTCTTTGCATATTAAACATCAATTATTGTGTTCTTAAGTCTTAGCTAATCAACAAATCACATAACTAAACTAGGCCGTGAGTCCTTTGGGAGAACGATACTTGGTCTTACCAAGTTTATTACTTGAAACGATTCGGTCATACTTGCCGATTGTGAAACAAGTTTGTGACATCAAAAATTTTGGTGCTTACAAATTTGTCCATCAGATGTCACAAACCTGTTTTTCAATCGGCAAGTGTGACCGAATCGTTCAAGTAATAAACTTGGTAAGACCAAGTATCGTTCTTCCCAAAGGACTCACGGCCTAGTTTAGTTGTGTGGTTTCTTGATTAACTAAGACTTAAAAACGAAATATTTGGAGTTTAATATGCAAGACAGAAAATAAACATGTATGCATGAGTTTTGATCAATGGCAAAAGCAAAAGATAAACACTTTCAATGAAAAATATGTATGAATATGTTGTTGGGGGTCAATTTCATCTTATCCACTCTCATATATTTTAGGAATTTAACATTCAAATCATCAATGTTAATGCCACTCTCTAAAGTACCTTTCAAGAAGGCTTCTCCCTAATCACGAGTTCATACAATTCCTAGCATTCCTAATGATCAGTTCATAAGTACAGGAGCTTAACGACAACCAATATAATATTGGGAGAAATTCCCCGGATCTAGACTTCCCCGTACGCGCCCGTATCGACAAAACCAATAATCATGCATCGAATGAGTTAAACAATGCAAGCATTACGCAAAGAGGAAAAACCCTAACTAATGATGAAAGAAAGCATAGATCTTAATTAAAAGATGTAAAAACAGATTCCATATATGAGAGCTTCAAAAGATTACATTGATTCCCCAACAAACATACAGAGTTTAGTTCACCATATTCATGGTGAACCTAGATGAATAACAATGAAAGAATGAAGGATAAAACCCTAAAAAGGTGAAGAGGAAGCCTCAGCATCCAAGATCCTCCTTCAAAGGGGTGGAAGAGAAAGTGTTTGCCTCGTTTCTGCCAAAGATGTCTAACCCTAGGAAACCCTAAAGCTTATATAGTATTCGTAAATTACAGAAAAGTAAATCCAAACCCATTAAAGTACCGCTCAGCGGTAAAATACCGCTCAGCGGTGAGTGCGTGAGTTGATTTCTTCCCCTCAGCGGCCATTTTGCCCCTCAGCGGATCTCCCGTAAGCTCCTGAGTGCCGCTCAGCGGTAAACTGCCGCTGAGCGGTGACTTCGGCTTCTCCTTTTGCACTTTTTGATGTCTTTTCTGATTTCATCTCTCTCCTTCTTCACTTCTTTCACCAAATTCACCTTAAAACCTGCACAAAAACACTGAAATCAAGCATAAACCTGTCCAGCTCTCTTATTTCTGAAAATATCAATAAAAGCATGATTTCAAGCTAGTTTTTAAGTATAAAGGTTGATTTTAGTATCAATTTTAAGCATGAAAATAACAGTTTTTCAACTGTTATCACAATCCCAAACTTAGAACTTTGCTTGTCCTCAAGCAACAAGATGTATCTCAATCTTCAACCAATTCTTATGATGGTTCACTTCATTCAAAAATCTTCTTTTCAGGATAAGTAAAAACTTCAATCAAACTTATGACCAAGAGTTCAATCAAGATGTGCGCATGCTTTAGTGTTCACAAAGTCATTTAAATTCCAACAAATGCTATTTTTCATGAATGATCAATCAATTAAGCATGGATGTTCATGTGCTAATGGAATATTTCCTCACTAGGTAAAGTGTTTCACTCACACACAAGTGTATAAGAGGTAATCACTCATTCACTCTACTATCACAATGTCACATGAATTAACTTTGCCTTTCATTTTACCACAATCAAAAACATTCACAAGCATGCATCATCACAAGGACTTTTCAATGGCTTATAATATGGCTGGGCTAACAAGAAAATGGGTTTTTATGGATCACAAAATCCTTGAGTTAAGAGAATCATAACAACACAACCATCTTATTCATTCCCAACTTTCTTTTGCCTTTGCATTTGCATTGAGCTTTGCTTCTTTTTCTTTTTCTTTGCATATTCTTTCTTTTTATCTCTTAGCTCAATGCTTTTCCTTTTTCATGTTTTCCCAACAACCCCAAACTTGAACATTTAACAATATCATACAAGATCTTCTACTTAACTCAAGGTAAAGATTTTCAATCAAGGGTTTTCATTGTATGCTCAAGGCTAAGGGTTCAAATGATAGAACACAAAGTGTTCTCTTTTAGTGGGCTAATTTTACGAATTTGGCCAATAAAAAGGTTTCCAACAAACGGCCTTGATCATATGATGCAAAACAAGCAATTGATTCAATCATAGAAAACCTGGGCAAAATCATTCATGCTTTCAAAGTAATAGCATTCAACAATAACAACTCTGGAGCTCAAAACCTCACATATAAGCTCATTCACATTTGACATACACATCCTGCTTAATTTCACAATCACAATCATGAGATCCTGCATTTGTTCACAAAGCTTGTGAATCACCTGTATAAGCATTTTAATGTGCACATCATCTCAACATCAGTTTAATCACAAGCATCATTCAGCATTACTTATCACACAATCACAGTTAAGAGCAAACCATCACAACAAACCAGGTGTTCAATAGAGTACATCAAACCCTAATCTAAAAACAAAAACAACTAAGTTCAGAAAATTTAAACCACAAAAACATAAGCATATGATAGCATTCATCAGTAAATGCTATCTCAGCTCCTCATCAATTTGAGTTGTCCTCTGTATCTTCCTTTTCCTCCTCATCTTCATCATCTTCAAATGCATCATCATCATCAGCTTCATCTTCTTACATCTCTCTAGCTGAAGCTTCAGCTGCTCCAGCTCCTCCTCCATGCACTGGTTCCTCTGGCCAAGCTACCACATTATGGAATTCATCCATAGTCCACTTGTGAGCTAGAGGTGTATCATACATCCCCACAATCATCTCAGCAGTGGCCACCTGCCCTCTGTGAATGAACTGCAACTGAGCACCTATAAGAGACATATACATGTCCCTCATCTGGAATGGTTCTGCTTCATGTGTCTCAGCAGATGTCTGGCTCTGTGCTGGCCCTCTTTCTCTACGAGCACGGCGTGGTGGAACTGGCTGAGCTGCATCCTCACCTCCACAGTACTGTCTGTAATAGGCTTCATCAATAGCTTTTCTTGGCCTCTCAAATGGTGGAACAGAAGTATCCACCCCAGCTAGCTTGCAGAGGTGAGTAATCAAAGAAGGATGTCCTAATGGTGCTTTGTTATTTGAGGTATTGGCGCACACACTAATTTCATCAGCTATCACCTGCCCAATATTAACATTTAAATTTCTGATAGCACAGTAGATGAATAGTGCCCTGCTGAGAGTAATATCTAACACATGTGAACATGGCTGAATGTTGGCATGAGAAAATGCCATCCAATACTTTGCAAGAGGAGTCAAATCCGTCCTCCTTATGTTAACCACTGAGCCAGATCTATTCCTTTGGAAGTGTCCTCCAGGTATACACAGTACTCTCTCCACATCCTCATAATCAGCACCTTCTTCCATGCACAGAGCAAACTGGCACTGCTCACCAGCCCATACAGTGTCCAGGAAGTTATTAATAGAATCAGGATCATACCTGATAGCATGGCCTCTGACATAGCCCAAATAATTCTCAGCTGGATAATCACCAATCTTCTTTGCATTGGTGTAAAATTCCTTTACCACAGCTATGTTAGCAGGTGCAGGATAGGTGGCTAGCTTTCCCTAGTCATTCCCTAACACTTGCTCTCCAAATTGAGGAGCAAAGTTAGGTATCATTCCAACCTTTCTCTCCATCAGAAGTCTCCTGTCCTGAACCTCCCTAAGTGCTTCCCATGTTTCCTAGAGAGGAACCTGCTAGAGTGGGGTTGCTCTGGTTCCTTTTCCTTTCTCTTGGTTGCCATGGTTTTCAATCTTTTTCCTGAAGAGGATGTCATTCCTACATTCAAATACAAATACAAAACCACAGAACATGATGTTAATCATTAGTAAAACATAGAACACAACTCCTTTCGAAGCTAAACCACCGCTGAGGGCCAGAATTTCCCCTCAGCGCCACCAGTGTCACATTCCAACACGCAAAAATTCAGAAAAACCAAATCTGGCAGAGTGCCGCTCAGCGGTACTTTACCCCTCAGCGGTAACTCTGCAGATTTTTGAAAAACTTGTTTTAAAGCTGTCCTAACTCCACCCAAATGCAATTTTCAGTTTTCCAGTTCATAATCATGTAGTTTAATCGGTTCAAACATCAAATATATCATCAAATCATGCATGGAAATCAAAATCCCTAAATATTCATGCTTTGACAATCAAATTCAAATTCAAGAACCCTAGAATGAACAAAATGCATTTTACTTACTTGGGTGGAGATACTAGATGCAATGAGAATGATTCCAAGCTAGAATGCTCTCTTCCAACCCCAAACTTTGATGGCACACTAGTGAAAAAGTGAATGGAAGAGAAATTTTCTTAAGAGGGAAGAGTGAAAAGATGTGGAAAACCTTGGAGAAGGTATGTGGGAGTGGTTGTGCAGAGGAAAGCCTGAAAGTATGAGAACTTGCGCAGCTTAGGGTTTAAAAATACCCTAATGGGCTCGGGTCCCGCTAAGGGGAACTAAAGCCCATTCTGCGAGAGTACCGCTCAGCGGTAAATTACCGCTCAGCGGCACTTTCGTGATGTGCTCTTCTCCTTCTTTTCTTAACCTACGTGCCTCCCATAAATGCCTCTCATTGGTTCCCTGCAATTCAATATTTAAAATGCTTATGCAAACCCTAACTAAAATAAACAAACAGAAATATTCAATCAACTGGGTTGCCTCCCAGGTAGCGCTTGTTTAACATCACGAGCCTGACCCAAAATCCACCAACACCCTTAGGTAGGTGCAAAATTTTCTTGCCAACACCCATCAGTAGGTGTTACAAACCTAGTATCCTTCAGTAGATACTTAACCATCTAGCATCCTTCAGTAGATGCTATCTCCAACAAAATAATAACAAAAATAATGTTCACAAATTAAAAATTACAAAACCAAATCAAAAGTCTTTAAATCCACTGGGTTGCCTCCCAGCAAGCGCTCTTTTAACGTCATTAGCTTGACCCAATAAAGTTCAAGTTCCATCTTCTTTATAGTTGATGTTGTCATTCCACCAACTCCTCAGCTGTTTCCTTTGAACTGTTTTGGTTCTTCTAGAATATGGAGACTCTATCTCTATCATCTCCTTCTCTTTAAAGCCCTTTACAACCCACAACTTGTTCTTGATTCTTACAGGTGTGCCAAGTTGGAGTCTTCTTTTCTCCCAGTCACTAGGAATTTCTTCTCCTCTTCCAGTCTCTTCTTCCTTGGGTACCTGAAACAACAAACAATGGTTACCTGCAACCTTGAGATTTTCATCTTTATGGCTAGTCATGGGTGCATCTCGAAATGCAGCTTTATAACTAGCCTCTTCCTCCTTTGCTTGCGTCTCATCTTTAAAGACATCTATCACCACTCTCTCCTCTCTGTCCTGGAGCACCACTATACCTTCATTTACATCAATGATAGCCCTGGCCGTTTTCATAAACGGTCTTCCAAGTATGATAGGTATCTTCTTTGTCTCCATCTTCATCACCACAAAGTCTGCCAAGAACTGAAGTTTGCCAACACAAACTATAATGTCCTCTACAATCCCACATGGCTCCTTTGAAGATCCATCGGCCATTACAATTTTAACCTTTGCAGGTTTCACTTTAACATTGCCGATTTGCTCCAGTAAAGAATAAGGCATCAAGTTAACACTTGAACCTAAATCAAGGAGAGCTTTCTTCACCTTTTTCTTCCCTATGGTACAAGGGATAGAAAAACTGCCTAGATCTGATGCTTTAGGAGGGAATGACTCTTTTTTAACAGTTATACACTCTTTTGCCTCATCATCTCTACGTCTCTTCTTTGTAGAGATTTCTTCATCAGATTTTGTGTAAACTGCGATTTTCTGTAAAATCTGCTCCCAAGGTGCTTCATTATCCACCATTCTGAATAATTCTGTGAAATCCATTTGTTTCCCTTGGATTGGAAAAGGAAAAGTATTTTTGCTCTCTATTTCTCTTCTTTCTTCTGTTTCTCCTTCTTCTAACTCAATTATCTCTTCATTCACACTCTTTACCACCTTGCACTCTTCTCTGGGATTAACTTCAGTATTAGCCCCAAAATTTCTATTTGGTCTTTCTTCCAATTGCTTGGTAATCTGACCCATTTGAATCTCCAAATTCTTTATAGCAGCTTCAGTGCTGATGGACAAATTTGTAAGCACCAAAATATGATGTCACAAACTTGTTTCACAATCGGCAAGTATGACCGAATCGTTTCAAGTAATAAACTTGGTAAGACCAAGTATCGTTCTCCCAAAGGACTCACGGCCTAGTTTAGTTATGTGATTTGTTGATTAGCTAAGACTTAAGAACACAATAATTGAAGTTTAATATGCAAAGACGAAAATTAAATATGTATGCATGAATTGATCAATGACAAAGACAAAAGATAAACACTTTCAAGGAAATATATGAATGAATATGTTGTTGGGGGTCAATTTCATCTCATCCACTCTCATATATTTTAGGAATTCAACATTCAAATCATCATTGTTAATGCCACTCTCTAATGTACCATTCTAGATGGCTTCTCCCTAATCAAATAGTTCATACAATTCCTAGCATTCCTAATGATTAGTTCATGAGTGCAGGAGCTTAAAGGCAACCAATATAATATTGTCAGTATAATATTGGGAGAAATTCCCCGGATCTAGATTTCCCCGTACGTGTCCGTATCAACAAAACCAATAATCATGCATTAGAATGAGTTAAACAATGCAAGCATTGAGCAAAGAGGAAAAACCCTAACTAATGATGAAAGAAAGCATATGTCTTAATTCAAAGATGTACTCAACAAATCCATATATGAGAGCTTCAAGAGATTACTTTGACTCCCCAACAAACATACAAGGTTTAGTTCACCATATTCATGGTGAACCTAGATGAATTACAATGAAAGTATGAAAGAATAAACCCAATAAAGGTGAAGAGGTAGCCTGAGCATCCAAGATCCTCCTTCAAAGGGGTGAAAGAGAGAGTGTTTGCCTCGTTTCTGCCAAAGATCCTAACTATAGGACGTGCAAGCCCTTATATACTAATCTAGAGTTACAAAAGATTACAAAAGTCCAAGCCCAAAAAGTGCCGCTCAGCGGTATTTACCGCTCAGCGGTGATTGCGCGTCTTCTTTCTTCCCCTCAGCGGCCATTTTGCCCCTCAGCGGTTCCAACGTCACCTCTTGAGTGCCGCTCAGCGGTAGTTTGCCGCTGAGCGGTGCCTTCGACTTCTCCTTTTTGCACTCTTTCTTGTCTTTTCTAATGTCCTCTCTCTTATTCTTCACTTCTTTCACCAAATTCACCTCAAAACCTGCACAAGAACACTTAAATCAAGCATAAACCTGTCCAGCTCTCTTATTTCTGAAAATATAAACAAAAGGCATGATTTCAAGCTAGTTTCTAAGTCTAAAGGTTGCTTTTAGTATCAACTTTAAGCATGAAAATAACAGTTTTTCAACTGTTATCAAGTGCTCTTTTGAGAAGATTCAGTTTTCTGTATGAATTGCTGAAGAGTTTCTTCCAACCTTGTTGATCTTTCATTAAGCATAGATAACTGTTGCCAAAAGGTTGGTTGCTGCTGCTGCTTATTATATTGACTAGCTTGCCCAATTTGTCCTTGACCAATGCTTGGATGTGGTTTCCACCCTTGATTGTAATTCCCTTAACGGTATGGAAATTGATTGGCCATGAAATTAACATCCGCTACGGCTTCAACTGGAAAAGCACATTGACCATTGATATGGTCACCTCCACATAATTCGCACAACTGGGTTTGTACCTGTGCAGCAGTTTTCAACTCTTTAGGTAATTGTGCAAGAGTTTTAGTCAGAGTCTCCAGCTGTTGAGTTAGAATTTTATTTTGAGCTAGCAAGGCATCATGTGTTTGTAATTGAAGAACCCCTTTTTGTTGCATAGGAGCTCCTCTCTCACTGTGCAGCTCATTATCACTAGTAGCCATGTTATCAATGATTTCTATAGCTTCCTCTGGAGTTTTCCATTTGATATTTCCTCCTGCTGAGGCGTCAAGCATCATCTTGGTTTGTGAACCAAGACCTCTAAGGAAAGTTAAGACTACTTCCTGTTCTTCAAAGCCATGCGTGGGTGTTTTTCTTAGTAGACTTTTGTATCTATCCCATGCATGCCCTAGTGATTCTTCCATGCCCTGCTTAAATGAAGATATCTCTTGCTTGCCTTTTGTCACCTTTGATTGTGGAAAGTACTTGTTCAAAAACTTTGTTACCACTGCTTCCCACTCTGTGAAACTTCCTTCTGGAAAAGAATTTAACCAAAGCTTAGCATTGCCTCCTAATGAGAAAGGAAACAAACTAAGTTTGATCGCTTCATCTGGCACCCCATTAATTTTGACTGTGTTGCAAATTTCATTGAATGTAGTAAGGTGCTCATATGGGCTTTCATGAGATAACCCATTAAATTGGTTACTTTTCACAAGTTGGATCAGTGCTGGTTTGACCTCCATGTTGGCTGCATTGACTCTAGGTCTAGCTCTGCTGTTAAAGTGCTGAGGTCCAGCTATATTGGTGTAATCAGCAAGCGTTCTTCTAACATTGTTATTCTCCATATTTTCTGTGCTATTGTCAGAACCTTGTGGTGATGGTTGTAACAGAGTTTCTGGAGGAGGGAAAAGTTCTCTAGATGTTCTGATTCTTCTCCTCCGTCTACTATCGTCTAATCCTTCAACCAGAGGTTCTGTTGTTTTCTTGCTCCTAGTTCGAATTGCCTCCTGCATACACAAGAACACAAAACCCTAGAAAAGATTTGGTTAGCACAAAAAGATATAAGAGAAGATATAAGATTCAGAAAATAAAAACAGAAAACAGAAAAACAGAAAACAGAAAAATAAAATAAAATCAAATCAAATAAAATACAAACTGAAAAATAAAAACAGAAAATAAAATAATACAAACAAAATTCGAAATTTAAAATAAAATAAAAAAATAAGTCAAAGATAATCAATAATCACACAAATTAACCAGTTAAACCACGAGTCCCTGGCAACGGCGCCAAACAACTTGATGGACAAATTTATGAATACCAAATTATGATGTCACAAACCTGTTTTTCAATCGGCAAGTGTGACCGAATCGTTCAAGTAATAAACTTGGTAAGACCAAGTATCGTTCTTCCCAAAGGACTCACGGCCTAGTTTAGTTGTGTGGTTTCTTGATTAACTAAGACTTAAAAACGAAATATTTGGAGTTTAATATGCAAGACAGAAAATAAACATGTATGCATGAGTTTTGATCAATGGCAAAAGCAAAAGATAAACACTTTCAATGAAAAATATGTATGAATATGTTGTTGGGGGTCAATTTCATCTTATCCACTCTCATATATTTTAGGAATTTAACATTCAAATCATCAATGTTAATGCCACTCTCTAAAGTACCTTTCAAGAAGGCTTCTCCCTAATCACGAGTTCATACAATTCCTAGCATTCCTAATGATCAGTTCATAAGTACAGGAGCTTAACGACAACCAATATAATATTGGGAGAAATTCCCCGGATCTAGACTTCCCCGTACGCGCCCGTATCGACAAAACCAATAATCATGCATCGAATGAGTTAAACAATGCAAGCATTACGCAAAGAGGAAAAACCCTAAGTAATGATGAAAGAAAGCATAGATCTTAATTAAAAGATGTAAAAACAGATTCCATATATGAGAGCTTCAAAAGATTACATTGATTCCCCAACAAACATACAGAGTTTAGTTCACCATATTCATGGTGAACCTAGATGAATAACAATGAAAGAATGAAGGATAAAACCCTAAAAAGGTGAAGAGGAAGCCTCAGCATCCAAGATCCTCCTTCAAAGGGGTGGAAGAGAAAGTGTTTGCCTCGTTTCTGCCAAAGATGTCTAACCCTAGGAAACCCTAAAGCTTATATAGTATTCGTAAATTACAGAAAAGTAAATCCAAGCCCATTAAAGTACCGCTCAACGGTAAAATACCGCTCAGCGGTGAGTGCGTGAGTTGATTTCTTCCCCTCAGCGGCCATTTTGCCCCTCAGCGGATCTCCCGTAAGCTCCTGAGTGCCGCTCAGCGGTAAACTGCCGCTGAGCGGTGACTTCGGCTTCTCCTTTTTCACTTTTTGATGTCTTTTCTGATTTCATCTCTCTCCTTCTTCACTTCTTTCACCAAATTCACCTTAAAATCTGCACAAAAACACTGAAATCAAGCATAAACCTGTCCAGCTCTCTTATTTCTGAAAATATCAATAAAAGCATGATTTCAAGCTAGTTTCTAAGTATAAAGGTTGCTTTTAGTATCAATTTTAAGCATGAAAATACAGTTTTTCAACTATTATCAGCTAACAAGACACACTCACCTATCTAGCTATGCTAAAATTAAAGCAAGTAATTAAAGCAAGTAAAGTTGCCAAGAGTTTGAAAGAGCACCAAGGACTCTTGCAAAGCACTTGGACTTTATAAAAGGCCTTTTTACAAACAAAAAAAATGAAATTAAAAGAAAGCTAGCCTATCAGCCTATTACACATTAAATGGAACAAAAAAATACAAAACATGCACGCTGCCACGGTCCTGGTCCACTTCATTCAGCTTTGTTGTTCCACTTTGTGCTTCTGCTATCAATTCTCTTGGTCTTTCCTTATCAGTTTCCTACAAAAGCAAATGCACAGATCTTCAGTCAAAATTTCCTTAGCTAAAACAGATTACACAAGGTGATGTGTATATATATATGGCAGTAAGCACTTCCCTTTTCTCGGTCTTGTGCCCTTGATGCAGTCACAAAGAATATGTCTTTTGCTCTCTAGGAATAAACTGCAAGAAAATCACACCCAATTCAGCAAATCACAACATCCAACAAATTGCAAGCTATAACACAAACAGTTTAAACAAACAGAAGCAATATAGCTAAGCAACTTCCCTAATTAATGCTATTTCTAGTTGTTGGCTTTAGTGGACTTTGTTGTAGGTTCTTCCTCGTGCTCAACCAATCAGCAGATTCATTCTTCACTTGTAGACATCCTACACTGCATTCTTGTAACTGATGCACTAGCTATATGGCACCAATTAAATAAGGTCTACACAGCTACACCAAAAATAGTAGATACACCACATGATACAATGCAGGAAAAATGAAGAATAAGGTGGTTCACAATTAAATGACCAGTATAGCCTGTATAGCAAATCAGTGAATTAAACTGGTCATAATCAATGGACCAAACTGGTGACAACAATGTTCGAGATTAATCAAAAGTAGCAAACCAATCTGATCAAACCAATGAAATACAATGTGCAGCAGTATGTGCAGAAGTATGTGTAATCAGGAATTGGCAATTAAAACAGTGTTGATACAACAAAATGTAGAAGTTCAAAATGCAATCAGAACAGGTAAAGTAGCAGTGATTCAACAAACAAATTAAGGTTCAAAATGAATGCAAGAGCAAATTAAAATGAGGACAATCACAACTGCTCTAGTTTGATCACTCAAACTCCTTTTCCTGCACAATGCACAGTCAAAAACACAGTTAGATGAACAATGAAATTCTCTATTTCAAATTGCCAAGGAATTAGGCCAAGTCAGCCTTACAAAAGTCACAACACTCAGTCTTCTCTTTTGAAATTTAAAGCACATAAAAAAAAATGAAAGATTTGGAAGGGAGATTCTCCCTTGGCAGTTCAAGGCTTAAGAGTCTTTTAGACCACCACCACCTAAGATGCTACCAACCACACAAACCTCCTTTCAAATTCCAGAAATCCAGAGTGTACAAGCTTCTCAATCAAGAATGGCTAGGCTAAGGTCAAAATCAGAAACCAGAAAGAACAGGACAGCCACAAGACAATGACAACACAACAGATCTATTGCTTAAGACAACTCTAGATCAGATGAATAAAGCAATTAAAGCTCAAATTAAGAACAGCAGATCAGAGTTCACACGTGAAAGACAAAACCAAGACAGTCAACAATTGACAAACAAGAAACAAGGCTAGTTAATAAAGGTACGCACAGCAAATAGAGCCTAAGGAATAGAACTAGAAACAGATTAAAAACACAAGAAAATCACAGCAAGTTGAATCATACATGACCAAACAGATTTGCAACTGAAATAGAATAATCCATTGCCAATTGCTCTAAAATGTTCACTCCAATCCAATTATATGATGAACCAGAAAAAGGAGAGAACATTAAGAGTAAAACTGTGTTGTGAATTGCACTTGCCACTTGACTCTTTATGTGGTTCAATCAATACTTCTTTTCTAATTGCTTTTTCTTTTTCAAATCATAAGAACTCATGTTTTTATACTTTCACTTTCTTTTGCTACAATTCACAACATATAATTTGACTCTATTTCAATTCAACTTCACAAGATATGAGTCATGATAGAAACAAATGATTCAACTAAAAAAAAAAAATATCCAAAGGAAAACAAGAGGCTAATCACTCTCAGCCACAGTTATATTTTCAAATACCACTGGTTTAGGCTTCCTTGAGTGACCAAAAATTTATTCTCAATTGCAGAATTGATAACAAAGTGAAAACAGTGAATGCACATTATGGATCACAAACTCAGAAGTTCAAACTAAGTTCAATCACTGTTGTAAACAGTTTTAATGCAATTCTGCAGATTCATATACCTCAATAGATGCCAATGAAACGAAGACAATACTGGAAAAATATTTGAATCAGAACTTGGCAAAGAATTTAAAACCAAGTATGAATGACTCACAGACTCTTCAAAGAAAAACCAGTTCGGTGTAGCTGGCCAAATCACAAATCTGTTGATTAATCAATGTTCAACCGAGCTAGGCTGAGCCTTTCATTGCTCACTTGGTATGCACTTGTTATTGATTAGGCAGAAACCAAGCAAAGCTATCAATAAACAGATTCAAAAACATGAGATTCATTATCTCTACCACTGAAATCTACCCCCAAGCTCATTTATCTAAATGTCATAGCTTATATATGGTGAACAGAACTTACTCAGTGCAGGCAACTCAAATGAATCACAAAACACAAACATCAGCTAGTTAAACTCGAATTTAATTGACAATTAAAACAATGCACAAGACTAGAACATGACAGAAATATGATTTAGAAAATAAAAACTCAAATAAAGTGAAATCACCGAATAAAATGAAAATAAAACTCAAAGTAATGACTCCAGGCACAGAACAAATCAGAACACTCAAGACAATGAAGGAAAATGATGAACACCTCAGAAATGAAAAGAAACAACACAAAATACTCAGAATCAAAATCAAACCGAGACATAACTAGAAACAAAAACAGAGACGCGAATCAAACGCAAGAACTGAAGAATCGAAACAACTCAATAATGGAAGAAAACTCATAACAGAGACGAACCGAGATACTTACCTTCGAAGCGTGTTCGACCTTGCTCTAAATACCACTTGATGGACGAGCGCCCGAGGAGAGGTCGATTGAAGCTGTGCGAGCACGATTTGAACTCCTCGAGCCTTCCTCGACGAGATAAGACGCAGCGGATATGTAAACGAAGCTCTAGATTAAGAGCTGACTCGAAGGAAACTGAGAGAAACGAAATCAATTGTAGAAAACCCTAAAATCATGAACGAACCCTAGAAAAGAGGGAAAACTCAAAATGAACCGATTAATCGGTTCAAAATCAAGATTGAACGGTGGAAAAGGTTTGGAACGGATAAAGAGTGATTTTAATAGACTAAAATCAGAGAAAATGATGAACGAAGAAGAAAAACCTAGGGAAGGCCATAGAACGAAGTACTGTTCGGTGAAGATGATGCACTGTGAACGAAAATGGATGAAACGAGGAAGAAGTGGTGGAAGAAAATGTAGATCTGTGAAGAAGATAATCTGATTTGGAGTGTGGAGACGCGAGAAACTTGGAATGGAGAGAAATGAGAATGAGGCTCTCTGATATGCGCGAGAGGGAATAATGATAAGGCACCGTGAATGTTGACGCGTGCGTAAGGATGTGTCAGCGAAGGAATGGCTGACGCGTATGGAAGCAACATTGTGGAAATGAGAGAAATAAGGTGGAGCACGGTGGAATTCAAGGAAAATGAAAATGGAGGCAGTGTGCAAGGAAGGTGGCTAGAGGGAGTCTTTGGACTCTCTAGCATATGACTTTCAAGAAAGAATTATTTCTGAATGTCAGAAAATCAAATTCTCATTAAGCTCAAAAAGTCCTAATACAAGAGAGGAGTTGGATATTTATAATAACCCATGCTCCTTAAGAGCTAAGCTATGAAAAGGATTCCATCACTTTTACCTGAAGAGGATGTCATTCCTACATCAAACACAGATTACACAACCACAAGACATATTGTTAATCATTAGTAAACAAAAAACAACACCCTAAATCCATGCTAAACCACCGTTGAGGGTCAAAATCACCCCTCAAAGCCACCAGTGCATCAATCCAGCACAAAATTCTCCCAAAAACCAAAGTTTGTCAGAGTGTCGCTCAGCGAACATTTACCCCTGAGCGGTGATTCTGTAGATTTTTGAAAAACACTCTTTTGACCTTTCCTAACTCCACCCACATACAATTTTCATACTTCCATATCAAAATCAATCAGTTTAATCGGTTCAAACATCAATTAATTCATCAAATCATGCATAGGAATAAAAACCTCTAAAAATTCATGCTTCAACAATCATATTCATGCTCAAGAACCCTAGAATGAAAAATGCTTGACTTTCTTGGGTGGAGATGCTAGATGAGTGGAGAATGCTTTCAAACTGTGAAGAACAATAATGCTCTCTCCCAACCCCAAACTTAGTTGGAAAACTAGTTAGAAAGTGAGTGGAAGGGAGATTTTCTAAAAAGGAATGAAGGGAAAAATGTAGAGAACCTTTGGAAAAGTGTTTAGGAGTGTGTGTGCAGAGAAGAATCTGAAAATAAAGGCCAAAGCGTGACTTAGGGTATAAAAATACCCTAATGGGCTCGGGTTCCGCTAAGGGGCAACCTAAGCCCATTTTGCGATACCACCGCTGAGCGGCGCTTTCGTGTTGTGATTTTCTTCTTCCTAGCTTAACCTAGGTGCCTTCTACTCATGCTCCTCACTTGCTCCCTGCAATTAAGTTCTCAGATCACTCATGCATCTAATCCCTATCATAAAACTAAAGCAGAACAAACAACAAAAATACAATCAATCAACTAGGTTGCCTCCCAGGTAGCGCTTGTTTAACGTCATGAGCCTGACCCAAAATCCTCCAACACCCTTCAGTAGATGCAAATCTTTCTTACCAACACCCATCAATAGGTGTATACAAACATAGTATCCTTTAGTAGATACTCTTCCGCTTAACATCCATCAGTAGATGTAAACCCTGTAACAAACTTATAACAAAAACAAAAATACCGAAAATTTCAAAATTACATCACCAAACCAAAAATTAAAAGTTCTTAAATCACTGGGTTGCCTCCCAACAAGCGCTCTTTTAACGTCACTAGCTTGACCTAATAAAACTCAAGTTCTTTCTTCTTTTTCTTCTTTCTACTGAACTTCTTCAGGAATTTGATAAAACCAAGAACCTGTTGCAATGTCTCAATCATAGGAACATTAATCTCCAATTTCTTGAAGATTTCCATAAAGCACTCAAATTCCTTCTTCCTATGATACTCTTTGGATGAGGAAGAGGTTTTTCATATGATTCTTTCTTTTTTTCTCTCGTCCTCTTTTTCTTTTATCTCACTTTCTTTTTGCTTTATCTTTTTCCACTCACTTTCTTCATCTTCACACAAATTTTCTCTTCTTCTTTCTCTTCTTCTTTCTCTTCTCTCTCTTTTCTCTCTTTTTTTTCCGACTCAAGTTTTTCAACATTTACACTCACTAGCACTTTACACTCTTCCCTAGGGTTAACCTCAGTATTAGGCCCAAAATTCTTGTAAGGCCTTTCTTCCAACTGCTTAGTAAGTAGACCCACTTGAATCTCCAAGTTCTTAATAGTAGCTTCAGTGCTCTTTTGAGTGGATTCAGTTGCCTGTATGAATTGCTGAAGAGTTTCTTCCATCCTTATTGATCTTTCATTAACTGTAGACATTTGTTGCCATAAGGTTGGTTGTTGCTATTGCTTGTTAAATTGCCCTGATTGTCCAGCTTGCCCACTTTGTCCTTGACCAATACTTGGGTGTGGTTTCCACCCATGATTGAAGTTCCCCCGACAATACGAAAATTGATTGGCCATGAAGTTAACATCCTCTAAAGCTTCCACTGGAAAGGCGCATTGACCATTGATATGGTCACCACTACATAGTTCACACATGTGTTGTTGAACCTGTGCAACAGTCTTTAACTCTTTTGGCAGTTGTGTAAGTGCCTTTGTGAGATTCTCTAGTTGTTGAATTATTATTTTGTTCTGAGCTAACAAGGCATTATTGGATTGCAACTGTAGAACTCCTTTTTGTAGAATAGGAGCTCCTCTTTCACTGTTCAGCTCATTGTCATTAGTAGCCATGTTTTCAATTATTTCTGTTGCTTCCTCTAAAGTCTTCCATTTAATATTGCCTCTAGCTGAGGCGTCTAGCATCAGCTTGGTTTGTGAACCAAGATCTCCAAGGAAGATCAGGACTACTTGTACTTCGTCAAATCCATGTGTGGGAGTCTTTCTTAATAAGCTTTTGTACCTGTCCCATGCGTGACCTAGTGATTCCTCCATGCCTTGCCTGAAAGATGAGATCTCTTGCTTTCCTTTGTTTACCTTGGATTGTGGGAAGTATTTGTTCAAAAACTTTTTCACCACAACTTCCCACTCTATAACGCTCCCTTCTGGAAAAGAGTTCAACCAAAGCTTAGCATTGCCTCCCAATGTGAAAGGAAACAAGCTAAGTTTGATTGCTTCGTCAGGAACCCCATTTATCTTCACTGTATTGCAAATTTCATTAAAGGTTGTGAGGTGCTCATATGGGCTTTCATGTGACAACCCATTAAATTGATTACTCTTAACGCCAGTTTCACCTCCATGTTGGCTGCATTGACCCTCGGTCTTGCTATGCTGTTAAAATGTGGAGGGCCAACTACATTGGTGTAATTTGCAAGAGTCCGTCTACCATTATTCTCCTCCATCTCCTCAGTGCTATGGTGAGAACCTTGTGGTGAAGGTTGTATGAGATCTTCAGGAGGAGGGAAAAGTTCTCTAGATGTACGGATTCTTCTCCTCCTTCTACTTTCGTCCAAGCCTTCAAGATGAGGTTATGAGGTTTTCTTGCTTCTAGTACGAATTGCTTCCTGCATACACAAGAAAACAAGTCCCTAGAAAAATTTGTTAGCACAAAAAGATAGAGAAGATAAAAAGAATAAAAAATAAGAAGATCAAAGATAGAAAGATAGAAGATAAAAATAAAAACAGAAAAATAAAAACAAAAAACAGAAAACAAAAAATAAAACAAAAAAAGAAAAACAGAAAATAAAAACAGAAATTCAAATTTCAAAATTCAAAATTTCAAAATTCAAAATTCAAGTCAAAGATAATCAATAATCACACAAATAAACTAATTAAATCACGAGTCCCCGGCAACGGCGCCAAAAACTTGATGACAAATTTCTAAACACCGAAAACGACGCCAAAAACTTGTAACCTCGGCAAGTGTGACTGAATCGTATCAAGTAATAAACTTCGTAAGACCAAGTATCTTTCTCCCAAAGGACTCACGACCTAGTTAGTTATATGACTTCTTGATTATTGAAGACTTGTGAAAATAAACAAATTCTTCTGTTTCTCAGTTGAATTAATCTTGAAAATGTTGTCAGGTTTTAATGTTCAAAAGACATGGAAACCTGAAAGCAGTTCCAGATGTCCCTGTCTAATAATCTCAGTCTATATCATGAAAATTGGTTATGCATCAGAGAGATTCCCAAAGACAAATCACCATCCGTAGCATAAGTACTGATGTCCCTGTCTAATGGAACTTGAAACAACCCGTGCAAATACTTCCTTAAAAAAAGTTACAAAATAAACACAAACACAAACACATCAGAGAGATTCCCATTAGACGAAGTCAACATTCTCCTTTGGAGTGCCGATGTCCCTATCTATTTTTTCGTCATCTGCGTATGACTAAAACATTTAGAGTCTCTAATTGTGATCTTTTAATATTCACACTAGACAGCAGAAGCTAGATCACAAGCTAGATCACAAGCCATGCAATCGCACGCAGTAACTTAGAACAACAACATCACAATTGCAATTCAATCATGCTAAGAAATATTAAAAAAACAATAAAAAAAAACAAAACAAAACAATAGAAGTTTTAGCAGCACAAGTAGTGTAGCAAAACCATTAAAACACTTTACTTTACGAATCATCGAAGAAGATAAAGCTAATGCCTCAGATCGAAGTTTATATCATAGAAATGAATCACATCCCAAGAACAAGCTTTCCTTCAATACATTCAGTTGATCAAAGAACAAGCTCAATAGTTAAGTAATTACCTGCCTCATCCCAAGCCATTGCTCGACTTTCTAGTGGACTCAACTTTCAAGCTTGATCTTCAATCCTCTTGCAGGGGCTTGTTGATCCTCTTCCTCTTCCTTCTCACTACTTGAGTAATCATGCTTCTTCTTTGGCACAGGAGCTATCAGTCTCAAATCATCTGCGTTTGAGTTTCTTGGTCTGTTTTTGGAGTGACTTTTCTCTCCTCCTTTTGACAATCCCAAAAGCCACTTTTGTGCATCATCCCACTTAGAAGGGATTGGTTTTCCCATAGTTGTTCGATAGTGGTGGGGGATACGACGGCGGCTTAATCTGCCAAAACGCAAACCACCGAACTGTAATCCTTGCCGGACCGCTCAAAATAAAAAGAAAAATCAAAACAAAAAAATGAGAGAAAAGGGATAACAGCTAAAGCAATGTAGATCTGAGATTGTTCACCATCCAACACTAAAATTGGGGATAGGGATCTCGATTAGAACCCTAGGAGTTGTTATCAAGAAGCTGCTTCACTCCCAACGATGATAACAATTGAAAAACTGTTATTTTCATGCTTAAAATTGATACTAAACGCAACCTTTAACACTTAGAAACTAGCTTGAAATCATGCTTTTGGTCATATTTTTAGGAATAAGAGAGCTGGACAGGTTTATGCTTGATTCCAGTGTTTTTATGCAGGTTTTAAGGTGAATTTGGTGAAAGAAGTGAAGAAGGATAGAGATAGAATCAGAAAAGACATCAAAAAGTGCAAAAGGAGAAGCCGCAACTGCCGCTCAGCGGTAGTTTACCGCTGAGCGGCACTCAGGCAGTCACGTTGGCTCCGCTGAGGGGTGAAAAGGCCGCTGAGGGGAGAAAAACATCTCATGCACTTACCGCTGAGCGGCACTATTTTTGGGCTTGGGCCTAATTTTCTGTATTTTTAGAATAGTATATAAGCTTTAGGACGTCCTAGGATTTGTATCTTTGGTAGAGACGAAGCAAACACTCTCTTTTCCACCCCTTGAAGGAAGATCTTGGATGCTCAGGCTACCTCCTCCTCTTTCTAGGGTTTTATCTTTCATTCTTTCATTATTGTTCATCTAGTTTCACCATGAATATGGTGAACTAAACTTTGTATTGTTGTTGGGGAATCAATGTAGTCTTGTGAAACTCTCATATATGGAATTTGATTTAATGTCTTATATTAAGATATATGCTTTCTTTCATCTTTAGCTAGGGTTTTTCCTCTTTGCTTATTGCTTGCTTTGTTTAACTCATTCATTGCCATGATTATTGATTTTGTCGATACGGGAACGTACGGGGAAGTCTAGATCCGGAGAATTTCTCCCAATAGCATATTGGTTGCCTTTAAGCTCCTGCACTTTAAGAACTAATTACTAGGAATTGTATGAACTCGTAATTAAGGATAGGCCTTCTTGCAAGGTGATTTAGAGAGTGGCATTAGCATTGATGATAAGAATGATGAATTCCTAAAAGTATATGAGAGTAGATAAGATGAAATTGATAACCCCAACAACATACTCATCCATCTAATTCATTGAAGTGTTTGTATTCTGTTTTTCTCCATTGATCAAATTCATGCATACATATTTAATTACTGTCTCTTGCATTTAAATCTACAATCAATTTGTTCTTAAGTCTTAAATAATCAACAAATCACATAGCTAAACTAGGCTGTGAGTCCTTTGGGAAAACGATACTTGGTCTTACCTTGTTTTATTACTTGATACGATTCGGTCACACTTGCCGATTGTTAAACAAGTTTGTGGCACCGTTTTTCGGTGTTCATATATTTGTCATCAAGTTTTTGGCGTTGTTGCCGGGGACTCGTGGTTTAACTAGTTGATTTGTGTGATTATTGATTATCTTTGACTTGAATTTTGAATTTTGAATTTTGAATTTCTGTTTTTATTTTATTTTATTTTATTTTATTTTTTGTTTTTATTTTTATTGTTCTGTTTTCTGTTTTTATCTTCTCATCTCAGATTTTATATCTTCTTTTATATCTTTTTGTGCTAACCAACTTTTCTAGGGTTTTGTTTTCTTGTGTATGAAGGAAGCAATCCGAACAAGAAGCAAGAAAACTGCAGAACCTCTTCTTGAAGGTTTAGACGAGAGTAGATGGAGGAGAAGAATCCGTACATCTAGAGAACTTTTTCCTCCTCCGGAAACTCTGTTACAACCATCACCACAAGGTTCTGACCATAGCACTGAGAATATGGAGAATAATAATGCCAGAAGAACTCTTGCAGATTACACAAATATAGCTGGACCTCAACATTTTAACAGCATAGCAAGACCAAGGGTCAATGCAGTCAACATGGAGGTTAAGCCAGCATTAATTCAACTGGTGAAGAGTAATCAATTTAATGGGTTGTCTCACGAAAGCCCATATGAGCACCTCACAACTTTTAATGAGATCTGCAACACGGTGAAAATAAATGGGGTGCTGGACGAAGCAATCAAACTTAGCTTGTTTCCATTCTCATTAGGAGGCAACGCTAAGCTTTGGTTAAATTCTTTTCCAGAAGAAAGCTTTATAGAGTGGGAAGCAGTGGTAACCAAGTTCCTAAACAAATACTTTCCACAATTAAAAGTAAATAAAGGGAAGCAAGAGATTTCATCATTCAGGCAAGGCATGGAGGAATCACTAGGGAATGCATGGGATAGGTATAAAAGCTTATTAAGAAAGACACCCACACATGGCTTTGATGATGTGCAAGTAGTCCTAACCTTCCTTGGAGGTCTTGGTTCACAAACCAAGATGATGCTTGACACCTCAGCAGGAGGAAATATCAAATGGAAAACTCCAGAGGAAGCTACAGAAATCATTGACAATATGGCTACTAGTGACAATGAGCTCAATAGTGAAAGAGGAGCTCCTATACAACAAAAAGGAGTTCTACAGTTACAAACCCATGATGCCTTGCTGGCACAAAACAAAATACTAACTCAGTAACTGGAGACTCTTACAAAAACACTTGTACAACTGCTAAAAGAGTTAAAGACTGTTGCACAGGCTCAATCACAGTTGTGTGAATTATGTGGAGGTGACCATATCAATGGTCAATGCCCTTTTCCAGCAGAAGCCTGAGAAGATGTTAATTTCATGGCCAATCAATACCGTCAGGGGAATTTTAATCAAGGGCGGAAACCACACCCAAGTATTGGTCACGGACAAATTAGGCAAGCTGGACAAACTGGGCAATTCAATAAGCAACAACAACAACCAACCTTATGGCAACAGATTGCTATACTAAATGAAAGGTCAATAAGGATGGAAGAAACTCTCAATCAGTTCATACAGAAAACTGAGTCTACCCAAAAGAGCACTGAGGCTTCTATTAAGAATTGGGAGACTCGAATGGGTCAGATTACCAAGCAGTTGGAAGAGAGGCCAAACAAAAATTTTGGGGCTAATACTGAGGTTAACCCCAGGGAAGAATGCAAAGTGGTGGAGAGTACAAATGACGAGAGAGTTGAGTTGAAAGAAAAGAGAGAAAAGAATGAAAGAGAAGAGAGAAAAGCAAGAAAAAGAAGAGAGAGAAAAGAGAGAAAAAGAAAAAGAGAGAAAAGAGAAAGGAGAGAGAAGAGAGATAGAGAGTAATGATATTTTTCCTTTTCCAATAAATCAAGAGAAGCAATTTGATTTTACAGAATTATTCAAGATGGTGGACAATGATGTACCTTGGAATCAGATACTACAACAAATTGCAGTTTATACTAAACTTGAAGAAGAAGTCTCTACAAGGAAAAGACGTAGAGATGATGATACAAAAAAATATAAAGCTGTTAAAAAGGAGCTATTCCTTCTAAAGGCAAAAGATCCAGGAGGTTTCTCCATTCCATGCACAATAGGGAAGAAGAGGATAAACAAAGCCTTACTTGATTTAGGATCAAGTGTTAACTTGATACCTTATTCTTTATTGGAGCAGATCGGTGATGTTGATGTGAAGCCTGTAAAGGTTAACTTAGTAATGGCAGATGGATCTTCAAAGAAACCCTGTGGATTTGCAGAAGGTATTATAGTTTGTGTGGGCAAACTCCAGTTTTTGGTAGACTTTGTGGTGATGGAGATGGAGACTGAAAAGATACCCATTATTCTTGGAAGACCGTTTATGAAAACGGCCAAAGCTATCATTGATGTGAATGAAGGTATAGTGGTGCTCCAAGACAGGAAAGAGAGAGTTGTTGTAGATGTCTTCAAAGACGAGAGGCAGATGCAGGAGGAAGAAGCTAGTCATAAAGCTGCATTTCAAGATGTACTCATGACTAGCTCTCAAGATGAAAAGCCCAAGGTTAAAGGTAAACATTGCTTATTATTTCAGGTACCGGACAAAGAGAAGATTGGAAGAGGAAGGAAAGTTCCTGATGACTGGATGAAAGAACAACTCCAACTGGGTACACCTGTGAGAGTCAAAAACAAATTGTGGGTTGTGAAAGGCTATAAAGAAAAGGAGATGATAGAGATAGAGTCTCCATATTCTAGAAGAGTCAAAACAGTACACCGGAAGCAGTTGAGAAGTTGGTGGAATATGGACATCAACCAGGAAGAAGGAGCTTGAACTTTATTGGGTCAAGCTAATGACGTTAAAAGAGCGCTTGCTGGGAAGCAGCCTAGTGATTTAAGAACTTTTAATTTTTGGTTTGGTTATGTAATTTTGAACTTTTGGACATTATTTCTGTAAATATTTTGTTGGGATATAGCATCTACTGAAGGATGCTAGGTGGTTAAGTATCCACTGAAGGATACTAGGTTTGTTATACCTACTGATGGGTGTTGGTAAGAAAGTTGTGCACCTACTGATGGGTGTTGGTGGATTTTGGGTCAGGCTCGTGACGTTAAACAAGCGCTACCTGGGAGGCAACCCAGTTGATTGATTATATTTTTGTTTGTTCTGCTGTAGTTGCATAATAGGATTTTGCATGAGTAATCTGAACATGTTATTGCAGGGAAAAAGTGAGAGGCATGGGTAGGAGGCACCTAGGTTAAGAGCACTTCCCGAAAGTGCCGCTGAGAGGCAAACTACCGTTGAGCGGTAGTGTCGCAGATTGGGCTTAGGCTTCCCCTAAGCGGAACCCGAGCCCATTAGGGTATTTTTATACCCTAAGCTGCGCCTTAGTTTCTCTTTTCAGATTTTCCTCTACACACACACTCCTACATACTTTTTCAAAGGTTCTCTACAACTTTTCCCTCATCCCTTTTGAAAAAATCTCTCTTTCACTCATTTTATCACTAGCTTTCCATCTAAGTTTGGGGTAGGAAGAGAGAGCATCTTAGCTTGAAAGCATTCTCAGTTCATCTAGCATCTCCTCCCAAGTAAGTCAAGCATTTTTCATTCTAGGGTTCTTGAATGTGAATTTGATTGTTAAACCATGAATATTTAGGGGTTTTGATTTCTAAGCATGATTTGATGATTTAATTGAAGTTTGAACCGATTAAACTGAATGATTTTGAACTGGAAAACTGAAAATTGCATGTGGGTGGAGTTAGCACAGGTTAAAACGAAGTTTTCAAAAATCTACAGAGTTACCGCTGAGGGGTAAATTGCCGCTGAGCGGCACTCTGACAGACAACACATTTTTGCTGAATTGTGTTCTGGATTGCTGCACTGGTGGCGCTGAGGGGTGATTTTTGACCCTCAACGGTGGTTTAGCCTCGAAATAAGGTGTTTTCTGTGTTTTACTAATGATTAACAACATGTTTTGTGGTTTGCTATCTGTGTTTGATGTAGGAATGACATCCTCTTCAAGCAAAAGAATAAAGACCATGGCATCCAAAAGAAAAGAAAAGGAACCAGAACAACCCCATTCTAGTAGGTTCCTATCTCGCAAACATGAAAAGCACTTCAAGGTGCTCCAAGATAGGAGGCTACTGATGGAGAGAAAGGTTGGAATGATACCTAACTTTGCTCCTCAATTTGGAGAGCAATTGTTAGGGAATGATTGGGGAAACCTAGCCACATACCCTACACCTGCCAATATAGCTGTGGTGAAAGAATTCTACACTAATGCAAGAAAGATTGGTGATTATCCAGCTGAGAATTACCTTAGCTATGTCAGAGGCCATGCTATCAGGTATGATCCTGATTCCATCAACAACATCTTGGATACTGTGTGGGCTGGTGAGTAGTGCCAGTTTGCTCTCTGTATGGAAGAAGGCGCTGATTTTGAGGATGTAGAGAGAGTTTTATGTGTACCTAGAGGACATTTTCAGAGGAATAGAACTGGCGTTGTGGTAAACATTAGGAGAACTGACTTGACTCCTCTTGTAAAGTATTGGATGGCATTTTCTCATGCCAACATTCAGCCATGTTCTCATGTGTCAGACATTACTCTTAGCAGGGCACTCCTCCTTTATTGTGCAATCTGAAACTTGAATGTCAATATTGGACAGGTAATAGCTGATGAGATAAGGGTGTGTGCTAACACAACAAACAACAAAGCACCCTTAGGACATCCGTCTTTAATCACGCACCTCTGCAAGATAGCTGGGCTGGATACTTCAGCTCCACCCTTTGAAAGGCCAAGGAAAGCAATTGATGAGGCCTATTATAGACAATACTGTGGAGTTGAGGAAGCAGCTCAACCAGTTCCACCACGCCGTACTCGCAAAGAAAGAGGGCAAGCACAGAGTCGGGCATCTGCTGAAACACATGAAGCAGAACCTTTTCAAATGAGGGACATGTACATGTCTGTTATAGGTGCACAGTTACAGTCTATCCATAGAGGGCAGGTGGTACTGCAAAGATGATTGTTGGAATGTATGATACACCTCCAGCACACAAGTGGACTATGGAGGAATTTCATAATGTGGTAGCTTGGCCAGAAGAGCAGGTATAAGGAGGCAGAGCTGAAGCAGCTGAAGCTTCAGCTATGGAGATGGAGGAAGATGATGAAGCTGATGATGATGATGCATTTGAGGATGCGGAAGATGAGGAAGAAGAGGAGGATACAGATGACAGCTCAGATTGATGAGGAGCTGAGATAGCATTTACTGATGAATGCTATCATAATTAGAGCAGGACTTATGCTTTTATTTGGTTTTGTGTTCTGAACTTAATTACTGTTATTTTAGAATAGGGTTTGATGTACTCAATTGGAAACTTTGTCTGGTATGATGGTTTGCTTATGATTGTGATTGCTTGATAAAGTAATGATTCATGATGCTTTGATATAGATTGATATTGAGATGTGCACATTATATGCTTATACAGGTGATTCACAAGCTTTGTGAACAAATGCATGATATCATGATTGTGATTGTGATATTAAGCAGGATGTTTATGTCAAATATGAATGAGCTTATATGTGAGGTTTTGACCTTAAGAGTTTTTGTGATTGAATGCTATTCCTTTGGAAACATGAATGACTTTGCCCAGGTTTTTCTATGATTGAATTACTTGCTTGTTTGCATCATAAGATCAAGGCCATTTGTTGGTAACCCTTATATTAACCAATTTCATGATTAGCCACTAAAAGAGAACAATTTGTGTTCTATCCTTTGAACCCTTAGCCTTGAACATGATTTGAAAACCCTTGTTGAAAAGCTTTACCTTGAGTTAAGTAGAAGATATTTTGTGGTATTGATAAATGTTCAAGTTTGGAGTTGTTGTAAAATAGAAAGGGAAATTGAAAGCATTGAGCTAAGAGCTAAGAAATAAGAATATGAAAAGAAAAAGAAAAAGAAAAGAAAAGAAAAAGCAAAACTCAATGCAAAAGAAAGTTGGGAATAAATAAGAATGATTGTGTTGATATGATTCTCTTAACTCAAGGGTTTTGTGATCCAGAAAAACCAATTTTCTTGTTAGCCCAGCCACATTATAAGCCATTGAAAAAGTCCTTGTGATGATTCATGCTTGTGAATTTAATTGATTATGGTTAAATGAAAGGCAAAGCCGATTCATGTGACAGTGTGATAGTAGAGTGAATGAGTGATTACCTCTTATACACTTGTGTTTGAGTGAAACACTTTACCTAGTGAGGAAATATTCATTGAGCACATGAACATCCATGTTTAGTTGATTAATCATTCATGAAAAATAGCATTTGTTGGATAATAAGTGACTTTGTGAACACCAAAGCATGTGCACGTATTGATTGAAATCTTTGTCATGAGTTTGATTGAAGTCTTTACTTATTTTGAAAAGAAGATTTTTGAATGAGTGAACCATTATAAGAATTGGTAGAAGATTGAGTTACATCTTGTTTGCTTGAGGACAAGCAAAGTTCTAAGTTTGGGGTTGTGATAACAGTTGAAAAACTGTTATTTTCATGCTTAAAATTGATACTAAAAGCAACCTTTAACACTTAGAAACTAGCTTGAAATCATGCTTTTGGTCATATTTTTAGAAATAAGAGATTGAAAAACAACCTCTAATATGCTTGGATGATTCTATGTTTAAACTTATTTTGATTTTACTTCAAAAGAGATTGAGAAACAGTCTTTTGGTATCATTGAAGCTACTGGAATGTGATAAATTTTCTTGTTGGAAAACCCCTCTAAGTTCATGAGTTCGGTTCCTTCTTCACTTCCTAAGGTGATACCTTAGTTGTAAAAGGTTTTCAAAACTGGATTGAACCACAAAGTCTTCACAGTAATAAAAAATCACACCAAATTAGCACCAAAGTATATCATAAACTCACCATAAATGGTTACTGGACAACACCAAATTTTAGACTTGAAATTGACAACTTAGATGGCCAAAGATTGAATAGGCAATTAAGAAAAATTTATAAACGAAGTAGGCACTGAAATGTAACCTAGGAAATGCTTTAGATCATATTAATCAATGTAACAAACACAAATGAAGTTGATTTGGATGCTATTCAAAACTTTTTGATCATTTTTTGAAAATTGTTTGTAAAAATGCCTCAATGATCATTTTTCAAAATTGTTTATAACTCAATGAACGAGGCAGAGAGAAACTCTATTCCTTCACTGTTATACAAGGATCTGATACTGAGTAGCAACATTACATGAAATGTAGTTTTACATGTGCATGTTCAATTACACGTGATGTTTCCCAATGAGCAACATTCAAGGGGTTTCGTTTGTTTCTTTGTTATCTTCCAATCTCTCCCTGTTAGTACAGAACAGGAACTCCACATTAAGGTTAACATGTAAACAAAGATGGCTAGAATGTCTTCTGCAATGCATTAGATGATACAATAGATGAACTAGCTATATCTTTAAAGTTTGCGTACTTGACACCCAAAGAAGTAGATGAAATAGCTAAAAATCACTACTCAAACCTAAAAAAAAAATTTACTAATTATGCAAACTGCACTAAAGTAGGAAAATATACTACAAATAAACTATCCTAACAAGTTAAGAATGGTAGAACCTAGCTATTTAAGAACTCACAGTAAAAGATATAGCTAAAAGTAGTACCTTAAACTCAAAATTTGACAACTTAGAACCTAAAAATAATATCTAAAATACACTAAAAGTGCAAAGACTGCAAAGTATATTAAACTAGTCACGAAAACAGTCAACTAACTATCTATACCACTTTTAAAAGATAAAAGAAAAATAAAATTGAAGTGTCAATTGAAACATAAACAGAAAAACAACATTTGACTATTGAACACCTATAAATAGACTAAAGTAGGTGAGAATTTTGTTTCCTTGCACAAATTTGTTATCAAACCTGCATTTAGACCATCAGTGAATGTTCATGTATATGTTGTATGTTGATGTATATATTGTATGTTCCTATATATTGTATGTTGATTTATTAGGCTACAAGTTGATTAAGTTAATTAGTCATTTAAAGTGATATGGTATTAAAAACATTCTCAGTAGAATGAGAAGGGGGTAGCAAAACCTTAAACACTTACAATGGACAAAATATATGAAAGTACTATATAAAAGAGAACTTTAGTAATGTCAGAATATTGACTCCCCCAATTTTTATTTATAACCACTTAGGATGTCAAAGACATGTCAATACTGAGAACTTCTCTTTGGATGCCCTTATTGAATGCCTATGACAATAGTGTTCAAATTGCCTTCCATGCTTGACTTGAGTAGTAATAGGTTTATTACTTATGTCACATGGAGTGTTGTTGTTTTGGCTAAGTTTTTATTTCTTTGGCTTGTCACAGAACATGGCCCATTTTCCCAACCATCGTAGATGGATGTACGACCGTTATTATAGTGGAAGGAGAGGTTTGAAGGAATCTTTTGTCATCGGAGTTGAAGAGTTTGTGGAGACGGCCCGACGATATCAATACTATGCCCTTGATGGAGGGATTCGATGTCCATGCATCAAGTGCAAATGTACAAGGATTTTGAAAGATGAAGTCGTCAAACTTCACCTTTACCAAAAAGGATTCATGCCTAACTACACGGTTTGGACATTTCATGGTGAAGAAATTCCTTCGACCTCCACTGCAGCTGAAAAGCGGCTTGCATCAGGTTCGAATGCTATTGTACATACATCTGAGATAGATCAATTTGCCGATATGCAATAGATGGTCGACAATGCTCTTCGTCGCCATGCTGAACAAGAAGCAAACGATAGTCATTATGAAGAGCCTCCAAATGAAACCACTCAGAGGTTTTATAATTTACTGACAAAGGCAAATCTACCTGTATTTGAAGGTTCAAATGAGTCAAAATTATCAGTGTGCATTAGAATCATGGCTGGAAAATCTAATTGGAACGTCCCCATTCAAGGAGTGGACTTTTATACAAAATTGATGTTAGATTTGACACCACCAAACAATCTTTTGCCCAAGAATTATTACCAAGCCAAAAGATGTGTTTCAAAGTTGGGATTGGAAGTCAAGAAGATTGATTGTTGTGCTAATGGATGTATGTTATTCTACGATAATGACAGTGGCAAAAATGACGCATTGTTGGTTGAATGCAAGTTTTGTGGCTCACCTCGATATCATACGATGCATGCTGGCCGGAGGCAAAAAAAACCCATTCCCTTAAAGTCCATGTTCTACTTGCCTATAATTCCAAGACTTCAAAGAATGTTTACTTCAATGCAAACATCAGAACACATGACATGGCATGATGGTAAGAAAACTGAAGGATTTTTGCGTCATCCTTCAGATGGTGAAGTGTGGAAGCACTTCAATCGTAAACATCCATCCTTTGCTAGTGAATCGCGTAACGTCAGACTTGGTCTATGCTCTGATGGGTTTACCCCGTACTTTCAGGCCTCTGCATCACCATATTCATGCTGGCCCGTGATAGTTACCCCATACAATATACCACCTGAGATGTGTATGACAAAGCCTTACATGTTTTTATCGTGTATAATACCAGGTCCATCTAATCCTAAATCATTTATTGATGTTTATTTGGAGCCTTTGATTGATGATTTGAAGAAGTTATGGAATGGTGTTTGGACGTATGACATTTCAAGGAAGCAAAATTTCCTTATGAGGGCAGCCTTGATGTGGACTATTAATGACTTCCCAGCATACGGCAAGTTATCTGGTTAGAGCACGCATGGCCGATTAGCTTGTCCACATTGCATGGAACATACAAAGTCATTCCAATTGAGTTATGGTCGGAAAAGTAGTTGGTTTGACTGCCATCGACGGTTCTTGCCCATTGATCACCCCTTTAGAAGAAACAAAAAGGCATTTCGGAAAGGGCAAGTTGAAACGGATTTGCCCCGCCGAAGTTGACTGGATCACACGTTTGGAGAAGAGTTAAAGATTATCCAAAAGTCACTGAATCTGGTCAGAATAGGATAAAAGGGTTTGGAGAATGGCATAATTGGACTAAGAGAAGCATATTTTGGGAACTTCCCTATTGTAAAGACAACTTGCTAAGACACAACCTCGATGTCATGCACACAGAAAAAAATTTCTTTGACAATGTCTTCAACACAGTTATGAATGTTAAAGGTAAGACAAAAGATAATGACAAAGTAAGAAAAGATTTACCTTTGTATTGTGGACGAAAAGACTTAGAGTTGAAGGCGCAAGGTAACGACCGATTATTTAAACCAAAAGCAAATTACACCATGTCAAAAGACGAGACAAGAATCGTGTGTGGATGGATCAAGGAGCTTAGAATGCCAGATGGATATGCTTCTAACTTGTCCAGATGTGCCAATGTTCAGAACGGTACTATTCAAGGGTTGAAGAGTCATGATTGTCATGTATTCATGGAGACTTTCATCCCTCTTGCATTCAGTTGTTTGCCAATGCACATGTTAAATCCACTGATAGAAATTAGTAACTTCTTTAAAGATTTGTGCTGCACGACACTAAAGGAGAATTCCCTTAAAAAGATGGATGAAAATATCCCAATTATTCTCTGCAAATTGGAAAGAATATTCCCTCCTGCATTCTTTGATTCAATGGAGCATATTCCAATACATCTAGCATATGAAGCTTGGCTTGGGGGATGATAACAGTTGAAAAACTGTTATTTTCATGATTAAAATTGACACTAAAAGCAACCTTTACACTTAGAAACTAGCTTGAAATCATGCTTTTCTTCATGTTTTTAGAAATAAGAGAGCTGGACAGGTTTATGCTTGATTTCAGTGTTTTTGTGCAGGTTTTAAGGTGAATTTGGTGAAAGAAGTGAAGAAGGAGAGAGATGAAATCAGAAAAGACATTAAAAAGTGCAAAAGGAGAAGCCGAAGTCACCGCTCAGCGGCAGTTTACCGCTCAGCGGCACTCAGGAGCTTGCGGGAGGTCCGCTGAGGGGCAAAATGGCCGCTGAGGGGAGAAAACAAGTCACGCACTCACCGCTGAGCGGTAGTTTACCGCTGAGCGGCACTCTGGAAGTCACGAAGGTCCGCTGAGGGGCAAAATGGCCGCTGAGGGGAGAAAACAAGTCACGCATCACCGCTGAGCGGTATTTACCGCTGAGCGGCACTTTAATGGGCTTGGACTTGACTTTTTGTAATTTACGAATGATACATAAGCTTTAGGGTTTCCTAGGGTTAGGTATCTCTGGCTGGAACGAAGAAACACTCTCTCTTCCACCCCTTTGAAGGAGGATCTTGGATGCTGAGGCTTCCTCTTCACCTTTTTAGGGTTTATTCTTTCATTCTTTCATTGTAATTCATCTAGGTTCACCATGAATATGGTGAACTAAACTCTGTATGTTTGTTGGGGAATCAATGTAGTCTTGTGAAACTCTCATATATGGAATCTGTTTTTACATCTTTTAATTAAGACTTATGCTTTCTTTCATCATTAGTTAGGGTTTTTCCTCTTTGCTTAATGCTTGCATTGTTTAACTCATTCGATGCATGATTATTGGTTTTGTCGATACGGGCACGTACGGGGAAGTCTAGATCCGGGGAATTTCTCCCAATTTTATATTGGTTGTCGTTAAGCTCCTGTACTTATGAACTGATCATTAGGAATGCTAGGAATTGTATGAACTCGTGATTAGGGAGAAGCCTTCTGGAAAGGTACATTAGAGAGTGGCATTAACAATGATGATTTGATGTTGAATTCCTAAAATATATGAGAGTGGATAAGATGAAATTGAACCCCAACAACATATCCATACATAAATTTCATTGAAAGTGTTTATCTTTTGCTTTTTGCCATTGATCACAATTCATGCATACATGTTTATTTTCTGTCTTGCATTTTAAACCCCAATTAATTCGTTTGTAAGTCTTAGTTAATTAAGAAATCACATAACTAAACTAGGCCGTGAGTCCTTTGGGAAGAACGATACTTGGTCTTACCAAGTTTTATTACTTGAACGATTCGGTCATACTTGCCGATTGAAAACAAGTTTGTGACATCATAATTTGGTGTTCATAAATTTGTCCATCAAGTTTTTGGCGCCGTTGCCGGGGACTCGTGGTTTAACTGGTTGATTTGTGTGATTATTAATTATCTTTGACTTATTTTTTTATTTTATTTTTAAATTTCGAATTTTTATTTTATTTTTTTTTTTTTTTTTTTATTTTCTGAATATTATATCTTCTTTATATCTTTTTGTGCTAACCAAATCTTTTCTAGGGTTTTGTGTTCTTGTGTATGCAGGAGGCAATTCGAACTAGGAGCAAGAAAACAACAGAACCTCTGCTTGAAGGATTAGAAGACAGTAGACGGAGGAGAAGAATCAGAACATCTAGAGAACTTTTCCCTCCTCCGGAAACTCTGTTGCAACCATCACCACAAGGTTCTGACAATAGCACAGAAAATATGGAGAATAATAATATCAGAAGAACTCTTGCTGATTACACCAATGTAGCTGGACCTCAACATTTTAACAGCATAGCTAGACCTAGAGTCAATGCAGCCAATATGGAGGTCAAACCAGCATTGATCCAACTGGTGAAGAGTAATCAATTCAATGGGTTATCTCATGAAAGCCCATATGAGCACCTTACTACATTTAATGAAATTTGCAACACAGTGAAAATCAATGGGGTGCCAGACGAAGCAATCAAACTTAGTTTGTTTCCTTTCTCATTGGGAGGCAATGCTAAGCTTTGGTTGAACTCTTTTCCAGAAGGAAGTTTCACAGAGTGGGAAGCAGTGGTAACAAAGTTTTTGAACAAGTACTTTCCACAATCAAAGGTGACAAAAGGCAAGCAAGAGATATCTTCATTTAAGCAGGGCATGGAAGAATCACTGGGGCATGCATGGGATAGATACAAAAGTCTGCTAAGAAAAACACCCACGCATGGCTTTGAAGAACAGGAAGTAGTCTTAACTTTCCTTGGAGGGCTTGGTTCACAAACCAAGATGATGCTTGATGCCTCAGCAGGAGGCAATATTAAATGGAAAACTCCAGAGGAAGCAATAGAAATCATTGACAACATGGCTACTAGTGATAATGAGCTCAACAGCGAAAGAGGAGTTCCTATGCAACAAAAAGGGGTTTTCCAATTACAGACACATGATGCCTTGCTAGCTCAAAATAAAATTCTAACTCAACAGCTGGAGACTCTGACTAAAACTCTTGCACAATTACCTAAAGAGTTGAAAACTGCTGCACAGGTACAAACTCAGTTGTGCGAATTATGTGGAGGTGATCATATCAATGGTCAATGTGCTTTTCCAGTGGAAGCCTTGGAGGATGTTAATTTCATGGCAAATCAATTCCCATACCGTCAAGGGAATTACAATCAAGGGTGGAAACCACATCCAAGCATTGGTCAAGGACAAACTGGGCAAGCAAATCAATATAATAAGCAGCAGCAACCAACCTTTTGGCAACAGTTATCTATGCTTAATGAAAAATCAACAAGGTTGGAAGAAACTCTTCAGCAATTCATACAGAAAACCGAATCTTCTCAAAAGAGCACTGAAGCTGCTATAAAGAATTTGGAGATTCAAATGGGTCAGATTACCAAGCAATTGGAAGAAAGGCCAAATAGAAATTTTGGGGCTAATACTGAGGTTAACCCTAGAGAAGAGTGCAAAGTGGTAAAGAGTGTGAATGAAGAGATAATTGAGTTAGAAGAAGGAGAAACAGAAGAAAGAAGAGAAATAGAGAGCAAAAACAATTTTCCTTTTCCAATAAATCAAGAGAAACAAATGGATTTCACAGAATTATTCAGAATGGTGGATAATAAAGCACCTTGGGAACAGATTTTACAGAAAATTGCAGTTTACACAAAATCTGATGAAGAAATTTCTACAAAGAAGAGACGTAGAGATGATGAGGCAAAAGAGTGTATAACTGTTAAGAAAGAGTCATTCCCTCCTAAAGCGTCAGATCCAGGCAGTTTTTCTATCCCTTGTACTATAGGGAAGAAAAAGGTAAAGAAAGCTCTCCTTGATTTAGGTTCAAGTGTTAACTTGATACCTTATTCTTTACTGGAGCAAATCGGCAATGTTAAAATGAAACATGCAAAGATTAAAATAGTAATGGCCGATGGATCTTCAAAGGAGCCATGTGGGATTGTAGAGGACATTATAGTTTGTGTTGGCAAACTTCAGTTCTTGGCAGACTTTGTGGTGATGAAGATGGAGACTGAGAAGATACCTATCATACTTGGAAGACCGTTTATGAAAACGGCCAGGGCTATCATAGATGTAAATGAAGGTATAGTGGTGCTCCAGGATAGAGAGGAGAGAGTGGTGGTAGATGTTTTCAAAGATGAGATGCAAGCAAAGGAGGAAGAAGCTAGTTATAAAGCTGCATTTCGAGATGCACCCATGACTAGCCGTAAAGATGAAAATCTTGAGGTTTCAGGTAACCATTGTTTGTTGTTTCAGGTACCCAAGGAAGAAGAGATTGGAAGAGGAGAAGAAATTCCTAGAGACTGGAAGAAAAGAAGACTCCAACTTGGCACACCTGTTAGAATCAAGAACAAGTTGTGGGTTGTGAAGGGCTTTAAAGAGAAGGAGATGATAGAGATAGAGTCTCCATATTCTAGAAGAACCAAAACAGTTCAAAGGAAACAGCTGAGGAGTTGGTGGAATGACAACATCAACTACAAAGAAGATGGAACTTGAACTTTATTGGGTCAAGCTAATGACATTAAAAGAGCGCTTGCTGGGAGGCAACCCAGTGAATTTAAAAACTTTTGATTTGGTTTTGTAATTTTAATTTGTGAACATTATTTTGTATTTATTTTGTTGGATATAGCATCTACTGAAGGATGCTAGGTGGTTAAGTATCTACTGAAGGATACAATGGCTGTAACACCTACTGATGGGTGTTGGTGGATTTTGGGTCAGGCTCGTGACGTTAAACAAGCGCTACCTGGGAGGCAACCCAGTTGATTGAATATTTCTGTTTGTTTGTTTTAGTTAGGGTTTGCATAAGCATTTTGAACATTGAATTGCAGGGAGCCAGTGAGGGGCATGTCTAGGAGGCACGTAGGTTAAGAAAAGAAGGAAAAGCACTTCACGAAAGTGCCGCTGAGCGGTACTTTACCGCTGAGCGGTACTCTCGCAGAATAGGGTTTTAGTTCCCCTTAGCGGGACCCGAGCCCATTAGGGTATTTTTAAACCCTAAGCTGCGCATTCTTTCACACTTTCAGACTTTTCTTTGCACAAACACTCCCACATACCTTCTCCAAGGTTTTCCACATCTTTTCACTCTTCCCTCTTAAGAAAATTTCTCTTCCACTCACTTTTTCACTAGTGTGCCATCAAAGTTTGGGGTTGGAAGAGAGCATTCTAGCTTGGAAGCATTCTCATTGCATCTAGTATCTCCACCCAAGTAAGTAAAATGCATTTTGTTCATTCTAGGGTTTTTGATTTTGAATATGATTGTCAAAGCATGAAGATTTAGGGGTTTTGATTTCTTGCATGATTTGATGATATATTTGATGTTTGAACCGATTAAACTGCATGATTATGAACTGGAAAACTGAAAATTGCATTTGGGTGGAGTTAGGAAAGCTTTAAAACAGGTTTTTCAAAAATCTGCAGAGTTACCGCTGAGGGGTAAACTGCCGCTGAGCGGCACTCTGCCAGATTTGATTTTTCTGGTTTTGTGTGATCTGGAATGTGGTACTGGTGGCGCTGAGGGGAAATTCTGGCCCTCAGCGGTGGTTTAGCTTCGAAAGGAGTTGTGTTCTGTGTTTTACTAATGATTAACATCATGTTCTGTGGTTTGGTTTTGTGTTTTGAATGTAGGAATGGCATCCTCATCAGGAAAAAGATTGAAAACCATGGCAACCAAGAGAAAGGAAAAGGAACCAGAGCAACCCCACTCTAGCAGGTTCCTCTCTAGGAAACATGAGAAGCACTTTAAAGTGGTTCAGGACAGGAGACTTCTGATGGAGAGAAAGGTTGGAATGATACCTAACCTTGCTCCTCAATTTGGAGAGCAAGTTTTAGGGAATGACTGGGGAAAGCTAGCCACTTATCCTGCACCTGCCAACATAGCTGTGGTTAAGGAATTTTACACCAATGCAAAGAAGATTGGTGATTATCCAGCTGAGAATTATTTGGGCTATGTTAGAGGCCATGCTATCAGGTATGATCCTGATTCAATTAATAACTTTCTGGACACTGTATGGGCTGGTGAGCAGTGCCAGTTTGCTCTTTGCATGGAGGAAGGTGCTGATTATGAGGATGTGGAGAGAGTACTGTGTATACCTGGAGGACACTTCCAAAGGAATAGATCTGGCTCAGTGGTTAACATTAGGAGGACGATTTGACTCCTCTTGCAAAGTATTGGATGGCGTTTTCTCATGCCAACATTCAGCCATGTTCACATGTGTCAGATATTACTCTCAGCAGGGCATTCTTCATCTACTGTGCTATCAGAAACTTGAATGTTAATATTGGGCAGGTGATAGCTGATGAGATTAGTGTGTGCGCCAATACTTCAAACAACAAAGCACCACTAGGACATCCTTCTTTGATCACGCACCTTTGCAAGATAGCTGGGGTGGACACTTCTGCTCCACCTTTTGAGAGGCCAAGAAAAGCTATTGATGAGGCCTACTATAGACAGTACTGTGGAGGTGATGATGAAGCTCAGCCAGTTCCACCACGCCGTGCTCGTAGAGAGAGAGGGCCAGCACAGAGCCAGACATCTGCTGAGACACATGAAGCAGAGCCATTCCAGATGAGGGACATGTATATGTCTCTTATAGGGGCTCAGTTACAGTCCATTCACAGAGGGCAGGTGGCCACTGCTGAGATGATTGTGGGGATGTATGATACACCTCCAGCCCACAGGTGGACTATGGATGAATTCCATCATGTGGTAGCATGGCCAGAGGAACCAGTGCATGGAGGAGGAGCTGAAGCAGCTGAAGCTTCAGCTAGAGATATGGAAGAAGATGAAGCTGATGAGGATGATGCATCTGAAGATGATGAAGATGAGGAGGAAGAGAAAGATACAGAGGACAGCTCAGATTGATGAGGAGCTGAGATAGCATTTACTGATGAATGCTATCACGTGCTTATGTTTTGTGGTTTAAGTTTTCTGAACTTATTTGTTTCTGTTTTTAGATTAGGGTTTGATGTACTTTATTTGAAACCTGGTTTGTTATGATGGTTTGCTATTAACTGTGATTGTGTGATAAGTAATGCTGAATGATGCTTATGATTGATTGATGTTGAGATAGATGTGCACATTAAATGCTTATACAGGTGATTCACAAGCTTTGTGAACAAATGCAGGATATTATGGTTGTGATTGTGAAATTAAGCAGGATGTGTATGTCGAATGTGAATGAGCTTATATGTGAGATTTTGAGCTTCAGAGTTGTTATTGTTGAATGCTATTACTTTGAAAGCATGAATGGTTTTGCCCAGGTTTTCTATGATTGAATCAATTGCTTGTTTTGCATCACATGATCAAGGCCATTTGTTGAAAACCTTTTTATTGGCCAAATTCATAAAATTAGCTCACTAAAAGAGAACACTGTGTGTTCTATCCTTTGAACCCTTAGCCTTGAATATACACTGAAAACCCTTGATTGAAAATCTTTACCTTGAGTTAAGTAGAAGATCTTGTGTGGTATTGTTAAATGTTCAAGTTTGGAGTTGTTGGGAAAACATGAAAAGCATTGAGCTAAGAGCTAAAAAGTAAGAATGTGCAAAGAAAAAGAAAAGAAAAGAAAAAGAAGCAAAGCTCAATGCAAAGGCAAAAGAAAGTTGGGAATGAATAAGATGATTGTGTTGTTATGGTTCTATTAACTCAAGGATTTTGTGATCCAGAAAAACCAATTTTCTTGTTAGCCCAACCACATTATAAGCCATAGAAAAGTCCTTCTGATGATGCATGCTTGTGAATGTTTTTGATTGTGGTAAAATGAAAGGCAAAGTTAATTCATGTAACATTGTGATAGTAGAGTGAATGAGTGATCATCTCTTATACACTTGAGTGTGAGTGAAACACTTGACTTAGTGAGGAAATATCACATGAACACATGAACATCCATGCTTAATTGATTGATCATTCATGAAAATAGCATTTGTTGGAATTTAAATGACTTTGTGAACACTAAAGCATGTGCACATCTTGATTGAACTTTTGGTCATAAGTTTGAGTGAAGTTGTTACTTATCTTGAAAAAGAGGATTTTTGAATGAGTGAATCATCATATGAATTGGTTGAAGATAGAGTTACATCTTGTTTGCTTGAGGACAAGCAAAGTTCTAAGTTTGGGGTTGTGATAACAGTTGAAAAACTGTTATTTTCATGATTAAAATTGACACTAAAAGCAACCTTTACACTTAGAAACTAGCTTGAAATCATGCTTTTCTTCATGTTTTTAGAAATAAGAGAGCTGGACAGGTTTATGCTTGATTTCAGTGTTTTTGTGCAGGTTTTAAGGTGAATTTGGTGAAAGAAGTGAAGAAGAAGAGAGATGAAATCAGAAAAGACATTAAAAAGTGCAAAAGGAGAAGCCGAAGTCACCGCTCAGCGGCAGTTTCCGCTGAGCGGCACTCAGGAGCTTGCGGGAGGTCCGCTGAGGGGCAAAATGGCCGCTGAGGGGAGAAAACAAGTCACGCACTCACCGCTGAGCGGCAGTTTACCGCTGAGCGGCACTCTGGAAGTCACGAAAGGTCCGCTGAGGGGCAAAATGGCCGCTGAGGGGAGAAAACAAGTCACGCATTCACCGCTAAGCGGTATTTTACCGCTGAGCAGTACTTTAATGGGCTTGGACTTGACTTTTTGTAATTTACGAATGATACATAAGCTTTAGGGTTTCCTAGGGTTAGGTATCTCTGGCTGGAACGAAGAAAGCACTCTCTCTTCCACCCCTTTGAAGGAGGATCTTGGATGCTGAGGCTTCCTCTTCACCTTTTTAGGGTTTATTCTTTCATTCTTTCATTGTAATTCACTTAGGTTCGCCATGAATATGGTGAACTAAACTCTGTATGTTTGTTGGGGAATCAATGTAGTCTTGTGAAACTCTCATATATGGAATCTGTTTTTACATCTTTTAATTAAGACTTATGCTTTCTTTCATCATTAGTTAGGGTTTTTCCTCTTTGCTTAATGCTTGCATTGTTTAACTCATTCGATGCATGATAATTGGTTTTGTCGATACGGGCACGTATGGGGAAGTCTAGATCCGGGGAATTTCTCCCAATTTTATATTGGTTGTCGTTAAGCTCCTGTACTTATGAACTGATCATTAGGAATGCTAGGAATTGTATGAACTCGTGATTAGGGAGAAGCCTTCTGGAAAGGTACATTAGAGAATGGCATTAACAATGATGATTTGATTGTTGAATTCCTAAAATATATGAGAGTGGATAAGATGAAATTGAACCCCAACAACATATCCATACATAAATTTCATTGAAAGTGTTTATCTTTTGCTTTTTGCCATTGATCACAATTCATGCATACATGTTTATTTTCTGTCTTGCATTTTAAACCCCAATTAATTCGTTTGTAAGTCTTAGTTAATTAAGAAATCACATAACTAAACTAGGCCGTGAGTCCTTTGGGAAGAACGATACTTGGTCTTACCAAGTTTTATTACTTGAACGATTCGGTCATACTTGCCGATTGAAAACAAGTTTGTGACATCATAATTTGGTGTTCATAAATTTGTCCATCAAGTTTTTGGCGCCGCTGCCGGGGACTGGTGTAGTACAGGTGGATGTATCCATTTGAAAGGTTTATGGGAGAATCCAAACGTTCAGTTAAAAATAAAGCTAGAGTAGAAGGCTCAATTTGTGCAGCTTACTTGCACAAAGAGACAACATATTTTTGTTCACATTATTTCAAAAACTTCATGTTATCCCCCACTCATGTCAGAAATGAAATGCAATGGAAAGTTGAACCACGTGAAGGTGCATTATCAGTTTTCCGACAATCAGGCCATCACGCAGGGAAAGAATTCACACATTGGTTAACTGATGCTGAATTCAATTCTGCTCATGTCCATGTCTTAATCAATTGCAGTGAAGTTAAGCCGTACCTTGCGTATGTCATCATCCATCTCTTATAATTTGAACGACACAATTTTTACACACTAATGAATTTCATTTCTACCAGCTCATTTCTTGTTGTTGAGCAAGTCGCAGAAGGTCATACTTCTGCTAGAATACACTCTGAGTTTCCCCATTGGTTTAGAAAGCAGGTCTGTAGTTTTTCCTACGTTTAAAAATCGGTTAATTTGACTCTTGCTTTCATAATTTTTTTAGTGTCTTTGTAGGTTTTTAATCAGGCATTAACTCCCACAGTTCAAGAGTTAAGACATCTCTCGAATTGGCCAATGAGATGTGTCAAAGAATGGCACACTTACTTCACCAATGGTTACAAATTCCATACACATGAATGGTCTAAAGGAAAGAAAACATCTAATTGTGGTGTGTATGTCAAGGGCCTAACAGAGGGTTCTTATGATGATTTCTACGGCATCATTCATAAAATATATGAGCTAGAGTACAACAACACCACTTCTCCAAACAGAGTAGTACTTTTTTATTGTGAATGGTTTAATCCTTCTAGAGCTGGTACTAGAGTTGATCCACGCTTTAATATTGTTGAACTCAACCAAAGATTAAGATATAAACCGTTTGATCCTTTCATTCTACCAACTAATATCAGACAGGTTTATTATGTGCCATAACCACCATTCCGCAATATTGACAAGCGTGGTTGGGCCGTAGCAATACAAACCAAGCCTAGAGGTCGCATTAACTCAAATGAGGTTGAGGAAGATGTTGCCTACCAACTTGAACAAATGTCACAACCAGAAGAAATTATTGAAGTTGAACGTATAACCGCATTGGTCGACCCTGATGGTGATGGAGATTATTTAGAAGCAACAATACAAGGTGATGAAGAACAAGAAGAAGAGGAAGAAGAAGAACAAGAAGAACAAGAAGAAGAACAAGAAGATGATGATGATGATGATGACGACGACGAAGAAGAAGATGATGATGATAATGACGATGATGAAGAAGAACAAGATGAAGATGAAGATCATGATGACGACGATTGAATGTTGGACATCTATTGTACCAAATTGAACTATCATTTGAATAGAGTTATCTAAAATACTTACTTAAAAGTTGTATGCAATTATTTATACATTGACTTTAAAAACCATTGATCCTTTCTTATTCATTTCTTTTTTATTGGGTTTATTTGTAACCATTTCAATGCAGTAATGACAGGACAAGGTTCAGAACGTCCTGATAAAGGAAAGGGGGTAGCAAGGCCTAAAAAGAGGCAACGACAGGCACCGAAGTATGTACTTAGGGTGCCTGCTAGTCTACCTACCATTGCTGCCCTCGGTACATCATCTGTGGGGCCTCCTCCTACCCCTACAATACAACCTCTTACCCATGCAGTACACCCTTCTCCTACTCCTGCAGCACAGCCTTCTACTACCCCTGCAGCAGACCCTCTTCCTCCACTTGTGATTATAACCCCCACTCCTCCCCCTGTGGTTATTACCCCCACTCCTCTCCCTGACCCTACTTCTATACCTTCCTCATCTTCTATACCGCCTTATGAGACTGTCACACCATCTGCTGATCCAGATTCAAGTGGTGATGGTGAAGGTCTTGACCCGCCCCTCCATGATCGACCATGGATTGAGTCGTATGGTAAAGGGTAAGATTTTAATCTCTTCATATAATTTGATCTTTATAACTTATTGTAATTGAAATGACTTTTATTATGCAGGTTTATTCCATCTAGGGTTGCTTCCCATTCCATCTAGGGTTGCTTCTTAGGCTATCACACGTTCAATTAAGCAACAGTTTTTAAGTCCATGGCCTACTTGGGGAGCAATACCTAATGACGACAGAAAGCCATTGTGGGAGCGCTTTCAGGTGCACAAGATCCATTAAACTAATTGTCCCTCTTATTTTAGTATGTTCATTAATCAATGTTTCTTCTGTTTAATGTTATAGATGAAGGTGCAGTGGAAACCTGAACATGAAACACAGATACACAGAAATTTCCACATGAAAGCATCTCATCGGCTGTCAGAGATGTTTAGGGATGCTCGCAATGCAGGAGAGTGCCCTTACTGGCTGGGCGAACAAATTTGGAACTCTTAACTGGCTCATTGGAATACAGTAGAGTTTCGCAATAAGTGTGCCAAGGCGCAGAGAAACAGAGCATCTGAAAAGGGTGGCACCCTGCATACTGGTGGGTCGATAACCATTCATGAGCATGCCATTCGTATGGTAAAATTTCATTGCCTAACTTTTTCTTTCATATATAAGTTACGTATTTTCTATTTCATATGTACACTTGTAATTAAAAATTATGGTACAGGCACAAGCTCTGGGACGGGCGGTCCATGTTGATGAGGTCTTTGCACAGACTCATGTTCGGAAGGGTGATAACAAATTTATGAACACCAAAAAACACTTCAATGAATGCATGAATTTGATCAATGGAGAAAAACAGAATACAAACACTTCAATGAATTAGATGGATGAGTATGTTGTTGGGGTTATCAATTTCATCTTATCCACTCTTATATATTTTCAGGAATTCATCATTCTTATCATCAATGCTAATGCCACTCTCTAAATCACCTTACAAGAAGGCCTATCCCTAATTACGAGTTCATACAATTCCTAGCATTCCTAGTAATTAGTTCTTAAAGTGCAGGAGCTTAAAGGCAACCAATATGCTATTGGGAGAAATTCCCCGGATCTAGACTTCCCCGTACGTTCCCGTATCGACAAAATCAATAATCATGGCAATGAATGAGTTAAACAAAGCAAGCAATAAGCAAAGAAGAAAAACCCTAGCTAAAGATGAAAGAAAGCATATATCTTAATATAAGACATTAAATCAAATTCCATATATGAGAGTTTCACAAGACTACATTGATTCCCCAACAACAATACAAGGTTTAGTTCACCATATTCATGGTGAAACTAGATGAACAATAATGAAAGAATGAAAGATAGAACCCTAGAAAGAGGAGAAGATAGCCTGAGCATCCAAGATCTTCCTTAAAGGGGTGGAAAAGAGAGTGTTTGCTTCGTCTCTACCAAAGATACAAACCCTAGGACGTCCTAAAGCTTATATATTATTCTAAAAATACAGAAAATTAGGCCCAAGCCCAAAAGTAGTGCCGCTCAGCGGTAAGTTGATGGACAAATTTATGAACACCAAAATATGATGTCACAAACTTGTTTTACAATCGGCAAGTATGACCGAATCGTTCAAGTAATAAACTTGGTAAGACCAAGTATTGTTCTTCCCAAAGGACTCACGACCTAGTTTAGTTGTGTGGTTTGTTGATTAGCTAAGACTTAAAGACGAAATATTTGGATTGTTTATATGCAAAAGACGAAAATTAAATATGTATGCATGAAGTTTTGATCAATGGCAAAAAGCAAAAGATAAACACTTTCAGTGAAATATATGTATGAATATGTTGTTGGGGGTCAATTTCATCTTATCCACTCTCATATATTTTAGGAATTCAACATTCAAATCATCATTGTTAATGCCACTCTCTAAAGTACCTTTCAAGAAGGATTCTCCCTAATCACGAGTTCATACAATTCCTAGCATTCCTAATGATCAGTTCATAAGTGCAGGAGCTTAACGACAACCAATATGATATTGGGAGAAATTCCCCGGATCTAGACTTCCACGTACGCACCCGTATCGACAAAATCAATAATCATGCATCGAATGAGTTAAACAATGCAAGCATTACACAAAGAGGAAAAACCCTAACTAATGATGAAAGAAAGCATAGATCTTAATTAAAAGATGTAAAAACAGATTCCATATATGAGAGCTTCAAAAGATTACATTGATTCCCCAACAAACATACAGAGTTTAGTTCACCATATTCATGGTGAACCTAGATGAATAACAATGAAAGAATGAAAGATAAAACCCTAAAAAGGTGAAGAGGAAGCCTCAGCATCCAAGCTCCTCCTTCAAAGGGGTGAAAGAGAGAGTGTTTGCCTCGTTTCTGCCAAAGATACCTAACCCTAGGAAACCCTAAAGCTTATATATTATTCGTAAATTACAGAAAATTAGGTCCAAGCCCATTAAAGTGCCGCTCAACGGTAAAGTACCGCTCAGCGGTAAGTGCGTGTCACGTTTCTTCCCCTCAGCGGCCATTTTGCCCCTCAGCGGTCCTCCCGTGAGCTCCTGAGTGCCGCTCAGCGGTAAACTGCCGTTGAGCGGTGACTTCGGCTTCTCCTTTTGCACTTTTTGATGTCTTTTCTGATTCTATCTCTCTCCTTCTTCACTTCTTTCACCAAATTCACCTTAAAACCTGCACAAAAACACTGAAATCAAGCATAAACCTGTCCACCTCTCTTATTTCTGAAAATATGAAGAAAAACATGATTTCAAGCTAGTTTCTAAGTGTAAAGGTTGCTTTTAGTGTCAATTTTAAGCATGAAAATAACAGTTTTTCAACTGTTATCATAAGTGCGTGAGTTGTTTTTCTCCCCTTAGCGGCCTTTTCACCCCTCAGCGGATCCAACGTGACTGCCTGAGTGCCGCTCAGCGGTAAACTGCCGTTGAGCGGCAGTTACGGCTTCTCCTTTTGCACTTTTTGATGTCTTTTCTGATTCCATCTTTGTCCTTCTTCAATTCTTTCAGCAAATTCACCTTAAAACCTGCACAAAAACACTGAAATCAAGCATAAACATGTCTAGCTCTCTTATTTCTAAAAATATGACCAAAAGCATGATTTCAAGCTAGTTTCTAAGTGTTAAAGGTTGCTTTTAGTATCAATTTTAAGCATGAAAATAACAGTTTTTCAACTGTTATCAAAGGGCACTAATCAATTCGTTGATGAAAGATCTCGGAAAACTCATGTAAGCAAATAACACTATAAGACTTACTAATTTTTCATTTAAGTTATATCATTTCCTAACATTGCTTTTAATGTTTCAATAGGAAGAATTTTCTACGAGACTTTCACAAGTTAGATCTGAACATGAGTCAGCTCTTACATCGGATGATGGCAGTAATGCAGAAGATGACATACGTAGGACACAGTGCTGGGTCGAGATCGTTGGTGGGAAGAAAAAGGGTCGACTATACGGTGCAGGACAACTTGCTGAAAACTATAGCACATCGAGAGGAGGTACTCTGAAGCACCAACCTTCTTCTTCCACCACTGCTCCTGATGAGGTCGTTCTCCGCCTCACGCAGGCACTAGAGCAACGTGACCAGGAAATCACTGATCTGAGAGTAGAGCTTACAAACTTCAAGGCCCTGGTCATGAGAGTGTTGCCTGAAACTTCACAGGACGTACAAAATATCCCTCTGCCCAGCCACGACCCTCCTTGTCAGTCGCTCCCCCTCAACAGCCCACATCAATCCAATCCTCATCAGTCCAACCCTCATCAGTCCAACCCACACCAGTCCAGTGATTAATAGAGGAGTAGGATGATGAAGATCATTCTGATGATAACTATGTACATCATTAGTTTCATTTTCTTATTACTTGTTATAGAAAACATTTGGATATTACAACATTTGGAGTTTAGATCATTTCGATGTTAGATGAACTTGGTGACTTTGGATGTTAGAACATCATTCAGATTGATTGTTTTATGTTTTAACTATAAATACATGTTCTATGGATTAATGGATATTCTATAGATTAATGTATGTTCTATGAATATTGATCAATGATTACATCTTTGAGATGCACATTATGCAGGTCTGTTTGTGATTGAAAACTGTTATGCAGGTTTGTTTATGTGGTTGGCTTCGCCATAAATACAATTTTTCCTTACATTTCCCTCCAACTTACCGAAGGCTTTTGCCCTTCAGAAATTACTGAGGGCTTCTACCCTTCGGTAATTACTGAAGGCTTATGGCCCTCGGTAATTACCGAAGACTTAAGGCCCTTGGTAATTACCGAAGGGCAAAAGCCTTCGGTAATTGTTAGCGACAAGGGATTTACCGATGGCTCATTGGTCGTCGATAAGCCGTCTGTAAATACCCTTTTCCGACGGGTTATGGCATTTTCCGAGGGCTTTTGGCCTTCGGTAATGCCCTTCTTTTTTGTAGTGAAATAATGTTAGCTACAACTACTTATTGATTAATGAGACTCAATGATTTTAATATTAAAAGTTCAACTTATATTTAGAGTTTTATAAACAAATTTCATTATTTCAAAATACATCATCTCTCTAAAATCTTTTCTCTAGAGCTCTCTCCGTTTTCTCTACGTTTTCTTATCATGTGCTCATCTATATGAAGATTGAAGATTTTCAGGGTGACCCTCACAACGAACTCTTCACTTTTATCGGATTAATTTCAAAAATAGAATAAGTTGATTTTTGTTATCTCTTTTCTTAGTCCACTAATGCATACTTCACATTTTAACTAACTTAACATGTTTCAGTTTTGAGGAACTGATACAAATACAAATAACAACGAGGTAGCATTTTTAAAAATTTCACGAACTTATAGAAATTGCAAAAGAACCGAAACTATATACTTATTTTGGCATTGATTAATGGAAAACTAAGATTTAAAGGTGGGCCAAAATTTTCAAAATTTTTCAAAAATCGTGTTATTTTTTTATTTATATGAAAAGACATATGACTTCAATTGCAAAAGAACCAAAGCCATATACCCATTTTTGCATTGGTTAAGAGAGAATCGAAGTCGAAAAGTGTATTAAAATTTTGAAAATTTTAAAAAAAATCATACTATTTTTTTTTTAAGAAGATATATGACCTCAGGTTTCACATATATTTTTTGTGAAAAAGATATATTTGGTTTTAAAAAATCTCGAGGTATCAAAATTCTACGTAGGACTTTAGCTTTTCTTCTAGTAATGGCAAAGAAGAAGCACCAAAAGCATAAATATATGGTTTTAGAATCTCAGTCAATATTTGGTTGAGATTATTAATTCTTAAATCTGATATCATGTAACTATTTTAAACTAACAACATGTCCTTGTATCACATACTTTACTACAAAATACAAAATTGATATAAATGAAGTGAAACATTACGAACAACCGAGTGTTTAAAATAAGAAGATGGCTGAAAATAAGTATTATTGTGCATCATGGATGTATAAACTTTACAAGCGAAGTAGTTTCAACATTGAATATATCTAGTTGGAGTTGATGGTTTGATCCTCTGTCACTGTTTCATTTGGATATAGAAAAGGTTTTGGAGGCATTTCTAAGTCTTTAATGTCTCCTTCAAGCATTTCCACTACTTTATTCATTGAGGGACGATCGTTTGGTTTCAATTGTATACACCATAGTGCCACTATAATCATCTTCTTTACTATTGACTTTTCATCCTTTGTCAAATCTTCCATTTTAATAATTTTCTCTTCTCTAATGTGATCATAAATCCAAAGAGGAAAGTAAAGTTGACTAGAATATTCTGCAGAAGGGTTTAGATTCTTTCTCTTACTTGCCATCTCCATCAAGAGCATTCCAAAACTATAAACATCAGCCTTATTGGATATTCCTCCAATATTATTATAGAACAACTCTGGAGCCATATATCCAATGGTTCCTCTTGCTGCAGTCATTGGAATAATACTATTATCTATCGAATATAACTTTGCCAATCCAAAGTCAGAGATCTTCGGGAGAAAGTTTTCATCAAGGAGGATGTTGTGGGGTTTGATATCAAAATGCAAAATCTTCATCTCACACCCATGGTGGAGATAAGCAATTCCGCGGGCCACTTCAATTGATATATTATATATTTTTTCATAACTTAAATATACACTCTCGTCCTTTGAAAAAATAAATTTATCAAGAGATCCATTGGACATGAATTCATACACAATATAACGCTTTGAGCCATGAGCACAAAATCCAATTAATTGTACCACATTTTGATGATGTATTCTTCCAATTGTTGCAACTTCGCTAATAAAATCTTGTCCATTTCCTTTAGATTTATCTAACATTTTGATTGCCACACAAGGTCCACTGCATAACTTTGCCTTAAAGACAGAACCAAATCCTCCTTCGCCTAACTTCTCTTTGAAACCTCCGGCCATCTTCTTAATTTCCTTGTATGAGTATCTAATAGGTGCCATATTATTCTGTTCAAGATAATTTTCAATATTTTGATACATTGATGCATGTCTTTTCCACCATTTACGTATGAAAATCACAGTTAAGAATGGCAATCCAAACAAAATTTTGTAGGCCCATACCATAGAAGCATAAATGACAATACCTGCAACAAGGATTTCTTCTTGAGTAATTACACTGATAATGTAATATATTAAAGTATTTGTTAAAAGTAAATTTTTATTAATAAAATCTTAACTTTACATATCCATTTACTTTGTAACATTAGAAAAAAAGAGAGTAAATTTAATGTGTAGCATGAACAACTATCAATAAATTCAATTTATGACTATGTTATCTATAAATAAAGCATAGGTAACTTAAAGATGATAAAAATTCGTACCTGCCAGGGTGTCCAGTAAACCTGTACATCACAAAAAAGAAGGAAAGCATAAATTTAAGTATTTGCATAATTTCATAAAGCTATAATGAATGATGTTTTCTTTACAGGAGCATGATGACTGATACAGGTGAAATATAGAAAATAATGAATTATTAATTTTGTTTTCTCTAAAAATTATTGAATAAACAGAACAATGGTTTATCAATAATAACAAATTAAAAATAACCTGTCAATCTGTGTGTGTGTGTGGTGACTCACCAAACGAGCATTGAAGCTTCTGGCTAGAAGAGTCGAGATAGCAGAAGCCGTCCCCAAATGTACAAGAAATCTTCTGACAGGCGAGTTTTATCCAAGAGATCTCAAATCCATAGGCGAGAGCCCTGTGAATGGCAGCGTAGGAATGGTTATTCAAAGTCCTGAACGATGTGGGAGCAACAAGCTTAACGTAACACCCAACTTCTAAGTCCTTAGCTTTTAGGTCTCCACCAACTGCATATGAATAGCCATTTGAGTCCCACTTCACGCACTCACCACTCTCCACATACTTTCCTTTCTCTCTCACCGAATGGTTACAGTTCAGAAACACTATATGCTCGAAATTCAGAGATTCCCAATTACCAGCCGGATCTAGACCGGCTTGGTATGGACCCATGCGGTCCGTGTAAGTATCAGAGAAATTGGAACGAGAGAGGGAACGGAGAGGAAGGGAGGAGCAGTTGTGGTGTTGAAGTGCAGGGTCAACCACTCTGACGGTGTAGTTGTCGTAGTTGATTGCCTGAACATGATACTGTGCAGAGTGCAGATACAACATCGTAACATTATTCTCACAACCAAGCTCGTACCTTTCGTCACCACAATTCTCTGGGTCGCCTTGTAATCGAAACGGATAAGTTATGATGGTGATCTTGCCACAGGAAGAAGGAGGGCAGCCACCATGAATTTTGGGGAGTAGAAGTAGCACCACCACCATGAATGCTGTCTCACTGCACATAATGTCCACACTGTTTCGTTGAATTTAGAAACAAAAACATATCAAAATTAGATATTGATAGAGAATTAATATATCATTAAAAAGGAGTGTCAATGTAAAAAATAGGGTTGCTCTTTTTCCATATTGATATTTAAAATAACACATATCGATAGCTATAAGGAAAAGCACCAAAAGGACGAAAATTTTCATTTAGAAAATTATTTAACATACCTAAACCGTAGACTTTGACCGAGAAACCGCGTTTCTATGGTTTCCACAGCTCTGTTTCATGAATACAAATTTTTAAGTACTCATCAAGTGTGTGAATTCTTAGGTATTTAATCATGTAATTTTTTTATGGAGTTCTTCGAGTTTCTAAAGCCATTCTAAATTGTTGTTTTCTGATGGTTTAGTTAATATGCTGTCCAAAAATAACTTTAGGGAATTAGTTCGAGAACATAATTAAAGAAAATAGTTCAGGACTTACTAAAATAGGGACAAAACTTAAATATATTGTTATAAAATAGGAAAATTATCGAAATAAATTTTTATATCCTGATTGAAAAACAATATTTATACAATGCATCTGATATTTTTTCTCTACTTTAAATATCTGCAAATTCAAGGGCTAAATATTCCACCACCACATGTGTAGACTTGTAGCGAAACGTGTTGACAAATTGTACTCACACTCACTGTCAGTATGACATTAACATAATAGAGTTAAATGAATTTGAATAAGTCAGCTAATTTTCCATGAATATAACGGATGTACATTCCAGATTTTACTCTGCTTAACACAAAAAAATTATAGTAATAGAGTTAAACACTCTGGCTATGACACCCTGAACTACTTATTTTTATGAGAAATGAAATTTTGACACCATAAAAACTTGAAAATTTATTTTCAGCAGTACTATAACCTTTAAAAAAGAAGTAAAGTTTTGTATCTATTAAAAAATGAAAGGAAAAATAATAAATATAAAGTAAGGGTAAAAATTTATTGGATGTCAATGGAAAAAGTGGTGCACACCTTAACCACCAATTAATACAATGACATATATTATAATAAAAAAGGTAACATAATTAAAGTAGAATTGGAAAATCAATAACCAATAGAGGAAGGGTGTTGCTCTCTCCACCACCCTATACTTCCTTCACCTTCCCACATTATTTTAAATACAATTATATCCTTAAGTTAAAAAGATTTTTACTTTTATCATGTTTTAAATAATTTGAAACCCTAATTTTACTTTCCCAGCATCCACCCACGGAACTCTCTTCCCCTTTCTCCATTTCCGTTTCACCTCCCCACCTCCCGTACTTCCATTCCTTTTTCTTCCTAGTTTTTTTTTTGGTTTGAAAGCTTCCATTTCCGTCGTGGTGTGAAGGAGCGTCGCCGCCGTGGTGTGGAGGAACATCGAGGAGCTTCTAGAGCATCAACCAGCATGAGGAAGTATACATCAACGGACGTGACATCCTTCAACGGATGTCCCCTAATAAAACAAACCCTAAAATAAAAAACGTAACCTTTAAATGGAGGTGACATCCTTCAACGGATGTCAACATCCGTTTAAGGAAAAACGGATGTCGACATCCGTTTTACCTTAAAAAGATGTTGACATCCGTTGAAGGATGTCACCTCCGTTTAAAGGTTACGTTTTTTATTTTAGGGTTTTATTTCAAGGTTTATTCGAATACGAGGAAGCACGACACGTACTGCACCACTCCACGCATTATACCACGAGAGCGACACTGCACCACGAGAGGGAGACTGCTTGATAATTCTTTCTACCACCACCAACCTTTGCAACTTGTAGTATCTCACAACGACGAAAGAAAGAGAGGAAGAAATATAATGTTAAAATGAAAGAAAAGTATTTTACTCATGTACGAGACTAGAATAGGTTATTAATGAAATAGGTTGTGAATGGATAAAATTTAAAAGTAATAACCCTAAAAATAAAATTTTACTGAAGAACAAAATAATAAAGGGGAGGAGGAGAGAGAAAGTTGTGGTGGTGGAGGGAGCAACACCCATAGAGGAATTGAGGAAATATCCCCACGAGAGAGAAAAAGGGTGATGATAGGACCACTACTCGATTAAGGCCCAAACAGATAAAATTTTTACTTTAGAACTTTTATATAAAAAGATTCTAAATGTTTTTTTTAGTATTAATTCTATTAAATTAATTGTAAAATTATGTTTGAGAATTAAATTTAATTAAAATATTATGAGTGATAGTTAATTTTTATTGGCACTAAAAATAATTTTTAATGTATTAATAATTTTTTAATAAATCATAACTTTATTTAGGAAAAACAAAATTGGTTAGTTATATTTATTCTTCTACTAATCATTTTGATTTTGATTTTCTTGTTTTACTCCTTGACTTCTTACGTTTTTGTTTGAACACTATTTCATATTTCAGTAGTAGTTCAGACACATTAGTTAATATCGATTAGTTTATTCTCATCTCTTATCTCTTATCTCTTATGTATTATGCATATCTCTTATGTATTCTCCATGTTTCACTCTCACTATTTCAAGTGTACAAGGAGTTATTTGACATTTCTTTATTTTCAGTACGACAATGTCATATGAGTTAAAATGTTAAAAAAAAATAAACTTGTAATGTTACATAATTTACCTTCTTAGACCTTAAGTTGACCTTGGTTGCATGTTCCTTTATCAAATTATAATTTCTTTTTCTATGCCAATTTAGTAATCTTAAATCTAATATCCTAATAGTTTTTCATTGTATAAATAAGTTTTCTATACATTATTAAGTTTCTACTTGTGTGATTGATCATGATGTTATTCAATGATATGCTAGAGCGTATATGTTGGTGATAATTGGCAGCATATTAATGTCAGATGTATCTATAAAAATGGTACATTTAATGTACCTCCCACTTTTAGTTGACTTGTAGAATGTGTCCAATTATAGTTGGGGATCTGTAGTACTTTCTTGCTTGTACCGTGCTCTTAATCATGGTACAAAGATCGATGAAGACAATATTGGAGGGTGCATGATATTGTTACAGTGTTGGACATGGGAAGAATTACCTCTATTTCTCCACAAATACATTACGTCACTGACCAGGATATTGTTGCCGGTGTTGTTTTCCCGTTGGCGAAAAGGTGTCGAACCACGCAGTCAATATTCCACGACATCACTACTATTAAAGAATTTCATCAAAAATTAGACAACCTCTCACCTAGACAGGTATTCAACATTTCATATCTGTAAGTGTCATGATTTGGAATAAATTTTTAAATATTGTAACCAATATTACCAATATTTCAGTTCATATGGATTCCGTACAGACTTGATGACATAACTCGGATGATTGAAGTCGAACTGCCCCCCACATGTCGGGTAGTTGTGTCTCTCATATGCTTCTCTGTTGTAGAATACCGACAATCAGAACGTGTGATGCGTCAATTTGGGTTTCGCAAAACATCCCGTCAACCCCAATGAATTTGGATGACCTACATAAAGAGGATATGAGAGGACACGCAGATTGGAATTGGGAAGAACACTATCAACAATGGATTGCATTATGGAATGACCGCCATAATAGTGTATTTAACGGCATTCCATTCAACAAAAATGGTCGTCTACGCGACGACACAGAGTATATGCAATGGTATATAACTCATACCATCGACTAGGTTTTCCCAATTAAAGAGTCATCTGATGAAGAGGTAAAACAATATTTTCAATTTCAATTTATTAATGTTTGACAAAGTAATTGAAACATTGTATTCAACAATATGACATGGATTATCAATAACAATTTGAACCACCACCTGCATACCGTCCACCACAACCATACCATGAGCCACAAAGGTCTTCGTATGAGCACCTCTAGCTGCCATCTCCATATCCGAGCTTTCAACAAAACATGCCACCCATATCATCGTATCCTCATTTTCGAAGCTCTTACGGTTATTTTCCTCCATCAACACCGTTCACTCCAGGTCCTTCAACATTTAGTGGGGGTCCTTCGCATTTTTTTGGAACCTCGATATGACTTCACCGTCTACATACCAATAGGGTTCTTCATCACAAAATGTTTATCGATCGACCATAAATTTTGAACACTATAAACAGTCAATTGAAACTCAACACAGTTATGAAGATGAAGACACGCGAACTCCCCCACCACAACAACAAAGACGAGGGCAACAACAACGAAGAAGACCAACTTGTGGTACTGGCAACATGGTAGATAGGCAGTCAAAGTGAGTCAAATTGTATTTAATAATGTACTTTGTATAATCAATAAATTATATCAAATGAAAAATCCTCTCATATGAATATTATGTCATTTTCAAGTCAACTTCATGAATGGACATCACTTCTAACATTTCCACTATAAATACAACCAAAAATCATGTGTTATTCCACACAACTCAAAACATAAGTTTGTCGTACTTCTTATTTCCTCTTAAGTCAATTTCCCATTCCCATTCAATTTCAACCCATTACAAACCTCATCCCCCACAAAACATTAATACCTACGACAATGAATTCTTGGGCATCAACGCCACAAACAACCTATATAACTCATACGTTGCTGCCTTATTTCAAGATGACGAAATTAAAAATGATGACCATGAGGTCGAATTTATATGTCAGCATCCAAAATTGTTTCGCCTCCCATACGATTGCACCTCAAACTCCTTAAGGAAAAAGTTTGTATAGCCTTTGACAAACCAACTAACACAACCATCAACAAATTGTATTTCCGTCGACCCACAATCCATGGTGATCAAACAATCTCATATGAAGCAATTAAGCTACGATCAGACGAAGATGTCTCACAAATGATAACATGTAAGTCTCACTTTCCCATTAATGCAGTTATAGAATTATATGTTACTTGGGTAAGATCTCCGGACGAAATCATGGCTCTTATGAATCCAACAAATGCATCCTTTTCAACTACGACACGCACAACTCAAACTCTTAACTCATCGACAATAATATATTTTGGAGGTCCACTAAAAGGCATTGGAATAATAGAAAGTCAGTTTGGGTACGACCTCGAATTCCAATTAGATGCAAAAGTCAACACCTCAATCAATCACAATTCAACATACAATGAACTCCTAACTCAAATAAGTGAAATTATCTAGTGTGGAGACACAAAAGTTGTCACGTATACTGATTATCTTATCCAGTAAAGGTACGTAACAACCACCTCATTCATGATACAACTTCAATAAAATGTGATAATGATATTGCATATATGATTGAATGTTGGGAAAAAACACAAATTGACACATTTGTGAGACGTCCAAACACTTCTGATTATATTGAACTTTTCGTCCAAACAATAGATATTCGTCCTCCAACTCAAGCTGAACATTACGAGGATCTCAAAGATTGGACTTACATAGACGAACACGGACAAAGAATAAGAAGAAGATTCATATATTAATTTTGATCATAGTTTGTAATGCTTAAGACTCTTTATTTTGTTTAAAACTGTTTAAGACTCTTTAAGACTTGAAGTCGGATGATTGTAATAATAGTTTTTAATGTTTTGTAATAATTTTTCAATTTTAAATAAAGTTATCATTTTTTATATTTGTAATTAGTGCTACTATGTTTTGTTATTTTACATGTCAATAATAAATATAAATTGAAATCCAATTCCTCAAAATAAAATCTATATCAAAGATTTAAAATTCTATTATTGATTATACAAAAATTAAAAATTATATTCATAAATTATATTGTACAATGATTTCAACTAAAACAAAAATAAAAAACAAATGTATTTTAACCAAAAACTCTCTAGTAGTCGATTACAGGGTATCTGTAATCGATTACAACGTCTGTCTATACACAAAACTATCTTGTAATCGATTACAGGGTCTCTGTAATCGATTACTACAGCCTCTTGTAATCGATTACAGAAACTCTGTAATCGATTACAATGAAACCCTAGTCTTATAAATTCAACTTTTTTTCTCTCCTCACGCACACCCACTCGTCTTCCTCCCAGAACAGCGACTGTGCTCCATTGCAGCACCTCCTAAACCTCAAAAATCACTCATTCTTCTACTTATTTCACTTATTAACAACATTTTGGGGGAGAGAAGCTTTCACAATTTTGAGAGGGAGAATGAGATAGCGAAATCCCAAGTCGTAATTTCACTAAATTAAACCTTACCGAAGGGCGCATTCCTTCGATACTGTCACTGCTCAATTACCGAAAGATAAAAAAGGCCGTCGGTATTAATCCTTCGGTAATAACCATATAGTGATTTTTGTCTTCCAAATAAAGTCATGTTTCTAAAACTTTTTGTTTTTCTCTACTTTTATTCATTCTAGATGTGTTTATTCCTTCTTTGTATTAAATTTGTACTTATAATTGACATCACGAAATATATTACTTTTGTTCTTTATTGTTTTCATTTATCCCTGTGCAAAAAGTCACTTATTATGTTATTTAATATTATCATAAAAGAATATAACCAAATGAAGTGAGCACACAATATAACAGTCGTGTATCTAATTAACAGAAAAATTAAATAATAGTAACTCAATTGAAAAATATATAATTTTTTTCACGGAGTCCGCAGCGGTGGAGATCGAGGTTGTGTTCAGTTTCTACTTGAAGGAAAGTTTATATATTAGAAAAGCTATGAGTCCCTAAACTAATTATTATGATAGAATTTAAAATTTGTCCATAATGATAATTAGTAAAATGACTTACTACTATGATAGACTCTTAATTGGCTCTGCATAATTTTATTATAGTTACAACTATCAGTAAATAATGTTCAAGGTAGGAAGTTAACCATTGTTAGATCTTGACAAGCTATATAATTTCACAGTATATGGTGTGCATTTCAAATAATATACTTATCAAAGGATTAAACTAATTTACTTTACATGGATTAGATTAATAAGAAGTTTCAAATAATACTTACGTCTAATATTCAAATAACAGGTAAAAAAAAGTGTAGTAGTCGAATTGTATATATCAAACCATAATCATTAATTAAAGAACTACAAATATAACATTTAACTTGCTTCTCCTTTTTCTTATTTTTCACCAATGCAATGCAAATTCTCAACTCCTTTTATTCCGCAATCCCGCAACTTGCAATTACCTTTATTCAATCATTACCAGATGAATTCTTTCAAAATTGTTTAGATAGAACTGACGGTTTGAACCTCTAAGCTCATCTCATCAGGAAATAAAGTAGGTTTTGAAGGTATTTCCAAATCTTCAATGTTTCCTTCAATTATGAACTCTATAAAACGTCTTTTAATTTACTCTATTCATTAAGGGACGATCCTTTTGGTTTTAACTGAATACACCAAAGTATAATTATGATAATTTTCTTTATTATTAGCCTTTTCTCTTCTGTCAAATCTTTTATATCATTATCTTCCTCTTCTCTAATATGATTATATATCCAAAGGGAAAAATAAAGTTGACTTGAGTGTTCTGCATTGGGATTTAGATTTTTCTTTTTGCTTGTCATCTCCATCCACAACATTCTGAAACTATAAACATCAGCTTTGTGGGATATTTTTGCAATATTATTGTAAAACAATTCTAGAGTCATATATCCAATGGTTCCTTGCTACTGTCATTGTGACGAAGTTATTTTCTATTGGATATAACTTTGCTAATCCAAAGTCAGAAACCTTTAGAATGAAATTCTCATCCAGTAAGATGTTATGGGGGCTTGATATCAAAATGAAAAATTTGTATCACACACCCATGATGGAGATAAGCAATTCCACGAGCTACTCCAATCGATATCTTATATATTTTTTCATAGCTAAAATCTATATTTTCATTTCTTGAAAATATAAATTTATCAAGAAATCCATTGGGCATGAATTCATAAACAAGAGCGCACTTTGAGTCACTAACCCAAAATCCAATTAATTGTACCACATTTTGGTGATGTATTCTTCCAATAATTTCAACTTCATTGATAAAATCTTGTACATTTCCTTTGGCTTTATCTAACATTTTGTTTGTCACAAATGTCCACTATGTAACTTTGCCTTAAACACATAGCCAAATCCTCCTTCACCTAACTTCTCTTTGAAACTTCAGTTATCTTCTTAATTTCCTTGTATAAGTATACGATAGGTGCTAACTGATTTTGTTCAAGGCAATTTTCAATATTTTCATATGAATGTCTTTTGCTCCATGTACATATATGAAAATCACAATTAAGAATGGGAATCCAAACAAAATTTTGTAGGCCCATATCATAGAAGCCAAAATGAAAATACCTGCAAGGATTTCTTTTCTTGAGTAATTACACTGATATTAATGTAATATAGTAAAGTATTTGTTTAAAGCAAATATTCATTAATAAAATATAAACTTTACATATCCATTTACTTAGTAACATTAGAAAAAAAGAGAGTAAATTTATTGTCTACCATGAACAATTATCAATAAATTCTATTTTCAACATTATTATCTATAAATAAATTTGTCAGTAACATTATTGTATACTAAGATGTAATTCACTGATGGTTGTGAAAAATAAAAACAAATCTTTTAAAGTAATTTCCTTAGTTTCCATAAACGTATTAGATTCAGTTTGTGTTCCTCAAACCCTTAAAACGTATTTCCATACCTCAAATTTGCAAATCATAGTCTTTTTATCTTAAGAAAATAACATTTAATAACACCAAGAGAATAGACGGAGAAAAGAATTAATTGGTAACATAATATTTATCAATAAATTTTATAGAAAAAAATATCTATATGTAAAACATAATTTATCGATATATTTTATAAATATATTTTAAGATTTTAGTTACTTTAAAAATATCAATTGATAATAAATTTATCGATAAACATTATTGATAATTTAGATTTATTGTTTCGGTAGGAATTTGTATGACCGACAAACATACCTTTCGTGACGTGACTTTTTTGTTTTCCAATGCCTGAGTTGTCTACTCTGCTCGGTTGTCACCTACTCCACTCGATTTTCCTGCTCCGCTCGATTATTTCCTACTCCGCTCAGTTCTTTCTCGATCAGTTGTTCTCTTGACCGGGGGTACTTGTAAAAGGCGCTCTGACATTCAAGTTAGGAGCGGTTTAATGAACTATTTATCATAGTTTAGTATTTGAGTTTTGATCGAACGTAAGTAGAACTTACCTGGCTTTTGGCCTTGACCTTATATTTATAATTGCCTCATGGATCCTAAACTAGCACAGATCCAATAAAATAAAAATAGACTTACCTTTAGATTCGGTTAGTTACTGATAAACAGCTCACCAATATCTCTAATCCGATATCTTTGATTACTTTATCGTCTGCTGGACTATTGGCCCAATAATAACTTAAACGTTGGCCCAATTATGGCCCAACATTTGTTCTAGCGGATGGACGAACGACCCTGAGTGGATGAACCGAGCGGCCTTGATTAGATGGACCGAACGACCCATATCGTATACCATACATATGCCCCCTAAGTCCGAGTTAACCGTTCGGCTTTAGCCAAGTTTAAGTATATGACTTATATGCGCTTGAGAGATGTTTTTCCCGTTGTATTGCGGAGGTTGTTTCAATTGTACTTTAAGTCTTTGCTTTTTAGAACTTTTTCTTGTGAGACCGAATAGCCGGATACCTTCGAGGCCAAATGGTCGAATACATGTGAGGTTAGATGGCCGTATGCTTGATCACTTGAGGCCATGGAAGGCCGAGCAGTATAGGCTGAATGGTCGAATACGGCTCGGTCTTTGACTTAGGAGTTCCTGGAGAACTTCCTAGTGAGAGGGCTTTATCTCTCAGCATTGACCTAGGAGTTCCTGGAGAACTTCCTAGTGAGAGGGCTTTACCTCTCGGCTTTGACCTAGGAGTTCCTAGAGAACTTCCTAGTGAAAGGGCTTTACCTCTCAGCTTTGACCTAATTCATTGAAAATGATCTTTAGGTTTCTTGGACGAGAACGAGAGTTCACTCAAAACGTTCCTCACCGCTCGGTTTAGGACCAAGAATTTGTCGGACAACATTCCTCGGGTTTTGATGCAACTTTGCCGGTCGGATTAGGACGAGAGTGAGAGTTCATGGAGAGTGTCTCTCATCGCTCGGTTTAGGACGAGAGTGAGAGTTCACAGAGAACGTTTCTCACGGCTCGGTTTAGGACCAAGGCTTCTCGGAGAGCATTCCCTAGGTTTTGTGGACAAGAGTGAGAGTTCACAAAGAGCATTCCTCATCGCTCGGTTAAGGACGAGAGTGAGAGTTCACAGAGAACGTTCCTCACCACTCAGTTTAGGACCAAGGGTTCACGGAGAGAGTTCCCTGAGTTTTGTGGACAAGAGTGAGAGTTCACGGAGAGCGTTCCTCACCGCTCGGTTTAGAACGAGAGTGAGAGTTCACAAAAAAAGGTTCCTCACCGCTCGTTTTACGACTAGGGGTTCTTGGAGAACGTTCCCTAGGTTTCGTTTGTATCACTACGCAACCTGTGATTGAATGGAAATTGTCTGGCTTTATTCATACCAAAAGTGTACGCACGTAAGTCTTGTCAAAAGAATTTATTCGAAACAAAACATCACATCAAAATTCAACTAAAGTAAACGTGAGATGAGTCGCTTCCAAGTGTTAGGAAGAACTTTCTATTATATTTTCTAGTTGATATGTCCCCGATTCGAGTGGTCAGGACTGCGACTGCGGCTGCGGCTTTGCCTATGTCTCCGTTCTTCTTTTCTATACTGTCGTTCAGTACTTCTCCGTGGAGATCTTCTTCTTGATGGGCTTCTTATATGTGGTCATTCCTCCTTCACGTACGTACGGAGATGTCTTGCACAAATAAGTGCTTCGATCTTATCTTTGAGTGTTACATACTCTTCGGTAGTATGTCCCAAGTTTTGATGGTATTGATAGTGCTTTCCTCCATCAGCATTTTTAGGTGAATGAAGCTTTCTGACTGAAAGAAGTTCAGCACTAAGGGCTTCCTCAAGGATTTTTTTCCCTGGGTGCATTAACAACTGTGTAATGATCAAATTTAGGTGTTTGGGAAAAGTCCTTTGGTTGAGGATCTCCTCCCTTGTAGTTGTCGCTGAACGGTCATCGACCGTCCTTTCTAATTCCGCCTGCAAAAGCTTTCTGCTGTTGTTTTTCCCTTGAGCTCCTCATGTCCTCAATACGAATAAACTTAGCCACCTTTCCTGAAGTTCGTCCATAGTTCTTGGTGGTCAAGCATATAACTTTTCAGCAAAATATTCCGGTTTTAAGCATGAAGGCAAATTCTAATGATAAAAGTGTGATTAACATCTTTAACTTGCTGTGCGGTTTTATTATACCTTTTCATGAAGGCTTTCAAGGTTTCGTCCTTCTCTTGTTTGGTCCTTACCAATTTCGCCGGTTTCATCTCCTGTCTCCGATTGGAGGAGTATTGCCTCCTGAAGAGAGTTTCCACGGTAGCGAAATAATCTACCATGTTAGGGGTAAGAATGTTGTACCATTCCAATGCCTTCTCCTTGAGTGATAACGAGAACACTCTACATATGACTGGATCGTTGTCCGTGTAGAACGTCATTGCGTTGGTGAAGATCCTAAGATGATCATCCGGGTCAATCGAGCCATCATACTTCTCTAATGGCGAAGGAGTTTTTTCTGGCATAGGAGTCTACATGATGGCCGTCGTGAACGGAAGCAAACTGGTAGGCCGAACGATTTACAAGGGCATTGGTTCCCTTCTTCCACAACCGTTGGGGTTGGTGCGATTATGGCTTGCTTCATTGCCATTCTTATGGTTGTGATTCCGGTTGGCTGTCGACACCGAATGCTGGACGAATTGCTCATGACGACCTCGTTCGGCCCTTAGTGCTGCAATCTCCTCTGCGCGCTTCCGTTGCATCTCCAACAATTGTGCTTGCATCTACGCTTGCTTCTGTGCCTGCATCTCTCAGATAAGCTCTCTGGTGCTTTGTTGCTTCGACATATTTCTCATGGTCACCATTGAGTTTCTTGTGCTTGCACTCAGCCCCATGGTGGGCGCCAAAATGTTTTGGTAGGAATTTGCAGAACCGAGAAACGTACCTTTCCTGACATGACTTTCCTGCTTTCTAATGCCTAAGTCGTCTTCTCTGCTCGGTTGTCACCTGCTCCGCTCGGTATTTCCTACTTCGATCAGTTGTTCTCTTGACCAAGGGTGGTGGAGGTACCTGTAAAAGGCGCTCCGACACTCAAGTTAGGAGCGGTCTAATGAACTGTTTATTATAGTTGAGTATTTGAGTTCTGATCAAACGTAAGTAGAACGTACATGGCTTTTGGCCTTGACCTTATATTTATAAGTGTCTCATGGATCCTAAACTAGCACAAATCCAATAAAATAAATACAGACTTACCTTTAGATTCGGTTAGTTATTGATAAACAACTCACCAATATCTCTAATAAGATATCTTTGATTATTTTACTGTTTGCTGGACTATTGACCCAATAATAACTTAAACATTGACCCAATTATGACCTAACATTTGTTGTAGCGGATGGACCGCACGATCCTGGATGAACCGAGCGGCCTTGATTGGATAGACCGGCCCGTATACCATACATTTATTATTGATAGATATATTTATGAATAATGTTTTTTGATAGAATAAACACTAGTGCTATCAACTAACTAAGAACCCCGTAATGCACTCAAGAACTAAGCATATTGAGATTAGACATCATTTCTTAAAAGATCATATTCAAAAGAGAGATTGCCAAATAGAATACATTGATACTTTACATCAATTAGCAGATATCTTTACAAAAGCTCTTCTTAAAGATATATTCTATGAAAGTCATTATTGTTTAGATTTTTAGAAATAGATATAGCCTTGTTTGAGTGAACCTTTATAAATTTCATATCATTGTTTTACGTCTCTTAAAATTTATTGGTTATTTATGAAATGTGAAAAATATTTGTAAAACTATTAAACAACCTTGTTTGAGTCTGATAGACTTTACGAAAGATTTCAAAAACGTGTTTTGAAATAAACTCTATTTAATCCCTCGTTCTAGACGTATCATGAAATTTCTAGTTGTTTAGTCATCTTTTTGGAAGATCTTCACAAATATTTTCTTTTCTAAATTATATTTTTAGTTATATAGTTGCATAATGTACTTCTATAATAGTTTATCTTTTAGTTTTGTAGCATTAACAAATATTTTATTTTGTAAATTTTATTATTCATATATGTTACTTATGCCTATATCTTCTCTGAGATGTCACAACTTCTTTTATAGGCAACCCATTAGAAAATAGAAATATCAATAAATATGATTTCAATGTTCTTCACATTGTAAAAGAATAAAAAAAACACATTTCTATAGCATTGAAGTTAAAATAATACATTATTATAATTTTTTTAAAGAATAATAAATTTTTTAATAATATCTAATTTTTAAAAATTGTTGTTCATATTAATGACATATTTCTTTATTTCTATCGGGTGAAAGTTGTTAAAAATTTCCAAATATATGCAAACATTTTTTAAGTAAAGTTAAATTATGCAAAAAAAAAACATAGATAATTTAAACGTATAATTAATCTAAAAATGATTTCTGAACTTCAACCAAAAATGTGTGATGTAGCCAATAATTATAATCCACATCCAATGCATTGCATAATAATTACCGTCATAGCACCTTCTGTCTACTATACTTCAATAAAATAAATATTTAATTTCATTTAGATAAACCATTTACACATAAAGCAATAAAGCAGTGAAGAAAGTCTCATTTTTTAAAGTAAACTAAAAATAGTTAGTGACTGTTTGAAATCATGGGTTAAAAAACAGTACATAATCAAGCATATAATTAATGACTAGCATCTTTCAACTTATAACTTAAAAACAGGTTTGGAAGATTGCGCACCTGAACGAAAGATCATATGCATCTCATAATTGAGATCACTGTCAAGGAAAACATTGTTCAATCAAGTTGTTTGGTGAACCACTTATTTGAAGCAACTAGTGTTAACAAAAGTGTAATTGTTCTAATTTTGCATAGAACCTTTAGCAACCAACCAAGCCTTATATAGTTTGATAGAACCATCTAAATGATGTTTTCTCTTGAATGTTCATTTCCACCCAATAACATGTTTATTCAAAGGTAAATCAATAAACACACATGAGACATAAATTTCATCATTCATAACTCAGACCAATGAATCATGTTTGCAAGCCTCAACATAGGATTAAGGCTCTCAAATTGAGCAACATTAAGAATAAAATTGTGATAATATGAAGAAATTTTATTATATGAAATCAAGGATGTTGGATACTTCGAGAAATAATCATGATAATTAATGTAAAACTGATTGAATAATCATTATATTTGGAGACCTTGTTCAAATTTTGTCAAATTTTCTAACGAATGTTAGGTACAAATAGGTTCAATTTGAGGAAAGGAAGGGATAAGAGAAGGAGAATCAATATGTGAAGAAAAAGCTTCTAGGTTGTGAGTAGTGATGAAAAAGTGAGTAAGGTTGGTAGGATTGGGAATGTTGATCTATCAAGATAATTAGATGGTTTGTGTATGAAGATTGTACAATGTGACCTTTTTACTTCTTCACATGAGTACTAAGAGTGTTAGTATAACAAAGGCATCCAAACACCCAAAAGGAGAGTAACATCATATATAATTCATATTAGAGTTTCTGATATGGGGACATGTTTTGTAGCAGGGGTATGAGAATAAGGTCTATTAAAGTAGCAGTAAAGCCTAAGACCAAAAAATATTAGGAATGTTAGATTAAAGATGGAGAGTTTGAGTAATGTTGAGTAAACGTTGATGTTTCTTTTCAACAATGTCATTTTGTTGTTGAGGGACTTCAACACATGTGGTTTGATGTATAATATCAATAGATTAAAATAAATGACTCATACTAAATTAAACTCCATTATCTAATCGAATAGTTTTGACTTTTGCATCAAATTGTCTTTCAACAAAATTAACAAATCCTTGTAAACAAGATCATGTTTCCACTTTAGAAGATATTAAGAAAACCCAAATAAATATACTACGATCATTAATAATAGTAAAAAATATTTATGGCCATGTATAAATGTATTTGAGCACAAAATCCAAATATCAACATGTACTAAGATAAAAGGAGAAAGATAATGATAATTACTATTGAAAAAAATAATTTTTTTTAGCTTTGTGGCAAACATCACAAAAAAATATCCTTAACAAAATTTAATGGATATTTCCTGTAGCAAACACTTATTAGCCGTGAATGACAATTGATAATGTATGGAATTAGTTAATTTGAAGATCAAAGTCAAATTGAATTTGAAGTTTGGTAGATAAAACACATCAGTTAAAACAAACTCTAAAATGTGTATGATACTAGAATATTTAAAACACATCAGTTAAAACAAACTCTAAAATGTGTATGATACTAGAATATTTAGCAATCAATTGTTCTTCATTGGGGAGGCTAGATGGGCGAAATTTCTCTATACTCAATATATAAGTCAAGAGAATATGCAATATGGTTAGTAGTCTTCTCATAAAAAATTCAAGTATTGGGATCAACATTAGTGTTTAGGGTACAAACAACAGGTAAAATACTTATTACAACATAATTAATTTTAGCAATACTAACGAGTTGATTAATATGAACACCTTATACAAAAGGAAGAAGATCTTGTAGTGAGAAAGAAGAAACAAGAGAGATCAACCAATTCTCATTGTCATTTGGATGTAAGGAGTATGGACTGTGCTGATTGAGTGATTTATCTAGGTTTGGAGAATTAGTAAAATTCACGAAATAATGAAAAAAAAATAATTCTAATGCAGGAGAAGACTATAAAACTACACAATAAAACTTCAATATTGTTGATAGGGGGAGTAATGTGAATGCTAAACCCAATTCCCATGTGGTTGGTTTTTGATGATGACAATACATATATGTTACCATGACAACAACATAAATGTGTCCTTATGTTTTATACATATGTTGCTAAACTGATTGTTAAGCATACTCATTATGATCATAAATGTGTTTACTTCTGTTGTATGCATTCTCATGTGTTCATATGTTAAAACCACTTGTACAAAGCAAATTTGTATGAAGTAATCGATTACACTGGTTTAGTAATCAATTAAGCTCATCAGATAGCTTATGCTTAAATCTGTAGCAAACTACACAAGTTTCAAATTGATCACATTACTGTTAACATGAAATCGATTACATTATTTGTGTATTCGATTAAATCTGTTGCAATGTAATCTTGTCATAACTCTGATAAAGCGTAACCGAATACATTATTTTTGTAATCGATTAAAATGCATCTGATATGAGAAAACTATATAATAACATGTTACGCATTGTTTAAAGAACTTTTGACATTTTGATCATTTTAGAATTTTCACATTCGATATCAGAGAGTTTGAGAAAGAGATTACAGGTGTGCCTAGTGCTCCAAGAATCAAGAATCAAAGAACTTGTACATTTTGAAGAATTCTTGAAGCCTAACATTGAAAGCTTATTGGCTTATCACTTATGCACAATTACGGTGTTTTCTTTACTGATCATAATTTGTTTTGCAATCGAGAAGACTGTTTTTCCCTATGTGTGTTGCTAGGAAGAAGAACTTGGTGTTCTTGGTACTTTGAGAAGGGTCTGAAAGGGTTACTGCAGTGAAGATGATTGTTCTTCTGCAGAGTGTCTTGTATGATATATTATATTGGTGTGAGTTAGAGAGGAGATTTACATTTTGACAGTGGGTTGCTGTAATTCCTTGTTGTAAAAACTCAAAATCTTTATAGTGGAAAGTCTTTCAATCTAAGTTTGATTGAAAGAGACTATATGTAGGCATTGAGGCAGAACCAGTATAAAAAGAATGTGTTTGTTTTCTATTCTTAATCTCTCTACTGCATTATTTTGTTAATTGTAGTGTGCGCTTTTAAAGATCATCTAAAGTTTTCAAAAAGATTTAACAAGAAAGTGTTTTTATTGATTACTAATTCACCCCCTTCTGGATAAGAGAAACAAGCCATAACTATTCTTACAATTGACAACAAAGTTGGTTTTTCAAAAATTATTTGAAATATAATCGATTACTCTTTCTATGAAATCAATTAATTGATCATGCTGGCTTTTTGTTTCTTTCATCATGAGTAAGAGTAAATCTGATGATGATTGTTTGAATAGTATTTGTAAAGATAAATACAATTCTATTATTAATGGTTTTCATAAGTTTTTCAGGACAGGTACAATTCAGAAATCTTTCCAGGAAAGAAAAAGTGGCGTCAATATTCTGAAACCTGAAGATAAAGAAGACCGATATAAATCTTAGGGATGATTAGAAAATGAGTAAGGACCAGAATTTACAGGCTGCTAATCTTAGTATGATAGCAAAATCAAACACTGTTGAAGTATGTGCTGAACATGGAGAAAAATAATCAATGTGGTATCTGGACAGTGGGTGTTCAAGACACATGACAGGAGATCCAACCAAATTTGTTAGTCTCTCTCACAAGACAGGCGATCATGTTACATATGGAGACAACAATAAGGGTAAAATTGTTGGAGTTAGTAAAATCCAAACACCTTCTTCTTATGTAATTTAAATTGTGTTACTTGTTGAAGGTCTAAAACATAATCTCCTAAGTATAAGCCAACTTTGTGATAAAGGGATGAAAATTACTTTTGAACCTAACCACTGTTCTATATGTAATGGTGCAACAAATGAACTCTTGTTGATTGGTAAAAGGTGTAATAATATCTACATGATTGATTTTAAAAGGTGTTATATACTTGTTATCCAAAGATGATGATGCTTGGTTGTGGCATAAGAGACTAACTCACATTCACATGACACAATTAAATAAACTTTCTTCTAGGAATCTTGTTTTCGGTTTACCAAACATAAAATATGTCTCTGATAGGCTTTGTGATGCTTGTCAAAAGGGAAAGCAAACAAAAACATCTTTTAAAATCAAGAGAGAAATGTCTACCACTAGACCTCTTGAGTTGCTTCACATGGATTTGTTTGGTCCTTCTAGAATCAAAAGCCTTGGAGGAAATCTTTATGGATTGGTTATTGTAGATGACTACTCTAGATATACCCGAACTTTTTTTATTACTGTCAAAATTGATTCTTTCAGGGTATTCAAGAAGTTTGCAGCCATGATACGAAATGAAAAGGATCTCAAAATCAAGTCAATCAGGAGTGATCATCGTAGGGAATTCTAGAATGAATGCTTTGACGTTGTTGTAGAAAAAAAATATAGAGCCATGGAGGAGCTTGTAAGGACAATGTTGAATGAAAGGGATTTGCCAAATTATTTTTGGACAGACATTGTCAGCAGTGCCTGCTATGTGCTCAATAGAACGATTATCAAACATGTATTAAAGCTTACACCTTATGAGCTTTTCAAAGGAAGGAAACCAAACATCACACATTTGAGAATCTTCGGCAGTAAGTGTTTCGTGCTCAACAATGGTAAAGAGAGCCTTGGTAAATTTGATTCAAAAGAGGCTATTTTCATTGGTTACTCTCTTTCTAGCAAAACTTATAGAGTATATAATAAAAGCACCTTATGTGTTGAAGAATCTGTACATGTTGCATTTGATGAATTCATTGATAATGCCACTAACCAAATGCATTCTAGAAAGTGTATAGATGCTGTAACGCCCCAAATTCAAGGGTGTCACGAGTTATTCAAAAACCGGTAAAAAGTAATAACTATAAATAAAATTCCAAGTTTGTCCACGTCATCTCTCGAATCTATCATGCCTCAGCACCATCTGCAACATCATATACTCACGTATAACATCACACATTATACGATCATCGCATTGACATGCACACACATAAACTTGTATGGGTAAGCTACCGGTAAAACAATCATAATAACATGATATAAACATACTGATTAAATCGACAATAATCAAAAGCCCCATACATAATAGTAATAACAATAGGAATCCTAATCCTCTAACATAACAAATCAATCAAACGAATTACTCAATCATCGATCCTCGATTCTCAATCCTCGATCCTCTATCTCCAACCCTTGATGTAATGACTAACATCTCACCCATAAACTGTTGGTTTATCCACTCCTTAGTACCTATGCGAACTACTTATTATACTCGTATAGTAACACCGCTATCACATAACATCACTTGGAGCATCTCAACCACTATGATCACCATCATAGATCCACCACCATCATGACTATCCCAGTCATGAAAAACACCATGAGCATCACCATACCATAAACATCATAGTGGAAAGATTTAGTCACACTCCTGTACCCTACCTCACCGACTGTGCCGCTCCTACAGCCCCATCTTTAGATTCCCCATATAGATACATTCGAGTAGTCCCACAATCCAGCAAGGAACAGGTAATCCTGCCACACAAGGACAAGGAAGGCATCTTCACCTCCACACAAGGGAGGCTCAATACTCGAATAACCTCCAATGCACACAAGGCAAAAGGAAGCACCTATCCGCAAATAGCACCAGGATTTACTAGGTACAACAAGTAGACCTCATCTTCCAATCTCATGCTCATCAATCACATACTAATGTACATCCCAACACTCACACATGCTTCAATCTCATCCACAAGTAAAACTTGACCTTAAGCATAACCCCTAAACTCATTCTTTGATTCTCATCACGTTCCACAACTTCTCCAAAATAGAGTTGCCGATGCGAGACTGTTTTCTCCTAAACTAGACCTCCGATTGACGGTCCAAACAATTAGAATGAAGAACCATATGTCTAGAACCTACTGTCCAAAAATCAGCCCGATCCAATGGTTAACGACTTTGCAACGACGAAAACACTAGTGTAGGTTTTGTGATATACGGAAATACTTTCCTCTTTTCGTTTAGGCTGTTTCTCCCAACATAGACCTCCAATTGACGATCTGAACAATCAAAATAAAGAACCATATGTCCACAACCCACTGTCCAAAAATCAGCCCGATGCAATGGTGAACGACTTCGCAACAACGAAAACACCAATACAGGTTTTGTGATATGCGGGAATGACTTCTTTTCTTTCCTTTAACCCAATACTTACAACAATTAACAAACAAAGGTAAGCTTCCCATACCTTGGCCAATCCTAGGGCTTTATCTAACTTCAAAAATACAACAAGTCTTCCCTTGCATTAGGGTTTTCTGTAGCTCTTCCTCTTCTCTCCTAGAAACGTCTCTTCTTTCCCTTAATTCTCTAATTTTCGTTTTTGGATTTTAGGTAGCAATATGCAGCCCCTTTTACTCTTCTCCTTTTTTATCTTTTTCTATTCTATCTTTATCTTTTTAATTAAAAATAATATCTTTCACTTAATCTATAAAACCACCAAGATTTCCTTTCTTATTTTATTTTATCTAATATTTAAAATATTGACAACCACCAAATATCTCAAAGATTCACATAATCTTTCTATTTCGTTTCAGATTTTATTTTTATTCCTTTTCTTTCTACACCCCCTTAACTTAATGTCCACACCACTTAATGAGGGTATAAGACTCTTTTTCCCTTGGGCCCCAAAATACAAATTAAACCCAAAAGTTTACTTTAACTCTCTTTCTTTCTAAAATTTTCGCCCACACCTATTATATCTCAAATGACGCTTCTACCATCAATCTAACACATCATATTGGTAACAACACACCACATAAATCATCATGATAACAACATACCAACCATGTGTTCTACTTAATCAATAATAACATGATAATTATAATTGTAGAAAAACATCAAATAATCCAAAACAATTACCACGAAATGTCCAAGTCTCATAACCACATTATTTCCTAATTACCACATTTTCCTAGGGTCTTACAGATGCAAGTGACTCTGTAGGTGAAGAACAAGAAAGTGAGGAGATTCAAGAGAATCAAACTTCAGAGGTTACTACAGACCCTCCAGAACCGAGTCTGTGAAGGAATGGAAGACTCCAAGATATGTGTCAACGAGTAATATCATTGGAGATATATCTAGAGGTGTGTTTACTCGAAGGCAGCTCAACCAGTTTTGCATGAATGTTGCCTATGTGTCATAGATTGAGCCCAAAAATATAGATGTTGCACTGTCAGATGAAAATTGGTTAATGGCAATGTAAGATGAGCTGAACCAATTTAAGAGGAACAATGTCTGGGAACTTGTTCCAAGAGAAAAGACTCAACAAGTCATTGGTACTAAGTAGGTATTTCGTAATAAGATGGATGATTCTAGATAGATTATCAAGAATATAGCCAGATCGGTAGCAAAGGGATACAACCAGGAGGAAGGAATCAATTACAATGAAACTTACACCCTTGTGGCTAGACTGGAAGCTATACAAATTCTTCTAGCCATTGCATCGATGATGAAATTCAAACTATTCCAAATGGATGTGAAGAGTGCATTCTTGAATGGCTACATCAAGGAAGAAGTGTTTGTTGAACAACTCCCTAGCTTCTAGGATTTTGAATTTCCAGATCATGTGTTCAAGTTAAGAAAAGCCTTGTATGGATTAAAGCAAGCACCAAGATCATGATACGAAAGGTTGAGTGAATTTCTAATCAAAAAGGGTTTCCTAAGGGGTAAAGTTGACTCAACTCTTTTCATTAAAAAATATGGAAAGGATCAATTATATGTGCAAATATATGTGAATGATATTATCTTTGGTTCTACTAATCCACTTCTATGCAAGGATTTTTCAAAGACTATGCAAAATGAGTTTGAAATGTCTATGATGGGAGAATTGACCTACTTTCTTAACGGTAGAGTTTATGACTTTATAGATGAAATAAGTTTACAAATTGTAAGTGTCTTATTAACACATAATGTGTTGAAAAACACTATAAGTATATTAAAAAATATATAAGTGAGTGACATTTTCTAACAGAAGGTTAATTTGATTTATTATTTTAATTCATTCAAATTAAAAACACTTCAAAGTTTTTAGTTGAAACAAAATAAAAATTTCAAGAAACATGATTGTCTTTTATTGGATTTGTTTTACACATCTAAATTTCATCAAAAACCCATACGTATGAAATTCATCATTTATCCAACTTTTTATTTTATGTTTTTCAGCATAGGCTTGAACCTTTGTGCTTGAGAATTTTGGAGGCACTTGTAGTTTTCACCCAACTACATAAACTGTCTTATGCTGCTAGATCGTGACTTTTTGGTACAAACCAAACCAAACATCTAATGTTCTGTTCCATTAACTCTGTTTTCTGCATTTCAAGTGAGTCGTAACAAATACTCTTAGTAACTCACTTTTCCTCTCAATAATCGACACCTTTTTCTTTCATCAGTTAGTTGGTTGGTTTGGAGTGAATACGAGTAGCTTATGTAATTAACTCCGTCAACTACTACTACTAATTCTACGTAAACTGCATTGCCTCCACCACCACCTCGTTTTCTTCGCCACCAACCTTATATAAAATGAGGCCAATAAATGTTCCTTCCTTTTATCTCTTTATATATACACTCTTCTCACTTTCACTTTCACATATTCACTGATAGAAGGCTGCTGCAGGTACTCTTAATGAATCACTTTCTTGTAGAAAACTGAAGGGTTTTTGTTGCTTTTTCTCCACCTGGGGTCATCTTGATTTTTTGGCATTCTTCCTCATAAATCTGCACTTTTTTTAGTAAGGGGTGTTTTACTTTCCCTATGTTTCATATTCATTTCCTGTTATTTTGTCATTATGGATGACAACAACAGCATCTCTTCTAATCTTGTGCGAGCATGTTTTTGATTATCTTTTTCGTTGATCCAAACATATGGGTGCGTTTTTTATGCTAATATGGACAAATAAATCTCAACGTTCATGATGAATAGTTTGTTTTCAATCTACAGAGAATGGCTGCTGGAGTGTATAACCAAGTAATTGGGGCTTTTCAATCCAATTCTCACATCAACAATTTTAATCATCAGCATAAGTTCAACAATATTGGAAGACTAGTAGTGACAAAGGATTTTATCAGAAGTAACTGTTTATCAAGAAGGAATTTTAATGTAATTCAATGTATAGAATCAAAAACATCTGTGGTTGACTTGGTATCATCCCCTTCACAAAGAAAAACCAGTGATAGAGACACTGACAAAAAGTCAAGTAAGAAAAACACTGCCCTCAGTTCACATTCAATATTGCTGGACATGTTTCAATGTCAAAGCTTGTTCATGTGGGTTTCACCTTGAAGCTTGATTAACCATGTTTTAGTTGATTGGAATCATTAAATTCATTCCTACTCAGAGGAAGCTGCTTTGATCCTTGTTCGACACGGTGAGTCCTTGTGGAATGAAAAAAACTTGTTCACAGGTTGTGTTGATGTCCCCCTCAGCGAGAAGGGCATCGATGAGGCAATTGAAGCAGGCAAAAGAATTAGCAGTATTCCTGTGGATCTCATATTTACATCTGCTTTGATTCGAGCACAAATGACAGCCATGCTTGCCATGACACAGCACCGCCGCATGAAGGTAACATGAACACTTCAAGTGTTAAAATAGACACAACATATCCACTAAAGTTTACTTGAGAAAGATCTGAGCATATTTATGAGCATGGCATGCACCTAACAACCAATGCTTAACTATGAATGAAGGGGAGTTTAACAGTATTTGTATAGGTATCATAATCAAGAAAAGAACAGACAAATATGCGATTTATATTGCAGATATGTATTTTTCTGTTGTACTACACTAATCTGTTGTTTAAACTATTTGAAGAAGTATATTCATTTGCTACAAATGTAGTTTAAACTATTTGTGTCTAAACTATAAGGAATATAACTTCCTGCAGGTGCCTATCATAATGCACAATGAGAGTGAACAAGCAAGGGAGTGGAGCCAAGTTTTTGGTGAAGACACAAAAAAACATTCCATTCCAGTCATAGCAGCCTGGCAATTGAATGAAAGAATGTAGTAATCTTCTTCCTACTTACAACGTTTGCTACTTGTGTACATATATATATATATATGAGATGCTTGTTATCATTTCAGGTATGGGGAACTACAGGGTCTAAATAAACAAGAAACAGCAGAAAGGTATGGCAAAGAACAAGTGCATGAGTGGCGTCGAAGTTATAACATACCTCCCCCAAATGGTGAAAGTTTGGAAATGTGTGCTGAAAGGGCAGTTGCATATTTTAGAGACCAAGTATGCTCTTGCTTATATTTTTTGTGTCATGTTCTTTTCAATAAAGAATAAAAAAAAAACAGCATATTAGAAACATTACATGATGACAATCTTCCCCACCTTTTTTACTTTTCTCCTTTTATGCTGTTGTATTCTACTCTACATGATCTGTCATTATAATAATTAATGTGTTAAAACTTTACATTGTAGCATCTATAAGAATCTGAATTCATTAACATTATACTGCAGATTGAACCTCAACTTTTATCTGGAAAGAATGTTATGGTTTCTGCTCATGGGAATTCATTGAGATCCATTATTATGTATCTTGACAAACTAACTTCCGAAGAGGTGATTGGCAAAGAGTCATGACAATTTTCTATGTTCACATGTCATAAAGAGCTATGATTTATTTTTGTTTCTCACATTCTGGCAGGTGATTAGTTTAGAATTGTCAACTGGAATTCCAATGCTCTATATTTTCAAAGAAGGAAAGTTCATTAGGAGGGGAAGTCCAGTAGGACCAACTGAAGCTGGGGTTTATGCATACACCAGGGTAAGCATCTATATCCCCTTTCTACATCACTCCATTTTGCTAATATTATTATTCCTTAAGCATTCTAGAAATTTTTACTCAAGATTTTATTATCTGTTGCTTTGGAAAGATGAAATAGCACTTAGCCACAAGAAACGGATGTAAAGAATACATTTCAGAGTAGTTTCACTATGGACAGTTATGATTTAAAACTACTAGCTTATCTCTTCTGAATTGATTATTATATAGTGGTATTGGTAATACCACTGTGTTTCCATATCAAGCATCTTTTCTTTATCACCAAAATATTTATTTCCACTGTTCTTTAACTAAAAAAATTTCAAAGTTTAATTCGTTTAGAAGGTTGATACACAAAAATTTTCAATGATGCGTATACAAACTTTGTTTGGGACCAGATATTATGTTGGTAACATTATGTTCGGTTCTTCATTTCCTCAAATCTTATTTACCAAATCTCCAAAAACTCATAATATTATTACCCCGTTACAGCGTTTGGCTCTTTACCGGCAGAGGTTGGATGATATGCTTCAATAATGTTTTTCTAAGGTTAGAAAATAGATGTACACCTACTATTCTTCTGTTTGTTTGTTTCTTACTATGCTTTTTTTGCTTGTTATTATCATTTAATTATCTTCTTTTCAGGAATATACATCACACATTAATCAGCTGGATATTAGAGTTACATGGTAAAAATGATTTTTTCAAAGTTAAGAATTATATATATCATAAAAAATATGTTGCAGTTATATTGCATGGATATCTAAGTACATGTTTTGAGTTTTTAAGACAGTTTCGTGCTAGTGGATTAGAATCTATGCTCCGCTCTGTTGTAAGTAGTTTGCAACGTGAATTTTACTCGACATCCTGAATGGTTTCAGGTTTAAATATGTCTCCATAAATTGCTGGATTTTTATTTTATCCTTAATAATTTTTCGTAAAATTGATGGCAACCTCCCTAACTAGCCTTGGCTAATAGCTTATAAGAAGATGGATGTTACGAAAGTGGGCCTAAGCCCATGTCATAGAGTTTTGGTCAACTTGGGTCAACAATAGGCACACATGATGAATTGACCACATGGATCAATGTTTTATCTTTACTTTGGTAAGGAAGAGAAAAGGACGTCCAAAAAGTCATTAGTGTAGAAAGGTTTAATAGGTTCGGAGGTCCCTATATTTGCGGGTTCGTTTCAGTTGGGTCCTCCAATTTTTAAAGTGATCAATTGGGTCCCTAATTTGGTAAATGTGATTCAATAATAGGATCTCCGTTAAATGTAGTTAACGTACGTTAACTTTGTTATGAAGTGGAAGCTGAGGCATCCAGGTGGCATCCTTCGTGGATTTTTATCATTTTTATTTTCCCTTCCATTCACACAGTTAACATCAAAGTAATGACCCTGCTGCTTCAAAATGTAGCTCTCAGAACGCCACTCCCACACCAGCAGCTGCCCCAATTTGGCGCAGCCAAATGTCAGCCAGTTCCCAAGCTCGTTAAACACAGCGGTGGTAATTTTCTCCTTTGAAATAGATAGCAAATGAATGCACACAAAATCTGGCATCTGATACAACCCAAACACACCATTAGAAAATCCAACAAACATCACATCTGATACAACCCCTATGATAATCACATGCTGTCACTTTTGCCCATCCCTGCATAAACCCATCCTTCCTCAATAACTCCCACTTTCCCTTACTCAGGTAACCCTCATCACCATCCTCAACATCAATTTTCTTCCTCTTCTTCACACCATCATTCTCAACAACCTCCAAATTCCTTTCCGCGTCCCTCTCCGGCGTCCCTGGCGAGGGCGGCTCCGAACCCTCAGCCTCACCACCACTATCAGAAGTAAAACCCCAGCTAAATAACTAACAATCCCTAGTAATCGTATAAGCCTTACAAACTCTACTAGTTTTCGAATTAACACTGAAGAACGAACCTACAACCGAATCCCTGTGCCCTAGGAGCAAAAAGGGTTTTTTCTTTCCACCACTATTCAATTTCTTCAAGCACAAGATTCTCGCGGTTAAATCCTTGGACCCGACGATGAGGTACTTGGAGTCTGGGCTCCAATCGAGGGTGGTTACTTTCGCGTCGAACTCGGCGAAGGTGCGTACCAGCTCGAAGGGGAAGTACTCGCGGCGGAAGGCCGGAGAGCGCCAGATCTGGACAAGCTTTCAGGTGGCGACGGCGATGTTAACTTCATGGTTCTTGGTTGCTTCTCTTGAACATTATTTGTCACCAAAACCAGGAAATTCTTGAACACCGTAGGGTTCTTGGTTGCTTCTCTTGCCTTGGTGGTGATTCCCAGTTTCAGAACATTAATGAGAAACATTGGTTAATAATTTCTAAAAATGATAAAAATCCACGAAGGATGCCACCTGGATGCCTCAGCTTCTACTTCATAACAAAGTTAACGTACGTTAACTACATTTAACGGAGATCCTATTATTGAATCACATTTACCAAATTAGGGACCCAATTGATCACTTTAAAAATTGGAGGACCCAACTGAAACGAACCCGCAATTATAGGGACCTCCGAACCTATTAAACCGTGTAGAAATCACTTTTTATGACAGATAAAAATGACCTAATGATGGATGGACTCACATCATAGTTCTAACACTCATAATAATTTTGCTCTTTTTATAATGCAGTAGAAAAGTACGTCATAATAAATTCAGCATACTATGACGTACTTTCAATCATATGTCCAGTTTATTATGATATAATTTCACTTATCAATGACAAATTTATTATGTAATTGGATTTACCTATCATAAGATATAGACTTTTATAACATAGATATGTTTACCTATCATAATATCTTCTATGTATTATGACATACATTGTCATAATACATGTTTTTCATAATTAACCTATGATGACATACATTGTCATGTACCTCATAAAATCTTGTTTTTTAAAACATCGTAGTTATATTTGACATTCAATCTACAATCAATTTTCTATATTACCATCTCATATAATCAATTTATAATCAATATACTCTTAAATGAACAAATTCAATTGAACTAACAAAATTGAATTCATTTCAAATATTAAATTGTCCTAATAATATTTAATGCATTATTTGTACTGAAAACTATATATTGAATACATATATTACATTAACTTATAAATACTACTAAATTGGAGCAAAATTTCTACAATTTACTAATACTTAAAATAAAAGAAGCTCACTTAGTTTTAATGTCTTGATCTTATTGGAGATGAATCATTAAAAATCTACAAATAAAATACTGAAGTTAAAATAATATTGTAATGAACAATTAAATAAGTATTTGGTGAGCTTTTTATTACATATAATGTATGTAAAAATAAAAATAATGGTGTGCATGTGTTTCATTACGTAATACCCAACTCATAACAACCCAATTAATGTCAACACTGCTAATTAAATACAAATAATCAAGACTCATTCAAACCAAAGACACACAAAATCATATTATACTCTCTAGCTAGCCTTACACCGTGTAACTTTGATCAATTTTGCTAAAACAACAAAAAAGCAAATTCCACAAAATCAACAAAACAATCAATTCTTTATAAAAATAGCAATAATAAAATATAAAACAAAGGTCATCTTCCTTTAGATTAGGTGTTATTATTTTTATCTTCGATAAATAGCATAATATTTCTTGAATAATCAATATCAAATCCTGTGAAATACTTTAAAAGAAATATAGGTAAATTAAATATTACAACCAGATTTCAATAAGTGTGCCACCGTTCCAAAACTAGAGCAAAAGAAGGTATCAATACTACAACAACCAGATTTCAAATAAGATCTTTTTACTTTAAACAACCCGATTTGAGAATTTGATAAATAGGTTACATTTCCTTTTAATAGAATATTATAATTACCAACACCTATAACTTATTCACTATCAATAATATCCGGTTATGAGAAAGCTTAATTGTTCTAATCATATATAAAAACAAGTTGTGAATACTGAATTTTAATTGGATGAAGCCATGAGAAACTCATGAACCAGGATTCTACCTAGTCTATTTAATTATAACAGTATAATAAACAATAATAGAATCATCGGTATCTTTAGTTAACTGAAATCTTCGACATTTTATTTTTTTAATCATGAATTTATTTTAAAAAATAAAAATCATCTCTTTAATAAAGATTGAAATAATATTTCTTTTATCATTCATTTAAGAGTTCAAAACTTTTACAATAAAATATTGACATTATCAACCAAACACAAATCAGGTTACAAAAGGCATTTAAGAAGCGATGTTGGGTATGAAAATTCCTTTTTCATCTACTGGAATCAAATTTTCACGAAATTATAATTGGTTGGAGTCCTCTTTTTTATAAATAATACTATACATATGTCTGATATGACTAAGAAATTTTTAAAAATGTGAGGCAAATTAATTTTAAAAATGTTCATATCAAACATAAAAATAAGAATTTGACTAAACACTCCCTCAGCTTGTCAAATTCATAAATTCAAAATAAAACAGATTCTCAAATTAACTATAAAACTCAACCAGACTATACAATTAAGGCTTAATACCTCTTTTTGTCCCTCTTTATAAGGAAAATGTTCAAGTTCGTCCTACCTTTTTTAAAAAGTTCAATGTGGTCCCAAGTTGTGAAAAAAGTGTCCAATTAAATCCTTTTTGGTCACGGCGTTAAATATTTAACGATCCAACTGACAGCGTGGACTGATCTGTACAACGTGGCTGTTTACCTTCATAACGTGGTAGTAATAGTGTTTTTCATTAAATTTCACGTGGCAGTGGCAGTGATTAAAAAATTCTGAGTTAGGGTTTGGGTATTCGAAATTCCTCTTGCTGCTGCTGCTGTTCTTCTCTTCGACCAACCAGTTCAATGTTTGCTTTTCCCTCATTAATCACTATGGCCTTAGAATTGTAGTGTGGCAGAAGAAGGCTTCCCTAAAGTTTTTCAAAGACAACCATTATTTAATTATGATCTCTTATAATTATGACGTTATAGTGAATAATAGAATTCAATTACTGAGATTGTCCACACGATTTTTCCATGTATTACCTCTTTGATATCTACAGAACTGAGGAACACGTCCAAGTCCCTAAGCTGCGGGTTTTTCTTCGGTGTGATCTCGTACAACTTTCCAAATTTGTTGGCGTAGATGGGTTTTTGGTTTCTCAGGTTTAATGGTTCATCTTCGGAAGAAAGGGCTTTCCTTGAACTAGATTTGGCATGTTTGGTCAGTTCCCGAATCTGTTTGCTTTTAAGTTCCACAATCACTCCCTCTTGCTGACTCTCCTCGCCTTTCTCTTTGCTGTCCTTCCGCTCCAAATAGAACCCTGTTTATCTCCTTGATGTCGCTCTATAAAAATCATGCAAATATAGACAATGATATCATTAAAGTAATGTGAAATTTAGACAAACTAGTAGTAGCTAAATGGCAGCGCAATTTGTATTTCTTGTTCCTCCAAAATGCTTATCCCCAAATCGCAATTTCGAATACCCAAACCCTAACTCAGAATTTTTTAATCACTACCACTGCCACGTGAAATTTAATGAAAAACACTGTCACTGCCACGTTATGAAGGTAAACAGCCACGTTGCACAGATCAGTCCACGCTGTCAGCTGGATCGTTAAATATTTAACGCCGTGACCAAAAAGGATTTAATTGGACACTTTTTTCACAACTTGGGACCACATTGAACTTTTTAAAAAAGGTAGGACGAACTTGAACATTTCCCTTATAAAGAGGGACAAAAAGAGGTATTAAGCCTACAATTAATTAATACTAAGAAGTTAAGTGCTTGTATATTTTCTCTTGAATTAGGTAAGCTAGCAGGTTTATTCATCTAGCTATCAGACGTTGCGCTGTCGGAAAAATTGCATTTCAGATAAACAAAAAACCAAAACCAGGACTTATTTTACTATTTAAAATGTCAATAACAAATAAGATAAAAAAGTTGTTCCAATCAATAATAATTCCACCATTGTTGAGAATTTGAGTTATTGTCTTCAGTTGATATAATATAGCGAAAAGTATAAAACTAAAGAATTACATAATATAAAACTATCAATTTCCCCATGGCATGAAGAAGTGAAATAGAGAGGGAGTACATAATCAAACTTTTAACTAAAGCAAGAGTTTAAAAGAGTTGTCAATTATGAAACCCAACAAAACTAAATCAAAGTCTTCAAAACACCAAAGGAAAAATTTAAAGTTTGAGTATTCACCTTTCAAGGAGCAAAGCTATTGTACAAGGAAAAAGGGAACTTATGGAGATGGTGCAAGACATGCCTTAGTCTGGCTATGAACTCTTTTTTCAAGACATGGTGGTTCATGAGAAGCATGTCCTGGAACCAGAACAATTTGTAGGGAGGTTCAACATCCACATAGATCTCCTCACTAGTAAGATATTGTCCTTTTTGGGTCAAGCCCTCACGAAGTTGCTTTTGGTATCACTACAAAAGGCCTCTTACCAATGGAGGTATCTTATGTGTATATAAACTCATGTTCATCTTTTGTTTTATCTGATGTGGAACTTTTTTTGTACCTAACAATCCATGAATTTGTGCTTAAAATTGATCATGAAAGTCTCAAAAAGTTGTTGGGAAAAAGGTTGCAATCACAAAATGGTTACCTAAATTTTTGGGTTTTGATTTCACGATACAATACAAATCAGGCTTAGTTAAAAGTTTGTAATCAATGGTTGCGGAAGGTAGTTGTTTGCATTCAAATCGATGATCAACTTAAAGCATTATATGATCAATATGTGAGAAGTAAGGGGCACTCTCCAGAATATGCAATTAAAGATGGTCTTTTATTCTGGAAAGAGCGTGCTAAATAAGTTTCATTCCTCCAAAGTAGGTGGGCATGCCAGAGTATCAAAGACTATCGCTAGAATAGATTCTCAATTTTTCTAGCCGAGTATGCGACAAAGCATTCGACGATTTGTACATGAGTGTCAAATTTGACAATAAGCAAAGGTGGAACTAACATTACCAGTAGGTTTACTTCAGCCATTACCAATACCGTAGCATGTGTGGGACAATGTTCCGATGGATTTTATCACAAACTTGCCACCTTCACATGGTTATTCTACTATCATCGTAGTAGTAGACCGATTATCAAAATTTGCGCATTTTATTTCCTTAAAAGTTGAGTATACAAGCAAGATTGTTGGCGAGTGTTTTATTCATAACATTGTAAAGTTGTATGGTGTTCCACGATCCATTGTTTCTGATTGTGACAAAGTTTTCGTTAGTTGTTTTTGGAAACACTTGTTCAAAGCTCAAGGAATAACACTTCCTATGATCTCTTCATATCACCCACATTTTGATTGACAAACAGGGGCCCAAAATAAGACTCTAGAGATGTATCTACATTGTTTTGTGTTTGATAACCCAAAAGGTTGGTTTGTCATATTGCCATGGGCTTAGTATTGGTATAATTCATCTCTTCATCAAAGCATTGGACTGTCTCCATTCAAAGCTTTGTAGGGAAAGGATCCACCTATTGTCATGCGTTATGAAATCAGTTCCATAGATCTGGTTTCAGTTCAAGAACTGCTATGTGAACGTGATGCGATTTTTCAACTATTGAAATTGAATAAGATGAACGCACAACTTGATAAAATATTAAGGGACATATAGTTCGAAGTTGGAGATTTTGTGTTGGTCAAACTACAACCTTATAGACAACACTTAATAGCTTTTAGGAAAGCACAAAAGTTGAGCATGCACTATTTTAGACCCTTTGAAATTTTGGGAAAAATTGGAAAAGTGACTTATAAATTGAAATTACCGGATACTGCTAGGATTAATCCGTGATGAATCATTATTTTTTCAATATTCACTTAATTTTCCCTACCGAATTTAATTAGTGAATTGTGCTTAACTATCCATTATTTTATCTGTTTTGCTATTTGGGTTTATTTTAACTAATAATTCATATTTTAATTAATTTGAACCTTTTGAGCTTAATTATTTCCCATTATTATTTTCAGGACAATTTTGGGATTATATTTTGGGATGTAAAGAGAGTTGCCATGTCATTTAATATTGTCCACATCAACATTTGTTTTTATTTTCTTTTATAATTTGGTTTTTATTAATTGTGGAACAGGCTTGGACTTTGGGCCCAATTTTAGAATTAGGGAGCCCATTTTAAAGAGGCATATTTTCGGCCTAAGGTTTGGTACCCAACAGAGAGACAAAATTTCGAATTACACTCTCTCTCGTATTTTATTATGTACGGACGTGAACATATGTTGGATTGGAGTTTTATTGTTAATTCTTTATTTTCCCCCATTTTTGTGTGATAATAATCTATTTTTAGGCTATTTTAGTTTTTAATTCATTAGAAATAGTATAGTTTAGAGTAATTAGTATAAAAATAGGGTTTTTATAAAAATAGTGTTAATTTTTTAGTTAAATAAAATAGGTTTTTTAAATAAATAAGTATTTTCCCTTTTTAGTAAAAATATTTAGAAAAATAAATAAAACTTCGTTTTGCTTTTATAGGCTTTTAATCTTTGTTTTTGTTGTTTGATTCTTCATTTCTTTCTTTTGGCAGGATTAGTCCTTGGAAAAATGGGCCAGAATAAACTAAATAAAAGTTGTTTGGATTTTACTCCCTACACCACTCCACTTTGCTCCCTGCACCACCACATTTTTTTAAAATTCCAAAACTATCCTTTATATTTTAAAATATCCTACACCACCACTCCTTTTCTTCAACGGATGTCAACATCCGTTGAAGAAAAAATTCTTCCACAGACATGCTACATCCGTTAACGGATGTGACGACATCCGTTGCCTTTTTGTTTTTTAGTTTTTAGTTTTTTTATTTTTTCTGTTTTAAATTAATATATAAATATTATTTAATTATTTTAAAATTATAATTTAATTATTTATAAATTAATTTTATTTTATTTAATAAAATAATTATTATTAATTTTAATTTATGTATTATTATTTAAATAATAATTAAAAAATTTATTATAATTATATTAAAACGGATGTACCACATCCGTAACGGATGTGGCGACATCCGTTGCTTCTTTTGTTTTCTAATTTAGTTTTTTTATTTTTTTGTTTTAAATTAATATATAAATATAATTTAATTATTTTAAAATTATTACTTAATTATTTATAAATTAATTTTATTTTATTTAATAAAATAATTATTATTACTTTTAATTTATGTATTATTATTTAAATAATAATTAAAAAATTTGTTATAAACATATTAAAACGGATGTGCCACATCCGGATGTGGCGACATCCTTTGCTTTTTTTGTTTTTTAGTTTTTAGTTTTTAATTTTTTATATTTTAAATTAATATATAAATATTATTTAATTTTTTAAAAATTATTATTTAATTATTTATAAATTAATTTTATTTTATTTAATAAAATAATAATAATTATTTTAATTTATATATTATTATTTAAATAATAAATAAAAAACTTTTTAAAAATATATTAAACGGATGTGGCACATCCGTTAACGGATGTGGCCACATCCGTTGAAGTTTTTTTTTTAAATAAAAATAATAAATTAAAATATAAAATATGTAAATGGATGTTACGGATGTCAACATTCGTTGAAGGTGAAACGGATGTTGACATCCGTTTTATAGAAGGGCAAATAAGGTATGGGGAGGTGCAGGGAGCGGTTGGCGGTGGTGGAGGAAGCAACTCTCAAGTTGTTTGGGCTGAGTTTCAAGTGTTGCATTTTAAAAGCTGAAGCTGCTGAAGAGACCAGGCAAAATCATGAACAGGGCTAGCAAAGATCATTTTTGGGCTACAAATGAAAGCAATCTGGGCTAGTTGGTTAAATTACACCATTTAGCCATTGCTAGAGTTGGGCTGAAGCTGCGTGTTTTGAGTAAAATTTAAATGCAGCGACGACGTTTTGAGATGGGCAGCTACTGCAGCTTTCTAGGGGGTCCTTGTTCGTGAAACTCATTTGGGAGAAAAGAACACTCTCAAGCATTTTGGAGAGAAGAAAACAACCCTCCTCTAGGGTTCGTGAGAGAAGAGAAAAGATAAAGCTTGTGCTCAAGCCACTAATCTTGCCCGGAGAAGAAGCTGCCCGGAGAAGAAGCTGATCGAAGAGAAGATGATCGGAGGGTTGTGGAGAAGATTAGAAGGAGATCGTGAAGAGAGGACGTTGGATCAAAAGAGCGCGAAGCGTTGACAGTTAGTCCTTTTCACTTTTCCTTTTCGCTCTTTCATTTTTCTTCTTCCTTCTTGGACCCTATAAAAGGGCATGTATATAGACATTGGGAGAGGGTAACGGGTGGTGGGTGACAAGCACCATTCTTAGCTCTAGGAGGGTGATAAACTCCGTGCAAGAGTGATTTGTGAGAGATTTCGGTTTTCTTAGGGTTTTTACTTGCTTTTCGTATTATAGATTCTGTATTTGGATTGATCATTTGATCACTTACAGTGGTGATAGCCTGTAGTGATTTCAATCTACTGTTTCTTTCGTTCCCTTGCTTCTGGATTAAGTACTCGCAGTGGTGACAATCCGCAATGGCTTTGATCGCGCCTATAGCGGAGCTTGTTCTTGTAATCTTTCTTTTCTTTACAATGCAATTTCATTTACTTTGATTTTCTCTGTTTTGAGTACACTTGCTGGTTTTGGATTTGATGTTACGCAATTTACTTGTTTCTTTAGCTAAATTTAGATTTCAATCTGTTTAACTGCTTTTGATAGTGGTAATCGAATCTGGTGTTGATTTTTTAATGCTTTTGTATATTTAAATGGTGGTTTCATTTCTAATTTGATATTGTTTGTCTCACTCAGCATTTAGATTTTAGATGTTACTTTTAATTCTCGTGCACATATTGCTTTTAAGATTTGGCATTTGGTTTTATGTACATTTAGGAACTTTTATGAGTTGATAGAAGATATAGTTGTTGTTAAGAGTTTATTTTAGTTAAGAGTAGTTTAGGTTCTGATGATACTTTGTAAGACATAGTAGTTTAGGCATTTTAGTTAGGTTTATTAGGTCAGTTTATACTTCTAAATACTTCATTCCAGTTTTCATTCCTTCATTTGCATTTAGTACAACAGATTCAAAAATTCTGCGTCTATAATATTTCTTGCATTTGTTTAGGCATCCATTACTTCATTCTTTCTCTTATATGGTGATTACTAAAAATGAATGATTTTTAAATATTTTTACAAACTTTGAATGATCTTGAATCTTCTTGTAAATCTAAGTAATACGCGTATGCAATTCAAAGTAAAAGAGATAAGGAGAGAATAACAACACAAGGTTCTTATCTTGGTTCGGCCTCAATGTCTACATTCAGTCATCCTTCCAATAAACCTTAGATTGAAGGATCTTTCACTATAATGATTTGAGAATTACACCAAAGGTTTTACAGAGAACACACTCTCACAATGTAAACACCTCTTCTACTCAGAATCAAATATAGAAAGAAAACACCTGCACACAGAACCAGACGTCTTTGCTGCAGAACCCTTTGAGACCACCTCTCAAAGTCAAGAACCCCTTGTTCTTCTTCTTGTCTCGCACGAACAAGGAACCACAATCCGAGATTGCAAAAACATGTTTATGATCAAGGTAGAAACACCTTAGTAGTGCAGAGTATGATTAATCAATTACATCCACAGTTCTTCTCTCAAGAAACCTTCAAGTTTCTTCCAAATCTTTCAATCTTGGTTCTTGGAGCTTCTCAATCACTTGTAACACTTTTCTCTAATAAAAGATATCACATGAAAATTTCAAACGATCAATTCGTTACAGTTCAATAAGTAGTGCGTCAATATATAGTTATCTCATGACAGACGTAGATTAATCGATTACATTAGTAATGTAATCGGTTACATAAGTGACAAATATAACAAAATTACAATTCAAACAGATCTAATTGAATGCACAATTAATGTATTCGATTTGCAATAAATGTCAGTCAACATATTTAAAAATATGACTGTTAAAACAGTTAGGACATAGCTTTAAGACAGTTTTCAAAACATAACAGAGTTAATTGATTACATACACAATGTAATCAATTAAGCTAAACGCTTAAGAAAATTTTGAAAACTTTTTCTCTTTAAACCTCATCACTACACATATCAAAAAGATGTTTGCAAAGACACAGAGTTCTAATCGATTTAACACTTAATGTAATCGATTCAAAACCTGTTGTTTTGCCACAGTTCAAAACATAAGCTATCTTATGAGTTCAATTGATTACAACATCAATGTAATCGATTGTATCATACAAAATTGCTTTGTGCTTAATGTTTTATCTCAAAAAAATTTAGCATGCATACAGAAGATATACACAGTTATGATCATAGTTGATGAAATCTACTCCAGGATATGCAGAAGAAGATCCAAAACTCAGAGAACTGGCAGCGGATTGAGAGAATGCAGTGGAATTTCTGGATGCACGGAAGGTGTTTGATAAGATGCTGGAAGTGTTTGAGTGGTTGTGTTTGGTAGAATTCTCGCTCAGCAAGCTTTCCAAAGGGGAAAGAAGCTAGAGGAGGTGCAAGATAACAAAGCACAAGGTTGAACTTGAGAGTGAAAGCTGAAAATTGGCAGCATTTCTTTACTACAAATCAAGTTACATTTACAAGTGATGAAGCTCTCTATTTATAGAAGAAGGAGAGCTTCTAAAACGTATTGTGCAAGTTATTTAAATGTGCACATGCTATAAAACAGATAGAGGAAGCTTGGGCAGCAAGCTATAATTGCCAACTCAGCAAAGCAATTGAAGAAGATGGAGTTGTTGTCTTTGGTGTTGAACGTAATGCAAAAGCCATAGGCACCAACCATCCATTTGTGCTTCTTTGCTTTACTTACGTGGCAGCCCTTTTAAGTTGCATAGACATGGTTCCTCCCTTTTATTAATATTCTGCAAAAGCAATGTAAAAGTATTTAGCAAAGAGAAAGAGGACTTAGTAAGTAATACTCCATAAGAGTAAGGTAGTGAGTGCTCCCTCTTCCTCTTGGATTCTCTTGGACATAGCTCTTGTTAAAGGTCCTATGTGAAGCTTAGATGGTCCTCCATCAGTCCCTCCCTCTTGAAAAAGATCTTTCCTCAGATCTTGGGAATCCTGTTGGGCATCTCCTGTGAAAGGAATTAAATCACAAATGTTAAAAGTAGGACTGACGCCATAACTTTCAGGAAGGTCTAATTGATATGCATTATCATTTATTTTCTTGACCACTTTGAAAGGACCATCACCTCTTGGGCTTAATTTGGATTTACGTTGAGAAGGAAATCTTTCCTTTCTCAAGTGAAGCCAAACTAAGTCTCCCTCTTTAAAGATTACTTGTTTTCTCCCTTTGTTGTTGTAGTCAGAATATTTTTGAGTTTGTTTTTCAATATGGGTTTTAACCTTTTCATGTAACTTTTTGATAAACTCCGCTTTAGAAATACCTTCTTTATGAAGAAAAGAAGATGAATCTGGAAGAGGAAGTAAATCAAGCGGTGTGATAGGGTTAAAACCATAAACAACCTCAAAAGGAGAAAGTTTAGTAGTCTTGTGAACTACTCTATTATAAGCAAACTCTATATGAGGTAGATGATCATCCCAATTTTTAATATTGCCCTTTAACATTACCCTTAATAGAATTGATAGAGATCTATTTACTACTTCTGTTTGCCTATCAGTTTGTGGGTGACATGTAGTAGAAAATAGTAGTTTAGTTCCTAGCTTGGCCCAAAGTGTTTTCCAAAAGTAGCTAAGGAACTTAACATCTCTATCAGAAACTATAGTTTTGGGTAAGCCATGTAATTTGAATACTTCTTTGAAGAAAAGTCTTGCTATATAGCTAGCATCATCTACTTTGTGGCAGGGTATGAAATGAGCCATTTTACTAAATCTATCAACTACCACAAAGATTGAATCAAACCCCTTTTGAGTTCTCGGTAGACCTAGGACAAAATCCATACTAATGTCCTCCCAAGGGGTGCTAGCTATTGGAAGAGGAAGATAGAGTCCATGAGGCATGACTTTAGATTTAGCTTGTAAACAAGCTATGCAACTAGAACAATGCTTTTGGACATCTATTCTCATGTGTGGCCAATAAAATTTGCTTTTTAAAGTATGAAGAGTTTTATCAACTCCATGATGGCCCATGAGTCCTCCTCCATGACTTTCCTTGATAAGAAGCTTTCGAATGGATCCTTGGGGTATGCATAATTTTCCTTTATTAAAAAGATACCCCTCAGAAATATAGAATCCGTCGAATGGCTTCTTAAGACAAGATGCATATGTGGATGCAAATGTAGGATCAGTTTCATAAAGTTGCTTAATGTCATCAAAACCTAGTATTTGTGATCCTAAAGTAACTAACAATGCATGACGTCTAGATAGAGCATCCGCAACAACATTAGTACTTCCCTTTTTGTGTTTGATGACATATTGAAACTGCTCGAGATATTCTATCCACTTGGCATGTCTTTTGTTCAGCTTTCCTTGCCCTTTAATATACTTGAGAGATTCATGGTCAGTATTGATAATAAATTCTCTAGACACCAAGTAATGCTCCCAAGTTTGCAATGCTCGAATAAGGGCATATAGTTCTTTGTCATAGGTAGGATAATTCAATGTAGGTCCCCTGAGTTTTTCACTAAAATAAGCTATGGGGTGACCTTCTTGTATAAGGATAGCTCCTATTCCTACCCCAGATGCATCACATTTGACTTGAAAAGCTTTAGAAAAATCAGGTAAATGTAGAATGGGTGCATGTGTTAACTTATGCTTCAAGGTCTCAAAGGCTAGACTTTGCTTTTCATCCCACTTGAATGACACATCTTTCTTTAAAAGTTCATTGAGGGGAGCAGCAATAGTAGAGAAATTCTCTACAAATCGTCTATAGAAACCTGCTAGACCTAGAAAACTTCTTACTTCTCCCACTGTTTTCAAGACAGGCCACTCTTGGATAGCATTGATTTTGCTAGGATCAACATGTACACCTTCTTTCCCAACTTTGAATCCCAGAAAAATGACACTTTCTTGACAAAAGGTACATTTGTCAAAGTTGGCAAATAAGTGATGTTGTCTAAGTAAAATCAAAACTTTCCTCACATGGTGAAGATGTTCTTTAAGACCTTTGCTATAGATTAGAATGTCATCAAAGTAGACTACAACAAAGTTGCCGATGTATTCCTGAAGGACATGATTCATTAGTCGCATGAATGTACTAGGAGCATTGGTTAAGCCAAAAGGCATGACTAACCATTCATAGAGGCCAAATTTGGTCTTAAAAGCGGTTTTCCATTCATCTCCGTCTTTGATTCTTATTTGATGATATCCACTTTTAAGATCAATCTTGGTGAACATGTTTGCTCCATGTAACTCATCTAACATATCGTCCAACCGAGGAATAGGGTGCCTATACTTGACTGTAATGTTGTTGATAGCCCTACAATCTGTACACATTCGCCAAGAACCATCTTTCTTTGGGACTAACAACACTGGCACGGCACAAGGGCTAAGACTTTTTTGTATCCACCCTTTTTCCAATAAATCATGGACTTGCCTCTCTATCTCTTTGGTTTCTGTAGGGTTAGTCCTATAAGCTGGTCTATTGGGAAGACTAGCTCCAGGGATCAAATCAATCTGATGTTCAATTCCTCTAAGAGGTGGTAAACCACTTGGAACCTCTTTAGGAAATAAATCATCAAATTCTTTCAAAAGCTTTTGTAACCCTTTGGGAAGAGAATCAAGTGGATGATTTATGGAAACAAGTGCCTCTTTGCAATAGAGAAGAAAGTGAGGTTGTCCAAGAAAAAGATTTTTAGATTGTTTTGTTGGGACAACTACATTGGTTGAGGCACTTTCTAACAAACTCAAATTCTTCTCTTTTGAAACTGTTTTATTTTTGAGTTTTTTCTCACCATCCAATTTTTTTTTAAGTATTATTTGATCCTCTCGTACTTGTGATGGTGTAAGAGGGCTCAAGATAATCTTTTTGCCTTTGTGTTGGATGGTGATCTTGTTGGTGACCCCATCATGCAAAGCTTGTTTGTCATATTGCCAAGGTCGCCCAAGTAAGATGTGACCTGCTTCCATTGGAACAATATCACAAATGATTTGATCTTCATACTTGCCTATGGAAATTGGTACACTTACTTGTTCCTTAACAACTATTCCTTCATCCTCTTTTATCCATTGAAGTTTGTAAGGGTTAGGATGAGGAGTAGGAGTTAAGCCTAGCTTTTCCACCATTCTAAAGCTACAACAATTACAACAAGAACCACTATCCACAATCATAGAACAAGTTTTATCAAAAACTTTGCAGCGTGTGTGGAATAGGTTTTCTCGTTGAGATTGTTGTAACTCCACATGCTTTGCTTCAAGGAGTCTCCTAACAATAAGAAGATCTCCATCACAAGGTGGAGCTTCATGTTCCTCTTCAGATGAGGACAACTCAGACGCACTGGAGGTTGATACCTCACTATGATTTTCATGCTCAAGGATATAGGTTGACTTTTTGAAGTGACACTCAGTTGAATAGTGTCCTCTAGCCCCACATTTAAAACATCTAGTCTCCCTACCCTTGGAATCTCTAGTTTGCTCTCTTGGAGGCCGTTGTTCCTTTCCTTTAGAGTTCTTTTTTTCTTTTCTTAGCTCTCTATCCTTGCTTTTGATCTTATCTTTCTCTCGTTCACGCTCTCTCTCTTTTGATTCTTCATATCTTGGAAAACTACCCTCCCTCTTAAAATCTTTCTTATATGAAGAGGAGGTAGCATAAGGTCTCTTTGTGGAAGCTTTTCTTCTATTTTGTTCTTCCACTCTCACACATAGCTGGACAAAGTCATTGAGATCTAAGTAAGGTAAAAGTTCTACCTTATCTCTAATCTCATAGTTCAATCCACTCTGGAATCTAGCTATGGTGAATCTCTCTTCCTCTTTAATCCCAGCTCTTAACATGAGTAATTCTAATTTCTGCCGGTATTCCTCAACACTCATGTTTCTTTGTTGAAGTCTATGGAGCTTGTCCATGACTTCTCTAGCATAATATGCTGGTACATGCCTTCTGTGTAAGGCTGCTTTTAACTCATTCCAGTATTGGATGGTATAGTCGCCACTCATCTTTTGATCTCTTATGATTGATGTCCACCAATAAAGGGCTGCACCTTGAAAAGTCAAGGTAGCTAAGGTCACTCGCCTCCTATCATCTATGTGGTAGCACTCAAAAATCTGTTCAACCTTCATCTCCCACTCAAAGTATTCTTCTACATTGTCTTGTCCAAAGAAGGGTGGAAGATCGAGTTTAGGTTCCACATGATGGTCTCTATGGTTATGATTACGCCTAGGAGGGAGTTGATAGTGATCATAAGGGTGATAACTATGGTGATCACTATGTTGGGAATGATCATCATGATCATGGTTTTGCCTATGAGAGTGATCCCCTTGTGAATGCCCTCTTTGAATGAGAGTAAGATTGGTGACCATTTGCCTTAGTTCATGTAACTCAGCCTTGGTTCTATTGAGCTCTTCTCTCAACTCTATGTTGTCCTGATCATGATTGGTGTTACCTTGAACACTAGAGTGACTCATGCTTGTGAAGTAGAGAAAGTGTTTTCACAAAATTAGAAAGCCTTGCACAAGTATGAATCAAAACTGTTGGAAAAGAGGATTTGCTTGTTTTTGGTGAATGACTTCTATAGAGATTCTAAAAGTGAAGAAACCGAATAGCTCCCAAGAAGGAGAGGTGAGTCACAATGGACAAGCTTAGAAACCTTGTCCTTCCTTAGCCAGAGTGTCTCCTGACGTTTCTTACCAAAGTTTCTAGATAGAAGTCTTTCAAAACCTTTTAGGAATGTAACGATGTGATGCCCCTAATAAACCAAACGAAGGTTTGTCTATATGGTAGCTTACCTAGCTATCACGGAGACGTAGAACACAAATATTCAACAAGAAAAAGAAAGGAAGTATGAAATGAATGGAAAAAGAAAAAAAAACGGCCCTAAGTGAAAGTGCAAATGACACTTGGAGCCACTTGACACACTTCCACACTAAGAAGTGGAAACTAAACTATTACAATGTTGTATGGTGCACTTGGAATTGCTTGAAAAGCATTTTCCCAAGTCACTTTAGGTTTCAAAAACCAAGAAGAAATTACCACAAAGGTTCCGTGATAGAATGCCACTTATACAAAGAAGTGTAAAAGAATTTATACAAAGCCAAGTGTGGCTGTTACAGCAAAAGAAAATGAGCTGAAATATAACTCTAAAGTGATGTTGTTCTGCTGCAAAGAAGTGTTGGACAGCCAATGGAAATTCCTCTTGAAGTTCCCTTGTAGCAAAGTTAGCAAGACCTCCACTCCTTAAGATGCTACCCCTTTGATAAGGCTTAACTGGATGTTAAAACTCCACCAAAATATGATGTTCCAGCAAACAAGAATCACAAAAACCCGTGAGTGATCAAAAGAATGGTGCATCTAAGTTGCATGCAGAAGTAATATGACAACAGAATATGGAAGTCAAGAAAAGGTGATTTCTAAACACTTTGGGGCTGGAATAAAGGCTAGCACACAAAAGGAACTTAAGATAGGGTCTAGAATAGATTAGAAAAGCAAGAAAACTCAAAACAAAGAGCAAATTCAAGTGCAGTGAAAGTGTTTGATGAAATTGTCAAACTATTTGACAAAATGCCACAAAGAACAACATATTTTGTGTTTTCTGGTTTTTGACCTTTCAAATCTGGATTGCAGGATTTAAAGTGCTTTTTATGATTGCTATACACTTGGATAAGCATATAAATGTATTTGGAAACTTAAACCCAGCTTTTGCCAATCCAAAGAAGAAAAATCAAAGAAGAACAATGGCAAACAGCAATAAAAATGAACTCTGCACCTTACAAAGGGGCTGAAAAATTAACAGCAGTGGCTCAAATGAGCAGCAGTGTATGTGAGGTTCAAATGACTTGTCAAACAAGTTTATATCATCAAATTGGATGTGTGCAAACACTTAACAGCCAAGGAATACACTACAACAGAATTTCACTAGTGCACTTCCAAATGTAGGCAAAATGAATGGTCTAGAAGGTGATTTTGAATATGGACTGAAAAATGACCACATGAACAGTAACTACAAGTTTTAAATGACAAAATTCACTTGTACAAATGTTCAAAATACACAGAAACAGCCAGAATCATCAAATCACCTCTACTGTAGCCAAAAATGCAGTAAAATTGGATGGTTTAAAAAAGAAATCTGCATAGAGGCTTCTAAATGACCATTTATACAGTAGAACAAGTTTGAAATGGTCAAGTATTCTTGCACAAACAATCCAACACCACAGAGGCACACAGATTCTCAAAATCACTCTAATAGTTGCCAAAATATGCAGAAAAATTGGACAAAACTGCACCAGAAATTAAAATGCAACAGAGTCAAAGCTGGATGGATCAACAATCATGCAAGAAAGGTCCTAAACAACTAGATCTAATTGTAGAGTATCAGCTAGAGGAACTTTAAACACCTAAGACACATCAAAGAAGTCAAGCACGGTGCATAAGCTTGGATAAAACAGTAACAGTGATTTGAAACCAGATTTCAAGCAACTCAACCACTCATTTTTCAATTCTGTGATTATTAGGAGTTGCTATCACTTTAAACACATGTAAAAAACAGTAAACAAACTTGTACAAAGCTTGAAAATAAAGAAATCTGGACTGCATCAGCTGATATCAAATTAATCCAGAAATGATGTTTTATGCAGATTTTTCTACTGGAATCAATATTTGCAATGCTAATTGGCTCAAATGATCAAAGCTGGACATGTTGCCATTGCTTTATATGATCAACATAGAGCTAGCAATTGCTCAGGACACACTTAAAACGAAAATGAAAGCTAGAACAGAATCAAATACTTGATGACAGAGTTGAAAAACTGCACAACAGGACATGACCATGACATTACTGGAAAATGAAAAATAAAGGTTGAATTGAACTCACACAATGGAAATGCACCGATTAAAATGATGAAAAAACACTTAAGGAAAATAGGAAACACAAGAGAAAAAAATATTCTGGAAAACAGTGATCACTACGCTGCACAACACGGTCAAACATATAAAATGGAGATGAGAGTGGCTTAGCTCTTGGAGCGTGAATGGAACGGCTGGCTCTTGATGCCAAATGATGGAATCTACTCCAGGATATGCAGAAGAAGATCCAAAACTCAGAGAAGTGGCAACGGAATGAGAGAATGCAGTGGAATTTCTGGATGCACGGAAGGTGTTTGATAAGATGCTAGAAGTGTTTGAGTGGTTGTGTTTGGTCGAATTCTAGCTCAGCAAGCTTTCCAAAGGGGAAAGAAGCTAGAGGAGGTGCAAGATAACAAAGCACAAGGTTGAACTTGAGAGTGAAAGCTGAAAATTGGCAGCATTTCTTTACTACAAATCAAGTTACATTTACAAGTGATGAAGCTCTCTATTTATAGAAGAAGGAGAGCTTCTAAAACGTATTGTGCAAGTTATTTAAATGTGCACATGCTATAAAACAGATAGAGGAAGCTTGGGCAGCAAGCTATAATTGCCAACTCAGCAAAGCAATTGAAGAAGATGGAGTTGTTGTCTTTGGTGTTGAACGTAATGCAAAAGCCATAGGCACCAACCATCCATTTGTGCTTCTTTGCTTTACTTAGGTGGCAGCCCTTTTAAGTTGCATAGACATGGTTCCTCCCTTTTATTAATATTCTACAAAAGCAATGTAAAAGTATTTAGCAAAGAGAAAGAGGACTTAGTAAGTAATACTCCATAAGAGTAAGGTAGTGAGTGCTCCCTCTTCCTCTTGGATTCTCTTGGACATAGCTCTTGTTAAAGGTCCTATGTGAAGCTTAGATGGTCCTCCATCAATAGTAGTATGCAAACTAATCAACATGATAACATATGTATTAATCATATTGAAACACTTGTAAACCAACACATGTATCAAACACAAATACAGATTTCTGTTGTGCCAGTATAACATATGTGTGTTTTTACAGTTAATGTGTTGTCATCATCAAAAACCAAATCATCAGATATTGTTGAGCATTCATATTGCATCCCCTATCAACAATTGATCTAATTTTGAATTTCTTTTCCAGTTCAATTAATATCCCCTATCATCAGATATTGGGTCTTGCTTAGTGGTTCAGTTTGTGTGTTTGAAGTTGCAGTCGCTTAATCTGTAGTGCGAAAATATTAAATATATGCAATGTGTTTGCTCAATTCATTTTTTATAAAAATCGTTTTAGTCTCCGTTGAGTTGATTAATTTAGGTTGGATTAGGGGTTAGAGGAGCGAATGATTTATTGTTAATCCAGGATTGGAGGCATTGCAATCAAACTAATGACCAACCTATTTTTAATCAGTATTAAATCTATGTTTTTTTATTTGTCCTATTAATTTTAATTTGAAAACTTCCTTCACAATAATTTATACCTTTACCTTTGACAACTACTGAAGTGGGCTCTTCGGTTCAACCTTTAAAGATTTTGCATCATCGTACCATTATCAGAAATTAAAGTCTAGTTCAATAAGTGTTGGTACAATGGACTTATTTGGTTGCATCAACAACCACTTGGGAAGATGTCACCGAGATCAAGGAGACTTTTCTAGATTTTCAACTTGAGGACAAGGTGGATTTTAATGGAGGGCGTATTGTAACGTGCACAACAAGTGACTATGAGCTCGATAAAAGTAGAAAGTTAGTTAGAGCAAAGGGACACATGGAGAGCAATCCGCATAATGAGTATCGAAGAAAAAGCGTGAGGTAGAAGAAGGAGAATGTGATATTAAAGGACTACGTGCTATGAGGGAGGGAATGCATTTGGTAAATTATATTATGACATTCTTCCCTCTCTTTTCTCTACCCTCTCTGACTTTCTCTTTTCTGATCCTACGGTTATTCTTTTATTTCATGTTTTTCATGTTGTAGTATAGTTGACCAATGTTTTCTTTCTCTGAACCTATTGTCGTAATCATTCTCAAAATAACAGTCTCTTTTCTTTTATTACATAAGAACCTTCTGTTACACTTGCCATGGAGGCTGCTTCTTCCCTTTTCCTTTGTTGCATTGAAAGAGGCAAATATTACCCATCGAACCAAAACAACATAATTCACACAAAAGTTTCAGTTTAAAACCACAAGTAAAATACTTCGCACCTAAATATACTCAAAACAAGGATAGACTTGCATGTTATGTTAGCTAAGTGATAAAAAGAAACTTAATCTCAAAACATTCCATCAGTATTTTCCCTTGACATTTTACCAATCACACTAATGACTTTTAGTAGTTTGTTGCTTACAATAGCTTGATTAATACCTAGAATCTGAGCTAAAGTGGATTCCCTCACTTTCGATTCCCTCTCTATAAATAATTTCCCCCAAAAAAGTAAAATAAAAGTGAAAGTGAGGTGAGTTATGCAACTATTTATATATAATCCAAATAATAATAATGATAAACTCATTACAAACTATAGACCAGTGAAACATTGTCTTACCGATCTAAACTATTTTCGCTACAAAATATTGGACAAAAAGCCATAACCTTCGCTCAAACCACTCTCCACTGTCTTTGGAACTAAACCTTCTCATTCGACAAGAGAAAAAACAACAAAATCGAAACTTGAAGTTGACCCACCAAAGCAAATCAAGCGCTCCACTCTGAAAGTCGTTACTTTGTGGTATTGTGTTACTAGTCACAAACAAGTTCGAGAGAAACTTTACGTTTGCCGAAACTGAAGACTAAAAAGAAAAGCAAAAGAAAAAGAGAAGCAAGAGCAATCACTAGTACAAAAATCGCGTTCAACGTTTGATAGCAGAACAACCAACGTTAACAATGATCGGTGGTATTGTTGTAAATAAATTCATTCGCACCACGTCAAATGGATTTCCTAACCGCCGTCTTTAAAAAAATAATGTCTAATCATACATAAAGTCGACACAAAATAATGACCTTAGTAATCACATAACGCCAGCAAAGAAAACCGTAGACGTTGAATACAAAATAAAGAAATACTAAATAGTGATTTACTAAATATGACGTCAATCGTAACAAACATTGGACGTTGTATATTACAGCCAACAATTATTTTTTTATTTTTCTTTCAAATCAACCCATAAAACATCGAATTGGTAAGGGCGTCGACGTTTTATTGCGAGCCTGCAGCCAAAGCCTTTATCCCTTTTTCATTATTTTTTTCCTTTTTCTTTTAACTTACCACAGAATGTCGAACTCTTTTATTAATTGAACGTTTTATTTGCAAGAAATTATGGTTTTTATTTTTTCTTTTAAACCAATCCATAAAACGTTCTTATATTGGAGGCTTCGATGTTTTATTATGCGGTTGAAGCCCAAGGGTCACTGCATAACACATCGAACTCTGTGAGGATTGGACGTGATTGACTCCCAACAATTATTCTTTTTTTCTATAAATACAGTTTCAGAGCCTTGGATAACCTCTACACCTCCATTTATAAAATTTCTTATAATACTCCTTCAAGGTTTCTTTATGTTAACTTTTTTCTTTGAGTTTGTATTAGCTCCTTCAAGGTTTGATTCTTTGTTATGTTGAAAAGCTTGAAGGAATGATACAAACTCAAAGAAAACGGTTGATACCTTTGGATTTTGCACCCTTTCAAAATGCTGCAACTTCTAGTCATAAAATTTCTCGTAACAATGTGTTCACTTTTTTCTTTGTTTTTCTATCAACTCTTTCAAGTTCACAAAAGCGAGTCATTTCCTTATGGTTTGATTCTTTGTGCATGGTGAAAAGCTTGAAGGAGTGATAGAAATCCAAAGAAAAAGGTTGAGAGATTTGGATTTCGCACCCTTTCAAAACGCTACACCCTCCATTCACCAAAATTCTTCTACATTTTAACTATCTCGTGGATCTTTTCGTGGTTAGATTTTCATTTTGTTTCTTATGTTTAGTGTTATTATGCTTTTCTTTTGTTTTTGTTTTCATTTATGAACATACGTTTTGTAAAAATGGATTTCTTTTAGAAATCCTTCAGGAGTTCTAAGTCGAATCCTTATAGCACTCGATGTCCCACTGTATATTAACGACAAACCACTTCCTAATTCAATGTAAATTTCTTCGTTTGTAACAACTGCATTTATCATGAGCAACAAACTGTCTTTTCCTATATATAGTAGACGTTGAGTGATGTCAGACTTCGACGTGAATCTTTTCATTTGTAAGAATAACATTTATCAAGACTAAACAAATTCACTTTCCCATGCATAGTTAACGTCAAAAACTTTCCAAAATCGACATGAAAATCTTTGTTTCTTACAATAACATTTATGATGACAACAAACTGTCTTTTCCCATATAAAGTAGACATCGAAAAGTGTTAGACTTCGACTTTAATCTTTTTGTTTGTAAACAAAAACATTTATCAAGACTAACCAAATACACTTTCCCATGCATAGTTAACGTCAAAGATTGTTAGAATTGATGAGCTTTGTTTCTCAACACCAAGAGGGGGGAGGGTGAATTGGTGTTTTATAAAAATAAATGCTTTTTAGCAAATGATATGATTCTTTAAATCTTTCTTGAACAATAGGCAATATGCATGAAATGAAACAATATGCTTAATCAATTTATGACAATGTGTAATCGATTAATGAAAAGAAATAGGGAGAAGAAAATCAAACACTGATTTTTATACTGGTTCGACCACTGCCTACATCTAGTGTCCTTTCAATCAACCTCTTTAACCCACTAATCCTGTCAAAGTGTAAACAACCTCTTTAACCCACTAATCTAATATAGCCAATACAGAAAACCTACAACAAGAACAATCTTCTCCTGTAGACACCCCTTTGAGAACCCTCTCAAAGTACAAAGAACTCCTTGTTGTTCTTCCTTGCAACATGCACAGGGAACCACAAATCAAAGATTGTGAATCTTCGTCTCCTAATCGAACACCAAGCACCTCAATTGTGCAGAACGATCAGCCTCTTTTAATTCAGTCAAGTTTGCCTCTCAAGAAATCTTCAAGAATAGTAAACCACTTCAAGTTCTTGTTTCTTGGAGCTTTAGATCAACTCTGTAAAACTTCTCAAAAGAATATTAATCAGATATGAAATTGTAAATCTCAATTGTCTTATAGAAATTCAATCAATGCGTCAATATATAGTTTAAGTCAATCCTGACGCACTTTAATCGATTAACCAACTTATGTAATCGGTTACATTTCACAGGTGTAACAAAATTACAACTAACTTGGCTCCTTAATTGAATACGCAATTAATACAATCAATTTTCATTAAATCCTTAGTCAAACATATTAAAAATATGACCGCTGTAGCAGTTAGATAAGCATAAGTCAGTTTTTAAATCTTAACAGACTTAATTGAATACCCAATCCATATAATCAACTAGTCTTTGACACTTAGCATAGACTTAATTGAATACCCAATACACATAGATATGATTACTTTACAAATACAGTAGTATGCATCAGATAATACAATATGTCAAATGTATGTCAAATATGACAATCACAATGTGTATATATTTCATAATAACCATAAGCAGTGTTGTCATCATCATACACATGTGTTTTTATTAATGATGTGTTGTCATCATAAAAAACATTATCATAGGTATTGGGTTTAGCTATCATAGTGCTCCCCTTTCAACAAAGACTTTCCAAATTCCATGTGAATATCTTCGTTTCTAAAAAGAGCATTTATCATGGCCAACAATTAGCCTTTTCCCATTTGACGTAGACGTCGATCAGTGTCTAACTTCGACATCAAAGTTCAAGTCCATTTTCTTTAAATACATTTTTGGATCCTTGACGTAGACCTCAAATTCTAAAATTTTGGGTTAACCTGTCACTCTGTTAACATTTTTGTGTTTGGTTTTCTCTTAGCTCTTTCAATGTCACAAAAGTTTGGGTGATGTATGAAGGAGCAATACCAAAGAAATAAGTTAACAAATTTGGGTTTCATTTCAAGTAGTACCATTTGAAAACCTACACTACATAACTTCCTTAACCAAATTCATGTTAACTTTTTACTTTGGTTCTCCATCAATTACTCCACTAAACGAAGACATTTCCTTGTTAACGATGAAGACATGGTGGAAAACTAGAGGAAAATGTTAACACCTATGAATTTCAAAAACATTCTCCATTGTTTTACTGGTTTTTTTATTTACTTCATGTGTTTGGTTTTAATGTATTCTTTCTTGTTTCGTGTTCATGTTTGACGCTATGTTTTTTTATTAAAAATGGATTTCTTTTAGAAGTCCTCTATGATAGAGGACGTCGATTAACTTAAAAATTCGACATCATAAGTAACTTAATAAATAAATAAAATTCAGGTCTTTGCATCGAATACATTCAATATTCGATGTGATACTAAGATGTAAACTTTCTTCAAGTTGTTCCCACCCTAAGATATCAGTTAGATTTGAAATCAAATGGTAGAAAACAACTTGAAGACAATTTAAAAAATGAATCATACATTGTAAATGATGAAGTTGAACAACTTTTTTATAGATTTACATTAGTTCTTAAAATTGTTTCAGTATTAAACATATTGTGAACCATATTTCTTTTCCCTGAGCACTAGTAAGATATCTTAATCATTTGTGTACTATTAAAAACATTTTGTTGACTTGAATTTCAAAGGGCACCTTCATATGAACTGAAGATGAATGCGCCACTTTGAAATTCAAGTTAGCAAATTGCACTTTAAAGAACATAAATGCTTTGAAATCTAAGGAAAAGAAAATGCAAAGTGAATAAAAACAAAGAATCCTAATATGTTCAATAGGGAAACAGGAGGCAAGGCGTTACGTGAAATGAGAGCTAAATTTATAAATGAATATGTGACGTCCGTTTGGCCAAGACATCGACGTGCAATTACATTACATCATGGATAAGTAGTACAACGTGTAAATGTGGTTACAAACTACCACCTAGAGTGAACGTCGAAGCCCAGCCGCATTTGACGTTTAAACATCATTAAGTGAAAAAGTAATAAATCTCAAAAGATTTTGATATGAACATGTTACGTCGAAGAGCCTAGAACTCGACGTCAAACCTCTGAGCTTCATTACCAGTTACTTAAAAATTGAACAAACGCCAGGGTTTGCATCAAATGCAGTCCATATTCGACGTCAACTGTGTAAATAGATTCTTAATTTAAATTGTCTTGAAGTTCTTTGCACATTAGGAAATGAAATAGCTCTGAAATCTAATCTACAAAACAACTCCAAGAAAATTTATGAAAAGAATCATACATTGCTAAATGATGAAGTTTAACAACATTTTTATAAATTTATTTTAGTTCTTAAAATTGTTTCAACATTAAACATATTGTGAATCATATTTCTTTTTCCTGAGCACTTCCCTTTCAGTAAGATATCTTAACCATCTCTATACTATAAAAATCATTTTGTTGACTTGAATTTTGAAGGACACCTTCATATAAACTGAAGATGATGAATGCCCCACTTTGAAATTTAAGTGATCAAATTGCAATTTAAAGAACAAAAATGCTTCGAAATCTAAGGAAAGAAAAATGAAAAGGAATTAAAAAACATGAATCCTAATATGTTGAATAGGGAAATAGGAGGCAATGGGTTACGTGAAATGCAAGCTATATTTATTGATGAAACGATGAAGTCGAACTGGCTAAGCCATCGACATTCAATAACATTACATCATGAATAAGCAGTACAACGTGTAATTATGCCTACTAATTGCCACAATCCACCATATAGTATGAACGTCGAAGCCCAGCAAAATTCGACGTTCAAACATCATTCAGTGAAAAAGTAATAGATCTCTTTAGATTCTGATATGAACAGCTTGACGTCAAAGCCCCCTGAAATGGACGTGAAAAACGTCGTTGGTAACAACACACAATTAATGCACCTAACCACTTTAATGCCTATTACGTCGAAGCCCCAAAGATATCGACGTGTTATGGGAGTTTAAAAAGAGAAAGAACAAAGGAATTAAAAAAACAGGAACTCTTTGGCTTCTGGCTGGAGAAAAAAACGTCAAAGCCCTACAAACTTCGACATAATATTAATGCTTTGGTAACAACACACCATTAATGCTCCCAACTACTCCAATGCCCATCACGTAAAAGCCCTAGAGACTTCGACGTGCTATGGGAGGTTAAAAGGAATAAAAAAAGGAGGAAATAATGCATTCTACTACATATGCTGCATCTGGAAATAATTCTAAATCTATTTTTTATCATACTACTAAGAACAATATGGCACAACCTCCACCTCGTGAGAGGACTCTTAGGGAGATGTCTGCACCTGATTTCACATATGAAAGCTTGTGCATCCAATATCCTGATGAGGACGTGCCAGATGTTCTCAACACTAGACTAATCCATTTGTTGCCAAAGTTCCATGGTCTGGCAGGGGAGTGTCCACACAAACATATGAAGGAGTTCCATATTATTTGTTCAACAATGAAGCCTCATGATGTTCTTGAAGATCACATTTTCTTAAAGGCATTCCCGCATTCTTTAGACGGCGTGAGAAAGGATTGACTATATTACCTTGCGCCCAGGTCTATCACCAGTTGGGATGATTTGAAGAGATTGTTTTTGGAAAAGTTCTTCTCAGCATCAAGGACCATGGCCATAAGGAAAGATATTTCTGGGATTAAGCATCTCGGTGGTGAGAGCTTATATGAATACTGGGAAAGACTCAAGAAGCTTTGTGCAAGCTGCCCACACTACCAGATTTTTGATCAACTCTTGCTTGAATACTTCTATGAAGGTCTTAACAATATGGACAAGAGTATGATAAACGCTGCCAGTGGTGGAGCCCTTTTGTGACATGACACCTGCTAAAGCCAGACATTTGATAGAGAAGATGGCTTCCAACTCCCAATAGTTCAGCATGAGGAATGATGTTATTATGGTCAGGGGAGTTCATGATGTGGGTGCTGGTTCCTCATTTTCAGATAGAAAGATAGAGAGCAAGCTTGGTGCTCTTGTCAATTTGGTGACTCAACAAGCTGGAAATTAGAAGTCTGCACCTGTTGCAAGTTTATGTGGTATTTGTTCTTCTAGTGACAGTTACGCTGATGTCTACCCATATTTGCAGCAAAATTTTGGCCCTGATGCTCCTAAAGCTTATGTTGCAAACATTTACAACAACAGGCAGCAGTAGCAACCGCAATAACAGCAAAATTATGACCTTTCCAGTAATAGATACAATCTAGGATGGAGGAATCACCCTAATCTGAGATTGTCAAATGCTCCGCAGTAGCAGCATCAACTTCCACCACCATTCCAGAATCTTGATGGTCCGAGTAGACCGTTATGCCTCGACCACCAGTCCAGCAATACTAGAGGCAACAACAGCAACCTGATATGACTGCACAAACAGCTCCTCCTCAACCTTCCACTTCTCAGCCTTCATTGGAGGAGTTAGTCAAGCAGATGACTATGCAAAATATGCAGTTCCGACAAGAGACTAGAGCGTCCATCCAAGAGACCAGACCGTTCATCCAAGAGACCAGAGCATCCACCCAAGAGACCAGAGCATCCACCCAGAACTTGACAAATCAGATGGGGCAGATGGCCACACAGCTAAATCAAGCACAATCAAAATATTCAGACAGATTTCCTTCTTAGACTGTGCATAATCCTGGAAATAAAAATGTCAGTGCCATCACCTTGAGATCAGGGAAGCAAATTCAGATACCCACAGTTCCACCTCCAACACCAAGACCTCGGCCTCATACTACTAGATCTTAGAGAAAAGAGGACTATGCGGGTCCAAGCATGACATTTGTGGCAGGTGGATCTTCTTCCTCTTCGGGTGGTTCTTCTTCTTCTTCAGGTGCACTTTCTTCTTCCACCACCACCACCATCAGTGCATCTCCTGATATACAACACCGACGTGTCCCTCTTCCATTTCCTCCTAAAGTAATTCAAAGTAAAAATATGGAAGAGGTGGATAAGGAGATATTTGAGACCTTCAAGTAGGTGGAGGTGAACATACCTCTACTAGATGCCATCAAGCAGATTCCAAGATATGCAAAATTCCTGAAAGAGTTGTGCACCAATAAGAGGAAGATGAAGGGAAATTAAAGAGTCAGCATGGGCAAAAATGTATCTGCACTGATAGGTAAATTTGTACCTCACATTCCTGAAAAATGCAAAGACCCAGGTACATTCTGCATCCCTTCCATTATTGGAAATCATAAATTCAACAGATGCCATACTTGATTTGGGTGATTCCATAAATGTCATGCCTCTATCAATCTTTAAATCTCTTACCCTTGGAACTTTACTACCTACAGGTGTAGTCATACAGTTAGCAAATAAGAGTGTTGCCCACCCCATTAGTTACATAGAGGTGTTGGAAAAATCGGTACCGATTTTGCGCAGCGGAAATATCAAAACAAAGTACGATATAGATTATTTAAAAGCGAAGGCTTGTTCGTTAAATTTAAAAAATGATTCCTTTAATTTTCTCTTGAATGTTTTATCAAATAGTTGATGAGTAGAAAATATAAAGAGTGTAGGAAGTAGAAATATCACACAAATGATTTTTATCCTCGTTCGAACCAAAAGATTCTACGTCCAGTCGTTAATCACTATGAATAGTGATTAACCTTTTCACTAAAACAGTTTCACAATTACAATGAAAGTGAATAGAAAATAACAGTAACAAAAACAACTCCCTTCGACAAACGAATTGGAAGAGTGCAGCAAAAACCTTGCTTCGACAGACGAACCAGAAGAGCTTCCTTCGACAAACGAACCGGAAGCAACAACTCTGCTGTTAACCCTCGGCAAGTGTAACCGAATCGTATCAAGTAATAATAAAATGGTAAGACAAAGTATCGTTTCTAAAGGACTCACGGCCTAAACAATTGTGTGGTTTCTTTATTAAATAAGACTTGAAAAACCAATTCTTTGAGATTTAAATGCAAATACTAAAAAGTAAATATGAATGCATGTATTGATCAATTGGACAAAAGAAGCAAAACATGATTGAAATATATGGAATGATGATGTTGTTGGGGTTTTCAATTCATCCTATCCATTCTCATGTATTCATGAATTCATCTTTCTTCATTAATGTTAATGTGACTTTCTAAATTACCTTAAACCCAATGTCTTGGTGAAGAAAGCCTACTCCTAATCACTAGTTTACAATGCCTTGTCTCCTTAGCAATTATTCATGCATTACATTTGCACAGAAGCTTAAAGGCACCAACCATCATATTCCTATGTCTAGGTTTATACTACTATTGGGAGAATTTCTTCATGTCTAAATATATCTATACGTGTCCATACAAATAACATCAATGATCATGCAATTTGATGAGTTAAACAAAGCATGCATAGAGTATAGAAGAAAAACCCTGACAACTAATGAAAGAAAGCATATATTATAAAGAATCAATTCAATACATGAGAGCTTCAAAGGATTACAATGGTTTCCCAACAACAATGAAGGTTTAGTTCACCACAATCATGGTGAAACTAGATGAAATATAATCAAAGAATGAAAGATAAAGCCCTAGAATTTGAAGAGTGGAGCTTGAGCATCCAAAATCCTCCTCCAATGGGTGAAGTTTCGCCTCTGTTTGCCAAAAGATGTCCAACCTAAGTCAATTAAACCCCTTTTATAATTCCTAAAAATTACACAAAATAAGCCCAAGCCCATATGATACAAGAAGGTCTAACACCATAGGACCCATCACAAGAGGAATGGCCAAAAAACTCCAAGATGAATATTCTCCTCAAGGTCAAGTACTATTTGCTATCTTTGGATGGAAAATTGGAGAACAAGAAGATATGCCAAATCTGCCAAAACATGGAGAAGGGTAAAAAGGACATTTCTATACAAAAGGGGTGTACTTATCCTTCTATGGGATTGCATGAGTAATTGTTTTTCTTCACATAAAACTTGATTTTCACGTGTTTTAGACGCTATACATGTAGCACATGGGTTCAGATCTGCCACGTGAAAGTTGAGTACTTAGAGCCTTGAGATTAATCTATAAAATCTCATAGGAAAAGCTTGTAAATCACTTTTGGATTGTATTAAAGAATTTCTGCTGAAATGCATAGCAAATTCCTTCTCCAAGAGTCACTTCTTAGCTTGATTTCCATTGCAACTTCCTTCCACTCTAGGAAGCCTTCTGAGTTGTGAATCACCTCTCCAAGCTAGCCTCCATATCCATTCACCTTAAACTCCAAACATCCGCTGCTTCACATCCAAAACTCTTCATCAATCTGCTCACAAAACTCCAAGTCTGCAGCTGCCCATGCTACTGTTCCATTGGTTTCCGCAAGCTGTTCAAGCCTCCCTGCACCTCCAATCTCACGGATCTGCTTCTCCACATCTCCTAGGATGTATCACCATAAAAATGGCGCTCAACGGTAATTACCGTTGAGCGGTAAGTGCGTGTCTTCTATTTTTGCCTCTCAGTTGAAGTTTTGCCCCTTAGCGGTGATTTTGACACTTCAAAATTGGCGCTCAGCACTAATTTCCGCTCAGCCCAACTTTTTCTGCACTCTGGTTGACTTTTCTGCATTTTGGTTGACTGGTTGATTTTTCTGGTTGATTGCTTGACTTTTCTGGTTTATGGTTGACTTTTCTGGTTTCTGGTTGACTTTTCTGCATTACAACCATTCGGTACTTTAACTCTTCTTTCAAATCAATCCAATAACCTACAAAATCAAAGGAATCTAGCATAAAACCATTAAATTGAACTTCAACTCTCTTATTCACAAAACTAAAGCAAAAACACGAGTTTAAACAAGTTTATAAGTCAAAAATGGTTGATTTATTATCAAAATTAAGTATAAAAATAACGGTTTTTCAACCGTTATCACAACCCCGAACTTATAACTTTGCTTGTCCTCAAGCAAACAAGATGTAACTTAGCTTTCAACCAATCAATGCAATGATTCAACACATTTCAAAACCTTTTCTTTTAAGAGAAGTAATTGCTCATATCAGCTTATCATAAAGAATATCAGTCAAGATGAATACATGCCTTGATTCAATTAACCTCATTGTGGTGCTCAGATAATCACAAAATATTCAACAGATGCTATGCTCATGAATGATCAATTAATCAAGCAAAGATGTAATCATGGAATCTTTCCTCATCAGATAATGTGTTTCACTCAAACACACAAGTGTATAAGAGGACACTCACTCACTCCACTATTACTTTGTCACATGAATTAACTTTGTCTTTCACTTAACCATAATTAAATATACTTACAAGCAATTATCATTACAAGTTCTTTTCTATGGCTTGTAATATGGCTGGGCTAAGAAGAAAAATTGGTTTTTCTGGATCACAAAATCCTTGAGTTAAGAGAGTCATTCATACTTTCCTCATTTAAACACAACCGTTCTTACTTATTCCCAACTTTCCCTTGCATTGATCTTTTCTTTTCTTTCTTTTCTTTCCTTTTTCTTTTGCTTTTCACGTGCTTAGCTCTTAGCTCAATGCTTATTATTTTCCTATTCTAGACTTCCCAACAACCCCAAACTTGAACCTTTATCAATACCACAAAATATTTTCAACTCAACTCAAGGTAAAAATTTTCACAAAGGGTTTTCAAATCATGTTCAAGGCTAAAGGTTCAAAGGATAGAACATATAGTGCTCTCTTTTAGTGGGCTAAAATCATTCATTTTGGCTAAAAAGGGTTAACAACAAATGGCCTTGATCATATGACACATACAAGCAAGTAATTCAATCATAGAAAACCTGGACAAAGTAATTCATGCTTTCAAAGTAATAGCACTCACTCACAAAAACTTTGGAGTTCAACCCTCACATAGGTTAACTCAAATTCCAACATTTAGATAAACATCCTGCTCAGTATCATAATCACAATCACAAGTCACCATGCATCTGTTTCAAAGTATTTTAAGCAACCACCTGTGTATACACATCATGCATCATCTCAACATCAATAAATATAATTAAGATCATGAATCAATACTCATCACAAACATCATAACATCAACAAACCATTGCACACAGATAAAGTTTTAAGCCAAGTACATCAAACCCTATTCTAAAAACAGAAGCAAATAAATTCAATAATATAAAACAAAAGATAAGAAAAATCCCGCTCTAGTGCTGATAGCATCCATCTGTACATGCTATCTCAGCTCCTAAGCAGCTCATGCTATAATGAGAGTCTTCCTCCTCTCCTTCTTCATGGATCCTTTAGTCTTGATTTTTTTGCCCGATGAGGAGGCTATCCATCCCTACATCAAACATAATTCACAAAACCACAAGACACATTGTTACCTAAAACACTCCTTATCTTAGAATGCTCTAGGAATATGAAGAAATCAGCCCCTAACAGCAATGCTCTCACCAAACCCCAAACTTGGATGGAAACTTGAAGCAAAAATGGTTGAAAGAGAAGTTTTGTGGGAAAGGAGGAAAAAGTGAAGAACTCTTTGGAGAGTGCTTGAGAGTGTGTGGGAGGAGTGAGATTTGAAAGTGCCTACCAAAACGCGCCCTAGGGTATGAAAAAAAAAACCTAATGAGCCAAATCACGCTGAGCCCAATTAAAACAAAACAGTGAGCCCATTCTGTAGCGTTTACGCTCAGCGGTAATTACCGCTGAGCGGCATTTGCGGCACCAACTCTTCTTCTTCCTAGCTTGCCCTAGGTGTCCTTTACCAATGCTTCTCACTACCACAATGGATTTAGTTTCTCACATCACTCAAACATTGAATCTCTATCATGCAACTAAAACAGAATCAAAACAAACTACAAAAATAAAGTCAATCAACTGGGTTGCCTCCCAGCAAGCCCTCTTTTAACGTCACTAGCTTGACCCAATAAAGCTCAAGTTCCATCTTCTTTTTTCTTCTTTTTGCTGAACTTCTTCAGAAATTTGATAAAACCAGGAACCTGTTTCAATGTGTCAATCATAGGAACTTTAATCTCCAACTTCTTGAAGATTTCCATAAAGCGCTCTAACTCCTTCTCCTTCCTATGATACTTCTTTGGATGAGGACGGGGTTTTTCATATGATTCTTTCTTTTTTTCTCTTGTCCTCTTTTTATTTTCCCTCACTTTCTTTATCTTCAAACAAATTTTCTTTTCTCTCACTTTCTTTTTTTCTTCTTTTTTTCCACTCACTTTCTTAATCTTCAAACAAAGTTTCTTTCTCTCTTCTCTCTCAACCACTTCTCTTTCTTTTTCTACATCTTTATCTTTCTCACTCAACTCTTCTTTTTCTTTTCCCCCTATCTCTTTCTCATCTAAAGTCTTCTCACTTCCAAATATCATGGCTTGACATTCCTCCCTAGGGTTAACTTTAGTTTCAACCCCAAAATCTTCCAATCTCTCAATGAAGTGACCAATCTGCATCTCCATCCTTTTACATGATGCTTCAATGCTTTTCTGAGTGGAGATGGACTCTTGCATAAATTGTTGAAAGACGTCATCCAGATTTGCCATTGATAGAGAGCTTTGTTGTTGTCATTGTTGTTGTGGTTGGTTCTCAAATTGTCCAGTAGCTTGCCAAAATTTACTTTGATCCATGCTTGAGTGAGATTCCCTCCAATGGTTGAAATTACTTTGGTGGAATTGACTGCCCATATATTTAAATTCTTGTCCGTATTGCATCCTGCAAGCATTAGGCACAAAACCCTAGAAAATATTTGTTAGCAAAAAAAAAATATAAAAGATAAACTAAAAACATAAAAATATAAAATGATAAAAAGATAAAACAAAAAGATAAAAAGATAACAATCAAGTCAAATTTAATCAATAATCACACCAATAAAATAGTTAAACCACGAGTCTCTAGCAACGACGCCAAAAACTTGTTAACCCTTGACAAGTGTAACCGAATCGTATCAAGTAATAAAATTGGTAAGACCAAGTAGCATTTCCGAAAGGACTCACGACCTAAACAATTATGTGATTTGTTGATTATCTTAGACTTGTAACCGAAAATATTGTTGTTGAACTATGCAAAAATAAACATGAATGCAAGGTTGATCAATGGACTTGAATAATGCAAAAACAGTTGATGGATAGTATGAATGATTATGTTGTTGGGGTTTACCAATTCATCCTATCCACTCTCATGTATTCAAGAATTCATCTTCCTTCATTAATGTTAATGCCACTTTCTAAATTACCTTAAACCCAATGTCTTGCTGAAGAAAGCCTACTCATAATCACTAGTTTACAATGTCATGTCTCCCTAGCAATTATTCATGCATTATTAGCACAGAAGCTTAAAGGCAACCAACCATCATATTCCTATGTCTAGGTTTATACTACTATTGGGACAATTTCTTCATGTCTAGATATATCTATATGTCTCCATACAAATAACATCAACGATCATGCAATTGGATGAGTTAAACAAAGCATGCATAAAGTATAGAAGAAAAACCCTAACAATTAATGAAAGAAAACATATATTATAAAGAATCAATTCAATACATGAGAGCTTCAAAGGATTACAATGGTTCCCCAAAAACAATGAAGGTTTAGTTCAACATATATTCTTCAACCGATCGGTTCAAGTTCTTCACCTCCTTCTACCGTTAGGTTTCAGCCCTGATTTCCTTCTACAGTTCGGTTTGAGTTTGACACCATTCGGTATTCAGCTTGTGTTCGACCAGTGTTAGTGACTGTTCGGTATTATTGAGTTTCGCCAATGTTCAACTTCGTTCGGTCCTGAACTGTGTTCAGCCAGTGTTCACCCTGTGTTCCGTCTTGAACTGCTATATACTGCCAAGCCTTCAACTACTACATACCTTTCGGTCTTTGACTGATAATAACCGTTCGGCTGTTGACATATAGGTATCGTTCGGTCTTCTAATTGTGTTCGACCATGAACAGTATTCGGTCTTTATCGACCGTTCTGTCTTCTAGCTGTATTCGGCCATCAACACTATTCGGCCTTCAATTGCTGAGTGACCGTTCAACCTTAATTTGATAGGACAATTTGGTCACGGTCATGCCTTCCATTGCTTGGTCTTGGTCGTAACTTTACCGTTCGGTCTTGATGTCTTCTCTTATGCAGGAATGCTTTTAAACTCTCACACAACATAAGTCTTCTTATTCTTCACTTTGTAACATCATCAAAATCATTATCTTCAAGATACCAATACTTCTCATTTTTACATAATTAAATAGGGTAATTCCATTGCTTTTCCAACGATTATAATGAAATAGGCTAATTCCACTACTTTTCCAAGATAGATTCATCATCGGTTATTCACAGATAATTGTTCAATTGATTATTATTTAAGTTTCAAATTAATTAAAGTACATTCTTAATATAGGGCTTGGACTCTAAATATTCATTTGACAAAATCTTTTATCTTATATCTTCCAAATAACTAAAAGATTTAGATAATTATAACATTATTTGGAAGATATTTTCTGTTGATATTCCTAAATTAAATTAATTCAACAACTGAATTTTATCTTTTAGGTTTTTTAAATTTCTAAAATTGCACAAATACCCTGAAATTTCCTCTATTTGTACTTTAGCCCCCTTTTTAATTTCTGAAATTGCAGGAAAGCCCCTCAGTTGACCACGTTTTACAAGATTCAAACAACATTGATCATTTTTGACTCAAGATGATGCACCAATGAGTGCCCGCCACGTGTCAATCTCCTTCTCCAAAATTAGGGTTCTAAATTGAGCAAAGAAGCTTGTGCTGCCTGCGCCGCAAGAGGGGTTGTTCTCTGGGATGCTCGAAGGAAATTGATTCGTGATTGATGAAGACTGGAGGTAGAATTGATCTCGCGATGGCGCTGGTTGTGCAGATACTGGCGGTGGTGATGGAGGTGCGACATTAGTTCGAGGAAGATGGTGGAAAACGAGAGTTTCGCGAGAGATTGGGTTTTACTATGTAGTTTTATTGAGTGTAGGTGGTGGCCGTTTTAGAGTTCGGTAACGGCGGCGCGACTTTGGGATTTGCGATTGTGGTCCGGTTGCGGAGCGGAAAGGTTCACGGTTGTCGCGCATCTTGGAGTGGTGCGACGACAAGGTGATGAGAATCGTTGTTGTGCGTCAATGGATGTTGGCCGTGGCGACGATTTCAGAGGAGGAGACTGTCACGGTGGAACTCGCGATGGAGCGGAGGTGAAGGTTAGTGGCGGATCAGCTCGGCGGTGGCTGACGGTGACGGCGCAGTTGCGGCAAGGTGGTGGTAGTGTGATTGTGGCGGCGACGCGGTGATAGCCGGTGCTAAGTGTGGCAACCTCGCGGCGGCTGGCGGCACGGCAGTGACGGTGGCTAGGGTTAGGTTAGATTAGGGTTTTTGTTTCTGAAGGTTGAAGAAGATAGTGACGTGGAAGAAGCTGACTGGTCTATTTGGTATGCAATAGGATCAATGACGTGGCATTATCTGGTTGTTGGATCTATTGGTGGTGGACGGCCACGTGGTAGAATCTGGCAGAGTCTGATTTAGGAGGGGTAGGAATAGGAAAATTTAGGGTTTGCAGGAGAAAAGGCTTAGTGTATAGGCTTGGTTGTTGGCCTCTTTCAGAAATAGGAGTGTATGCAGGGATTTTAGGAGGTGCAAGGGTAAAGACTGCCTATTTGGCCCATCTATAAATTATTTATCAAATAAAATCTGATTTTAGGCCTTAATTTGCAATTTGGACCAATAAAGCTTTAATTCCAGCTGCACAAATAAACATTAAAAAATCCAAGAACAATTTCTGCGCTAAAACTCACTTTTTACGTCTCTTTAATTTCAAAACCCAATAATTCCAATTGTCACAGATCCACTTTAAATCAACCATTTAAGCACAAATATCCCATCAAAAATTTGAATTTTAAAGCATAAATGTGGGCTTAAATATGCACTCATCACACCCTCACCCTTATCCTTTTGCACTCCTGGGCAAAATTGATTAACTCCAAGACTTTGTTCTGAATCATTTTATTCTATATTTGCATTTGGATCAAAAGAATGAACAACACCGGACATAGATGAATCATTTAGGAAAGGACATGCAAATGAAATCACTATATTCTTCACACATGAGTTAACCTTTTTGAATTCCTAAGAAAATCAAATATGAAAGATAACACTCAAGTCAAAATGTATCTATTTCTCCCTAACTCTCTCAAGTGGTTTTGGCTTGTGTTTACACTCAAAATACCCATGAAAGTAGACACCCTTGATATTTAGCAAGATTCTAACATTCACATACTTTAGAAAACATGCAATTATTTATCATGAGGACTTTTTAAAGGTTGTATTGAGGCCAAGGCAAAGGTAGGAAATTTTCTTGGAATATTTGAGCTTTTGAAATTAACATAGAAAGAGTAATGATATTTGATTTCAAAAACAAATCTATTTCTTGCTCTTTTAAGGAAGATTTCTTTTTAAACTCCAACTTTTCATCTTCCTTTTTGCCCTTTTCATTATTTTGTGGGTGAGGTACTCACCCACACACTTATTCATCACTTTACTTCTAGCAGAATCCATTACTCCTTCTTTCCTAAGGTAAGGAACATATGATTTTTCTTCTTTTGTCATTTGACAATGACTGGAAAATAGGCTTAAGGCTCAAAAATCATGCATATTCACCTCAGTTGCACAACACAAAATCAAGCTAACTATTAGAGTATCAACAAAACATGAGCAAATCACACAAGAAAAATAGGTATGGCACATGGTGGTCCATCCTTAACATTAAGCCCAAAACTCACATGGTTTCAAATATCTTTCACAAAAGATTTAATTAGGAAATTCTCAAGTCAACTCAATCAACAAATCATAAAAGCAATCCACTAACATGACTCATTTTTTTTTTTATTTTTTATTTTTTGAATTCATGATCATCTCAGTTACTGATTCAAACTCTCAAATCCAATGCAAATATTTATTAAAAACAAACAAAATAGGGAACAAAATTAATTATTTTCCCACACACCCCCACACTTAAACTATGCATTCTCCTCAATGTATGCCTTATATGTAGAATGCAAAGAAAAAGTATGAGGGTACTTACCTCCTTCATGGTGGAAGGAATATTGGAGTGGTCAAATTCACTCCATCCACCGTCTTGTTTAGCATGTCTTGATTTTCATTAAATATCCGCAGACAATGGCCATTAACCTTGAAGATTCTATCAGAAGATTCTTCCTTGATCTCCACTGCTCCATAGGGAAACAGTTGTGTTACAATGAATGAACCTTCCCATTTGGAGCGTAATTTACCACTCATAGGCCCCTACCCTGTTCTTGGACATTAACACCTTTTTGACCTATGTTGAAATCCTTTTTGGTCACAAGCTTTTGATCATGGAATTTCTTGGTTTTCTCTTTTTAAAACTTGGAGTTTTCATAGGCTGTGAGCCTAATCTCCTCTAGTTCTTGCAAATGGAGCTTTCTCTCTTTCCCTGCTCCTTCCATGTCCAAGTTACAAGCTTTCACAGCCCAATAGGCTCAGTGTTGAATCTCCACAGGTAGATGGCAAGCTTTTCCAAATACAACCCTGAAAGGTGACGTACCTATTGGTGCTTTGTAGGCCGTCCGATGTGCCCAAAGTGCATCATCCAATATTGCGGCCCAATCCTTCCTATTTGGTTTCACTAGCTTTTGCAATATCTTCTTGATCTCTTTGTTAGAGACCTCAGCTTGTCCATTTGTTTGGGGGTGATATGGTGTAGCAATGCGATGCGTCACCTTATACTTTTTCAACATATTCTCTAACAGCTTATTGCAAAAGTGGGTCCCCTGATCATTAACGATGGCTTGTGGTATTCCAAACCTACAGAAAATGTTAGACCTGACAAAACTCATAAGAACTCGAGCATCATTAGTCCTTGTAGCTATGGCTTCCACCTATTTGGAAACATAGTCTACAGCAAGCAAAATATAAGAAAATCCAGAAGAAGAAGGAAAAGAACCCATGAAGTCAATACCCCAAATATCAAATACCTCACAATATAGCATTGGTTGTTGAGGCATCTCTTCCCTCCTGGTGATGGATATAGCTGCCCTCTGACATTGCTCACAATTTTCATATATCCTCCGTGCATCTCTAAAGATGGTAGGCCAATATAATCTACAATCCAACACCTTCCTACCTGTCCTTTACGTGCCATAGTGTCCTCCAAAAGGTGATGAATGAAAAAATTCAAGCACATAAGGTATCTCTATGTCAGGAACACACCTCCTTACAACTTGGTCAATACCAATGCGCCATAAGAATGGTTCATCCCATACATACTACTTCGGCTCACTTTTCAGTTTGGCTTTCTTAGATTTGTAGAAAGATGGAGGAATAACTGAAACAACCAAATAGTTAACAATGTCAACAAACCAAGGTTCAGGATACATACCTTTTATAGAAGTTAATGCTAGCAGAACTTCATCTGGAAAGTCATCCTGAATAGGAATTTCATCTTCTTCTTTTTCAATCCTACTAAGATGGTCTGCTACTAGATTATGGGCTCCACTTTTGTCCCCAATCTCAATGTCAAACTCTTTGAGTATAGTAGCATCCATCTGATCAACCTTGGTTTGGAATCTGCTTTCTTTAGAAGGAATTTTAATGCAGCATGATCTGTATAAACAATTACCGTGGATCCAAGTATGTATGATCTAAATTTATCCAAGGCAAATACAACAACTAGTAATTCCTTCTCAGTTGTGGTATAATTTGCCTGTGGTAGCTTCCCATTTCATTGTGCAAGTACCTCTCCTACTGCAAAGTTTGATGCATCACACATCAACTCGAATGGCAATGTCCAATCAGGTGGTTGGATGATGGGAGTGGTAGTGAGTGCCCTTTTCAAGGAATCAAAATCGGTTTTTCATTTCCCTCCAAAGTCAAATGGTACATCCTTCTGAAGTAAGTTGGAGAGAGGATTAGCTATCTTGCTAAAGTCCTGTATAAACCTCCTGTAAAACCCTGCATGACCAAGAAAAGATCGAACCTCTCGTACAGAAGAGGGGTAAGGCAATTGTGAAATAACATCAATTTTAGTAGAATCTACAGATATACCTTTCCTGGAGACAACATGACCCAAAACTATACCTTGTTCCACTAGAAAATGACATTTTTCAAAATTCAAAACAATGTTAGTTTCCTCAAATCTCTGCAAAACTCTTGCAAGATTAGCCAAACAATTATCAAAAGATGAACCATACACACTAAAATCATCCATGAAAACCTCAATTCAATGCTCCAATAAGTGTGTAAAAATACTCAGCATACATCGCTGAAATGTACCAGGAGCATTGAATAAACCAAATGGCATTTTTCGATAAGCATATGTACCAAAAGGACAAGTGAAGGTAGTCTTATGTTGTTCCTCCAAGGCTATACAGATTTGAAAATACCCGGAGAATCCACCTAGAAAACAATAATGTGACTTACCTTCCAAACGGTCTAGCATCTGATCCATGAATGACGAAGGAAAGTGGTCCTTTAGAGTCACTTGGTTCAATCTCCTATAGTCAATACAAACCCTCCAGCTATTCTGAATACGAGTAAGAATCAACTCCTCCTTCTCGTTTTTAACCATTGTGATTCCAGATTTCTTAGGAACCACATGTATAGGGCTCACCCAAGTGTTGTCAGAAATGCGATATATAATACCTGCTTGTAGCAACTTGGTTACCTCTTTCTTGACAACCTCCATCAGTTGAGGATTCAGTCTTCTTTGAGGTTGTCTCACAAGTTTAGCACCTTCCTCCAAAAGTATTCTGTGCATACAAAATGAAGCGCTAATACAAGGAATATCTGCCAAAGTCCAGCCTATTGATTTCTTGTGATCTCTGATAACCTATAATAACTGTTTTTCCTCATCAGTAAGCAATGCAGATATAATAACAGAGAGTTTCTTATCTCTCTCAAGATAAGCATATTTCAAATGGGATGGTAAAAGTTTCAACTCCAAAACGGGTGGTTGTACCACAGATGGCAGGATTTTACTGCCTAAGGTAATCTCAACCACTTCAACATCACACTCGGACGCCATTGAGGTATCATCCATTGACACTGCATCCTCAATATTACCTGTTTTACAATTTTCTTCATCATCCAAAATTAGGCACGACATGTTTGAAAAAGAAAAGTCCAAAGATGGAGAAAAAGTTGAAAAAATGTCCAGGTAACTAACAGAAAAATTATTTACAATTTCACTTAATAAATCAATACAAAACAGAGAATGTTCTTCAATTGGGTGCTTCATGGCTTCCAATACATTAAAATGCACCTTCTCATCACCTATCTCCATGATGAGTGTTGTTGCATGCACATCTATCTTGGTTCGTGCTGTCATCATGAAAGGTCTTCCCAAGATAATAATTGATGACTTGATTCCATCTTCATCCTTCATATCCAAGATGTAGAAATCAGCAGGAAAAATTAGCTTGTCTACTCGGAGAAGGACATCCTCAAGCACACCTACAGGGTTAACTATGCTACGGTTGGCCAGTTGAATGACCACACCAGTAGTCTTAAGAGGTCCCAGATATAGAGAAGGAAACACTGATAAAGGCATTACATTAATGAAAGCCCCTAAATCTAGCATGACATTGTCAAACTTTAAATTTCAAATAGTACAAGGAACACAAAACATACCTGGATCTTTGCATTTTTGTGGTATTTCAATGTGTTTCTTAACCAAGCTTGACACATTTCTTCCCAAATTCACAATCTCATTATCCCTAATGCGCCTTTTATTTGTGCAAAGTTCATTCAAAAACTTGGTGTACTTAGGGATTTGTTTAACAGCATCAAGCAAAGGAATGTTGATATCTACCTTCTTCAAAAGTATTTAAAATCTCTTGGTCTAATTCCTCCATTTTTTTGTTTCTCAGTTTTAACCGATTTGGATATGGAGGAGGTGGAGAATGAGATGAAGAAGAATTTTTAGAAGAGTTAGAAGATACTAACTTGGATTTTTCAGTGGTAGTTTCATGTGATGGCTCACTTGATCCTCCATTTTCATCAATTTGTGCTTCTTCTTTCTCTTTATCTTCATCCTCTTGGGCTTCTTCAGGGCCTTCTACTTGCTTACCCGTTCTCAAAGTAATAGCATTTACATTTCTCGGGTTGATCACTGTTTGTGCAGGCAGTTTATTTGATTCCTTAGCCTCTAACTTATCCACCCTCTGAGTCAACTCTGCAATTGATTTCTTTATTTCCGAATTTTTCTCAACTATTGTTTACATGAAATCTTGCATTGAAATTTCAGGTTGAGATTGTTGCCTTTGTTGAGGTGGAACATAAGGTTGCTTGTTCTGCTGATATCTATTGGAGGACGAATCATGATAATTTTGGTATGGTCTATTTCCTCCAAACATGTTTGCAGGAAAAGCTTGAGATGGGTTTTCCATAGTGGTTTCCACCAAGCTAGGACATTCATCAGTATAATGATTAGTTGAAATGCAAATTCCACACTTAGCAATTTGTGGAGTTGAGGTTTTAAACAAACTTGCAATCTGGTCGAGTTTGCTTTCTAGCTTATTCAATCTTTCATCTATCCTCTTTCCACCAACTGCACCATTATCAATTTCATGCACTCCCTTCAACAAAGTCACTGAATTTTCTCTTGTGCCATACTGTTGATTGTCTACTGCCTCCATTCTATTAGATCTATACCATCTTCTAGTGACCTGTCTAAGAAAGATCCTCCGCTTGCAACATTTGCCCATGACTTATTAGTAGGACTTAAGCCTTCATAAAAGCTTAGAATAAAATCTTCCATTTGGAGTTGAGGGCATGAATCCCAATATTCACTATGATTCTCTCTATCTCTCTGTCTTATATCTTCAATTTCTCTACGGATAGCTGATAATCTAGATGCAGGAAAATACTTCTCAAGAAAGAGTCTTTCAATAGTTTCCCAATTTGTAATACGTGCAGAGAGATAATACCACCAATCTTGAGCTGCTCCTTGAAGAGTAAATGGAAAAGCTCTCATTTTAAGGCTCTCTATTGTGATCCTAGGAGATCTAAAATTTTCACACAACATGTGAAATTGTCTCAAGTGCTTGTGTGGATTTTCCCTTGACAATCAATTGAACTTTAGTAAGGCATTTAACAAGTCAGGTCTCAACTCTCACTCCTCATTAGGGTATTCAATGTTACTTCGGATAGTTGTATTGTTAGAGGTGGCTAACTGTCTGATGGTTCTTTGTGCCATACTGTTTGGGTTAGGATCAGGTAAAAGATTGGATGGTATGTTTGTGATGGGAGATAATGAAGGTGGTATGACTTCAGATGTAGGAAGTGTTCCCTCAGTAGAACACCCAAATTTCAATCTTCTCCGTAGCTTACGCAAATTCCTTTCGACTTCCGGGTTAATTTGATAAACTTCTCCCGGGTTAGCTGTGGTCATGCACTACGCAATCTGCTTGAAGTTGTTTCTTTGTTACTTCTCTTTTTCTTTTGTTCTTGCTGTAGAGAAAGATTTCAAATAAGAGATAAGAGAGACTTGTTGCGTCCACTCCTAGGAAAGAGAGGTGCGTCACAATAGACAACTTAAGTACCAAGTCTTTCCTAGCCAAAGTGTATTCAAACTAGCCTCAAGTATTTCTCAAGAGAAATTCTTAATTAAAACAAGAACAAAGATTTTTTTCTAAAACAACAATGACTAAAGACTACAAAATAACTCAACTTAAATTAAATGTATGTGCGTTAAAAAAAATAAAGATAAAAAAAATAAAAATAAAAATAAAAAATAAAAATAAGAATCAAAATATTCAAAATATTAACCGTACTCCTTGGCAACGGCGCCAAATTTGATAGGCTGTCGTTGAAGCTATCAAATTAATACTACTTTTCAAGGCAACTTCAGTATTGGCAAGTAGTATTCAAGAAAGTAGATAGGGTGAAAGTAACCCTGAGTCGTCTCCCAACGAATACGGAATTGCCTTTTAATATTTGAATCCTATGAATACAATGCAATGTTCAAGAATAAAAATGATGTTTGGAGAAGGTTTAAAGAACAAATAAGAAACTTAAAAACGATTATAATGAAATAGGCTAATTCCACTACTTTTCCAAAATAGATTCATCATCGGTTATTCACAGATAATTGTTCAGTTGATTATTATTTAAGTTTCAAATTAATTAAAGTACATTCTTAATTAATTTGAGGGCGATCATGCACTTAACCAAACTAAATTCTCAATCAAATGCAAAACTTTTCTAGATTATTCACAATGAATTCAACCAAAGTACATTCTCAATCAAATCCTATTGTGTTTAATCATGTCTATTCTTAAATCACCTAACCAAATTAAAAACTAATCAATCAAAGTAAATTCTCAATTGATTATAGTTGAAATTATAACTACCAATCAAAGTACATTCTCAAGTAATAGTAAAAACCATTTAATCATATGAAAGTTCCTAAATTAAATCAAAGTAGATTCTCAATTAATTCTAGAAAGCCTAGAACTCATATAATCAATATGCATGTAGATTCAAACACATTATGATGCAAAAATGTTTGCTTTTAATTTGATAGAGAGATGAAAGACATAGAGAGAGAACAACTTAAATCAATAATAAAAATAAACAATTGCATTAACTCAATCTAACCTCATAATCCATAATGGAATTACAACAGAATAACCCTAGATGCTTAGCTCTCCATGAATGGAGTTGAATACTAGATGAAATAAGAGAGAGAGAAGCGGTGAATGAATGAATGAAGTGAAGTCAAGTCCCTTTTCTGCCTCCCCTAGGTCTCTTTATATAGGGCTTGGTTGGGCTTCGACTCTAAATATTCAGTTGACAGAATCTTTTATCTTATATCTTTCAAATAACTAAAAGATTTAGATAATTATAACATTATTTGGAAGATATTTTATGTTGATATTCCTAAATGAAATTAATTCAATAACTGAATTTAACTTTTAGCTTTTCTAAATTTCCAAAATTGCACAAATACCCTAAAATTTCCTCTGTATGTACTTTAGCCCCCATTTTTGATTCGTGATTGATGAAGACTGGGGGTAGAATTGATCTCGCGATGGCGCTGGTTGTGTGGATACTGGCGGCGGTGATGAAGGCGCGACATTGGTTCGAGGAAGATGGTGGAAAACGAGAGTTTTGCGAGAGATTGGGTTTTACTGTGTGGTTTTTCTGAGTGCAGGTGGTGGCCTTTTGGAGTTCGGTGACGGCGGCGCGGCTTTGGGATTTGTGGTGGTGGTCTGGTTGCGGAGCGAAAAGGTTCACGGCGGTGGCGTGTCTTGGAGTGGTGCGACAATAAGGTGATGAGAATCGCTGTTGTGCCTCAATGGATGTTGGTCGTGGCAACGATTTCAGAGGAGGAGATTGTCACGATGGAACTCGCGCTGCAGTGGAGGTGAAGGTTAGTGGTGGAGAAGTGCGGCGATGGATGACGGTGACGGCAAAGTTTCGGCAAGGTGGTGGCAGAGTGATGATGGCAGCGGCGCTGTGATAGCCGGTGGTAAGTGTGGCAACCTCGCGACGACTGGCGGCACGATAGTGGCGACGGCTAGGGTTAGGTTAGATTAGGGTTTTTGTTTCTGAAGGTTGAAGAAGATAGTGACGTGGAAGAAGCTGACTGGTCTATTTGGTGTGTAGTAGGATCACTGACGTGGCATTATATGGGTGGTTGGATGTATTAGTGGTGGATTGCCATGTGGCAGAATCTGGCAGAGTTTGATTTAGGAGGGGTAGGAATAGGAAAATTTAGGGGTTGTAGGAGAAAAGGCTTAGTGTATGGGCTTGGTTGTTGGCCTCTTTCAGAAATACGAGTGTATGTAGGGATTATAGGAGGTGCAAGGGTAAAGACTGCCTGTTTGGCCCATCTGTACATTATTTATCAAATAAAATTTGATTTTGGGCCTTAATTTGCAATTTGGACCAATAAAGCTTTAATTCTAACTACACAAATAAACACTAAAACGTCCAGGAATATTTTATGCGCTAAAACTCACTTTTTACGTGTCTTTAATTCCCAAACCCAATAATTCCAATTGTCACAGATCCACTTTAAATCAACCATTTAAGTACAAATATCCCATCAACAATTTGAATTTTAAAACATAAATATGGGCATAAATATGCACTCATCAGTGTTCGATTCACATGTTGAAGAAAATTTCCCTTTGCGTGCAATGTTGTTTTGCACTATAAATGATTTCTCAGACTATGGAAACTTGAGCGGTTATAGTGTCAAAGGTCATTTTGCATGTCCCATTTGTGAAGAAAACACTAGTTACCTTCAATTGATTCATGGTCAGAAGACGGTATATACAAGACATCGAAAATTCCTTGCTCGTAATCACCCTTATCATAGATTGAAAAAAACATTTAATGGAAGTGCTGAGGATGAGGTTGTGTCCAGACCCCGGAATGGTGAAGAGGTGTACAACGAAGTCGAAAACATTGACATTGTGTTCGGAAAACATCATAAAAGTACCATTGCAAGAAACATTTGGAAGAAACATTCAATATTTTTTAATCTTTCACACTAGTGTAAACTTGATGTTAGACATTGTATTGATCTGATGCACGTTGAAAAAAAGGTTTGTGATAGTGTCATGAGTGAAAAATGGCATCTTAATGCACATGTCAAAACCTTCTTACAATGGTTTAAGAAAAAGATTTATGCGACTCCACGTGTTTCTGAAAGTGTGTTGAGGTTATCTCGTGGGCCAAACACAGATGTCATTACATATGGTGGGTACTATATAAACAATATTTGTTTTCAGACAAAAGTAGAAGATGACAAAAGTAGAGTTCAAAATAGTGGGGTTACACTACAAGTTGAGGTTGTGCACTTTGCTAGTTCTAAAGAAAAAAATCCAATCACAACATCCATGAGTTATTTTGGAATAATACAAGAAATATGGGAAGTTGATTATGTTAGTTTTAGAGTCCCAGTTTTCAAGTGTAAATGGGTTGATATAAATTCTGGTGTTATGACAAATGACTTTGGTTTCACAATGGTAGACTTTAACCAGATGAATTACACTGATGAACCATTTATTATAGCTAGTCAAGCAAGACAAAAAATGATCAGTGGTTTTGGAAGGAAAAAACATGCACGGATATGATAATGAAGATTCTCTTGATATTCCTTAGACAACATCTATTGCATCAAGACCCATTGAACACTCAGTTGATGACGTTGCCGATGACATCCACACAATTCGTAGTGATCACAATGAAGGGCTTTGGGAGAAAACAATATATGAATAGGTTTTGTGATATTTCTTGTAATGACTTTATATGTAGTTTTATTTATCATATTCGACCTCAGACTCTGGATCAGGACAGACCAGACATGGTCGAGGCGTCACACAATTGCCAGATGTGACATCCGGACGAGTTGATGGGCAGATGAGACATGTTGACGTTGACCCCAAATCAGGTGTGCCATTAGGGCCAAATGCTGATAGGTTTAGGAGTTATCTGGGTAAGTTAGAAAAAAAAGTCATGTTTCTATTGCTCATGCATCTTGGGGTGACGTCCCAGAGGTCGAGAAGAACCTCTTATGTCTATATGTCTTTGGAGACAGACAACATGAGAATCCATGTGATGAGAGGGTCGCACCTCCCAACAAAAGTTGTACATAAAAGAATGCAGTATAGTACTAGGAAGTGACTCCTAGGTCGTCTCTCAAGGACCAATTTGGGTTCAGTCTCAGATCAACACGAAGAGGGGGGTTTTGTGATTTTGTTTTGTTGCAAAAAAAAAACTTAAAGTTAAAATTAAAATTAAACACAACCGAATTAAAAACGGTGAAGTAAATTTCAAAACAGTAAAAACCGAACGGTAAAAGACATCAAAATCAAATATACGCGAAACATTAAATGTGCAGAAAACGTAAAACATTAACGCATAATTAAAAGCATCAGTAAAAACAAACAGTTAAAAATTAAATCGCAGACAAACAACATCAGGGATTAAATTGCAGTAGAATCAATTACAACAGCTAAACAAAAACGGTAAACTGATCTGGAAATTTTAACAATAGAAAACGAAACCAACTTTGCATTGAATTTAAATTGTGCAATAATTTAGTAAAGCAAACAAGAAAATTAAAATTGAAACATGCACACCACTTTGCCTCAACCGTAGTCCTCCATCAGAGTGTTTCCTCCTTCACGTTTCAGCTCCTACTATCCAGTTCCAGCTCTTGGTGTTCAGCATTCTCTCGGTCCTGCTCTCCTTCCAAACTCTCTACTATCTACTCCTACTCTACTCATTGAAACGTACACTGCTGAAAAGTTACACCACACTATCCATTGGAACTACACTGCTGGAGCTCCATCCTACACTACTGCCTCTCTTCTACTGGAGCCTAAAAACTACTAGAACCCTCGACAACTCACACGGCTCTCTGCCCCTAAAATACCATGCACACCTATTACTCTCAAATGCAAAAGAGTTCATTTTCTTCTTCAAAAAATTAACACCGCACATGTATATATTAATTAAAGAAAGACAATAAAAGATATCTCACTACTGGGTTAGTACACTCCATTCTCCAAGAAAATAATTGTTTAACCTTCCTCCATGTGTGCAGCCGTGACAACATTGGAATCTAAAGAATAAAAGAGTATTAAATGCAAAAGTGTTGAATCCTTGTTCATTCAATGAAAAACTAAATGGAACGTTCCAGCCCTTGCACAAAAAATAAAATTGGAAAAGTATCTCTCATTCCTCATGAAACCAGCGTGTGGTGGCTGGCGCATGCCCCACGTCCATCTCCCTTTTTTTTCTAATTGAAGTGTGTTGCAGCTTGAATAAATCTGTCACTCCCAAAATCAATCATGTGCTTTCTTTGCTACTACCCGTAACCCTCCATGCTTTCTTTCTTTCTTCCGCTCTACTCCCTTTCCCCTGTTGGCTGTAGCTCTCGTGACTACATATTTTTAAAGCCAAAAAAAAAACATTTTTATAGGTGGCGGCTGGACGTGCTTCTTTCTTTTTCCTTCCTGCACCCCCTCCTTTCTTAAACAATGTTCCAATTAATCCCCCGTGGCAGCTAGAACTCCCTATTCTAAAAACTGTGTACACCCCTCTTCAAGGACGTGGCTTCCCTATGTTTCCTAGCTGCTGACTTTGTCCTCTTTGCTGGATTGTGCAGGCCGTGAACTGCTCTTTCTCTTCTGTACCTCCATTCCAGCACCGCTTCTCATGTGGCCTCTCATACCTCCATGTCTTGCTGGCCATAGCAGTTACCAGGCCGTGCGTGACAGCACTTCTAAACTGCTGGACCAAGCTTGTCTTTTCCGGACGTGCACGCCCGCTGCTTAACGTGTTGGTGCGTCTCCAGCCCTTCTCTGTCCGCGTGTTCCTTCACTCAACATAATCACCGCTTCTTTATTGGAAGAAAGGAAGAGAAGCTTCACATCCCTGCTGCTTCTGCTGGATGTGAATCAGCCTGTGTTGCTCCCTGCTGGCAGCGTTGGTTTGTTTCTGGATCACCACATCTCAACGTGCTTCTGGAATCAACACCTCCTCGGTTCAAGCATTCCAGCCAGCATCACCGCTTCCTCTGCCAAATGAAATCACCGTTCAGCAAGAAGAATGAATTCAGCCCTTGTTTTCTTCCTCAGCGTGCATCCTCTTTCTTCCGTAAGTGATTTCTTCAAAGTTAGCTGGATGGAAGTTGTTGGATTAGCTGGGAGCGTGACTGTTGGACGTGTTCAGCGCTTCTGCTTCATGCCACCGTGAGCTTTCTCTTGGACCGTGGTGGACCTCGCTAGACGTGAACGCAGACACCAATGATGCCTCCTCTTCTTTTCTCTGTGTGAATCCAAGCTTAACCAGCTGCTGCACCCACAAGCTTCTGCCTGCTCTCGGAGAAGTGTTGGTGCTGCTGGATGCAGGCCGGACACCACTCCCCTTCTTGCTAGACTAGCTGGGCCTTGCTACTGCCTGAAGTTGGTGGACTGTGCATGAGTGTGGCAGCCATGGCTCTTCATGTGCGTGGCCTCCTCTTCCAGCCAGCTTTTTCTATGTGTTGTATCCGAGTGTCCAGAGAGTAGTGGCTGGAGCTTCCCAAAATGAAAGATGAATGACGCGTGGAGACTCCCGTGACACAGTAGCGTGTGCTGCTTCTTTCCAGCCCAAGTCGTCCTTGGTGGATCTTTCTTCCATGTGCACCTCCCATTCTCTCCAAGCACACACCTGTGTTGTTGCTGGATTCCAAACTTGCTGCGTGTCACACCCTTTCTCCAATGCATACACCACTCCCATGTGCATCAAAAATTGAAACCCACAGCTCTCTTTCATTTTATTTTAAAATATATTTGATGTGGCATTTTCTTTTCACCTCCAAATGTCCCAAATATTATCCAACAATTTCCTACAATTAATAATGCAAATAATTAGCTCAAATAATTCAAATTAATTAAAATAAGAATATTTTGTGAAATTAAGCATAATTAGCAAAAACGGAAAAATACCGGACATTTAAGCACAATTCCCTGATTAAATTTAGCACAATAAGCTAAGTGAAGTGAAGAAAATATTGACTCATCACCATGTCAGCATTATACCTTCCCAGAGGAGGAGTGGATGCAGCTTCGTGCATCTAGAGAGTCTAAGGAATGCAAGGTATGTTTCTTAACATCTACAAAGTCTTTCATGAAGTTTATTATGATTTTACACTTACGAATATACATGGCTTCACAGGGTAAAAGGTTAGTTGCTCAAGAAAGGCAAAGGCTAAATGATGCACCACACTTGTTATCGCGAGGTGGTTATGCAAAACTTGAGAAGAAAATTAGAAAGAGTCGAGCGGAGGCCTTGGGCTTGAGTCCCCGACCTAGCACCTGCACCTACTAGGTACGAGCTGTGGAAGGCTGCTTGGACTAAATCTAATGGGAACATGACATCTTCCTCAACTGCCTTGATCTCACAAAGAATTGTAAGTTCAAATTCTAAAGATTGTTTCATTGTGTATTTATCATAGCATGTCTTTTAAGTAATGAAGTTTTTTTTATGCGCAGGATGAGTTGGTTGAGCAGCAGACCCAGGGAACATTTGCTAGCCAAGGTAGGGACGACATTCTAACAACATCCATTGGAAAGCCCGGGCACCCAAGACGTGTACGTGGAGTTCCTGGGGTGATTGATCTTCGTGACTACTTTGGCCCTACACAAAAAAACACTCAAACAACGAGTCAGGACGTACTGAGGCAGATGGATCTTCAGAGGCAGGAAAGACTCAACCAAAGCATGAGATCAATGGAGCAACGATTCATGGAGCAACTACAACAACAAAATGAAATACAAAGAGTGCTTGAACAGAAGCTGCATTCCATGACGTAGGACACCATGGGGTTGCCCACTGAAGCTCCCACAGCACCTCGTGTCAACACTAGAGGATCATGCTCTGTTGTAGAACCTATTGAGTATAGTGGTCAGTATGAGTTGTTGGTTGATGGGAATCCCTTACGCATTGTGGCTGTCAGATGAGTACTTGAAGGAGGGCAGACTATTCATGGTGTTCCAATATTACCCCAGCATGTGCGAGTGACGATTGACGAGGTTCGGGATCCCCAGGCTCATATGCCTGTACCCACTATAGAAATTAATTTTGTGGGAGAGGCCATAGGATCATTTATAGCCTGGCCTAGAGCATTCATCATGTCACACATTGCTACTCCACAGTTATAATATTTTTATTATTAATATTTGTATGTTAAATTTAAATATATTTATTGATAACTTTGAAATTATTATCTTTAGTTCAATCGTCCTCAGAAGCAGTCGATGCATGAGCCAATCATAGATGAAGATGATGAGATGGCTGAAGCGGAGGATGATCCTCTATCAAAGCTAATGAAAAGATTACCCAAGTTGAAGAGAGGACCATTAGAAATATACTAGGATTTGAGAGTATTTGGTCTCCCCCCATGTGCCATTATATATCACATTCAATGATGCATTGGAGATCATTGGGGAGACAGGATGTTGAATATTTCCATCCTTCAACTATGGTGCATGTAAGATAGTTTATTTTGTCTTTCATATTAGTTTTATTTAGATGCCTAGTTTCTAACAACTTAAATTTGTTGTTTTAGGTATAGGGACACAATCCTTGTAGACCAAGGTCGGTCTTCCATGTACGGATTTGTTGAACCTAAGACCATTCAAGCTTCTGGTAACACACTTGAAAGCAAACAATATTATTTGCAATCATGGATGGCTAAGTCAAATAAAGACATATACCTTGTGCCATACATTGATGGGTATGTTTTGTTTTATGTAAAAGTTCATTAAAGTTTACTTAATTAGCTTACTAACTATTTATGATTCATGATAGGTCTCACTGCAGTTGATGGTCATCATTCCCAAATAAGGTAAAATTATATGGTTTTGTTCGCTGCACGGGAAGATGAAAAATGACTTGAGAAGCATGCTTCAAGGGTAAGTGTTTCTCCAAAAATGACTTTGAATTTCATGTTGACCTTAAATTTTTATCATAAATATAGTTATATTAATTTTACTTTGTGTGTTCAATCTAAATAGAGTTATGGGTAAATCCCGAGGTCAAGTAGTTCAAGTTTTGTATCCAAAGGCTTTAAGTCATTTATAGTTATAATTCATTTTCTATGTTATTGAATGATCTAAATTCTTGACTATTTAGTTTGTCATTTTAGTGTAACAAGCAGATAGATTCATGGGAATGTGACTTCTATGTCATGTCTTGGATTAAGACCATCATTCGAGCTGCCATTACAGATGCATACCTTAAATACATTACAAATCAAATTCATCTTTGAACATATATGAAACCATATTGATCTTTCTTCATTTTGCAGCACTTCAAGAGTACATCTCCTATACCAGAGAACACAATTAGGCAAATAAGGTAGGAGTTGACAACTTATCTTCTGCAAAAATGGAGTTAGGAACACTTATATTTGCTGTTGAACATTACTTAGGTTTAGTTTAAGTTTATATTTTGATAGTTTTGGTATTGGATTGTTTTTGGATTAATTACAACTTTCTTTAGTTGAGACGCATATATATATATATATATATATATATATATATATATATATATATATATATATATATATATATACATACACATATATATATATATATATGTGTATGTATGTATGTATATATATATATATATATATATATATATATATATATATATATATACATACATACACATATATATATATATATATATATATATATATATGTATGTATGTATGTATTATAACATACTATTCTGGGACAATTTTCTGTTTTTCAGGTGTGGTTTTATTGTAAAAATAAATTAATTTAAAAAAAAACACCTAGTAGACGTCTGTTAATGCCATGCCCGACGTCTATAGACGTCTGTCAGTGCAAAAACAAACGTCCAAAGAGTTACATTAGACAAAACGTTCTAGGTCTATAGATGTCAGACGAAGATACATCCGACGTCTATATAGACGTCCGATGCCCATATCCAACGTCTATATAGACGTCTGGTATATATAGACCAACGTCTATATGGACGTCTAGTGTATATAGTCCGACGTCTATATAGACATCTGTTGTATACAGTCCGACGTCTAATTAACGTCACCCACAAAGAAGTCAGATCTAGGTCTGACGTTAAAAGGTAAAAATAACATACGTTAAAAGCCCTTTCTGCACTAGTGCTACAAAAGGTCGTAGGACGCTTGGGCGCCCTATTTTGGGGCCCTCAACGTAGGCGTCTCGCACTCACGCTTGGGTGCCCTTTTTTCTAGGGGCCCTCAGTGTAGGGGTCTCGCACCCACGCTTGAGAGCCCTTTTCTGGGGCCTTCAACACCCTTTCAGGGACGCTGAGCGCCAACCTTCGAGTACCGTTTCACGCTTGGGCGTCCTTCATGGGGTGCTGAGCGCAACTTCTCTTGCAAGCTCGCCTAAGCACCCTAAGTGGGGGTGCTGAGCACTGGCGATGTTGCCCCATGATCCAATTCAGCTGTGTATAAGGACTTACATGTCCTAGAGGGGGTATCTTTTGACAGAAGGGACATAAATTCAGATTCTTTCAACTCTCTAGAGGCAGAATTGGATGTGGAAGCTCTCCTTTTCAGTTTCTAGGGTTTATCTTTCATTCTCATTCCATTGTACATCTAGTTTCTCCATGACAAAGGGGAACTAAATTTGTTTGCTGTTGTGGAAGATGTAATGATTGCAACCCCTTTAGGGACTTCCCATCCAAAGAAGTATCAACTTAACACTAAAACTAAGAAAAGGAAGTTGAATAAGGACTTTTAAACAAAAGGATCTTTTCTTTCTAAGTCTTAGAATGTTCTCTTTAACTAAATACATTTACATTGTTTTGTAGGTCACCAATAAAGGTTGGAAACCATGCCTATACACCTTAAAAGGCTAGCCAAGCAAAGAAGAGCAAAGGAACCAAAAGAAGGTGCATTTTCATTGATTTCCGAATTGGATTTCTAAAGGGAAACAATTTTTCATTCTACTGCACGCTAGCGTCTGCAACTTCCGCCCAACCAATTTTAACCAGTGCCACTTTTTAAAGAGCACATTTTAAATGTTTTCCACATGAAACATGCAGCCCAAGTCGTGTAGCTTCTCTTGTAATTTTAGTAGCTTGGAAGGCACGTTTTAGAGTCTTCTCTTCTTCAATAAAAGGGAGACTCCTTCCTTTGTAAATCCAACTTGATTGATGTAAAGAAACACTGCTGAATTGAATCCACCCACTTCTTCTTTCGAGTTCAATAGCCTACGCCACTTTAGCACAATCCTCCTCTAGCTTCCTTCCCTCTTGGAAGGCCTTCTGAGCTGGAGAAACTTCACGCACAATTCATCAAACACCTACCATGCGCTATTTTCACCAACCATCTCTTCATTCTGCTGCCACCTTCTGGTTCAAGGAGCTGCTTTGTCTCGAAGATTGGAGCTGCTTCCATCATATAACCTCTAAACTCTCATGTATTTGAATTAATTCCAATTTATATATGCTTCTTTCATTAATTGTTAGGGTTATTCTCCTTTGCTCTATGCTTGTTATGTTTAACTCATTCATGGAATGATTTTTGGTTTTCTTTGTTATTGACAAATACCTAGAAACCTAGAACTGGGGAATTTTTCCCAAGGGAACTATTTCCTAGAAATAGGGATAGAACGCTTGGTTATCATAAGCTTTCATTCGTAATGCAAAATTAATTATTAGGGATGCAAGACATTATGGTCTAGTAATTAAGGATAGACTTCTTTCGCCGAGCCATCGGGTTCTAAGTAATTTAAAAAGTGACATTGATAATTAATAAAGAAGAAGAATTCTTGTATGCATGAGAGTGATTACGTGAAATCTAAACCCCAACAACATCTTCATCTTATAATAACAACATCATCATTCATTTTTGTGTTTCTCTTCAATTGATCAAAATTGCATTCATATTTACTTTCTTGTTTTTACATTTAAAAACCCTAATTTTTTCTTCAATGTCTCAATTAGTTAAGTAATTACATGATTGTTTAGTGTCGTGAGTCTCTTGGGAAACGATACTTGGTCCTACCATTTATTATTATGTGATACGATTGGGTACACTTGTCGAGGTCTTAACAATTTTTTGGCGTCGTTGCCGGGGACTCGTGGTTTAAACTATATTTTTGTGTGATTCTTAACCGATTAACCGATTAGACTTTATCTTTAATTTTATTTTTTTGGTTTTAATTTTTGTTTTTTATCTGAGTGCTAATTGGGTGCTCTAGTGTTTTGTTCTCTAGTGTATGCAGTGTACAATTCGGACTAGAAGCACGAAAATTTCTGAACCTCTTCTTGCAGGTCTAGACAATAGTAGAAGGAAAAGGAGGAACAGGACGTTCAGAGAACTTTTCCCTTCTCCTGAGACTCTTTTACAGCCTTCACCTCAAAGATCTGACTAGGAAACAGAAAATATGGCTGAAGAGCATAATGGTAAACATACCCTGGCAGATTATGCAAGAGTCATTGGCCCTTGATGAGTGCATATTTATGCCCGCATTTATGCTTTAAAATTTAAATTTTTGATGGGATATTTGTGCTTAAATGGTTGATATAAAGTGGATCTGTGGCGATTGGATTTATTAGGTTTGGGAATTAAAGAGACGAAAAAAGTGAGTTTTAGAGCATAAATTATTCTTGGATGCTCTAATGTTTACTTGTGCAGCTGAAAGTAAAGCTTTATTGGTCAAAAATTGCAAATCAAGGCCCAAAATTAGAAGTCTCAAAAGGAAATTAGTTTATTAAAGTAAAAGGGCTGAATGCACCTCTGTTTTTACAATGTACACTCCTCTTTTCTAAATCAGACCCAATACTAAGCCAAACAATAACCCTTTTCTGAATACACCTCCTAAATTTCCCTACACACCCCTCCTACATTTCATATAAGTCAGATTGCTTAAGATGGTGCCTCGTGGCAGTCCACCACTAACACAAATAACCAATCTACATCCTCACCCCTACCACGTCAGCATCTCCTTCAACCCTTCTCCAATCAGAAACCCTAGTTCCTCTATCGTCAACCTTTAGGTCGCCACCACTTCCTTTCTTCCGTCAGAAACCCTCGTGCTACTACCTTGTCGCACCACAACCGCAAGACCGCCGCCACCATCATCTCACCACCATCATCCTTTTTGTCGCACCATCATCCATCACGCACATCCACCATCAACACCCTGACGCGAGTTCTTCCCGCCACCACGCCGCGACCATTCTCCACCATCTTCAACCATCACCACCAAATCGTCGTCGTAGAGCCTCGCAGATCAGAATCGCACTGCTGCTAATCACAATCAGACCTGCAAGCAAACTCGAAGCCAAATTCAAGCACCTAGAATCGTGCAAGCCTCGCGTCTTCACCATCGTTCGTTCACCAAACCTTTAAATAAAAAAACACAGCAGAAACCCAATCGCGATCTTCATTGCACCTCTCTTCACGTGTTCGTTCAATCTCGAACCACCATCATCTTCTTCTCCATTTGTCTTGCACATCAACTCCATTGGAACACAATCGCGACTTCTCCATCAACCCTAAGCGTGCCGCCATCAAAAGGGATTCCCAGGTTGAGCAATCCAACCCTAAGCCGCCTTGAAATCCAACTTCGCCACCGTGAAGCATCTTTACTTGACCACCTCGTGCAAACCGGCGCGTCAACCTTGATAACAGTTGAAAAACTGTTATTTTTATACTTAAAATTTACTTTAATTACAACCTTTATGACTTAGAAATTATCTTGAACTCATGATTTTGTTGAATTATTAGAAATAACAGAGTTGGACAGGTTGGTTGCCTTGAAGCTTCTGTTCACTATAATGCATGATTAATTGCTAGGGAGACAATACATTGTAAACTAGTGATTATGATTAGGCTTTCTTCGCCGAGACATCGGGTTTTAAGTAATTTAGAAAGTGGCATTAACATTAATGAAAAGAATGATGAATTCCTAAATACAAGAGAGTGGATAGGATGAAATTGATAAACCCCAACAACATATTCATCCATATATTTCAATTCACGTGTTTTGTTTCTTCTTGCCCATTGATCATCGCATGCATACATATTTACTTTTCTGTCTTTTGCATTTGAAACTTACAACAATTTGTTCACAAGTCTTAATTAATCAACAAAATCACACAACTATCTAGGCCGTGAGTCCTTTGGGAGAATGATACTTTGTCTTACCAAGTTTAGTACTTGATACGATTCGGTTACACTTGCCGAGGATTAACAAGTTTTTGACTTTGTTTTTAGGGATTGAAGATTTGTTCAAGAAGTTTTTGGCACCGCTGCCTGGGACTCGTGGTTTAACTAGTCTATTTGTGTAATTTTTTATTATTTTTGACTTGTGAATTTTATTTTTCTGTTTTTATTTTCTATTTTTTGTTTTTATTTTTTATTTTTGTTGTTATTATTTTGTTTTATGTTTTGATTTTCTATCTTCTTATATTTTCAATTATATCTTTTGATTATTTCTTCTCTTTTCTATCTTTTTGTGCTAACAAAATTTTTCTAGGGTTTTGTTTCCTTGTGTATGCAGGGTAATATTCAGACTAGAAGCAAAAAGATTTATGAACCTGTTCTTGAAGGCCTGGACGAAAGTAGAAGGAGGAGGAGAATTCGAACTTCAAGAGAATTATTCCATTCTCTTGAGACACTCTTACAACTTTCACCACCAAGGTCTTACTATAGCACTGAAAATATGGTAGAGGAGAATAATGGTAGATGGACTCTTGTAGATTACACCACTTTGGTTGGCCCTCAACATTTTAACATTATAGCAAGGCCGAGGGTCAATGCTGCAAACATGGAGGTGAAACCGACATTGATACAGTTGGTGAAAAGCAATTAGTTTAATGGGGTATCACATGAAAGCCCGTATGAACATCTCACCACCTTCAATGAAATCTGTAACACCATGAAGATAAATGGAGTGCCAGATGAAGTAATCAAGCGTAGCTTATTTCCTTTCTCATTGGGAGACAATGTTAAGTTGTGGTTAAATTCTTATCCAGAAGGTAGTTTTACAGAATGGGAAGTTGTGGTTGCAAAGTTTTTGAACAAATACTTCCCACAATCTAAAGTCAACAAAGGGAAGCAAGAGATCTCTTCTTTCAGACAAGGCATGGAGGAGACATTAGGTCAAGCATGAGACAGGTACAAAAGCTTTTTGAGAAAGACTCCCATGCACGGTTTTGATGAAGCAGCAGTAGTTCTACTTTTCCTTGGAGGTCTTTGTTCACAAACCAAGTTGATGTTAGATGCCTCAGCTGGAGGTAATATTAAATATAAAACTCCAGAGGAAGCAACATAATTGATAAAGAACATGGCTGCTAATGAAAATGAAATGCATAGTGAAAGAGGAGCCTCTGTTCAACTGAAAGGGGTTCTACAATTGTAGTCGAATGATGCGTTGCTTGCTCAAAATAAGATTATAACTCAATAGTTGGAGAATCTAACAAAGACACTTGCTCAATTGCTGAAAGAATTAAAAATTATTTCTCAAGTTCAACAACAGATGTGTGAAATATGTGGTGGTGACCATATCAATGGTCAATGTGCTTTTCCAGTGGAGGCCCTAGAAGATGTAAATTTCATGAACAATCAATTTCCATACCGCCAAGGTAATTGCAACCAAGGATGGAAATCTCACCCAAGCATGGGCCAAGGTCAGGAACAATCTGGACAAGCTGGGCAATCACGACAATTTAATAGACCACAGCAACAACCATCATTATGGCAACAGATATCTACACTCAATGAAAAACATACAAAGTTGGAAGAAGCTCTTAACCAGTTTATGCAGGTAACCATCTCCAATCATAACAGCACTCAAGCAACCCTTAGAAGTATGGAGATGCAAATCGGACAGCTAACTAAGAAGTTGGAAGAAAGGCCTAATAAGAGTTTTGGGGCTAATACTGAAGTTAACCCTAAAGAAGAGTGTAGAGTTTTAGTGAGTGTAGATGTTGAAATAATTGAGTTAGAGAGAAAAGAAGAGAAAGAAAAGAGAGTAGAAGAAAAAGAAAAGAGAGTAGAGAGAAAAGAAAAAGAAGAAAAAGAAAAGAGAGTAGAGAGAAAAGAAAAAGAAGAGAGAGAAGAGATAAAAATTGAAGATATTCTTCCTTTTCCAACAGATTATGAGAGATTAGAGAAAGAGAGACAGTTTGGGCATTTTACAGAAACATTCAAACAATTGGAGGGTGATTTACCTTTGATGGAAATATTGCAACAAATTGCAAATTATACAAAACCCATGGAACAAGTCTCCACAAATAAAAGACATAGAGAAGAGGAGATAAATGATTACAAAGTGGTCAAGAAGAGCCTACTCCCTCCAAAAGAGAAAGATCCAGGAAGTTTCACCATTCCATGTGTCATAGAAAAGAAAAAGGTAAATAAAGCCCTACTTGATCTAGGGTCAAGCGTTAATTTAATGCCTTAATCTTTACTTGAACAAATGGGTGATCTTAAAGTCAAGCCTATAAAGATGAATTTGTTAATGGTGGATGGCTCTTGAAAGAATTCGTATGGTATAATAGAGGATCTTATGGTTTGTGTTGGAGAACTAAAATTCTTGGTGGACTTTGTGGTGATGGAGATGAAGGATGAAAGGGTTCCTATTATTCTTGGAAGACCGTTTATGAAAACGGCTAAAGTTATCATTGATGTAGATGAAGGAATAGTGGTGTTTGAAGACCGAGAAAAAAATGTGGTTATTGATGTCTTCAAAGAGGAACAACAGACAGAGACTAGTTATAAAGCTACATATCAAGATGTAGTCATGACTAGTCCTCAAGATGCAAAGCCAAGCTTCAAAGGTAAAAATTGTTTCTTATTTCATGATAGGGAAGAAGATCAAGATAGCAAAGGAAGGACGACTCATGATGATTCAATGCAAGCACAACCCAAACCTGGTAAACATGTGAGATTCAAAAACAGGTTGTGGGTTGTAAAAGACTATAAGGAAGATAGAGTGATAGAAATTGAGTCTCCACATTCAAGAAGAATCAAAAAGGTGGATCGGAAGCAATTGATGAGTTGGTGTGATGATTGATGGACAAATTTATGAACACCAAATTATGATGTCACAAACTTGTTTTCAATCGGCAAGTATGACCGAATCGTTCAAGTAATAAACTTGGTTAGACCAAGTATCGTTCTTCCCAAAGGACTCACGGCCTAGTTTAGTTATGTGGTTTCTTGATTAACTAAGACTTACAAACGAAATATTTGGGGTTTAAGATGCAAGACAGAAAATAAACATGTATGCATGAATTTTGATCAATGGCAAAAAGCAAAAGATAAACACTTTCAATGAAATATAGATATGAATATGTTGTTGGGGGTCAATTTCATCTTATCCACTCTCATATATTTTTAGGAATTCAACAGTCAAATCATCATTGTTAATGCCACTCTCTAATGTACCTTTCCAGAAGGCTTCTCCCTAATCACGAGTTCATACAATTCCTAGCATTCCTAATGATCAGTTCATAAGTGCAGGAGCTTAACGACAACCAATATAATAATTGGGAGAAATTCCCCGGATCTAGACTTCCCCGTACGTGCCCGTATCGACAAAACCAATAATCATGCATCGAATGAGTTAAACAATGCAAGCATTAAGCAAAGAGGAAAACCCTAACTAATGATGAAAGAAAGCATAAGTCTTAATTAAAAGATGTAAAAACAGATTCCATATATGAGAGTTTCACAAGATTACATTGATTCCCCAACAAACATACAGAGTTTAGTTCACCATATTCATGGTGAACCTAGATGCATTACAATGAAAGAATGAAAGAATAAACCCTAAAAAGGTGAAGAGGAAGCCTCAGCATCCAAGATCCTCCTTCAAAGGGGTGGAAGAGAGAGTGTTTGCTTCGTTCCAGCCAGAGATGCCTAACCCTAGGAAACCCTAAAGCTTATATATCATTCGTAAATTACAAAAAGTCAAGTCCAAGCCCATTAAAGTGCCGCTCAGCGGTAAAATACCGCTCAGCGGTGAGTGCGTGACTTGTTTTCTCCCCTCAGCGGCCATTTTGCCCCTCAGCGGACCTCACGTGACTTCCAGAGTGCCGCTCAGCGGTAAACTGCCGCTGAGCGGTGACTTCGGCTTCTCCTTTTTGCACTTTTTGTTGTCTTTTCTGATTTCAACTCTCTCCTTCTTCACTTCTTTCACCAAATTCACCTTAAAACCTGCACAAAAACACTGAAATCAAGCATAAACCTGTCCAGCTCTCTTATTTCCAAAAATATAAGAAAAGCATGATTTCAAGCTAGTTTCTAAGTGTAAAGGTTGCTTTTAGTGTCAATTTTAATCATAAAATAACAGTTTTTCAACTGTTATCACAACCCCAAACTTAAAACTTTGCTTGTCCTCAAGCAAATAAGATGTAACTCAATCTTCAACCAATTCATATGATGGTTCACTCATTCAAAAATCCTCTTTTTCAAGATAAGTAACAACTTCACTCAAACTTATGACCAAGAGTTTAATCAAGATGTGCACATGTTTTAGTGTTCACAAAGTCATTTAAATTCCAACAAATGCTATTCTCATGAATGATCAATCAATTAAGCATGGATGTTCATGTGTTCATGTAATATTTCCTCACTAAGTCAAGTGTTTCACTCACACTCAAGTGTATAAGAGATGATCACTCATTCACTCTACTATCACAATGTCACATGAATCAAATTTGCCTTTCATTTTACCACAATCAAAAACATTCACAAGCATGCATCATCACAAGGACTTTTCTATGGCTTATAATGTGGCTGGGCTAACAAGAAAATTGGTTTTTCTGGATCACAAAATCCTTGAGTTAAGAGAATCATACAACACAATCATCTTATTCTTTCCCAACTTTCTTTTGCCTTTGCATTGAGCTTTGCTTCTTTTTCTTTTCTTTTCTTTTTCTATGCATATTCTTACTTTTTAGCTCTTAGCTCAATGCTTTTCATGTTTTCCCAACAACCCCAAACTTGAACATTTAACAATACCACACAAGATCTTCTACTTAACTCAAGGTAAAGATTTTTCAATCAAAGGTTTCAGTGTATATTCAAGGCTAAGGGTTCAAAAGGATTGAACACAAAGTGTTCTCTTTTAGTGGGCTAACTTTTACAAATTTGGCCAATAAAAAGGTTTCCAACAAACGACCTTGATCATATGATGCAAAACAAGCAATTGATTCAATCATAGAAAACCTGGGCAAAATCATTCATGCTTTCAAAGTAATAGCATTCAACAATAACAACTCTGGAGCTCAAAATCTCACATATAAGCTCATTCACATTTGACATACACATCCTGCTTAATTTCACAATCACAATCATGATATCATGCATTTGTTCACAAAGCTTGTGAATCACCTGTATAAGCATTTTAATGTGCACATCATCTCAACATCAATTAATCATAAGCATCATTCAGTATTACTTATCACACAATCACAGTTAATAGCAAACCATCACAAGAAACCAGGTTTTCAATAGAGTACATCAAACCCTAATCTAAAAACAAAAACAAATAAGTTCAGAAAACTTAAACCACAAAAGCATAATCATATGATAACATTTATCAGTAAATGCTATCTCAGCTCCTCATCAGTCTGAGCTGTCCTCTGTATCTTCTTCTTCTTCCTCATCTTCAGCATCTTCAAATGCATCATCATCATCAGCTTCATCTTCTTCCATCTCTCTAGCCGAAGCTTCAGCTGCTCCAGCTCCTCCTCCATGCACTGGCTCCTCTGGCCAAGCTACCACATTATGGAATTCATCCATAGTCCACCTGTGGGCTGGAGGTGTATCATACATCCCCACAATCATCTCAGCAGTGGCCACCTGCCCTCTGTGAATGGACTGCAACTGAGCACCTATAAGAGACATGTACATGTCCCTCATCTGGAATGGTTCTGCTTCATGTGTATTAGCAGATGTCTGGCTCTGTGCTGGCCCTCTCTCTCTACGAGCCCGGCGTGGTGGAACTGGCTGAGCTGCATCATCACCTCCACAGTACTGTCTATAGTAGGCCTCATCAATAGCTTTTCTTGGCCTCTCAAAAGGTGGAGCAGAAGTGTCCACCCCAGCTATCTTGCAAAGGTGCGTGATCAAAGAAGGATGTCCTAGTGGTGCTTTGTTGTTTGAAGTATTGGCGCACAAACTAATCTCATCAGCTATCACCTGCCCAATATTAACATTCAAGTTTCTGATAGCACAGTAGATGAAGAATGCCCTGCTGAGAGTAATATCTGACACATGTGAACATGGCTGAATGTTGGCATGAGAAAACGCCATCCAATACTTTGCAAGAGGAGTCAAATCTGTCCTCCTAATGTTAACCACTGAGCCAGATCGATTCCTTTGGAAATGTCCTCCAGGTATACACAGTACTCTCTCCACATCCTCATAATCAGCACCTTCCTCCATGCAAAGAGCAAACTGGCACTGCTCACCAGCCCATACAGTGTCCAGAAAGTTATTAATTGAATCAGGATCATACCTGATAGCATGGCCTCTGACATAGCCCAAATAATTCTCAGTTGGATAATCACCAATCTTCTTTGCATTGGTGTAAAATTCCTTAACCACAGCTATGTTGGCAGGTGCAGGATAAGTGGCTAGCTTTCCCCAGTCATTCCCTAAAACTTGCTCTCCAAATTGAGGAGCAAGGTTAGGTATCATTCCAACCTTTCTCTCCATCAAAAGTCTTCTGTCCGGAACCACCCTAAAGTGCTTCTCATGTTTCCTAGAGAGGAACCTGCTAGAGTGATGTTGCTCTGGTTCCTTTTCCTTTCTCTTAGTTGCCATGGTTTTCAATCTTTTTCCTGATGAGGATGCCATTCCTACATTTAGAACACAAACAAAACCACAGAACATGATGTTAATCATTAGTAAAACATAGAACATAACTCCTTTCGAAGCTAAACCACCGCTGAGGGCCAGAATTCCCCCTCAGCGCCACCAGTACCATATTCCATATCACAAAAAACCAGAAAAATCAAATCTGGCAGAGTGCCGCTCAGCGGCAGTTTACCCCTCAGCGGTAACTCTGCAGATTTTTGAAAATCTTGTTTTAAAGCTTTCCTAGCTCCACCCAAATGCAATTTTCAGTTTTCCAGTTCATAATCATGCAGTTTAATCGGTTCAAACATCAAATATATCATCAAATCATGCCAAGAAATCAAAACCCCTAAATCTTCATGCTTTGACAATCATATTCAAAATCAAAACCCTAGAATGAACAAAATGCATTTTACTTACTTGGGTGGAGATACTAGATGCAATGAGAATGCTTCCAAGTTAGAGTGCTCTCTTCCAACCCCAAACTTTGATGACACACTAGTGAAAAAGTGAGTGGAAGAGAAATTTTCTTAAGGGGGAATAGTGAAAAGATGTGGAAAACCTTGGAGAAGGTATGTGGAAGTGTTTGTGCAGAGAAAAATCTGAAAGTGTGAAAGAATACGCAGCTTAGGGTTTAAAAATACCCTAATGGGCTCGGGTCCCGCTAAGGGGAACTAAAACCCTATTCTGCGAGAGTACCGCTCAGCGGTAAAGTACCGCTCAGCGGCACTTTCGTGAAGTGCTCTTCTCCTTCTTTTCTTAACCTACGTGCCTCCCATATGTGCCCCTCACTGGTTCCCTGCAATTCAATGTTCAAAATGCTTATGCAAACCCTAACTAAAATAAACAAACAGAAATATTCAATCAACTGGGTTGCCTCCCAGGTAGCGCTTGTTTAACGTCACGAGCCTGACCCAAAATCCACCAACACCCTTCAGTAGGTGTTAAATTTTCTTACCAACACCCATCAGTAGGTGTTACAGCCATAGTATCCTTCAGTAGATACTTAACCACCTAGCATCCTTCAGTAGATGCTATCTCCAACAAAATAATTACAAAACTAATGTCCACAAATTAAAAATTACAAAACCAAAATAAAATCAAAAGTTCTTAAATCAACTGGGTTGCCTCCCAGCAAGCGCTCTTTTAACGTCATTAGCTTGACCCAAGCTCAAGTTCCTTCTTCTTTTTCTTCTTTCTACTGAACTTCTTCAAAAATTTGGATCAAACCAGGAACCTGTTGCAATGTCTCAATCATAGGAACTTTAATCTCCAATTTCTTGAAGATTTCCATAAAGCACTTGAATTTCTTTTCCTTCCTATGATTCTTCTTTAGATGAGGATGGGATTTTTCATATGATTCCTTCTTCTTTCCTCTCATCTTCTTTTTATTCCTTTTTCTCTCCCTAAATTTTCTCTTTTTCTTTTCTTTTATTTTTTTCTTCCATTTTCTTTTTCTCCTCAACTTCTTTATTTTCACACAAATTTTCTTTCTCTCTTCTCTCTCAACCACTTCTTTTTCTTTTTCTTCATCTTTATCTTTCTCACTCAACTCTTCTTTCTCTTTTCTCTCTACCCTTTCCTCATCTCCCTTTAATTTTTCCTCATCAAGAATCTTGTCACTTTCAGTGATAATGACTTGCCCTTCCTCCTTAAGGTTAACTTCAGTATTAACATCATCATTCAATCTCTGATTGATGTAACGAAGTTGCATCTCCATTCTTTTACATGATTCTTCAATGCTTTTCTAAGTAGAGTCGGAATTTTTCAAAAATCGTTGAAGGGTGTCCTCCAACCTATCCAAACTTCCTGATAGAAAGGGTTGTTGCTGCCATTGTTGTTGTGGTTGGTTCTCAAATTGTCCAGCAGCTTGCCAAAATTGGCTTTGATCCATGCTTGAATGAGGTTCCCACCAGTGGTTGAGATTACTTTGGTGGAATTGAGTGCCCATATAGTTAAATTCTTGACAAAATTGCATTCTGCAGACATTAGGCACAAAACCCTAAAAACAATTGTTAGCACATAAAGATAGAGAAAAAAAAATCAAAGGATATAATTGAAAAGATAAGAAGATAGGAAATAAAAACAGAAAAATAAAATAAAATAAAATAAAATACAAACAGAAAATAAAATAAAATAAAATAAAATCTAATCTAATCAAATAAAATAAAATCAAATAAAAACCGAAAAATAAAAAACAGAAAATAAAAACAAAAAACAGAAAAACAGAAAACAAAAAAATAAAATAAAATCAAATAAAATACAAACTGAAAAATATAAACAGAAAAATAAAATAAAATAAAAAAAAATTCGAAATTTAAATTAAAAATAAAAAAAATAAGTCAAAGATAATCAATAATCACACAAATTAACCAGTTAAACCACGAATCCCCGGCAACGGCGCCAAAAACTTGATGGACAAATTTATGAACACCAAATTATGATGTCACAAACTTGTTTTCAATCGGCAAGTATGACCGAATCGTTCAAGTAATAAACTTGGTTAGACCAAGTATCGTTCTTCCCAAAGGACTCACGACCTAGTTTAGTTATGTGGTTTCTTGATTAACTAAGACTTACAAACGAAATATTTGGGGTTTAAGATGCAAGACAGAAAATAAACATGTATGCATGAATTTTGATCAATGGCAAAAAGCAAAAGATAAACACTTTCAATGAAATATAGATATGAATATGTTGTTGGGGGTTAATTTCATCTTATCCACTCTCATATATTTTTAGGAATTCAACAGTCAAATCATCATTGTTAATGCCACTCTCTAATGTACCTTTCCAGAAGGCTTCTCCCTAATCACGAGTTCATACAATTCCTAGCATTCCTAATGATCAGTTCATAAGTGCAGGAGCTTAACGACAACCAATATAAAATTGGGAGAAATTCCCCGGATCTAGACTTCCCCGTACGTGCCTGTATCGACAAAACCAATAATCATGCACCGAATGAGTTAAACAATGCAAGCATTAAGCAAAGAGGAAAAACCCTAACTAATGATGAAAGAAAGCATAAGTCTTAATTAAAAGATGTAAAAACAGATTCCATATATGAGAGTTTCACAAGATTACATTGATTCCCCAACAAACATACAGAGTTTAGTTCACCATATTCATGGTGAACCTAGATGAATTACAATGAAAGAATGAAAGAATAAACCCTAAAAAGGTGAAGAGGAAGCCTCAGCATCCAAGATCCTCCTTCAAAGGGGTGGAAGAGAGAGTGTTTGCTTCGTTCCAGCCAGAGATGCCTAACCCTAGGAAACCCTAAAGCTTATATATCATTCGTAAATTACAAAAAGTCAAGTCCAAGCCCATTAAAGTGCCGCTCAGCGGTAAAATACCGCTCAGCGGTGAGTGCGTGACTTGTTTTCTCCCCTCAACGGCCATTTTGCCCCTCAGCGGACCTCACGTGACTTCCAGAGTGCCGCTCAGCGGTAAACTGCCGCTGAGCGGTGACTTCGGCTTCTCCTTTTTGCAATTTTTGTTGTCTTTTCTGATTTCAACTCTCTCCTTCTTCACTTCTTTCACCAAATTCACCTTAAAACCTGCACAAAAACACTGAAATCAAGCATAAACCTGTCCAGCTCTCTTATTTCCAAAAATATAAAGAAAAGCATGATTTCAAGCTAGTTTCTAAGTGTAAAGGTTGCTTTTAGTGTCAATTTTAATCATAAAAATAACAGTTTTTCAACTGTTATCAATGATAGAAAGATAGACACCAACATTGAAGATGGAACGTGAGCTTTACTGGGTCAAGCTAGCGACGTTAAAAGAGCTCTTTTTTGGGAGGCACCCCAGTAATTTATGAACATTATTTTATATTGATATTGGTTGTAATTTTTTTGTTTTAACTTTGGACATTACTTTTATGTTGAAACTTTTTGGGTTAGCATCCACTGATGGATGCTAGGTGGTTAAGTATCTACTGAAGGATACTAGGTTTATTAACAGGTTTGTTACACCTACTGAAGGATACTAGGTTTATTGTTTATTTTGATTTTGCTTTAGTTGCATAGTAGGGACTGAATGTATGAATTATCTGAGAACTTAAATGCATGGAGTGAGTGAGAGGCATGAGTGGAAGGCACCTAGGGTAAGCTAGGAAGAAAGAAAGCATCTCACGCAAGTGCCGCTCAGAGTCAAGCATCTGTAGAGACTTATGAGGCAGAGGCATTCCAGATGAGAGACATGTACATGTCTCTCATAGGTGCACAGATGCATTGCATCCCCAGAGGAAGTGGCAACTACTGAGATGATTATTGGGCTATATGATACACCTCCAGCACACAAGTGGACTATGGATGAAAGATTAAATAATCTAGAGAGAAAACTCTATCTGATTGCAAGCTTGTTTAAAACCTCAACTCCACAAATTGTTAAGAAATGTGGAATATTCATTTCAACTGAGCATTATATTGATGAATGTCCTAGCTTGGTGGAAACTACTATGGAAAACCCATCTCAAGCTTTTGTTGTAAACATGATTGGAGGAAATAGACTATACCAGAATTATCATGATTCATCTTCCAATAGGTATCAACAAAATAGACAACCTTAAGTTCCACCTCAACAAAGGCAACAACATCAACTTGAAATGCCAATGCAAGATTTCATGAAGACAATAATTGAGCAAAATCCAGAAATCAAGAAATCAATTGTAGAGTTGACTCAAAGGGTGGATAAGTTAGAGGCTAAGGAATCAAATAAACTGCCTGCACAAACATTGATCAACCCGTAAAATGTAAGTGTTATTACTTTAAGAATGGGGAAGAAAGTACAAGGCTCTGAGGGAGCCCAAGAGGATGAAGATAAGGAGAAAGAAGACACCCAAATTGACGACACTACAAGAAAAATCGTTACTATCTACCGCCAAAATCTGTATAAAACCTCAAAAATCCGTATATAAAATAATGTTACATACGAACAAAAATCCGTATATAAAATGATCGGAGCTAATATTATATACGGATTTTTTTGTATGTAATTACATACAAAAAAATCGTATGTAATTATTACGGAAAATATGTATATTAAATTTGTATATAATTATATACGGAAAAATCCGTATGTAAAGTCTGTATATAATTACATTCGAAAAAATCTGTTCATAATTATATACGGAAAAATTCGTATGTAAAATTGTTTATAGAAAAAATTGTTTTATTCAATACCTGCACATACATTAATTACAAACTTGTAATATACATACAACCAACCACCACATTAACTTTTATTTAACACCATATCAAACATTTTACACTAAAAATAGATATATATTACTTAAAAATCATTATCAAATAAGTTTACAAAATGTCTAATATTCATAAATAGATTGTACTGTTCCTAAGATGTCAAGCAATATAAATTCTACAATTCATAAGATGTCAAACAACATAGAATGACAAGTCTATAATTTCCTAATAATCACTAAGGATTTTGTTCATCTTGGATTGATATTGTCGTATCACTCCATCACCGTGATAACAACTTCACCACATTGCTTTTTCCCTTCTCCTTATTAGATTGTGCCTAGAGGGGAGGAGGTGGATTAGAACCAGTAGATGCCATATACTGACAAAAACAAATGTAATTGGATGGTATACATAAAGTTGACAGACTCTATTAAACAATTAAGAAGATCAAAAACAAGAACGTTAACATGAAGTTAATAAAATTCATAACATTATAGGTATTTTACATTACGTTAGGATAAGAAGAATGAAACCAAGATTGATGCACAGGTGACCCAATCTACTAGAATGTGATTTAAATGTTGTTGGAGACCCTTCTATACAGGGATATGTAAATAAATACAATTAGGATCTGCACACAAAAAAACAATTAGCAACAAAAGGAAAAGTGTTAAACAATTGTTTTACAATGCTGTTAAATTAAACACAGATTAGGGTTCGACCCTTTTCCGATTTTATGGATTACTAGCATTAGAGATTACTACAAAAATGAAGGAAGAAAGGATTACTAACCAGATGAAGATCTCTGCGTCACCCTAACAAAGACCAGTGAGTGACAGGTGGTGAGGGAAGAAGACGAAGGGGTTTGGAATAAAGATGATTACAATAATTTTCTTTTATTTTTACTTTTAAATTTGAGTTATTACTATGAAGTGTGACAGCATATTTGTTGTTGTGGCATAGACGATTCCGAGACAGTGCCACCACTTTTTGTATGCACTGGTTGTTGTGATTACCGAATCATCCTTTTGTTCATATTCTCCTTCTTCATCTAGAGCAGTTCGTCGTCCAATCACTACAATTTCCCTTCTTCTCTTAACTTTGTTTTTACCGGAAAGGGATTTGGAATCAGATTGGGAGAATTTGTTTAATTTTTCTAGGTGCAGGTTGAAGAGGAATTGGTGTTCCGATGTTAAGGGAAGACGAAGATGAATCACGCGTGCTCCTTTGTAGCAATTTTTGATTCCAATCTTTCCCCATTTCATCAGCCATATACCTGCTCCATGTCAAAGAAGCCAAAGATAATCACGCGTACCCACCACCATCCTTATCAGCTCTTCATTTTTCAAAAACAAAAATGAAGAGAAAAATAAAGCACAGAGGAACAAACCCTGGAATCTTCTGTGCCCAAAAAAACAGAGAGAACCCTCCATTTATTATTTTTATTTTTGTTTAAATTTAAATAAATAAATATTCGCAAACCCGATTTTGTTCTCTTGACAGCTTCAATTGTTCTTGACTCTGAAAGCTCAACCGTTGAAAAACGAAAGATGCATAAGAACATCTTCAACTCCATTCTCAATAGCCATAATGGGGCGCCCAAGCGTCCAAGGCATAAAGCTGGCGCTCAACACCCATAATGGGGCGCCCAGGCGCCCAAGGCACAAAGCTGGCACTCAATGCCCATAATGGGGTGTTGTTAACCCTCGGCAAGTGTAACCGAATCATATCAAGTAATAATAAATGGTAAGACCAAGTATCGTTTCCCAAAGGACTCACGACCTAAACAGTTATGTGATTTGTTGATTAAATAAGACTTGTAAAACAACTTCTTGTAGTTTGAATGAAAATGCCAAAAAGTAAATATGAATGCATGTATTGATCAATTGGATCAAAAGAAGCAAAACGTGATTGAAATATATGATGATGATGTTGTTGGGGGGTTTTCAATTCATCCTATCCACTCTCATGTGTTCAAGAATTCATCTTCTTCATTAATGTTAATGCCACTTTCTAATTTACCTTAAACTTAATGTCTTGGTGAAGAAAGCCTACTCTGAATCACTAGTTTACAATGTCTTGTTGATAACAGTTGAAAAACTGTTATTTTCATGCTTAAAATTGATACTAAAAGCAACCTTTAACACTTAGAAACTAGCTTGAAATCATGTTTTTGGTTATATTTTTAGAAAAAAGAGAGTTGGACAGGTTTATGCTTGATTTCAGTGTTTTTGTGCAGGTTTTAAGGTGAATTTGGTGAAAGAAGTGAAGAAGGATAGAGATGGAATCAGAAAAGACATCAAAAAGTGCAAAAGGAGAAGCCGCAACTGCCGCTCAGCGGTAGTTTACCGCTGAGCGGCACTCAGGCAGTCACGTTGGATCCGCTGAGGGGTGATTTGGCCGCTGAGGGGAAGAAAACAACTCACGCACTTACCGCTGAGCGGTAGTTTACCACTGAGCAGCACTATTTTGGGTTTGGGCCTCATTTTCTGTAATTTTAGAATAGTATATAAGCTTTAGGACGTCCTAGGGTTTGTATCTTTGGCAGAGACGAAGCAAACACTCTCTTTTCCATCCCTTGAAGGAGGATCTTGGATGCTCAGGCTACCTCTTCACCTTTCTAGGGTTTTATCTTTCATTCTTTCATTATTGTTCACCTAGTTTCACCATGAATATGGTGAACTAAACCTTGTATTGTTGTTGGGGAATCAATGTAGTCTTGTGAAACTCTCATATATGGAATTTGATTTAATGTCTTATATTAAGATATATGCTTTCTTTCATCTTCAGCTAGGGTTTTTCCTCTTTGCTTATTGCTTGCTTTGTTTAACTCATTCGTTGCCATGATTATTGATTTTGTCGATACGGGAACGTACGGGGAAGTCTAGGTCCGGGGAATTTCTCCCAATAGCATATTGGTTGCCTTTAAGCTCCTGCACTTTAAGAACTAATTACTAGGAATGCTAGGAATTGTATGAACTCGTAATTAGGGATAGGCCTTCTTGCAAGGTATAGAAGTGTCCATACAATTAAAATCAATGATCATGCAATTGAATGATTTAAACAAAACATGCATAGAGTATAGAAGAAAAACCCTGATGGAAGACCATCTAAGATGCACATTGGACCACTTACTAGAGCAATGGCAAAGAGGATTCAAGAGGAAGAAGGACCACATACTATTTTGCTTCTATGGAAGGTTACTTATAAAAATCCTTCTTCTCTTAACTAAAGCACTTATACTTTGTTTTGTAGGAATTAATAAATCTTGGAGACTATGATTGAGCCATCCAAGAAGATTAATCAATAGAATCAAGCAAGGAGCCAAAAAGGAGGTGCTTACGCATGCACCAACATTTTCCACGTGAAGTAGCTGATGTGGAAGGAAGCACACACCTTGCTGGATGAGCTGGACAGAGGCATGGACTTTGCTTGATCAAAATAAATCTGAATAATTTGAATTTAGGAGGGAATTAGAATTAGAAATTAGGCTCCTCTTCACCTATAAATAAGAGGGCCTTTTCCTTGTATTGGGGCACTTTTGAGCTTAATGATATGCTGCAGAAATTGTTTTCCAGCTTTTGTGCTCTTAAGTCACCTTTGAATTGCTACTTCTTCTCCTTTCCTCAAGCTTCCTTCCTCTGTAGGAAGGCCCTCTGAGCTGTGAGGCTTCACCCATACACCTTTCCTCCATTAAAACACCTCAAACACTGCATCAATTCATCCATCCGCTGCACCATTATTCATTACTGGTTTCCTCTGGTCTGGAACCTCTTCCTACACCTTTCCAGCTGGGAATTGGATTCCATCAAGTGGTATCATGAGCTTAGGTCATCCACGCACCAAGAGCTAAGCTATTCCTCCATCTTTGCACTCCATTTCTACATTCTGTTGTGCTCTCTGTTTCAGCTTTTCCAGTTTCTGTTTTGAGTAATTTTGTTTCTGTTTTGTGCTTTTCCAGTTATTAATTTCGTGTTTCCTGTTGCATTATTTGTGTTTCCAGTATTCATACATGTTTGTTACTCATTTTAAACGGTGAATCATTCTTGTTTATGTCTCTTCCAGCTTTATTTTTCAATTCCAGTTATGTTTTAGTCTTGTGCAGTCCATATTTGCAGTTTTAATTCTGTTTAACTTTGGTTTTCTGTTCTGCTGGGTTTCATTTTGGTTTATTTGAGTTTAGAGTGCTGGAAAAGTTTTAAATCAACCAAATAAGGCAATGAGAACATGTTCTAGCCTTGGTGATGGAAGCAAAAGCACTAGAAACTAATTCTGGTTTCAAATCTGCTCAAGAAATTCAAATATGGTTTTAAAATTTGAAATCTGTTTCAGCTGATTTTATTTGATTCTGCTGCTTGGTAAACATTTGTTTGCTGTTATTGGAAGTGGCTAAAGGTGTGGCAGACCATTAAAAGCAAGGAAATGCATCTAGCATAGCTTGGTTGCCTTAAAAACCAGTAGCCTTTGCTGTCCAGTTTTTTTTTTTTCTGTTCTAGCTTTTCACCGTTCTACCATTCTTTGCTTAGTCCAGTCTGAGTTTATTCATACTAAGCACTTTAATCCTAGCTTAGTTCAGTATAATAACATTCTCTAGAGTCATTGTGTGTACTGTCCAACCTTATATCCACAAGGTTCTTAAATCTGGTGCTGTTTTGGTGGGACTTTGCTGCATAAATAGGCTATAGCAAGGGTGAATTGTTGAGTCTTGCTATTTCTGTGCATTTACAACATTTGAGCAAGTTTAAATTGTCATTCCAAAGTTGTTTGCACTGTTCATTTGGTCATTTTCTAGCCTATATGCAGATTTGCTTTTTTAAACCTTAAAATTGTCTTTAAAATGGAAGTGCACCAGTGAATTCACATTGCAATTTGTTTTCTAGCTGTTTCAATGTTTAAACATCTTTAAAATGATGATACAAAGTTGTTTGATGCATCAATTGAACTGCTGAATCACTTCCAATCAATTTTGGGTTTAAAACCACCATTTCAATCCACTTTTTCTGGTGCAGAAATCATTTTCCAGCAACTGTTTTGGTCATTCTTGTTCAAATTCATTTCTGGATTGTAGTAAGAGCTGGTTCATCATTTTAAATTGAAAATAAATGATCAAAATAAGTCAGAACAAGTGTTAAAAAGCCTGTTGAATCGTGCAATCCAGTTTTTGGCAGTTAAAAACCCCAAAACACAAAATCTAGTTTTCATTGGGGCATTTTAACAAACACTTTGGTAAAATATCAAACAGTTTGGTCTGGATGAGTTTGTGATCTGCTATTTCTGTTTTTGTTGCTTTCTTAATCTGTTATAGTACCATTATTAGGTTCCTTTTGAGTGCTTTTTGTTATTCCATCCCTGTCCCCATTTGATTTCCCCATTCTTGGCTTCCAAATTGTCAAACATTCAAAAATCTGGTTTGAAATTCTGGTGCAGTTTGCTAATTCTGTTTGGTGTGTTTTGAGTGGAATCTTGAGGTGCTGTGGTAACTATTGTGAGGCATCCAGAAGCAGAAACCTTCATCTACTGAGGTAGCATATTAGGAAGTCAAAAGGGGGCTGAAGTGGGAACAAAAAGGGAGCTTTTGAGCAGCTGTAACTCTGCTGTTCCAGCAGCTAAAAATACACTAGAAAAGCTTGAAGTGCAACCTGTTTTGGAGTAGCAATCTGCAGCAGCAAGAGAGTGAAGCTTACATTAGTTTTAGGCCTTCTTTTAAGTTTGTTTACACCACATATCACGGAACCTTTGCTGTTTAAAGTTGATTTTCATTTCTTGGCTAAGTGACTTGGGAAAATGTTCTTGAAGCAATTCCAAGATCACATTTAAACATTGTAATAGTGCAATTTCGTTTTCTTAGTGTGGAAGTGTGTCAAGGGGCTCCAAGTGTCACTTGCACTTTCACTTAGGGCCGTATAGCATTTACATTCTTGCATCTTTATTGCTTTCCTTAATTTCTTGCTTAATCTTTTTGTTTTTAAGTCTCCGTGGTATATATAGGATTGCATAGCATTTAGTCAACCTTTCTTTGGTTATAGGTCCATTTCATAACATTTGAAAAGAATTTGAAGAATTTCTAATTAGAAACTTAGGTAAAAGATAACTCTAAGGAAACTCTGGCTAAGGAAGAACTTGGTTTTTAAGCTTGTCCATTAGTGACTCACCTCTTCTTCCTGGGGGCTACTTAGATACATCTTTCACCTCTAGAATCTCTTTAGAAATTTTTCACCAAAAAAAAATAAAGAAAGCTTGTGAAAATCTTTTCATTCATTACTTGTCAAATATTTTGAAAACCTTGTGAAAACCTCTTTCATTTGACAAGAATGAGTCAATCAAGTGTGCAAGGTAGCATCAAACCCAATAGTGAGAGTTCTTTAAGGGAGGAATTTCAACAAAAATTTGAACAAAGGGATAGAGAGATTAGTGAGCTCAAAGACATGATTAGTCAACTTTTGATTAATCAAGACAAAAAGAAAGAGAGATCTTCCCATAGGAGAAGAGAAGAATCATCATCTTCTCATAGTGAGCTTGAGCAATATAGTAGTCATCACAATGATGACCACTACCAAATGCCTCCTAGAAGACATCATAGAGTGAGAGAACACCATCCAAGAGAGCCCAAAATTGATCTACCTTCTTTTCATGGAAAGGATGATGTGGAAGAATATCTAGAGTGGGAAATGAAAGTTGAGCAATTGTTTGAGTGCCACCAAATAGATGATGAAAGGAGAGTCACCATGGCTTCTCTAAGCTTTCAAGGCTATGCCTTAATTTGGTGGACAGCCTTGGTCAAAGATTATAGGCTAAGACACTTACCTCCCATTAGATATTGGAATGAGTTGAGAACTGCCTTGAGGAGGAGGCATGTACCAGCCTACTATGATAGGGAGATAATGGATAAACTCCATAAACTCCAACAAAGGAACATGAGTGTTGAGGAATATAGACAAAAAATGGAATTACTCATGTTGAGGGCTGGGATAAGAGAGGAACCAAGAATCACAATTGCTAGGTTTCAAAGTGGACTCAACTATGACATAAGAGATAGGGTTGAACTTATACCCTACAATGATCTCAATGAGTTAGTCCAACTTTGTGTGAGGGTAGAGCAACAACTAAAGAGGAAAAGCTCCACCAAGAAAGATTACCCTCATAGTTCTTACCATAAGAAAGAGTATAAGAGGGAGGGTAGTCAAACCAAGCCAAGATATGAAGAGAGAGAGAAAGAGAGAGGAAAAGAAAAAGTCAAAGAACCTTCAAGAGATCATAAGAGTAAGGAGACTAAGTGCTTTAGATGTGGGGAAAAAGGGCACTATGCATCTAAGTGCCGCAATAGAAGGTCAACTTACATCCTTGAGCATGAGAGTGAAAGTGAGGGTTCTTCATATAGTGAGTCTGAAACATCCACTTCTGAAGAAGAAGAAGCTTTACCTTGTGATGGTGACTTACTTATGGTAAGGAGACTCCTGGAAAGTAAACATGTAGAATTAGAACAGTCACAAAGAGAGAACCTATTCCACACAAGATGCAAAGTTTTAGAAAAGACATGTTCAATGATAGTGGATAGTGGCTCTTGTTGCAACTGTTGTAGTTCTAGAATGGTAGAGAAGCTTGGCTTAACCACTACTCCTCATCCTAAACCTTACAAACTTCAATGGATCAAAGAGGATGATGGAATAGTAGTTAAAGAACAAGTAAGTGTACCTATTTCCATTGGCAAATATGAAGATCAAATTGTTTGTGATATAGTACCAATGGAAGCTGGGCACATATTACTTGGAAGACCTTGGCAATATGATAAACAAGCTTTACATGATGGAGTCACCAACAAAATCACCATTCAACACAAGGGAAAGAAAATTATTTTGTGTCCTCTTACACCTTCACAAGTAAGAGAGGACCAAATAATTCTTAAGAAGAAGTTGGATGGAGAAAAGAAAAAAGAAAATAAGAAAGAAAGAAAGAATTTAGTAACACATGCCTCAACCCATGAAGTTGTCCAACCTCAAACCTTGAATATTTCCAAAAATCTTTTTCTTGGACAACCTCATTTCCTTCTTTATTGCAAAGAGGCATTTGTTTCAATCACTCATGAACTTGGTTCTCTACCAAAGGGGTTGCAAAAACTTTTAAAGGAATTTGATGATATATTTCCCAAAGAGGTACCAAGTGGATTACCACCTTTGAGGGGAATAGAACATCAAATAGATTTGGTGCCTGGGGCAAGCCTACCCAATAGGCCAGCCTATAGAACCAACCCTATGGAAACAAAAGAAATAGAGAAACAAGTTAATGACTTGTTGAACAAAGGGTGGATCCAAAAGAGTTTAAGTCCCTGTGCTGTGCCTGTGTTGTTGGTCCCTAAAAAGGATGGGTCTTGGAGAATGTGTAGAGATTGTAGGGCCATCAACAACATAACTGTCAAGTATAGGCATCCCATTCCTAGGCTAGACGACATGTTGGATGAATTACATGGAGCAAATCTCTTCACCAAAATTGATCTTAAAAGTGGATACCATCAAATAAGAATTCATGAAGGAGATGAATGGAAAACTGCTTTCAAGACCAAGTTTGGTTTGTATGAATGGTTAGTCATGCCCTTTGGCTTGACTAATGCTCCAAGTACATTCATGAGATTAATGAATCATGTGCTTAGGGAATGCATAGGCAGATTTGTAGTGGTCTACTTTGATGATATCCTAATCTATAGTCAAGGCCTTCAAGAACATCTTAACCATGTCAGAAAAGTCTTGCTTCTTCTTAGAGAACATCATCTCTTTGCCAACTTTGACAAATGTACTTTTTGTCAAGAAAGTGTGATTTTCCTTGGATTCAAAGTGGGAAAAGAAGGTGTACATGTTGATCCAGAGAAGATCAAGGCTATACAAGAATGGCCAACCCCTAAAAATGTAGGAGAGGTGAGAAGTTTTCATGGGTTAGCAAGTTTTTATAGAAGATTTGTGAAAGACTTCTCCACCATAGCTGCTCCTTTAAATGAGCTAGTCAAGAAAGATATGCCTTTTATTTGGGGTGATAAGCAAGAGTTGTCTTTTGAGACTTTGAAACACAAGTTAACACATGCACCTATTCTAGTTTTGCCTGATTTTTCCAAAGCCTTTGAACTAGAATGTGATGCATCTGGGGTAGGAATAGGAGTTGTTTTAATACAAGGAGGACATCCCGTAGCTTATTTTAGTGAAAAACTTAGGGGGCCTACCTTAAACTATCCTACCTATGACAAAGAGTTGTATGCCCTCATTAGAGCTTTGAAAACTTGGGAGCATTACTTGGTAACTAGAGAATTCATCATACACACTGACCATGAATCTCTCAAGTACATTAAAGGGCAAGCAAAGCTAAACAAAAGACATGCAAAGTGGGTGGAATATCTTGAGCAATTTCCCTATGTCATCAAACACAAAAAGGGGAGTACTAATGTTGTTGCGGATGCTTTATCTAGAAGACATGCATTATTAGTAACCCTAGGATCTCAAATATTAGGATTTGATGACATAAAAGAGTTATATGAAAATGATGAAACATTTGCATCCACTTATTCATCATGTCTTAAGAAGCCTTTTGATGGATTCTATCTTTCTGAGGGGTATCTTTTTAATAAAGGAAAACTTTGTATACCCCAAGGATCCATTAGAAAACTTCTTATCAAAGAGAGTCATGGAGGAGGACTCATGGGCCATCATGGAGTTGATAAAACTCTAAACATTTTGAAAAGTAAATTTTATTGGCCACACATGAGAATAGATGTTCAAAGGCATTGTTCTAAATGTATAGCTTGTTTACAAGCTAAGTCCAAAATTATGCCTCATGGACTCTATACACCTCTTCCTATAGCTAATACCCCTTGGGAGGACATAAGCATGGATTTTGTCTTAGGATTGCCAAGAACTCAAAGGGGGTATGATTCTATATTTGTGGTAGTAGATCGTTTTAGTAAAATGGCTCATTTTATACCCTGCCACAAAGTAGATGATGCTAGCTATATCTCTAGACTCTTCTTTAAAGAAATAGTGAGATTGCATGGCTTACCCAAAACTATAGTGTCTGATAGAGATGTGAAGTTTCTAAGCCATTTTTGGAAAACTTTATGGGAAAAGCTTGGAACTAAACTTCTATTTTCTACTACATGTCACCCACAAACTGATGGGCAAACTGAAGTAGTAAATAGATCTTTATCTACATTATTAAGGGTAATATTAAGAGGAAATAACAAATCTTGGGATGAACATCTACCTCATATTGAATTTGCTTATAATAGAGTAGTCCACAAGACTACTAATCTTTCTCCTTTTAAGGTTGTTTATGGTTTTAACCCTATCACACCTCTTGATTTACTACCTCTTCCAGAATCATCTTCTTTTCTTCATAAAGAAGGTGCTTCTAAAGCGGAGTTTATCAAGAAGTTACATGAGAAAGTTAAAATCCAAATTGAAAAACAAACTCAAAAATATGTAGAATACAACAACAAAGGGAGAAAGAAAATAGTTTTTGAAAAAGGAGACCTAGTTTGGCTTCATTTGAGAAAGGAAAGATTTCCCTCTCAAAGGAAGTCCAAACTTAGACCAAGAGGAGATGGTCCATTCAAGGTGGTCAAAAGGATAAATGATAATGCATACATATTAGACCTTCCTGAAAGTTATGGTGCCAGTCCTACTTTTAACATCTGCGATTTAATTCCTTTCACAGGAGATCATCAACAGGATGAAGCAGATCTGAGGACAGATCTTTTTCAAGAGGGAGGGTCTGATGGAAGACCATCTAAGATGCACATTGGACCTCTTACTAGAGCAATGGCAAAGAGGATTCAAGAGGAAGAAGGACCACATACTATTTTGCTTCTATGGAAGGTTACTTATAAAAATCCTTCTTCTCTTAACTAAAGCACTTATACTTTGTTTTGTAGGAATTAATAAATCTTGGAGACTATGATTGAGCCATCCAAGAAGATTAATCAATAGAATCAAGCAAGGAGCCAAAAAGGAGGTGCTTACGGCATGCACCAACATTTTCCACGTGAAGTAGCTGATGTGGAAGGAAGCACACACCTTGCTGGATGAGCTGGACAAAGGCATGGACTTTGCTTGATCAAAATAAATCTGAATAATTTGAATTTAGGAGGGAATTAGAATTAGAAATTAGGCTCCTCTTCACCTATAAATAAGAGGGCCTTTTCCTTGTATTGGGGCACTTTTGAGCTTAATGATATGCTGCAGAAATTGTTTTCCAGCTTTTGTGCTCTTAAGTCACCTTTGAATTGCTACTTCTTCTCCTTTCCTCAAGCTTCCTTCCTCTGTAGGAAGGCCCTCTGAGCTGTGAGGCTTCACCCATACACCTTTCCTCCATTAAAACACCTCAAACACTGCATCAATTCATCCATCCGCTGCACCATTATTCATTACTAGTTTCCTCTGGTCTGGAACCTCTTCCTACACGTTTCCAGCTGGGAATTGGATTCCATCAAACCCTAACAATTAATGAAAGATAGCATATGAATTAAAGAACCAATTCAATACATGAAGTTTCAAAGGATTACATTGATTCCCCAACAACAATTGATGAACCAATATTTTCCTCACTTCACTTAGTTTAATGTGCTAGAATTAGTCGGGGAATTATGCTTAAACGTCCGGTATTTTCCTGTTTTTCCTAATTGTGCTTAATTTGATCGGAAATTCTTATTTTAACTAATTTGAATTATCTGAGCTTATTGTTTTGCATTATTAATTATGGGAAAATTTTGGATAACTTTTTGGGACATTAGAAAGCTAAATGAGAAATGGAAATTGAGCCAATGCATCTTAGCCATTTTTATTTTCGCTGGCTGCCGCGTGAATGTTGTGTCAACTTGTGTGTCTTCGTTTGAGTTCAATTCTTATCCGTTTTCCATGCAATTTTTTTTCATAGTTTCGTATGGATGTCTATTTTCACGTATAGTTTTTATTTTGTTCAAATTCGTTCTGTGTTGTTCCCAGTATTTTTTTTACTCCCCTATGTCATTCCAATGCTTGCTGTTTGAGTGATTTCTAATCTGTTGCATTGTTTGCTTGTTGTTTAGTAATTGTGGTGGCTGGAATTGATCATTGGATGATGCTAAAACCTCCCAACACTCTTAAACAAGGCATACAACAACTTGGCTTTATTGAATAGCAAAGAAAAAAAAAAAGCAACCACATGCACATCACGGCCCACATGGAAAGCTTTTGGATTTTTAAAATTTGAAAGAGGAGTTGGCACACATGATGGAGAGTCTAGCTGCCACCTAAGACATGGACATTCAAGAAAAGGACTTTGGCATTTAGTGGGAGGCAGCCTATGGTATTTCACGTCCAGCAAGAGGGGCCCATGAAGGAGTCCAACATCACAAAAAGGAGAGTTATTTTTGGTGCTGTCCAGACACACGAGAAAAGGCTGCCACCGTTTGGAAGGAAACTCCTCCAAATTGCTGCCACACTGGTGCACGGACAACAGCAGGCCTTCACACACGGCCGAGAGGCAGCCAAGGACACTGGATGAATGAAGGGGTGTCAAAAGCAAGGGTCCAGCAAGAGAGGGCTGCACCTTCACGCCCACGGTCCAGCAGAGGAGGTGCAGGTTTTTGTAGGGCAGCCGCCACTTGGGGAGTCTCTTCTCTCGGATTTTTGGCTCTCAACAGTTCTGAGTGTTCCATTTTTTTCATCTTCTTCTTCTATGAGAGAAAAATGTAAGAGTGCAGACAACATGGCTGGAGAATGAAAGAAGAAATGGTGCAGGGGTGAGAGGCTTGACAGAAGAAAATTTAGAGATGATCCTAAGTAGAAAAATACCACATTCAGAGAGCTGGAAGAAGGAAGCAAACTGATGTTACGTTTGGGAAGGAAGCACACGGCCAAGAGGCAGCAGCTACCACTTGTTTGTTCCTTTTACTTTGAGTATTTTTACTTCAAGAGAACTGTACAATATTTCTGATGATGAATGAATTGGATGTTGTTTATTCCTCTTGTTGAATCATGATTGCATCTTTTCATTTGGATTTCTGCACTATTTTACAATCTCTTCTAGCATTCTGTCATTTGTGGAAAAAGGGTACACGGTCTTGTGTGGAACCTTAGAGAGAGTTCATTTATTTTGGTTTAGAAGTAGAGTAGCACTTTGTCGTCACCTAGCAGTAGAAAATAAACTCAAAAAGAAAAGTTGTTTATTTGAGAAAGAGCTCTCGGTGTAGTGGAGAAGAGAACCATGTTCAACCTTGGAGGTGTTGATTTGTTTTTGCTGGTTTTCTTTGTTGGAAGTAAGCACAAGTAGAGAGGAGGAGAAGGATTTCTTACGAAGAGGAGAAGATAGTTTTGGTGAGAATAGAATGGTGATTGAAAATGGAGAAAAAAAAAGTAAATGGTTGGAATGAAGGCATAAGTGGACGGCACTTTGGAATGGAACGTTGGTTTCCAGTAGCAAAGAGAGGAAGCACATATCTTATCTAGAAGATAGAAATTCATTTATGTATGAGGAGTGTGCAGCTGCTGCCATGTGTACAAGAATCCACTTACGGTTGATGCACATCTTGTAATGTTGAATTTTCAATTTAGTTTTCCTTTTTCTTTTGTTCATCTACAATTTTAATTTAATGCATTAATTTAATTTACTGTTTCTGAAATGTAATTTCTGTTTTACTGTTTTTATTTTACTGCAGTAATTTTGATTCTGTTTTTAATGTTCTACTGTTTTTACTGTTTTCTGTATTTACTGTTTTCTGTATTTTATGTTTTTCTGTATTTTCGTTTTTACTGTTCCAAATTTATTTTCACTGTTTCATGTAACTGTATTTTCGTTTTTTTTACTGTTTTAATTTCGTTTTACTGTTTTGAATTTTATTTCAACGCTTTTAAATTTTACCGCAACCAAAAAAATCACAAACCCCCCCTTTTTCCGTGTGTGAACTGAGACTGAACCGCAATATTGGTCCTTGTGAGACGACCTAGGAGTCACTTCCTAGCACTATACTGCATTCTTTTATGCATAACTTTTGTGGGAGGTGCGACCCTCTCATCAACAATGAAGGTTTAATTCACCATAATCATGGTGAAACTAGATGAAAAATAATGAAAGAACTAAAGATAAAACCCTAGAATTTGAAGAGTGGAGCTTGAGCATCCAAAATCCTCCTCCAAGGGGTGAAGAAAGTGTGATTTTGCTTCGTTCTGCCAAAAGATACTAACCCTAGGTCGACTAAAACCTTATATAGACTCTTAAAGATTACAGAAAAGTGGCCCAAGGCCCCTTAAAATGCCGCTTAGGAGTAATTGCCGCTCAGCGGTAAGCGCGATTCTTCAGTTTGATGCTCAGCTACAGTTTTGCCCCTCAGCGGTGACTGCGGGTCTTTAGAGTGCCGCTCGGTGGTAATTTCCTCTGAGCGGTACTTGTGACTCTTTTTTTATGCACTTTTTCTTCCTTTTCTGACTCCAACTTATGGCTACTTCACTTTTTCCATTCAATTCATCTTAAAACCTGCAAAAACAAGGGAAACCAAGCATAAAACCCATCCAACTCTCTTATTTCAAAAGCATAAGCAAAAACATGATTCCAAGCCAGTTTCTAAGTCATAAAGGTTGTTTATTATATCCAATTTAAGTATAAAAATAACAAATTTACAACTGTTATTAGGCACCCTACGTGACCTCCTGTGCTCCTTCTCTAATGCTTTTATTATCCCTCTTGAATTCCAACTCCTTCATACTGTTGCTCTTCTTCCAAATCATACCAATAACCCTACAAAATCAAAGGAATTTTGTGATAAAATCATCAAGTATACCCTTTACTCACTTATTCACAAAACTAAACTAAAAACATGAGTTCAAGCAAGCTTCTAAGTCCATAAAGGGTTGATTTAATATCAAAATTACATCATAGATAACGGTATATTCAACCATTATCAGTTACCCAAGAGGAAGTTCATTTTATGGGTAAGGTAATCAATTTCATCTAGGTAATTACAACCAAGGATGGAAACCTCACCCAAGTATGGGTCAAGGGAAAGCTGGGCAATTCAATATACCACAACAAGGACAATGGCAACACCAACCTTCCTTATCTGACAGAATGGAAAAGCTAGATGAACACTTCAACAGCTTATGCAAGTATCCAACTCCAATCACAAAAACACTAAAGCTGCAATTAGAAGGTTGGAGACACAAGTTGGTCAACTAGTTAAGAAGATTCAAGATTTTAGGGCTAATACTGAGGTTCCCCTAGGGAGGACTGTAAAGCCATTATTACTAGAAGTCGCAAGGTGTTAGATGAGAGAAAAATAGAGAGAAAATAATAAGAGAGGTTGAGTGAAAAAGAAGAAAGTGAGAGAAAATAAAAGGAGAAAGATGAGGGGAGGGAAAAAGAAGAAGAGGATGAGAAGAAAAAGAAAAAAATATTTGAGAAATCCCTTCCTTACCCAAAGAATTATTCTAGGAAGGAGAAAGAAAAACAGTTTGAGCGTTTTTTGGAAATTTTCAAGAAATTGGAGATAAACATACCCTTCTCTAAAGCACTGCAGCAAATGCCTTCATATGCTAAATTTTTGAAGGAACTTCTCACGAAAAAGAGGAAATACATTGAAGAGGAAACTATTGAAGTGCAAGGGAATTGCAGTGCTATCATACAAAAACTCTTACCTCCTAAGTTTAAAATGATCTAGGAAGCTTCACCATTCCATGTACTATAGGGAAGTTAGCTGTTGGAAGGGCTTTGATTGATTTGGGAGCCAACATCAACTTAATGTCGCTCTCTATGTTTAAAAAGATTGAAGGTTCGAAACTCAAGCTTACCCGGATGACTCTCCAATTAGCGGATAGATCTCTTAAATACCCTTATGGGGTGGTTGAAGATGTGCTTGTTAAAGTGGACAAATTCTTATTTCTAGTGGATTTTGTAATCATGGAGATGGAAGAGGATATTGAAGTGCCTCTCATTCTTGGGAGACCTTTCATGAAGACGGCTCGAGTCCTAATTGATGTGGAGAATGGAAAACTCAAGGTGAGAGTACAAGATGAAGAAGTGAATTTTGACGTGTTTGAAGTCATGTCTCATTCAAAAGATGATAAGGCATGTTTTCATGTTGACGCTTTGGATGAGGTATGTATGATTCAGAAGAAGATGTTACGTTGTTCTTAACCTTTAGAGAAAACGCTCGTTGATGCATGTGAAGATTTGAATGAGGAAGAAGAGGAATTGATTGATGAGTGCTTCAATGACTTGGATGCATTAAAAGAAATCCCTTTTCATGAGGCAAAAATTGAAGAGATCAATACCAAGGAAAAAGTCAAGGAAAATAAACTGGAACTAAAGATGTTACCTCCACATTTAAAGTATGTTTTCTAAGAAGAAGGTGGGAATAAACCAGTCATCATCAGTAATTATCCTTCAAAGAAGAAAAAAGATGGTGGAAGTACTAAAAGGCAACAGAGAAGCTATTGGATGGTCAATTTCTGATCTTATAGGCATAAGCCCAACCTTTTGCATGCATAAAATATTCATGGAAGATGAGTATAAACCAGTTTCCCAACCACAAAGAAGACTGAATCATGTAATGAAGGAGGAGGTTAAAAAAAAGTGCTTAAGCTTCTGGAGGTTGGTATTATATACCTTATTTCTGATAGTGCATGGGTAAGCCCAATGCAGGTGGTGCCAAAGAAAGGTGGGATGACAGTTATATACAATGAAAAGAATGAACTCATACCTAGGACAAATTTCCTCAAATCAAAGTGGCAACAAAATGAAGAATGAAGCAATGAAGGTTGATGCATGTAACATGTTTGCTGAAAGTATAAATGAAAGTATGGTGTGTGTTTGGAGCCTCTAAGCTCAGAAAGCCTTCCTACTAAGGAAGGAAGCTAGAGGAGAGTATCTGAATTCGAAATTCAGAGGTGACTAAGGGATATAAGAGGCTGCACAAGCAATTCTGCAGCATTTCATTACATCCAAAAGTGAATTTTACAAGGTAATGGCCCTCTAATTTGTAGGAGAAGAGGAGCCTTCTTTCTGAACAAATTTCCCTCCAAAATTCAAATACAAGTCAAGTTGGAGAGGCTAGGTGGCTGGATCACACATCCCACACAAGAACACATGGAAAACATTGCAAAATGTAAAGCTATCACATAGAGGCTGGATGCACGAGCCTAATTCGGAAGCCATTTTTCTTCACAACTCTAATCTGGAAGGTAAACTCCCAATCCGAAATTCCACAAATTTCTACCTAGCTTTTGCCCCTTTGCTTCCCTTGGCTTCTCATGCTTCTTGTGTGGTTCAACCATGATATCCAAGGTTTATTAAACCCTACAAAACAACATATAAACATATTAAAGAGAATCCTTCTAAGACTTAGAGAAAGAAAATCAAGAAAGAGCCTTTAAAAGTCCTTCTTCACTTCCCTTTCTTAGCCTTAACTTTAGTTGGCGCTCCTTTGAACTGAATGCCCTAAATGGGTTTCCATCAGCATGGGTAAGCCTAGTACAGGTGGTGCCAAAGAAAGGTGGGATGACAGTTATATACAATGAAAAGAATGAACTGATACCTACTAGGATAGTTCTGGGTGGAGGATGTGAATTAATTATACAAAGTTGAATAAGGCTACGAGGAAGGATCACTTTCCTCTTCCTTTCATGGATCAAATGTTGGAGAGATTGGCTGGACAAGCTTTCTATTGCTTTCTGGATGGTTACTCAGGGTATAATCAAATTGTGGTAGATCCAAAAGATCAGGAAAAGACAACTTTCACATGTACTTTTCGGTATTTTTGCTTATAGAAAAATGCCATTTGGATTGTGTAATGCTCTAACCACATTTCAAAGATGTATGCAAGCAATCTTTGCAGATATGATAGAAAAATGCATAGGAGTCTTCATGGATGATTTTTCGGTATTTGGTGATTCCTTTCAAGTTTTCCTATCTAATTTGGATATTGTTCTAAAAAGAAGCATGCAGACAAACCTTGTTCTTAAATGGGAAAAATGCCATTTTATGGTGACTGAAGGAATTGTTTTGGGTCACAAAGTTTCTTCCAGGGGAATTAAGGTTGATAGAGCAAAAGTGGAAGTCATTGAGAAACTTCCACCACCTACAAATGTGAAAGAATCAGGAGTTTTCTGGGGCATGCGGGGTTTTATAGAAGATCGATTAAAGACTTCTCCAAGATTGCCAAACCTTTAAGCAATCTTCTTGTCAAAGATGTGCCGTTTGTGATGGATGATGAGTGCATGAAGGCTTTCGACATTCTGAAAAATAAATTGGTTTCTACACCAATAATTGTAGCTCCAGATTGGAATCAAAACTTTGAGTTGATGTGTGATGCTAGTGATTATGCTATAGGTGTTGTGCTTGGCCAGCGAAGAGAGAAGGTTTTTCATACTATCTATTATGCGAGCAAAGTTTTAAATGAAGCCGAGTTGAATTATGCCACTACAGAAAAGGAATTTCTTGCTATAGTATATGCCTTGGAGAAATTTACACCTTATCTCATTGGGTCTAAGGTGATCATATACACAGATCATGCAACTATAAAGTACTTGCTAACTAAGCCAGATTCTAAACCACTCTTAATTAAATGGGTACTTTTACTCCAAGAGTTTGATGTGGAAATCCATGACAAGAAGGACAGTGAGAATTTGATTGTTGATCATCTATCACGGTTAGTAAATGGTGAAGTCACAAGTAAGGAGAAAGCAATTTGGGAGCCCTTCTCAGATGAAACACTCCTGTATATTCAAAAGAGGCCATGGTTTGCTGATATGGCTAATTTTAAAGCCGCAAGAGTAATCCTAGAAGATATCAAAATGTATCAATGCAAATGATTAGCAAATGATCAAAATGTATCAAAGCAAACGTTTTGAGATATTCTCATTTGATTCAGCTCAAAAAATATATATCAATTCATATCAAAATATATCATAGCAAACAAAAAATATCAGAATATATCAGAGTATTCTCCCAGCATTCTCCCCCTTTGTGCATTAGCAAAAAAGGTATGCCTTGGGATAATGATATGCTGACAAACAGTTATTCAGAGATGCATTAGTAAATCATATTAATCAAACAATGATGCTCCCCATATCACAGATAATCACATGATAAAGATATAATCTCCCACTAAAGTGTAGGCATGTGAAATTATCTAAAATCTTCTGCAATGCTCCCCTGCCATTATGCATGTTTTATAATCAAAATCCAAATGCAATGCAGTTTTCACAGAACATTTCATAGCATGTATGAGCAAGTGACAGTATTGTATCAAATCAAAAATAGTGCAAACACATCAATGTAGCATAGATACAATATCAATCAACAACCTCAATATTATCTCAAGTAATTTCAATCAATAATAAGAACAAAGATATATTGAAAATGAAACGATCAACAGTTTATGATCAATAAGTAGAATAACCAACACTAGTGCAAAAATCACATTTTATAACGTACAAAAATGACCTATTATAACGTACAAACCGGGGACATAGTTTTGGGCGTTATAGTAGGTCTGCGCATTTTATAACATAGCAAAAAAGTACGTTATAATAAATTCAACCTATTATAACGTAACAAATAAAGTATGTTATAATAGATTTAGCATATTATAATGTAGTTCTTTTTACCTATCATGTACGTTATAAAAGGTGTTTTTTTTTTAAAAAAAAATTATGCTTACATTTTGACATCCAATCAAATTTCCTGGTATTATCTTTTTATGTAATCAATATATAATCAATATAACATGTATTATAATCAATTTATAATAAATAAACAAAATGAAATTCATTTCATACATTAAAATGTCTAATAATTTCCAGTTCATTAACCTCTAGTAACATTTCCGGTTCTTTCACATCATTTTCATCTAAACGAACTGTTGCTAGACTTGCTCTAGTGGCTCTATATATCTTTGATCCAATGGTGGGGAGGCAACAAACCAATTTGCAGCACCTGATCCACTGACGGGTGATGATGAACCCCTTTTTCTTCACAAGAATCAGGGAACTACTAATTTCACAATCTTCACCAAGTCAAGTATGAACTCAATATGTTTCATGCCTAAAGCAAACCTAAAAATACACACAAAAAAAGAGCTTGAGCAGAATGACAGTCACCTAGTTTGAACTCAATATAAAGACATACTAGAATAAAATAATATACTCAAGTAAATAGCCAAAATAACAATTAGCTCACAAGATAAAAATAGAAAAGTATAGTTTGAAACAGCTGATTTGTTAGGAATCGAGATATTTAACAGACAATGAGGAGTATAAAAAATCATCATAAAGATATAATGAAACACATGAGCTAACCTTATGATGCAAGGCATCACGTATGAGAGCAGCTAGTGGTAAGAGTGAATCCAAAACCTTGCTTCCACTCCTGTAGGGAGAGGATTTAAGGTGATGAAATAAAGGACCATAGCTATCAAATATTCACATTTTTATTTTCCCCTTTTCTTTTCAGTTTACATTTGAGGAAAGGCAGAGAAGGGTGAATGAGTCAGGGGTTAGTAATACATACTTGTTTACGGCATACATCTTTTCCTGTTGTTGCTCTAGCAAAGAAAGACCCTCTTCAAATTTTCGTAGGTGAAAGTAGGCTTTAAGCATCATTGAACAACGCCAAATTCTGAAGTAGAAACCTTTTGAGAGTTGTGAATTATCCAGATCTGTGACTTCACAACCAACATCCGATGGACAAGCATTCTTCTATGCAGAATCAAGGGTCTTGTCAAATAGCTGAATCACCTCGTCATATCTACAAAGCTGATACGTGTGGAAAAAGTTATCCAACACAGACATAACTGGTACAAATTGTAGCACAAATAGATTCAAGACAAATTTTGAGAGTCATAAAATCATAACCTAAGCTTAGTGAAATTCCATCTTATTATAAGAAAGAGTCACTAACCATTAGCAACACCTCCGCTTTCATTTCGAGCAATTTTTCAGAGTATGAACTTATCATTAGCGCCTCATCAATATGTTCTAGTGCTCTCTCTGCATCAGTTGATGTTCATCTTAGCAAAAGCTGAGCTAAATGATTGATGACATCTGATACTTTCTGTCATATGCATTAAAAACACTAATCAGTTCGAAAGTGAGGGACCAACATTCACATCAGACACATAAAAAAGTATAAATTAAAAAACATTGAACTCTGGTTATGGTGAATAGAGAAGGAAATGCCAAAAATGTTTAGAAAAGGTAATATTAATGCAGATCAATAAAGAACCGAACAAACAGATCAATCACCTGACGCATATTAATTAGTATAAAGTAAACACTAACACCAAGCAAAGAAGCAAGAAAATAAAAACATGAAACAAGGAGCGTCAATCAAGAACAACGAGGACAGACCAACAGATAAAGAAATGAAACGATGCCGGTTAGATCAGTATCGAGGGAAAATGGTAAAGAGAATTCAAGTACCTTGGGATCGTCCTGCTTCTTCTATAGGAGCTGGTTCAAGACCTCGACGCACTCGGCGAACTTGCCAGACTGAAAATGCAACGCGGCATCTTTGGCGAGTGCCACGGCGACGGTGAAAACGCCGTCCTCAGTCTCAGTGCCGGAGGAGGCATCGCGGTTGGTGGTGGACGACGAGGACGACGACGGTGAATCTCGGGATTCGATGTCGAGATCGAGTAATCGGATTGCAAATCGTTTTGGAAGAGGGTTTTGGGGAAGAGAGCGATGAAAAGCCCTAAAGTTGAGTGAAGAGGTGCGAAGTGAGATGAATCTGAATTACATTAAAAATCAAAGTAAAGAAAGCGCTATAGTTGACAAATTTGAAGTGAAAAACCCTAGGATTTGCTTGCTTCGATGGTATCTGGTTTTCCTGTGATAGAGAGAGGAAAGAGTGATAGAAGGAAATGAAAACCTATTCGCCGAATCGGGGGAGTTTCAGATAGAAAGAGAGTGGAAGGTTTGGAGAAGATGTTTCATTTTGTATACAAATCACACAACAACAAGCGAGATGTGGTTCGGTGATGGTGAGGGAGGAGTGTTCTTCGAGGAGTGAGGAGTGCGCGGTTTAGAGAAGAAGAGATGAACGAGAATGATATTGTAACTGATTTTTAAGAACTCCGTTATAATAAATCAAGAAAATTCTAACCGCATTTCATATTATAACTGATATACAAAACTACGTTATAATATGTTTTAAAATTATTTACAAGTTTGCCACCGCATTTTATATTATAACTGATATACAAAACTACATTATAATATGTCTTAAAATTATTTACAAGTTTGCCACCGCGTTTCATATTATAACTGATTTACAAAACTACGTTATAATATGTCTTATTTTTATTACTATTCTGCCACCGGTCAACCTATTATGATGGATAATTTTTATCTGTCATAATAGGTCTGTTATAAAATGTCATTTTTCCACTAGTGCAAATTTCAAATCATGGAATTTATAATCCGTGTTAATTAGTAATCGATTGATCCACTAATGCAATCGACTTCATTGCTTTCCATTTGAATTGTATCTTCAGTAGTTAATCCAAAAGCAATGTTCCTGCAAAACCTTTCAAGATCTTTCCAGATCAAGCATTTTAGAATCATTGTAATACAGGAATTATTACAAGTATATTTTGTGTATGTAAATGTATGACTGCAATGATAAATAGTAAATCAATCAACTTCATACACCATACAATCGACCTAAATCAGACATGATCAGGTACTCAATATAGAAATAATTCTGATTTCATTAATATGAAATATGATTACAATCAGATGAACACAACAAAGATAACGACTTATAAAGCCTACTACAAAAGACACATTCAAAACATCTAAGCAAACAAACTAAAGCAAACAACTAAAATAACCAAACAACTAAGACAAACATTCCTTGTAAAACCCTATTCTGAATCAGATGTTTTCATAGTGTCCTCATCAGAAGTGTTTTGTTCTCTTCGTTGTTGAGCCTCATCATATTTCCTTTCCAATTGATCAACCCTTTCATTTAGACATCTAAATTGATCAACCACATATCTTTCAAAATTAGTTTCAGGAACAAAACTCCTCCTGTCATCATTCATGGCATAAGTGCTTCCAGAACTATACATTAACTCTTCTTCTTCTTTAAAGCACCAGCCTTTCACTGTTTTACCAGACCAAAACTTGCAATAGTGTTTCTGTTTATTACATTTGTCACTACAAGAAATTGCTGGATTACCGAAGGGTAATTACGGACGGCCTCACGGCCTTCGGTAAAAGTAATTTACCGACGGTCAGTTATAGTATTACCGAAGGTCTATGATCCCTCGGTATTGAATACAAAAATAGCGCAAAATACAGGCGGGTGATTTTAAAAACCGAGGGTGCTAGGCCGTCGGTATGTTTGAGGGTGAATTAAAACCAAAACTTCTGATTTCCCTCTCCCATTTCGAGCTCGTCGACGAAAGCCTATTTCCCTCTCCCTGCGAATCATCTCCTTAGGCGCATTGTCTCTGTCGTCACGGTTGTCCGTCGAGCTCATCCTTCATTCGGTCGTGTTAGTGAGGTGGCGTGACAGTGGTTGTCGTTGACGGTTTGAGGACGGTTGGTGACTGAGGCGACTGGCGTGGAGTAGGAGGGTTGGTGACTGAGGTGTCATCTTCATTCGATAGGCTTGGAGGTGTTGTTGAGGGATTCTCCGGGGAGGGTGTTCCCGCTAGGATTGCCGTAAGGTTAGTGTTCTGTTCATTTGAATTTTAGGTTTGGGGCTTCCTCCTTAATTGATTTGTATTTGTTTTCGTGCTTCCAAATTCTTGCAATTCCTTGCAAGTCATTCTATATTGGATTGTGGTTGTGGCAGCAGGGGTGGTGCTTCGTGGATAGCGTGGGAGGGCATTGCGGTGGTGACGTGTTGTGGACGTTGCTTTAACTGGTGGTGTAGTTGGGTTGGGTCTGCCATTGCAGAGGGTGCTGTGGAGCTTTTTATCAGGTTTGCTATCTTCCACCGCTGTAGTTAACTGCATTTAGAAGTTCCTCTTTTAGTTTGGATTGGTTTGTCTGGGCGTGATGGGTAGGAAAAGTGAACATCTTGAAAGTCAATGTCACCTTTGATTCTGCTAGGCATCTTCCCTTCTGATTCATTACTTATTAGAGGCTTTGTTTGGATCACTTGGAAAACTTCTGAAAGTCCTCTGCCGTGGCTTTTCAAGCTTCCCACACGTAACCCTACACACTACCTCACCTACATACATCCAACCAATTACCTCCAAAGTATTCTTCCGCATAAAACCAATTTCAATATTCTATTCTAATGCCAAAGTTGATTGCTTCTTCACATGGTATCTCACGGCTTTGGTCTTCCAGCAAGAATTCAATTGGAATAAGTTCCATTAAAAAAACTATGAAGTAATGGACATTGGAGCAACTAGTAATTCCAAATTAGATGTATGGTTCTTCGGTGCAGTAAAAAAAGAGCTCCACTTCCGTGTACATCTTCTTATTCTCATCCAAAAGAATTTTCCCTTCTACTCTAAAGCAATTCCCGAGCACCCAACCAGCACCTATGCATGTGCTTCATTCTCCAAGCATATGAATAAGACTTCTTCTCTCCAAATTATCACCGTACACCTACCACATCTAATCACTTCTTCAATCTCAAACAAGAAAGACAATTTTGTTTTCTTCCAGCCGTGAATCACCACTTCCACTACCTACTCCCATCTAATCAACAAGCTTTACATCCAAAGAAAGAAATAGAATAAACAAACGTGCTACACCATGAGCTTCACAAATGATTAAAATACACTTCTTTCTCTCCCCAAAAACCGTGAACTAATAGGAACCATGCAATATTCAAGCAATATTCAAAGCCAAAACCCACTTCCTTTTCTTTTCCAAAACTGTGACACATACTTCAATTTAGTTTCCACTTTCAATTTTTTTATTCATAACCGTATGAGCTAGGCTTCATGGCAATGCTTTTCAGAGTTTTAATGAATGATTTGCTCTCAATAACCACTCACTTTGCCACCGTTCAACACTTCATCATTTTAGCAAAACTGAACAACCAAACTTATCCCTCCCCTGCTCATTACCCTCCAACCAAATTGTTTTTCTGCAGAGAACTCCATCCAAGAGCAGCATCCAGCATCTGTGTAACGTCCAGAACCTCCCAGCCACAAAAGCTTCCCAGTAACTTTCCAAAACGTTCCCCCAAAGAGTGTGTCCGTGAATGTGTGTACTAAGAGTAGTGTCCAGACTCCCAGTAGCCAGTCTTCCTCTTGTGTGTCTCTTCATTTTTAAAGGGAAAAACAGCCAGCTATTGGCCATCTCTTCCGTTCAATCATGGCCCCCCCTCTCCATGTCTTCTGCCAAGCTTTTCAGTGAAGATAATATTCCCTTCAGTGGCTGCTCCCGCTTTTTATCCCAACATACATTTTGCTGAATGCTTAGTTGTCCAAGGGTCGTGTGTGTTTTTTTTATCTTTGTTGCCGTGACTTCTCTGATGAAAGGGGTAAATCCTGAACTATCACTTGTTTACTTCAAACCTTGTGTGCACTACTTCTTCCAGCTGGAATGACTTGGGTCCATGAATGCATTTCTTTCTTCCAAATATTATGTTGTAAGTGGTGAATAGACCTCTTGGCCGTGAGCTTTGGAGTGGAAAAAGCAGATGGACGTAAATTTCCCCAAGGCATCAACTGAAACTAAATGCCAAAATGAAACCTTGAGTGGAGAATAATGCTGTGAGTAATGGCCCTTTTGATTTTGGTGTGTGTGCCAACGTGAGTTGTCCATGGGCCATGCCATTATTTTCCAATCAATATTGAGACAACCGTGAACACTCCACATGATACCAAGTCCATCTTCCATTTTGCAGTTTGAACCGAGAGCCATTCAAGAGTGGTGAAGTGTTCCTTCCAGCCGTGATGGAGCTTGGGTGTTATTTTGGTTGTGTGAAGGCCGTAAGCTTCCTTGGACGTGGCTGCTGTGTGCTCTGCTGCCATGCATTTCCACGGTTTTGCCTTACTTCAGCAAAAGAAAACAAAGCTGGTGGCTCCCAATTTTAATTCCAACTTTGTTGATTGTTTGCTCCTTCATGGGCCCTAGGCCGTGTGCTTTTGGCTTCTTTTCAGAATTTATTTCTTTGCAATCAATTGAGGCAAAAGGAATAAAAGAGTGGCCACGTATGTGTGCTTTTGCCCTTCGGAAATTACCGAGGGCTTTTGGCCTTCGGTAATTACCGAAGGCTTTTGGCCCTCGGTAATTACCGAAGGCTTTTGGCCCTCAGTAATTACCGAAGGGCAAAAGCCCTCGGTAATTGTTAGCGACAAGAGATTTACCGAAGGATTTTTGGCCGTCGATAAGCCTTCGGTAAACACCCTTTACCGACGGCTTATGGCATTTTCCGAGGGCTTCTGGCCTTCGGTAATGCCCTAATTTTTTGTAGTGTGTGCAGTTACATGAGCACTTTTGTTCTCCACTAATGTCCACACCTTGTAGAATCAGTAATTTGCTAATCAGTACAACATATGACATATAATGAGAGTTACTGAGGGCAGCTTCAGCCATATGATCTTTGAGAACCTCCACCCAGTTGGTGGGAATGTCATTTTTGATAGCATGCAAGAGGCAGATGTCTTTTTTAGTCATTACATCCTACATCATTCTTCCAAGCAGAATCACCCAAGCAAGAAGATGAGCAATTATCCTTTCTTCCATTTTAAGACCCTCATGCATGTAAAGTCTTTCTCTTGTGTATCTTCCTAGAGATTTAAGCCAATTTCTGTAGACATCCTTTTTCTTTAACCATCAATTTGTTTTAGAGTTTGGTAGATGAGAGAATTGACCTTCAGCCTTTAATCCAAGAACTTGAAACCACACATCATTGTCAATGTGGATATTTACACCTTTTACCCTTGACCAGATGTCATCATTCACTATTTTCAAGTTATGGTAAACACTTTCTCCAGATTTGGAAACCAGTCACCTTTCATTCGAACTAGTGTTGAGAGTTCTTGAGTTTTTAGCCATCCTGGGAATTGACTCGTCCACGAAGAAATCTTTCTCTTGTAGCATCATCACTGATCCACACTTCAGGATCAACACCTCTTGTGACCGCCATTTCTTTTCCTTTACTACCTCTGGAGGGTTGAAAAGAAGATGCCATCTGATGCAGAGTGCTTGGAACCACTTCTTCAGTCTAGGGTTACTGGAAATATCCTTACTAACCTCACTTAATGCTATCACAATTCCTCAAATATGACATAATATAAGGGCGTGAACCATAATCACCAAAATACGTTCACATTTAAATTTTCAAATACAAAAAGCTCACTTAACAAAAATATCTAATCGATTTCATTTTTTACAAAGTTGACTACTGTATGACAAAATATTTTCACAAAACAGAAACATTCATACAACAACATGTAATCGATTAAGTACTTAATCCAATCGATTAAAAGCTGTAAAATTTGTTTTTACAGAAAACAATCTCAATCAATCAATCAACAATCATACATTCATCAACCAATCATTCAAAAATATATTATGCATGATGCAATGTGAAAGTGATTGTTACTGCTTGTAGATACTTTAGCAATTTGATATCATCAAGTTAGCTCATCCTTGAGTTGTGCATTGCTACAGCAGCTACTTCTTCTGTCTTGTACAATAGTTAAAAGGTTTTGACGCTGGTACCCATTTGAATTTGGGTTTTGTCTTGTTAGTAGCAGGAAGTTGTTCCTTGGGAACCCATTTGTACTTTCCCTTTGGAACCCCAACATTTCTAAAATAGCAGTTTCTTACTGTGTGACTAAGTGTATTGTAGTAAAAGCTTTAGTAGTAGGTTTACTCATATCAATAAATTTCTTTGAGTTTATCCTATTACTTTTAGCCATGTAACCAATATCTTGTCTGTATATAGCTCTTCCATATGATCTCAAAACATCATCAAGATTTTCTTTACCTTGAGTGAATTTTGCCAATGTGTTGGTTAAGTACTCAATTTTCTCAACATGTAGAGAAAAATTATCACACTCTTTCTCAAGAACTTGTACTTCAGCCTTTACAGTCTTTAGAGATTTTAGAGCTTCTTCAAGATCTTTTTCAAGCTTTTCATTGTCCTGCACAAGATTATCAATTTTATATTCATAATATCTTCTCTCAGATGATAATCGATTGACCTTGTACTGAAGTCGCATGGCCTCTGCATGAACCTCTCGAAATGCATCCAGTAGCATGTGGTACTTGACTTCTATTTGTTCATTTTCAAATTTTTCATCACTCTCATAGTCTGATTGTGTAGAGCCTACCATGAAGCATATATTTGATTCTTCTTCACGATCACAATCTTCATCACTTGAAGAATCTTCATCACTGTTTTCCTAAGCAATATAAGTTTTCCTCTGGTTCCTGTTCTTGTCCTGAGGATACTTAGAGAACTCTTTCTGCTTGTTCTTCAAGTTTGGACAGTCAGGCTTGATATGACCATCCTTTCCACATTCATAACATTGAACAACGTTGCTTCTTGAATTCTTCTTTCCACCTCTTGAGAAACTTGCATTGTTAGTTGCAGAATTTTTATTTTTCATGAATCTGCCAAATTTTCTTACCATCATATTCATCATTTCTTTTTCTGGTATATCTGCATATGAATCAGTTTCAGGTTCATGAATCTTTGTAGCTTTCTTTCTTGTGGCTTTTAAAGCAATTGATTTCTTCTCTTCAATTTCTTCTTCCAACTTTAGCCTTCCAAGCTCCAATTCATGTTCTCTCAACTTGCCAAACAAAGTTGCCATATTCATGCTTGTAAGATATCTTGATTCAGATATAGCAGTGACTTTCGGTTGCCAGCTTGTATTGAGGCTTTGCAAGATTTTTATGTTGATTTCTTCTTTATCAAACACTTTCCCAAGAGTCATGAGGTGATTGACTATGTGTGTGAATCGTTTTTGTACCTCATAGATCGTTTCACCAGCCTTCATTATGAATAACTCATACTCTTGCACAAGAGAATTCTTTCTGGTCCTTTTTACTTCATTTGTTCCTTCATGTGTCACCTCAAGAACCTCCCACATTTCCTTGGCAGTCTTGCATTGTGATATCCTGATGAAAAGTTCATCCATGGTTAGTGCAGAAGCAATAACATTCCTAGCCTTATGATGAGTGCATATTTATGCCCACATTTATGCTTTAAAATTCAAATTTTTGATGGGATAATTATGCTTAAATGGTTGATTTTAAGCGAATTTGTGATGATTGAAATTGTTGGGTTTGGGAAATAAAGAGACATAAAAAGTGAGTTTTAGCACATAAATTATTCTTGGATGTTCTAATGTTTATTTGTACAGCTGAGAATATAAGTTTTATTGGTCCAAATGGAAATTCAAGGCCCAAAATCAGATTTTATTTGGAAAATTCATAACGTGCTAAAGTGCAGATAGAAGAAATTTCAGGGCATTTGGAAAGTCAGAAAATCTTAAAAGATAAAATTCAGTTGTTGAATTTAATTTGGGAATATCAACAAAAAATATCTTCCAAATACTTTTATCATTATCTAAATCTTTTAGTTATTTGAAAGATATAGGATATAAGATAATTGAGTTAATATCTATCAAATATTCTTTAAAACTGATTTAATCTAATGAATATTTGAAAGATATAATATATCAACAGAAAATATCTTATCAACAAACTATTCAGAGTCCAAGCCCAATCAAGCCTATATAAAGAGACCCAAGGGAGGCAGAAAAAGGGGACTTCACTTCATATTATCATTCTCTCATACTCCTCTCACTTTTCTTTCATCTTGTATTCAACTCCATTCATCGAGAGCTAAGCATCTAGGGCTATTATATTGTAATTCCATTATGGATTCTGAGGTTAGATTGATGTAATACGATTGTTTATTTTGATTATTGATTTAAGTTGTTCTTTCTCTATGTCTTTCATCTCTCTATCTTGTTAAAAGTAAATATTTTTGCATCATAATGTTTGAATCTACATGCATATTGATTATATGAGTTCTAGGGTTTCTAGGTTTAATTGAGAATTTACTTTGATTTAATTTAGGAACTTTCATATGATTAAATGATTTTTACTATCAATTGAGAATGTACTTTGGTTGATTGGTAATAATTTCAACTATAATCGATTGAGAATTTACTTTGATTGATTAGCTTTTAATTTGGTTAGGAGATTTAAGAATAGACATGATTAAACACAATAAAATTTGATTGAGAATGTACTTTGGTTGAATTTATTGTGAATAATCTAGAAAGGTTTTGCATTTGATTGAGAATTTACTTTGGTTAAATGTATGATCGCCCTCAAATTAATTAAGAATGTACTTTAATTAATTTGAAACTTGAATAATAATCAATTGAACAATTATCTGTGAATAACCGATGATGAATCTATCTTGGAAAAGTAGTGGAATTAGCTTATTTCATCATAACTGTTTTTAAGTTTCTTATTCATTCTTTAAACATTCTTAAACCATTACTTTTATTCATAAGCATTGCATAACATTCATAAGAGTCAGATATTCGAAAGCAATTCTGTGTTCGTTGGGAGACGACTCAGGGTTACGTTAACCCTATCTACTTTCTTAAATACTACTTGGGAATACTGAAGTTGCCTTGAAAAGTAGTATTAATTTGATAGCTTCAACGACAGCGTATCAAATTTGGCGCCGTTGCTGAGGAATACGGTTAGTAATTTAAATATTTTGATTCTTATTTTGATATTTTTTCTTTTTATTTTTATATTTTTTATTTTTTTTTATTTTTTATTTTTATCTTTTTTTTTTTATTTAACGCACATACATTTAATTTAATTTGAGTTATTTTGTAGCCTTTAGTCATTCTTGTTTTAGCAAAAATCTTTTTTCTTGTTTTTATTAAGAATTTCTCTTGAGAAATACTTGAGGCTAGATTGAATACACTCTAGCTAGGAAAGACTTGGTACTTAAGTTGTCCATTGTGACGCACCTCTCTTTCCTTGGAGTGGACCCAACAAGTCTCTCTTATCCATTATTTGAAATCTTTATCTAAAGCAAGAACAAAAGAAAAAGAGAAGTAACAGATAAACAACTTCCAACAGACTGCGTAGTGCATGACCAGAGCTAACCCGGGAGAATTTTATCAAATTAACCTGGAAGTTGAAAGGAATTTGCGTAAGCTGTGGAGAAGATTGAAATTTGGGTGTTCTACTGAGGGAACACTTCCTACATCTGAAGTCATTCCACCTTCATTATCTCCAATCACAAACATACCATCCAATCATTTACCTTATCCTAACCCAAACAATATGGCACAAAGAACCATCAGACAATTAGCCACCTCCCACAATACAGCTATCCGAAGTAACATTCAATATCCTAATGAGGAGTGGGAGCTGAGACCTGACCTATTAAATGCCTTACCAAAGTTGAATGGCTTATCAAGGGAGAATCCACACACGCACTTGAGACAATTTCACATGTTGTGTGAAAACTTTAGATCTCCCAGGATCACAATAGAGAGCCTTAAAATGAGAGCTTTTCCTTTTACTCTTCAAGGCGCATCTCAAGATTGGTGGTATTATCTCTCTGCACGGATTACAAATTGGGAAACTATTGAAAGACTCTTTCTTGAGAAGTATTTTCCTACATCCAGATTATCAGCTATCCGTAGAGAAATTCAAGATATAAGACAGAGAGATAGAGAGAATCTTAGTGAATATTGGGAAAGATTCAAGAAACTATGTTCTTCATGCCTTCAACTCCAAATGGAAGATTTTATTCTAAGCTTTTATGAAGGCTTAAGTCCTACTGATAGGTCATGGGCAGATGCTGCAAGCGGAGGATCTTTCTTAGACAGGTCACCAGAAGATGGCATAGATCTAATAGAACGGAAGGCAGTAGACAATCAACAGTATGACACAAGAGAAAATTCAGTGACTTTGTTGAAGGGGGTGCATGAAATTGATAATGGTGCAGTTGATGGAAAGATGATAGATGAAAGATTGAATAAGCTAGAAAGCAAACTCGACGAGATTGCAAGTTTGTTTAAAACCTCAACTCCACAAATTGCTAAGAAGTGTGAAATTTGCATTTCAACTAACCATTATACTGATGAATGTCCTAGCTTGGTGGAAACCACTGTGGAAAACCTATCTCAAGCTTTTGCTGCAAACATAATTGGAGGAAATAGACCATACCAGAATTATCATGATTCATCCTCCAATAGATATCAGCAAAACAGGCAACCTTATGTTCCACCTCAAGAAAGGCAGCAATCTCAGCCTGAAATGTCAATGCAAGATTTCATGAAAACAATACTTGAGCAAAATTCAGAAATTAAGAAATCAATTGTAGAGTTGACTCAGAGGGTGGAAAAATTAGAGGCTAAGGAGTCAAATAAACTACCTGCACAAACAATGATCAACCCGCAAAATGTAAGTGCTATTACTTTGAGAACGGATAAGCAAGTAGAAGGCCCTGAAGGAGCCCAAGAGGATGAAGATAAGGAGAAAGAAGGAGCGCAAATTGATGACAATGGGGGATCAAGTGAACCATCACTTGAGACTACCACTAATAAATCCAGGTTAGTATCCTCTAACTCTTCTTCTAAAAATTCTTCTTCTTCTTCTTCTTATTCTCCACCTCCTCCGTATTGAAATCGGTTGAAGCCGAGAAACAAAGAAATGGAGGAATTAGACCAAGAGGTTTTAAATATTTTCAAGAAGGTGGAGATCAATATTCCTTTGCTAGATGCTGTTAAGAAAATCCCTAAATATGCCAAGTTTTTGAAAGAAATTTGCATAAATAGAAGGAGTTTTAGGGATAATGAATTTGTGAATTCAGGAAGAAATGTGTCAAGTTTGATTAAGAAGCATATTGAAATACCGTGAAAATGCAAGGATCCAGGTATGTTTTCTGTTCCATGTGTTATTGGAAATTCAAAGTTTGACAATGCCATGCTAGATTTAGGGGCTTCCATAAATGTAATGCCTTTATCAGTGTTTACTTCTCTATCTTTGGGACCTCTTAAGACTACTGGTGTGGTCATTCAACTGGCCAACCGTAGCACAGTTAACCCTGCAGGTGTGCTTGAGGACGTCCTTGTCCGAGTAGACAAGTTAATTTTTCCTGCAGATTTCTATATCTTGGACATGAAGGATGATGAAGGAATCAGTCCAACAACTATTATCTTGGGAAGACCTTTCATGATGACAGCACAAACCAAGATAGATGTGCATGCAGGATCATTGACAATGGAGATAGGAGACAAGAAGGTGCGGTTCAACGTGTTGGAAGCTGGGAAGCACCAGATTAAAGATCATTCTTTGTTTTGTATTGATTTATCAAGTAATGTTGTAAACAATTTTTCTTTTTCAATTATGTCGTGCCTAATTTTGGACGAAAAAGGAAACTGTAAAGCAGGTAATATTGAGGACGCGATATTAATAGATGATACCTCTGTGGCGTCTTAGTGTGATGTTGAGGTGGTTGAGATTACCTTAGGCAGTAAAAGTTTGCCATCTATGGTACAACCACCCATTTTGGAGTTGAAACTTTTACCATCCCATTTGAAATATGCTTATCTTGAGAGGGATGGGAAACTCCCTGTTATTATATGTGCATTGCTTACTGATGAGCAGGAAAAACAGCTATTACAGGTTATCAGAGACCACAAGAATGCAATAGGCTGGACTTTAGCAGATATTCCTGGTATTAGCCCTTCTTTTTGCATGCATAGAATACTTTTGAAGGAGGATGCTAAACCAATGAGACAACCTCAAGGAAGACTGAATCCTCAACTGATGAGAGTTGTAAAGAAAAAGGACACCAAGTTGCTACAAACAGGTCTTATATATTCAAATTCTAACAGCACTTGGGTAGGCCCTATACATATGGTTCCCGAGAAATATGGAATCACAATGGTCAAGAACGAGAAGGACAAGTTGACTCCTATTCAAGACAGAGGTGGGTCACATAATGTAGTAGTTGACCATCTTAATAGGATTGAAAAGGGAAAAGATAACATACCTATCCAGGACGTCTTTTCCAATGAAGTCCTACTAGCATTCCTTCCACCATGAAGGAGGTAAGTTCCCTCATACTTTTTCTTTGCATTTTATATAAGGCATACATTGAGGACAATGCATAGTTTAGGTGTGGGGGTGTGGGGAAACAATTAATTTTGTTCCCTATTTTGTTTGTCTATTTTGTTTGTTTTTAATAAATATTTGCATTGGATTTGAGAGTTTGAATCAGTAACTGGAATGATCATGAATTCAAGAAGAAGAAAAAAATGAGTCATGTTGATATGAGTGGATTGCTTTTATGATTTGCTGATTGAGTTGACTTGAGAATTTCCTGATTAAATCTTTTGTGAAAGAAATTTGAAACCATGTGAGTTTTGGGCTTAATGTTAAGGATAGACCATCATGTGCCATACCTAATTTTTTGTGTGATTTGCCCATGTTTTGTTGATACTTTAATAGTTAGCTTGATTCTATGTTGTGTAACTGAGGTGAATATGCATGATTTGATATGATTGAGGCATTTCTTGTTTTAGCTACTTGGCCAAATAAACTTGTCCTAACATTAATCCATTGGAACCCTCTTTGAGCCTTAAGCCTATTTTTCTTATTTCCAGTCGTTGTCAAATAAAAAGAAGAAGAAAAATCATATGTTCCTTACCTTAGGAAAGAAGAAGGAGTAATGGATTCTGTTAAAAGTAAAGTGAGGAATAAGTGTGTGGGTGAGTACCTCACCCACAAAATAACAATTAAAAAAGCAAAAAGGAAGATGAAAAGTTGGAGTTTTCAAAAGAAAAAAAAAAGAAAAAGAAAAAGAAAAAAAATCTTCCTTAAAAGAGCAAGAAATAAAGTTTTTTTGAAATCAAGTGTCATTACTCTTTCTATATCAATTTCAAAAGCTCATAAATTCCAAGAAAATTTCCTACCTTTGCCTTGGCCTCAATACAACCTTTAAAAAGCCCTCATGATCAATAATTGCATGTTTTCTGAAGTATGTGAATGATAGAGTCTTGTTAATATCAAGCGTGTCTACTTACATGGGTATTTTGAGTGTAAACACAAGCCAAAAACACTTGAGGGAGTTGGAGAGGAATAGATACATATTGACTTGAGTGTTATCTTTCATATTTTATTTTCTTGGGAATTCAAAAAAGGTCAACTTATGTGTGAAGAATAGAGTGATTTCATTTGCATGTCCATGACAAAGTAATGCCTAGATGATTGATCTATGTCTAGTACTACTCATTCTTTTGATCCAAATGCAAATATGGAATAAAATGACTCAGAACAAAGTCTTGGAATTAATCAATTTTGCCAGGAGTGCAAAAGGATAAGTGTGGGGGTGTGATGAGTGCATATTTATGCCCACATTTATGCTTTAAAATTCAAATTTTTGATGGGATAATTGTGCTTAAATGGTTGATTTTAGGTGAATTTGTGATGATTGGAATTGTTGGGTTTGGGAAATAAAGAGACGTAAAAAGTGAGTTTTAGCGCATAAATTATTCTTGGCTGTTCTAATGTTTATTTGTGCAGCTGAGAATATAAGTTTTATTGGTCCAAATGGCAATTCAAGGCCCAAAATTAGATTTTATTTGGAAAATTCAGAACGGGCTAAAGTGCAGATAGAAGAAATTTCAGGGCATTTGTGCAATTTTGGAAAGTCAGAAAATCTAAAAGATAAAATTCAGTTGCTGAATTTAATTTGGGAATATCAACAGAAAATATGTTCCAAATAATTTTATCATTATCTAAATCTTTTAGTTATTTGGAAGATATAAGATATAGATAATTGAGTTAATATATATCAAATATTCTCTAAAACTGATTTAATCTAATGAATATTTGAAAGATATAATATATCAACAGAAAATATCTTATCAACAAACTATTCAGAGTCAAAGCCCAATTAAGCCTATTCATTTCATATTATCATTCTCTCATACTCCTCTCACTTTTCTTTCATCTTGTATTCAACTCCATTCATCGAGAGCTAAGCATCTAGAGTTATTCTGTTGTAATTCCATTATGGATTCTGAGGTTAGATTGATGTAATACGATTGTTTATTTTGATTATTGATTTAAGTTGTTCTTTCTCTATGTCTTTCATCTCTCTATCTTGTTAAAAGTAAAGATTTTTGCATCATAATGTTTGAATCTACATGCATATTGATTATATGAGTTCTAGGGTTTCTAGGTTTAATTGAGAATTTACTTTGATTTAATTTAGTAACTTTCATATGATTAAATGGTTTTTACTATCAATTGAGAATGTACTTTGATTGATTAGTAATAATTTCAACTATAATCAATTGAGAATTTACTTTAATTGATTAACTTTTAATTTGGTTAGGAGATTTAAGAATAGACATGATTAAACACAATAAAATTTAATTGAGAGTGTACTTTGGTTGAATTTATTGTGAATAATCTAGAAAGGTTTTGCATTTGATTGAGAATTTACTTTGGTTAAATGCATGATCGCCCTCAAATTAATTAAGAATGTACTTTAATTAATTTGAAACTTGAATAATAATCAATTGGACAATTATCTATGAATAACCAATAATGAATCTATCTTGGAAAAGTAGTGGAATTAGCCTATTTCATCATAATTGTTTTTAAGTTTCTTATTCATTCTTTAAACATTCTTAAACCATTACTTTTATTCATAAGCATTGCATAACATTCATAAGAGTCAGATATTTGAACGCAATTCCGTGTTCGTTGGGAGACGACTCAGGGTTACGTTAACCCTATCTACTTTCTTAAATACTACTTGGGAATACTGAAGTTGCCTTGAAAAGTAGTACTAATTTGATAGCTTCAACGACAGCGTATCACCTTAATATCATATTGAGCTCTTCGGTTCTCATCTTGAGTCCACTCAGAAAAGTTTTTCAAAGTAGTTTTTCCATTAACAACATGAGTTGGCTCAAATGGACCATTTAAAGTTGCATCCCAAACTCCTTTATCCATGGATTTAAGAAATTTGCATCTTAATTTTCCAGAAAGCATAGATTTCTCCAGCAAATAGTGGTGGTCTATTTGTGGATGCACCTTCACGAAAGGTTTAAAAATTAAAAGCCATTTTTCAGGATCAGTCGATTTAAGGAAAAATATAATCGACTTGTTTTTCAAATATATTACGAAAACCAGCTTTGGTGCCAATTGTTGAAAATAGAATGGCTTAATTTCTCACACCAAGAAGGAGCTGAATTGGTGAAATGTAAAAACAATGTTTTCTTTAATTCTTTTTCGCAAAGTAGATGCCTTTAAAAGCTTTCTTGAAACGCAAGGAAAAAGATTTGTTTATGTAGCGGAAATTAAATCGATTTAGTACAGTATGAAGTCGACTGAATAAAAGAGTGTAGGGATAGAAAGATCAAACGCTGAGTTTTTATACCGGTTGGGCCAAGCCTACATCCAGTGTCCTTCCAACCACAGGAAGCCAATGCACTATAATGATCAAGGTTTTCACAACAAGGTTTTTATAGCGACCTCAAGTCAAAATTATAAAACACCTCTCTAACCCTCTAATCAAAATATAGGCATATACAAATAGACTAGCAACAACAATCCCCTATGTTGCAGTCAAAAGCCTTTGAGCCACCCTTAAAGTCAAGAACGCAACACGCTCTTCTTCCTGTAATCACAACAGGGAACCTCAATCCAATCTTCACAAGATTGTAGCCTCTGATTTCTCAGTTACCCCCAATGTGCAGATATGATCAGCCTTTGTACGTGTAGTTAACTTGCTCTTCAATCATCCACAAGTAGATGATCACCATGGTCACTTCTTGTTTCTTGGAGCTCTTTCTCTCTTTCTGTAAGAATGCACTTTCAGCATAAAATATCGCAAACTATTAGATTCACAAAAGTTCTTACAGAAATCAAGTTCGCGTCAATTTATAAATTTTCACAATTCAGACGCATTTTAATCGACTTAGCTACTAATGCAGCCAAATATAACAATTCTTTTATAGCAGCTAGCATCATCAATGCAGTTAATTGAATGTACAATTAATGTAATCGAATCACATGTAATGCTTGGTCAACATATTTAGAAGGTTTAATACCTCTTTTGGTCCCTCGAAAGGGGCCAAATGTTCAATTGTGTCCTACGCTTTTTTAGAAGTTCAATGTGGTCCCAACTTTTGTAGAAAGTGTGCAATTAAATCCTTTTTGGTAACAGCGTTAATTTTTTAACGGGCCAGCTGACAGGGTGGACTGAAGTTTGCTACGTGGCTGTGTGAGGGTAATAGGTGGCTATGTGAGGGTAATACGTGGCTGTGAGAGGGTAAACATGTGTATATTACTGTGGTTAAGAAATCAAAGGTTAGGGTTTGAGTTGCAGAGAAATTGGTCTTTGAGATACGAATGGCTTCTTCCGAAGGGTGTCCGTCGTGTTCGAAAAGTTGGGGCAAAGGATCTTCTCAGTGGTTGAGAGAGATGCTGAAAATTAAAGAAGTCAATATTGAAGCATATACATATGATTTAAAACCGTACCTGAATACCCATATTGTAAAGAAACGATTTAAAACCGTACCTGAATACCCATATTTTCAATCCTGCAGCAGTTAACTCTTTGTATATAGGCAGCACAGAAATTTCAGAATCCTTCCAATTCTTTAGGAGCACTTCACTGTGCAACAAACCAAAGGCATATTGAAACTTGTAAATTCATACAATTAGATGAACTGAGTTTTTATTTCAATTTATTAAAAGCAAAATATTTAGTTTCTGCTATAACAGTAAAACTTAGTAAAAAAACCATACCTGCAAGCAGTCCATTTGTAAGGAATGTCGGTAACATTTGCATGCATTGCTTTCTGCACTTCCGAAAGGTTATAGTATTTCTCTGCATAATTTTCAGTGCACGGATCATATCCTGAAATCATATGAAGATTCTTGAATCGTATGTGTTTGACAGTATTGTTCTGTGATGTTGGGCACGTTGGGGTATAGATGCTGTACTGATCTATTTTTCCAAATTCATAGTTAACTGCATAACTATAAGCATCATCACATTTTTTAGATGTTTCTTCTGAAGTGAAATTGCAGTACTTGAGGATGGATTTGTAGGACTGATCGGATATCACAGAATGGCTCCACCAATATGTGATGGTTCCAATCCCATCATTGTAGCTATCAGTCACAGCATTTCCCACCTACAGTTTCATATCACAAGCAAAGTGCATTGTATTACTAAACGAAAGATGTAATTTTGATCCTTAGCATATATATTGAGTGAAAAAGAATTGACTTACGATGAACCCTTTGAGATTAATAATTTGGGGATTCTTTTTATTATAGTCATGGATTTTCTTAGCCAACTGGGGGACGTAGTGCCCTAAAGCATAAAATATTAACACCAAATGTCAGATCAAGATTTTCAGACATTAATTTAAAGTTGCTAGTTCAAGTACCTGCATAGCTCTCCCCAGCAATGTAAAACTCCCTATATTTATACTGTGGAAACCTTGACATCCATCTGATTAGGAAAATCAGTGCATCCTGAGCTGTGTTACAAATTTGAAATTCTTAGGATAGAATAACAGTGGTTATGAAAATGGTGACAAACCCCCTTAAATTCAACAGCACTTCAGATTTACTTATACCTGTTCTTTTGTCCCCTGAAGTTTTAGATCAGAGCTGGTATTTGTGTATGAGAAGCCAACACCAGCAGGCGATTCGAGAAAAAGAATATTTGCTTCTGAAAACCAATTTGAAAAAAGAAAGAAAATTGTGTTTTCATTATATATCGTCATTCTGAAAGGTGGTAGCATGGATGAAAAGAGAAATCTTAATAAAAACATGTGCTACATTTGTAAACGATGTGAATTACAAATCCTATGTAGTGAAGTGACCCAGTTTACTAATAATGAGAGTTGATTCAATGGCCATTACCTCTGTTCCATTAAAAAAGTTTAGTTTAATTTATACTAGCTATAAGGGTTTATTTATAATATAAAATGAATTAAAATGTGAAACATGAATATATTTTTATATAGTGTTTGTATAAATACTTTTACTGTTTTAAGTAATCGGAGATAATCCTACACGTGATTAAATTAATTATTAAAAAAATAATGAATTTAATGCCATAATAATAATTCATGAATTAATTGAGGTAAACTTTATCCTGAACTCCAATTAAATTCTGGAAAGGTTAGAGTTCACTGTGCGTTGAGTTGCTGTTGTTTCTGTTTGGTTTTCTACCTAAAATACAAAGAGGGAACAAAAAGGTTTTGTTTTTTCTTGGGTAAAGTATGGAATAGGTTCTTCCAAAAATATATGTCAGAAATGGCACAAAAAAGATACAGACAGAATTAGATCACGAGGTCACACATGGGTCAACCCCAAAAATTTCTCCCAGCATTGTTCGTAGTTCTCGCCACTTTAGTTACAGCAACATCACCACAATAACAAGTAGGGATTATCACACCTCCTCTCACACCACAACCATGGGACCACCGAGAAGATCCTTTGCCCCAACTTTTCGAATACGACGAACACCCTTCGGAAGAAGCCATTCGTATCTCAAAGACCAATTTCTCTGCAACTCAAACCCTAACCTCTGATTTCTTAACCACAGTAATATACACGTTTACCCTCTCACAGCCACGTATTACCCTCACACAGCCACATATTACCCTCACACAGCCACGTAGCAAACTTCAGTCCACCCTGTCAGCTGGCCCGTTAAAAAATTAACGCCGTTACCAAAAAGGATTTAATTGCACACTTTTTACAAAAGTTGGGACCACATTGAACTTCTAAAAAAACGTAGGACACAATTGAACATTTGGCCCCTTTCGAGGGACCAAAAGAGGTATTAAACCTATTTAGAAATATAGTCATTGTAACATTTAATTCAAGCATTAATAGAATTTCAAAACTGTAACGACTTAGTCGAATGCAGGTTGCATGTAATCGACTATTCAACACAGTTAAACAAAGTTTTGAAAAACTTTCACTTTCAAAATCCTCACAACACACTTTGAAAAGGGTTTGTGCAAAGCCACGAGTTTTAATCGACTCACCCCATAATGAAGTCGACTTAAAATTGTTGTTTTGACACACAATTAAAAGTTCAACATAAGTGCTTGTGGTTTTCCTTCTATAAAACATCATACATGCATTCACCAATAAAATCAATTATATAGCACAATGAAATGCAATGTATCAACACAATCATGTTCTCAATGCTTTAAATAGATTTACACATTGATTAAAACATATAGCAAGTAATAGAACATGTAACACATAAACAATACATGTGTTTTTAATTATGTTGTCATCATAAAAAACCAGAAGCTTTGAGATATTAGGTTCAGCTAAACCATTGTTCCCCTATCAACATCTCAACAATATCATTTCATTGTTTTAGAGTAGAGTTTACGTTTATCATTCCCCCACTGTTTGTTTGGTTTCTAGGGTGATAATTATACAACTTTAGCTATAAAGTTACACAATTTTTTGGATTGATACCTTGGTTATCATTTTTTTGATTTTCTAGTTGGTGCATGTTATTAAGCGATATTTTCTTTATCTGTTTTTTTTTCTAGTTTTAGTATGAATTACCATTTTGTATGTGGGGATTATTCTTCATTCTACATTGCTCAACTATATATGCATCATGAATCATATTATGAGCAACTGTCACAGTTTTCCAACCACAATATGCAGCCCTTTCCTTCATATATTCAGCATCCTTGTCAAAAATAGTAAATACAGTCACACATGGTTTGAATTGTGTTTTAATTGTGTTTACAACAGGTTGAACATGAGAATACAGGAGATGATTGATAACAGTTGAAAACCTGTTATTTTTATACTAAATTTTGACCTTAAAGACAACCTTTATGACTTAGAAATTAGCTTGAAATCATGTTTTTGCTTATGTTGTGGAAATAAGAGAGTTGGATAGGTTTTATGCTTGGTTTTCCTTGTTTTGGCAAGTTTTAAGATGAATTGAATGAAAGAAGTGAAGTAGCCAGGAGTTGGACTCAGAAAAGGAAGGAAAAATGCACAAAAGAAGAGTCGTAGTTACCGCTCAGCGCCACTTTTACCCCTGAGCGGTACTATGAAGTCTCATAGTCACCGTTGAGGGGCAAAACTGCAGCTTAGCGTCAAAATAGAAGAACCACACTTACCACTGAGCGCTAATTACCGTTGAGCGCTAATTACCGCTGAGCGCTAATTACCGTTGAGCGCCATTTAGTCTGGGCTTGGACCTATTTTTTGTAAGTTTTAGGAATCTATATAAGGTTTTAGCCGAATTAGGGTTAGTATCTTTGGACAGAAAGAGGCGAAATCACACTTTCTTCACCCCTTGGAGGAAGATTTTGGATGCTCAAGCTCTATTCTTCAACTTCTAAGGTTATATCTTTGATTCTTTCATTGTTTTTCATCTAGTTTCACCATGTCTATGGTGAACTAAACCTTCATTGTTGTTGGGGAACCGATGTAATCCTTTGAAACTCTCATGTATTGAATTGGTTGACACTTTCTTGCATTCATTGTTAGGGTTTTTCTTCTATACTCTATGCATGCTTTGTTTAACTCATTCAATTTCATGATCATTGATGTTATTTGTATGGACACATATAAGTAAATCTAGAACTGAAGAAATTCTCCCAAGAGCAATATTGCCTAGACATAGGGATAGGAGGATTGGTTGCCTTTAAGCTTCTGTGCGAATGTATGCATGAATAATTGCTAGGGAGACAAGACATTGTAAACTAGTGATTAGGAGTAGCCTTTCTTCACCGAGACATCGGGTTTAAGGTATATTAGAAAGTGGTATTAACATTAATGAAGAAAGATGAATTCTTGAATACATGAGAGTGGATAGGATGAATCGGAAACCCCAACAACATAATCATTCATATTATACATCAACCATTTTTGCATCTTTCAAGTTTTTATCTTTTTATTGTTTTTATCTTTTCATCATTTTATCTTTTCATCTTTTCATATTTTCATTTTTTATATTTTCATCATTTTATCTTTTTATCTTTTATATCTTTTTGTGCTAACAAATGTTTTCTAGGGTTTTGTGCCTAATGCTTGCAGGATGCAATTCGGACAAGAATTTAATTATATGTGCACTCAACCATTGGAGGTAATCTCACTCAAGCATGGATCAAAGTCAATTTTGGCAAACTGCCGGACAATTTGAGAGACTTCGAACACAACAATGGCAGCAACAAAGCTCTCTATCAATGGCAAAATTGGATGACGTCTTTCAACAATTTATGCAAGAGTCCATCTCCACTTAGAAAAGCATTGAAGCATCATGTAAAAGGATGGAGATGCAGGTTGGTCACTTAATTCAGAGATTGGAAGATTTTGGGGTTGAAACTGAAGTTAACCCTAGGGAGGAATGTCAAGCCATTATCACTAGAAGTGACAAGACTTTAGATGAGAAAGAGATAGAGAGAAAAGAAAAAGAAGAGTTGAGTGAGAAAGATAAATATGTCGAAAAAGAAAAAGAAGTGGTTGAGAGAGAAGAGAGAAAGAAAATTTGTGTGAAGATTAAGAAAGTGAGTGGAAAAATAGAATAAAAAAGAAAGTGAGAGAAAAGAAAATGTGTGTGAAGATAAAGAAAGTGAGAGAAAAGGAAAAGAGGACAAGAGGAAAAAAGAAAGAATCATATGAAAAACCTCGTCCTCAACCAAAGAAGTATCATAGGAAGGAGAAGGAATTTGAGCGCTTTATGGAAATCTTCAAGAAATTGGAGATTAAAGTTCCTATGATTGAGACATTGAAACAGGTTCCTGGTTTTATCAAATTCCTAAAGAAGTTCATCAAAAAGAAGAAAAAAAAAAGAGATGGAACTGAGCTTTATTGGGTCAAGCTAATGACGTTAAAAGAGCGTTTACTAGGAGGCACCCCAGTGATTTGACAACATTAATTTCCTGAATTTTGTTATTTTGGTGATGTAATTTTATAAACTTTGGGACATTATTTATGTTGTTTTGAGATTTTATGGTATAGCATCTACTAATGCATGCTAGGTGGTTGAGTATCTACTGAAGGATACTAGGTTAGCAAGCACCTACTGATGGGTGTTGGTAAGAAAGATTTTCACTTACTGAAGGGTGCTGGAGGATTTTGGGTCAGGCTCGTAACGTTAAACAAGCGCTACTTGGGAGGCAACCCAGTTGATGGACTTTATCTCTATTTGTTTTGATTTTGCTCTAGCTGCATTTTAGGGATTGAATGTATGAGTGATGTGAGAACCTAAATGCATGGGGTGAGTAAGAGGCATTGGTATAGGACACCTAGGGAAAAGCTAGGATGAAGGAGAGTTGGTGCCGCAAATGCCGCTCAGCGGTAATTACCGTTGAGCGCGACTGCTGCAGATTTGGGTGGATTATTTTGCGCTCAGCGGGATTAGGCCCATTAGGTTATTTTTATACCCTAGGGCGCAGCTTTGCTTCCACTTTCAAATCTCACTCCTCCCATACGCTCTCCAAAGAGTTCTCTTCACTTTTCCCTTCTTCCCCCTTCACAAAATCTCTCTTTCAAACACTTTTGCACCAAGTTTCCACTCAAGTTTGGGGCTTTGGTGAGAGCATTGCTGTTGGGGGCTGATTTCTTCACTTTCTTAGAGCATTTTTCACTCATCTACCATCTCCACCCAAGTAAGTACAAGCATTTTACATTCTAGGGTTTTTAAAAGCATCGATTGATATGAACATGGTTGTCTAAGCATGATTCTTTAGGAATTTTGATTTTTATGCATGATTAGATGAATTAATTGTTGTTTAAACCGATTAAAATGCTTGATTTGGGTCTGGAACTAGGAAGATTGCATGTGGGTGGAGATTAGAACATGTTTTGGGCATTTTTAAAAAATCTGTAGAATCGCCGCTCAAAGGAAATTTCCCCTGAGCGCGATTCCTGCAGAGTGGTTTTTAGGCTTGTTTTGGTTGCTGGCTTGATGTACAGATTGCGCTGAGGGGCTCTGTTTGCCCTCAGCGGTGATAGGAATGGTTTTAGGGTTTTGTTTCTAGTTTACTAATGCTTAATGATGTTTCTTGTGGTTTTGTGAATTGTGTTTGATTTAGGGATGGCCTTCTTATCGGGCAAGAGGATCAAGATTTTGGGATCAAAGAGGAAGGATAAGGAACCAGACCGCTCCTATTCCAACAAGTTCCTTTCCCGCAAGCATGAGTGTCACTTCAATGTTGTCCAAGATAGGAGGCTATTAATGGAAAGGAAGGCTGGACTAATACCTGATTTAGCTCCACAGTTTGGAGAGCAATTGGAGAATAGGAAGTGGGGAAGGCTAGCCACTTATCATGGACTAGCTAACATAGCAGTGGTGAAAGAATTCTACACGAACGCAAGGAGGTTGGCTGATCATCCTGCTGAGGATTATTTGAGCTATGTTAGAGGACACGCCATTCGGTATGACCCTGATTCCATTAATAGATTTTTAGATACTGAATGGGCTGGTGAGCAGTGTTAGTATGCTCTAAATATGGAAGAAGGAGCGGACTTTGGTGATGTGGAGAGTGTGCTATGTGTGCCTGGAGGGAAATTTCAGAGAATTAGGAATGGTGTTGTTGTGAACATCAAGCGAGCTCATCTAACTCCTCTAGCAAAGTATCGGATGGCATTTTCTTAATGCAACATCCAGTCGTGCTCACATGTCTCTGATATTACTGTCAGCAGGGCGCTTCTTTTGTACTGTGTGCTCAGAGGGATGAGCATTAACATTGGTCAGGTCATAGCCTATGAGATACGGGTGTGTGCCGACACTATGAACAACAAAGCACCCCTGGGACATCTCTCTTTGATTACACACCTATGTGAGCTAGCTAGGGTGAATATCTTTGCACCACTATTTGAGAGGCCTAGGAAAGCTATTGATGAGGCCTATTATAGACAGTATTGTGGAGGTGATGAGGCAGCTCAGCCAGTACCGCCACGTTGTCCTCGTAGAGGGAGAGGACCACCACAAGGCCACATCTGCAGAGCCTCATGAGGCAGAGCCCTTTCAGATGAGGGACATGTATATGTCTCTTATAGATGCTAGGATGAAATTCATTCACAGAGGGAAGGTGGCCCACAACTGAGATGATTATTGGGATGTATAATACACCCCCAGCACATAGGTGGACCATGGATGAGTTTTATAATGTGGTGGTGTGGCCAGAGGAGCATGCCCCAGGTAGTAGAGCTGGAGCTTCAGCTATGGATGATGAGGATGATGAGGATGCTTTTGAAGATGTTGAGGATGATGAAGAGGAGGAAGATTCAGATGACAGCATGGGTTGATGAGGAGATGAGATAGCATTTACTAATGGATGTTATCACCTCTAGAGCAAGATTTTTTATCTTTTGTTTTGTACTGTTGAACTTATTTGCTTTTGTTATTAGAATAGGTTGTGATGTACTCAGTTTGAAACTTTATCGGCTATGATGGTTTGCTTGTGATTTATGCATGATGAGTATTGCTTGATGATGCTTGGATATTGATTGGTGTTGAGATTGTGCACTATATGTTGATATACAGGTGGTTGTTCAAAAGTTATGTAAACAAATGCATGATGTTGTGATTGTGATTATGATGCTAAGCAGGATGTGTCTGTGGAATGTTGAATGAGCCTATCTGTGAGGTTTTGAACTCCAGAGTTTTTGTGAATGAGTATTATTACTTTGAAAGTATGAATGACTTTGCCCAGGTTTCTGTGGTTGAATCATTTGCTTGTATGTATCATATGATCAAGGCCATTTGTTGATAACCCTTTATTAGCCAACTGCATGATTTTAGCCCAATAAAAGATAGCACAATGTGTTCTATCCTTTGAACCCTTAGCTTTGAACATGATAGAAAACCCTTTTTGAAAAGCTTGACCTTGAGTTGAGTTGAAGATATCTTGTGGTATTGAAAATTTTCAAGTTTGGGGTTGTTCAGAGGTTTAAAAAGGGAATATGAAAAGCATTGAGCTAAGCATGTGAAAAGTAAAATAAAAAGGAAAAGAAAAGAAAGAAAAAGAAAGGCTCAATGCAAAAGAAATTTGGGAAGAAAGAAAAATGGTTGTGTTTAGATGATTAACTTAACTTAAGGATTTTGTGATCCAGAAAAACCAATTTTCTTATTAGCCCAGCCACATTATAAGCCATAGAAAAGTCCTTGTGATGATACTTGCTTGTGAATGTGTTTGATTGTGGTTAAATGAAAGGCAAAGTTAATTCATGTGATATTGTGATACTAGAGTGAAGGAGTGACATCTTATACACTTGTGTGCTTGAGTGAAACACGTTATCTGGTAAGGAAAGCTTCCATGAGCACATGATTACATTTATGCTTAGTTAATAGATCATTCATGAGAATAGCATTTGTTGGATACTATATGATTAGGTGTGAACATTAAGGCATGTGTACATCTTCACTAAATTCTAGGTGATTGACGACAAATTTATGAACACCGAAAAAAGGCGCCAAAAACTTGTTTAACCCTCGGCAAGTGTGACCGAATCGTATCAAGTAATAAACTCGGTAAGACCAAGTATCGTTCTCCCAAAGGACTCACGGCCTAGTTAGTTATATGATTTCTTGATTATTTAAGACTTGAGAACAAATTATTATAAGTTTCAAATGCAAAAGACAAAAAGTAAACATGTATGCATGTGATGATCAATGGGAAAGAAGAACACAAACACTGAATGAATTATATGGATGAGTATGTTGTTCGGGTAATCAATTTCATCTTATCCACTTTCATATATTTTAGGAATTCATCATTCTTTTCATCAATGTTAATGACACTCTCTAAATTACCTTGCGAAGAAAGCCTATCCTTAATTACGAGTTCATACAATTTTTAGCATCCCTAATAATTAATTCTGAAGCACAGAAGCTTAAAGGCAACCAACTCTCATATCCCTATGTCTAGGCAATATGCTACTGGGAGAATTTCCCCGGATCTAGATTTCCCCATATGTGTCCATATTGACAAAACCAATAATCATGACATCGAATGAGTTAAACAATGCATGCTTTGAGCAAAGAGGAAAAACCCTAACTAATGATGAAAGAAATCATGTATCATAAATATGATGTTTAAACACAAAATTTCATATATGAGACCTTCAAAAGATCACATTGATTCCCCAACAACAAGAAGAGTTTAGTTCATATATTCATGGTGAAACTAGATGAAATACAATGAAAGAGTGAAAGATATAGAAAAAACCTAGAAAGAGAAGAGGAGAGTTGTCACCATCTCCAATTCTACCCCCAAGGGGTGAAAAGTGTGTTTTGCGTCTTCTCCAGCCAAAGATCCCAACCCTAGGACGTCCTAAAGCTTATATACTATTCCAAAAATTACAGAAAAGTAGGTCCAAGCCCAAACTAATGGCGCTCAGCGGTAAAATATCGCTCAGCGGTAAGTGCGTGTGTTGAATTCTTCCCCTCAGCTGCACTTTCACCCCTCGGCGGTGTCAACGAGTGTTAAGTAGTGCGCTCAGTGATAAAATGGCGCTGAGCGGTACTTGTGGCTTCTCTTCTTTTGCACTTTTTGAGTTCTTTTCTGATTCCATCTCTATCCTTCTTCACTTCTTTCATCAAATTCACCTTAAAACCTGCATAAAACACTGAAATCAAGCATAAACCTGTCCAACTCTCTTATTTCCAAAAATATAAACAAAAGCATGATTCCAAGCTAGTTTCTAAGTGTTAAAGGTTGCTTGTAGTATCAATTTTAAGCATGAAAATAATAGTTTTTCAACTGTTATCGCAACCCCAAACTTAGAACTTTGCTTGTCCTCAAGCAAACAAGATGTAACTCAATCTTTTACCAATCAATACAATGGTTCACCCCATTCAAAAATCCTCTTTTCAAGATAAGTAAGTACTCAATTAAGCTCATGACAAAGACTTCAATCAAGACGTGCACAAGCTTTAGTGTTCACACAATCACCTAATATCCAACAAATGCTACTTTTCATGAATGATCAATCAACTAAGCATGGATGCTCATGTGCTCATGGAATCTTTCCTCACTAGATAAAGTGTTTCACTCAAACACACGAGTGTATAATAGGTAATCACTCATTCACTCCACTATCACAATGTCACATGAATTGACTTTGCCTTTCATTTAACCATAATCAAATACATTCACAAGCATGCATCATTACAAGGACTTTTCAATGGCTTATAATGTGGCTGGGCTAACAAGAAAATTGGTTTTTCTAGATCACAAAACCCTTGAGTTAAGAGAATCATATAAACACAATCATTCTTACTTATTCCCAACTTTCCTTTTGCATTGAGCTTTTCTTTTTCTTCTCTTTTCTTTCTCTTTTTATTTTTCTTTTCACATACTTTGTTCTTAGCTCAATGCTTTTTTATTTTCCCTTTTTCTAAATTTCCCAACAACCGCAAACTTGAACATTTATCAATACCACCAGATATTTTCTACTTAACTCAAGGTAAAGCTTTTCACAAGGGGTTTTCAAATCATGTTCAAGGCTAAGGGTTCAAAGGATAGAACACATAATGCTCTCTTTTGTGGGTTAAATTCATGTATTTGGCTAACAAAAAGGGTTACCAACAAATGGCCTTGATCATATGATGCAAACAAGGAAGTGAGTTAATCATAGAAAACCTGGGCAAAGTCATTCCTGCTTTCAAAGTAATAGTATTCAATCTCAAAAACTTTGGAGCTCAAAACCTCACAAATAGGCTCATTCTCATTCCACATACACATCCTGCTTAACACCATAATCACAATCATAACATCATGCATTTGTTCACAAGGCTTGTGAACCACCTGTATAAGCATATAATGTGCACAATCTCAACATCAATCAATATCAAAGCATCATCAAGCACTACTTACCACACAACAATCATAAGCAAACCATCATAACAGACAAAGCTTCCAATTGAGTACATCAAACCCTATTCTACTAACAGAAGCAAATAAGTTTAGAAGAAAATAGAAGATAAAACAAATCCTTCTCTAGTGCTGATAGCATCCATCAATGAATGTTATCTTAGCTCCTCATCAGCTCATGCTATCATCAGAGTCTTCCTCCTCTCCTTCTTCTTGGATCCTATAGTCTTGATTCTTTTGTCCGATGAGGAGGCCATCCCTGCATCAAACACAATTGACAAAATCGCAAGACACATTGTTAAGCATTAGTAAACCACAAACAACTCCCTAAAACACTCCTTATCTTATCAATGCTCTCACCAAACCCCAAACTTGAATTGAAACTAGTTAGAAAGTGAGTGGAAGGGAGATTTTCTAAAGAGGAATGAAGGGAAAAATGTAGAGAACCTTTGGAAAAGTGTTTAGGAGTGTGTTTGCAGAGAGGAATCTAAAAATAGAGGCCAAGGCATGACTTAGGGTATAAAAATACCCTAATGGGCTCGGGTTCCGCTAAGGGGCAACCTAAGCCCATTTTGTGATACCACCACTCAGCGACGCTTTCGTGTTGTGCTTTTCTTCTTCCTAGCTTAACCTAGGTGCCTTCTACTCATACTCATCACTTGCTCCCTATAATTAAGTTCTCATATCACTCATGCATCCAATCCCTATAATACAACTAAAGCAGAACAAACAACAAAGATGTAATCAATCAACTGGGTTGCCTCCCAGGTAGCGCTTGTTTAACGTCACGAGCCTTACCCAAAATCCTCCAGCATCCTTCAGTAGATGCAAATCTTTCTTACCAACACCCATCAGTAGGTGTAACAAACCTAGTATCCTTCAGTAGATACTTAACCACCTAGCATCCATCAGTAGATGCTATACCCTGTAGAAAAAATTTATAACTAAAACAAAAATAACAAAAGTTCATAATTACATCACCAAACCAAAAACAAAAGTTCTTAAATCACTGGGTTGCCTCCCAGCAAACGCTCTTTTAATGTCATTAGCTTGACCCAATAAAGCTCAAGTTTCATCTTCTTTTTCTTCTTCTTTCTACTGAACTTCTTCAGAAATTTGATCAAACCAGGAACCTGTTGCAATGTCTCAATCATAGGAACTTTAATCTCCAATTTCTTGAAGATTTCCATGAAGCGCTTAAATTTTTTTTCCTTCCTATGATACTTCTTTGGATGACGAAAGGGTTTTTCATATGATTCTCTCTCTTCCTCTCGTCCTCTTTCTCTTTTCTCTCACTTTCTTGTTCCTCTTTTTCTTTTCTCTTACTCTCTCTTTTTCTTTTCTTTTTCTACACACTTTCTCAATCTTCACACAAATTTTCTCTTCTTCTTTCTCTTCTCTCTCTTTTCTCTCTTCTTTTTCCAACTCAACTTTTTCAACATTTATACTCACTAGCACTTTACACTCTTCCCTAGGGTTAACCTCAGTATTAGCCCCAAAATTTTTGTTAGGCCTTTCTTCCAACTGCTTAGTAATTTGACCCATTTGCATCTCCAAGTTCTTAATAGCAGCCTCAATGCTCTTTTGAGTGGATTTAGTTTTCTGTATGAATTGCTGAAGAGTTTCTTCCATCCTTATTGATATTTCATTAAGTATAGACATTTGTTGCCATAAGGTTGGTTATTGTTGTTGCTTGTTAAATTGCCCTGCTTGTCCAGCTTGCCCACTTTGTCCTTGACCAATGCTTGGTGTGGTTTCGACCCTTGATTGAAATTCCCCTGACGGTATGGAAATTGATTGGCCATGAAGTTAACATCCTCTAAAGCTTCCACTGGAAAGGCGCATTGACCATTGATATGGCCACCCGCACATAATTCACACATATGTGGTTGAACCTGCGCAACAGTCTTTAACTCTTTTGGCAGTTGTGCAAGTGTCTTTGCGAGATTCTCCAATTGCTGAGTTAGTATCTTGTTCTGAGCTAGCAAGGCATCATTGGATTGCAACTGTAGAACTCCTTTTTGTTGAATAGGATCTCCTCTTTCACTGTTCAGCTCATTATCATTAGTAGCCATGTTTTCAATTATTTCCGTAGCTTCCTCTGGAGTCTTCCATTTGATATTGCCTCTAGCTGAGGCGTCAAGCATCATCTTAGTTTGTGAACCAAGACCTCCAAGGAAGATTAGGACTACTTCTACCTCGTCAAATCCATGTGTGGGAGTCTTTCTTAATAGACTTTTGTACCTATCCCATGCATGACCTAGTGATTCCTCCATGCCTTGCCTGAAAGATGGTATCTCTTGCTTTCCTTTGTTTACCTTGGATTATGGGAAGTATTTGTTCAAGAACTTTGTCACCACAGCTTCCCACTCTGTAAAGCTCCCTTCTGGAAAAGAGTTCAACCAAAGCTTATTGTTGCCTCCTAATGAGAATGGAAACAGTCTAAGTTTGATTGCTTCGTTAGGCACCCCGTTTATCTTCACTGTATTGCAAATTTCATTAAAGGTTGTGAGGTGCTCATATGGGTTTTTATGAGACAACCCATTAAATTGGTTACTCTTAACCAGTTGGATTAATGTCGGTTTCACCTCCATATTAGCTGCATTGACCCTCGATCTTGCTATGCTATTGAAATGTTGTGGGCCAACTACATTAGAGTAATCTGCAAGAGTTCGTCTAACATTGTTATTCTCCATCTCCTCAATGCTATGGTAAGAACCTTGTTGTGAAGGTTGTAAAAGATCTTCCGGAGGAGGGAAAAGTTGATGGAATCCTACTGGGCTTAGTCTTCCTTTTGTTTTTTTACTTTTCCTAGCTTAGCTCTTAAGGAGTATGAGTTACTATAAATACCCAACTCCTCTCTTGTATTGGCACTTTTGAGATTAATGAGAATTGAGTTTTCTGAATCAGAAACTATTCTCTCTTGAAAGTCATAGGCTAGAGAGTCCAAAGACTCCCTCTAGCCACCTTCCAAGCACCTCTCTCACTTTCATTTTCCAACTTTCACGGTGTTTCTCTCTCATCATCCACGCATAATCACTTCTCCTCCAATCTGCTGCCGGCACGCGTCAAAGTTCCTTCAGCCACGCGTTTTATGTCAGATCATCTTCAACGCATCATTTTCCATTTTTCCACTCACGCATCTGCTAGGGTTTCTTCCTCTGAAACGCATCTGCTAGGGTTCCATTTCTCTCTTCACAGATTCACCTCTTCATCAACTATAAACCTTATTCTCTTCACAGATTCACATCCTTTTCACCATTTCTTCATTTTCACCGTTTGATCTAGCTTCTGGATCGATTAAAAACCTCTCCTCACCTTGTTTATCATGTTCCACCGATTAAACACCTTTTGTCACCGTTTAAAATTCATTTTCCACCGTTTAAACCTAGGTATAGAGTTTCGTTGTGTGCACTCTCAGTTTCCTTAGATTTCCTGAGAGTCATTCTTCGATTTAGAGCTCCCTCTCCATTCCGCTGCGTCTTCACTCGTAGGAGAAGCTTCGAGGAGTCCGCGTCGCGCCTTTGGTCACTTCTCGGAGTCACTCGTCCATCAAGTGGTATTCAGAGCAAGGTTCGAGCACGCGTCAACAGATAAGTTGTTCTATCTGTTCTGAATGTTTTTTCTCATTTGCTTTGCGTTTGTTTGTTTTTGGTTTGTTCTTGTTTGTGATTCATTTTTTTTCTCTGATTCACGAAATGTTGATTCAAGTCTTCTGTTGAATCTGTGTCTGTGATATCTTGATTCTGAGTTTCTTTTTCTGTTTCGCATCTCTGTTGCGTTTTTCTTCATTTACGTGGTGTTCATTCATCTTATTTTGTCTCGGTTTGCTTTTGATTCTGAGCAATTTGTGCTGTTCTTTTAATTTCTGATTTGTTCATCATTTTCTATTACTGTCTCGTGATCTGGTTTGTGTCTTCATTGAATCAATTTCAGGTGTTTTCTGGTTTGATGTTGAACTCATTTTCTGATTTTGTGTTCGTCTGTGCCTTGAGTCAATGTTTTTTTTATCATTTTATTCGGTGAATCCAATTTGTTTGAGTCTTTTAATTTGAAAATCCATTTCTGTTTTGTCTATGTCATGTTACTTTGTTTTAATTGTCAATTAAATCTGAGTTTAACTGATTCAATTGAATTTTTGCTTTGAGTAAGATCTGTCCATCATCATAAGCAGTGACATTCAATTGAATGAGCTTGATGACAGACTTCAACAGCAGTTTTAATGTCATTTCATTTATCTGAAGCTGTTGAGTTTTTGATGCTGACTATTACATGTAATTGTATTGCATTTCTGAAATTCTGTGAGCTGAAAGTTGAATCTGCTTGTGGATAGCAAATGCACACCAATTAAGCTATGAAATGTTGCATTGAGCTTGGGTGCAAGATGCTTACAGCAGCATCAGCCTCTCTTTTGGCCAGCTACACCGAACTGGTTTTTCTTTGAAGTCTGTGTTAATGTTTTGAGTGTGTGTTTGTTCTGCTTGGTATTAGTTCATTGCTAAGCTTCTAGTTCAATCATATTCAAGAGTCATTTGTGTTTGCTGTTTTGTTATTCAAGTTCAATTTCTACAGTTTTGGTTAAGAGTGAAATTTGATGCTAGAGTCAAAAGTTATCAATGAAACCAATTATGTGTTTTCTTTTTTATTAAGTTGAACCATTAATCTGATGCAAGTAAAGTGCTGATTTGTAAACTACATTGATATTAGTCTATTGTGGATTGTAGCAAGAGCTGTAAGTCAATAACATTTGAAGCAATTAAGGATTAATCCTACTGTTACAAGTTAGAAAAAAAAAAAGAGTTGAAGGACTTAGTGCAATTCACAATAGCTGCCTCTAATTCATAACATCGAATATGAAAAATAAAACAAGTTTCTCTGAGGCACAATGTCAAACAGTTTGGTATGCCAATTTATAAATCAAATCTGTTCAGTATTGGTTCAACTTAAGTCCCTTTTCTTGCTTTACTCATCTGTTCTAGTTCTATTCCTTAGGTTCTATTTGTTGTGCTTACTTTGATCAAAGCTTTGTTTCTTGTTTGTCTTAATTGAATTTCCTGGTTTTGTCTCAATGCATGTGAACTCTGATCTGCTGTTCTTAATTTGAAGCTTTTGTTGCTTTCATAATCTAATCTAGAGTCTGTCTACAGTGGTTATTGTATTGTGCTGTCAATTCCTTTGCTTTAGTGGTTGTTCTGTTCTGTTCTACCTGTCTGTCCATTACTTTGCCTTAGCATAGCCTTGTCTAAAATTGAGAAGTTTTTACACTTTGGTTTATGGAGTTTGAAAGAGGTTTGTGTGCTTGGTAGCATCTTAGGTGGTGGTGGTCTGAAAGATTCTCCAGCTGTGTACTGCCAAGGGAGAATCTCCCTTCCAAACCTTTCCATTTTGAGTGCTTTAAGCTTTTAAAAAGAAGCCTGAGTGTTGTGAGTTTTGTAAGGCTGATTTGGCCTAATTCCTTGGCACTTTGAAATAGAGAATTCATTGTTAATCTAACTGTTTTGTGATTGTTCATTGTGCAGGAAAAGAAATTGGATCAATTAGATTGGATCAGTTGTGGTTTGCTTAAACTGACATTGCATTCATTTTGGATTATAAACTGCTTGCTGAAATCATTGAGATATTATATGTCTGAATGTGATTACTGATTTCATGGTTTGCTTACAATTGTTGAAATCTGTTGGATACTTATTAGCACCATCATTCTTTCGTTGTTGAGATCAATTTTTCCAAATGCATATAGAAAATATTTTCCTGGTATTAATCACATGCAGATTTCAGTTTTGTTCAGATTGATTGATTGAATACCTTGCATGCCACCTAGTTAGTTGTTCATGAACTGATTTATGCATGAATTGATTTGCTTGGAGTAATTAGGCTTGTGCATGAACTTGTTTTAACTGCCAAAGCATCATTCCATTTGAAGAAGTGACTAAAGCACTTAATTTCCAATTCTGACGTTGTGGTTGAACTAAGCACATAATTCTTTTTACCCATTGGATTGATCAAAATTTAAATTAGAATTGACTGGTTGTTTAAATCAGTTTAGTTCAGCTTTGAATTACACCCATTGCATCTGGTTTAATATCCATGTCCTTGTGTATTTTGCTGGAGTTGGTGTAATTTCTGTGAGCAGATCTAAACCGAATCAGTGCAGGGAGAAAGTGAAGAATGAATCTGCTGATTAGTTGAGCACAAGGAAGAAAATACAACAAAGTCCACTAAAAACAACAACTAGAAATAGCATTAATCAGGGAAGTTGCTTAGCTATATTGCTTCTATTTGTTTAAACTGTTTGTGTTATAGCTTGCAATTTGTTGGATGTTGTGATTTGCTGAATTGGAATCTGGTTTGATTTTAATGTGTGCAGAGCTGATACTTGAGAGTTTAGCTTGAGCAGAAATTTACTGAGAAAATAGCAACCTAAGCACTTAATGTGGAAGCTTTGAACTAAAGGGAATTATTTAGTTTAATTGCTTCTGACTGTTTAAACTGTTTTGGACTTAAATTGTTCATTGTTGGATTGCATGATCTGCTGATTTAGTGTGAATTATCTGTGCAGATTTGCTTTCATTGGAATTCAATTTATGTACAATTTTAATTGAGCAGCCGCAGAATTTTAATTGAAAGTTTAGAAAGATTGTGCAGCCATGAGAAAGGGAAGTTCTTACTGCCCTGTATATTCTTTTGCAATCTGTTTTAACTAAGTGAATACTCACAGCAGTTTGTGCATTTGTGATTATAGGATAAACCAGAAACTAGAAAAGGGGCCAAAGTTGGCCGAACCAGCAACAGGAGGAGTGTACATTTTTTGGCACAAAGACTTGGCATTAAAAGTGGATTGTAGCTGACCCAGACTAGACCGTGGCAGCTGTTTGAATCTTTTTGTAAATTGTTTTCTTCATTTTTATGTGTAATAGGTTTTTTGTGTCAGCTTTCCTTTAATTTGTTTGTAATAGGCTTGTGTTAGCCTACTGTTAGTTTCATTTTTGTTGTGTAAAAGGGCCTTTTATAAAGTCCAAGTTCTTTGGAAGAGTCTTTGGTGCTCTTTCAAACTCTTGGCAACTTTATTTGCTTTTATTTTTAGCATAGCTAGACAGGTGAATGTGTCTTGTTAGCCAAAGCTACAAGCTTCACCATAGGAGTAGACTTTAATATTGATTTGTTTTGTGTTTTACGTTTAGGGGTGACTAAGCCTTTTCACATTAGAGTCCGAGAGTCTAGTCTTTTATTTGTGCTTAATTGTTTGAGTTGTGTACTTTGTTTCTAAAGGTGATTTTAGTTTAAGGGGTAATTAGTTAGTAGCCTAAGACATTTCTGGCAAGGCAAGACTTGGTACTTAAGCAGCTCTTTAGCTCACCTCTCTTACCTGGGACTTGTCTAAGTGAAAGTTTTGAACCCTTTAGATTAAGAAAACTTTTAAAAACAAAGATGTCTTCTTATGGTTCATATAGGTCTTCTAGGATAGATAAAGTTGATGAAATGTTTAAAAAAGCTAGGAATCTTCCATCATTTGGTAAAGACATAGGTGCATTAACATACCTAGCTTGGGAGAAAGAAATTGATAAAATAAATCCTTGGTTTTATGAAGAGAGTGAATATTATGTTCTTAGTATATATCTCTCTAAGTTAGAAGTGCATGCAAGTGAGTGGTGGGATGAAAGACAATATCATGTTAGGAAAGGTAGAAAGTCCTCCATACGTGATTGGCATGATTTAAAAGCTTGCATGAGAAGAAAGTTTGTGCCTTCAAGCATTAAAAGAAACCTAGAATTAATTAGGGATTGCATTGATGATGGAAAACTTTTTCTTGAGAGTTTAAAGGATCATGGGTTTCTTCGTAGAGAATTAGAATTTGGGGCAAGACTTAAGGAGATCAAGGATAAGAAAAGAGAAAAAGAGATTGAGAGAAAAGAAAAGGAAGAAAGGAAAGAAGAAGAGAAGAGAGAAAGGCAAGAAAGAGAGAAGAAAGAAATGGAGAAATTGTTACTGATGACAAATCCTATTCTTTCAAAGACTGTGGAACCTAAAAGGGAAGGTTTCCAAATCTTTACTTCTTTTCCAATAATTGATTACTTTTCAATTTTTGACTTCTCTTTCAAACCAATTGTCATGAAAACATTTTCAAAATATGACAATTCAAATCTTGAGTTATTGTTATCTTTAAGAAAACAATTAACTCAAGATAAAATTGAATTTGGACTTCTAAGATTTTCAAAGATTACTAATCAAAGTATTAGAAGTTCTTATTCTCTTGTTTTTAAAGAAAAATTCTTTCTTGGATTGATATTAACCGAAGATATATTTGATGTGTATTGCAGATTCGTGTTTGATCCAGGAGGAAGAAAACTAGATCTAAAAGAATAAGGTCATTCTAAGATGGCCATGCTCCCAAAGATGGTGTGGAGCTTCTTCATAAGGCGATTGCCAGATTTGAGGACAAATCTTTTCTTAAGAGGGAGGGCATGATGGAATCCTACTGGGCTTAGTCTTCCTTTTGTTTTTTTACTTTTCCTAGCTTAGCTCTTAAGGAGTATGAGTTACTATAAATACCCAACTCCTCTCTTGTATTGGCACTTTTGAGATTAATGAGAATTGAGTTTTCTGAATCAGAAACTATTCTCTCTTGAAAGTCATAGGCTAGAGAGTCCAAAGACTCCCTCTAGCCACCTTCCAAGCACCTCTCTCACTTTCATTTTCCAACTTTCACGGTGTTTCTCTCTCATCATCCACGCATAATCACTTCTCCTCCAATCTGCTGCCGGCACGCGTCAAAGTTCCTTCAGCCACGCGTTTTATGTCAGATCATCTTCAACGCATCATTTTCCATTTTTCCACTCACGCATCTGCTAGGGTTTCTTCCTCTGAAACGCATCTGCTAGGGTTCCATTTCTCTCTTCACAGATTCACCTCTTCATCAACTATAAACCTTATTCTCTTCACAGATTCACATCCTTTTCACCATTTCTTCATTTTCACCGTTTGATCTAGCTTCTGGATCGATTAAAAACCTCTCCTCACCTTGTTTATCATGTTCCACCGATTAAACACCTTTTGTCACCGTTTAAAATTCATTTTCCACCGTTTAAACCTAGGTCTAGAGTTTCGTTGTGTGCACTCTCAGTTTCCTTAGATTTCCTGAGAGTCATTCTTCGATTTAGAGCTCCCTCTCCATTCCGCTGCGTCTTCACTCGTAGGAGAAGCTTCGAGGAGTCCGCGTCGCGCCTTTGGTCACTTCTCGGAGTCACTCGTCCATCAAAAGTTCTCTAGATGTACGAATTCTTCTTCTCCATCTACTCTCGTCTAAGCCTTCAAGAAGAGGTTCCGAGGTTTTCTTGCTTCTAGTTCGAATTGCTTCCTGCATACACAAGAAAACAAGTCCCTAGAAAAATTTGTTAGCACAAAAAGATAAAGAAGATATAAAATAAGAGATAAGAAGATAAAATAAAAACAGAAAAATAAAAACAGAGAATTGAAAAAAATAAAAACAGAAAAATAAAATAAAATAAAATAATAACCGAAAAAATAGAAAATAAAATAAAATAAAATAATAACCGAAAAAACAGGAAAATAAAATAAAATAAAATAATAACCGAAAAAAATAAAAAGAGAAAATAAAATAAAATAAAATAAAATAAAACTGAAAAATAAAAACAGAAATTCAAATTTCAAAATTCAAAAACAAGTCAAAGATAATCAATAATCACACAAATAAACTAGTTAAACCACGAGTCCCCGGCAGCGACGCCAAAAACTTGATGACAAATTTATGAACACCGAAAAACGGTGCCAAAAACTTGTTTAACCCTCGGCAAGTGTGACCGAATCGTATCAAGTAATAAACTCTGTAAGACCAAGTATCGTTCTCCCAAAGGACTCACAACCTAGTTAGTTATATGATTTCTTGATTATTTAAGACTTGAGAACAAATTGTTATAAGTTTCAAATGCAAAAGACAAAAAGTAAACATGTATGCATGTGATGATCAATGGGAAAGAAGAACACAAACACTAAACGAATTATATGGATGAGTATGTTGTTGGGGTAATCAATTTCATCTTATCCACTTTCATATATTTTAGGAATTCATCATTCTTTTCATCAATGTTAATGTCACTCTCTAAATTACCTTGCGAAGAAAGCCTATCCTTAATTACGAGCTCATACAATTCCTAGCATCCCTAATAATTAATTCTGAAGCACAGAAGCTTAAAGGCAACCAACCCTCATATCCCTATGGCTAGGCAATATGCTATTGGGAGAATTTCCCCGGATCTACATTTCCCCGTATGTGTCCGTATCGACAAAACCAATAATCATGACATCGAATGAGTTAAACAATGCATGCTTTGAGAAAAGAGGAAAAACCCTAACTAATGATCAAAGAAAGCATGTATCATAAATATGATGTTTAAACACAAAATTCCATATATGAGAGCTTCAAAAGATTACATTGATTCCCCAACAACAAGAAGAGTTTAGTTCACCATATTCATGGTGAAACTAGATGAAATTCAATGAAAGAGTGAAAGATATTGAAAAACCCTAGAAAGAGAAGAGGATAGCCATCACCATCTCCAATTCTACCGCCAAGGGGTGAAAAGTGTGTTTTGCGTCTTCTCCAGCCAAAGATCCCAACCCTAGGATGTCCTAAAGCTTATATACTATTCTAAAAATTACAGAAAAGTAGGCCCAAGCCCAAAATAATGGCGCTCAACGGTAAGTGTGTGTGTTGAATTCTTCCCCTCAGCTGCACTTTCACCCTTCGGCAATGCCAACGAGTGTTAAGTAGTGCCGCTCAGCGGTAAAATGGCGCTGAGCAATACTTGCGGCTTCTCTTCTTTTGCACTTTTTGAGTTCTTTTCTGATTTCATCTCTATCCTTCTTCACTTCTATCATCAAATTCACCTTAAAACCTGATAAAACACTGAAATCAAGCATAAACCTGTCCAACTCTCTTTTTTCCAAAAATATAAACAAAAGCATGATTCCAAGCTAGTTTCTAAGTGTTAAAGGTTTCTTTTAGTATCGATTTTAAGCATGAAAATAACAGTTTTTCAACTGTTATCAGTGATGAGCTGAATTGAGTAAATACTTGTCTTGGAAAAATGAGTTTTGAATGTGGTGAACCATTGTATGGATTGGTGGAAGACTGAGTTACATCTTGTTTGCTTGAGGACAAGCAAAGTTCTAAGTTTGGGGTTGTGATAACAGTTGAAAAACTGTTATTTTCATACTTAGTTTTGACCTTAAAGACAACCTTTATGACTTAGAAATTAGCTTGAAATCATGTTTTTGCTTGTGTTGTGGAAATAAGAGAGTTGGATAGGTTTTATGCTTGGTTTTCCTTGTTTTGGCAAGTTTTAAGATGAATTGAATGAAAGAAATGAAGTAGCCAGGAGTTGGACTCAGAAAAGGAAGGAAAAGTGTAAAAAAGAAGAGCCATAGTTACCGCTCAACGCCACTTTTACCGCTGAGCGGTACTCTGAAGTCTCGCAGTCACCGCTGGGGGGGCAAAACTGCAGCCGAGCATCAAAATAGAAGAACCGCACTTACCGTTGAGTGCTAATTATCGCTGAGTGCCATTTAGTTTGGGCTTGGGCCTATTTTCTGTAGTTTTTAGGAATCTATATAAGGTTTTAGCCGAATTAGGGTTAATATCTTTGGACAGAAAAAGGCGAAATCACACTTTCTTCCCCCCCTTGGAGGAGGATTTTGGATGCTCAAGCTCTATTCTTCAACTTCTAGGGTTCTATCTTTCATTCTTTCATTCTTTTTCATCTAGTTTCACCATATCTATGGTGAACTAAACCTTCATTGTTGTTGTGGAACCGATGTAATCCTTTGAAACTCTCATGTATTTAATTGGTTCTTTAATCTATATGCTTTCTTTCATTAATTGTTAGGGTTTTTCTTCTATACTTTATGCATGCTTTGTTTAACTCATTCAATTACATGATCATTGATGTTATTTGTATGGACACATATAAGTAAATCTAGAACTGAAGAAATTCTCCCAAGAGCAATATTGCCTAGACATAGGGATAGGATGATTGGTTGCCTTTAAGCTTCTGTGCGAATGTAATGCATGAGTAGTTGCTAGGGAGACAAGACATTGTAAATTAGTGATTAGGAGTAGGCTTTCTTCACTGAGACATCGAGTTTAAGGTAAATTAGAAAGTGGCATTAACATTAATGAAGAAAGATGAATTCTTGGATACATTAGAGTGGATAGGATTAATCAGAAACCCTAACAACATAATCATTCATATTATACATCAACCATTTTTGCATCTTTCAAGTCCATTGATCAAAACTTTGCATTCATGTTTATTTTTCATAGTTCAACAAGAATATTTTCGATTACAACTCTAAGATAATCAACAAATCACATAATTGTTTAGGCTGTGAGTCCTTTGGGAAACGATACTTGGTCTTACCATTTTATTATTACTTGATACGATTCGGGACACTTGCAAAGGGTTAACAATGATGAAGCCCAGAAAGTTGGCCAAGTAAAGCTAGTCAGTTGTCAAATTCTATTTTAGAAGACAAACATCATTAATCCTAGGTTGCAACAAGTGTCCAAAGCATCAAGTGAAACTTGATGAAAAGGACTCACCATGTAATATGGGAGGTGGCTCTAGCCTATGATCTATCAAAACCTAGAGACAAGTCATGTACAAAATACACTCAAAAAAACACAAGGAGTAACATGAAATAAAAGTTAATTCGGAAAATAGAATGGAATAAAGAATTTCATTATCAAGGGAAGAAGAAATCATTCTATTCATAAGAAAACAAGGTGTAAGAATGACATCACCCCAATAATGAGCAAGTATACTAGCACCAAGTAATAAGGCACGTGTAGTTTCAACCAAGTATACAATCAATAATACCCTTGTAAAACTCACGATCCTTAGGCCACCAAACTGTGACCCATAAACCAACAAGATTTTCACCATATTTCTTTGTATCATACTCATTTTCTTTTCCTGAAGTAAGTTTCCTTTTCACATTTGCCTTGGGAGTCTCCTCTGAACTTGCATCTTTGGTAGATTTTGTACAAGATCTCGGAGTAGAAACTATTTCTTTGTCCACATTCATAGCAGATGACTTTGCTACAACAGGGAAATCCTGATGCGAATAAATCTCCTAACTCAGGAATGAGCTATGGTATTGCATGTGTTGAAGAAGATAATGCTTTAGCTTATTCCAATCCCATTAAAAAGAAAGAGGATGTTGATTGTTCCAACCACTCTAAAGGTTTGAATATATTTGGTCATGAAGTGGGTAATGATTTGGACACCAAAGAGGTTGACAATAGTAAACAAAAGGCAGAAAAAGCTACCAAGAGACCACGAAAGAAATCAAGCTCTTCTACACATGAATATAATTATTTCCCTTCAAACACAGCACCTAACAAGCCTTTCATTTTCCAGATTCATCCATAACATGGATAGAAACCAAATGGATACAATAACACTCATTACACATACATTCATTGACATATTAATTATTATCATTAAAACCACATCACACAATGCAAACAAGCAACTCCAAAATGCAAACAGGGCAACCCCCAATTCGATTGACACATTGCACACAAGTAGGAAAGAATAGGCCAATCCATTAATTGAGGTTGCGTTCTAAAATAGAGAACTTACCTCGCACTCCAGAACACCAATTCGATGGAAGCCTCTATACACCGCAAAATCTCAACACAACATGTCGTCTTCGACTTCACTGCAATGACCTCCTGTCGTCAACGACCACAAATCAACACCCCTATCGTTGCAACAACCTCACGCCCACAGTCACAAACCACCACCCTAGTCGCAACAACGCATTGAAGAACCCTAGCCACAAAATGCCACCGGACAAAAGGGACTGGGAAAGGGAGAGAAGCGTGAAACAAAAGTGAGAGGGAGAGAATGGGAAGCACAATGGGATGAGAAGGAGCGAAACAGGACGGAAAGGGAGAAAATGGGGAGCACGACGCGAAGTCGAGATAGGTAGGGTAGAGTTTTGTCTTTAATGAAATTGGGGACGACCTCCTACAATACCCCCAATTACTTAGTTTAAGGGGTCGAGCCTCTTATCGAAGGCTATAAACCCCTCGATAATGCACTTTTGGCCTTCGATAATTATATTTCACCATGGCCGTTTGTAATGCTCATTTGGTCATCAAGAACACATTTTTACGAACAATCCATAGGCCTTCGATAATATTCCTCCAGTAATAAGCCAAATTGTTGTAGTGTAGCCACTTGTAAGCTTATTTGGCTTACGCAATTGTTTTGAGAGTTACAATTTGGAGATGTCACTCTTAATATCAGTTCTAATCTTGTCTTTCATAAGAGGACCAAACACATTGAGATTGACTATTATTTCATTCGAGAGAAGATTGTATCTGGAGACATCAAGACTGAGTTTGTTAATTCAATCACTTAGTAGATATTTTCATGAAGTTTTTACGAGATTTGAGAATTGATTATATTTGTAAAAAGTTTTGTACATACGATTTGTATGCACCAACTTGAGAGAAAGTGTTAGATATATTACTTTATTTGTATTTTGAGTTTTGCCTATATTTCTTTTTCTATTATAAATAGAGTATTCTATGTATGTATTCAACATAAGGAAGATTAATCTCATACATAGTTTTTTACTATATTCAACAAAAAAAAATACTTACTAGCACTTGATATATAATGACTTATTGTAAATATGTTGTCATATTTTTGCTTGGAACATAACGTCTTATACTCCACTCTTTGACCCATAACTCTTTAGAGCACTTATTCCCATAAAAAGCATTTGTAACACATATTCCTAGCATATGGAATGACGGAACCAAGTTTTGTAACAACTATTATTAGCCTTGAAATGTTTTCCTTGTATAAAGGGATTTGTTACTTTTTGACAACCAAACTTCTGTATTGATAAATTTGAAAGTGAAAGAGAGAAAAAATTACTAGAAGAGAAAAACGCTTTCTTCTTATCAGCACTTTATTGTATTGTGATATAAGAGGATTCATCATTTGAACCAAAAGAGTTCATCAGGACAATTCCAAGTCATTTCCCAACAACATATCTAGTATCTATAAATTTCTTACGCTCACTCACTCTTGGTCAAGGTAGTCTGGATAGACATGAAAAGGTCACACGTACACTCAGATACTAAAGCTTGGTTCAGATAGAGAAAATGTATAAATAAAAAAGTTAACTAATTTTAAATACTACAACTTGGTTAAGCAGAAATAATCTGATACTACTGTTAGAATTAAAATACCTTGTAATCTAAACTAAATTTTAAATCAATGCTGAATGAACGCTTATCTTTTTTACTTTGCACATATTATTTCTTTTAAAAGAAATAAATCCACATGAAAACCTTACTACCCTAGCATGATATTGAGCGAATGGTAATATGAACCTGCTTGCTGAAAATAATTTGTCCATCGACGAGGGATGGCAAAAAATTGTTTACCACAGCAGCAGCAGCAGCAGCAAAAATCTACTGAATGAACAAGCAATCATTCCACTCATGTTTTATAAGAAAAAAGCTGGAATTCCCAAAGAAAAAACATGTGACCACCTTAAATGCAACATCAAGTTAACAAAAGGTCACTTGATTCTAACTTCAAAGTAATAATGACACGGCATCTTGATAACCCGGTGTCTGTATGCTATTTCAAAGGAATCTAATTTCTCATTCTAATCTGCACTGGCTTTTCTTTCTCCTTCATTAACCAAGCTTTTCTGGTTCGGGTTAATAATACCAGTGTCCACCACGAGGTCAGGGAAAGAGTCTAGTTTCTCATTGTCCGAACAATCATCAGTATTTGAGTCTAACCTAGTAGAATCTAAAGAAGGAACATGAGTTGGAACTGATGACGGAGTGTTTTCCCTAGTCCAAAAAGCAGGAATCTTCTTGTCATCCTCTTTCATTCTATCAGCATATTTATTTATGTCAAATCCTGTATCATCATTCCCACCAAATGCAGATTCAAGTTGGTCAAAGTCAAACAAATCCTCCATAATCTTCTTGGTGTTTTGATCATCCGAGTATGCGAACTTGACTTTATTATAAGTCTTAGTCTCTAGTATCGGCTTTACCATCTGCAGAAAAATATAGTGTAATCAGACAATGTCGATATTAATGACGAAAATTATTCATAGCTATAAATAAGCAAACTAATTAACAGGTTTCGGAAAATGTTAAAAATCAAATGAATAAAGATCAAAACTTGTATTCCGTCCATGACAAACACAAATAAGAGCTTAGATCCAGTGCTTCAGTTCTAGACCTAGCGGACTCCAATTTTCATCTCATCTTGAGTGGCTAAAATTACACCTGAAACAGAGTTTCTAAACAAAAAAATATCATTTTTGGACTTATTTTAGTCTAGAATCTAAAGTAGTTGCATCACATTATCAATTTGTGGTTACATTCAATACTAGAAAAATAAAAATAGATATACCGGACTAAAGAGATATGGAGGCATGAAGTGTGATAGTTAAAACTTTCACTTAATTACCGTGAAAAATGGTTCAAAGAACTTGGGTGCATTGTAAAGTATTGCCAGACCCAGGCGTTCAGGATAATGTTCTTGTAATACATGTGCAGTTTCACGCGTCACCTTTATTGATATATGTGACATATTGAAACCCTGGAAGTCAATCAACCAGACCATTTGTTCTTGTTCTGGTGGAAGATTAAAAATAGCATTCTCCATGCAGTATACCAAATATTTAATTTGTCCTTTAGTTGACTTTGAGTTCTGCACCCAAAAAAGAACGAAAATAAATTGAAGCATGGATAACATTCCTTTACAAAAACGATAACACTTTAATCAGTTATACAGGCACAATCTATTAAATTTGATCTGTCTTCAAGCAGGGAGAATAAGAGTGTTTCTGTTGGATAATATAAGTCAGGTTCAATCAATTTCAAGTATGGTATTAAAGCCTGTGTAGTCTATAAGTCGAGCCAACTGAATATGTCCAATCCTAAGTTTCAAATTCTGTCTAGTCTTCAACATGGATCACCAAAATATGTTGTCTTGCATACTTCATGATTTATATGTCAACTCTTTAGGCATGTGTGGGGCGGAATGTTAAGATGTTCCACATTGATTAGGAATACGGCAGAATAAAACCTGAGGTGTTAGGTGGACAAAATATGTTTGAATCATTCGCATTCTTCCATTTACACTTATTTTGACATCCGACTTAGATAAACATGTCATGCTAGAGGTTAGAAGCGAGTTTCAGAAGATACCTGTCGACCAGGCCTCATTACTAGGACAGTTCTCCCATGCTTGTCAATATAGTTTGATCTATAGATTTTTCCTGTCTCTGCTTCATGAGCAACATCTTCCTGCATCAATAAAATATATACATCAAACAACTTTCATCAAAAGGTAATTACAGAAAGAGTGATGGTTTGACATAAATGCTCAGACCAATAAAATTCTGGGTGAGTCGGTAATAAATGTTAAAAGAACTCATCAATACAAATATGGTATTCAGTTGACAATAGTTCTGGTAAGATATTTATCGGAATCAAATATAGCCACACATGGCAAATGGATCCAGTTAAGAACCTTTAATAATGTTTATCAAAGGTAAACAAGAGAATAGATGCAACACAAAAGTACTCAGGTTAACATAGCTATATAGAAAGATATTTTTATACAAAATAGCAATACCAAGGACACGGCACTTCACTGCTATGCATTACGTCTAAAAAGTCAGACAAGCAAAAATGAAGAAAGGCAGCCACTCACCCAGCGGATTTCTTCTGGTTTGTATTCTTCTCTCCATTTCAGGGTCACTTTCAACATTTTAGCTGCCTTCTTGACATTCCAATTCCGTGCCCTTAAATACCTTGAGATGCAGGCATCAGAACAAAAAATAGATGCCTTACCAGACTGTGGCCCAATTAACCTTCTCATCTCATTGATCTAGAAAGAAGTAAATTACTATGAGATACAATGCTTCTTTGCTCAAATGTTTGCACCTCAATATTTACATGTCAAGAAAAAAATTACTGGACATACCAATGCCTGCTGTTCTGGTGATGTTAACATCTTGTCCTGGCCAGTAGTGGCCGCTTTCTTTGGATCCTCACTCATATTGCTCTGGTAGATTCTCACTTAATGTCAAGTTAGAATACTGCAAAAGGAAATTCCAATTATCTAAGTAATAACCCATCTTCCAAATAATTACAGCATACCAAAGAGCTAGAAACAAAGCTACATTTTTGTCCAATAACTCATCATGCAGATGACCTGTTATTTTTGTATAATTACAAGCTATGAAGATGACAAATTGTGTATCATTCAATGAATTATGATAGCAAAACTTTAAGGGGGCCAAAGTGAAATCCATGGGAGATATTTTTTTTTACCTTGGTTTATTTGTTAAAATGTCACCATCCATTTATAGGTTTGAGGTCTTTTGTAAATTTAAATAATACAAATTTCTCGTCATACAAAACCTAGAAAGCAAGTTATATATACGCCGTTAGAGACAAATACATATAAAATGGTACACAGATATGATAAGACACAGATGCAGGAAAATCATTTAAAGTTACAGGACTTCACATGGCTAGAGTAAAATAAATAAATTAATATAAAACACAAATAACTGAAATATAAAATTTGGGAGCAAAACTACATTTTAGCAAATGGGAGGGAGAGGGGACCCAAAGCAATTTGAGCTACAAAATAGACCATTAGATTATAACTTTTAATCTTGTCTATGGTTGTATCACCTAGATTTATACTTCTTATTTGTTAACAAAAAGTGTTTTCACTTGATTCACCCCGTATACTCGTGTGATAGTGCATGATGCAACCAACTAAATTAATTACTAATTTTCTTAGTTCAACATGAGCTAGGAAGAATGACAGAGCAAAACAGTAACAAAGGCAAAGCTTCATCGCAAAATAAAATTATCAAAGTATTACCAAAGTAGCAAAGAATTACCTATTAATGACAAAATAAAACTACTAAAGTAATGCTGGTGAGCACGAAGATAGTAGATTTCATGAAATATATAGATGGATTAACTGAATTACAGACAACATTGGTTCATATAGGTTTAGAATCAATTCAACATGATATGGTCGGGAATCAATATTTTTTAGGTTTAACATTTCACTATCTGTTTCCCTCTGTTTACTTTCTATCAGAAAGCTACATCCTATCAAATTGGACCATCCAAATACCCTAAAAAAATGGAATTTAACATTTACAATTGAGAAAAATTAGATCTACTATGGGTGGGACTTCGGTATTCTAGTTAACTATTCCTATTTTCACTTCTACAAATAAATTAGAGTTACTTTACTTTCTAAATTTCACTGATTTCATTCTTACAATCAGACCTAGTAATAATATAATTCCTATTTGTTTATTTCCCTATAGTCAAGGAAAATTGTAATTTAAAGTAATCACTGGTCGGAGAAGATTTGAAATATTAAATAAGCATTCTAAGGTACTAGTCATCCATCAATCAAACTTAAATACCGTGTCATTTTTTAATTTCTCGTAATGTTGCTGAGGATGGAAAGAAGAGAATGAGTGTGGATGCCCCTTGTTTGGTCTTCTTTTATTTATAGGTTATCTTTTTTGTTTTTTTTTTCATTTTTCTATTATAATAATACTGAATAATTAAAAAAATTACAGTAAAAATAATAAATAATGATATATAAAATTATTAATAAAATTAATAACAAATTACATCATTGTATTTTCCACTCATTTAGACCCTCTCCCCGTGATCCAAAATCTTATTTTTTTTCATTCTAATTCTCTGTGTCTTTCCATTGTCACCCCCTTCATACTATCAAAACAAAGCATTACTGATTAGTACATTTCTTTCTCTTAAATCTTAATCAACATTTACTGTATATCTCATAAAAACCGCTCATAAAGAAAGAAGTAATCTGCTGCAGGTTCGAAAGAATCTTGATAGACAAGACTTTAGCTCCTGCCCACCTCAAGGTCTCTCACAGTAGAAACTCAGAAGAGCACAAATTACTAACACATAACCCTTATCACATCTTTCCAAAAGGTATAATCTTACGACGCATGCACTCTGGTATTTTTTGGAAAAATAAGATAAAATACTAGTACTACGTGGGGATATCATGTTTCTTAAATTTAGGATGTGAGTACAACAAGAGTCTAGGTGAGATTAGCTACATGAATAGTGAATAGCACAAAATCATTAGAATTGATTAATGACCAAACTCTCATGGATATTATTCATCATCAAATATTGCTTATAATTTTCATAAGTCAATATGAGAGCTTACATTATAACAATAACAATAATAATACAATAACAACAACAATCATAATACACACTTTCAAGAATAAATAAATAAACACCCCAAAACATTGTTGAGAATAAAAAAAATAAAGTGATTACATGGTAAAGTGAAGAAGATAGTCTTTTCTTTGTATTTTAAGCATTAATCATTTCAAACACAACAGAAGGTTAGCTTTTACAAAATTCTAATGATATCTCACCTTTGTTGGGATAAAATTCAAAAATAAAGATTACAGGATGCAAAGCTAGCAGCATCTTCAACAGAGAGAATATATAGTACAAAAAACATCTTGAAGTGAAAATCAAAATTTTCCTAAACCTTACTTTCCCCAAATTCAAAAGGTGGCTAAACAAGTTTGACTTAGATCCCGTTCAGCTAGTTTAGTATTCAAACATTATACCGTCAATCAAGATTCAAGCACAAATGTAATAATATATTCCATAAATCGAACAACCTTAAGGTAAAGAATCACCACCACGAATTTGCCCTTTCATCCTTCAGTAGAATGTAAATAAATAAATAAATAACCCTATAGTTGCGGAAATTATTTTCTTGAACTAAAGACAAACTGGTATATAACAAAATTGCTATGCAAAATGATCAGAGAAGGATATTCAGGATTTAGATTCGAAAATCAAGAGGAGATTCTGAGATTCATATAATTAACAAAGAGATTTGAAAGAATGTAGATTCAAGTCAAAGAAGGAGTGAAGAGAAGGAAAGTGGGTGACTAACCTGAGTGGTGGCGGAGGATAATGGCAAAGAATTGATAGAGATTGGAAAAAGTCAACGCCCGTTCTTGTGTCTTATACAAGGTAGCGAAACTAGGAAAATGAAATGAGATGGTTTTGGAGACAGGAGCTAGCGATGCTGACCGAGAGAGTGGTTTGTGAATGATTCTGATATTTGTTTAAGCATTCCATCTTTGTTTAAGCACTCCATCACGCAGTGTGTGTGATGTTGAACAGAATCCATCTGATGGCCCCACGTGGAACCAACCCATCCACTGTCCATTTCTTTCACTCTTTTCCCATTATTCAGCGCATCATCAATAAATTTAAAACAATAAACAATTAGTTTAATGTAAAACAACATTAAAATTAATAAATTTCTTAATAGTCATTTTATAAAAAAAATAATTTATAATTTACTAGTTATTGATTTAATTTTTATTATTATTATCTTTTATATTTTAATATATATCTTTATTGCTTTTAATTTTTTTTATTTGGGTTATTTTTAAATTTTCTATATAATTCAAATTTAAAGAAAACATGATAATACCTATTAAATAACTAATGTTTTATTAGATTACTCGATGTGATGTAAGAATTACTATAAACATTATAAGAAAGAAATTGATTGTAATATTATTCAAAATTAAAAATTAAAAAATGTATATTCGTGAAAATAAATAAAAAAGTATTGAATTAATTTGCACATTAATTCATTACAATAATTCATTCAAATAAAATAACTTGCACAAATTAATATTCATTAAATTGGCAATTAAAATTGAAAAAGGACTTCTACAAATAGGAGATGAACTAAAATCACTGTCTGTTTGGTCTTGCATATTTTAAATTAGTCTAAAAAATAAAATAGTCCCGTAATCTTATGTCACAAATTAAATTAGTTTTAATTTTTTATACGATGATTTAATATATAAATACTTAAATATAATTTATATATATAAGACCATGAAAACTATTTACTTATTAATAGTAATAAATTTCTTTGTGAATGAAAAATATAATTAATAAGTGTATGTAAAAATAAAATATGGAAAGCTAAATAAGAAATTTTGGTAGCTTAAATGGTAAAAAATTTGGTGATTTCAAGAACATGGGTTCAAACTTTCTAAGCTTTTATATTGAGAGATCAGATATGTAAAATGGTGATTAAAATATTGATATATTAAAATAATAAATAATATTAAAAAATTGTTAAATAGTAAATTTTTTTGGACTATAAATAGCCATGAGAGGGGAGGTTATTCTGCACAAGGGGAGCTAAACTTTCTAAGCTTTTATATTATGATTTACTATTGTTTTATTACTATTCATGTCTTGAAATTCTGTGTGAATACTGTTAATGAAAAATATATGTGCTTGGTGTATATCTATCTATATTTAATTTCTGTGTTAATATTATATGTTGTTGTTTTGAATCTATATATAAGAAATTTGTTAAAAACTAGTTGAGGAACGCTTTGGCTAAGGAAAGACTTGGTACTTAAGTTGTCCATAGTGACACACCTCTCTTTCCTAGAAGTCTACTCGATAGGTTTTTAACTTAAATCCTATTGAACAGATTAAGTATTGTTAAACTATTATGCAATATACTCAATCGATATAAAATATGTGATGGATTCATCTTTCTGGAACGATAAGAAGATGTCTAACCGGCTATGCCAGATTCAACTTCTTAGTTCCCCAGAACGTTTATATTAAGGTTATAATTGTGATGGTAGGATAGAGGAATCTTAAAAACCGGAGTTGGTACATCCCTTATCATAGAGCAGTCCTGGTTAAATCCAATAAGTTGGGACTAGTCATATGTACTGGCGTTTATGGTGAGTTTGATTCGTCAAACATTTGATTCTTCTCTAGTGACCATTTATGGGATATTTTAGTATTGTGAACTTATTTTGTGATATATTCATTTTGTATGATTTTTGTGATGATTGTATTTTATTATATTGGATTTGAATTTATGCATCTGAACATGATATGAGTATTATGGGGAGATTTTGTAATGGTATAATATGAGTTGAGGAATATGAGCATGTATGAGTCTCGTTGAGAGATTCTGTAATGATATGGTATTTGTGTATATGTTGATGTTGAGGGTCTTGTTGTTGGAGGTTATCCTGATACTCTAATAATCATCCAGTCTTAAGTAGAGAAGGATGAATTATGTGGTGAGAGGGGCAGGAGGTCCTGGTCTATGTGTCGGTTTTGGACATAGTGTTGAGGACTAACCTTGTGGATGGTATGGAGTATTTTGGAAGTGTATTTGTAAGAAGAAGTAGAAGTCATCACAAGTGCATAATCTCCCGTGACCGCTCGTCAACGTATCATCAGAATGAGTGTCTATTGGGTATTGTGGAATGAGTGACTATTGGGTATTGTGGGATGAGTGTTTATTGAGTATTGTGGGATGAGTGTTTATGGGATATTGTGGGATGAGTGTCTATTAGGAATTGTGGTATAATGGGATGAGTATCTATGGTGCGATTGTTGTATGATGGTATGAAGGTGTTTGACATAATTATTATATGATGTTTGTTGAGTGTATCAAAGTAATTATGCATGTTTTATAAATTATTTGTTGCATGTTAGCTCACCCTACTTGTTTGTGTTTGTGTATGTGCGATGATCATATAATTCGTTATACGGGAGCAGATGAAGAAATGTCGTCTGATTCAGTGCCAATGAAGAAAGAGATAAAAGAATTCGAGTTATATTTTTGAGTTTGTAGTTGAAATCTGAGTTTAATATATATATATATATATATATATATATATATATTATTTTAAATTTCTTATAATTTTATTTTCTTAAACTGGATTAATACAGCCTAAATTTATTTAAATTACGGAATAAATATATCAAATTAAAATTAATTTGCCTCCATTTAAGTCAAAATTTATTACTCAAGTGGATTGAATGACGGTCTAAATTTTATGACTATTAAACTCTTTAACTTTATTAAAATATGATGCATTCAATTAGGTTGTTTCTTACTTGATTTAGTTTGCTTTTTATTAAAGAAATTATTATAAGCAAGTATAAATATTAAATCCAATTTAATTGAATTAAATTTTGATTGAATGTAAAATGTTAATGAAACTAAATAAAAAGTTTTATTGTAAGAGAAATTTATTGAACATGAAATTTATTACATAATATAGTTGAAATTTTTTTTTATCATGGAGTCGAAGTCAACTGTCCTTAATTGATTGGTCTAACTTCCTTACATAATGCATCATTCGTCCTTTACTTCACATTCATCGTTATTCGATCAAACTTGGAGATTATCTGTAGAGGGTACTTGGATGCCAAAGTTAGCATAGATTCAAAAGTTTATCAATAAATGCTTATTAAACGTAACTAACCTATCACAATACCCGAAACTTATATTTATAGATTTGGGAATGGGTTTCAGATTAATGTTGGCCTAATCACGACCTAACTGGTAATGATTGTAGGTTTAATATAATCATCCTTAGTCTTAATTCTCACTTAAGGTTGATCGCTCAGTACATCTTCCTCACGGACTGATTCCTTAGGTGCTTTTGACTAATGGAACTATCCAATCTTGAGTTGAGCGGATGGTCATACGGTACACAGACCCCCAAGCCCAAGCGTATCTTGATATGCAAAGGGGTTTAATTGATAACAAGTCTGCACATTTTGGAGATAATGGGATTTTTGTGTAACTCATCGGTTGAGGGAGGTTATAATCGACGGGAGTGGGAACGTGGCATTTTAGCATTCGTGTGCTTGTTGAAACGAAAGGTCGTGAGCTATAGATCATTGAATCCTGCTTGTTTCAATAGCAAGAATTTGTTCATCTAAGCGCCCATTTCGGCTACATAAAAGGGTGGGGCTCAACGCCATTTTCACCATTTCTATTTACATTTTCTGAAGAGTCGATCATCTTTATTATTCTTCTCTCTAAGATAATGATGTCAATCGGGCTATCCTTGGGTTTCCTGCTTCATCCATGGTGGTTCTCCCCCTTTTGGGATTGAAGAGGAAGATAGGCTGCAAATTGGAGCATGGAGTATGTAAGATCTAAAATAAATACGATAAGATGTTTCAATTTTTATGTTGTTTCGCAAGTAATGTAAACTAAAATTAGTAAAATATCTTTGTTGTAATTGTAGTGGTTCAATGCATAGAAAGGAGCTTCGCATAATAGTATATTTTTTTTTCAGATAAACAAAATTCTGGTGTTGATTACTTAGTGAAGATGAAATGTTTGAATGGAGTAATATACCATGGTGAAATTGTGAGAGGAAAAATTAGTGTATAGGAGTTTTGGAAGTTCTTTTTGTTGCACAAATCCATAGTCATTTCATTGAAAGTTGACACCTTAATAAGTTTTACGAATAATGAAGTTGTAGAGAGTTCATGTTTACAAACTAAAAAAATGAATAGTTGATAACGGTTGATTTCACTATTATTTGTGATTCAGTTTTGATACTAAATGAGCCCTTTTTGACTTAGAAACTTGCTTGAACTCTTGTTTCTAGTTAAGTTGTGAATAAAGAGAGTTGAGGTTAAAACTTATGATTTTTATCACTAAATTCCTTTGATTTTGTAGGAAGTTGCAATGATTTAGAAGAGGAGTTAAAGTACTAAGGAATTGGAATCCAGAAAGGACAGAAAAACATCAGAAAAGAAGGCTACAAAAGGTTGCAAGACGCCTGGTTGCCCCTTTCTGAGGCCCTCAGCGTAGGATGTCTCGCATGGGCGCCTAGCCGTCCTTTTCTAGAGCCCTTAGCGCAAGAGGCCTCGCATCCACGCCTGAGTGCCTTTCAGGGGCACCGAGCGCCAGACTTCGAGTACCGCTTCACGCCTGGACGCCCCTCCTAGGGCGCTGAGCGCCATTTCTCTCATAAGCTCGCTTGGGCGCCCTAAGTAGGGGCGTTGAGCGCTGACAACGGTCACCCATGATCCAATTCAACTTTATATAAGGACTTGCACGTTCTAGAGGGGGTATCTTTTGATAGAAGAGACGCAAATTCAGACTTGTTCGACTCTCTAGAGGCAGAATTGGATGCAGAAGCTCTCCTCTTCGGTTTTTAGCGTTTATCTTTCATTTTGATTCCATTGTACATCTAGTTTCTCCATGACAATGGAGAACTAAATTCATTTGTTGTTGAGGAGGATGTAACCTCTAAACTCTCATGTATTTGAATTGATTCCGATTTATATATTCTTCTTTCATTAATTGTTAGGGTTATTCTCCTTTGCTCTATGCTTGTTATGTTTAACTCCTTCATGGCATGACTTTTGATTTTCTTTGTTATTGACAAATACCTAGAAACCTAGAACTCGGGAATTTCTCCCAAGGGAACTATTGCCTAGACATAGGGATAGAACGCTTGGTTGTCTTAAGCTTTCGTTCGTAATGCAAAATTAGTTATTAGGGATGTAAGACATTGTGGTCTAGTAATTAAGAGTATGCTTCTTTCACCGAGACAACGGGTTCTAAGTAATTTAGAAAGTGACATTGACATTTAATAAAGAAGAATAATTCTTATATGCCTGGGAGTGATTAGGTGAAATCTAAACCCCAACAACATCTTCAACTCATAGTACAAACATCATCATTCACTTTTGTGTTTCTCTTCAATTGATCAAAATTGCATTCATATTTACTTTCTTGCTGTTACATTTAAAAAACCTTAAATTGTTCTTCAAAGTCTTAATTAGTTATGTAATTACATGACTATTTAATGTCGTGAGTCTCTTGGAAAACGATACTTGGTCTTACCATTTATTATTACTTGATACGATTCGGTACACTTGCCGAGGTCTTAACAAGTTTTAGGCGCCGTTGCCGGGGACTCATGGTTTAAACTATACTTTTGTGTGATTATTAACCGATTAGACTTTATTTTGTTATTGTTTTTAATTTTTGTTTTTATTAATTTTTATTTTTACTTGTTGGTGCTAATAGGGTGTTCTAGTGTTTTGTTCTCTAGTGTATGTAGGGTACAATTTGGACTAGAAGCACGAAAGTTTCTAAACCTCTTCTTACAGGTTGGGACAATAGTAGAAGAAAATGGAGGAACAAGACATCTAGAGAATTTTTCCCTTCTCCTAAGACTCTTCAACAGCCTTCACCTTAATCTGACCAGGAAACAAAAAATATGGCTGAAGAGCATAATAGTAGACGTACCCTGTCAGATTATGCAACATTCATTGGCCCTCATCATTTTAATAGACTTGATCCGTATTTTGTGGATCTACTTACCTCACATGTATGGCATTGCATGGACTTGAGATTTAGCTATATAATCTCCTGAGATAAGCATGTATTTCACTTTTGGAAAATTATAGAAGATGAATTCTGCACTTTGCAATTTTCTCTCATCCGAAAGTCCTCTCTACTTGCTTGCTCTTCCATTGCTATCTTCTTCCATTGTGGAAGCCGCCTGAGATAGCCTACCATTCCCTCAAGCCAACTTCCATTTCACTTCACATAATCACTTCAATCCGCTGCAAACATTGCACTCAGTCCAGCCAAAACAGAGAGCCTTCTCTACTACAACTTTTCCAGCACTGAACCATGCTTTCTTGACTGTTCCATGGCTTCTTCAGTTGCAGCAGAGCTGGTTGTTTCCTTCAGTCTCACATTTGTTGGGGGAGGTAGTTTCTCAATGACTTCTACTTTAGCTTTGTCTACCTCAATTCCTTTAGCAGAGATTTTATGCCCCAATACAATTCCTTCAGTTACCATGAAATGGCATTTCTCCCAATTCAAAACCAGATTTGTCTGAACACATCTTTTGAGGACAGTGTTCAAATTAGCCAAACATCTTTGGAAAGAATTTCCAAACACTGAGAAATCATCCATGAATACTTCAATGCATTTTTCTAAGAGATCCGCAAAGATTGCTTGCATACACCTCTGAAACGTAGCTAGAGCATTACATAATCCAAAAGGCATCTTTCTATACGCAAAGATACCAAAAGGATAAGTAAAAGCCGTCTTCTCCTGGTCTTTTGGATCTACCACAATTTGATTATATCCAGAATATCCATCTAGAAAACAATAGAAAGCCTGCCCTGATAACCTTTCTAGCATCTGATCCATGAAAGGAAGAGGAAAATGATCTTTCCTAGTAGCTTTATTCAGCTTCCTGTAATCAATGCACATACGCCAACCAGTGACTGTCCGAGTAGGAATAAGTTCATTCTTATCATTAAAAATTACTGTCATCCCACCTTTCTTTGGAACCACCTATACTGGACTCACCCATTCACTGTCAGAGATTGGATAGATGATACCAGCTTCTAGTAGTTTCAACACTTCTTTTCTGACCACCTCCTTCATAACAGGATTTAACCTTCTCTGTGGTTGAGCACTTGGTTTATAATCTTCTTCCATAAAAATTTTGTGCATGCAGTAAGTTGGGCTAATACCTTTAAGATCTGATATTGACCACCCAATTGCTTCTTTGTTAGCTTTCAGAATTTCTATCAATTGCTCTTCTTCTTGTAGAGATAAAGAGTTATTGATGATGACTGACTTTGTTCCATCTTCTTCTAGAAACACGTATTTCAGATGTGATGGCAATCTTTTTAATTCTGGTGTCTGTGCTTTGACTGTTTCTTCCTTATCAATTATTTCGAATATTGGATCTTCCTCTGGACTCTTTTTCAATGTTTCCAAGTCCATCAGACATTCATCAATCAATTTCTCTTCTTCTTCATCTAAATCTTCACATGCATCAATGAGAGTTTTTTCCAATGGAGAAATATTTCGCACCATCCTTTCTTGCACCATACAAACTTCATCAAGTTCATCAAATTGAAAACATGCTTTGTCATCATTTGGATATGTCATGGCCTTGGATACGTCAAAAGTAACTTCTTCATCATCAACTCTCAATTTAAGCTTACCATTCTCTACATCAATCAAAACTCTAGCAGTCTTCATAAAAGGTCTCCCAAGAATAAGAGGAACATCACTAGTTCCTTCCATCTCCATCACAATAAAATCCACTAGGAATACAAATTTGTCAACCTTCACTAGAACATCTTCAACCACTCCATATGGATATTTAAGAGACCTGTCCGCCAATTGAAGAGCCATTCTGGTTGGTTTAATTTCCAGCCCCTGAATTGTTCTGCACATGGATAGCGGCATTAGATTAATGCTAGCTCCCAAATCAATCAATGCTCTTCCAACTGTCACATCTCCTATGGTGCATGGAATAGTGAAGCTTCCTGGATCTTTAAGTTTAGGAGGTAGTTTCTGTATGATTGCACTGCAGTTACCCTGTATATTGATAGTTTCCTTCTCAATGTACTTGTGTTTCTTTGTGAGGAGTTCCTTCAAAAACTTTGCATATGCTGCCATCTGTTGCAATGCTTCAGAAAATGGTATAGTGATCTCCAGCTTCTTAAACAACTCCATGAATCTTTCCAACTGCTTTTCTTTCTCCTTCCTTGAATAACTCTTTGGATAAGGAAGTGACTTTTCATACTCTTTTTCTTTTTGTCTCACCTCTCTCTCTTCTCTCTCTCTTTTTTCTCTCCTCTCCTCTTCTTCTTTTTTCTGTTTCTCTCTCTCAACTCTTTCTTTCCACTCACATGTTTCTTTTTCACTCTCACTCTCATTTTCTTTCTCCTCTCTTTCTTTTTGTCTCTTCTCTAACACTCTACCACTTCTAGTCACAACAGTTTTACATTCCTTTCTGAGATTATCATGTTTCATCTCGTCAACTATTCTCTCAACATAAACCTCCATATTTTTAAATGCAGCATCCACATTCTGACAATAAGACGCATTTGTCTTCAAAAATCTTTGGAAAGTCTCTTCAAGTTTTGTTGTTTTCTCAACTGGAGTACATTGCATTTGCCATTTTTGTTGTTGCACTTGAACCATTGAGACCTGTTGTATTTCCTGTGGTATTTGAGAAAGTTTCATAGTTACCTCTTCAAGCTGTTGAGAGATAATTTTATTTTGAATAAGCAAAGCATCATTTGATTGTAACAACTCCTTCTGACTAAGATCTCCTCTTTCAATGTTAAGTTCGTTGTCACTAGTAGCCATGTTGTCAATGATTTCTATAGCTTCCTCTGGAGTTTTCCATTTGATGTTTCCTCCTGCTGAGGCATGAAGCAACATCTTAGTGTGTGAACCAAGACCTCCAAGGAAAATTAAGACTACTTCCTGTTCTTCAAAGCCATGCGTGGGTGTTTTTCTTAGTAGACTTTTGTATCTATCCCATGCATGCCCCAATGATTCTTCCATGCCCTGCTTAAATGAAGATATCTCTTGCTTGCCTTTTGTCACCTTTGATTGTGGAAAGTACTTGTTCAAAAACTTTGTTACCACTGCTTCCCACTCTGTGAAACTTCCTTCTGGAAAAGAATTCAACCAAAGCTTAGCATTGCCTCCCAATGAGAAAGGAAACAAACTAAGTTTGATCGCTTCATCTGGCACCCCATTAATTTTGACTGTGTTGCAAATTTCATTGAATGTAGTAAGGTGCTCATATGGGCTTTCATGAGATAACCCATTAAATTGATTGCTTTTCACCAGTTGGATCAATGCTGGTTTGACCTCCATATTGGCTGCATTGACTCTAGGTCTAGCTATGCTGTTAAAATGCTGAGGTCCAGCTATATTGGTGTAATTAGCAAGAGTTCTTCTGATATTATTGTTCTCCATATTTTCTGTGCTATTGTCAGAACCTTGTGGTGATGGTTGCAACAGAGTTTCCGGAGGAGGAAAAAGTTCTCTAGATGTTCTGATTCTTCTCCTCCGTCTACTGTCTTCTAATCCTTCAAGCAGAGGTTCTGTTGTTTTCTTGCTCCTAGTTCGAATTGCTTCCTGCATACACAATGTCGCAACCCTATGGAAGTGAATGAGGTGTCATAACCTCGTGGAGGGTGTACAAACCCTGAACAAATGATGTGAGGTGTACTAACCTCTTGGAGGGTGTACAAACCCTGAACAAATGATGTGAGGTGTACTAAAACCCTAGAAAAGATTTGGTTAGCACAAAAAGATATAAGAGAAGATATAAGATTCAGAAAATAAAAACAGAAAAACAGAAAACAGAAAAATAAAATAAAATCAAATAAAATACAAACTGAAAAATATAAACAGAAAAATAAAATAAAATAAAAAATTCGAAATTTAAATTAAAAATAAAAAAAAAGTCAAAGATAATCAATAATCACACAAATTAACAAGTTAAACCAGAGTCCCCAGCAACGGCGCCAAAAACTTGATGGACAAATTTATGAACACCAAAATATGATGTCACAAACTTGTTTTTCAATCGGCAAGTATGACCGAATCGTTCAAGTAATAAACTTGGTAAGACCAAGTATCGTTCTTCCCAAAGGACTCACGGCCTAGTTTAGTTATATGGTTTCTTGATTAGCTAAGACTTAAAGACGAAATATTTGGATTTTATATGCAAAAGACGAAAATTAAATATGTATGCATGAAGTTTTTGATCAATGGCAAAAAGCAAAAGATAAACACTTTCAATGAAATATATGTATGAATATGTTGTTGGGGGTCAATTTCATCTTATCCACTCTCATATATTTTAGGAATTCAACATTCAAATCATCATTGTTAATGCCACTCTCTAAAGTACCTTTCAAGAAGGCTTCTCCCTAATCACGAGTTCATACAATTCCTAGCATTCCTAATGATCAGTTCATAACTACAGGAGCTTAACGACAACCAATATAATATTGGGAGAAATTCCCCGGATCTAGACTTCCCCGTACGCGCCCGTATCGACAAAACCAATAATCATGCATCGAATGAGTTAAACAATGCAAGCATTACGCAAAGAGGAAAAACCCTAACTAATGATGAAAGAAAGCATAAGTCTTAATTAAAAGATGTAAAAACAGATTCCATATATGAGAGCTTCAAAAGATTACATTGATTCCCCAACAAACATACAGAGTTTAGTTCACCATATTCATGGTGAACCTAGATGAATTACAATGAAAGAATGAAAGATAAAACCCTAAAAAGGTGAAGAGGAAGCCTCAGCATCCAAGATCCTCCTTCAAACGGGTGGAAGAGAGAGTGTTTGCTTCGTTCCAGCCAAAGATACCTAACCCTAGGAAACCCTAAAGCTTATATATTATTCGTAAATTACAGAAATTTAGGTCCAAGCCCATAAAAGTACCGCTCAGCGGTAAAGTACCGCTCAGCGGTAAGTGCGTGAGACGTTTCTTCCCCTCAGCGGCCATTTTGCCCCTCAGCGGACCTCCCGTGAGCTCCTGAGTGCCGCTCAGCGGTAAACTGCCGCTGAGCGGTGACTTCGGCTTCTCCTTTTGCACTTTTTGATGTCTTTTCTGATTCCATATCTCTCCTTCTTCACTTCTTTCACCAAATTCACCTTAAAACCTGCACAAAAACACTGAAATCAAGCATAAACCTGTCCAGCTCTCTTATTTCTGAAAATATGAAGAAAAGCATGATTTCAAGCTAGTTTCTAAGTGTAAAGGTTGCTTTTAGTGTCAATTTTAAGCATGAAAATAACAGTTTTTCAACTGTTATCACTGCCATAAGGAATTTGGAGATACAAGTTGGCCAACTGGCTAAGAAGTTGGAGGAGAAATTTGAAAAGCAGTTTGGGGCTAATACTGAAGTTAACCCTAAAGAGGAGTGTAATGCTATTATGAGCATAAGTAGTGAGAGGTTAGAAGAGAGAAATACTGAGAGAAGAGAAAAAGTTGAGTTGAGTGAAAAAGAAGAAGAAATTGAAGAGAGAAAAAGTAAGATTGAGAGGAAGAAAAAGAAGAAAGAAAAGGGAGAAAGAAAAGAAGAAGAAGAGGGCGAGAGAAAAGAGAGAAAAATTAAGAAATCTCTTCCTTACCTAAAAGATTATTCTAGAAAGGAAAAAGAGATACAATTAGGGTGTTTCATGAAGATTTTCAAGAAATTGGGGATTACTATTCCATTGACTGAGGCATTGCACCAAGTCCCTTTGTATGCAAAATTTTTGAAGAAGTTCCTCAAAAAGAAGAAATATTTAGATGAGGAAACAATTAGAGTACAGGGCAGTTGTAGTGTTATTTTGCAAAAGACGTTGTTTAAGTGTAACCGAATCGTATCAAGTAATAAAACTGGTAAGACCAAGTATCGTTCTCCCAAAGGACTCACGACCTACACAGTTATGTGATTGGTTGATTATCTAAGACATGTGACCAAAATATTGTAGGTTTAAATGCAAAATACTAAAGAGTAAATATGAATGCATGAATTGATCAATGAGCAAGAAGAAACAAAACACGTGGTATGAAATATATGAATGAATATGTTGTTGGGGTTTATCAATTTCTTTCTATCCACTCTCATGTATTCTAGAATTCATCTTTCTTCATTAATTTTTAATGCCACTTTCTAAATTACATTAAACCCGATGTCTCGGCGAAAAAAGCCTAATCATAATCACTAGTTTACAATGTCTTGTCTCCCTAGCAATTACTGATGCATTATAAAGCACAGAAGCTTAAAGGCAACCAACCATCATACTCCTATGTCTAGGTACTATTGGGAGAGATCCCACAGATCTAGATTTCCCCATATGTGTCCATATCGACAAAATCAATAATCATAACATTGAATGAGTTAAACAATGCATGCTTAGAGCAAAGAGAAAAAACCTCAACAATTAATGAAAGAAAGCATGTATCTTTAAAAGATCTTGAAGAACAAATTCAATTCATGAGAGCTTCAAAGGATTACATTGATTCCCCAACAACAATAAAAGTTTAGTTCACCATATTCAAGGTGAAACTAGATGAAATACAATGAAAGAGTGAAAGATAAAACCCTAGAAAGGTGAGAAAGGAGCTGTAGCATCCAAAATCCTACTCCAAGGGGTGAAAAAAATGTGTTTCTGCTTCGTTCCAGCCGAAGATGCTTGACCTAGGTTAACAAAAACCTTATATAGTATTCTAAAAATTACAAAAAAGTAAGCTCAAGCCCATAAGAATGCCGCTCAGCGGTAAATACTGCTCAACGGTAAGTGCGTGACTGCTATTCTGTCCCACAACTACAGTTTTGCCCCTCAACGATGACTGCGGGTCTTCAAAGTGCCGCTCAGCGGTAAATGGCGCTGAGCGGTACTTGCAGCTTCTTCCTTTTATGCACTTTTTCTCCCTTTTCTGAATCCAAATCCTAGCTCCTTCACTTCTTTCACTCAATTCATCTCAAAAAACCTGTAAAAACAAGGAAATCAAGCATAAAACCTGTCCAACTATCTTATTTCCAAAACTTCAACAAAAACATGATTCCAAGCTAGTTTCTAAGTCATAAAGGTTGTCTTTAAGGTCAAATGTAAGTATAAAAAAAATAGTTTTTCAACTATTATCACAACCTCAAACTTAGAACTTTGCTTGTCCTCAAGCAAACAAGATGCAACTCAATCTTCCACCAATCCATACAATGCTTCACCACAGTCAAAACTTATTTTCTCAAGACAAGTAAATTCTCAAATCAGCTCATCACAAATAATTTAGTTAAGATGCACACTGCTTTAGTGTTCACATAATCCCATAATATCCAACAAATGCTATTGACATGAATGATCAATCTACTAAGCATAGATGAAATTATGTGCTCATGGAATTTGTCCTCACCAGAAAAAGTGTTTCACTCAAACACACAAGTGTATAAGAGGTCACTCATTCATTCTACTATCACAGTGTCACATGAATTAACTTTGCCTTTCATTTAACCACAGTTAAACACATTCATAAGTAAGTGTCATCATAAGGACTTTTCTATGGCTTATAATGTGGCTGGGCTAACAAGAAAATTAGTTTTTCTAGATCACAAAATCCTTGAGTCAAGTAAATCATCATTTAAACACAATCATTCTTACTTCTTCCCAACTTTCTTTTGCACTGAGTTTTTCTTTTTCTTTCTTTTCTTTCCTTTTTATTTTTCTTTTCATGTGCTTAGCTCAATGCCTTTTATATTCCCTTGTTAGACTTCCCAACAAGCCCAAACTTGAACCTTTATTAATACCACAAGATATTCTCAACTCAACTCAAGGTAAAGATTTTCAAAAAGGGTTTTCACATCATATTTAAGGCTAAAGGTTCAAAGGATAGACACATTGTGCTCTCTTTTATTGGGCTAAAATAATGCATTTGGCTAATAAAGGGTTACAAACAAATGGCCTTAATCATATGACACATACAAGCAAGTGATTAAATCATAAAAACTGGGCAAAGTAATTCATGCTTTCAATGTAATAGCATTAAATCACAAAAACTCTCGAGTTCAAAACATCACACATATGCTCATTCAACATTCCACATACACATTCTGCTTAGCATCATAATCACAATCACAACATCATGCATCTGTTCACATAGCTTGTGAACAACCACCTGTATATCAGCATATAGTGCATAATCCCGACATCAGTCAATATCCAAGCATCATCAAGCAATACTCATCATGCATAAATCACAAGAAAACCATCATAGCAGATAAAGTTTCACACTGAGTACATCACACCTATTCTAAGAACAGAAGCAAATAAGTTCAACAGTACAAAACAAAAGATAGAAAAAATCCTGCTCTAGAGGTGATAGCATCCATCAGTAAATGATATCTCTACTCCTCATCAACCCCTGCTATCATCTGAATCTTCCTCTTCTCCTTCTTCTTCAGCATCTTCAAAGTCATCATCATCATCCTCATCATTATTCACAGCTGAGCTTCAGCTGCTCCAGCTTCACTAGCCTAAGCTTGCTCCTCTAGCCATGCCACCACATCATTGAATTCATCCATGGTCCATCGATGTCCTAGGGGTGTATCATACATCCCAATGATCATCTCTGATGTGGCCACCTGCCCTTTGTGGATAGATTGCATCCTAGCATCCATAAGAGACAAATACATATCTCTCATCTAAAACGGCTCTGCATCATGAGGCTATGCAGGTGCCTATGGTGGTCTTCTCCTTCTAGGAGGCTGGCGTGGTGGTACTGGCTCAACTGCCTCATCTCCACCACAATACTATAGTAGGCCTCATCAATCGCCTTCCTAGGCCTCTCAAACGGCGATGTAGAAATATTCACTCCAGCTAGCTCATAGAGTTGCATGATCAGAGAAGGATGCCCCAAAGGTGTCTTGTTGTTCATAGTATTTGCACACACCTGTATCTCATTGGCTATGACCTGGCCAATGTTAATGCTCATCCCTCTCAGCACACAGTACAGAAGAAGAGCCATGCTGACAGTAATATCAGAGACATGCGAACAAGGTTGGATGTTAGCATGAGAGAATGTCATCCAATACTTTGCTACATGAGTCAGATCATCTCTCCTTATATTCACAACAACAACATTCCTATTTCTCTGAAAGTGCCCTCCAATCACACAAAGCACGCTCTCCACATCAACAAAGTCTGTTCCTTCTTCCATACTCAGAGCAAACTAACACTGCTCACTAGCCCATTCTGTATTTAAGAACCTGTTAATGGCATCAAGATCATACCGAATGGTGTGTCCTCTAACATAGCTCATATATTCCCAGTGGGATAATCACCCAGCCGCCTTGCATTGGTGTAGAACTCTTTTACCACTGGCATGGGACAAAGTCAATTTGGGCAAGCTGGTCGACAATTCAATAGACCACCTCAACAATAACAACAATGGCAACAACAACCCTCTCTAGCTTAAGGAGACTCTCCAACAGTTCATGCAGGCAACTCTCTCCAATCAGAAAAGCACTGAAGTTGCTATAAGAAATCTAGAGATGCAAGTTGGTCAAATAGCCAAAAAGTTGGAAGAGATACCTGTCAAAAGTTTCGGGTCTAATACTGAAGTTAACCCCAAGGAAGAATGCAAGGCTATTGTGAGTGTGAAAGATAAGAGTGAGAAAGACAAAGAAGTAGAGAGAAGAAAAAAGTTGAGTTAAAGAGAAAGAAGATAAAGAAGAGAGAAAAATTAAAATTGAGAGAAAAGAAAAAGAAAAGACTGTAAAAGAAGAAAGAAGAGAAAAAGAGGTTAAGAGAAAAAAAGAAAAAATTAAGAAAAATCTTCATCACCTTGAGGAGTGTTCCAGAAAAGAAAAAGAGATGAAATTAGGGTGCTTTGAAGAAATCTTCAGAAAATTTGGGATTAGAATTCTGGTGACTGAAGCATTGCAGCAGATTCTTGAATATGCTATGTTTTTGAAGAAACTCCTCAAAAGAAAGAAATATCTAGAGGAGGAAACAATTGAGGTACAGGGAGAATGCAGTGTGATCTTGCAAAAGGCACTTCCTTCTAAGGTTTAAGATCCAGGAAGTTTCACTATTCCTTGCACTATTAGGAGCCATAAAATAGGGAAAGCCCTAATTGATTAGGGTCCAGTATCAATTTGATGCCCTTATCTATTCTTGAAAAGATTGGCGGTCTTGAAGTCAAGCCTGCAAGGATGACTCTGTTTATGGCGGATGGATCCACCAAAAAGCCCTATGGTGTGGTGGAAGATGTGATGGTTCAAACTGACAACCTCGGATTCCTGGTAGACTTTGTAGTAGTGGAGATGGAGGAAGATTTGGAGAGATCCCTATAATTCTTGGAAGGCCATTCATGAAAACGGCCAAGGTTATCATTAATGTTGATGATGGAACTATAACACTTAAAGACCAAGAAGAGGAAGTGATTTTCAATGTCTTCAATGTTGAGCAGCAAATCCAGGTGAAGAAGACTAGTCTCAAAGCTGCATGTGGAGATGCACCAGAGATTAGTACTAAAGCTGCCAAGCTAGGGAAGAAAGGTAAAAAAGTGTTTTCTGCCACAAGTAAATGAAGAAGAAAAAGACAGCAAAGGAAAAGGTGTTCATCAAGACTCCTTAGAGAAACATAAAGTACTTAGACCAGACATCCTAGTGAGATTCAACAAAAAGTTGTGGGTTGTGAAAAAACTCAGAACGGATGGACTGATAAAGATTGAATCTCCAATTTCCAGAAAAAGCAAAAAGGTGAATAGGAAGCTACTGAAGATCAGTTGGTGTGGAGAAGGAAAAGATGACACTAGGATCAAAGATGTGACATAAGCTTATTGGGTCAAGCTAGTGACTTTAAAGAAGCACTTACTAGAAGGCAACCCAATGTTTTATAAACTTTTATTTTTTTTATTATTGTTTCTTTAGTTTGGATTTTTTGTCATTTGAATTTTTTTTCTGTTTATTTTGTGTTTGCTTGTTTCTAGTGTGAACAATCTTTAAAAACTCAATGTTTGAGGGGTGCAGAGAGATTAATTGTTTGATTTGAGTGTTGTTTTGAAAGCTAGGGAGAAGAAACTTGAAAATTCTAAGTTGAATCTGAGATCCTAAGGCGAGGAATACCTAAAACAAGCCAAAAAGCTAAGGGAGAAAAGTGTCGCTCGCCGCTTAAGTGCCCCTCGTGGGGCGCCTGGGCGGCGTGATCTGCAGATTGGGTTTTTAAGTAGGGCTTAAGTGGGATTTTGGCCTACTTCATTTTTTTATTATTTGTTCTGTTTCTTGGCTATTTGGTTATGTGCAAGTGGTATTAAGGGATCTCTATTTGGCCTCAGCCTGAATAAGGAGAGTTTGTTGATTTTTTGGGACTAATGGTTGATGATTTCTATGTTTGTTTTGTGAATCTCTATGTGCAGGAATGACTTCTTCATCAGGAAAAAGGGTCAAAACTCTTGGTAATAAAGACAAAGGAACCAAGAGGAAGGAGAAGAAGCAGTTCTACTCTACTAAATTCAAAACTGCAGCTCATGAGAGATACATCCCAACTGTAGAGGGAAGGAGGCTACTGATGGAGGGGAAGGTGGCCAACATACCATCCTTGGCTCCTCAATTTGAAAGGGAGCTGAACAATAGAGACTAGGGCCACTTGGCAACCTACCCCTCTCCCACCAACATTGCCATCATCAAAGAATTCTATACAAATGCAAAAGCATTGGGGGGAGAGCAAGAGACGTACTTTAGCTACGTAAGGGGTAAGAAGGTTGCTTTTGATGCTGACACCATTAACAATTTTCTTGGTATAGACTGGGAGGGGGAGCAATGCCAGTATGTTATGTTTGTGATGGAAGGAGTGGACTATGATGATGTGGAGCGGACTTTATGTGTTCCCGGAGGGCACTTTCAGAGAAACAGGACTAGGGCACCTATCCATATCATAAGACTCCATCTAACGCCTTTGACAAAGTATTGGATGGCTTTCACTCATGCCAACATTCAACCATGCTCCCATGTGACAGACATCACTATTCAGAGGGCCATCTTCCTTTACTGTGTTCTCAGGGGCCTCAACATCAACGTCAAGCAAGTTATAGCTGATGAAATCCAAAGTTTTGCCCGTGGTGCAAGCAACAAGGCACCCTTGGGACACCCCTCCTTGATCACTCATCTTTGTGAGATTATAGGTATTGATGTGTCTAGTCCACCACTGGAGTGTCTAAGAAAGGAGTTGTATGCAACCTACTTTACACACTACTGTGCAGTGGATGAGCCAGGCCAACCAATGCCACCACCACAACAGCCCAAGGTACACAGGAGAGCACCATCACTAGCCAAGTAGCCAGTTCATGAGGCCGCTCCTTTTTAGATGCGGGACATGTACTTTTCTTTGCTAGATGCTAGAGTGATTGTCGTATACAGGGGCGAGCATGAATTGTTGAGGACATTGACGTCTGCCTTTCCTGAGCGACAGTTCATATCTTAGGAGGACTTTGCAACCCGAGTGGCATGGCCCGCTGACCCAACATAGGAGGGTGGTAAAGCTAAAGCAGTTGGAGCTTCAGCCATGGATGAGGATGCTAAGGATGAGGATGAGGAAGCTGAGGAGGATGAGGACTCTGATGATGATGATTGATGAATTGTACTTGGCATCTACTGATGGATGCTAGCTTTGTTATAGAACAAGATTTTTTTTATTTTACTATTTTTATTGCTTTGATTGTTAAACTTTATTATGTTTCTATTTTCAGTGTTTTCCTTTTGATCAATTGTTTTGTTGATTGTACTCTACTTGGATAAATTACACTGCTTTGATTCAACTGTGTTGTGTTTTGTGATAAGTATTGCTTTGTGATGCTCCAGTGTATTGATTGATGTTGAGATGATGTATGATATGTGTTGAGAGGGTCGCACCTCACACAAAAGTTGATTGCAAAATTAATGCAGTATAGTTACTAGGAAGTGACTCCTAGGTCGTCTCTCAAGGACCAATATTGTGGGTTCAGTCTCAGATTTAACACGAAGTGGGGGGTGTTTTGTAAGGTTTTGTGCAAAAAATTGAATTAAATTAAAATTGGGAGTTAAAGACAACTAACAAAATTAAAAGCTGAAAGCAGAAAACCGAACGGTTCTAACCATCAGTGTTAAAACCGAACAGTGATATAAAAGACCGAATGGTCTAAAGCACTGACCGAACGGTGCACTATAAATTGCACAGAAGTAAAAAACGAGCGGTAATAACATTGAGACCGAACGGTCTCCGAAAAAGGAAATGAGCGAACGGTCGCTAAATACCGAGCGTCCTAACAAGGAACAAGACAAGTCGAACGTCACATAGCAACGATAATAAAAAGCAGAACAAAGATATGGACGAACGATCTCTAACAGTGACGTTAGAGACCGAACGATTGTGCACCTAGGCCGAGCGTTAAGAAAACAGCAGATATTGAAAACTTAGCAGAAAAAGCCGAACGATCTCTTAACATGTTAGAGACCGAACATACAAAGTTAAAAACCGGACTGTCTAAATGGAGAAGCACAAAACGTTGCAGAAATGAACCAGAAAACGCGGTGAACAGTAAATTGAACTAGTTGAACTAGAATTAACATGCAGAGCTGGAATGAAGAAAAACGAACTTTTAAACACAACTAGAAAATGTAAATCAAACCACAAACAGAGGCTGTAGTGAAAATGAGCTGAAAAACATAAATGAACAAAGTTGAAAACGTAAAATGGAAACAAAAATCTGACAGAATTAAAATGCATAATTGGGAATAAACAATGAAACTGGATGAAACGAATTAAGTTAAGACGATACTCACAATAAATTGGAAAATGAAAGTAATTGGATCCAAAATCCAAACGTGAAAACGGGATTGGAAACAAAAGGTAATGCGTAAATGAAAATAACGATTCAACAACATCAAATAAAGAACGCAAAGTGGAAATTAGAATTTACATTAGATAAGATTCAATACATGAAGATGAAGATGGAAAATGAAAACAAACCCAAAACCTCCCAAGGGGAGGAGGAAAAAGATGCTCCCAGGAGAAAACGTCTGGTGGCGACTGGAAGACTTAGGGCAAGTGAAGGTGAATTTTCAAGTATATAGATCCCAAAAGACAAAACTGCCCTTCTAACACTGACGTGGCCACCCTCTTGAATTCCCAAATTGTGTTTGCAATATCTGGTCATCTCATATGACCGTTCGGTTAATAAAGGATCCCACCGTTCGGTCACTAGAGGCTCAGGAGATAGTGTGCAGTTCAGTCTTTACAAGACCGTTCGGTCAACAGCAATTGCTGAGACCGTTCGTTTTATGGTGCATGTCCTTTCGGTTTATGCTCTAGCTCACCGTTCGGTCACTACAATTCCATTCCCGTGCTCGCCCATTATTGGTAGCTAACTGTTCGGTTCAATGAAAGTTTCATGCCGTTCGGTTCAATGAACAAATGCATTGTCGTTCGTTGAGGATTGTTCGACCATTTAATGTAATCTTTCACAGATCATTCGTTCAATCCTTTAGAAGACCGTTCATTCATCTTCAGCAGATCTTTCTCAACCTTTCAACCGTGATTGTTCTACACAAAAATGTGATTGAAATAATTAAGCCCAAATAATGCAAATTAAATAAAATAACAATTAGTCTTGAAATTGAGCCCAAATAATGAAAATGCAAGAATAATTGATAATTAAGCACAATTCCCTGACAAAATATGGTGCTGGAAGCTAAGTGTAAAATGAAAAATGGTGACTCATCAATATGCTATTATATAGGTGATGGATCATAGTGTATGAAATAGGTACTTGAGGTAAAAGTTAATATGCTATTATAAAGGCAAAGTTAATTTTTCTGACATTGTGATAGTAGAGTGAAAAATACACCAACACCTCACTATACACCTCTTAGTGAGTGATACACCTCTGAGTGCTTGAGTGATACACTTTTGAGTGCTTGAGTGAAACACTTTCCTTGGTGAGGAGTGGTTCTTCGAATTTCTGATTGCATCTTTGTTTGGTTGATTGATCATTGTTAAACTGAGATTGGTCGCACAAAATCAGAACAAACTAAGTTTCCCCACTAATGTAGTAAAGGGACAACCTAGGTATCAATCCAAAGACTCGGCTAGAATTAAGCTTTAGAAATGTAGAGTTTAGTCTTGATTTTTTTTACTACCTAATTAACTACTACAAGGTGGGGAAAGAAATTAAATGAAACAATGAAATTTAAAAAGAAATGAATAAAGCAATTGAAATCTGTTTAAAGAAAAATAACAAAATAAAGAAATAAAATGCAAAGAAATAAAATCTGAAACTTAAGCTAAACTATAGAATCTATGTATAATAGAACAAAATGAGAAGTGAATGCAACTAAAACTAACCTATGAATGCTAACAGTTAACAGAGCAAGGAAACTAAAATTAAAACTGAAAAAGAAACTAAGAATGCAGAAAAGAAGTGGTATATACATGTATCAAAACCGAAAGAGTGGACATTAAATTGAATGAAAGAGTCTCAATTCCTCTTTAGAAAGACATTCCGAAAAATGTAAGCCCTCCTTGGGGTCTTTTGAGTTCATATTTCAGAACTTAAAATGGAAATTCTCACTCAATTATTCAATCAATGCACACTTTCACAAGAACAGGAATACAACACTGAAATTGAAATCACACATACTGGAATATAGAAAGAAACAAAATAAAAACACAAAACCGAATCAATCTTTATGCATTGGATTCAACTCTAACTCGAGAAGACTTCTCGGTAAAAATTTCTCAATACAGAGTCATTTAATTCCAAAAGGAATTATAGAATGTAGAGATATAGAATCCAATTCATTTTCTCAGAACATAACAATGGCAGAAATCAAAATCACAGAACAAAATCAACACAAACGAGAATATGAATTTGAACTTTATTAATATGAAAAAGGAAAATTACAAACACTTTACCAGAAATCACCGAATGAGGAACTCACGGATTGTCACGGTTCCATGAATCTCATCAGTGAAATCCAGAATCAAGAACAGTATCCTACTCTAAGAAAAGCGAATAAAACCCTAAACTCTAGAACGGAGAACTGTAAACTGAAAGGGTAAAAAGTGTGTGAAGAAGTGTTCTCTCTATATATCTATTTACATGGTGAAAGCCCTTTATATAGGGTCGAAAACTAAAAAGAAAATAAACGGGAGAAGGGAACCTTGCTTCACTTGGATGCTTCGCTTCACCTCATCGGACAATCATCTTTCTTTTGCTTTAAGCTCGCGTTTCCAGCCATTCGATCCTCTCCAACGGGCAGCTCCAGTCAGCTTTCCTTCTCCACGGTCAGCTTCTTTTTCTTGCCGGTCAGCCTCTTCCATCTCCGGGCAGGTTCGCACGAAGCTGCTCTCACTTCGCTCTTTCTTTTTTTGCCCTAGCTGGAGGGTTCTTTTCTTCTACTTAAATGCACGAAAACTTCTTTCATTTTGCCAAAATGATTTGCAAATCTGAGACCCCCAATGACAGCATCTGAAACGCAACGTTTCATTCCAATCCAGTGCTCTACTTTAGATCAGCACTGTGGCCCAGATGTGTGTGCAACCAGCGGTTCAAAGCTTCATTAATCAGTTGGCAGCAACAACATTCCAAACAGCAGCGCCCCAACTTAAAACGGCCCAATTCAGTGGCATCAATTCCAACTCCAAGCGTGGCAGCCTCAGAACAGCAGCAGTGGCCCAATTCGGCGGCCCAAATTCTCCACTTAATCCTAATTAAATATCAGCAGCAACCCAATGTATCACTGCATTCCAGTGGCCCAGTGTAAGCTTTCAATCAGCCCAAAAACCTACAAAATAAAATGAATTAAAGAGTTAAAACAAATTATTAAAAAAAAAAACCTATTCTAGAAACTATTTTTACTTTGTTTTCTAAAATATTTTTCTAAAAAAATCTAATTACTTAAAAACCTATTTTGTTTGCCTAAAAAGAGAAAATTAACCAAATTCTTATTTAAAAGCTATTTCTAGTTATTTAAACTAATCTATTCTATTTCTAGATAATTAAAAGCTAAAGAACCTTAAGAAAAGAGTTTTAATCTAGAAAAATATGCAAATCTTGAGATTTATCACACCCCCACACTTAGACAACTTCCCTCCTGGGCAAGAGCAAACAAGAAAGACAAAAGGAAAAGAAAAACTCAATCTACAAAGGAAAAGACTAAACACATAACTAGGAACACTGGACTCTTTCACAATTAAACTAAACTCTGCTAATTACACAACTACCAGCTATTTTTCTCTAATAATAACTACACAAACAGAATCACCAACTCTAAATCCAAGTTTCAGTAACTCTAGCAAGCAAATAACAATTAGATTCAACCAAAACAAGCAAAATATTACAATTCAGAGAAGTAGCAGCCCAATTTCAACCTCACAGGATAAAGTGTTTCTCTCAGATTCACTCAACTATTATGACTAATTCCCCTTGTTTTGGCAAGAAATGAGATAATATGGAAGGCAGAGATGAAGTGCCAAGGAGATAGAGCTCAGAAAGGCCTGGAGAATAGAAGAGTGTCGCTCACCGCCTGGGCGCCCCTTTTGGGGCGCTTGAGCGTAAGAAGCACGAAGCTTGGGCGCTATTTTGGAGGCTTAAGCGCAGAACAATGTCGTTCACCACCCGGGCGCCCCTTTTGGGTGCTTGAGCGTCAGAAGCACGAAGCTTGGGCGACCTTTGAGAGGCTTAAGCGTAGGAAACCACCACGAAGCTTGGGCGACCTTTGAGAGACTTAAGCGTAGTAAATTTTATAAAGCATGAATTGATATTGATTAGGATGTGTAGTTGTAGATATTGGATGTTTATGATTAAAATGCTAATAATGTGAATTGTTGAATAAGTGAAATTGATCATATGATGATTGTTGATGTTGAATGATTCTGTGTGAAACTCTAATGGTATGATAAATTGTGTTGTTGAGGTGTTTTGGTGGTGTTTTGGTGGTGTTTAATTTGGTTTAATGTAGATGGGAATTGAACTAGGTTGAATGGTAATAATTATTGGTCAATTTTGTATCTTTGGTGTGTGAGTTCTTGGGGTAAGGGCTAGAAAGAGGAGGTGAAGTCTTAGAATCTGTTTAAATGTGAATTGAGAGTTGTTAGAGGTTTTAAGTGGTTGAAATTTGTTTTAGAAGGGAGGTAATAACATTTTGATGATGGTTTACTTAGTTTTAAGAGTATTTTTAGGGGTTTGGACTATCGAGATTTTTAATAAATGGTTATGTGACCAAATAAAAGGTTTGTGATGTGTTACTAAGTCATTTATGACTTGTTAGAGTTCTTAAGTTATTTAAAAATGAGCTAGAATAGGTAGAATATGAATTTGGTCTCTAAGTTAAAAATTTAGAGGTTTTTGGGTTGATGTCTTGTTATAAACAATTGATTATTAGTTTAAGATATGTTATACACTTTTGTTTAAGTTTAAAATAGTTTATAATCCAATATAAGTTTATAAATTGGTAAAAATGGTTAGAAGAGGTAATGGGTGGTCTAGAAGTGCTAATTTTGTAGTTTTAGTGTTGCAAAATTATGTAGTCCAGTTGGGCAAGCCGAATTGGCTAGTTCGGCGAGCCAACTCACTTAGCTTGGGGAGCTTGCTGTTTTGGCTCTAGCTAGGCAAGCAAAATTGGCTAGTTGGGCGAACCAGCTCGATTAACTTTGAGAGCTTGTTGTTTTGGCTCTAGTTAGGAGGGTAGAATTGGCTAGTTGGGTGAGCCAACTCGCTTAGCCAGTTGGTTTGCCTCAGCTAGGGGAGAAAAATTTGTTAGCTGGACGACTAGGTCTGTTTTCTTAAGTGTATTAGTTAGTGTAATTGATAGTAAATATTAGTATGAATTAGTATAGACTAGATAACTTAAGGTAGTATTAGTAAAATATAGTTGAAATTTAAAATAATTATAGTTTTAGGTTGTGAGTTTTAGACTAATTTCTACAGTTTAAATAGTTAAGTATTTAGTTTTGGTTTCTAGTTAGAATTTAGTAGTAGTGTCAAAATGGGTTGTAACCTACAGGCTAACCGAGCCCACCATGGGTTTGAGCCGGCACTAGTGCAGTCAAAGGAAACGCCAGCGGTTATTTCCGAGGCAGTAGAGTGTTTTTTATTTTATTTTTCTTACATTCGGTTTCCCTAGTTTTTCTGCTTTTCGCAAGACCGATCGGTTGTGACCTGCATCCACCTTCTAAGATGCTTGGAATGTGGAAACCACCACAGCCAGATCGAACGCAAAAGAAAATACACAAGCAAGACCATGAGATAAAAAACCCAACTCGAAACAAAAACCTTAAATTCCCAAAACCAGAGAACGATTAAAACCCTAATTTCAAATCTCAAGATGCGCCTAAGTTGTCGAAGTCGCCTCCTGATGGAAGCTTGCCATACTTGGAACTCGCAGGTTGCAACTCCAAATAGCAAGCCAGGAAAGTGCAGGAGAATGGAAGTAGATGAATGGTGTTTTGGTGTGGTTTTTTTAAAGGAAGAAGTGTGTGTAGAGACCTCTCAGCTCAGAAAGTCTTCCTACTATGGAAGGAAGCTAGAGGAAAGGGTAGAGAAAGTGAAGAGAAAGAGTGACTCAAGAGCAATAGGGCTAGAAAAAAATTTCTGCAACATTTCATTAAGCTAAAAGTGAGAATTACAAAGGGGACGCCCTCTTATTTATAGGTGACGAAGGGCCTCAATTTTTAGCTAATTTCCCTCCAAAATTTAAAATAAAAGATGAGCTTGGAGGCCAAGTCAGTTGGGTCACATGGACAATGCTGCCAAAACGTGCTTCAGGTTGCTTCGCTTGCGCTGGAGCCCGCCCTATCTAAGGGCGCTGGAGCGCGCACGTGAGCCAGGAAGTCCATTTGGTGCATCTGAGCTGGAGCCCCCCTGTCTGAGGGCACTGGAGCGGCCTTGGTACTGATCCCTTGAAGAATGCTTTTCCCAAATATGATTACTTGACCATGGCTCTTACCTTTATTGTATCCTATAAACAAAACAACCATATATAGTATTAAAAGAGGAATCCTTCTAAGACATAGAGAAAGAAAATCAAGAAAGAGCCTTTAAAGTTTGTTCTTCAACTTCCCTTTCCTAGCCTTAGTACGAGTTGGCACTCCTTTGGATGGCTTCCCTAGTTAGGTTTCCATCATAGCCTTACTCTTGAAAAATGATTTATCCTCAAATCGGAAAGGTATAAAGAAGCACAACTTTGGTTTAGTACTTCCCTCCTGGATCAAAAGTATATCTACAATAAACAACAAAGATGAATATTAAAAGGATGTATGCAAAGAAAAGAATACAGAATGAAGGCCTTTTATTTTTGAAAAATATTTTCTTAGAAGTATCCTTGGCCTTTATTTTATTTTTTCTTTCACTTTGTTTTGAACATTCCCCTTCATTATATGATGAAACAAAGTGATATTTTTGAGAACAATATTCAAGCTATTTACCTTTGGATGAAGAATTTAAAAACATGTATACCTTCTTCTCCTTTCTCTTTTCTCCTTTAGAAGGTTGTTTATCCAACCTTTCTTCTTATTTTCTTTCTTTTTCAATTTTCATTTTTATTTTTATTTCAGCCTCTTTCACTTGTTGAGGTGTAAGAGGAATCAAAGTTATTTTACTTCCTTTGTGGAGAAAAGTTATTTTATTGGTGTAGCCATCATGAGTGGAGTTATGATCATATTGCCATGGCGTACCTAGTAGAACATGCCCAACATCCATTAGCACAACATCACATAAAAATGTTTCTTCATAGTTTCCAATGGAGATAGGTATGTTTACTTGTGTTTTGACTACTATTTCTTTATCCTCTTTTATCCATTGAAGCTTGTAAGGCTTGGGATAAGGACTAGTAGTTAAGGCCAACTTTTCCACCATTCTAGAACTACAACAATTACAAGAGGACCCACTATCCACAATTAATGAACAATTGTTTTCAAAAACTTTGCATCTTGTGCAGAATAAATTCTCCCTTTGTTATTGTTTTAGTTCTATATGTTGACTTCCAAGAAGTCTTCTCACCAATAACAACTCTCCTTCACATGGTAAGGATTCTTCCTCAGATATGGAAGTATTTGAATCACTAGAAGAATCTTCACCTTCATTTTGATGTTCTAGGATATAAGTAGACCTTTTGTTAGGACACTGATGAGTGCATATTTATGCCCACATTTATTCTTTAAAATTCAAATTTTTGATGGGATAATTGTGCTTAAATGGTTGATTTTAAGCGAATTTGTGATGATTGGAATTGTTGGGTTTGAGAAATAAAGAGACGTAAAAAGTGAGTTTTAGCGCATAAATTATTCTTGGATGTTCTAATGTTTATTTGTGCAGCTGAGAATATAAGTTTTATTGGTCCAAATGGCAATTCAAGGCCCAAAATCAGATTTTATTTGGAAAATTCAGAATGGGCTAAAGAGAAGATAGAAGAAATTTTAGGGAATTTGTGCAATTTTGGAAAGTCAGAAAAACTAAAAGATAAAATTCAGTTGTTGAATTAATGTAATTTGGGAATATCAACAGAAAATATCTTCCAAATAATGTTATAATTATCTAAATCTTTTAGTTATTTGGAAGATATAAGATAAAAGATTTTGTCAACTGAATATTCAGAGTCCAAGCCCAATCAAGCCCTATATAAAGAGACCTAGGGGGAACTTCACTGCATTCATTCATTCACCACTTCTCTCTCTCTTATTTCATCTTGTATTCAACTCCATTCATGGAGAGCTAAGCATCTAGGGCTATTCTGTTGTAATTCCATTATGGATTCTGAGGTTAGATTGAGTTAATGCAATTTTTATTTTTTTATTATTGATTTAAGTTGTTCTCTCTCTATGTCTTTCATCTCTCTATCAAATTAAAAGCAAAGATTTTTGCATCATAATGTGTTTGAATCTACATGCATATTGATTATATGAGTTCTAGGGTTTTTAGGTTAAATTGAGAATCTACTTTGATTTAATTTAGGAACTTTCATATGATTGAATGGGTTTTACTATCAATTGAGAATATACTTTGATTGATTAGTAATAATTTCAACTATAATCAATTGAGAATTTACTTTGATTGATTAGCTTTTAATTCGGTTAGGAGATTTAAGAATAGACACGATTAAACACAATAGAATTTGATTGAGAATGTACTTTAGTTGAATTTATTATGAATAATATAGTAAGGTTTTGCGTTTGATTGAGAATTTACTTTGGTTAAGTGCATGATCGCCCTCAAATTAATTAAGAATATACTTTAATTAATTTGAAACTTAAATAATAATCAATTGAACAATTATTTGTGAATAACCAATGATGAATCTATCTTGGAAAAGCAGTGGAATTAGCCTATTTCATCATAACTATTTTTAAGTTTCTTATTTATTCTTTAAACATTCTTCAACCATTACTTTTATTCATAAGCATTGCATAACATCCATAAGAGTCAAATATTCGAAAGCAATTTCGTGTTCATTGGGAGACGACTCAGGGTTACTTTAACCCTATCTACTTTCTTGAATACTACTTGCAATACTGAAGTTTCCTTGAAAAGTAGTATTAATTTGATAGCTTCAACGACAGCGTATCAAACACTCAGAAGCATAGTGCCCTTTGTAACCCCATCTAAAACACTTGGTCTCTTTTACCCTATCATTTTTAGAAGATCCTTTAGAGGGATATTTTTCTTTTTCCTTTTCCCTAGGTCCCTCTTCTTGTGATTTGGAGGGTTCACCCTCCCTCTTGGACTCTTTCCTAGGGTAGGAAGAATCAGAGTAGTCTCTTTTAGAGGAAGTTTCCCTCTTCAATAGTTGCTTTATTCTAACACAAATTTGGAGTAACTCATTGAGATCATTATAAGGTAAAAGTTCTACCTTATCTCTTATGTCATAGCTGAGTCCACTTTGGAACCTAGCAATTGTTATCCTTGGCTCTTCTCTTATACCAGCTCTCAACATGAGTAATTCCATTTTTTGCCTATATTCCTCAACACTCATGTTTCTTTGTTGGAGTTTATGCAGCTTGTCCATTAATTCCCTATCATAGTAAGCTAGCACATGCCTTCTTCTTAAGGCGAACCTAAACTCATTCCAATACCTAATGGAAGGTAGGTGTCTCATTCTCAGGTCTTTTACCAAGGTCATCCACCAATATAAGGCATAGCCTTGGAAGCTCAAAGAGGCCATGGTTACTCTCCCCTCATAATCTATTTGGTGGTACTCAAACAATTGCTCAACTTTCATCTCCCATTCCAAATATTCTTCCACATCATCTTTTCCATGGAAGGGAGGAAGGTCAATCTTGATTTCCCTTGGGTGATGCTCTCTCACTCTATGATTTCTCCTAAGAGGTATTTGATAGTGGTCATCATAGTGATGACTACTATAATGCTTAGGTTCATTAGGTGGAGCAGATGTATCTCCAAGGTATTCTCTTCTTCTATGTGAAGACCTTTCTTTCTTTTTACCCTTGTTTTGATTGATCAAAATTTGACCAATCATATCCTTGAGCTCACTAATCTCTTTGTCCCTTTGTTGGAACTTTTGTTCAAATTCCTCTCTTAGTTGTAAGCTCTCACTTTTAGGTCTCACACTTCCTTGGACACTAGATTGACTCATCCTTGTCAAGTTTGTAGAAATGATTTTCACAAGGTTTTCAAAAACTTGCACAAGTAATGAGTGAAAAGGTTTTCACAATCTTTCTTTGTTTTTGGTGAAGGATTTCTAAAGAGATTCTAGAGGAAAAAAATGTTTCCAAGTAGCTCCCAGAAAGAAGAGGTGAGTCACAATTGGACAAGTTTAGAAACCAAGTTCTTCCTAGCCAGAGTTTCCTTAGAGTTACCTTTTACCTTAGTTTCTAAGTAGAAATCCTTCAAAATATTTTCAAATGGTAATGAAATTCTCCTAAAAACCAAAAGAAGGTTTAGCTATATGCTATGCAATCCAATATACCACAGAGACTTAAAACAAAAAGATCAAACAAGAAATTTAAAGAAAGCAATAAAGATGCAAAATGTAAATGCTAAACGACCCTAAGTGAAAGTGCAAGTGACACTTGGAGCCCCTTGACACACTTCCACACTAAAGAAACAAAAATATTACAATGTTCAAATGTGATCTTGGAATTGCTTCAAGGCATTTTCCCAAGTCACTTAGCCAAAAATCAAAAAGAAATTTAAACTACAAAGGTTCCGTGATATGAAGGTTCAAACAAGCTCAAAATAATGCCTAAAACAAGTGTATGATTCAAGCTTGGGCTGCTGCTATGTGCTACTCAAAAACAGTGTGTGAGTTGAGCTTTTTCTGGTTGGAAATGTTGTTGGAACAACAAGCTACAACTGCTGGACAGAGGAAAATTTGCTGCTGTAAAGTCCTCCTTCTTGCTCCAATTTCAATCCCCTAACCACTTCCTAAAAGGCTACCATAGTAGGTGTAGCTTTCTGCCTCTGGATTCCTCAAACAGATTGCACAACTGCTTCAAAACTCACTAGATATAAACAAAACAATTTTAAAATTCTGCACCAGTTTTCAGCATATGGTGTTTCTGAATTGAAAAACTTGGAAGCCAAAACAAATGAGGAATTCAAATGAAACAAGGTTGTAATGAAAGCAAGCACACAAAAGGAACTTAATAAAAGCTCTAGAACAGATTAAGAAAGCAAGAAAAATCAAATTCACAGATCAAAATCCATCCAAACCCAAACTGCTTGATAATTTGCAAAGGTGTTTGATAAAATGCCCCAATGAATTTCAATTTTTGAGTTTTTGAGTTTTAGGGCTTGATGAACCAATATTTTCCTCACTTCACTTAGTTTAATGTACTAGAATTAGTCGGGGAATTATGCTTAAACGTCCGGTATTTTCCTGTTTTTACTAATTGTGCTTAATTTGATCGGAAATTCTTATTTTAACTAATTTGAATTATCTGAGCCTATTATTTTCATTATTAAGTGCAGGGAAAATTTTGGAAATACAATTCGGGACATTTACAGATGAAATGAGAAATGAATTTCATTTAAAAGATGCAAGAGTTGGTTTGGGTGCACAATTATTACATGGAATTTTTATTCCAGCACTGAGAAAGAGGTCACGGCCATACAAAAGGGTGCATCACGGCACTAAAATGCTTAACGGAAATGGCTCAATGTTCATGCCACATCACATAGAAAAGATTTTTTAATCATTTTGGTTGGAAAGGAAAGGTTCACGTGATGCTTTCATCTTGGAAAATGCACAATGCTTATTAAAATGGAGAAGGGGCCACCTCATGGTTTTCTTTATTTTGTGGGTCAGCTACGTAAAGAAAGAAGAGGGAAATGGAGTTGGTGGCATGCAAAGCAAAGTGCTGAATTTTATTTTAGTAAGTGGTGTCACGGCCCACCTGGAAAAGAAGGAAGTGCAGATTTGTTTTACATTACACAAAAATCTTTTGGTTTTGGCATTTGAAAAAGAGGCTCACGGAACCAAGAGGCAAAGCACACGGCCATTCATTTTGGCAACATGTTTTGGAATAAAAAAATGATGGAGGGGACCACTTTGCAAGTGCTCACGGTTTTATTCATTCATTTTGGCATGGCCCACATCCACATGGAAAGGAAAAGGTTTTGGATTTTCAATGGTAAATGGTGTGATGCAGAACACGTTGCAGCTTTTATTCTTCAAAGCTCACTGTTTTGGAAGATTGGCCCATGGACAATTGATTGTGTCAAGCAAAGACACGGCCCATACCTTCTTCCATTCAGCAGCACGCGTCCACGAGAAAAGAGGGGGTGTGCCCAGCTGAAGCAAGGAAGCAGGCGGCCCACATCTCATTTCTTTTCCAGCACTGCATGAATTGAATTGAAGCACACCCGGCCCACACTTGGCTGCACACATCCAGCAGCTTGGAGGTTAAGGCATGGTCCAACAGGGGTGTGCACAGCAACGTGAAGGAGCGTCCAGGAGGTGGCATCCAGCAGTCCAGCTTTCATCCAAGCATCACGGTGCAGTGGCAGCTGTAAGCACTTTTGGAGGTGCACTTGGAAGCGTCCAGCAAAGCAACGTCCCTGGTCCAGAATCACTCCACGGTCCAGCTTGGCACAAGGGCACACGGAAATTGGTCCAGGAGTAGGGCAGCAAGTGGGGGGATGTGGTTTTTGTCCAGGGCACACTCATGTAAGAGAGAGCCGCCACTTACGTTTGCAGTTGGGAGGGGGGTGAAGGGTGGAGCCGCCACCTAGGGGGAGAGAGAATGATTTGGTTATCTTGGAAAGAGCCACCTTAGAGAGCCGTGGAGACTAGGAGGATTACGGAGGGAACTCTCCCATTTTTGCTGGAAGCATTTAGTTTTATTTTGAAGGAGAAGTTTTTATCTTTTTGGAGAAGTGCGGAGAATGATGGAAGCAGGAGGTGTCACGCTGGGAGCTTGGCACATCGTGGTGTTGGACGTGAGAGGTTGACAAAAGCCGCCACACTCATTTTTTTTCTTTGCTTTGAACGTTGTTACAATTTTTAGAATGAAAGAAGCACATTTCATTTTCTTTTTAGAAGCGCACAGTGATTGATGATTTCACTTGGAGGAGTTGGCTGATTTCATTTTTATCTTTACTGTTCATGAATTTACTTTTAAGTGTTATGTGCGTGAATGATATGCGTTGGGGAATGTCTTCAATCAGCAATTTATTTCTTTACCTCAATAGTTGCATTTAATAGCTTAATTGCATTTGCTGAAGTGTCTACTGCATCCTAAGTGGTTAACGCCCTTTTTCCAATTAAAGTTTAGTCTCGCTACATGTGCTCATGAATCGTGTTTTCATTCCAACTATTTTACTTTCGCTAAATTGTGCTTCTGTTGATGCGTTGAATTCAATAGTGTTAGATGAGTTTTCAGATTTTTCTAGTGCATTTAAATTAGTTCACACACCTTCCTTTAGGACCATTCAGTTTACTCTCTTTATTTAATTTAATGTTTTCAATTGTATTCGGTTGTGTTTAATTTTAATTTTAGCTTTAAGTTTTTCCGCAACAAAACAAAATCACAAAACCCCCCCCACTACGTGTTTGACCTAAGACTTGAACCCAAATTGGTCCTTGAGAGACGACCTAGGAGTCACTTCCTAGTCTATACTGCATTCTTTTATGCACAACTTTTGTGGGAGGTGCGACCCTCCCATCAAAATGGCGCCGTTGCCGGGGATGATATCTCCCTGCTAGATCAAATCTGGAGGATGAAGCAATTCTTCCTCAAAACTTCCTTGCTGGATCCTGTGGTGGAAGACATCTCCCTGAAAGTCCAAAATTGGCAATTGCCACCATGATCAGGGGAGTTTTCCTTTTCTCTTCTCCCCCTTTCCCTACTTTTATTGCACTTGTCCATGATCTGTTGACTGTTATGATTTCTGATCTTATGCTTATGACACATTGAGGACACTGTGTAGTTTAAGTGTGGTCTATTGGGGGAGATTCTGATTTTTCTTTGTTAGTTTTTGTTTTCCGTGTTAAATTTTTTTCTTTTCTAGGTAGTTTTTGTTTTGTTTTGTGTACAGTTTTGCATGCTTTTCGTGAATTCTGGATTGTGGTTAGGTTGTCAGTTTTCCTTCACTTCATTGATACTCTGAGATGTTGGATTCCTTGCTTTTCTTTGCTTGGAAGATGATCATAATGTTTGAGAGTTGAATTGATTGTGACACAATGCCCTGTGTGAGAATTTGAGCCACTTTATGTTCTTTCTTGTGTGTGATATGTCTCTTGATTGCTTGCGCATATGCCTTGGCTTGACTCTTGTGACAACTCTTGATTGATATGCATGTTTGGAAGTGATAAAGGCAATTTTGTTCTTGAGCCTCTCTAGCCAAATAAGCTTACCTTGTTTTAATTCTTTGATAACCCATTTTGAGCCTATACTTTCCACCATTTCCTTGTTTTGAAGCTCATACACTAGACCTCAGTGAAAAACAATGATTACCTTAACCTTAGGGAATTTTGGAGCTTTGGAAGTGTTTTGGTAACAAGTGTGGTCTCCTTGGGAGTTTCAGAGGAATTGGCTAGTGAGTCCTCTTCTTATCGTGTTTTGGTAAATATATGTGTATCTTGTCTTTTACAGTTTTGTTTTGAAAAGAGAGAAAAGAAAAGAGACAGGATGAAAAAAAAAAGAAGAGCAGAAAAGTAGTGAAAAAAAAAATGTGAATAATTGTGAATAATGGAGTCAAGAAGAGGATGGAATTAGAGGTTGTGGGTGTGTTTGAATGTGTTTACACTTGTTCCCCATTGCTCCTATGTTCCTTATGGTTTGTAGCTTCTTATCCAAATATATCCTCCCTTGTCCTTGGCCCCATTACAACCATGAAAAGACCTTTTGATTTGAACATGCATATGTGTTTGAGTGTTGATATTAGAGGCTTGCCAAGTCTGTTGTTGTTTGCTTTCTTGAGTGCATTGAGTGACATTGATTTACCTTAAACACTTGAGAGAAACACTGATTGTGTGCATCTGTGAGGCTCTGTTGCTGTTGATTCATCTCTTGAACTGATTGACTGCTTTCCTTGTACGGAATTGTTTGGATGATTCTTTGAGTATCTGCTTTTGTTGACTCGGTGTAGGATTCTGCCTATACCTTTTACTGTCCAGATTTTCTGAGAACTGTGCAACTGTGTTTCTGTTTTGGAGTCTTTGTTGTCTGTCTTTCGAGTCTGTGTCATCTCCCTGATGTTTGAGTAGTTCCCCCGTTTTCGTTTTAGTTTTGCCCAGGAGTGCAAAAGACTAAGTCTGGTCTATTTTGATGAACCAATATTTTCCTCACTTCACTTAGTTTAATGTATTAAACGTCCGGTATTTTCCTGTTTTTACTAATTGTGCTTAATTTGATCGGAAATTCTTATTTTAACTAATTTGAATTATCTGAGCCTATTATTTTCATTATTAAGTGCAGGGAAAATTTTGGAAATACAATAAGGGACATTTACAGATGAAATGAGAAATGAATTTCATTTAAAAGATGCAAGAGTTGGTTTGGGTGCACAATTATTACATGGAATTTTTATTCCAGCACTGAGAAAGAGGTCACGGCCATACAAAAGGGTGCATCACGGCACTAAAATGCTTAACGGAAATGGCTCAATGTTCATGCCACATCACATAGAAAAGATTTTTTAATCATTTTGGTTGGAAAGGAAAGGTTCACGTGATGCTTTCATCTTGGAAAATGCACAATGCTTATTAAAATGGAGAAGGGGCCACCTCATGGTTTTCTTTATTTTGTGGGTCAGCTACGTAAAGAAAGAAGAGGGAAATGGAGTTGGTGGCATGCAAAGCAAAGTGCTGAATTTTATTTTAGTAAGTGGTGTCACGGCCCACCTGGAAAAGAAGGAAGTGCAGATTTGTTTTACATTACACAAAAATCTTTTGGTTTTGACATTTGAAAAAGAGGCTCACGGAACCAAGAGGCAAAGCACACGGCCATTCATTTTGGCAACATGTTTTGGAATAAAAAAATGATGGAGGGGACCACTTTGCAAGTGCTCACGGTTTTATTCATTCATTTTGGCATGGCCCACATCCACATGGAAAGGAAAAGGTTTTGGATTTTCAATGGTAAATGGTGTGATGCAGAACACGTTGCAGCTTTTATTCTTCAAAGCTCACTGTTTTGGAAGATTGGCCCATGGACAATTGATTGTGTCAAGCAAAGACACGGCCCGTACCTTCTTCCATTCAGCAGCACGCGTCCACGAGAAAAGAGGGGGTGTGCCCAGCTGAAGCAAGGAAGCAGGCGGCCCACATCTCATTTCTTTTCCAGCACTGCATGAATTGAATTGAAGCACACCCGGCCCACACTTGGCTGCACACATCCAGCAGCTTGGAGGTTAAGGCATGGTCCAACAGGGGTGTGCACAGCAACGTGAAGGAGCGTCCAGGAGGTGGCATCCAGCAGTCCAGCTTTCATCCAAGCATCACGGTGCAGTGGCAGCTGTAAGCACTTTTGGAGGTGCACTTGGAAGCGTCCAGCAAAGCAACGTCCCTGGTCCAGAATCACTCCACGGTCCAGCTTGGCACAAGGGCACACGGAAATTGGTCCAGGAGTAGGGCAGCAAGTGGGGGGATGTGGTTTTTGTCCAGGGCACACTCATGTAAGAGAGAGCCGCCACTTACGTTTGCAGTTGGGAGGGGGGTGAAGGGTGGAGCCGCCACCTAGGGGGAGAGAGAATGATTTGGTTATCTTGGAAAGAGCCACCTTAGAGAGCCGTGGAGACTAGGAGGATTACGGAGGGAACTCTCCCATTTTTGCTGGAAGCATTTAGTTTTATTTTGAAGGAGAAGTTTTTATCTTTTTGGAGAAGTGCGGAGAATGATGGAAGCAGGAGGTGTCACGCTGGGAGCTTGGCACATCGTGGTGTTGGACGTGAGAGGTTGACAAAAGCCGCCACACTCATTTTTTTTCTTTGCTTTGAACGTTGTTACAATTTTTAGAATGAAAGAAGCACATTTCATTTTCTTTTTAGAAGCGCACAGTGATTGATGATTTCACTTGGAGGAGTTGGCTGATTTCATTTTTATCTTTACTGTTCATGAATTTACTTTTAAGTGTTATGTGCGTGAATGATATGCGTTGGGGAATGTCTTCAATCAGCAATTTATTTCTTTACCTCAATAGTTGCATTTAATAGCTTAATTGCATTTGCTGAAGTGTCTACTGCATCCTAAGTGGTTAACGCCCTTTTTCCAATTAAAGTTTAGTCTCGCTACATGTGCTCATGAATCGTGTTTTCATTCCAACTATTTTACTTTCGCTAAATTGTGCTTCTGTTGATGCGTTGAATTCAATAGTGTTAGATGAGTTTTCAGATTTTTCTAGTGCATTTAAATTAGTTCACACACCTTCCTTTAGGACCATTCAGTTTACTCTCTTTATTTAATTTAATGTTTTCAATTGTATTCGGTTGTGTTTAATTTTAATTTTAGCTTTAAGTTTTTCCGCAACAAAACAAAATCACAAAACCCCCCCCACTACGTGTTTGACCTAAGACTTGAACCCAAATTGGTCCTTGAGAGACGACCTAGGAGTCACTTCCTAGTCTATACTGCATTCTTTTATGCACAACTTTTGTGGGAGGTGCGACCCTCCCATCAGGGCTTCTAAACTGGATTGCACATAGGCCAAGATATGATTAAATGAACTGTGCTAGCAAATTTCAAACATCATGTGAAACTTGTTCAAGCTTTGCAACAGCACAGAAACAACATAAACCGAAATCACACCTTGTTATGGCCAATTATGTAGTAAAGAGAAAATCCATCACACCACTAAAATCAGGTTTCCAAGAATCAAAATGCTTAAGCAAAATTAAAATTGACTCAAAGAAGTATGAATGCACTGATCTAAGCTAGAATTGGAAAGCTTACCATGACCAAACTGGAATTAGACCAAACAAAGAATTTTAGCACGGTGAAAGCTAGAAATGAAAACTAAAACAGTGAGATGCTAAGGATTTTGAGCAACCAAGCTATGCATATTTCATTTCATTGCTTATTATGGTTTGCTACACCTTTAGCAACATTCAACAACACTAAAAAATGTTGTACCAAGCTTTAGAATCAAGGAAAATTAATTGGAAACAGGTTTACGAATTTGAAACCAGAAATAGAATTCTGCATCAGATTTTACCCAGAATTGAAATCAAAAATTGATTTCTAGTGCTTCAACTTGTATCACCACGGCTAGAACAAGTTCTCATTGCCTTTATTGGTAGATATATAGCTTGTCTAGCACTTGCACTCAAGCAAACAGAAGTAAACACAGCAGAAAGGAATACCAAAACAGTAAAAAAAATAATATTGAATCAACAAAATGCACATGACTAGACAAAACTGAAATTGAAATATAAAGCAGGAAATGACACAAACAAAGAAGCTTCACCATTTAAAATGAAAAGTAAACATGAACACCCAATGGAAACAAGAAATCAGAGACTGAAAATTCAATTAAAGCTCAAAACAGAATTGAAATAACTGAAACAGTGGACTGGAAAAAACAACAACATAACAACACATGTAGAATAAAAATGGAGTAGAAAATGCAATGAAAAACTTAGCTATCGATGTGTGGACGACCCTGGCTCTGATACCACTTGGTGGAAGCTTGACAGGCCTGGAACTCGTAGGTTGCAACTCGTAGGTTGCAACTCCAAACAGCAACCCAGGAAAGTGCAGCGGAATGAAAGTAGATAAATGGTGTTTTAGTGTGTTTGTTTTAATGGAAGGAATGTGTGTAGAGACCTCTCAACTCAGAAAGCCTTCCTACTATGGAAGGAAGCTAGAGGAAAGGGTGATGACAAATTTATGAACACCGAAAAACGGCGCCACAAACTTGTTGAACAATCGGCAAGTGTGACCGAATCGTTTCAAGTAATAAACTCGGTAAGACCAAGTATTGTTCTCCCAAAGGACTCACGGCCTAGTTTAGTTATGTGATTCGTTGATTATTTAAGACTTAAGAACGAAATAAGTGGAGTTTAATATGCAAAATAGAAAATAAACATGTATGCATGAATTTGATCAATGGCTAAAACAAAATACAAACACTTCAATGGAATATATGGATGAGTATGTTGTTGGGGTTTATCAATTTCATCTTATCCACTCTCGTATACTTTAGGAATTCAACATTCTTTTCATCATTGCTAATGCCACTCTCTAAATTACCTTACAAGAAGGCCTATCCCTAATTACGAGTTCATACGATTCCTAGCATTCCTAATAATTAGTTCTTTTAGCGCAGGAGCTTAACGACAACCAATATACTATTGGGAGAAATTCCCTCTAGACTTCCCCGTACGTTCCCGTATCGACAAAATCAATAATCATGCATTGAATGAGTTAAAAAAAACAAGCATTGAGCAAAGAGGAAAAACCCTAACTAATGATGAAAGAAAGCATGTATCTCAAATAAGATGTTTAAACACAAATTCCATATATGAGAGTTTCACAAGACTACATTGATTCCCCAACAACAATACAAGGTTTAGTTCACCATATTCATGGTGAAACTAGATGAATAATAATGAAAGAATGAAAGATAAAACCCTAGAAAGGTGAAGAGGTAGCCTGAGCATCCAAGATCCTCCTTCAAAGGGGTGGGAGAGAGAGTGTTTGCTTCGTTTCTGCCAAAGATACAAACCCTAGGACGTCCTAAAGCTTATATACTATTCTAAAATTACAGAAAATTTAGGCCCAAGCCCATAAGTGTGCCGCTCAGCGGTAAAGTACCGCTCAGCGGTAAGTGTGTGAGTTGGTTTCTTCCCCTCAGCGGCCATTTTGCCCCTCAGCGGATCCCCCGTGAGCTTATGAGTGCCGCTCAGCGGTAAACTACCGCTGAGCGGCAGTTGCGGCTTCTTCTTTTGCACTTTTTGATGTCTTTTCTGATTTCATCTCTATCCTTCTTCACTTCTTTCACCAAATTCACCTTAAAACCTGCACAAAAACACTGAAATCAAGCATAAACCTGTCCAGCTCTCTTATTTCTGAAAATATGAATAAAAGCATGATTTCAAGCTAGTTTCTAAGTGTTAAAGGTTGCTTTTAGTATCAATTTCAAGCATGAAAATAACAGTTTTTCAACTGTTATCAAAGGGTAGAGAAAGTGAAGAGAAAGAGTCACTCAAGAGCAATAGGGCTAGAAAACAATTCCTGCAGCATTTCACTAAGCTCAAAAGTAAGAATTACAATGGGGAGGCCTTCTTATTTATAGGTGAAGTAGAGCCTCAATTTTGAGCTAATTTCCCTCCAAAATTCAAAATAAAAGACGAGCTTGGAGGCCAAGTCAGCTGGGTCACTGGAAGCATGTTGGGTCACATGGACGGTGCTGCTAAAACGTGCTTCAGGCTGCTTAGCTGGCGCTGGAGTCCCCCCTGTCTAAGGGCGCTGGAGCGCACGTGAGCCAGGAAGTCCATTTGGTGTATCTGAGCTGGAGCTCCCCCTGTCTAAGGGCGCTGGAGCGGCCCTAGTGCTGATCCCTTGAAGAATGCTTTTCCCAAATCTGATTGGTTGACCATGGCTCTTGCCTTTATTGTATCCTACAAACAAAACATCTATATAGTATTAAAAGAGGAATCCTTCTAAGACATAGAGAAAGAAAATCAAGAAAGATCCTTTAAAAGTTCTTCAACTTCCTTTCCTAGCCTTAGCATGAGTTAGTACTCCTTTGGATGTCTTGCCTATATAGGTTTCCATCACCTCCCTTCCTGCATAAATGCACCAACACCGAGAAGCAAAATGGACTTTTCCCTCCATGTGAAACACGAACCAGAGTTGGAGAAGAGGAAAAGAAGGTTTGCGCCTCCCTCATTATGAGGCGAAACGAAACAAGAAGAAAATAAAAAAGATGAAGATGGGTGCTTCCCCCTTCTTTTGAAGCCGCAACAGAGGAGTGAAGAAGAGAACAAAACATTGCGCGAAGAGAACCCCAAGGGCGAGAGAAAGCAGCGGCGCAAAACCTAAACGAAGGCATTATGTCTAAAAGTGTCTCTCTTCGTGAAATTTAAACCTAAACGCATGTTATTGCCTCGGTCCGTGGGCAAACCGAAGCATGAAATGTGTACGACATCGACTAAGAGGGAACCGAAGCAATAGAGGTTACCAAAATGGATTTTGGAACGTTCGATTTCAGAGGATGGATTTTGGAACGTTCAGTTTCAGAGGATGTGTGCCTGTGGCAGAACATACTGCCTCGGTCCATGGGAAAACCGAAGCATAAAGAGCCTACTACATCGGCTAAGAGGGAACCGAAGCAATAGAGGTTACCAAAATGGATTTTGGAACGTCCGAACATTTTTGGTTCTGAGCAGCAATAGAGGAAGTATACCCATTCGGCATCGGTTCTCAATGAACCGAGGCAAAAAAAGCCTATAACATGGGCTAATGGGGAATCGAGGCAATAGAGGTTACCAAAATGGATTTTGCAACATTCGGTTTTAGAGGATGTGTGTTTGTGGCAGGACAGAATGAATTAGAAAGTTCGGTCCAGAGGATGTCTAGTTCTAGCAGGAGATATTGCCTCGGTTCTGAGATGCAATTAAAGCAATATACTCGTTCAGCATCGGTTCTCAATGCACCGAGGCATATAATGTCTCCATAACTACAAAAATGCCACCACGTTATTATATGTTTCGGTTTTTGTGAAACCACGTATATAGCGCGTTAAAAAGTTCATTTTTTACTAGTACGGGTTGGGTTTGAAAAAATGTAATTTTTTTATGCGGGTTAGTTTTCAACCCAACTCACTTAGAACTCGGCTCACTTGGTTGAACCCGTGGTGGGCCAGGTTAGCTCACCAACCCACCTAATTTAATTTAATTATTTATTATTACTTAACATTTTTTTATTGTATTGTAGATGGTGATAAAGAAGATGTTTCAAGAGAGAAAAATATTATAGATTTATCTATTCAAGACTCTAATATTATAAATGAACAAGTGATACAAAAATTATCAATATTAAAAATTTATTTGTTCGCTTTTTGTACATGTGGTTGGATTACCCTTGGATTGTATGATACTTTTTTATTTATTTTGAATTTTCTTTGGAGTTTAAAATCATTTTAGTGTGAAATTTATTTATATTTGAATTAAAAATATTGTAATTTTCATTATTTTAAAAAACTTATAATTAAATGAGTCAGTGACTCAACCCGTTTAACCCACCAACCCGTGGCGGGTCGGGTCAGGTTTGAATTTTTTCAGCTCCCTAAAAAGTGAGTCGGGTTGGGTTGGCTCACTAAGTAACCAACCCGTGGTGTGCCAGGCCGGGTCGAGTCAGGTTACTCGTTTTGACAACTTTATAATCTAGCTTAGTTAACATTATTAGGATTAAGTATAATTGACTCGGATAAGCTAACACAAGTTAGTTCTATATAATTGTTCTTTATGACAATTTAGTTAAAATTAGTTATCCATTTAAAATTAGTTTAGAGTAGTAAGATAATGTATAGTTGTGTTTTCTAAGTTTTTAGCTTAATTCTAGCCTAGTTAAGTGAACTAAAGTAATGTATTTGGGCATAATGAATTGGCTAACTTGGTTTTAATGTTCTGTGCAAAAGTTTCAAATGGAACGAGTGTATACATGTGGCATCAAGGTTGATCAAGAAGAATATCCACTAAAATACACAAAAGGACAGTCATGCAAGCTTGAAAAATTTGTCCTACGTACTTAAAAGTTTATTAAAGTTTGACTTTTTGTTTTGAAGCTCAAACGAAAGTGAAAATCGATGGAGACTGTTTAAGGCACTTAGACACGTGCTCAATGCAGAAGTGACCATTGGAATTCTTCCAAACACAGGCAACGGAACTAGAGTTACTCAATTACAAGTCTAGTAACTAGTGTAGTTAGTTTTCAGGTAGTTTTTTATTTTTAGTTTTTGACCTGGAAACCAGTGTAGTGAGTAGTCTTAACTAGGATTAGAAACTCTATATAAGACAAAAAGTATTGAGTTAGAGAGGGATGAAAGCATAAACGTAGCAGATTTATCACTCACTCATTCTCTCATGTTTTCATAGTGCTTTAGGTAGAAATTCCCATAGATAAGATTTTAAAGTGTTGACCTCACAATAAGATGAACTTGGAAGTTTGATCCAGATTTTGGTAATTTCTACCTTTTGTTTTTTGTTTTGTAAGTTTCTAATACATTTTACTATGTTTCCAATTTGATTCCACATATCATTCTTCGTCTATTCTTCATATTTTGTTATTTCTTGGACCAAAACAGTGAATGTTGTTAGTTTTTTATTCTTCATGAATGTCTCCCTTCTTAACTGATTTTTTAGTGTGGAAACACATTCAAGATTACAAGGAGTACACAATGGCTGAATTTAATCAAGTGAATGCACAACCATCTTGTTATTTTATTTCTTCATAACACTTTCAATAAAACAATCAAAATAATAGAATAAATTAACGCTGATTTGAATTCTGTAAGAACTTTTGATTCTAACACTTTCATATCTTTCACAAAATGTTGTGATTCCTTACAGAGAAAAGAAAATCTCCAAGAACTAGAGATTGACCGTGGTGATCAAGGCTTAGAGGTTTCTTGAGAAGCAAGATTTGTTGGGTTTGAACGTCTAATCAATCTGCACGAAGAGGTGTACTCTGCAATTTGCACATCAGGAATTTCTGCACTCTATGAAGATTGATTGGTTTCCCTGTTGTGATTAAAGGAAGAAGAAATGTGTTCTTGACTTTGAGGGTGGCTCAAAGGGTTTGACAACAAAAAAGGGTGTTCTTGTTGCGTGTTTGTATTGTTTACTACCTATATTAGATTAGAAGGTTAGAGAGGTGTTTTACATTTTTGACGTGAGGTTTCTGTGAAAACCTTAGTGTAAAAACCTTGATCTTTATAGTGCATTTGCTTCCTATGGTTGAAAGGACACTAGATGTAGGCTTGGCCAAACCAGTATAAACACCAACGTTTGAATTCTCTGATCCCTACACTTTTTCATTATAGTCGATTAAACTTTTTGTGTATTTGATTAAGTGAATTGTTGCATTACATATCATTTTACTTGCGATTCAAGAAAAGTGTAAAGACATCTTATTTTGCGAAAAAGATTTTGAAAGCTTATATTTTTACGCTTCACCAATTCACCCCCTTCTTGGTGTGAGAACCTAAGCCATTCTTTTTTAGCAAGGATACAAAGATTCTTTTTAATAGTCAAATTCATATTTAATTATAGCAATTTTTAAACAAAACTCAAGGATACAAGCAATATGGGTAATGCTAGTTAGTAGGAGGAAATAGTAAGGATATTAGAAAGGAAGGAGATGGTCTTAGTCATATGTTGGGACGCCCCGTTATTCAAAAGCCAAGATTGTTTTGAAGAAACTATACCCAATAATTTTTTGGTGGATGGTTTTTAGGAAACAATAATGAACGTAAGTTTTTAAAACATGTCAAGAGTACAGTTTGCAAAGACAAAGGTTTTGAAGAGCTACCCTTATTATGAGATGCACCTGATTGATTAACATAGGAAAAAACATAAGCAAGATGACTTGAAGTCAAACGACAACATCTACGACCATGACCAGCAAGAGGATGATTGAGGTAGCCATGAACTTTGTAACAACAACAGACATCATGGCTGGGACCATAGTGGGTGCAGGTGACATATGGCTTAAAGGATCAATGGGTGTAATATCTTAAAACAAGAACTCTCGTTGTGCACATGCCAATTATATTTCTCTCTATAAATTGTGATGTTATTTTTTATTAATCTAAAGTTTGCTTTAAGTAGTTGTAACAGAGGCCTTGGGCCTTTCACAAAATGATAATAACCAATTTAAATAAAAACTAAAATATAATATCCTATACCTAATTCACTACCTGTAGAAAAAGATAGGCCAATACTCTCAACCAAGAGGGGGTGAATTGGTTTGACTTTAAAAATTATGTTCTTTCAAAATATTTTCGAAATCTTTTATATTTATTGGAATACAATATAGCAAATATAGTGAATCAACAAATAAAAGAGATAAGGAAGAGAAAGATTAACATACAAATTTATACTGGTTCGGCCAAGCCTACATCTAGTCTTCCTTCAACAACCTTAAGCAAGACATACAGAGAACAATCCTCTCAATGTACTCTCCTTCCTAACTCAATACCAACTATAGCAACCAAGAAAGATCACCCACTTTCTGTCACCTTAGAGCAATCCGAACTCTAACAATACCTTGAGAGCTTACCCAAATCTCAATCAGAACAATCACAGTTCTCTCCTCCTTGCACAACAACACAGGAACTCAGTATACTGATTGAAAAAGATAAATTTGATATTCACAGCAAGCACTCCAATAGTGCAAATATGATCAACAACCTTTAAGCACACTTCTTGATAAAATCTTGATGTATAAACCCAAAGTTGATCCTTGATTCCTCAAGATGGTTCTTGGACGCTCCTATAATCAAAACTCAACCAAAATGTTAGTTATGAAATTGAATGTTCAAAGATTAGTTTGAAAAGCGCGCAAGAGAGCTATTTATAGGATTTTCAAAATTCTGGTGCATTTTAATCGATTACACTATTAATGTAATCGACTACGTTTTCCCTACCACTTTAGCAATTTTTTACAGCATTTCGAAATACGACTTTTAACCGATTATAAGGCACATGCAATCGATTAAACAATTCTTAACAGCCAAAAATAAATGCAATATGACTGTTATAACTGTATTGACTTGAAATAAATGGAATTCATCATATGAAAATGAATTAACCGATTATACAACTTATGTAATCGGTTATGTCCAACACTTAAGCAAAATTTCAATTTCAAACATCTTTTAAATTAGATTTTCACTCTTTTGAAAACAAGTAATCAGATTTTCACTCTTTTGAAAACATGTATTGACTAACTTTCTTACTTAATCAGTTATACACATTGTATACTAGATAATGTTAGAACAGTTTGCCTCCAATAAAGCATACAAGAAATCTAAAACAATTTAACAGATTACATGGCTTGCTTAATAGATTAAATTATACCAGAAATACATTTTCAATCTGTTTAAACATGTAAACCTTTTTCCAATCATTAATACATGTATCAAGCATACACATCAATAATATCAAACATTTATTATGTCATTTTGTGCAGGATAACTATAAAACAGATACATAATGTCCATCAACAAAAGCGTCCATTATACAATGTTCATCATCATGTACATTATCAAAAAACAAGATATTTAAAGATTCATTCTTAAACAATGAATATGCATATCATAGATATAATCACATATATAATCACAATGAATTTTCATAACATATAGTTCAAGCACAAGCAAATATATAACATATAGTTCTAACGATTTAAAATTTATTCAACAAAACTCCCTCATACACTTTAAAATCATCCTTCCTTCATCTCTTCAACTTTCTTAATTCCTGAAACGATATTGTAGGTAATTGTTTCGTGAATATATCATCTATTTGATTTTTACTTTCTACGTGTTCAAGTTCCACACTCCCTTCCTTTACCTTTTCCCAGATGAAATAAAAATGGACATCCATTAACTAGGTTCTTTGCTAGCTCAATTGTTGATCTATTATCTACTTAGATCAATAACTTTTCTTCTTGCATTATCTCCAAATTCTTCAATAGGTTTCTCAACCAAATTGCATGTCAGACACTTCAAGATGCTGCCACATATTCAACCTCACACGTTGATAGTGCAATAATAGGTTGTTTCTCTGAGAGCCAAGTAAATGTTGTTTCTCCCATAAAGAAGACATAGTCAGCTATGCTTTTTTGGTCATTCACATGTCCACACCAATCGTTGTCTGAATACCAACTAAGATGGTAGTTATCCGACTTAGTATACTTTAATTCGAAAGACATAATTTCCTTTTGTTGAGATTGTTGATACAAGGAGCACAGGTTTAACTGAACTCACAATCTCAGTGATAACTGTGTTTTTGATGATGACAACACATAATTAATAATAACACATGTGTGTACTCGTTATACATGTCACATGCTTATGCTGACTTTCTTATTTCAGTAAAAGCATATATGTGAACAACATTGTGTTAATTATAGCATACCACTGTGATTGATATGTTATTTTATATGTGTATGCATAACATAAGGTTTCGGAAATGAAAAACCACAAGCACTATTGTTGAACTTTAAAGTGTGGCAAAACAATAGTTTTAAAGTCGATTACATTATTGCTCAAATCGATTAAAACTCGTATGTTTGCACAAATATTTTTCCAATGTGCTGTGATGAATTTTGTGAAAAAAAGTTTTCAAAAAAGTGCTAAGTGTTTCTACTTAATCGATTGAATGCAACTTGTATTCGACTAAGTTTGTTGTTTATTTGAAAACTTAGTAAATGCTTGACATAACTGTCACAATGGTCCTGTTTTTTAAATATGCTGACCAAGCATTTATTATGAATCGATTATATTAAACGTGCATTTAATTAATGAATTTGACTGTTATTATTCTGTTACAACTGTCAATTGTATTCGACTACATTAGTAGCTTAATCGATTAAAATGTGTCTGTTTTGTGAAATACTATATATTGACGCATGAATTGATTTCTGTAACAACAAGAAGAGAAGAAAAAGAAGAAGTTTTAATCTTTTACACTTTCATATATTTCAGAAAACGCTGTGATATCTTACAAAGGAAAGAAATGCTCCAAGAACCAAAGATCTATCGTGGTGATTTAGAGTCTTGAAGGTTTCTTGCGCAGCAAGGTTTACTGTGTTTGAACGTCTGATCTCTCTGTACAACGAGGTGTATTTTGCTTGATCAAGAACTCTGCAATCGTGAAGATTGGCTGGTATTACCTGTGGTGATTATAGGAAGAAGAAGCATGTTCTTGAGTTTCAGCGTGTCTCAAAGGGTTCGACAACAAAAGAGGGTGTTCTTGTTGTGTGTCTTGTTTGTTGTACTGCCTATATATAAATTAGTGGGTTAGAGAGGTGTTTTAGATTTTGACGTGAGGTTGTTGTAAAAACCTTGGTGTAAAAAGCTAGATCTTTATAGTTCATTGGCATCCAACTCAGGTTGATTGGAAGGACACTGGATGTAGGCTTGGCCGAACTAGTATAAAAAATAGTGTTTGATTTCTATGATCCCTTCACTCTTTATTACAGTCGATTAACCTATTATTGCATTCGATTAAGCGTATTGTTTCATTGCATACAAATTTACTTTCTTTTCGAGAAAAGTCCAAAGACATCCTACCTTGCGAAAAAGATTTTTGAAAGCAAATATTTTTACGCATCACCAATTCAATCCCCCCCCACCCCCACCCCCCTCTTGGTGTGAGAAACTTACCACTCCTTTCTTAACAATTGGCACCAAAGCTGGTTTTCATAAGATATTTGAAAATAAATCGATTAATATTTTTGTCTAATCGATTCGATCCTTAAAAATGGCTTTTGTTTCTCAAACTTTTGGTGAAGGAGCGTCAACAAATAGACCACCTTTATCTGCTGTTGAAAATTATGGATATTGGAAAATTAGGATGCAAATTTTTCTTGAATCCGAGGACAAAGGTGTTTGGGATGTTACACTCAATGGTCCATTTGAATCCACTCATATTGTTAATGGAAAAACTATTTTGAAAACTTTTTCTAAGTGAACTCAAGATGAGAACCGGAGAGCACAGTATGATGTGAAAGCTAGAAATGTAATTGTCTCTGCTTTGACAATGGATGAATTTTTCAGGGTCTCTTAATGCAAAACAGCAAAAGAAATGTGGGAGGTCCTTGAAGTTACACATGAAGGAACAAACGACGTGAAGCGTGCTAGAAAGAATTCCTTGATACAAGAATGAGTTGTTCAGGATGAAGGTCGGGAAGACCATCTATGATGTGTAGAAGAGGTTTACACACATTGTCAACCATCTAATGGCTCTCGGGAAGTCTTTTGAGAAAGAAGAGATTAACATCAAAATCCTGAAGAGTTTAAACATAAGCTGGCAGCCAAAGGTCACTGCTATTTCATAATCTAAAGATTTAACTAACATGAATATGGCAACCCTTTTTGGCAAGCTTAGGGAGTATGAGTTAGAACTCGGAAGGCTGCGAGAGAAAGAAGAAATAAGGAAAAGAAATTGATTTCCCTCAAAGCCACAAGTAAGAAATCCTCCAAGAAGGCTGAATTTGAAGTTGAATCAGATGCAAAAGTATCAGAAAAGAAAATCATGAATATGATGGTGAGAAAATTTAATAGATTCATGAAGAATACAAATTCTGCAACTGATAAATGCAGATTTTTCAAGATGAGGAAAAAAGAGCTCAAGAAGCAATATTGTGCAATGCTATGAATGCGGAAAGGATGACCACATAAAGCCTGACTGTCCAAACTTGAAGGATAGGCAGAAAGCAACCACCAAGTACTCTTATGATAAGAAAAGCAAGAAAAGAAAAGCATATATAGCTTGGGAAAACAATGATGGTGATTCTTCAAGTGATGATGATTGTAGTGTTGAAGAGGAGTCAAATTAATGTTTCATGGCAGGCTCTACCCACTCTGATGATGACAGTGATAATGATTTCGAGAATGAACTGATCGAAGTCAAGTACGACTTGCTACTGGATGCATTTCAAGAAATACATGCAGAGGCCATACGACTCCAATACAAGGTAAATTGATTAACGTCTGAAAGGAAAAATTATGAATATAGAATTGATAACCTTGTAAAAGGTAATGAAAAGCTAGAAGCTGCATTACAATCTGCTAAAACAAATGTTAAAACTAAAATACAAATTGTGGAAAAGAATTGTGTTAACTGTCCAACACATTCAGAAAAGATAGATTACTTAACAAGCACTCTAGCTAAATTTACTCAAGGAAAAGAAAATTTAGATGTTATGTTAAGATCATCTAGTAGAGCAATTAATAGGCAAGGCATTGGCTATAAAACTAAGAGTAATAAGATTAGTTTTAAGAAGTTTATTGATCTTAGTAAACATGTTACAAATGCTTGTTTCTATTGTAATACTATTGGCCACAATGTTAGAAATTGCTACTACAGAAAGGTTGAGGTTCCTAAAGGAAAATATAAGTGGATTCCTAAGAAACATGCCCCTAAAACTAACAAAAATGACCCAAGTTTGTATGAGTACCTGCTACAAAACCATTCAATTGTTTTGCAAGTAAATAAGTTGTTGTTGTAGCAGAAACAATGCTCAAGGATGAACTACAAATGGAACAAATCACAAGTTCTTGAGTATCTAAATGTGGTAACTGGAACAACTTATTTTTCATACACTCATGCATCATAAGTGTTGATATGAATGATTGTTAAGTGCATAATTGATGAGTGTTTATGTAACTGATTTGTTTGTATGAAAATTTAATTGCATGACTTTTAATCGATTGTGTTATGTATAGAGTCGATTATGTTCTGTGTATATGTTTCTCTGTTTTTGATAATACTCTATTAAACATAAGTCGACTATGATTTTAATGAAATCGATTATTTCTTTGTAATGGGCTTTCATGTTTTGAAAATTTGAATGGGCCTGTTTTTCATGAAGATTTTGTTACGCGCCCTTATAAACATCTGTCTTGATAATCTTGTGTGCACCATGATCGTCTTAAAACTGTGTGACTCAAAACCCTTATCTGTGTTAAGAAGTCTTTATTGATCTTCAATCTTCTCGACCTGGAAAACGCCCTGCTCCTTTGTTAAGAGAGGCAAATCCATTTGGTTGGCTTAGTGATGATGATCAAAGGCCTGACTTCATATGTAAGTGGGGCTTCAAGGAGGTTATCAAGCACAAATGCCTAAGAATCTTCTTCTTTAAGGCTGAAGGGTTTTTATTTTAGGAATGGCTATTCTACTCTGGTCTAACAAAGTTTGTCGAACTCGAAGGAGATTACTTCCCAAATCTGCTGAAAGTGTTCTATGCTAACTTGAAAAAGGAAATAGACTATCTTCTCTCCAGAGTAAAGGGAGTAACTATTGGCATTGATGAAAATACATGGAGGACAATTGTCGAATTTCAACCAGAAGGATTGAAATCACATCATGGCATTCAGGGTCTCAATAAGGTTAACATTTACAAAAATTACTTAAGGAATCCTTACATAATAGGAAATTATGATTCCTTCAGCATTGATCATCTGAGCAAAGAGGAAAATATGTGTGCTTATGTGATCACTTGGATTCTGCTTCCAAGGGAAGAATATCAGACAATATTGACTGTAGAGGATGTGTACCTACTGCATGCAATAAGAATTAGGATTCAATTAAGTTGGGCCTCTATAATCAGTAATCACATGGTAAAGGTAGCAAGGCAGAATGAATATTATCTACCATATGTTGTTTTCATAAGCAAAGTTTTAAGGTTTCATGATGTGGACATCACAAATGAAGTAACCGTTGGTTGTAACAAGAAAAATGTGATGGAAAAGATGTTTTTAAATCACATAGGACTTAGAAAAAGCGTAGGAAGCTGGATATTCAAGGATGAATATTGCCCTGATACTGATGAAGTTGACCCAGTCAATATTGACTCATCAAAGTATAAATTCAAACCTCAAACAGGATTTGAGAAGTTTGTGGATGAAAGGTTCAAAAGGCTTGATGATAAGATGACAATGCTTCAAATATCCTTATCTGAATGAAATGGAAAGATGGATTACGCATTAAGAATAAAGGCTTTTGGTGGCACATATGAAGATAATTCTGGAAGTGAAAAGAACTGTGCAGATGAGAAGATTGTAGAGTCATTTAAATCATTATAGATTTGTTTAGAGTCATTTTTTGTGTTGTTTTGATTGGCATTATATGCCATATCTTTTTTCTTTCATCTGATTGTAATCCTTATGATCATGAATGAAATCAGATTTCAATTAAATCAATCTGTGTTTGGATGATCATATTTGTGGTTGATTATGTGAAACTGATAACGAAATTTATTAACATGTGTATATATGCAATTTGATCTTTTTACTATTATATCCACAACATTGCATATTCATACATTATTTGTGATTGATTATTGTACTGCATTAATACTAAATTGCTTGATCTAGTTAAGCCTAAAAAGGTTATGCAGGAATATTGTTTGCTGACTAAGCTAGAATGGAAAATCTACAATACTCTACAGCAAAGAAATCAATTACAATGGAACTCTAATCGATTGGTTTTCGTAATTGGGTTTGAAGATTCCAAACTTTTATTACCTGATATCTTCTAACCTTGACTTATTATCTGTTAAATGTTTAAGCATTTTATACCTCTGTGTTTATCCATTATGAATAAGTTTTTATATATTAAGTGTTTTAAACTGATTTGGTGATTCAAAATGTATCAATTATGCTCTGACATTACTGTTGTAATCTTACTCTGATACATTGCTTGAATATGCTCTTATACATACTCTAATATTACTACATTGTGCATCTGTGATTTGAAGTTGAAACATGCATAATGAAAGGGGGAGCATTGCATATTGCTAAGTTGTTCACATGTTTCCATTAAGGAGGAGAAAATATTAAGTTCATGTGAATATCAGTGATAGGGGGAGCATCATATTAATTCTGATTATATGTTTGATTATTTGTGTTTCAATTATTGAATATTCTCAATACCTTTTTTGCTAATGCCCAAAGGGGATAATAAAGGGGGAGAATATTTGATATGATTAGGGAAAATTGTTAATCTGTGATTGTGACTGTACAACATGGTTTTATTAATCATGATTGTGCATCATCAAAAAAGAGGGAGATTGTTGAGATTGTTGATATTGTTGATATAGGAGGATAGGTTTAGCTGAACCTACAATCTCAATGATAACTGTATTTTTTTATATTGACAACACATAATTAATAATAACACATGTGTGTACTGGTTATACATTTCACATGCTTATGCTGACTTTCTTATTTCTGTAAAAGCATATATGTGAACATTATTGTGTTGATTATAGCATACCATTGTGATTGATATGTGATTTTATATGTGTATGCATAACATAAGGTTTCGAAAATGATAAACCACAAGCACTATTGTTGGACTTTAAAGTGTGGCAAAACAACAATTTTAAAGTCGATTACATTATTGTTCAAATCGATTAAAACTCGTATGTTTGCACAAATACTCTTCAAATGTGCTGTGATGAATTTTGTGAAGAAAAGTTTTCAAAAACGTGTTAAGTGTTTCTACTTAATCGATTGCATGCTACTTGTATTTGACTAAGTTTGTTGTTGATTTGAAAACTGAGTAAATGCTTGACATAACTGTCACAATGGTCATATTTTTAAATATGTTGACCAAGCATTTATTATGAATCGGTTATATTAAATGTGCATTCAATTAATGCATTTGACTGCTATTATTCTGTTACAATTGTCAATTGTATTCGACTACATTAATAGCTTAATCTATTAAAATGCGTTTGTTTTGTGAAATACTATATATTGACGCATGAATTGATTTCTGTAATAAGAAGAGAAGAAAAAGAATTAGTTTTAATCTTTTACACTTTCATATCTTTCAAAAAACGTTGTGATATCTTACAGAGGAAAGAAAAGTTCCAAGAACCAAAGATCTACCGTGGTGATTTAGAGTCTTAAAGGTTTCTTGCGCAGCAAGGTTTACTGTGTTTGAACGTCTGATCTCTTTGCACACCGTGGTGATTTAGAGTCTTGAAGGTTTCTTGCACAACAAGGTTTACTTCATTTGAACATCTAATCTCTCTACACAAAGAGGTGCATTTTTCTTTATCAGGAACTCTGCAATCTTGAAGATTGGCTAGTATTCCCTGTGGTGATTACAAGAAGAAGAACTATGTTCTTGACTTTGAGAGTGTCTCAAAGGGTTTGACAGAAGAAGAGGGTGTTCTTGCTGCATGTCTTGTTTGTTGTACTGCCTATATTTAGATTAGTGGTTTAGAGAGGTGTTTTACATTTTGACGTGAGGTCGTTGTAAAAACCTTGGTGTAAAATCCTAGATCTTTATAGTGCATTGGCTTCCAACTCAAGTTGATTGAAAGGACACTGTATGTAGGCTTGGCCGAACTAGTATAAAAACTAGCATTTGATTTCTTTGATCCCTACACTCTTTATTACAGTTGATTAACCTATTATTGCATTCAATTAAGCATATTGTTTCATTGCATACAAATTTACTTGCGTTTCAAGAAAACTCCAAAGACATCCTACTTTGCGAAAAAGATTTTGAAACCAAAGACATCACCAATTCACACCCCCCCCCCCTCCCCCCTCTTGGTGTGAGAAACTAAGCACTCCTTTTTTAACACTTTTACATACCTTAGTATCCCCTTCAATGCTTTCCAATGAGAATATATTGGCTCTTCCATAAAACGGCTTGTGACTCTCACACTCAACATATGGTCTGGCCTTGTGTTTGTTAAGTACCTAAGACTCTTAATCAAGCTTCGATACCTGCTTGCATCAACACAATTCCCTTCTCCATTTTTTAATAGCTTCGTGCCAGGTTCCATTGGAGTGGAAATCGGATTGCACTTCATCATCTTTGCCTTTTTCAGTATATCTTCAGCATACATTTTTTAAGACACAAAAATCCTTGTTGAGTTTTGATTCACCTCCAGACCCAGAAAATATTTCATCATGCTTAGATCAATCATTTCAAACTCCCTCTTCATCACTTCTTTAAATTCCTCAACTAGCTCTACTTTACTTCCCATGGAAATCAAATCATATACATATAGAGCAACGAACAATATACCTATTTTGTGCTTCTTTAGGTATAGAGCATGTTCATGTGGACATTGCTCATAACCACTCTTCTTGAAATAGGTATTAATTCTTTCATTCCTGACTCGTGGAGCATGTTCATACAAACATTGCTCTACATAGACCTCCTCTTCAACAAAACCATTCAGAAATGCAGACTTTACGTCCATCTGCTGAATCTTGCATCCTTGTTAAGTTTCTAATGAGAATAGTAGTCAAATTGTTTACATCCTTGTCACTGGAGCGAACACTTCATCATAGTCAATACCTTTTTGTTGTTTGTAGCCCTTCACCACAAGTCAGGGTTTATAATGTTTCACTTCTCCTTCTACATTAATTTTCTTTTTGTATACCCACTTTAAAACTATTGGTCGAACACCTGTAGGTAAATCTATCAGCTTCCACGTTTCATTTTTTTCAATTGAGCTTATCTCCTCATACATGGCTTTCTTTTATCTTTCATCAAGTACAACTTCTACAAATTTTATATCTTTTGCACCTGTGAACAAACATGTCACATGTACCTCATCAGTGGAGTTATCTAAGCTCTTGCTAGTCATATCTTGCTTCAAGCACCTTTTCTGCAAGATCTTTAGTTGTAGTTCATACAAACGTCCATGCTTATCCTTTAAATACAGTACCTGGTCCTTCATAAAAATTGAATTACCTTTTTCAATTATGTGAGCCAAGCTTAGAATATTGCTCTTCAGCTTGGGAACATAGTAAATGTTCCTAACCTCTCCAACTTGTTTATCCTTCTGCATATGTTAGATACTTTTGAAATCTTTTGTAAGGGATCTCAATTTTTCCCACAACCCAACTATGTGGCATTTTTTCTCCATTCCTGCTGAGTTGGTTGGCCACCTTCTCCACCCGAGTTATGTACTTTGTTATATGCTCTTTGGCCCCATCTTCAATTGTTCAAACTCTCCTCTGAGAGCTTATATCGAACTTGTCTAGCGTGGTTGTCACCTTTATACACAACCTCAAATATCTCGCAGGCTTCCTTTGTTGATGCGACATTTACTATTTTTTCGAATCCTGACTCATCTACTACATTATAGAAAAAATACAATATTGACCCATCTCTTGCACATGTTTTCTTCAACGTTGCCATCTATGCCATCATTTGATATTCATCCTCATCAGGTTGAACATACTCGTCTTTCACCATATCCCAAACGTCTTGGGATCTCAATAACGCCCTTATCTGTAGGCACCAATTATAATAATTGGTTTTTCTTGTCAATTGTGACAAACTCATACCATTGAAAACCTTTAACATCTCTCTCACAAAAAATTCAAACACTAACTATTTACCTCATGGTGTTTGATCTAGTCTTTTTTTTTCTCTCTCGGTACTCAGAGTATAAAGTTCTGATACCACTTTGTTAAAAAAAAAAACTCTCGCTCGCACATGCTAATTATATTTCTCTCTATAAACTGCAATGTTATTTTTCATTCATCTAAAGGTGGCTTTAAATAATCGTAACAGAGGCCTGGGGATAATAACCAATTTAAATAAAAATTGAAATATAATATTTTATATGTAATTCACTACCTATATACTGCTTTTCAAATAAAAAAAAACAATTGTGATTTGACTGTGTTAAGTAAAATGCACATTAGCAAACAAAATATTAAAAAATTAAACTCTAATTATTTAAAGTTTATTCAACACATGGTGGCATAGCTAAGAGCGTTAGTAAGAATTTCATAAGAACGAACAACGGTCTTGTAGGATTCTTCTTGAATAAGCATAGAGAAAACTCAAATAATGTTAGGGAGTAGATTATTGTTGAGGATTTTAGTGATAAGAGTACCATGATCACGGTCTATAAGAAATTGAGAGACACGATCATGTTCTTGTTCAACAACAAATTTTTTGGAAGCACAATTGTCACTATTGTGCAAGCGTCAAATGTGTGGTTGCCTCCTAATTCATCCCAATTGAATCGAAGCTTTGTGTAATAATTGAATATTAATTATGAAATTGTATGGAGACCAAACATATGCCTTATAAAAAATATCATCTGGGGCGATGATAATAGTGCCTACCTTGAAACCCAAGATTATTCTTGACTTTCAATGCATTATGCTTGCCCAATTTTCATAATTTGACTGTCCACGTAATAGGATATTGGTGAGAATAACATTAGAGAGATGAAGAAAAAAATGTGATTTTGGATCGGGAGTTCTAAAAGAGCAATTTGATAAATACATGATCATAAAAAATTGACATAGGATGGTCTGACTCTTGATACATAAAAAAAATTACTTTTGAATAAGCAGTGTACACTGTTGAGTAACTAGCACAAATAAGCATCACGTCTTATTATTAACATATTGATCATTACATTGATCTTTGAAATAACATAAAAATCTACATGATAAAACTGAAAGTGTTAAAATATTAAAAACAACATATACCAAAAAAATAGCATATCAATATGCATAATAATAACAATAAATCATTCCTATCATTTATGACTAACTAATCTTATTCTAATAGTGGTGCTAGTGAAAAAGGAAGTGAGTTAGTGTGAGGAAGGTGGTATGATTTACATGTTATAGTCATATGTAGCTTATGGTGAGTTATCCTCCATATGTTCTAAACTTCGAATATATGTTGGTGTTGACAAGTGATCCTCTATCTAAAAAAGGTATGATGACATCTTGGTCAAGTGCAAGGCATGGGTTCGGTGTCCCTCTAGGTTAGGTAACTTTAAAATAGATCTTGTTAACATTATAGGACGATTACATGGTCTATACTTGAGGAAGAATAATTGTTCCAGTGCCTTTTTAGTGGTTACCTTCAATTTTTGTTCTTGTGAATGTTAGGTAGGAATCTTTTCCATAAAGATTTCAAACTCTAATATTTGTCATACTTTTTCCAATTATATATATATATATATATATATATATATATATATATATATATATATATATATATATATATGTATATATTTATATTGAACTTCTACGCTTTAAAAGTTGATAACAACTTATTTTGATATCATTATTGTATAATTCAAGGGTTACAAAATTACCATAACAATAAATTACAAGTCTTTAATATTACCATAATTTAGGTATAGAATACATTGTGGTAGAAAAAAAACCGATTTAAATGTGTTTATGTTGACAATTGCAATAATTATTTGTGACAATAGTTAATCCATCCAATATAATGAGAGTAAACAAAGATTATATGACACGAATAAGTAATGCTAATATAACGTGATGGTTCAGCCACGTTTTGTTGGTGGCTTCTGGTGGTCCTTGGTGCTTTTGTCGACAGGTTGAATTACCTTCCTTATGTGACTTTTGGTACTTACCAGTGACTTTTAGGTAATGCTAATACTAAAATTTGACGTTTGTCATTAGTGACTTTATGAGTTTGAGACATCTAACACAAACTTAAAAATAAGATTTTTATTTATTAATAAAACCATTTATATTAAAATATATTATAATTTTAGAAGATGTAAAAACAAACTTAAAAATGGATTTTTTTAACTAATAAAATAATTTATTATAAAAATTAATAATGTAGTTAAATTTTATTCTCAAACATAATTTTAAAAAAGTATATTAGCACTAAAAAAAAGTTAGAGAATTTTTTTTATAAAAGACCTAAATCGATAACTTTACCTGCTTGGATGGTTGCGATAATAAAACAGCATAAAGGGCTTTTTATTTTATTTTATTTTATTTCATTTTGGTTTGATGTTAAAATAAGATAAACTTTTATATATAAAAACAATGCTAAATAACAAGAGATATTACTAATTCATAAGAAAACTTCTCAACACGTTTTTGAAGTCTCCCCCATTATTATTCAAATGTTGATCATCACGTATACAATCTGTGAACGGTTCACTCTAAAAGCTACTCGGATGTAACACTGTTGAAAATTGGTTGTTTATGGGTTTAAGGCGTTACTTGGCTGAATACTGCAACGGTTGCATCAAACTGTGACTTTTAATGGGTACTCTTGGTCCCCCACAAGCAACAAATAAGACCCTTCTTCAATCACCAATGAACCAGCCTCGTTTGCCACGCTAAGATGCTCACAAGGGCTTAGCTCAAATCCCACTTGAGCAGTTTCCCCTGCATTTAACTTCACACTTTGAAAACCCACCAATTGTTTCACCGGATTCCCGTTTCTCACTTGTCCCTTCTTCAAAAACAACAACACGGGATGCTTCCCTGCCATGTTACCGTGATTTGTGACCCCCAAAGTGATTGACAATGACATGGATTGGCATGTTTGTTCTCCCAAGTCTGCAACCAGTTTGTAACGGATGGTTTCAGAATTTTCAGTCATCAAATGGGTGGAGGATTGGTTGATGTGGAGGGTGTTCTGTGAGAGAGAGAGGAGATTGTAGGAATATTTTGTGTAGCTTAGGCCATAGCCGAATTCATAGACCTTTGGACCAGTGTAAAATCTGTAGGTTCTCCCTGGGTAACCTGAGGCTGAATCAGCTCTCATCCTCATATCTGTCATTGGTATTCTGATGAAATCCTTAGGGTACCAAGTAATTGGTAGTTTACCACCTGCATTGGAGTGATGAAATAAATCACCTCATAATGTAGTATGTGTCATATGCTTTTTGGGTCTAATGTGTTATGTTATGTGTGTTCATAAGTTGACAAATAAAGTGTAGCAGAAATTTACCTGGGTTATGGTCACCAAAGATAACCTGAGCCAGGGCCACTCCTCCAAGTTCCCCAGGGTACCCTGCCCACAAGATTCCTCCAACTTTGTTATCAAACTTGGCTGAAGTGATATCCACTGGCCCTCCACACAACAGCACCAAAACAACTGGCCTCTTAGAAGCTTTGGCCACACTCTTGATCAACTCTTCTTGCTTCCCTGGCAAACCTAGATATTCTCTGTCATGTGACTCCCTCTCTTGACTTTGATCCAACCCCATAACAAGCACCACATAATCTACCCTTTTCGCAACCTCCACTGCCTCTTCTATCCGTGCAGAGGCACATTGTGGGCCATCATCACACCCAGGGTGGTAAGTGGTGTCCTTAGCGTAGCCTTCAAAGCCTTGCAAAAGGGTCACCAATTTGCAAGGACGACCATAATAGTTTCCTAGGGAAACTAGTGACGAGGCATTGGCATTTGGGCCAATCACAGCAACACTATGGCTTGTTTTTGGAAGTGGGAGAAGAGAGTCGGTGTTCTTCAGAAGGACTATGCCATCTCTTGCTGCTTCAAGAGCCAGTTGGAGGTGTTCTTTGGAACACACTTCGTTGGGACCAATGGTGCCATAGGGAAGTTTAGTGGGGTTCCCATCAAATAGGCCTAGCCTCATTCTTATTGCGAATAGGTTCTGAAGAGCGCGGTCTATTTGAGATATGGGCAACTTTTTCTGCGAAACTGCTGATTTTGCATGCTTAGTTATGTAATCACCACACTCCACATCCATCCCTGCAATTCAATGTTGGTTTCTCTATTAGCCAATTATCACAATCCATCAAAATTACTTATACTATCTAGAATGGTGCTGCTCCAACACCACTTTACCCATGTGCAACGTCCTTGAGCAAGGTAACACTAGCATAGGTACTATACAACTCAAAAGTATAACATGACAAAGCTACTATTTAGTTTGAGTTTTACTTTCGTAACATTTAATCTTATGTTTATATTAACAATTATAAAATCATGATTATTTTAGGTTTAATGTCTCGGTAGGTCCCTATTTTCGGCGTGAATCTCAAATAGGTCCCTTTTCTTTTCGGCGTCTCAATTGGGTCCCCATTTTTGTAAAATTGTAACAATTAGGGGTCTGCCGTCAAATTGAACAAACGGCCGTTTAATTGTTTGTTACGTGGCATGAACAGTGTTTTCAGTAATCACACGTGGCATGATTCCCATTTGACACGTAAGAAACAATTAAACGGCCGTTTGTCCAATTTGACGGCAGACCCCTAATTGTTACAATTTTACAAAAATGGGGACCCAATTGAGACGCCGAAAAGAAAAGGGACCTATTTGAGATTCACGCCGAAAATAGGGACCTACCGAGACATTAAACCATTATTTTAAAAGACAAAACATGGTGTCGGTGTCGGTGCATGTGATCATTGTCCCAATATAAAAGTGGTTTAAAAATGTGTGGGAAAAAAACACTCACGGGTGTGGACCATTCCACATGACTTTGCTAGAAATATTGGTGCGGAAAACAAGCGTCAAAGACAAGCGGGAAAATCATCACGCATTGCCAATAGTAGCCGAGTTACATAATTACATCGCTCACATTGTGATTGCATTTTGTTAAAATTACTCTTTGATTATCACATAAACAAAAATGGAAAAAGATATATGTAGATAAATAATATATGAAGAAAAGTGCCACAGATAATATATATATACCTGCCCTAAAGACATCGGCTATAGCATCTTCTGCTGTTTTTGCATAACCTTGTTTGTCGTGTATGATAGAGACTGCTCCACAATCTGACGTAATATATCTGAATTTTATAGTAAAAGAAAAGGTTTACCTTATGCAGAAAAAAAGGTGTCACTTTCTAATTTGGTTATATCTTAGCTTCAAAGACATGCAATGAAAAATGTGGTATTCCAATGGAAAAGGAAGTTTCAACAAGAAAGAAAACAAGTTTGTACTCTGGCATTGACCCGTGATATAAAATTGTTGAGCATTGCTTTGAAAAGCGCTAAGCTGAGAACATACCCATCAAATTTCCATTGTTGTCTTGCAGTTTTGGTTAAGAGATTAAAATCTGCACAGTTTGGAACCCCATTGACACGGTTGTAAGCACACATTATGCCACTGGCTCGACCTTGTTGAATGCAACTCTGGAATGGAGGTTGGTATGTGTCTGCCAAATCTTGCTTTGAGACCTGAATCACAAAGGATTGGGTGAAGAATAATTCGGAAGTGCAAAAAGGGAAAAGGATTGAGCAGAAAGTAACCCAAAAGAAATCATATTATGAGAAGCTCAATCACGTCAGTATCTTTGTTTGCACCTCATTAAAATAAAATAAAAAAGGAGTACAATTTTGATTATACATAAATTAATTTTTACATATTAAATTAAAACTAGCTTTTCTAAGTTTCTTTTAGCGTATTTTTTCTTTCCAAATATGTGGAAGATGCCTGAGTTAGTGATAACATATAAATGCTCTATAACTTATATTTGCAAAGGTGTTTTTAATTATTTGATAAACTTTACTGAAAGTCATACCTAATCCTACTCCTCTGTCTCCCACTCACGATTTTTTAATCTTTTTACCAACAAAAAACCACTTTTTTATACTATTCCATAGAGTTAAATAGTTCAATGATGCTATTAAAGCAATAAGTTCAATATAATTACTGTAAAAGCTAAAAGTATCTTGCTTAATCCTTAAAATATATATTTTAAAATCAACAAAGTTTTTCATTAAGTAGATAAATGAAAAAAGGAATATTAATTTCTTAAAAATTCAACTTAGATTTTATTGTTAGAATAAAAATTAGTTGTCGTCTTGCATTGATAGATGGTAATAAAAAATAAGAAAGAATACAAATTCACTTCTCCCATTGGAGTTACTACATATATAAAAGTATAAACTTAAAATTAAAAGGCAATCGAAGTCAGAAATGAGCAAACTTCACATGACAGACATCATGGCTCGAGTTCCACTAATTTATGGGCATGGAACAACAAACAAATATAAAAAAAGAAAAACTGAAATCTCTAGCAGGACATGGAGAGAAAAATCAAAGCTTTGTCACTATAATAATGCATCTATGATGTATATAATAACTGGTATGTTTGTACTGGAACCAGAATAAAAAATAATTAATTATTGGTTATACTCGATAAACGATGAAGGAAGAAAAAGTGGTTTTGAAAGAGTAACTGAGGAAAGGAGAGAGACTTACACGAGCATCGAAGACAAAGCGATCGAGGCCCTTCCATTGGTCAACATCATAGGCTGTGAAGTGCTTGCAACAAGCAGAAGCTTGAAGGCTCTCCCCAAGTTTCCCTCCTTCAAAGGAATCCCCTTGAAGCCCTCTCACGTAAACCACACTATACTTTGCATTCATTAATGGGTCTTCTCCCACCGTCTCTTGTCCCCTCCCCCACCGTGGATCCCTGAAAACGTTAATGTTCGGAGCCCAAAACGTCATTCCTAACGCTTGCCCCGCATTGTACACCGCCCTCGCTTCCCGGCCAATCGCCTTCACCACACACCAACCAAGCAATAAACATAACTTTATAAAGTCTCACATAGGGAAAGTAAGTTCAAGTAAAAGTGTTTACAGCCATTTAGAGGTAGAAACAAGTTGATTTAGCTGACCTTGCTGATATTGTACCAGAGGATTTGATCGAAGGAAGCCGCAGTGAGAATGACTTGAGGGAAGCTGGTGGCGGATTTGATGGTGCCATTGAATCGGATGCCGAGGCCTGCGTCGGCGACGCCGTGCAAGGCTTCGCTCCACCACTGGTATTTGGGGATGCCGAGTCGGGGAATCGCGGGTGCAGAGTTAACGAGTTGGGCGAGTTTCTCGTCGAGGGTGAGTCTCGAGACCAGGTCTTTTGCTCTCTGGGGGATGGGAAGCTTGGTGTTGCAGAATGCATAGTAGGGTGAGTTGGACGAGGAGTCGCAGGAATGAGGAGGCTGAGTAGACTCGGCGAGGAGGAGAGTTAGAAGGAAAGAGGTGACGAAGAATGCAGTGGGAACTGAAGAGGGAGGGAGAGCCATGAGGCTGCGAGTGTGTTGGTTGTTGGTGAAACAGAGAGTGTGAAAGGGTATTAAAGTTGGACTATGGATAACGTGACGGATCAAAACGACAACCTGACTGTTCAGACTGCGCTGTCAAAAACTTTGAATATTATTATATAGGTTTAATTGCTTCCTTTGTCTCCAGTTTGGTTGAATTGTGTCAAATTCATCTTCATTTTTAAAAAAGTTTCATTGTCGTCCTCACGTGGTGTAAAAGTTTCATTGTCGTCCTCACGTGGTGTAAAAGTGTCAATTGAATCCAAACATAGAAAAAATTTGTGTCAAAGTAGTCATTTTTCCTATATCTCTGTGTCTTCCTTTCATATGTCACTTCTCTGGAGCTATGAAAAGCCTTAAATTGGATAAGGTAAAATGAATATCTGTACTTGATTGTATGAAAGGAAGACACAGATATATAGGAAGACACAGATGTATGAATATCTGTACTTGAGTTAACATTTTGATTCAGGTGAGCAAATTGTCGGTTCATGTCGAGAGATAGGTTTGTCAAGTTATCTTCAATATGCTGAACCCGCACCTGCATTTGTTCCATACCCTGCATTCTGTGTTGCAAGTCTTGTACCCCCTCCCACATTTGAATCATCATATTAGGATTTGAAAGATGTGGAGGAGGTTCCACAGGGTTGGCATGATGGTGTGGTTGCTCTTCTTCTTCATCGTCGCCGACATCGTGTTGCCAAACACCGTTGACATTAACAATATTCAACCTCTTCAAAGAATTAATTGAAAAATGATGTCTGGTCCCAATATGAGTGGTGGCATCTGCATCAACATTCACTCCACAATATTGCATGATTTGGGTGATAAGGACACCGTACGGAAGGGGTGTGTCACCGACCTTGCATTTAAGCATATGCTGCATGATGTGATGAGGCCAATTGATAGCTATATTATTTTTAAGCACTCATATCATAAATATATCCTCCTGCAATACCCTTGCAAAATTTGTAGGTCGTGGAGTCAACATGTGCATAATAACACAATGCAGAAGCCTATCAATAATATTCAACGATCCAATTGTTTTAACACGTTCACCCTGCATTTCTGGTCTAACCATAGTAGCTAATGCCATATATCGATCATAGGGAAAGTCGTCTGGGATAGTTGAATAACACAATTTTTTGAGATTAGCAACATTCAACCAATCAGCAGGTTCCAATCTAGTTCTTGTCTTGTTGACCTCACTGACCAAATACCCATTACCAGAAATCTTTAGATTTGAATAAAAAACTTTGATCAAATCCGGATAGAATGGTGCTTGCAACGTCACAAATTCAACCACTCCTTGAAACAGAAGATGATGAGTAAATAATAAGTTTGAACCGGCAAATGATGCGAAATTCATTACTTTTGGGACAATAATATTCCTTGTGTAGAAATCAGTTGCGTAGTTTTCCATCTGATGGCTATGACTGAAGAAACGACGCTGATCTAATTGTTCTGCAATGGATGGTCTGACATCAGCTGCATCTTTTGGCTGAGTTACAGATTCTTTTCCGTTACGATTTTTTCTAGCCCTTTTTGTTGATGATGAGGCCATTTAACAATTTCTTCAACAAAACCATACATAAAAACATAGCGGGGTTTAGTCATAACAAATTAAAGAATATTAATAATAACAATATGTGAATGAAAAAGCATAAACATGCACATGTTAAGTCATAACCATAATATAATTGGAATAATATTCTTCGATTAAACCCGAACATCGAATAGTTTAATCTTTATACAACTACAAACCACAGAGTCATAACATTCTAACATTGACCACCCGCTATCATTTTACATAACTTGTTCCACCTGTTGTGTGGTGGAAGTCCCATTAACCTCTTTGTACAAGTGGGGTTTGAACATAAGAAATCATAACATTGATCAAGCAAGGTTTCATCGGAAATATTCATAGCACTCAACATTTCATAAATGTCGCTCTCTGTGTATGTGTACGTGGAGGAGCGACGGAGTATTTGATTTCTGTCTTCCATTGCTGATACTTGACGCACAACAGCATCAGAAATTACACCAAAGTGAACATTTGTTGAGCCGAGGACATCTGTGAAACCATCGAGGCTGGTTTTCAACTTATCAAATTGTGCATCTATCGCATCGACCATAGGTGCCTTCCTTTTGGAACCTCGTGAGGATGAAGTTCCTCCGGATGGAACGGATTGTACAGATTGAGTCTGCCCTGGACTGTACTCATCCACGGATGGAGGAGGTGATGGTGGAGTTGGGTCTCTATAGTCGTGATAGTTAGGCTCTTCAGGAATGTAGTCCATATTTTGATTCAAATCAACTTGTACACGAGGCCCAACCCGCTGACGACGCGCTTGACGAGCGGTCCGAACACCACTCCTAGTTGCTCGATCCGCATCCCATAAATCGACCATTAAATCGTAGTGTCTGATGCTATTAACCCTCCACTTGGTTGCAGTTGGCCTTGACTGAAACAACACACATGACACAAATAGTGGTTGAAGTTATCTGTTTCAAGAATCTCCCAAATCTAAATTTTTAACAAATACCTGGATAAGATCAGCCCACACTTCGTCCTCAGCTTCAAATCTCATAGTAACGACGTTCCATGCAAATCCACTCAATCCACCAAAGAGGTCATGAACCTCATGCCATCTGTCTTTCAATACCTTTTGACGATTTTTTACATTATTTTTACTAACATTAACATAACCACAACTATGAAGGTATTGAACCATGTTATTATACGCTTGGGTTGTCCAACTACCATCAACCCTATTACCCAAACGACTCTCCTCAATCATAGAATGCAAAAGCCTAACATCCATGTCCTCAGTCCATTTAATGAACTCTCTTGTACCAGCAGATGACTCGATCATTTGTCCCTTACCCCTGTCCATATTTAACCTTTTTGATAAAGAAAATTTATACAAGTGTAGTAGAGTTAATCATAAAACCAAGTAGATGTCATATTCAAAAAACACAGTCATAATAAAATGATATCAAATACAATACTATTAATTTTCATAATCTCGCCACATTTCATCAGCTATGGCATCCCTAATAGTTGTACCAACCTTATAATCATCTTCTCGAACTTGAGAAGATGTCACATTATGCTCTTCCCTTTCATTTAACTCATTATGAACCTCATTAAGCAATGGGTCATCGTTATCAACTCCACGGATAAAGTTGTGTAGGATACAACAAGCTAGAATGATGTCTGTCATTGTCTCCAATCCATAATGTGGTTCACTTCCACTGGCAATGATAGGAAACCTTTTCTTCAACACACCAAATGTTCTTTCTATAACATTTCTCAATGATGAATGTCTATGATTAAAGAGCTCGCGTGCATTTTGTGGTCCTATGCGTGTGAATTCTTTAAGGTGATATCTCACGCCTCTGTATGGTGTCAATACTGTACTTTTAAGCATAAACCCAGCGTCGCCAAGATAGTACTTTCCGACAATAATGCATAACATCAGCATTTACTAACTAATAAACAACCAATCATAACATCCCAATGAAGACACTTACCTTGGGGGATGACCAACGGATCATCTCGATCGAGAGCATTTTTTAAGAATCTAGAATCAGATGTAGTTCCTTCCCAATCCGCTAGAACGTATGTGAATTTCATATCAAAGTCACATGCGGCAAACACATTTTGAATTGGCCAATCTTTTCTTCCACGAAATCTCGGAGCATTTGTTCTTGGCACCCTCACACGAACATGAGTACCATCTATGGCCCCTAAGCAATCCTAAACATTCAATTAACAAGTCATCATACAACTGCGTAACATAAACATTATTTCGTTTCATTATTTTAAAACTGACAGATTCATATGGTTACCTTAAAGTAAGGATAAAACCGATTGTTGTTTAAGACATATGGATGAACCCGTCTCCTGATGGCTGAGTTAAAAATTCTGATTCTAGACTTAAAATAGCATCCAACACATTGTGAAAGTGTTTGCTAACCGTCGCCCCAGATCGATGAATGAAAAATGTCACACTTCGATTCTTAACATTATGCCCGATTATATGAAGAAATTGAGTTACTTGTTCCTCCACTATTGAGCGAATGGCGTCTTTAACTAACCCAGTTGTTCTTAGTCTCTCACAAAGATTAATAAATGCCTCTGCACCCATCCGAATAATGTCACGACATCGATTAGTATGCACCAGGTACGACATTAACTGTTCCCTGCGACGGTCTTTGTCGGGAAGGAAAGTGCTAACACTACTTGGATCACTCGAGCACATATTCAATATATTCAAGGCATGACAAACAATGCATAACATTGTTAGTGCAGCCAGTGAGGTTGTTAGTTGTAATTGTTGATGTAGCATTGCGACTATATTAAAGTTTACACCAACCACATCGTCGTTTATATCTTCACGGTCCAAGTACGACAAATCTAATTCTTCTTCCATCTATTTTTACTTAAACAAATAATCATACTATAATTAAAATCATCCATTCATATATTCATGAAACATATCTTATTCATGTTATCATAAATTAATATATCATAAATTCATATATAATCAAATTTAACTAATACATTCGTATAATACTAACATTAAAGGACATATATTTAACTAAAACATTAAAAACACATTCTTATATTTATTAAAAATAAACAAACAATCACACTTACCTGTTGAAGATCTGTGTAGGTGGATTTCCAAGTATGAATTACACAAAGCACTCGAACCCCAACCAGAAATGTACTGATTGATTCACTTATTGTTGTCTTGCCAAGTTGGATGGTAATTATCTATGTTTTTCAACTATGTAACAGCAAACTTGACAATATGATGATATTAGATCATGCATCAAAAGCAATGTGGAAAAATTTTTTAAATCATAATGTACCTTCAACAGAGTAGATCCAGTTCATGAACCATTCATAAATAACCTTCTTCACCAAAACCAACTACTCTGGTCCACCACCTTCAAAATACCAAAACAAACCATGATCAACTTCTTCCCTACATTTATCAACAAACCCGTTAATTTGCTAATGCCCTGGACTACACACAACACACACGGTGCTTCATCAACTTACACCACAGAAGAGCTTGCAATTGAATGTTCAAGCTTGTCCTTCACCACCCTCACAAGATCTGCATCACAAACCAGCAAAAGAAAACCGTTAGCCCTATCATATTTGAATCAATAAAACTATATCTGCGTTCTTCTCAACATCTTCATGTGTGCCCATCCTCCTCCTTCGTCAGTGCTTCACCTGTCCCTCCAACCTCGGTACATCCTTCACCAATCAGAAAATTTTGTCGCTGGTTGAAGGACCATGAAATGCTGCCTCCATCCTCCATCATGTCCGACACCTTCGTTCACTACTTAAACATGCATCGGATGAGCGTGGCGTCGTCCAACTTCACCGATAGCATCCTTCCGACGACACGCTTCGCTCTGCTACCAATTTCTTTGTCGCATGGCTACTGCACCGTCGACATTCTCCGACTATTCTCCACGCCAAACACTGCCAACAGCGAACCAAACTGGTGGACATGTAGGGATCAAAGACCGGGTGTGTAGCCGGATGCAAGCCAACCAAATACCCATCTGGTATCCGAATACGCATCACTGTAACCGGATACCATTTCGCTTGGATTTCTGCATTCACGTGTAACCGGATACTGCATCTCTAATCCGGATACGCCATCGCTCGCTCCGCATACGTTGAAACCGGTCTTCGTTCTCCACCTTCGCACACTCATCTTCTTCATCAACTAATGTGTTCTTCGTCTCCTCCATCGATCCAGCTGATGTCTTCATCTACCTCCATCACCTGCAACAATAAATCGATAGGCACAAGCTGTAAACAACTACTATCAAAGCTCACCTTAGCTTTCTCTCTTCCAAAACCACTACAAACACACTACCAGCTCCTCAACTTGCACAGCCAAAGGCTATTCTCGCTTCTTCAATTAACACAAGAACCACCAGACAAGGCTCTTGTAGCTTCTGCAATTAACACAACAACCACACCTACCACTATTTAATTCTTCTTCCACACGGTCAAAAGCAATATTTGTATTGTGACTAAGCATGCGCGAATCTTCACTATTCTTGTCTTGTTTGAAGAAAAGCTGGGAATCTTGTCTTGTTTGAAGCAAAGCTGGGAATCTCTTCTGCAAATAGCAGCTTTGATTTACTCGCGTGAGTGCACAGTGCAGCTACCAATATTATATAATACATGCAATAGTGGTTCTGGAAAAATTTAAAATGTCACTGGACAGAGATAGGTAAGAGACTTGGGAAGAAGGATTGGGATTTCAACGTAGATCCATGCACTGGACAGAGAAATTGGACTTCATCTATTCAAAATGCTGTGAAGTGATTACAGTTTTCTGCTGACTATGATACATTTTATAGTTGCTTATATGGATTCATAGAAATTTGATGTATATATATATATATATATATATATATATATATATATATATATATATATATTATTTGATGTTATGATGAAATAAGTATAAAGGTGCAAATAATGTTAAGAAATTACTAATTTTACAAGATTTTTTATGTTTTAATAATTCTGCTCCAAATAATGTTAAGAAATTGCCTAGATTTTTTTTGTTGAATTTTCCAACCTACTGCCTCGATTCAAAAGAGAACCGAGGCGAAAAGTCATTTAAAAAAAAAGGGCAAAATCCTACTGCCTCGGTTACTTTTGAACCGAGGCAAAATCTTATCCTTTTTGCCTCGGTCCACAACCTAGGTAAAAAGGATAGACTTTTTGCCTCGCCTGTATATGCCTCGGTTCCAGAACCGCTGCCTATGAGCAAAAATAACCGCTGTCGTTTCCCTTGACTGTACTAGTGTGTGAGGGGCACATGAGTAATTCATCCTACTATCCCTCCAAATCTTCTCAACCGGGCGGGTGACCAAAAAGAAGTGCATCTCGCAAATCAATCGCGTTACTTGCGCTCAAATACCTTCAAGTGAACACCCAATGCATTGCTTTCCATCGCTCGATGATATTAGTAAACAGTAAATACCCTCGAAGTGAACACACCCTTAAAGCCTCTATCAATCCATATACAACTTCTTTCTGGATAGAAATAACTAGATTAACTCAAGCATTAAAACCAAACTGCAAAACGAGAAACAGGTTTCGACCTGAGACTCAATCTTCTCATATATTATATACATGAAAACTTGGAAAGATATAAATGTTGACAGGTTAAATTCATAAACAGTGAAGGTATCCACATTAGAAAAGTCTGCATCCTTTACTGTAATCAAATCTGGAAAGTCTTGTAAGATGAGTTAAGTTCAAATAATGTAATTTACATGACAATACATCAACAATGATGATTATGAATAACAACAACCTCCATGATCATCATAAAAAAGGTATGCTAATCTCACTTAGAAGAAGAAAAAGAGATAGCTCATGACAACCTCCATACAAAATAACAAAAAATTAACAAAGACATCTCTTTAAAGTACATGTCATGATTCCTGAAACCAGCCATACCCAAGTGCTCAAACGTGGAAATACCAATTGATACACTTAAAAAGAATCAAAAACATCAACCTCTAATTTCCTTTTTCCTAAGGACTGCGTTATTCTAACAACGAATTTTGCACACTTTTTTGACAACGCCACATGTCATGAATTCATTGGTTTGTATCTATTTTATTTTATTTTTTTAAGAAATGATGTTAAAACTGAGGAGGGTTTCAAAATTTCTGAATTCCAAATATGCCCCTTGTCTTATTTCATTAGAAAGAAATGTTCTCTGCGTTCTTCTTCTCGTTCTCATTCTCCCTCTTTGTTGTCGCTCTCGATCTTGGTTGTCGTTCTTCTTATACGTTTTCGTTGCATCTCTTCATTTTGCTCAACATCGTCCTCTTTGTTGAGGGTATTGTGCGAAATGGCAAGTTCCGGTAACCATGGTCCTTCGAACAAGGTAAATGCGTTATTCCTCCTTTTTCGTCATTGCGTTTTTGGTTTGGCTTTTGTGTTTTCCCTTTTGTGCTAAAATTTTTGTTGTTTTCGTTTTAGGAATTTGCCCTTTTGCTTATTTTGTTTGTCGTTGATGCAGAGAAAGTTTTATGCGTGCTTTAGACGAGCAAGACAATCTAATTGCAGAACTTAAACGGAGGGTTGTTGTCTTAGAGGCAGAGTTGGCTGAAGAGAAAGCTAGAAGAACAAATAAAGATGATGGTGGACAGAGTGTGCCTCGTGCAAAACCCTTCATGAATAATGAATTTGTTTCCCCAGGAGGCATGTGCACCAATCCACCTCCTATGAAGACGTATGTAGGGTCGGATCACGAAGGCGTTACAAGAGTAGAGCGCTTAGGACTCCTGGAGATGGATTGTTTAGAATAAAAAATGAGTGATATATTGATTGGTTAAAAGAATGTAATACAACATTGAAATAAATGAACAAATTGTGTAATGTAACCTATTTTGTTCAATGATATAAAATATGCATCTTTGCTTGTGTTACTTATTATTAATGTTAATTGACTTCCTTTTTTATTGTCATTGTGAAATGAGCTTTTATTTGGAATGTGAATGAATAAAGTGGCCATTTTGATTGAGTATTCATGTATGAGATGGATGAATGAAACAATAATTGTGAGTACAGGGTGGGAAGTCATGTTTTGGCAACCCATGATGGAGGAAAGGAACAATGTTTATGAGATGAGCAACTTGGGTGAAGTCCACAAACTTTTGAACCAAAAAATTGACTTGTAATTGTTTACAGGTTCCTGGTAAACGATTACAGGACAAAATCTGGATTTTGTACAGAAACTTGAACTATAGGAACCAGCTGTGGTAACCTAGGTGACCATAGTCAAACTTTTTCATATTTTGGCATAAATCCCATGGTTTTCACTTGATTTTGTTGTTTAAGTGTGAGTATAGGGTGAGAAGTGATGTTTTGGCACCCCATGATGGAAGAAAGAAACAATGTTTATGAGATGAGCAACTTGGGTGAGATAACATGCTGTCAACTTTGACCTTTGCTAGCTATTTTACTGATAACTTTTCCCACCGACCTCCAAATGATGTGATTCTTTTCTTATGAGAAACTAGACTCAAAAATCTTTCCAATGACTACTAATTTGTAATTTTTGGACATCTGAGTTGGTACAATTTATTCTTTCAAGTTAGCGTTTCATATATTCTTGCCAACTCTAACCTTTGCTTGTTCTTTTGCTCATAACTTTCTTCACCGAACTCCAAATGAGTTTATTCTTGTTTTGTTGGAATCTAGACTCAAAGACCTTTCAAATTATGTCTTGGAAATCAAGTTTACACCTTTTTTGACACTGTAATCGATTACAAGGACACTGTAAACGATTACACGAACAAAATCCAAGATTTGTACAGAAACTTGTACTAGAGGAGTCAGCTGTGGTAACCTAGGTGACCATAGTCAAAATTTTTCATTTTTTGGCATAAATCCATTGGTTTTCACTTGATTTTAGTGTTTAAGTGTGAGTAGAGGCTGAAAAGTCATGTTTGGGCACCCCATGATTGAGGAAAGGAACAATGTTTATGAGATGAACAACTTAGATGAAGTCTTGAAACTTCTGCACCAAAAAATACACTTGTAATCGTTTACAAATTCTTGGTAAACGATTACACGAACAAAATCCAGGATTTGTACATAAACTTGTACTGGAGGAGTCAGCTGTGGTAACCTAGGTGACCATAGTCAAAACTTTTAATTTTCTGACATAAATCTGATGGTTTTCACTTGATTTTAGTGTTTAAGTGTGAGTAAAATCTGGAAAGTCATGTTTGGGCACCCCATGATTGAGGAAAGGAACAATTTTAATGAGATGAACAACTTAGATGAAGTCTTGAAACTTCTGCACCAAAAAATACACCTGTAATCATTTACAGATGCTTGGTAAACGATTACACGAACAAAATCCAGGATTTGTACAAAAACTTGTACTGGAGGAGTCAGTTGTGGTAACCTAGGTGACCATATTCAAAATTTTTAATTTTTTGGCATAAATCCATTGATTTTCACTTGATTTTAGTGTTTAAGTGTGAGTAGAGGCTGGAAAGTCATGTTTGGGAACCCCATGATTGAGGAAAGGAACAATGCTTATGAGATGAACAACTTATATGAAGTCTTGAAACTTCTGCACCCAAAAATACACTTGTAATCGTTTACAAATTCTTGGTAAACGATTACACGAACAAAATCCAGGATTTGTACATAAACTTGTACTGGAGGAGTCAGCTGTGGTAACCTAGGTGACCATAGTCAAAACTTTTAATTTTTTGACATAAATCCGATGGTTTTCATTTGATTTTAGTGTTTAAGTGTGAGTAAAATCTGGAAAGTCATGTTTGGGCACCCCATGATCGAGGACAGGAACAATTTTAATGAGATGAACAACTTAGAGGAAGTCTTGAAACTTGTGCACCGAAAAATACACCAGTAATCGTTTACAGATTCTTGGTAAACGATTACACGAACAAAATCCAAGATTTGTACAGAAACTTGTACTGGAGGAGTCAATTGTGGTAACCTAGGTGACCATAGTCAAAATTTTTAATTTTTTGGCATAAATCCCATGGTTTTCACTTGATTTTATTGTTAAGTGTGAGTATAGGGTGAGAAGTGATGTTTTGGCACCCCATGATGGAGGAAAGAAACAATGTTTATGAGATGAGCAACTTGGGTGAGGTAACATGCTGTGAACTTTGACCTTTGCTGGCTATTTTACTGATAACTTTTCCCACTGACCTCCAAATGATGTGATTCTTTTTTTATTAGAAACTAGACTCAAAAATCTTTCTAATGACTACTAATTTGTAATTTTTGGACATCTGAATTGGTACAGTTTATTCTTTCAAGTTAGCGTTTCTTATATTTTTGCCAACTCTGACCTTTGCTTGTTCTTTTGCTCATAACTTTCTCCACCGAACTCCAAATGAGTTGATTCTTGTTTTGTTGGAATCTATACTCAAAGACCTTTCAAATTATGTCATGGTAATCAAGTTTAGGCCTTTTTTGCCATTGTAATCGATTACAAGGACCCTGTAAACTATTACCATAGTGTTTTTTCTGCAGATTAGCTCTGCACTTGTCCAACTTGGTCCCCTAAGTAAGAATGGCTTCTTCTCCACTTCTTGGGGTCACCTCTCATCACTTTCCACTCTCTACCACCACTGAAACACCAACACCAAGTAAATACAAGTGGACTTGTGCCTGAAAGTAACAATTTTTGCCATTGATCACCCATGACACTACAGCTGACTACTTCAGTTCAACTTTCTGTACAAAACAGTGATTTCTCTCGTGTAATCGTTTACCAGGCTACTGTAAACGATTACAATAGTGTTTTTTTTGTAGATTAGCCATGCACTTCTCCAACTTGGTCCCTTCAGTAAGAATGGCTTCTTCCCCACTTCTTGGGGTCACCTCCCATCACCTACCACCCTCTACCACCAGTCAAACACCAACACCAATTAAATACAAGTGGACTTGTGCTTTAAATTAACAGTTTTTGCCAATGATCACCCAGGACACCACAACTGACTACTTCAGTTCAACTTTCTATACAAAACAGTGATTTCTCTCGTGTAATCGTTTACGAGGCCACTGTAAACGATTACGACAATGTTTTTTCTGCAGATTAGCTCTGTACTTGTCCAAATTGGTCCCCTCAGTAAGAATGGCTTCTTCCCCACTTCTTGGGGTCACCAAACATAACCTCCCAACCAGTAATGACCCTTAAATTCACTTGTATGGTTTTTTAGTCAACAAATTCCACAACTTATATTCATTTCTGAAACCATTGCCTACATTTTAAATACTTATTAATATTCTGCGTTCTTTTTTCAATATAACACCTTTATTCATTATAACACACATAACGTAAAAAGAATTAAATTCATGACACCCAAACCGCCACCAGACTTCGAATAAAAAAAAGATACAAGAATAGGGTTAGAACGACAGAGAAGATAGAGGTTAGATCGAGAGAGAAGATAAAAGGGATGAAAGAAGTGTAGAGGTGAGAGCGAAAAAACAAAAACCGCGAAACCAAAAATGTTAAATTTGTAAACTTTTCTTCCAATTTTGCCCTTAGTCTGATAACCTCTCTCTATTTTCTTTTTATTAAATTTGACCAATGCAAAGACGTCACCTGGCATTGTCAAATTGTTGGCAAAAATTCGTTGTCGACATATCATTTTCCTTTTCCTAAACATCTAAATGAATCAGCTACAAGCAAACAATTAAAGTCATTGTACCTCTCCTTCCAAACTTCTCCCAAAATGTTTTGACCTTGTTGTCTAATGAAATCCATAACTATCAAAGAAAACATTGTATAAAAGATATATTAAAATAATTGAACAACAACCATTGCGTGTAAAAAAGTTGTAACTTTACATTCAAAAAATAAAACAATTCTAAAATGATAAAACAAATTCAAATAGTTAAAATAAGTGAAAATAACCGAACAAATAAAGGAAAACCAAAACTTACAAACGGTGGTTATTTTGTCTTTAATGGTAGTTTTTCGTTAATAAATAAAGTTGTTCAAATGGAATGCACGGTTAGGGGTGGGCAAAGTATACTGCACTGCACTATACTATAAAAATTTGCAGTTAACTGTAAAACAGTTCTCCTAAACTAAACTGAACTAAAAGTAGTTCGGGTGAACTGAACTGCACTGGTTTTTAGTCCACTCATAGTACAATGCAGTTCAGTAAACTAATTTTTAGTTTACTTATAATGCATGCAGTAATCCTGTTGCACATCACTGCTTTTCATTCCAAACTGAGTAATCCTGTTGCACATCACTGCTTTTCATTCCAAACTGGACCAGCCAACGAATTGTAAAAAGCATTATGTTTTATTAGGCTAATACAAATAAAACATAATAAAACATTATCAATGTAATGTAATCCAAAGAAGAATTTGTTCATCACCTGCAAGCTGATTGCAAAATAAATCATTGGGATTGAGACAAACAAGACTTGCCAAGTAACAACGGCTAAAACTGCAAGATTAGCATAACAATTTGAAGCTCTGTTTGGAGATTTTTCACATTTGTCTGCGCAAGATGCTATTTCATTAACAACTCTCACAAGAGGACTTGGATGGGTTGAAATGACTCATACAATAGCTTGTAACAAGAATCAAATTAGTTTCATAACTGCACCAGCAACATAAAAACTTCACCTGTTGCATCTCTTTATGGTCAGTAACTCTACTTGCATTTGTTGCTTGTGCATCAGGTTTGTTAGTCGTGTTCTACAATAGAAGAAAAGGAGAATCAGCAGAATTTTTCAATTGCCAATAGAAAGACATTTTTCATGGATTCACAAACTTACAGCAATATAGATGTTTACCTTGCTAGCAATGAGTTTCATTAAGGCTTCTGTTCCATTCTCTTCTAAATATCTATCTGCATGCAGTAAAAAGTTATCTTTATCTTTCTTGACAAAAATCTTCCTCCAGTTATTTAAACTACGTATGCTTGCTTGTGGATTTGAGATGCATGTTCGAATAATATTATTGTAGGCATAAGAAGCCCGTCCAAAGTCTGGCACAATGAGCCAGAAGATGATCATTAGCTTAGTGTAAGGCCAGAACTGGTACCTGATGTTAAACATGGGAAATGAAAAGTTAAACAAGTTTATGAATTGACTAAAAAAGATAATATGAAAAGAGAATCCATTTGCCACAATCTAACTTCAATTGATAATAATAATTACATTAAGTTGAAATAATTCTATGTACATTATGCATAATTTTATTTCTATTATAATTTCCTAAGTTTCAACAAAATTTAAAAGACAAATTAACTAATGCTGAACTAATGAACTGGACTGCTAAAATTATATTATGCAGAAACTAGAATTTCTACCTGGTCTCTGGTGTAGAGAGATCAAATGAAATTTTTGTAACATTTAAGAATGATCAAATGAAAAAAAAAGAGTTAAATTATATGCATGGAAAGCTTTTCACACATATCTAATAGGAATTTATCCTATTATCACGTCATTCTATTCATTAATATAATGTTATGACATGCTAAATTCCTACTGAATGCTTATGCTAAAAAATTTACACTAAAAATACAGTTAAACACCAAAAATCAAACATAAGACTATCAGAGGAATCATTTCGGTAACAAAACATGGCTGAATCAAATATGAAATTAGTGATTTTTTAAAGGACCAAATGATATTATTATACAGGATGAAGTCATCCAGAACATGATTGTCAAGATGTCCATTCCTAAACATGTGACATGTTTATATATAAGGAGATATGAAATGTACATATGCCTGTTGTGTTTGTTGTGTTGTGACTTTTCTTGCAAGATTATATATTCCTGTGTGATAACACTGAAAGAGAGAAGTGGGTGTTTACCCCAGTAAAGTTGAAGAAAATGGCTTTATCTATTACCTGCTCCTAACCTCTGAAAGGCCATGTTGGTGTCTGCTAAATCAATGATAAATGATAATGCTCAAATCAATGAATTTTCATTCTACATTGTATCAACAAATCTTGTTAACCATTCCAATATACCATAAAGATTTATTAGCACAAACATTCCAATATAAGCATAATTTTTTAGCTAAAGCAAAGATCATTCACAGATACAATGACTCCACAATAAGGTCTTAAAACAAACACTCCTTTATAATGCAAGAAAGTCATAACATATATCCCTTTTGAAAGGGAAAGGGAAAAACATTATTACCTTTGGGTTGCACAGTTCCAGCTAAAGGAGAAGTGTTACGGCAGAGTGTGGCAAAGCCTTCGACGGTGAACCTTCGACGGCGGTGAGCCTGCGAACGGCGGCGAGCCTTCGAACGGCAGCGAGCCTTCGAACGGCGGCGAGCCTTCGAACGGCGACGAGCCTTCGACTGTTCAAAAACTGAAAACTCTATTATCTTCTAATCACCAAACTGAAAAAGAACCTAGTGTAATCAAAACTAACCCCACAGAAAAACTATTATACAACATTTTTTATAGAAAAACTAAAGGAAGGAAAAAGGGAAGGGAAAGAAAAACCCAAACCAGCGAAACAGCTCCTCTTCGAGCGACTTCGCACCAGCTTTGCCCCTCAATCATCCCCTTTTGTAGCTTCAATCTTTGTAGGCAACCTCTGGTCCATTGAATCGAGCCTCCTAGTCCATCATCGCGAAGGAACCATGGAACTCTCTTCCAATTTCTCTCAATCCTCTCGAACCCTAGCTTCAAGGGTTTTCAATTTGGGAGTGAAAACTGTGGTTCACAGTTAACTGCATAGAGTTCAGTTTGTTTTAACTGAACTGTAAAATAGTTTAATTAGTTTTAGTTAAAATAAGTTTAGTTTTTTTTAAGTATAATATAATTCAGTTAATTATAGTTTCAGTACAGTTTTGTGAATTATGCCCAGCCCTATGCACGGTAAATAAGTAAACAACGTCACTTAACCACAAAACACTTGTAGAATAAAATTGTCTCCAAAATAAAATACACATGAAAAATAAAAAGGAACCAAGTTGTACTTCGAGTACTGGTTAAGTATAGCAGTAATTAAACAAGCCCTTGGATAAACCGAATTTTGAATCTAATATGAGGAAATTAATGGTATCGTTTGTATAGTAGAGTTCACAAAAAATCAACAACAGAAAAAAAAAAAGCTATACTAAGAATGTATAAACAAAGAAATTGTTAAAATCATCAAAGTTTAACAGACCTTTTTGGCCATGGTATCCAAAACATAATTGAGGGTTTGACATAGGCCTATAATCTACAACGAAATCCATCATTAGTAAAAGTTTGAAAAAATTGAACTGTTGAAGGTTGCTCTAAAACGGGACAACACGTTAGTGAATTAAACAATATGGTCCTTAAAAAGTAGAGTGCCAATGAATTCATAGGTTCACAAATACAACGCAATGGTTCATTCTACAAGTACATTTAAGCACAAAATGCGACATACTTCAGGTTCATAGGAATTGGTTACATATATCAAAAACTTCAACTCAACCAAATAATTCATTTTAGATTCATTAATAATCAAGAAAACGATTAAAATTTGAAAGAATGTCTAATTTTTCAGAGTTTTAGCTATTCATATATACTTTTAAAAAAATCCAATTGTGTGCTCTAATATTTCACTGGAAATTTCACAAATTTAGGTAGCCGTCGCTGTTGGGGTGGAGATTCATTGATTATTTATTTAATCCACCGAAGAGCAATTTCCTCGTATGTAAAGAAATAAATATATCTTCATGTGAAAAACAGACATACAATAGATATATGAAACAATAAATTCAACGAGAAGTGTGTTTCTTTCTATAAAAGGAACCACATTATTAATAGTTCATACCTTGTGAGGTGGGATCCCCAACAGAGTACCTAGCTCACCAAAGCTGCAACAGAAGCATACGGAGATTAAGATGCATGAAACACATAAGTAATAATGTTAAAATAATGTAGTTAATTATAATTTCCCAAACCTGATATTAGTATAAATTTTGCATGCGCTAAGAAGATTGTGCTCAATCATAGCCCGGTCCAGCAAAGTGAAATTGTCCGGAAGAAGAGCTTTCTGTGGGAAAAAGTGAAAGCTGAGGCATGCCTAATATGACCCCCAAAACTATGAAGACACAATATAAATTTAGATAATATGATGTGGTTTCAATTTTTCTGAGAAAGCATCAAAACATTAACCACTAATTTTTTTTTCTAAAATAACAAAAAATAATTCAAATATATAAAACAAGTCAAAATCATCGAACAACAAGAAAGAAAAAACAAAACGAACCACGAAAACTTACAAATTGTGTTTTTTCGTCTTCAATAGTGGTTTTCGTCGACGGTGGTGCTTCCAAACGGCACTTGCAGCGAAACGAACAGTAGGAAGCTTCAAAACTCATGTTAATGGTGGTTTGAGCGTTGAACGGTGATTCGAAACAACAGAACAGTACTCGCTTTCATTTCCATGTCATTTTTAGCCTTTTTTTTAATTTTTTCCATATGATCCAATTAAAGACCCGCATGAGTAGAGTCAAAAGTTCGTTAAAATTTGGTGTTGAAATATCATTATCCTTATAAATTATAGGGGCGACTAATACCTAGTGTAAAGTTTTCACCTATTTCTACCAAAGGTGTTAGAAAAATCCTTACTGTTTCGGTTATTGGGGCTGAGTCAGCAAACTCCTCCACAATTTGTCTTCTAGCCGTCCGGTCTCGCTCCAAACTCCGTTGTTCACTCTTCCGTCCGGAAGGGAACCTGTCAAAGATTCTCCGATGCCAAAGTCAGTACAGGAACCGTTTGACGATTCAATGAAATAGTAATGAATGTGTAGTAAATGCAACCTATCTGCCACTCACCTCTGACCTGTATTTATAGTTTTGGCCATGGGCTTAGGATTAGTGAAAATTTAATCACGGCCCAATTCCAACCCAATGGCTCTAATCACCATTTACCTTAATCCTAGTCTTAATGATCCAGTTTACCAACCGGCCGGCCTTGCACAGTCGCCCGTACGGTGTACCGTCATTACTCATCCGAGTGGAAGGATGAATGCTCGGGTCACAGTGTGTGGTGAGTGTTTATGCCAGCCGTCCGACAATGCTGTTAGAGGAGTAAAAAAGATTGAAGAAACGTCGGCTGTTAGATTGGTGTCGACGTGCTCTCGGACCGCTCGGTCTGTATGCATTGCTCTTGGACCGCCCTATCCATAAGGTACACAAGCCCCCAAGCCCTAGTGCACATAGTGAACGTTGGGTTTAATACTGGGTGAAATCTCGACTACAAGTGTGTGGGCTCCGGTCGTTGACCGCCCGTCTTCGTCAATGGTTGGGCTGGATGACGCTCATCTTGGCCATTGGGCCAAATTTGTTGGGCTTCTGCTCACCGATTTTTGAAACTGGACTTGGGCGGGAATACACGTGTCGTGTGCATATAAGCGGAAGTTGAAGCGGCCCCGCATCTGGACCGTCAATCGTGATAATTTTGGATGGTGAGGATGCTTTGACGGTTACAAAAGGTTTTCCTATAAATAGGGGGTGGGGACGTTGCCATTTTAACTTTCTCCTTCTTCTTTCAGGTTCAGAGCATTCATTTTTCTTCAGGTAATAAATGATGGTCGTCCATGTTGAGTCTTCTTTGGAGTCGTCGGGCAGAAGCAGCGGGAGGTCGGTGAGCGGTGATGGCGAGCGTGGTTCTTCTCCGAGCTCAATGTCGTCCTCCTTCTTGGAAGAGTCCGTCCGGTCTCCAAGGCCAGAGCCTAGTTGCCCCACTAGTGCGAATAAAAGGATTATCTATGGGATACCCATCCACCTTCTTAAGGGTGGTATTCCCGTAGATGACTCGCCATTAGAGCCGGACAATGACGGGACTGTCATTCCAGGCTACGATTGGGCACCTCACGATGCCAACTTGTTTGCGTCGGAGTGTGGTACTAAAAAGGCGCTGACATGGAGAATCGGCCATCTATATATCGTCTGAGACGTAGAGGACTCCCGACTGACTCGGGCGGGAGTCAGTCTAAGGAATGAGCGAATTTATCACGGGAAGGGATCAAGTCCGCATGACTTCTTCTTTATGTATGTTAATCTTTTCGATCAACTCTGTATTCGGGTTCCGTTTACGGAGTTTCAAATTGTTGTTCTCCGAAAAATGAACGTCACCCCTGTACAGCTACATCTGAACTCTTGGTCGGTCGTTCAGGCATTCTTGGTGATGTGTTTAGCGGTTGGCGTAAATCCGACGATCCCAGTTTTCTTTCATTATTTTGAAGTTCGCCTGCTCCTGAAGGGTAGTTGGGTTTCCTTGATGTCTGTTAGAGATAGGACCCTCTTCCGTCCTTTCTTTGATTCGTACAAGAATTTCCAGAACCAATTTTTTAAAGTCATCATTGACGAGGCCAGCCGCCATGAGTTTCATGATGCGGCAGGAAATCCTTTGTTCCCTTTTTATTGGACAAGGAACCCTAGGAGAATAAAAGCGTATCGAGTTGGTACGATGAGCCCGACCGATTTGGAGACCGTTCGGACCATCAACGTTCTCCCCCGCCATCTCTCTGCCCGCAACTTGGTCGAATGCCTTCGTCATGAGGATTGTGAACAAAAAGCGTTCGGTATGGTATTTTGTATTCATTTCATTTCTTTAAATGCGTTGGTGTTAACGTAGCTAAATTTTTTTGTTTTTGCTAGATACCATGTCTGCTCCTCCCCCCACAAGTCCAACTTTATGGCTTCAAGGAAAGGAGTCGGTGCTAGCTCTTCGTGCGCCCGGGAAAGGGTTGCCCCAACTGCCCTCCGTCCTCCTATCGTCAAACGTGCGTCTTCAACTAGCCGGATGCCAATGGTTACTCCGGTCGGCTCTCAAGCTAATCCAACCATTAACGTTGCTGAAGGCATCGCTGTTGCCGTGGAAAACGAGCCCCCCCCCCCCCCCATAACCTTCCGGCCGTGTTCGTAGATCCCTCCTCCTACGCGACCACCACTTCTGCCCAACCCTTCGTGAGGAAGAGGAAAGGGCACAAAGAGGGGGAGAAGTATGCCTCCTAAAAGGGGCGTAAGGAGAAAGAAGGGTCCTCTTCCCGCTCGGCCTCCAAAAAGGCCCGTAAAGGAAAGGAGGGGTCCTCCTCTCGACCGCTGTCGGGCGGGGTGTTCAGCCTCACGTTCAACATGAGCGACCAGACGAACTTCCACATGAGTTCTACGCACTGGCGTTGATAGAGCTGCTTTTTGAGGTTGAATTGACCAACACAATGTTGGAAATGTTTACCCGGGCGGCATCCTTGGCTTGGTATCTCAAGGAGTTTGCCGACGGCATGGGGGTTGAGAACGTTCGGGCTGAGTTGCTTGTTGAGAAGAAGGTCTCTGAGGATCTTCGGGCAGTAATGGAACAGATGCTGATCGCCCAAGACGACTACGATAAGAAGAACGATGAGCCCCAGGCCGAGTTGGACGAAGTCAAAAAGAAGTTAGCAGAAGCCACAGAGAAGCTTCGTGATGCTCGAGTTGACCATGATCGGTTGTTGGAGGAGTATGGGTAGCTGAAGGTGGTAGTCACCCGTTAGAAGAAGACAGAGGGCGGGCTCCTTCAGAAGAACCGAGCGCTAGCGGATGACTTGGCGAAGGCCAAAGAGAAGGTATCCGAGTTGGAGGCGGGCATCGTGTTTGAACACGAAGAGGGTTTTAATAAAGCTCTCCGTCAAGCATCCGTTTTATGGGGTCCTGGTTCACCTTGATGCCCCAACCACTAAGGACGAGCCGCAAGAGGTGGAGGACCCTTCAAGTGTCGGGATTGGTGACCAAAGGGTGGAGGTCGAAGACGTTGATGAGGCGGCCGAGGATGCCGAGGATATTAATGCTACCAGGGATGATAATGGTGGCCGTAAGGTAGGGTGATTTTGCAAGTAGATAGTTTGGGGTATACTTTTTTGTTTTAAATACTTTGATGTATTTGTTCATGTGGTCGGTCGGCCAACATCTTGACTTGTTTAGGTGTTGGTCGTGTCGTCCCATGGTCGACTTTTTGTATATCCCATACACATTAATACGATTTGTTTTCTTCAATTTGCCTAAGTTATCACTATTACCTTACCGGTCGTTTGACTTCTTTATCTTGCTATCTATTAATAGTGTTTATCGATAAAAAACTCAACTTGGGATTGACCGAGCCGAGCGGCAGTGATTCTTCAGGAAGAACTTCTCCGTTCACCTCTTGGCCAAGTTGACAGTGGTTCCGTTTGGAACTCCCCGTTAATCAACTTGGTTTTGCGAAAGATTCGGACGATAGTGGTTCTTCGGGAAGAACTCTCCATTCACCGCCCGACCAAGTTAACAGTGGTTCACTACAAGAAATAATGGATTTATATACAGAAGTTTATATATGGATTTAAATCCGTATATAAGGCAAATATTATATACGGAATTTATATACGAAATTTGGAAAAAATGTTATATACAGATATTATATACAGTTATTTATATACGGATGTTCCGTATATAAGGTTGGCGCGTGATAGCAGGAAAATTACCGAGGATGGGATCCGTATATAAGTTGTATTATCTGTTTGTTGTTAGAACCAGGTGTTATCTGCAGATATTATATACGGATAAGGGAAATAATTATTTTAAAAAAATATATTTCTGATTAAGTGGAAGCTAGGTGTCATTTCTCAACCTCGAGCTTTCCTCTCTTTGTCGAACCCTCAAGATTTCTTCTCTGTCTAACCATCACGCTTTCCTTTCTCTCTCGAACCATCTTCGGTCTCAATTCGGTGTCCTTCTGTGGAGCCATCTTCGGTGTGGGTGTTGGTCTCTGGAGCCCTCTTCGGTGTGGGTGTAGATCGTGCTTTGATTCTTCCTTGTCTCTCTTTGTCTATTATTGTGACCTTCATCAATCCTTCATCAAACACTGTGTGATGGAATCCTGCCTGATGTGTTTTCTCAGTGTCCTCTTTTTGTAGTTTTCACATTTTATTGTGCACGTATTTTAAGCTTGTAAGGAGCATGGGTTACTATAAATACCCAGCTCCTCTCTTGTATTGAAACTTTTGAGATGAATGAGAATTATATTTCTGAAACCAGAATAATTCTCCTTGAAAGTTAGGCTAGAGAGTCCAAAGACTCTCTCTAGCCATCTTCCAAGCACACTCTCTCCCTTCCATTTTCCATTTTCACGGTGCTTTCTCTTTCCTCCATGCTACCTCTCCTTCGCTGCCACCTCACATGCGTCAGCGCTATCCATTTCCTTCTTCAGCCACGCGTCAGCTCCTTCATTCCACATCATTGGTTTTTCTTCTCGCACATTAGACACGCACATCCACATTCTCTCTCTCGTGAGAGCATTTCTCTATCTCGCAGAATCACATCTTATTCTTCCTCTCAAGGGTTCTTCACAGTTGCTAGTTTTCTTCCTAGAATCTCCTTCTTCCTTCATTTCTTTGCTTCGTCTTAGCCATTACAAACCTCTCCACCAAACATCTTCATCCAAACTTAGGGTTCCTTCATCATTCTCACTTTGCCTTTCAATTTCACCGATTGTTTTACCCTTTCTACCGTTTAATCCACTTTCCACCAATCAATCTAGGTTTTCCACCGTTTAAACCTTAGATCTTAGAATTTTCTTGAGTCTGCTCATAGTTTAGTAGGTTTCCTTTGAGTCAGCTCTCGATTTAGAGCTTCGTCATCATTTTTCATCTTTTCCACTATGTTCATCTCTGGAGAAAGCTTCGGAGGAGCTCGCGACACGCACATTCCTCATCTTCTTGGATGCTCGTCCATCAGTTGGCACCAGAGCTTAGGTTTCCTCCATGATTCACGCGTCAAAGGTAAGTATCTCTGTTTCGATTCTTGTTTCAGTTTGATTCGCGTCTCTGTCTTTGTTTCTAGTTTTTTTTTTGTTTTGATTATGTCTTGATCCTGAGTTTGTTCTTCCATTTCTGTGTTGTTTCGATTAATATCATGTTATATGTTTTGAGTTTTATTATGTTCTTGCGTTGTTTCAACTTTTCTTGTGTTTATTCATCTTGTTTTGTCTTGGTTTGATTTTGATTCTGAGCATTTTGTGTTGTTTCTTTTCATTTCTGACTTGTTCATCATTTTCCTTCGATATCTTGCTTTGATTCAGGCTCTTAGTCTTTTCTTGATTTTTTTGTTGTTTTGCGTTTAGGTTTTAATATTGCGTTGCCTTCAATCAGTGTTTTGTTCATTTTATTTTGGTGCAAGTCTTGGTTTGAGTCTTTTAATTTGAAAATCACATTTCTGTCATGTTCTAGTCTTGTGGTTTGTTTTAATTGTCATTTGAATTCGAGCTTAACTAGTTGTTGCTTATGTTTTGTGATTCATTTGAGTTGCCTGCATTGAGTAAGTTCTGCTCACCATATATAGGATATGACATTGGAGTAATGAGCTTGGTGGCAGATTTCAGTGGTAGAGATAATGAATCTCATGTTTTTTTGAATCTGTTAATGTTTGTTGATAGCTTTACATTGGATCACAACACTAATTTAGTGCCTAATTTGTTTCTGGTTATTTCTGCACTTGACTGAGAATTTGGCTTTGAGATGCATTTGATTGATTGAGCCAGTACCATGTGCATGCTATATAAGCAATGAATTGCTTTGGTAAAGCTTGGTTGCACTGAGAAAACTCCAGTAGAGTCTCATTTGCAGTTGGCCGAACTACATCTTTCCTTGCTTGAGTCTTTTGCTTTGTTTTTGTTCATTTCAGTAGTAGATCATTGCTGGAATTCGGTGTATTCAATTCTAGAGTCATTTGTGTCTTGCATTTGGTGTTGTTTAAAATTATGTAGTTTTTTTTTAGTTGAATCATTTGTTTCTATCATGACTTATATCTTGTGAAGTTGAATTGAAATAGAAATCAAATTATATGTTGTGAATTGTAGCAAAAGAAAGTGAAAGTATAAAAGCATGAGTTCTTGTGATTTGAAAAGAAAAAGTAATTAGAAAAGAAGTATTGACATAACCACATAAAGAGTCAAGATGCAAGTGCAATTCACAACACAGTTTCACTCTTAATGTTTCTCTCCTTTTTCTGGTTCATTAAATAATTGGATTGGAGTGAACATTTTAGAGCAATTGGCAATGCATTATTCTATTTCAATTGCAAATCTGTTTGGTCATATATGATTCAACTTGCTGTGATTTTCTTGTGTTTTTAATCTGTTTGTAGTTCTATTCCTTAGGCTCTATTTGTTGTGCGTACCTTTATTAACTAGCCTTGTTTCTTGTTTGTCAATTGTTGGCTGTCTTGGTTTTGTCTTTCATGTGTAAACTCTGATCTGCTGTTCTTTAATTGAGCTTTTGTTTGCTTTTGTAATCTGGTCTAGAGTTGATCTTGAGTCAGTTTCTCTGTTGTGCTGTCAGTTTCATTATCTGGTGCTTACATTGTTGGTGGCTATCCTATATTGTCCATCACTTTGCCTTAGCCTTTGCCTGTTTGAGAAGTTGTTACACTTTGGTTTCTGGAATTTGAAGGAAGGTTTGTGTGCTTGGTAGCATCTTAGGTGGTGGTGATCTAAAAGACTCTCAAGCCTTGAACTGCCAAGGGAGAATCTCCCTTCCAAACCTTTTCATTTATGTGCTTTAAATTTCAAAAGAGAAGCCTGAGTGTAGTGAGTTTAGTGAGGCTAATTTGGCCTAATTCCTTAGCACTTTGAAATAGAGAATTCATTGTTAATCTAACTGTTTGTGATTGTTCATTGTGCAGGGAAAAGGAGTTTGAGTGATCAACCTAGAGCAATCGTGATTGTACTCATTTTAATGTGCTCTTGCATTCATTTTGAACCTTAATTTGTTTGCTGAATCACTGCTACTTTACCTGTTCTGATTGCATTTTGAACTTCTTCATTTCTACATCAACACTATTTTAATTGCCAATTCCTGATTTCATGAGTGAGTTATTTGACTTGTTCTAGCTTGTTTTTTTATTAAATTATCACTACACATACTTCTGCACATACTACTGCACATTGTATTTCATTGGTTTGATAAGATTGGTCTAATACTTTTGATTAGTCTCGAACATTGTTGTCACCAGTTTGGTCCATTGATTCTGACCAGTTTAACTCACTGATTTGTTATACAGGCTATACTGGTAATTTAATTGTGAATCAACTTATTCTTCATTTTCCCTGCATTGTATCATGTGGTGTATCTACTATTTTTGGTGTAGCTGTGCAAATCTGATTTAATTGGTGTCATATAGCTAGTGCATCAGTTACAAGAATGCAGTGTAGGATGTCTACAAGTGAAGAATCAATCTGCTGATTAGTTGAGCACGAGGAAGAACCTACAACAAAGTCCACTAAAACCAACAACTAGAAATAACATTAATTAGGGAAGTTGCTTAGCTATATTGCTTCTGTTTGTTTAAACTGTTTGTGTTATAGCTTGCAATTTGTTGTATGTTGTGATTTGTTGAATTGGGTGTGATTTTCTTGCAGTTTATTCCTAGAGAGCAAAAGACATTTTCTTTGTAACTGCATCAAGGGCACAAGACCGAGAAAAGGGAAGTGCTTACTGCCATATATATATACACATCACCTTGTGTAATCTGTTTTAGCTAAGGAAATTTTGATTGAAGATCTGTGCATTTGCCTTTGTAGGAAACTGATCAGGAGAGACCAAGAGAATTGATAGCAGAAGCACAAAGTTGAGTAACAAAGCCGAATGAAGTGGACCAGGACCGTAGCAGCCTAGCATAGTTGTTTTCTTTGTATTTGATTTCTTCAAATTGTTTGTAATAGGCTTGTGTTAGCCCACTGTTAGCTTTAGATTTTGTTTTGTAAAAGGCCTTTTAAAAAGTCCAAGTATTTGGAAGAGTCCTTGGTGCTCTTTCAACTCTTGGCAACTTTTCTTGATTGTTTGAACTTTAATTTGTGTTCACGTTTAGGGGTGATTTAGGCTAAAAGGGATTAAACTCTAAGCCTTATCACATTAGAGTCCGAGAGTCTAGTCTTTTAATTGTGCTTAATTGTTTATGATTGTTTGTGAGTTGTGTTCTTTGATTTTAAAGGTGATTTTTGATTAAAGGGTAACTAGTAGTAACCTAAGACATTTCTGGCAAGGTAAGACTTGGTACTTAAGCAGTCTTCATGACTCACCTCTCTTACCTGAGACTTGTCTAAGTGTGAATCTTGTATACCTTTCACACGAAGAAAACTTTTAAAAAAACAAAGATGTCTTGTTATAGTTCATATAGGTCTTCTAGGTTAGATAATGTTGATGAAATGTTTAAACAAGCTAGGAATCTTCCATCGTTTGGTAAAGACATAGGTGCATTAACATACCTAGCTTGGAAAAAAGAAATTGATAAAATAAATCCTTGGTTTTATGGAGAGAGTGAATATTATGCCTTAGCATATATCTCTCTAAGTTAGAAGAGCATGCAAGTGAGTGATGGGATGAAAGACAATATCATGTTAGGAAAGGTAGAAAGTCCTCCATACGTGATTTACATGATTTAAAAGCTTGCATGAGAAGAAAGTTTGTGCTTTCAAGCATTAAAAGAAACCTATAACTAATTAGGGATTGCATTGATGATGGAAAATTATTTCTTGAGCGTTTAAATGATCATGGATTTCTTCGTAGAGAATTAGAATTTGGGGCAAGACTTAAAGAGATCAAGGATAAGGAAAGAGAAAGAGAGATTGAGAGAAAAGAAGAGGAAGAAAGGAAAGAAGAAGAGAAGAGAGAGAGAGAAGAAAACGAGAAAAGAGATGAGAGAAGAAGAAGAGAAGAAGAAAAGGAAGAAAGAGAAGAAGATAAAAGAAAAGAAGAAGAGAGAAAAGAAAAAGACAGAAAAGAAGAAGAAAAGAGAGAAAGGCAAGAAAGAGAAAATAAAGAAAATGAGAAATTGTTACTGATGACAAATCCTATTCTTTTGAAGACTATGGAACCTAAAAGGGAAGGTTTCCAAATCTTTACTTCTTTTCCAATAATTGATTATTTTTCAATTTTTAACTTCTCTTTCAAACAAATTGCCATCTCATATTCTATGCAAAGTTTTTCAAAACATGACAATTCAAATCTTGAATTATTCTTATCTTTTAGGAAAGAAATAACTCAAGACAAAAGTGAATTTGGACTTCTAGAATTTCCAAATGTGATAAAACAAAATATTAGAAGTCCTTATTTCCTTGATTTTATAGACAAATTTGTGTTTGATCCAGGAGGAAGAAAAGTGGATATAAAAAAAAAATAATAAGGCCACTCTAAGATGGCCATGCTCCCAAAGATTGCGTGGAGCTTCTTCATAAGGCGATTGCCAGATTTGAGGACAAATCATTTTTTTTAAGAGAGAGGGTATGATGGAATCCTGCCTGATGTGTTTTCTCAGTGTCCTCTTTTTGTAGTTTTCACATTTTATTGTGCACGTATTTTAAGCTTGTAAGAAGCATGGGTTACTATAAATACCCAGCTCCTATCTTGTATTGACACTTTTAAGATGAATGAGAATTATATTTCTGAAACCAGAATAATTCTCCTTGAAAGTCAGGCTAGAGAGTCCAAAGACTCTCTCTAGCCATCTTCCAAGCACACTCTCTCCCTTCCGTTTTCCATTTTCACGGTGCTTTCTCTTTCCTCCATGTTACCTCTCCTTCGCTGCCACCTCGCATGTTACCCAGCTCCTTCATTCCACATCATTGGTTTTTCTTTTCGCACATCAAACACGCACATCCACATTCTCTCTCTCGTGAGAGCATTTCTCCATCTCGTAGAACCACATCTCATTCTTCCTCTCAAGGGTTCTTCACAGTAAGCTAGTTTTCTTCCTAGAATCTCCTTCTTCCTTCATTTCTTTGCTTCGTCTCAGCCATTACAAACCTCTCCACCGAACATCTTCATCCAAACTTAGGGTTCCTTCATCATTCTCACTTTGCCTTTCAATTTCACCGATTGTTTTCCCCTTTCTACCGTTGAATCCAATTTCCACCGAACAATCTAGGTTTTCCACCGTTTAAACCTTAGATCTTAGGATTTTCTTGAGTCTGTTCATAGTTTAGTAGGTTTCCTTCGAGTCAGCTCTCGATTTAGAGCTTCGTCATCATTTTTCATCTATTCCGCTATGTTCATCTCTGGAGGAAGCTTCGGAGGAGCTCGCGACACGCACATTCGTCATCTCCTTGGATGCTCGTCCATTACTATGGTTGGGGCTCGTTTTTGGGTGCGGTGCTGTAGTTGGGCATTGAGTAGCTTAATCGGGTAAGTAAATCGAACCCTAATGCTTAGTAAATTTGGTTCTTCTCTAGCCATTCTTGTCATCAAGCGATTGTCATCAATCATGGGCTTAATCTCGAACCATCATCTTCGTTGCTCGAACCGTAGGAGTCCCTGCCTCCAATCGTGGTGTTCCAATCGTGGTGCCGTTGTGGGGTAATCGTGTTCTCCGTCTCGAACCTTCAGTCACCTGTCCTCTCGAACCTTCAGTCACCTCTCCTCTCGAACCTCTCTTATCTGCAGTTGTCGGTCAACTCCACCCCTGTTCTGTCAAGCCTTAAATATGGTAAGTGATTGTTCTCTTCCCTCATGTTTATGGTAATCTGTAATGCCTAGAAATCTTTAAAATTGAACCCTAATATGTGTTAATTTTATTTTCATTGCCCCATTTTTGGTTCGTCTGGCAAGACGTAGTTGGATTTTGACTAGGCATCGATTGAGGCTGCTGTGTTGCGGTTTAAGCCGAGACATAGAACTTGGTGCTGCGAAGGTTGAAGGAACCAGAAAAAGGTGTTTTTAATTTCCTCTCTTGCTCGGTTTGGTATGCAATGTACTTCGGTGTGTGTGTGTGTGTGTGTGTATATATATATATATATATAAACTATATATAATGTTAATTTTTAAGTATTGTTGACTGTATTAAGTATGTGAAGTCGTGAATGCTATGATACGTGTTAGTGTAATATATGGACATAAATTTTTGGCTATTCTGCATTGCTAGAGTTGGCTGCCTTGTATTATAGCCTTTTTGAATCTGAACCTGGTGTACTATGTTAATTTTATTTTGTTTAGAATTTTCTGGTGTAAAGTGAAAGAAGTCCTCTGGTTCAGAAGACTCTAGCTTGCTTCCTTCAGATCTTCCTTCCTTTGTTCCTTCATTATAAGGAACTTTTTCTTGTAGAGTAGTGCTAACAAATTAAGTATGCTCTCAAGAGGTGTCCTGTTATGGCTATTGTTGTTGTTGTTGAGGTACTAGTGTTGGATTTTACTAAGTTTTTTTGTGGTGGTGTTAGTTGTTATGGTTGTGGTTGCTCTTCTACCACTATAACTACATTAGATTCCCCCATTTGAAAGGGTCTGTCTCCAGTCCAAGCCATTAGGTTCAGAACATGAAACTTTGAAATCTCCTCAGTTATGACATCTGCTATGTCCAACAAGTATCCTCTTTTGGTGTAGTATATGAATTGGGCTTAAGCAATGGTGAAGCTAGGTACATGGGAGCTAGGGGTCACATTAGAAATGAGAAAGGTGACCCATATTTGTGATAGTTTTCATGCTTTCCCTTTGGAAGTCTTTGAGGTTGTCCAGACCTCCCTAGCTTAGTGTCACTCCTCTTATGAAATCCTTGAACAGTTCCCCTTCCTCATTGGATTTATTTCTTGTGAGCTACAAGAATCCTTGATATTTTTTGATTATGCATTTATCAATTTTGTCCAACTGAAGTAAATCATCAATTGAACTTTTAAATTCATTCAGCACCTCATTACTCCCAATCAAAAAACTAAGTTAAATGAATCTGATCTTTTGGTTCAATGCAGCAGCATGTAACAACTAAGATGCCTCATTTGAAAGGCTTAGACATCTCTTCTTGCCTGTGTAAGTAGTTTGATGTTTCAGCCATGCTAGAGTTGGGTTAATATATTTAAGTTACCATTTAAGTATAACAAAACATAAAACTGTAGCTAGTGGCTCTGATTGAATGACACAACTTACATTGCCCCTCATAATGCCCAATGCCCTTGTATTAAAATTTATCGTTAGTTTTTAAATATAGTGGCAAGACAATTATTATATTAGTTTTGTTTGAAGTTTTTATGTGAATAAATGCACACCAAGTTAAATAATAGAAATTGGACAGTAGTGGCTCTACACTCAGGAAAGGTAGATAAATGCATATAGTTCCAGAGACTGCAAAACCCTTTGTCCACTTGATTAGTATGCCAGAATCAATAGATGTCTGCTTCACAAGAAATGAAAAACTGAATCCAATCTCTTTCTTTCTTCTCAATGAGACATGAAACCTACTATCCTCCTTTGACATCAAACACCCCCTACAATGAAACTCAGCTTGTGTTTGATGAGAAAAAAATAATTTGACAGACCTAATCTTTAGGGACTTGAGCAACCCACATCTATCAGACCAATTTAGACTGCTTTACCTAATCTTATAGGCTAAACAGAAGACGTAGGAGTGACATCCTAACTTGAGCAAAATTTCACCATCTTTTCATTTCACCTTTACTCATCATCAACCTCAATTTGTTCTGAACATCACCTTTCAATATTACTATTAACTCACATATTTAGAAATCTATAAGGAATCATCCACAACATATTTCATTTAGGGTGCTACTTCCATTTTTTAGAATCATAATTAGATGATATGTGTTTATTTTTTTGTTGAAATCTATAAGGAATCATCCATTGTGTTATGATATGTGTTTATTTTTTTGTTGAAATTTTATTTTGACTTTGATATAGGTGTTGAAGTGGTTGGGAAGTGTGGGGTACCTCATTGGGAAGGCTTAAAGTGTTGTACAGTGAAGCAAAAGATCTATCAGAAACTGAAGCAAGGTATGTTTACTCCTGAGTTTTCCCCTGTGTTGTTTTCTTTGTTCCTTGCATGTATGGTGTGGTTGTGCTGTGTCTGGTCTGATTTCTTAGGACTCCAGTAAGATGTGTTCATTAATCTGTTCTTTTATCTGTTTATTGTGGGGTTTTCCCTTCTTAATAATTTGTGCTTTTATCTTTGTATGATCTTAATGTTCAATGTTATGGTGATTATCATTAGAGAGCTTGATATGATCTTAATGTTCTTTCTTGGTTATTGGTACTCTCAATACCCATCACTGATAACCACTGTTGCCACATCAATACCCATTGTCCCTACCACCACTCCTATAGTTAAAATATGTTCCAACTTCAACACTCTAAAATATGTTCCAACTTCAACACTCTAAATTTTCTTCTTCATTCCAAACTGTATAAGTTAAATTAATTAGATTCTCTGAACCCAGGTTCCAAATGGGGATCTCTAGTGTGTGAGACTGGCGTGATAACCAACTACAAAACCTAGACCCTACTGTTACACATTTTTACAATATTAAATGAAAACTACTTTATAATTTTATTTTATTTAAAGAACAAAAATGTCATAAATATTATACAATTATAATTATTTTATAAAAAATTTAAAAAGTAATTAAATAATAAAATAATTTTACCGTTGTAACATGTTAGGTTATTGGTACCCTCAATACCCAACACTGATAACAACTATTGCCACATAAATACCCATTGCCCTACCATCACTCCTATAGTTAAAATATGTTCCAACTTCAACACTCTAAAATATGTTCCAACTTCAACACTCAAAATTTTAGAGCATAAATATAATATTGTGTCTTGACTTATCTTTAATATTAATGTAAAAACGTGTTTTCATAAAGGTCTTGTAGTCCTGTTGGTGATAGTTACTTGTTGGTCTAGTGGTTGTGTTTTAATCTTGCTTAATGAATAAATTATTTATTTGTTTTATTAATTTATTTCAACCTTTTCCTATGGAACGTAGGTTGGAAATTATTTTATTTTGTTGTTCATTTTTTAATGTTTTTCAGCGTGGGGCTCATTTTCTTTAAGGGATTAAGGTGTTGTACAGAGAAGAGTTAGTTTGTTTTCTTTAGTGGTTTTACAAACAACTTTACCAAAAAGAAAGGTATGTATATATATTACATAGTAAGTGTACCAATTTAATCTCTCCATGATTAGAGTTTCGCATGATCAAGTAGTGTTTGAGTTTACTGCTGAGGTGGGAATCTGTGCTTATGCATTGTATGATCTTATTTAGTTTGGGTGGTGAAGCAAACTACGACGAGGGTAGTAAATGTCAATGACTCTAGGCTAGGAGACTCTAAAGTAATAGTACTAAGATGGATAATGTAGGGTATGGTTATTGAATCAGTAGTGTTGGGCATTTGTTTTGTACTGAGAGCAATATTATTTTGTCTAGATGCTATAGTAGGCTTGTTGGGATATTAACGTATTGATGTATGAGAGTGAGAAACCATTGGGAAGATAGTTTGGAGGATCGAACGAAAAGTTCTGCCAAGAAATTTTAGTCATTTCTTTTAGGTTGTACTGTTACCTGTGTTTTTTTTATACCTGTGCACACATCTTTTCTCTGCATTGTTTGGCATGTTTTACGTGATTCATCCTAGGTTAGTGTTTTATAAGGATGTTATATACTCCTACAGTAAAAGTTGCTTTTAGAGGATTTAACGTGATCTTGTAGCATAGAGTGTGTTTTGTATTGTCGAAGGTTTTAACGCATACAGTGATATTATATGGAAATCTTTGAAAGCTAATGCATATAACAGGTTTATAGTGTAATAGTAATTGGTTATCAGTTGTGTTATTTGGATGCTACAGGTAAATATATGTGAATAATTAGTGGTTTACAATATTTGGATGCTACTGGTAAATATATGTGAATAATTAGTGTTATTTGGATGCTACTGGTAAATATATGTGAACAATATTGTACATAATGATTAATATAAAACAATAATATTGTACATAGTGGTTTACATGTACAAAACAAGTAGTAAGATAGAGACATGTTGAAAAACATTGTAAGATAGAGAGAAGAGGACCTAAATTAATTTAGGTTATTCTTTAGGAAGCCATTTGATAGGGCACGTGTCATAATATAGAGATGTATATTAAGCATTGGCTAATTGTTTTGTAATCGATTTATGTACAGAACATGGATCATGCTCCACCAAATCGTGCATGGATGTACGATAGGTGTCATAGAGGAAGAGGTGCTTTGAAAGAGTCTTTTGTATTAGGTGTTGAAGAGTTTATAACTAAAGCTTGTGAATAAGAACGTTACCGTAGAGATGGGGGTCTTCGATGTCCATGTTTAAAGTGCGATTGTACAAAGATTCTGCATGAAAGAGTTGTGAAGCTTCACCTTTAAAAGAACAGTTTCAAGCCTAATTATTTCATTTGGGAGGATCATGGGAAAAGGATGCCAGAAGATGATGTACAGAATCATGAAAGTTGGATGGCTGTAGAGACGAAACGTGGTCAAATTAACCAATTTCAAACAATGGAAGACATGGTGCATGATGCTCTTAGGAAAAATGAGTCATGCCAAGCATCTACTTCTAATAACATTGAAGAGGCTCCGAGTGAAGAAACACAGGTTTTTTAATTTTTTGTTGGATGTAATCCAGCCGTTGTATGGAGGAGCATCAGACTCGAGATTATCAATGTCTGTCAGACTATTAGCTTGCAAGTCAAATTGGAATATTCCTAACCAATGCATAGATGTTATTGCAAAAATGATTATGGATGCAACACCCATCAAATCAGGTTTGCCTAAAACATACTACGATGCAAAAAAGTGTGTATCAAAGTTGGGATTACAATCGCAGAGGATTGATTGTTGCGTGAATGGTTGCATGCTCTTCTATGATAATGAATATGGTAAGAATGATGGCGCGTTGCTTGAATGCAAATTTTGTGGAAGGCCAAGATATCAACCACGTAACACTGGAGCAACTACTACAAAACAAGTTCCTATGAAATCAATGTTCTATTTGCCATTAATTCCCATACTACAAAGAATGTATGCCTCAACACAAACTGCAGAACAAATGACATGGCACTATCAGAACATGTCGACGAATGGTGTTTTGTGTCATCCATGCGATGGAGAGGCTTGGAAGCACTTTGATAGAGTATATCCTGACTTTGGTATCGAGCCACGCAATGTACGACTCGGTTTATGCTCTGGCAGTTTTAACCCAAATGTACAAGCATCAAATATACCATATTCATGTTGGCCAGTTATTGTCACCCCTTATAATCTTCCTCCAGAAATGTGCATGTCTAAACCTTACATGTTCTTGACATGTGTCATTCCCGGGCCATTCAATCCAAAGGTTGCCATAGATGTGTACTTAGAGCCCTTGATAGACGAATTGAAGAAGTTGTGGACAAATGTGATAACATATGATATTTCAAGGAAACAAAACTTTATTTTGAGGGCCATGCTAATGTGGACAATTAATGATTTTCCTGCTTGTGGTATGTTGTCCAGTTGGAGCACTCATGGTAAACTGGCATGCCCACATTGCATGGAGCATACAAAGGCTTTTAGATTATATCATGGGGCAAAAAATTCATGGTTTGACTCCCATCGGAGCTTTTTACCGAATGACCATGCTTTTAGGAGGAATAGGAATGCTTTCAAGAAGGGGGAAGTGGAGATGGATGGCACACCACCATATCTTACAGGAACAGAAGTTTGGAATAGAATCAATGGTTATCCTAAAATAACTAAAAATGGTGCACCAAGAATTGATGGATATGGTGAGTGGCATAATTGGACGAAAAAAAAGCATCTATTGGGATCTATCCTATTGGAAGGATAATTTGTTAAGGCATAATCTTGACTTCATGCACATTGAAAAAAACTTCTTTGACAACATCTTTAATACTATGATGAATGTTGTACTGTAGACGAAAAGCAAATTATACACTTTCAATAGACCAAAAGCAAAACAAGTCTGTCATTGGGTAAAAGCTCTTAGGATGCCTGATGGATATTCTTCTAACTTGTCAAGGTGTATTGATGTGAATAGGGGAAAGCTCATTGAGATGAAAAGTCATGACTGCCATGTGTTTATGGAGTGCTTACTTCCTATAGCGTTTAGTTCTTTACCGTCTCATGTTCTCAATCCCATTACAAAGATAAGTCATTTCTTTAGAGTTTTGTGTTCTACTACATTGAACAAGGATGACCTAGCAAAGATGGAAGAAAACATTCCAATCATTTTGTGCAAGATGGAGAGAATATTTCCTCCCTCATTCTTTGATTCTATGGAACATCTCCCTATCCATCTTCCATATGAGGCACGACTTGGTGGACCAATCCACTATAGGTGGATGTACCCATTTGAAAGGTGACAATATGACATCTTATTGTTCAATTTACTAGGCATAATTCAAAACCCTAACATATCAGTTTCAAATTTGTAGGTTCATGGGATATGCTAAACGTTCAGTAAAGAATAAAGCTAGGGTTGAAGGATCTATTTGCGCATCATACTTGCATAGAGAAACAACTCATTTTTGTTCTCACTATTTCAAAAACTTCATGTTAACACCACAAAGCAGTAGAAATGAAGTAGACATTCAAATAGAAAGCTTTACGACAACATTATCAGTGTTTGACCAACCTGGCCGTCATTCTGGGAGGGAATCAACACATTGGGTAAATGATGAAGAATTGAGATCAGCTCATGTTCATGTATTGATCAATTGCAATGAAGTTGAACCTTACCTTGAGTAAGCCTCCAAAATCAATTATATTTCCCAATTCTTTCATTTGATATAATTTATTGTCTGTGATCTAATCTTGTCGTACATGTCGACAGCTCATTCTTACATACCTATCAACTATCTGAGTCAAACAGTTCGACATACATACATGCTAATTTCCCATTGTGGTTCAGGCAAAAAGTACGACTTCCTATCATTCTTACACATTCATTTCTTCCTTAATTCTTTAATCATTACATTGTTGAATAGTTTCATATCCTGAATGGTTGTAGGTTCATAACGATCCTTTAAGTGTGAGAAACCAACATCTTAGAGAGTTATCACTTGCTCCTTTAAGGTGTGTAAAGAAATGGCACACCTTCTTTGCTAATGGATACAAATTTCATACCCATGCATGGAGTCAGGGCAAGAGGACAATAAATAGTGGGGTTCATGTTAAAGGGCTAACAGAAGGAGGTCAAGATGATTTCTATGGTGTCATTAAACACATCTATGAGTTGGAATACAATTCAACAACCACTAAAAAGAAAATTGTAATATTTTATTGTGATTGGTTTAATCCATCGAGAGTACGTACAAGGGTGGATTCAAAGTATGGCATTGTGGATATTCGAATGGATAAAAGATATGTGTTGTTTGATCCTTTTATAATTGCACATAATGTACAACAAGTGTATTATGTACCATATCCTACATCACGCATGGACAAACGAGGTTGGTGTGTTGCGATAAAAACGAAGCCTAGAGGTCGCATTGATTCTAATGATGTAGAAGTCGATGTGCCATACCAAGTGGAGGAAATGTCACATGTTAATGATGTCATTGAAGTTGATGAAGTAGTCCAATTACAAGATGTAGAAGCTGGTCTTGAAGAAGTGGACCCTAACAATATTTCATCATTTCAAGGGCAAATAGATGAAGATACAACAGAATCAGAAGAATACAATGCAGAGGGAAAGGGTGAAGATGAATTTCATAGTTCTAACATTGAATAGAGTTAGGGTGTGTTCCTCCTTATTTTTGTTGCATTTATAATGCTGTCCACAATCTTAAGACTTATCAATGTAACTCTTTTGTTAAACATTTACTAATAAAGTTTTATTGGAAAGCCAGAAACAATGTGACTTCATTTGTTGTTGATGTGTTTGGTTTTTGCTCGTGTTTTTGGTTTGTTTTTGGAGTATAATATTGTTTTTGGAGTACTTGTTACACATTTTTATCTCTGATTGTACTATTTCTAAATTTTCTTTTCTTCTATTGTATAAAAATATATATTATGTTCAAGAATATGGCATCAGGTGCTTCTGGCCCTCCTATTCCACCTTCAGGAAATTCTGATAAGGGGAAGGGGAAGAAATCTTATGTAGTGAAGTTGATGACACGTTTCAATAATGAAATTGGTTCAACCAGTCAGCCAACTACACCTACCTCAACCTCCACTGGTAGATCTGTTCCACCTCCATTAATTGTTCCTACCTTGACTCCCACTCCACATCAAGTTCCTACATCTACACCTACCTCCATTGGTACATCTCTTCCACCTCCGATACAAGTGCCTGGCTTGACACCCACTCCATACCAAGTGCCTCCTCATCGAATGACTTCACTCTCTCCCAATGTTGGTTCTAACCCATCAACTCCCAGAAATATTGCACTATCGCCTGGTACAAAGGATGCAGATCCACATTCCAGTTCAGCCACCAATTACGTGGAAGAATGTTCCAATAGTTGTCCAATGATTACACCCGTTGGAGGAGGGTAAGAAAAAATTAACTCAATTAATATATAGACAATTCATTGTTGTATTATTCTAATGTTTGAGTTTAATTTTGTTTTAGGTTTTATCCTACAAAAACTGCATCGAAGGCAATCACAACCACCATCAAGCAACAGTTTGATGAGCCATGGCTAACATGGGGCTCAATCCCTAAGTCAACCAGAGATGTCTTCTTTGAACGTTTTAAGGTACACACTTTTCAATCTCAATCCTATTACACTAAGCAATTATTCTCTGTATGTGTAAATCAAACCTATTATGCATGTTTCCAGCCCCTTGTTTGTTGTGTGATTTAACTCTCATGCATTCCTGATATAACCATTGTTGCCATTCCAAGCAAGGGATTACTTTGGTGCAGCTACAGAAAAATAATTTGTTTTGTTTCCTTTACAACCAGAACATTCATTTCTAACAACCAATAAGATTAATTTTCTTAATTAGAAAATGTTACTGATACACTTTTATACTTTGAACTTGTTTACTTATTCAAACCTATTATTTCTAATATAACAGAGAAAGGTTTCATGGAAGCCTGAAGATGAGGAAAGGGTAAAAAAAAATTATCACACCAAGGCATCTCATAGACTCTTAGAGATGTATAAAAAAGCTAGAACTCTAGGAAAAAGACCTGATTGGCTGGGGGACGATACTTGGAATGCTCTTTTGGAAAAGTGGAACATGGCACTTTATAGACAAAAGTGTGAAACGACAAAGAAGAATCGGACATCTGAAAAGGGTGGTTGTTTGCACACTAGAGGATCTATAAGCATGCATGAGCATGCTATTCGTTTGGTATATAACTTGTACATTTGTTTTTCTTATATTTGTAATCATAAACTTTACAAATACTTATTAACAACTCATTTTGTTTGCAGTCACAGGAGCTTGGTCAGTCTGTGCATGTTGATGAAATATTTCAGCAGACACATATTCGTCAATCAATAGGGGAATTTGTGGACAAAAGGTCTAGGCGGACCCATGTAAGTTTGTACTAACTCTATCACATTATAAATTTTCGGTTTTTAAACCTCATGTTTAATGCTAATATTTATTCATTTAATAGGAACAATTTGTTGCAAAATTTTCTCAAATAAGATATGAGACTGCATCTATTGGTGTCTCAACATCTTTTCCTCTAGACCCTACGGAGGAGGAAAGATTGAGAAACCGATGTTGGTTAGAGGTTGCTGGTGGAAAATACAAGGGACGCGTATACGGCATTGAAAATGTCACTTCCCAAGATGACTGTGTTGATAGTTACATCCAACAGACACATGCATCTTCTACTACTCAACAACAAAATTCAGAAGAAATTGTTAACCTGAAATCGCAGTTACAACAATAGGGTCAACAGCTTGAAAAGTTTGAAGGCTTTATTGGCGTCCTCCTGCCATTCCTTCCGCCTTCAGCAGCCGGAGCTGCACAAGACTTTTTAAACGTTCAAAATCCTCAAGTTCAAAATGAAGTACCCAATGATGTCCAACCAGAACATCAACCTCTAGAACAGCAACCACCACACCAGCAACCACCAGATGAACAATCACAAGATGGAAATGATTATATGCATTATTAGGCATTTTATAGAACTTATTTCCATTACTGTTGAACTCATTTAGAACCACAACCACAATCCATTTATGAACTTACCTAATGTTTATTCTTGCAGTTATATTGATGTAAACAATATTTATGTATTCATATACAATGTTTCCTTTATGGATTAAGTGTATCTGAAAAGCTTATTGGATTTATATGTCAATGTGCAATGTATAATGTCCAGGTTTGCTTATATATATTGTGAATGTTCACTATAATGTCCAGGTCTACTTGTATATTGTGCATGGGGAACTGCTATATACAGGGTATTTATTTAGCTCTTCTTAATCCATTATATATAGATTTATCTGTATATAGTTATATACGGATTTATGCGTATATAATTTCCGTATATAGGTTATATACGGATTTATCCGTATATACTTTATATATGGATATATCCGTATATAATTTCCATATATAAGTTATATACGAATGTAACCGTATATAAACCTAGCTACGATAGTATTATATACGGATTTTTGTCCATATGTAATCCGTATATAACCAAGTATTATATACGAATTTTAGGTCTTATATACAAATTTTTGCTGTATGTAATTCACTTTTTTCTTGTAGTGGTTCCGTTTGGAACTTCCCATTCATCAACTTGGTTTTGCGAAGGATCCAGACGGTAGTGGTTCTTCGGGAAGAACTCTCTGTTCACCGCCCGGTCAAGCTGACAGTGGTTCCTTTTGGAACTCCCCGTTCATCAACTTGGATTTCTTTGTAGGTTAATCGCTTTACAGGATTATATGTTTATAATAGAAATCCTTGCCACAAAGGGGGATGCCTTATCATTGTATTAATCATCTCAAAAATAAAATTTACATTCAGAAATGGCAATTAACTAAAATAAAGTTCGAGGTGAGTGGCATTCCACGTGTTTGGAATGGGGGCGTCCGTCCAAGTACAATAGCCTATAAGCCCCGTTTCCCAAGGCTTCTGAAATTCGGAAAGGTCCTTCCCACTTGGCTGCGAGTTTGCCATGAGCGGTTGTCCATCGTGCTTCTCCGGTCTTCCTCCACACCAAATCTCCCTCTTGGAAGTTCCTCGGCTGGACCTTGGAGTTGTATCTTCTCTCCACCATTCGCTTGCATGCTTCAGCCCTCAATGCCGCCCAATCCCGTCTCTCCACCAGCAAGTCAAGTTCTACCCTTAACTCCTCATCATTCAACTGAAGGTCCTCTATCTGGCGCCGCAGAGAGGGTTCTCCCAACTCGATCGGCAACATGGCGTCTGTCCCGTACGTCAAGTTGAAGGGTGTTTCTCCGGTTGTCCCATGCGAAGTACACCGGTACCCCATAACACTTCCGGGAGTTCATCCGCCCATGCTCTCTTCTTCTCCCCTAGGCGCTTCTTCAACTCTTTGTTCACGGCCTCTACCTAACCGTTCGTTTGGGGTGTTCCACCGAACTAGTGACGTGTTTGATTCCTAGATCCTTGGAAAACTTCGCTAGCTTTTTATCAACAAATTGTCGTCCGTTGTCGGTAACAACCGTATGTGGGTGGCCAAATCGGCACACCAACCTCCAACAGAATTTTTGCACCTGCGACGCTGTGATAGTCGCCAAAGGTTCGACCTCTAGCCATTTAGTGAAGTAATCGATTGCAATCAATAAGAACTTCTTCTGAGCCCGACCTACGGGAGAAGGGCCGACTATGTCCATTCCCCACTGAGCGAACGGCTCGGGGGATGTCATAGTGTGCAAGGCCTGCGGTGGGGCGTGCGTGCTATTGGCGTGAGCTTGGCAACTGAGGCACCTCTAAGTGAATACTTTAGTGTCTTCCTCCATAGTTGGCCAGTAATATCCGGCACGCAGTACCCGAGCCTTTAGAGATCGACATCCGGTATGGAATCCACAAATTCCATTATGGAGCTCGTTCATGACGTATTGTACTTTTTCTATGCCGAGGCATTTGAGGAGAGGAGTTCAGAACCCCCTTCGATACAGGTCGTCTCCAACGATGAGATAGCAGACAATCTTCTTGGCGTCGGTCGGTTCCACCGGCCGTCCTGCGTCCTGTCGGACCATTATTGCCTCAATCCCCGTCCGCCAATCTCTGACGTCCTCTATAGATACCGCCAGGCATTCCATTGACGGTTGAAGCAGGACTTGCCGGATGATGGTCGTTAATTGCCTTTTCTCTTTTCCCGAGCTTAGCTTAGACAACATATCCGCCCTGGTGTTGTTCTCTCGAGGGATGTGTCTGATGTCGACTTTATCGAACAGTTTGGTCAGCGTCGTTGCTTTGTGGAAATACCGAAGGAGGTGTTCTTCCTTCACCTGAAACTCTCCGTTCATCTGACCTACAACCAACTGAGAATCTGTCTGACACATCACCTTCCGGGCTCCCATATCCCTCGCCAACTCTAAGCCGACCACTAGGGCTTCGTACTTGGCCTGATTGTGGGAGGCTTTAAACTTGAAAACTAATGAATGCTCTAGCAGGAAACCATTGGGGCCCTCTAAAACCACACGTGCCCCGTTGGTGGATCGTTCTAACGCTCTGCCAGCGTATAAATTCAACTTCTCATTGTCCTCGAGGGGCAATTCTGCTGCGAAATCGGCCAAATGTTGACCCTTAATTGATCCTCTCGGCTCAAAACATAGGCCAAATTTGGACAGCTCGATTGCCCATCCCACCATTCGTCCTGCCACATCGGGCTTCCTCAATATTTTTGAAATTGGGAAATTCGACCGGACAACGACCTAATAGCTCTAAAAGTACGATCGGAGCTCTTCTAGAAGCGTTCAGCAAGGCTAGGGCGACCTTTTCCACTTGCTGATATCATGTTTCGGCCTCATGGAGGGTCCGACTTATGAAGTACACGACCCTAGGCTCAGGTTGTTCTTGTAATAGCACGGCGTTGACCGCTGACTCAAAGACTCCTAAAAATCTACAAATCTTTCCCTGGCGTCGGGCGGTTCATCATTGGTGTATTCAACAAGATGGCCTTGACATCCTGGAACGCTTGTTCGCAATCTCCATCCCATACTAAGTGGGTTCCCTTCTTCATCTTCTTCAACACCGGTCATACCCTTTCTACCAACCTAGGGATGAATCGAGATAGTGTTGTGAGCCGGTCTACCTACCTCTGGATTTCTTTGAGGGTGGCTGGGTTTTGCATTTCCAAAACGGCCGAACATTTGTCGGGGTTGGCCTTAATGCCTCTGGCAGTGAGCATAAAACCGAGGAACTTTCCCGCGGCTACTCCAAAGGTGCACTTCGTCGAGTTAAGTCGCATTCCGTACCTTCTCACTTGTCTGAACACTTCCTCCAAGTCCTTGACATTATGAGGCCCGTCCGATGAGCGGACGACCATATCGTCGACATAGACATCCATACACCGACCGATTTGCTCAGCGAAGATTCTATCCATCAAGCGCTGATAGGTGGCCCCGGCGTTCTTCAAGCCGAAAGGCATAACTTTGTAACAAAAGTTCACCTTTTCAATGATGAACGCTGTCTTCTCCCAGTCGGGTTCGTACATAGGTATTTGGTTGTAGCCAGAGTACGCGTCTAGGAAGCTTAACATCCGGTGGCTGGAAGCTCCATCCACTAACGCGTCTATGCTCGACAAGGGATGCGAGTCTTTGGAGCCGACTTTGTTTAGGTCGGTGTAATCGGTGCACATTCGCCATTTTCCGTTGGCCTTCTTCACCATTACCAAATTGGCGAGCCAAGTGGTGTATGTCACCTCGCTAACAAATCTTGCCACCCTCAACTTCATGACCTTCTCTTCAACGACTCTCCTCTTCTCTTCCCCCATCCACCGCTTCTTCTGCGCGACCGGTCGTGCCTCCTTGAACAAAGATAGTTTATGTGACATAACCGAGGGGTGGATTCCTAGCATATTGGCGGCCATCCACGCAAATAAATCACGATTCTTCCACAGAACAGACCAAATCTCTCTCTCTAATTTAGGATCCATCCCTCGAGCCATTGTTGTTGTTTGGGAAGCATCTTTCCCTATCAAGACCGGCTGAGTCTCCCTAAGGGGCTCCAACCGATCTTCCATGTTCGTTCGAAGGGCAAGGTCTGCCATTGTCACCGCTGATCCACCTGTCCTCCTTCTGACCGTCTGGGCATGAAGCTTCAGCCCTGCTGCATAACATTCTCTAGCCGTCTTCTAATCCGCTCGGACAGCGCAGATTTCCCCTTTGTCGGAGGGATACTTCATCGTGAGATAGGGGGTAGACACGATTGCCCCGAAGGCATTCACGCACGGTCGGCCTAGGAGCACGTTGTAGGAAGTGTTGGCTTCCACCAACAAGTACCTAACCTTCTTCTCGTCCACATCCCGTCTGGTGCCTAATTGAGTACGCAAATCAACATACCCCTTAGTATCCACCCTTTCGCCCGCGAATCTGACGATTTGCTCGTTGTACGGGACGATGAAGTCGTCCGAAATATCCATCTGCTGGAAGGTTTTTCAGTAGAGGATGTTCACAGAGCTTCCTTGGTCAATTAGTACCTTACCCACACTGTAACGAGTCATCTTGATTAGGGTCGGGTGCATGGAAATCTTCATCCCAAAACGAAATGGACGACATCGTTTGTCGGGGCTTGTCAACTGCGTGGACGGATTGGAGGGCCCTTATATGACGTTTGCTGGCGGATGCAGAAGATCCTCCTCCAGCGAAGCCATCGGATATCGTGTTGATATGTCCTTGCAATGGACGGTCTTGGCTTCTACTACGGCTTCTACTTCGAGGTCTCTCCGATCGTGGGTGATCGGTCTGGTCCTGCCTAGATCTTTCTTGTCTCTTCGGCCTCCTGGGGCTTGTTCGTCGTTGACTCGACCGATCCACAAGTGTACGTGGTCGGTCGATCCGCACATACTTTTTCAGTTGCCCCGCACGGATTAATTCTTCTATTTTATCCTTTAGGGTCACACACTCCTCCGTGGTGTGGCCCATGTTTTTATGGTACAAGAAGTGTTTATTTCCATCCGCCCCCAGCGGAGTGGGTCGTCTTTTCGGCTCCAGGATCAGCTTCGGGATCAACTCCGCACTCAAAGCTTCTTGGAAATTTTTCGCCCGAGGGGCGTTCAAAGGGGTGTATTGTTGGAATTGCGGTCCCTAGGGCAGTTCTTTTTGCTTGAATCCCCCAAGCTTCCCAATCTGATCGCCCAATTTCCCCCCATCGGCTTTGACTTCCTGATTCTCTTTCTTGTATGACAACTTCATCTCCTCCACCCTTATTTGATCAGCTACCCTCTCTCGCAGTTCTTCCTTAGTCTTGGGCACCTGTCGGCAGACGCTATCTTTGAATGGCTCGGGCTTGAGAGTGGGTAGGACGTAATGCAAGGAGAGTTCTGGGCTCAAGCTCTTCACCCGCCGGACGATTTTCTGGTAACGGTCTATGAACGCTCTCAAAGTTTCCTCCTTCCCCTGTTTCAGGGTGACCAACTCGAAGATGGTCAGGTCTTGGGCGCTATTGCCGGCGAATTGGCGATTGAACATGCGCTGTAATCCAGCAAAATTCTCGACGGAGTTGGGGGAAGTAAGTTAAACCACTCAAGCGCCTCCCCCTCCAATGATAGGGAGAACGCTCGACACCAAATGGCGTCGTTGCCTGTTCGGAACACCGTTGTGTTGGAAAAGGTTTTGATGTGGGCCTGTGGGTTCGTCGTCCCGTCGTATATTTTAAACAGAGGCGGACAAACTGCTTCGATATCTGGACATCCATGATCGCTTGGACAAAAGGGAGTAACAATGTGGACGAGGTCTCGGTTTTTATTACTAATTGCTTGTCTCCTGTGGCACTCTCCACGTGGACTGATTTGGCCTTACTTCCCTTGACCTCCGGCTCCGTGGGTTTCCACGTTTTGTCCGGCCCACTACTGTGTTCGGCTTAATCCTCCATTGCAGCCTTGCCACGCTCCTTAGCCTGGTTTCCTTCCCCTTTTCTCCTGCTCCCTCTCGGGCAATGCGTGCCGAACATTCGACCCTGACAGCCATGAGTTCCGCCTCATGACGTTGTTGCATCTCCTCCATCTTTTATTGTAGCATCCGGATCATCTCTGCTAGGTCGTCCATACTCATGTTTCTCGTGGTCACCATTGGGTTTTGCAAGTAACTCGGCCCCACGGTGGGCGCCAAAATGTTTCGGTTATTGGGGCTGAGTCACCAAACTCCTCCATAATTTGTCTTCTAGTCGTCCGGGCTCGCTCCAAACTCCGTTGTTCATTCTTCCGTCTAGGAGGGAACCTGTCAAAGATTCTCCGATGCCAAAGTCAGTACAGGAACCGTTTGACGATTCAATGAAATAGTAATGAATTTGCAGTAAATGCAACATATCTACCACTCACCTCTGACCTGTATTTATAGTTTTCGCCCAATTCCAGCCTAATGGATCTAATCACCATGTACCTTAATCCTAGTCTTAATGAACCAGTTTACCGACTGACTGACCTTGCACAGCCGCCTGTACGGTGTACCGTCATTACTCATCTTAGTGGAATGATGAATGGTCGAGTCGCACAGTGTGTGGTGAGTGTTTATGCCAGTCATCCGATAATGCTATGAGAGGAGTAAAAAAGTTTGAAGAAACACCGGCTGTTAAATTGATGTCGGCGTTGCTCTCGGACCGCCCGTTCCATACGGGATATTTCTGTTGGAGGCGAATCCTATTATTTTGAATTTTGGACATGGAAGTATCTTCTCCCAGTGTAGAATTCACATTAAATTGGGGAATATTTTTCATTTTGGTAATCATTATATACCCTATTTGAATCGACATATGACTCATCATCAGCACAATTGCTAAAGTGATTTGTTGTGATAAAGGTAATGTTGTTGTCATGAGAGTTACGATCGTGATCATATTGGCACTACGATATTTTGCACGTATTGTATTATCACTTTATTGTTTTTGATACATTTTGATTAACACTTTGTTTACATTTTGTGAGTAGTAAATATAATAATTTTGTTACTCTTTAATCTCATATATTCATTGGTACTAAAAGTTAGTCAAGTAATGTGATTAGTAAAAAAATTATTTTGTAAATACAAGTCTCATAAGCTATGCCAATTTATTTTTGCTAAAAAAATGATTTAGAATTTTATTTAACTAAAAATAAATGAGATTGTGATTTTATTTTATTTAGGCTAGCAATCTTACATATTTTAGGTTTGAATGAAGTGAAAATTGTATAAAATAACTGAAACTTACAAAAGCAATAAATGTCAATGAGACAAAAAACAAAAATGTTCATGTTCATTGAAATTTGATTTTCTATATAAACATAAAATAAAGTTGGTACCTTTGGGTTTTTCTTTTTATTAATAGATTCATAAAAAAATTCTTGAAACTAAAAGGCTAACCGTGGAATCAAAATGATTTGCAGAAAAGGAAAATATTATTGGAACTAGATTAAATTTCATTTTAAAAAATTATGAACAAGAAAGAGACATGAATAATTACTAAGGATTTAAACAATAAGAGAGTGATAGAAATCTATCCTTCACTACTGCATTACGAGGATATGGTACCGGTTGGTTTTGTTTATACGCACCAGTTTTACAACCGAAGCATATTCAGACGAGGTAATAAGACATTGGTTTTATGCCTCGGTTATAAATTGAGTCAGAAAAGAATGGATTATGCCTCGGTTTTTAGGTAACCGAGGCGGTATCTTGTTTTTTTTTTTTAATTTATTCACTGTGAAATGATCTTTTAACGTTCCTAAAGCTAATAAACAGTCATCCCTTACGCATCATCTCTTCACTGTCAGCCAACCAATAAACCTGTTTCAGTAAGAACAACAACACAGAAAGCATACAAATAACTCAAGGCTTCATTTTGGGGGTTCATAGCATAGTAAGAACTCAAAGCATTTCAGTAAGAACAACAACACACGTATAAACGAAGTCAAACATAATATCACACACACACACAGAAGTTTCGAGAAGATTCTAGGCCTTCGCCGCAGGCACTGATTCGTAGGCCGTCGGGGGACCACTGAAGGTGGTCGATGCGGCCGGAGGTGTTGGTGGAGAAACGCGCGATGGTGGCCGGAGGCGTCAGCGGAGGCGACCGACTCGCCGTTGGTGGAGAAATGCGCGATGGTGGCCGGAGGCTCACGATGACCACAGATCTGGCATTGGAGGCTCACGATGACCACAGATCTGGCCTCCATGCGCGCTGCGAGTCGGACGGCAGGCGGAGGGATTACGGTTCGGCAGGTGGTGGTGAGGATTCTGGCGAGGGTTCTAGCGACGGGGATTTGGGCTTGACAGGGTAGGAAACTGGTTGGATGATGATGGGTTGGGAGGGTCTGGCGGGAGGGTTTGAGTAAGAATCGGAGGAAGAGCAGAGAGAACTGGAGCCGCGGTGAGAACCGGAGGCACCGGTGTCAGTTGTCGTAGGAATAAGCGACGACAGCGAGAGAACTAGAGGCACCGTGGAGTCCAGAAGCACCGGTAGAGGGAGGCAGACACCATCTTGTGGCTCGACGGAGAGGCAAAGATGAGAGAGGCGTGCGAGAGAAAATCCTGCGAGAGAGAAAGATAAAAGCCTTTTCAGATTTTTCAGATTTAACCTAAGGGGCAACCCATTATGCTTCTGTTGGGCCTGTACCCGAAGCAGTAACGCATATTATGCCTCGGTTCTGAACCGAGGTAATAGCGCTTTGTCAGAAAAAAAGTGGTGAAATGACATGACTTTTATGCTTTGATTGTCATTTTACCCGAGACAGTAACATACATAGGCACCGGTTCAAAAATAACCGAGGCATATAATCACTCAGTATTTACAAAATTGCCACCGCGCTTTTATACGCTTCGGTTTCAGTAAAACTGAGGCGTATATAGCGCGTTAAAATAGCTTTTTTTTACTAGTGCTTTCAGAATGTAACGTAGAAATGTAATCTGAGAAAATATAATTTACCAAGTATCATCAATACATGAAAAGAAAGATTGGTGAACAAAGCCAAAAGCACACTTCTTTAATTAGTGATTGTCATTTTTTCAAAGTTACAACTTTTTTTATATAATGGTAGAAATGGAAGGAAATGAGTGTCAAAATTAGTGAACAGTAGATACAGGTATGGTTGATGTGAGTGAAAAAGAAAAGTTAAATGCTTAATTTAATCATTTATTAAAATATTATTGATTTTTCTTTTTGTTAAGATTGATTTTTGAAGTTGTAAAACCATGACCAGACGAAGATTATTAGATGGTGAGAGAAAAGGGACTGGATTGATTAGGCCCCACCGTGAAAAAACAAAAGAGGCAATTGCTTCCTGCACCCTGTCAAATATGTCAAAAATGAGTTTTTAAATCAAAACTTAGTCCTCTTTTTCTTCTGCTGGACATTGAAGTTGTGGGAGTTCTCCCATTCACCCACTCTTATGACTTGAATAAATTTGGGGAAAAATGATGGAGGAGATTTGAGAGGATCTGAAGGTAAATCTTTTTGTTGTTTATTTAAGTGAATTTGGAGATAAGTGAGAGTGGATTTGAAACTAAATTTTTTTAATTTGTCACATCAATCAAATCCTACATTAATTTTCACAAACTTTACTTCCAAATTCATCCTCACTTACCACCAAATCCACTCAAATAAACAACAAAAAAAATTTGTCTTCAAATCCCCTCAATTATTTTCTCCCAAATCCATTCAAGTGAACAAAGTGATAGTGATTTTGGCAATCGCTTGGAGAAGTGGATAAGAAGTGAATGACCGTGCATTGTGCGGATGAATCTGAATAAGGTGTTTTATTAGTTTCTGAAACGAGTATGAAAATCCACTGGAATGAGAATTTGGGGTTGGGGAGGTGAAGGGGTGAAGGTTGTATTCTAGAACAGTAAATCCGAAATATATAACCGGAAAATGTTTTTTGGGATATATTTTCCGAATGAGCATTGTGGAATTTTTTATTTAAAGACGGAAAGCCTGATGAGTGATGGTTTTCCTACTCAATTCTCAATTCATGAAGTTGGGGGATTTAACACACATAAAGAAATTCTCATTTCATCAACTTCAAATATGTCTTTACAATAAAGACAATCTTCTATGTATAGATGAAGATAAGCTCATCTAAAATTTAGTCAAACTAAAACATGAATTGGTTTCTAATTACAACCCTTAATTAAGGAAAACGTTAAAAAAATGAGTTTTCTAGGACCTATTATTTCTTGTTGTGCATCAATCTTGTCATTGGATGGGAATTTCCCTACAGTAATGGCGTTGGGCGCCCTCTGCTGGCGCTAAGTGGGAGAATTTGCTGGATGATTTGAATGTCACTCCTCTTCATGCTATCTTTCCTTAATTTGGCTCTCGTCATCCTCCTCTTGAAAGAATTTTTCCATGAATTCTAAAAGATCATACATATAAACATAAGTCAAATAACACAAATCTAAAATAACCCAAAATAGAAATTATAACTAAAATAATATTTGGATTTTGGAAAAAGGTCAATCTTTTATTATTAAAGGTTTGGAAATCTTGCTCTAGAGTCAAATATCCATATTCAAAAGGCATCAACATTTTTAAAGTAAGGATATATGCTCAAAAAACATAAATAAAAGAATATTACCCAGACAAATAACCAAACTACAAGTATAACTTTGATTGTCCATAGGTTTGTTAGGGATGGACAAACAAACAAACTGATATGCATATATTTCAAAGCTTATATACTTCTTCTCGGTCATAATTTCTTCTTCCCATGATTGATGTCATTGTTCCTTAATAAAAAAATATTTCCCAAGCAAAAAAACAAGAGATGAGTTAGTGTATTTCTCTCTCTCTCTTTTCTTCTTCCTCTTTAGCTTTCTTTTCTTTCTCCTTTCTCTCCTTCCTTTCTTCATCTTCTTCCCTCTCTTTTCTTTCTCTTCTCTCTCTCTCTTTCTTTTCACTTCTTCCTTTTCTTTCTTTTCTTTTCTAGAATTTTCTTATCTTGCTTTCTTTTTTGCCATATCCTCTTTACTTTCTCCTCTTTTTTCCTTCTTTCTTTATCTTCTTTTTCTCTTAATGTTTATCTATCTGTTTGTTCTCTTTGTGCCTTTTGCTCTCAATGTACTCTTTTTCATAACTTCTAAATGTCCATTTTCTCTCCATTTTCAAGTATAAAATTTAATTCTTGAGGTCTTCATGAGTCATGGGACTTGCACTCCATTAGGACATTTAGAAGTTTCATGGTCATAGTTTTCACATTTGACGCATATCTTAGAGCATTTGTCCTACCTCTTGGCAACAATTTTTTGTCATGCCTGTGCTTCCTTCTAAGATTAGAAATCTTTTAGCTTTACATTTATGGACACCAAGGCATTCACATAATCAACCAAAGCCAAATTCCTATGAGGTTTCTCTTAGAGTCCATGCTCTTTCCTCCTTTGAGAAGCCTCCAAAGGGATGCAAATTTCTTCCTTGTATTTGGCAAGTTTGCAACATCACATGTTCCCCTCCTAGTACTTTTTGCTATCAAAGATAAACCTTTATGTGAAAACTTGTTCAATTCTTTGTATTGCTACTTGTTTTGCTATAATTTTACATGTCGACTAAACACTACAACTTATAGGACTCACATTTTGCTTTTCATCTCCAAGCCATGAACTCTACCATTAAGAGTGTTGACAGGTCATTTGACTCCTCAATGACGTTGATGACTACATATGTGTGTCCACATTTTAGGTTTAATTTCAAAATATTGATGGAATTTTTGCGTTTAAATGATTAATTTAAATAAGATTTGTAATAATTGAACTTATCGGGTTTGTGAATTAAAAGATCTTACAAAATGAGTTTTAATTGCATAAATTATTTCTAAAAATTCTAATGTTTATTGATGCAGTTGAAGTTAAATTTTGATACATTCAAAGTGTAAAATTACATTTTTCTGAGTTACAAAATAAGTCTGAAATAAAAAATTTTGGAATCAATCTGTCCTATACCCCTAGACTTTACTATTAAACCTCTTATTTGTCTATTTTCACCATTCTATCACTCACAAAATTAGATTCAACCAGATGCAGCTACGTCTCCATAATCCATCACTAACAAAACAAGCCAATGAGATGTAGACACATGGTATGATCCTTGCACTCACAAGCGAACCTACCGGATTGTGCCACGTAATTGTCTTTATCCACATCATCATTTTCAACCTTTCTCCAACAGAAACCTTAGTCGCTATCGACAACCAGTGTTGTTCTTAAGAAATTCTCCATCGCTCCACCACAAATCATTACTTCATTGAACACCACGCCGGAGTAGCCACCTTCAACCACCATTGAGCCACAACTCCTATATGAAATCTTCACCCGAAGTTGCAGCAACATCCACCCACCACACACCTACAAAAATCACGAATCATATCGAATAGTCGTGCCATCGCAATGAATCACGAGAACTAGAGGAGCCATCACCAGATCTACGAGCAACTTGTAGAGTTTCCTCTCCAAAACACAACAATACATGTAGAGACCAATATTCTCCAATCGCACAGCCACTTCATCACGCCACTGCAAGAAGAAGAACCCATAGACATGCCTCCATCAAACGCAGTTCACACTAGAACCAACATCTTCACATCACCAATGAACTCTAAATCGCGAACCTGCAAAAGTCCCTCGATCCTGTCACGCCTAAGACGAAACCAGGAGCTACCTAGAGCAGCCTCCATCTAAAAAACCCTAACTTTGGGTGAAAGGGGAATTGTTACATGACATCTCTCATTAAGTCAAACTATGTAAACTAGTCAAACAAGAGGGCTTAAAGTGCAAATATTAATATCTTTTAGGTTTCTACAATTTTGGACAAAAATAAGAAGGGCTGAATTGGGATTTCAGGGAAAATTTTGTTGTTGATAATTTATTAGATATTTTAAAAAATAATTAAGTTAATTATATTTGAAGATATCAACAGAAAATATTTATTAAATATTTTTAAAACTGATTAAATCTAATAAATATTTGAGAGATATTACATTATAAAAAATTAAATTTCAACAATAGAAAAATCAAGATCTAACCCCATCAAGTTATATATAAAGAGACCTAAGAAAAGCATTGAGGGAGGCATTAATAACTCTGGTTTGGTGCAGTAGTCATCCACCACATCTCTCCTCTTACTTTTATTTTCATTCATCATGTATTCCATTCCATCCATGGAGGGCTAAGCTTTTAGGGTTGTTCCACTATAATTTCATTATGGATTCTTAGGTTAGGTTGAAATAATATATTTGTTCTTTTGATTATGGATATGGGTTATCTTTTATGTATGTCTTTTATCTCTCAATCATGTAAAAAGTAATGATGTTTACATTTTAGCTAATTAGCGAGGTGTTTTAATATATCTGCATATTTATTATGAGTCTAAATGTTTTTAATTTTGATAAAGAATGTGCTTTGATCAAATTTAGAAACTTTCATATGATTGAATGAGTTTTTTTTAGCAATTGAGAATGTACTTTGATTAGTTATAAATTTTTTAACAATAATTAGTCAAGAATGTACTTTGATTAATTAACTTTTAACTTGGTTAGGAGATAGAAGAATAGATAAGATTAAACATATATATAGGATTTAATTGAGAAGTATGTAATTTTGTTGAATTTATTATGAATAATATAAAAAGGTCTTGCTTTTAATTAAGAATCTACTTTGATTAATTGTAAGATCACCAACAAATTGATTGAGAATTTATTTTAATCAATTTGAAATAAAAAAAAACAGTTAAGTGAATAATAATCTATGGATAACAAATGATAAATCTATCTTGGAAAAGTAGTAGAGTTAGCTTGTATTATTTTAATTGTTTCAAAGTCTTTTATTTGTTATTTCATTAAATTTACATTTATATCAATCTTCAATATTAATTCCATTAAGATTAATTTTTACTTTTACCTTTTAGTATTTGCATTGTGTTTTACTAACCTTTTCAGTAGGATTTAATACGAATCAATTATTGAAAAGCAAATCCGTATTCCTTGGAATACTACTCAGGGTTAACTTAATCTTATCTAGTTTGTTAACTATTAACTTTACAATACTAAAGTTGCTTTGTTAATTAGTAGTAATTTGATAACATTAAGAATAATGTACCAAGCGCAAACTATGTTTTCAAAATCATTTGTTAATGATCTCAAGATCTTCTCCACAACTTGACTGACTGACATTGATTCTCCTTTCCTGTCGAGTTGGTTGGCCACCTTCTCTATCCGAGTTATATATTCGGTCATCCACTCTTTGTTCTATATCTTTAGGAATTCAAATTGTCCTCTGAAAGCTTATAGCTGAACTTGTCTCACGCGATTGTCTCATATATATGCAACCTCTAGAATCTCCCATGTTTCCTTTGAAGATGCCGCATTTGGTATCTTCTCAAAGTTGGACTCGTCCATTGCATTGTACAAAAAGTACAAAGTTGATCGACCTTTCACTCGTGTCTTCTTCAATTCAATCATTTGTGTTACCATTTGGTTTTCATCCTCCACAAGTTCTTGGCACTAGTAAAAAAAGAGGATTTAAAATCGCACAATATGCTTCGGTTTAGGAGCAACCGAAGCTTATCAGAACGCGGAGGCAATTTTGTAATTTAGTCGAAATTTTCTGCCTCGGTTCAAGGAGAACCGAGGCATATACATCATATGATCTCGATTAAATATTCAATCGATGCATAATATCATACAAAATTCCTGCTGATTTAACTTTTGCCATGACAACTTTTTTAATCTTGATCTACTGCCTCGATTTATTGGGGACCCGAGACATGTACACATCGTATGACCTCGGTTAATATTCTAACCGAGGCCTAACACCCTAAAAAAGCGTTTTGAATTCCATGCCTAACACTGGACTTCTCATTTCTTCACGGACCAGCCCATGGGTCGCGTCCACCAGGGAGAATTTCTCTCCTTCTCGCACATCCAACCCTAAAAAAGCTCACGAAAATACTTTTCTCTCTTTATCCTCATCCCGCACAAGCCAGGGAGAATTCCTCTCCTTCTTCCATTTCTCTTCACCGTAGATGACCACGTTGGAGCATATTTATGCCCACATTTATGCTTTAAAATTCAAATTTTTGATGGGATAATTGTGCTTAAATGGTTGATTTTAAGTGAATTTGTGATGATTGGAATTGTTGGGTTTGAGAAATAAAGAGACGTAAAAAGTGAGTTTTAGCGCATAAATTATTCTTGGATGTTCTAATGTTTATTTGTGCAGCTGAGAATATAAGTTTTATTGGTCCAAATGGCAATTCAAGGCCCAAAATCAGATTTTATTTGGAAAATTCAGAACGGGCTAAAGTGCAGATAGAAGAAATTTCAGGGCATTTGTGCAATTTTGGAAAGTCATAAAATCTAAAAGATAAAATTCAGTTGTTGAATTTAATTTGGGAATATCAACAGAAAATATCTTCCAAATAATTTTATCATTATCTAAATATTTTAGTTATTTGGAAGATATAGGATATAAGATAATTAAGTTAATATCTATCAAATATTCTTTAAAACTGATTTAATCTAATGAATATTTGAAAGATATAATATATCAACAGAAAATATCTTATCAACAAACTATTCAGAGTCCAAGCCCAATCAAGCCCTATTTAAAGAGACCCAGAGGACTTCACTTGATTCATTCTCTCATACTCCTCTCACTTTTCTTTCATCTTGTATTCAACTCCATTCATGGAGAGCTAAGCATCTAGGGCTATTCTGCTGTAATTTCATGACGGATTCTGAGGTTACGTTCAGTTAATGCAATTGTTTACTTTGGTTATTGATTTAAGTTGTTCTCTCTATGTCTTTCATCTCTCTATCTTGTTAAAAGCAAAGATTTTTGCATCATAATATGTTTGAATCTACATGCATATTGATTATATGAGTTTTAGGGTTTCTAGGTTTAAATTGAGAATCTACTTTGATTTAATTTAGGAACTTTCATATGATTAAATGGTTTTTACTATCAATTGAGAATGTACTTTGGTTGATAGTAATAATTTCAACTATAATCAATTGAGAATTTACTTTGATTGATTAACTTTTAACTTGGTTAGGAGATTTAAGAATAGACATGATTAAACACAATAGAATTTGATTGAGAATGTACTTTGGTTGAATTTATTGTGAATAATCTAGAAAGGTTTTGCATTTGATTGAGAATTTACTTTGGTTAAATGCATGATCGCCCTCAAATTAATTAAGAATGTACTTTAATTAATTTGAAACTTAAACAATAATCAATTGAACAATTATCCGTGAATAACCGATGATGAATCTATCTTGGAAAAGCAGTGGAATTAGCCTATTTAATCATAACTGTTTTTAAGTTTATTATTTGTTCTTTAAACATTCTCCAAACATCATTTTTATTCATAAGCATTGCATAGCATAAGAGTCAGATATTCAAAAGCAATTTCGTGTTCGTTGGGAGACGACTCAGGGTTACTTTAGCCCTATCTACCTTCTTGAATACTACTTGGCAATACTGAAGTTGCCTTCAAAAGTAGTATTAATTTGATAGTTTAAACGACAGCCTATCACTCTCCTTCTTCCATTTCTCTTCACCGTAGATGACCACGTTGGAGCAAGGATGATTTGCAGCGACGGTGTGGAGATGGCGCGACATGCAGCGTTCGTGGTGGCTCACAGCGGCGCTCGTGGTGGCTCACAACGACGCTCGTGGTGGCTCGTGGCGGTGCGATTGGCCATTCTTCTTCTTCCCTCTTCTCTTTATGGTTCTATTCTGGTTGCAAGGAAGATGATGTGAAATCGACGGAGTAGGCGTCTCAGTGGCGGAGGCGACGAGAGCACAGCGAAAGTGTGCTGGAGGAGCGGCGGGACACGATGATTGAGAAAGTTAGGGTTTTTAGTGTGGGGAATTTCTTTTTTGGGATTCGGTGAGGGTTGTTGATGGTTGCGCCAGTGGAGTAGGCTGTGTGGGCTGGATTGGCAGAGACGCATGGTGGTTGTGAAGCGTTGAAGAAGAAGACTTCACGTGGTGGCCTGTGGTGGTTCGGTAAAGGTGGCACGGTTGTTGGGTGGTGGTCCGATGTGAGAATGGAGTGTTGAAGATTTGTGGTCCGAGAGTGCTGATGCCATTGATATGTGCCCAAAATACAATTTGGTGTGTTCATTTGAAAAGGTTTGACATTTCTGTTTAATCTGAAAATAAAATCTAGCTGGCTGGGATTGTAAAGAGACATTTCAACAGTGCAGAGGAGAAGATGAAAGCTTTTTGAAAGATCCCAAGTTGAATGCAAATTAGGAATGAGTGGTTGGAAGGAAAACCTGGATGCTGCAACTGAACGTTTTAAGCTAGCAGGAGCTTCTAAGGCAGATATTTCCATTAAACCCAAATTGTTCTCAAAGTTGATTCTTACAAAAGCTCTGTTATTTTTTTTCTGTGTTATTTTAGGAGCGATTCTTACAAAAGCTCTGTTATTTAACTCCACAAATGGATATTTACCATGAAAGTTAAGACAAGTAATTTACAATTTTTTAACTTTTTTTTCCTTAACTCTATGGCCAAAAGAGATCCTGGTCTGCTGTTGTCAATAGAGGAGAGTCCAAAAATTCAGCTTGGGAATTGTTTGAATCCCATGCAAAGGGGGAATCCACTGTTATCGATGTTGACAAATTGCCATGGACAACATTGGACACTTCAACATTCAAACTGTGGCCACTGGTACCACCAACATTTTGCACCTGCTGCTGGTTTTTGCTTTCTAGAGAACACACATACATGTTGTTGCCAAAGACATCCTTGTCCAAACAAATCCTTCCATCAAAGAAACTATCATTGTACACCTGAGTCTGAACAGTTTGCAAATGATAGTTTTGGCCTGCAAGACATGGAACATTCATGTTGTGCATCCCCATGTCCCCAACAGTAAAAGTCTGATTTTGATTAGTGCTGATGTTGTTGATGGATGACTAGGCTGGACTATGAAAGGGATTGAATCACGCTGGACCATCCAAATGCATATTGAAAAAAAAAACGCTATTGCCTCGGTTATCCAAGAACCGAGGAATAATCCTATCTTGTTTTAACCCGGTTCAGAATCGAGACATAAAGCCTACCCCCTTTTACCTCGTCCGTATATGTCTCGGTTTCAGAACCGATGCCTATAAGCAAAACTAACCGATGCCATTTCCCCTTACTGTACTAGTGTGGTACCCACTCTCCAATATATTCCATATGTCTTGGGATCCTAGAAATGTTAGAATCGCTGCAACAGAATTATTAGCGTGGAACAAACCAAGAGGGGGGTGAATTGGTTATACACTTTTATTGTGCCTTTTATTATTTTTCTCTTAATTTTTCTTACTGGGCGAATGATTAAATATAAATGACAGAGTAAGGGAAAGAGAAAAATTACACAGGTGATTTTATCCTGGTTCAGATCACTAGGATCCTACGTCCAGTCGCTTATCTCAAACAAGATAAACCTTTTTCACTAACACAAAACACTTACAAATATTAGTCACAAAGAAAAACAATTTGTAAGAGTTTAGAAATATCACCTCTCTTGAAACCACAAGAGATGAACTTACACTTCCTTTGAATCTTCACAAAGGATGATACCACCTCTCTTGAAACCACAAGAGACGAACTTACACTTCCTTTGAATCTTCACAAAGGATGACCACCTCCTTCGAATGCTTCACGAAGGATGATTCTCTTCCACGCACTTCCTCGGACACACCAAGGATGAACAAGCTATTCCTCTGTCACCACAGTAGCACTTCAGGACTTTGCAGACAAGAGTTTCCTTAGCTTCAACAATCTCACAGAGTTCTCAAAGAGTTCAAAGATCTTTTGCACAAGGGAAGAGTTATTTTTGAGATAAAGAGTGAGCCATTTTATAGACTCAGCCTAATACCCTTCCATTCTTCGAAAAAGGGCCATTAACGCATTTAATCGATTAACATAAATATTAATCGATTAATAATGAGTACAACGGCTAGTTTTTCAAATCTGAAACCCCCAACGACTAGTTTTTCAAATCTGAAACCCCCAACGGCTAGTGTTAATTGATTATTCTCAGGAATAATCGATTAACTAAATAAATCAAATATAAATTACAAGAATCAACCCTAATACATATTTGAGCACTATTACATCAACTTTGATTATTATAAAAGCTTTATAAAATACAGAGATCTTCAATTTGTCTTTATGAATCTTAGACTTGTGCAAATCTGTTCATCATCAAAACTTTATCTTTGATTTTTGCTAACAAGAAATACCTTCATTTTGTAAACACCAATTATCATAATTGGTCTTCTCTAACAATTGTGATACGGTCATCCGTTTATAACTTTTGCTATCTCTCCTTTTTCAAGACATTCAAATTCACATTGATTCTCTATCTTTCTTTTTCTCTTGCTCGATGCTCAGAGGATAAAACTCTGTTACCACTTTATTAAACTAAAACGTTGCACACACTATATTTGATAAAATAAAACGTTGCACACACTCTATTATGTATTGCTCTCTAACTTTGATGTGTATTATTTCATTCAACATTGATGGCCTTATAAATAGCCGTGGATGAGGCCTTGGCCTGTTTACAAAACGAAATAAAAACTAGAAGCAAAAATAAAAAGATTAAATGGTCGTGTGTTCTAGCTAAACAACAATAAAAACTGCAACTTTTAACAACTGGACCAACTTAAAACAGAACAAAGAATAAAAAACTAACTTCATGATACTGAATATAAAGACATAAAATTATAAAATTACCCTAATTATTTAAGTGTATCCCAAAACATCTTCTAGCACCTCACCACAAGTTGCCTCAATTATGCAAATCACCAACACCTCACTAGCATCTTGCCGGGGAACACACACCAACACACAGCGCTGCACAATCTGTGTCTACGAAGGAGACAACTTTCATATATACAATTAAGGATGAGCTGATTTAATAAAAAGATGAGGTGCTAATAGAAATTGATGGGATGCAGGAAGCAATTCCCAGCAAAAGGCAGAGAACTTAGGAAGGATTAACTAAACGGGTAAAAGAAAGACAGAAAAATAAACTATCATGCAAAGAGTTGTGAAAACAAGAAAGAAAAAGCTTTAAAACATATTCAAATAATGAACATAATGTATATTAAAAGAACTAAGCAAAATAAATGTATATTTAAAATAGCTGACTATTTACTAAATCATCTTAGTAATTCTAAAATAATTTAATTTATTTATTTACAATTTCAACTAAGCCGGAAAGGTCTACTAATTATAATTAAATAATTACGCAAAAGAAAAAACAAAAATGTGTCTAATTTTCCACTTTATTGTCCTATATATGAGATGGGATATCCATCATAGAAAATTTAATAAGCGATAGCATAATATTTTGAAATTGAAATATTATTGTTATTGTTTATTTCATTGATATATCCACCAATTGAAGCACTTGATCAATGATAGTCTACAATATGAACATGAATAATGGTGGTTTAACCAAGACATGGTTTCTCCGAATTGATAACTTCATTCCTTGCTATTTTGTATGCCCTTTTGCCAACTTCATTTTCTCTATGTGGAAATCAATGGCATGTTCCTTCCATATGCCCTCTTCAAGATAAGCCTCAAAGAAACTTACTTCCTCACTTGATTTCACAACTACGGCAGCACTACTCCTCGTGCCATACAAACCCTGAAAACATATTATATCTAAAAATAAGTGAAAAGTCCCATGATTTTGAATTCAATGTTTTGGGGTGATATTGTTGATTTACCAGCGGAGTTTCTACTTCAACAAAAATGGAACTCAAATTGAATTCCCAATCAAGATTGCATATGTGAGGTAGATGAGTTTCATCAGCTTTAGTTTTGTCCTTCATTAGCTTTTTAAGCACCTCCTTCAATGGTATCTCACCATCCCCATATTTGGCTAGCTCTTCTTTAAAACTTACTTCAAGTCGCTGAGCCTGTCAAAAGGCAGAGAAAACTTTGGTTTCTGATTGAATAAAAGCTCCAAACGAGATAAGAATGTCACTGTGGAATTGAATGAAATAACAATATTTGCTTAATTATAGTTTGATTTCTTTATGTGAAATAATTATCCTCAAGTATTTTTTTTTTCACTTATATTTCTCTTAAAAGTAGAAAAAATTTACTTACCCCGAACAAATTTCACACAATCTAAGTTAAAATAATTAAATCTAATTTTTTAATTTAATAATATGTTTAGCTCAGTTTAGTTTCAAAATTTTCTTTTCTGAACAAATTGAGTAGTACAGCTTCTTTTTCTTCAAAATAATTTCTTACAAATACTTAAGTAGCTTATTTTGAAAAAATAAATTATAAGATAGGTAGATATTAGAAGGGTTGATGATAATGGTTTAATAAACAAGATTTTATATATTCTATGCTGACTATCTAACAATAAGCTTAGATATATGTTATTGGTTGTATAAGTTGTATGATACTAACTAGAAGTTTTTATCGTGTGATTCGGAAATTTGGATCTAGCATCTAAATCCATTTAAAATACATCAAATTAAATTGAACTTTTCCAATCAAATTTTAGCTAGATTAAACCTATTTTGCATATTTTTCCAAATTAGACATAAATTAATATTTGAATTGGTTTGAGCAAGACACTGGATATATTTTATCTTGACTAGAATCTTTTTATGTTGGCTAAACTTGGTCTCATTTAACTTGATGCAAGTCTGTCTTGACTTTGCTTGAAGTGCACTGAGACTAGGCTTAACATAGGCTTAGTGCAACATAACCCAATGTGGAGTCAATCCAACTAAATCTGATATTGGCTCAACCTAACTTATATTGATGTGGAATGAGACCCACTTGACTTGATGTGGACTTAGAATGACTTGAGTTGACCTAGATCTTGCCTGACTTAGTTAGTCTTTTGCTCAATCTGTCGTGACTCGAGTTGAGTCTCATTAATTAGTTTTAGCTTTACTTGCTTTCGACCCAATTTAGCCTAGTGTAGGTCTACTCCAACTTTTTTTAACTTGAACCTAGGTCAAAACAACTCAAACTAAACCTAGAGGGATTTAAACTTAAGTTGTCCTATGATGAGTCAATCCAATTTGGCCTCGGGTTGCCTTGTCCTAACATAAACTTCATCCAACCTATCTCAGCTTGACTTAACGCAACAATTCTCATACAATATATCCAGCTTGTATTAATATACCGTGGGATAGTTAAGCATCAGCAGTTTCCAACATAAACAAAGAACACATGAAAGAGCTTTTTTTTGTGAACAATGTAATCTCCCTTTTTATAATAATATCAAAAAGGTAAATGGAGATATAAGGTGGTCATGATGTTGGTTGTTCTAATGGAGGTTATTTTTGCAAGTCTAGGGTAACATGTTTAGCATTAAAAGCTTGAGAAGGAGCTATATTCAAAGATTGAATAAGCCAAGTTAATGAGTTCTAAATTTGTGTAGCAAAGGTAGAAGCAACTCGTTCAATCCTTCATCTATAGCATTCTTCCATAGCTCTGAGTTCCTCTACTATATATAAACACTCATTCTCTAACGCGTCTAAGATTATCAACTAGATAGTGTCAACAATACAAGTGTTCTGAACATTAGGTATTTTAAAAGGTTATCGATTGATTCACAACCGCATCTAAGAGTAATGTCGAATCCCATCCGCAGGTAAGGCAACACCCGATGATTCTAGAAGTGGTGTCAGTGAGATTGGAAGCATTACATGGAGCTTCAAACATACAATGCCTTTCTTTTCTCTTTTTTCTACTCTTTCAAAAAGGAAGAGTAAAAAAGGTTGTGTACGCACTCCTCCATCTTTGGGATCCTCTCCTTCCTCTTTTCCTTTCTTTCTACCTATCTAGTTAGGACCATGGAGATCGGGACCATGTGGAATAAGGCACTCTTCCATATATATATATATATATATATATATATAAATGCACCTCTTCCCTTCCACAAAACACACCTTCCTTTATTCTTACTTCTTCTCCTACCTCTCTTATATTTTTGGTTATTTTCTCTTTAGAATTATCTTGCTAGTTTTAAGTTTCTCGATGCTATTCTAGAAGTTCTTGTTGCATCCTAGGAAATTTACAATAGTGTTAAGATCTTTACATCGAAGAACTCATATGATAGTTCCACAACAAATACTATCTTTGCAAAACTGATAATGTTTATTTTCACCTATTTTTTTTGTTTGTTTAAATTAATAAAATCAACTTCTCCAAAGCTTTTATCTTATTTAATCCTCAAGTTTATCTTGTTTTACAATGTTTTTTGTATTTTAGTTAGTTTTATGCTTGTTTACTTCTAATATCTATTTTAAGTGTGTAAAATAAGTCAAAAGGAAGAATTCTGGTGGAGGAAAATAAGTTGGACCTCAAGGAAGCATGATTGAAAAATAAAGATTAATTTACACAAATACCTATTCTAAGGGAACTAAAATCGCACCCAATGTTGCAAACACGAAGAAAAGACTTACTTGTAAGCTTATATTGCCATGGACACCCTTAGACGACCAAAAAATCACCATTGGGTGCTAGGATGACTTGTTGAGGAAGTTTTACAGCCTAAACTTGTAGTATTTGAATCGCTGGACGAAAAATGGCTTGCCCAATGAGTTACAAGTCAAAGAGCATAAGTTTTTAGGCCTCGTTGGGTAAGAATGAAGTCGATGGGTGTGTGTTAGTCTTGATATGTGAAAGTGGATATTTAATTATGATTTGGTGATGGTTTTAATTATTCCTCTTTTTTACACGAATATAATCAATTTGGGTGCTTGGGAAAGACTCTTAAAGGTTGTTTGGAGTGCTGGAAAGCTCTCCCTCTCCTTATTGGGTTTCTTCGTCATCCATGGTGGTTTCCTCTCTTTTAGGGTTGAAGAAGAAGATGGGATACAAATTGAAGGTGTTGATGTGAAGAGGAGGCACAATTGAAGCATGAAGCAACTACTTTGAACTGTAGGAGAAGGCTTGCATTTGTTCTTTAGTTTTCATTTCTTCCATTTGTTGAACCCTAAGTTCTCTACCATTGAGAGCTATTCTTAGAGCTGTCAAAACAGGCCACCCAGTCCGACCCGGCCCGGCCCACCACGGGTTGGTCACGTAATGACTCAACCCGGCTCATTTATTAGCGAGCCAGAAAAATTCGAATCCGGCCCGACCCACCACGGGTTGGTGGGTAAACGGGTTGACTCACTGGCCCACTTAATTACAGTTTTTTTAAAATAAAAAGAATTTACAAACTTTTTATAATTCAAATTTAAACAAATTTCACTCCCAAATTTCACTCCCAACATGGTTGTGTAATTAATTTTGAAAATAAGGAATTTAAATAATTTTTTCAAGCAAAAAAAATAATAAATATTTTTTTTATAAAATTAAAATTAAATTTTAATAAAATAAAATTGGGTAGGTGGTTTGGTGGGCCAACCCGGCCCACCACGGGTTCGACTCGCATGAGCCGGGTTGAAATATGACCCGTATAAAACTTAATACAATTTTTTCAAACCCAATCTGGCTCGAACCCGTGGTGGGCCGAGTTGGCCCGCGAGTTATGATCCATTTGACAGCTGTAGCTATTCTTCTTTGTTGAGATTTAATGTAATAAACTGAGTGTTGTTTATTTTGTGATATTAATACATAATATTTTCCATTTCAAAGTTTATATTTGTTTTTATGCTTAATGCTTGTTATGGCTTGATTATCCATGACTTGATTTGTTATTCTTGATGTATTGGGAAAATATGAATTAAACTTAGACTTGAAATTGAATGCCTAATGAATGCTTGTATCTAGGAATAAAACTTGATTCATTAGTATTCTTAGACTCTTAAACTTAATGCATGGTTGTTTGGTGATGATTTGAGGAATTGAAACTTAATAAGTTATCACAGGCTCAACAAAAACCTCTCTTGTATGTTTTAAAAATTAAAGTTTTCACTAATCAATGTGTACTTGTATGTCACACTTTTCTTAATGAATTGTCTAATAACTTTTTCAATGTGTACTATTCCTACAATGAATACAATGACATTTGGGATTATTTTATTCTTAAATACATTGATAAGATGTTGTTAAACAAAGGCTAATGATAAAAAAACTACAACTGTTAGGAAATGGTTGAAGACAAAAACATCAAGATCTAGATCAATGAGCATAAGTTGCTTGAAGATATCAAGGTGGAGAACATAGTCATGCATGGTGAATTCACTTCAGAACTTCTAATTGTATGTTTTTAGACTATGCGAAACACAATGTTGCTTATAGATTTCTTTTTCTGAAAAGTGGTGTTAATGAATGTAATACTGTAGTAGAGACAAAAAGTGTTAAGTTCTTTAAAGATATTTTTCCATAAAGGTTAGTGATATATTTGAACAATCTACGGATAATAATGGTGGTGTCATGTGTTAATATTTAAGTATAAGTAAAAAACATAGGAAATAAAATTTCATTGGAGTGACTTTTACACTTGTCTAGTTGAAAATGATCTAATAAATTTTTTAAAAGCTATTAGTGATGTTGATACAAAGCATTGGGATAAGACCATTAAAATTGAAATTGACTCAATTAAGAAAAATAATACTTCGACCTTCATGGATTTTCATAAAGGAGCAGAACCCATTGGTTATAACTTGATCTTTAAGAAAAAGTATCATGCTTATGATCCACAGAGAAATATAAGTTAATATTAGTAAAAAAAGGTTTTACCCAAAAACCAATAATAGATTACTGATACTTTTTACCCAATAACTAACAATTTCTCTATTTAAATGTTCTTAGCTACAACATATTTATCTATAAGTTAGTTATTTACCAAATAAATGTTAACACAACTTTTCTGAATGGGAAACTATAAGAAAAATCTTATATGACTCAACCTAAAGGGTGTGTAGTTCTTTGTTAATAAAATAAAGTATCCAAACTTTTTAAGTCTTTATACAAATTGAAATAGGCATCAAAATAATGGGATGGAAAACTTAATAGTGTTTTACTTTGTGATGGTTTTTGAGCTAATGTCATTATATGTTTATTATATGGATGACATGCCAATATTTTGTCCATACAATGAAATAGATTCTAAAACAAAGTTGTTTTTGGGATCTAAGTTTGAAATGAAAGACATATGTAAAGTCAATGTGATTTTAGGAGTTAAAATCATACGGGAAATAATATACTACTATCCCAAGAACAATACATTATGAAACTTCTTAAGAAGTTCAAGTATTAGGACTCAAACCAATAAACACCTCTTATGATGTTAACTATAAATTAAAGAAGAATAGAGGATAATCTATTTTTCAACTATAGTATGCCCAAATAATTGAGACCTTGATAACGGTTGAAAATACCGTTATCTGTGATGTAATTTTGATATTAAATCAATCGTTTTTGGACTTAGAAGTTTGCTTGAACTCATGTTTTTAGTTTAATTTTGTGAATAAGTGAGTAGAGGGTATACTTGATGATTTTATCACTAAATTCCCTTCATTTTATAAGTTATTGGTATGAATTGGAAGAAGAGCAAAAGTATCAAGGAGTTGGAATTCAAGAGGGACATTTAAAGCATCACAAAAGGAGACAAGAGGTCACGCAGGGCACCTAGGTGCCCCCATTATAGGCGTTGGGCGCGAATTTATGTGGTGTAGGGCGCCTGGGCGCCCCAATCAGGGCGCATGAGCGCCAGTTTTTTCCCGCACACCGCCTGGGCGCCCCACTTAGGGCACTGAGCACCTGCGACATGGGCTTGAACCTGTTTTCTGTTATTTTTCTGTTCTATTTAAGGACTTGGATGTCCTAGGGATGGTATCTCTTGATGGCTTGAGCATAGAAACACATTTTTCACCCCTTTGAGGCAGATTTGGGGATGTGGGAGCTCTCCTCTTCAGTTTTTAGGGTTTTTCTATCTCTTCCATTCCATTGTTCATTTAGTTTCTCCATGATAATGGAGAACTAAACCTTATTTGTTGTTGGGGAAGATGTAACCTCTAAACTCTCATGTATTTGAATTGATTCTTATTTATTTATGTTTCTTTCATCAATTTTTAGGGTTATTCTTCTTTGCTCTATGCTTGCTATGTTTAATTCATTCATGACATGATCATTGATTCTCATGATATGGACACATACGGGGAAACCTAGATTTGGAGAATTTTCTCCCAAAAGCAATATTGCCTAGACATAGGGATATGCATTTTGATCATCTTAAGCTTCTAATCGTAATGCAGAATTAATTACTAGTGATACAAGACATTGTGACCTGGTAATTAAGGATAGACTTTCTTCGCCGAGACATCGGGTTTTAAGTAATTTAGAAAGTAATGTTAACAATTGAATGAAGAAGATGAATTCTTATATGCATGAGAGTAGACTAGGTGAAATCTAAACCCCCAACAACATACTCATCTCATATTTTCAACTTCATCCATTCATTATAGTGTTTAGCCTCAATTGATCAATTTGCATTCATATTTACTTTCTTGTTTTGCATTCAAAACCCTAAAATTTGTTCTTCAAAGTCTTAATTAGTTAAGTAATTACATGACAGTCTAGTGCCGTGAGTCTCTTGAGAAATGATACTTGGTCTTACCATTTATTATTACTTGATACGATTCGGTACACTTGCCGATATCTTAACAGACCTTAATGTATTTAATGAGCTTTTCTAAACCAAACATGGCTTATGTAGTAGGTAGACTTAATGTCCTGATCAAGATCATTTATATGCACTTGTAAGACTTGTGAAATACTTAAGATATGCAATGAATCATGCCATTGAATTAGTGGATTTCCCAACATACTAGAAATATTGATACTAATTGGATGTTTTATTAAGATGAGACAAAATCCATTAGTGGTTATGTGTTTACACTTAGGCGTATTGTGATTATGTGGAGATAAATCAGGCAAAGAACTATTGCAAGATCAACAATGGAATCAATGTTTGTTGTTTTTGAGATGGTCAGAACTGAAGTTGAGTGATCGAAATTTTTTTTAGAAAACACACTAGGAATGAAACCAACCCCATATTTATCAATACACTATGATTGTCAATTAGACAATAATTATAGCTAAAGACAAAAAAGACTAGAATTGGAAGAATAAATTCTTAAAGAGTGCAACAATTTCCAATGATTATGTTATGTCAAAACGGAATCTGATAGATCCTTTGACGAACATTTAAGGGGAAACACAATTTTAGAAATATCAAAGAAAATGAGACTCGAGCCACTTGCAAATGAACAAGTAGTGAAATATCAACATGTGATTAGAGATCCCATGAATAAGAATCATATGGGTAAACAAGTCATTTGTTAGGTCTATTAGCACTAGAATTGATTTTAAATCAATTATGTCAATTCCTATAACATAGTGCGTGAAAGGGCAAAATATTGCATAATGAAAGAGTAAACTTTGAAGTTAAAATTATCTAGTATAAAACTTTTAGCTTCTAACAAAGCTTTTAGTGATTTTTGAATCCCTTAAGAGTAATGTATGATTTACAACATGCACTTGATTAAATCCCCTATATGAATTCTAATTGCATGAGATATAGATAAAATCCTTATAACACTCATGAATATCATGTTTGTATATGGTGTAGTAAGTACAACAGAACGACAACAAGATTTTAAGAGATAAACCACTAATAGACACTAAGTGTTTTTGCTTCATATAACTTGTTATGACAACTATATTGTGGGTTAAGTTTCTCAATTTAAAATTGATTCATATACCAATTGTACTACATTAAATTTTATATGAAACCTAGGATTTTCTTCAATAATTATTTATATCTTATACCTTTTGTGGAGAATTGTTGTGCAAATTAGGCATTTCAAAGGGTTTAGAATTGAGTCATATCCGCATCTAAGAGTGATGTTGAATCTTGTTCTGCAAGCAAGGCAGTCGGGGATGATTCCAGATCTGGTGCTACTAAGATCTCAAGGAGTACATGGAGCTTCAAATGAATGATGCCTTTCTTTTCGCTTTTCCTACTCCTCAGGAATGGAAGAGTTCACTAGGGTGCATGCGCGCTCCTCCATCTTCGGGATCTCTCCTTCCCCTTTGCCTTTTCTTCTACCTATCTAATTGGGATCGTGGAGCTTGTGATGGTGTAGAACAAGACTCCCCTCCGTACATATAGATGCATCTCCACTCTTCCACATAAACACACATTCCTTTACTCTCACTTCTTCTCTATCTATTTTATATCCTAGGTAATTTTAATGCTAGTTTTGAGTTCTCAATGTTATTTGAGAAGTTACTTTTATATTCTGGAAGACTTATGTAACACATTACTAATAAGTCCCTAAAGATTGTGATTTTCCACACCTTAGGAAATTAATCTTGTTTGTGTTTCCATTAATTTTTTACAATAATCAGGGGCTGCAAACTGACCGACACAATTTGAATAGGCAGTGCTGTGGGAACTAGAAAGTGAAACTTTTGGTTAGAAATTAGATGATGATTGTGTTGGGATAAACATAAATTTGAGGGTTTTATTAATAATTTTGTTTAAATATTATTTTATTAGTTTTGGGTCTAATAATATTTAATTTGATTTGATAGAGATAAAAGATGAATAAGTAGTTGTGATTTTCTGTTTATCTAGGTACAATATTATTTTATGATAAATTAAGCAGATTTTATTTTTAAGATAGTTGATATTTTATTTTTAGATATTATTTTTATTTTTATAATATAGTAAGTATCACGGCTATTTAAAACTCTTCCATTATCAATGAACAACAGACTCAATTTTAGAAAAATATTGGATGTATCGTGACATTTTCTTAACAAATTGTCGAGTTTTGCATCTGTATAATGTTGCACTAAGGCTTCAGCAACAGCTCTTGATTCTTTATCTTTCAAAGTTTGTGTCTTCTTATAGCTTCTTCTTCTATTCCTAATGGGCCAACAGATCTGCTTTTATATTCTTTTTCAACCCTTCCTGTAGACGCTTTTTCTCAACTCGATGTGCTATCTTCTGGTTGAGTGGCTTCAGATTCGGTTAGGGAGCATCTATAATATCTTTCTTTTTAGAGAAAACATAACGCCAGTCTTGGAAGTTTAGGTGGCAACGGTTGCAACTTCTTCACGAAAGTACCAAATCCTCACTGGTTTATTTTCTGCTTACTTAGTTTGTTGATTTGCCAATGCAAGCCAACAGAAATATTAGTTTTGAACTACTTGTCTTATTCTTGAGCAGATTTGAACCTAATTGCTTTCGTCTTCATTGGACTAGACAGTCCAATGAACACCTCACCATGATCACAATTATCACTAAGGTAGGAGGGTTCAATCCATATATGTAGATCTTCAAAGACTATGGCATTGTTTAGAAGATCCAGGTAGACTTGTGAGAAAGGTAGGATGAATAAGAAGGTAAAATGTTGTTTGATAGGTAGTCTTTGTCAAATATGTCAGCATCAGAAAACTTATGGCAAGATGATGTTTAAAACAATTTAAAATCACTATTTGTTAACTAATTAACTATGATAAACAGAATTGAAAGGTACATAACCTTATGCCAGGGTGAGTCCAGTTTGGCATTTGAAAGAACATGCAGACCAGAAGAAACCTCTTTAATGGTAATTGGCTGTCCTTTGGGTATGTTGGTGATGTAAATCATTGATTTGGAGTGAATATCAGCCACAATCAAGTTGAATCCATTGTAATAATCACCCTCTCTTTTTAGGCTTTCTGCAAATTCTTTAGGATGTTTCCCACTCTGTCATATTCAAATGGTAACAAACTAAAATCATACTTTACCTTCTAAGATTAATTGCAACAGACTAAAATTTTGTAAAATAAATATAATTATGTAAAAATTTTAAGTAGACTAAGATTAAACTCAATATATATGTGTATATATACCTTAAGAAATGATACAGGTAGATCTCCTCTGGTTTTAGCCTCGGGGAGAGAACGAAGCTCCAAAACATTGGTGAGAAAAGCCACTCTTCCATCTCTTGAACAAGCCAACCATGTTCCTCCACCTATCTCATCTCTTCCTCCAACTATATCACTATCTTCCCACCATGACATAGCCTTCGTAGGTCTTAACACCAAAATAATTAAAAAAACATAATTGAAATAGGTAAAAACATGCATGCATGTCAAAACCATGCAACATAGTTACAGTAAATGTGGAAAACTTGCCGGTTGTGATATTCATCTCTGTTGTTGAGGAGAAGGAAAGGGTAGAGAGGGTGGGTTTGCCAAAGAAACAAAGCTATGCACATTCTTCAATTCAAAGGCTTTGAATTTGAACAAACTCTTCACAACTTTCTATACCCACTATAAGCATCCAATGAAAAAAAGTGGCTTTATTTATAGTTGCAATAAGAGGGAAACGATGTTGACAAATTGAAGACGTGAACCTTTCTCTACTTTTGAAATGATGAAAGACAGGAGCACACGGCTGACTTTATCTTGAACAAGCACGGTTGAATAATAAACCAAATTTGACTTAGGTTAAGTTGGTTTCTTACATTTTATTTATTAGATCCAATTTAGCTCATTCATTCTTGTTTGGATTCTACTAATTGGGTCATATATAGATTTCAAAGAATAATTATATGATTGTCATAAGTAAAATTAAGAAAACATTAAGTATCAAAACTATTAAATAAGAATAACTAAATATTAATTAAGTAGAATTGAATTGAAAGTTCAACTAAACTATAAAATATTAGGTGAGTTCAGTTTGAATTGGATTTGATAGAATTAGAAAAAATTATGTTCAATTTATTTTAATGGTTGAGAATCAGTAAAAATCTATCGTAAAAGAAAAGTACTACAAGTTATCTTATTGACATTTTGTGAGCAATGGAATACACTTGTCTATTTTAAGCCACCAAACCAACAGCGAAAGCCACATGGAATAACAAATGGGGATATGCAATTGCACACTGATCACATCACTTAATTTGTGTAACTTTCACTGAATATAAAATACCACCATATATAGCTTTACATAGGCCTAAATTGCAACATTCATATTTAAAAATATCTAACTTCAACTAGGCACACTCAAATTTAATTATCCATTGCGACCAACAGATAAGTTTGTTTAAAATTCATAGTATAATCCTTACATGAGATCGTGGTAGTTATTCATTTATTGCACTATGTCCCACCTCTATGCTTAGAGATATTAAAAAGGATGGCTTAAAAATGATACATGAGTCAGCGTTGGAACCATCGAGAAAGAAGGAAAAACTACACAACAGTTTTCTTCATCTTACAATTTTCTGAATTATTATAAAAGTCTAGTTTAATATCATAAAACCGATTTATTGGTGAAAATATATCCTTGAATCTAAATTAACATTAATTATAAATAACAAAGTTAAATATCATATTAAAAAAATAAATTTATAAATCTAACATTTTCAATGTTTGGAATTATCAATCATTATGTTAATAAAGTTTATGATATATATATAGATATAGATAGATAAATGATATCAAAGTCTAATTTTTTTATTCTTAAAAAATAATTATCGAATAACAATGAATAACATACCAACAAATAATAAATCTTATTAAATAATTTAATATTATAACATTAATTTATATGTTGAGATTTTCATTTTTATTTATATGAGATTTACATCTATTTATATATATATATATATATATATATATATATATATATATATATATATATATATATATATATATATATATATATATATATATGAGATTTACGTCTATTTATATGATATAATTTTTTTTATCTATTTATATGATATAAAAAAAGTTTTATATAACGTAGGATCCCTTGTAAGGTTGAGGTATGAATTTAGTATTTTTTTTTTTTATGAAAATTAGGGTAGGTATGAGTCACTTTTTCTGGTGCAAGGTTGATTTTAATTCATAAATATACCACCAAAAAAGTATCATGTATACCTTAAATAGTTCTATCATTACTGTTTACTTTTGGGGTATAATTTATACGTTTCCTTTCTATTGAATATTATTGTTTAGTCAATAATTTCTTTGTTTTCGTCATACCCTGAGTCAACTTCATTTGTTTTTCAAAGGGCAATCCCATGGGACCTAGGCCATGGTTCATAAAAGTTCAACAGAAAATCACGTCATCCAGATAAGAGCAAATCGTGAGACTAGGAAATTCAAACTTTCCGTGGCTACACTAATGACCTATTTAAAGCTTAAATTTAATGAGATAATATTACATGGAAGATAATAAGTAAAACTTTTAATGATTACAAGAAATAAGATAAGTTAATCATAATTATTAGATTAGATTAGATTTCAATTTTATTTATATAATTTTTAGTTGATGATAAAAAATATTATTTTTAATTTTTAAATTAAACACAGAATGAAATTCAACTCTTTTATAATCTGAATTGTTAATCATAGTTTATAAATATGGCAATCAAATTTAAACACATAATTCTCGTTATGACTCTACTTGAATCTCGGGATAGGAAAATTAAACTTAAACACGCATTAGTAAAAAAACAGTACTTTAACGCATTTTTGTAATTAAGAAGAACTTACACGACTCAATTTAGTAGAAACCGAAGTCTGTGTCCTCTACTGCTTCGATGATTTACGAAACTGAAGCATAAAACTCTCTACGACAAAGCATACTGCTTCGGTCTTTTACGAACCGATGTCATTGAGTATTTATGTTTTGGTTTGCTTTTGACCGAGGCATATAGGTCAATATGTATTCCCACATCTTCATTCTCCCACATCTTCATTCACGGTTTCTCGATCCCTTCGTGCAAACCCATTCTTCGAAGCATATTTTCCACCTCTGTTAAGGTTCTCTTCAAAGCATATTTCCCCTTTCTCATCTTCCATGGCCATCTTCAGGAAGCTCTGCCGTCACAGATGGCGGCCTGTCTACTGTCATCGCCAAGCCCAACGGTTACAACGGCGAGTTGGAAATGAAGAATTTATGTTGGGGTTCGAAGGAGGTAGATAAAGGTTCATTTTTGGAAGCGGAAAAGGACTTTGTGCGGCGTAGCTCCTGGAGGACGGGTGGGCGAAAGAGGGCTTTAAGGGCGGCGGTGCCGGTGGATGGAGGTTTGTGGGCAGTGGCGGGGCTTCCTCTCCCCACCGTGTCGGTGGTTCCTTTAACCGGATGATGGCCTATCTCTCTATCTCTCTTCCACATTTTAGGGAACACCCGCGCATATATATGCAATATCTTTCCCTAGCGTCGTGATAATGGCGTAATCCAGTTGAGGATAGCGGCAGTGGAGGCTCAGGCGACGGGTGCGACGGGTGCGACGGTGGAGCTCTTGCTGCAGTGGCGCACTCGTGACAAAGGAGCAATTTAGTGATCCCTCTATCCCGCGATCTGCTGTCGTGGTGACGCCTTTGTCGTAGTGACTATCCGGTGATGCTGCAGGGAGAAAGTTGCGGTGCTGGTTGCATCTGTAGGGGTCACGATTGTGGCTTTACCCTTCAAAATCGCTCTTTTAACAAAGTTTGAGCGATGGATTGTTGGGATTGGGTTCCTGTAGGGGTCACGGCTGTGGCTATATAAGAATTGTTTGTTATCTTAATGATTTGATCTTACTGCTTAGTGCCTCCTTCAATTTAGAATTTCATAGAGGTTTTTTTGGTTGTTGACCAATTGTTATGCACATTCTTTTGGACTCAGGCTAATGAAATATCTGGAGGATATATTAACAAGGTAGTTGTTACCTGCCTTCGAAGTGGCCTTAACAGGATGGTCCGAGTTATGCAGAAGCAAGAACGCACACCTATTAGAGCTTTAAGAACATCTTCATCTAGAAGGTGAATCTCGAAGCTAAAATTTTGTTATTATTTACTTTGTTGTTTAGTTTCTGAATCATGTTTTGCTTGCAAGCTTTTCTGTTATATTTTATATCTTGTAATAATAATATTGATAACTCTACTAGGAATATGGAATTTAGTAATTTTATAAACGACGGAGTTTGTATGGAACCATACTTTGTTGGGCATAATATATGATTTATTTGTGTATCTCAGCTTTGAGATCTTAGTATATGTTACACCTCCTTGGCTGATTGTGCAAAATGGTATCCTACAAAATGTTTTAATCCTTGTTGTTGATGGGGCTGTTGGGACTAGCTCAAAATTTAACTTTTGTTGCTCAAATGCTAATATCTTTGTTGGTGTTAGTGAACAGTTTTGGTGTTTAAATTTGTTTAAGGAAAGGTTTGCTTCATTTATGTCCTTTTTGTTTTTCACATCCAGCATTTTGATTGATTGTAACTGGTTTGTGAAGATTTTGTATCCATCAAATATTCTAAAATTTTTGTTTGATAGCAAACGAAATAAGTTCCCGCATCCTCCCTCTTTTTGAAGGGGGATTTATGCCAGAAGTATTAATTCAATTTTATCAAACTCTTGTACTAAATGTTTATATTTGCTTTTCATCCGGGATCTGGTATCTTTTTCCACCTTGTATTAATATATAGATTTGAGATTACATCATGGCTTTCAATAGTTGGATATCCTTATTATTTCGTGATGCACCTGTGGAAGTTTGTGGAATCTGCAAATTGAAATTGTGGAATCTTCTAACATTACATGTTAACCTTGTATTTCTTTAAGAGAAAAAAAACAGCTTCAAGTTACGTGTGATTGATGAATTTTACTTTTCATTGGGATAACTAGACATGACACCACAACACCATGCTAAATATTTTAATATATTTTTTTTATTGAATTTTCCAAGATACTGTCTCGGTTCAAAAGAAAACCGAGGTGAAAAGTCCTTTAAAAAAGATGGCAAAATCCTACTGCTTCGGTTACTTTTGAACTGAGGCAAAATCTACATCTTTATTCTCGGTCCCCAACCGAGAGAAAAAGGGGTAGACTTTTTGCCTCGCCTGTATATGTCTCGGTTCCAGAACCGTTGTCTATGGGCGGAAATAACCGTTGTCGTTTCCCTTGACTACACTAGTGACATTTGTAATTCTGTGAGTATAATATTTTTTATTCGCAAAAAAGGGGGGTGCACCTTCATATTTACTTTATATTAAAATACATTATAACTGTTGATATTGATGAAAAAGAAAAAAAAAGTCAATGAAGTTAAGGAGAATTTGGATAAGGAAAATGACAAAGGTGACGAAATAGAAAGTAAGATTAGTCAATTTATTGAGAAGAAATAGATTAGGGATACTATGTAGATATGTAAAAATAAAATTGTTTAAGTAAAGATTCATTTTAAAGATTTCCACATAAAATGAGAGAGATCAAAGAAAAGAAATGTTTAAAGTATTATTTTTTCGATGAAGCAAGTGATTGAGATAAAAAAAATTGTAAAAAACTATCAAGTTATTTTAAAATATGGCATAACAACATTGAAGACAATATAAGTTCGACATATAAGTGGTGATGAAGGAAAATTTGAGGTAGAGTTAGAGTGATACAAAAACACAAATGCGCCCCTTGAGTCTATTATTTTGGTGGGAGACTACAGAATATGGTTATTCTTGGATAAACTTGGAGATATATCTATTGATTGAAAATTATTAATTATCTCATCTTCATGTGTACAAAATTAGTAAGTTCACTAGTGCAGAAAAGACTTTTAATGTCTGTTATTTGAGGCTTTTTGCGTCTGATCATTGTCCGACGTCTTATTGGGAGACGTCAATGAGACATCGGCCCCGTGGTCAGATGTCTATGAAGACGTCAGACTGTATAGGTCGGACGTCTATATAGACGTCTGAGCATGGGACAACCAACGTTTAAGTGCAGAAAAGACTTTTTTAATGTCTGTTATTTGAAGCTTTTTGCGTCTGATCATTGTCCGACGTCTTATTGGGAGACGTCAATGAGACGTCGGCCCCGTGGTCAGATGTCTATGAAGACGTCAGACTGTATAGGTCGAACATCTATATAGACGTCTGAGCATGGGACAACCAACGTTTAATCATTTGGAACGTATCTTGACTCTGTAATCCATTAGACATCAGACAGTGCATTAACAGATGTCTACTAGGTGTTTTTTTTAAAAAAAAATAATTTATATTTACAATAAAACCACGCCTGAAAAGCAGAAAATTGTCCCAACACAACAAAATATAATATATCTTGAACATGTAAAGTAAACAAAGTACTAAAAAACAATCCAAAACCTAAACTATCAAAAGTTAAAGTTAAACTAAATGTAAATGTTCAACAATGTGTTGGTTGTTAATAGTTATTAAGGCGAAAAAGTAACTCAAATAAATTAAATGACTAAACTTAAGTCTACATAAAAACTAAATAAATCTTATTAAAGGAGATAACTTATTTTCAAAACTAAATTAATTTAATATATTCAATTAAAAGTAATACTTTTAGGTTAAATAAGTTAAATTGTTAGTATCTTAATTATTCGACTGAAAATTGGCTGGATATATTATATTTTATTTTCTTTTTTATAAGCTTGTAATTGTCAGACCTCATTAAAACGCGCCCAAATACCTCTCTGCACGGACGCCAGGTGTCAAGCAACGAGGATCAGAAATCAGATAGTGGAATGCAGGTGTCAGCAGAAGAGCGGACGCTTGTTTTGACGTGGGAAGAAAACTAATTTTTCTGAAACTTCCATCCCACTCTCTTCTGCATGCACCCTTCTTCCCAAAACTCTAAACTTCTCATTTCTCCTTCTTCTCACTAAAAACTCCCCCTTCTCTTTACCAAAACTCACTCTTTCTCTACTCCGATCTCCATTCAGGCACCGTAGGAGCACTTCCGGCGTCCCAAGCTTTAGTTTGATCCAATTGGTTTCAAATTCTGAACGGGTAAGTTTTTCTTGTCTTTAACCGTTCGTTCTTGTAAACATGCAAACCAAGTTCTGGTTGCATGGGTCCTTAGTTTCATTCTGAACGAGTTTGGTCTGTTGTTTTATTTTGGTTCGAAGAGTCGTTGAGCGTTGAGGGTAGAAAGGATCTTAGTTCAGCGAGCTGAGTTTTAGTCTGAAGGACGTACGTTCACGCTCTTAGGTAAGGGAAGCTTATTTAATTTAATTTGTATGCTATTGTATTGTATGAACATTCGTTAGTTGACTGAATGAATTGGATGCATGATGATTGATATGTTTGTAGTACATGAACGTTCGTTTATTTAATAAGTGGAAATAAAATATGATTGAGTTATGTTATGATGTATGAAATATATGATATCTCTATGTTTGAAGGGTATGAAATATGAATGTATAAAGTGTGAAACTATATGTAATAAATGAGTTGGAATATAAATGATCGTGATATGATTTCCCATAAGAAAGTATACGTTCGTTACCGAATGGTCCTTGACCGTTCGGTTTTATAGTGAATTTGGTTAGTAATGGATTCTTTCATTTGGGAAGAATCCTAGTTGAGGACGAGCGTCTACACTTCGAATTACTATGCTTGAGCGTTCGGCCAAGCATAGTTCTGTCTTGATATTCTGCTATAAAATATTTTAGTTATTCCTAAATACTACTTCAATAGTACCTTGGCATAATTATCAAGTTTCTTTTATATAAGTTAGTGGCACCTGGTCTTATACCAAGTGTTCGTCATAAGTAAGTGTTGGTCTTACACCAGGCATTCGTTCTATCTCTTTAAGCTAAATTTCCTTATATGAGCGTTCGTTCAAGCCCTCTAGGGTTCGCTCACTATAGTGTTCAGTCTTTGACATATGTTTCACAAACGTTCGGTCTCGTCATATGAGACATTTTAGGTATTATCTTAGTGCCTTGAAATATTCTTATTCATATGTTTCACTCTGGAGTCCTTGTTCTTGGTCTGGTATTTTAATGTTCAAATGGAGTTCTCAAGAGTCGGTTTATCTAATTGGCTCAGCGTTGAAATCGACGTTCGTTCATTCGTTTCTTGGAATATATTATTATGCTCGCTATCTTTCTTAAAACCGATGTCAACCTTTGGTCTTAATCCATTCTCAAATTTGAAGATATCTCTGTCTCGCTCTATGTGTTCGGCCTAGTTTTGAGTTCGGGTTGAACGTTCGTTATTTGGAATCCTCATGAATCTTTGTACGAGGTGATTAAATGAGATGTTTATTAATAAAAGATGAAGAAAATGTAATATGGAAATGTTGTTGATTATGGACGAGCGTTCCGGGGAGGAACGACTCATGTATGAATATTGGAATTTGTAAAGTATGACTGTGGTAATGCTAAGCTGTCGATTCATCCTGATGTTCCGTGAGTACTCGTCCTCATGTAGAGGGGGGTAGGTCATGTGTGGGAACGGCAGGAGGTCCTAATCCTTAGGGTACTTTGGACAGATAGGACTAACCTCGGGTGGCAGCTGATGAGAGTATTCCAGTTACTACACCACCCGGGTGCACGAACGTCGTAGCTACACAGATTTCATACCGTCCGGACGGTCAGTCTAGTATATTAGACTTGTGTGAACGAACTCTGATTTATTTTGTTTGAATGATTTTGTGAAATGTACGATATGCATGAATTAAATTACATAAGCTTACCCTGTGTTTCCTGTCGTGTCTTGTTTTGTACGTTCGTCTTGTCGTTGCAATGATCATCTCTGTGGATGTGAGCAGAAGGGCACGCACTGTTGGAAGATACGCTGGAAGAAGAAAATTTGGTAGAAGTTGAAGTTAAGACCGAACCTTAGGATGTTCGGTCAGTAGAGTAGTTTTTGAAATAAGGCGGTCTGTCGCCACTTTCTCATCTTTGTGAATGACCGTTCGGTATTTGACTTTTGTAAACCGTTCGGTCAGACTCGTACTTATGTATTGTGTAAATATAGTAACTCTTTCTGCAAGGTCGTTTGACCGAGACCGTACGTTCTTGTATAGTGTAAGACTGGTCTGTTATATTATTAAATGTAATTATTCGATTATATAGTTCATTACTGTATTTTTGGGATGTTACAGTATAACATTCCTTGACCGTTTTCATAAATTTTTAAGATTATGTCATACTTCCGATTGTGATAGATAATGATAAATATAATAATAATAAAACTTAATTAAGATATTTTTAATTTATGTTTTTTTTTCATAAATATTAATCTTTTATCTTCTTTTTCATAAATGTTTAAGATTTTGTCATAATCTTGACGGTGACAAATAACAATAAAAATATTTTAGATAAGTGCTTTTTAGTTTTTTTTTTTCATTGAATAATTAACAATTTTATATTTTCTAATTTAGTAGTCTCTATGGTTTAGTTTTTTAGAGATGTGGTTGTTGTTTTGTGTAGTAATGTTATTCAATCATTTAAGATTTTGTAACTAATAAAAATGATATTATCGCTAATATAAAGTCATAAATGAGTTTTATTATATTAATTAAAAACATGGTGAACATCAAGATAATTAGGTTATCCGGATGTATCTATATTTATTAAAGAATTGTTACACAAATTGATATAGTGATGAAGTAAAATTATTTAATAAAATAATAAGTACATTGTTCAAATAATAAAAATAACTTAATTGAAAAATATAAAATTGAAATATTTATTTAATAAAAAATTTTAACAAAGACTCAGTAAAAAATATTTATATTTATGAATATTTTAAAATTTAAATAAATCTAATAAAAAATATTTTATCAAACGAAAAATATAAAAAAATTATTCATTTGAATATTATACAAATTATTATTTATGGTAACCTGTTAATTTGGATACGAGTAATTATTTAAAAAAATTTTGTTTATCCAATATTTCGTTGATCTTTATATAATATATATTGATAACAAAAAAATATATTTATATTTTTTTTGTTGCTATGAAGTTGGTCCTTGTACTATACTTCTTTGTTTAAGATTAGTTACCATGAGGTGTTATTAATAAAATAATTTTACAGAATTTATGATGTAATTTTAGTATCTATTTTACATGTTCACCATCATTATTTTTTTTTTCTAAAATCTAGATTAAACATTATAAGATCTAAATTAATTATCTATCTTACTTTTATTGATTCTGGATAAAATAATATAACTAATAGAGGATTTAATAAAGATAAAAAGATAAGATAAAATCAGGATTAAGTAATAAAATAATATTAAATATTTTATCCAAATCTTTACCGACGAAATTTTATGTCCAACATTATTATTATTATTAATTAGTTTATGATAAATACATCAAAGAACATTCCTGGCAAGATATGTGAACAAAATAACATGAATATTATATTTATATTTGGATTTTTCTACTTATAAAACATCATTTTGAACTAATTAAAAATGTATTTTGTATCATCCCAAAAATATAGTTTTAAACTATAATTAAGGGTCATTACATTTATAATAAAATAGAACAGTTATAGGAATAAAATTTAATTTACAGTTAACATGAAATAACCATAAATTTCAAACTTTGAAGAAACCTATACTGCTACTATTACCAGTACAAACCGAACGTTCATACAAGCATCGTATTATACTGAACGGTCTTCAAGTATTACAGAAATAGGTACAAGACCGAATGGTCTTACTCTAATAGAAACCATCCTTTTCTGCCAGCGCCTACTCCAGAATACATTATGCACACCCTGTTCATACCCACAGGGTGATCATTGCAAGGACAAAACGACCGAACGGACAACATGACAAGAAAGGAAAATAGGGCTAAGCTAGTGTAATTTAATTAACTATGTTAACATAAAATTCAGATACACACATAATACAATCATACATATACAGAATTCATGCAAGCATGTTATAACCGACCACTTCACACTGATTGTCTGGACTAGTATGAATATGAGTTATGGTCGTTTCTGCACTCGTAGGTGGTAATCTAAAAACCTTATTATTACCGTAGCATGGAAATCCCTTGAGCTGTCACACGAGGTTAGCCCGTTATTCCTCACCTTAGGTCAAGGTAATACATACCGCCCAGGCTAGGGCCTCCTGCTATTCCCATCACATGCATCACTATTCTCTACTTGAGACTCGGTGACTATTAAAATGTCAGGATGAACGCCAATACTAAGCTTTCCCTATTCATACTTTTACCACAATACAACCAACCACTAAGACATTCCTCCTTGGGATTCTCTTTCATATCCATAATATAATTGTCACATCATACTTTCTCATCCCATTATGATTATCACACCATAACTTAATACCATCATACTTTCACATTACATTAGAATTATGATTATTCCTCATCCATCACATCTTTAAATAAATATCACACATAACAGTAAAACAATAATCCCACCTTTGAACACGACCGAACGTGAAAGATCAACATAACCTATTAACAAGACCGAACGGGAGAGCACTCCCAATATGAGAACATGACCGAACGGTCATTTAGAGAATAAGACTCAAGCAAGAGTCGAACACTTGGACTTATATCAAGCACTTATGATTTAGAACGAACAATATTGGCTTAGACCGAACACTATTAACTTAGTACAAGTACGATATTGTGCACTAGTATAAGAACGAGCGCTGATAAGAGACCACACAACTCAATAATACCGATCGCTAACACTATCATAAATACTATTACAAAACCGAGCACTATGTCGAACGAGCGCTGGTCCAAGACCAAACACTTACCAAGAACGAGCGCTAGTACAAGACTGAGCACTACCAAGACAGTACATGACCGAGCGGTCAATAATAGTTAAAACCTATGATAGACCGAACGTTGTTTAAAACCAAATGATATGCTTAGACAAACTACTATATTCACCTCGATATCCATATACAAGACTGATCGGTCATTAACTAAGGATCCACAAAAGTAGAACTCAGTTAAGACTGAGCGCTAATACATAGTACTATTAATAACGAACGCTAAACCTAGTACAACTAATAACAACCGGTAATACCCATTCTAAGACTGTCTAGTTTGAAAATGAATACTTTTAAACCGAACGTCACTATTAAACCAAACAACACATAACCAAATTATCACTACAAAGCCTAATACTGCTAAGCCCAAATATATGACCAGACCGAGCGTTCTATACCGATCGCTCGATTTTCTACAAAACTTGCAGTACTTCTCAACCACTTCACAGATTTCATCCAAACCCAGAATATTGCATATAACAGTTCTCACCCAAAATTACCGAACATCAAATAATTCAATTTCACATACATGCAACATCATCAAACAACAGTTTCATACATAAAAACTAAGTAATTAAATTAGCTAGCTTCCCTTACCTCTTGACTGGACCGAACAACGATTATTCTTTTCCAGACTTTGCTTCCTCCCCAAAAAATCCCAAGAACACCAGCTCAGACCAACAACTTGATCGTTGCAAAAATGAAGTCCTTAACACCAGGAAGACTCAGGCGTTGCCTGATTGATGATCGTAAGAAGAAAAGATAAGAATTTGCAGAGAGAAGAAGAAGAAGTTTAGAGAGAATGAGGAGAAAACTGAAATTCAGAAACATTTGGAGAAGAAAGTGCATGCAGGAATGGCTCGCGATTTTTGAAAAAGCTAATTATATCCTACCGTCAAAATCTACTCGGTCCAATCCAATGCACTCATCTGGATTCCACTTTGTTGTTGAATTTAAGGGTCCTGACATATTTTGTCTTAATTAAAAAAAAATAAAAGCAGTTAAAAGTAGCAAGAGATAATTAAAAACAACAAAAATTACAATTTTCTCATAAAAGCCTAAAAGTCAAAATTATTACAAGGATACGAATCAACCTCATTTTTTTTTCTCTTCTTGTCTGTTAACATATTTTTCATTTTGTTTTTTCTCCTCTCTCAGATAATTTTTTTTATGGGTTTGCATGATTTCTTCTCTCAAATTTGTGGCTAGATTCTTCTTTCTAATCCTTTACAACCAAATGGTAATGTTTTTCTCTTTATTCTACAAAAAGAAGCTCGACGTGAAATTCTTGATACAACTTCATCTTTTTCTCCTTGTAATAACTTAGTTTTCTATATTAATTCTTTTAAAAAATTTCAATCTAATAACAATAAATATAAAAGTATCAAAATGTAGTCATTGTGACTTGTTGGATCACACAAAAGATAAATGTTATAAGATTGTTGATTATCTTCCAAACTTTTGAAGAATTACTACTAATAATGTACATCATATTGATACTCAACCTAATAATTCTTCAACTTCTTTATCTATTTTAACTCTTGCTCGTGCCAAAATTGATTCATTTTCTCACTACAAAAATGTCTAGTGATCTATACTACATAGAGTGATATTCCTACCATTATAATAGATAAGGACATGAATATTGATGTGCATTTCATACATCAAATTTATCTTATGCTATTATCAATTATGGTAATAGTACCACTAATGAAACTTGGCATAAATGCTTATGTCACACACTTATTATTGCTAATTAATAAAACTCCTTTAAGTTTGATTAGTCGACGTATTATTGTAGCACTTTGAACTTTCTAAGCAAAAATACTACCATTTTCATTAATTCTTTTATTTCATTCATTATAAGGGACTTTAAACATCCTACATATCAAGAATTTTGCTATTTTCTCCATTTAGTTGATGATAAAAAATAATATTTGATTTGGATTTATATGTGCTTAAAAACAAATATGATTATAACAAACTTATTCCTCGATTTTTCTCATATGTTGAAACTCAGGTTAACACCACTATTAAATTTTTTCAGTCAGATAATGATAAAAAAAAATTATTTCAAAGATTTTTCTTTATAATAAAGGTGTTATACATTAGTTTTCTTGTGGTAAAAGACCTTAATAAAACACCGTGGCAGAAAGAGAATATTTACATATTTTAAACATTGCTCGATCCTCACGTTTCATTTTAATATTCCTACAAAATTTTGAGGTGGGTGTTAAAATTATTTTTTTTCCTAGTTCTATTTCGGATAATATATCTCCATATGAAGTTTTATAAGATAAACTAATTGATTATTTATGCTTCAATTCTTCTTTCACGTAGACATATATTTAGTCCTAAGGTCACTACTACAGTTAGAAATTTTCTTTTCTAAAGACATTAAGTTTTATGAATATATTTTCCTTTCAAAAACCAAGATATGACCTTTTCTACTTCACTTCAAAAACCAAGATGTATTTGATCCTCACCTTTCAAAAGACATTAAGAAATTAATATAGGGTTTTGGGTTTGCCTCGAAAGGGTTGATAGTGTGGAGAGCCTTGACCTCTCTTTCTACTTCACTTCAATCGTTCTTTTCATTTTCTCACCATTTCTTTAAGAAACAAATAAAAGTAAACATGGGATAAGATAAAAAAGATGAACTAAAATAAAACACAATAAATTAAAATAAAATAAATTAAGCTAAACTGAAACAAAATAAAATAAAACTAAATACACATAATTACATATGTTATTTCTCAAATTAATAAATATATTTTGTATAATTTTTATTTTTGTATTTTATCTTTCTTTATTTTGAAATTAATTGTATTTTTTTCTTTTTTTCTATTATTTTTACTTGGAGGTTGACCATATAATAACGATATAATTAATTAAAAATAATAATAAAATAACTAGTTATTATGCTTTAGAATATTTAAAATAAAAGAAATGTAGAATACAACAAATATGGAAGAAAAGAATTTTATTATAAAATATTCTCATCTACAATCTGAGAAGAAAATACATTTAACGATAATACATTGTTCCAATTTTATCCGCACATAAAGGTAAAAGAAAAAAATTTGGAGGAAATTTAAAAAGTATAACAGGTGATTTTGAAGATAACGATAGTCCATATTTAGCAAGACCATCTGCCACCGAATTGGTCTCTCTAAATACATGATTCCAAGTAATGTAATCAACTCTGGCACCCATCTGTATTATTGAAGAAACAAGAGCATAAAATGGATGTTTTTGGTGGATGACTCTCCCGTTAATAAGTTGGATAGCGGTTAATGAATCACTTTCAACGATCAAATTTTTATGTCCCATTGATATTCCTATTTCCATTCCAAGCTTGATTGCAAATAATTCAGCTTCTGCTGCTGAATCAACTTTTAACACACTTGAGAAGGCAAAAAGAAAATCACCCTGAGAATCTCTGATAACACCTCCTGCAGCGACCTTTTTTCCATCCCAAGTGTAAGCTCCATCGCAGTTAATTTTAACATATCCTTTTGGAGGTGGTATCCAACAAACTAATCTTGTAAAACTTGAATTATCTCTCTGAAAAAAAAAATCACCAATTGATAAATAAATTACAAATATAACAAAGTTAAAAAATCAAATGAAAATTTAAATTTTTGACATCTAATTGAAAGTAAAAATAAAAGAATAATAATTATTATTATAATAAAAGATGATTTTTATGTCAAAATAAATTACTAGATAAACATGTTTCAAGGACATAAAACACTCCAAATTAAACTTTCACCATAATCTTTTTGCGTATATTTCTTTAGTAAAAAAATATGACATCCGGCATATCCTATTGTAACATTTCTAGATTAATTTATAATTATAAAAGAATGCAAAACTTTTTTGATCTTATTTATGTGTGATTCTCTATTATTACTATTGTGAATAGAAAATAACATCAATAGCCACATTATATGTGAACAATATGATTTATCTTTTTAATTCAAAACTAAATTAATTTGGAATAAAAGAACATAGTATGAAAATGTTATCATTATTAACATTTTAATGCAAAAGGATGAAAGAAATTTACCTTATCAATATGAAAGTTGTTGTTTGTGTTAACCCACCAATGTAAGTTTGGGCATTCTTCACCCTTTGGACAATTACCATTTATCCAATCTGCACATGTAGTAGGTGATGATGACCTTTGAGAAATCTTCCTTTCTACCTCCATACTTTGTAACAATGAACAAGACACAATTCTCTCTAGACTTAACTCTCTCCGCATAAATGGTTTTCAGGAAAATGAAAATGATGATTTTGAAGGAAAAGATAGTGTAATAGATTTTGGATATGACTCATTTAAATAGAGAAATGAAATACTACAACATAAAGAGTTAGAGATAATATAAAATAAAATATTAAAAAAATCAAGATAATGTAATAATATAAAAATAAAATAAATGACGAAAGATAAAAATAAAAGAATAAAATAAAATAAACATAACAATAAACCATATATAATTATCGTATCTTTAGTTTTAAGTAAAACATTAAAGTTGATTTATATATGGATAAAAAAATACAATCCTATAAAAACTTAAAATATTTGTGCAAATACTCCAAATCTATAAATGTAGTTCTCTGTCTAACTAAACCAATATATATATATATATATATATATATATATATATATATATATATATATATATATATATATATATATATATATATATATATATATATATCATAAATATTTTTATATTTTTTAGTTAGGTTAACATTGTTAACTGCTTTTAAGTATTTGCAGTATCTAAGATTTTGTATTTTTTATTTAAGTTTGTGAGATATTTATTGCTGTAAGGATATAAATTTAAATATGTATAAATGAAAATTTTGATTAATATATTATAGTTTTTTTACTATAATACATAATATTATGTGTTAGTTGTTAATAGTTATTGTACCAGGGAGTGCCGGACGCCGTACGGAAGGACGCCCAAGTAGATGGCCGTCCGCCCGTTTCGGTGCCCACGTCACCCAAAGAACTAAATGCCCGTCCGCCCAACTGGATAGAACCTCTGTTTGTGAGAGAAACTTTGAAGAACTCACAGGGAATTCTATCACCACAAGATAACCTCGCACTCTCTACGCTCACAAAAAGTGTTCTTCAAGAAAAGGCCGAGAGACGAAACGTCTGGAAAATACGTATGGCCACTACGTCAAATCTTTTCTTGTTTTAGAGGTTATTCAAAATCCTACGTCCACTACGTGCACTAGGACTTGAGGGGCTTATGTACCAGGGAGTGCCGGACGCCGTACGGAAGGACGCCCAAGTAGATGGCCGTCCGCCCAGTTTAGTGCCCCGAGTCACCCAAAGGGCCAACGACCGTCCGCCTTCCCCGATATTAGAGGCTTGGAAGATTACCTCTTAAATAAATGTGAAGGATCGAATGGGGTAAGGCGGACGCCCATATCACGTGGGCGGACGCCCGTACCTCATTGACCGGCCAAATCACTAATCGTTGTGGTTTAGGTAAATTAATCTGGTTTGGAGGTAAGTAGATTTTAGAAGCTATTGGGCTATTTTGGGCCGTGATTAACTTTTCACTAATCCCAAGCCCATAGCAAAAACTATAAATACAGGTCCACGGTGAATGCTAGATAGGTTACATTGAATGCATATTTATTGCCATCCCTGAGAAAAGCCATTGCTCTGAAACTGACTTTGGCATCGGAGAGTCTTTTGCAGGTCTCCACCCCTCAGGAACAAGAAGAGAGCTAAGCCTTGAGGAGAGGACCCGACATCGAAACAAGACCACAGGAGAATTTGGAGACTTGGAGCAACACAGTCCTGCACATCCGAAACATTTGGCGCCCACCGTGGGGCCGTGTGATTTTAAAAACCCAATGGTGACCACGAGAAACATGAGCATGGACGACCCCGTTGAGATGATCCGAGCCCTACAGCAAAAAATGGATGAAATGCAACAACGTCACGAGGACGAATTGTGAAGCCCGGATAGCCCGGGAGGTTGGAAGGGCGGATGGAGGAGAGGAGCGAGCGAAGGATAAAGGAAAGGCGACGGCGGAAGAACGTACGCCCCAAGACACCGAGCGTGATAGCACCTGGAGGCCTACCGGGTCCGAGGCGGAGGGAAGTAAAGTTAAATCGGTGCATGCAGAGAGCGCCGCCGAGGACGGACGGATGATAGTAAAGTCGGAACCCCCGTCCACTTTGTTACTTCCATTCACCCAAAACATAATGAACGTCCAAATTTCGGAACAATTTGTGGCTCCACAATTCAAGATGTATAATGGGACGACGGACCCCGAGTCCCATATAAAGACGTTCTCAAATGCAATGGCATTCAGAACGGGCAATGACACCATTTGGTGCCGAGCGTTCTCTCTTTCGCTGGAGGACGAAGCATTGGAATGGTTCAACGCCCTCCCTCCTAATTCCATAGACAACTTTGCTGGGTTGAAACAGCTATTCGTCAAACAATTCGCAGCAAGTAGTGCCCAAGACTTGACTGTCTTCGAATTAATGACCCTCAAGCAAGGGAAGGATGAGACACTGCGGACGTTTATGGATAGGTACCAAAAAACCGTCCGGCGCGTGAAAAGTCTGACGCCAGAGCTTGCCCTCCACTATATCTTACCGGCTCTCAAACTAGGGCCGTTTAAGGATAGTGTTTGCAGGCGAGCGCCCAAGACGATGGAGGAGCTGAGAGAGCGAGCGGCACACGAAATAAGGGTGGAGGAGATGAAGCTCTCGTACAAGAGGGAGAACCAGGAGGCTAGGGGAGAAAGAACGGACGGTGGTAAGCCTGCTACCTCGGCGGGAAGACCGTCCGGCCCTAGGCGCAATGAACAGAAAAAGGGACCTCGCTTCCAGCAGTACACTCCCCTGAACACCCCCAGGGAGAAGATCTTGAGGGAGGCGCTTAGCGCGGACCTGATCCGGGAGCCGGAAAGGTGTCCAACTCCGAAGGGAGCAGACGGAAGCAAGCACTGCGCTTATCACAAGAATATGGGTCACACCACTGAGGAATGCGCGGCCCTTAAGGATAAAATAGAGGAGCTCATCCGGGCGGGAAAGCTGAAAAGGTACATCCGCGATGAGCGCCCTCCACTACCGGCCGACCGACCTGCCCAACGATCGGCTTACCGTTCGGACAGGCCGAGGAATTCAAGGGCTGAGCGACCTCGCTCAGAGCGGCGGCCCAGCCGCAGCCGCAGCCGAAGTCGAGAACGCCCCCTGCGGGGACACATCAACACAATTTCTGGAGGGTTCGCGGGGGGAGGATCTTCCTCTTCGGCTCGTAAGCGCCGTATACGAGCCCTCCAATCGGTACATTTGGTAGACCAGCCACGCCGCACCATGCCGCCTATCACTTTCTCGGACGAAGATTTCCACGCACCTGATCCCGATCAGGACGATCCGATGGTCATAACCGCCGAGATAGCGCGGTACGGAATCAGCAAAGTCCTGGTCGACCAGGGAAGTTCGGTCAACCTCCTTTACTAGAAGACTTTCCTGCAAATGGACATCTCGGAGGACCTTATCGTCCCGTATGACGGGCAAATAGTGGGGTTTGCAGGAGAAAGGGTTGATACCAGAGGATATTTGGAGTTGAGGACGAGGTTGGGAACCGGCCGTTCCAGTGAGGAGAAAAGGGTTCGATATCTGCTGGTCGAGGCTAACACCTCGTACAATGCATTACTCGGACGGCCATGCTTGAACGCGTTCGAAGCAATTGTCTTGACGCCCCACCTCACGATGAAGTATCCCTCCGAGAAGGGGGCTATATGCACTGTTCGGGCGAATCAAAAGACGGCCCGAGAGTGCTATGCCGCGGGATTGAAGTTGCACACCCGGCAATCGAAGCGGAGGGCGGTCGGTTCGGAGGTAGCCATGGCGGATCTCGATCCCAGGACGAACACGGAGGACCGCCTCGAACCGATGGGAGACACCCAACCTGTTTTAATAGGTAGGGATCCTACCCAGACGACCGTCATCGCCAGAGAAATGAATCCTGGCTTGGAGAAGGAGTTGAGGGCAATCCTATGGAAAAATAGAGATTTATTTGCCTGGACGGCGGCCGACATGCCGGGGATCCATCCCGCGGTCATGTGCCACAAACTCTCACTCTTCAAAGACGCCCGCCCGGTCGCACAGAAGAAGCGGAGGATGGGCGAAGAAAAACGAGAGGTCGTTCAAGAGGAAGTGAGGAAATTGAAGGAAGCTGGGTTTGTCCGAGAGGTCACATATACTACGTGGTTGGCTAACGTAGTAATGGTGAAAAAAGCAAGTGGGAAGTGGCGCATGTGCACTGATTACACGGACTTGAACAAAGCTTGCCCCAAAGACTCTCACCCCTTACCCAGCATAGACGCCCTGGTTGACGGCGCATCCGGGCATCGAGTTTTAAGTTTCTTGGATGCTTACTCCGGGTATAACCAAATACCAATGTATGGGCCGGACGTCGAAAAAACGGCGTTCATCACGGAAAAAGCTAACTTCTGTTATGAAGTAATGCCATTTGGCCTGAAGAACGCGGGGGCGACATACCAACGCCTGATGGACAGGATCTTCCGGGAACAGATAGGCCAGTGCATGGACGTGTATGTGGATGACATGGTAGTCCGGTCCTCGGATGGAGAGGAACACATTAAGGACCTTGAAGAGGTGTTTCGCCAAGTAAGGAAATTCGGCATGCGCTTAAACCCCGCCAAGTGTACATTTGGGGTAGCTGCCGGAAAGTTCTTGGGCTTCATGTTGACATCCAGGGGGATTGAGGCTAACCCGGACAGGTGTGACGCGATACTGCAAATGCAAAGTCCGGCCACCCTTAAGGAAATCCAAAGACTGGTCGGACGCCTCACTGCCTTGTCGCGATTTATCCCCAAGCTGGCGGAAAGAATGAGACCGGTCCTGTGGAAACTGAAGAAAGGAGCCGGCCCGGTATGGGACGACGAGTGCGAACGAGCGTTTCAGGATGTAAAAACCATCCTTGTCAACCCGCCGGTCGTGAACCGCCCGGTAGCAGGAGGAGACTTACACATTTTTCTGGGGGTATCAGAGACGGCCATTAGTGCCGTGTTGATGCAGGAACAGCCTCAGGCGAGGCTAATTTACTTTGTGAGTCGAACGCTCCTAGACGCCGAAACCCGTTATCAACGAGTAGAAAAGGTGGCGTTGGCCTTGTTAAACGCGTCTCGAAGGCTCCGCCCTTACTTCCAAAGTCACCAGGTCATAGTCAGGACCGACTTCCCTATCTCCAAGATCCTCAGAAAGCCGGACTTAGCCGGGCGGATGGTGGCATGGGCGGTAGAACTCTCAGAATTCGGCTTACGATATGAGCCGAGAGGGTCGGTCAAAGGCCAACACTTAGCGGATTTCGCGGCCGAGCTACCACCGTCCGGCCAGGACGAGTGGAACTTGTATGTGGATGGAGCGTCCGGTCGATCGATTAGCGGAGCCGGCATCGTCCTCGAAGGCCCCAATGGATTCTTACTAGAACACTCCCTGATCTTCAATTTCAAAGTATCCAACAATCAGGCCGAGTATGAGGCCCTAGTGGCCGGCCTCGAGCTGGGGAAAGACATGGGGGCAAGGAAGATAACCTGCCGGACAGACTCAGAGCTACTAGTAGGCCAAATGAATGGCAACTTCCAAGTCCGGGAGGAGCGTCTATTGCGGTATTACCAACGAGCAACGGAGCTCGCAAAAGCGTTCGATAAGGTTGACATACAACACATCCCCAGGGAACAGAACACGAGGGCTGACATACTGTCTAAGCTCAGTTCTGAAAAAGAAAAGGGACAATTAACTACTGTCGTGCGGCAAGTTCTACTTCAGCCTTCAGTGGAGTGTTCGGCGGTGTCCGGCGAAGGGAAAGATTGGCGCACGGAAATCAGAGAAGTCATGACCCGCCAGGACGAAGGACGGACGGTACGACCGAGCGAAGCCAAGAAGGTCGCTCGGTATCTTGTGGTGGGGGACGACTTGTATCGAAGACGATTCTCCTCCCCCCTTCTTAAATGCTTGGGAGAGGCAGAAGCACATTACGTTATGGACGAGCTCCACAATGGCATTTGCGGCCTTCATACAGGTTGGCAGACGCTAAAAGCCCGGCTACTGAGGGCCGGATATTACTGGCCTACCATGGAAGCAGACGTCAGGGCGTTCGTCCAAAAATGCATCCGTTGCCAAGAGCATTCCAACAACTCCCACCTACCGCCGCACGCATTACATTCAATCTCATCCCCCTGGCCGTTCGCCCAATGGGGTATGGACATCGTAGGACCGTTCCCAGTAGGGCGGGCTCAGAAGAAGTTCCTCCTGGTGGCGGTGGATTACTTCACCAAATGGGTAGAGGCCGAGCCCCTGGCAACCATCACGGCCGCCCAGGTCCAGAAGTTCTGCTAGAAGATGATATGTCGTTTTGGCCTCCCTCGATCTATCATTACGGATAACGGTCGGCAGTTTATCGACAAGAAACTCGCCGAATTCTTCAAGGGATTGGGGATTAAGCACGTTACCAGCTCAGTAGAGCACCCCCAGACGAACGGGCAAACAGAAGCGATGAATAAGACCATAGTCTCGGAGCTTAAGCGACGTTTAGGAGAAAGGAAGGGAGCGTGGGTGGACGAGTTACCCGAAGTCCTCTAGGCGTATAGATGCACGCCTCACGGGACCACAGGCGAAACCCCCTTTAACTTAACTTATGGTACTGATGCTATGTTGCCAGTCGAGCTGGGCGAACCATCGTTAAGGCGACAGGTTGAAGACCTACACCTCAACGACCAAGAATTGAGAATCGAACTAGATTCTCTGGATGAACGGCGAGACCGAGCGGTATTAAGGGCCGAAGCATGCAAGCGCATGGTTGAAAGAAAATACAACTCTAAAGTCCGGCCAAGGAGCTTCCTGCCAGGGGACCTGGTGTGGAGAAAAGCGGGTGACGCCCGTCGAAACCCAGCGCATGGAAAGTTTGCCGCCAAATGGGAAGGGCCGTTTCGAATAATGGAGGCCCTAGGAAACGGGGCGTACAGATTGGAACGGATGGACGGACGCCCCATCCCCAACACTTGGAACGCCACGCACCTAAAATTTTATTTTAGCTAAATTCAATATGTTGATGACATGAACAGTTATTTCATATGAATGAATGACAGGATATTTCTCATACAACAGTAATTTCATTCTGCAAAGATTAAGTTGGCAAAGGGTCTCCCACCGGGAATAACTTAGAGTGTTCTTCCGGGAACAACTATCAACTGGGACCGTCCGCCCCACAAAGACCAAGGCGAAAGTTTTCCTCCGGGAATAACTTAGAGTGTTCTTCCGAGAACAACTCTCAACTGGGACCGTCCGCCCCATAAAGACCAAGGCGAAAGTTTTCCTCCGGGAATAACTTAGAGTGTTCTTCCGGGAACAACTCTCAACTGGGAGCGTCCGCCCCATAAAGACCAAGGCGAAAGTTTTCCTCCGGGAATAACTTAGAGTGTTCTTCCGGGAACAACTCTCAACTGGGATCGTCCCCCCCATAAAGACCAAGGCGAAAGTTTTCCTCCGGGAATAACTTAGAGTGTTCTTCCGGGAACAACTCTCAACTGGAACCGTCCGCCCGAATAAAGGCCGGGCCATGAATGGAATTTCAATTCATTTTATAAGGGGAACACCCCCACCGAAAGGACTAAATGCGCGAATAATGAAACATACGAAATTATAAGAGAACCCTTGTGTATTAATCACTCGCGCTAAAACGCGCCCAGATTTACAAAAGGACCGCCCGGCCAACCTCTGGACAATCCAAAACGTTGGGCGGGCGGCACCGACAAGAAACCAAAGTAAAAGAAATCTTAACTATCTCCCCCGGCACCGGCCTCCTCGACCGGCTCATCCTCCTCGGCAGCATTCAGATCCACCAGGACGCCATAAAAAACGTCCTTCTCAATATCAACACCAAGAGAGTATGGCTCGGGAATGCCTGCCAAAAGGGACACTTGGCGAAGGGCCTTGTTGAAACCTTCCTCATGTTCAAACATGACTGTTGACTCCAACTCAGCAATCTTCTCTTTGGCCTTGGCAACGTCCTGGGTAAGGGCCTCGTTTGCCTTGATACGCTCGGCTTCGGCATCCTTTAGGCAAGTAACCTCCGCCTTCAGTTGACGTCCTTCCTCGGCCAGACGTTCTCGCTCGCCCTGGGCGGCTGCCAAACTTTCGGCGGCCTCCCTCTTCGACTCCTCAAGATCGGCCTCCAGCTGCTCGATCTTCTTGTCGTACTCATCTTGATTAAGGACCATCTGCTCCATAGCCAGCTGGAGAGAGGCCGAGTTCTTCTTCTCGGCGTTCAAAGCAGCTTGAACCTCCGCCAATCCCGGTCGATCAGCAAACTCCTTTAAATACCAGGCCAGGGCGGACGTCCGAGTAGACATCTCCAACATGGCATTCGTCAGCTCTAACTCAGAAAGAGGCTCAATGAGCGCCCGTTGGGAGGAGCTCATATGGAACTTAGCCCGATTGCTCATGCTAAACTCTGGGCTGAAGATGCCGCCCGGCAAGGGAACGGCCGGGACTTTCTCCCGATCTTTCTCTTTGTCTTTGCCCTTGCGGGCCTTCTTCGAAGCTGATCGAGACGAGGAGCCCTCCTTGTCTTTACGTCCCTCAGCAGCGTGATCTTTTCTTTTGCGTATCAAGGGATCAACGGAGGCAGCGGCCGCCTCTGATGACGGGGCCACTTGGACGGCCTCCGATTCTGGTCGGGGATCGGGACCCGGCACCTTGATGCCTGAACCCCCGGTCTTATCAGCAGGGGGGACTCCTACCTTCGGAGCTAGGCATACGGTCGGATGGCGACCGCCCGAAGAAGATCGCCCTACAGGAGGAGGACGGGGCACGTTTGGAACAATCGTCGTCCGAGCGGTCGACGAACTGGCCCCAGACTTCTTCCGAGTGCCCATAAAGTTGGATTTGCGGGGGCCCGAAGTCGTCATCAGTTCTGCAAGAAACAAAGCAATTCAGAAAAATTAACGTCAGTATACGAAAGACAAACACACCCAATATAACAAGACCATACCGAACGCCTTTTGTCCACAATCCTCAAGACTAAGGCATTCGACCAGGTGACGGGCGGAGATCCGGCGGGGGAGGGCATTGATGGTACGCACGGCCTCTAGGTCGGGCGCTGTTAAGGCCCCTACGGAAGTCGCCTTTATTCGCCGAGGGTCTCTCGTCCAGTAAAACGGGACCAGCGGCTTCCCTTCACCATCATAAAATTCATGGCGGCCGGATTTGTCAATGATTATTTTGAAATAATGTTGTTTAAAATTTTTGAAGGAATCAGAGAAGGGGCGGAACAGGGTCCTATCCTGAACTGACGTGAAGGATACCCAACCACCAGAGGGAGAAGGGCGGACTTCGAAATAATGAAAGAAGACCGGAGCGGTAGGAGTGACGCCCATGGCCAGACACATCGCCAGAAAATAAAAGAATATTTAAAATAAAAGAAATGTAGAATACAACAAATATGGAAGAAAAGAATTTTATTATAAAATATTCTCATCTACAATCTGAGAAGAAAATACATTTAACGATAATACATTGTTCCAATTTTATCCGCATATAAAGGTAAAAGAAGAAAATTTGGAGGAAATTTAAAAAGTATAACAGGTGATTTTGAAGATAACGATAGTCCATATTTAGCAAGACCATCTGCCACCGAATTGGTCTCTCTAAATACATGATTCCAAGTAATGTAATCAACTCTGGCACCCATCTGTATTATTGAAGAAACAAGAGCATAAAATGGATGTTTTTGGTGGATGACTCTCCCGTTAATAAGTTGGATAGCGGTTAATGAATCACTTTCAACGATCAAATTTTTATGTCCCATTGATATTCCTATTTCCATTCCAAGCTTGATTGCAAATAATTCAGCTTCTGCTGCTGAATCAACTTTTAACACACTTGAGAAGGCAAAAAGAAAATCACCCTGAGAATCTCTGATAACACCTCCTGCAGCGGCCTTTTTTCCATCCCAAATGTAAGCTCCATCACAGTTAATTTTAACATATCCTTTTGGAGGTGGTATCCAACAAACTAATCTTGTAAAACTTGAATTATCTCTCTGAAAAAAAAATGTTTGTTCACCAATTGATAAATAAATTACAAATATAACAATGTTAAAAAATCAAATGAAAATTTAAATTTTTGACATCTAATTGAAAGTAAAAATAAAAGAATAATAATTATTATTATAATAAAAGATGATTTTTATGTCAAAATAAATTATTAGATAAACATGTTTCAAGGACATAAAACACTCCAAATTAAACTTTCACCATAATCTTTTTGCGTATTTTTCTTTAGTAAAAAAAATATGACATCCGGCATATCCTATTGTAACATTTCTAGATTAATTTATAATTATAAAAGAATGCAAAACTTTTTCAATCTTATTTATTTGTGATTCTCTATTATTACTATTGTGAATAGAAAATAACATCAATAGCCACATTATATGTGAACAATATGATTTATCTTTTTAATTCAAAACTAAATTAATTTGGAATAAAAGAACATAGTATGAAAATGTTATCATTATTAACATTTTAATGCAAAAGGATGAAAGAAATTTACCTTATCAATATGAAAGTTGTTGTTTGTGTTAACCCACCAATGTAAGTTTGGGCATTCTTCACCCTTTGGACAATTACCATTTATCCAATCTGCACATGTAGTAGGTGATGATGACCTTTGAGAAATCTTCCTTTCTACCTCCATACTTTGTAACAATGAACAAGACACAATTCTCTCTAGACTTAACTCTCTCCGCATAAATGGTTTTCAGGAAAATGAAAATGATGATTTTGAAGGAAAAGATAGTGTAATAGATTTTGGATATGACTCATTTAAATAGAGAAATGAAATACTACAACATAAAGAGTTAGAGATAATATAAAATAAAATATTAAAAAAATCAAGATAATGTAATAATATAAAAATAAAATAAATGACGAAAGATAAAAATAAAAGAATAAAATAAAATAAACATAACAATAAACCATATATAATTATCGTATCTTTAGTTTTAAGTAAAACATTAAAGTTGATTTATATATGGATAAAAAAATACAATCCTATAAAAACTTAAAATATTTGTGCAAATACTCCAAATCTATAAATGTAGTTCTCTGTCCTAACTAAACCAATATGAATATATATATATCATAAATATTTTTATATTTTTTAGTTAGGTTAACATTGTTAACTGCTTTTAAGTATTTGCAGTATCTAAGATTTTGTATTTTTTATTTAAGTTTGTGAGATATTTATTGATGTAAGGATATAAATTTAAATATGTATAAATGAAAATTTTGATTAATATATTATAGTTTTTTTACTATAATACATAATATTATGTGTTAGTTGTTAATAGTTATTAAGGCGAAAAAGTAACTCAAATAAATTAAATGACTAAACTTAAGTCTCACATAAAAACTAAATAAATCTTATTAAAGGAGATAATTTATTTTCAAAACTAAATTAATTTAATATATTCAATTAAAACTAATAATTTTAGGTTAAATAAGTTAAATTGTTAGTATGTTAATTATTCGACTGAAAATTGGCTGGATATATTATATTTTAATTTTTTTTTATAAGTTTGTAATTGTCAGACCTCATTAAAACGCACCCAAATACCCCTCTGCACGGACGCCAGGTGTCGAACAACGAGGATCAGAAATCAGATAGTGGAATGCAGGTGTCAGCAGAAGAGCGGACGCTTTTTTTGACGTCGGAAGAAAACTAATTTTTCTGAAACTTCCGTCTCACTCTCTTCTGCATGCACCCTTCTTCCCAAAACTCTGAACTTCTCATTTCTCCTTCTTCTCACTAAAAACTCCCCCTTCTCTTTACCAAAACTCACTCTTTCTCTACACCGATCTCCATTCAGGCACCGTAGGAGCACTTCCGGCGTCCCAAGCTTTAGTTTGATCCGATTGGTTTCAAATTCTGAACGGGTAAGTTTTTCTTGTCTTTAAACGTTCGTTCTTGTAAACATGCAAACCAAGTTCTGGTTGCATGGGTCCTTAGTTTCATTCTGAACGAGTTTGGTCTGTTGTTTTATTTTGGTTCGAAGAGTCGTTGAGCGTTGAGGGTAGAAAGGATCTTAGTTCGGCAAGCTGAGTTTTAGTCTGAAGGACGTACGTTCACGCTCTTAGGTAAGGGAAGCTTATTTAATTTAATTTGTATGCTATTGTACTGTATGAACATTCGTTAGTTGACTGAATGAATTGGATGCATGATGATTGATATGTTTGTAGTACATGAACGTTCGTTTATTTAATAAGTGGAAATGAAATATGACTGAGTTATGTTATGATGTATGAAATATATGATATCTCTATGTTTGAAGGGTATGAAATATGAATGTATAAAGTGTGAAACTATATGTAATAAATGAGTTGGAATATAAATGATCCTGATATGATTTCCCATAAGAAAGTATACGTTCGTTACTGAACGGTCCTTGACCGTTCGGTTTTATAGTGAATTTGGTTAGTAATGGATTCTTTCATTTGGGAAGAATCCTAGTTGAGGACGAGCGTCTACACTTCGAATTACTGTGCTTGAGCGTTCGGCCAAGCATAGTTCTGTCTTGATATTCTGCTATGAAATATTTTAGTTATTCCTAAATACTACTTCAATAGTACCTTGGCATAATTATCAAGTTTCTTTTATATAAGTTAGTGGCACCTGGTCTTATACCAAGTGTTCGTCATAAGCAAGTGTTGGTCTTACACCAGGCATTCGTTCTATCTCTTTAAGCTAAATTTCCTTATATGAGCGTTCGTTCAAGCCCTCTAGGGTTCGCTCACTCTGGAGCCCTTATTCTTGGTCTGGTATTTTAATGTTCAAATGGAGTTCTCAAGAGTCGGTTTATCTAATTGGCTCAACGTTGAAATCGACGTTCGGTCGTTCGTTTCTTGGAATATATTATTGTGCTCGCTATCTTTCTTAAAACCGATGTCAACCTTTGGTCTTAATCCATTCTCAAATTTGAAGATATCTCTGTCTCGCTCTATGTGTTCGGCCTAGTTTTGAGTTCGGGTTGAACGTTCGTTATTTGGAATACTCATGAACCTTTGTACGAGGTGATTAAATGAGATGTTTATTAATAAAAGATGAAGAAAATGTAATATGGAAATGTTGTTGATTATGGACGAGCGTTCCGGGGAGGAACGACTCATGTATGAATATTGGAATTTGTAAAGTATGATTGTGCTAATGCTAACCTGTCGATTCATCCTGATGTTCCGTGAGTACTCGTCCTCATGTAGAGGGGGGTAGGTCATGTGTGGGAACGGCAGGAGGTCCTAGTCCTTAGGGGTACTTTGGACAGATAGGACTAACCTCAGGTGGCAGCTGATGAGAGTATTCCAGTTACTACACCACCCGGGTGCACGAACGTCGTAGCTACACAGATTTCATACCGTCCGGACGGTCAGTCTAGTATATTAGACTTGTATGAATGAACTCTGATTTATTTTGTTTAAATGATTTTGTGAAATGTACGATATGCATGAATTAAATTACATAAGCTTACCCTGTGTTTCCTGTCGTGTCTTGTTTTGTACGTTCGTCTTGTCGTTGCAATGATCATCTCTGTGGATGTGAGCAGAAGGGCACACACTGTTGGAAGATACGCTGGAAGAAGAAAATTTGGTAGAAGTTGAAGTTAAGACCGAACCTTAGGACGTTCAGAGTAGTTTTTGAAATAAGGCGGTCTGTCGCCACTTTCTCATCTTTGTATGAATGACCGTTCGGTATTTGACTTTTGTAAACCGTTCGGTCAGACTCGTACTTATGTATTGTGTAAATATAGTAACTCTTTCTGCAAGGTCGTTCGGCCGAGACCGTGCGTTCTTGTATAGTGTAAGACTGGTCTGTTATATTATTAAATGTAATTATTCGATTATATGGTTCATTACTGTATTTTTAGGATGTTACAGTATAACATTTCTTGACCGTTTTCATAAATTTTTAAGATTATGTCATACTTTCGATTGTGATAGATAATAATAAATATAATAATAATAAAACTTAATTAAGATATTTTTAATTTATGTTTTTTTTCATAAATATTAATCTTTTATCTTCTTTTTCATAAATGTTTAAGATTTTGTCATAATCTTGACGGTGACAAATAACAATAAAAATATTATAGATAAGTGCTTTTTAGTTTTTTTTTTTCATTGAATAATTAAAAATTTTATATTTTCTAATTTAGTAGTCTCTATGGTTTAGTTTTTTAGAGATGTGGTTGTTGTTTTGTGTAGTAATGTTATTCAATCATGTAAGATTTTGTAACTAATAAAAATGATATTATCGCTAATATAAAGTCATAAATGAGTTTTATTATATTAATTATGGTGAACATCAAGATAATTAGGTTATCCGGATGTATCTATATTTATTAAAGAATTGTTACACAAATTGATATAGTGATGAAGTAAAATTATTTAATAAAATAATAAGTACATTGTTCAAATAATAAAAATAACTTAATTGAAAAATATAAAATTGAAATATTTATTTAATAAAAATTTTTAACAAAGACTCAGTAAAAAATATTTATATTTATGAATATTTTAAAATTTAAATAAATCTAATAAAAAATATTTTATCAAACGAAAAATATAAAATTATTCATTTGAATATTATAAAAATTATTATTTATGGTAACCTGTTAATTTGGATACGAGTAATTATTTAAAAAAATTTTGTTTATCCAATATTTCGTTGATCTTTATATAATATATATTGATAACAAAAAAATATATTTATATTTTTTTTGTTGCTATGAAGTTGGTCCTTGTACTATACTTCTTTGTTTAAGATTAGTTACCATGAGGTGTTATTAATAAAATAATTTTACAGAATTTATGATGTAATTTTAGTATCTATTTTACATGTTCACCATCATTATTTTTTTTTTCTAAAATCTAGATTAAACATTATAAGATCTAAATTAATTATCTATCTTACTTTTATTGATTCTGGATAAAATAATATAACTAATAGAGGATTTAATAAAGATAAAAAGATAAGATAAAATCAGGATTAAGTAATAAAATAATATTAAATATTTTATCCAAATCTTTACCGACGAAATTTTATGTCCAACATTATTATTATTATTAATTACTTTATGATAAATACATCAAAGAACATTCCTGGCAAGATATGTGAACAAAATAACATGAATATTATATTTATATTTGGATTTTTCTACTTATGAAACATCATTTTGAACTAATTAAAAATGTATTTTGTATCATCCCAAAAATATAGTTTTAAACTATAATTAAGGGTCCTTACATTTATAATAAAATAGAACAGTTATAGGAATAAAATTTAATTTACAGTTAACATGAAATAATCATAAATTTCAAATTTTAAAGAAACCTATACTGCTACTATTACCAGTACAAACCGAACGTTCATACAAGCATCGTATTATACTGAACGGTCTTAAAGTATTACAGAAATAGGTACAAGACCGAATGGTCTTACTCTAATAGAAACCATCATTTTCTGCCAGCGCCTACTCCAGAATACATTCTGCACACCCTGTTCACACCCACAGGGTGATCATTGCAAGGACAAAACGACCGAACGGACAACATGACAAGAAAGGAAAATAAGGCTAAGCTAGTGTAATTTAATTAACTATGTTAACATAAAATTCAGATACACACATAATACAATCATACATATACAGAATTCATGCAAGCATGTTATAACCGGCCACTTCACACTGACTGTCTGGACTAGTATGAATATGAGTTATGGTCGTTTCTGCACTCGTAGGTGGTAATCTAAAAACCTTATTATTACCGTAGCATGGAAATCCCTTGAGCTGTCACACGAGGTTAGCCCGTTATTCCTCACCTTAGGTCAAGGTAATACATACCGCCCAGGCTAGGGCCTCCTGCTATTCCCATCACATGCATCACATACCTAACCCTAGGAAACCCTAAAGCTTATATATTATTCGTAAATTACAGAAAATTAGGTCCAAGCCCATAAAAGTGCAGCTCAGCGGTAAAGTGCCGCTCAGCGGTAAAGTGCCGCTCAGCGGTAAAGTGCCGCTCAGTGGTAAAGTGCCGTTCAGCGGTAAAGTGCCGCTCAGCGGTAAAGTGCCGCTCAGCGGTAAGTGCGTGTCTCGTTTCTTCCCCTCAGCAGCCATTTTTCCCCTCAGCGGATCTCCCGTAAGCTCCTGAGCGGTGACTTCGGCTTCTCCTTTTGCACTTTTTGATGTCTTTTCTGATTTCATCTCTCTCCTTCTTCACTTCTTTCACCAAATTCACCTTAAAACCTGCACAAAAACACTGAAATCAAGCATAAACCTGTCCAGCTCTCTTATTTCTGAAAATATCAATAAAAGCATGATTTCAAGCTAGTTTCTGAGTATAAAAGTTGCTTTTAGTATCAATTTTAAGCATGAAATTAACAGTTTTTCAACTGTTATCACACAACCCCAAACTTAGAACTTTGCTTGTCCTCAAGCAAACAAGATGTAACTCCATCTTCAACCAATTCACATGATGGTTCACTCATTCAAAAATCCTCTTTTTCAAGATAAGTAACAACTTCACTCAAACTTATGACCAAGAGTTCAATCAAGATGTGCACATGCTTTAGTGTTCACAAAGTCATTTAAATTCCAACAAATGCTATTTTTCATGAATGATCAATAAATTAAGCATGGATGTTCATGTGTTCATGGAATATTTCCTCACTAGGTAAAGTGTTTCACTCACACACAAGTGTATAAGAGGTAATCACTCATTCACTCTACTATCACAATGTCACATGAATCAACTTTGTCTTTCATTTTACCACAATCAAAAACATTCACAAGCATGCATCATCACAAGGACTTTTCAATGGCTTATAATGTGGCTGGGCTAACAAGAAAATTGGTTTTTATGGATCACAAAATCCTTGAGTGAAAAGAATCATAACAACACAATTTTTCTTATTCTTCCCAACTTGCCTTTGCATTTGCATTGAGCTTTGCTTCTTTTTCTTTTCTTTTCTTTTTCTTTGCATATTCTTACTTTTTAGCTCTTAACTCAATGCTTTTCCTTTTTTCATGTTATCCCAACAACCCCAAACTTGAACATTTAACAATACCACACAAGATCTTCTACTTAACTCAAGGTAAAGATTTTCAATCAAGGGTTGTCAGTGTATGTTCAAGGCTAAAGGTTCAAAGGATAAAACACAAAGTGTTCTCTTTTAGTGGGCTAACTTCATGAATTTGGCCAATAAAAAGGGTTCCAACAAACGACCTTGATCACATAATGCAAAACAAGCAATTGATTCAATCATAGAAAACCTGGGCAAAGTCATTCATGTTTCCAAAGTAATAGCATTCAATCAATAACAACTCTGGAGTTAAAAACCTCACATATAAACCCATTCACATTTGACATACACATCCTACTTAATCTCACAACCACAATCATGATATCCTGCATTTGTTCACAAAGCTTGTGAATCACCTGTATAAGCATTTTAATGTGCACATCATCTCAACATCAATCAATCATAAGCATCATTCAGCATTACTTATCACACAATCACAGTTAATAGCAAACCATCATAACAAACCAGGTGTTCAATAGAGTACATCAAATCCTAATCTAAAAAAAAACAAAAACAAATAAGTTCAGAAAACTTAAACCACAACAGCATAATTATATGATAGCATTTATCAGTAAATGCTATTTCAGCTCCTCATCAGTCTGAGCTGTCCTTTGTATCTTCCTCTTCCTCCTCATCTTCATCATCTTCAAATGCATCATCATCATCAGCTTCATCTTCTTCCATCTCTCTAGCTGAAGCTTCAGTTGCTCCAGCTCCTCCTCCATGCACTGGTTCCTCTGGCCAAGCTACCACATTATGGAATTCATCCATAGTCCACCTGTGGGCTGGAGAGTGGGCTGGAGGTGTATCATACATCCCCACAATCATCTCAGCAGTGGCCACCTGCCCTCTGTGAATGGACTGCAACTGAGCACCTATAAGAGACATATACATGTCCCTCATCTGGAATGGTTCTGCTTCATGTGTCTCAGCAGATGTCTGGCTCTGTACTGGCCCTCTCTCTCTACGAGCACCGCGTGGTGGAACTGGTTGAGCTGCTTCCTCACCTCCACAATACTGTCTGTAATAAGCCTCATCAATAGCTTTTCTTGGCCTCTCAAATGGTGGAGCAGAAGTGTCCACCCCGGCTATCTTGCAAAGGTGAGTAATCAAGGAAGGATGTCCTAGTGGTGCTTTGTTGTTTGAGGTATTAGCGCACATACTAATCTCATCAGCTATCACTTGCCCAATATTAACATTTAAGTTTTTGATAACACAGTAGATGAATAGTGCTCTGCTGAGAGTAACATCTGACACATGTGAACATGGCTGAATGTTGGCATGAGAAAACGCCATCCAATACTTTGCAAGAGGAGTCAAATCCGTCCTCCTAATGTTAACCACTGAGCCAGATCGATTCCTTTGGAAGTGCCCTCCAGGTATACACAGTACTCTCTCCACATCCTCATAATCAGCACCTTCCTCCATGCAAAGAGAAAACTGGCACTGCTCACCAGCCCACACAGTATCCAGGAAGTTATTAATAGAATCAGGATCATACCTGATAGCATGGCCTCTAACATAGCCCAAATAATTCTCAGCTGGATAATCACCAACCTTCTTTTGCATTGGTGTAAAATTCCTTTACCACGGCTATGTTGGCAGGTGCAGGATAGGTGGCTAGCTTTCCCAGTCATTCCCTAACACTTGCTCTCCAAATTGAGGAGCAAAGTTAGGTATCATTCCAACCTTTCTCTCCATCAGAAGTCTCCTGTCCTGAACCACCCTAAAGTGCTTCTCATGTTTTCTAGAGAGGAACCTGCTAGAGTGGGGTTGCTCTGGTTCCTTTTCCTTTCTCTTGGTTGCCATGGTTTTCAATCTCTTTCCTGAAGAGGATGCCATTCCTACATTCAAACACAAATACAAAACCACAAAACATGATGTTAATCATTAGTAAAACACAGAACACAACTCCTTTCGAAGCTAAACCACCGCTGAGGGCCAGAATTTCCCCTCAGCGCCACCAGTACCACATTCCAGAATACAAAAAATCAGAAAAACCAAATCTGGCAGAGTGCCGCTCAGCGGTAAACTGCCGCTCAACGGTAACTCTGCAGATTTTTGAAAATCTTGTTTTAAAGTTGTCCTAACTCCACCCAAATGCAATTTTCAGTTTTCCAGTTCATAATCATGCAGTTTAATCGGTTCAAACATCAAATATATCATCAAATCATGCTTAGAAATCAAAACCCCTAAATATTCATGCTTTGACAATCACATTCAAATTCAAGAACCCTAGAATTAACAAAATGCGTTTTACTTACTTGGGTGGAGATACTAAATGCAATGAGAATGCTTCCAAGCTAGAATGCTCTCTTCCAACCCCAAACTTTGATGGCACACTAGTGAAAAAGTGAGTGGAGGAGAAATTTTCTTAAGAGGGAAGAGTGAAAAGATGTGGAAAACCTTGGAGAAGGTATGTGGGAGTGTTTGTGCAGAGAAAAACCTGAAAGTATGAGAACTTGCGCAGCTTAGGGTTTAAAATACCCTAATGGGCTCGGGTCCCGCTAAGGGGAATTAAAACCCATCTGCGAGAGTACCGCTCAGCGGTAAATTACCGCTCAGCGGCACTTTCGTGATGTGCTCTTCTCCTTCTTTTCTTAACCTACGTTTCTCCCATACATGCCCCTCACTGGTTCCCTGTAATTCAATGTTTAAAATGCTTATGCAAACCCTAACTAAAATAAACAAACAGAAATATTCAATCAACTGGGTTGCCTCCCAGGTAGCGCTTGTTTAACGTCACGAGCCTGACCCAAAATCCACCAACACCCATCAGTAGGTGCAAAATTTTCTTACCAACACCCATCAGTAGGTGTTACAACATAGTATCCTTCAGTAGATACTTAACCACCTAGCATCCTTCAGTAGATGCTATCTCCAACAAAATAATTACAAAAATAATGTTCACAAATTAAAAATTACAAAACCAAATCAAAATCAAAAGTTCTTAAATCACTGGGTTGCCTCCTAGCAAGCGCTCTTTTAACGTCATTAGCTTGACCCCCCTTTGTTGATTTTAAAGCTTTGTTGCTGCCATTGTTGTTGTGGTTGGTTCTCAAATTGTCCGGCAGCTTGCCAAAATTGGCTTTGATCCATGCTTGAGTCATGTTCCCACCAATGGTTGAGATTACTTTGGTAGAATTGAGTGCCCATATAGTTAAATTCTTGACCAAATTACATTCTGCAGACATTAGGCACAAAACCCTAAAAACAATTGTTAGCACAAAAAGATAGAGAAAAAAAATCAAAGGATATAATTGAAAAGATAAGAAGATAGGAAATAAAAACAGAAAAATAAAAACAGAAAAATAAAATAAAATAAAATAAAATAAAAACAAAAAATAAAATAAAATAAAAACAGAAAATAAAATAAAATAAAATAAAATAAAATCTAATCAAATCAAATAAAATAAAATAAAATAAAATAAAATAAAATAAAATAAAAACCGAAAAGATAAAAACAGAAAATAAAAACAGAAATTCAAAATTTAAAGTCAAAGATAATCAATAATCACACAAATTAACCAGTTAAACCACGAGTCCCCGGCAACGACGCCAAAAACTTGATGGACAAATTTATGATCACCAAAATATGATGTCACAAACTTGTTTAACAATCGGCAAGTATGACCGAATCGTTCAAGTAATAAACTTGGTAAGACCAAGTATCGTTCTTCCCAAAGGACTCACGGCCTAGTTTAGTTGTGTGGTTTGTTGATTAGCTAAGACTTAAAGACGAAATATTTGGATTATATTATGCACAAGACGAAAATAAACATGTATGCATGAGGTTTTGATCAATGGCAAAAGCAAAAGATAAACACTTTCAATGAAATATATGTATGAATATGCTGTTGGGGTTCAATTTCATCTTATCCACTCTCATATATTTTAGGAATTCAACATTCAAATCATCATTGTTAATGCCATTCTCTAAAGTACCTTTCAAGAAGGCTTCTCCCTAATTACGAGTTCATACGATTCCTAGCATTCCTAATAATTAGTTCATCAAGTGCAGGAGCTTAACGACAACCAATGTAATATTGGGAGAGATTCCTCGGATCTAGACTTCCCCGTACATTCCCGTATCGACAAAATCAATAATCATGCATCGAATGAGTTAAACAACGCAAGCATTAAGCAAAGAGGAAAAACCCTAACTAATGATGAAAGAAAGCATAAATCTTAAATATAAGATGTAAAAACAAATTCCATATATGAGAGCTTCAAAAGATTACATTGATTCCCCAACAAACATACAAGGTTTAGTTCACCATATTCATGGTGAACCTAGATGAATAACAATGAAAGAATGAAAGATAAAACCCTAGAAAGGTGAAGAGGAAGCCTGAGCATCCAAGATCCTCCTTCAAAGGGGTGGAAGAGAGAGTGTTTGCTTCGTTTCTGCCAAGGATACCTAACCCTAGGAAACCCTAAAGCTTATATATTATTCGTAAATTACAGAAAATTAGGTCCAAGCCCATAAAAGTGCCGCTCAGCGGTAAAGTACCGCTCAACGGTAAGTGCGTGTCTCGTTTCTTCCCCTTAGCGGCCATTTTGCCCCTCAGCGGATCTCCCGTAAGCTCCTGAGTGCCGCTCAGCGGTAAACTGCCGCTGAGTGGTGACTTCGGCTTCTCCTTTTGCACTTTTTGATGTCTTTTCTGATTTCATCTCTCTCCTTCTTCACTTCTTTCACCAAATTCACCTTAAAACCTGCACAAAAACACTGAAATCAAGCATAAACCTGTCCAGCTCTCTTATTTCTGAAAATATCAATAAAAGCATGATTTCAAGCTAGTTTCTGAGTATAAAGGTTGCTTTTAGTATCAATTTTAAGCATCAAAATAACAGTTTTTCAACTGTTATCAAGACTCGGTGACTATTAAAATGTCAGGATGAACGCCAATACTAAGCTTTCCCTATTCATACTTTTACCACAACTTGATCGTTGCAAAAATGAAGTCCTTGACACTAGGAAGACTCAGGCGTTGCCTGATTGATGATCGTAAGAAGAAAAGATAAGAATTTGCAGAGAGAAGAAGAAGAAGTTTAGAGAGAATGAGGAGAAAACTGAAATTCAGAAACATTTGGAGAAGAAAGTGCATGCAGGAATGGCTCGAGATTTTTGAAAAAGCTAATTATATCCTACCGTCAAAATCTACTCGGTCCAATCCAATGCACTCATCTGGATTCCACTTTGTTGTTGAATTTAAGGGTCTTGACATATTTTGTCTTAATTAAAAAAAAATAAAAGCAGTTAAAAGTAGCAAGAGATAATTAAAAATAGCAAAAATTACAATTTTCTCATAAAAGCCTAAAAGTCAAAATTATTACAAGGATACGAATCAACCTCATTTTTTTTTCTCTTCTTGTCTGTTAACATATTTTTCATTTTGTTTTTTCTCCTCTCTCAGATAATTTTTTTTATGGGTTTGCATGATTTCTTCTCTCAAATTTGTGGCTAGATTCTTCTTTCTAATCCTTTACAACCAAATGGTAATGTTTTTCTCTTTATTCTACAAAAAGAAGCTCGACGTGAAATTCTTGATACAACTTCATCTTTTTCTCCTTGTAATAACTTAGTTTTCTACATTAATTCTTTTAAAAAATTTCAATCTAATAACAATAAATATAAAAGTATCAAAATGTAGTCACTGTGACTTGTTGGATCACACAAAAGATAAATGTTATAAGATTGTTGATTATCTTCCAAACTATTTGAAGAATTACTACTAATAATGTACATCATGTTGATACTCAACCTAATAGTTCTTCAACTTCTTTATCTATTTTAACTCTTGCTCGTGCCAAAATTGATTCATTTTCTCACTACAAAAATGTCTAGTGATCTATACTACATAGAGTGATATTCCTACCATTATAATAGACAAGGACATGAATATTGATGTGCATTTCATACATCAAATTTATCTTATGCTATTATCAATTATGGTAATAGTACCACTAATGAAACTTGGCATAAATGCTTATGTCACACACTTATTATTGCTAATTAATAAAACTCCTTTAAGTTTGATTAGTCGACGTATTATTGTAGCACTTTGAACTTTCTAAGCAAAAATACTACCATTTTCATTAATTCTTTTATTTCATTCATTATAAGGGACTTTAAACATCCTACATATCATATCAAGAATTTTGCTATTTTCTCCATTTAGTTGATGATAAAAAATAATATTTGATTTGGATTTATATGTGCTTAAAAACAAATATGATTATAACAAACTTATTCCTCGATTTTTCTCATATGTTGAAACTCAGGTTAACACCACTATTAAATTTTTTCAGTCAGATAATGATAAAAAAAAATTATTTCAAAGATTTTTCTTTATAATAAAGGTGTTATACATTAGTTTTCTTGTGGTAAAAGACCTTAATAAAACACCGTGGCAGAAAGAGAATATTTACATATTTTAAACATTGCTCGATCCTCACGTTTCATTTTAATATTCCTACAAAATTTTGAGGTGGGTGTTAAAATTATTTTTTTTCCTAGTTCTATTTCGGATAATATATCTCCATATGAAGTTTTATAAGATAAACTAATTGATTATTTATGCTTCAATTCTTCTTTCACGTAGACATATATTTAGTCCTAAGGTCACTACTACAGTTAGAAATTTTCTTTTCTAAAGACATTAAGTTTTATGAATATATTTTCCTTTCAAAAACCAAGATATGACCTTTTCTACTTCACTTCAAAAACCAAGATGTATTTGATCCTCACCTTTCAAAAGACATTAAGAAATTAATATAGGGTTTTGGGTTTGCCTCGAAAGGGTTGATAGTGTGGAGAGCCTTGACCTCTCTTTCTACTTCACTTCAATCGTTCTTTTCATTTTCTCACCATTTCTTTAAGAAACAAATAAAAGTAAACATGGGATAAGATAAAAAAGATGAACTAAAATAAAACACAATAAATTAAAATAAAATAAATTAAGCTAAACTGAAACAAAATAAAATAAAACTAAATACACATAATTACATATGTTATTTCTCAAATTAATAAATATATTTTGTATAATTTTTATTTTTGTATTTTATCTTTCTTTATTTTGAAATTAATTGTATTTTTTTCTTTTTTTCTATTATTTTTACTTGGAGGTTGACCATATAATAACGATATAATTAATTAAAAATAATAATAAAATAACTAGTTATTATGCTTTAGAATATTTAAAATAAAAGAAATGTAGAATACAACAAATATGGAAGAAAAGAATTTTATTATAAAATATTCTCATCTACAATCTGAGAAGAAAATACATTTAACGATAATACATTGTTCCAATTTTATCCGCACATAAAGGTAAAAGAAGAAAATTTGGAGGAAATTTAAAAAGTATAACAGGTGATTTTGAAGATAACGATAGTCCATATTTAGCAAGACCATCTGCCACCGAATTGGTCTCTCTAAATACATGATTCCAAGTAATGTAATCAACTCTGGCACCCATCTGTATTATTGAAGAAACAAGAGCATAAAATGGATGTTTTTGGTGGATGACTCTCCCGTTAATAAGTTGGATAGCGGTTAATGAATCACTTTCAACGATCAAATTTTTATGTCCCATTGATATTCCTATTTCCATTCCAAGCTTGATTGCAAATAATTCAGCTTCTGCTGCTGAATCAACTTTTAACACACTTGAGAAGGCAAAAAGAAAATCACCCTGAGAATCTCTGATAACACCTCCTGCAGCGGCCTTTTTCCCATCCCAAGTGTAAGCTCCATCACAGTTAATTTTAACATATCCTTTTGGAGGTGGTATCCAACAAACTAATCTTGTAAAACTTGAATTATCTCTCTGAAAAAAAAATGTTTGTTCACCAATTGATAAATAAATTACAAATATAACAATGTTAAAAAATCAAATGAAAATTTAAATTTTTGACATCTAATTGAAAGTAAAAATAAAAGAATAATAATTATTATTATAATAAAAGATGATTTTTATGTCAAAATAAATTACTAGATAAACATGTTTCAAGGACATAAAACACTCCAAATTAAACTTTCACCATAATCTTTTTGCGTATTTTTCTTTAGTAAAAAAAATATGACATCCGGCATATCCTATTGTAACATTTCTAGATTAATTTATAATTATAAAAGAATGCAAAACTTTTTCAATCTTATTTATTTGTGATTCTCTATTATTACTATTGTGAATAGAAAATAACATCAATAGCCACATTATATGTGAACAATATGATTTATCTTTTTAATTCAAAACTAAATTAATTTGGAATAAAAGAACATAGTATGAAAATGTTATCATTATTAACATTTTAATGCAAAAGGATGAAAGAAATTTACCTTATCAATATGAAAGTTGTTGTTTGTGTTAACCCACCAATGTAAGTTTGGGCACTCTTCGCCCTTTGGACAATTACCATTTATCCAATCTCCACATGTAGTAGGTGATGATGACCTTTGAGAAATCTTCCTTTCTACCTCCATACTTTGTAACAATGAACAAGACACAATTCTCTCTAGACTTAACTCTCTCCGCATAAATGGTTTTCAGGAAAATGGAAATGATGATTTTGAAGGAAAAGATAGTGTAATAGATTTTGGATATGACTCATTTAAATAGAGAAATGAAATACTACAACATAAAGAGTTAGAGATAATATAAAATAAATATTAAAAAAATCAAGATAATGTAATAATATAAAAATAAAATAAATGACGAAAGATAAAAATAAAAGAATAAAATAAAATAAACATAACAATAAACCATATATAATTATCGTATCTTTAGTTTTAAGTAAAACATTAAAGTTGATTTATATACTACGATGGATAAAAAAATACAATCCTATAAAAACTTAAAATATTTGTGCAAATACTCCAAATCTATAAATGTAGTTCTCTGTCCTAACTAAACCAATATGAATATATATATATATCATAAATATTTTTATATTTTTTAGTTAGGTTAACATTGTTAACTGCTTTTAAGTATTTGCAGTATCTAAGATTTTGTATTTTTTATTTAAGTTTGTGAGATATTTATTGATGTAAGGATATAAATTTAAATATGTATAAATGAAAATTTTGATTAATATATTATAGTTTTTTTACTATAATACATAATATTATGTGTTAGTTGTTAATAGTTATTAAGGCGAAAAAGTAACTCAAATAAATTAAATGACTAAACTTAAGTCTCACATAAAAACTAAATAAATCTTATTAAAGGAGATAATTTATTTTCAAAACTAAATTAATTTAATATATTCAATTAAAAGTAATAATTTTAGGTTAAATAAGTTAAATTGTTAGTATGTTAATTATTCGACTGAAAATTGGCTGGATATATTATATTTTAATTTTTTTTTTATAAGTTTGTAATTGTCACACCTCATTAAAACGCACCCAAATACCCCTCTGCACGGACGCCAGGTGTCAAACAACGAGGATCAGAAATCAGATAGTGGAATGCAGGTGTCAGCAGAAGAGCGGACGCTTTTTTTGACGTGGGAAGAAAACTAATTTTTCTGAAACTTCCGTCTCACTCTCTTCTGCATGCACCCTTCTTCCCAAAACTCTGAACTTCTCATTTCTCCTTCTTCTCACTAAAAACTCCCCCTTCTCTTTACCAAAACTCACTCTTTCTCTACACCGATCTCCATTCAGGCACCGTAGGAGCACTTCCAGCGTCCCAAGCTTTAGTTTGATCCGATTGGTTTCAAATTCTGAACGGGTAAGTTTTTCTTGTCTTTAAACGTTCGTTCTTGTAAACATGCAAACCAAGTTCTGGTTGCATGGGTCCTTAGTTTCATTCTGAACGAGTTTGGTCTGTTGTTTTATTTTGGTTCGAAGAGTCGTTGAGCGTTGAGGGTAGAAAGGATCTTAGTTCGGCGAGCTGAGTTTTAGTCTGAAGGACGTACGTTCACGCTCTTAGGTAAGGGAAGCTTATTTAATTTAATTTGTATGCTATTGTACTGTATGAACATTCGTTAGTTGACTGAATGAATTGGATGCATGATGATTGATATGTTTGTAGTACATGAACGTTCGTTTATTTAATAAGTGGAAATGAAATATGACTGAGTTATGTTATGATGTATGAAATATATGATATCTCTATGTTTGAAGGGTATGAAATATGAATGTATAAAGTGTGAAACTATATGTAATAAATGAGTTGGAATATAAATGATCCTGATATGATTTCCCATAAGAAAGTATACGTTCGTTACTGAACGGTCCTTGACCGTTCGGTTTTATAGTGAATTTGGTTAGTAATGGATTCTTTCATTTGGGAAGAATCCTAGTTGAGGACGAGCGTCTACACTTCGAATTACTGTGCTTGAGCGTTCGGCCAAGCATAGTTCTGTCTTGATATTCTGCTATGAAATATTTTAGTTATTCCTAAATACTACTTCAATAGTACCTTGGCATAATTATCAAGTTTCTTTTATATAAGTTAGTGGCACCTGGTCTTATACCAAGTGTTCGTCAAAAGCAAGTGTTGGTCTTACACCAGGCATTCGTTCTATCTCTTTAAGCTAAATTTCCTTATATGAGTGTTCGTTCAAGCCCTCTAGGGTTCGCTCACTATAGTGTTCAGTCTTTGACTGTCACTTGGAATCTTGATACTAAACTCAATTAAACTAAGTATTCACAAACGTTCGGTCTCGTCATATGAGACATTTTAGGTATTATCTTAGTGCCTTGAAATATTCTTATTCATATGTTTCACTCTGGAGTCCTTGTTCTTGGTCTGGTATTTTAATGTTCAAATGGAGTTCTCAAGAGTCGGTTTATCTAATTGGCTCAGCGTTGAAATCGACGTTCGTTCATTCGTTTCTTGGAATATATTATTGTGCTCGCTATCTTTCTTAAAACCGATGTCAACCTTTGGTCTTAATCCATTCTCAAATTTGAAGATATCTCTGTCTCGCTCTATGTGTTCGGCCTAGTTTTGAGTTCGGGTTGAACGTTCGTTATTTGGAATCCTCATGAATCTTTGTACGAGGTGATTAAATGAGATGTTTATTAATAAAAGATGAAGAAAATGTAATATGGAAATGTTGTTGATTATGGACGAGCGTTCCGGGGAGGAACGACTCATGTATGAATATTGGAATTTGTAAAGTATGACTGTGGTAATGCTAAGCTGTCTATTCATCCTGATGTTCCGTGAGTACTCGTCCTCATGTAGAGGAGGGTAGGTCATGTGTGGGAACGGCGGGAGGTCCTAGTCCTTAGGGGTACTTTGGACAGATAGGACTAACCTCGGGTGGCAACTGATGAGAGTTTTCCAGTTACTACACCACCCGCGTGCACGAACGTCGTAGCTACACAGATTTCATACAGTCCGGACGGTCAGTCTAGTATATTAGACTTGTGTGAATGAACTCTGATTTATTTTTTTTGAATGATTTTGTGAAATGTACGATATGCATGAATTAAATTACATAAGCTTACCCTGTGTTTCCTGTCGTGTCTTGTTTTGTACGTTCGTCTTGTCGTTGCAATGATCATCTCTGTGGATGTGAGCAGAAGGGCACGCACTGTTGGAAGATACGCTGGAAGAAGAAAATTTGGTAGAAGTTGAAGTTAAGACCGAACCTTAGGACGTTCGGTCAGTAGAGTAGTTTTTGAAATAAGGCGGTCTGTCGCCACTTTCTCATCTTTGTATGAATGACCGTTCGGTATTTGACTTTTGTAAACCGTTAGGTCAGACTCGTACTTATGTATTGTGTAAATATAGTAACTCTTTCTGCAAGGTCGTTCGGCCGAGACCGTACGTTCTTGTATAGTGTAAGACTGGTCTGTTATATTATTAAATGTAATTATTCGATTATATGGTTCATTACTGTATTTTTGGGATGTTACAGTATAACATTCCTTGACCGTTTTCATAAATTTTTAAGATTATGTCATACTTTCGATTCTGATAGATAATAATAAATATAATAATAATAAAACTTAATTAAGATATTTTTAATTTATGTTTTTTTTCATAAATATTAATCTTTTATCTTCTTTTTCATAAATGTTTAAGATTTTGTCATAATCTTGACGGTGACAAATAACAATAAAAATATTTTAGATAAGTGCTTTTTAGTTTTTTTTTCATTGAATAATTAAAAATTTTAAATTTTCTAATTTAGTAGTCTCTATGGTTTAGTTTTTTAGAGATGTGGTTGTTGTTTTGTGTAGTAATGTTATTCAATCATGTAAGATTTTGTAACTAATAAATATGATATTATCGCTAATATAAAGTCATAAATGAGTTTTATTATATTAATTAAAAACATGGTGAACATCAAGATAATTAGGTTATCCGGATGTATCTATATTTATTAAAGAATTGTTACACAAATTGATATAGTGATGAAGTAAAATTATTTAATAAAATAATAAGTACATTGTTCAAATAATAAAAATAACTTAATTGAAAAATATAAAATTGAAATATTTATTTAATAAAAAATTTTAACAAAGACTCAGTAAAAAATATTTATATTTATGAATATTTTAAAATTTAAATAAATCTAATAAAAAATATTTTATCAAACGAAAAATATAAAATTATTCATTTGAATATTATACAAATTATTATTTATGGTAACCTGTTAATTTGGATACGAGTAATTATTTAAAAAAATTTTGTTTATCCAATATTTCGTTGATCTTTATATAATATATATTGATAACAAAAAAATATATTTATATTTTTTTGCTTCTATGAAGTTGGTCCTTGTACTATACTTCTTTGTTTAAGATTAGTTACTGTAACATCCCAAAATTATACAGTCAGCAACTATATAATAGAATATTAACATGTATTAATATTATAAAGCAGTTTTACAATTAAAGAGAGCAGTGTGCAAAAATGGCCGAACGGCCTTACATATACTCAAAAAATAACGAGCGTTCACAAAAGAATAAGGACGAATGGTTTCCAAAACGATTACCGAACGTCCTAATATTTACAATCAGAAAAAGGGCGCTCGCTCACCAGCGACCTATTATCCTAAATACACTAACTAAAAACTGAACGCCTCACTGTTCGGCCTTCACTTCTACTTCCACGAGATTCTCCTCAGCTATGAATCCTTCTTCCAGCGTTTGCTCTAGGGAAGTATCACCTTCTGCTCACATCCACACGGATGATCATTGCATTTGACAAGACGGATATACATATACAAGACAACACAATGGAAATGCAAGGGTAAGCTTATTGAATTTAATTCAAGTCAAACAGATATTTCATACTTAACAAATTCAGCAAGTACATTCACAACATATACATTCAATTCATACGTAAATTTCATCCAAAATCCTGATACTAGACAGACCGTCCGGACTGTATGAATCCTGTGTAGCTAAGGCGTCCGTGCACCCAGGTGGGGTAACTGGAATGCTCATCAGTAGCCACCTGAGGTTAGTCTGTTCTGTCCAATTTACAGTTATGGACTAGACCTCCTGCCATTCCCACGCATGACATACTCCTCTCTACTTGAGAACGAGCACTCACGGAATATCAGGATGAACCACCATCTAAGCTTACCACGTTCATACTTACAATTCTCAATTTCCAACCAAGAGTCGTTCCTCCCTGGAACGCTCGTTCAAAAACCATAATCATAATTTCAACTCTTATAGTGTTCGCACATCTTAATTATTCCTCTTAAATACATTTTCATTCTTAGTTTCACTTCCATAAAAGAACGAACGTCCAGCCCTCTTTGTAATAGAGGACGAACGTTAATACATTACCAAGAGATGCTCGTTCACGAATAGAATAAAACCAAGACAGGTTATTAGACGAACTCCATTATAACTTGACTCAGTTAGATGAACTGAATCTAGTACGATCTGGAAAATACTTAGAATTGATTTAAGTTCAATAACTCTGGAATGAATCCAATGGATACATAATTCGCAAACTAGTTTAGATAAATAAACCGAACACAAGATAATTCAGGAGACAAACCGCCAGTCAATGACCGAGCGCGAAAATAGGCATTTAGTGAATTTTTGAACGAACGTCACTGAAGTATTGGACGAACGTTACTAGAACTATTGGACGAACGTTATTTAAGATTTAGGGACGAATGCTATTATACTTTAGGACGAACGTCATGAGAATACAGGACGAACGCTATTTCAGCTAGTTGGCGATTACGGAAAGGAACGAGCGTTCGGTATAAGACCGAGCGCTACTTATTACTTACTCTTTGGGACGAGCGTTCAGTATAAGACCGAGCGCCACTTAGGACGTACGCTTTTTGTGTCGAGACTATTCACTGATTCAAAATCATGGAATTGGGAATATCATATAAACTGAGATAATTAAAGTTTGTGTTTTAGCAATTTGACTAAGTGTCCAAGAGTAGATTTTCAAGCTTCTCAATTTCTCACATAATACTCCTGATATCTACGTTTGGCCGAACGCTCAAACGTAAAGCTATATATATATAAGAGGGCGTTCGTTCTCAAAGGAAATCCTTTCCAAATGAAAGGGTTCAGCTATTTCATAAATGACACTGATAATACCGAACGGTCAAAGACCATTTCGATCACGAGCGTTCTTTAACACAGAATTTCATATTCAGATTCATCTTACAAATATTACCTTTTTCAGTATAAACTTTCATACATTTAATTGCTCATATCATAGCATAAAATTCATACTTCTTCATACATCATCTCATCATACAGCTCATTTTTCAATTTAATCAAACCATAGAACATTTCATCACTTTCACCCATCATTTCAGAATCATATTCATATACTCAAAAGTCCAATATCATAAATCATATTTTCAAGCATCACATAACGCGCATGCAGTACAGAAATCACATGAGTTAAATCTAATAAGCTTCCCTTACCCGGATTAAGCAGTGTGCGTTCGTTCTTCAGAAAGAAAACAAGATTCCAGTATACTCTTCTACCCTTAACGTTCAAACCCCAAAAACTCCTCAAACCGTTTCAGAATCCAAAACTGTTCGGTTTGATGGAAAGCTCACGGTGCAGGGATGGTTCTCACGGTGCTGAAAGGTGAACGTAGCAGCGTAGGGTGAGTTACAGAAGAGAGAAGGAGAGGGGTTCTAGAGAGAAGGAGGAGAAAAATGGAGATTTTGAATTTCTGAGGAAGAGGAAAGTGTACGCAGAGGAGGGGAAGAGTGTTTCAGAAAAATTTAATTCTCTTACCAAATCATACGGACGTTCCTTCCTGTGCTGACACCTGGCTTCCAGAATTGAGTGCAGAACCTTCCGATGTGACACATGTCAGAGAGATTCAGAGAATGAAAGTGCACATTAATGGCACCGCACGTGGGGGGCGTGGGTGTATTAATGAGGACACAGTGGCATTAAATGGGGCGTGACAGTTACCATGAGGTGTTATTAATAAAATAATTTTACAGAATTTATGATATACTTTTAGTATCTATTTTACATGTTCACCATCATTATTTTTTTTTCTAAAATCTAGATTAAACATTATAAGATCTAAATTAATTATCTATCTTACTTTTATTGATTCTGGATAAAATAATATAACTAATAGAGAATTTAATAAAGATAAAAAGATAAGATAAAATCAGGATTAAGTAATAAAATAATACTAAATATTTTATCCAAATCTTTACCGACGAAATTTTATGTCTAACATTATTATTATTATTATTAATTACTTTATGATAAATACATCAAGGAACATTCCTGGCAAGATATGTGAACAAAATAACATGAATATTATATTTATATTTGGATTTTTCTACTTATAAAACATCATTTTTAATTAATTAAAAATTATTTTGTATCATCCCAAAAATATAGTTTTAAACTATAATTAAGGGTCCTTACGTTTATAATAAAATAGAATAGTTATAGGAATAAAATTTAATTTACAGTTAACATGAAATAACCATAAATTTCAAACTTTGAAGAAACCTATACTGCTACTGTCAATACCCAATTTCGTCCGGATTATTTTTATAGTTTTATTGCATTTTGGTTGTCACATATTTAATCTTTTATTATTCATTTCCTTTATTGCTTATTTTGTTACTTATTTATTATTATTATTATTTTTTAATTCTTTGTTTCAATATTAATTCTTATTTTTTTTTGTTTCTTATTTATTTATTTATTTTTGATTCATTTTAATTTTAATTAAATTTTTATCTTTTCATTTTGTTTATAATTAAAAAAAATTAAAAAAAAATTAATTAATTAAAAAATTATTATTAGTTAAAAGGTTTTAAAATTAAAGAAAAAATAAAAATGAATCAAAAGAGTTAGAAAAGGACAAATTGGCAAAAAGGAGGGGACAGTGGAGGAAAACGGCTCTGCTGCGGGAGGCAAAAATTGGTTTTGTGCAGGCAAGGACAAGGCAATTTTTGGGGAGAGCAGAGGCGCGATTTGGTTTTGGCAGGAGGCACAGCAGAGGGATTGAATTTGCAAAAAGCAATGGAGAAGAGAAAGTGAAATAGACACACAGAAAAGGGACAGGGAGCAGAATCAAGAGGGACTCTCTCAAAAAAGAAAAAACTCCTCTCATTGTATCAAGAATCGACGACCAGAGAAGCCAACTTCCTGGGAGGTTCAGACCTGCACCGAGAGAAGAGAAGGAGATTATCACAAAGAAAAAAGAAGAAGGAAACTCCAGCATTTAGGTAAGTCGTCCATCCCCGTTCTCCATCCTAGTTTGATCCTTAAGGTAATCAATATTGTAGGTTAATGTGCACGTACTCAATATTGCATTGTTGTTCTTTTCCTTTCTTCCTTCTTCGTGCTACGTTCACTGCCTAATGTTTCTGCTACCAACGCGTCTCCATTCTCTTCCCATGAGCACATGAACGCGCCTTACACCACGAGGCTTCACTTTCCTTTTCTCCTGGGTTCTGGTCTCTCATAACACTCAACATCCCTCTTCATCTTCTCAACACTTATCCATAAAACATCATGATGGTCAAATCCAGAGAAGCATGATTTCCTTTTTGCTCAAGGCGCCATCGCCATAGCCTTCGTCTTGCCTCTCTCGGCCTGGCAGCCATTCGCCTTCTCGCACATACCCCATCCGTAACCACCTCACCCCAACGCCTTCAGCATCTATCATACAGAAACTCATAACTCCAGCCCACCGTTTTCACTCTTACCGTTCGGCCAACATCATCTCCAGCACCACTTCCAGTACCATCACTCCCATCTCCCCAACGTCTCCGACGCCACCTCCAACAAGCATAACCCAATCAACATACAAGGCAGAACAATTTCTTCATTCACGATTCATACTCATACACACACCAACACATGCCAATGCATATCCTGCACAATGAAGCTATAGAAATCCATTTTCGGTCTCTCCTTTTCAAAGACCTGGAGCAGCACGAGCTCTGATTTTCCGCAGTCTTCAACGTTTCTGTTCCTCAACCAAATCCGTGCAAAATCAAGGTTGAACCAGTGAATAACGGTCAATAAGAAAACCAGGACGAGAGAGGAAGAGTGGGAGCGGCGGCAGGCGGTGCCCAAGGTGGAAAAGCTTCAACCCTAGGCTGGTGCGAGAGAAGCGAGGGAGAAGAGGCCGTGGCGCCGCGGTCGGCAGTAGGGCTGGTGGCGTGAGTTGTCGCCGGCGAGGCCAAGGCGTGTGCTGGTTGAGGCGAAGGTGGCCGGCGCTTGCGTAGGCGGCGGCGAGCCCGTGAAGAGTGTAAGAGACCTTGGGTCTCTGGAGAGTGTGTGAGTTGAGGGAATGAGCTTACGGAGAGTGTTTGAATCTGAGTGGGTGAGGAATGGAAGGGAAGGTGCCAAACCCCTAGGAGATTCTAGGTTAGAAGCCACCCTGGTGGGCCAAGCCCAGAACGAACGCACGTTTTGGCCTTTTTCGAACGTTCGACATCTAATTGCCTAACGAACGCCCATCTTCCCGACGAACGCTCGTCCATGACGAGCGTTCGTCATCCGGCCTCATCCTCATAACGAACGTTCGTCCATAACGAGCGTTCGTCATCCAGTCTCAATCTTCTCAACCGAACGCTCGCCCCCTACTAGCGCTCGTCATTCAGCCCTTTCCCAACGAACGTTCGTCCCCAACGAACGCTCGTCCCAGCGAGCGCTCGTCATTCAACGCCAACAACGAACGCTCGTCCCAGCGAGCGCTCGTCATTTAAATCCAAACCGAACGCTCGTCCCCTACGAGCGCTCGTCATTCAGTCCTTTCCCAACGAACGTTCGTCCCCAACGAACGCTCGTCCCAGCGAGCGCTCGTCATTCAACGCCAACAACGAACGCTCGTCCCAGCGAGCGCTCGTCATTCAAATCCAAACCGAACGCTAGTCCCCAACGAGCGCTTGTCATTCAGCCCTTTCCCAACGAACGCTCGTCCCCAACGAACGCTCGTCCCAGCGAGCGCTCGTCATTCAACTCCAAACCGAACGCTCGTCCCCAACGAGCGCTCGTCATTCAGCCCTTTCCCAACGTACGCTCGTTATTTCTCCGTATTCTCAACGTCCGTTTATGATCCCGCAACGCTCGTTTTTCCTCCTCATTTTCAACAAACGTTCGTTAATCCCCGCAGCGAACGCTCGTTCTTTCACGTCATTCCCAACGTCCGCTCATGATCCCCCAACGCTCGTTATTTTTATTTGTTTGTTTTCCTTATTTTATTTTATTCTATTTCATTTATTTTGTCTATCTTATTTCATTTGTTTTATTTATTTCTTTTATTTTTTTTTTTATTTTTTTTTTATTTTATTATTTTATTTTGTTCTATCTACTTATTCTATACATCTACTTATCCTAAAATAATATGCAATTTAAATAAAGGAATTTATAAAAAATATGTTTTAAAGGTTTAGGCACATGTGTGATCGCACGCATCGTCCTTGTGCTAAAAACCTTTTCTTTTCCTTAAGTAAAATTAACAAAAAATATGTTTTGAAGGTTTAGGCACATGTGTGATCGCACGCATCGTCCTTGTGCTAAAAACCTTCTCCTCTTTTAAATAAAATTGCAAAAAATATGTTTTAAAGGTTTAGGCACATGTGTGATCGCACGCATCGTCCTTGTGCTAAAAACCTTTTCTTTTCCTTAAGTAAAATTAACAAAAAATATATTTTAAAGGTCAAGCACATGTGTGATCGCTCGCATCGTTCTTGTGCTAGAAACCTTTTCTCTTTCTTAAATAAAAAATACCAAAAATATATTTTAAAGGTTAAGCACGTGTGTGATCGCTCGCATCGTCCTCGTGCTAAAAACCTCTCTCTGTCTTTTATAAAAATATAAAAAAAAATATATAAAAATCTTCAAAAACTAAAAACAACACTTTCAAGCAAACAAACAATATTTCTAGCTAGAACTACGTGATCCTTGATTCTCCATCAAAAGTGGAGATACGTAGGAGCAAGGCCAGTCCTTGTCAGGTTCACTCTCCCAAAAATCCAAAATCATTTCCAAACAAACATCTCAAACAGTTTCAAAAAGAACTACGTAACCCTGATTTCTCATTTTGAATGAGAATACGTAGGAGCAAGGTCAATCCTTGTCGGGCTCAAAAAACTAAAAAAAATATATATTTTGTTTATTTAGAATTTTATTTTAGGGATAGTTAAACATTTTGAAAACCACATCAAATTCGCGTATTTAGTTAAAGGTACTGCCTTAGGGCAGGCGTTGTAGGGTGCTAATACCTTCCCTACACGTAACCGACTCCCGAACCCAGAATCTGGTTTTCGCGGACTGTGTCTTATCATTTTATGGTTTTTCCGTAGTTTTCCAAAATAAACTATGGTGGCGACTCCAAAATCTCTTTTCAAAAAGACGTTTCTTTTTGGATCGTCGTCCCGTCGCGATTCCGGTTGCGACAGCTACTATTACCAGTACAAACCGAACGTTCATACAAGCATCGTATTATACTGAACGGTCTTAAAGTATTACAGAAATAGGTACAAGGGTGATCATTGCAAGGACAAAACAACCGAACGGACAACATGACAAGAAAGGAAAATAGGGCTAAGCTAGTGTAATTTAATTAACTATGTTAACATAAAATTCAGATACACACATAATACAATCATACATATACAGAATTCATGCAAGCATGTTATAACCGACCACTTCACACTGACTGTCTGGACTAGTATGAATATGAGTTATGGTCGTTTCTGCACTCGTAGGTGGTAATCTAAAAACCTTATTATTACCGTAGCATGGAAATCCCTTGAGCTGTCACACGAGGTTAGCCCGTTATTCCTCACCTTAGGTCAAGGTAATACATACCGCCCAGGCTAGGGCCTCCTGCTATTCCCATCACATGCATCACTATTCTCTACTTGAGACTCAGTGACCATTAAAATGTCAGGATGAACGCCAATACTAAGTTTTCCCTATTCATATTTTTACCACAATACAACCAACCACTAAGACATTCCTCCTTGGGATTCTCTTTCAGATCCATAATATAATTGTCACATCATACTTTCTCATCCCATTATGATTATCACACCATAACTTAATACCATCATACTTTCACATTACATTAGAATTATGATTATTCCTCATCCATCACATCTTTAAATAAATATCACACATAACAGTAAAACAATAATCCCACCTTTGAACACGACCGAACGTGAAAGATCAACATAACCTATTAACAAGACCGAACGGGAGAGCACTCCCAATATGAGAACATGACCGAACGGTCATTTAGAGAATAAGACTCAAGCAAGAGTCGAACACTTGGACTTATATCAAGCACTTATGATTTAGAACGAACAATATTGGCTTAGACCGAACACTATTAACTTAGTACAAGTACGATATTGTGCACTAGTATAAGAACGAGCGCTGATAAGAGACCACACAACTCAATAATACCGATCGCTAACACTATCATAAATACTATTACAAAACCGAGCACTATGTCGAACGAGCGCTGGTCCAAGACCAAACACTTACCAAGAACGAGCGCTAGTACAAGACTGAGCACTACCAAGACAGTACATGATCGAGCGGTCAATAATAGTTAAAACCTATGATAGACCGAACGTTGTTTAAAACCAAATGATATGCTTAGACAAACTACTATATTCACCTCGATATCCATATACAAGACCGATCGGTCATTAACTAAGGATCCACAAAAGTAGGACTCAGTTAAGACTGAGCGCTAATACATAGTACTATTAATAACGAACGCTAAACCTAGTACAACTAATAACAACCGGTAATACCCATCCTAAGACTGTCTAGTTTGAAAATGAATACTTTTAAACCGAACGTCACTATTAAACCAAACAACACATAACCAAATTATCACTACAAAGCCTAATACTGCTAAGCCCAAATATATGACCAGACCGAGCGTTCTATACCGATCGCTCGATTTTCTACAAAACTTGCAGAACTTCTCAACCACTTCACAGATTTCATCCAAACCCAGAATATTGCATATAACAGTTCTCACCCAAAATTACCGAACATCAAATAATTCAATTTCACATACATGCAACATCATCAAACAACAGTTTCATACATAAAAACTAAGTAATTAAATTAGCTAGCTTCCCTTACCTCTTGACCGGACCGAACAACGATTATTCTTTTCCAGACTCTGCTTCCTCCCCAAAAAATCCCAAGAACACCAGCTCAGACCAACAACTTGATCGTTGCAAAAATGAAGTCCTTGACACTAGGAAGACTCAGGCGTTGCCTGATTGATGATCGTAAGAAGAAAAGATAAGAATTTGCAGAGAGAAGAAGAAGAAGTTTAGAGAGAATGAGGAGAAAACTGAAATTCAGAAACATTTGGAGAAGAAAGTGCATGCAGGAATGGCTCGAGATTTTTGAAAAAGCTAATTATATCCTACCGTCAAAATCTACTCGGTCCAATCCAATGCACTCATCTGGATTCCACTTTGTTGTTGAATTTAAGGGTCTTGACATATTTTGTCTTAATTAAAAAAAAATAAAAGCAGTTAAAAGTAGCAAGAGATAATTAAAAATAGCAAAAATTACAATTTTCTCATAAAAGCCTAAAAGTCAAAATTATTACAAGGATACGAATCAACCTCATTTTTTTTTCTCTTCTTGTCTGTTAACATATTTTTCATTTTGTTTTTTCTCCTCTCTTAGATAATTTTTTTTATGGGTTTGCATGATTTCTTCTCTCAAATTTGTGGCTAGATTCTTCTTTCTAATCCTTTACAACCAAATGGTAATGTTTTTCTCTTTATTCTACAAAAAGAAGCTCGACGTGAAATTCTTGATACAACTTCATCTTTTTCTCCTTGTAATAACTTAGTTTTCTACATTAATTCTTTTAAAAAATTTCAATCTAATAACAATAAATATAAAAGTATCAAAATGTAGTCACTGTGACTTGTTGGATCACACAAAAGATAAATGTTATAAGATTGTTGATTATCTTCCAAACTATTTGAAGAATTACTACTAATAATGTACATCATGTTGATACTCAACCTAATAGTTCTTCAACTTCTTTATCTATTTTAAGTCTTGCTCGTGCCAAAATTGATTCATTTTCTCACTACAAAAATGTCTAGTGATCTATACTACATAGAGTGATATTCCTACCATTATAATAGACAAGGACATGAATATTGATGTGCATTTCATACATCAAATTTATCTTATGCTATTATCAATTATGGTAATAGTACCACTAATGAAACTTGGCATAAATGCTTATGTCACACACTTATTATTGCTAATAAAGCTCCTTTAAGTTTGATTAGTCGACGTATTATTGTAGCACTTTGAACTTTCTAAGCAAAAATACTACCATTTTCATTAATTCTTTTATTTCATTCATTATAAGGGACTTTAAACATCCTACATATCAAGAATTTTGCTATTTTCTCCATTTAGTTGATGATAAAAAATAATATTTGATTTGGATTTATATGTGCTTAAAAACAAATATGATTATAACAAACTTATTCCTCGATTTTTCTCATATGTTGAAACTCAGGTTAACACCACTATTAAATTTTTTCAGTCAGATAATGATAAAAAAAAATTATTTCAAAGATTTTTCTTTATAATAAAGGTGTTATACATTAGTTTTCTTGTGGTAAAAGACCTTAATAAAACACCGTGGCAGAAAGAGAATATTTACATATTTTAAACATTGCTCGATCCTCACGTTTCATTTTAATATTCCTACAAAATTTTGAGGTGGGTGTTAAAATTATTTTTTTTCCTAGTTCTATTTCGGATAATATATCTCCATATGAAGTTTTATAAGATAAACTAATTGATTATTTATGCTTCAATTCTTCTTTCACGTAGACATATATTTAGTCCTAAGGTCACTACTACAGTTAGAAATTTTCTTTTCTAAAGACATTAAGTTTTATGAATATATTTTCCTTTCAAAAACCAAGATATGACCTTTTCTACTTCACTTCAAAAACCAAGATGTATTTGATCCTCACCTTTCAAAAGACATTAAGAAATTAATATAGGGTTTTGGGTTTGCCTCGAAAGGGTTGATAGTGTGGAGAGCCTTGACCTCTCTTTCTACTTCACTTCAATCGTTCTTTTCATTTTCTCACCATTTCTTTAAGAAACAAATAAAAGTAAACATGGGATAAGATAAAAAAGATGAACTAAAATAAAACACAATAAATTAAAATAAATAAATTAAGCTAAACTGAAACAAAATAAAATAAAACTAAATACACATAATTACATATGTTATTTCTCAAATTAATAAATATATTTTGTATAATTTTTATTTTTGTATTTTATCTTTCTTTATTTTGAAATTAATTGTATTTTTTTCTTTTTTTCTATTATTTTTACTTGGAGGTTGACCATATAATAACGATATAATTAATTAAAAATAACAATAAAATAACTAGTTATTATGCTTTAGAATATTTAAAATAAAAGAAATGTAGAATACAACAAATATGGAAGAAAAGAATTTTATTATAAAATATTCTCATCTACAATCTGAGAAGAAAATACATTTAACGATAATACATTGTTCCAATTTTATCCGCACATAAAGGTAAAAGAAGAAAATTTGGAGGAAATTTAAAAAGTATAACAGGTGATTTTGAAGATAACGATAGTCCATATTTAGCAAGACCATCTGCCACCGAATTGGTCTCTCTAAATACATGATTCCAAGTAATGTAATCAACTCTGGCACCCATCTGTATTATTGAAGAAACAAGAGCATAAAATGGATGTTTTTGGTGGATGACTCTCCCGTTAATAAGTTGGATAGCGGTTAATGAATCACTTTCAACGATCAAATTTTTATGTCCCATTGATATTCCTATTTCCATTCCAAGCTTGATTGCAAATAATTCAGCTTCTGCTGCTGAATCAACTTTTAACACACTTGAGAAGGCAAAAAGAAAATCACCCTGAGAATCTCTGATAACACCTCCTGCAGCGGCCTTTTTTCCATCCCAAGTGTAAGCTCCATCACAGTTAATTTTAACATATCCTTTTGGAGGTGGTATCCAACAAACTAATCTTGTAAAACTTGAATTATCTCTCTGAAAAAAAAATGTTTGTTCACCAATTGATAAATAAATTACAAATATAACAATGTTAAAAAATCAAATGAAAATTTAAATTTTTGACATCTAATTGAAAGTAAAAATAAAAGAATAATAATTATTATTATAATAAAAGATGATTTTTATGTCAAAATAAATTACTAGATAAACATGTTTCAAGGACATAAAACACTCCAAATTAAACTTTCACCATAATCTTTTTGCGTATTTTTCTTTAGTAAAAAAAATATGACATCCGGCATATCCTATTGTAACATTTCTAGATTAATTTATAATTATAAAAGAATGCAAAACTTTTTCAATCTTATTTATTTGTGATTCTCTATTATTACTATTGTGAATAGAAAATAACATCAATAGCCACATTATATGTGAACAATATGATTTATCTTTTTAATTCAAAACTAAATTAATTTGGAATAAAAGAACATAGTATGAAAATGTTATCATTATTAACATTTTAATGCAAAAGGATGAAAGAAATTTACCTTATCAATATGAAAGTTGTTGTTTGTGTTAACCCACCAATGTAAGTTTGGGCATTCTTCACCCTTTGGACAATTACCATTTATCCAATCTGCACATGTAGTAGGTGATGATGACCTTTGAGAAATCTTCCTTTCTACCTCCATACTTTGTAACAATGAACAAGACACAATTCTCTCTAGACTTAACTCTCTCCGCATAAATGGTTTTCAGGAAAATGGAAATGATGATTTTGAAGGAAAAGATAGTGTAATAGATTTTGGATATGACTCATTTAAATAGAGAAATGAAATACTACAACATAAAGAGTTAGAGATAATATAAAATAAAATATTAAAAAAATCAAGATAATGTAATAATATAAAAATAAAATAAATGACGAAAGATAAAAATAAAAGAATAAAATAAAATAAACATAACAATAAACCATATATAATTATCGTATCTTTAGTTTTAAGTAAAACATTAAAGTTGATTTATATACTACGATGGATAAAAAAATACAATCCTATAAAAACTTAAAATATTTGTGCAAATACTCCAAATCTATAAATGTAGTTCTCTGTCCTAACTAAACCAATATGAATATATATATATCATAAATATTTTTATATTTTTTAGTTAGGTTAACATTGTTAACTGCTTTTAAGTATTTGCAGTATCTAAGATTTTGTATTTTTTATTTAAGTTTGTGAGATATTTATTGATGTAAGGATATAAATTTAAATATGTATAAATGAAAATTTTGATTAATATATTATAGTTTTTTTACTATAATACATAATATTATGTGTTAGTTGTTAATAGTTATTAAGGCGAAAAAGTAACTCAAATAAATTAAATGACTAAACTTAAGTCTCACATAAAAACTAAATAAATCTTATTAAAGGAGATAATTTATTTTCAAAACTAAATTAATTTAATATATTCAATTAAAAGTAATAATTTTAGGTTAAATAAGTTAAATTGTTAGTATGTTAATTATTCGACTGAAAATTGGCTGGATATATTATATTTTAATTTTTTTTTATAAGTTTGTAATTGTCAGACCTCATTAAAACGCACCCAAATACCCCTCTGCACGGACGCCAGGTGTCAAACAACGAGGATCAGAAATCAGATAGTGGAATGCAGGTGTCAGCAGAAGAGCGGACGCTTTTTTTGACGTGGGAAGAAAACTAATTTTTCTGAAACTTCCGTCTCACTCTCTTCTGCATGCACCCTTCTTCCCAAAACTCTGAACTTCTCATTTCTCCTTCTTCTCACTAAAAACTCCCCCTTCTCTTTACCAAAACTCACTCTTTCTCTACACCGATCTCCATTCAGGCACCGTAGGAGCACTTCCGGCGTCCCAAGCTTTAGTTTGATCCGATTGGTTTCAAATTCTGAACGGGTAAGTTTTTCTTGTCTTTAAACGTTCGTTCTTGTAAACATGCAAACCAAGTTCTGGTTGCATGGGTCCTTAGTTTCATTCTGAACGAGTTTGATCTGTTGTTTTATTTTGGTTCGAAGAGTCGTTGAGCGTTGAGGGTAGAAAGGATCTTAGTTCGGCGAGCTGAGTTTTAGTCTGAAGGACGTACGTTCACGCTCTTAGGTAAGGGAAGCTTATTTAATTTAATTTGTATGCTATTGTACTGTATGAACATTCGTTAGTTGACTGAATGAATTGGATGCATGATGATTGATATGTTTGTAGTACATGAACGTTCGTTTATTTAATAAGTGGAAATGAAATATGACTGAGTTATGTTATGATGTATGAAATATATGATATCTCTATGTTTGAAGGGTATGAAATATGAATGTATAAAGTGTGAAACTATATGTAATAAATGAGTTGGAATATAAATGATCCTGATATGATTTCCCATAAGAAAGTATACGTTCGTTACTGAACGGTCCTTGACCGTTCGGTTTTATAGTGAATTTGGTTAGTAATGGATTCTTTCATTTGGGAAGAATCCTAGTTGAGGACGAGCGTCTACACTTCGAATTACTGTGCTTGAGCGTTCGGCCAAGCATAGTTCTGTCTTGATATTCTGCTATGAAATATTTTAGTTATTCCTAAATACTACTTCAATAGTACCTTGGCATAATTATCAAGTTTCTTTTATATAAGTTAGTGGCACCTGGTCTTATACCAAGTGTTCGTCATAAGCAAGTGTTGGTCTTACACCAGGCATTCGTTCTATCTCTTTAAGCTAAATTTCCTTATATGAGCGTTCGTTCAAGCCCTCTAGGGTTCGCTCACTATAGTGTTTAGTCTTTGACTGTCACTTGGAATCTTGATACTAAACTCAACTAAACTAAGTATTCACAAACGTTCGTGTCGTCATATGAGACATTTTAGGTATTATCTTAGTGCCTTGAAATATTCTTATTCATATGTTTCACTCTGGAGCCCTTATTCTTGGTCTGGTATTTTAATGTTCAAATGGAGTTCTCAAGAGTCGGTTTATCTAATTGGCTCAACGTTGAAATCGACGTTCGGTCGTTCGTTTCTTGGAATATATTATTGTGCTCGCTATCTTTCTTAAAACCGATGTCAACCTTTGGTCTTAATCCATTCTCAAATTTGAAGATATCTCTCTCTCGCTCTATGTGTTCGGCCTAGTTTTGAGTTCGGGTTGAACGTTCGTTATTTGGAATCCTCATGAACCTTTGTACGAGGTGATTAAATGAGATGTTTATTAATAAAAGATGAAGAAAATGTAATATGGAAATGTTGTTGATTATGGACGAGCGTTCCGGGGAGGAACGACTCATGTATGAATATTGGAATTTGTAAAGTATGATTGTGCTAATGCTAAGCTGTCGATTCATCCTGATGTTCCGTGAGTACTCGTCCTCATGTAGAGGGGGTAGGTCATGTGTGGGAACGGCAGGAGGTCCTAGTCCTTAGGGGTACTTTGGACAGATAGGACTAACCTCGGGTGGCAGCTGATGAGAGTATTCCAGTTACTACACCACCCGGGTGCACGAACGTCGTAGCTACACAGATTTCATACCGTCCGGACGGTCAGTCCAGTATATTAGACTTGTATGAATGAACTCTGATTTATTTTGTTTAAATGATTTTGTGAAATGTACGATATGCATGAATTAAATTACATAAGCTTACCCTGTGTTTCCTGTCGTGTCTTGTTTTGTACGTTCGTCTTGTCGTTGCAATGATCATCTCTGTGGATGTGAGCAGAAGGGCACACACTGTTGGAAGATACGCTGGAAGAAGAAAATTTGGTAGAAGTTGAAGTTAAGACCGAACCTTAGGACGTTCAGAGTAGTTTTTGAAATAAGGCGGTCTGTCGCCACTTTCTCATCTTTGTATGAATGACCGTTCGGTATTTGACTTTTGTAAACCGTTCGGTCAGACTCGTACTTATGTATTGTGTAAATATAGTAACTCTTTCTGCAAGGTCGTTCGGCCGAGACCGTGTTCTTGTATAGTGTAAGACTGGTCTGTTATATTATTAAATGTAATTATTCGATTATATGGTTCATTACTGTATTTTTAGGATGTTACAGTATAACATTCCTTGACCGTTTTCATAAATTTTTAAGATTATGTCATACTTTCGATTCTGATAGATAATAATAAATATAATAATAATAAAACTTAATTAAGATATTTTTAATTTATGTTTTTTTTCATAAATATTAATCTTTTATCTTCTTTTTCATAAATGTTTAAGATTTTGTCATAATCTTGACGGTGACAAATAACAATAAAAATATTTTAGATAAGTGCTTTTTAGTTTTTTTTTTTTCATTGAATAATTAAAAATTTTATATTTTCTAATTTATTAGTCTCTATGGTTTAGTTTTTTAGAGATGTGGTTGTTGTTTTGTGTAGTAATGTTATTCAATCATGTAAGATTTTGTAACTAATAAAAATGATATTATCGCTAATATAAAGTCATAAATGAGTTTTATTATATTAATTATGGTGAACATCAAGATAATTAGGTTATCCGGATGTATCGATATTTTTTAAAGAATTGTTACACAAATTGATATAGTGATGAAGTAAAATTATTTAATAAAATAATAAGTACATTGTTCAAATAATAAAAATAACTTAATTGAAAAATATAAAATTGAAATATTTATTTAATAAAAATTTTAACAAAGACTCAGTAAAAAATATTTATATTTATGAATATTTTAAAATTTAAATAAATCTAATAAAAAATATTTTATCAAACGAAAAATATAAAATTATTCATTTGAATATTATAAAAATTATTATTTATGGGAACCTGTTAATTTGGATACGAGTAATTATTTAAAAAAATTTTGTTTATCCAATATTTCGTTGATCTTTATATAATATATATTGATAACAAAAAATATATTTTAATAATTTTATTTATATTTTTTTGTTTCTATGAAGTTGGTCCTTGTACTATACTTCTTTGTTTAAGATTAGTTACCATGAGGTGTTATTAATAAAATAATTTTACAGAATTTATGATGTAATTTTAGTATCTATTTTACATGTTCACCATCATTATTTTTTTTTCTAAAATCTAGATTAAACATTATAAGATCTAAATTAATTATCTATCTTACTTTTATTGATTCTGGATAAAATAATATAACTAATAGAGGATTTAATAAAGATAAAAAGATAAGATAAAATCAGGATTAAGTAATAAAATAATATTAAATATTTTATCCAAATCTTTACCGACGAAATTTTATGTCCAACATTATTATTATTATTAATTACTTTATGATAAATACATCAAAGAACATTCCTGGCAAGATATGTGAACAAAATAACATGAATATTATATTTATATTTGGATTTTTCTACTTATAAAACATCATTTTGAACTAATTAAAAATGTATTTTGTATCATCCCAAAAATATAGTTTTAAACTATAATTAAGGGTCCTTACATTTATAATAAAATAGAACAGTTATAGGAATAAAATTTAATTTACAGTTAACATGAAATAATCATAAATTTCAAATTTTAAAGAAACCTATACTGCTACTATTACCAGTACAAACCGAACGTTCATACAAGCATCGTATTATACTGAACGGTCTTAAAGTATTACAGAAATAGGTACAAGACCGAATGGTCTTACTCTAATAGAAACCATCATTTTCTGCCAGCGCCTACTCCAGAATACATTCTGCACACCCTGTTCACACCCACAGGGTGATCATTGCAAGGACAAAACGACCGAACGGACAACATGACAAGAAAGGAAAATAAGGCTAAGCTAGTGTAATTTAATTAACTATGTTAACATAAAATTCAGATACACACATAATACAATCATACATATACAGAATTCATGCAAGCATGTTATAACCGGCCACTTCACACTGACTGTCTGGACTAGTATGAATATGAGTTATGGTCGTTTCTGCACTCGTAGGTGGTAATCTAAAAACCTTATTATTACCGTAGCATGGAAATCCCTTGAGCTGTCACACGAGGTTAGCCCGTTATTCCTCACCTTAGGTCAAGGTAATACATACCGCCCAGGCTAGGGCCTCCTGCTATTCCCATCACCTGCATCACATACCTAACCCTAGGAAACCCTAAAGCTTATATATTATTCGTAAATTACAGAAAATTAGGTCCAAGCCCATAAAAGTGTCGCTCAGCGGTAAAGTGCCGCTCAGCGGTAAAGTGCCGCTCAGCGGTAAGTGCGTGTCTCGTTTCTTCCCCTCAGCGGCCATTTTTCCCCTCAGCGGATCTCCCGTAAGCTCCTGAGCGGTGACTTCGGCTTCTCCTTTTGCACTTTTTGATGTCTTTTCTGATTTCATCTCTCTCCTTCTTCACTTCTTTCACCAAATTCACCTTAAAACCTGCACAAAAACACTGAAATCAAGCATAAACCTGTCCAGCTCTCTTATTTCTGAAAATATCAATAAAAGCATGATTTCAAGCTAGTTTCTGAGTATAAAAGTTGCTTTTAGTATCAATTTTAAGCATGAAATTAACAGTTTTTCAACTGTTATCACACAACCCCAAACTTAGAACTTTGCTTGTCCTCAAGCAAACAAGATGTAACTCCATCTTCAACCAATTCACATGATGGTTCACTCATTCAAAAATCCTCTTTTTCAAGATAAGTAACAACTTCACTCAAACTTATGACCAAGAGTTCAATCAAGATGTGCACATGCTTTAGTGTTCACAAAGTCATTTAAATTCCAACAAATGCTATTTTTCATGAATGATCAATAAATTAAGCATGGATGTTCATGTTCATGGAATATTTCCTCACTAGGTAAAGTGTTTCACTCACACACAAGTGTATAAGAGGTAATCACTCATTCACTCTACTATCACAATGTCACATGAATCAACTTTGTCTTTCATTTTACCACAATCAAAAACATTCACAAGCATGCATCATCACAAGGACTTTTCAATGGCTTATAATGTGGCTGGGCTAACAAGAAAATTGGTTTTTATGGATCACAAAATCCTTTAGTTAAAAGAATCATAACAACACAATTTTTCTTATTCTTCCCAACTTGCCTTTGCATTTGCATTGAGCTTTGCTTCTTTTTCTTTTCTTTTCTTTTTCTTTGCATATTCTTACTTTTTAGCTCTTAACTCAATGCTTTTCCTTTTTTCATGTTTTCCCAACAACCCCAAACTTGAACATTTAACAATACCACACAAGATCTTCTACTTAACTCAAGGTAAAGATTTTCAATCAAGGGTTGTCAGTGTATGTTCAAGGCTAAAGGTTCAAAGGATAAAACACAAAGTGTTCTCTTTTAGTGGGCTAACTTCATGAATTTGGCCAATAAAAAGGGTTCCAACAAACGACCTTGATCACATAATGCAAAACAAGCAATTGATTCAATCATAGAAAACCTGGGCAAAGTCATTCATGTTTCCAAAGTAATAGCATTCAATCAATAACAACTCTGGAGTTCAAAACCTCACATATAAACCCATTCACATTTGACATACACATCCTACTTAATCTCACAACCACAATCATGATATCCTGCATTTGTTCACAAAGCTTGTGAATCACCTGTATAAGCATTTTAATGTGCACATCATCTCAACATCAATCAATCATAAGCATCATTCAGCATTACTTATCACACAATCACAGTTAATAGCAAACCATCATAACAAACCAGGTGTTCAATAGAGTACATCAAATCCTAATCTAAAAAAAACAAAAACAAATAAGTTCAGAAAACTTAAACCACAACGGCATAATTATATGATAGCATTTATCAGTAAATGCTATTTCAGCTCCTCATCAGTCTGAGCTGTCCTTTGTATCTTCCTCTTCCTCCTCATCTTCATCATCTTCAAATGCATCATCATCATCAGCTTCATCTTCTTCCATCTCTCTAGCTGAAGCTTCAGTTGCTCCAGCTCCTCCTCCATGCACTGGTTCCTCTGGCCAAGCTACCACATTATGGAATTCATCCATAGTCCACCTGTGGGCTGGAGGTGTATCATACATCCCCACAATCATCTCAGCAGTGGCCACCTGCCCTCTGTGAATGGACTGCAACTGAGCACCTATAAGAGACATATACATGTCCCTCATCTGGAATGGTTCTGCTTCATGTGTCTCAGCAGATGTCTGGCTCTGTACTGGCCCTCTCTCTCTACGAGCACCGCGTGGTGGAACTGGTTGAGCTGCTTCCTCACCTCCACAATACTGTCTGTAATAAGCCTCATCAATAGCTTTTCTTGGCCTCTCAAATGGTGGAGCAGAAGTGTCCACCCCGGCTATCTTGCAAAGGTGAGTAATCAAGGAAGGATGTCCTAGTGGTGCTTTGTTGTTTGAGGTATTAGCACACACACTAATCTCATCAGCTATCACCTGCCCAATATTAACATTTAAGTTTCTGATAACACAGTAGATGAATAGTGCTCTGCTGAGAGTAATATCTGACACATGTGAACATGGCTGAATGTTGGCATGAGAAAACGCCATCCAATACTTTGCAAGAGGAGTCAAATCCGTCCTCCTAATGTTAACCACTGAGCCAGATCGATTCCTTTGGAAGTGTCCTCCAGGTATACACAGTACTCTCTCCACATCCTCATAATCAGCACCTTCCTCCATGCAAAGAGAAAACTGGCACTGCTCACCAGCCCACACAGTATCCAGGAAGTTATTAATAGAATCAGGATCATACCTGATAGCATGGCCTCTAACATAGCCCAAATAATTCTCAGCTGGATAATCACCAACCTTCTTTTGCATTGGTGTAAAATTCCTTTACCACAGCTATGTTGGCAGGTGCAGGATAGGTGGCTAGCTTTCCCAGTCATTCCCTAACACTTGCTCTCCAAATTGAGGAGCAAAGTTAGGTATCATTCCAACCTTTCTCTCCATGAGAAGTCTCCTGTCCTGAACCACCCTAAAGTGCTTCTCATGTTTTCTAGAGAGGAACCTGCTAGAGTGGGGTTGCTCTGGTTCCTTTTCCTTTCTCTTGGTTGCCATGGTTTTCAATCTCTTTCCTGAAGAGGATGCCATTCCTACATTCAAACACAAATACAAAACCACAAAACATGATGTTAATCATTAGTAAAACACAGAACACAACTCCTTTCGAAGCTAAACCACCGCTGAGGGCCAGAATTTCCCCTCAGCGCCACCAGTACCACATTCCAGATCACAAAAAATCAGAAAAACCAAATCTGGCAGAGTGCCGCTCAGCGGTAAACTGCCGCTCAACGGTAACTCTGCAGATTTTTGAAAATCTTGTTTTAAAGTTGTCCTAACTCCACCCAAATGCAATTTTCAGTTTTCCAGTTCATAATCATGCAGTTTAATCGGTTCAAACATCAAATATATCATCAAATCATGCTTAGAAATCAAAACCCCTAAATATTCATGCTTTGACAATCACATTCAAATTCAAGAACCCTAGAATGAACAAAATGCATTTTACTTACTTGGGTGGAGATACTAAATGCAATGAGAATGCTTCCAAGCTAGAATGCTCTCTTCCAACCCCAAACTTTGATGGCACACTAGTGAAAAAGTGAGTGGAGGAGAAATTTTCTTAAGAGGGAAGAGTGAAAAGATGTGGAAAACCTTGGAGAAGGTATGTGGGAGTGTTTGTGCAGAGAAAAACCTGAAAGTATGAGAACTTGCGCAGCTTAGGGTTTAAAATACCCTAATGGGCTCGGGTCCCGCTAAGGGGAATTAAAACCCATCTGCGAGAGTACCGCTCAGCGGTAAATTACCGCTCAGCGGCACTTTCGTGATGTGCTCTTCTCCTTCTTTTCTTAACCTACGTTTCTCCCATACATGCCCCTCACTGGTTCCCTGTAATTCAATGTTTAAAATGCTTATGCAAACCCTAACTAAAATAAACAAACAGAAATATTCAATCAACTGGGTTGCCTCCCAGGTAGCGCTTGTTTAACGTCACGAGCCTGACCCAAAATCCACCAACACCCATCAGTAGGTGCAAAATTTTCTTACCAACACCCATCAGTAGGTGTTACAACATAGTATCCTTCAGTAGATACTTAACCACCTAGCATCCTTCAGTAGATGCTATCTCCAACAAAATAATTACAAAAATAATGTTCACAAATTAAAAATTACAAAACCAAATCAAAATCAAAAGTTCTTAAATCACTGGGTTGCCTCCCAGCAAGCGCTCTTTTAACGTCATTAGCTTGACCCCCCTTTGTTGATTTTAAAGCTTTGTTGCTGCCATTGTTGTTGTGGTTGGTTCTCAAATTGTCCGGCAGCTTGCCAAAATTGGCTTTGATCCATGCTTGAGTCATGTTCCCACCAGTGGTTGAGATTACTTTGGTAGAATTGAGTGCCCATATAGTTAAATTCTTGACCAAATTACATTCTGCAGACATTAGGCACAAAACCCTAAAAACAATTGTTAGCACAAAAAGATAGAGAAAAAAAATCAAAGGATATAATTGAAAAGATAAGAAGATAGGAAATAAAAACAGAAAAATAAAAACAGAAAAATAAAATAAAATAAAATAAAATAAAACAAAAAATAAAATAAAATAAAAACAGAAAATAAAATAAAATAAAATAAAATAAAATCTAATCAAATCAAATCAAATAAAATAAAATAAAATAAAATAAAAACCGAAAAGATAAAAACAGAAAATAAAAACAGAAATTCAAAATTTAAAGTCAAAGATAATCAATAATCACACAAATTAACCAGTTAAACCACGAGTCCCCGGCAACGACGCCAAAAACTTGATGGACAAATTTATGATCACCAAAATATGATGTCACAAACTTGTTTAACAATCGGCAAGTATGACCGAATCGTTCAAGTAATAAACTTGGTAAGACCAAGTATCGTTCTTCCCAAAGGACTCACGGCCTAGTTTAGTTGTGTGGTTTGTTGATTAGCTAAGACTTAAAGACGAAATATTTGGATTATATTATGCACAAGACGAAAATAAACATGTATGCATGAGGTTTTGATCAATGGCAAAAGCAAAAGATAAACACTTTCAATGAAATATATGTATGAATATGCTGTTGGGGTTCAATTTCATCTTATCCACTCTCATATATTTTAGGAATTCAACATTCAAATCATCATTGTTAATGCCATTCTCTAAAGTACCTTTCAAGAAGGCTTCTCCCTAATTACGAGTTCATACGATTCCTAGCATTCCTAATAATTAGTTCATCAAGTGCAGGAGCTTAACGACAACCAATGTAATATTGGGAGAGATTCCTCGGATCTAGACTTCCCCGTACATTCCCGTATCGACAAAATCAATAATCATGCATCGAATGAGTTAAACAACGCAAGCATTAAGCAAAGAGGAAAAACCCTAACTAATGATGAAAGAAAGCATAAATCTTAAATATAAGATGTAAAAACAAATTCCATATATGAGAGCTTCAAAAGATTACATTGATTCCCCAACAAACATACAAGGTTTAGTTCACCATATTCATGGTGAACCTAGATGAATAACAATGAAAGAATGAAAGATAAAACCCTAGAAAGGTGAAGAGGAAGCCTGAGCATCCAAGATCCTCCTTCAAAGGGGTGGAAGAGAGAGTGTTTGCTTCGTTTCTGCCAAGGATACCTAACCCTAGGAAACCCTAAAGCTTATATATTATTCGTAAATTACAGAAAATTAGGTCCAAGCCCATAAAAGTGCCGCTCAGCGGTAAAGTACCGCTCAGCGGTAAGTGCGTGTCTCGTTTCTTCCCCTCAGCGGCCATTTTGCCCCTCAGCGGATCTCCCGTAAGCTCCTGAGTGCCGCTCAGCGGTAAACTGCCGCTGAGTGGTGACTTCGGCTTCTCCTTTTGCACTTTTTGATGTCTTTTCTGATTTCATCTCTCTCCTTCTTCACTTCTTTCACCAAATTCACCTTAAAACCTGCACAAAAACACTGAAATCAAGCATAAACCTGTCCAGCTCTCTTATTTCTGAAAATATCAATAAAAGCATGATTTCAAGCTAGTTTCTGATAAAGGTTGCTTTTAGTATCAATTTTAAGCATCAAAATAACAGTTTTTCAACTGTTATCAAGACTCGGTGACTATTAAAATGTCAGGATGAACGCCAATACTAAGCTTTCCCTATTCATACTTTTACCACAATACAACCAACCACTAAGACATTCCTCCTTGGGATTCTCTTTCATATCCATAATATAATTGTCACATCATACTTTCTCATCCCATTATGATTATCACACCATAACTTAATACCATCATACTTTCACATTACATTAGAATTATGATTATTCCTCATCCGTCACATCTTTAAATAAATATCACACATAACAGTAAAACAATAATCCCACCTTTGAACACGACCGAACGTGAAAGATCAACATAACCTATTAACAAGACCGAACGAGAGAGCACTCCCAATATGAGAACATGATCGAACGGTCATTTAGAGAATAAGACTCAAGCAAGAGTCGAACACTTGGACCTATATCAAGCACTTATGATTTAGAACGAACAATATTGGCTTAGACCGAACACTATTAACTTAGTACAAGTACGATATTGTGCACTAGTATAAGAACGAGCGCTGATAAGAGACCACACAACTCAATAATACCGATCGCTAACACTATCATAAATACTATTACAAAACCGAGCACTATGTCGAACGAGCGCTGGTCCAAGACCAAACACTTACCAAGAACGAGCGCTAGTACAAGACTGAGCACTACCAAGACAGTACATGACCGAGCGGTCAATAATAGTTAAAACCTATGATAGACCGAACGTTGTTTAAAACCAAATGATATGCTTAGACAAACTACTATATTCACCTCGATATCCACATACAAGACCGATCGGTCATTAACTAAGGATCCACAAAAGTAGGACTCAGTTAAGACTGAGCGCTAATACATAGTACTATTAATAACGAACGCTAAACCTAGTACAACTAATAACAACCGGTAATACCCATCCTAAGACTGTCTAGTTTGAAAATGAATACTTTTAAACCGAACGTCACTATTAAACCAAACAACACATAACCAAATTATCACTACAAAGCCTAATACTGCTAAGCCCAAATATATGACCAGACCGAGCGTTCTATACCGATCGCTCGATTTTCTACAAAACTTGCAGAACTTCTCAACCACTTCACAGATTTCATCCAAACCCAGAATATTGCATATAACAGTTCTCACCCAAAATTACCGAACATCAAATAATTCAATTTCACATACATGCAACATCATCAAACAATAGTTTCATACATAAAAACTAAGTAATTAAATTAGCTAGCTTCCCTTACCTCTTGACCGGACCGAACAACGATTATTCTTTTCCAGACTCTGCTTCCTCCCCAAAAAATCCCAAGAACACCAGCTCAGACCAACAACTTGATCGTTGCAAAAATGAAGTCCTTGACACTAGGAAGACTCAGGCGTTGCCTGATTGATGATGGTAAGAAGAAAAGATAAGAATTTGCAGAGAGAAGAAGAAGAAGTTTAGAGAGAATGAGGAGAAAACTGAAATTCAGAAACATTTGGAGAAGAAAGTGCATGCAGGAATGGCTCGAGATTTTTGAAAAAGCTAATTATATCCTACCGTCAAAATCTACTCGGTCCAATCCAATGCACTCATCTGGATTCCACTTTGTTGTTGAATTTAAGGGTCTTGACATATTTTGTCTTAATTAAAAAAAAATAAAAGCAGTTAAAAGTAGCAAGAGATAATTAAAAATAGCAAAAATTACAATTTTCTCATAAAAGCCTAAAAGTCAAAATTATTACAAGGATACGAATCAACCTCATTTTTTTTTCTCTTCTTGTCTGTTAACATATTTTTCATTTTGTTTTTTCTCCTCTCTCAGATAATTTTTTTTATGGGTTTGCATGATTTCTTCTCTCAAATTTGTGGCTAGATTCTTCTTTCTAATCCTTTACAACCAAATGGTAATGTTTTTCTCTTTATTCTACAAAAAGAAGCTCGACGTGAAATTCTTGATACAACTTCATCTTTTTCTCCTTGTAATAACTTAGTTTTCTACATTAATTCTTTTAAAAAATTTCAATCTAATAACAATAAATATAAAAGTATCAAAATGTAGTCACTGTGACTTGTTGGATCACACAAAAGATAAATGTTATAAGATTGTTGATTATCTTCCAAACTATTTGAAGAATTACTACTAATAATGTACATCATGTTGATACTCAACCTAATAGTTCTTCAACTTCTTTATCTATTTTAACTCTTGCTCGTGCCAAAATTGATTCATTTTCTCACTACAAAAATGTCTAGTGATCTATACTACATAGAGTGATATTCCTACCATTATAATAGACAAGGACATGAATATTGATGTGCATTTCATACATCAAATTTATCTTATGCTATTATCAATTATGGTAATAGTACCACTAATGAAACTTGGCATAAATGCTTATGTCACACACTTATTATTGCTAATAAAGCTCCTTTAAGTTTGATTAGTCGACGTATTATTGTAGCACTTTGAACTTTCTAAGCAAAAATACTACCATTTTCATTAATTCTTTTATTTCATTCATTATAAGGGACTTTAAACATCCTACATATCAAGAATTTTGCTATTTTCTCCATTTAGTTGATGATAAAAAATAATATTTGATTTGGATTTATATGTGCTTAAAAACAAATATGATTATAACAAACTTATTCCTCGATTTTTCTCATATGTTGAAACTCAGGTTAACACCACTATTAAATTTTTTCAGTCAGATAATGATAAAAAAAAATTATTTCAAAGATTTTTCTTTATAATAAAGGTGTTATACATTAGTTTTCTTGTGGTAAAAGACCTTAATAAAACACCGTGGCAGAAAGAGAATATTTACATATTTTAAACATTGCTCGATCCTCACGTTTCATTTTAATATTCCTACAAAATTTTGAGGTGGGTGTTAAAATTATTTTTTTTCCTAGTTCTATTTCGGATAATATATCTCCATATGAAGTTTTATAAGATAAACTAATTGATTATTTATGCTTCAATTCTTCTTTCACGTAGACATATATTTAGTCCTAAGGTCACTACTACAGTTAGAAATTTTCTTTTCTAAAGACATTAAGTTTTATGAATATATTTTCCTTTCAAAAACCAAGATATGACCTTTTCTACTTCACTTCAAAAACCAAGATGTATTTGATCCTCACCTTTCAAAAGACATTAAGAAATTAATATAGGGTTTTGGGTTTGCCTCGAAAGGGTTGATAGTGTGGAGAGCCTTGACCTCTCTTTCTACTTCACTTCAATCGTTCTTTTCATTTTCTCACCATTTCTTTAAGAAACAAATAAAAGTAAACATGGGATAAGATAAAAAAGATGAACTAAAATAAAACACATAAATTAAAATAAAATAAATTAAGCTAAACTGAAACAAAATAAAATAAAACTAAATACACATAATTACATATGTTATTTCTCAAATTAATAAATATATTTTGTATAATTTTTATTTTTGTATTTTATCTTTCTTTATTTTGAAATTAATTGTATTTTTTTCTTTTTTTCTATTATTTTTACTTGGAGGTTGACCATATAATAACGATATAATTAATTAAAAATAACAATAAAATAACTAGTTATTATGCTTTAGAATATTTAAAATAAAAGAAATGTAGAATACAACAAATATGGAAGAAAAGAATTTTATTATAAAATATTCTCATCTACAATCTGAGAAGAAAATACATTTAACGATAATACATTGTTCCAATTTTATCCGCACATAAAGGTAAAAGAAGAAAATTTGGAGGAAATTTAAAAAGTATAACAGGTGATTTTGAAGATAACGATAGTCCATATTTAGCAAGACCATCTGCCACCGAATTGGTCTCTCTAAATACATGATTCCAAGTAATGTAATCAACTCTGGCACCCATCTGTATTATTGAAGAAACAAGAGCATAAAATGGATGTTTTTGGTGGATGACTCTCCCGTTAATAAGTTGGATAGCGGTTAATGAATCACTTTCAACGATCAAATTTTTATGTCCCATTGATATTCCTATTTCCATTCCAAGCTTGATTGCAAATAATTCAGCTTCTGCTGCTGAATCAACTTTTAACACACTTGAGAAGGCAAAAAAAAATCACCCTGAGAATCTCTGATAACACCTCCTGCAGCGGCCTTTTTTCCATCCCAAGTGTAAGCTCCATCACAGTTAATTTTAACATATCCTTTTGGAGGTGGTATCCAACAAACTAATCTTGTAAAACTTGAATTATCTCTCTGAAAAAAAAATGTTTGTTCACCAATTGATAAATAAATTACAAATATAACAATGTTAAAAAATCAAATGAAAATTTAAATTTTTGACATCTAATTGAAAGTAAAAATAAAAGAATAATAATTATTATTATAATAAAAGATGATTTTTATGTCAAAATAAATTACTAGATAAACATGTTTCAAGGACATAAAACACTCCAAATTAAACTTTCACCATAATCTTTTTGCGTATTTTTCTTTAGTAAAAAAAATATGACATCCGGCATATCCTATTGTAACATTTCTAGATTAATTTATAATTATAAAAGAATGCAAAACTTTTTCAATCTTATTTATTTGTGATTCTCTATTATTACTATTGTGAATAGAAAATAACATCAATAGCCACATTATATGTGAACAATATGATTTATCTTTTTAATTCAAAACTAAATTAATTTGGAATAAAAGAACATAGTATGAAAATGTTATCATTATTAACATTTTAATGCAAAAGGATGAAAGAAATTTACCTTATCAATATGAAAGTTGTTGTTTGTGTTAACCCACCAATGTAAGTTTGGGCATTCTTCACCCTTTGGACAATTACCATTTATCCAATCTGCACATGTAGTAGGTGATGATGACCTTTGAGAAATCTTCCTTTCTACCTCCATACTTTGTAACAATGAACAAGACACAATTCTCTCTAGACTTAACTCTCTCCGCATAAATGGTTTTCAGGAAAATGGAAATGATGATTTTGAAGGAAAAGATAGTGTAATAGATTTTGGATATGACTCATTTAAATAGAGAAATGAAATACTACAACATAAAGAGTTAGAGATAATATAAAATAAAATATTAAAAAAATCAAGATAATGTAATAATATAAAAATAAAATAAATGACGAAAGATAAAAATAAAAGAATAAAATAAAATAAACATAACAATAAACCATATATAATTATCGTATCTTTAGTTTTAAGTAAAACATTAAAGTTGATTTATATACTACGATGGATAAAAAAATACAATCCTATAAAAACTTAAAATATTTGTGCAAATACTCCAAATCTATAAATGTAGTTCTCTGTCCTAACTAAACCAATATGAATATATATATATCATAAATATTTTTATATTTTTTAGTTAGGTTAACATTGTTAACTGCTTTTAAGTATTTGCAGTATCTAAGATTTTGTATTTTTTATTTAAGTTTGTGAGATATTTATTGATGTAAGGATATAAATTTAAATATGTATAAATGAAAATTTTGATTAATATATTATAGTTTTTTTACTATAATATTATGTGTTAGTTGTTAATAGTTATTAAGGCGAAAAAGTAACTCAAATAAATTAAATGACTAAACTTAAGTCTCACATAAAAACTAAATAAATCTTATTAAAGGAGATAATTTATTTTCAAAACTAAATTAATTTAATATATTCAATTAAAAGTAATAATTTTAGGTTAAATAAGTTAAATTGTTAGTATGTTAATTATTCGACTGAAAATTGGCTGGATATATTATATTTTAATTTTTTTTTATAAGTTTGTAATTGTCAGACCTCATTAAAACGCACCCAAATACCCCTCTGCACGGACGCCAGGTGTCAAACAACGAGGATCAGAAATCAGATAGTGGAATGCAGGTGTCAGCAGAAGAGCGACGCTTTTTTTGACGTGGGAAGAAAACTAATTTTTCTGAAACTTCCGTCTCACTCTCTTCTGCATGCACCCTTGTTCCCAAAACTCTGAACTTCTCATTTCTCCTTCTTCTCACTAAAAACTCCCCCTTCTCTTTACCAAAACTCACTCTTTCTCTACACCGATCTCCATTCAGGCACCGTAGGAGCACTTCCGGCGTCCCAAGCTTTAGTTTGATCCGATTGGTTTCAAATTCTGAACGGGTAAGTTTTTCTTGTCTTTAAACGTTCGTTCTTGTAAACATGCAAACCAAGTTCTGGTTGCATGGGTCCTTAGTTTCATTCTGAACGAGTTTGGTCTGTTGTTTTATTTTGGTTCGAAGAGTCGTTGAGCGTTGAGGGTAGAAAGGATCTTAGTTCGGCGAGCTGAGTTTTAGTCTGAAGGACGTACGTTCACGCTCTTAGGTAAGGGAAGCTTATTTAATTTAATTTGTATGCTATTGTACTGTATGAACATTCGTTAGTTGACTGAATGAATTGGATGCATGATGATTGATATGTTTGTAGTACATGAACGTTCGTTTATTTAATAAGTGGAAATGAAATATGACTGAGTTATGTTATGATGTATGAAATATATGATATCTTATGTTTGAAGGGTATGAAATATGAATGTATAAAGTGTGAAACTATATGTAATAAATGAGTTGGAATATAAATGATCCTGATATGATTTCCCATATGAAAGTATACGTTCGTTACTGAACGGTCCTTGACCGTTCGGTTTTATAGTGAATTTGGTTAGTAATGGATTCTTTCATTTGGGAAGAATCCTAGTTGAGGACGAGCGTCTACACTTCGAATTACTGTGCTTGAGCGTTCGGCCAAGCATAGTTCTGTCTTGATATTCTGCTATGAAATATTTTAGTTATTCCTAAATACTACTTCAATAGTACCTTGGCATAATTATCAAGTTTCTTTTATATAAGTTAGTGGCACCTGGTCTTATACCAAGTGTTCGTCATAAGCAAGTGTTGGTCTTACACCAGGCATTCGTTCTATCTCTTTAAGCTAAATTTCCTTATATGAGCGTTCGTTCAAGCCCTCTAGGGTTCGCTCACTATAGTGTTCAGTCTTTGACTGTCACTTGGAATCTTGATACTAAACTCAATTAAACTAAGTATTCACAAACGTTCGGTGTCGTCATATGAGACATTTTAGGTATTATCTTAGTGCCTTGAAATATTCTTATTCATATGTTTCACTCTGGAGTCCTTGTTCTTGGTCTGGTATTTTAATGTTCAAATGGAGTTCTCAAGAGTCGGTTTATCTAATTGGCTCAGCGTTGAAATCGACGTTCGTTCATTCGTTTCTTGGAATATATTATTGTGCTCGCTATCTTTCTTAAAACCGATGTCAACCTTTGGTCTTAATCCATTCTCAAATTTGAAGATATCTCTGTCTCGCTCTATGTGTTCGGCCTAGTTTTGAGTTCGGGTTGAACGTTCGTTATTTGGAATCCTCATGAATCTTTGTACGAGGTGATTAAATGAGATGTTTATTAATAAAAGATGAAGAAAATGTAATATGGAAATGTTGTTGATTATGGACGAGCGTTCCGGGGAGGAACGACTCATGTATGAATATTGGAATTTGTAAAGTATGACTGTGGTAATGCTAAGCTGTCTATTCATCCTGATGTTCCGTGAGTACTCGTCCTCATGTAGAGGGGGTAGGTCATGTGTGGGAACGGCGGGAGGTCCTAGTCCTTAGGGGTACTTTGGACATAGGACTAACCTCGGGTGGCAACTGATGAGAGTTTTCCAGTTACTACACCACCCGGGTGCACGAACGTCGTAGCTACACAGATTTCATACAGTCGGACGGTCAGTCTAGTATATTAGACTTGTGTGAACGAACTCTGATTTATTTTGTTTGAATGATTTTGTGAAATGTACGATATGCATGAATTAAATTACATAAGCTTACCCTGTGTTTCCTGTCGTGTCTTGTTTTGTACGTTCGTCTTGTCGTTGCAATGATCATCTCTGTGGATGTGAGCAGAAGGGCACGCACTGTTGGAAGATACGCTGGAAGAAGAAAATTTGGTAGAAGTTGAAGTTAAGACCGAACCTTAGGACGTTCGGTCAGTAGAGTAGTTTTTGAAATAAGGCGGTCTGTCGCCACTTTCTCATCTTTGTATGAATGACCGTTCGGTATTTGACTTTTAAAACCGTTCGGTCAGACTCGTACTTATGTATTGTGTAAATATAGTAACTCTTTCTGCAAGGTCGTTCGGCCAAGACCGTACGTTCTTGTATAGTGTAAGACTGGTCTGTTATATTATTAAATGTAATTATTCGATTATATGGTTCATTACTGTATATTTGGGATGTTACAGTATAACATTCCTTGACCGTTTTCATAAATTTTTAAGATTATGTCATACTTTCGATTCTGATAGATAATAATAAATATAATAATAATAAAACTTAATTAAGATATTTTTAATTTATGTTTTTTTTCATAAATATTAATCTTTTATCTTCTTTTTCATAAATGTTTAAGATTTTGTCATAATCTTGACGGTGACAAATAACAATAAAAATATTTTAGATAAGTGCTTTTTAGTTTTTTTTTTCATTGAATAATTAAAAATTTTAAATTTTCTAATTTAGTAGTCTCTATGGTTTAGTTTTTTAGAGATGTGGTTGTTGTTTTGTGTAGTAATGTTATTCAATCATGTAAGATTTTGTAACTAATAAATGATATTATCGCTAATATAAAGTCATAAATGAGTTTTATTATATTAATTATGGTGAACATCAAGATAATTAGGTTATCCGGATGTATCTATATTTATTAAAGAATTGTTACACAAATTGATATAGTGATGAAGTAAAATTATTTAATAAAATAATAAGTACATTGTTCAAATAATAAAAATAACTTAATTGAAAAATATAAAATTGAAATATTTATTTAATAAAAAATTTTAACAAAGACTCAGTAAAAAATATTTATATTTATGAATATTTTAAAATTTAAATAAATCTAATAAAAAATATTTTATCAAACGAAAAATATAAAATTATTCATTTGAATATTATACAAATTATTATTTATGGTAACCTGTTAATTTGGATACGAGTAATTATTTAAAAAAATTTTGTTTATCCAATATTTCGTTGATCTTTATATAATATATATTGATAACAAAAAAATATATTTATATTTTTTTGTTTCTATGAAGTTGGTCCTTGTACTATACTTCTTTGTTTAAGATTAGTTACCATGAGGTGTTATTAATAAAATAATTTTACAGAATTTATGATATAATTTTAGTATCTATTTTACATGTTCACCATCATTATTTTTTTTTCTAAAATCTAGATTAAACATTATAAGATCTAAATTAATTATCTATCTTACTTTTATTGATTCTGGATAAAATAATATAACTAATAGAGAATTTAATAAAGATAAAAAGATAAGATAAAATCAGGATTAAGTAATAAAATAATACTAAATATTTTATCCAAATCTTTACCGACGAAATTTTATGTCTAACATTATTATTATTATTATTAATTACTTTATGATAAATACATCAAGGAACATTCCTGGCAAGATATGTGAACAAAATAACATGAATATTATATTTATATTTGGATTTTTCTACTTATAAAACATCATTTTTAACTAATTAAAAATTATTTTGTATCATCCCAAAAATATAGTTTTAAACTATAATTAAGGGTCCTTACATTTATAATAAAATAGAATAGTTATAGGAATAAAATTTAATTTAAGTTAACATGAAATAACCATAAATTTGAAACTTTGAAGAAACCTATACTGCTACTATTACCAGTACAAACCGAACGTTCATACAAGCATCGTATTATACTGAACGGTCTTAAAGTATTACAGAAATAGGTACAAGGGTGATCATTGCAAGGACAAAACGACCGAACGGACAACATGACAAGAAAGGAAAATAGGGCTAAGCTAGTGTAATTTAATTAACTATGTTAACATAAAATTCAGATACACACATAATACAATCATACATATACAGAATTCATGCAAGCATGTTATAACCGACCACTTCACACTGACTGTCTGGACTAGTATGAATATGAGTTATGGTCGTTTCTGCACTCGTAGGTGGTAATCTAAAAACCTTATTATTACCGTAGCATGGAAATCCCTTGAGCTGTCACACGAGGTTAGCCCGTTATTCCTCACCTTAGGTCAAGGTAATACATACCGCCCAGGCTAGGGCCTCCTGCTATTCCCATCACATGCATCACTATTCTCTACTTGAGACTCAGTGACCATTAAAATGTCAGGATGAACGCCAATACTAAGTTTTCCCTATTCATACTTTTACCACAATACAACCAACCACTAAGACATTCCTCCTTGGGATTCTCTTTCAGATCCATAATATAATTGTCACATCATACTTTCTCATCCCATTATGATTATCACACCATAACTTAATACCATCATACTTTCACATTACATTAGAATTATGATTATTCCTCATCCATCACATCTTTAAATAAATATCACACATAACAGTAAAACAATAATCCCACCTTTGAACACGACCGAACGTGAAAGATCAACATAACCTATTAACAAGACCGAACGGAGAGCACTCCCAATATGAGAACATGACCGAACGGTCATTTAGAGAATAAGACTCAAGCAAGAGTCGAACACTTGGACTTATATCAAGCACTTATGATTTAGAACGAACAATATTGGCTTAGACCGAACACTATTAACTTAGTACAAGTACGATATTGTGCACTAGTATAAGAACGAGCGCTGATAAGAGACCACACAACTCAATAATACCGATCGCTAACACTATCATAAATACTATTACAAAACCGAGCACTATGTCGAACGAGCGCTGGTCCAAGACCAAACACTTACCAAGAACAGCGCTAGTACAAGACTGAGCACTACCAAGACAGTACATGACCGAGCGGTCAATAATAGTTAAAACCTATGATAGACCAAACGTTGTTTAAAACCAAATGATATGCTTAGACAAACTACTATATTCACCTCGATATCCATATACAAGACCGATCGGTCATTAACTAAGGATCCACAAAAGTAGGACTCAGTTAAGACTGAGCGCTAATACATAGTACTATTAATAACGAACGCTAAACCTAGTACAACTAATAACAACCGGTACTACCCATCCTAAGACTGTCTAGTTTGAAAATGAATACTTTTAAACCGAACGTCACTATTAAACCAAACAACACATAACCAAATTATCACTACAAAGCCTAATACTGCTAAGCCCAAATATATGACCAGACCGAGCGTTCTATACCGATCGCTCGATTTTCTACAAAACTTGCAGAACTTCTCAACCACTTCACAGATTTCATCCAAACCCAGAATATTGCATATAACAGTTCTCACCCAAAATTACCGAACATCAAATAATTCAATTTCACATACATGCAACATCATCAAACAACAGTTTCATACATAAAAACTAAGTAATTAAATTAGCTAGCTTCCCTTACCTCTTGACCGGACCGAACAATGATTATTCTTTTCCAGACTCTGCTTCCTCCCCAAAAAATCCCAAGAACACCAGCTCAGACCAACAACTTGATCGTTGCAAAAATGAAGTCCTTGACACCAGGAAGACTCAGGCGTTGCCTGATTGATGATCGTAAGAAGAAAAGATAAGAATTTGCAGAGAGAAGAAGAAGAAGTTTAGAGAGAATGAGGAGAAAACTGAAATTCAGAAACATTTGGAGAAGAAAGTGCATGCAGGAATGGCTCGAGATTTTTGAAAAAGCTAATTATATCCTACCGTCAAAATCTACTCGGTCCAATCCAATGCACTCATCTGGATTCCACTTTGTTGTTGAATTTAAGGGTCTTGACATATTTTGTCTTAATTAAAAAAAAAATAAAAGCAGTTAAAAGTAGCAAGAGATAATTAAAAATAGCAAAAATTACAATTTTCTCATAAAAGCCTAAAAGTCAAAATTATTACAAGGATACGAATCAACCTCATTTTTTTTTCTCTTCTTGTTTGTTAACATATTTTTCATTTTGTTTTTTCTCCTCTCTCAGATAATTTTTTTTATGGGTTTGCATGATTTCTTCTCTCAAATTTGTGGCTAGATTCTTCTTTCTAATCCTTTACAACCAAATGGTAATGTTTTTCTCTTTATTCTACAAAAAGAAGCTCGACGTGAAATTCTTGATACAACTTCATCTTTTTCTCCTTGTAATAACTTAGTTTTCTATATTAATTCTTTTAAAAAATTTCAATCTAATAACAATAAATATAAAAGTATCAAAATGTAGTCACTGTGACTTGTTGGATCACACAAAAGATAAATGTTATAAGATTGTTGATTATCTTCCAAACTATTTGAAGAATTACTACTAATAATGTACATCATGTTGATACTCAACCTAATAGTTCTTCAACTTCTTTATCTATTTTAACTCTTGCTCGTGCCAAAATTGATTCATTTTCTCACTACAAAAATGTCTAGTGATCTATACTACATAGAGTGATATTCCTACCATTATAATAGACAAGGACATGAATATTGATGTGCATTTCATACATCAAATTTATCTTATGCTATTATCAATTATGGTAATAGTACCACTAATGAAACTTGGCATAAATGCTTATGTCACACACTTATTATTGCTAATAAAGCTCCTTTAAGTTTGATTAGTCGACGTATTATTGTAGCACTTTGAACTTTCTAAGCAAAAATACTACCATTTTCATTAATTCTTTTATTTCATTCATTATAAGGGACTTTAAACATCCTACATATCAAGAATTTTGCTATTTTCTCCATTTAGTTGATGATAAAAAATAATATTTGATTTGGATTTATATGTGCTTAAAAACAAATATGATTATAACAAACTTATTCCTCGATTTTTCTCATATGTTGAAACTCAGGTTAACACCACTATTAAATTTTTTCAGTCAGATAATGATAAAAAAAATTATTTCAAAGATTTTTCTTTATAATAAAGGTGTTATACATTAGTTTTCTTGTGGTAAAAGACCTTAATAAAACACCGTGGCAGAAAGAGAATATTTACATATTTTAAACATTGCTCGATCCTCACGTTTCATTTTAATATTCCATACNCACGGTGCTGAAAGGTGAACGGAGCAGCGTAGGGTGAGTTACAGAAGAGAGAAGGAGAGGGGTTCTAGAGAGAAGGAGGAGAAAAATGGAGATTTTGAATTTCTGAGGAAGAGGAAAGTGTACGCAGAGGAGGGGAAGAGTGTTTCAGAAAAATTTAATTCTCTTACCAAATCATACGGACGTTCCTTCCTGTGCTGACACCTGGCTTCCAGAATTGAGTGCAGAACCTTCCGATGTGACACATGTCAGAGAGATTCAGAGAATGAAAGTGCACATTAATGGCACCGCACGTGGGGGGCGTGGGTGTATTAATGAGGACACAGTGGCATTAAATGGGGCGTGACAGTTACCATGAGGTGTTATTAATAAAATAATTTTACAGAATTTATGATATACTTTTAGTATCTATTTTACATGTTCACCATCATTATTTTTTTTTCTAAAATCTAGATTAAACATTATAAGATCTAAATTAATTATCTATCTTACTTTTATTGATTCTGGATAAAATAATATAACTAATAGAGAATTTAATAAAGATAAAAAGATAAGATAAAATCAGGATTAAGTAATAAAATAATACTAAATATTTTATCCAAATCTTTACCGACGAAATTTTATGTCTAACATTATTATTATTATTATTAATTACTTTATGATAAATACATCAAGGAACATTCCTGGCAAGATATGTGAACAAAATAACATGAATATTATATTTATATTTGGATTTTTCTACTTATAAAACATCATTTTTAATTAATTAAAAATTATTTTGTATCATCCCAAAAATATAGTTTTAAACTATAATTAAGGGTCCTTACGTTTATAATAAAATAGAATAGTTATAGGAATAAAATTTAATTTACAGTTAACATGAAATAACCATAAATTTCAAACTTTGAAGAAACCTATACTGCTACTGTCAATACCCAATTTCGTCCGGATTATTTTTATAGTTTTATTGCATTTTGGTTGTCACATATTTAATCTTTTATTATTCATTTCCTTTATTGCTTATTTTGTTACTTATTTATTATTATTATTATTATTTTTTAATTCTTTGTTTCAATATTAATTCTTATTTTTTTTTGTTTCTTATTTATTTATTTATTTTTGATTCATTTTAATTTTAATTAAATTTTTATCTTTTCATTTTGTTTATAATTAAAAAAAAATTAAAAAAAAATTAATTAATTAAAAAATTATTATTAGTTAAAAGGTTTTAAAATTAAAGAAAAAATAAAAATGAATCAAAAGAGTTAGAAAAGGACAAATTGGCAAAAAGGAGGGGACAGTGGAGGAAAACGGCTCTGCTGCGGGAGGCAAAAATTGGTTTTGTGCAGGCAAGGACAAGGCAATTTTTTGGGGAGAGCAGAGGCGCGATTTGGTTTTGGCAGGAGGCACAGCAGAGGGATTGAATTTGCAAAAAGCAATGGAGAAGAGAAAGTGAAATAGACACACAGAAAAGGGACAGGGAGCAGAATCAAGAGGGACTCTCTCAAAAAAGAAAAAACTCCTCTCATTGTATCAAGAATCGACGACCAGAGAAGCCAACTTCCTGGGAGGTTCAGACCTGCACCGAGAGAAGAGAAGGAGATTATCACAAAGAAAAAAGAAGAAGGAAACTCCAGCATTTAGGTAAGTCGTCCATCCCCGTTCTCCATCCTAGTTTGATCCTTAAGGTAATCAATATTGTAGGTTAATGTGCACGTACTCAATATTGCATTGTTGTTCTTTTCCTTTCTTCCTTCTTCGTGCTACGTTCACTGCCTAATGTTTCTGCTACCAACGCGTCTCCATTCTCTTCCCATGAGCACATGAACGCGCCTTACACCACGAGGCTTCACTTTCCTTTTCTCCTGGGTTCTGGTCTCTCATAACACTCAACATCCCTCTTCATCTTCTCAACACTTATCCATAAAACATCATGATGGTCAAATCCAGAGAAGCATGATTTCCTTTTTGCTCAAGGCGCCATCGCCATAGCCTTCGTCTTGCCTCTCTCGGCCTGTGCAGCCATTCGCCTTCTCGCACATACCCCATCCGTAACCACCTCACCCCAACGCCTTCAGCATCTATCATACAGAAACTCATAACTCCAGCCCACCGTTTTCACTCTTACCGTTCGGACCAACATCATCTCCAGCACCACTTCCAGTACCATCACTCCCATCTCCCCAACGTCTCCGACGCCACCTCCAACAAGCATAACCCAATCAACATACAAGGCAGAACAATTTCTTCATTCACGATTCATACTCATACACACACCAACACATGCCAATGCATATCCTGCACAATGAAGCTATAGAAATCCATTTTCGGTCTCTCCTTTTCAAAGACCTGGAGCAGCACGAGCTCTGATTTTCCGCAGTCTTCAACGTTTCTGTTCCTCAACCAAATCCGTGCAAAATCAAGGTTGAACCAGTGAATAACGGTCAATAAGAAAACCAGGACGAGAGAGGAAGAGTGGGAGCGGCGGCAGGCGGTGCCCAAGGTGGAAAAGCTTCAACCCTAGGCTGGTGCGAGAGAAGCGAGGGAGAAGAGGCCGTGGCGCCGCGGTCGGCAGTAGGGCTGGTGGCGTGAGTTGTCGCCGGCGAGGCCAAGGCGTGTGCTGGTTGAGGCGAAGGTGGCCGGCGCTTGCGTAGGCGGCGGCGAGCCCGTGAAGAGTGTAAGAGACCTTGGGTCTCTGGAGAGTGTGTGAGTTGAGGGAATGAGCTTACGGGAGAGTGTTTGAATCTGAGTGGGTGAGGAATGGAAGGGAAGGTGCCAAACCCCTAGGAGATTCTAGGTTAGAAGCCACCCTGGTGGGCCAAGCCCAGAACGAACGCACGTTTTGGCCTTTTTCGAACGTTCGACATCTAATTGCCTAACGAACGCCCATCTTCCCGACGAACGCTCGTCCATGACGAGCGTTCGTCATCCGGCCTCATCCTCATAACGAACGTTCGTCCATAACGAGCGTTCGTCATCCAGTCTCAATCTTCTCAACCGAACGCTCGCCCCCTACTAGCGCTCGTCATTCAGCCCTTTCCCAACGAACGTTCGTCCCCAACGAACGCTCGTCCCAGCGAGCGCTCGTCATTCAACGCCAACAACGAACGCTCGTCCCAGCGAGCGCTCGTCATTTAAATCCAAACCGAACGCTCGTCCCCTACGAGCGCTCGTCATTCAGTCCTTTCCCAACGAACGTTCGTCCCCAACGAACGCTCGTCCCAGCGAGCGCTCGTCATTCAACGCCAACAACGAACGCTCGTCCCAGCGAGCGCTCGTCATTCAAATCCAAACCGAACGCTCGTCCCCAACGAGCGCTTGTCATTCAGCCCTTTCCCAACGAACGCTCGTCCCCAACGAACGCTCGTCCCAGCGAGCGCTCGTCATTCAACTCCAAACCGAACGCTCGTCCCCAACGAGCGCTCGTCATTCAGCCCTTTCCCAACGTACGCTCGTTATTTCTCCGTATTCTCAACGTCCGTTTATGATCCCGCAACGCTCGTTTTTCCTCCTCATTTTCAACAAACGTTCGTTAATCCCCGCAGCGAACGCTCGTTCTTTCACGTCATTCCCAACGTCCGCTCATGATCCCCCAACGCTCGTTATTTTTATTTGTTTGTTTTCCTTATTTTATTTTATTCTATTTCATTTATTTTTGTCTATCTTATTTCATTTGTTTTATTTATTTCTTTTATTTTTTTTTTTTATTTTTTTTTTATTTTATTATTTTATTTTGTTCTATCTACTTATTCTATACATCTACTTATCCTAAAATATATATGCAATTTAAATAAAGGAATTTATAAAAAATATGTTTTAAAGGTTTAGGCACATGTGTGATCGCACGCATCGTCCTTGTGCTAAAAACCTTTTCTTTTCCTTAAGTAAAATTAACAAAAAATATGTTTTGAAGGTTTAGGCACATGTGTGATCGCACGCATCGTCCTTGTGCTAAAAACCTTCTCCTCTTTTAAATAAAATTGCAAAAAATATGTTTTAAAGGTTTAGGCACATGTGTGATCGCACGCATCGTCCTTGTGCTAAAAACCTTTTCTTTTCCTTAAGTAAAATTAACAAAAAATATATTTTAAAGGTCAAGCACATGTGTGATCGCTCGCATCGTTCTTGTGCTAGAAACCTTTTCTCTTTCTTAAATAAAAAATACCAAAAATATATTTTAAAGGTTAAGCACGTGTGTGATCGCTCGCATCGTCCTCGTGCTAAAAACCTCTCTCTGTCTTTTATAAAAATATAAAAAAAAATATATAAAAATCTTCAAAAACTAAAAACAACACTTTCAAGCAAACAAACAATATTTCTAGCTAGAACTACGTGATCCTTGATTCTCCATCAAAAGTGGAGATACGTAGGAGCAAGGCCAGTCCTTGTCAGGTTCACTCTCCCAAAAATCCAAAATCATTTCCAAACAAACATCTCAAACAGTTTCAAAAAGAACTACGTAACCCTGATTTCTCATTTTGAATGAGAATACGTAGGAGCAAGGTCAATCCTTGTCGGGCTCAAAAAACTAAAAAAAATATATATTTTGTTTATTTAGAATTTTATTTTAGGGATAGTTAAACATTTTGAAAACCACATCAAATTCGCGTATTTAGTTAAAGGTACTGCCTTAGGGCAGGCGTTGTAGGGTGCTAATACCTTCCCTACACGTAACCGACTCCCGAACCCAGAATCTGGTTTTCGCGGACTGTGTCTTATCATTTTATGGTTTTTCCGTAGTTTTCCAAAATAAACTATGGTGGCGACTCCAAAATCTCTTTTCAAAAAGACGTTTCTTTTTGGATCGTCGTCCCGTCGCGATTCCGGTTGCGACAGCTACTATTACCAGTACAAACCGAACGTTCATACAAGCATCGTATTATACTGAACGGTCTTAAAGTATTACAGAAATAGGTACAAGGGTGATCATTGCAAGGACAAAACAACCGAACGGACAACATGACAAGAAAGGAAAATAGGGCTAAGCTAGTGTAATTTAATTAACTATGTTAACATAAAATTCAGATACACACATAATACAATCATACATATACAGAATTCATGCAAGCATGTTATAACCGACCACTTCACACTGACTGTCTGGACTAGTATGAATATGAGTTATGGTCGTTTCTGCACTCGTAGGTGGTAATCTAAAAACCTTATTATTACCGTAGCATGGAAATCCCTTGAGCTGTCACACGAGGTTAGCCCGTTATTCCTCACCTTAGGTCAAGGTAATACATACCGCCCAGGCTAGGGCCTCCTGCTATTCCCATCACATGCATCACTATTCTCTACTTGAGACTCAGTGACCATTAAAATGTCAGGATGAACGCCAATACTAAGTTTTCCCTATTCATATTTTTACCACAATACAACCAACCACTAAGACATTCCTCCTTGGGATTCTCTTTCAGATCCATAATATAATTGTCACATCATACTTTCTCATCCCATTATGATTATCACACCATAACTTAATACCATCATACTTTCACATTACATTAGAATTATGATTATTCCTCATCCATCACATCTTTAAATAAATATCACACATAACAGTAAAACAATAATCCCACCTTTGAACACGACCGAACGTGAAAGATCAACATAACCTATTAACAAGACCGAACGGGAGAGCACTCCCAATATGAGAACATGACCGAACGGTCATTTAGAGAATAAGACTCAAGCAAGAGTCGAACACTTGGACTTATATCAAGCACTTATGATTTAGAACGAACAATATTGGCTTAGACCGAACACTATTAACTTAGTACAAGTACGATATTGTGCACTAGTATAAGAACGAGCGCTGATAAGAGACCACACAACTCAATAATACCGATCGCTAACACTATCATAAATACTATTACAAAACCGAGCACTATGTCGAACGAGCGCTGGTCCAAGACCAAACACTTACCAAGAACGAGCGCTAGTACAAGACTGAGCACTACCAAGACAGTACATGATCGAGCGGTCAATAATAGTTAAAACCTATGATAGACCGAACGTTGTTTAAAACCAAATGATATGCTTAGACAAACTACTATATTCACCTCGATATCCATATACAAGACCGATCGGTCATTAACTAAGGATCCACAAAAGTAGGACTCAGTTAAGACTGAGCGCTAATACATAGTACTATTAATAACGAACGCTAAACCTAGTACAACTAATAACAACCGGTAATACCCATCCTAAGACTGTCTAGTTTGAAAATGAATACTTTTAAACCGAACGTCACTATTAAACCAAACAACACATAACCAAATTATCACTACAAAGCCTAATACTGCTAAGCCCAAATATATGACCAGACCGAGCGTTCTATACCGATCGCTCGATTTTCTACAAAACTTGCAGAACTTCTCAACCACTTCACAGATTTCATCCAAACCCAGAATATTGCATATAACAGTTCTCACCCAAAATTACCGAACATCAAATAATTCAATTTCACATACATGCAACATCATCAAACAACAGTTTCATACATAAAAACTAAGTAATTAAATTAGCTAGCTTCCCTTACCTCTTGACCGGACCGAACAACGATTATTCTTTTCCAGACTCTGCTTCCTCCCCAAAAAATCCCAAGAACACCAGCTCAGACCAACAACTTGATCGTTGCAAAAATGAAGTCCTTGACACTAGGAAGACTCAGGCGTTGCCTGATTGATGATCGTAAGAAGAAAAGATAAGAATTTGCAGAGAGAAGAAGAAGAAGTTTAGAGAGAATGAGGAGAAAACTGAAATTCAGAAACATTTGGAGAAGAAAGTGCATGCAGGAATGGCTCGAGATTTTTGAAAAAGCTAATTATATCCTACCGTCAAAATCTACTCGGTCCAATCCAATGCACTCATCTGGATTCCACTTTGTTGTTGAATTTAAGGGTCTTGACATATTTTGTCTTAATTAAAAAATAAATAAAAGCAGTTAAAAGTAGCAAGAGATAATTAAAAATAGCAAAAATTACAATTTTCTCATAAAAGCCTAAAAGTCAAAATTATTACAAGGATACGAATCAACCTCATTTTTTTTTTCTCTTCTTGTCTGTTAACATATTTTTCATTTTGTTTTTTCTCCTCTCTTAGATAATTTTTTTTATGGGTTTGCATGATTTCTTCTCTCAAATTTGTGGCTAGATTCTTCTTTCTAATCCTTTACAACCAAATGGTAATGTTTTTCTCTTTATTCTACAAAAAGAAGCTCGACGTGAAATTCTTGATACAACTTCATCTTTTTCTCCTTGTAATAACTTAGTTTTCTACATTAATTCTTTTAAAAAATTTCAATCTAATAACAATAAATATAAAAGTATCAAAATGTAGTCACTGTGACTTGTTGGATCACACAAAAGATAAATGTTATAAGATTGTTGATTATCTTCCAAACTATTTGAAGAATTACTACTAATAATGTACATCATGTTGATACTCAACCTAATAGTTCTTCAACTTCTTTATCTATTTTAAGTCTTGCTCGTGCCAAAATTGATTCATTTTCTCACTACAAAAATGTCTAGTGATCTATACTACATAGAGTGATATTCCTACCATTATAATAGACAAGGACATGAATATTGATGTGCATTTCATACATCAAATTTATCTTATGCTATTATCAATTATGGTAATAGTACCACTAATGAAACTTGGCATAAATGCTTATGTCACACACTTATTATTGCTAATAAAGCTCCTTTAAGTTTGATTAGTCGACGTATTATTGTAGCACTTTGAACTTTCTAAGCAAAAATACTACCATTTTCATTAATTCTTTTATTTCATTCATTATAAGGGACTTTAAACATCCTACATATCAAGAATTTTGCTATTTTCTCCATTTAGTTGATGATAAAAAATAATATTTGATTTGGATTTATATGTGCTTAAAAACAAATATGATTATAACAAACTTATTCCTCGATTTTTCTCATATGTTGAAACTCAGGTTAACACCACTATTAAATTTTTTCAGTCAGATAATGATAAAAAAAAATTATTTCAAAGATTTTTCTTTATAATAAAGGTGTTATACATTAGTTTTCTTGTGGTAAAAGACCTTAATAAAACACCGTGGCAGAAAGAGAATATTTACATATTTTAAACATTGCTCGATCCTCACGTTTCATTTTAATATTCCTACAAAATTTTGAGGTGGGTGTTAAAATTATTTTTTTTCCTAGTTCTATTTCGGATAATATATCTCCATATGAAGTTTTATAAGATAAACTAATTGATTATTTATGCTTCAATTCTTCTTTCACGTAGACATATATTTAGTCCTAAGGTCACTACTACAGTTAGAAATTTTCTTTTCTAAAGACATTAAGTTTTATGAATATATTTTCCTTTCAAAAACCAAGATATGACCTTTTCTACTTCACTTCAAAAACCAAGATGTATTTGATCCTCACCTTTCAAAAGACATTAAGAAATTAATATAGGGTTTTGGGTTTGCCTCGAAAGGGTTGATAGTGTGGAGAGCCTTGACCTCTCTTTCTACTTCACTTCAATCGTTCTTTTCATTTTCTCACCATTTCTTTAAGAAACAAATAAAAGTAAACATGGGATAAGATAAAAAAGATGAACTAAAATAAAACACAATAAATTAAAATAAAATAAATTAAGCTAAACTGAAACAAAATAAAATAAAACTAAATACACATAATTACATATGTTATTTCTCAAATTAATAAATATATTTTGTATAATTTTTATTTTTGTATTTTATCTTTCTTTATTTTGAAATTAATTGTATTTTTTTCTTTTTTTCTATTATTTTTACTTGGAGGTTGACCATATAATAACGATATAATTAATTAAAAATAACAATAAAATAACTAGTTATTATGCTTTAGAATATTTAAAATAAAAGAAATGTAGAATACAACAAATATGGAAGAAAAGAATTTTATTATAAAATATTCTCATCTACAATCTGAGAAGAAAATACATTTAACGATAATACATTGTTCCAATTTTATCCGCACATAAAGGTAAAAGAAGAAAATTTGGAGGAAATTTAAAAAGTATAACAGGTGATTTTGAAGATAACGATAGTCCATATTTAGCAAGACCATCTGCCACCGAATTGGTCTCTCTAAATACATGATTCCAAGTAATGTAATCAACTCTGGCACCCATCTGTATTATTGAAGAAACAAGAGCATAAAATGGATGTTTTTGGTGGATGACTCTCCCGTTAATAAGTTGGATAGCGGTTAATGAATCACTTTCAACGATCAAATTTTTATGTCCCATTGATATTCCTATTTCCATTCCAAGCTTGATTGCAAATAATTCAGCTTCTGCTGCTGAATCAACTTTTAACACACTTGAGAAGGCAAAAAGAAAATCACCCTGAGAATCTCTGATAACACCTCCTGCAGCGGCCTTTTTTCCATCCCAAGTGTAAGCTCCATCACAGTTAATTTTAACATATCCTTTTGGAGGTGGTATCCAACAAACTAATCTTGTAAAACTTGAATTATCTCTCTGAAAAAAAAAATGTTTGTTCACCAATTGATAAATAAATTACAAATATAACAATGTTAAAAAATCAAATGAAAATTTAAATTTTTGACATCTAATTGAAAGTAAAAATAAAAGAATAATAATTATTATTATAATAAAAGATGATTTTTATGTCAAAATAAATTACTAGATAAACATGTTTCAAGGACATAAAACACTCCAAATTAAACTTTCACCATAATCTTTTTGCGTATTTTTCTTTAGTAAAAAAAATATGACATCCGGCATATCCTATTGTAACATTTCTAGATTAATTTATAATTATAAAAGAATGCAAAACTTTTTCAATCTTATTTATTTGTGATTCTCTATTATTACTATTGTGAATAGAAAATAACATCAATAGCCACATTATATGTGAACAATATGATTTATCTTTTTAATTCAAAACTAAATTAATTTGGAATAAAAGAACATAGTATGAAAATGTTATCATTATTAACATTTTAATGCAAAAGGATGAAAGAAATTTACCTTATCAATATGAAAGTTGTTGTTTGTGTTAACCCACCAATGTAAGTTTGGGCATTCTTCACCCTTTGGACAATTACCATTTATCCAATCTGCACATGTAGTAGGTGATGATGACCTTTGAGAAATCTTCCTTTCTACCTCCATACTTTGTAACAATGAACAAGACACAATTCTCTCTAGACTTAACTCTCTCCGCATAAATGGTTTTCAGGAAAATGGAAATGATGATTTTGAAGGAAAAGATAGTGTAATAGATTTTGGATATGACTCATTTAAATAGAGAAATGAAATACTACAACATAAAGAGTTAGAGATAATATAAAATAAAATATTAAAAAAATCAAGATAATGTAATAATATAAAAATAAAATAAATGACGAAAGATAAAAATAAAAGAATAAAATAAAATAAACATAACAATAAACCATATATAATTATCGTATCTTTAGTTTTAAGTAAAACATTAAAGTTGATTTATATACTACGATGGATAAAAAAATACAATCCTATAAAAACTTAAAATATTTGTGCAAATACTCCAAATCTATAAATGTAGTTCTCTGTCCTAACTAAACCAATATGAATATATATATATATCATAAATATTTTTATATTTTTTAGTTAGGTTAACATTGTTAACTGCTTTTAAGTATTTGCAGTATCTAAGATTTTGTATTTTTTATTTAAGTTTGTGAGATATTTATTGATGTAAGGATATAAATTTAAATATGTATAAATGAAAATTTTGATTAATATATTATAGTTTTTTTACTATAATACATAATATTATGTGTTAGTTGTTAATAGTTATTAAGGCGAAAAAGTAACTCAAATAAATTAAATGACTAAACTTAAGTCTCACATAAAAACTAAATAAATCTTATTAAAGGAGATAATTTATTTTCAAAACTAAATTAATTTAATATATTCAATTAAAAGTAATAATTTTAGGTTAAATAAGTTAAATTGTTAGTATGTTAATTATTCGACTGAAAATTGGCTGGATATATTATATTTTAATTTTTTTTTATAAGTTTGTAATTGTCAGACCTCATTAAAACGCACCCAAATACCCCTCTGCACGGACGCCAGGTGTCAAACAACGAGGATCAGAAATCAGATAGTGGAATGCAGGTGTCAGCAGAAGAGCGGACGCTTTTTTTGACGTGGGAAGAAAACTAATTTTTCTGAAACTTCCGTCTCACTCTCTTCTGCATGCACCCTTCTTCCCAAAACTCTGAACTTCTCATTTCTCCTTCTTCTCACTAAAAACTCCCCCTTCTCTTTACCAAAACTCACTCTTTCTCTACACCGATCTCCATTCAGGCACCGTAGGAGCACTTCCGGCGTCCCAAGCTTTAGTTTGATCCGATTGGTTTCAAATTCTGAACGGGTAAGTTTTTCTTGTCTTTAAACGTTCGTTCTTGTAAACATGCAAACCAAGTTCTGGTTGCATGGGTCCTTAGTTTCATTCTGAACGAGTTTGATCTGTTGTTTTATTTTGGTTCGAAGAGTCGTTGAGCGTTGAGGGTAGAAAGGATCTTAGTTCGGCGAGCTGAGTTTTAGTCTGAAGGACGTACGTTCACGCTCTTAGGTAAGGGAAGCTTATTTAATTTAATTTGTATGCTATTGTACTGTATGAACATTCGTTAGTTGACTGAATGAATTGGATGCATGATGATTGATATGTTTGTAGTACATGAACGTTCGTTTATTTAATAAGTGGAAATGAAATATGACTGAGTTATGTTATGATGTATGAAATATATGATATCTCTATGTTTGAAGGGTATGAAATATGAATGTATAAAGTGTGAAACTATATGTAATAAATGAGTTGGAATATAAATGATCCTGATATGATTTCCCATAAGAAAGTATACGTTCGTTACTGAACGGTCCTTGACCGTTCGGTTTTATAGTGAATTTGGTTAGTAATGGATTCTTTCATTTGGGAAGAATCCTAGTTGAGGACGAGCGTCTACACTTCGAATTACTGTGCTTGAGCGTTCGGCCAAGCATAGTTCTGTCTTGATATTCTGCTATGAAATATTTTAGTTATTCCTAAATACTACTTCAATAGTACCTTGGCATAATTATCAAGTTTCTTTTATATAAGTTAGTGGCACCTGGTCTTATACCAAGTGTTCGTCATAAGCAAGTGTTGGTCTTACACCAGGCATTCGTTCTATCTCTTTAAGCTAAATTTCCTTATATGAGCGTTCGTTCAAGCCCTCTAGGGTTCGCTCACTATAGTGTTTAGTCTTTGACTGTCACTTGGAATCTTGATACTAAACTCAATTAAACTAAGTATTCACAAACGTTCGGTGTCGTCATATGAGACATTTTAGGTATTATCTTAGTGCCTTGAAATATTCTTATTCATATGTTTCACTCTGGAGCCCTTATTCTTGGTCTGGTATTTTAATGTTCAAATGGAGTTCTCAAGAGTCGGTTTATCTAATTGGCTCAACGTTGAAATCGACGTTCGGTCGTTCGTTTCTTGGAATATATTATTGTGCTCGCTATCTTTCTTAAAACCGATGTCAACCTTTGGTCTTAATCCATTCTCAAATTTGAAGATATCTCTCTCTCGCTCTATGTGTTCGGCCTAGTTTTGAGTTCGGGTTGAACGTTCGTTATTTGGAATCCTCATGAACCTTTGTACGAGGTGATTAAATGAGATGTTTATTAATAAAAGATGAAGAAAATGTAATATGGAAATGTTGTTGATTATGGACGAGCGTTCCGGGGAGGAACGACTCATGTATGAATATTGGAATTTGTAAAGTATGATTGTGCTAATGCTAAGCTGTCGATTCATCCTGATGTTCCGTGAGTACTCGTCCTCATGTAGAGGGGGGTAGGTCATGTGTGGGAACGGCAGGAGGTCCTAGTCCTTAGGGGTACTTTGGACAGATAGGACTAACCTCGGGTGGCAGCTGATGAGAGTATTCCAGTTACTACACCACCCGGGTGCACGAACGTCGTAGCTACACAGATTTCATACCGTCCGGACGGTCAGTCCAGTATATTAGACTTGTATGAATGAACTCTGATTTATTTTGTTTAAATGATTTTGTGAAATGTACGATATGCATGAATTAAATTACATAAGCTTACCCTGTGTTTCCTGTCGTGTCTTGTTTTGTACGTTCGTCTTGTCGTTGCAATGATCATCTCTGTGGATGTGAGCAGAAGGGCACACACTGTTGGAAGATACGCTGGAAGAAGAAAATTTGGTAGAAGTTGAAGTTAAGACCGAACCTTAGGACGTTCAGAGTAGTTTTTGAAATAAGGCGGTCTGTCGCCACTTTCTCATCTTTGTATGAATGACCGTTCGGTATTTGACTTTTGTAAACCGTTCGGTCAGACTCGTACTTATGTATTGTGTAAATATAGTAACTCTTTCTGCAAGGTCGTTCGGCCGAGACCGTGCGTTCTTGTATAGTGTAAGACTGGTCTGTTATATTATTAAATGTAATTATTCGATTATATGGTTCATTACTGTATTTTTAGGATGTTACAGTATAACATTCCTTGACCGTTTTCATAAATTTTTAAGATTATGTCATACTTTCGATTGTGATAGATAATAATAAATATAATAATAATAAAACTTAATTAAGATATTTTTAATTTATGTTTTTTTTCATAAATATTAATCTTTTATCTTCTTTTTCATAAATGTTTAAGATTTTGTCATAATCTTGACGGTGACAAATAACAATAAAAATATTATAGATAAGTGCTTTTTAGTTTTTTTTTTTCATTGAATAATTAAAAATTTTATATTTTCTAATTTATTAGTCTCTATGGTTTAGTTTTTTAGAGATGTGGTTGTTGTTTTGTGTAGTAATGTTATTCAATCATGTAAGATTTTGTAACTAATAAAAATGATATTATCGCTAATATAAAGTCATAAATGAGTTTTATTATATTAATTATGGTGAACATCAAGATAATTAGGTTATCCGGATGTATCGATATTTTTTAAAGAATTGTTACACAAATTGATATAGTGATGAAGTAAAATTATTTAATAAAATAATAAGTACATTGTTCAAATAATAAAAATAACTTAATTGAAAAATATAAAATTGAAATATTTATTTAATAAAAATTTTTAACAAAGACTCAGTAAAAAATATTTATATTTATGAATATTTTAAAATTTAAATAAATCTAATAAAAAATATTTTATCAAACGAAAAATATAAAATTATTCATTTGAATATTATAAAAATTATTATTTATGGGAACCTGTTAATTTGGATACGAGTAATTATTTAAAAAAATTTTGTTTATCCAATATTTCGTTGATCTTTATATAATATATATTGATAACAAAAAAATATATTTTAATAATTTATTTATATTTTTTTGTTTCTATGAAGTTGGTCCTTGTACTATACTTCTTTGTTTAAGATTAGTTACCATGAGGTGTTATTAATAAAATAATTTTACAGAATTTATGATGTAATTTTAGTATCTATTTTACATGTTCACCATCATTATTTTTTTTTTCTAAAATCTAGATTAAACATTATAAGATCTAAATTAATTATCTATCTTACTTTTATTGATTCTGGATAAAATAATATAACTAATAGAGGATTTAATAAAGATAAAAAGATAAGATAAAATCAGGATTAAGTAATAAAATAATATTAAATATTTTATCCAAATCTTTACCGACGAAATTTTATGTCCAACATTATTATTATTATTAATTACTTTATGATAAATACATCAAAGAACATTCCTGGCAAGATATGTGAACAAAATAACATGAATATTATATTTATATTTGGATTTTTCTACTTATAAAACATCATTTTGAACTAATTAAAAATGTATTTTGTATCATCCCAAAAATATAGTTTTAAACTATAATTAAGGGTCCTTACATTTATAATAAAATAGAACAGTTATAGGAATAAAATTTAATTTACAGTTAACATGAAATAATCATAAATTTCAAATTTTAAAGAAACCTATACTGCTACTATTACCAGTACAAACCGAACGTTCATACAAGCATCGTATTATACTGAACGGTCTTAAAGTATTACAGAAATAGGTACAAGACCGAATGGTCTTACTCTAATAGAAACCATCATTTTCTGCCAGCGCCTACTCCAGAATACATTCTGCACACCCTGTTCACACCCACAGGGTGATCATTGCAAGGACAAAACGACCGAACGGACAACATGACAAGAAAGGAAAATAAGGCTAAGCTAGTGTAATTTAATTAACTATGTTAACATAAAATTCAGATACACACATAATACAATCATACATATACAGAATTCATGCAAGCATGTTATAACCGGCCACTTCACACTGACTGTCTGGACTAGTATGAATATGAGTTATGGTCGTTTCTGCACTCGTAGGTGGTAATCTAAAAACCTTATTATTACCGTAGCATGGAAATCCCTTGAGCTGTCACACGAGGTTAGCCCGTTATTCCTCACCTTAGGTCAAGGTAATACATACCGCCCAGGCTAGGGCCTCCTGCTATTCCCATCACCTGCATCACATACCTAACCCTAGGAAACCCTAAAGCTTATATATTATTCGTAAATTACAGAAAATTAGGTCCAAGCCCATAAAAGTGTCGCTCAGCGGTAAAGTGCCGCTCAGCGGTAAAGTGCCGCTCAGCGGTAAGTGCGTGTCTCGTTTCTTCCCCTCAGCGGCCATTTTTCCCCTCAGCGGATCTCCCGTAAGCTCCTGAGCGGTGACTTCGGCTTCTCCTTTTGCACTTTTTGATGTCTTTTCTGATTTCATCTCTCTCCTTCTTCACTTCTTTCACCAAATTCACCTTAAAACCTGCACAAAAACACTGAAATCAAGCATAAACCTGTCCAGCTCTCTTATTTCTGAAAATATCAATAAAAGCATGATTTCAAGCTAGTTTCTGAGTATAAAAGTTGCTTTTAGTATCAATTTTAAGCATGAAATTAACAGTTTTTCAACTGTTATCACACAACCCCAAACTTAGAACTTTGCTTGTCCTCAAGCAAACAAGATGTAACTCCATCTTCAACCAATTCACATGATGGTTCACTCATTCAAAAATCCTCTTTTTCAAGATAAGTAACAACTTCACTCAAACTTATGACCAAGAGTTCAATCAAGATGTGCACATGCTTTAGTGTTCACAAAGTCATTTAAATTCCAACAAATGCTATTTTTCATGAATGATCAATAAATTAAGCATGGATGTTCATGTTCATGGAATATTTCCTCACTAGGTAAAGTGTTTCACTCACACACAAGTGTATAAGAGGTAATCACTCATTCACTCTACTATCACAATGTCACATGAATCAACTTTGTCTTTCATTTTACCACAATCAAAAACATTCACAAGCATGCATCATCACAAGGACTTTTCAATGGCTTATAATGTGGCTGGGCTAACAAGAAAATTGGTTTTTATGGATCACAAAATCCTTTAGTTAAAAGAATCATAACAACACAATTTTTCTTATTCTTCCCAACTTGCCTTTGCATTTGCATTGAGCTTTGCTTCTTTTTCTTTTCTTTTCTTTTTCTTTGCATATTCTTACTTTTTAGCTCTTAACTCAATGCTTTTCCTTTTTTCATGTTTTCCCAACAACCCCAAACTTGAACATTTAACAATACCACACAAGATCTTCTACTTAACTCAAGGTAAAGATTTTCAATCAAGGGTTGTCAGTGTATGTTCAAGGCTAAAGGTTCAAAGGATAAAACACAAAGTGTTCTCTTTTAGTGGGCTAACTTCATGAATTTGGCCAATAAAAAGGGTTCCAACAAACGACCTTGATCACATAATGCAAAACAAGCAATTGATTCAATCATAGAAAACCTAGGGCAAAGTCATTCATGTTTCCAAAGTAATAGCATTCAATCAATAACAACTCTGGAGTTCAAAACCTCACATATAAACCCATTCACATTTGACATACACATCCTACTTAATCTCACAACCACAATCATGATATCCTGCATTTGTTCACAAAGCTTGTGAATCACCTGTATAAGCATTTTAATGTGCACATCATCTCAACATCAATCAATCATAAGCATCATTCAGCATTACTTATCACACAATCACAGTTAATAGCAAACCATCATAACAAACCAGGTGTTCAATAGAGTACATCAAATCCTAATCTAAAAAAAAACAAAAACAAATAAGTTCAGAAAACTTAAACCACAACGGCATAATTATATGATAGCATTTATCAGTAAATGCTATTTCAGCTCCTCATCAGTCTGAGCTGTCCTTTGTATCTTCCTCTTCCTCCTCATCTTCATCATCTTCAAATGCATCATCATCATCAGCTTCATCTTCTTCCATCTCTCTAGCTGAAGCTTCAGTTGCTCCAGCTCCTCCTCCATGCACTGGTTCCTCTGGCCAAGCTACCACATTATGGAATTCATCCATAGTCCACCTGTGGGCTGGAGGTGTATCATACATCCCCACAATCATCTCAGCAGTGGCCACCTGCCCTCTGTGAATGGACTGCAACTGAGCACCTATAAGAGACATATACATGTCCCTCATCTGGAATGGTTCTGCTTCATGTGTCTCAGCAGATGTCTGGCTCTGTACTGGCCCTCTCTCTCTACGAGCACCGCGTGGTGGAACTGGTTGAGCTGCTTCCTCACCTCCACAATACTGTCTGTAATAAGCCTCATCAATAGCTTTTCTTGGCCTCTCAAATGGTGGAGCAGAAGTGTCCACCCCGGCTATCTTGCAAAGGTGAGTAATCAAGGAAGGATGTCCTAGTGGTGCTTTGTTGTTTGAGGTATTAGCACACACACTAATCTCATCAGCTATCACCTGCCCAATATTAACATTTAAGTTTCTGATAACACAGTAGATGAATAGTGCTCTGCTGAGAGTAATATCTGACACATGTGAACATGGCTGAATGTTGGCATGAGAAAACGCCATCCAATACTTTGCAAGAGGAGTCAAATCCGTCCTCCTAATGTTAACCACTGAGCCAGATCGATTCCTTTGGAAGTGTCCTCCAGGTATACACAGTACTCTCTCCACATCCTCATAATCAGCACCTTCCTCCATGCAAAGAGAAAACTGGCACTGCTCACCAGCCCACACAGTATCCAGGAAGTTATTAATAGAATCAGGATCATACCTGATAGCATGGCCTCTAACATAGCCCAAATAATTCTCAGCTGGATAATCACCAACCTTCTTTTGCATTGGTGTAAAATTCCTTTACCACAGCTATGTTGGCAGGTGCAGGATAGGTGGCTAGCTTTCCCAGTCATTCCCTAACACTTGCTCTCCAAATTGAGGAGCAAAGTTAGGTATCATTCCAACCTTTCTCTCCATGAGAAGTCTCCTGTCCTGAACCACCCTAAAGTGCTTCTCATGTTTTCTAGAGAGGAACCTGCTAGAGTGGGGTTGCTCTGGTTCCTTTTCCTTTCTCTTGGTTGCCATGGTTTTCAATCTCTTTCCTGAAGAGGATGCCATTCCTACATTCAAACACAAATACAAAACCACAAAACATGATGTTAATCATTAGTAAAACACAGAACACAACTCCTTTCGAAGCTAAACCACCGCTGAGGGCCAGAATTTCCCCTCAGCGCCACCAGTACCACATTCCAGATCACAAAAAATCAGAAAAACCAAATCTGGCAGAGTGCCGCTCAGCGGTAAACTGCCGCTCAACGGTAACTCTGCAGATTTTTGAAAATCTTGTTTTAAAGTTGTCCTAACTCCACCCAAATGCAATTTTCAGTTTTCCAGTTCATAATCATGCAGTTTAATCGGTTCAAACATCAAATATATCATCAAATCATGCTTAGAAATCAAAACCCCTAAATATTCATGCTTTGACAATCACATTCAAATTCAAGAACCCTAGAATGAACAAAATGCATTTTACTTACTTGGGTGGAGATACTAAATGCAATGAGAATGCTTCCAAGCTAGAATGCTCTCTTCCAACCCCAAACTTTGATGGCACACTAGTGAAAAAGTGAGTGGAGGAGAAATTTTCTTAAGAGGGAAGAGTGAAAAGATGTGGAAAACCTTGGAGAAGGTATGTGGGAGTGTTTGTGCAGAGAAAAACCTGAAAGTATGAGAACTTGCGCAGCTTAGGGTTTAAAATACCCTAATGGGCTCGGGTCCCGCTAAGGGGAATTAAAACCCATCTGCGAGAGTACCGCTCAGCGGTAAATTACCGCTCAGCGGCACTTTCGTGATGTGCTCTTCTCCTTCTTTTCTTAACCTACGTTTCTCCCATACATGCCCCTCACTGGTTCCCTGTAATTCAATGTTTAAAATGCTTATGCAAACCCTAACTAAAATAAACAAACAGAAATATTCAATCAACTGGGTTGCCTCCCAGGTAGCGCTTGTTTAACGTCACGAGCCTGACCCAAAATCCACCAACACCCATCAGTAGGTGCAAAATTTTCTTACCAACACCCATCAGTAGGTGTTACAACATAGTATCCTTCAGTAGATACTTAACCACCTAGCATCCTTCAGTAGATGCTATCTCCAACAAAATAATTACAAAAATAATGTTCACAAATTAAAAATTACAAAACCAAATCAAAATCAAAAGTTCTTAAATCACTGGGTTGCCTCCCAGCAAGCGCTCTTTTAACGTCATTAGCTTGACCCCCCTTTGTTGATTTTAAAGCTTTGTTGCTGCCATTGTTGTTGTGGTTGGTTCTCAAATTGTCCGGCAGCTTGCCAAAATTGGCTTTGATCCATGCTTGAGTCATGTTCCCACCAGTGGTTGAGATTACTTTGGTAGAATTGAGTGCCCATATAGTTAAATTCTTGACCAAATTACATTCTGCAGACATTAGGCACAAAACCCTAAAAACAATTGTTAGCACAAAAAGATAGAGAAAAAAAATCAAAGGATATAATTGAAAAGATAAGAAGATAGGAAATAAAAACAGAAAAATAAAAACAGAAAAATAAAATAAAATAAAATAAAATAAAAACAAAAAATAAAATAAAATAAAAACAGAAAATAAAATAAAATAAAATAAAATAAAATCTAATCAAATCAAATCAAATAAAATAAAATAAAATAAAATAAAAACCGAAAAGATAAAAACAGAAAATAAAAACAGAAATTCAAAATTTAAAGTCAAAGATAATCAATAATCACACAAATTAACCAGTTAAACCACGAGTCCCCGGCAACGACGCCAAAAACTTGATGGACAAATTTATGATCACCAAAATATGATGTCACAAACTTGTTTAACAATCGGCAAGTATGACCGAATCGTTCAAGTAATAAACTTGGTAAGACCAAGTATCGTTCTTCCCAAAGGACTCACGGCCTAGTTTAGTTGTGTGGTTTGTTGATTAGCTAAGACTTAAAGACGAAATATTTGGATTATATTATGCACAAGACGAAAATAAACATGTATGCATGAGGTTTTGATCAATGGCAAAAGCAAAAGATAAACACTTTCAATGAAATATATGTATGAATATGCTGTTGGGGTTCAATTTCATCTTATCCACTCTCATATATTTTAGGAATTCAACATTCAAATCATCATTGTTAATGCCATTCTCTAAAGTACCTTTCAAGAAGGCTTCTCCCTAATTACGAGTTCATACGATTCCTAGCATTCCTAATAATTAGTTCATCAAGTGCAGGAGCTTAACGACAACCAATGTAATATTGGGAGAGATTCCTCGGATCTAGACTTCCCCGTACATTCCCGTATCGACAAAATCAATAATCATGCATCGAATGAGTTAAACAACGCAAGCATTAAGCAAAGAGGAAAAACCCTAACTAATGATGAAAGAAAGCATAAATCTTAAATATAAGATGTAAAAACAAATTCCATATATGAGAGCTTCAAAAGATTACATTGATTCCCCAACAAACATACAAGGTTTAGTTCACCATATTCATGGTGAACCTAGATGAATAACAATGAAAGAATGAAAGATAAAACCCTAGAAAGGTGAAGAGGAAGCCTGAGCATCCAAGATCCTCCTTCAAAGGGGTGGAAGAGAGAGTGTTTGCTTCGTTTCTGCCAAGGATACCTAACCCTAGGAAACCCTAAAGCTTATATATTATTCGTAAATTACAGAAAATTAGGTCCAAGCCCATAAAAGTGCCGCTCAGCGGTAAAGTACCGCTCAGCGGTAAGTGCGTGTCTCGTTTCTTCCCCTCAGCGGCCATTTTGCCCCTCAGCGGATCTCCCGTAAGCTCCTGAGTGCCGCTCAGCGGTAAACTGCCGCTGAGTGGTGACTTCGGCTTCTCCTTTTGCACTTTTTGATGTCTTTTCTGATTTCATCTCTCTCCTTCTTCACTTCTTTCACCAAATTCACCTTAAAACCTGCACAAAAACACTGAAATCAAGCATAAACCTGTCCAGCTCTCTTATTTCTGAAAATATCAATAAAAGCATGATTTCAAGCTAGTTTCTGAGTATAAAGGTTGCTTTTAGTATCAATTTTAAGCATCAAAATAACAGTTTTTCAACTGTTATCAAGACTCGGTGACTATTAAAATGTCAGGATGAACGCCAATACTAAGCTTTCCCTATTCATACTTTTACCACAATACAACCAACCACTAAGACATTCCTCCTTGGGATTCTCTTTCATATCCATAATATAATTGTCACATCATACTTTCTCATCCCATTATGATTATCACACCATAACTTAATACCATCATACTTTCACATTACATTAGAATTATGATTATTCCTCATCCGTCACATCTTTAAATAAATATCACACATAACAGTAAAACAATAATCCCACCTTTTAACATAACCTATTAACAAGACCGAACGAGAGAGCACTCCCAATATGAGAACATGATCGAACGGTCATTTAGAGAATAAGACTCAAGCAAGAGTCGAACACTTGGACCTATATCAAGCACTTATGATTTAGAACGAACAATATTGGCTTAGACCGAACACTATTAACTTAGTACAAGTACGATATTGTGCACTAGTATAAGAACGAGCGCTGATAAGAGACCACACAACTCAATAATACCGATCGCTAACACTATCATAAATACTATTACAAAACCGAGCACTATGTCGAACGAGCGCTGGTCCAAGACCAAACACTTACCAAGAACGAGCGCTAGTACAAGACTGAGCACTACCAAGACAGTACATGACCGAGCGGTCAATAATAGTTAAAACCTATGATAGACCGAACGTTGTTTAAAACCAAATGATATGCTTAGACAAACTACTATATTCACCTCGATATCCACATACAAGACCGATCGGTCATTAACTAAGGATCCACAAAAGTAGGACTCAGTTAAGACTGAGCGCTAATACATAGTACTATTAATAACGAACGCTAAACCTAGTACAACTAATAACAACCGGTAATACCCATCCTAAGACTGTCTAGTTTGAAAATGAATACTTTTAAACCGAACGTCACTATTAAACCAAACAACACATAACCAAATTATCACTACAAAGCCTAATACTGCTAAGCCCAAATATATGACCAGACCGAGCGTTCTATACCGATCGCTCGATTTTCTACAAAACTTGCAGAACTTCTCAACCACTTCACAGATTTCATCCAAACCCAGAATATTGCATATAACAGTTCTCACCCAAAATTACCGAACATCAAATAATTCAATTTCACATACATGCAACATCATCAAACAATAGTTTCATACATAAAAACTAAGTAATTAAATTAGCTAGCTTCCCTTACCTCTTGACCGGACCGAACAACGATTATTCTTTTCCAGACTCTGCTTCCTCCCCAAAAAATCCCAAGAACACCAGCTCAGACCAACAACTTGATCGTTGCAAAAATGAAGTCCTTGACACTAGGAAGACTCAGGCGTTGCCTGATTGATGATGGTAAGAAGAAAAGATAAGAATTTGCAGAGAGAAGAAGAAGAAGTTTAGAGAGAATGAGGAGAAGACTGAAATTCAGAAACATTTGGAGAAGAAAGTGCATGCAGGAATGGCTCGAGATTTTTGAAAAAGCTAATTATATCCTACCGTCAAAATCTACTCGGTCCAATCCAATGCACTCATCTGGATTCCACTTTGTTGTTGAATTTAAGGGTCTTGACATATTTTGTCTTAATTAAAAAAAAAATAAAAGCAGTTAAAAGTAGCAAGAGATAATTAAAAATAGCAAAAATTACAATTTTCTCATAAAAGCCTAAAAGTCAAAATTATTTCAAGGATACGAATCAACCTCATTTTTTTTTCTGTTCTTGTCTGTTAACATATTTTTCATTTTGTTTTTTCTCCTCTCTCAGATAATTTTTTTTATGGGTTTGCATGATTTCTTCTCTCAAATTTGTGGCTAGATTCTTCTTTCTAATCCTTTACAACCAAATGGTAATGTTTTTCTCTTTATTCTACAAAAAGAAGCTTGACGTGAAATTCTTGATACAACTTCATCTTTTTCTCCTTGTAATAACTTAGTTTTCTACATTAATTCTTTTAAAAAATTTCAATCTAATAACAATAAATATAAAAGTATCAAAATGTAGTCACTGTGACTTGTTGGATCACACAAAAGATAAATGTTATAAGATTGTTGATTATCTTCCAAACTATTTGAAGAATTACTACTAATAATGTACATCATGTTGATACTCAACCTAATAGTTCTTCAACTTCTTTATCTATTTTAACTCTTGCTCGTGCCAAAATTGATTCATTTTCTCACTACAAAAATGTCTAGTGATCTATACTACATAGAGTGATATTCCTACCATTATAATAGACAAGGACATGAATATTGATGTGCATTTCATACATCAAATTTATCTTATGCTATTATCAATTATGGTAATAGTACCACTAATGAAACTTGGCATAAATGCTTATGTCACACACTTATTATTGCTAATTAATAAAACTCCTTTAAGTTTGATTAGTCGACGTATTATTGTAGCACTTTGAACTTTCTAAGCAAAAATACTACCATTTTCATTAATTCTTTTATTTCATTCATTATAAGGGACTTTAAACATCCTACATATCATATCAAGAATTTTGCTATTTTCTCCATTTAGTTGATGATAAAAAATAATATTTGATTTGGATTTATATGTGCTTAAAAACAAATATGATTATAACAAACTTATTCCTCGATTTTTCTCATATGTTGAAACTCAGGTTAACACCACTATTAAATTTTTTCAGTCAGATAATGATAAAAAAAAATTATTTCAAAGATTTTTCTTTATAATAAAGGTGTTATACATTAGTTTTCTTGTGGTAAAAGACCTTAATAAAACACCGTGGCAGAAAGAGAATATTTACATATTTTAAACATTGCTCGATCCTCACGTTTCATTTTAATATTCCTACAAAATTTTGAGGTGGGTGTTAAAATTATTTTTTTTCCTAGTTCTATTTCGGATAATATATCTCCATATGAAGTTTTATAAGATAAACTAATTGATTATTTATGCTTCAATTCTTCTTTCACGTAGACATATATTTAGTCCTAAGGTCACTACTACAGTTAGAAATTTTCTTTTCTAAAGACATTAAGTTTTATGAATATATTTTCCTTTCAAAAACCAAGATATGACCTTTTCTACTTCACTTCAAAAACCAAGATGTATTTGATCCTCACCTTTCAAAAGACATTAAGAAATTAATATAGGGTTTTGGGTTTGCCTCGAAAGGGTTGATAGTGTGGAGAGCCTTGACCTCTCTTTCTACTTCACTTCAATCGTTCTTTTCATTTTCTCACCATTTCTTTAAGAAACAAATAAAAGTAAACATGGGATAAGATAAAAAAGATGAACTAAAATAAAACACAATAAATTAAAATAAAATAAATTAAGCTAAACTGAAACAAAATAAAATAAAACTAAATACACATAATTACATATGTTATTTCTCAAATTAATAAATATATTTTGTATAATTTTTATTTTTGTATTTTATCTTTCTTTATTTTGAAATTAATTGTATTTTTTTCTTTTTTTCTATTATTTTTACTTGGAGGTTGACCATATAATAACGATATAATTAATTAAAAATAACAATAAAATAACTAGTTATTATGCTTTAGAATATTTAAAATAAAAGAAATGTAGAATACAACAAATATGGAAGAAAAGAATTTTATTATAAAATATTCTCATCTACAATCTGAGAAGAAAATACATTTAACGATAATACATTGTTCCAATTTTATCCGCACATAAAGGTAAAAGAAGAAAATTTGGAGGAAATTTAAAAAGTATAACAGGTGATTTTGAAGATAACGATAGTCCATATTTAGCAAGACCATCTGCCACCGAATTGGTCTCTCTAAATACATGATTCCAAGTAATGTAATCAACTCTGGCACCCATCTGTATTATTGAAGAAACAAGAGCATAAAATGGATGTTTTTGGTGGATGACTCTCCCGTTAATAAGTTGGATAGCGGTTAATGAATCACTTTCAACGATCAAATTTTTATGTCCCATTGATATTCCTATTTCCATTCCAAGCTTGATTGCAAATAATTCAGCTTCTGCTGCTGAATCAACTTTTAACACACTTGAGAAGGCAAAAAGAAAATCACCCTGAGAATCTCTGATAACACCTCCTGCAGCGGCCTTTTTTCCATCCCAAGTGTAAGCTCCATCACAGTTAATTTTAACATATCCTTTTGGAGGTGGTATCCAACAAACTAATCTTGTAAAACTTGAATTATCTCTCTGAAAAAAAAAATGTTTGTTCACCAATTGATAAATAAATTACAAATATAACAATGTTAAAAAATCAAATGAAAATTTAAATTTTTGACATCTAATTGAAAGTAAAAATAAAAGAATAATAATTATTATTATAATAAAAGATGATTTTTATGTCAAAATAAATTACTAGATAAACATGTTTCAAGGACATAAAACACTCCAAATTAAACTTTCACCATAATCTTTTTGCGTATTTTTCTTTAGTAAAAAAAATATGACATCCGGCATATCCTATTGTAACATTTCTAGATTAATTTATAATTATAAAAGAATGCAAAACTTTTTCAATCTTATTTATTTGTGATTCTCTATTATTACTATTGTGAATAGAAAATAACATCAATAGCCACATTATATGTGAACAATATGATTTATCTTTTTAATTCAAAACTAAATTAATTTGGAATAAAAGAACATAGTATGAAAATGTTATCATTATTAACATTTTAATGCAAAAGGATGAAAGAAATTTACCTTATCAATATGAAAGTTGTTGTTTGTGTTAACCCACCAATGTAAGTTTGGGCATTCTTCACCCTTTGGACAATTACCATTTATCCAATCTGCACATGTAGTAGGTGATGATGACCTTTGAGAAATCTTCCTTTCTACCTCCATACTTTGTAACAATGAACAAGACACAATTCTCTCTAGACTTAACTCTCTCCGCATAAATGGTTTTCAGGAAAATGGAAATGATGATTTTGAAGGAAAAGATAGTGTAATAGATTTTGGATATGACTCATTTAAATAGAGAAATGAAATACTACAACATAAAGAGTTAGAGATAATATAAAATAAAATATTAAAAAAATCAAGATAATGTAATAATACAAAAATAAAATAAATGACGAAAGATAAAAATAAAAGAATAAAATAAAATAAACATAACAATAAACCATATATAATTATCGTATCTTTAGTTTTAAGTAAAACATTAAAGTTGATTTATATACTACGATGGATAAAAAAATACAATCCTATAAAAACTTAAAATATTTGTGCAAATACTCCAAATCTATAAATGTACTTCTCTGTCCTAACTAAACCAATATGAATATATATATATATATCATAAATATTTTTATATTTTTTAGTTAGGTTAACATTGTTAACTGCTTTTAAGTATTTGCAGTATCTAAGATTTTGTATTTTTTATTTAAGTTTGTGAGATATTTATTGATGTAAGGATATAAATTTAAATATGTATAAATGAAAATTTTGATTAATATATTATAGTTTTTTTACTATAATACATAATATTATGTGTTAGTTGTTAATAGTTATTAAGGCGAAAAAGTAACTCAAATAAATTAAATGACTAAACTTAAGTCTCACATAAAAACTAAATAAATCTTATTAAAGGAGATAATTTATTTTCAAAACTAAATTAATTTAATATATTCAATTAAAAGTAATAATTTTAGGTTAAATAAGTTAAATTGTTAGTATGTTAATTATTCGACTGAAAATTGGCTGGATATATTATATTTTAATTTTTTTTATATAAGTTTGTAATTGTCAGACCTCATTAAAACGCACCCAAATACCCCTCTGCACGGACGCCAGGTGTCAAACAACGAGGATCAGAAATTAGATAGTGGAATGCAGGTGTCAGCAGAAGAGCAGACGCTTTTTTTGACGTGGGAAGAAAACTAATTTTTCTGAAACTTCCGTCTCACTCTCTTCTGCATGCACCCTTGTTCCCAAAACTCTGAACTTCTCATTTCTCCTTCTTCTCACTAAAAACTCCCCCTTCTCTTTACCAAAACTCACTCTTTCTCTACACCGATCTCCATTCAGGCACCGTAGGAGCACTTCCGGCGTCCCAAGCTTTAGTTTGATCCGATTGGTTTCAAATTCTGAACGGGTAAGTTTTTCTTGTCTTTAAACGTTCGTTCTTGTAAACATGCAAACCAAGTTCTGGTTGCATGGGTCCTTAGTTTCATTCTGAACGAGTTTGGTCTGTTGTTTTATTTTGGTTCGAAGAGTCGTTGAGCGTTGAGGGTAGAAAGGATCTTAGTTCGGCGAGCTGAGTTTTAGTCTGAAGGACGTACGTTCACGCTCTTAGGTAAGGGAAGCTTATTTAATTTAATTTGTATGCTATTGTACTGTATGAACATTCGTTAGTTGACTGAATGAATTGGATGCATGATGATTGATATGTTTGTAGTACATGAACGTTCGTTTATTTAATAAGTGGAAATGAAATATGACTGAGTTATGTTATGATGTATGAAATATATGATATCTTTATGTTTGAAGGGTATGAAATATGAATGTATAAAGTGTGAAACTATATGTAATAAATGAGTTGGAATATAAATGATCCTGATATGATTTCCCATATGAAAGTATACGTTCGTTACTGAACGGTCCTTGACCGTTCGGTTTTATAGTGAATTTGGTTAGTAATGGATTCTTTCATTTGGGAAGAATCCTAGTTGAGGACGAGCGTCTACACTTCGAATTACTGTGCTTGAGCGTTCGGCCAAGCATAGTTCTGTCTTGATATTCTGCTATGAAATATTTTAGTTATTCCTAAATACTACTTCAATAATACCTTGGCATAATTATCAAGTTTCTTTTATATAAGTTAGTGGCACCTGGTCTTATACCAAGTGTTCGTCATAAGCAAGTGTTGGTCTTACACCAGGCATTCGTTCTATCTCTTTAAGCTAAATTTCCTTATATGAGCGTTCGTTCAAGCCCTCTAGGGTTCGCTCACTATAGTGTTCAGTCTTTGACTGTCACTTGGAATCTTGATACTAAACTCAATTAAACTAAGTATTCACAAACGTTCGGTGTCGTCATATGAGACATTTTAGGTATTATCTTAGTGCCTTGAAATATTCTTATTCATATGTTTCACTCTGGAGTCCTTGTTCTTGGTCTGGTATTTTAATGTTCAAATGGAGTTCTCAAGAGTCGGTTTATCTAATTGGCTCAGCGTTGAAATCGACGTTCGTTCATTCGTTTCTTGGAATATATTATTGTGCTCGCTATCTTTCTTAAAACCGATGTCAACCTTTGGTCTTAATCCATTCTCAAATTTGAAGATATCTCTGTCTCGCTCTATGTGTTCGGCCTAGTTTTGAGTTCGGGTTGAACGTTCGTTATTTGGAATCCTCATGAATCTTTGTACGAGGTGATTAAATGAGATGTTTATTAATAAAAGATGAAGAAAATGTAATATGGAAATGTTGTTGATTATGGACGAGCGTTCCGGGGAGGAACGACTCATGTATGAATATTGGAATTTGTAAAGTATGACTGTGGTAATGCTAAGCTGTCTATTCATCATGATGTTCCGTGAGTACTCGTCCTCATGTAGAGGAGGGTAGGTCATGTGTGGGAACGGCGGGAGGTCCTAGTCCTTAGGGGTACTTTGGACATATAGGACTAACCTCGGGTGGCAACTGATGAGAGTTTTCCAGTTACTATACCACCCGGGTGCACGAACGTCGTAGCTACACAGATTTCATACAGTCGGACGGTCAGTCTAGTATATTAGACTTGTGTGAACGAACTCTGATTTATTTTGTTTGAATGATTTTGTGAAATGTACGATATGCATGAATTAAATTACATAAGCTTACCCTGTGTTTCCTGTCGTGTCTTGTTTTGTACGTTCGTCTTGTCGTTGCAATGATCATCTCTGTGGATGTGAGCAGAAGGGCACGCACTGTTGGAAGATACGCTGGAAGAAGAAAATTTGGTAGAAGTTGAAGTTAAGACCGAACCTTAGGACGTTCGGTCAGTAGAGTAGTTTTTGAAATAAGGCGGTCTGTCGCCACTTTCTCATCTTTGTATGAATGACCGTTCGGTATTTGACTTTTATAAACCGTTCGGTCAGACTCGTACTTATGTATTGTGTAAATATAGTAACTCTTTCTGCAAGGTCGTTCGGCCAAGACCGTACGTTCTTGTATAGTGTAAGACTGGTCTGTTATATTATTAAATGTAATTATTCGATTATATGGTTCATTACTGTATATTTGGGATGTTACAGTATAACATTCCTTGACCGTTTTCATAAATTTTTAAGATTATGTCATACTTTCGATTCTGATAGATAATAATAAATATAATAATAATAAAACTTAATTAAGATATTTTTAATTTATGTTTTTTTTCATAAATATTAATCTTTTATCTTCTTTTTCATAAATGTTTAAGATTTTGTCATAATCTTGACGGTGACAAATAACAATAAAAATATTTTAGATAAGTGCTTTTTAGTTTTTTTTTTCATTGAATAATTAAAAATTTTAAATTTTCTAATTTAGTAGTCTCTATGGTTTAGTTTTTTAGAGATGTGGTTGTTGTTTTGTGTAGTAATGTTATTCAATCATGTAAGATTTTGTAACTAATAAAAATGATATTATCGCTAATATAAAGTCATAAATGAGTTTTATTATATTAATTATGGTGAACATCAAGATAATTAGGTTATCCGGATGTATCTATATTTATTAAAGAATTGTTACACAAATTGATATAGTGATGAAGTAAAATTATTTAATAAAATAATAAGTACATTGTTCAAATAATAAAAATAACTTAATTGAAAAATATAAAATTGAAATATTTATTTAATAAAAAATTTTAACAAAGACTCAGTAAAAAATATTTATATTTATGAATATTTTAAAATTTAAATAAATCTAATAAAAAATATTTTATCAAACGAAAAATATAAAATTATTCATTTGAATATTATACAAATTATTATTTATGGTAACCTGTTAATTTGGATACGAGTAATTATTTAAAAAAATTTTGTTTATCCAATATTTCGTTGATCTTTATATAATATATATTGATAACAAAAAAATATATTTATATTTTTTTGTTTCTATGAAGTTGGTCCTTGTACTATACTTCTTTGTTTAAGATTAGTTACCATGAGGTGTTATTAATAAAATAATTTTACAGAATTTATGATATAATTTTAGTATCTATTTTACATGTTCACCATCATTATTTTTTTTTCTAAAATCTAGATTAAACATTATAAGATCTAAATTAATTATCTATCTTACTTTTATTGATTCTGGATAAAATAATATAACTAATAGAGAATTTAATAAAGATAAAAAGATAAGATAAAATCAGGATTAAGTAATAAAATAATACTAAATATTTTATCCAAATCTTTACCGACGAAATTTTATGTCTAACATTATTATTATTATTATTAATTACTTTATGATAAATACATCAAGGAACATTCCTGGCAAGATATGTGAACAAAATAACATGAATATTATATTTATATTTGGATTTTTCTACTTATAAAACATCATTTTTAACTAATTAAAAATTATTTTGTATCATCCCAAAAATATAGTTTTAAACTATAATTAAGGGTCCTTACATTTATAATAAAATAGAATAGTTATAGGAATAAAATTTAATTTGAAGTTAACATGAAATAACCATAAATTTGAAACTTTGAAGAAACCTATACTGCTACTATTACCAGTACAAACCGAACGTTCATACAAGCATCGTATTATACTGAACGGTCTTAAAGTATTACAGAAATAGGTACAAGGGTGATCATTGCAAGGACAAAACGACCGAACGGACAACATGACAAGAAAGGAAAATAGGGCTAAGCTAGTGTAATTTAATTAACTATGTTAACATAAAATTCAGATACACACATAATACAATCATACATATACAGAATTCATGCAAGCATGTTATAACCGACCACTTCACACTGACTGTCTGGACTAGTATGAATATGAGTTATGGTCGTTTCTGCACTCGTAGGTGGTAATCTAAAAACCTTATTATTACCGTAGCATGGAAATCCCTTGAGCTGTCACACGAGGTTAGCCCGTTATTCCTCACCTTAGGTCAAGGTAATACATACCGCCCAGGCTAGGGCCTCCTGCTATTCCCATCACATGCATCACTATTCTCTACTTGAGACTCGGTGACCATTAAAATGTCAGGATGAACGCCAATACTAAGTTTTCCCTATTCATACTTTTACCACAATACAACCAACCACTAAGACATTCCTCCTTGGGATTCTCTTTCAGATCCATAATATAATTGTCACATCATACTTTCTCATCCCATTATGATTATCACACCATAACTTAATACCATCATACTTTCACATTACATTAGAATTATGATTATTCCTCATCCATCACATCTTTAAATAAATATCACACATAATAGTAAAACAATAATCCCACCTTTGAACACGACCGAACGTGAAAGATCAACATAACCTATTAACAAGACCGAACGGGAGAGCACTCCCAATATGAGAACATGACCGAACGGTCATTTAGAGAATAAGACTCAAGCAAGAGTCGAACACTTGGACTTATATCAAGCACTTATGATTTAGAACGAACAATATTGACTTAGACCGAACACTATTAACTTAGTACAAGTACGATATTGTGCACTAGTATAAGAACGAGCGCTGATAAGAGACCACACAACTCAATAATACCGATCGCTAACACTATCATAAATACTATTACAAAACCGAGCACTATGTCGAACGAGCGCTGGTCCAAGACCAAACACTTACCAAGAACAAGCGCTAGTACAAGACTGAGCACTACCAAGACAGTACATGACCGAGCGGTCAATAATAGTTAAAACCTATGATAGACCAAACGTTGTTTAAAACCAAATGATATGCTTAGACAAACTACTATATTCACCTCGATATCCATATACAAGACCGATCGGTCATTAACTAAGGATCCACAAAAGTAGGACTCAGTTAAGACTGAGCGCTAATACATAGTACTATTAATAACGAACGCTAAACCTAGTACAACTAATAACAACCGGTACTACCCATCCTAAGACTGTCTAGTTTGAAAATGAATACTTTTAAACCGAACGTCACTATTAAACCAAACAACACATAACCAAATTATCACTACAAAGCCTAATACTGCTAAGCCCAAATATATGACCAGACCGAGCGTTCTATACCGATCGCTCGATTTTCTACAAAACTTACAGAACTTCTCAACCACTTCACAGATTTCATCCAAACCCAGAATATTGCATATAACAGTTCTCACCCAAAATTACCGAACATCAAATAATTCAATTTCACATACATGCAACATCATCAAACAACAGTTTCATACATAAAAACTAAGTAATTAAATTAGCTAGCTTCCCTTACCTCTTGACCGGACCGAACAACGATTATTCTTTTCCAGACTCTGCTTCCTCCCCAAAAAATCCCAAGAACACCAGCTCAGACCAACAACTTGATCGTTGCAAAAATGAAGTCCTTGACACCAGGAAGACTCAGGCGTTGCCTGATTGATGATCGTAAGAAGAAAAGATAAGAATTTGCAGAGAGAAGAAGAAGAAGTTTAGAGAGAATGAGGAGAAAACTGAAATTCAGAAACATTTGGAGAAGAAAGTGCATGCAGGAATGGCTCGAGATTTTTGAAAAAGCTAATTATATCCTACCGTCAAAATCTACTCGGTCCAATCCAATGCACTCATCTGGATTCCACTTTGTTGTTGAATTTAAGGGTCTTGACATATTTTGTCTTAATTAAAAAAAAATAAAAGCAGTTAAAAGTAGCAAGAGATAATTAAAAATAGCAAAAATTACAATTTTCTCATAAAAGCCTAAAAGTCAAAATTATTACAAGGATACGAATCAACCTCATTTTTTTTTCTCTTCTTGTTTGTTAACATATTTTTCATTTTGTTTTTTCTCCTCTCTCAGATAATTTTTTTTATGGGTTTGCATGATTTCTTCTCTCAAATTTGTGGCTAGATTCTTCTTTCTAATCCTTTACAACCAAATGGTAATGTTTTTCTCTTTATTCTACAAAAAGAAGCTCGATGTGAAATTCTTGATACAACTTCATCTTTTTCTCCTTGTAATAACTTAGTTTTCTATATTAATTCTTTTAAAAAATTTCAATCTAATAACAATAAATATAAAAGTATCAAAATGTAGTCACTGTGACTTGTTGGATCACACAAAAGATAAATGTTATAAGATTGTTGATTATCTTCCAAACTTTTGAAGAATTACTACTAATAATGTACATCATGTTGATACTCAACCTAATAATTCTTCAACTTCTTTATCTATTTTAACTCTTGCTCGTGCCAAAATTGATTCATTTTCTCACTACAAAAATGTCTAGTGATCTATACTACATAGAGTGATATTCCTACCATTATAATAGATAAGGACATGAATATTGATGTGCATTTCATACATCAAATTTATCTTATGCTATTATCAATTATGGTAATAGTACCACTAATGAAACTTGGCATAAATGCTTATGTCACACACTTATTATTGCTAATTAATAAAACTCCTTTAAGTTTGATTAGTCGACGTATTATTGTAGCACTTTGAACTTTCTAAGCAAAAATACTACCATTTTCATTAATTCTTTTATTTCATTCATTATAAGGGACTTTAAACATCCTACATATCATATCAAGAATTTTGCTATTTTCTCCATTTAGTTGATGATAAAAAATAATATTTGATTTGGATTTATATGTGCTTAAAAACAAATATGATTATAACAAACTTATTCCTCGATTTTTCTCATATGTTGAAACTCAGGTTAACACCACTATTAAATTTTTTCAGTCAGATAATGATAAAAAAAAATTATTTCAAAGATTTTTCTTTATAATAAAGGTGTTATACATTAGTTTTCTTGTGGTAAAAGACCTTAATAAAACACCGTGGCAGAAAGAGAATATTTACATATTTTAAACATTGCTCGATCCTCACGTTTCATTTTAATATTCCTACAAAATTTTGAGGTGGGTGTTAAAATTATTTTTTTTCCTAGTTCTATTTCGGATAATATATCTCCATATGAAGTTTTATAAGATAAACTAATTGATTATTTATGCTTCAATTCTTCTTTCACGTAGACATATATTTAGTCCTAAGGTCACTACTACAGTTAGAAATTTTCTTTTCTAAAGACATTAAGTTTTATGAATATATTTTCCTTTCAAAAACCAAGATATGACCTTTTCTACTTCACTTCAAAAACCAAGATGTATTTGATCCTCACCTTTCAAAAGACATTAAGAAATTAATATAGGGTTTTGGGTTTGCCTCGAAAGGGTTGATAGTGTGGAGAGCCTTGACCTCTCTTTCTACTTCACTTCAATCGTTCTTTTCATTTTCTCACCATTTCTTTAAGAAACAAATAAAAGTAAACATGGGATAAGATAAAAAAGATGAACTAAAATAAAACACAATAAATTAAAATAAAATAAATTAAGCTAAACTGAAACAAAATAAAATAAAACTAAATACACATAATTACATATGTTATTTCTCAAATTAATAAATATATTTTGTATAATTTTTATTTTTGTATTTTATCTTTCTTTATTTTGAAATTAATTGTATTTTTTTCTTTTTTTCTATTATTTTTACTTGGAGGTTGACCATATAATAACGATATAATTAATTAAAAATAACAATAAAATAACTAGTTATTATGCTTTAGAATATTTAAAATAAAAGAAATGTAGAATACAACAAATATGGAAGAAAAGAATTTTATTATAAAATATTCTCATCTACAATCTGAGAAGAAAATACATTTAACGATAATACATTGTTCCAATTTTATCCGCACATAAAGGTAAAAGAAGAAAATTTGGAGGAAATTTAAAAAGTATAACAGGTGATTTTGAAGATAACGATAGTCCATATTTAGCAAGACCATCTGCCACCGAATTGGTCTCTCTAAATACATGATTCCAAGTAATGTAATCAACTCTGGCACCCATCTGTATTATTGAAGAAACAAGAGCATAAAATGGATGTTTTTGGTGGATGACTCTCCCGTTAATAAGTTGGATAGCGGTTAATGAATCACTTTCAACGATCAAATTTTTATGTCCCATTGATATTCCTATTTCCATTCCAAGCTTGATTGCAAATAATTCAGCTTCTGCTGCTGAATCAACTTTTAACACACTTGAGAAGGCAAAAAGAAAATCACCCTGAGAATCTCTGATAACACCTCCTGCAGCGGCCTTTTTTCCATCCCAAGTGTAAGCTCCATCACAGTTAATTTTAACATATCCTTTTGGAGGTGGTATCCAACAAACTAATCTTGTAAAACTTGAATTATCTCTCTGAAAAAAAAATGTTTGTTCACCAATTGATAAATAAATTACAAATATAACAATGTTAAAAAATCAAATGAAAATTTAAATTTTTGACATCTAATTGAAAGTAAAAATAAAAGAATAATAATTATTATTATAATAAAAGATGATTTTTATGTCAAAATAAATTACTAGATAAACATGTTTCAAGGACATAAAACACTCCAAATTAAACTTTCACCATAATCTTTTTGCGTATTTTTCTTTAGTAAAAAAAATATGACATCCGGCATATCCTATTGTAACATTTCTAGATTAATTTATAATTATAAAAGAATGCAAAACTTTTTCAATCTTATTTATTTGTGATTCTCTATTATTACTATTGTGAATAGAAAATAACATCAATAGCCACATTATATGTGAACAATATGATTTATCTTTTTAATTCAAAACTAAATTAATTTGGAATAAAAGAACATAGTATGAAAATGTTATCATTATTAACATTTTAATGCAAAAGGATGAAAGAAATTTACCTTATCAATATGAAAGTTGTTGTTTGTGTTAACCCACCAATGTAAGTTTGGGCATTCTTCACCCTTTGGACAATTACTATTTATCCAATCTGCACATGTAGTAGGTGATGATGACCTTTGAGAAATCTTCCTTTCTACCTCCATACTTTGTAACAATGAACAAGACACAATTCTCTCTAGACTTAACTCTCTCCGCATAAATGGTTTTCAGGAAAATGGAAATGATGATTTTGAAGGAAAAGATAGTGTAATAGATTTTGGATATGACTCATTTAAATAGAGAAATGAAATACTACAACATAAACAGTTAGAGATAATATAAAATAAAATATTAAAAAAATCAAGATAATGTAATAATATAAAAATAAAATAAATGACGAAAGATAAAAATAAAAGAATAAAATAAAATAAACATAACAATAAACCATATATAATTATCGTATCTTTAGTTTTAAGTAAAACATTAAAGTTGATTTATATACTACGATGGATAAAAAAATACAATCCTATAAAAACTTAAAATATTTGTGCAAATACTCCAAATCTATAAATGTACTTCTCTGTCCTAACTAAACCAATATGAATATATATATATATATCATAAATATTTTTATATTTTTTAGTTAGGTTAACATTGTTAACTGCTTTTAAGTATTTGCAGTATCTAAGATTTTGTATTTTTTATTTAAGTTTGTGAGATATTTATTGATGTAAGGATATAAATTTAAATATGTATAAATGAAAATTTTGATTAATATATTATAGTTTTTTTACTATAATACATAATATTATGTGTTAGTTGTTAATAGTTATTAAGGCGAAAAAGTAACTCAAATAAATTAAATGACTAAACTTAAGTCTCACATAAAAACTAAATAAATCTTATTAAAGGAGATAATTTATTTTCAAAACTAAATTAATTTAATATATTCAATTAAAAGTAATAATTTTAGGTTAAATAAGTTAAATTGTTAGTATGTTAATTATTCGACTGAAAATTGGCTGGATATATTATATTTTAATTTTTTTTTTATAAGTTTGTAATTGTCAGACCTCATTAAAACGCACCCAAATACCCCTCTGCACGGACACCAGGTGTCAAACAACGAGGATCAGAAATCAGATAGTGGAATGCAGGTGTCAGCAGAAGAGCGGACGCTTTTTTTGACGTGGGAAGAAAACTAATTTTTCTAAAACTTCCGTCTCACTCTCTTCTGCATGCACCCTTCTTCCCAAAACTCTGAACTTCTCATTTCTCCTTCTTCTCACTAAAAACTCCCCCTTCTCTTTACCAAAACTCACTCTTTCTCTACTCCGATCTCCATTCAGGCACCGTAGGAGCACTTCCGGCGTCCCAAGCTTTAGTTTGATCCGATTGGTTTCAAATTCTGAACGGGTAAGTTTTTCTTGTCTTTAAACGTTCGTTCTTGTAAACATGCAAACCAAGTTCTGGTTGCATGGGTCCTTAGTTTCATTCTGAACGCATTTGGTCTGTTGCTTTATTTTGGTTCGAAGAGTCGTTGAGCGTTGAGGGTAGAAAGGATCTTAGTTCGGCGAGCTGAGTTTTAGTCTGAAGGACGTACGTTCACGCTCTTAGGTAAGGGAAGCTTATTTAATTTAATTTGTATGCTATTGTACTGTATGAACATTCGTTAGTTGACTGAATGAAATGGATGCATGATGATTGATATGTTTGTAGTACATGAACGTTCGTTTATTTAATAAGTGGAAATGAAATATGACTGAGTTATGTTATGATGTATGAAATATATGATATCTCTATGTTTGAAGGGTATGAAATATGAATGTATAAAGTGTGAAACTATATGTAATAAATGAGTTGGAATATAAATGATCCTGATATGATTTCCCATAAGAAAGTATACGTTCGTTACTGAACGGTCCTTGACCGTTCGGTTTTATAGTGCATTTGGTTAGTAATGGATTCTTTCATTTGGGAAGAATCCTAGTTGAGGACGAGCGTCTACACTTCGAATTACTGTGCTTGAGCGTTCGGCCAAGCATAGTTCTGTCTTGATATTCTGCTATGAAATATTTTAGTTATTCCTAAATACTACTTCAATAGTACCTTGGCATAATTATCAAGTTTCTTTTATATAAGTTAGTGGCACCTGGTCTTATACCAAGTGTTCGTCATAAGCAAGTGTTGGTCTTACACCAGGCATTCGTTCTATCTCTTTAAGCTAAATTTCCTTATATGAGCGTTCGTTCAAGCCCTCTAGGGTTCGCTCACTATAGTGTTCAGTCTTCGACTGTCACTTGGAATCTTGATACTAAACTCAATTAAACTAAGTATTCACAAACGTTTGGTGTCGTCATATGAGACATTTTAGGTATTATCTTAGTGCCTTGAAATATTCTTATTCATATGTTTCACTCTGGAGTCCTTGTTCTTTATTTTAATGTTCAAATGGAGTTCTCAAGAGTCGGTTTATCTAATTGGCTCAGCGTTGAAATCGACGTTCGTTCATTCGTTTATTGGAATATATTATTGTGCACGCTATCTTTCTTAAAACCGATGTCAACCTTTGGTCTTAATCCATTCTCAAATTTGAAGATATCTCTGTCTCGCTCTATGTGTTCGGCCTAGTTTTGAGTTCGGGTTGAACGTTCGTTATTTGGAATCCTCATGAATCTTTGTACGAGGTGATTAAATGAGATGTTTATTAATAAAAGATGAAGAAAATGTAATATGGAAATGTTGTTGATTATGGACGAGCGTTCCGGGGAGGAACGACTCATGTATGAATATTGGAATTTGTAAAGTATGACTGTGGTAATGCTAAGCTGTCTATTCATCCTGATGTTCCGTGAGTACTCGTCCTCATGTAGAGGGGGGTAGGTCATGTGTGGGAACGGCGGGAGGTCCTAGTCCTTAGGGGTACTTTGGACAGATAGGACTAACCTCGGGTGGCAACTGATGAGAGTTTTCCAGTTACTACACCACCCGGGTGCACGAACGTCGTAGCTACACAGATTTCATACAGTCTGGACGGTCAGTCTAGTATATTAGACTTGTGTGAACGAACTCTGATTTATTTTGTTTGAATGATTTTGTGAAATGTACGATATGCATGAATTAAATTACATAAGCTTACCCTGTGTTTCCTGTCGTGTCTTGTTTTGTACGTTCGTCTTGTCGTTGCAATGATCATCTCTGTGGATGTGAGCAGAAGGGCACGCACTGTTGGAAGATACGCTGGAAGAAGAAAATTTGGTAGAAGTTGAAGTTAAGACCGAACCTTAGGACGTTCGGTCAGTAGAGTAGTTTTTGAAATAAGGCGGTCTGTCGCCACTTTCTCATCTTTGTATGAATGACCGTTCGGTATTTGACTTTTGTAAACCGTTCGGTCAGACTCGTACTTATGTATTGTGTAAATATAGTAACTCTTTCTGCAAGGTCGTTCGGCCAAGACCGTACGTTCTTGTATAGTGTAAGACTGGTCTGTTATATTATTAAATGTAATTATTCGATTATATGGTTCATTACTGTATATTTGGGATGTTACAGTATAACATTCCTTGACCGTTTTCATAAATTTTTAAGATTATGTCATACTTTCGATTATGATAGATAATAATAAATATAATAATAATAAAACTTAATTAAGATATTTTTAATTTATGTTTTTTTTCATAAATATTAATCTTTTATCTTCTTTTTCATAAATGTTTAAGATTTTGTCATAATCTTGACGGTGACAAATAACAATAAAAATATTTTAGATAAGTGCTTTTTAGTTTTTTTTTTCATTGAATAATTAAAAATTTTAAATTTTCTAATTTAGTAGTCTCTATGGTTTAGTTTTTTAGAGATGTGGTTGTTGTTTTGTGTAGTAATGTTATTCAATCATGTAAGATTTTGTAACTAATAAATATGATATTATCGCTAATATAAAGTCATAAACGAGTTTTATTATATTAATTAAAAACATGGTGAACATCAAGATAATTAGGTTATCCGGATGTATCTATATTTATTAAAGAATTGTTACACAAATTGATATAGTGATGAAGTAAAATTATTTAATAAAATAATAAGTACATTGTTCAAATAATAAAAATAACTTAATTGAAAAATATAAAATTGAAATATTTATTTAATAAAAAATTTTAACAAAGACTCAGTAAAAAATATTTATATTTATGAATATTTTAAAATTTAAATAAATCTAATAAAAAATATTTTATCAAACGAAAAATATAAAATTATTCATTTGAATATTATACAAATTATTATTTATGGTAACCTGTTAATTTGGATACGAGTAATTATTTAAAAAAATTTTGTTTATCCAATATTTCGTTGATCTTTATATAATATATATTGATAACAAAAAAATATATTTATATTTTTTTGTTTCTATGAAGTTGGTCCTTGTACTATACTTCTTTGTTTAAGATTAGTTACCATGAGGTGTTATTAATAAAATAATTTTACAGAATTTATGATATAATTAATTTTAGTATCTATTTTACATGTTCACCATCATTATTTTTTTTTCTAAAATCTAGATTAAACATTATAAGATCTAAATTAATTATCTATCTTACTTTTATTGATTCTGGATAAAATAGTATAACTAATAGAGAATTTAATAAAGATAAAAAGATAAGATAAAATCAGGATTAAGTAATAAAATAATACTAAATATTTTATCCAAATCTTTACCGACGAAATTTTATGTCTAACATTATTATTATTATTAATTACTTTATGATAAATACATCAAGGAACATTCCTGGCAAGATATGTGAACAAAATAACATGAATATTATATTTATATTTGGATTTTTCTACTTATAAAACATCATTTTTAACTAATTAAAAATTATTTTGTATCATCCCAAAAATATAGTTTTAAACTATAATTAAGGGTCCTTACATTTATAATAAAATAGAATAGTTATAGGAATAAAATTTAATTTACAGTTAACATGAAATAACCATAAATTTGAAACTTTGAAGAAACCTATACTGCTACTATTACCAGTACAAACCGAACGTTCATACAAGCATCGTATTATACTGAACGGTCTTAAAGTATTACAGAAATAGGTACAAGGGTGATCATTGCAAGGACAAAACGACCGAACGGACAACATGACAAGAAAGGAAAATAGGGCTAAGCTAGTGTAATTTAATTAACTATGTTAACATAAAATTCAGATACACACATAATACAATCATACATATACAGAATTCATGCAAGAATGTTGTAACCGACCACTTCACACTGACTGTCTGGACTAGTATGAATATGAGTTATGGTCGTTTCTGCACTCGTAGGTGGTAATCTAAAAACCTTATTATTACCGTAGCATGGAAATCCCTTGAGCTGTCACACGAGGTTAGCCCGTTATTCCTCACCTTAGGTCAAGGTAATACATACCGCCCAGGCTAGGGCCTCCTGCTATTCCCATAACATGCATCACTATTCTCTACTTGAGACTCAGTGACCATTAAAATGTCAGGATGAACGCCAATACTAAGTTTTCCCTATTCATACTTTTACCACAATACAACCAACCACTAAGACATTCCTCCTTGGGATTCTAATTCAGATCCATAATATAATTGTCACATCATACTTTCTCATCCCATTATGATTATCACACCATAACTTAATACCATCATACTTTCACATTACATTAGAATTATGATTATTCGTCATCCATCACATCTTTAAATAAATATCACACATAACAGTAAAACAATAATCCCACCTTTGAACACGACCGAACGTGAAAGATCAACATAACCTATTAACAAGACCGAACGGGAGAGCACTCCCAATATGAGAACATGACCGAACGGTCATTTAGAGAATAAGACTCAAGCAAGAGTCGAACACTTGGACTTATATCAAGCACTTATGATTTAGAACGAACAATATTGGCTTAGACCGAACACTATTAACGTAGTACAAGTACGATATTGTGCACTAGTATAAGAACGAGCGCTGATAAGAGACCACACAACTCAATAATACCGATCGCTAACACTATCATAAATACTATTACAAAACCGAGCACTATGTCGAACGAGCGCTGGTCCAAGACCAAACACTTACCAAGAACGAGCGCTAGTACAAGACTGAGCACTACCAAGACAGTACATGACCGAGCGGTCAATAATAGTTAAAACCTATGATAGACCAAACGTTGTTTAAAACCAAATGATATGCTTAGACAAACTACTATATTCACCTCGATATCCATATACAAGACCGATCGGTCATTAACTAAGGATCCACAAAAGTAGGACTCAGTTAAGACTGAGCGCTAATACATAGTACTATTAATAACGAACGCTAAACCTAGTACAACTAATAACAACCGGTACTACCCATCCTAAGACTGTCTAGTTTGAAAATGAATACTTTTAAACCGAACGTCACTATTAAACCAAACAACACATAACCAAATTATCACTACAAAGCCTAATACTGCTAAGCCCAAATATATGACCAGACCGAGCGTTCTATACCGATCGCTCGATTTTCTACAAAACTTGCAGAACTTCTCAACCACTTCACAGATTTCATCCAAACCCAGAATATTGCATATAACAGTTCTCACCCAAAATTACCGAACATCAAATAATTCAATTTCACATACACGCAACATCATCAAACAACAGTTTCATACATAAAAACTAAGTAATTAAATTAGCTAGCTTCCCTTACCTCTTGACCGGACCGAACAACGATTATTCTTTTCCAGACTCTGCTTCCTCCCCAAAAAATCCCAAGAACACCAGCTCAGACCAACAACTTGATCGTTGCAAAAATGAAGTCCTTGACACCAGGAAGACTCAGGCGTTGCCTGATTGATGATCGTAAGAAGAAAAGATAAGAATTTGCAGAGAGAAGAAAAAGAAGTTTAGAGAGAATAGGAGAAAACTGAAATTCAGAAACATTTGGAGAAGAAAGTGCATGCAGGAATGACTCGAGATTTTTGAAAAAGCTAATTATATCCTACCGTCAAAATCTACTCGGTCCAATCCAATGCACTCATCTGCATTCCACTTTGTTGTTGAATTTAAGGGTCTTGACATATTTTGTCTTAATTAAAAAAAAAAATAAAAGCAGTTAAAAGTAGCAAGAGATAATTAAAAATAGCAAAAATTACAATTTTCTCATAAAAGCCTAAAAGTCAAAATTATTACAAGGATACGAATCAACCTCATTTTTTTTTCTCTTCTTGTTTGTTAACATATTTTTCATTTTGTTTTTTCTCCTCTCTCAGATAATTTTTTTATGGGTTTGCATGATTTCTTCTCTCAAATTTGTGGCTAGATTCTTCTTTCTAATCCTTTACAACCAAATGGTAATGTTTTTCTCTTTATTCTACAAAAAGAAGCTCGACGTGAAATTCTTGATACAACTTCATCTTTTTCTCCTTGTAATAACTTAGTTTTCTACATTAATTCTTTTAAAAAATTTCAATCTAATAACAATAAATATAAAAGTATCAAAATGTAGTCACTGTGACTTGTTGGATCACACAAAAGATAAATGTTATAAGATTGTTGATTATCTTCCAAACTATTTGAAGAATTACTACTAATAATGTACATCATGTTGATACTCAACCTAATAGTTCTTCAACTTCTTTATCTATTTTAAGTCTTGCTCGTGCCAAAATTGATTCATTTTCTCACTACAAAAATGTCTAGTGATCTATACTACATAGAGTGATATTCCTACCATTATAATAGACAAGGACATGAATATTGATGTGCATTTCATACATCAAATTTATCTTATGCTATTATCAATTATGGTAATAGTACCACTAATGAAACTTGGCATAAATGCTTATGTCACACACTTATTATTGCTAATAAAGCTCCTTTAAGTTTGATTAGTCGACGTATTATTGTAGCACTTTGAACTTTCTAAGCAAAAATACTACCATTTTCATTAATTCTTTTATTTCATTCATTATAAGGGACTTTAAACATCCTACATATCAAGAATTTTGCTATTTTCTCCATTTAGTTGATGATAAAAAATAATATTTGATTTGGATTTATATGTGCTTAAAAACAAATATGATTATAACAAACTTATTCCTCGATTTTTCTCATATGTTGAAACTCAGGTTAACACCACTATTAAATTTTTTCAGTCAGATAATGATAAAAAAAAATTATTTCAAAGATTTTTCTTTATAATAAAGGTGTTATACATTAGTTTTCTTGTGGTAAAAGACCTTAATAAAACACCGTGGCAGAAAGAGAATATTTACATATTTTAAACATTGCTCGATCCTCACGTTTCATTTTAATATTCCTACAAAATTTTGAGGTGGGTGTTAAAATTATTTTTTTTCCTAGTTCTATTTCGGATAATATATCTCCATATGAAGTTTTATAAGATAAACTAATTGATTATTTATGCTTCAATTCTTCTTTCACGTAGACATATATTTAGTCCTAAGGTCACTACTACAGTTAGAAATTTTCTTTTCTAAAGACATTAAGTTTTATGAATATATTTTCCTTTCAAAAACCAAGATATGACCTTTTCTACTTCACTTCAAAAACCAAGATGTATTTGATCCTCACCTTTCAAAAGACATTAAGAAATTAATATAGGGTTTTGGGTTTGCCTCGAAAGGGTTGATAGTGTGGAGAGCCTTGACCTCTCTTTCTACTTCACTTCAATCGTTCTTTTCATTTTCTCACCATTTCTTTAAGAAACAAATAAAAGTAAACATGGGATAAGATAAAAAAGATGAACTAAAATAAAACACAATAAATTAAAATAAAATAAATTAAGCTAAACTGAAACAAAATAAAATAAAACTAAATACACATAATTACATATGTTATTTCTCAAATTAATAAATATATTTTGTATAATTTTTATTTTTGTATTTTATCTTTCTTTATTTTGAAATTAATTGTATTTTTTTCTTTTTTTCTATTATTTTTACTTGGAGGTTGACCATATAATAACGATATAATTAATTAAAAATAACAATAAAATAACTAGTTATTATGCTTTAGAATATTTAAAATAAAAGAAATGTAGAATACAACAAATATGGAAGAAAAGAATTTTATTATAAAATATTCTCATCTACAATCTGAGAAGAAAATACATTTAACGATAATACATTGTTCCAATTTTATCCGCACATAAAGGTAAAAGAAGAAAATTTGGAGGAAATTTAAAAAGTATAACAGGTGATTTTGAAGATAACGATAGTCCATATTTAGCAAGACCATCTGCCACCGAATTGGTCTCTCTAAATACATGATTCCAAGTAATGTAATCAACTCTGGCACCCATCTGTATTATTGAAGAAACAAGAGCATAAAATGGATGTTTTTGGTGGATGACTCTCCCGTTAATAAGTTGGATAGCGGTTAATGAATCACTTTCAACGATCAAATTTTTATGTCCCATTGATATTCCTATTTCCATTCCAAGCTTGATTGCAAATAATTCAGCTTCTGCTGCTGAATCAACTTTTAACACACTTGAGAAGGCAAAAAGAAAATCACCCTGAGAATCTCTGATAACACCTCCTGCAGCGGCCTTTTTTCCATCCCAAGTGTAAGCTCCATCACAGTTAATTTTAACATATCCTTTTGGAGGTGGTATCCAACAAACTAATCTTGTAAAACTTGAATTATCTCTCTGAAAAAAAAAATGTTTGTTCACCAATTGATAAATAAATTACAAATATAACAATGTTAAAAAATCAAATGAAAATTTAAATTTTTGACATCTAATTGAAAGTAAAAATAAAAGAATAATAATTATTATTATAATAAAAGATGATTTTTATGTCAAAATAAATTACTAGATAAACATGTTTCAAGGACATAAAACACTCCAAATTAAACTTTCACCATAATCTTTTTGCGTATTTTTCTTTAGTAAAAAAAATATGACATCCGGCATATCCTATTGTAACATTTCTAGATTAATTTATAATTATAAAAGAATGCAAAACTTTTTCAATCTTATTTATTTGTGATTCTCTATTATTACTATTGTGAATAGAAAATAACATCAATAGCCACATTATATGTGAACAATATGATTTATCTTTTTAATTCAAAACTAAATTAATTTGGAATAAAAGAACATAGTATGAAAATGTTATCATTATTAACATTTTAATGCAAAAGGATGAAAGAAATTTACCTTATCAATATGAAAGTTGTTGTTTGTGTTAACCCACCAATGTAAGTTTGGGCATTCTTCACCCTTTGGACAATTACCATTTATCCAATCTGCACATGTAGTAGGTGATGATGACCTTTGAGAAATCTTCCTTTCTACCTCCATACTTTGTAACAATGAACAAGACACAATTCTCTCTAGACTTAACTCTCTCCGCATAAATGGTTTTCAGGAAAATGGAAATGATGATTTTGAAGGAAAAGATAGTGTAATAGATTTTGGATATGACTCATTTAAATAGAGAAATGAAATACTACAACATAAAGAGTTAGAGATAATATAAAATAAAATATTAAAAAAATCAAGATAATGTAATAATATAAAAATAAAATAAATGACGAAAGATAAAAATAAAAGAATAAAATAAAATAAACATAACAATAAACCATATATAATTATCGTATCTTTAGTTTTAAGTAAAACATTAAAGTTGATTTATATACTACGATGGATAAAAAAATACAATCCTATAAAAACTTAAAATATTTGTGCAAATACTCCAAATCTATAAATGTAGTTCTCTGTCTTAACTAAACCAATATGAATATATATATATCATAAATATTTTTATATTTTTTAGTTAGGTTAACATTGTTAACTGCTTTTAAGTATTTGCAGTATCTAAGATTTTGTATTTTTTATTTAAGTTTGTGAGATATTTATTGATGTAAGGATATAAATTTAAATATGTATAAATGAAAATTTTGATTAATATATTATAGTTTTTTTACTATAATACATAATATTATGTGTTAGTTGTTAATAGTTATTAAGGCGAAAAAGTAACTCAAATAAATTAAATGACTAAACTTAAGTCTCACATAAAAACTAAATAAATCTTATTAAAGGAGATAATTTATTTTCAAAACTAAATTAATTTAATATATTCAATTAAAAGTAATAATTTTAGGTTAAATAAGTTAAATTGTTAGTATGTTAATTATTCGACTGAAAATTGGCTGGATATATTATATTTTAATTTTTTTTTTTATAAGTTTGTAATTGTCAGACCTCATTAAAACGCACCCAAATACCCCTCTGCACGGACGCCAGGTGTCAAACAACGAGGATCAGAAATCAGATAGTGGAATGCAGGTGTCAGCAGAAGAGCGGACGCTTTTTTTGACGTGGGAAGAAAACTAATTTTTCTGAAACTTCCGTCTCACTCTCTTCTGCATGCACCCTTTTTCCCAAAACTCTGAACTTCTCATTTCTCCTTCTTCTCACTAAAAACTCCCCCTTCTCTTTACCAAAACTCACTCTTTCTCTACACCGATCTCCATTCAGGCACCGTAGGAGCACTTCCGGCGTCCCAAGCTTTAGTTTGATCCGATTGGTTTCATATTCTGAACGGGTAAGTTTTTCTTCTCTTTAAACGTTCGTTCTTGTAAACATGCAAACCAAGTTCTGGTTGCATGGGTCCTTAGTTTCATTCTGAACGAGTTTGGTCTGTTGTTTTATTTTGGTTCGAAGAGTCGTTGAGCGTTGAGGGTAGAAAGGATCTTAGTTCGGCGAGCTGAGTTTTAGTCTGAAGGACGTACGTTCACGCTCTTAGGTAAGGGAAGCTTATTTAATTTAATTTGTATGCTATTGTACTGTATGAACATTCGTTAGTTGACTGAATGAATTGGATGCATGATGATTGATATGTTTGTAGTACATGAACGTTCGTTTATTTAATAAGTGGAAATGAAATATGACTGAGTTATGTTATGATGTATGAAATATATGATATCTCTATGTTTGAAGGGTATGAAATATGAATGTATAAAGTGTGAAACTATATGTAATAAATGAGTTGGAATATAAATGATCCAGATATGATTTCCCATAAGAAAGTATACGTTCGTTACTGAACGGTCCTTGACCGTTCGGTTTTATAGTGAATTTGGTTAGTAATGGATTCTTTCATTTGGGAAGAATCCTAGTTGAGGACGAGCGTCTACACTTCGAATTACTGTGCTTGAGCGTTCGGCCAAGCATAGTTCTGTCTTGATATTCTGCTATGAAATATTTTAGTTATTCCTAAATACTACTTCAATAGTACCTTGGCATAATTATCAAGTTTCTTTTATATAAGTTAGTGGCACCTGGTCTTATACCAAGTGTTCGTCATAAGCAAGTGTTGGTCTTACACCAGGCATTCGTTCTATCTCTTTAAGCTAAATTTCCTTATATGAGCGTTCGTTCAAGCCCTCTAGGGTTCGCTCACTATAGTGTTCAGTCTTTGACTGTCACTTGGAATCTTGATACTAAACTCAATTAAACTAAGTATTCACAAACGTTCGGTGTCGTCATATGAGACATTTTAGGTATTATCTTAGTGCCTTGAAATATTCTTATTCATATGTTTCACTCTGGAGTCCTTGTTCTTGGTCTGGTATTTTAATGTTCAAATGGAGTTCTCAAGAGTCGGTTTATCTAATTGGCTCAGCGTTGAAATCGACGTTCGTTCATTCGTTTCTTGGAATATATTATTGTGCACGCTATCTTTCTTAAAACCGATGTCAACCTTTGGTCTTAATCCATTCTCAAATTTGAAGATATCTCTGTCTCGCTCTATGTGTTCAGCCTAGTTCTGAGTTCGGGTTGAACGTTCGTTATTTGGAATCCTCATGAATCTTTGTACGAGGTGATTAAATGAGATGTTTATTAATAAAAGATGAAGAAAATGTAATATGGAAATGTTGTTGATTATGGACGAGCGTTCCGGGGAGGAACGACTCATGTATGAATATTGCAATTTGTAAAGTATGACTGTGGTAATGCTAAGCTGTCTATTCATCCTGATGTTCCGTGAGTACTCGTCCTCATGTAGAGGGGGTAGGTCATGTGTGGGAACGGCGGGAGGTCCTAGTCCTTAGGGGTACTTTGGACAGATAGGACTAACCTCGGGTGGCAACTGATGAGAGTTTTCCAGTTACTACACCACCCGGGTGCACGAACGTCGTAGCTACACAGATTTCATACAGTCCGGACGGTCAGTCTAGTATATTAGACTTGTGTGAACGAACTCTGATTTATTTTGTTTGAATGATTTTGTGAAATGTACGATATGCATGAATTAAATTACATAAGCTTACCCTGTGTTTCCTGTCGTGTCTTGTTTTGTACGTTCGTCTTGTCGTTGCAATGATCATCTCTGTGGATGTGAGCAGAAGGGCACGCACTGTTGGAAGATACGCTGGAAGAAGAAAATTTGGTAGAAGTTGAAGTTAAGACTGAACCTTAGGACGTTCGGTCAGTAGAGTAGTTTTTGAAATAAGGCGGTCTGTCGCCACTTTCTCATCTTTGTATGAATGACCGTTCGGAATTTGACTTTTGTAAACCGTTCGGTCAGACTCGTACTTATGTATTGTGTAAATATAGTAACTCTTTCTGCAAGGTCGTTCGGCCGAGACCGTACGTTCTTGTATAGTGTAAGACTGGTCTGTTATATTATTAAATGTAATTATTCGATTATATGGTTCATTACTGTATATTTGGGATGTTACAGTATAACATTCCTTGACCGTTTTCATAAATTTTTAAGATTATGTCATACTTTCGATTCTGATAGATAATAATAAATATAATAATAATAAAACTTAATTAAGATATTTTTAATTTATGTTTTTTTTCGTAAATATTAATCTTTTATCTTCTTTTTCATAAATGTTTAAGATTTTGTCATAATCTTGACGGTGACAAATAACAATAAAAATATTTTAGATAAGTGCTTTTTAGTTTTTTTTTTCATTGAATAATTAAAAATTTTAAATTTTCTAATTTAGTAGTCTCTATGGTTTAGTTTTTTAGAGATGTGGTTGTTGTTTTGTGTAGTAATGTTATTCAATCATGTAAGATTTTGTAACTAATAAATATGATATTATCGCTAATATAAAGTCATAAACTGAGTTTTATTATATTAATTAAAAACATGGTGAACATCAAGATAATTAGGTTATCCGGATGTATCTATATTTATTAAAGAATTGTTACACAAATTGATATAGTGATGAAGTAAAATTATTTAATAAAATAATAAGTACATTGTTCAAATAATAAAAATAACTTAATTGAAAAATATAAAATTGAAATATTTATTTAATAAAAAATTTTAACAAAGACTCAGTAAAAAATATTTATATTTATGAATATTTTAAAATTTAAATAAATCTAATAAAAAATATTTTATCAAACGAAAAATATAAAATTATTCATTTGAATATTATACAAATTATTATTTATGGTAACCTGTTAATTTGGATACGAGTAATTATTTAAAAAAATTTTGTTTATCCAATATTTCGTTGATCTTTATATAATATATATTGATAACAAAAAAATATATTTTTATTTTTTTGTTTCTATGAAGTTGGTCCTTGTACTATACTTCTTTGTTTAAGATTAGTTACCATGAGGTGTTATTAATAAAATAATTTTACAGAATTTATGATATAATTTTAGTATCTATTTTACATGTTCACCATCATTATTTTTTTTTCTAAAATCTAGATTAAACATTATAAGATCTAAATTAATTATCTATCTTACTTTTATTGATTCTGGATAAAATAATATAACTAATAGAGAATTTAACAAAGATAAAAAGATAAGATAAAATCAGGATTAAGTAATAAAATAATACTAAATATTTTATCCAAATCTTTACCGACGAAATTTTATGTCTAACATTATTATTATTATTATTAATTACTTTATGATAAATACATCAAGGAACATTCCTGGCAAGATATGTGAACAAAATAACATGAATATTATATTTATATTTGGATTTTTCTACTTATAAAACATCATTTTTAACTAATTAAAAATTATTTTGTATCATCCCAAAAATATAGTTTTAAACTATAATTAAGGGTCCTTACATTTATAATAAAATAGAATAGTTATAGGAATAAAATTTAATTTACAGTTAACATGAAATAACCATAAATTTCAAACTTTGAAGAAACCTATACTGCTACTATTACCAGTACAAACCGAACGTTCATACAAGCATCGTATTATACTGAACGGTCTTAAAGTATTACAGAAATAGGTACAAGGGTGATCATTGCAAGGACAAAACGACCGAACGGACAACATGACAAGAAAGGAAAATAGGGCTAAGCTAGTGTAATTTAATTAACTATGTTAACATAAAATTCAGATACACACATAATACAATCATACATATACAGAATTCATGCAAGCATGTTATAACCGACCACTTCACACTGACTGTCTGGACTAGTATGAATATGAGTTATGGTCGTTTCTGCACTCGTAGGTGGTAATCTAAAAACCTTATTATTACCGTAGCATGGAAATCCCTTGAGCTGTCACACGAGGTTAGCCCGTTATTCCTCACCTTAGGTCAAGGTAATACATACCGCCCAGGCTAGGGCCTCCTGCTATTCCCATCACATGCATCACTATTCTCTACTTGAGACTCAGTGACCATTAAAATGTCAGGATGAACGCCAATACTAAGTTTTCCCTATTCATACTTTTACCACAATACAACCAACCACTAAGACATTCCTCCTTGGGATTCTAATTCAGATCCATAATATAATTGTCACATCATACTTTCTCATCCCATTATGATTATCACACCATAACTTAATACCATCATACTTTCACATTACATTAGAATTATGATTATTCCTCATCCATCACATCTTTAAATAAATATCACACATAACAGTAAAACAATAATCCCACCTTTGAACACGACCGAACGTGAAAGATCAACATAACCTATTAACAAGACCGAACGGGAGAGCACTCCCAATATGAGAACATGACCGAACGGTCATTTAGAGAATAAGACTCAAGCAAGAGTCGAACACTTGGACTTATATCAAGCACTTATGATTTAGAACGAACAATATTGGCTTAGACCGAACACTATTAACTTAGTACAAGTACGATATTGTGCACTAGTATAAGAACGAGCGCTGATAAGAGACCACACAACTCAATAATACCGATCGCTAACACTATCATAAATACTATTACAAAACCGAGCACTATGTCGAACGAGCGCTGGTCCAAGACCAAACACTTACCAAGAACGAGCGCTAGTACAAGACTGAGCACTACCAAGACAGTACATGACCGAGCGGTCAATAATAGTTAAAACCTATGATAGACCAAACGTTGTTTAAAACCAAATGATATGCTTAGACAAACTACTATATTCACCTCGATATCCATATACAAGACCGATCGGTCATTAACTAAGGATCCACAAAAGTAGGACTCAGTTAAGACTGAGCGCTAATAGATAGTACTATTAATAACGAACGCTAAACCTAGTACAACTAATAACAACCGGTACTACCCATCCTAAGACTGTCTAGTTTGAAAATGAATACTTTTAAACCGAACGTCACTATTAAACCAAACAACACATAACCAAATTATCACTACAAAGCCTAATACTGCTAAGCCCAAATATATGACCAGACCGAGCGTTCTATACCGATCGCTCGATTTTCTACAAAACTTGCAGAACTTCTCAACCACTTCACAGATTTCATCCAAACCCAGAATATTGCATATAACAGTTCTCACCCAAAATTACCGAACATCAAATAATTCAATTTCACATACATGCAACATCATCAAACAACAGTTTCATACATAAAAACTAAGTAATTAAATTAGCTAGCTTCCCTTACCTCTTGACCGGACCGAACAATGATTATTCTTTTCCAGACTCTGCTTCCTCCCCAAAAAATCCCAAGAACACCAGCTCAGACCAACAACTTGATCGTTGCAAAAATGAAGTCCTTGACACCAGGAAGACTCAGGCGTTGCCTGATTGATGATCGTAAGAAGAAAAGATAAGAATTTGCAGAGAGAAGAAGAAGAAGTTTAGAGAGAATGAGGAGAAAACTGAAATTCAGAAACATTTGGAGAAGAAAGTGCATGCAGGAATGGCTCGAGATTTTTGAAAAAGCTAATTATATCCTACCGTCAAAATCTACTCGGTCCAATCCAATGCACTCATCTGGATTCCACTTTGTTGTTGAATTTAAGGGTCTTGACATATTTTGTCTTAATTAAAAAAAAAAATAAAAGCAGTTAAAAGTAGCAAGAGATAATTAAAAATAACAAAAATTACAATTTTCTCATAAAAGCCTAAAAGTCAAAATTATTACAAGGATACGAATCAACCTCATTTTTTTTTTCTCTTCTTGTTTGTTAACATATTTTTCATTTTGTTTTTTCTCCTCTCTCAGATAATTTTTTTTATGGGTTTGCATGATTTCTTCTCTCAAATTTGTGGCTAGATTCTTCTTTCTAATCCTTTACAACCAAATGGTAATGTTTTTCTCTTTATTCTACAAAAAGAAGCTCGACGTGAAATTCTTGATACAACTTCATCTTTTTCTCCTTGTAATAATTTAGTTTTCTATATTAATTCTTTTAAAAAATTTCAATCTAATAACAATAAATATAAAAGTATCAAAATGTAGTCACTGTGACTTGTTGGATCACACAAAAGATAAATGTTATAAGATTGTTGATTATCTTCCAAACTATTTGAAGAATTACTACTAATAATGTACATCATGTTGATACTCAACCTAATAGTTCTTCAACTTCTTTATCTATTTTAACTCTTGCTCGTGCCAAAATTGATTCATTTTCTCATTTTCTCACTAAAAAGATGTCTAGTGATCTATACTACATAGAGTGATATTCCTACCATTATAATAGACAAGGACATGAATATTGATGTGCATTTCATACATCAAATTTATCTTATGCTATTATCAATTATGGTAATAGTACCACTAATGAAACTTGACATAAATGCTTATGTCACACACTTATTAGAGTGAATCTCCCTACACCTCCCTCACCTCATCCTGCACCCCCAAATTTACCTATTTACCCTTCAATTAATAAAAAGTCAAAACGGTAATTAATAAATTAAATTTTTTTAACTCCCAACCATTTTTCTAACTCCCAACTACAAGCACAAAAATATTCCTTCTTTATAAACCCTGAGGTCCCTTAGGTGCACTGTTCATGGTTTTTCACTGTAGCAAGTAATTTATGGTTTACTAGAATTGGATTGAATTGTAAGATTTGGAGATACAGCAGGAGGAAGAGGAAGAAGACTCTTATTTAAGAAAAATTCCAAATTAATAATTATTATTTATTTCAATAAACAATTTAATTATTATTTTAATTTAAAAAAAAATTAAAAAAATTAAATAAAATTAAATATACGAAAATAAGAGAGACACCACATAAATACTTTATATTTCTATATTATTTTGATACCTAGTATAAAAAAAAATCTTTTTAACTAGTATAAAAAGAATTCAAAAAACATATCATAACCATGCCAACAACACGAACAGATCAAGATTCAATTCAAATTCAAACGAAAACTGCAAATCACATATATTATCTATATTTAATTAAAAAAACTAAGTCTGAAAAATGCCATTTTTTAAATCCGCTCTCTGTTTTCTCCTTGCCGCAGATCGAAGTCCGGTTCTGTGCTCCGGTTATACGTTTGCCGCAGATCGAACTGCGGCGTGCACCTCCAGCGAGCCGCACTTCCAACTGCGGCTCTGATCCTTGCCGCACTTCCAAATGCGGCGTGCACCTCCAGCGAGCCGCACTTCCAACTGCGGCTCTGATCCTTGCCGCACTTCCAAATGCGGCGTGCACCTCCAGCGAACCGCACTTCCAACTGCGGCTCTGATCCTTGCCGCACTTCCAAATGCGGCGTGCACCTCCAGCGAGCCGCACTTCCAACTGCGGCGTGCACCTCCAGCGAGCTCCGATCCGATCACGACCACGAACCCAATCACGACCCACGAACCCAACCAAGCACATAACAGGAAACAAATATATTACATGATGGAAGCTACTAACCTGGACGCCAGCGAGGAACGCGAGCAAAGCAGCGGATGCCAGAGACAGATGACGGAGAGAAAAAGAGAGAGGAAGGAGGGGGTGTTACTGAGATGCGGCAGGGAGTGAGGTGAGATGCGGCAAGGGAGTGAGATAAGTTTTAGGGTTTCAAATTAAGTGAATCTTTTTAAATTATTTTTTTCTCTCTCCTCGTTGACTGTGACAAGGGCACACTTTGGAATTAAATTTTTTTTTAGAGGTGCAGGATGAGGGTGGTGAGGTGTAGGGAGAATGACTCCACTTATTATTGCTAATAAAGCTCCTTTAAGTTTGATTAGTCGACGTATTATTGTAGCACTTTGAACTTTCTAAGCAAAAATACTACCATTTTCATTAATTCTTTTATTTCATTCATTATAAGGGACTTTAAACATCCTACATATCAAGAATTTTGCTATTTTCTCCATTTAGTTGATGATAAAAAATAATATTTGATTTGGATTTATATGTGCTTAAAAACAAATATGATTATAACAAACTTATTCCTCGATTTTTCTCATATGTTGAAACTCAGGTTAACACCACTATTAAATTTTTTCAGTCAGATAATGATAAAAAAAAATTATTTCAAAGATTTTTCTTTATAATAAAGGTGTTATACATTAGTTTTCTTGTGGTAAAAGACCTTAATAAAACACCGTGGCAGAAAGAGAATATTTACATATTTTAAACATTGCTCGATCCTCACGTTTCATTTTAATATTCCTACAAAATTTTGAGGTGGGTGTTAAAATTATTTTTTTTCCTAGTTCTATTTCGGATAATATATCTCCATATGAAGTTTTATAAGATAAACTAATTGATTATTTATGCTTCAATTCTTCTTTCACGTAGACATATATTTAGTCCTAAGGTCACTACTACAGTTAGAAATTTTCTTTTCTAAAGACATTAAGTTTTATGAATATATTTTCCTTTCAAAAACCAAGATATGACCTTTTCTACTTCACTTCAAAAACCAAGATGTATTTGATCCTCACCTTTCAAAAGACATTAAGAAATTAATATAGGGTTTTGGGTTTGCCTCGAAAGGGTTGATAGTGTGGAGAGCCTTGACCTCTCTTTCTACTTCACTTCAATCGTTCTTTTCATTTTCTCACCATTTCTTTAAGAAACAAATAAAAGTAAACATGGGATAAGATAAAAAAGATGAACTAAAATAAAACACAATAAATTAAAATAAAATAAATTAAGCTAAACTGAAACAAAATAAAATAAAACTAAATACACATAATTACATATGTTATTTCTCAAATTAATAAATATATTTTGTATAATTTTTATTTTTGTATTTTATCTTTCTTTATTTTGAAATTAATTGTATTTTTTTCTTTTTTTCTATTATTTTTACTTGGAGGTTGACCATATAATAACGATATAATTAATTAAAAATAACAATAAAATAACTAGTTATTATGCTTTAGAATATTTAAAATAAAAGAAATGTAGAATACAACAAATATGGAAGAAAAGAATTTTATTATAAAATATTCTCATCTACAATCTGAGAAGAAAATACATTTAACGATAATACATTGTTCCAATTTTATCCGCACATAAAGGTAAAAGAAGAAAATTTGGAGGAAATTTAAAAAGTATAACAGGTGATTTTGAAGATAACGATAGTCCATATTTAGCAAGACCATCTGCCACCGAATTGGTCTCTCTAAATACATGATTCCAAGTAATGTAATCAACTCTGGCACCCATCTGTATTATTGAAGAAACAAGAGCATAAAATGGATGTTTTTGGTGGATGACTCTCCCGTTAATAAGTTGGATAGCGGTTAATGAATCACTTTCAACGATCAAATTTTTATGTCCCATTGATATTCCTATTTCCATTCCAAGCTTGATTGCAAATAATTCAGCTTCTGCTGCTGAATCAACTTTTAACACACTTGAGAAGGCAAAAAGAAAATCACCCTGAGAATCTCTGATAACACCTCCTGCAGCGGCCTTTTTTCCATCCCAAGTGTAAGCTCCATCACAGTTAATTTTAACATATCCTTTTGGAGGTGGTATCCAACAAACTAATCTTGTAAAACTTGAATTATCTCTCTGAAAAAAAAATGTTTGTTCACCAATTGATAAATAAATTACAAATATAACAATGTTAAAAAATCAAATGAAAATTTAAATTTTTGACATCTAATTGAAAGTAAAAATAAAAGAATAATAATTATTATTATAATAAAAGATGATTTTTATGTCAAAATAAATTACTAGATAAACATGTTTCAAGGACATAAAACACTCCAAATTAAACTTTCACCATAATCTTTTTGCGTATTTTTCTTTAGTAAAAAAAATATGACATCCGGCATATCCTATTGTAACATTTCTAGATTAATTTATAATTATAAAAGAATGCAAAACTTTTTCAATCTTATTTATTTGTGATTCTCTATTATTACTATTGTGAATAGAAAATAACATCAATAGCCACATTATATGTGAACAATATGATTTATCTTTTTAATTCAAAACTAAATTAATTTGGAATAAAAGAACATAGTATGAAAATGTTATCATTATTAACATTTTAATGCAAAAGGATGAAAGAAATTTACCTTATCAATATGAAAGTTGTTGTTTGTGTTAACCCACCAATGTAAGTTTGGGCATTCTTCACCCTTTGGACAATTACCATTTATCCAATCTGCACATGTAGTAGGTGATGATGACCTTTGAGAAATCTTCCTTTCTACCTCCATACTTTGTAACAATGAACAAGACACAATTCTCTCTAGACTTAACTCTCTCCGCATAAATGGTTTTCAGGAAAATGGAAATGATGATTTTGAAGGAAAAGATAGTGTAATAGATTTTGGATATGACTCATTTAAATAGAGAAATGAAATACTACAACATAAAGAGTTAGAGATAATATAAAATAAAATATTAAAAAAATCAAGATAATGTAATAGTATAAAAATAAAATAAATGACGAAAGATAAAAATAAAAGAATAAAATAAAATAAACATAACAATAAACCATATATAATTATCGTATCTTTAGTTTTAAGTAAAACATTAAAGTTGATTTATATACTACGATGGATAAAAAAATACAATCCTATAAAAACTTAAAATATTTGTGCAAATACTCCAAATCTATAAATGTAGTTCTCTGTCCTAACTAAACCAATATGAATATATATATATCATAAATATTTTTATATTTTTTAGTTAGGTTAACATTGTTAACTGCTTTTAAGTATTTGCAGTATCTAAGATTTTGTATTTTTTATTTAAGTTTGTGAGATATTTATTGATGTAAGGATATAAATTTAAATATGTATAAATGAAAATTTTGATTAATATATTATAGTTTTTTTACTATAATACATAATATTATGTGTTAGTTGTTAATAGTTATTAAGGCGAAAAAGTAACTCAAATAAATTAAATGACTAAACTTAAGTCTCACATAAAAACTAAATAAATCTTATTAAAGGAGATAATTTATTTTCAAAACTAAATTAATTTAATATATTCAATTAAAAGTAATAATTTTAGGTTAAATAAGTTAAATTGTTAGTATGTTAATTATTCGACTGAAAATTGGCTGGATATATTATATTTTAATTTTTTTTTTTATAAGTTTGTAATTGTCAGACCTCATTAAAACGCACCCAAATACCCCTCTGCACGGACGCCAGGTGTCAAACAACGAGGATCAGAAATCAGATAGTGGAATGCAGGTGTCAGCAGAAGAGCGGACGCTTTTTTTGACGTGGGAAGAAAACTAATTTTTCTGAAACTTCCGTCTCACTCTCTTCTGCATGCACCCTTTTTCCCAAAACTCTGAACTTCTCATTTCTCCTTCTTCTCACTAAAAACTCCCCCTTCTCTTTACCAAAACTCACTCTTTCTCTACACCGATCTCCATTCAGGCACCGTAGGAGCACTTCCGGCGTCCCAAGCTTTAGTTTGATCCGATTGGTTTCATATTCTGAACGGGTAAGTTTTTCTTCTCTTTAAACGTTCGTTCTTGTAAACATGCAAACCAAGTTCTGGTTGCATGGGTCCTTAGTTTCATTCTGAACGAGTTTGGTCTGTTGTTTTATTTTGGTTCGAAGAGTCGTTGAGCGTTGAGGGTAGAAAGGATCTTAGTTCGGCGAGCTGAGTTTTAGTCTGAAGGACGTACGTTCACGCTCTTAGGTAAGGGAAGCTTATTTAATTTAATTTGTATGCTATTGTACTGTATGAACATTCGTTAGTTGACTGAATGAATTGGATGCATGATGATTGATATGTTTGTAGTACATGAACGTTCGTTTATTTAATAAGTGGAAATGAAATATGACTGAGTTATGTTATGATGTATGAAATATATGATATCTCTATGTTTGATGGGTATGAAATATGAATGTATAAAGTGTGAAACTATATGTAATAAATGAGTTGGAATATAAATGATCCTGATATGATTTCCCATAAGAAAGTATACGTTCGTTACTGAACGGTCCTTGACCGTTCGGTTTTATAGTGAATTTGGTTAGTAATGGATTCTTTCATTTGGGAAGAATCCTAGTTGAGGACGAGCGTCTACACTTCGAATTACTGTGCTTGAGCGTTCGGCCAAGCATAGTTCTGTCTTGATATTCTGCTATGAAATATTTTAGTTATTCCTAAATACTACTTCAATAGTACCTTGGCATAATTATCAAGTTTCTTTTATATAAGTTAGTGGCACCTGGTCTTATACCAAGTGTTCGTCATAAGCAAGTGTTGGTCTTACACCAGGCATTCGTTCTATCTCTTTAAGCTAAATTTCCTTATATGAGCGTTCGTTCAAGCCCTCTAGGGTTCGCTCACTATAGTGTTCAGTCTTTGACTGTCACTTGGAATCTTGATACTAAACTCAATTAAACTAAGTATTCACAAACGTTCGGTGTCGTCATATGAGACATTTTAGGTATTATCTTAGTGCCTTGAAATATTCTTATTCATATGTTTCACTCTGGAGTCCTTGTTCTTGGTCTGGTATTTTAATGTTCAAATGGAGTTCTCAAGAGTCGGTTTATCTAATTGGCTCAGCGTTGAAATCGACGTTCGTTCATTCGTTTTTTGGAATATATTATTGTGCACGCTATCTTTCTTAAAACCGATGTCAACCTTTGGTCTTAATCCATTCTCAAATTTGAAGATATCTCTGTCTCGCTCTATGTGTTCGGCCTAGTTTTGAGTTCGGGTTGAACGTTCGTTATTTGGAATCCTCATGAATCTTTGTACGAGGTGATTAAATGAGATGTTTATTAATAAAAGATGAAGAAAATGTAATATGGAAATGTTGTTGATTATGGACGAGCGTTCTGGGGAGGAACGACTCATGTATGAATATTGCAATTTGTAAAGTATGACTGTGGTAATGCTAAGCTGTCTATTCATCCTGATGTTCCGTGAGTACTCGTCCTCATGTAGAGGGGGTAGGTCATGTGTGGGAACGGCGGGAGGTCCTAGTCCTTAGGGGTACTTTGGACAGATAGGACTAACCTCGGGTGGCAACTGATGAGAGTTTTCCAGTTACTACACCACCCGGGTGCACGAACGTCGTAGCTACACAGATTTCATACAGTCCGGACGGTCAGTCTAGTATATTAGACTTGTGTGAACGAACTCTGATTTATTTTGTTTGAATGATTTTGTGAAATGTACGATATGCATGAATTAAATTACATAAGCTTACCCTGTGTTTCCTGTCGTGTCTTGTTTTGTACGTTCGTCTTGTCGTTGCAATGATCATCTCTGTGGATGTGAGCAGAAGGGCACGCACTGTTGGAAGATACGCTGGAAGAAGAAAATTTGGTAGAAGTTGAAGTTAAGACCGAACCTTAGGACGTTCGGTCAGTAGAGTAGTTTTTGAAATAAGGCGGTCTGTCGCCACTTTCTCATCTTTGTATGAATGACCGTTCGGTATTTGACTTTTGTAAACCGTTCGGTCAGACTCGTACTTATGTATTGTGTAAATATAGTAACTCTTTCTGCAAGGTCGTTCGGCCGAGACCGTACGTTCTTGTATAATGTAAGACTGGTCTGTTATATTATTAAATGTAATTATTCGATTATATGGTTCATTACTGTATATTTGGGATGTTACAGTATAACATTCCTTGACCGTTTTCATAAATTTTTAAGATTATGTCATACTTTCGATTCTGATAGATAATAATAAATATAATAATAATAAAACTTAATTAAGATATTTTTAATTTATGTTTTTTTTCATAAATATTAATCTTTTATCTTCTTTTTCATAAATGTTTAAGATTTTGTCATAATCTTGACGGTGACAAATAACAATAAAAATATTTTAGATAAGTGCTTTTTAGTTATTTTTTTCATTGAATAATTAAAAATTTTAAATTTTCTAATTTAGTAGTCTCTATGGTTTAGTTTTTTAGAGATGTGGTTGTTGTTTTGTGTAGTAATGTTATTCAATCATGTAAGATTTTGTAACTAATAAATATGATATTATCGCTAATATAAAGTCATAAATGAGTTTTATTATATTAATTAAAAACATGGTGAACATCAAGATAATTAGGTTATCCGGATGTATCTATATTTATTAAAGAATTGTTACACAAATTGATATAGTGATGAAGTAAAATTATTTAATAAAATAATAAGTACATTGTTCAAATAATAAAAATAACTTAATTGAAAAATATAAAATTGAAATATTTATTTAATAAAAAATTTTAACAAAGACTCAGTAAAAAATATTTATATTTATGAATATTTTAAAATTTAAATAAATCTAATAAAAAATATTTTATCAAACGAAAAATATAAAATTATTCATTTGAATATTATACAAATTATTATTTATGGTAACCTGTTAATTTGGATACGAGTAATTATTTAAAAAAATTTTGTTTATCCAATATTTCGTTGATCTTTATATAATATATATTGATAACAAAAAAATATATTTTTATTTTTTTGTTTCTATGAAGTTGGTCCTTGTACTATACTTCTTTGTTTAAGATTAGTTACCATGAGGTGTTATTAATAAAATAATTTTACATAATTTATGATATAATTTTAGTATCTATTTTACATGTTCACCATCATTATTTTTTTTTCTAAAATCTAGATTAAACATTATAAGATCTAAATTAATTATCTATCTTACTTTTATTGATTCTGGATAAAATAATATAACTAATAGAGAATTTAATAAAGATAAAAAGATAAGATAAAATCAGGATTAAGTAATAAAATAATACTAAATATTTTATCCAAATCTTTACCGACGAAATTTTATGTCTAACATTATTATTATTATTAATTACTTTATGATAAATACATCAAGGAACATTCCTGGCAAGAACAAAATAACATGAATATTATATCTATATTTGGATTTTTCTACTTATAAAACATCAATTTTAACTAATTAAAAATGTATTTTGTATCATCTCAAAAATATAGTTTTAAACTATAATTAAGGGTCCTTACATTTATAATAAAATAGAATAGTTATAGGAATAAAATTTAATTTACAGTTAACATGAAATAACCATAAATTTCAAACTTTGAAGAAACCTATACTGCTACTATTACCAGTACAAACCGAACGTTCATACAAGCATCGTATTATACTGAACGGTCTTAAATTATTACAGAAATAGGTACAAGGGTGATCATTGCAAGGACAAAACGACCGAACGGACAACATGACAAGAAAGGAAAATAGGGCTAAGCTAGTGTAATTTAATTAACTATGTTAACATAAAATTCAGATACACACATAATACAATCATACATATACAGAATTCATGCAAGCATGTTATAACCGACCACTTCACACTGACTGTCTGGACTAGTATGAATATGAGTTATGGTCGTTTCTGCACTCGTAGGTGGTAATCTAAAAACCTTATTATTACCGTAGCATGGAAATCCCTTGAGCTGTCACACGAGGTTAGCCCGTTATTCCTCACCTTAGGTCAAGGTAATACATACCGCCCAGGCTAGGGCCTCCTGCTATTCCCATCACATGCATCACTATTCTCTACTTGAGACTCAGTGACCATTAAAATGTCAGGATGAACGCCAATACTAAGTTTTCCCTATTCATACTTTTACCACAATACAACCAACCACTAAGACATTCCTCCTTGGGATTCTCTTTCAGATCCATAATATAATTGTCACATCATACTTTCTCATCCCATTATGATTATCACACCATAACTTAATACCATCATACTTTCACATTACATTAGAATTATGATTATTCCTCATCCATCACATCTTTAAATAAATATCACACATAACAGTAAAACAATAATCCCACCTTTGAACACGACCGAATGTGAAAGATCAACATAACCTATTAACAATACCGAACGGGAGAGCACTCCCAATATGAGAACATGACCGAACGGTCATTTAGAGAATAAGACTCAAGCAAGAGTCGAACACTTGGACTTATATCAAGCACTTATGATTTAGAACGAACAATATTGGCTTAGACCGAACACTATTAACTTAGTACAAGTACGATATTGTGCACTAGTATAAGAACGAGCGCTGATAAGAGACCACACAACTCAATAATACCGATCGCTAACACTATCATAAATACTATTACAAAACCGAGCACTATGTCGAACGAGCGCTGGTCCAAGACCAAACACTTACCAAGAACGAGCGCTAGTACAAGACTGGGCACTACCAAGACAGTACATGACCGAGCGGTCAATAATAGTTAAAACCTATGATAGACCGAACGTTGTTTAAAACCAAATGATATGCTTAGACAAACTACTATATTCACCTCGATATCCATATACAAGACCGATCGGTCATTAACTAAGGATCCACAAAAGTAGGACTCAGTTAAGACTGAGCGCTAATACATAGTACTATTAATAACGAACGCTAAACCTAGTACAACTAATAACAACCGGTAATACCCATCCTAAGACTGTCTAGTTTGAAAATGAATACTTTTAAACCGAACGTCACTATTAAACCAAACAACACATAACCAAATTATCACTACAAAGCCTAATACTGCTAAGCCCAAATATATGACCAGACCGAGCGTTCTATACCGATCGCTCGATTTGCTACAAAACTTGCAGAACTTCTCAACCACTTCACAGATTTCATCCAAACCCAGAATATTGCATATAACAGTTCTCACCCAAAATTACCGAACATCAAATAATTCAATTTCACATACATGCAACATCATCAAACAACAGTTTCATACATAAAAACTAAGTAATTAAATTAGCTAGCTTCCCTTACCTCTTGACCGGACCGAACAATGATTATTCTTTTCCAGACTCTGCTTCCTCCCCAAAAAATCCCAAGAACACCAGCTCAGACCAACAACTTGATCGTTGCAAAAATGAAGTCCTTGACACCAGGGAGACTCAGGCGTTGCATGATTGATGATCGTAAGAAGAAAAGATAAGAATTTGCAGAGAGAAGAAGAAGAACTTTAGAGAGAATGAGGAGAAAACTGAAATTCAGAAACATTTGGAGAAGAATGTGCATGCAGGAATGGCTCGAGATTTTTGAAAAAGCTAATTATATCCTACCGTCAAAATCTACTCGGTCCAATCCAATGCACTCATTTGGATTCCACTTTGTTGTTGAATTTAAGGGTCTTGACATATTTTGTCTTAATTAAAAAAAAATAAAAGCAGTTAAAAGTAGCAAGAGATAATTAAAAATAGCAAAAATTACAATTTTCTCATAAAAGCCTAAAAGTCAAAATTATTACAAGGATACGAATCAACCTCATTTTTTTTTTCTTCTTGTCTGTTAACATATTTTTCATTTTGTTTTTTCTCCTCTCTCAGATAATTTTTTTTATGGGTTTGCATGATTTCTTCTCTCAAATTTGTGGCTAGATTCTTCTTTCTAATCCTTTACAACCAAATGGTAATGTTTTTCTCTTTATTCTACAAAAAGAAGCTCGACGTGAAATTCTTGATACAACTTCATCTTTTTCTCCTTGTAATAACTTAGTTTTCTATATTAATTCTTTTAAAAAATTTCAATCTAATAACAATAAATATAAAAGTATCAAAATGTAGTCACTGTGACTTGTTGGATCACACAAAAGATAAATGTTATAAGATTGTTGATTATCTTCCAAACTATTTGAAGAATTACTACTAATAATGTACATCATGTTGATACTCAACCTAATAGTTCTTCAACTTCTTTATCTATTTTAACTCTTGCTCGTGCCAAAATTGATTCATTTTCTCACTACAAAAATGTCTAGTGATCTATACTACATAGAGTGATATTCCTACCATTATAATAGACAAGGACATGAATATTGATGTGCATTTCATACATCAAATTTATCTTATGCTATTATCAATTATGGTAATAGTACCACTAATGAAACTTGGCATAAATGCTTATGTCACACACTTATTATTGCTAATAAAGCTCCTTTAAGTTTGATTAGTCGACGTATTATTGTAGCACTTTGAACTTTCTAAGCAAAAATACTACCATTTTCATTAATTCTTTTATTTCATTCATTATAAGGGACTTTAAACATCCTACATATCAAGAATTTTGCTATTTTCTCCATTTAGTTGATGATAAAAAATAATATTTGATTTGGATTTATATGTGCTTAAAAACAAATATGATTATAACAAACTTATTCCTCGATTTTTCTCATATGTTGAAACTCAGGTTAACACCACTATTAAATTTTTTCAGTCAGATAATGATAAAAAAAAATTATTTCAAAGATTTTTCTTTATAATAAAGGTGTTATACATTAGTTTTCTTGTGGTAAAAGACCTTAATAAAACACCGTGGCAGAAAGAGAATATTTACATATTTTAAACATTGCTCGATCCTCACGTTTCATTTTAATATTCCTACAAAATTTTGAGGTGGGTGTTAAAATTATTTTTTTTCCTAGTTCTATTTCGGATAATATATCTCCATATGAAGTTTTATAAGATAAACTAATTGATTATTTATGCTTCAATTCTTCTTTCACGTAGACATATATTTAGTCCTAAGGTCACTACTACAGTTAGAAATTTTCTTTTCTAAAGACATTAAGTTTTATGAATATATTTTCCTTTCAAAAACCAAGATATGACCTTTTCTACTTCACTTCAAAAACCAAGATGTATTTGATCCTCACCTTTCAAAAGACATTAAGAAATTAATATAGGGTTTTGGGTTTGCCTCGAAAGGGTTGATAGTGTGGAGAGCCTTGACCTCTCTTTCTACTTCACTTCAATCGTTCTTTTCATTTTCTCACCATTTCTTTAAGAAACAAATAAAAGTAAACATGGGATAAGATAAAAAAGATGAACTAAAATAAAACACAATAAATTAAAATAAAATAAATTAAGCTAAACTGAAACAAAATAAAATAAAACTAAATACACATAATTACATATGTTATTTCTCAAATTAATAAATATATTTTGTATAATTTTTATTTTTGTATTTTATCTTTCTTTATTTTGAAATTAATTGTATTTTTTTCTTTTTTTCTATTATTTTTACTTGGAGGTTGACCATATAATAACGATATAATTAATTAAAAATAACAATAAAATAACTAGTTATTATGCTTTAGAATATTTAAAATAAAAGAAATGTAGAATACAACAAATATGGAAGAAAAGAATTTTATTATAAAATATTCTCATCTACAATCTGAGAAGAAAATACATTTAACGATAATACATTGTTCCAATTTTATCCGCACATAAAGGTAAAAGAAGAAAATTTGGAGGAAATTTAAAAAGTATAACAGGTGATTTTGAAGATAACGATAGTCCATATTTAGCAAGACCATCTGCCACCGAATTGGTCTCTCTAAATACATGATTCCAAGTAATGTAATCAACTCTGGCACCCATCTGTATTATTGAAGAAACAAGAGCATAAAATGGATGTTTTTGGTGGATGACTCTCCCGTTAATAAGTTGGATAGCGGTTAATGAATCACTTTCAACGATCAAATTTTTATGTCCCATTGATATTCCTATTTCCATTCCAAGCTTGATTGCAAATAATTCAGCTTCTGCTGCTGAATCAACTTTTAACACACTTGAGAAGGCAAAAAGAAAATCACCCTGAGAATCTCTGATAACACCTCCTGCAGCGGCCTTTTTTCCATCCCAAGTGTAAGCTCCATCACAGTTAATTTTAACATATCCTTTTGGAGGTGGTATCCAACAAACTAATCTTGTAAAACTTGAATTATCTCTCTGAAAAAAAAATGTTTGTTCACCAATTGATAAATAAATTACAAATATAACAATGTTAAAAAATCAAATGAAAATTTAAATTTTTGACATCTAATTGAAAGTAAAAATAAAAGAATAATAATTATTATTATAATAAAAGATGATTTTTATGTCAAAATAAATTACTAGATAAACATGTTTCAAGGACATAAAACACTCCAAATTAAACTTTCACCATAATCTTTTTGCGTATTTTTCTTTAGTAAAAAAAATATGACATCCGGCATATCCTATTGTAACATTTCTAGATTAATTTATAATTATAAAAGAATGCAAAACTTTTTCAATCTTATTTATTTGTGATTCTCTATTATTACTATTGTGAATAGAAAATAACATCAATAGCCACATTATATGTGAACAATATGATTTATCTTTTTAATTCAAAACTAAATTAATTTGGAATAAAAGAACATAGTATGAAAATGTTATCATTATTAACATTTTAATGCAAAAGGATGAAAGAAATTTACCTTATCAATATGAAAGTTGTTGTTTGTGTTAACCCACCAATGTAAGTTTGGGCATTCTTCACCCTTTGGACAATTACCATTTATCCAATCTGCACATGTAGTAGGTGATGATGACCTTTGAGAAATCTTCCTTTCTACCTCCATACTTTGTAACAATGAACAAGACACAATTCTCTCTAGACTTAACTCTCTCCGCATAAATGGTTTTCAGGAAAATGGAAATGATGATTTTGAAGGAAAAGATAGTGTAATAGATTTTGGATATGACTCATTTAAATAGAGAAATGAAATACTACAACATAAAGAGTTAGAGATAATATAAAATAAAATATTAAAAAAATCAAGATAATGTAATAATATAAAAATAAAATAAATGACGAAAGATAAAAATAAAAGAATAAAATAAAATAAACATAACAATAAACCATATATAATTATCGTATCTTTAGTTTTAAGTAAAACATTAAAGTTGATTTATATACTACGATGGATAAAAAAATACAATCCTATAAAAACTTAAAATATTTGTGCAAATACTCCAAATCTATAAATGTAGTTCTCTGTCCTAACTAAACCAATATGAATATATATATATCATAAATATTTTTATATTTTTTAGTTAGGTTAACATTGTTAACTGCTTTTAAGTATTTGCAGTATCTAAGATTTTGTATTTTTTATTTAAGTTTGTGAGATATTTATTGATGTAAGGATATAAATTTAAATATGTATAAATGAAAATTTTGATTAATATATTATAGTTTTTTTACTATAATACATAATATTATGTGTTAGTTGTTAATAGTTATTAAGGCGAAAAAGTAACTCAAATAAATTAAATGACTAAACTTAAGTCTCACATAAAAACTAAATAAATCTTATTAAAGGAGATAATTTATTTTCAAAACTAAATTAATTTAATATATTCAATTAAAAGTAATAATTTTAGGTTAAATAAGTTAAATTGTTAGTATGTTAATTATTCGACTGAAAATTGGCTGGATATATTATATTTTAATTTTTTTTTTATAAGTTTGTAATTGTCAGACCTCATTAAAACGCACCCAAATATCCCTCTGCACGGACGCCAGGTGTCAAACAACGAGGATCAGAAATCAGATAGTGGAATGCAGGTGTCAGCAGAAGAGCGGACGCTTTTTTTGACGTGGGAAGAAAACTAATTTTTCTAAAACTTCCGTCTCACTCTCTTCTGCATGCACCCTTCTTCCCAAAACTCTGAACTTCTCATTTCTCCTTCTTCTCACTAAAAACTCCCCCTTCTCTTTACCAAAACTCACTCTTTCTCTACTCCGATCTCCATTCAGGCACCGTAGGAGCACTTCCGGCGTCCCAAGCTTTAGTTTGATCCGATTGGTTTCAAATTCTGAACGGGTAAGTTTTTCTTGTCTTTAAACGTTCGTTCTTGTAAACATGCAAACCAAGTTCTGGTTGCATGGGTCCTTAGTTTCATTCTGAACGAGTTTGGTCTGTTGCTTTATTTTGGTTCGAAGAGTCGTTGAGCGTTGAGGGTAGAAAGGATCTTAGTTCGGCGAGCTGAGTTTTAGTCTGAAGGACGTACGTTCACGCTCTTAGGTAAGGGAAGCTTATTTAATTTAATTTGTATGCTATTGTACTGTATGAACATTTGTTAGTTGACTGAATGAATTGGATGCATGATGATTGATATGTTTGTAGTACATGAACGTTCGTTTATTTAATAAGTGGAAATGAAATATGACTGAGTTATGTTATGATGTATGAAATATATGATATCTCTATGTTTGAAGGGTATGAAATATGAATGTATAAAGTGTGAAACTATATGTAATAAATGAGTTGGAATATAAATGATCCTGATATGATTTCCCATAAGAAAGTATACGTTCGTTACTGAACGGTCCTTGACCGTTCGGTTTTATAGTGAATTTGGTTAGTAATGGATTCTTTCATTTGGGAAGAATCCTAGTTGAGGACGAGCGTCTACACTTCGAATTACTGTGCTTGAGCGTTCGGCCAAGCATAGTTCTGTCTTGATATTCTGCTATGAAATATTTTAGTTATTCCTAAATACTACTTCAATAGTACCTTGGCATAATTATCAAGTTTCTTTTATATAAGTTAGTGGCACCTGGTCTTATACCAAGTGTTCGTCATAAGCAAGTGTTGGTCTTACACCAGGCATTCGTTCTATCTCTTTAAGCTAAATTTCCTTATATGAGCGTTCGTTCAAGCCCTCTAGGGTTTGCTCACTATAGTGTTCAGTCTTTGACTGTCACTTGGAATCTTGATACTAAACTCAATTAAACTAAGTATTCACAAACGTTCGGTGTCGTCATATGAGACATTTTAGGTATTATCTTAGTGCCTTGAAATATTCTTATTCATATGTTTCACTCTGGAGTCCTTGTTCTTGGTCTGGTATTTTAATGTTCAAATGGAGTTCTCAAGAGTCGGTTTATCTAATTGGCTCAGCGTTGAAATCGACGTTCGTTCATTCGTTTCTTGGAATATATTATTGTGCACGCTATCTTTCTTAAAACCGATGTCAACCTTTGGTCTTAATCCATTCTCAAATTTGAAGATATCTCTGTCTCGCTCTATGTGTTCGGCCTAGTTTTGAGTTCGGGTTGAACGTTCGTTATTTGGAATCCTCATGAATCTTTGTACGAGGTGATTAAATGAGATGTTTATTAATAAAAGATGAAGAAAATGTAATATGGAAATGTTGTTGATTATGGACGAGCGTTCCGGGGAGGAACGACTCATGTATGAATATTGCAATTTGTAAAGTATGACTGTGGTAATGCTAAGCTGTCTATTCATCCTGATGTTCCGTGAGTACTCGTCCTCATGTAGAGGGGGTAGGTCATGTGTGGGAACGGCGGGAGGTCCTAGTCCTTAGGGGTACTTTGGACAGATAGGACTAACCTCGGGTGGCAACTGATGAGAGTTTTCCAGTTACTACACCACCCGGGTGCACGAACGTCGTAGCTACACAGATTTCATACAGTCCGGACGGTCAGTCTAGTATATTAGACTTGTGTGAACGAACTCTGATTTATTTTGTTTGAATGATTTTGTGAAATGTACGATATGCATGAATTAAATTACATAAGCTTACCCTGTGTTTCCTGTCGTGTCTTGTTTTGTACGTTCGTCTTGTCGTTGCAATGATCATCTCTGTGGATGTGAGCAGAAGGGCACGCACTGTTGGAAGATACGCTGGAAGAAGAAAATTTGGTAGAAGTTGAAGTTAAGACCGAACCTTAGGACGTTCGGTCAGTAGAGTAGTTTTTGAAATAAGGCGGTCTGTCGCCACTTTCTCATCTTTGTATGAATGACCGTTCGGTATTTGACTTTTGTAAACCGTTCGGTCAGACTCGTACTTATGTATTGTGTAAATATAGTAACTCTTTCTGCAAGGTCGTTCGGCCGAGACCGTACGTTCTTGTATAGTGTAAGACTGGTCTGTTATATTATTAAATGTAATTATTCGATTATATGGTTCATTACTGTATATTTGGGATGTTACAGTATAACATTCCTTGACCGTTTTCATAAATTTTTAAGATTATGTCATACTTTCGATTCTGATAGATAATAATAAATATAATAATAATAAAACTTAATTAAGATATTTTTAATTTATGTTTTTTTTCATAAATATTAATCTTTTATCTTCTTTTTCATAAATGTTTAAGATTTTGTCATAATCTTGACGGTGACAAATAACAATAAAAATATTTTAGATAAGTGCTTTTTAGTTATTTTTTTCATTGAATAATTAAAAATTTTAAATTTTCTAATTTAGTAGTCTCTATGGTTTAGTTTTTTAGAGATGTGGTTGTTGTTTTGTGTAGTAATGTTATTCAATCATGTAAGATTTTGTAACTAATAAATATGATATTATCGCTAATATAAAGTCATAAATGAGTTTTATTATATTAATTAAAAACATGGTGAACATCAAGATAATTAGGTTATCCGGATGTATCTATATTTATTAAAGAATTGTTACACAAATTGATATAGTGATGAAGTAAAATTATTTAATAAAATAATAAGTACATTGTTCAAATAATAAAAATAACTTAATTGAAAAATATAAAATTGAAATATTTATTTAATAAAAAATTTTAACAAAGACTCAGTAAAAAATATTTATATTTATGAATATTTTAAAATTTAAATAAATCTAATAAAAAATATTTTATCAAACGAAAAATATAAAATTATTCATTTGAATATTATACAAATTATTATTTATGGTAACCTGTTAATTTGGATACGAGTAATTATTTAAAAAAATTTTGTTTATCCAATATTTCGTTGATCTTTATATAATATATATTGATAACAAAAAAATATATTTTTATTTTTTTGTTTCTATGAAGTTGGTCCTTGTACTATACTTCTTTGTTTAAGATTAGTTACCATGAGGTGTTATTAATAAAATAATTTTACAGAATTTATGATATAATTTTAGTATCTATTTTACATGTTCACCATCATTATTTTTTTTTCTAAAATCTAGATTAAACATTATAAGATCTAAATTAATTATCTATCTTACTTTTATTGATTCTGGATAAAATAATATAACTAATAGAGAATTTAATAAAGATAAAAAGATAAGATAAAATCAGGATTAAGTAATAAAATAATACTAAATATTTTATCCAAATCTTTACCGACGAAATTTTATGTCTAACATTATTATTATTATTAATTACTTTATGATAAATACATCAAGGAACATTCCTGGCAAGAACAAAATAACATGAATATTATATCTATATTTGGATTTTTCTACTTATAAAACATCATTTTTAACTAATTAAAAATGTATTTTGTATCATCTCAAAAATATAGTTTTAAACTATAATTAAGGGTCCTTACATTTATAATAAAATAGAATAGTTATAGGAATAAAATTTAATTTACAGTTAACATGAAATAACCATAAATTTCAAACTTTGAAGAAACCTATACTGCTACTATTACCAGTACAAACCGAACGTTCATACAAGCATCGTATTATACTGAACGGTCTTAAATTATTACAGAAATAGGTACAAGGGTGATCATTGCAAGGACAAAACGACCGAACGGACAACATGACAAGAAAGGAAAATAGGGCTAAGCTAGTGTAATTTAATTAACTATGTTAACATAAAATTCAGATACACACATAATACAATCATACATATACAGAATTCATGCAAGCATGTTATAACCGACCACTTCACACTGACTGTCTGGACTAGTATGAATATGAGTTATGGTCGTTTCTGCACTCGTAGGTGGTAATCTAAAAACCTTATTATTACCGTAGCATGGAAATCCCTTGAGCTGTCACACGAGGTTAGCCCGTTATTCCTCACCTTAGGTCAAGGTAATACATACCGCCCAGGCTAGGGCCTCCTGCTATTCCCATCACATGCATCACTATTCTCTACTTGAGACTCAGTGACCATTAAAATGTCAGGATGAACGCCAATACTAAGTTTTCCCTATTCATACTTTTACCACAATACAACCAACCACTAAGACATTCCTCCTTGGGATTCTCTTTCAGATCCATAATATAATTGTCACATCATACTTTCTCATCCCATTATGATTATCACACCATAACTTAATACCATCATACTTTCACATTACATTAGAATTATGATTATTCCTCATCCATCACATCTTTAAATAAATATCACACATAACAGTAAAACAATAATCCCACCTTTGAACACGACTGTCAACACTCAATTTTGTCCGGGTTGAAAAAAATGTGTTTTTATTGGTGTTTTTATTATTTTTCTTTTATTGTATTTTACCTGTTTGTTTTATTTTATTTTATTTTTTTTTTTATGTATTTAGATTTTTGTTTTTTTATTCAATTTCTATTTTATTTCTTATTTTCAATTTGTTTTAATAAAGTTAATTAATCAAAATAGTTAAAAAAAATTGAAATAGTTTAAAAAAATTAAAAATAATGAAAATAAATAAAATAAAATTGGAAAAAAGTAAAAAAAATGGAAAAAAGGGAGAAAACGTGGGAAATGGTATGGAATACGTGTCTCAGCAGGGGAGACCAGGTGGTTACAAGAGAATATTTTCAAGATTTTGGGGGTGAGGATTTGGTGAGATCAGAGAGAGAAAAAAGGGGAAAAGAGTGCACACGAGAAGAACATTATCTGGAATCATCATCCAGAGTCAGCATTGGTACCGGCACCGGCGAGAAGAGGCCACCGTCTACGCAGCGAACGATAGCAGCCACCTTAACAGCAGGTAAGTCTCTGTGCTTCCAGAATCATCGTGAACGCTTACTGCATAACTGCTTCTTATGCTTATTCCATGATGAATGCTTTTCCTCTGAACACCATGAGTTCCCTCATCACCAACCTCCCCTTCTTTTCATTCTCTGTTACACCATATTTCCTCTCTCTGCTATAACTCCCATGCTCACGGCCAATCTCAACAAATCAAAATCCAAAACCCATCGCACAATCCAAGAATGAAGGGATGAACTGGAGCGATGGCCGATGATGGTCTCAGCGGTGAAAGGCGGAGAGCTCGACGAAGAAGAGGCAGCTCGTATGTTTGAACTGGCGGAGACGAACCCCTTCCTGGGTTGCCGGTATCGGAGAGTGCAGACAAGAGCAAGGAAGCAGTGGCGCGAGGGTATTGAGTCCCGGCGGCCTGGAGCTGTTGAGAAGGAATTTGGTGGCCGTGGAGGTGGCCGAGGAGGTGGATGAGTATAGGCATGGGGAGGGACATCATCGTGACAGTGCATGCTCGTCGTGGAGGTTTTAGCAATGGTGAAGTGGATGTTGATGGATGAGGATGGCACGAGCGGATCGGAGATGAAGACGGAGGAAAACCATCCCTGAGAATCGCTGGTTTTCGAAGAGAGAGAAGTGGAAACGATGGTGTCTTGGCTGACGGTGGTTCTGGTGGTGCGAAGGGGTCGCCGGTGAAGCCAAGGTGCGTTCTGTTTGAGGTGACGGTGGTCGGCCATGGCAGAGGTGGTGATCAGTTGTGGTGATTGAACAAGAAACCTTGAATCTCTGGAGAAGGTGCAAATCGGCTTGAAGGAGTGAGAATGAGGATGAATCTCTGAACCCCTAGGAAATTCTAGGTTAGAAGCATTGGACTGGGCCAAGCCCATAAATGAACGTACGTCCGGGAACATTCAGCCTTTTTTTTGACCGTTCGTTCAACATTCCAAATGAACGAGCGCTCGTTATCTAAACGAGCGAACGCTCGTTATCCTTAAGCCTTTTTGAGCGATCGTTTCTCACCAATGAGCGATCGTTATCTAAACGAGCGAACGCTCGTTAACCTTAAGCTTTTTTGAGCGTTCGTTTCTCACCAACGAGCGCTCGTTATCTAAACGAGCGAACGCTCGTTAACCTTGAGCCTTTTGAGCGTTCGTTTCTCACCAATGAGCGATCGTTATCTAAACGAGCGAGCGCTCGTTAACCTTGAGCCTTTTGAGCGTTCGTTTCTCACCAATGAGCGATCGTTATCTAAACGAGCGAACGCTCGTTAACCTTAAGCTTTTTTGAGCGTTCGTTTCTCACCAACGAGCGCTCGTTATCTAAACGAGCGAGCGCTCGTTAACCTTGAGCCTTTTTGAGCGTTCGTTTCTCACCAACGAGCGCTCGTTATCTAAACGAGCGAGCGCTCGTTAACCTTGAGCCTTTTTGAGCGTTCGTTTCTCACCAACGAGCGCTCGTTATCTAAACGAGCGAGCGCTCGTTATCTAAACGAGCGAGCGCTCGTTATCTAAACGAGCGAGCGCTCGTTAACTTTCAGCCTTTCTGACCGTTCTTTAACCATTCCAAACGAACGAGCGCTCGTTATCCAAACGAGCGAACGCTTGCCTTTTTGACCGTTCGTTCAACATTCCAAATGAACGAGCGCCCGTTATCTAAACGAGCGAACGCTCGTTAACCTTAAGCCTTTTTGACCGTTCGTTCAACATTCTCGACAAGCGAGCGAACGCTCGTTCTCTTTAAGCTTTTTGACCGTTCGTTCAAATCTTCTCCCTGAAGAGCGCTCGTTATCCAAACGAACGAGCGTTCGTTTCCGAACCAATGAACGCTCGTTACTCAGCTTCAGTTTCTCAACGTCCGTTCGCCATGCCTTCAACGAGCGTTTGTTATTGAGCCTTCGTTCTCAACGTCCGTTCATCATATCTCTCGACGAACGCTCATCATTCAGCTCACATTTCTAAACGTCCGTCCGTCATGTTCCCCAATGGACGTTCGTCCTCTCCCCCAACGAACGTTCGTTCTTTACCTAACGAACGCTCGTTATTCTGAATCTCTTCCCAGCGTCCGTTCAGCCTCTCAATTTTCTTTTGTTTATTTATTTTTTCTTTATTGTCTTATTTTATTTCGTTCTATTTATTTATTTTAGACATTTACTTATCCTAAAATATATATTTAATAATACAATATTGATAGTTTAAATAAAAAGAAATTTCAAAGATATGTTTTAAAGGTTTAAGCACACGTGTGACCGCTCGCGTCGTCCTTGTGCTAAAAACCTTCTCTTCTCCTTAAATAAATTTCAAAAAATACGTTTTAAAGGTTTAAGCACACGTGTGACCGCTCGCGTCGTCCTTGTGCTAAAAACCTTTTCTTCTTTTCTTAAGTAAAATTTCAAAAATATGTTTTAAAGGTTTAAGCACACGTGTGACCGCTCGCGTCGTCCTTGTGCTAAAAACCTCTTCTTCTTCCTTAAATAAATATACAAAAAGTATACGTTTTAAAGGTTTAAGCACACGTGTGACCGCTCGCGTCGTCCTTGTGCTAAAAACCTTTTCTTCTTCTTAAATAAAATTTACAAAAATATGTTTTAAAGGTTGAACACTCGTGTGATCGCTCGCATCGTCCTAGTGTTCGATACCTTTCTCTCGTATTTATGTAATATTAAACGAAGGTATGTGTGCTCGTGCGATCGTCCGCATCAGCCTAGCACTCAATACCCTTAAGTTTTCCTAAATAAGTAGATAACGGTATGAGTGCTCGTGTGATCGTTCGCATCGGCCTAGTGCTTAATATCGTTATCTCTCTTTTCAAAAATAATTAATTAAAAGTATTTAAATATCATTTTAAAGGAATGAGTACTCGTGCGACCGTTCGCGTCGGCCTAGTACTCATTACCTTCTTTTTCTCGAAAATATCAAAAACATAAAAATCTCCAAAAATTAAAAACATCTGCTTTTTCAAACAAACAAACAGTCTTTCAGCTAGAACTACGTAACCCTGATTTCTCATTTTGAATGAGAATACGTAGGAGCAAGGTCAATCCTTGTCGGGCCCAAAAAACTAAAAAATATGTTTTGTTTATTTAGAATTTTATTTTAGGGGATAATTAAACATTTTGAAAACCGCATCATATTCGTGCATTTAGTTAAAGGTACTGCCTTAGGGTAGGCGTTGTGGGGTGCTAACACCTTCCCCATGCGTAACCGACTCCCGAACCCAATATTTGGTTTTCGTGGACCGTGCTTTATCATTTTATGGTTTTTCCGTAGTTTTCCAAAATAAACTATGGTGGCGACTCCAAATCTCTTTTCAAAACCCGTTTCTTTTTGGATCGTCGTCCCGTCGCGATTCCGGTTACGACAGATGGCGACTCCACTGGGGACATATAGAGAGTCGAGCCATTTAATTAGAGGCGCGAATTTGGTGTGGTTTTGCTTTGTGTTTTTTTTCCTTTTCTCTATCTGTGTTTGATATTTGGAATAACTGCAATAACTGTGGAATATTGAACCCTAGGGTAGACAATATGTTTATATCTGCCTGGGAATTTTTCTGGTTGTTTTGCAGGTGAGGGTTTGGGTGTGCATAATTTCCTCCCTTCACACACACACTTTTGGCATATCATGAGTGGGGCCCTATACCCGGGTCTGAGCGTAGCTTAGAATTAGAGGAGTTGTGTAGCGGTGTCACTCTGGGATGTACTTCCTGTTTGGCTATCGTGAGAACTCCAGCTAGAGTCTGTTCTCTTCATATGTGTTTTCACACCTAGTTGATTACTCGACTATTGTGGAGATGCTATGAAGGGGGCCATAGCTCTAGTGACCTTTGACCTTTAGGTTCAGGAAATCATCCTTGTGAGATTGCATATACTTGACCTTGAACTGAAAGCAATGAACATTTGGTAGGGCACGAAGGGAGGAATATATGCTTTTGTAACCCTCACGCTGTTCGTTTTTTTATATTACATTTCATACCATGCATGTGTTTTGTTTTGTCGTGTTATTTTATTATCATGCATCATATTCATACATCATTTAGTAACATGTTAATTTTAAGGGAAATCACAGGTACCTACTTGACTGCATACGAGATGGATGTTAACACAAGATCCGATGCTACACGGCATACCGACTCTTCCGATTTAAGAAAGAAGTATAGTCTAAGGACTCATGTTGGAAATTTGACCGGGCTGATAAACTTGGGCAAAAGGCTTAAGACTATAAAGAGAGAAACCTTTCAGAGAAGATATGGAAATTTGTTGAATTTAATGGAGGTTGAAGTACAAATACCCGCTATCACAGCCTTGGCACAATATTATGATTCTCCGCTTCGATGTTTCACATTTCAAGACTTTCAGTTGGCGCCAACCATAGAGGAGTTCGAGCATATCCTGGGTTTGCCATTGGAGGGCACCACTCCCTATCAACATTTAGAGCATCATGCCTCTATACCCACTATTGCTACCATCATGAAATTACATCCCAAGGAGCTTGAAGACAGGATGATGATGAGGAATCAAGTGCATGGGTTATCACAGGGATATCTAGAGCAGTATTTACATCATCTGGCTGATAAAGAAGATTGGGAAACTTTCATGGATGTATTAGCCCTCACCATATATGGCATTGTCTTGTTTCCCAAAATAGAAGAATTTGTGGATTACACCGCGATAGACGTCTTCGTGGCGAGTAAAACTAGATCAGAGAATCCTGTAACAGCAGTTCTTGCGGATGTTTATGGGACCTTAAGTTTTTGCCATGAGAGAAAGGGAAAGAAGATTCTTTGTTGCTTACCGGCGTTGTATACATGGATGACAACTCGCGTGTTTAAGGAAATGGTCGATGTCAAGAGTCTATCGGAGAATTTGTCACACCAAGGGCTTAAAGGTAAAGGAGGAAACGATTGGGCCCGATTCCTCGCCGGCTTGAGCGAAAGAAGTATAAAATGGCGCCTTCCTTGGCTCGGAAATAAACTGGCTATACAACATTGTGGTAGTTTTCCTAATGTGCCTCTCATAGGTGCCCGGTACTGTATCAATTACAACCCCCTTTTGGTGCAAAGACAATTTGGGCATCCTATAAAAGGGGCACCTTCATCAGATTACCTTGCTACCCTATTCATTTATTACGAAGACGGGCATTTCATCGAACTGTTAAGAAAGGTTAAAAGCGCCTGGGAAAATGTTGTTCGAGCAGAGAAGGACTTGAGGGATGGAGTAGTGGATAGCAAAGTTAGTTATCACACATGGATTCTAGAGAGAGTGAAAGTGGTCAAGTTGCCTTTCAAGCCAATCAAGGATCAATCAGCTAGTGAAGGACCATCCCAAGCTCCAGAAAGTGAAGAGGTGCAACAATTGAAAGCTGAGATGGAGAAATTGAAAATTAGGAATGCTAGGTTGGAAAACGAATTACAAAGGACGCGTAATGATCTTGTGGATATGAAAAATGATAATGAAGAAAAGTCGCGGGCTTATGAAAACCTTGTCAAAAGCCAGAAGGCTGAGAGGGATTACACATTTCGAGTGAAACAGGATCTGGCAGCTGCGAGTAAGGAATTATCCATGAGGGTAAATGAGAAGAATGTGGCTTTAGAAGAGGGAAAGGAATGGAAGCACCTCTACGAAGAAGCCAAAAGAGATAAACGAGAAGCCCTAAAGAGATTAAGAGAAGCGCAGATTCAGATAGAAAAAGCGGGGCATGAGATGAAAGAAATGGCCATGTCGTTTGAGGCGGATATGAATAGGGAGCGTTGGAAGCTAACAGAAGCAGAGGAAGAGCATCGAACTCTGATAAAACAAATGGAGGAATATATCGAGGAACAGGAGGAGCGATGGAGGTCGATAGATTTTGAAGAAAGGCATCAGGCCTTGATAAAGCGAATGGAAGAGCACATCGCCGAGCAAGAAATGGCTGTAAAGCACTGGAAGGAAAGATTCTCTCAGTTGGCTGCTTTGGCAAACGGGGCAATTGAAGACATCCCCAGGATGGTGTCGAATGCTGAAGCAAGCACTCATTTTTGTAACTCACCAGCGGAAATAGAATTGTTTATTAATCATTGTAAATGGTTGGTGGGAGAGATGAAATCTTTCATTGCCCGGGCGCGGGATTGATGTACATCGGAATTATGTGTTTTGTTCCTTAGACTATGTAATGGATCAAATTTCCTTTAAATGAAAGATAAGGAATGTTTGTTGGTATCGGCTTGTGTTAATTTTCCATCAGTATCGTCATCGTTATCCTGTGATTTCCACTTATCACTAGCATGCATCATGTTTTCTTTTGTTTTGCATTTTTCATCCTTATTTAATTTAATAAAAAAATACTAATAATTAGCAGTACAAGTGAGAAAACAACGACAAATTTTCCACGACATCCGTACAGGACCAGAGCTAACTCAAAGGTCATGGAGAATTGGGAGCAGTCACACGAATCTATTAAGGCCGATGTCAACCAGTTGAAGGATCAGATGGCCCAGATTTTGGCGGCTCTCGAAGCCCTAAAGACTACGGGAGGGGCGACGCCTGCGCAAGTTGAGGGAAGTGCTCATTATTACCCTCCGGTGTTCAGTTCTGGGAGCCAATCTGTTCCGTTCCCAATGTATGGATTACCTCCAGGTTACACCCCACCGGTGGGAGAATACACAGAAGGGGAGCAAACTTCATTCTCTTTCCCTACCACTGCCAACGTACCGCCAATCAGTACTCAGGGACCTATTGTAATGTCCGCACCCCTGGTAAATGAAGGAATGCATGCAAACATGTTGGATGGAATACGAGTAACTCCGGTGCCGCCTGTGATTACCGGAGAGGGCTTTTCTACAGGGGCTGCGCCGTATACTTTGTTTCAGGGGGTAACTAGTAATGTCGATGGGGCAAAGGATAAACTCGAGAGCCTAGAGGCAAGATTGAGGGCTGTTGAGGGGTATGAAAGTTATGGATTTGGGGATGTTTCTAGATTGAGCTTGGTTCCTGGCGTCAAAATTCCACATAAGTTCAAGGCGCCAGATTTTGAGAAGTATAAGGGAAATACATGCCCAAAGAACCATCTGACCTTGTTTTGCAGAAAGATGGCTGCATATGCTTATGACGAGCAGCTGCTCATCCATGTTTTTCAAGATAGTTTGGCTGGAGTGGCATTAAATTGGTATATCCATTTGGAGCCGGCTCGAATTCGTTGTTGGGCGGACTTGGCTGATGCTTTTGTGAAGCAGTACATATACAATACCCATGTTGCACCAGATCGTTTACAGCTGCAAATATGTCAAAGAAGGACAACGAAACTTTCAAAGAATATGCCCAACGGTGGAGAGAGTTAGCTGCACAAGTCGAACCACCTTTGTATGATAGAGAAATGGTGGCAATGTTTGTGAACACTCTCCAGCCGCCATTTTACGAGCACATGGTCGGGAACGTGTCTGCCAATTTCGCTGATATCATTATAATAGACGAAAGGATAGAAATTGGGGTTAAAAGTGGGAAAATTGCATACAGTTCGCCCGCAACTGCAAATTACAAAAAAACCGATTTCAATGCGGGAAAGAAGAAGGAAGGGGATGTGCATGCGGCATCAGCAATGCCTGTATGGAGAGGTCAAGCTCCCGCTCATAGCTTCCGACCATACTTGGGGCAACCCCCTTTTGCAGCTAATGCGGCGTTCGCTCATCAAGCCAGGCCTCAACAACAACAAGGGTATTATCAACCGCCATTGCCCCCAACTGATACTTGGAGGGCTGGGGCAATTGCAGGTCCAAATCAGAATGCGGGCCAAAATACTTACCCAAGAAGGAACCAATTTGTTAATTTCACCCCTATCCCTACAACTTACACAGAATTGTTACCCCAACTCGTCCAAAGGGGTTTGGTTGCTATTTGTCCAATGAAGCCCATGCAACCTCCGTATCCCAGGGGTTATGATGCAGAGGCCAAATGTAGTTATCATGGGGGAGGTGTTGGTCATTCAACTGAGAGATGTCTGGCTTTTAAACACAAAGTACAGACTCTAATCGACTCTGGGTGGTTAAAGTTTCAAGAAGATAAACCCAGCATTGAGACTAACCCACTTTCTGGGCATGAGAGTGCCTCGACGAATGCCATCGAGGATGAAAAATATGAGTTGATAAGGGACGCGGGTGGAATCCGAAGTTCCAGAAAGTTTATCTTCAAGGCACTGATAAAGGTGGGCCTTTTAAAAGGTGATTATGACGAGGATGTAACATGCGCGCTTCATCCGGATGATGGACACTCTATTGAGGAATGTGGTGAATTTGAGTATGTTCTGCAAGACCTGCTGGATCGGGGTTTGATGCAAGTATGCTACAAGGATAAGGAGGGGGAAGTGTTTACACAGATTGGTGGAGAATCTGACGTAACTCTGCCTGAGCCGTTGGTGATCTATTTCACTAGAACCACCCTTGCGCCAGAGGCTGAAGAAAAGTCGTCTGTCATCATTCGGGCGCTGTCTCCCTTTCCTTACAAAACGAGAAGGCTGATGGAAGAAAGGAGAGAGCGCGGTCTAGCTCGTGTAGAAAGGCGTGAGCCCAGGGTGGAAAAGATTCGTATTCGTGACATCAGGGAAAAATTTCGTAGTGCTGGTTGGATCAACACGGGCCATATAACAGCCATGGAGGATGAAGATAGCTTTGAATGCTCAAGTTTCGTGCGGGCCGGCTCCCCAGGTGCACCACTCAACAATTGGAACTCTGAGTTTACCCGTGATGCTTAATTTGAATAAAATGTAATAGTTTTAAGTAATCCTATAGCTTCACCCGGGGCTTTAGGATTCATGACTTACGGGTTGACGTTTAGTTTTTGTGCTCAGCGTGATAATCGAATCGTGTTTGTTTTTATCATCATTTCGCATTAGTCATCTTTTTTTCCTTTTTTATTTATTCCTTTTTTTTTCATAAATTTAAATAATGCAGACGTGACAATGAAAGTTTTGAAAATAACAATGTCGGTATTCCTAATTTTGAACACCCTATCGATAATACGGAAGATGATTATGAAGATAATCCGGAACCCTCTCCAGAGCTCTTGAGATTAGTGGAACAAGAGTCTAAAGAGATAAAACCCCATCTGGAAGAGGTTGAAGTACTCAACTGGGGAGAGGAAGAAGAGAAAGGAAGTAAAAATCGGTACTGGCATGAAAAAGGAAGTGAGGAAAGGGTTGCAAGCCCTATTGAAGGAGTTTAAGGATGTGTTCGCTTGGTCTTACAATGACATGCCAAGTTTGGATACCAATATTGTGCAACACAAGCTCCCACTTAAACCGGAATATCTCCCAGTCAAGCGAAAAACTAAGAAGAATGAAAAATGAATTTGACAAAAGGGTGCATCCCAGAGAATTCCACGAAGGCGAGCTGGTGTTGAAGATGATCTTGCCTGTACAAAAGGATCATAGAGGCAAATGGACCCCGAATTATGAAGGGCCATTCGTAGTGAAGAAGGCATTTTCTGGTGGGGCACTAATTCTCACAAGGAAGGATGGAGAGGAGTTACCATTACCGGTTAATTCGGGTGCAGTAAAAAAGTTTTACACATGATGATTCCGTGATAGGGGATCAATATTAAGGGATATTGACATGATCTTTTTAGTTTGTTGTACTCTGTGTTATTTCATTCAATAAATACTGCATGGTTTCATTCATAATTTTTGTTTGCACGCTTCTTGAAATATTGCATGTCGCGCTGAGCTTTTAGGTAAATAAAGGAAAATAAAGGTAATGATAATTAAGCACACATGAGTAAAAGCATCACGGGTATATTCGGTTGGCACCAGCTCGTTCCTGAGGGATGTCGTGAAAGACTAAAAAAGGAGAGAATAAAAATGCACATGTTGAATTCATTGTCAATTAGGTTGTCTAGGGCATAGTACGTTCAAAAAAAAAAAAAAAAAAAAAAAAAAAAAAAAAAAAAAAAACAACTGGAAATGGCAAAGATGCAGAGTCTTCTCCTGATTCAGAGTTTCGGGGGTAACTGGTGTTCATTTCTCGTTAAAGCATCCGCTTTCTTATTGTGTGAACCCCTAACCTTTTCATTTCCCTTCAAAACAAAGGATTGTCGTGGATAGAACACTGGGGCAGTTGTCATCATTGTACCCATGCCCAATGATCCGCGATCGGGGAGCAAAAATTAAAAAAAAAAAAAGAAAAAAAAAAAAAAATTTTTGAAAAAATGAAGTCGATGTGTCAACTGCTACAGAATTTCGTCTCATGGTTAAGGTTGTGGAAAGCAAGTCAAGCAAGCTTCAGGATGACGTGTGGCCGTTTTCTTTATCCAAATGATAAAAGAGGTTTAATCAATTGCACCCACTTTGAGCCGTAAGTCGTAATCATTTTTCATTACCCTAGACAAGAATCATTAGCATATCGACGTCAACTCAAAAACATACATCATAAGCATCCAAAGTTGAGGAGGAAATCTCTAAAAAAAAAAAACAAAACAAAAATGAAAAGGAAAGTATCATAAGGGACCACAGCAGGGGCAACAAAAAGAATGATCCAAAAGGAAAGAAAGAAAAAAAACAACAATAAAGGATGCCTGAAGTTTAAATCTCTAAAGACAGTTGACTGGGCACCTTGCAAATGATTCTTGTTTAAAAACTTTAACCGTCAAACACTTATTTGGGCTTTCATTATCCATTTCTTTCATAACCCGTTTGCCTTTTAGCCACGTTACAAGCTGATTAAAGTCCACGCCGACTGAAGTTTGTTCGTCCTGGTCTTTCTTACGAACTTAACTCTGGGAAGGAATGATGTGGTGACTGATATCATCACTAGAAGAAAAGAAAGGACATTGAAAATGAAAGGTGAAAATACAATGTAAAGTCTCCCCGTCAATCGTCATGTCAAGAAGGAACCCTCAGCTAGGACAATCCTTCCTACCCAAACCTTTTCACTCCCCAAATCGTACTTACTGTGCACAACAAAATTGGGGCAGTCTTGTGGGCCCTACATGTTTCTATGTTAACCATATCTCCCCAGATGAGGAGAACACAAATGTTAGCTCCACATACAATCATTCAGCTATCTACTTCTCGTCCCTATTTTTCCCTCACCTTCTCGGGTTCAGGCCAAATTGGATTGCAGGAAGCGATAAAGAGAACTTGAACTCATGATTACACCCTTCTCTTTCTCATTAGAGGGCTCACTGTCTCCTGACATTTTATGATTACGTTTTGAACGTACATTAGGTTTGATGACAATGTTGACAATGAGTTTCAAACATGGGCAGTCTAATTAAGAGAGAGTGGCAAGAAAAAAAAAAAAAAAAAAAAAAAAAAAAAAAAAAACAACAAAGGTTTCATGTGTTTATTCATTCATGCACCCTCATGACATTACATCATACATTTCATAATAAGCAAGGTATTTTGTTTGAAAAAAATCCTTTAGGCACAAGAGAAATTGTGAAAAAGTTAATACAACATTTGCTTTTAAGTTTATTCAATGTTTTGCTAAGTGTTTACCAACGTTTCAGAAAGTTTCAAATCCAAGTTTTCTTCTGCGATACCGACCCTCTGCTTCGCAATGGTCGAATTCAAGTTTTTTCTCCTACGATATTGGCCCTCTGCAAGGCATTGGTCGAATCCAGTTTTCGCTTTATGGCCCTCTGCTAAGCAATGGTCTAATCCCATCTCATTGTTGTATTACTGGCCATCTGCTCGGCAATGGTCAATTTCAGCTCGTTGCTCTGTATTGTTGACCCTCTGCGTGGCAATGGTCGAATTCAAGTTTTTTCTCCTACGTTATCGACCTTCTGCATGGCAATGGTCGGATTTAAATTTTTGTTCTGTGAGTTTGGCCCTCTGCGAGGCAATGGTCAAATCCAGGTTTTAATTTTCTGTTATCGACCCTCTGCATGGCAATGGTCAGATTTAAATTTCTGTTCTGTGAGTTTGGCCCTCTGCGAGGCAATGGTCAAATCCAGGTTTTAATTTTCTGTTATCGACCCTCTGCATGGCAATGGTCGGATTTAAATTTTTGTTCTGTGAGTTTGACCCTCTGCGAGGCAATGGTCAAATCCAGGTTTTAGTTTTCTGTTATCGACCTTCTGCATGGCAATGGTCGGATTTAAATTTTTGTTCTGTGAGTTTGGCCCTCTGCGAGGCAATGGTCAAATCCAGGTTTTAATTTTCTGTTATCGACCCTCTGCATGGCAATGGTCAGATTTAAATTTCTGTTCTGTGAGTTTGGCCCTCTGCGAGGCAATGGTCAAATCCAGGTTTTAATTTTCTGTTATCGACCCTCTGCATGGCAATGGTCGGATTTAAATTTCCATTCTGTGAGTTTGGCCCTCTGCGAGGCAATGGTCAAATCCAGGTTTTAATTTTCTGTTATTGACCCTCTGCATGGCAATGGTCGGATTTAAATTTATGTTCTGCGAGTTTGGCCCTCTGCGAGGCAATGGTCAAATCTAGGTTTCAGTTTTTTGTTACTGATACTTTACTTAACATTGGTCGTTTGGCATCGGGACTTGAACCATTTTGTTTGTTTTCTTTCATGATTGAAACCCGGACAAAATTAGTGTCTTTATCTTTACTTAGCTTTACTTAAATAATACGAAAAGATTAAATTTTCGTATTATTTAGTAATATCTAAGTAAAGAGGGGCAGCTGTCAACACTCAATTTTGTCCGGGTTGAAAAAAATGTGTTTTTATTGGTGTTTTTATTATTTTTCTTTTATTGTATTTTACCTGTTTGTTTTATTTTATTTTATTTTTTTTTTTTATGTATTTAGATTTTTGTTTTTTTATTCAATTTCTATTTTATTTCTTATTTTCAATTTGTTTTAATAAAGTTAATTAATCAAAATAGTTAAAAAAAATTGAAATAGTTTAAAAAAATTAAAAATAATGAAAATAAATAAAATAAAATTGGAAAAAAGTAAAAAAAATGGAAAAAAGGGAGAAAACGTGGGAAATGGTATGGAATACGTGTCTCAGCAGGGGAGACCAGGTGGTTACAAGAGAATATTTTCAAGATTTTGGGGGTGAGGATTTGGTGAGATCAGAGAGAGAAAAAAGGGGAAAAGAGTGCACACGAGAAGAACATTATCTGGAATCATCATCCAGAGTCAGCATTGGTACCGGCACCGGCGAGAAGAGGCCACCGTCTACGCAGCGAACGATAGCAGCCACCTTAACAGCAGGTAAGTCTCTGTGCTTCCAGAATCATCGTGAACGCTTACTGCATAACTGCTTCTTATGCTTATTCCATGATGAATGCTTTTCCTCTGAACACCATGAGTTCCCTCATCACCAACCTCCCCTTCTTTTCATTCTCTGTTACACCATATTTCCTCTCTCTGCTATAACTCCCATGCTCACGGCCAATCTCAACAAATCAAAATCCAAAACCCATCGCACAATCCAAGAATGAAGGGATGAACTGGAGCGATGGCCGATGATGGTCTCAGCGGTGAAAGGCGGAGAGCTCGACGAAGAAGAGGCAGCTCGTATGTTTGAACTGGCGGAGACGAACCCCTTCCTGGGTTGCCGGTATCGGAGAGTGCAGACAAGAGCAAGGAAGCAGTGGCGCGAGGGTATTGAGTCCCGGCGGCCTGGAGCTGTTGAGAAGGAATTTGGTGGCCGTGGAGGTGGCCGAGGAGGTGGATGAGTATAGGCATGGGGAGGGACATCATCGTGACAGTGCATGCTCGTCGTGGAGGTTTTAGCAATGGTGAAGTGGATGTTGATGGATGAGGATGGCACGAGCGGATCGGAGATGAAGACGGAGGAAAACCATCCCTGAGAATCGCTGGTTTTCGAAGAGAGAGAAGTGGAAACGATGGTGTCTTGGCTGACGGTGGTTCTGGTGGTGCGAAGGGGTCGCCGGTGAAGCCAAGGTGCGTTCTGTTTGAGGTGACGGTGGTCGGCCATGGCAGAGGTGGTGATCAGTTGTGGTGATTGAACAAGAAACCTTGAATCTCTGGAGAAGGTGCAAATCGGCTTGAAGGAGTGAGAATGAGGATGAATCTCTGAACCCCTAGGAAATTCTAGGTTAGAAGCATTGGACTGGGCCAAGCCCATAAATGAACGTACGTCCGGGAACATTCAGCCTTTTTTTTGACCGTTCGTTCAACATTCCAAATGAACGAGCGCTCGTTATCTAAACGAGCGAACGCTCGTTATCCTTAAGCCTTTTTGAGCGATCGTTTCTCACCAATGAGCGATCGTTATCTAAACGAGCGAACGCTCGTTAACCTTAAGCTTTTTTGAGCGTTCGTTTCTTACCAACGAGCGCTCGTTATCTAAACGAGCGAACGCTCGTTAACCTTGAGCCTTTTGAGCGTTCGTTTCTCACCAATGAGCGATCGTTATCTAAACGAGCGAGCGCTCGTTAACCTTGAGCCTTTTGAGCGTTCGTTTCTCACCAATGAGCGATCGTTATCTAAACGAGCGAACGCTCGTTAACCTTAAGCTTTTTTGAGCGTTCGTTTCTCACCAACGAGCGCTCGTTATCTAAACGAGCGAGCGCTCGTTAACCTTGAGCCTTTTTGAGCGTTCGTTTCTCACCAACGAGCGCTCGTTATCTAAACGAGCGAGCGCTCGTTAACCTTGAGCCTTTTTGAGCGTTCGTTTCTCACCAACGAGCGCTCGTTATCTAAACGAGCGAGCGCTCGTTATCTAAACGAGCGAGCGCTCGTTAACTTTCAGCCTTTCTGACCGTTCTTTAACCATTCCAAACGAACGAGCGCTCGTTATCCAAACGAGCGAACGCTTGCCTTTTTGACCGTTCGTTCAACATTCCAAATGAACGAGCGCCCGTTATCTAAACGAGCGAACGCTCGTTAACCTTAAGCCTTTTTGACCGTTCGTTCAACATTCTCGACAAGCGAGCGAACGCTCGTTCTCTTTAAGCTTTTTGACCGTTCGTTCAAATCTTCTCCCTGAAGAGCGCTCGTTATCCAAACGAACGAGCGTTCGTTTCCGAACCAATGAACGCTCGTTACTCAGCTTCAGTTTCTCAACGTCCGTTCGCCATGCCTTCAACGAGCGTTTGTTATTGAGCCTTCGTTCTCAACGTCCGTTCATCATATCTCTCGACGAACGCTCATCATTCAGCTCACATTTCTAAACGTCCGTCCGTCATGTTCCCCAATGGACGTTCGTCCTCTCCCCCAACGAACGTTCGTTCTTTACCTAACGAACGCTCGTTATTCTGAATCTCTTCCCAGCGTCCGTTCAGCCTCTCAATTTTCTTTTGTTTATTTATTTTTTCTTTATTGTCTTATTTTATTTCGTTCTATTTATTTATTTTAGACATTTACTTATCCTAAAATATATATTTAATAATACAATATTGATAGTTTAAATAAAAAGAAATTTCAAAGATATGTTTTAAAGGTTTAAGCACACGTGTGACCGCTCGCGTCGTCCTTGTGCTAAAAACCTTCTCTTCTCCTTAAATAAATTTCAAAAAATACGTTTTAAAGGTTTAAGCACACGTGTGACCGCTCGCGTCGTCCTTGTGCTAAAAACCTTTTCTTCTTTTCTTAAGTAAAATTTCAAAAATATGTTTTAAAGGTTTAAGCACACGTGTGACCGCTCGCGTCGTCCTTGTGCTAAAAACCTCTTCTTCTTCCTTAAATAAATATACAAAAAGTATACGTTTTAAAGGTTTAAGCACACGTGTGACCGCTCGCGTCGTCCTTGTGCTAAAAACCTTTTCTTCTTCTTAAATAAAATTTACAAAAATATGTTTTAAAGGTTGAACACTCGTGTGATCGCTCGCATCGTCCTAGTGTTCGATACCTTTCTCTCGTATTTATGTAATATTAAACGAAGGTATGTGTGCTCGTGCGATCGTCCGCATCAGCCTAGCACTCAATACCCTTAAGTTTTCCTAAATAAGTAGATAACGGTATGAGTGCTCGTGTGATCGTTCGCATCGGCCTAGTGCTTAATATCGTTATCTCTCTTTTCAAAAATAATTAATTAAAAGTATTTAAATATCATTTTAAAGGAATGAGTACTCGTGCGACCGTTCGCGTCGGCCTAGTACTCATTACCTTCTTTTTCTCGAAAATATCAAAAACATAAAAATCTCCAAAAATTAAAAACATCTGCTTTTTCAAACAAACAAACAGTCTTTCAGCTAGAACTACGTAACCCTGATTTCTCATTTTGAATGAGAATACGTAGGAGCAAGGTCAATCCTTGTCGGGCCCAAAAAACTAAAAAATATGTTTTGTTTATTTAGAATTTTATTTTAGGGGATAATTAAACATTTTGAAAACCGCATCATATTCGTGCATTTAGTTAAAGGTACTGCCTTAGGGCAGGCGTTGTGGGGTGCTAACACCTTCCCCACGCGTAACCGACTCCCGAACCCAATATTTGGTTTTCGTGGACCGTGCTTTATCATTTTATGGTTTTTCCGTAGTTTTCCAAAATAAACTATGGTGGCGACTCCAAATCTCTTTTCAAAACCCGTTTCTTTTTGGATCGTCATCCCGTCGCGATTCCGGTTGCGACAACGACCGAACGTGAAAGATCAACATAACCTATTAACAATACCGAACGGGAGAGCACTCCCAATATGAGAACATGACCGAACGGTCATTTAGAGAATAAGACTCAAGCAAGAGTCGAACACTTGGACTTATATCAAGCACTTATGATTTAGAACGAACAATATTGGCTTAGACCGAACACTATTAACTTAGTACAAGTACGATATTGTGCACTAGTATAAGAACGAGCGCTGATAAGAGACCACACAACTCAATAATACCGATCGCTAACACTATCATAAATACTATTACAAAACCGAGCACTATGTCGAACGAGCGCTGGTCCAAGACCAAACACTTACCAAGAACGAGCGCTAGTACAAGACTGGGCACTACCAAGACAGTACATGACCGAGCGGTCAATAATAGTTAAAACCTATGATAGACCGAACGTTGTTTAAAACCAAATGATATGCTTAGACAAACTACTATATTCACCTCGATATCCATATACAAGACCGATCGGTCATTAACTAAGGATCCACAAAAGTAGGACTCAGTTAAGACTGAGCGCTAATACATAGTACTATTAATAACGAACGCTAAACCTAGTACAACTAATAACAACCGGTAATACCCATCCTAAGACTGTCTAGTTTGAAAATGAATACTTTTAAACCGAACGTCACTATTAAACCAAACAACACATAACCAAATTATCACTACAAAGCCTAATACTGCTAAGCCCAAATATATGACCAGACCGAGCGTTCTATACCGATCGCTCGATTTTCTACAAAACTTGCAGAACTTCTCAACCACTTCATAGATTTCATCCAAACCCAGAATATTGCATATAACAGTTCTCACCCAAAATTACCGAACATCAAATAATTCAATTTCACATACATGCAACATCATCAAACAACAGTTTCATACATAAAAACTAAGTAATTAAATTAGCTAGCTTCCCTTACCTCTTGACCGGACCGAACAACGATTATTCTTTTCCAGACTCTGCTTCCTCCCCAAAAAATCCCAAGAACACCAGCTCAGACCAACAACTTGATCGTTGCAAAAATGAAGTCCTTGACACCAGGAAGACTCAGGCGTTGCCTGATTGATGATCGTAAGAAGAAAAGATAAGAATTTGCAGAGAGAAGAAGAAGAAGTTTAGAGAGAATGAGGAGAAAACTGAAATTCAGAAACATTTGGAGAAGAAAGTGCATGCATGAATGGCTCGAGATTTTTGAAAAAGCTAATTATATCCTACCGTCAAAATCTACTCGGTCCAATCCAATGCACTCATCTGGATTCCACTTTGTTGTTGAATTTAAGGGTCTTGACATATTTTGTCTTAATTAAAAAAAAAATAAAAGCAGTTAAAAAGTAGCAAGAGATAATTAAAAATAGCAAAAATTACAATTTTCTCATAAAAGCCTAAAAGTCAAAATTATTACAAGGATACGAATCAACCTCATTTTTTTTTCTCTTCTTGTCTGTTAACATATTTTTCATTTTGTTTTTTCTCCTCTCTCAGATAATTTTTTTTATGGGTTTGCATGATTTCTTCTCTCAAATTTGTGGCTAGATTCTTCTTTCTAATCCTTTACAACCAAATGGTAATGTTTTTCTCTTTATTCTACAAAAAGAAGCTCGACGTGAAATTCTTGATACAACTTCATCTTTTTCTCCTTGTAATAACTTAGTTTTCTATATTAATTCTTTTAAAAAATTTCAATCTAATAACAATAAATATAAAAGTATCAAAATGTAGTCACTGTGACTTGTTGGATCACACAAAAGATAAATGTTATAAGATTGTTGATTATCTTCCAAACTATTTGAAGAATTACTACTAATAATGTACATCATATTGATACTCAACCTAATAGTTCTTCAACTTCTTTATCTATTTTAACTCTTGCTCGTGCCAAAATTGATTCATTTTCTCACTACAAAAATGTCTAGTGATCTATACTACATAGAGTGATATTCCTACCATTATAATAGACAAGGACATGAATATTGATGTGCATTTCATACATCAAATTTATCTTATGCTATTATCAATTATGGTAATAGTACCACTAATGAAACTTGGCATAAATGCTTATGTCACACACTTATTATTGCTAATAAAGCTCCTTTAAGTTTGATTAGTCGACGTATTATTGTAGCACTTTGAACTTTCTAAGCAAAAATACTACCATTTTCATTAATTCTTTTATTTCATTCATTATAAGGGACTTTAAACATCCTACATATCAAGAATTTTGCTATTTTCTCCATTTAGTTGATGATAAAAAATAATATTTGATTTGGATTTATATGTGCTTAAAAACAAATATGATTATAACAAACTTATTCCTCGATTTTTCTCATATGTTGAAACTCAGGTTAACACCACTATTAAATTTTTTCAGTCAGATAATGATAAAAAAAATTATTTCAAAGATTTTTCTTTATAATAAAGGTGTTATACATTAGTTTTCTTGTGGTAAAAGACCTTAATAAAACACCGTGGCAGAAAGAGAATATTTACATATTTTAAACATTGCTCGATCCTCACGTTTCATTTTAATATTCCTACAAAATTTTGAGGTGGGTGTTAAAATTATTTTTTTTCCTAGTTCTATTTCGGATAATATATCTCCATATGAAGTTTTATAAGATAAACTAATTGATTATTTATGCTTCAATTCTTCTTTCATGTAGACATATATTTAGTCCTAAGGTCACTACTACAGTTAGAAATTTTCTTTTCTAAAGACATTAAGTTTTATGAATATATTTTCCTTTCAAAAACCAAGATATGACCTTTTCTACTTCACTTCAAAAACCAAGATGTATTTGATCCTCACCTTTCAAAAGACATTAAGAAATTAATATAGGGTTTTGGGTTTGCCTCGAAAGGGTTGATAGTGTGGAGAGCCTTGACCTCTCTTTCTACTTCACTTCAATCGTTCTTTTCATTTTCTCACCATTTCTTTAAGAAACAAATAAAAGTAAACATGGGATAAGATAAAAAAGATGAAATAAATAAAACACAATAAATTAAAATAAAATAAATTAAGCTAAACTGAAACAAAATAAAATAAAACTAAATACACATAATTACATATGTTATTTCTCAAATTAATAAATATATTCTGTATAATTTTTATTTTTGTATTTTATCTTTCTTTATTTTGAAATTAATTGTATTTTTTTCTTTTTTTCTATTATTTTTACTTGGAGGTTGACCATATAATAACGATATAATTAATTAAAAATAATAATAAAATAACTAGTTATTATGCTTTAGAATATTTAAAATAAAAGAAATGTAGAATACAACAAATATGGAAGAAAAGAATTTTATTATAAAATATTCTCATCTACAATCTGAGAAGAAAATACATTTAACGATAATACATTGTTCCAATTTTATCCGCACATAAAGGTAAAAGAAGAAAATTTGGAGGAAATTTAAAAAGTATAACAGGTGATTTTGAAGATAACGATAGTCCATATTTAGAAATACCATCTGCCACCGAATTGGTCTCTCTAAATACATGATTCCAAGTAATGTAATCAACTCTGGCACCCATCTGTATTATTGAAGAAACAAGAGCATAAAATGGATGTTTTTGGTGGATGACTCTCCCGTTAATAAGTTGGATAGCGGTTAATGAATCACTTTCAACGATCAAATTTTTATGTCCCATTGATATTCCTATTTCCATTCCAAGCTTGATTGCAAATAATTCAGCTTCTGCTGCTGAATCAACTTTTAACACACTTGAGAAGGCAAAAAGAAAATCACCCTGAGAATCTCTGATAACACCTCCTGCAGCGTCCTTTTTTCCATCCCAAGTGTAAGCTCCATCACAGTTAATTTTAACATATCCTTTTGGAGGTGGTATCCAACAAACTAATCTTGTAAAACTTGAATTATCTCTCTGAAAAAAAAATTTTTGTTCACCAATTGATAAATAAATTACAAATATAACAATGTTAAAAAATCAAATGAAAATTTAAATTTTTGACATCTAATTGAAAGTAAAAATAAAAGAATAATAATTATTATTATAATAAAAGATGATTTTTATGTCAAAATAAATTACTAGATAAACATGTTTCAAGGACATAAAACACTCCAAATTAAACTTTCACCATAATCTTTTTGCGTATTTTTCTTTAGTAAAAAAAATATGACATCCGGCATATCCTATTGTAACATTTCTAGATTAATTTATAATTATAAAAGAATGCAAAACTTTTTCAATCTTATTTATTTGTGATTCTCTATTATTACTATTGTGAATAGAAAATAACATCAATAGCCACATTATATGTGAACAATATGATTTATCTTTTTAATTCAAAACTAAATTAATTTGGAATAAAAGAACATAGTATGAAAATGTTATCATTATTAACATTTTAATGCAAAAGGATGAAAGAAATTTACCTTATCAATATGAAAGTTGTTGTTTGTGTTAACCCACCAATGTAAGTTTGGGCATTCTTCACCCTTTGGACAATTACCATTTATCCAATCTGCACATGTAGTAGGTGATGATGACCTTTGAGAAATCTTCCTTTCTACCTCCATACTTTGTAACAATGAACAAGACACAATTCTCTCTAGACTTAACTCTCTCCGCATAAATGGTTTTCAGGAAAATGGAAATGATGATTTTGAAGGAAAAGATAGTGTAATAGATTTTGGATATGACTCATTTAAATAGAGAAATGAAATACTACAACATAAAGAGTTAGAGATAATATAAAATAAAATATTAAAAAAATCAAGATAATGTAATAATATAAAAATAAAATAAATGACGAAAGATAAAAATAAAAGAATAAAATAAAATAAACATAACAATAAACCATATATAATTATCGTATCTTTAGTTTTAAGTAAAACATTAAAGTTGATTTATATACTACGATGGATAAAAAAATACAATCCTATAAAAACTTAAAATATTTGTGCAAATACTCCAAATCTATAAATGTAGTTCTCTGTCCTAACTAAACCAATATGAATATATATATATCATAAATATTTTTATATTTTTTAGTTAGGTTAACATTGTTAACTGCTTTTAAGTATTTGCAGTATCTAAGATTTTGTATTTTTTATTTAAGTTTGTGAGATATTTATTGATGTAAGGATATAAATTTAAATATGTATAAATGAAAATTTTGATTAATATATTATAGTTTTTTTACTATAATACATAATATTATGTGTTAGTTGTTAATAGTTATTAAGGCGAAAAAGTAACTCAAATAAATTAAATGACTAAACTTAAGTCTCACATAAAAACTAAATAAATCTTATTAAAGGAGATAATTTATTTTCAAAACTAAATTAATTTAATATATTCAATTAAAAGTAATAATTTTAGGTTAAATAAGTTAAATTGTTAGTATGTTAATTATTCGACTGAAAATTGGCTGGATATATTATATTTTAATTTTTTTTTTATAAGTTTGTAATTGTCAGACCTCATTAAAACGCACCCAAATATCCCTCTGCACGGACGCCAGGTGTCAAACAACGAGGATCAGAAATCAGATAGTGGAATGCAGGTGTCAGCAGAAGAGCGGACGCTTTTTTTGACGTGGGAAGAAAACTAATTTTTCTAAAACTTCCGTCTCACTCTCTTCTGCATGCACCCTTCTTCCCAAAACTCTGAACTTCTCATTTCTCCTTCTTCTCACTAAAAACTCCCCCTTCTCTTTACCAAAACTCACTCTTTCTCTACTCCGATCTCCATTCAGGCACCGTAGGAGCACTTCCGGCGTCCCAAGCTTTAGTTTGATCCGATTAGTTTCAAATTCTGAACGGGTAAGTTTTTCTTGTCTTTAAACGTTCGTTCTTGTAAACATGCAAACCAAGTTCTGGTTGCATGGGTCCTTAGTTTCATTCTGAACGAGTTTGGTCTGTTGCTTTATTTTGGTTCGAAGAGTCGTTGAGCGTTGAGGGTAGAAAGGATCTTAGTTCGGCGAGCTGAGTTTTAGTCTGAAGGACGTACGTTCACGCTCTTAGGTAAGGGAAGCTTATTTAATTTAATTTGTATGCTATTGTACTGTATGAACATTCGTTAGTTGACTGAATGAATTGGATGCATGATGATTGATATGTTTGTAGTACATGAACGTTCGTTTATTTAATAAGTGGAAATGAAATATGACTGAGTTATGTTATGATGTATGAAATATATGATATCTATATGTTTGAAGGGTATGAAATATGAATGTATAAAGTGTGAAACTATATGTAATAAATGAGTTGGAATATAAATGATCCTGATATGATTTCCCATAAGAAAGTATACGTTCGTTACTGAACGGTCCTTGACCGTTCGGTTTTATAGTGAATTTGGTTAGTAATGGATTCTTTCATTTGGGAAGAATCCTAGTTGAGGACGAGCGTCTACACTTCGAATTACTGTGCTTGAGCGTTCGGCCAAGCATAGTTCTGTCTTGATATTCTGCTATGAAATATTTTAGTTATTCCTAAATACTACTTCAATAGTACCTTGGCATAATTATCAAGTTTCTTTTATATAAGTTAGTGGCACCTGGTCTTATACCAAGTGTTCGTCATAAGCAAGTGTTGGTCTTACACCAGGCATTCGTTCTATCTCTTTAAGCTAAATTTCCTTATATGAGCGTTCGTTCAAGCCCTCTAGGGTTCGCTCACTATAGTGTTCAGTCTTTGACTGTCACTTGGAATCTTGATACTAAACTCAATTAAACTAAGTATTCACAAACGTTCGGTGTCGTCATATGAGACATTTTAGGTATTATCTTAGTGCCTTGAAATATTCTTATTCATATGTTTCACTCTGGAGTCCTTGTTCTTGGTCTGGTATTTTAATGTTCAAATGGAGTTCTCAAGAGTCGGTTTATCTAATTGGCTCAGCGTTGAAATCGACGTTCGTTCATTCGTTTCTTGGAATATATTATTGTGCATGCTATCTTTCTTAAAACCGATGTCAACCTTTGGTCTTAATCCATTCTCAAATTTGAAGATATCTCTGTCTCGCTCTATGTGTTCGGCCTAGTTTTGAGTTCGGGTTGAACGTTCGTTATTTGGAATCCTCATGAATCTTTGTACGAGGTGATTAAATGAGATGTTTATTAATAAAAGATGAAGAAAATGTAATATGGAAATGTTGTTGATTATGGACGAGCGTTCCGGGGAGGAACGACTCATGTATGAATATTGGAATTTGTAAAGTATGACTGTGGTAATGCTAAGCTGTCTATTCATCCTGATGTTCCGTGAGTACTCGTCCTCATGTAGAGGGGGTAGGTCATGTGTGGGAACGGCGGGAGGTCCTAGTCCTTAGGGGTACTTTGGACAGATAGGACTAACCTCGGGTGGCAACTGATGAGAGTTTTCCAGTTACTACACCACCCGGGTGCACGAACGTCGTAGCTACACAGATTTCATACAGTCCGGACGGTCAGTCTAGTATATTAGACTTGTGTGAACGAACTCTGATTTATTTTGTTTGAATGATTTTGTGAAATGTACGATATGCATGAATTAAATTACATAAGCTTACCCTGTGTTTCCTGTCGTGTCTTGTTTTGTACGTTCGTCTTGTCGTTGCAATGATCATCTCTGTGGATGTGAGCAGAAGGGCACGCACTGTTGGAAGATACGCTGGAAGAAGAAAATTTGGTAGAAGTTGAAGTTAAGACCGAACCTTAGGACGTTCGGTCAGTAGAGTAGTTTTTGAAATAAGGCGGTCTGTCGCCACTTTCTCATCTTTGTATGAATGACCGTTCGGAATTTGACTTTTGTAAACCGTTCGGTCAGACTCGTACTTATGTATTGTGTAAATATAGTAACTCTTTCTGCAAGGTCGTTCGGCCGAGACCGTACGTTCTTGTATAGTGTAAGACTGGTCTGTTATATTATTAAATGTAATTATTCGATTATATGGTTCATTACTGTATTTTTGGGATGTTACAGTATAACATTCCTTGACCGTTTTCATAAATTTTTAAGATTATGTCATACTTTCGATTCTGATAGATAATAATAAATATAATAATAATAAAACTTAATTAAGATATTTTTAATTTATGTTTTTTTTCATAAATATTAATCTTTTATCTTCTTTTTCATAAATGTTTAAGATTTTGTCATAATCTTGACGGTGACAAATAACAATAAAAATATTTTAGATAAATGCTTTTTAGTTTTTTTTTTCATTGAATAATTAAAAATTTTAAATTTTCTAATTTAGTAGTCTCTATGGTTTAGTTTTTTAGAGATGTGGTTGTTGTTTTGTGTAGTAATGTTATTCAATCATGTAAGATTTTGTAACTAATAAATATGATATTATCGCTAATATAAAGTCATAAATGAGTTTTATTATATTAATTAAAAACATGGTGAACATCAAGATAATTAGGTTATCCGGATGTATCTATATTTATTAAAGAATTGTTACACAAATTGATATAGTGATGAAGTAAAATTATTTAATAAAATAATAAGTACATTGTTCAAATAATAAAAATAACTTAATTGAAAAATATAAAATTGAAATATTTATTTAATAAAAAATTTTAACAAAGACACAGTAAAAAATATTTATATTTATGAATATTTTAAAATTTAAATAAATCTAATAAAAAATATTTTATCAAACGAAAAATATAAAATTATTCATTTGAATATTATACAAATTATTATTTATGGTAACCTGTTAATTTGGATACGAGTAATTATTTAAAAAAATTTTGTTTATCCAATATTTCGTTGATCTTTATATAATATATATTGATAACAAAAAAATATATTTTTATTTTTTTGTTTCTATGAAGTTGGTCCTTGTACTATACTTCTTTGTTTAAGATTAGTTACCATGAGGTGTTATTAATAAAATAATTTTACAGAATTTATGATATAATTTTAGTATCTATTTTACATGTTCACCATCATTATTTTTTTTCTAAAATCTAGATTAAACATTATAAGATCTAAATTAATTATCTATCTTACTTTTATTGATTCTGGATAAAATAATATAACTAATAGAGAATTTAATAAAGGGATAAAATAATATAACTAATAGAGAATTTAATAAAGATAAAAAGATAAGATAAAATCAGGATTAAGTAATAAAATAATACTAAATATTTTATCCAAATCTTTACCGACGAAATTTTATGTCTAACATTATTATTATTATTATTAATTACTTTATGATAAATACATCAAGGAACATTCCTGGCAAGATATGTGAACAAAATAACATGAATATTATATTTATATTTGGATTTTTCTACTTATAAAACATCATTTTTAACTAATTAAAAATTATTTTGTATCATCCCAAAAATATAGTTTTAAACTATAATTAAGGGTCCTTACATTTATAATAAAATAGAATAGTTATAGGAATAAAATTTAATTTACAGTTAACATGAAATAACCATAAATTTCAAACTTTGAAGAAACCTATACTGCTACTATTACCAGTACAAACCGAACGTTCATACAAGCATCGTATTATACTGAACGGTCTTAAAGTATTACAGAAATAGGTACAAGGGTGATCATTGCAAGGACAAAACGACCGAACGGACAACATGACAAGAAAGAAAAATAGGGCTAAGCTAGTGTAATTTAATTAACTATGTTAACATAAAATTCAGATACACACATAATACAATCATACATATACAGAATTCATGCAAGCATGTTATAACCGACCACTTCACACTGACTGTCTGGACTAGTATGAATATGAGTTATGGTCGTTTCTGCACTCGTAGGTGGTAATCTAAAAACCTTATTATTACCGTAGCATGGAAATCCCTTGAGCTGTCACACGAGGTTAGCCCGTTATTCCTCACCTTAGGTCAAGGTAATACATACCGCCCAGGCTAGGGCCTCCTGCTATTCCCATCACATGCATCACTATTCTCTACTTGAGACTCAGTGACCATTAAAATGTCAGGATGAACGCCAATACTAAGTTTTCCCTATTCATACTTTTACCACAATACAACCAACCACTAAGACATTCCTCCTTGGGATTCTCTTTCAGATCCATAATATAATTGTCACATCATACTTTCTCATCCCATTATGATTATCACACCATAACTTAATACCATCATACTTTCACATTACATTAGAATTATGATTATTCCTCATCCATCACATCTTTAAATAAATATCACACATAACAGTAAAACAATAATCCCACCTTTGAACACGACCGAACGTGAAAGATCAACATAACCTATTAACAAGACCGAACGGGAGAGCACTCCCAATATGAGAACATGACCGAACGGTCATTTAGAGAATAAGACTCAAGCAAGAGTCGAACACTTGGACTTATATCAAGCACTTATGATTTAGAACGAACAATATTGGCTTAGACCGAACACTATTAACTTAGTACAAGTACGATATTGTGCACTAGTATAAGAACGAGCGCTGATAAGAGACCACACAACTCAATAATACCGATCGCTAACACTATCATAAATACTATTACAAAACCGAGCACTATGTCGAACGAGCGCTGGTCCAAGACCAAACACTTACCAAGAACGAGCGCTAGTACAAGACTGAGCACTACCAAGACAGTACATGACCGAGCGGTCAATAATAGTTAAAACCTATGATAGACCAAACGTTGTTTAAAACCAAATGATATGCTTAGACAAACTACTATATTCACCTCGATATCCATATACAAGACCGATCGGTCATTAACTAAGGATCCACAAAAGTAGGACTCAGTTAAGACTGAGCGCTAATACATAGTACTATTAATAACGAACGCTAAACCTAGTACAACTAATAACAACCGGTACTACCCATCCTAAGACTGTCTAGTTTGAAAATGAATACTTTTAAACCGAACGTCACTATTAAACCAAACAACACATAACCAAATTATCACTACAAAGCCTAATACTGCTAAGCCCAAATATATGACCAGACCGAGCGTTCTATACCGATCGCTCGATTTTCTACAAAACTTGCAGAACTTCTCAACCACTTCACAGATTTCATCCAAACCCAGAATATTGCATATAACAGTTCTCACCCAAAATTACCGAACATCAAATAATTCAATTTCACATACATGCAACATCATCAAACAACAGTTTCATACATAAAAACTAAGTAATTAAATTAGCTAGCTTCCCTTACCTCTTGACCGGACCGAACAATGATTATTCTTTTCCAGACTCTGCTTCCTCCCCAAAAAATCCCAAGAACACCAGCTCAGACCAACAACTTGATCGTTGCAAAAATGAAGTCCTTGACACCAGGAAGACTCAGGCGTTGCCTGATTGATGATCGTAAGAAGAAAAGATAAGAATTTGCAGAGAGAAGAAGAAGAAGTTTAGAGAGAATGAGGAGAAAACTGAAATTCAGAAACATTTGGAGAAGAAAGTGCATGCAGGAATGGCTCGAGATTTTTGAAAAAGCTAATTATATCCTACCGTCAAAATCTACTCGGTCCAATCCAATGCACTCATCTGGATTCCACTTTGTTGTTGAATTTAAGGGTCTTGACATATTTTGTCTTAATTAAAAAAAAAAATAAAAGCAGTTAAAAGTAGCAAGAGATAATTAAAAATAACAAAAATTACAATTTTCTCATAAAAGCCTAAAAGTCAAAATTATTACAAGGATACGAATCAACCTCATTTTTTTTCTCTTCTTGTCTGTTAACATATTTTTCATTTTGTTTTTTCTCCTCTCTCAGATAATTTTTTTTATGGGTTTGCATGATTTCTTCTCTCAAATTTGTGGCTAGATTCTTCTTTCTAATCCTTTACAACCAAATGGTAATGTTTTTCTCTTTATTCTACAAAAAGAAGCTCGACGTGAAATTCTTGATACAACTTCATCTTTTTCTCCTTGTAATAACTTAGTTTTCTACATTAATTCTTTTAAAAAATTTCAATCTAATAACAATAAATATAAAAGTATCAAAATGTAGTCACTGTGACTTGTTGGATCACACAAAAGATAAATGTTATAAGATTGTTGATTATCTTCCAAACTATTTGAAGAATTACTACTAATAATGTACATCATGTTGATACTCAACCTAATAGTTCTTCAACTTCTTTATCTATTTTAACTCTTGCTCGTGCCAAAATTGATTCATTTTCTCACTACAAAAATGTCTAGTGATCTATACTACATAGAGTGATATTCCTACCATTATAATAGACAAGGACATGAATATTGATGTGCATTTCATACATCAAATTTATCTTATGCTATTATTAATTATGGTAATAGTACCACTAATGAAACTTGGCATAAATGCTTATGTCACACACTTATTATTGCTAATAAAGCTCCTTTAAGTTTGATTAGTCGACGTATTATTGTAGCACTTTGAACTTTCTAAGCAAAAATACTACCATTTTCATTAATTCTTTTATTTCATTCATTATAAGGGACTTTAAACATCTACATATCAATAATTTTGCTATTTTCTCCATTTAGTTGATGATAAAAAATAATATTTGATTTGGATTTATATGTGCTTAAAAACAAATATGATTATAACAAACTTATTCCTCGATTTTTCTCATATGTTGAAACTCAGGTTAACACCACTATTAAATTTTTTCAGTCAGATAATGATAAAATAAAATTATTTCAAAGATTTTTCTTTATAATAAAGGTGTTATACATTAGTTTTCTTGTGGTAAAAGACCTTAATAAAACACCGTGGCAGAAAGAGAATATTTACATATTTTAAACATTGCTCGATCCTCACGTTTCATTTTAATATTCCTACAAAATTTTGAGGTGGGTGTTAAAATTATTTTTTTTCCTAGTTCTATTTCGGATAATATATCTCCATATGAAGTTTTATAAGATAAACTAATTGATTATTTATGCTTCAATTCTTCTTTCACGTAGACATATATTTAGTCCTAAGGTCACTACTACAGTTAGAAATTTTCTTTTCTAAAGACATTAAGTTTTATGAATATATTTTCCTTTCAAAAACCAAGATATGACCTTTTCTACTTCACTTCAAAAACCAAGATGTATTTGATCCTCACCTTTCAAAAGACATTAAGAAATTAATATAGGGTTTTGGGTTTGCCTCGAAAGGGTTGATAGTGTGGAGAGCCTTGACCTCTCTTTCTACTTCACTTCAATCGTTCTTTTCATTTTCTCACCATTTCTTTAAGAAACAAATAAAAGTAAACATGGGATAAGATAAAAAAGATGAACTAAAATAAAACACAATAAATTAAAATAAAATAAATTAAGCTAAACTGAAACAAAATAAAATAAAACTAAATACACATAATTACATATGTTATTTCTCAAATTAATAAATATATTTTGTATAATTTTTATTTTTGTATTTTATCTTTCTTTATTTTGAAATTAATTGTATTTTTTTCTTTTTTTCTATTATTTTTACTTGGAGGTTGACCATATAATAACGATATAATTAATTAAAAATAATAATAAAATAACTAGTTATTATGCTTTAGAATATTTAAAATAAAAGAAATGTAGAATACAACAAATATGGAAGAAAAGAATTTTATTATAAAATATTCTCATCTACAATCTGAGAAGAAAATACATTTAACGATAATACATTGTTCCAATTTTATCCGCACATAAAGGTAAAAGAAGAAAATTTAGAGGAAATTTAAAAAGTATAACAGGTGATTTTGAAGATAACGATAGTCCATATTTAGCAAGACCATCAGCCACCGAATTGGTCTCTCTAAATACATGATTCCAAGTAATGTAATCAACTCTGGCACCCATCTGTATTATTGAAGAAACAAGAGCATAAAATGGATGTTTTTGGTGGATGACTCTCCCGTTAATAAGTTGGATAGCGGTTAATGAATCACTTTCAACGATCAAATTTTTATGTCCCATTGATATTCCTATTTCCATTCCAAGCTTGATTGCAAATAATTCAGCTTCTGCTGCTGAATCAACTTTTAACACACTTGAGAAGGCAAAAAGAAAATCACCCTGAGAATCTCTGATAACACCTCCTGCAGCGGCCTTTTTCCCATCCCAAGTGTAAGCTCCATCACAGTTAATTTTAACATATCCTTTTGGAGGTGGTATCCAACAAACTAATCTTGTAAAACTTGAATTATCTCTCTGAAAAAAAAATGTTTGTTCACCAATTGATAAATAAATTACAAATATAACAATGTTAAAAAATCAAATGAAAATTTAAATTTTTGACATCTAATTGAAAGTAAAAATAAAAGAATAATAATTATTATTATAATAAAAGATGATTTTTATGTCAAAATAAATTACTAGATAAACATGTTTCAAGGACATAAAACACTCCAAATTAAACTTTCACCATAATCTTTTTGCGTATTTTTCTTTAGTAAAAAAAATATGACATCCGGCATATCCTATTGTAACATTTCTAGATTAATTTATAATTATAAAAGAATGCAAAACTTTTTCAATCTTATTTATTTGTGATTCTCTATTATTACTATTGTGAATAGAAAATAACATCAATAGCCACATTCACTAGTGGAAAAATGGCTTTTTATAACGTACAAAAATGATCTTTTATATCGTAGTTACTGGGGACATAGTTCTGGGCGATATAGTAAGTCTGCGCATTTTATAACGTAGCAAAAATTTACGTTATAATATGTTCAACATATTATAACGTAGTTTCTGAAGTACGTTATAATAGATATTATAACGTAGAAGATTTTGTACGTTATAATATGTTATATATTATTACGTATATATTATTGTACGTTATAATAAATGTTTTTTTTTAAAAAATTATTATTAAATTTGACGTCCAATGAAATTATAATAATATTCCTGTATTATCATCTCATCCAATCCATTTATAATAAATATAGCTTTAAATAAACAAATTTATTGAAAATAACAAAATAGAATATTTCAAATATTAAATAGTCTAATATTTAATACTCATTTATACATGAAACTATATATTAAATCAAAATATTACATTAATGTACATACACTAGCCAAGTTTCTACTAACACTTAAAATAAAATAAAAGAAGCCCAGTTCCTTCTAATGTCTTCAATGCAATGTCTTCAATGCAAGTAAGGTGCTAAATAGACCTCTTTAGCAGCTTTTTCAAAGATTTCTATCAAGTACTTTGTGTGGTGTAGGTGTAGATGGATCAGCCATAAACCTGTTTTAACAAAAAATTGAAAATAAAATTTAATTGAATACACTAAAACAACAATTAAAGTGGTCAATTAAAGCAGAAAAAGTGGCACATTGCATACTCCATTGACGCAAACTACTACCAATATTATAAAAATGATATAGTTCATGCACCAAAAGTGTATTTTATATAATTTAAAGTATAGAAATTTAAAATAAAAAAAATACGTCAGTAAACAAAAATCACTCATTAACTTTGAATGTATGATTTTTAAGCAAAGTGAAATCTCAAAATAAATGAAAAGCAACCCATTGCCATTAACTTTGAAAGGGAGATATGAAAAAAATTTATCCGGTACAGGAAGAAACACCCCAAACATAAAAGACTTCATGAGCAAAATACCTGTATCAGGGAAAAGGCAATAAGAATTAGCAAGGCTCCAAACAAGAATGGGCCCAAAAAGTTGAAATCATGGCCTCTCCTTGCGGCAATAAAGGTGTAGATAGTTAGGCTGATCACCACCACTGCAATCAATATCACAGACTCCAGAATAATTTTCCCTGTATCCAGTTTCTAGTGTCGTTAGAAAATAATTGGTTGTTCTCACTGAAAATGCTCATTACAATAGACAAAAGTTTGTCATTTTGAAAACATATTCAACTCCCTTGCCATGATTGAAATCATGCTTCCTTGCTTCTATATACGAAATCAATTATTGTGCCTGCACAATTTCTTAATAGTGGAAACTGATTCTCGAAGGGTTGTTAATTGAGTGCTAAAAGATGGAGGGAATCCAGAATTAAATCTTGTTGTCAAGGACTAAAGAAATTTAACACTAGGTTCCAAATTTTCACTTTGCTGCATACTGATGGAGGTTAAACGACCTGCAACTTCTTAGTATTTCTGCTTTTTCTTTGTTTAAATAAGTTCTAGTTTTCTGATGCTAAACTAATGATGTTCTTGCTGTTTTATCTTAATAAAGTTCCCATCTTAATCTCAAGAAAATAATAAAAATTGAGAATACATTATTTTTTGTATGCATGTCAGAATTCAGTAAGTAGAATAATACAAATACCAAGTAACACAGACTTTGAAATCGTAAATTAAAATAAAGGCTGAATACTGGCTCTTTCCAATGAAAACACACATTCTACTATAAATACGCGTTTCACATTAATCAAAAGTGATGGAGATGGATTGGAACAGTAGAGATTGGGTGGGTGGACAAAATCAAACCCCTCTATCCCTCTTGTCTTGTATTAATCCTAGTGAATCCAATGTCCTTATTTTTGTTAATACAGTGTTGGGAGATTACAATTTTAAAATAGAACACGGCTCCCTCAAACACTCTCAATAATTTCCAGCCTAATAAACAAATTCAAAGGGAAGCTCTGTGCAGTTTGTTCCGTTACTTTTGTGTATATTATACGCACCATTGGTGTTAAACTAAACCACTGTCACATGTCACCTAACTTATCAAACACATCAGTTATTAAATTAATCACAGGGAATAAAGTCAATATACGCTATAAAGTTTAACCAATATCATATGCACATATACATCCCCTCCTCGTGGGAGTGAGCAAATTGATTTAAGCATGGGCAGTTGAGAGAAAGAGTAGCAGAGATAATGGAAGAATACAGTTCAACATTACTATGCCCAATACAAACAACCTTTTATAAGATGTGTTTCATTGTCCATAATTGACCACATCTTCTATTTGATCTTTATAAAAATAGAAATTTCACTCTTAAATCATCTAAGTGTATCATCAAATGGATGTTAAAAGGCATCACTTTTAAATAAGTGGTTGAAGAGAAGCTTTCCAGCCAGCCCGACAATGAAATCAAAGTGTTTCATAAGTAATGGTTCAGAAATCACTACTCTGAAGAAAACCCCCTTCTTCCCTGAAAAACATCCCTGAAGAAAACCCCCTTCTTCCCTGAAAACATCCCTGCTGAAAAAACCACTGCTCTGCTACTTTTTCTCTACGACTTTCATTGGCACAATCCAGCATCAATAATTCAGACAGAAAAGTTTTTTTAATTAAATAGTCTATGATTACACTGGTTTATTTGTAGAAATATAAACCTAAATCCAAAATTAAATTTGAAGCAGATTCTCGTTTTTTGTTCTTCAACAATCAATGAAAACTAAATTAACCGTATAAAAAGAGGGGAAAAGTGTTACAGAGAACAATGTGAACTATAAATACCTTCAAAATTCTCCAATCACCACTGTGGATAAGGCTCCCTCCTCCTCTCTCTCGTGTGAACGCAGCTATTTTCTCCAGCAATCGAAACACAATCCCCACCAATCTAAGAAGTTAGTGAAATTAATAGAAGAAAAACATAACAAATTAGGGGAAAACATAACAAATTAAGGAAAAACATAAAACCTACTTGGTTAGACTTCAAAGATTTCGACGAAGAGGCAGCGGAGGCAGAAGTAGTCTTGCGGAGGAAGGAGAGTTCTCGGAACCGTGAAGAAGTGCCGAGAAATGCGAGTGAGGAGTGCAAAGAAATGTAAGTGAGAGGGATGAGACGAAGAGGAAGAGAGGAATGAGAGTGAGAGGGAAGGTGAAGAGAGGAATCAGAGTGAGAGGGAACGGGAACATGAAGAGAGGGTGAGATATTATAACTGATTTCTAAAACTCCGTTATAATACATTAATAATAGGTTTTCAACTTATTTACAAGATTGCCACCGCTTTTTATATTATAACTGATTTTCAAAACTACGTTATAATATGTTTTAAACTTATTTACAAATTTGCCACTGCGCGTTTTATATTATAAGTGATTTTCAAAACTACGTTATAATATGTCTTAAACTTATTTACAAGTTTGCCACCGCATCTCATATTATAACTGATTTAAAAAATTACGTTATAATATCTTCCTATTATAATGGATAATTTTTATCCGTCATAATAGGTTTGTTATAAAAAGTCATTTTTCTACTAGTGATTATATGTGAACAATATGATTTATCTTTTTAATTCAAAACTAAATTAATTTGGAATAAAAGAACATAGTATGAAAATGTTATCATTATTAACATTTTAATGCAAAAGGATGAAAGAAATTTACCTTATCAATATGAAAGTTGTTGTTTGTGTTAACCCACCAATGTAAGTTTGGGCATTCTTCACCCTTTGGACAATTACCATTTATCCAATCTGCACATGTAGTAGGTGATGATGACCTTTGAGAAATCTTCCTTTCTACCTCCATACTTTGTAACAATGAACAAGACACAATTCTCTCTAGACTTAACTCTCTCCGCATAAATGGTTTTCAGGAAAATGGAAATGATGATTTTGAAGGAAAAGATAGTGTAATAGATTTTGGATATGACTCATTTAAATAGAGAAATGAAATACTACAACATAAAGAGTTAGAGATAATATAAAATAAAATATTAAAAAAATCAAGATAATGTAATAATATAAAAATAAAATAAATGACGAAAGATAAAAATAAAAGAATAAAATAAAATAAACATAACAATAAACCATATATAATTATCGTATCTTTAGTTTTAAGTAAAACATTAAAGTTGATTTATATACTACGATGGATAAAAAAATACAATCCTATAAAAACTTAAAATATTTGTGCAAATACTCCAAATCTATAAATGTAGTTCTCTGTCCTAACTAAACCAATATGAATATATATATATATCATAAATATTTTTATATTTTTTAGTTAGGTTAACATTGTTAACTGCTTTTAAGTATTTGCAGTATCTAAGATTTTGTATTTTTTATTTAAGTTTGTGAGATATTTATTGATGTAAGGATATAAATTTAAATATGTATAAATGAAAATTTTGATTAATATATTATAGTTTTTTTACTATAATACATAATATTATGTGTTAGTTGTTAATAGTTATTAAGGCGAAAAAGTAACTCAAATAAATTAAATGACTAAACTTAAGTCTCACATAAAAACTAAATAAATCTTATTAAAGGAGATAATTTATTTTCAAAACTAAATTAATTTAATATATTCAATTAAAAGTAATAATTTTAGGTTAAATAAGTTAAATTGTTAGTATGTTAATTATTCGACTGAAAATTGGCTGGATATATTATATTTTAATTTTTTTTTTATAAGTTTGTAATTGTCAGACCTCATTAAAACGCACCCAAATACCCCTCTGCACGGACGTCAGGTGTCAAACAACGAGGATCAGAAATCAGATAGTGGAATGCAGGTGTCAGCAGAAGAGCGGACGCTTTTTTTGACGTGGGAAGAAAACTAATTTTTCTGAAACTTCCGTCTCACTCTCTTCTGCATGCACCCTTCTTCCCAAAACTCTGAACTTCTCATTTCTCCTTCTTCTCACTAAAAACTCCCCCTTCTCTTTACCAAAACTCACTCTTTCTCTACACCGATCTCCATTCAGGCACCGTAGGAGCACTTCCGGCGTCCCAAGCTTTAGTTTGATCCGATTGGTTTCAAATTCTGAACGGGTAAGTTTTTCTTGTCTTTAAACGTTCGTTCTTGTAAACATGCAAACCAAGTTCTGGTTGCATGGGTCCTTAGTTTCATTCTGAACGAGTTTGGTCTGTTGTTTTATTTTGGTTCGAAGAGTCGTTGAGCGTTGAGGGTAGAAAGGATCTTAGTTCGGCGAGCTGAGTTTTAGTCTGAAGGACGTACGTTCACGCTCTTAGGTAAGGGAAGCTTATTTAATTTAATTTGTATGCTATTGTACTGTATGAACATTCGTTAATTGACTGAATGAATTGGATGCATGATGATTGATATGTTTGTAGTACATGAACGTTCGTTTATTTAATAAGTGGAAATGAAATATGACTGAGTTATGTTATGATGTATGAAATATATGATATCTCTATGTTTGAAGGGTATGAAATATGAATGTATAAAGTGTGAAACTATATGTAATAAATGAGTTGGAATATAAATGATCCTGATATGATTTCCCATAAGAAAGTATACGTTCGTTACTGAACGGTCCTTGACTGTTCGGTTTTATAGTGAATTTGGTTAGTAATGGATTCTTTCATTTGGGAAGAATCCTAGTTGAGGACGAGCGTCTACACTTCGAATTACTGTGCTTGAGCGTTCGGCCAAGCATAGTTCTGTCTTGATATTCTGCTATGAAATATTTTAGTTATTCCTAAATACTACTTCAATAGTACCTTGGCATAATTATCAAGTTTCTTTTATATAAGTTAGTGGCACCTGGTCTTATACCAAGTGTTCGTCATAAGCAAGTGTTGGTCTTACACCAGGCATTCGTTCTATCTCTTTAAGCTAAATTTCCTTATATGAGCGTTCGTTCAAGCCCTCTAGGGTTCGCTCACTATAGTGTTCAGTCTTTGACTGTCACTTGGAATCTTGATACTAAACTCAATTAAACTAAGTATTCACAAACGTTTGGTCTCGTCATATGAGACATTTTAGGTATTATCTTAGTGCCTTGAAATATTCTTATTCATATGTTTCACTTTGGAGTCCTTGTTCTTGGTCTGGTATTTTAATGTTCAAATGGAGTTCTCAAGAGTCGGTTTATCTAATTGGCTCAGCGTTGAAATCGACGTTCGTTCATTCGTTTCTTGGAATATATTATTGTGCACGCTATCTTTCTTAAAACCGATGTCAACCTTTGGTCTTAATCCATTCTCAAATTTGAAGATATCTCTGTCTCGCTCTATGTGTTCGGCCTAGTTTTGAGTTCGGGTTGAACGTTCGTTATTTGGAATCCTCATGAATCTTTGTACGAGGTGATTAAATGAGATGTTTATTAATAAAAGATGAAGAAAATGTAATATGGAAATGTTGTTGATTATGGACGAGCGTTCCGGGGAGGAACGACTCATGTATGAATATTGGAATTTGTAAAGTATGACTGTGGTAATGCTAAGCTGTCTATTCATCCTGATGTTCCGTGAGTACTCGTCCTCATGTAGAGGGGGGTAGGTCATGTGTGGGAACGGCGGGAGGTCCTAGTCCTTAGGGGTACTTTGGACAGATAGGACTAACCTCGGGTGGCAACTGATGAAAGTTTTCCAGTTACTACACCACCCGGGTGCACGAACGTCGTAGCTACACAGATTTCATACAGTCCGGACGGTCAGTCTAGTATATTAGACTTGTGTGAATGAACTCTGATTTATTTTGTTTGAATGATTTTGTGAAATGTACGATATGCATGAATTAAATTACATAAGCTTACCCTGTGTTTCCTGTCGTGTCTTGTTTTGTACGTTCGTCTTGTCGTTGCAATGATCATCTCTGTGGATGTGAGCAGAAGGGCACGCACTGTTGGAAGATACGCTGGAAGAAGAAAATTTGGTAGAAGTTGAAGTTAAGACCGAACCTTAGGACGTTCGGTCAGTAGAGTAGTTTTTGAAATAAGGCGGTCTGTCGCCACTTTCTCATCTTTGTATGAATGACCGTTCGGTATTTGACTTTTGTAAACCGTTAGGTCAGACTCGTACTTATGTATTGTGTAAATATAGTAACTCTTTCTGCAAGGTCGTTCGGCCGAGACCGTACGTTCTTGTATAGTGTAAGACTGGTCTGTTATATTATTAAATGTAATTATTCGATTATATGGTTCATTACTGTATTTTTGGGATGTTACAGTATAACATTCCTTGACCGTTTTCATAAATTTTTAAGATTATGTCATACTTTCGATTCTGATAGATAATAATAAATATAATAATAATAAAACTTAATTAAGATATTTTTAATTTATGTTTTTTTTCATAAATATTAATCTTTTATCTTCTTTTTCATAAATGTTTAAGATTTTGTCATAATCTTGACGGTGACAAATAACAATAAAAATATTTTAGATAAGTGCTTTTTAGTTTTTTTTTTCATTGAATAATTAAAAATTTTAAATTTTCTAATTTAGTAGTCTCTATGGTTTAGTTTTTTAGAGATGTGGTTGTTGTTTTGTGTAGTAATGTTATTCAATCATGTAAGATTTTGTAACTAATAAATATGATATTATCGCTAATATAAAGTCATAAATGAGTTTTATTATATTAATTAAAAACATGGTGAACATCAAGATAATTAGGTTATCCGGATGTATCTATATTTATTAAAGAATTGTTACACAAATTGATATAGTGATGAAGTAAAATTATTTAATAAAATAATAAGTACATTGTTCAAATAATAAAAATAACTTAATTGAAAAATATAAAATTGAAATATTTATTTAATAAAAAATTTTAACAAAGACACAGTAAAAAATATTTATATTTATGAATATTTTAAAATTTAAATAAATCTAATAAAAAATATTTTATCAAACGAAAAATATAAAATTATTCATTTGAATATTATACAAATTATTATTTATGGTAACCTGTTAATTTGGATACGAGTAATTATTTAAAAAAATTTTGTTTATCCAATATTTCGTTGATCTTTATATAATATATATTGATAACAAAAAAATATATTTATATTTTTTTGCTTCTATGAAGTTGGTCCTTGTACTATACTTCTTTGTTTAAGATTAGTTACTGTAACATCCCAAAATTATACAGTCAGCAACTATATAATAGAATATTAACATGTATTAATATTATAAAGCAGTTTTACAATTAAAGAGAGCAGTGTGCAAAAATGGCCGAACGGCCTTACATATACTCAAAAAATAACGAGCGTTCACAAAAGAATAAGGACGAATGGTTTCCAAAACGATTACCGAACGTCCTAATATTTACAATCAGAAAAAGGGCGCTCGCTCACCAGCGACCTATTATCCTAAATACACTAACTAAAAACTGAACGCCTCACTGTTCGGCCTTCACTTCTACTTCCACGAGATTCTCCTCAGCTATGAATCCTTCTTCCAGCGTTTGCTCTAGGGAAGTATCACCTTCTGCTCACATCCACACGGATGATCATTGCATTTGACAAGACGGATATACATATACAAGACAACACAATGGAAATGCAAGGGTAAGCTTATTGAATTTAATTCAAGTCAAACAGATATTTCATACTTAACAAATTCAGCAAGTACATTCACAACATATACATTCAATTCATACGTAAATTTCATCCAAAATCCTGATACTAGACAGACCGTCCGGACTGTATGAATCCTGTGTAGCTAAGGCGTCCGTGCACCCAGGTGGGGTAACTGGAATGCTCATCAGTAGCCACCTGAGGTTAGTCTGTTCTGTCCAATTTACAGTTATGGACTAGACCTCCTGCCATTCCCACGCATGACATACTCCTCTCTACTTGAGAACGAGCACTCACGGAATATCAGGATGAACCACCATCTAAGCTTACCACGTTCATACTTACAATTCTCAATTTCCAACCAAGAGTCGTTCCTCCCTGGAACGCTCGTTCAAAAACCATAATCATAATTTCAACTCTTATAGTGTTCGCACATCTTAATTATTCCTCTTAAATACATTTTCATTCTTAGTTTCACTTCCATAAAAGAACGAACGTCCAGCCCTCTTTGTAATAGAGGACGAACGTTAATACATTACCAAGAGATGCTCGTTCACGAATAGAATAAAACCAAGACAGGTTATTAGACGAACTCCATTATAACTTGACTCAGTTAGATGAACTGAATCTAGTACGATCTGGAAAATACTTAGAATTGATTTAAGTTCAATAACTCTGGAATGAATCCAATGGATACATAATTCGCAAACTAGTTTAGATAAATAAACCGAACAGAAGATAATTCAGGAGACAAACCGCCAGTCAATGACCGAGCGCGAAAATAGGCATTTAGTGAATTTTTGAACGAACGTCACTGAAGTATTGGACGAACGTTACTAGAACTATTGGACGAACGTTATTTAAGATTTAGGGACGAATGCTATTATACTTTAGGACGAACGTCATGAGAATACAGGACGAACGCTATTTCAGCTAGTTGGCGATTACGGAAAGGAACGAGCGTTCGGTATAAGACCGAGCGCTACTTATTACTTACTCTTTGGGACGAGCGTTCAGTATAAGACCGAGCGCCACTTAGGACGTACGCTTTTTGTGTCGAGACTATTCACTGATTCAAAATCATGGAATTGGGAATATCATATAAACTGAGATAATTAAAGTTTGTGTTTTAGCAATTTGACTAAGTGTCCAAGAGTAGATTTTCAAGCTTCTCAATTTCTCACATAATACTCCTGATATCTACGTTTGGCCGAACGCTCAAACGTAAAGCTATATATATATAAGAGGGCGTTCGTTCTCAAAGGAAATCCTTTCCAAATGAAAGGGTTCAGCTATTTCATAAATGACACTGATAATACCGAATGGTCAAAGACCATTTCGATCACGAGCGTTCTTTAACACAGAATTTCATATTCAGATTCATCTTACAAAAATTACCTTTTTCAGTATAAACTTTCATACATTTAATTGCTCATATCATAGCATAAAATTCATACTTCTTCATACATCATCTCATCATACAGCTCATTTTTCAATTTAATCAAACCATAGAACATTTCATCACTTTCACCCATCATTTCAGAATCATATTCATATACTCAAAAGTCCAATATCATAAATCATATTTTCAAGCATCACATAACGCGCATGCAGTACAGAAATCACATGAGTTAAATCTAATAAGCTTCCCTTACCCGGATTAAGCAGTGTGCGTTCGTTCTTCAGAAAGAAAACAAGATTCCAGTATACTCTTCTACCCTTAACGTTCAAACCCCAAAAACTCCTCAAACCGTTTCAGAATCCAAAACTGTTCGGTTTGATGGAAAGCTCACGGTGCAGGGATGGTTCTCACGGTGCTGAAACG